>NC_071520.1:15000-2515000 GCF_027887155.1 Malaclemys terrapin pileata
TGCTCGCAGCTGTACCGCTGCCTGGCTGGGCGGCCGCTTTTATGGGCCCCTTCTTCAGCCAGGCCCCGCCCCCTACTCAGGGCTCGGCGTCCTTCCCAGCACCCAGCCCCTGCCGGCCCCTACAAACAAACAAACAAGAACAACAAGGACAGATGCAAATACGGGTACCTGCTCCTCCAATGAGAACTCCCTCTCAAACTCCCCTGTTTGCTACCGCTGCTCGCAGCTGTACCGCTGCCTGGCTGGGCGGCCGCTTTTATGGGCCCCTTCTTCAGCCAGGCCCAACCCCCTACTCAGGGCTCGGCGTCCTTCCCAGCACCCAGCCCCTGCCGGCCCCTACAAACAAACACACAAGAACAACAAGGACAGATGCAAATACGGGTACCTTCTCCTCCAATGAGAACTCCCTCTCAAACTCCCCTGCTTGCTGCCGCTGCTCGCAGCTCTACCGCTGCCTGGCTGGGCGGCCGCTTTTATGGGCCCCTTCTTCAGCCAGGCCCCGCCCCCTACTCAGGGCTCGGCGTCCTTCCCAGCACCCAGCCCCTGCCGGCCCCTACAAACAAACACACAAGAACAACAAGGACAGATGCAAATACGGGTACCTTCTCCTCCAATGAGAACTCCCTCTCAAACTCCCCTGTTAGCCGCCCTGTTTGCTGCCTGGCTGGGCGGCCGCTTTTATGGGCCCCTTCTTCAGCCAGGCCCCGCCCCCTACTCAGGGCTCGGCGTCCTTCCCAGCACCCAGACGCTGCCGGCCCCTACAAACAAACACAGAAGAACAACAAGGACAGATACAAATACGGGTACCTACTCCTCCAATGAGAACTCCCTCTCAAACTCCCCTGTTTGCTGCCGCTGCTCGCAGCTGTACCGCTGCCTGGCTGGGCGGCCGCTTTTATGGGCCCCTTCTTCAGCCAGGCCCCGCCCCCTACTCAGGGCTCGGCGTCCTTCCCAGCACCCAGCCCCTGCCGGCCCCTACACACAAACACACAAGAACAACAAGGACAGATGCAAATACGGGTACCTTCTCCTCCAATGAGAACTCCCTCTCAAACTCCCCTGTTTGCTGCCGCTGCTCGCAGCTGTACCGCTGCCTGGCTGGGCGGCCGCTTTTATGGGCCCCATCTTCAGCCAGGCCCCGCCCCCTACTCAGGGCTCGGCGTCCTTCCCAGCACCCAGCCCCTGCCGGCCCCTACAAACAAACACACAAGAACAACAAGGACAGATGCAAATACGGGTACCTTCTCCTCCAATGAGAACTCCTTCTCAAACTCCCCTGTTTGCTGCTGCTGCTCGCAGCTGTACCGCTGCCTCGCTGGGCGGCCGCTTTTATGGGCCCCTTCTTCAGCCAGGCCCCGCCCCCTACTCAGGGCTCGGCGTCCTTCCCAGCACCCAGCCCCTGCCGGCCCCGACAAACAAACACACAAGAACAACAAGGACAGATGCAAATACGGGTACCTTCTCCTCCAATGAGAACTCCCTCTCCAACTCCCCTGTTCGCCGCCCTGTTTGCTGCCTGGCTGGGCGGCCGCTTTTATGGGCCCCTTCTTCAGCCAGGCCCCGCCCCCTACTCAGGGCTCGGCGTTCTTCCCAGCACCCAGCCCCTGTAGGCCCCTACAAACAAACACACAAGAACAACAAGGACAGATGCAAATACGGGTACCTTCTTCTCCAATGAGAACTCCCTCTCAAACTCCCCTGTTAGCCGCCCTGTTTGCTGCCTCGCTGGGCGGCCGCTTTTATGGGCCCCTTCTCAGCCAGGCCCCGCCCCCTACTCAGGGCTCGACGTCCTTCCAAGAACCCAGCCCCTGCCGGCCCCTACAAACAAACACAAACACACAAGAACAACAAGGACAGATGCAAATACGGGTACCTTCTCCTCCAATGAGAACTCCCTCTCAAACTCCCCTGTTTGCTGCCGCTGCTCGCAGCTGTACCGCTGCCTCGCTGGGCGGCCGCTTTTATGGGCCCCTTCTTCAGCCAGGCCCCGCCCCCTACTCAGGGATCGGCGTCCTTCCCAGCACCCAGCCCCTGCCGGCCCCGACAAACAAACACACAAGAACAACAAGGACAGATGCAAATACGGGTACCTTATCCTCCAATGAGAACTCCCTCTCAAACTCCCCTGTTTTCTGCCGCTGCTCGCAGCTGTACCGCTGCCTCGCTGGGCGGCCGCTTTTATGGGCCCCTTCTTCAGCCAGGCCCCGCCCCCTACTCAGGGCTCGGCGTCCTTCCCAGCACCCAGTCCCTGCCGGCCCCGACAAACAAACACACAAGAACAACAAGGACAGATGCAAATACGGGTACCTTCTCCTCCAATGAGAACTCCCTCTCAAACTCCCCTGTTTGCTGCCGCTGCTTGCAGCTGTACCGCTGCCTGGCTGGGCGGCCGCTTTTATGGGCCCCTTCTTCAGCCAGGCCCCGCCCCCTACTCAGGGCTCGGCGTCCTTCCCAGCACCCAGCCCCTGCCGGCCCCTACAAACAAACACACAAGAACAACAAGGACAGATGCAAATACGGGTACCTTCTCCTCCAATGAGAACTCCCTCTCAAACTGCCCTGTTCGCCGCCCTGTTTGCTGCCTGGCTGGGCGGCCGCTTTTATGGGCCCCTTCTTCAGCCAGGCCCCGCCCCCTACTCGGGGCTCGGCGTTCTTCCCAGCACCCAGCCCCTGCCGGCCGCTACAAACAAACACAAAAGAACAACAAGGACAGATGCAAATACGGGTACCTTCTCCTCCAATGAGAACTCCCTCTCAAACTCCCCTGTTAGCTACCCTGTTTGCTGCCGCTGCTAGCCTCTTTTATGGGCCCCTTCTTCAGCCAGGCCCCGCCCCCTACTCAGGGCTCGGAGTCCTTCCCAGCACCCAACCCCTGCCGGCCCCTACAAACAAACAAACACACAAGAACAACAGAGACAGATGCAAATACGGATACCTTCTCCTCCAATGAGAACTCCCTCTCAAACTCCCCTGTTAGCCGCCCTGTTTGCTGCCTGGCTGGGCGGCCGCTTTTATGGGCCCCTTCTTCAGCCAGGCCCCGCCCCCTACTCAGGGCTCGGCGTCCTTCCCCGCACCCAGCCCCTGCCGGCCCCTACAAACAAACACACAAGAACAACAAGGACAGATGCAAATACGGGTACCTTCTCCTCCAATGAGAACTCCCTCTCAAACTCCCCTGTTAGCCGCCCTGTTTGCTGACTGGCTGGGCGGCCGCTTTTATGGGCCCCTTCTTCCGCCACGCTTCGCCCCCTACTCAGGGCTCGGCGTCCTTCCCAGCACCCAGCCCCTGCCGCCCCCTACAAACAAACACACAAGAACAACAAGGACAGATGCAAATACGGGTACCTTCTCCTCCAATGAGAACTCCCTCTCAAACTCCCCTGTTAGCCGCCCTGTTTGCTGCCGCTGCTCGCCGCTTTTATGGGTCCCTTCTTGATCCAGGCCCCGCCCCCTACTCAGGGCTCGGCCTCCTTCCCAGCACCCAGCCCCTGCCGGGCCCTACAAACAAACACACAAGAACACACAAGAACAACAAGGACAGATGCAAATACGGGTACATTCTCCTCCAATGAGAACTCCCTCTCAAACTCCCCTGTTTGCTGCCGCTGCTCGCAGCTGTACTGCTGCCTGGCTGGGCGGCCGCTTTTATGGGCCCCTTCTTCAGCCAGGCCCCGCCCCCTACTCAGGGCTCGGCGTCCTTCCCAGCACCCAGCCCATGCCGGCCCCTACAAACAAACACACAAGAACAACAAGGACAGATGCAAATACGGGTACCTTCTCCTCCAATGAGAACTCCCTCTCAAACTCCCCTGTTAGCCGCCCTGTTTGCTGCCTGGCTGGGCAGCCGCTTTTATGGGCCCCTTCTTCAGCCAGGCCCCGCCCCCTACTCAGGGCTCGGCGTCCTTCCCAGCACCCAGCCCCTGCCGGCCCCTACAAACAAACACACAAGAACAACAAGGACAGATGCAAATACGGGTACCTTCTCCTCCAATGAGAACTCCCTCTCAAACTCCCCTGTTAGCCGCCCTGTTTGCTGCCTGGCTGGGCGGCCGCTTTTATGGGCCCCTTCTTCAGCCAGGCCCCGCCCCCTACTCAGGGCTCGGCGTCCTTCCCAGCACCCAGCCCCTGCCGGCCCCTACAAACAAACACACAAGAACAACAAGGACAGATGCAAATACGGGTACCTTCTCCTCCAATGAGAACTCCCTCTCAAACTCCCCTGTTAGCCGCCCTGTTTGCTGCCTGGCTGGGCGGCCGCTTTTATGGGCCCCTTCTTCGGCCAGGCCCCGCTCCATACTCAGGGCTCGGCGTCCTTCCCAGCACCCAGCCCCTGCCGGCCCCTACAAACAAACAAACACACAAGAACAACAAGGACAGATGCAAATACGGGTACCTTCTCCTCCAATGAGAACTCCCTCTCAAACTCCCCTGTTTGCTGCCGCTGCTCGCAGCTGTACCGCTGCCTGGCTGGGCGGCCGCTTTTATGGGCCCCTTCTTCAGCGAGGCCCCGCCCCCTACTAAGGGCTCGGCATCCTTCCCAGCACCCAGCCCCTGCCGGCCCCTACAAACAAACACACAAGAACAACAAGGACAGATGCAAATACGGGTACCTTCTCCTCCAATGAGAACTCCCTCTCAAACTCCCCTGTTAGCCGCCCTGTTTGCTGTCTGGCTGGGCGGCCGCTTTTATGGGCCCCTTCTTCAGCCAGGCCCCGCCCCCCATTCAGGGCTCGGCGTCCTTCCCAGCACCCAGTCCCTGCCGGCCCCTACAAACAAAGACACAAGAACAACAAGGACAGATGCAAATACGGGTACCTTCTCCTCCAATGAGAACTCCCTCTCAAGCTCCCCTGTTTGCTGCCGCTGCTCGCAGCTGTACCGCTGCCTGGCAGACGGCCGCTTTTATGGGCCCCTTCTTCGGCCAGGCCCCGCTCCCTACTCAGGGCTCGGCGTCCTTCCCAGCACCCAGCCCCTGCCGGCCCCTACAAACAAACACACAAGAACAACAAGGACAGATGCAAATACGGGTACCTTCTCCTCCAATGAGAACTCCCTCTCAAACTCCCCTGTTTGCTGCCGCTGCTCGCAGCTGTACCGCTGCCTGGCTGGGCGGCCGCTTTTATGGGCCCCTTCTTCAGCCAGGCCCCGCCCCCTACTCAGGGCTCGGCATCCTTCCCAGCACCCAGCCCCTGCCGGCCCCTACAAACAAACACACAAGAACAACAAGGACAGATGCAAATACGGGTACCTTCTCCTACAATGAGAACTCCCTCTCAAACTGCCCTGTTCGCTGCCTGGCTGGGCGGCCGCTTTTAGGGGCCCCTTCTTCAGCCAGGCCCCGCCCCCTACTCAGGGCTCGGCCTTCTTCCCAGCACCCAGCCCCTGCCGGCCGCTACAAACAAACACACAAGAACAACAAGGACAGATGCAAATACGGGTACCTTCTCCTCCAGTGAGAACTCCCTCTCAAACTCCCCTGTTAGCTACCCTGTTTGCTGCCGCTGCTAGCCTCTTTTATGGGCCCCTTCTTCAGCCAGGCCCCGCCCCCTACTCAGGGCTCGGAGTCCTTCCCAGCACCCAACCCCTGCCGGCCCCTACAAACAAACACACAAGAACAACAGGGACAGATGCAAATACGGATACCTTCTCCTCCAATGAGAACTCCCTCTCAAACTCCCCTGTTAGCCGCCCTGTTTGCTGCCTGGCTGGGCGGCCGCTTTTATGGGCCCCTTCTTCAGCCAGGCCCCGCCCCCTACTCAGGGCTCGGCGTCCTTCCCCGCACCCAGCCCCTGCCGGCCCCTACAAACAAACACACAAGAACAACAAGGACAGATGCAAATACGGGTACCTTCTCCTCCAATGAGAACTCCCTCTCAAGCTCCCCTGTTTGCTGCCGCTGCTCGCAGCTGTACCGCTGCCTGGCTGGGCGGCCGCTTTTATGGGCCCCTTCTTCGGCCAGGCCCCGCTCCCTACTCAGGGCTCGGCGTCCTTCCCAGCACCCAGCCCCTGCCGGCCCCTACAAACAAACAAACACACAAGAACAACAAGGACAGATGCAAATACGGGTACCTTCTCCTCCAATGAGAACTCCCTCTCAAACTCCCCTGTTTGCTGCCGCTGCTCGCAGCTGTACCGCTGCCTGGCTGGGCGGCCGCTTTTATGGGCCCCTTCTTCAGCCAGGCCCCGCCCCCTACTCAGGGCTCGGCGTCCTTCCCAGCACCCAGCCCCTGCCAGCCCCTACAAACAAACACACAAGAACAACAAGGACAGATGCAAATACGGGTACCTTCTCCTCCAATGAGAACTCCCTCTCAAACTCCCCTGTTAGCCGCCCTGTTTGCTGCCGCTGCTCGCCGCTTTTATGGGTCCCTTCTTGATCCAGGCCCCGCCCCCTACTCAGGGCTCGGCCTCCTTCCCAGCACCCAGCCCCTGCCGGGCCCTACAAACAAACACACAAGAACACACAAGAACAACAAGGACAGATGCAAATACGGGTACATTTTCCTCCAATGAGAACTCCCTCTCAAACTCCCCTGTTTGCTGCCGCTGCTCGCAGCTGTACTGCTGCCTGGCTGGGCGGCCGCTTTTATGGGCCCCTTCTTCAGCCAGGCCCCGCCCCCTACTCAGGGCTCGGCGTCCTTCCCAGCACCCAGCCCATGCCGGCCCCTACAAACAAACACACAAGAACACACAAGAACAACAAGGACAGATGCAAATACGGGTACCTTCTCCTCCAATGAGAACTCCCTCTCAAACTCCCCTGTTAGCCGCCCTGTTTGCTGCCTGGCTGGGCGGCCGCTTTTATGGGCCCCTTCTTTAGCCAGGCCCCGCCCCCTACTCACGGCTCGGCGTCCTTCCCAGCACCCAGCCCCTGCCGGCCCCTACAAACAAACACACAAGAACAACAAGGACAGATGCAAATACGGGTACCTTCTTCTCCAATGAGAACTCCCTCTCAAACTCCCCTGTTAGCCGCCCTGTTTGCTGCCTCGCTGGGCGGCCGCTTTTATGGGCCCCTTCTTCAGCCAGGCCCCGCCCCCTACTCAGGGCTCGACGTCCTTCCAAGAACCCAGCCCCTGCCGGCCCCTACAAACAAACACAAACACACAAGAACAACAAGGACAGATGCAAATACGGGTACCTTCTCCTCCAATGAGAACTCCCTCTCAAGCTCCCCTGTTTGCTGCCGCTGCTCGCAGCTGTACCGCTGTCTGGCTGGGCGGCCGCTTTTATGGGCCCCTTCTTCTGCCAGGCCCCGCTCCCTACTCAGGGCTCGGCGTACTTCCCAGCACCCAGCCCCTGCCGGCCCCTACAAACAAACAAACACACAAGAACAACAAGGACAGATGCAAATACGGGTACCTTCTCCTCCAATGAGAACTCCCTCTCAAACTCCCCTGTTAGCCGCCCTGTTTGCTGCCGCTGCTCGCCGCTTTTATGGGTCCCTTCTTGATCCAGGCCCCGCCCCCTACTCAGGGCTCGGCCTCCTTCCCAGCACCCAGCCCTTGCCGGGCCCTACAAACAAACACACAAGAACACACAAGAACAACAAGGACAGATGCAAATACGGGTACATTTTCCTCCAATGAGAACTCCCTCTCAAACTCCCCTGTTTGCTGCCGCTGCTCGCAGCTGTACTGCTGCCTGGCTGGGCGGCCGCTTTTATGGGCCCCTTCTTCAGCCAGGCCCCGCCCCCTACTCAGGGCTCGGCGTCCTTCCCAGCACCCAGCCCATGCCGGCCCCTACAAACAAACACACAAGAACACACAAGAACATCAAGGACAGATGCAAATACGGGTACCTTCTCCTCCAATGAGAACTCCCTCTCAAACTCCCCTGTTAGCCGCCCTGTTTGCTGCCTCGCTGGGCGGCCGCTTTTATGGGCCCCTTCTTCAGCCAGGCCCCGCCCCCTACTCAGGGCTCGACGTCCTTCCAAGAACCCAGCCCCTGCCGGCCCCTACAAACAAACACAAACACACAAGAACAACAAGGACAGATGCAAATACGGGTACCTTCTCCTCCAATGAGAACTCCCTCTCAAACTCCCCTGTTTGCTGCCGCTGCTCGCAGCTGTACCGCTGTCTGGCTGGGCGGCCGCTTTTATGGGCCCCTTCTTCGGCCAGGCCCCGCTCCCTACTCAGGGCTCGGCGTCCTTCCCAGCACCCAGCCCCTGCCGGCCCCTACAAACAAACAAACACACAAGAACAACAAGGACAGATGCAAATACGGGTACCTTCTCCTCCAATGAGAACTCCCTCTCAAACTCCCCTGTTTGCTGCCGCTGCTCGCAGCTGTACCGCTGCCTGGCTGGGCGGCCGCTTTTATGGGCCCCTTCTTCAGCCAGGCCCCGCCCCCTACTCAGGGCTCGGCGTCCTTCCCAGCACCCAGCCCCTGCCGGCCCCTACAAACAAACACACAAGAACAACAAGGACAGATGCAAATACGGGTACCTTCTCCTCCAATGAGAACTCCCTCTCAAACTGCCCTGTTCGCCGCCCTGTTTGCTGCCTGGCTGGGCGGCCGCTTTTATGGGCCCCTTCTTCAGCCAGGCCCCGCCCCCTACTCAGGGCTCGGCGTTCTTCCCAGCACCCAGCCCCTGCCGGCCGCTACAAACAAACACACAAGAACAACAAGGACAGATGGAAATACGGGTACCTTCTCCTCCAGTGAGAACTCCCTCTCAAACTCCCCTGTTAGCTACCCTGTTTGCTGCCGCTGCTAGCCTCTTTTATGGGCCCCTTCTTCAGCCAGGCCCCGCCCCCTACTCAGGGCTCGGAGTCCTTCCCAGCACCCAACCCCTGCCGGCCCCTACAAACAAACAAACAAACACACAAGAACAACAGGGACAGATGCAAATACGGATACCTTCTCCTCCAATGAGAACTCCCTCTCAAACTCCCCTGTTAGCCGCCCTGTTTGCTGCCTGGCTGGGCGGCCGCTTTTATGGTCCCCTTCTTCAGCCAGGCCCCGCCCCCTACTCAGGGCTCGGCGTCCTTCCCCGCACCCAGCCCCTGCCGGCCCCTACAAACAAACACACAAGTACAACAAGGACAGATGCAAATACGGGTACCTTCTCCTCCAATGAGAACTCCCTCTCAAACTCCCCTGTTAGCCGCCCTGTTTGCTGCCTGGCTGGGCGGCCGCTTTTATGGGCCCCTTCTTCCGCCACGCTCCGCCCCCTACTCAGGGCTCGGCGTCCTTCCCAGCACCCAGCCCCTGCCGCCCCCTACAAACAAACACACAAGAACAACAAGGACAGATGCAAATACGGGTACCTTCTCCTCCAATGAGAACTCCCTCTCAAACTCCCCTGTTAGCCGCCCTGTTTGCTGCCGCTGCTCGCCGCTTTTATGAGTCCCTTCTTGATCCAGGCCCTGCCCCCTACTCAGGGCTCGGCCTCCTTCCCAGCACCCAACCCCTGCCGGGCCCTACAAACAAACACACAAGAACACACAAGAACAACAAGGACAGATGCAAATACGGGTACATTCTCCTCCAATGAGAACTCCCTCTCAAACTCCCCTGTTTGCTGCCGCTGCTCGCAGCTGTACTGCTGCCTGGCTGGGCGGCCGCTTTTATGGGCCCCTTCTTCAGCCAGGCCCCGCCCCCTACTCAGGGCTCGGCGTCCTTCCCAGCACCCAGCCCCTGCCAGCCCCTACAAACAAACACACAAGAACAACAAGGACAGATGCAAATACGGGTACCTTCTCCTCCAATGAGAACTCCCTCTCAAACTCCCCAGTTAGCCGCCCTGTTTGCTGCCTGGCTGGGCGGCCGCTTTTATGGGCCCCTTCTTCAGCCAGGCCCCGCCCCCCACTCAGGGCTCGGCGTCCTTCCCAGCACCCAGCCCCTGCCGGCCCCGACAAACAAACACACAAGAACAACAAGGACAGATGCAAATACGGGTACCTTCTCCTCCAATGAGAACTCCCTCTCAAACTCCCCTGTTAGCCGCCCTGTTTGCTGCCTGGCTGGGCGGCCGCTTTTATGGGCCCCTTCTTCAGCCAGGCCCCGCCCCCTACTCAGGGCTCGGCGTCCTTCCCAGCACCCAGCCCCTGCCGGCCCCTACAAACAAACACACAAGAACAACAAGGACAGATGCAAATACGGGTACCTTCTTCTCCAATGAGAACTCCCTCTCAAACTCCCCTGTTAACCGCCCTGTTTGCTGCCTCGCTGGGCGGCCGCTTTTATGGGCCCCTTCTTCAGCCAGGCCCCGCCCCCTACTCAGGGTTCGACGTCCTTCCAAGAACCCAGCCCCTGCCGGCCCCTACAAACAAACACAAACACACAAGAACAACAAGGACAGATGCAAATACGGGTACCTTCTCCTCCAATGAGAACTCCCTCTCAAACTCCCCTGTTTGCTGCCGCTGCTCGCAGCTGTACCGCTGCCTGGCTGGGCGGCCGCTGTTATGGGCCCCTTCTTCAGCCAGGCCCCGCCCCCTACTCAGGGCTCGGCGTCCTTCCCAGCACCCAGCCCCTGCCGGCCCCTACAAACAAACACACAAGAACAACAAGGACAGATGCAAATACGAGTACCTTCTCCTCCAATGAGAACTCCCTCTCAAACTCCCCTGTTAGCCGCCCTGTTCGCTGCCTGGCTGGGCGGCCGCTTTTATGGGCCCCTTCTTCAGCCAGGCCCCGCCCCCTACTCAGGGCTCGGCATCCTTCCCAGCACCCAGCCCCTGCCGGCCCCTACAAACAAACACACAAGAACAACAAGGACAGATGCAAATACGGGTACCTTCTCCTCCAATGAGAACTCCCTCTCAAACTCCCCTGTTAGCCGCCCTGTTTGCTGCCTGGCTGGGCGGCCGCTTTTATGGGCCCCTTCTTCAGCCAGGCCCCGCCCCCTACTCAGGGCTCGGCGTCCTTCCCAGCACCCAGCCCCTGCCGGCCCCGACAAACAAACACACAAGAACAACAAGGACAGATGCAAATACGGGTACCTTCTCCTCCAATGAGAACTCCCTCTCAAACTCCCCTGTTAGCCGCCCTGTTTGCTGCCTGGCTGGGCGGCCGCTTTTATGGGCCTCTTCTTCAGCCAGGCCCCGCCCCCTACTCAGGGCTCGGCGTCCTTCCCAGCACCCAGCCCATGCCGGCCCCTACAAACAAACACACAAGAACACACAAGAACAACAAGGACAGATGCAAATACGGGTACCTTCTCCTCCAATGAGAACTCCCTCTCAAACTCCCCTGTTAGCCGCCCTGTTTGCTGCCTGGCTGGGCGGCCGCTTTTATGGGCCCCTTCTTTAGCCAGGCCCCGCCCCCTACTCACGGCTCGGCGTCCTTCTCAGCACCCAGCCCCTGCCGGCCCCTACAAACAAACACACAAGAACAACAAGGACAGATGCAAATACGGGTACCTTCTTCTCCAATGAGAACTCCCTCTCAAACTCCCCTGTTAGCCGCCCTGTTTGCTGCCTCGCTGGGCGGCCGCTTTTATGGGCCCCTTCTTCAGCCAGGCCCCGCCCCCTACTCAGGGTTCGACGTCCTTCCAAGAACCCAGCCCCTGCCGGCCCCTACAAACAAACACAAACACACAAGAACAACAAGGACAGATGCAAATACGGGTACCTTCTCCTCCAATGAGAACTCCCTCTCAAACTCCCCTGTTTGCTGCCGCTGCTCGCAGCTGTACCGCTGCCTGGCTGGGCGGCCGCTTTTATGGGCCCCTTCTTCAGCCAGGCCCCGCCCCCTACTCAGGGCTCGGCGTCCTTCCCAGCACCCAGCCCCTGCCGGCCCCTACAAACAAACACACAAGAACAACAAGGACAGATGCAAATACGGGTACCTTCTCCTCCAATGAGAACTCCCTCTCAAACTGCCCTGTTCGCCGCCTGGCTGGGCGGCCGCTTTTATGGGCCCCTTCTTCAGCCAGGCCCCGCCCCCTACTCAGGGCTAGGCGTTCTTCCCAGCACCCAGCCCCTGCCGGCCGCTACAAACAAACACACAAGAACAACAAGGACAGATGGAAATACGGGTACCTTCTCCTCCAGTGAGAACTCCCTCTCAAACTCCCCTGTTAGCTACCCTGTTTGCTGCCGCTGCTAGCCTCTTTTATGGGCCCCTTCTTCAGCCAGGCCCCGCCCCCTACTCAGGGCTCGGAGTCCTTCCCAGCACCCAACCCCTGCCGGCCCCTACAAACAAACAAACACACAAGAACAACAGGGACAGATGCAAATACGGATACCTTCTCCTCCAATGAGAACTCCCTCTCAAACTCCCCTGTTAGCCGCCCTGTTTGCTGCCTGGCTGGGCGGCCACTTTTATGGGCCCCTTCTTCAGCCAGGCCCCGCCCCCTACTCAGGGCTCGGCGTCCTTCCCCGCACCCAGCCCCTGCCGGCCCCTACAAACAAACACACAAGAACAACAAGGACAGATGCAAATACGGGTACCTTCTCCTCCAATGAGAACTCCCTCTCAAACTCCCCTGTTAGCCGCCCTGTTTGCTTCCTGGCTGGGCGGCCGCTTTTATGGGCCCCTTCTTCCGCCACGCTCCGCCCCCTACTCAGGGCTCGGCGTCCTTCCCAGCACCCAGCCCCTGCCGTCCCCTACAAACAAACACACAAGAACAACAAGGACAGATGCAAATACGGGTACCTTCTCCTCCAATGAGAACTCCCTCTCAAACTCCCCTGTTAGCCGCCCTGTTTGCTGCCGCTGCTCGCCGCTTTTATGGGTCCCTTCTTGATCCAGGCCCTGCCCCCTACTCAGGGCTCGGCCTCCTTCCCAGCACCCAACCCCTGCCGGGCCCTACAAACAAACACACAAGAACACACAAGAACAACAAGGACAGATGCAAATACGGGTACATTCTCCTCCAATGAGAACTCCCTCTCAAACTCCCCTGTTTGCTGCCGCTGCTCGCAGCTGTACTGCTGCCTGGCTGGGCGGCCGCTTTTATGGGCCCCTTCTTCAGCCAGGCCCCGCCCCCTACTCAGGGCTCGGCGTCCTTCCCAGCACCCAGCCCCTGCCGGCCCCTACAAACAAACACACAAGAACAACAAGGACAGATGCAAATACGGGTACCTTCTCCTCCAATGAGAACTCCCTCTCAAACTCCCCTGTTAGCCGCCCTGTTTGCTGCCGCTGCTCGCCGCTTTTATGGGCCCCTTCTTCAGCCAGGCCCCGCCCCCTACTCAGGGCTTGGCGTCCTTCCCAGCACCCAGCCCCTGCCGGCCCCTACAAACAAACACACAAGAACAACAAGGACAGATGCAAATACGGGTACCTTCTCCTCCAATGAGAACTCCCGCTAAAACTCCCCTGTTTGCTGCCGCTGCTCGCAGCTGTACCGCTGCCTGGCTGGGCGGCCGCTTTTATGGGCCCCTTCTTCAGCCAGGCCCCGCCCCCTACTCAGGGCTCGTAGTCCTTCCCAGCACCCAGCCCCTGCCGGCCCCTACAAACAAACAAACAAGAACAACAAGGACAGATGCAAATACGGGTACCTTCTCCTCCAATGAGAACTCCCTCTCAAACTCCCCTGTTTGCTGCCGCTGCTCGCAGCTGTACCGGTGCCTGGCTGGGCGGCCGCTTTTATGGGCCCCTTCTTCAGGCAGGCCCCGCCCCCTACTCAGGGCTCGGCATCCTTCCCAGCACCCAGCCCCGGCAGGCCCCTACAAACAAACACACAAGAACAACAAGGAGAGATGCAAATACGGGTACCTTCACCTCCAATGAGAATTCCCTCTCAAACTCCCCTGTTAGCCGCCCTGTTTGCTGCCTGGCTGGGCGGCCGCTTTTATGGGCCCCTTCTTCAGGCAGGCCCCGCCCCCTACTCAGGGCTCGGCGTCCTTCCCAGCACCCAGCCCCTGCCGGCCCCTACAAACAAACACACAAGAACAACAAGGACAGATGCAAATACGGGTACCTTCTCCTCCAATGAGAACTCGCTCTCAAACTCCCCTGTTTGCTGCCGCTGCTCGCAGCTGTACCGCTGCCTGGTTGGCCGGCCGCTTTTATGGGCCCCTTCTTCAGCCAAGCCCCGCCCCCTACTCAGGGCTCGGCCTCCTTCCCAGCACCCAGCCGCTGCCGGACCCTACAAACAAACAAACACACAAAAACAACAAGGACAGATGCAAATACGGGTACCTTCTCCTCCAATGAGAACTCCCTTTCAAACTCCCCTGTTAGCCGCCCTGTTTGCTGCCGCTGCTCGCAGCTGTACCGCTGCCTGGCTGGGCGGCCGCTTTTATGGGCCCCTTCTTCAGCCAGGCCCCGCCCCCTACTCAGCGCTCGGCGTCCTTCCCAGCACCCAGCCCCTGCCGGCAGCTACAAACAAACAAACACACAAGAACAACAAGGACAGATGCAAATACGGGTACCTTCTCCTCCAATGAGAACTCCCTCTCAAACTCCCCTGTTAGCCGCCCTGTTTGTTTGCTGCCGCTGCTCGCAGCTGTACCGCTGCCTGACTGGGCGGCCGCTTTTATGGGTCCCTTCTTCAGCCAGGCCCCGCCCCCTACTCAGGGCTTGGCGTCCTTCCCAGCACCCAGCCCCTGCCCGCCCCTAAAAACAAACACACAAGAACAACAAGGACAGATGCAAATACGGGTACCTTCTCCTCCAGTGAGAACTCCCTCTCAAATTCCCCTGTTAGCCGCCCTGTTTGCTGTCACTGCTCGCAGCTGTACCGCTGCCTGGCTGGGCGGCCGCTTTTATGGGCCCCTTCTTCAGCCAGGCCCCGCCCCCTACTCAGGGCTCGGCGTCCTTCCCAGCACCCAGCCCCTGCCGGCCCCTACAAACAAACAAACACACAAGAACAACAAGGACAGATGCAAATAATGGTACCTTCTCCTCCAATGAGAACTCCCTCTCAAACTCCCCTGTTAGCCGCCCTGTTTGCTGCCGCTGCTCGCCACCTTTATGGGCCCCTTCTTCAGCCAGGCCCCGCCCCCTACTCAGGGCTCGGCGTCCTTCCCAGCACCCAGCCCCTGCCGGCCCCTACAAACAAACACAAACACACAAGAACAACAAGGACAGATGCAAATACGGGTACCTTCTCCTCCAATGAGAACTCCCTCTCAAACTCCCCTGTTAGCCGCCCTGTTTGCTGCCGCTGCTCGCAGCTGTACCGCTGCCTGGTTCGGCGGCCGCTTTTATGGGCCCCTTCTTCAGCCAGGCCCCGCCCCCTACTCAGGGCTCGGCCTCCTTCCCAGCACCCAGCCCCTGCCGGCCCCTACAAACAAACAAACACACAAGAACAACAAGGACAGATGCAAATACGGGTACCTTCTCTTCCAATGAGAAATCCCTATCAAACTCCCCTGTTAGCCGCCCTGTTTGCTGCCGCTGCTCGCAGCTGTACCGCTGCCTGGCTGGGCGGCCGCTTTTATGGGCCCCTTCTTCAGCCAGGCTCGGCGTCCTTCCCAGCACCCAGCCCCTGTCGGCCCCTACAAACAAACAAACAAGAACAACAAGGACAGATGCAAATACGGGTACCTTCTCCTCCAATGAGAACTCCCTCTCAAACTCCCCTGTTAGCCGCCCTGTGTGCTGCCGCTGCTCGCAGCTGTACCGCTGCCTGGCTGGGCGGCCGCTTTTATGGGCCCCTTCTTCAGCCAGGCCCCGCCCCCTACTCAGGGCTCGGCGTCCTTCCCAGCACCCAGCCCCTGCCTGCCCCTACAAACAAACACACAAGAACAACAAGGACAGATGCAAATACGGGTAACTTCTCCTCCAATGAGAACTCCCTCTCAAACTCCCCTGTTAGCCGCCCTGTTTGCTGCCGCTGCTCGCAGCTCTACCGCCGCCTGGCTGGGCGGCCGCTTTTATGGGCCCCTTCTTCAGGCAGGCTCGGCATCCTTCCCAGCACACAGCCCCTGCCAGCCCCTACAAACAAACACACAAGAACAACAAGGACAGATGCAAATACGGGTACCTTCTCCTCCAATGAGAACTCCCTGTCAAACTCCCCTGTTAGCCGCCCTGTTTGCTGCCGCTGCTCGCAGCTGTACCGCTGCCTGGCTCGGCAGCCGCTTTTATGGGCCCCTTCTTCAGCCAGGCTCTGCGTCCTTCCCAGCACCCAGCCCCTGCCGGCCCCTACAAACAAACAAACACACAAGAACAACAAGGACAGATGCAAATACGGGTACCTTCTCCTCCAATGAGAACTCCCTCTCAAACTCCCCTGTAAGCCGCCCTGTTTGCTGCCGCTGCTCGCCTCTTTTATGGGCCCCTTCTTCAGCCAGGCCCCGCCCCCTACTCAGGGCTCGGCGTCCTTCCCAGCACCCAGCCCCTGCCGGCCCCTACAAACAAACACACAAGAACAACAAGGACAGATGCAAATACGGGTACCTTCTCCTCCAATGAGAACTCCCTCACAAACTCCCCTGTTAGCCGCCCTGTTTGCTCCCGCTGCTCGCAGCTGTACCGCTGCCTGGCTCGGCGTCCGCTTTTATGGGCCCCTTCTTCAACCAGGCCCCGCCCCCTACTCAGGGCTCGGCGTCCTTCCCAGCACCCAGCCCCTGCCGGCCCCTACAAACAAACAAACACACAAGAACAACAAGGACAGATGCAAATACGGGTACCTTCTCCTCCAATGAGAACTCCCTCTCAAACTCCCCTGTTAGCCGCCCTGTTTGCTGCCGCTGCTCGCCGCCTTTATGGGCCCCTTCTTCAGCCAGGCCCCGCCCCCTTCTCAGGGCTCGGCGTCCTTCCCAGCACCCAGCCCCTGCCGGCCCCTACAAACAAACACAAACACACAAGAACAACAAGGACAGATGCAAATACGGGTACCTTCTCCTCCAATGAGAACTCCCTCTCAAACTCCCCTGTTAGCTGCCCTGTTTGCTGCCGCTGCTCGCAGCTGTACCGCTGCCTGGCTGGGCGGCCGCTTTTATGGGCCCCTTCTTCAGCCAGGCTCGGCGTCCTTCCCAGCACACAGCCCCTGCCGGCCCCTACAAACAAACACACAAGAACAACAAGGACAGATGCAAATACGGGTTCCTTCTCCTCCAATGAGAACTCCCTCTCAAACTCCCCTGTGAGCCGCCCTGTTTGCTGCCGCTGCTCGCAGCTGTACCGCTGCCTGGTTCGGCGCCCGCTTTTATGGGCCCCTTCTTCAGCCAGGCCCCGCCCCCTACTCAGGGCTCGGCGTCCTTCCCAGCACCCAGCCCCTGCCGGCCCCTACAAACAAACACACAAGAACAACAAGGACAGATGCAAATACGGGTACCTTCTCCTCCAATGAGAACTCCCTCTCAAACTCCCCTGTTAGCCGCCCTGTTTGTTGCCTGGCTGGGCGGCCGCTTTTATGGGCCCCTTCTTCAGCCAGGCTCGGCGTCCTTCCCAGCACCCAGCCCCTGTCGGCCCCTACAAACAAACACACAAGTACAACAAGGACAGATGAAAATACGGGTACCTTCTCCTCCAATGAGAACTCCCTCTCAAACTCCCCTGTTAGCCGCCCTGTTTGCTGCCGCTGCTCGCTGCCTTTATGGGCCCCTTCTTCAGCCAGGCCCCGCCCCCTACTCAGGGCTCGGCGTCCTTCCCAGCACCCAGCCCCTGCCTGCCCCTACAAACAACCACACAAGAACAACAAGGACAGATGCAAATACGGGTAACTTCTCCTCCAATGAGAACTCCCTCTCAAACTCCCCTGTTAGCCGCCCTGTTTGCTGCCGCTGCTCGCAGCTGTACCGCCGCCTGGCTGGGCGGCCGCTTTTATGGGCCCCTTCTTCAGGCAGGCCCCGCCCCCTACTCAGGGCTCGGCGTCCTTCCCAGCACCCAGCCCCTGCCAGCCCCTACAAACAAACACAAACACACAAGAACAACAAGGACAGATGCAAATACGGGTATCTTCTCCTCCAATGAGAACTCCCTCTCAAACTCCCCTGCTAGCCTCCCTGTTTGCTGCCGCTGCTCGCAGCTGTACCGCTGCCTGGCTGGGCGGCCGCTTTTATGGGCCCCTTCTTCAGCCAGGCTCGGCGTCCTTCCCAGCACACAGCCCCTGCCGGCCCCTACAAACAAACACACAAGAACAACAAGGAGAGATGAAAATACGGGTACCTTCTCCTCCAGTGAGAACTCCCTCTCAAACTCCCCTGTTAGCCGCCCTGTTTGTTGCCTGGCTGGGCGGCCGCTTTTATGGGCCCCTTCTTCAGCCAGGCTCTGCGTCCTTCCCAGCTCCCAGCCCCTGTCGGCCCCTACAAACAAACACACAAGTACAACAAGGACAGATGAAAATACGGGTACCTTCTCCTCCAATGAGAACTCCCTCTCAAACTCCCCTGTTAGCCGCCCTGTTTGCTGCCGCTGCTCGCCGCCTTTATGGGCCCCTTCTTCAGCCAGGCCCCGCCCCCTACTCAGGGCTCGGCGTCCTTCCCAGCACCCAGCCCCTGCCTGCCCCTACAAACAACCACACAAGAACAACAAGGACAGATGCAAATACGGGTAACTTCTCCTCCAATGAGAACTCCCTCTCAAACTCCCCTGTTAGCCGCCCTGTTTGCTGCCGCTGCTCGCAGCTGTACCGCCGCCTGGCTGGGCGGCCGCTTTTATGGGCCCCTTCTTCAGGCAGGCCCCGCCCCCTACTCAGGGCTCGGCGTCCTTCCCAGCACCCAGCCCCTGCCAGCCCCTACAAACAAACACAAACACACAAGAACAACAAGGACAGATGCAAATACGGGTATCTTCTCCTCCAATGAGAACTCCCTCTCAAACTCCCCTGCTAGCCTCCCTGTTTGCTGCCGCTGCTCGCAGCTGTACCGCTGCCTGGCTGGGCGGCCGCTTTTATGGGCCCCTTCTTCAGCCAGGCTCGGCGTCCTTCCCAGCACACAGCCCCTGCCGGCCCCTACAAACAAACACACAAGAACAACAAGGAGAGATGAAAATACGGGTACCTTCTCCTCCAGTGAGAACTCCCTCTCAAACTCCCCTGTCAGCCGCCCTGTTTGCTGTCACTGTTCGCAGCTGTACCGCTGCCTGGCTGGGCGGCCGCTTTTATGGGCCTCTTCTTCAGCCAGGCCCCGCCCCCTACTCAGGGCTCAGCGTCCTTCCCAGCACCCAGCCCCTGCCGGCCCCTACAAACAAACAAACACACAAGAACAACAAGGACAGATGCAAATACGGGTACCTTCTCCTCCAATGAGAACTCCCTCTCAAACTCCCCTGTTAGCCGCCCTGTTTGCTGCCGCTGCTCGCCGCCTTTATGGTCCCCTTCTTCAGCCAGGCCCCGCCCCCTACTCAGGGCTCGGCGTCCTTCCCAGCACCCAGCCCCTGCCGGCCCCTACAAACAAACACAAACACACAAGAACAACAAGGACAGATGCAAATACGGGTACCTTCTCCTCCAATGAGAACTCCCTCTCAAAGTCCCCTGATAGCCGCCATGTGTGCTGCAGCTGCTCGCAGCTATACCGCTGCCTGGCTGGGCAGCCGCTTTTATAGGCCCCTTCTTCAGCCAGGCCCCGCCCCCTACTCAGGGCTCGGCGTCCTTCCCAGCACCCAGCCCCTGCCGGCCCCTACAAACAAACACAAACACACAAGAACAACAAGGACAGATGCAAATACGGGTACCTTCTCCTCCAATGAGAACTCCCTCTCAAACTCCCCTGTTAGCCGCCCTGTTTGTTGCCTGGCTGGGCGGCCGCTTTTATGGGCCCTTTCTTCAGGCAGGCCCCGCCCCCTACTCAGGGCTCGGCCGCCTTCCCAGCACCCAGCCCCTGCCGGCCCCTAAAAACAAACACACAAGAACAACAAGGACAGATGCAAATACGGGTACCTTCTCCTCCAATGAGAACTCCCTCTCAAACTCCCCTGTTTGCTGCCGCTGCTCGCAGCTGTACCGCTGCCTGGCTGGGCGGCCGCTTTTATGGGCCCCTTCTTCAGCCAGGCCCCGCCCCCTACTCAGGGCTCGGCGTCCTGCCCAGCACCCAGCCCCTGCCGGCCCCTAAAAACAAACACACAAGAACAACAAGGACAGATGCAAATACGGGTACCTTCTCCTCCAATGAGAACTCCCTCTCAAACTCCCCTGTTTGCTGCCGCTGCTCGCAGCTGTACCGCTGCCTGGCTGGGCGGTTGTGACAATGCGGTTCTGGCGGAACCCAACTGAGAGTGCCAACTCAGGACAAATTGCTCAAATAGGGCAGTTACAGCCCAAGGCTGGGGTTTTTTCCACCTCTAAGGCAAACCAAACCAGCCAGACTAAGAGGACTTCAGTCTCACCCCACTGGCTAACTGCAAGTCTCACAAGCAATCTCCTTAGATACTCCAGTTTCCCAGTATTACCACCAGTACCACTCGTTATGGGGACAAAGGGTTATGAAAACCAATACCCCAGTAAAAGAAAAAGGTTCTCCTGATCCCAAAGGACCAAGCCCCAGACCCAGGTCAATATACAAATCAGATCTTACCCACAAATCACGCTGTTGCCAATCCTTTAGAATCTAAAATCTAAAGGTTTATTCATAAAAGGAAAAAGATAGAGATGAGAGTTAGAATTGGTTAAATGGAATCAATTACATACAGTAATGGCAAAGTTCTTGGTTCAGGCTTGTAGCAGTGATAGAATAAACTGCAGGTTCAAATTAAGTCTCTGGAATACATCCCCCGCTGGGATGGGTCCTCAGTCCTTTGTTCAGAGCTTCAGTTTGTAGCAAAGTTCCTCCAGAGGTAAGAAGCAGGATTGAAGACCAGATGGAGATCAGGCATCAGCCTTATATAGTCTTTTCCAGGTGTAAGATCACCTCTTTGTTCTTACTGTGGAAAATTACAGCAACATGGAGTCTGGAGTTACATGGGCCAGCCCCTGCATACTTTGCTGAGGTACAAGGCGTATCTGCCTTCTCTCAATGGGTCCATTGTATAGCTGATGGTCCTTAATGGGCCATCAAGCAGGCTAGGCAGAGCTAATCTCAGCTTGTCTGGGATGTCACCCAGAAGCATAGCATAAGTTTGCCATACAGACAGTATAGAGCCAATATTCATAACTTTAACTACAAAACTGATACACACATATAGACAGCATAATTATAACCAGTAAACCATAACCTTGTCCTAGACACCCCATTTGACCCCCTTTATACAAGATTTGGGTGCCACTACAGGACCTTGGTTGCAACAATGATCTATATGGTCCCAGTTTATGTCAATAACGTCACACCCCCAACGCAAAATTGATGCAGGAAGGGATGACACAAACATCACTGACTGCATCCCAAGAGCTTCCCATCCTGGGTTCTGTCTCACTACAGCTAGTATGGGGTTAGAAGCCATACCAGTGTATAACAGAAATGGTTCATTAAAGTCATGTTCAATAACATGATTGAACCTCTTTACAAACTTAAGGTAACACTTAGTTAGAACAATAGTGGATTGGATCTGCTCTGGCAGCATGGTTCCTGTATGTGCCATGTGATCTTGCCAAGAGCTAAAGAAAACTGCTACTTTATCCATACAAGCTTGGGCCAATGTTTGGAACCCAATTAACATCGCATAAATGCAGATATTAATGTTCTTCATAGTCCAGGAATCTTGGCATTTAGCCATGAAAGCAATATGGCAGTGTGCCTCAGTCTTCCTTTTTATACAGCACATTAGGTCTGGAATGTCCTTTCCCCTGTGAAAAGTTCCCATATTGTTTATATGCATTGCCTGTGAAACCCCAGTGTAACAAGGCCTTTTAACATAACGTGTGTTTTCATGTATTCCTTTTAACATGTTCAATGAATTCTCCAAAAGATTAGGCACATTGTATATTTTTACCGTTTGTGGCAATAGCAACACATTAATTACAAAATTTAGCAATAACAACAAGTTCATTGCAAGAGTCCATCTACAGTCATGTTTGTCATGCCACCCCTTTGGCTCAATACCATTCGAGTTTGGGCATTTTAGGGTCAACCTGTGGCTTCCCTTTGCAAAATTCAGTTTTCTCTTTCCTCCTTGTCCTGCAGGATCAAACCCTGATTTCTCTTGCTTAACAGAATTTACTGGCTGATGGGGTGGGCCCTCTTTGCTAACAGCTATTAGCAAGTCCTTCCTTTCCCAGCCAGGCAAGTAATTTGCACTACCCCAGACCAGAGCCAGTCCACCAGTTTTCATATTCGCAACTGCTATCATCTCCAAGGCTGGACTCTGTCTTAAAGAGATACCACACAAATTCAAAGAGTCTGCGGGTGAGAGTTTGCTTCCTCTCCCCCGCATCCTCAAGCATTTAGCCATAAAACTGCTCTGCTCTGACACATCAGTAACCAAATCTGTCCTCAAACCCCGAAGCACAAACTGCTCATTTAAAGAATCAGAAAGGAGACATTCCTGTTCCAACACCATTGTCTCCCCAACAAGTTGGCCCCACACAGCCACTTGGTTATAGGGATGCCACAATCCCTTAACAACTTTTACTTCCTCTGAGACCTTCTCAAAGCTACCCACACTGGATCTTTTACAAGGAAAGTTAGTGGATCCCTTCACAACAGACAATTTTTGGCTGCTAGGAACTGAAACTTCCTTGATTAAATCACTCTCACACCCTTCAATTGCAGGGAACTGCTTGCACCGAGTACCATGAGGATTCCTTTCTCCAGGAGCTTTTCTAAGCAGCAATTCACCCCTCACAGAAATTCTGCCCTTACCCTCTTCACCTAGGGCTTGCCCTAAAGGAACACTTTCCTGAGCAACAACAGACTCTGTCTGGATCTTACTTATATTCAGGATCACCTTTGGCCCATCAGGCAGATCCCTACACAATCCCCTTTCAGGCGACCCCATAGACTTCCTAGATAAAAGTTTAGAAATACTTCCCTTCTCTTTGCCACACACAAGCTTAGGAATTTTTTCCTTTTTGCTACAAGTTGTTAAACTGTCCGTAGGTAACACAACCAAATTACCTTTCTGCTCTCCTTGTGCCCTGGCTAGGGTATCACCCTGATCAGACAGAGTTGTTACACCCTTCTCCAACCACACATGAGCAACAGGCAAAATACAAGCACCAGAACTGTTTGGTCTCTGGGATTTTGCTAAGCCACTAACTGGATGCAACCTAGTTACGGGGCCATTCTCCCCAGCAGATGCAAACTTAGGACCATTCCCTTCCTGGGCTTTGGTTGAATCCAGAACCAACTCTGAGACAACTAAATTACTCTCAACCATCACAGGCCGAAAGGCACCTTCTGTCTGCTCCACAGACAAAAAAGAGTTGGAGACGCATTTTCCTTTACCAGACATACTGTTTGGGATTTCATTTCCCTTGTTCCAGCACACCGGGCTGTTCACAGACAACTGCTTGGAGATTGGGGTAGCTTCCTCCATAGGCAAGTCAACACCCCTGACAGACACAGGCACATTTCCTTCACTGTCACTATTCTTCGCACAGGAAACAGATAAGGTATAGGGGCACCCATCTTCCACTTTCCTTGCCTTCCCAAACTGCTGACTAGATAAAGCCATTAGCTCACAAGACTGCCTAGGCTCATCCAAAATCTCCTTGTTCTCCTCTCCCTTCGCTTGATCTAATTCCAGATTTACTTCTGAGACATTAGATAGACATTCAGAAACTTCATTTACAGCCAAACAGCTACTTTCCAAAGACAAACTTTTGGAGAAACCCTCCATAGGCACAACCTTGGGATCAATCCTCTCTTGTGCCTGGTTTGTATTAACTTGACTGACCATAGCTTTAATATCATTTCCAATCATAATATCCTTAGGGATTATGTCTTTTACTCCCACAACCATGGTGCCCTCCAATCCCTTCCATTTCAGGTGGATTTTAGCCAAAGGCACCCTGACAAAATACTTAGATAAGGCTACAACAGTTACATCTTCACCTGGCAAATAATCTTCCTTCCTGACCAGACTTGCTTTAACCAGAGTAATATCTGCTGCGGTGTCCCTCCATGCCATACACCTCACTCCATTCACTTCTGCATTGCTAATAAACTCTGCATTATTTCCCCCATATTTAGCTTTAATGTGAGTTTTAAGGTCAAATCCTTCAGAGACAACAGAAACAGCATTTGCACACAGGGCACCAATGCTGGGCTCTGTGTGGCTTGCCTGTGAGTTTACAACAACAGGGTTAGCATTGGCCGTGGCATTTGGGGTTGCTGGTTTTGGGCTGCCCTTCAGTGTCGGGCAGTCTGGTCTCATGTGGCCCAGCATACCACAGCGATAGCATGTAACCTGCTGGGGATGTGAGTTCCTACCCTCCGGGCCCCCTTGAACTCCTTTAGAAGAGTCAGGTTTATTTTTAAATCCTTCCTTCCTCTTGAACTGGGGAGAATGGTGATTAGTTTTCCCCGGGGTTTTACACCCTTCTCGAGCCCTGTTTTGGGTATGGGCATCCGCAATCTCTGCTGCCCGTAGGACTGACTCAGGGTCCCTGTCACACACAGCTGCTCTCACATTGTCAGGCACAATGTCTAAGAACTGTTCCAAAGTTATTAAATCCAGCAGTTTTTCAAAACTCCCATGAACCTTGGCTCCCATAACCCACTTTTTAACAAAACCCATCAGCTTATGAGCACATTCTACAAAAGTACAATTCTTAGACATTTTAAACTCTCTAAACTTAACTCTGTAAGATTCAGGAGTAACCTTGAACCGCCTTAACACAGAATCCTTAAACCGCTCATAATTTAATGCTTCTTGTTCCCCCAAGTCATTAAACACCTCCCTGGCTTTTCCAGTCAGTCTGGTTAGCAGGACAGGCATTCGCTGACCCTCAGGGATCTGGTACAGATTGCAGAGGCGTTCAAAGGTTGACAAAAACTCCTCTATATCCTCAGTATCATTGTAAATGGGACACATCCTTTCCCAGTTTTTCTCGTGGCGGGGGGGAAGTGGAGTACCAGGTGGGGATGACTTTCTCCGCTCTTCCATTACTTGGAGCTGAAGTCTGGCCGTCTCCTGTTCCATCCTGTGAGTCTCCTGCTCAGCAGCGAGCAGCTCTAGACGCCCCTTACGGGCTCTCTCTTCTCTCTCATCAGCCTCCTTCTTTCTTTGATTAGCTTCTTTCTCTTTCTCAGCAGCCTCTTTCTTTCTCTCAGCAGCCTCTTTCTCAGCAGCCTCTTTCTCTCTCTCTCTTTCTAACTCTGCTATTTTGTGCTTCTCCAGCAATCGAAGATCTGCTAGCTTCTGTTCATGCTTAAATTGCAGTTTACTTGTCACCCTTTGCATCCTAATTTTTTCTGCATCTTCTGCAGCCTCAGGTAAGGGCTGTGCTCTTGCCCCCTGATCACTGGCTATTAGCAGATTTCTCAGTTCTTCCTTTGTAGCTTTCTTTCTAAAGCTTATCCTCTTTTCTGAACACAAATTTTCCAGGGCTTTTTTCCCAAGTCCCTCATATGCTCTTTGCTCAGCCATTGCAGCAGCTCTTTAACCAACAAAACTCTCAATTCCAAAATTCAAATTTGGATAGCGTGGGGTTCTGACCCAAAGCTTAATTGACCTGGTTCTGTGGATCCTGCCGACTACGCCACTGTGACAATGCGGTTCTGGCGGAACCCAACTGAGAGTGCCAACTCAGGACAAATTGCTCAAATAGGGCAGTTACAGCCCAAGGCTGGGGTTTTTTCCACCTCTAAGGCAAACCAAACCAGCCAGACTAAGAGGACTTCAGTCTCACCCCACTGGCTAACTGCAAGTCTCACAAGCAATCTCCTTAGATACTCCAGTTTCCCAGTATTACCACCAGTACCACTCGTTATGGGGACAAAGGGTTATGAAAACCAATACCCCAGTAAAAGAAAAAGGTTCTCCTGATCCCAAAGGACCAAGCCCCAGACCCAGGTCAATATACAAATCAGATCTTACCCACAAATCACGCTGTTGCCAATCCTTTAGAATCTAAAATCTAAAGGTTTATTCATAAAAGGAAAAAGATAGAGATGAGAGTTAGAATTGGTTAAATGGAATCAATTACATACAGTAATGGCAAAGTTCTTGGTTCAGGCTTGTAGCAGTGATAGAATAAACTGCAGGTTCAAATTAAGTCTCTGGAATACATCCCCCGCTGGGATGGGTCCTCAGTCCTTTGTTCAGAGCTTCAGTTTGTAGCAAAGTTCCTCCAGAGGTAAGAAGCAGGATTGAAGACCAGATGGAGATCAGGCATCAGCCTTATATAGTCTTTTCCAGGTGTAAGATCACCTCTTTGTTCTTACTGTGGAAAATTACAGCAACATGGAGTCTGGAGTTACATGGGCCAGCCCCTGCATACTTTGCTGAGGTACAAGGCGTATCTGCCTTCTCTCAATGGGTCCATTGTATAGCTGATGGTCCTTAATGGGCCATCAAGCAGGCTAGGCAGAGCTAATCTCAGCTTGTCTGGGATGTCACCCAGAAGCATAGCATAAGTTTGCCATACAGACAGTATAGAGCCAATATTCATAACTTTAACTACAAAACTGATACACACATATAGACAGCATAATTATAACCAGTAAACCATAACCTTGTCCTAGACACCCCATTTGACCCCCTTTATACAAGATTTGGGTGCCACTACAGGACCTTGGTTGCAACAATGATCTATATGGTCCCAGTTTATGTCAATAACGTCACAGCGGCCGCTTTTATGGGCCCCTTCTTCAGCCAGGCCCCGCCCCCTACTCAGGGCTCGGCGTCCTACCCAGCACCCAGCCCCTGCCGGCCCCTACAAACAAACACACAAGAACAACAAGGACAGATGCAAATACGGGTACCTTCTCCTCCAATGAGAACTCCCTCTCAAACTCCCCTGTTAGCCGCCCTGTTTGCTGCCGCTGCTCGCCGCTTTTATGGGCCCCTTCTTCAGCCAGGCCCCGCCCCCTACTCAGGGCTCGGCGTCCTTCCCAGCACCCAGCCCCTGCCGGCCCCTACAAACAAACACACAAGAACACACAAGAACAACAAGGACAGATGCAAATACGGGTACCTTCTCCTCCAATGAGAACTCCCTCTCAAACTCCCCTGTTTGCTGCCGCTGCTCGCAGCTGTACCGCTGCCTGGCTGGGCGGCCGCTTTTATGGGCCCCTTCTTCAGCCAGGCCCCGCCCCCTACTCAGGGCTCGGCGTCCTTCCCAGCACCCAGCCCCTGCCGGCCCCTACAAACAAACAACCACACAAGAACAACAAGGACAGATGCAAATACGGGTACCTTCTCCTCCAATGAGAACTCCCTCTCAAACTCCCCTGTTTGCTGCCGCTGCTCGCAGCTGTACCGCTGCCTGGCTGGGAGGCCGCTTTTATGGGCCCCTTCTTCAGCCAGGCCCCGCCCCCTACTCAGGGCTCGGCGTCCTTCCCAGCACCCAGCCCCTGCCGGCCCCTACAAACAAACACACAAGAACAACAAGGACAGATGCAAATACGGGTACCTTCTCCTCCAATGAGAACTTCCTCTCAAACTCCCCTGTTAGCCACCCTGTTTGCTGCCTGGCTGGGCGGCCGCTTTTATGGGCCCCTTCTTCAGGCAGGCCCCGCCCCCTACTCAGGGCTCGGCGTCCTTCCCAGCACCCAGCCCCTGCCGACCCCTACAAACAAACAGACAAGAACAACAAGGACAGATGCAAATACGGGTACCTTCTCCTCCAATGAGAACTCCCTCTCAAACTCCCCTGTTTGCTGCCGCTGCTCGCAGCTGTACCGCTGCCTGGCTGGGCGGCCGCTTTTATGGGCCCCTTCTTCAGCCAGGCCACGCCCCCTACTCAGGGCTCGGCGTCCTTCCCAGCACCCAGCCCCTGCCGGCCACTACAAACAAACACACAAGAACAACAAGGACAGATGCAAATACGGTACCTTCTCCTCCAATGAGAACTCCCTCTCAAACTCCCCTGTTTGCTGCCGCTGCTCGCAGCTGTACCGCTGCCTGGCTGGGCAGCCGCTGTTATGGGCCCCTTCTTCAGCCAGGCCCCGCCCCCTACTCAGGACTCGGCGTCATTCCCAGCACCCAGCCCCTGCCGGCCCCTACAAACAAACAAACACACAAGAACAACAAGGACAGATGCAAATACGGGTACCTTCTCCTCCAATGAGAACTCCCTCTCAAACTCCCCTGTTAGCCGCCCTGTTTGCTGCCTGGCTGGGCGGCCGCTTTTGTGGGCCCCTTCTTCAGCCAGGCCCCGCCCCCTACTCAGGGCTCGGCGTCCTTCCCAGCACCCAGCCCCTGCCAGCCCCTACAAACAAACAAACAAGAACAATAAGGACAGATGCAAATACGGGTACCTTCTCCTCCAATGAGAACTCCCTCTCAAACTTCCCTGTCAGCCGCCCTGTTTGCTGCCGCTGCTCGCCGCTTTTATGGGCCCCTTCTTCAGCCAGGCCCCGCCCCCTACTCAGGGCTCGGCGTCCTTCCCAGCACCCAGCCCCTGGCGGCCCCTACAAACAAACAAACACACAAGAACAACAAGGACAGATGCAAATACGGGTACCTTCTCCTCCAATGAGAACTCCCTCTCAAACTCCCGTTTGCTGCCGCTGCTCGCAGCTGTACCGCTGCCTGGCTGGGCGGCCGCTTTTATGGGCCCCTTCTTCAGCCAGGCCCCGCCCCCTACTCAGGGCTCGGCGTCCTTCCCAGCACCCAGCCCCTGCCGGCCCCTACAAACAAACACACAAGAACAACAAGGACAGATGCAAATACGGGTACCTTCTCCTCCAATGAGAACTCCCTCTCAAACTCCCCTGTTAGCCGCCCTGTTTGCTGCCTGGCTGGGCGGCCGCTTTTATGGGCCCCTTCTTCAGGCAGGCCCCGCCCCCTACTCAGGGCTCGGCGTCCTTCCCAGCACCCAGCCCCTGCCGGCCCCTACAAACAAACAGACAAGAACAACAAGGACAGATGCAAATACGGGTACCTTCTCCTCCAATGAGAACTCCCTCTCAAACTCCCCTGTTAGCCGCCCTGTTTGCTGCCGCTGCTCGCCGCTTTTATGGTCCCCTTCTTCAGCCAGGCCCCGCCCCCTACTCAGGGCTCGGCGTCCTTCCCAGCACCCAGCCCCTACAAACAAACAAACACACAAGAACAACAAGGACAGATGCAAATACGGGTACCTTCTCCTCCAATGAGAACTCCCTCTCAAACTCCCCTGTTTGCTGCCTCTGCTCGCAGCTGTACCGCTGCCTGGCTGGGCGGCCGCTGTTATGGGCCCCTTCTTCAGCCAGGCCCCGCCCCCTACTCAGGGCTCGGCGTCCTTCCCAGCACCCAGCCCCTGCCGGCCCCTACAAACAAACACACAAGAACAACAAGGACAGATGCAAATACGGGTACCTTCTCCTCCAATGAGAACTCCCTCTCAAACTCCCCTGTTAGCCGCCCTGTTTGCTGCCTGGCTGGGCGGCCGCTTTTATGGGCCCCTTCTTTAGCCAGGCCCCGCCCCCTACTCAGGGCTCGGCGTCCTTCCCAGCACCCAGCCCCTGCCGGCCCCTACAAACAAACACACAAGAACAACAAGGACAGATGCAAATACGGGTACCTTCTCCTCCAATGAGAACTCCCTCTCAAACTCCCCTGTTAGCCGCCCTGTTTGCTGCCTGGCTGGGCGGCCGCTTTTATGGGCCCCTTCTTCAGGCAGGCCCCGCCCCCTACTCAGGGCTCGGCGTCCTTCCCAGCACCCAGCCCCTGCCGACCCCTACAAACAAACAGACAAGAACAACAAGGACAGATGCAAATACGGGTACCTTCTCCTCCAATGAGAACTCCCTCTCAAACTCCCCTGTTTGCTGCCGCTGCTCGCAGCTGTACCGCTGCCTGGCTGGGCGGCCGCTTTTATGGGCCCCTTCTTCAGCCAGGCCCCGCCCCCTACTCAGGGCTCGGCGTCCTTCCCAGCACCCAGCCCCTGCCGGCCCCTACAAACAAACAAACACACAAGAACAACAAGGACAGATGCAAATACGGGTACCTTCTCCTCCAATGAGAACTCCCTCTCAAACTCCCCTGTTAGCCGCCCTGTTTGCTGCCTGGCTGGGCGGCCGCTTTTGTGGGCCCCTTCTTCAGCCAGGCCCCGCCCCCTACTCAGGGCTCGGCGTCCTTCCCAGCACCCAGCCCCTACAAACAAACAAACACACAAGAACAACAAGGACAGATGCAAATACGGGTACCTTCTCCTCCAATGATAACTCCCTCTCAAACTCCCCTGTTTGCTGCCTCTGCTCGCAGCTGTACCGCTGCCTGGCTGGGCGGCCGCTGTTATGGGCCCCTTCTTCAGGCAGGCCCCGCCCCCTACTCAGGGCTCGGCGTCCTTCCCAGCACCCAGCCCCTGCCGGCCCCTACAAACAAACAAACACACAAAAACAACAAGGACAGATGCAAATACGGGTACCTTCTCCTCCAATGAGAACTCCCTCTCAAACTCCCCTGTTAGCCGCCCTGTTTGTTTGCTGCCGCTGCTCGCAGCTGTACCGCTGCCTGACTGGGCGGCCGCTTTTATGGGTCCCTTCTTCAGCCAGGCCCCGCCCCCTACTCAGGGCTCGGCGTCCTTCCCAGCACCCAGCCCCTGCCGGCCCCTAAAAACAAACACACAAGAACAACAAGGACAGATGCAAATACGGGTACCTTCTCCTCCAATGAGAACTCCCTCTCAAACTCCCCTGTTTGCCGCCCTGTTTGCTGCCGCTGCTCGCCACTTTTATGGGCCCCTTCGTCAGCCAGGCCCCGCCCCCTACTCAGGGCTCGGCGTCCTTGCCAGCACCCAGCCCCTGCTGGCCCCTACAAACAAACAAACAAGAAAAACAAGGACAGATGCAAATACGGGTACCTTCTCCTCCAATGAGAACTCCCTCTCAAACTCCCCTGTTAGCCGCCCTGTTTGCTGCCGCTGCTCGCCGCTTTTATGGGCCCCTTCTTCAGCCAGGCCCCGCCCCCTACTCAGGGCTTGGCGTCCTTCCCAGCACCCAGCCCCTGCCGGCCCCCAAACAAACACACAAGAACAACAAGGACAGATGCAAATACGGGTACCTTCTCCTCCAATGAGAACTCCCTCTAAAACTCCCCTGTTAGCCGCCGCTGCTCGCAGCTGTACCGCTGCCTGGCTGGGCGGTCGCTTTTATGGGCCCCTTCTTCAGCCAGGCCCCGCCCCCTACTCAGGGCTCGGGGTCCTTCCCAGCACCCAGCCCCTGCCGGCCCATACAAACAAACACACAAGAACAAAAAGGACAGATGCAAATACGGGTACCTTCTCCTCCAATGAGAACTCCCTCTCAAACTCCCCTGTTAGCCGCCCTGTTTGCTGCCGCTGCTCGCCGCTTTTATGGGCCCCGTCTTCAGCCAGGCCCCACCCCCTACTCAGGGCTCGGCGTCCTTCCCAGCACCCAGCCCCTGCCGGCCCCTACAAACAAACACAAACACACAAGAACAACAAGGACAGATGCGAATACGGGTACCTTCTCCTCCAATGAGAACTCCCTCTCAAACTCCCCTGTTAGCCGCCCTGTTTGCTGCCGCTGCTCGCAGCTGTACCGCTGCCTTGCTAGGCGGCCGCTGTTATGGGCCCCTTCTTCAGCCAGGACCCGCCCCCTACTCAGGGCTCGGCGTCCTTCCCAGCACCTAGCCCCTGCCTGCCCCTACAAACAAACACAAACACACAGGAACAACAAGGACAGATGCAAATACGGGTACCTTCTCCTCCAATGAGAACTCCCTCTCAAACTCGCCTGTTAGCCGCCCTGTTTGCTGCCGCTGCTCGCTGCTGTACCGCTGCCTGGCTGGGCGGCCGCTTTTATGGGCCTCTTCTTCAGCCAGGACCCGCCCCATACTCAGGGCTCGGCGTCCTTCCCAGCACCGAGCCCCTGCCAGCCCCTACAAACAAACACACAAGAACAACAAGGACAGATGCAAATAGGGGTACCTTCTCCTCCACTGGGAACTCCCTCTCAAACTCTCCTGTTAGCCGTCCTGTTTTCTGCCGCTGCTCGCAGCTGTACCGCTGCCTGGCTGGGAGGCCGCTTTTATGGGCCCCTTCTTCAGCCAGGCCCCGCCCCCTACTCAGGGCTCTGCGTCCTTCCCAGCACCCAGCCCCTGCCGGCCCCTACAAACAACCAAACACACAAGAACAACAAGGACAGATGCAAATACGGGTACCTTCTCCTCCAATGAGAACTCCCTCTCAAACTCCCCTGTTAGCCGCCCTGTTTGCTGCCGTTGCTCACCACTCTTATGGGCCCCTTCTTCAGCCAGGCCCCGCCCCCTACTCAGGGCTCAGCGTCCTTCCCAGCACCCAGCCCCTGCCGGCCCCTACAAACAAACAAACACACAAGAACAACAAGGACAGATGCAAATACGGGTACCTTCTCCTCCAATGAGAACTCCCTCTCAAACTCCCCTGTTAGCCGCCCTGTTTGCTGCCGTTGCTCGCAGCTGTACCGCTGCCTGGCTGGGCGGCCGCTTTTATGGGCCCCTTCTTCAGCCAGGCCCCGCCCCCTACTCAGGGCTCGGCGTCCTTCCCAGCACCCAGCCCCTGCCGGCCCCTATAAACAAACACAAACACACAAGAACAACAAGGACAGATGCAAATATGGGTACCTTCTCCTCCAATGAGAACTCCCTCTCAAACTCCCCTGTTAGCCACCGCTGCTCGCAGCTGTACCGCTGCCTGGCTGGGCAGCCGCTTTTATGGGCCCCTTCTTCAGCCAGGCCCCGCCCCCTACTCAGGGCTCGGCGTCCTTCCCTGCACCCAGCCCCTGTCGGCCCCTACAAACAAACAAACACACAAGAACAACAAGGACAGATGCAAATACGGGTACCTTCTCCTCCAATGAGAACTCCCTCTCAAACTCCCCTGTTAGGCGCCCTGTTTGCTACACCGCTGCCTGGCTGGGCCGCCGCTTTTATGGGCCCCTTCTTCAGCCAGGCCCCGCCCCCTACTCAGGGCTCGGCGTCCTTCCCAGCACCCAGCCCCTGCCGGCCCCTACAAACAAACACAAACACACAGGAACAACAAGGACAGATGCAAATACGGGTACCTTCTCCTCCAATGAGAACTCCCTCTCAAACTCCCCTGTTAGCCGCCCTGTTTGCTGCCGCTGCTCGCAGCTGTACCGCTGCCTGGCTGGGCGGCCGCTTTTATGGGCCCCTTCTTCAGCCAGGCCCCGCCCCCTACTCAGGGCTCGGCGTCCTTCCCAGCACCCAGCCCCTGCCGGCCCCTACAAACAAACACAAACACACAAGAACAACAAGGACAGATGCAAATACGGATACCTTCTCCTCCAATGAGAACTCCCTCTCAAACTCCCCTGTTAGCCGCCCTGTTTGCTGCTGCTGCTCGCCGCTTTTATGGGCCCCTTCTTCAGCCAGGCCCCGCCCCCTACTCAGGGCTCGGCGTCCTTCCCAGCACCCAGCCCCTGCCGGCCCCTACAAACAAACACACAAGAATAACAAGGACAGATGCAAATACGGGTACCTTCTCCTCCAGTGAGAACTCCCTCTCAAACTCCCCTGTTAGCCGCCCTGTTTGCTGCCGCTGCTCGCCGCTTTTATGGGCCCCTTCTTCAGCCAGGCCCCGCCCCCTACTCAGGGCTCGGCGTCCTTCCCAGCACCCAGCCCCTGCAGGCCCCTACAAACAAACACACAAGAATAACAAGGACAGATGCAAATACGGGTACCTTCTCCTCCAGTGAGAACTCCCTCTCAAACTCCCCTGTTAGCCGCCCTGTTTGCTGCCGCTGCTCGCCACTTTTATGGGCCCCTTCTTCAGCCAGGCCCCGCCCCCTACTCAGGGCTCGGCGTCCTTCCCAGCACCCAGCCCCTGCCGGCCCCTACAAACAAACACAAAAGAACAACAAGGACAGATGCAAATACGGGTACCTTCTCCTCCAATGAGAACTCCCTCTCAACCTCCCCTGTTAGCCGCCCTGTTTTCTGCCGCTGCTCGCCGCTTTTATGGGCCCCTTCTTCAGCCAGGCCCCGTCCCCTACTCAGGGCTCGGCGTCCTTCCCAGCACCAAGCCCCTGCCGGCCCCTACAAACAAACACACAAGAACACACAAGAACAACAAGGACAGATGCAAATACGGGTACCTTCTCCTCCAATGAGAACTCCCTCTCAAACTCCCCTGTTAGCCGCCCTGTTTGCTGCCGCTGCTCGCAGCTGTACCGCTGCCTGGCTGGGCGGCCGCTTTTATGGGCCCCTTCTTCAGCCAGGCCCCGACCCCTACTCAGGGCTCGGCGTTCTTCCCAGCACCCAGCCCCTGCCTGCCCCTACAAACAAACACACAAGAACATTAGGATTCACTGCCAATGGTTTGGAAGACATCAGTTTCAGAGACAGAGAAAAAAAATGACTGACGTATTACTGATCCGTGCTAAGGACAAATTTCTCAAAGACTCCTCATCCAAAAGTCATTGGGCTGTTTGCTTATGGTTTGGAAGAAATCGGTTCATGAGAAAGACGAAAAATGAGGAATTCATTGCTGAGCTGCTTTGGTTAAAAGTTTCTCAAGGAATCATACTTCTAAAGCCTAATGTACTGCTACTGGTTTGGAAGAACTCGGTTCGGGAGAAAGACGAAACGTGATAATTTCATTCCTAATCTGAGCTAGCGATCAATTTCTCAAGGAAGCATGCTGCGAAACACTTTTGGAGGCACTCTTAATGGTTCGGAAGCCATAGGTTTATGAGAAAGAAGAAAAATGACAAATTCATTCCTGTTCTGTGCTTACGGATACATTTCTCAAGGACTCATGCTTGAAAAGTCGTTAGCATTGATTGTTAATGGTTTTTGAAGCGCTCAGTTGGTGAGAAATACTAAAAATACGAAATTCATTCCTGAGCTGTGCTTGGGACACATGTCTCAAGGAGTTTTCATCTAAATGCCTTTAGGCTTCACAGCTAGTGGTTTCGAAGTGGTCGGCTGGTGAGAAAGGTGACAAAAGAGACTTTCATTCCTCATCTGTGATCGTTTCCTGAGAAAGAGAATTTTGTTCCTGATCTGTCGTAGGCACAAATGTCCCTAAGACTCCTCTTCTGAAAGCCGTGAAGATGCACTGCTGATTGTTACGGAGACATCGAGTCATGAGAAAAAAAAGGAGAAATGGGCATTTCATTCCTGACAGCGCTAGGTATAAATATTTCAAGGAATCATGCTCAAAAAGCTATTAAGATAGACTGGACATGGTTTTTAAGAGATCGGTTCGTGAGAAAGAGAAAAAGAGAAATAAATTCTTGCTCTCTGCTGGGGACCAATTCCTCAATTAATCATGCTTCGAAAGCAATGAGGATGCACTGCCAATGGTTTGGAAGACATCAGTTCGAGAGAAAAAGAAAAAAACGACTGAATTATTACTGATCCGTGCTAAGGACAAATTTCTCAAAGACACCTCATCTAAAAGTCATTGGGCTGCTTGCTTATGGTTTGGAAGAACTCGGTTCGAGAGAAAGACCAAACATGAGAATTTCATTCCTAATCTGAGCTAGCGATCAATTTCTCACGGAAGCATGCTGCGAAACGCCTTTGGAGGCACTCTCAATGGTTCGGAAGCCATAGGTTTATGAGAAAGAAAAAAAATGATAAATTCATTCCTGTTCCGTGCTGCAGATACATTTCTGAAGGACTCATGCTTGAAAAGTCGTTAGGATTGATTGTTAAGGGTTTTGAAGCGCTCAGTTAGTGAGCAATACTAAAAATAAGCAATTCATTCTTGATCCGTGCTAGGGACAAATTTCTCAAGGAAACCTCGCCTGGAAGACAGGAGGAGGGACTTTTAATGGTTTAGCGAGCTCGGTTCGTGAGAAAGGCCAACAAATGAGAATGTCATTCCTGATTTGTGCTAGAGATCAATGTTTCAAAGCATCATACTGCAAATGGCATTTTTTGGAAGACATCGGTTTATGAGAAAGACGAAAAATTATTAATTCATTCCTGAGCTGTGCTACTGACAAATGTCACAAGGAGTCATGTTGTGCTACTGATTTGGAAGAGAACGGTTCATGTGCAAGAGGAAAGGTGAGAATTTCATTTCTGAGCTCTGCTAGGGCCAAATTTCTCAAGCTATTACGTTAGACTGTTAATGCTTTGCAAGTGATCGTTTCGTGAGAAAGACGAAAAAGAGAATTTTGTTCCTGATCTGTCCTTGGGCCAAATGTCCCTAAGACTCCTCTTCTGAAAGCCCTGAAGATGCCCTGCTGATTGTTTCGGAGACATCGAGTCATGAGAAAGAAGAGAAATGCGAATTTCATTCCTGACGGCGCTAGGTATAAATATTTCAAGGAATCATGCTCAAAAAGCCATTACGATAGACTGGACATGATTTCTAAGAGATCGGTTCGTGAGAAAGATGAAAAAGAGAAATTAATTCTTCTTCTCTGCTGGGGACCAATTTCTCAATTAATCATGCTTCGAAAGCAATTAGGATGCACTGCCAATGGTTTGGAAGACATCAGTTCCAGAGAAAGAGAAAAAAAATGACTGACTTATTACTGATCCGTGCTAAGGACAAATTTCTCAAAGACTCCTCATCCAAATGTCATTGGGCTGCTTGCTTATGGTTTGGAAGAAATCGGTTCATGAGAAAGACGAAAAATGAGGAATTCATTGCTGAGCTGCTTTGGTTACAAATTTCTCAAGGAATCATACTTCTAAAGCCTAATGTACTGCTACTGGTTTGGAAGAACTCGGTTCGGGAGAAAGACGAAACGTGATAATTTCATTCCTAATCTGAGCTAGCGATCAATTTCTCAAGGAAGCATGCTGCGAAATGCCTTTGGAGGCACTCTTAATAGTTCGGAAGCCATAGGTTTATGAGAAAGAAGAAAAATGACAAATTCATTCCTGTTCTGTGCTTACGGATACATTTCTCAAGGACTCATTCTTGAAAAGTCATTAGCATTGATTGTTAATGGTTTTTGAAGCGCTCAGTTGGTGAGAAATACTAAAAATAGGCAATTCATTCCTGAGCTGGCTTTGGGACACGTGTCTCAAGGATTCTTCATCTAAATACCTTTAGGCTGCACAGCTCACTAGCGGTTTGGAAGAGGTCGGTAGGTGAGAAAGATGAAGAAAGAGAATTTCATTCCTGTGCTGTGCTAGTGAAAAATTTCACAAGGAGTCATGCTTGAAAAGTCACTAGTGTGTACTGCTCCTGATTTGGACAAGATCGCATCGTGAGAGACGACAAATGAGAATTTCCTTGCTGACTGTGCTAAGGAGATGATGCTCAAGGAATGATCCTTGAAAAGCCATTAGGATGAACGGCTAGTGGTTTGGAAGTCATCATTAAAGGAGAAACACTTAAAATGAGAGTCTTCATTCCTGAGTTGTGCTATTAACAAATGACTCTAGGAATCTTTGTGTAAAAGCCATTAAGATGCACTGCTAATGGTTGCGGAGAGCTCGATTCACGCGAAACAGGTGAAGAGGTTGAATGGGACCCTAAAGATGCTGCTGATAACCATTATGGTCCAGTACCCGTAGGACTGGGACAAGTTATTTACCCCACCTGCTGTTCGCAAAGAGGGTAGTGCGCCAGGAATGCACAAGCTTTTCCCCGTTCGGGTTGCTGTATGGGAGGAGAGCCAGGGGACCCATAGACTTCATGAGGGATGAGTGGGAGGGGTAGACCTCTCCAGGGGGATCATCAATGGTGGAGTATGTACTGATTTCCTGGGAAAAGCTCGTGGAGCTCATGGGCTTGGCTAGAAGAAACCTAGCAAGGACACAGAGGAAGCAGAAGGTCTGGTACGACCGCTCAGCATGTGCCCACCCCTATGCTACCGGGGAGCAGGTGATGCTTCTCATCCCTGTGAAGAGGAACAAGAACTATTGAGTCCTGTGATGTGCTTGGGGCTCAGGTCTCTAGGCAGCTTCATCTAAAAGCCATTAGAAAGCTAGTGTTTAGGAAGAGACCTGTTATTAGAAAGACAAAACAAGATAAATTCCGTCCAGATTTGTGCTATGACAAATTTCTCTTGGAATCTTCATCTAAATGTCATTAGAATGCACTGCTAGTGTTTACAAAGAGAAGTGTAGGGGAGAAAGACAAACAACTCAGCTAATTATTGATCCGTGCTAGGGACAAATGTCTCAAGGAAACCTCGCCTGGAAGACAGGAGGAGGGACTTTTAATGGTTTAGCGAGCTCGGTTCATGAGAAAGGCCAACAAATGAGAATGTCATTCCTGATTTGTGCTAGAGATCAATGTTTCAAAGCATCATACTGCAAATGGCATTTTTTGGAAGACATCGGTTTATGAGAAAGACGAAAAATTATTAATTCATTCCTGAGCTGTGCTACTGACAAATGTCACAAGGAGTCATGTTGTGCTACTGATTTGGAAGAGAACGGTTCATGTGCAAGAGGAAAGGTGAGAATTTCATTTCTGAGCTCTGCTAGGGCCAAATTTCTCAAGCTATTACGTTAGACTGTTAATGCTTTGCAAGTGATCGTTTCGTGAGAAAGACGAAAAAGAGAATTTTGTTCCTGATCTGTCCTTGGGCCAAATGTCCCTAAGACTCCTCTTCTGAAAGCCCTGAAGATGCCCTGCTGATTGTTTCGGAGACATCGAGTCATGAGTCTGGGAGGTCCCAGATGACTGGAAAATGGCTAATGTAGTGCCCATCTTTAAAAAAGGGAAGAAGGAGGATCCGGGGAACTACAGGCCAGTCAGCCTCACCTCAGTCCCTGGAAAAATCATGGAGCAGGTCCTCAAGGAATCAATTATGAAACATTTAGAGGACAGGAAAGTGATGAGGAACAGTCAGCATGGATTCACGAAGGGGAAGTCGTGCCTGACTAACCTAATTGCCTTCTATGATGAGATAACTGGCTCTGTGGATGAGGGGAAAGCAGTGGATGTCTTATTTCTTGACTTTAGCAAAGCTTTTGATACTGTTTCCCACAGTATTCTTGCCACCAAGTTAAAGAAGTATGGGCTGGATGAATGGACTGTAAGGTGTATAGAAAGCTGGCTAGATCGTCGGGCTCAATGGGTAGTGATCAATGGCTCCATGTCTAGTTGGCAGCTGGTTTCAAGTGGAGTGCCCCAAGGGTCGGTCCTGGGGCCGGTTTTGTTTAATATCTTTATTAATGATCTGGAGGATGGTGTGGACTGCACTCTCAGCAAGTTTGCAGATGACACGAAACTAGGAGGCGTGGTAGATACACTAGAGGGTAGGGATCGGATACAGAGGGACCTAGACAAATTAGAGGATTGGGCAGAAAAAAACCTGATGAGGTTCAACAAGGACAAGTGCAGAGTCCTGCACTTAGGACGGAAGAATCCCATGCACTGCTACAGACTAGGGACCGAATGGCTAGGTAGCAGTTCTGCTGAAAAGGACCTAGGGGTCACAGTGGACGAGAAGCTGGATATGAGTCAACAGTGTGCTCTTGTTGCCAAGAAGGCTAACGGCATTTTGGGCTGTATAAGTAGGGGCATTGCCAGCAGATCGAGGAACGTGATCGTTCCCCTTTATTCGACATTGGTGAGGCCTCATCTGGAATACTGTGTCCAGTTTTGGTCCCCACACTACAAGAAGGATGTGGAAAAATTGGAAAGAGTCCAGCGGAGGGCAACAAAAATGATTAGGGGTCTGGAGCACATGACTTATGAGGAGAGGCTGAGAGAACTGGGATTGTTTAGTCTCCAGAAGAGAAGAATGAGGGGGGATTTGATAGCAGCCTTCAACTACCTGAAGGGGGGTTCCAAAGAGGATGGAGCTCGGCTGTTCTCAGTGGTGGCAGATGACAGAACAAGGAGCAATGGTCTCAAGTTGCAGTGGGGGAGTTCCAGGTTGGATATCAGGAAAAACTATTTCACTAGGAAGGTGGTGAAACACTGGAATGCGTTACCTAGGGAGGTGGTGGAGTCTCCTTCCTTGGAGGTTTTTAAGGCCCGGCTTGACAAAGCCCTGGCTGGGATGATTTAGCTGGGAATTGGTCCTGCTTTGAGCAGGGGGTTGGACTAGATGACCTCTTGAGGTCCCTTCCAACTCTGATATTCTATTCTATTCTATGATTCTATGATTCTATGAGAAAGAAGAGAAATGCGAATTTCATTCCTGACGGCGCTAGGTATAAATATTTCAAGGAATCATGCTCAAAAAGCCATTACGATAGACTGGACATGATTTCTAAGAGATCGGTTCGTGAGAAAGATGAAAAAGAGAAATTAATTCTTCTTCTCTGCTGGGGACCAATTTCTCAATTAATCATGCTTCGAAAGCAATTAGGATGCACTGCCAATGGTTTGGAAGACATCAGTTCCAGAGAAAGAGAAAAAAAATGACTGACTTATTACTGATCCGTGCTAAGGACAAATTTCTCAAAGACTCCTCATCCAAATGTCATTGGGCTGCTTGCTTATGGTTTGGAAGAAATCGGTTCATGAGAAAGACGAAAAATGAGGAATTCATTGCTGAGCTGCTTTGGTTACAAATTTCTCAAGGAATTGTACTGCTACTGGTTTGGAAGAACTCGGTTCGGGAGAAAGACGAAACGTGAGAATTTCATTCCTAATCTGAGCTAGCGATCAATTTCTCAAGGAAGCATGCTGCGAAACGCCTTTGGAGGCACTCTTAATAGTTCGGAAGCCATAGGTTTATGAGAAAGAAGAAAAATGACAAATTCATTCCTGTTCTGTGCTTACGGATACATTTCTCAAGGACTCATGCTTGAAAAGTCGTTAGCATTGATTGTTAATGGTTTTTCAAGCGCTCAGTTGGTGAGAAATACTAAAAATACGAAATTCATTCCTGAGCTGTGCTTGGGACACATGTCTCAAGGAGTTTTCATCTAAATGCCTTTAGGCTTCACAGCTAGTGGTTTCGAAGTGGTCGGCTGGTGAGAAAGGTGACAAAAGAGACTTTCATTCCTCATCTGTGCTAGAGATCCATTTCTCAAGGACGCATGCTTGAAAAGTCGTTAGGATTGATTGTTAAGGGTTTTGAAGCGCTCAGTTGGTGAGAAATACTAAAAATAGGCAATTCATTCCTGAGCTGGCTTTGGGATACGTGTCTCAAGGATTCTTCATCTAAATACCTTTAGGCTGCACAGCTAGTGGTTTGGAAGAGGTCGGTAGGTGAGAAAGATGAAGAAAGAGAATTTCATTCCTGTGCTGTGCTAGTGAAAAATTTCACAAGGAGTCATGCTTGAAAAGTCACTAGTGTGTACTGCTCCTGATTTGGACAAAATCGCATCGTGAGAGACGACAAATGAGAATTTCCTTGCTGACTGTGCTAAGGAGATGATGCTCAAGGAATGATCCTTGAAAAGCCATTAGGATGAACGGCTAGTGGTTTGGAAGTCATCATTAAAGGAGAAACACTTAAAATAAGAGTCTTCATTCCTGAGTTGTGCTATTAACAAATTACTCTAGGAATCTTTGTGTAAAAGCCATTAAGATGCACTGCTAATAGTTGCGGAGAGCTCGATTCACGCGAAACAGGTGAAGAGGTTGAATGGGACCCTAAAGATGCTGCTGATAACCATTATGGTCCAGTACCCGTAGGACTGGGACAAGTTATTTACCCCACCTGCTGTTCGCAAAGAGGGTAGTGCGCCAGGAATGCACTAGCTTTTCCCCGTTCGGGTTGCTGTATGGGAGGAGAGCCAGGGGACCCCTAGACTTCATGAGGGATGAGTGGAAGGGGTAGACCTCTCCAGGGGGATCATCAATGGTGGAGTATGTACTGATTTACTGGGAAAAGCTCGTGGAGCTCATGGGCTTGGCTAGAAGAAACCTAGCAAGGACACAGAGGAAGCAGAAGGTCTGGTACGACCGCTCAGCATGTGCCCACCCCTATGCTACCGGGGAGCAGGTGATGCTTCTCATCCCTGTGAAGAGGAACAAGAACTATTGAGTCCTGTGATGTGCTTGGGGCTCAGGTCTCTAGGCAGCTTCATCTAAAAGCCATTAGAAAGCTAGTGTTTAGGAAGAGACCTGTTATTAGAAAGACAAAACAAGATAAATTCCATCCAGATTTGTGCTATGACAAATTTCTCTTGGAATCTTCATCTAAATGTCATTAGAATGCACTGCTAGTGTTTACAAAGAGAAGTGTAGGGGAGAAAGACAAACAACTCAGCTAATTATTGATCCGTGCTAGGGACAAATGTCTCAAGGAAACCTCGCCTGGAAGACAGGAGGAGGGACTTTTAATGGTTTAGCGAGCTCGGTTCGTGAGAAAGGCCAACAAATGAGAATGTCATTCCTGATTTGTGCTAGAGATCAATGTTTCAAAGCATCATACTGCAAATGGCATTTTTTGGAAGACATCGGTTTATGAGAAAGACGAAAAATTATTAATTCAGTCCTGAGCTGTGCTACTGACAAATGTCACAAGGAGTCATGTTGTGCTACTGATTTGGAAGAGAACGGTTCATGTGCAAGAGGAAAGGTGAGAATTTCATTTCTGAGCTCTGCTAGGGCCAAATTTCTCAAGCTATTACGTTAGACTGTTAATGCTTTGCAAGTGATCGTTTCGTGAGAAAGACGAAAAAGAGAATTTTGTTCCTGATCTGTCCTAGGGCCAAATGTCCCTAAGACTCCTCTTCTGAAAGCCCTGAAGATGCCCTGCTGATTGTTTCGGAGACATCGAGTCATGAGAAAGAAGAGAAATGCGAATTTCATTCCTGACGGTGCTAGGTATAAATATTTCAAGGAATCATGCTCAAAAAGCCATTACGATAGACTGGACATGATTTCTAAGAGATCGGTTCGTGAGAAAGATGAAAAAGAGAAATTAATTCTTCTTCTCTGCTGGGGACCAATTTCTCAATTAATCATGCTTCGAAAGCAATTAGGATGCACTGCCAATGGTTTGGAAGACATCAGTTCCAGAGAAAGAGAAAAAAAATGACTGACTTATTACTGATCCGTGCTAAGGACAAATTTCTCAAAGACTCCTCATCCAAATGTCATTGGGCTGCTTGCTTATGGTTTGGAAGAAATCGGTTCATGAGAAAGACGAAAAATGAGGAATTCATTGCTGAGCTGCTTTGGTTACAAATTTCTCAAGGAATCATACTTCTAAAGCCTAATGTACTGCTACTGGTTTGGAAGAACTCGGTTCGGGAGAAAGATGAAACGTGAGAATTTCATTCCTAATCTGAGCTAGCGATCAATTTCTCAAGGAAGCATGCTGCGAAACGCCTTTGGAGGCACTCTTAATAGTTCGGAAGCCATAGGTTTATGAGAAAGAAGAAAAATGACAAATTCATTCCTGTTCTGTGCTTACGGATACATTTCTCAAGGACTCATGCTTGAAAAGTCGTTAGCATTGATTGTTAATGGTTTTTGAAGCGCTCAGTTGGTGAGAAATACTAAAAATATGAAATTCATTCCTGAGCTGTGCTTGGGACACATGTCTCAAGGAGTTTTCATCTAAATGCTTTTAGGCTTCACAGCTAGTGGTTTCGAAGTGGTCGGCTGGTGAGAAAGGTGACAAAAGAGACTTTTATTCCTCATCTGTGCTAGAGATCCATTTCTCAAGGACGCATGCTTGAAAAGTCATTAGGATTGATTGTTAAGGGTTTTGAAGCGCTCAGTTGGTGAGAAATACTAAAAATAGGCAATTCATTCCTGAGCTGGCTTTGGGACACGTGTCTCAAGGATTCTTCATCTAAATACCTTTAGGCTGCACAGCTAGTGGTTTGGAAGAGGTCGGTAGGTGAGAAAGATGAAGAAAGAGAATTTCATTCCTGTGCTGTGCTAGTGAAAAATTTCACAAGGAGTCATGCTTGAAAAGTCACTAGTGTGTACTGCTCCTGATTTGGACAAGATCGCATCGTGAGAGACGACAAATGAGAATTTCCTTGCTGACTGTGCTAAGGAGATGATGCTCAAGGAATGATCCTTGAAAAGCCATTAGGATGAACGGCTAGTGGTTTGGAAGTCATCATTAAAGGAGAAACACTTAAAATGAGAGTCTTCATTCCTGAGTTGTGCTATTAACAAATGACTCTAGGAATCTTTGTGTAAAAGCCATTAAGATGCACTGCTAATGGTTGCGGAGAGCTCGATTCACGCGAAACAGGTGAAGAGGTTGAATGGGACCCTAAAGATGCTGCTGATAACCATTATGGTCCAGTACCCGTAGGACTGGGACAAGTTATTTACCCCACCTGCTGTTCGCAAAGAGGGTAGTGCGCCAGGAATGCACAAGCTTTTCCCCGTTCGGGTTGCTGTATGGGAGGAGAGCCAGGGGACCCCTAGACTTCATGAGGGATGAGTGGGAGGGGTAGACCTCTCCAGGGGGATCATCAATGGTGGAGTATGTACTGATTTACTGGGAAAAGCTCGTGGAGCTCATGGGCTTGGCTAGAAGAAACCTAGCAAGGACACAGAGGAAGCAGAAGGTCTGGTACGACCGCTCAGCATGTGCCCACCCCTATGCTACCGGGGAGCAGGTGATGCTTCTCATCCCTGTGAAGAGGAACAAGAACTATTGAGTCCTGTGATGTGCTTGGGGCTCAGGTCTCTAGGCAGCTTCATCTAAAAGCCATTAGAAAGCTAGTGTTTAGGAAGAGACCTGTTATTAGAAAGACAAAACAAGATAAATTCCATCCAGATTTGTGCTATGACAAATTTCTCTTGGAATCTTCATCTAAATGTCATTAGAATGCACTGCTAGTGTTTACAAAGAGAAGTGTAGGGGAGAAATACAAACAACTCAGCTAATTATTGATCCGTGCTAGGGACAAATGTCTCAAGGAAACCTCGCCTGGAAGACAGGAGGAGGGACTTTTAATGGTTTAGCGAGCTCGGTTCGTGAGAAAGGCCAACAAATGAGAATGTCATTCCTGATTTGTGCTAGAGATCAATGTTTCAAAGCATCATACTGCAAATGGCATTTTTTGGAAGACATCGGTTTATGAGAAAGACGAAAAATTATTAATTCATTCCTGAGCTGTGCTACTGACAAATGTCACAAGGAGTCATGTTGTGCTACTGATTTGGAAGAGAACGGTTCATGTGCAAGAGGAAAGGTGAGAATTTCATTTCTGAGCTCTGCTAGGGCCAAATTTCTCAAGCTATTACGTTAGACTGTTAATGCTTTGCAAGTGATCGTTTCGTGAGAAAGACGAAAAAGAGAATTTTGTTCCTGATTTGTCCTAGGGCCAAATGTCCCTAAGACTCCTCTTCTGAAAGCCCTGAAGATGCCCTGCTGATTGTTTCGGAGACATCGAGTCATGAGAAAGAAGAGAAATGCGAATTTCATTCCTGACGGCGCTAGGTATAAATATTTCAAGGAATCATGCTCAAAAAGCCATTACGATAGACTGGACATGATTTCTAAGAGATCGGTTCGTGAGAAAGATGAAAAAGAGAAATAAATTCTTGCTCTCTGTGGGGACCAATTCCTCAATTAATCATGCTTCGAAAGCAATGAGGATGCACTGCCAATGGTTTGGAAGACATCAGTTCGAGAGAAAAAGAAAAAAACGACTGAATTATTACTGATCCGTGCTAAGCACAAATTTCTCAAAGACACCTCATCTAAAAGTCATTGGGCTGCTTGCTTATGGTTTGGAAGAACTCGGTTCGAGAGAAAGACGAAAAATGAGGAATTCATTGCTGAGCTGCTTTGGTTACAAATTTCTCAAGGAATCATACTTCTAAAGCCTAATGTACTGGTTTGGAAGAACTCGGTTCGGGAGAAAGACGAAACGTGAGAATTTCATTCCTAATCTGAGCTAGCGATCAATTTCTCAAGGAAGCATGCTGTGAAACGCCTTTGGAGGCACTCTTAATAGTTCGGAAGCCATAGGTTTATGAGAAAGAAGAAAAATGACAAATTCATTCCTGTTCTGTGCTTACGGATACATTTCTCAAGGACTCATGCTTGAAAAGTCGTTAGCATTGATTGTTAATGGTTTTTCAAGCGCTCAGTTGGTGAGAAATACTAAAAATACGAAATTCAATCCTGAGCTGTGCTTGGGACACATGTCTCAAGGAGTTTTCATCTAAATGCTTTTAGGCTTCACAGCTAGTGGTTTCGAAGTGGTCGGCTGGTGAGAAAGGTGACAAAAGAGACTTTTATTCCTCATCTGTGCTAGATATCCATTTCTCAAGGACGCATGCTTGAAAAGTCGTTAGGATTGATTGTTAAGGGTTTTGAAGCGCTCAGTTGATGAGAAATACTAAAAATAGGCAATTCATTCCTGAGCTGGCTTTGGGACACGTGTCTCAAGGATTCTTCATCTAAATACCTTCAGGCTGCACAGCTAGTGGTTTGGAAGAGGTCGGTAGGTGAGAAAGATGAAGAAAGAGAATTTCATTCCTGTGCTGTGCTAGTGAAAAATTTCACAAGGAGTCATGCTTGAAAAGTCACTAGTGTGTACTGCTCCTGATTTGGACAAGATCGCATCGTGAGAGACGACAAATGAGAATTTCCTTGCTGACTGTGCTAAGGAGATGATGCTCAAGGAATGATCCTTGAAAAGCCATTAGGATGAACGGCTAGTGGTTTGGAAGTCATCATTAAAGGAGAAACACTTAAAATGAGAGTCTTCATTCCTGAGTTGTGCTATTAACAAATTACTTTAGGAATCTTTGTGTAAAAGCCATTAAGATGCACTGCTAATGGTTGCGGAGAGCTCGATTCACGCGAAACAGGTGAAGAGGTTGAATGGGACCCTAAAGATGCTGCTGATAACCATTATGGTCCAGTACCCGTAGGACTGGGACAAGTTATTTACCCCACCTGCTGTTCGTAAAGAGGGTAGTGCGCCAGGAATGCACTAGCTTTTCCCCGTTCGGGTTGCTGTATGGGAGGAGAGCCAGGGGACCCCTAGACTTCATGAGGGATGAGTGGGAGGGGTAGACCTCTCCAGGGGGATCATCAATGGTGGAGTATGTACTGATTTACTGGGAGAAGCTCGTGGAGCTCATGGGCTTAGCTAGAAGAAACCTAGCAAGGACACAGAGGAAGCAGAAGGTCTGGTACGACCGCTCAGCATGTGCCCACCCCTATGCTACCGGGGAGCAGGTGATGCTTCTCATCCCTGTGAAGAGGAACAAGAACTATTGAGTCCTGTGATGTGCTTGGGGCTCAGGTCTCTAGGCAGCTTCATCTAAAAGCCATTAGAAAGCTAGTGTTTAGGAAGAGACCTGTTATTAGAAAGACAAAACAAGATAAATTCCATCCAGATTTGTGCTATGACAAATTTCTCTTGGAATCTTCATCTAAATGTCATTAGAATGCACTGCTAGTGTTTACAAAGAGACCTGTAGGGGAGAAAGACAAACAACTCAGCTAATTATTGATCCGTGCCAGGGACAAATGTCTCAAGGAAACCTCGCCTGGAAGACAGGAGGATGGACTTTTAATGGTTTAGCGAGCTCGGTTCGTGAGCAAGGCCAACAAATGAGAATTTCATTCCTGATTTGTGCTAGAGATAAATGTTTCAAAGCATCCTACTGCAAATGGCATTTTTTTGGAAGACATCGGTTTATGACAAAGACGACAAATTATTAATTCATTCCTGAGCTGTGCTACTGACAAATTTCACAAGGAGTCATGTTGTGCTACTGATTTGGAAGAGAACGGTTCATGTGCAAGAGGAAAGATGGGAATTTCATTTCTGAGCTCTGCTAGGGCCAAATTTCTCAAGCTATTACGATAGACTGTTAATGCTTTGCAAGTGATCGTTTCCTGAGAAAGAGAATTTTGTTCCTGATCTGTCGTAGGCACGAATATCCCTAAGACTCGTCTTCTAAAAGCCCTGAAGATGCACTGCTGATTGTTGCGGAGACATCGAGTCATGAGAAAAATGAGAAATGGGCATTTCATTCCTGACAGCGCTAGGTATAAATATTTCAAGGAATCATGCTCAAAAATCTATTACGATAGACTGGACATGGTTTTTAAGAGATCGGTTCGTGAGAAAGAGAAAAAGAGAAATAAATTCTTGCTCTCTGCTGGGGACCAATTCCTCAATTAATCATGCTTCGAAAGCAATGAGGATGCACTGCCAATGGTTTGGAAGACATCAGTTCGAGAGAAAAAGAAAAAAACGACTGAATTATTACTGATCCGTGCTAAGGACAAATTTCTCAAAGACACCTCATCTAAAAGTCATTGGGCTGCTTGCTTATGGTTTGGAAGAACTCGGTTCGAGAGAAAGACCAAACATGAGAATTTCATTCCTAATCTGAGCTAGCGATCAATTTCTCACGGAAGCATGCTGCGAAACGCCTTTGGAGGCACTCTCAATGGTTCGGAAGCCATAGGTTTATGAGAAAGAAAAAAATGATAAATTCATTCCTGTTCCGTGCTGCAGATACATTTCTGAAGGACTCATGCTTGAAAAGTCGTTAGGATTGATTGTTAAGGGTTTTGAAGCGCTCAGCTAGTGAGCAATACTAAACATAAGCAATTCATTCTTGAGCTGGGCTTGGGACAAATGTCTCAAGGATTCTTCATCTAAATACCTTTAGGCTGCACATCTAGTGGTTTGGAAGAGGTCGGTAGGTGAGAAAGGTGAAAAAAGAGAATTTCATTCCTGTGCTGTGCCAGTGAAAAATTTCGCAAGGAGTCATGCTTGAAAAGTCACTAGTGTGTACTGCTCCTGATTTGGACTAGATCGTATGGTGAGAGACGACAAATGAGAATTTCGTTGCTGACTGTGCTAAGGAGATGATGCTCAAGGAATGATCCTTGAAAAGGCATTAGGATGAACGGCTAAGGGGTTTGGAAGTCATCGTTTGGCGAGAAACACTTAAAATAAGTCTCCATTCCTGAGTTGTGCTATTAACAAATTACTCTAGGAATCTTTGTGTAAAAGCCATTAAGATGCACTGCTATTGGTTGCGGAGAGCTCGATTCACGCGAAACAGGTGAAGAGGTTGAATGGGACCCTAAAGATGCTGCTGATAACCATTATGGTCCAGTACCCGTAGGATTGGGACAAGTTATTTACCCCACCTGCTGTTCGCAAAGAGGGTAGTGCGCCAGGAATGCACAGGCTTTTCCCCGTTCGGCTTGCTGTATGGGAGGAGAGCGAGGGGACCCCTGGACTTCATGAGGGATGAGTGGGAGGGGTAGACCTCTGCAGGGGGATCATCAATGGTGGAGTATGTACTGATTTACTGGGAAAAGCTCGTGGAGCTCATGGGCTTGGCTAGAAGAAACCTAGCAAGGACACAGAGGAAGCAGAAGGTCTGGTACGACCGCTCAGCATGTGCCCACCCCTATGCTACCGGGGAGCAGGTGATGCTTCTCATCCCTGTGAAGAAGAACAAGAACTATTGAGTCCTGTGATGTGCTTGGGGCTCAGGTCTCTAGGCAGCTTCATCTAAAAGCCATTAGAAAGCTAGTGTTTAGGAAGAGACCTGTTATTAGAAAGACAAAACAAGATAAATTCCATCCAGATTTGTGCTATGACAAATTTCTCTTGGAATCTTCATCTAAATGTCATTAGAATGCACTGCTAGTGTTTACAAAGAGAAGTGTAGGGGAGAAAGACAAACAACTCAGCTAATTATTGATCCGTGCTAGGGACAAATGTCTCAAGGAAACCTCGCCTGGAAGACAGGAGGAGGGACTTTTAATGGTTTAGCGAGCTCGGTTCGTGAGAAAGGCCAACAAATGAGAATGTCATTCCTGATTTGTGCTAGAGATCAATGTTTCAAAGCATCATACTGCAAATGGCATTTTTTTGGAAGACATCGGTATATGACAAAGACGACAAATTATTAATTCATTCCTGAGCTGTGCTACTGACAAATGTCACAAGGAGTCATGTTGTGCTACTGATTTGGAAGAGAACGGTTCATGTGCAAGAGGAAAGGTGAGTATTTCATTTCTGAGCTCTGCTAGGGCCAAATTTCTCAAGCTATTACGTTAGACTGTTAATGCTTTGCAAGTGATCGTTTCGTGAGAAAGACGAAAAAGAGAATTTTGTTCCTGATCTGTCCTTGGGCCAAATGTCCCTAGGACTCCTCTTCTGAAAGCCCTGAAGATGCCCTGCTGATTGTTTCGGAGACATCGAGTCATGAGAAAGAAGAGAAATGCGAATTTCATTCCTGACGGCGCTAGGTATAAATATTTCAAGGAATCATGCTCAAAAAGCCATTACGATAGACTGGACATGATTTCTAAGAGATCGGTTCGAGAGAAAGATGAAAAAGAGAAATTAATTCTTCTTCTCTGCTGGAGACCAATTTCTCAATTAATCATGCTTCGAAAGCAATTAGGATGCACTGCCAACGGTTTGGAAGACATCAGTTCCAGAGAAAGAGAAAAAAAATGACTGACTTATTACTGATCCGTGCTAAGGACAAATTTCTCAAAGACTCCTCATCCAAATGTCATTGGGCTGCTTGCTTAAGGTTTGGAAGAAATCGGTTCATGAGAAAGACGAAAAATGAGGAATTCATTGCTGAGCTGCTTTGGTTACAAATTTCTCAAGGAATCATACTTCTAAAGCCTAATGTACTGGTTTGGAAGAACTCGGTTCGGGAGAAAGACGAAACGTGAGAATTTCATTCCTAATCTGAGCTAGCGATCAATTTCTCAAGGAAGCATGCTGTGAAACGCCTTTGGAGGCACTCTTAATAGTTCGGAAGCCATAGGTTTATGAGAAAGAAGAAAAATGACAAATTCATTCCTGTTCTGTGCTTACGGATACATTTCTCAAGGACTCATGCTTGAAAAGTCGTTAGCATTGATTGTTAATGGTTTTTCAAGCGCTCAGTTGGTGAGAAATACTAAAAATACGAAATTCAATCCTGAGCTGTGCTTGGGACACATGTCTCAAGGAGTTTTCATCTAAATGCTTTTAGGCTTCACAGCTAGTGGTTTCGAAGTGGTCGGCTGGTGAGAAAGGTGACAAAAGAGACTTTTATTCCTCATCTGTGCTAGAGATCCATTTCTCAAGGACGCATGCTTGAAAAGTCGTTAGGATTGATTGTTAAGGGTTTTGAAGCGCTCAGTTGGTGAGAAATACTAAAAATAGGCAATTCATTCCTGAGCTGGCTTTGGGACACGTGTCTCAAGGATTCTTCATCTAAATACCTTCAGGCTGCACAGCTAGTGGTTTGGAAGAGGTCGGTAGGTGAGAAAGATGAAGAAAGAGAATTTCATTCCTGTGCTGTGCTAGTGAAAAATTTCACAAGGAGTCATGCTTGAAAAGTCACTAGTGTGTACTGCTCCTGATTTGGACAAGATCGCATCGTGAGAGACGACAAATGAGAATTTCCTTGCTGACTGTGCTAAGGAGATGATGCTCAAGGAATGATCCTTGAAAAGCCATTAGGATGAACGGCTAGTGGTTTGGAAGTCATCATTAAAGGAGAAACACTTAAAATGAGAGTCTTCATTCCTGAGTTGTGCTATTAACAAATTACTTTAGGAATCTTTGTGTAAAAGCCATTAAGATGCACTGCTAATGGTTGCGGAGAGCTCGATTCACGCGAAACAGGTGAAGAGGTTGAATGGGACCCTAAAGATGCTGCTGATAACCATTATGGTCCAGTACCCGTAGGACTGGGACAAGTTATTTACCCCACCTGCTGTTCGTAAAGAGGGTAGTGCGCCAGGAATGCACTAGCTTTTCCCCGTTCGGGTTGCTGTATGGGAGGAGAGCCAGGGGACCCGTAGACTTCATGAGGGATGAGTGGGAGGGGTAGACCTCTCCAAGGGGATCATCAATGGTGGAGTATGTACTGATTTACTGGGAGAAGCTCGTGGAGCTCATGGGCTTAGCTAGAAGAAACCTAGCAAGGACACAGAGGAAGCAGAAGGTCTGGTACGACCGCTCAGCATGTGCCCACCCCTATGCTACCGGGGAGCAGGTGATGCTTCTCATCCCTGTGAAGAGGAACAAGAACTATTGAGTCCTGTGATGTGCTTGGGGCTCAGGTCTCTAGGCAGCTTCATCTAAAAGCCATTAGAAAGCTAGTGTTTAGGAAGAGACCTGTTATTGGAAAGACAAAACAAGATAAATTCCATCCAGATTTGTGCTATGACAAATTTCTCTTGGAATCTTCATCTAAATGTCATTAGAATGCACTGCTAGTGTTTACAAAGAGACCTGTAGGGGAGAAAGACAAACAACTCAGCTAATTATTGATCCGTGCCAGGGACAAATGTCTCAAGGAAACCTCGCCTGGAAGACAGGAGGATGGACTTTTAATGGTTTAGCGAGCTCGGTTCGTGAGCAAGGCCAACAAATGAGAATTTCACTCCTGATTTGTGCTAGAGATAAATGTTTCAAAGCATCCTACTGCAAATGGCATTTTTTTGGAAGACATCGGTTTATGACAAAGACGACAAATTATTAATTCATTCCTGAGCTGTGCTACTGACAAATTTCACAAGGAGTCATGTTGTGCTACTGATTTGGAAGAGAACGGTTCATGTGCAAGAGGAAAGATGAGAATTTCATTTCTGAGCTCTGCTAGGGCCAAATTTCTCAAGCTATTACGATAGACTGTTAATGCTTTGCAACTGATCGTTTCCTGAGAAAGAGAATTTTGTTCCTGATCTGTCGTAGGCACAAATGTCCCTAAGACTCCTCTTCTGAAAGCCGTGAAGATGCACTGCTGATTGTTACGGAGACATCGAGTCATGAGGAAAAAAAGGAGAAATGGGCATTTCATTCCTGACAGCGCTAGGTATAAATATTTCAAGGAATCATGCTCAAAAAGCTATTACGATAGACTGGACATGGTTTTTAAGAGGTCGGTTCGTGAGAAAGAGAAAAAGAGAAATAAATTCTTGCTCTCTGCTGGGGACGAATTCCTCAATTAATCATGCTTCGAAAGCAATGAGGATGCACTGCCAATAGTTTGGAGGACATCAGTTCGAGAGAAAAAGAAAAAAACGACTGAATTATTACTGATCCGTGCTAAGGACAAATTTCTCAAAGACACCTCATCTAAAAGTCATTGGGCTGCTTGCTTATGGTTTGGAAGAACTCGGTTCGAGAGAAAGACCAAACATGAGAATTTCATTCCTAATCTGAGCTAGCGATCAATTTCTCAAGGAAGCATGCTTGAAAAGTCGTTAGGATTGATTGTTAAGGGTTTTGAAGCGCTCAGTTGATGAGAAATACTAAAAATAGGCAATTCATTCCTGAGCTGGCTTTGGGACACGTGTCTCAAGGATTCTTCATCTAAATACCTTCAGGCTGCACAGCTAGTGGTTTGGAAGAGGTCGGTAGGTGAGAAAGATGAAGAAAGAGAATTTCATTCCTGTGCTGTGCTAGTGAAAAATTTCACAAGGAGTCATGCTTGAAAAGTCACTAGTGTGTACTGCTCCTGATTTGGACAAGATCGCATCGTGAGAGACGACAAATGAGAATTTCCTTGCTGACTGTGCTAAGGAGATGATGCTCAAGGAATGATCCTTGAAAAGCCATTAGGATGAACGGCTAGTGGTTTGGAAGTCATCATTAAAGGAGAAACACTTAAAATGAGAGTCTTCATTCCTGAGTTGTGCTATTAACAAATTACTTTAGGAATCTTTGTGTAAAAGCCATTAAGATGCACTGCTAATTGTTGCGGAGAGCTCGATTCACGCGAAACAGGTGAAGAGGTTGAATGGGACCCTAAAGATGCTGCTGATAACCATTATGGTCCAGTACCCGTAGGACTGGGACAAGTTATTTACCCCACCTGCTGTTCGTAAAGAGGGTAGTGCGCCAGGAATGCACTAGCTTTTCCCCGTTCGGGTTGCTGTATGGGAGGAGAGCCAGGGGACCCCTAGACTTCATGAGGGATGAGTGGGAGGGGTAGACCTCTCCAAGGGGATCATCAATGGTGGAGTATGTACTGATTTACTGGGAGAAGCTCGTGGAGCTCATGGGCTTAGCTAGAAGAAACCTAGCAAGGACACAGAGGAAGCAGAAGGTCTGGTACGACCGCTCAGCATGTGCCCACCCCTATGCTACCGGGGAGCAGGTGATGCTTCTCATCCCTGTGAAGAGGAACAAGAACTATTGAGTCCTGTGATGTGCTTGGGGCTCAGGTCTCTAGGCAGCTTCATCTAAAAGCCATTAGAAAGCTAGTGTTTAGGAAGAGACCTGTTATTAGAAAGACAAAACAAGATAAATTCCATGCAGATTTGTGCTATGAAAAATTTCTCTTGGAATCTTCATCTAAATGTCATTAGAATGCACTGCTAGTGTTTACAAAGAGACCTGTAGGGGAGAAAGACAAACAACTCAGCTAATTATTGATCCGTGCCAGGGACAAATGTCTCAAGGAAACCTCGCCTGGAAGACAGGAGGATGGACTTTTAATGGTTTAGCGAGCTCGGTTCGTGAGCAAGGCCAACAAATGAGAATTTCATTCCTGATTTGTGCTAGAGATAAATGTTTCAAAGCATCCTACTGCAAATGGCATTTTTTTGGAAGACATCGGTTTATGACAAAGACGACAAATTATTAATTCATTCCTGAGCTGTGCTACTGACAAATTTCACAAGGAGTCATGTTGTGCTACTGATTTGGAAGAGAACGGTTCATGTGCAAGAGGAAAGATGAGAATTTCATTTCTGAGCTCTGCTAGGGCCAAATTTCTCAAGCTATTACGATAGACTGTTAATGCTTTGCAAGTGATCGTTTCCTGAGAAAGAGAATTTTGTTCCTGATCTGTCGTAGGCACGAATATCCCTAAGACTCGTCTTCTAAAAGCCCTGAAGATGCACTGCTGATTGTTGCGGAGACATCGAGTCATGAGAAAAATGAGAAATGGGCATTTCATTCCTGACAGAGCTAGGTATAAATATTTCAAGGAATCATGCTCAAAAATCTATTACGATAGACTGGACATGATTTCTAAGAGATCGGTTCGTGAGAAAGAGAAAAAGAGAAATAAATTCTTGCTCTCTGCTGGGGACCAATTCCTCAATTAATCATGCTTCGAAAGCAATGAGGATGCACTGCCAATGGTTTGGAAGACATCAGTTCGAGAGAAAAAGAAAAAAACGACTGAATTATTACTGATCCGTGCTAAGGACAAATTTCTCAAAGACACCTCATCTAAAAGTCATTGGGCTGCTTGCTTATGGTTTGGAAGAACTCGGTTCGAGAGAAAGACCAAACATGAGAATTTCATTCCTAATCTGAGCTAGCGATCAATTTCTCACGGAAGCATGCTGCGAAACGCCTTTGGAGGCACTCTCAATGGTTCGGAAGCCATAGGTTTATGAGAAAGAAAAAAATGATAAATTCATTCCTGTTCCGTGCTGCAGATACATTTCTGAAGGACTCATGCTTGAAAAGTCGTTAGGATTGATTGTTAAGGGTTTTGAAGCGCTCAGCTAGTGAGCAATACTAAACATAAGCAATTCATTCTTGAGCTGGGCTTGGGACAAATGTCTCAAGGATTCTTCATCTAAATACCTTTAGGCTGCACATCTAGTGGTTTGGAAGAGGTCGGTAGGTGAGAAAGGTGAAAAAAGAGAATTTCATTCCTGTGCTGTGCCAGTGAAAAATTTCGCAAGGAGTCATGCTTGAAAAGTCACTAGTGTGTACTGCTCCTGATTTGGACTAGATCGTATGGTGAGAGACGACAAATGAGAATTTCGTTGCTGACTGTGCTAAGGAGATGATGCTCAAGGAATGATCCTTGAAAAGGCATTAGGATGAACGGCTAAGGGGTTTGGAAGTCATCGTTTGGCGAGAAACACTTAAAATAAGTCTCCATTCCTGAGTTGTGCTATTAACAAATTACTCTAGGAATCTTTGTGTAAAAGCCATTAAGATGCACTGCTATTGGTTGCGGAGAGCTCGATTCACGCGAAACAGGTGAAGAGGTTGAATGGGACCCTAAAGATGCTGCTGATAACCATTATGGTCCAGTACCCGTAGGATTGGGACAAGTTATTTACCCCACCTGCTGTTCGCAAAGAGGGTAGTGCGCCAGGAATGCACAGGCTTTTCCCCGTTCGGCTTGCTGTATGGGAGGAGAGCGAGGGGACCCCTGGACTTCATGAGGGATGAGTGGGAGGGGTAGACCTCTGCAGGGGGATCATCAATGGTGGAGTATGTACTGATTTACTGGGAAAAGCTCGTGGAGCTCATGGGCTTGGCTAGAAGAAACCTAGCAAGGACACAGAGGAAGCAGAAGGTCTGGTACGACCGCTCAGCATGTGCCCACCCCTATGCTACCGGGGAGCAGGTGATGCTTCTCATCCCTGTGAAGAAGAACAAGAACTATTGAGTCCTGTGATGTGCTTGGGGCTCAGGTCTCTAGGCAGCTTCATCTAAAAGCCATTAGAAAGCTAGTGTTTAGGAAGAGACCTGTTATTAGAAAGACAAAACAAGATAAATTCCATCCAGATTTGTGCTATGACAAATTTCTCTTGGAATCTTCATCTAAATGTCATTAGAATGCACTGCTAGTGTTTACAAAGAGAAGTGTAGGGGAGAAAGACAAACAACTCAGCTAATTATTGATCCGTGCTAGGGACAAATGTCTCAAGGAAACCTCGCCTGGAAGACAGGAGGAGGGACTTTTAATGGTTTAGCGAGCTCGGTTCGTGAGAAAGGCCAACAAATGAGAATGTCATTCCTGATTTGTGCTAGAGATCAATGTTTCAAAGCATCATACTGCAAATGGCATTTTTTTGGAAGACATCGGTATATGACAAAGACGACAAATTATTAATTCATTCCTGAGCTGTGCTACTGACAAATGTCACAAGGAGTCATGTTGTGCTACTGATTTGGAAGAGAACGGTTCATGTGCAAGAGGAAAGGTGAGTATTTCATTTCTGAGCTCTGCTAGGGCCAAATTTCTCAAGCTATTACGTTAGACTGTTAATGCTTTGCAAGTGATCGTTTCGTGAGAAAGACGAAAAAGAGAATTTTGTTCCTGATCTGTCCTTGGGCCAAATGTCCCTAGGACTCCTCTTCTGAAAGCCCTGAAGATGCCCTGCTGATTGTTTCGGAGACATCGAGTCATGAGAAAGAAGAGAAATGCGAATTTCATTCCTGACGGCGCTAGGTATAAATATTTCAAGGAATCATGCTCAAAAAGCCATTACGATAGACTGGACATGATTTCTAAGAGATCGGTTCGAGAGAAAGATGAAAAAGAGAAATTAATTCTTCTTCTCTGCTGGAGACCAATTTCTCAATTAATCATGCTTCGAAAGCAATTAGGATGCACTGCCAACGGTTTGGAAGACATCAGTTCCAGAGAAAGAGAAAAAAAATGACTGACTTATTACTGATCCGTGCTAAGGACAAATTTCTCAAAGACTCCTCATCCAAATGTCATTGGGCTGCTTGCTTAAGGTTTGGAAGAAATCGGTTCATGAGAAAGACGAAAAATGAGGAATTCATTGCTGAGCTGCTTTGGTTACAAATTTCTCAAGGAATCATACTTCTAAAGCCTAATGTACTGGTTTGGAAGAACTCGGTTCGGGAGAAAGACGAAACGTGAGAATTTCATTCCTAATCTGAGCTAGCGATCAATTTCTCAAGGAAGCATGCTGTGAAACGCCTTTGGAGGCACTCTTAATAGTTCGGAAGCCATAGGTTTATGAGAAAGAAGAAAAATGACAAATTCATTCCTGTTCTGTGCTTACGGATACATTTCTCAAGGACTCATGCTTGAAAAGTCGTTAGCATTGATTGTTAATGGTTTTTCAAGCGCTCAGTTGGTGAGAAATACTAAAAATACGAAATTCAATCCTGAGCTGTGCTTGGGACACATGTCTCAAGGAGTTTTCATCTAAATGCTTTTAGGCTTCACAGCTAGTGGTTTCGAAGTGGTCGGCTGGTGAGAAAGGTGACAAAAGAGACTTTTATTCCTCATCTGTGCTAGAGATCCATTTCTCAAGGACGCATGCTTGAAAAGTCGTTAGGATTGATTGTTAAGGGTTTTGAAGCGCTCAGTTGGTGAGAAATACTAAAAATAGGCAATTCATTCCTGAGCTGGCTTTGGGACACGTGTCTCAAGGATTCTTCATCTAAATACCTTCAGGCTGCACAGCTAGTGGTTTGGAAGAGGTCGGTAGGTGAGAAAGATGAAGAAAGAGAATTTCATTCCTGTGCTGTGCTAGTGAAAAATTTCACAAGGAGTCATGCTTGAAAAGTCACTAGTGTGTACTGCTCCTGATTTGGACAAGATCGCATCGTGAGAGACGACAAATGAGAATTTCCTTGCTGACTGTGCTAAGGAGATGATGCTCAAGGAATGATCCTTGAAAAGCCATTAGGATGAACGGCTAGTGGTTTGGAAGTCATCATTAAAGGAGAAACACTTAAAATGAGAGTCTTCATTCCTGAGTTGTGCTATTAACAAATTACTTTAGGAATCTTTGTGTAAAAGCCATTAAGATGCACTGCTAATGGTTGCGGAGAGCTCGATTCACGCGAAACAGGTGAAGAGGTTGAATGGGACCCTAAAGATGCTGCTGATAACCATTATGGTCCAGTACCCGTAGGACTGGGACAAGTTATTTACCCCACCTGCTGTTCGCAAAGAGGGTAGTGCGCCAGGAATGCACTAGCTTTTCCCCGTTCGGGTTGCTGTATGGGAGGAGAGCCAGGGGACCCGTAGACTTCATGAGGGATGAGTGGGAGGGGTAGACCTCTCCAAGGGGATCATCAATGGTGGAGTATGTACTGATTTACTGGGAGAAGCTCGTGGAGCTCATGGGCTTAGCTAGAAGAAACCTAGCAAGGACACAGAGGAAGCAGAAGGTCTGGTACGACCGCTCAGCATGTGCCCACCCCTATGCTACCGGGGAGCAGGTGATGCTTCTCATCCCTGTGAAGAGGAACAAGAACTATTGAGTCCTGTGTTGTGCTTGGGGCTCAGGTCTCTAGGCAGCTTCATCTAAAAGCCATTAGAAAGCTAGTGTTTAGGAAGAGACCTGTTATTGGAAAGACAAAACAAGATAAATTCCATCCAGATTTGTGCTATGACAAATTTCTCTTGGAATCTTCATCTAAATGTCATTAGAATGCACTGCTAGTGTTTACAAAGAGACCTGTAGGGGAGAAAGACAAACAACTCAGCTAATTATTGATCCGTGCCAGGGACAAATGTCTCAAGGAAACCTCGCCTGGAAGACAGGAGGATGGACTTTTAATGGTTTAGCGAGCTCGGTTCGTGAGCAAGGCCAACAAATGAGAATTTCACTCCTGATTTGTGCTAGAGATAAATGTTTCAAAGCATCCTACTGCAAATGGCATTTTTTGGAAGACATCGGTTTATGACAAAGACGACAAATTATTAATTCATTCCTGAGCTGTGCTACTGACAAATGTCACAAGGAGTCATGTTGTGCTACTGATTTGGAAGAGAACGGTTCATGTGCAAGAGGAAAGGTGAGTATTTCATTTCTGAGCTCTGCTAGGTCCAAATTTCTCAAGCTATTACGTTAGACTGTTAATGCTTTGCAAGTGATCGTTTCGTGAGAAAGACGAAAAAGAGAATTTTGTTCCTGATCTGTCCTTGGGCCAAATGTCCCTAGGACTCCTCTTCTGAAAGCCCTGAAGATGCCCTGCTGATTGTTTCGGAGACATCGAGTCATGAGAAAGAAGAGAAATGCGAATTTCATTCCTGACGGCGCTAGGTATAAATATTTCAAGGAATCATGCTCAAAAAGCCATTACGATAGACTGGACATGATTTCTAAGAGATCGGTTCGAGAGAAAGATGAAAAAGAGAAATTAATTCTTCTTCTCTGCTGGAGACCAATTTCTCAATTAATCATGCTTCGAAAGCAATTAGGATGCACTGCCAACGGTTTGGAAGACATCAGTTCCAGAGAAAGAGAAAAAAAATGACTGACTTGTTACTGATCCGTGCTAAGGACAAATTTCTCAAAGACTCCTCATCCAAATGTCATTGGGCTGCTTGCTTAAGGTTTGGAAGAAATCGGTTCATGAGAAAGACGAAAAATGAGGAATTCATTGCTGAGCTGCTTTGGTTACAAATTTCTCAAGGAATCATACTTCTAAAGCCTAATGTACTGGTTTGTAAGAACTCGGTTCGGGAGAAAGACGAAACGTGAGAATTTCATTCCTAATCTGAGCTAGCGATCAATTTCTCAAGGAAGCATGCTGTGAAACGCCTTTGGAGGCACTCTTAATAGTTCGGAAGCCATAGGTTTATGAGAAAGAAGAAAAATGACAAATTCATTCCTGTTCTGTGCTTACGGATACATTTCTCAAGGACTCATGCTTGAAAAGTCGTTAGCATTGATTGTTAATGGTTTTTCAAGCGCTCAGTTGGTGAGAAATACTAAAAATACGAAATTCAATCCTGAGCTGTGCTTGGGACACATGTCTCAAGGAGTTTTCATCTAAATGCTTTTAGGCTTCACAGCTAGTGGTTTCGAAGTGGTCGGCTGGTGAGAAAGGTGACAAAAGAGACTTTTATTCCTCATCTGTGCTAGAGATCCATTTCTCAAGGACGCATGCTTGAAAAGTCGTTAGGATTGATTGTTAAGGGTTTTGAAGCGCTCAGTTGGTGAGAAATACTAAAAATAGGCAATTCATTCCTGAGCTGGCTTTGGGACACGTGTCTCAAGGATTCTTCATCTAAATACCTTCAGGCTGCACAGCTAGTGGTTTGGAAGAGGTCGGTAGGTGAGAAAGATGAAGAAAGAGAATTTCATTCCTGTGCTGTGCTAGTGAAAAATTTCACAAGGAGTCATGCTTGAAAAGTCACTAGTGTGTACTGCTCCTGATTTGGACAAGATCGCATCGTGAGAGACGACAAATGAGAATTTCCTTGCTGACTGTGCTAAGGAGATGATGCTCAAGGAATGATCCTTGAAAAGCCATTAGGATGAACGGCTAGTGGTTTGGAAGTCATCATTAAAGGAGAAACACTTAAAATGAGAGTCTTCATTCCTGAGTTGTGCTATTAACAAATTACTTTAGGAATCTTTGTGTAAAAGCCATTAAGATGCACTGCTAATGGTTGCGGAGAGCTCGATTCACGCGAAACAGGTGAAGAGGTTGAATGGGACCCTAAAGATGCTGCTGATAACCATTATGGTCCAGTACCCGTAGGACTGGGACAAGTTATTTACCCCACCTGCTGTTCGTAAAGAGGGTAGTGCGCCAGGAATGCACTAGCTTTTCCCCGTTCGGGTTGCTGTATGGGAGGAGAGCCAGGGGACCCCTAGACTTCATGAGGGATGAGTGGGAGGGGTAGACCTCTCCAGGGGGATCATCAATGGTGGAGTATGTACTGATTTACTGGGAGAAGCTCGTGGAGCTCATGGGCTTAGCTAGAAGAAACCTAGCAAGGACACAGAGGAAGCAGAAGGTCTGGTACGACCGCTCAGCATGTGCCCACCCCTATGCTACCGGGGAGCAGGTGATGCTTCTCATCCCTGTGAAGAGGAACAAGAACTATTGAGTCCTGTGATGTGCTTGGGGCTCAGGTCTCTAGGCAGCTTCATCTAAAAGCCATTAGAAAGCTAGTGTTTAGGAAGAGACCTGTTATTAGAAAGACAAAACAAGATAAATTCCATCCAGATTTGTGCTATGACAAATTTCTCTTGGAATCTTCATCTAAATGTCATTAGAATGCACTGCTAGTGTTTACAAAGAGACCTGTAGGGGAGAAAGACAAACAACTCAGCTAATTATTGATCCGTGCCAGGGACAAATGTCTCAAGGAAACCTCGCCTGGAAGACAGGAGGATGGACTTTTAATGGTTTAGCGAGCTCGGTTCGTGAGCAAGGCCAACAAATGAGAATTTCATTCCTGATTTGTGCTAGAGATAAATGTTTCAAAGCATCCTACTGCAAATGGCATTTTTTTGGAAGACATCGGTTTATGACAAAGACGACAAATTATTAATTCATTCCTGAGCTGTGCTACTGACAAATTTCACAAGGAGTCATGTTGTGCTACTGATTTGGAAGAGAACGGTTCATGTGCAAGAGGAAAGATGGGAATTTCATTTCTGAGCTCTGCTAGGGCCAAATTTCTCAAGCTATTACGATAGACTGTTAATGCTTTGCAAGTGATCGTTTCCTGAGAAAGAGAATTTTGTTCCTGATCTGTCGTAGGCACGAATATCCCTAAGACTCGTCTTCTAAAAGCCCTGAAGATGCACTGCTGATTGTTGCGGAGACATCGAGTCATGAGAAAAATGAGAAATGGGCATTTCATTCCTGACAGCGCTAGGTATAAATATTTCAAGGAATCATGCTCAAAAATCTATTACGATAGACTGGACATGGTTTTTAAGAGATCGGTTCGTGAGAAAGAGAAAAAGAGAAATAAATTCTTGCTCTCTGCTGGGGACCAATTCCTCAATTAATCATGCTTCGAAAGCAATGAGGATGCACTGCCAATGGTTTGGATGACATCAGTTCGAGAGAAAAAGAAAAAAACGACTGAATTATTACTGATCCGTGCTAAGGACAAATTTCTCAAAGACACCTCATCTAAAAGTCATTGGGCTGCTTGCTTATGGTTTGGAAGAACTCGGTTCGAGAGAAAGACCAAACATGAGAATTTCATTCCTAATCTGAGCTAGCGATCAATTTCTCACGGAAGCATGCTGCGAAACGCCTTTGGAGGCACTCTCAATGGTTCGGAAGCCATAGGTTTATGAGAAAGAAAAAAATGATAAATTCATTCCTGTTCCGTGCTGCAGATACATTTCTGAAGGACTCATGCTTGAAAAGTCGTTAGGATTGATTGTTAAGGGTTTTGAAGCGCTCAGCTAGTGAGCAATACTAAACATAAGCAATTCATTCTTGAGCTGGGCTTGGGACAAATGTCTCAAGGATTCTTCATCTAAATACCTTTAGGCTGCACATCTAGTGGTTTGGAAGAGGTCGGTAGGTGAGAAAGGTGAAAAAAGAGAATTTCATTCCTGTGCTGTGCCAGTGAAAAATTTCGCAAGGAGTCATGCTTGAAAAGTCACTAGTGTGTACTGCTCCTGATTTGGACTAGATCGTATGGTGAGAGACGACAAATGAGAATTTCGTTGCTGACTGTGCTAAGGAGATGATGCTCAAGGAATGATCCTTGAAAAGGCATTAGGATGAACGGCTAAGGGGTTTGGAAGTCATCGTTTGGCGAGAAACACTTAAAATAAGTCTCCATTCCTGAGTTGTGCTATTAACAAATTACTCTAGGAATCTTTGTGTAAAAGCCATTAAGATGCACTGCTATTGGTTGCGGAGAGCTCGATTCACGCGAAACAGGTGAAGAGGTTGAATGGGACCCTAAAGATGCTGCTGATAACCATTATGGTCCAGTACCCGTAGGATTGGGACAAGTTATTTACCCCACCTGCTGTTCGCAAAGAGGGTAGTGCGCCAGGAATGCACAGGCTTTTCCCCGTTCGGCTTGCTGTATGGGAGGAGAGCGAGGGGACCCCTGGACTTCATGAGGGATGAGTGGGAGGGGTAGACCTCTGCAGGGGGATCATCAATGGTGGAGTATGTACTGATTTACTGGGAAAAGCTCGTGGAGCTCATGGGCTTGGCTAGAAGAAACCTAGCAAGGACACAGAGGAAGCAGAAGGTCTGGTACGACCGCTCAGCATGTGCCCACCCCTATGCTACCGGGGAGCAGGTGATGCTTCTCATCCCTGTGAAGAAGAACAAGAACTATTGAGTCCTGTGATGTGCTTGGGGCTCAGATCTCTAGGCAGCTTCATCTAAAAGCCATTAGAAAGCTAGTGTTTAGGAAGAGACCTGTTATTAGAAAGACAAAACAAGATAAATTCCATCCAGATTTGTGCTATGACAAATTTCTCTTGGAATCTTCATCTAAATGTCATTAGAATGCACTGCTAGTGTTTACAAAGAGAAGTGTAGGGGAGAAAGACAAACAACTCAGCTAATTATTGATCCGTGCTAGGGACAAATGTCTCAAGGAAACCTCGCCTGGAAGACAGGAGGAGGGACTTTTAATGGTTTAGCGAGCTCGGTTCGTGAGAAAGGCCAACAAATGAGAATGTCATTCCTGATTTGTGCTAGAGATCAATGTTTCAAAGCATCATACTGCAAATGGCATTTTTTTGGAAGACATCGGTTTATGACAAAGACGACAAATTATTAATTCATTCCTGAGCTGTGCTACTGACAAATGTCACAAGGAGTCATGTTGTGCTACTGATTTGGAAGAGAACGGTTCATGTGCAAGAGGAAAGGTGAGTATTTCATTTCTGAGCTCTGCTAGGGCCAAATTTCTCAAGCTATTACGTTAGACTGTTAATGCTTTGCAAGTGATCGTTTCGTGAGAAAGACGAAAAAGAGAATTTTGTTCCTGATCTGTCCTTGGGCCAAATGTCCCTAGGACTCCTCTTCTGAAAGCCCTGAAGATGCCCTGCTGATTGTTTCGGAGACATCGAGTCATGAGAAAGAAGAGAAATGCGAATTTCATTCCTGACGGCGCTAGGTATAAATATTTCAAGGAATCATGCTCAAAAAGCCATTACGATAGACTGGACATGATTTCTAAGAGATCGGTTCGAGAGAAAGATGAAAAAGAGAAATTAATTCTTCTTCTCTGCTGGAGACCAATTTCTCAATTAATCATGCTTCGAAAGCAATTAGGATGCACTGCCAACGGTTTGGAAGACATCAGTTCCAGAGAAAGAGAAAAAAAATGACTGACTTATTACTGATCCGTGCTAAGGACAAATTTCTCAAAGACTCCTCATCCAAATGTCATTGGGCTGCTTGCTTAAGGTTTGGAAGAAATCGGTTCATGAGAAAGACGAAAAATGAGGAATTCATTGCTGAGCTGCTTTGGTTACAAATTTCTCAAGGAATCATACTTCTAAAGCCTAATGTACTGGTTTGGAAGAACTCGGTTCGGGAGAAAGACGAAACGTGAGAATTTCATTCCTAATCTGAGCTAGCGATCAATTTCTCAAGGAAGCATGCTGTGAAACGCCTTTGGAGGCACTCTTAATAGTTCGGAAGCCATAGGTTTATGAGAAAGAAGAAAAATGACAAATTCATTCCTGTTCTGTGCTTACGGATACATTTCTCAAGGACTCATGCTTGAAAAGTCGTTAGCATTGATTGTTAATGGTTTTTGAAGCGCTCAGTTGGTGAGAAATACTAAAAATACGAAATTCAATCCTGAGCTGTGCTTGGGACACATGTCTCAAGGAGTTTTCATCTAAATGCTTTTAGGCTTCACAGCTAGTGGTTTCGAAGTGGTCGGCTGGTGAGAAAGGTGACAAAAGAGACTTTTATTCCTCATCTGTGCTAGAGATCCATTTCTCAAGGACGCATGCTTGAAAAGTCGTTAGGATTGATTGTTAAGGGTTTTGAAGCGCTCAGTTGGTGAGAAATACTAAAAATAGGCAATTCATTCCTGAGCTGGCTTTGGGACACGTGTCTCAAGGATTCTTCATCTAAATACCTTCAGGCTGCACAGCTAGTGGTTTGGAAGAGGTCGGTAGGTGAGAAAGATGAAGAAAGAGAATTTCATTCCTGTGCTGTGCTAGTGAAAAATTTCACAAGGAGTCATGCTTGAAAAGTCACTAGTGTGTACTGCTCCTGATTTGGACAAGATCGCATCGTGAGAGACGACAAATGAGAATTTCCTTGCTGACTGTGCTAAGGAGATGATGCTCAAGGAATGATCCTTGAAAAGCCATTAGGATGAACGGCTAGTGGTTTGGAAGTCATCATTAAAGGAGAAACACTTAAAATGAGAGTCTTCATTCCTGAGTTGTGCTATTAACAAATTACTTTAGGAATCTTTGTGTAAAAGCCATTAAGATGCACTGCTAATGGTTGCGGAGAGCTCGATTCACGCGAAACAGGTGAAGAGGTTGAATGGGACCCTAAAGATGCTGCTGATAACCATTATGGTCCAGTACCCGTAGGACTGGGACAAGTTATTTACCCCACCTGCTGTTCGTAAAGAGGGTAGTGCGCCAGGAATGCACTAGCTTTTCCCCGTTCGGGTTGCTGTATGGGAGGAGAGCCAGGGGACCCGTAGACTTCATGAGGGATGAGTGGGAGGGGTAGACCTCTCCAAGGGGATCATCAATGGTGGAGTATGTACTGATTTACTGGGAGAAGCTCGTGGAGCTCATGGGCTTAGCTAGAAGAAACCTAGCAAGGACACAGAGGAAGCAGAAGGTCTGGTACGACCGCTCAGCATGTGCCCACCCCTATGCTACCGGGGAGCAGGTGATGCTTCTCATCCCTGTGAAGAGGAACAAGAACTATTGAGTCCTGTGATGTGCTTGGGGCTCAGGTCTCTAGGCAGCTTCATCTAAAAGCCATTAGAAAGCTAGTGTTTAGGAAGAGACCTGTTATTGGAAAGACAAAACAAGATAAATTCCATCCAGATTTGTGCTATGACAAATTTCTCTTGGAATCTTCATCTAAATGTCATTAGAATGCACTGCTAGTGTTTACAAAGAGACCTGTAGGGGAGAAAGACAAACAACTCAGCTAATTATTGATCCGTGCCAGGGACAAATGTCTCAAGGAAACCTCGCCTGGAAGACAGGAGGATGGACTTTTAATGGTTTAGCGAGCTCGGTTCGTGAGCAAGGCCAACAAATGAGAATTTCACTCCTGATTTGTGCTAGAGATAAATGTTTCAAAGCATCCTACTGCAAATGGCATTTTTTTGGAAGACATCGGTTTATGACAAAGACGACAAATTATTAATTCATTCCTGAGCTGTGCTACTGACAAATTTCACAAGGAGTCATGTTGTGCTACTGATTTGGAAGAGAACGGTTCATGTGCAAGAGGAAAGATGAGAATTTCATTTCTGAGCTCTGCTAGGGCCAAATTTCTCAAGCTATTACGATAGACTGTTAATGCTTTGCAACTGATCGTTTCCTGAGAAAGAGAATTTTGTTCCTGATCTGTCGTAGGCACAAATGTCCCTAAGACTCCTCTTCTGAAAGCCGTGAAGATGCACTGCTGATTGTTACGGAGACATCGAGTCATGAGGAAAAAAAGGAGAAATGGGCATTTCATTCCTGACAGCGCTAGGTATAAATATTTCAAGGAATCATGCTCAAAAAGCTATTACGATAGACTGGACATGGTTTTTAAGAGGTCGGTTCGTGAGAAAGAGAAAAAGAGAAATAAATTCTTGCTCTCTGCTGGGGACGAATTCCTCAATTAATCATGCTTCGAAAGCAATGAGGATGCACTGCCAATAGTTTGGAGGACATCAGTTCGAGAGAAAAAGAAAAAAACGACTGAATTATTACTGATCCGTGCTAAGGACAAATTTCTCAAAGACACCTCATCTAAAAGTCATTGGGCTGCTTGCTTATGGTTTGGAAGAACTCGGTTCGAGAGAAAGACCAAACATGAGAATTTCATTCCTAATCTGAGCTAGCGATCAATTTCTCAAGGAAGCATGCTTGAAAAGTCGTTAGGATTGATTGTTAAGGGTTTTGAAGCGCTCAGTTGATGAGAAATACTAAAAATAGGCAATTCATTCCTGAGCTGGCTTTGGGACACGTGTCTCAAGGATTCTTCATCTAAATACCTTCAGGCTGCACAGCTAGTGGTTTGGAAGAGGTCGGTAGGTGAGAAAGATGAAGAAAGAGAATTTCATTCCTGTGCTGTGCTAGTGAAAAATTTCACAAGGAGTCATGCTTGAAAAGTCACTAGTGTGTACTGCTCCTGATTTGGACAAGATCGCATCGTGAGAGACGACAAATGAGAATTTCCTTGCTGACTGTGCTAAGGAGATGATGCTCAAGGAATGATCCTTGAAAAGCCATTAGGATGAACGGCTAGTGGTTTGGAAGTCATCATTAAAGGAGAAACACTTAAAATGAGAGTCTTCATTCCTGAGTTGTGCTATTAACAAATTACTTTAGGAATCTTTGTGTAAAAGCCATTAAGATGCACTGCTAATGGTTGCGGAGAGCTCGATTCACGCGAAACAGGTGAAGAGGTTGAATGGGACCCTAAAGATGCTGCTGATAACCATTATGGTCCAGTACCCGTAGGACTGGGACAAGTTATTTACCCCACCTGCTGTTCGTAAAGAGGGTAGTGCGCCAGGAATGCACTAGCTTTTCCCCGTTCGGGTTGCTGTATGGGAGGAGAGCCAGGGGACCCCTAGACTTCATGAGGGATGAGTGGGAGGGGTAGACCTCTCCAAGGGGATCATCAATGGTGGAGTATGTACTGATTTACTGGGAGAAGCTCGTGGAGCTCATGGGCTTAGCTAGAAGAAACCTAGCAAGGACACAGAGGAAGCAGAAGGTCTGGTACGACCGCTCAGCATGTGCCCACCCCTATGCTACCGGGGAGCAGGTGATGCTTCTCATCCCTGTGAAGAGGAACAAGAACTATTGAGTCCTGTGATGTGCTTGGGGCTCAGGTCTCTAGGCAGCTTCATCTAAAAGCCATTAGAAAGCTAGTGTTTAGGAAGAGACCTGTTATTAGAAAGACAAAACAAGATAAATTCCATGCAGATTTGTGCTATGAAAAATTTCTCTTGGAATCTTCATCTAAATGTCATTAGAATGCACTGCTAGTGTTTACAAAGAGACCTGTAGGGGAGAAAGACAAACAACTCAGCTAATTATTGATCCGTGCCAGGGACAAATGTCTCAAGGAAACCTCGCCTGGAAGACAGGAGGATGGACTTTTAATGGTTTAGCGAGCTCGGTTCGTGAGCAAGGCCAACAAATGAGAATTTCATTCCTGATTTGTGCTAGAGATAAATGTTTCAAAGCATCCTACTGCAAATGGCATTTTTTTGGAAGACATCGGTTTATGACAAAGACGACAAATTATTAATTCATTCCTGAGCTGTGCTACTGACAAATTTCACAAGGAGTCATGTTGTGCTACTGATTTGGAAGAGAACGGTTCATGTGCAAGAGGAAAGATGAGAATTTCATTTCTGAGCTCTGCTAGGGCCAAATTTCTCAAGCTATTACGATAGACTGTTAATGCTTTGCAAGTGATCGTTTCCTGAGAAAGAGAATTTTGTTCCTGATCTGTCGTAGGCACGAATATCCCTAAGACTCGTCTTCTAAAAGCCCTGAAGATGCACTGCTGATTGTTGCGGAGACATCGAGTCATGAGAAAAATGAGAAATGGGCATTTCATTCCTGACAGAGCTAGGTATAAATATTTCAAGGAATCATGCTCAAAAATCTATTACGATAGACTAGACATGATTTCTAAGAGATCGGTTCGTGAGAAAGAGAAAAAGAGAAATAAATTCTTGCTCTCTGCTGGGGACCAATTCCTCAATTAATCATGCTTCGAAAGCAATGAGGATGCACTGCCAATGGTTTGGAAGACATCAGTTCGAGAGAAAAAGAAAAAAACGACTGAATTATTACTGATCCGTGCTAAGGACAAATTTCTCAAAGACACCTCATCTAAAAGTCATTGGGCTGCTTGCTTATGGTTTGGAAGAACTCGGTTCGAGAGAAAGACCAAACATGAGAATTTCATTCCTAATCTGAGCTAGCGATCAATTTCTCACGGAAGCATGCTGCGAAACGCCTTTGGAGGCACTCTCAATGGTTCGGAAGCCATAGGTTTATGAGAAAGAAAAAAATGATAAATTCATTCCTGTTCCGTGCTGCAGATACATTTCTGAAGGACTCATGCTTGAAAAGTCGTTAGGATTGATTGTTAAGGGTTTTGAAGCGCTCAGCTAGTGAGCAATACTAAACATAAGCAATTCATTCTTGAGCTGGGCTTGGGACAAATGTCTCAAGGATTCTTCATCTAAATACCTTTAGGCTGCACATCTAGTGGTTTGGAAGAGGTCGGTAGGTGAGAAAGGTGAAAAAAGAGAATTTCATTCCTGTGCTGTGCCAGTGAAAAATTTCGCAAGGAGTCATGCTTGAAAAGTCACTAGTGTGTACTGCTCCTGATTTGGACTAGATCGTATGGTGAGAGACGACAAATGAGAATTTCGTTGCTGACTGTGCTAAGGAGATGATGCTCAAGGAATGATCCTTGAAAAGGCATTAGGATGAACGGCTAAGGGGTTTGGAAGTCATCGTTTGGCGAGAAACACTTAAAATAAGTCTCCATTCCTGAGTTGTGCTATTAACAAATTACTCTAGGAATCTTTGTGTAAAAGCCATTAAGATGCACTGCTATTGGTTGCGGAGAGCTCGATTCACGCGAAACAGGTGAAGAGGTTGAATGGGACCCTAAAGATGCTGCTGATAACCATTATGGTCCAGTACCCGTAGGATTGGGACAAGTTATTTACCCCACCTGCTGTTCGCAAAGAGGGTAGTGCGCCAGGAATGCACAGGCTTTTCCCCGTTCGGCTTGCTGTATGGGAGGAGAGCGAGGGGACCCCTGGACTTCATGAGGGATGAGTGGGAGGGGTAGACCTCTGCAGGGGGATCATCAATGGTGGAGTATGTACTGATTTACTGGGAAAAGCTCGTGGAGCTCATGGGCTTGGCTAGAAGAAACCTAGCAAGGACACAGAGGAAGCAGAAGGTCTGGTACGACCGCTCAGCATGTGCCCACCCCTATGCTACCGGGGAGCAGGTGATGCTTCTCATCCCTGTGAAGAAGAACAAGAACTATTGAGTCCTGTGATGTGCTTGGGGCTCAGGTCTCTAGGCAGCTTCATCTAAAAGCCATTAGAAAGCTAGTGTTTAGGAAGAGACCTGTTATTAGAAAGACAAAACAAGATAAATTCCATCCAGATTTGTGCTATGACAAATTTCTCTTGGAATCTTCATCTAAATGTCATTAGAATGCACTGCTAGTGTTTACAAAGAGAAGTGTAGGGGAGAAAGACAAACAACTCAGCTAATTATTGATCCGTGCTAGGGACAAATGTCTCAAGGAAACCTCGCCTGGAAGACAGGAGGAGGGACTTTTAATGGTTTAGCGAGCTCGGTTCGTGAGAAAGGCCAACAAATGAGAATGTCATTCCTGATTTGTGCTAGAGATCAATGTTTCAAAGCATCATACTGCAAATGGCATTTTTTTGGAAGACATCGGTATATGACAAAGACGACAAATTATTAATTCATTCCTGAGCTGTGCTACTGACAAATGTCACAAGGAGTCATGTTGTGCTACTGATTTGGAAGAGAACGGTTCATGTGCAAGAGGAAAGGTGAGTATTTCATTTCTGAGCTCTGCTAGGGCCAAATTTCTCAAGCTATTACGTTAGACTGTTAATGCTTTGCAAGTGATCGTTTCGTGAGAAAGACGAAAAAGAGAATTTTGTTCCTGATCTGTCCTTGGGCCAAATGTCCCTAGGACTCCTCTTCTGAAAGCCCTGAAGATGCCCTGCTGATTGTTTCGGAGACATCGAGTCATGAGAAAGAAGAGAAATGCGAATTTCATTCCTGACGGCGCTAGGTATAAATATTTCAAGGAATCATGCTCAAAAAGCCATTACGATAGACTGGACATGATTTCTAAGAGATCGGTTCGAGAGAAAGATGAAAAAGAGAAATTAATTCTTCTTCTCTGCTGGAGACCAATTTCTCAATTAATCATGCTTCGAAAGCAATTAGGATGCACTGCCAACGGTTTGGAAGACATCAGTTCCAGAGAAAGAGAAAAAAAATGACTGACTTATTACTGATCCGTGCTAAGGACAAATTTCTCAAAGACTCCTCATCCAAATGTCATTGGGCTGCTTGCTTAAGGTTTGGAAGAAATCGGTTCATGAGAAAGACGAAAAATGAGGAATTCATTGCTGAGCTGCTTTGGTTACAAATTTCTCAAGGAATCATACTTCTAAAGCCTAATGTACTGGTTTGGAAGAACTCGGTTCGGGAGAAAGACGAAACGTGAGAATTTCATTCCTAATCTGAGCTAGCGATCAATTTCTCAAGGAAGCATGCTGTGAAACGCCTTTGGAGGCACTCTTAATAGTTCGGAAGCCATAGGTTTATGAGAAAGAAGAAAAATGACAAATTCATTCCTGTTCTGTGCTTACGGATACATTTCTCAAGGACTCATGCTTGAAAAGTCGTTAGCATTGATTGTTAATGGTTTTTCAAGCGCTCAGTTGGTGAGAAATACTAAAAATACGAAATTCAATCCTGAGCTGTGCTTGGGACACATGTCTCAAGGAGTTTTCATCTAAATGCTTTTAGGCTTCACAGCTAGTGGTTTCGAAGTGGTCGGCTGGTGAGAAAGGTGACAAAAGAGACTTTTATTCCTCATCTGTGCTAGAGATCCATTTCTCAAGGACGCATGCTTGAAAAGTCGTTAGGATTGATTGTTAAGGGTTTTGAAGCGCTCAGTTGGTGAGAAATACTAAAAATAGGCAATTCATTCCTGAGCTGGCTTTGGGACACGTGTCTCAAGGATTCTTCATCTAAATACCTTCAGGCTGCACAGCTAGTGGTTTGGAAGAGGTCGGTAGGTGAGAAAGATGAAGAAAGAGAATTTCATTCCTGTGCTGTGCTAGTGAAAAATTTCACAAGGAGTCATGCTTGAAAAGTCACTAGTGTGTACTGCTCCTGATTTGGACAAGATCGCATCGTGAGAGACGACAAATGAGAATTTCCTTGCTGACTGTGCTAAGGAGATGATGCTCAAGGAATGATCCTTGAAAAGCCATTAGGATGAACGGCTAGTGGTTTGGAAGTCATCATTAAAGGAGAAACACTTAAAATGAGAGTCTTCATTCCTGAGTTGTGCTATTAACAAATTACTTTAGGAATCTTTGTGTAAAAGCCATTAAGATGCACTGCTAATGGTTGCGGAGAGCTCGATTCACGCGAAACAGGTGAAGAGGTTGAATGGGACCCTAAAGATGCTGCTGATAACCATTATGGTCCAGTACCCGTAGGACTGGGACAAGTTATTTACCCCACCTGCTGTTCGTAAAGAGGGTAGTGCGCCAGGAATGCACTAGCTTTTCCCCGTTCGGGTTGCTGTATGGGAGGAGAGCCAGGGGACCCGTAGACTTCATGAGGGATGAGTGGGAGGGGTAGACCTCTCCAAGGGGATCATCAATGGTGGAGTATGTACTGATTTACTGGGAGAAGCTCGTGGAGCTCATGGGCTTAGCTAGAAGAAACCTAGCAAGGACACAGAGGAAGCAGAAGGTCTGGTACGACCGCTCAGCATGTGCCCACCCCTATGCTACCGGGGAGCAGGTGATGCTTCTCATCCCTGTGAAGAGGAACAAGAACTATTGAGTCCTGTGATGTGCTTGGGGCTCAGGTCTCTAGGCAGCTTCATCTAAAAGCCATTAGAAAGCTAGTGTTTAGGAAGAGACCTGTTATTGGAAAGACAAAACAAGATAAATTCCATCCAGATTTGTGCTATGACAAATTTCTCTTGGAATCTTCATCTAAATGTCATTAGAATGCACTGCTAGTGTTTACAAAGAGACCTGTAGGGGAGAAAGACAAACAACTCAGCTAATTATTGATCCGTGCCAGGGACAAATGTCTGAAGGAAACCTCGCCTGGAAGACAGGAGGATGGACTTTTAATGGTTTAGCGAGCTCGGTTCGTGAGCAAGGCCAACAAATGAGAATTTCACTCCTGATTTGTGCTAGAGATAAATGTTTCAAAGCATCCTACTGCAAATGGCATTTTTTTGGAAGACATCGGTTTATGACAAAGACGACAAATTATTAATTCATTCCTGAGCTGTGCTACTGACAAATTTCACAAGGAGTCATGTTGTGCTACTGATTTGGAAGAGAACGGTTCATGTGCAAGAGGAAAGATGAGAATTTCATTTCTGAGCTCTGCTAGGGCCAAATTTCTCAAGCTATTACGATAGACTGTTAATGCTTTGCAACTGATCGTTTCCTGAGAAAGAGAATTTTGTTCCTGATCTGTCGTAGGCACAAATGTCCCTAAGACTCCTCTTCTGAAAGCCGTGAAGATGCACTGCTGATTGTTACGGAGACATCGAGTCATGAGGAAAAAAAGGAGAAATGGGCATTTCATTCCTGACAGCGCTAGGTATAAATATTTCAAGGAATCATGCTCAAAAAGCTATTACGATAGACTGGACATGGTTTTTAAGAGGTCGGTTCGTGAGAAAGAGAAAAAGAGAAATAAATTCTTGCTCTCTGCTGGGGACGAATTCCTCAATTAATCATGCTTCGAAAGCAATGAGGATGCACTGCCAATAGTTTGGAGGACATCAGTTCGAGAGAAAAAGAAAAAAACGACTGAATTATTACTGATCCGTGCTAAGGACAAATTTCTCAAAGACACCTCATCTAAAAGTCATTGGGCTGCTTGCTTATGGTTTGGAAGAACTCGGTTCGAGAGAAAGACCAAACATGAGAATTTCATTCCTAATCTGAGCTAGCGATCAATTTCTCAAGGAAGCATGCTTGAAAAGTCGTTAGGATTGATTGTTAAGGGTTTTGAAGCGCTCAGTTGATGAGAAATACTAAAAATAGGCAATTCATTCCTGAGCTGGCTTTGGGACACGTGTCTCAAGGATTCTTCATCTAAATACCTTCAGGCTGCACAGCTAGTGGTTTGGAAGAGGTCGGTAGGTGAGAAAGATGAAGAAAGAGAATTTCATTCCTGTGCTGTGCTAGTGAAAAATTTCACAAGGAGTCATGCTTGAAAAGTCACTAGTGTGTACTGCTCCTGATTTGGACAAGATCGCATCGTGAGAGACGACAAATGAGAATTTCCTTGCTGACTGTGCTAAGGAGATGATGCTCAAGGAATGATCCTTGAAAAGCCATTAGGATGAACGGCTAGTGGTTTGGAAGTCATCATTAAAGGAGAAACACTTAAAATGAGAGTCTTCATTCCTGAGTTGTGCTATTAACAAATTACTTTAGGAATCTTTGTGTAAAAGCCATTAAGATGCACTGCTAATTGTTGCGGAGAGCTCGATTCACGCGAAACAGGTGAAGAGGTTGAATGGGACCCTAAAGATGCTGCTGATAACCATTATGGTCCAGTACCCGTAGGACTGGGACAAGTTATTTACCCCACCTGCTGTTCGTAAAGAGGGTAGTGCGCCAGGAATGCACTAGCTTTTCCCCGTTCGGGTTGCTGTATGGGAGGAGAGCCAGGGGACCCCTAGACTTCATGAGGGATGAGTGGGAGGGGTAGACCTCTCCAAGGGGATCATCAATGGTGGAGTATGTACTGATTTACTGGGAGAAGCTCGTGGAGCTCATGGGCTTAGCTAGAAGAAACCTAGCAAGGACACAGAGGAAGCAGAAGGTCTGGTACGACCGCTCAGCATGTGCCCACCCCTATGCTACCGGGGAGCAGGTGATGCTTCTCATCCCTGTGAAGAGGAACAAGAACTATTGAGTCCTGTGATGTGCTTGGGGCTCAGGTCTCTAGGCAGCTTCATCTAAAAGCCATTAGAAAGCTAGTGTTTAGGAAGAGACCTGTTATTAGAAAGACAAAACAAGATAAATTCCATGCAGATTTGTGCTATGAAAAATTTCTCTTGGAATCTTCATCTAAATGTCATTAGAATGCACTGCTAGTGTTTACAAAGAGACCTGTAGGGGAGAAAGACAAACAACTCAGCTAATTATTGATCCGTGCCAGGGACAAATGTCTCAAGGAAACCTCGCCTGGAAGACAGGAGGATGGACTTTTAATGGTTTAGCGAGCTCGGTTCGTGAGCAAGGCCAACAAATGAGAATTTCATTCCTGATTTGTGCTAGAGATAAATGTTTCAAAGCATCCTACTGCAAATGGCATTTTTTTGGAAGACATCGGTTTATGACAAAGACGACAAATTATTAATTCATTCCTGAGCTGTGCTACTGACAAATTTCACAAGGAGTCATGTTGTGCTACTGATTTGGAAGAGAACGGTTCATGTGCAAGAGGAAAGATGAGAATTTCATTTCTGAGCTCTGCTAGGGCCAAATTTCTCAAGCTATTACGATAGACTGTTAATGCTTTGCAAGTGATCGTTTCCTGAGAAAGAGAATTTTGTTCCTGATCTGTCGTAGGCACGAATATCCCTAAGACTCGTCTTCTAAAAGCCCTGAAGATGCACTGCTGATTGTTGCGGAGACATCGAGTCATGAGAAAAATGAGAAATGGGCATTTCATTCCTGACAGAGCTAGGTATAAATATTTCAAGGAATCATGCTCAAAAATCTATTACGATAGACTGGACATGATTTCTAAGAGATCGGTTCGTGAGAAAGAGAAAAAGAGAAATAAATTCTTGCTCTCTGCTGGGGACCAATTCCTCAATTAATCATGCTTCGAAAGCAATGAGGATGCACTGCCAATGGTTTGGAAGACATCAGTTCGAGAGAAAAAGAAAAAAACGACTGAATTATTACTGATCCGTGCTAAGGACAAATTTCTCAAAGACACCTCATCTAAAAGTCATTGGGCTGCTTGCTTATGGTTTGGAAGAACTCGGTTCGAGAGAAAGACCAAACATGAGAATTTCATTCCTAATCTGAGCTAGCGATCAATTTCTCACGGAAGCATGCTGCGAAACGCCTTTGGAGGCACTCTCAATGGTTCGGAAGCCATAGGTTTATGAGAAAGAAAAAAATGATAAATTCATTCCTGTTCCGTGCTGCAGATACATTTCTGAAGGACTCATGCTTGAAAAGTCGTTAGGATTGATTGTTAAGGGTTTTGAAGCGCTCAGCTAGTGAGCAATACTAAACATAAGCAATTCATTCTTGAGCTGGGCTTGGGACAAATGTCTCAAGGATTCTTCATCTAAATACCTTTAGGCTGCACATCTAGTGGTTTGGAAGAGGTCGGTAGGTGAGAAAGGTGAAAAAAGAGAATTTCATTCCTGTGCTGTGCCAGTGAAAAATTTCGCAAGGAGTCATGCTTGAAAAGTCACTAGTGTGTACTGCTCCTGATTTGGACTAGATCGTATGGTGAGAGACGACAAATGAGAATTTCGTTGCTGACTGTGCTAAGGAGATGATGCTCAAGGAATGATCCTTGAAAAGGCATTAGGATGAACGGCTAAGGGGTTTGGAAGTCATCGTTTGGCGAGAAACACTTAAAATAAGTCTCCATTCCTGAGTTGTGCTATTAACAAATTACTCTAGGAATCTTTGTGTAAAAGCCATTAAGATGCACTGCTATTGGTTGCGGAGAGCTCGATTCACGCGAAACAGGTGAAGAGGTTGAATGGGACCCTAAAGATGCTGCTGATAACCATTATGGTCCAGTACCCGTAGGATTGGGACAAGTTATTTACCCCACCTGCTGTTCGCAAAGAGGGTAGTGCGCCAGGAATGCACAGGCTTTTCCCCGTTCGGCTTGCTGTATGGGAGGAGAGCGAGGGGACCCCTGGACTTCATGAGGGATGAGTGGGAGGGGTAGACCTCTGCAGGGGGATCATCAATGGTGGAGTATGTACTGATTTACTGGGAAAAGCTCGTGGAGCTCATGGGCTTGGCTAGAAGAAACCTAGCAAGGACACAGAGGAAGCAGAAGGTCTGGTACGACCGCTCAGCATGTGCCCACCCCTATGCTACCGGGGAGCAGGTGATGCTTCTCATCCCTGTGAAGAAGAACAAGAACTATTGAGTCCTGTGATGTGCTTGGGGCTCAGGTCTCTAGGCAGCTTCATCTAAAAGCCATTAGAAAGCTAGTGTTTAGGAAGAGACCTGTTATTAGAAAGACAAAACAAGATAAATTCCATCCAGATTTGTGCTATGACAAATTTCTCTTGGAATCTTCATCTAAATGTCATTAGAATGCACTGCTAGTGTTTACAAAGAGAAGTGTAGGGGAGAAAGACAAACAACTCAGCTAATTATTGATCCGTGCTAGGGACAAATGTCTCAAGGAAACCTCGCCTGGAAGACAGGAGGAGGGACTTTTAATGGTTTAGCGAGCTCGGTTCGTGAGAAAGGCCAACAAATGAGAATGTCATTCCTGATTTGTGCTAGAGATCAATGTTTCAAAGCATCATACTGCAAATGGCATTTTTTTGGAAGACATCGGTATATGACAAAGACGACAAATTATTAATTCATTCCTGAGCTGTGCTACTGACAAATGTCACAAGGAGTCATGTTGTGCTACTGATTTGGAAGAGAACGGTTCATGTGCAAGAGGAAAGGTGAGTATTTCATTTCTGAGCTCTGCTAGGGCCAAATTTCTCAAGCTATTACGTTAGACTGTTAATGCTTTGCAAGTGATCGTTTCGTGAGAAAGACGAAAAAGAGAATTTTGTTCCTGATCTGTCCTTGGGCCAAATGTCCCTAGGACTCCTCTTCTGAAAGCCCTGAAGATGCCCTGCTGATTGTTTCGGAGACATCGAGTCATGAGAAAGAAGAGAAATGCGAATTTCATTCCTGACGGCGCTAGGTATAAATATTTCAAGGAATCATGCTCAAAAAGCCATTACGATAGACTGGACATGATTTCTAAGAGATCGGTTCGAGAGAAAGATGAAAAAGAGAAATTAATTCTTCTTCTCTGCTGGAGACCAATTTCTCAATTAATCATGCTTCGAAAGCAATTAGGATGCACTGCCAACGGTTTGGAAGACATCAGTTCCAGAGAAAGAGAAAAAAAATGACTGACTTATTACTGATCCGTGCTAAGGACAAATTTCTCAAAGACTCCTCATCCAAATGTCATTGGGCTGCTTGCTTAAGGTTTGGAAGAAATCGGTTCATGAGAAAGACGAAAAATGAGGAATTCATTGCTGAGCTGCTTTGGTTACAAATTTCTCAAGGAATCATACTTCTAAAGCCTAATGTACTGGTTTGGAAGAACTCGGTTCGGGAGAAAGACGAAACGTGAGAATTTCATTCCTAATCTGAGCTAGCGATCAATTTCTCAAGGAAGCATGCTGTGAAACGCCTTTGGAGGCACTCTTAATAGTTCGGAAGCCATAGGTTTATGAGAAAGAAGAAAAATGACAAATTCATTCCTGTTCTGTGCTTACGGATACATTTCTCAAGGACTCATGCTTGAAAAGTCGTTAGCATTGATTGTTAATGGTTTTTCAAGCGCTCAGTTGGTGAGAAATACTAAAAATACGAAATTCAATCCTGAGCTGTGCTTGGGACACATGTCTCAAGGAGTTTTCATCTAAATGCTTTTAGGCTTCACAGCTAGTGGTTTCGAAGTGGTCGGCTGGTGAGAAAGGTGACAAAAGAGACTTTTATTCCTCATCTGTGCTAGAGATCCATTTCTCAAGGACGCATGCTTGAAAAGTCGTTAGGATTGATTGTTAAGGGTTTTGAAGCGCTCAGTTGGTGAGAAATACTAAAAATAGGCAATTCATTCCTGAGCTGGCTTTGGGACACGTGTCTCAAGGATTCTTCATCTAAATACCTTCAGGCTGCACAGCTAGTGGTTTGGAAGAGGTCGGTAGGTGAGAAAGATGAAGAAAGAGAATTTCATTCCTGTGCTGTGCTAGTGAAAAATTTCACAAGGAGTCATGCTTGAAAAGTCACTAGTGTGTACTGCTCCTGATTTGGACAAGATCGCATCGTGAGAGACGACAAATGAGAATTTCCTTGCTGACTGTGCTAAGGAGATGATGCTCAAGGAATGATCCTTGAAAAGCCATTAGGATGAACGGCTAGTGGTTTGGAAGTCATCATTAAAGGAGAAACACTTAAAATGAGAGTCTTCATTCCTGAGTTGTGCTATTAACAAATTACTTTAGGAATCTTTGTGTAAAAGCCATTAAGATGCACTGCTAATGGTTGCGGAGAGCTCGATTCACGCGAAACAGGTGAAGAGGTTGAATGGGACCCTAAAGATGCTGCTGATAACCATTATGGTCCAGTACCCGTAGGACTGGGACAAGTTATTTACCCCACCTGCTGTTCGTAAAGAGGGTAGTGCGCCAGGAATGCACTAGCTTTTCCCCGTTCGGGTTGCTGTATGGGAGGAGAGCCAGGGGACCCGTAGACTTCATGAGGGATGAGTGGGAGGGGTAGACCTCTCCAAGGGGATCATCAATGGTGGAGTATGTACTGATTTACTGGGAGAAGCTCGTGGAGCTCATGGGCTTAGCTAGAAGAAACCTAGCAAGGACACAGAGGAAGCAGAAGGTCTGGTACGACCGCTCAGCATGTGCCCACCCCTATGCTACCGGGGAGCAGGTGATGCTTCTCATCCCTGTGAAGAGGAACAAGAACTATTGAGTCCTGTGTTGTGCTTGGGGCTCAGGTCTCTAGGCAGCTTCATCTAAAAGCCATTAGAAAGCTAGTGTTTAGGAAGAAACCTGTTATTGGAAAGACAAAACAAGATAAATTCCATCCAGATTTGTGCTATGACAAATTTCTCTTGGAATCTTCATCTAAATGTCATTAGAATGCACTGCTAGTGTTTACAAAGAGACCTGTAGGGGAGAAAGACAAACAACTCAGCTAATTATTGATCCGTGCCAGGGACAAATGTCTCAAGGAAACCTCGCCTGGAAGACAGGAGGATGGACTTTTAATGGTTTAGCGAGCTCGGTTCGTGAGCAAGGCCAACAAATGAGAATTTCACTCCTGATTTGTGCTAGAGATAAATGTTTCAAAGCATCCTACTGCAAATGGCATTTTTTGGAAGACATCGGTTTATGACAAAGACGACAAATTATTAATTCATTCCTGAGCTGTGCTACTGACAAATGTCACAAGGAGTCATGTTGTGCTACTGATTTGGAAGAGAACGGTTCATGTGCAAGAGGAAAGGTGAGTATTTCATTTCTGAGCTCTGCTAGGTCCAAATTTCTCAAGCTATTACGTTAGACTGTTAATGCTTTGCAAGTGATCGTTTCGTGAGAAAGACGAAAAAGAGAATTTTGTTCCTGATCTGTCCTTGGGCCAAATGTCCCTAGGACTCCTCTTCTGAAAGCCCTGAAGATGCCCTGCTGATTGTTTCGGAGACATCGAGTCATGAGAAAGAAGAGAAATGCGAATTTCATTCCTGACGGCGCTAGGTATAAATATTTCAAGGAATCATGCTCAAAAAGCCATTACGATAGACTGGACATGATTTCTAAGAGATCGGTTCGAGAGAAAGATGAAAAAGAGAAATTAATTCTTCTTCTCTGCTGGAGACCAATTTCTCAATTAATCATGCTTCGAAAGCAATTAGGATGCACTGCCAACGGTTTGGAAGACATCAGTTCCAGAGAAAGAGAAAAAAAATGACTGACTTGTTACTGATCCGTGCTAAGGACAAATTTCTCAAAGACTCCTCATCCAAATGTCATTGGGCTGCTTGCTTAAGGTTTGGAAGAAATCGGTTCATGAGAAAGACGAAAAATGAGGAATTCATTGCTGAGCTGCTTTGGTTACAAATTTCTCAAGGAATCATACTTCTAAAGCCTAATGTACTGGTTTGGAAGAACTCGGTTCGGGAGAAAGACGAAACGTGAGAATTTCATTCCTAATCTGAGCTAGCGATCAATTTCTCAAGGAAGCATGCTGTGAAACGCCTTTGGAGGCACTCTTAATAGTTCGGAAGCCATAGGTTTATGAGAAAGAAGAAAAATGACAAATTCATTCCTGTTCTGTGCTTACGGATACATTTCTCAAGGACTCATGCTTGAAAAGTCGTTAGCATTGATTGTTAATGGTTTTTGAAGCGCTCAGTTGGTGAGAAATACTAAAAATACGAAATTCAATCCTGAGCTGTGCTTGGGACACATGTCTCAAGGAGTTTTCATCTAAATGCTTTTAGGCTTCACAGCTAGTGGTTTCGAAGTGGTCGGCTGGTGAGAAAGGTGACAAAAGAGACTTTTATTCCTCATCTGTGCTAGAGATCCATTTCTCAAGGACGCATGCTTGAAAAGTCGTTAGGATTGATTGTTAAGGGTTTTGAAGCGCTCAGTTGGTGAGAAATACTAAAAATAGGCAATTCATTCCTGAGCTGGCTTTGGGACACGTGTCTCAAGGATTCTTCATCTAAATACCTTCAGGCTGCACAGCTAGTGGTTTGGAAGAGGTCGGTAGGTGAGAAAGATGAAGAAAGAGAATTTCATTCCTGTGCTGTGCTAGTGAAAAATTTCACAAGGAGTCATGCTTGAAAAGTCACTAGTGTGTACTGCTCCTGATTTGGACAAGATCGCATCGTGAGAGACGACAAATGAGAATTTCCTTGCTGACTGTGCTAAGGAGATGATGCTCAAGGAATGATCCTTGAAAAGCCATTAGGATGAACGGCTAGTGGTTTGGAAGTCATCATTAAAGGAGAAACACTTAAAATGAGAGTCTTCATTCCTGAGTTGTGCTATTAACAAATTACTTTAGGAATCTTTGTGTAAAAGCCATTAAGATGCACTGCTAATGGTTGCGGAGAGCTCGATTCACGCGAAACAGGTGAAGAGGTTGAATGGGACCCTAAAGATGCTGCTGATAACCATTATGGTCCAGTACCCGTAGGACTGGGACAAGTTATTTACCCCACCTGCTGTTCGTAAAGAGGGTAGTGCGCCAGGAATGCACTAGCTTTTCCCCGTTCGGGTTGCTGTATGGGAGGAGAGCCAGGGGACCCCTAGACTTCATGAGGGATGAGTGGGAGGGGTAGACCTCTCCAAGGGGATCATCAATGGTGGAGTATGTACTGATTTACTGGGAGAAGCTCGTGGAGCTCATGGGCTTAGCTAGAAGAAACCTAGCAAGGACACAGAGGAAGCAGAAGGTCTGGTACGACCGCTCAGCATGTGCCCACCCCTATGCTACCGGGGAGCAGGTGATGCTTCTCATCCCTGTGAAGAGGAACAAGAACTATTGAGTCCTGTGATGTGCTTGGGGCTCAGGTCTCTAGGCAGCTTCATCTAAAAGCCATTAGAAAGCTAGTGTTTAGGAAGAGACCTGTTATTAGAAAGACAAAACAAGATAAATTCCATGCAGATTTGTGCTATGAAAAATTTCTCTTGGAATCTTCATCTAAATGTCATTAGAATGCACTGCTAGTGTTTACAAAGAGACCTGTAGGGGAGAAAGACAAACAACTCAGCTAATTATTGATCCGTGCCAGGGACAAATGTCTCAAGGAAACCTCGCCTGGAAGACAGGAGGATGGACTTTTAATGGTTTAGCGAGCTCGGTTCGTGAGCAAGGCCAACAAATGAGAATTTCATTCCTGATTTGTGCTAGAGATAAATGTTTCAAAGCATCCTACTGCAAATGGCATTTTTTTGGAAGACATCGGTTTATGACAAAGACGACAAATTATTAATTCATTCCTGAGCTGTGCTACTGACAAATTTCACAAGGAGTCATGTTGTGCTACTGATTTGGAAGAGAACGGTTCATGTGCAAGAGGAAAGATGAGAATTTCATTTCTGAGCTCTGCTAGGGCCAAATTTCTCAAGCTATTACGATAGACTGTTAATGCTTTGCAAGTGATCGTTTCCTGAGAAAGAGAATTTTGTTCCTGATCTGTCCTTGGGCCAAATGTCCCTAGGACTCCTCTTCTGAAAGCCCTGAAGATGCCCTGCTGATTGTTTCGGAGACATCGAGTCATGAGAAAGAAGAGAAATGCGAATTTCATTCCTGACGGCGCTAGGTATAAATATTTCAAGGAATCATGCTCAAAAAGCCATTACGATAGACTGGACATGATTTCTAAGAGATCGGTTCGAGAGAAAGATGAAAAAGAGAAATTAATTCTTCTTCTCTGCTGGAGACCAATTTCTCAATTAATCATGCTTCGAAAGCAATTAGGATGCACTGCCAACGGTTTGGAAGACATCAGTTCCAGAGAAAGAGAAAAAAAATGACTGACTTATTACTGATCCGTGCTAAGGACAAATTTCTCAAAGACTCCTCATCCAAATGTCATTGGGCTGCTTGCTTAAGGTTTGGAAGAAATCGGTTCATGAGAAAGACCAAACATGAGAATTTCATTCCTAATCTGAGCTAGCGATCAATTTCTCAAGGAAGCATGCTTGAAAAGTCGTTAGGATTGATTGTTAAGGGTTTTGAAGCGCTCAGTTGATGAGAAATACTAAAAATAGGCAATTCATTCCTGAGCTGGCTTTGGGACACGTGTCTCAAGGATTCTTCATCTAAATACCTTCAGGCTGCACAGCTAGTGGTTTGGAAGAGGTCGGTAGGTGAGAAAGATGAAGAAAGAGAATTTCATTCCTGTGCTGTGCTAGTGAAAAATTTCACAAGGAGTCATGCTTGAAAAGTCACTAGTGTGTACTGCTCCTGATTTGGACAAGATCGCATCGTGAGAGACGACAAATGAGAATTTCCTTGCTGACTGTGCTAAGGAGATGATGCTCAAGGAATGATCCTTGAAAAGCCATTAGGATGAACGGCTAGTGGTTTGGAAGTCATCATTAAAGGAGAAACACTTAAAATGAGAGTCTTCATTCCTGAGTTGTGCTATTAACAAATTACTTTAGGAATCTTTGTGTAAAAGCCATTAAGATGCACTGCTAATGGTTGCGGAGAGCTCGATTCACGCGAAACAGGTGAAGAGGTTGAATGGGACCCTAAAGATGCTGCTGATAACCATTATGGTCCAGTACCCGTAGGACTGGGACAAGTTATTTACCCCACCTGCTGTTCGTAAAGAGGGTAGTGCGCCAGGAATGCACTAGCTTTTCCCCGTTCGGGTTGCTGTATGGGAGGAGAGCCAGGGGACCCGTAGACTTCATGAGGGATGAGTGGGAGGGGTAGACCTCTCCAAGGGGATCATCAATGGTGGAGTATGTACTGATTTACTGGGAGAAGCTCGTGGAGCTCATGGGCTTAGCTAGAAGAAACCTAGCAAGGACACAGAGGAAGCAGAAGGTCTGGTACGACCGCTCAGCATGTGCCCACCCCTATGCTACCGGGGAGCAGGTGATGCTTCTCATCCCTGTGAAGAGGAACAAGAACTATTGAGTCCTGTGATGTGCTTGGGGCTCAGGTCTCTAGGCAGCTTCATCTAAAAGCCATTAGAAAGCTAGTGTTTAGGAAGAGACCTGTTATTGGAAAGACAAAACAAGATAAATTCCATCCAGATTTGTGCTATGACAAATTTCTCTTGGAATCTTCATCTAAATGTCATTAGAATGCACTGCTAGTGTTTACAAAGAGACCTGTAGGGGAGAAAGACAAACAACTCAGCTAATTATTGATCCGTGCCAGGGACAAATGTCTCAAGGAAACCTCGCCTGGAAGACAGGAGGAGGGACTTTTAATGGTTTAGCGAGCTCGGTTCGTGAGCAAGGCCAACAAATGAGAATTTCACTCCTGATTTGTGCTAGAGATAAATGTTTCAAAGCATCCTACTGCAAATGGCATTTTTTTGGAAGACATCGGTTTATGACAAAGACGACAAATTATTAATTCATTCCTGAGCTGTGCTACTGACAAATTTCACAAGGAGTCATGTTGTGCTACTGATTTGGAAGAGAACGGTTCATGTGCAAGAGGAAAGATGAGAATTTCATTTCTGAGCTCTGCTAGGGCCAAATTTCTCAAGCTATTACGATAGACTGTTAATGCTTTGCAACTGATCGTTTCCTGAGAAAGAGAATTTTGTTCCTGATCTGTCGTAGGCACAAATGTCCCTAAGACTCCTCTTCTGAAAGCCGTGAAGATGCACTGCTGATTGTTACGGAGACATCGAGTCATGAGGAAAAAAAGGAGAAATGGGCATTTCATTCCTGACAGCGCTAGGTATAAATATTTCAAGGAATCATGCTCAAAAAGCTATTACGATAGACTGGACATGGTTTTTAAGAGGTCGGTTCGTGAGAAAGAGAAAAAGAGAAATAAATTCTTGCTCTCTGCTGGGGACGAATTCCTCAATTAATCATGCTTCGAAAGCAATGAGGATGCACTGCCAATAGTTTGGAGGACATCAGTTCGAGAGAAAAAGAAAAAAACGACTGAATTATTACTGATCCGTGCTAAGGACAAATTTCTCAAAGACACCTCATCTAAAAGTCATTGGGCTGCTTGCTTATGGTTTGGAAGAACTCGGTTCGAGAGAAAGACCAAACATGAGAATTTCATTCCTAATCTGAGCTAGCGATCAATTTCTCAAGGAAGCATGCTTGAAAAGTCGTTAGGATTGATTGTTAAGGGTTTTGAAGCGCTCAGTTGATGAGAAATACTAAAAATAGGCAATTCATTCCTGAGCTGGCTTTGGGACACGTGTCTCAAGGATTCTTCATCTAAATACCTTCAGGCTGCACAGCTAGTGGTTTGGAAGAGGTCGGTAGGTGAGAAAGATGAAGAAAGAGAATTTCATTCCTGTGCTGTGCTAGTGAAAAATTTCACAAGGAGTCATGCTTGAAAAGTCACTAGTGTGTACTGCTCCTGATTTGGACAAGATCGCATCGTGAGAGACGACAAATGAGAATTTCCTTGCTGACTGTGCTAAGGAGATGATGCTCAAGGAATGATCCTTGAAAAGCCATTAGGATGAACGGCTAGTGGTTTGGAAGTCATCATTAAAGGAGAAACACTTAAAATGAGAGTCTTCATTCCTGAGTTGTGCTATTAACAAATTACTTTAGGAATCTTTGTGTAAAAGCCATTAAGATGCACTGCTAATTGTTGCGGAGAGCTCGATTCACGCGAAACAGGTGAAGAGGTTGAATGGGACCCTAAAGATGCTGCTGATAACCATTATGGTCCAGTACCCGTAGGACTGGGACAAGTTATTTACCCCACCTGCTGTTCGTAAAGAGGGTAGTGCGCCAGGAATGCACTAGCTTTTCCCCGTTCGGGTTGCTGTATGGGAGGAGAGCCAGGGGACCCCTAGACTTCATGAGGGATGAGTGGGAGGGGTAGACCTCTCCAAGGGGATCATCAATGGTGGAGTATGTACTGATTTACTGGGAGAAGCTCGTGGAGCTCATGGGCTTAGCTAGAAGAAACCTAGCAAGGACACAGAGGAAGCAGAAGGTCTGGTACGACCGCTCAGCATGTGCCCACCCCTATGCTACCGGGGAGCAGGTGATGCTTCTCATCCCTGTGAAGAGGAACAAGAACTATTGAGTCCTGTGATGTGCTTGGGGCTCAGGTCTCTAGGCAGCTTCATCTAAAAGCCATTAGAAAGCTAGTGTTTAGGAAGAGACCTGTTATTAGAAAGACAAAACAAGATAAATTCCATGCAGATTTGTGCTATGAAAAATTTCTCTTGGAATCTTCATCTAAATGTCATTAGAATGCACTGCTAGTGTTTACAAAGAGACCTGTAGGGGAGAAAGACAAACAACTCAGCTAATTATTGATCCGTGCCAGGGACAAATGTCTCAAGGAAACCTCGCCTGGAAGACAGGAGGATGGACTTTTAATGGTTTAGCGAGCTCGGTTCGTGAGCAAGGCCAACAAATGAGAATTTCATTCCTGATTTGTGCTAGAGATAAATGTTTCAAAGCATCCTACTGCAAATGGCATTTTTTTGGAAGACATCGGTTTATGACAAAGACGACAAATTATTAATTCATTCCTGAGCTGTGCTACTGACAAATTTCACAAGGAGTCATGTTGTGCTACTGATTTGGAAGAGAACGGTTCATGTGCAAGAGGAAAGATGAGAATTTCATTTCTGAGCTCTGCTAGGGCCAAATTTCTCAAGCTATTACGATAGACTGTTAATGCTTTGCAAGTGATCGTTTCCTGAGAAAGAGAATTTTGTTCCTGATCTGTCGTAGGCACGAATATCCCTAAGACTCGTCTTCTAAAAGCCCTGAAGATGCACTGCTGATTGTTGCGGAGACATCGAGTCATGAGAAAAATGAGAAATGGGCATTTCATTCCTGACAGAGCTAGGTATAAATATTTCAAGGAATCATGCTCAAAAATCTATTACGATAGACTGGACATGATTTCTAAGAGATCGGTTCGTGAGAAAGAGAAAAAGAGAAATAAATTCTTGCTCTCTGCTGGGGACCAATTCCTCAATTAATCATGCTTCGAAAGCAATGAGGATGCACTGCCAATGGTTTGGAAGACATCAGTTCGAGAGAAAAAGAAAAAAACGACTGAATTATTACTGATCCGTGCTAAGGACAAATTTCTCAAAGACACCTCATCTAAAAGTCATTGGGCTGCTTGCTTATGGTTTGGAAGAACTCGGTTCGAGAGAAAGACCAAACATGAGAATTTAATTCCTAATCTGAGCTAGCGATCAATTTCTCACGGAAGCATGCTGCGAAACGCCTTTGGAGGCACTCTCAATGGTTCGGAAGCCATAGGTTTATGAGAAAGAAAAAAATGATAAATTCATTCCTCTTCCGTGCTGCAGATACATTTCTGAAGGACTCATGCTTGAAAAGTCGTTAGGATTGATTGTTAAGGGTTTTGAAGCGCTCAGCTAGTGAGCAATACTAAACATAAGCAATTCATTCTTGAGCTGGGCTTGGGACAAATGTCTCAAGGATTCTTCATCTAAATACCTTTAGGCTGCACATCTAGTGGTTTGGAAGAGGTCGGTAGGTGAGAAAGGTGAAAAAAGAGAATTTCATTCCTGTGCTGTGCCAGTGAAAAATTTCGCAAGGAGTCATGCTTGAAAAGTCACTAGTGTGTACTGCTCCTGATTTGGACTAGATCGTATGGTGAGAGACGACAAATGAGAATTTCGTTGCTGACTGTGCTAAGGAGATGATGCTCAAGGAATGATCCTTGAAAAGGCATTAGGATGAACGGCTAAGGGGTTTGGAAGTCATCGTTTGGCGAGAAACACTTAAAATAAGTCTCCATTCCTGAGTTGTGCTATTAACAAATTACTCTAGGAATCTTTGTGTAAAAGCCATTAAGATGCACTGCTATTGGTTGCGGAGAGCTCGATTCACGCGAAACAGGTGAAGAGGTTGAATGGGACCCTAAAGATGCTGCTGATAACCATTATGGTCCAGTACCCGTAGGATTGGGACAAGTTATTTACCCCACCTGCTGTTCGCAAAGAGGGTAGTGCGCCAGGAATGCACAGGCTTTTCCCCGTTCGGCTTGCTGTATGGGAGGAGAGCGAGGGGACCCCTGGACTTCATGAGGGATGAGTGGGAGGGGTAGACCTCTGCAGGGGGATCATCAATGGTGGAGTATGTACTGATTTACTGGGAAAAGCTCGTGGAGCTCATGGGCTTGGCTAGAAGAAACCTAGCAAGGACACAGAGGAAGCAGAAGGTCTGGTACGACCGCTCAGCATGTGCCCACCCCTATGCTACCGGGGAGCAGGTGATGCTTCTCATCCCTGTGAAGAAGAACAAGAACTATTGAGTCCTGTGATGTGCTTGGGGCTCAGGTCTCTAGGCAGCTTCATCTAAAAGCCATTAGAAAGCTAGTGTTTAGGAAGAGACCTGTTATTAGAAAGACAAAACAAGATAAATTCCATCCAGATTTGTGCTATGACAAATTTCTCTTGGAATCTTCATCTAAATGTCATTAGAATGCACTGCTAGTGTTTACAAAGAGAAGTGTAGGGGAGAAAGACAAACAACTCAGCTAATTATTGATCCGTGCTAGGGACAAATGTCTCAAGGAAACCTCGCCTGGAAGACAGGAGGAGGGACTTTTAATGGTTTAGCGAGCTCGGTTCGTGAGAAAGGCCAACAAATGAGAATGTCATTCCTGATTTGTGCTAGAGATCAATGTTTCAAAGCATCATACTGCAAATGGCATTTTTTTGGAAGACATCGGTATATGACAAAGACGACAAATTATTAATTCATTCCTGAGCTGTGCTACTGACAAATGTCACAAGGAGTCATGTTGTGCTACTGATTTGGAAGAGAACGGTTCATGTGCAAGAGGAAAGGTGAGTATTTCATTTCTGAGCTCTGCTAGGGCCAAATTTCTCAAGCTATTACGTTAGACTGTTAATGCTTTGCAAGTGATCGTTTCGTGAGAAAGACGAAAAAGAGAATTTTGTTCCTGATCTGTCCTTGGGCCAAATGTCCCTAGGACTCCTCTTCTGAAAGCCCTGAAGATGCCCTGCTGATTGTTTCGGAGACATCGAGTCATGAGAAAGAAGAGAAATGCGAATTTCATTCCTGACGGCGCTAGGTATAAATATTTCAAGGAATCATGCTCAAAAAGCCATTACGATAGACTGGACATGATTTCTAAGAGATCGGTTCGAGAGAAAGATGAAAAAGAGAAATTAATTCTTCTTCTCTGCTGGAGACCAATTTCTCAATTAATCATGCTTCGAAAGCAATTAGGATGCACTGCCAACGGTTTGGAAGACATCAGTTCCAGAGAAAGAGAAAAAAAATGACTGACTTATTACTGATCCGTGCTAAGGACAAATTTCTCAAAGACTCCTCATCCAAATGTCATTGGGCTGCTTGCTTAAGGTTTGGAAGAAATCGGTTCATGAGAAAGACGAAAAATGAGGAATTCATTGCTGAGCTGCTTTGGTTACAAATTTCTCAAGGAATCATACTTCTAAAGCCTAATGTACTGGTTTGGAAGAACTCGGTTCGGGAGAAAGACGAAACGTGAGAATTTCATTCCTAATCTGAGCTAGCGATCAATTTCTCAAGGAAGCATGCTGTGAAACGCCTTTGGAGGCACTCTTAATAGTTCGGAAGCCATAGGTTTATGAGAAAGAAGAAAAATGACAAATTCATTCCTGTTCTGTGCTTACGGATACATTTCTCAAGGACTCATGCTTGAAAAGTCGTTAGCATTGATTGTTAATGGTTTTTGAAGCGCTCAGTTGGTGAGAAATACTAAAAATACGAAATTCAATCCTGAGCTGTGCTTGGGACACATGTCTCAAGGAGTTTTCATCTAAATGCTTTTAGGCTTCACAGCTAGTGGTTTCGAAGTGGTCGGCTGGTGAGAAAGGTGACAAAAGAGACTTTTATTCCTCATCTGTGCTAGAGATCCATTTCTCAAGGACGCATGCTTGAAAAGTCGTTAGGATTGATTGTTAAGGGTTTTGAAGCGCTCAGTTGGTGAGAAATACTAAAAATAGGCAATTCATTCCTGAGCTGGCTTTGGGACACGTGTCTCAAGGATTCTTCATCTAAATACCTTCAGGCTGCACAGCTAGTGGTTTGGAAGAGGTCGGTAGGTGAGAAAGATGAAGAAAGAGAATTTCATTCCTGTGCTGTGCTAGTGAAAAATTTCACAAGGAGTCATGCTTGAAAAGTCACTAGTGTGTACTGCTCCTGATTTGGACAAGATCGCATCGTGAGAGACGACAAATGAGAATTTCCTTGCTGACTGTGCTAAGGAGATGATGCTCAAGGAATGATCCTTGAAAAGCCATTAGGATGAACGGCTAGTGGTTTGGAAGTCATCATTAAAGGAGAAACACTTAAAATGAGAGTCTTCATTCCTGAGTTGTGCTATTAACAAATTACTTTAGGAATCTTTGTGTAAAAGCCATTAAGATGCACTGCTAATGGTTGCGGAGAGCTCGATTCACGCGAAACAGGTGAAGAGGTTGAATGGGACCCTAAAGATGCTGCTGATAACCATTATGGTCCAGTACCCGTAGGACTGGGACAAGTTATTTACCCCACCTGCTGTTCGTAAAGAGGGTAGTGCGCCAGGAATGCACTAGCTTTTCCCCGTTCGGGTTGCTGTATGGGAGGAGAGCCAGGGGACCCCTAGACTTCATGAGGGATGAGTGGGAGGGGTAGACCTCTCCAAGGGGATCATCAATGGTGGAGTATGTACTGATTTACTGGGAGAAGCTCGTGGAGCTCATGGGCTTAGCTAGAAGAAACCTAGCAAGGACACAGAGGAAGCAGAAGGTCTGGTACGACCGCTCAGCATGTGCCCACCCCTATGCTACCGGGGAGCAGGTGATGCTTCTCATCCCTGTGAAGAGGAACAAGAACTATTGAGTCCTGTGATATGCTTGGGGCTCAGGTCTCTAGGCAGCTTCATCTAAAAGCCATTAGAAAGCTAGTGTTTAGGAAGAGACCTGTTATTGGAAAGACAAAACAAGATAAATTCCATCCAGATTTGTGCTATGACAAATTTCTCTTGGAATCTTCATCTAAATGTCATTAGAATGCACTGCTAGTGTTTACAAAGAGACCTGTAGGGGAGAAAGACAAACAACTCAGCTAATTATTGATCCGTGCCAGGGACAAATGTCTCAAGGAAACCTCGCCTGGAAGACAGGAGGATGGACTTTTAATGGTTTAGCGAGCTCGGTTCGTGAGCAAGGCCAACAAATGAGAATTTCACTCCTGATTTGTGCTAGAGATAAATGTTTCAAAGCATCCTACTGCAAATGGCATTTTTTTGGAAGACATCGGTTTATGACAAAGACGACAAATTATTAATTCATTCCTGAGCTGTGCTACTGACAAATTTCACAAGGAGTCATGTTGTGCTACTGATTTGGAAGAGAACGGTTCATGTGCAAGAGGAAAGATGAGAATTTCATTTCTGAGCTCTGCTAGGGCCAAATTTCTCAAGCTATTACGATAGACTGTTAATGCTTTGCAACTGATCGTTTCCTGAGAAAGAGAATTTTGTTCCTGATCTGTCGTAGGCACAAATGTCCCTAAGACTCCTCTTCTGAAAGCCGTGAAGATGCACTGCTGATTGTTACGGAGACATCGAGTCATGAGGAAAAAAAGGAGAAATGGGCATTTCATTCCTGACAGCGCTAGGTATAAATATTTCAAGGAATCATGCTCAAAAAGCTATTACGATAGACTGGACATGGTTTTTAAGAGGTCGGTTCGTGAGAAAGAGAAAAAGAGAAATAAATTCTTGCTCTCTGCTGGGGACGAATTCCTCAATTACTCATGCTTCGAAAGCAATGAGGATGCACTGCCAATAGTTTGGAGGACATCAGTTCGAGAGAAAAAGAAAAAAACGACTGAATTATTACTGATCCGTGCTAAGGACAAATTTCTCAAAGACACCTCATCTAAAAGTCATTGGGCTGCTTGCTTATGGTTTGGAAGAACTCGGTTCGAGAGAAAGACCAAACATGAGAATTTCATTCCTAATCTGAGCTAGCGATCAATTTCTCAAGGAAGCATGCTTGAAAAGTCGTTAGGATTGATTGTTAAGGGTTTTGAAGCGCTCAGTTGATGAGAAATACTAAAAATAGGCAATTCATTCCTGAGCTGGCTTTGGGACACGTGTCTCAAGGATTCTTCATCTAAATACCTTCAGGCTGCACAGCTAGTGGTTTGGAAGAGGTCGGTAGGTGAGAAAGATGAAGAAAGAGAATTTCATTCCTGTGCTGTGCTAGTGAAAAATTTCACAAGGAGTCATGCTTGAAAAGTCACTAGTGTGTACTGCTCCTGATTTGGACAAGATCGCATCGTGAGAGACGACAAATGAGAATTTCCTTGCTGACTGTGCTAAGGAGATGATGCTCAAGGAATGATCCTTGAAAAGCCATTAGGATGAACGGCTAGTGGTTTGGAAGTCATCATTAAAGGAGAAACACTTAAAATGAGAGTCTTCATTCCTGAGTTGTGCTATTAACAAATTACTTTAGGAATCTTTGTGTAAAAGCCATTAAGATGCACTGCTAATTGTTGCGGAGAGCTCGATTCACGCGAAACAGGTGAAGAGGTTGAATGGGACCCTAAAGATGCTGCTGATAACCATTATGGTCCAGTACCCGTAGGACTGGGACAAGTTATTTACCCCACCTGCTGTTCGTAAAGAGGGTAGTGCGCCAGGAATGCACTAGCTTTTCCCCGTTCGGGTTGCTGTATGGGAGGAGAGCCAGGGGACCCCTAGACTTCATGAGGGATGAGTGGGAGGGGTAGACCTCTCCAAGGGGATCATCAATGGTGGAGTATGTACTGATTTACTGGGAGAAGCTCGTGGAGCTCATGGGCTTAGCTAGAAGAAACCTAGCAAGGACACAGAGGAAGCAGAAGGTCTGGTACGACCGCTCAGCATGTGCCCACCCCTATGCTACCGGGGAGCAGGTGATGCTTCTCATCCCTGTGAAGAGGAACAAGAACTATTGAGTCCTGTGATGTGCTTGGGGCTCAGGTCTCTAGGCAGCTTCATCTAAAAGCCATTAGAAAGCTAGTGTTTAGGAAGAGACCTGTTATTAGAAAGACAAAACAAGATAAATTCCATCCAGATTTGTGCTATGAAAAATTTCTCTTGGAATCTTCATCTAAATGTCATTAGAATGCACTGCTAGTGTTTACAAAGAGACCTGTAGGGGAGAAAGACAAACAACTCAGCTAATTATTGATCCGTGCCAGGGACAAATGTCTCAAGGAAACCTCGCCTGGAAGACAGGAGGATGGACTTTTAATGGTTTAGCGAGCTCGGTTCGTGAGCAAGGCCAACAAATGAGAATTTCATTCCTGATTTGTGCTAGAGATAAATGTTTCAAAGCATCCTACTGCAAATGGCATTTTTTTGGAAGACATCGGTTTATGACAAAGACGACAAATTATTAATTCATTCCTGAGCTGTGCTACTGACAAATTTCACAAGGAGTCATGTTGTGCTACTGATTTGGAAGAGAACGGTTCATGTGCAAGAGGAAAGATGAGAATTTCATTTCTGAGCTCTGCTAGGGCCAAATTTCTCAAGCTATTACGATAGACTGTTAATGCTTTGCAAGTGATCGTTTCCTGAGAAAGAGAATTTTGTTCCTGATCTGTCGTAGGCACGAATATCCCTAAGACTCGTCTTCTAAAAGCCCTGAAGATGCACTGCTGATTGTTGCGGAGACATCGAGTCATGAGAAAAATGAGAAATGGGCATTTCATTCCTGACAGAGCTAGGTATAAATATTTCAAGGAATCATGCTCAAAAATCTATTACGATAGACTGGACATGATTTCTAAGAGATCGGTTCGTGAGAAAGAGAAAAAGAGAAATAAATTCTTGCTCTCTGCTGGGGACCAATTCCTCAATTAATCATGCTTCGAAAGCAATGAGGATGCACTGCCAATGGTTTGGAAGACATCAGTTCGAGAGAAAAAGAAAAAAACGACTGAATTATTACTGATCCGTGCTAAGGACAAATTTCTCAAAGACACCTCATCTAAAAGTCATTGGGCTGCTTGCTTATGGTTTGGAAGAACTCGGTTCGAGAGAAAGACCAAACATGAGAATTTCATTCCTAATCTGAGCTAGCGATCAATTTCTCACGGAAGCATGCTGCGAAACGCCTTTGGAGGCACTCTCAATGGTTCGGAAGCCATAGGTTTATGAGAAAGAAAAAAATGATAAATTCATTCCTGTTCCGTGCTGCAGATACATTTCTGAAGGACTCATGCTTGAAAAGTCGTTAGGATTGATTGTTAAGGGTTTTGAAGCGCTCAGCTAGTGAGCAATACTAAACATAAGCAATTCATTCTTGAGCTGGGCTTGGGACAAATGTCTCAAGGATTCTTCATCTAAATACCTTTAGGCTGCACATCTAGTGGTTTGGAAGAGGTCGGTAGGTGAGAAAGGTGAAAAAAGAGAATTTCATTCCTGTGCTGTGCCAGTGAAAAATTTCGCAAGGAGTCATGCTTGAAAAGTCACTAGTGTGTACTGCTCCTGATTTGGACTAGATCGTATGGTGAGAGACGACAAATGAGAATTTCGTTGCTGACTGTGCTAAGGAGATGATGCTCAAGGAATGATCCTTGAAAAGGCATTAGGATGAACGGCTAAGGGGTTTGGAAGTCATCGTTTGGCGAGAAACACTTAAAATAAGTCTCCATTCCTGAGTTGTGCTATTAACAAATTACTCTAGGAATCTTTGTGTAAAAGCCATTAAGATGCACTGCTATTGGTTGCGGAGAGCTCGATTCACGCGAAACAGGTGAAGAGGTTGAATGGGACCCTAAAGATGCTGCTGATAACCATTATGGTCCAGTACCCGTAGGATTGGGACAAGTTATTTACCCCACCTGCTGTTCGCAAAGAGGGTAGTGCGCCAGGAATGCACAGGCTTTTCCCCGTTCGGCTTGCTGTATGGGAGGAGAGCGAGGGGACCCCTGGACTTCATGAGGGATGAGTGGGAGGGGTAGACCTCTGCAGGGGGATCATCAATGGTGGAGTATGTACTGATTTACTGGGAAAAGCTCGTGGAGCTCATGGGCTTGGCTAGAAGAAACCTAGCAAGGACACAGAGGAAGCAGAAGGTCTGGTACGACCGCTCAGCATGTGCCCACCCCTATGCTACCGGGGAGCAGGTGATGCTTCTCATCCCTGTGAAGAAGAACAAGAACTATTGAGTCCTGTGATGTGCTTGGGGCTCAGGTCTCTAGGCAGCTTCATCTAAAAGCCATTAGAAAGCTAGTGTTTAGGAAGAGACCTGTTATTAGAAAGACAAAACAAGATAAATTCCATCCAGATTTGTGCTATGACAAATTTCTCTTGGAATCTTCATCTAAATGTCATTAGAATGCACTGCTAGTGTTTACAAAGAGAAGTGTAGGGGAGAAAGACAAACAACTCAGCTAATTATTGATCCGTGCTAGGGACAAATGTCTCAAGGAAACCTCGCCTGGAAGACAGGAGGAGGGACTTTTAATGGTTTAGCGAGCTCGGTTCGTGAGAAAGGCCAACAAATGAGAATGTCATTCCTGATTTGTGCTAGAGATCAATGTTTCAAAGCATCATACTGCAAATGGCATTTTTTTGGAAGACATCGGTATATGACAAAGACGACAAATTATTAATTCATTCCTGAGCTGTGCTACTGACAAATGTCACAAGGAGTCATGTTGTGCTACTGATTTGGAAGAGAACGGTTCATGTGCAAGAGGAAAGGTGAGTATTTCATTTCTGAGCTCTGCTAGGGCCAAATTTCTCAAGCTATTACGTTAGACTGTTAATGCTTTGCAAGTGATCGTTTCGTGAGAAAGACGAAAAAGAGAATTTTGTTCCTGATCTGTCCTTGGGCCAAATGTCCCTAGGACTCCTCTTCTGAAAGCCCTGAAGATGCCCTGCTGATTGTTTCGGAGACATCGAGTCATGAGAAAGAAGAGAAATGCGAATTTCATTCCTGACGGCGCTAGGTATAAATATTTCAAGGAATCATGCTCAAAAAGCCATTACGATAGACTGGACATGATTTCTAAGAGATCGGTTCGAGAGAAAGATGAAAAAGAGAAATTAATTCTTCTTCTCTGCTGGAGACCAATTTCTCAATTAATCATGCTTCGAAAGCAATTAGGATGCACTGCCAACGGTTTGGAAGACATCAGTTCCAGAGAAAGAGAAAAAAAATGACTGACTTATTACTGATCCGTGCTAAGGACAAATTTCTCAAAGACTCCTCATCCAAATGTCATTGGGCTGCTTGCTTAAGGTTTGGAAGAAATCGGTTCATGAGAAAGACGAAAAATGAGGAATTCATTGCTGAGCTGCTTTGGTTACAAATTTCTCAAGGAATCATACTTCTAAAGCCTAATGTACTGGTTTGGAAGAACTCGGTTCGGGAGAAAGACGAAACGTGAGAATTTCATTCCTAATCTGAGCTAGCGATCAATTTCTCAAGGAAGCATGCTGTGAAACGCCTTTGGAGGCACTCTTAATAGTTCGGAAGCCATAGGTTTATGAGAAAGAAGAAAAATGACAAATTCATTCCTGTTCTGTGCTTACGGATACATTTCTCAAGGACTCATGCTTGAAAAGTCGTTAGCATTGATTGTTAATGGTTTTTCAAGCGCTCAGTTGGTGAGAAATACTAAAAATACGAAATTCAATCCTGAGCTGTGCTTGGGACACATGTCTCAAGGAGTTTTCATCTAAATGCTTTTAGGCTTCACAGCTAGTGGTTTCGAAGTGGTCGGCTGGTGAGAAAGGTGACAAAAGAGACTTTTATTCCTCATCTGTGCTAGAGATCCATTTCTCAAGGACGCATGCTTGAAAAGTCGTTAGGATTGATTGTTAAGGGTTTTGAAGCGCTCAGTTGGTGAGAAATACTAAAAATAGGCAATTCATTCCTGAGCTGGCTTTGGGACACGTGTCTCAAGGATTCTTCATCTAAATACCTTCAGGCTGCACAGCTAGTGGTTTGGAAGAGGTCGGTAGGTGAGAAAGATGAAGAAAGAGAATTTCATTCCTGTGCTGTGCTAGTGAAAAATTTCACAAGGAGTCATGCTTGAAAAGTCACTAGTGTGTACTGCTCCTGATTTGGACAAGATCGCATCGTGAGAGACGACAAATGAGAATTTCCTTGCTGACTGTGCTAAGGAGATGATGCTCAAGGAATGATCCTTGAAAAGCCATTAGGATGAACGGCTAGTGGTTTGGAAGTCATCATTAAAGGAGAAACACTTAAAATGAGAGTCTTCATTCCTGAGTTGTGCTATTAACAAATTACTTTAGGAATCTTTGTGTAAAAGCCATTAAGATGCACTGCTAATGGTTGCGGAGAGCTCGATTCACGCGAAACAGGTGAAGAGGTTGAATGGGACCCTAAAGATGCTGCTGATAACCATTATGGTCCAGTACCCGTAGGACTGGGACAAGTTATTTACCCCACCTGCTGTTCGTAAAGAGGGTAGTGCGCCAGGAATGCACTAGCTTTTCCCCGTTCGGGTTGCTGTATGGGAGGAGAGCCAGGGGACCCGTAGACTTCATGAGGGATGAGTGGGAGGGGTAGACCTCTCCAAGGGGATCATCAATGGTGGAGTATGTACTGATTTACTGGGAGAAGCTCGTGGAGCTCATGGGCTTAGCTAGAAGAAACCTAGCAAGGACACAGAGGAAGCAGAAGGTCTGGTACGACCGCTCAGCATGTGCCCACCCCTATGCTACCGGGGAGCAGGTGATGCTTCTCATCCCTGTGAAGAGGAACAAGAACTATTGAGTCCTGTGTTGTGCTTGGGGCTCAGGTCTCTAGGCAGCTTCATCTAAAAGCCATTAGAAAGCTAGTGTTTAGGAAGAGACCTGTTATTGGAAAGACAAAACAAGATAAATTCCATCCAGATTTGTGCTATGACAAATTTCTCTTGGAATCTTCATCTAAATGTCATTAGAATGCACTGCTAGTGTTTACAAAGAGACCTATAGGGGAGAAAGACAAACAACTCAGCTAATTATTGATCCGTGCCAGGGACAAATGTCTCAAGGAAACCTCGCCTGGAAGACAGGAGGATGGACTTTTAATGGTTTAGCGAGCTCGGTTCGTGAGCAAGGCCAACAAATGAGAATTTCACTCCTGATTTGTGCTAGAGATAAATGTTTCAAAGCATCCTACTGCAAATGGCATTTTTTGGAAGACATCGGTTTATGACAAAGACGACAAATTATTAATTCATTCCTGAGCTGTGCTACTGACAAATGTCACAAGGAGTCATGTTGTGCTACTGATTTGGAAGAGAACGGTTCATGTGCAAGAGGAAAGGTGAGTATTTCATTTCTGAGCTCTGCTAGGTCCAAATTTCTCAAGCTATTACGTTAGACTGTTAATGCTTTGCAAGTGATCGTTTCGTGAGAAAGACGAAAAAGAGAATTTTGTTCCTGATCTGTCCTTGGGCCAAATGTCCCTAGGACTCCTCTTCTGAAAGCCCTGAAGATGCCCTGCTGATTGTTTCGGAGACATCGAGTCATGAGAAAGAAGAGAAATGCGAATTTCATTCCTGACGGCGCTAGGTATAAATATTTCAAGGAATCATGCTCAAAAAGCCATTACGATAGACTGGACATGATTTCTAAGAGATCGGTTCGAGAGAAAGATGAAAAAGAGAAATTAATTCTTCTTCTCTGCTGGAGACCAATTTCTCAATTAATCATGCTTCGAAAGCAATTAGGATGCACTGCCAACGGTTTGGAAGACATCAGTTCCAGAGAAAGAGAAAAAAAATGACTGACTTGTTACTGATCCGTGCTAAGGACAAATTTCTCAAAGACTCCTCATCCAAATGTCATTGGGCTGCTTGCTTAAGGTTTGGAAGAAATCGGTTCATGAGAAAGACGAAAAATGAGGAATTCATTGCTGAGCTGCTTTGGTTACAAATTTCTCAAGGAATCATACTTCTAAAGCCTAATGTACTGGTTTGGAAGAACTCGGTTCGGGAGAAAGACGAAACGTGAGAATTTCATTCCTAATCTGAGCTAGCGATCAATTTCTCAAGGAAGCATGCTGTGAAACGCCTTTGGAGGCACTCTTAATAGTTCGGAAGCCATAGGTTTATGAGAAAGAAGAAAAATGACAAATTCATTCCTGTTCTGTGCTTACGGATACATTTCTCAAGGACTCATGCTTGAAAAGTCGTTAGCATTGATTGTTAATGGTTTTTCAAGCGCTCAGTTGGTGAGAAATACTAAAAATACGAAATTCAATCCTGAGCTGTGCTTGGGACACATGTCTCAAGGAGTTTTCATCTAAATGCTTTTAGGCTTCACAGCTAGTGGTTTCGAAGTGGTCGGCTGGTGAGAAAGGTGACAAAAGAGACTTTTATTCCTCATCTGTGCTAGAGATCCATTTCTCAAGGACGCATGCTTGAAAAGTCGTTAGGATTGATTGTTAAGGGTTTTGAAGCGCTCAGTTGGTGAGAAATACTAAAAATAGGCAATTCATTCCTGAGCTGGCTTTGGGACACGTGTCTCAAGGATTCTTCATCTAAATACCTTCAGGCTGCACAGCTAGTGGTTTGGAAGAGGTCGGTAGGTGAGAAAGATGAAGAAAGAGAATTTCATTCCTGTGCTGTGCTAGTGAAAAATTTCACAAGGAGTCATGCTTGAAAAGTCACTAGTGTGTACTGCTCCTGATTTGGACAAGATCGCATCGTGAGAGACGACAAATGAGAATTTCCTTGCTGACTGTGCTAAGGAGATGATGCTCAAGGAATGATCCTTGAAAAGCCATTAGGATGAACGGCTAGTGGTTTGGAAGTCATCATTAAAGGAGAAACACTTAAAATGAGAGTCTTCATTCCTGAGTTGTGCTATTAACAAATTACTTTAGGAATCTTTGTGTAAAAGCCATTAAGATGCACTGCTAATGGTTGCGGAGAGCTCGATTCACGCGAAACAGGTGAAGAGGTTGAATGGGACCCTAAAGATGCTGCTGATAACCATTATGGTCCAGTACCCGTAGGACTGGGACAAGTTATTTACCCCACCTGCTGTTCGTAAAGAGGGTAGTGCGCCAGGAATGCACTAGCTTTTCCCCGTTCGGGTTGCTGTATGGGAGGAGAGCCAGGGGACCCCTAGACTTCATGAGGGATGAGTGGGAGGGGTAGACCTCTCCAAGGGGATCATCAATGGTGGAGTATGTACTGATTTACTGGGAGAAGCTCGTGGAGCTCATGGGCTTAGCTAGAAGAAACCTAGCAAGGACACAGAGGAAGCAGAAGGTCTGGTACGACCGCTCAGCATGTGCCCACCCCTATGCTACCGGGGAGCAGGTGATGCTTCTCATCCCTGTGAAGAGGAACAAGAACTATTGAGTCCTGTGATGTGCTTGGGGCTCAGGTCTCTAGGCAGCTTCATCTAAAAGCCATTAGAAAGCTAGTGTTTAGGAAGAGACCTGTTATTAGAAAGACAAAACAAGATAAATTCCATGCAGATTTGTGCTATGAAAAATTTCTCTTGGAATCTTCATCTAAATGTCATTAGAATGCACTGCTAGTGTTTACAAAGAGACCTGTAGGGGAGAAAGACAAACAACTCAGCTAATTATTGATCCGTGCCAGGGACAAATGTCTCAAGGAAACCTCGCCTGGAAGACAGGAGGATGGACTTTTAATGGTTTAGCGAGCTCGGTTCGTGAGCAAGGCCAACAAATGAGAATTTCATTCCTGATTTGTGCTAGAGATAAATGTTTCAAAGCATCCTACTGCAAATGGCATTTTTTTGGAAGACATCGGTTTATGACAAAGACGACAAATTATTAATTCATTCCTGAGCTGTGCTACTGACAAATTTCACAAGGAGTCATGTTGTGCTACTGATTTGGAAGAGAACGGTTCATGTGCAAGAGGAAAGATGAGAATTTCATTTCTGAGCTCTGCTAGGGCCAAATTTCTCAAGCTATTACGATAGACTGTTAATGCTTTGCAAGTGATCGTTTCCTGAGAAAGAGAATTTTGTTCCTGATCTGTCGTAGGCACGAATATCCCTAAGACTCGTCTTCTAAAAGCCCTGAAGATGCACTGCTGATTGTTGCGGAGACATCGAGTCATGAGAAAAAAAAGGAGAAATGGGCATTTCATTCCTGACAGCGCTAGGTATAAATATTTCAAGGAATCATGCTCAAAAATCTATTACGATAGACTGGACATGGTTTTTAAGAGGTCGGTTCGTGAGAAAGAGAAAAAGAGAAATAAATTCTTGCTCTCTGCTGGGGACCAATTCCTCAATTAATCATGCTTCGAAAGCAATGAGGATGCACTGCCAATGGTTTGGAAGACATCAGTTCGAGAGAAAAAGAAAAAAACGACTGAATTATTACTGATCCGTGCTAAGGACAAATTTCTCAAAGACACCTCATCTAAAAGTCATTGGGCTGCTTGCTTATGGTTTGGAAGAACTCGGTTCGAGAGAAAGACCAAACATGAGAATTTCATTCCTAATCTGAGCTAGCGATCAATTTCTCACGGAAGCATGCTGCGAAACGCCTTTGGAGGCACTCTCAATGGTTCGGAAGCCATAGGTTTATGAGAAAGAAAAAAATGATAAATACATTCGTGTTCCGTGCTGCAGATACATTTCTGAAGGACTCATGCTTGAAAAGTCGTTAGGATTGATTGTTAAGGGTTTTGAAGCGCTCAGTTAGTGAGCAATACTAAAAATAAGCAATTCATTCTTGACCTGTGCTTGGGACAAATGTCTCAAGGATTCTTCATCTAAATACCTTTAGGCTGCACATCTAGTGGTTTGGAAGAGGTCGGTAGGTGAGAAAGGTGAAAAAAGAGAATTTCATTCCTGTGCTGTGCCAGTGAAAAATTTCGCAAGGAGTCATGCTTGAAAAGTCACTAGTGTGTACTGCTCCTGATTTGGACTAGATCGTATGGTGAGAGACGACAAATGAGAATTTCGTTGCTGACTGTGCTAAGGATATGATGCTCAAGGAATGATCCTTGAAAAGGCATTAGGATGAACGGCTAAGGGGTTTGGAAGTCATCGTTTGGCGAGAAACACTTAAAATAAGTCTCCATTCCTGAGTTGTGCTATTAACAAATTACTCTAGGAATCTTTGTGTAAAAGCCATTAAGATGCACTGCTATTGGTTGCGGAGAGCTCGATTCACGCGAAACAGGTGAAGAGGTTGAATGGGACCCCAAAGATGCTGCTGATAACCATTATGGTCCAGTACCCGTAGGACTGGGACAAGTTATTTACCCCACCTGCTGTTCGCAAAGAGGGTAGTGCGCCAGGAATGCACAAGCTTTTCCCCGTTCGGGTTGCTGTATGGGAGGAGAGCCAGGGGACCCGTAGACTTCATGAGGGATGAGTGGGAGGGGTAGACCTCTCCAGGGGGATCATCAATGGTGGAGTATGTACTGATTTCCTGGGAAAAGCTCGTGGAGCTCATGGGCTTGGCTAGAAGAAACCTAGCAAGGACACAGAGGAAGCAGAAGGTCTGGTACGACCGCTCAGCATGTGCCCACCCCGATGCTACCGGGGAGCAGGTGATGCTTCTCATCCCTGTGAAGAGGAACAAGAACTATTGAGTCCTGTGATGTGCTTGGGGCTCAGGTCTCTAGGCAGCTTCATCTAAAAGCCATTAGAAAGCTAGTGTTTAGGAAGAGACCTGTTATTAGAAAGACAAAACAAGATAAATTCCGTCCAGATTTGTGCTATGACAAATTTCTCTTGGAATCTTCCTCTAAATGTCATTAGAATGCACTGCTAGTGTTTACAAAGAGAAGTGTAGGGGAGAAAGACAAACAACTCAGCTAATTATTGATCCGTGCTAGGGACAAAGGTCTCAAGGAAACCTCGCCTGGAAGACAGGAGGAGGGACTTTTAATGGTTTAGCGAGCTCGGTTCGTGAGAAAGGCCAACAAATGAGAATGTCATTCCTGATTTGTGCTAGAGATCAATGTTTCAAAGCATCATACTGCAAATGGCATTTTTTGGAAGACATCGGTTTATGAGAAAGACGACAAATTATTAATTCATTCCTGAGCTGTGCTACTGACAAATGTCACAAGGAGTCATGTTGTGCTACTGATTTGGAAGAGAACGGTTCATGTGCAAGAGGAAAGGTGAGAATTTCATTTCTGAGCTCTGCTAGGGCCAAATTTCTCAAGCTATTACGTTAGACTGTTAATGCTTTGCAAGTGATCGTTTCGTGAGAAAGACGAAAAAGAGAATTTTGTTCCTGATTTGTCCTAGGGCCAAATGTCCCTAAGACTCCTCTTCTGAAAGCCCTGAAGATGCCCTGCTGATTGTTTCGGAGACATCGAGTCATGAGAAAGAAGAGAAATGCGAATTTCATTCCTGACGGCGCTAGGTATAAATATTTCAAGGAATCATGCTCAAAAAGCCATTACGATAGACTGGACATGATTTCTAAGAGATCGGTTCGTGAGAAAGATGAAAAAGAGAAATAAATTCTTGCTCTCTGTGGGGACGAATTTCTCAATTAATCATGCTTCGAAAGCAATGAGGATGCACTGCCAATGGTTTGGAAGACATCAGTTCGAGAGAAAAAGAAAAAAACGACTGAATTATTACTGATCCGTGCTAAGCACAAATTTCTCAAAGACACCTCATCTAAAAGTCATTGGGCTGCTTGCTTATGGTTTGGAAGAACTCGGTTCGAGAGAAAGACGAAAAATGAGGAATTCATTGCTGAGCTGCTTTGGTTACAAATTTCTCAAGGAATCATAGTTCTAAAGCCTAATGTACTGGTTTGGAAGAACTCGGTTCGGGAGAAAGACGAAACGTGAGAATTTCATTCCTAATCTGAGCTAGCGATCAATTTCTCAAGGAAGCATGCTGTGAAACGCCTTTGGAGGCACTCTTAATAGTTCGGAAGCCATAGGTTTATGAGAAAGAAGAAAAATGACAAATTCATTCCTGTTCTGTGCTTACGGATACATTTCTCAAGGACTCATGCTTGAAAAGTCGTTAGCATTGATTGTTAATGGTTTTTCAAGCGCTCAGTTGGTGAGAAATACTAAAAATACGAAATTCAATCCTGAGCTGTGCTTGGGACACATGTCTCAAGGAGTTTTCATCTAAATGCTTTTAGGCTTCACAGCTAGTGGTTTCGAAGTGGTCGGCTGGTGAGAAAGGTGACAAAAGAGACTTTTATTCCTCATCTGTGCTAGAGATCCATTTCTCAAGGACGCATGCTTGAAAAGTCGTTAGGATTGATTGTTAAGGGTTTTGAAGCGCTCAGTTGGTGAGAAATACTAAAAATAGGCAATTCATTCCTGAGCTGGCTTTGGGACACGTGTCTCAAGGATTCTTCATCTAAATACCTTCAGGCTGCACAGCTAGTGGTTTGGAAGAGGTCGGTAGGTGAGAAAGATGAAGAAAGAGAATTTCATTCCTGTGCTGTGCTAGTGAAAAATTTCACAAGGAGTCATGCTTGAAAAGTCACTAGTGTGTACTGCTCCTGATTTGGACAAGATCGCATCGTGAGAGACGACAAATGAGAATTTCCTTGCTGACTGTGCTAAGGAGATGATGCTCAAGGAATGATCCTTGAAAAGCCATTAGGATGAACGGCTAGTGGTTTGGAAGTCATCATTAAAGGAGAAACACTTAAAATGAGAGTCTTCATTCCTGAGTTGTGCTATTAACAAATTACTTTAGGAATCTTTGTGTAAAAGCCATTAAGATGCACTGCTAATGGTTGCGGAGAGCTCGATTCACGCGAAACAGGTGAAGAGGTTGAATGGGACCCTAAAGATGCTGCTGATAACCATTATGGTCCAGTACCCGTAGGACTGGGACAAGTTATTTACCCCACCTGCTGTTCGTAAAGAGGGTAGTGCGCCAGGAATGCACTAGCTTTTCCCCGTTCGGGTTGCTGTATGGGAGGAGAGCCAGGGGACCCCTAGACTTCATGAGGGATGAGTGGGAGGGGTAGACCTCTCCAAGGGGATCATCAATGGTGGAGTATGTACTGATTTACTGGGAGAAGCTCGTGGAGCTCATGGGCTTAGCTAGAAGAAACCTAGCAAGGACACAGAGGAAGCAGAAGGTCTGGTACGACCGCTCAGCATGTGCCCACCCCTATGCTACCGGGGAGCAGGTGATGCTTCTCATCCCTGTGAAGAGGAACAAGAACTATTGAGTCCTGTGATGTGCTTGGGGCTCAGGTCTCTAGGCAGCTTCATCTAAAAGCCATTAGAAAGCTAGTGTTTAGGAAGAGACTTGTTATTAGAAAGACAAAACAAGATAAATTCCATGCAGATTTGTGCTATGACAAATTTCTCTTGGAATCTTCATCTAAATGTCATTAGAATGCACTGCTAGTGTTTACAAAGAGACCTGTAGGGGAGAAAGACAAACAACTCAGCTAATTATTGATCCGTGCCAGGGACAAATGTCTCAAGGAAACCTCGCCTGGAAGACAGGAGGATGGACTTTTAATGGTTTAGCGAGCTCGGTTCGTGAGCAAGGCCAACAAATGAGAATTTCATTCCTGATTTGTGCTAGAGATAAATGTTTCAAAGCATCCTACTGCAAATGGCATTTTTTGGAAGACATCGGTTTATGACAAAGACGACAAATTATTAATTCATTCCTGAGCTGTGCTACTGACAAATGTCACAAGGAGTCATGTTGTGCTACTGATTTGGAAGAGAACGGTTCATGTGCAAGAGGAAAGATGAGTATTTCATTTCTGAGCTCTGCTAGGGCCAAATTTCTCAAGCTATTACGTTAGACTGTTAATGCTTTGCAAGTGATCGTTTCGTGAGAAAGACGAAAAAGAGAATTTTGTTCCTGATCTGTCCTTGGGCCAAATGTCCCTAGGACTCCTCTTCTGAAAGCCCTGAAGATGCCCTGCTGATTGTTTCGGAGACATCGAGTCATGAGAAAGAAGAGAAATGCGAATTTCATTCCTGACGGCGCTAGGTATAAATATTTCAAGGAATCATGCTCAAAAAGCCATTACGATAGACTGGACATGATTTCTAAGAGATCGGTTCGAGAGAAAGATGAAAAAGAGAAATTAATTCTTCTTCTCTGCTGGAGACCAATTTCTCAATTAGTCATGCTTCGAAAGCAATTAGAATGCACTGCCAACGGTTTGGAAGACATCAGTTCCAGAGAAAGAGAAAAAAAATGACTGACTTATTACTGATCCGTGCTAAGGACAAATTTCTCAAAGACTCCTCATCCAAATGTCATTGGGCTGCTTGCTTAAGGTTTGGAAGAAATCGGTTCATGAGAAAGACGAAAAATGAGGAATTCATTGCTGAGCTGCTTTGGTTACAAATTTCTCAAGGAATCATACTTCTAAAGCCTAATGTACTGGTTTGGAAGAACTCGGTTCGGGAGAAAGACGAAACGTGAGAATTTCATTCCTAATCTGAGCTAGCGATCAATTTCTCAAGGAAGCATGCTGTGAAACGCCTTTGGAGGCACTCTTAATAGTTCGGAAGCCATAGGTTTATGAGAAAGAAGAAAAATGACAAATTCATTCCTGTTCTGTGCTTACGGATACATTTCTCAAGGACTCATGCTTGAAAAGTCGTTAGCATTGATTGTTAATGGTTTTTGAAGCGCTCAGTTGGTGAGAAATACTAAAAATACGAAATTCAATCCTGAGCTGTGCTTGGGACACATGTCTCAAGGAGTTTTCATCTAAATGCTTTTAGGCTTCACAGCTAGTGGTTTCGAAGTGGTCGGCTGGTGAGAAAGGTGACAAAAGAGACTTTTATTCCTCATCTGTGCTAGAGATCCATTTCTCAAGGACGCATGCTTGAAAAGTCGTTAGGATTGATTGTTAAGGGTTTTGAAGCGCTCAGTTGGTGAGAAATACTAAAAATAGGCAATTCATTCCTGAGCTGGCTTTGGGACACGTGTCTCAAGGATTCTTCATCTAAATACCTTCAGGCTGCACAGCTAGTGGTTTGGAAGAGGTCGGTAGGTGAGAAAGATGAAGAAAGAGAATTTCATTCCTGTGCTGTGCTAGTGAAAAATTTCACAAGGAGTCATGCTTGAAAAGTCACTAGTGTGTACTGCTCCTGATTTGGACAAGATCGCATCGTGAGAGACGACAAATGAGAATTTCCTTGCTGACTGTGCTAAGGAGATGATGCTCAAGGAATGATCCTTGAAAAGCCATTAGGATGAACGGCTAGTGGTTTGGAAGTCATCATTAAAGGAGAAACACTTAAAATGAGAGTCTTCATTCCTGAGTTGTGCTATTAACAAATTACTTTAGGAATCTTTGTGTAAAAGCCATTAAGATGCACTGCTAATGGTTGCGGAGAGCTCGATTCACGCGAAACAGGTGAAGAGGTTGAATGGGACCCTAAAGATGCTGCTGATAACCATTATGGTCCAGTACCCGTAGGACTGGGACAAGTTATTTACCCCACCTGCTGTTCGTAAAGAGGGTAGTGCGCCAGGAATGCACTAGCTTTTCCCCGTTCGGGTTGCTGTATGGGAGGAGAGCCAGGGGACCCCTAGACTTCATGAGGGATGAGTGGGAGGGGTAGACCTCTCCAAGGGGATCATCAATGGTGGAGTATGTACTGATTTACTGGGAGAAGCTCGTGGAGCTCATGGGCTTAGCTAGAAGAAACCTAGCAAGGACACAGAGGAAGCAGAAGGTCTGGTACGACCGCTCAGCATGTGCCCACCCCTATGCTACCGGGGAGCAGGTGATGCTTCTCATCCCTGTGAAGAGGAACAAGAACTATTGAGTCCTGTGATGTGCTTGGGGCTCAGGTCTCTAGGCAGCTTCATCTAAAAGCCATTAGAAAGCTAGTGTTTAGGAAGAGACCTGTTATTAGAAAGACAAAACAAGATAAATTCCATGCAGATTTGTGCTATGACAAATTTCTCTTGGAATCTTCATCTAAATGTCATTAGAATGCACTGCTAGTGTTTACAAAGAGACCTGTAGGGGAGAAAGACAAACAACTCAGCTAATTATTGATCCGTGCCAGGGACAAATGTCTCAAGGAAACCTCGCCTGGAAGACAGGAGGATGGACTTTTAATGGTTTAGCGAGCTCGGTTCGTGAGCAAGGCCAACAAATGAGAATTTCATTCCTGATTTGTGCTAGAGATAAATGTTTCAAAGCATCCTACTGCAAATGGCATTTTTTTGGAAGACATCGGTTTATGACAAAGACGACAAATTATTAATTCATTCCTGAGCTGTGCTACTGACAAATTTCACAAGGAGTCATGTTGTGCTACTGATTTGGAAGAGAACGGTTCATGTGCAAGAGGAAAGATGAGAATTTCATTTCTGAGCTCTGCTAGGGCCAAATTTCTCAAGCTATTACGATAGACTGTTAATGCTTTGCAAGTGATCGTTTCCTGAGAAAGAGAATTTTGTTCCTGATCTGTCGTAGGCACGAATATCCCTAAGACTCGTCTTCTAAAAGCCCTGAAGATGCACTGCTGATTGTTGCGGAGACATCGAGTCATGAGAAAAATGAGAAATGGGCATTTCATTCCTGACAGCGCTAGGTATAAATATTTCAAGGAATCATGCTCAAAAATCTATTACGATAGACTGGACATGGTTTTTAAGAGGTCGGTTCGTGAGAAAGAGAAAAAGAGAAATAAATTCTTGCTCTCTGCTGGGGACCAATTCCTCAATTAATCATGCTTCGAAAGCAATGAGGATGCACTGCCAATGGTTTGGAAGACATCAGTTCGAGAGAAAAAGAAAAAAACGACTGAATTATTACTGATCCGTGCTAAGGACAAATTTCTCAAAGACACCTCATCTAAAAGTCATTGGGCTGCTTGCTTATGGTTTGGAAGAACTCGGTTCGAGAGAAAGACCAAACATGAGAATTTCATTCCTAATCTGAGCTAGCGATCAATTTCTCACGGAAGCATGCTGCGAAACGCCTTTGGAGGCACTCTCAATGGTTCGGAAGCCATAGGTTTATGAGAAAGAAAAAAATGATAAATTCATTCCTGTTCCGTGCTGCAGATACATTTCTGAAGGACTCATGCTTGAAAAGTCGTTAGGATTGATTGTTAAGGGTTTTGAAGCGCTCAGCTAGTGAGCAATACTAAACATAAGCAATTCATTCTTGAGCTGGGCTTGGGACAAATGTCTCAAGGATTCTTCATCTAAATACCTTTAGGCTGCACATCTAGTGGTTTGGAAGAGGTCGGTAGGTGAGAAAGGTGAAAAAAGAGAATTTCATTCCTGTGCTGTGCCAGTGAAAAATTTCGCAAGGAGTCATGCTTGAAAAGTCACTAGTGTGTACTGCTCCTGATTTGGACTAGATCGTATGGTGAGAGACGACAAATGAGAATTTCGTTGCTGACTGTGCTAAGGAGATGATGCTCAAGGAATGATCCTTGAAAAGGCATTAGGATGAACGGCTAAGGGGTTTGGAAGTCATCGTTTGGCGAGAAACACTTAAAATAAGTCTCCATTCCTGAGTTGTGCTATTAACAAATTACTCTAGGAATCTTTGTGTAAAAGCCATTAAGATGCACTGCTATTGGTTGCGGAGAGCTCGATTCACGCGAAACAGGTGAAGAGGTTGAATGGGACCCTAAAGATGCTGCTGATAACCATTATGGTCCAGTACCCGTAGGATTGGGACAAGTTATTTACCCCACCTGCTGTTCGCAAAGAGGGTAGTGCGCCAGGAATGCACAGGCTTTTCCCCGTTCGGCTTGCTGTATGGGAGGAGAGCGAGGGGACCCCTGGACTTCATGAGGGATGAGTGGGAGGGGTAGACCTCTGCAGGGGGATCATCAATGGTGGAGTATGTACTGATTTACTGGGAAAAGCTCGTGGAGCTCATGGGCTTGGCTAGAAGAAACCTAGCAAGGACACAGAGGAAGCAGAAGGTCTGGTACGACCGCTCAGCATGTGCCCACCCCTATGCTACCGGGGAGCAGGTGATGCTTCTCATCCCTGTGAAGAAGAACAAGAACTATTGAGTCCTGTGATGTGCTTGGGGCTCAGGTCTCTAGGCAGCTTCATCTAAAAGCCATTAGAAAGCTAGTGTTTAGGAAGAGACCTGTTATTAGAAAGACAAAACAAGATAAATTCCATCCAGATTTGTGCTATGACAAATTTCTCTTGGAATCTTCATCTAAATGTCATTAGAATGCACTGCTAGTGTTTACAAAGAGAAGTGTAGGGGAGAAAGACAAACAACTCAGCTAATTATTGATCCGTGCTAGGGACAAATGTCTCAAGGAAACCTCGCCTGGAAGACAGGAGGAGGGACTTTTAATGGTTTAGCGAGCTCGGTTCGTGAGAAAGGCCAACAAATGAGAATGTCATTCCTGATTTGTGCTAGAGATCAATGTTTCAAAGCATCATACTGCAAATGGCATTTTTTTGGAAGACATCGGTATATGACAAAGACGACAAATTATTAATTCATTCCTGAGCTGTGCTACTGACAAATGTCACAAGGAGTCATGTTGTGCTACTGATTTGGAAGAGAACGGTTCATGTGCAAGAGGAAAGGTGAGTATTTCATTTCTGAGCTCTGCTAGGGCCAAATTTCTCAAGCTATTACGTTAGACTGTTAATGCTTTGCAAGTGATCGTTTCGTGAGAAAGACGAAAAAGAGAATTTTGTTCCTGATCTGTCCTTGGGCCAAATGTCCCTAGGACTCCTCTTCTGAAAGCCCTGAAGATGCCCTGCTGATTGTTTCGGAGACATCGAGTCATGAGAAAGAAGAGAAATGCGAATTTCATTCCTGACGGCGCTAGGTATAAATATTTCAAGGAATCATGCTCAAAAAGCCATTACGATAGACTGGACATGATTTCTAAGAGATCGGTTCGAGAGAAAGATGAAAAAGAGAAATTAATTCTTCTTCTCTGCTGGAGACCAATTTCTCAATTAATCATGCTTCGAAAGCAATTAGGATGCACTGCCAACGGTTTGGAAGACATCAGTTCCAGAGAAAGAGAAAAAAAATGACTGACTTATTACTGATCCGTGCTAAGGACAAATTTCTCAAAGACTCCTCATCCAAATGTCATTGGGCTGCTTGCTTAAGGTTTGGAAGAAATCGGTTCATGAGAAAGACGAAAAATGAGGAATTCATTGCTGAGCTGCTTTGGTTACAAATTTCTCAAGGAATCATACTTCTAAAGCCTAATGTACTGGTTTGGAAGAACTCGGTTCGGGAGAAAGACGAAACGTGAGAATTTCATTCCTAATCTGAGCTAGCGATCAATTTCTCAAGGAAGCATGCTGTGAAACGCCTTTGGAGGCACTCTTAATAGTTCGGAAGCCATAGGTTTATGAGAAAGAAGAAAAATGACAAATTCATTCCTGTTCTGTGCTTACGGATACATTTCTCAAGGACTCATGCTTGAAAAGTCGTTAGCATTGATTGTTAATGGTTTTTGAAGCGCTCAGTTGGTGAGAAATACTAAAAATACGAAATTCAATCCTGAGCTGTGCTTGGGACACATGTCTCAAGGAGTTTTCATCTAAATGCTTTTAGGCTTCACAGCTAGTGGTTTCGAAGTGGTCGGCTGGTGAGAAAGGTGACAAAAGAGACTTTTATTCCTCATCTGTGCTAGAGATCCATTTCTCAAGGACGCATGCTTGAAAAGTCGTTAGGATTGATTGTTAAGGGTTTTGAAGCGCTCAGTTGGTGAGAAATACTAAAAATAGGCAATTCATTCCTGAGCTGGCTTTGGGACACGTGTCTCAAGGATTCTTCATCTAAATACCTTCAGGCTGCACAGCTAGTGGTTTGGAAGAGGTCGGTAGGTGAGAAAGATGAAGAAAGAGAATTTCATTCCTGTGCTGTGCTAGTGAAAAATTTCACAAGGAGTCATGCTTGAAAAGTCACTAGTGTGTACTGCTCCTGATTTGGACAAGATCGCATCGTGAGAGACGACAAATGAGAATTTCCTTGCTGACTGTGCTAAGGAGATGATGCTCAAGGAATGATCCTTGAAAAGCCATTAGGATGAACGGCTAGTGGTTTGGAAGTCATCATTAAAGGAGAAACACTTAAAATGAGAGTCTTCATTCCTGAGTTGTGCTATTAACAAATTACTTTAGGAATCTTTGTGTAAAAGCCATTAAGATGCACTGCTAATGGTTGCGGAGAGCTCGATTCACGCGAAACAGGTGAAGAGGTTGAATGGGACCCTAAAGATGCTGCTGATAACCATTATGGTCCAGTACCCGTAGGACTGGGACAAGTTATTTACCCCACCTGCTGTTCGTAAAGAGGGTAGTGCGCCAGGAATGCACTAGCTTTTCCCCGTTCGGGTTGCTGTATGGGAGGAGAGCCAGGGGACCCCTAGACTTCATGAGGGATGAGTGGGAGGGGTAGACCTCTCCAAGGGGATCATCAATGGTGGAGTATGTACTGATTTACTGGGAGAAGCTCGTGGAGCTCATGGGCTTAGCTAGAAGAAACCTAGCAAGGACACAGAGGAAGCAGAAGGTCTGGTACGACCGCTCAGCATGTGCCCACCCCTATGCTACCGGGGAGCAGGTGATGCTTCTCATCCCTGTGAAGAGGAACAAGAACTATTGAGTCCTGTGATATGCTTGGGGCTCAGGTCTCTAGGCAGCTTCATCTAAAAGCCATTAGAAAGCTAGTGTTTAGGAAGAGACCTGTTATTGGAAAGACAAAACAAGATAAATTCCATCCAGATTTGTGCTATGACAAATTTCTCTTGGAATCTTCATCTAAATGTCATTAGAATGCACTGCTAGTGTTTACAAAGAGACCTGTAGGGGAGAAAGACAAACAACTCAGCTAATTATTGATCCGTGCCAGGGACAAATGTCTCAAGGAAACCTCGCCTGGAAGACAGGAGGATGGACTTTTAATGGTTTAGCGAGCTCGGTTCGTGAGCAAGGCCAACAAATGAGAATTTCACTCCTGATTTGTGCTAGAGATAAATGTTTCAAAGCATCCTACTGCAAATGGCATTTTTTTGGAAGACATCGGTTTATGACAAAGACGACAAATTATTAATTCATTCCTGAGCTGTGCTACTGACAAATTTCACAAGGAGTCATGTTGTGCTACTGATTTGGAAGAGAACGGTTCATGTGCAAGAGGAAAGATGAGAATTTCATTTCTGAGCTCTGCTAGGGCCAAATTTCTCAAGCTATTACGATAGACTGTTAATGCTTTGCAACTGATCGTTTCCTGAGAAAGAGAATTTTGTTCCTGATCTGTCGTAGGCACAAATGTCCCTAAGACTCCTCTTCTGAAAGCCGTGAAGATGCACTGCTGATTGTTACGGAGACATCGAGTCATGAGGAAAAAAAGGAGAAATGGGCATTTCATTCCTGACAGCGCTAGGTATAAATATTTCAAGGAATCATGCTCAAAAAGCTATTACGATAGACTGGACATGGTTTTTAAGAGGTCGGTTCGTGAGAAAGAGAAAAAGAGAAATAAATTCTTGCTCTCTGCTGGGGACGAATTCCTCAATTACTCATGCTTCGAAAGCAATGAGGATGCACTGCCAATAGTTTGGAGGACATCAGTTCGAGAGAAAAAGAAAAAAACGACTGAATTATTACTGATCCGTGCTAAGGACAAATTTCTCAAAGACACCTCATCTAAAAGTCATTGGGCTGCTTGCTTATGGTTTGGAAGAACTCGGTTCGAGAGAAAGACCAAACATGAGAATTTCATTCCTAATCTGAGCTAGCGATCAATTTCTCAAGGAAGCATGCTTGAAAAGTCGTTAGGATTGATTGTTAAGGGTTTTGAAGCGCTCAGTTGATGAGAAATACTAAAAATAGGCAATTCATTCCTGAGCTGGCTTTGGGACACGTGTCTCAAGGATTCTTCATCTAAATACCTTCAGGCTGCACAGCTAGTGGTTTGGAAGAGGTCGGTAGGTGAGAAAGATGAAGAAAGAGAATTTCATTCCTGTGCTGTGCTAGTGAAAAATTTCACAAGGAGTCATGCTTGAAAAGTCACTAGTGTGTACTGCTCCTGATTTGGACAAGATCGCATCGTGAGAGACGACAAATGAGAATTTCCTTGCTGACTGTGCTAAGGAGATGATGCTCAAGGAATGATCCTTGAAAAGCCATTAGGATGAACGGCTAGTGGTTTGGAAGTCATCATTAAAGGAGAAACACTTAAAATGAGAGTCTTCATTCCTGAGTTGTGCTATTAACAAATTACTTTAGGAATCTTTGTGTAAAAGCCATTAAGATGCACTGCTAATTGTTGCGGAGAGCTCGATTCACGCGAAACAGGTGAAGAGGTTGAATGGGACCCTAAAGATGCTGCTGATAACCATTATGGTCCAGTACCCGTAGGACTGGGACAAGTTATTTACCCCACCTGCTGTTCGTAAAGAGGGTAGTGCGCCAGGAATGCACTAGCTTTTCCCCGTTCGGGTTGCTGTATGGGAGGAGAGCCAGGGGACCCCTAGACTTCATGAGGGATGAGTGGGAGGGGTAGACCTCTCCAAGGGGATCATCAATGGTGGAGTATGTACTGATTTACTGGGAGAAGCTCGTGGAGCTCATGGGCTTAGCTAGAAGAAACCTAGCAAGGACACAGAGGAAGCAGAAGGTCTGGTACGACCGCTCAGCATGTGCCCACCCCTATGCTACCGGGGAGCAGGTGATGCTTCTCATCCCTGTGAAGAGGAACAAGAACTATTGAGTCCTGTGATGTGCTTGGGGCTCAGGTCTCTAGGCAGCTTCATCTAAAAGCCATTAGAAAGCTAGTGTTTAGGAAGAGACCTGTTATTAGAAAGACAAAACAAGATAAATTCCATGCAGATTTGTGCTATGAAAAATTTCTCTTGGAATCTTCATCTAAATGTCATTAGAATGCACTGCTAGTGTTTACAAAGAGACCTGTAGGGGAGAAAGACAAACAACTCAGCTAATTATTGATCCGTGCCAGGGACAAATGTCTCAAGGAAACCTCGCCTGGAAGACAGGAGGATGGACTTTTAATGGTTTAGCGAGCTCGGTTCGTGAGCAAGGCCAACAAATGAGAATTTCATTCCTGATTTGTGCTAGAGATAAATGTTTCAAAGCATCCTACTGCAAATGGCATTTTTTTGGAAGACATCGGTTTATGACAAAGACGACAAATTATTAATTCATTCCTGAGCTGTGCTACTGACAAATTTCACAAGGAGTCATGTTGTGCTACTGATTTGGAAGAGAACGGTTCATGTGCAAGAGGAAAGATGAGAATTTCATTTCTGAGCTCTGCTAGGGCCAAATTTCTCAAGCTATTACGATAGACTGTTAATGCTTTGCAAGTGATCGTTTCCTGAGAAAGAGAATTTTGTTCCTGATCTGTCGTAGGCACGAATATCCCTAAGACTCGTCTTCTAAAAGCCCTGAAGATGCACTGCTGATTGTTGCGGAGACATCGAGTCATGAGAAAAATGAGAAATGGGCATTTCATTCCTGACAGAGCTAGGTATAAATATTTCAAGGAATCATGCTCAAAAATCTATTACGATAGACTGGACATGATTTCTAAGAGATCGGTTCGTGAGAAAGAGAAAAAGAGAAATAAATTCTTGCTCTCTGCTGGGGACCAATTCCTCAATTAATCATGCTTCGAAAGCAATGAGGATGCACTGCCAATGGTTTGGAAGACATCAGTTCGAGAGAAAAAGAAAAAAACGACTGAATTATTACTGATCCGTGCTAAGGACAAATTTCTCAAAGACACCTCATCTAAAAGTCATTGGGCTGCTTGCTTATGGTTTGGAAGAACTCGGTTCGAGAGAAAGACCAAACATGAGAATTTCATTCCTAATCTGAGCTAGCGATCAATTTCTCACGGAAGCATGCTGCGAAACGCCTTTGGAGGCACTCTCAATGGTTCGGAAGCCATAGGTTTATGAGAAAGAAAAAAATGATAAATTCATTCCTGTTCCGTGCTGCAGATACATTTCTGAAGGACTCATGCTTGAAAAGTCGTTAGGATTGATTGTTAAGGGTTTTGAAGCGCTCAGCTAGTGAGCAATACTAAACATAAGCAATTCATTCTTGAGCTGGGCTTGGGACAAATGTCTCAAGGATTCTTCATCTAAATACCTTTAGGCTGCACATCTAGTGGTTTGGAAGAGGTCGGTAGGTGAGAAAGGTGAAAAAAGAGAATTTCATTCCTGTGCTGTGCCAGTGAAAAATTTCGCAAGGAGTCATGCTTGAAAAGTCACTAGTGTGTACTGCTCCTGATTTGGACTAGATCGTATGGTGAGAGACGACAAATGAGAATTTCGTTGCTGACTGTGCTAAGGAGATGATGCTCAAGGAATGATCCTTGAAAAGGCATTAGGATGAACGGCTAAGGGGTTTGGAAGTCATCGTTTGGCGAGAAACACTTAAAATAAGTCTCCATTCCTGAGTTGTGCTATTAACAAATTACTCTAGGAATCTTTGTGTAAAAGCCATTAAGATGCACTGCTATTGGTTGCGGAGAGCTCGATTCACGCGAAACAGGTGAAGAGGTTGAATGGGACCCTAAAGATGCTGCTGATAACCATTATGGTCCAGTACCCGTAGGATTGGGACAAGTTATTTACCCCACCTGCTGTTCGCAAAGAGGGTAGTGCGCCAGGAATGCACAGGCTTTTCCCCGTTCGGCTTGCTGTATGGGAGGAGAGCGAGGGGACCCCTGGACTTCATGAGGGATGAGTGGGAGGGGTAGACCTCTGCAGGGGGATCATCAATGGTGGAGTATGTACTGATTTACTGGGAAAAGCTCGTGGAGCTCATGGGCTTGGCTAGAAGAAACCTAGCAAGGACACAGAGGAAGCAGAAGGTCTGGTACGACCGCTCAGCATGTGCCCACCCCTATGCTACCGGGGAGCAGGTGATGCTTCTCATCCCTGTGAAGAAGAACAAGAACTATTGAGTCCTGTGATGTGCTTGGGGCTCAGGTCTCTAGGCAGCTTCATCTAAAAGCCATTAGAAAGCTAGTGTTTAGGAAGAGACCTGTTATTAGAAAGACAAAACAAGATAAATTCCATCCAGATTTGTGCTATGACAAATTTCTCTTGGAATCTTCATCTAAATGTCATTAGAATGCACTGCTAGTGTTTACAAAGAGAAGTGTAGGGGAGAAAGACAAACAACTCAGCTAATTATTGATCCGTGCTAGGGACAAATGTCTCAAGGAAACCTCGCCTGGAAGACAGGAGGAGGGACTTTTAATGGTTTAGCGAGCTCGGTTCGTGAGAAAGGCCAACAAATGAGAATGTCATTCCTGATTTGTGCTAGAGATCAATGTTTCAAAGCATCATACTGCAAATGGCATTTTTTTGGAAGACATCGGTATATGACAAAGACGACAAATTATTAATTCATTCCTGAGCTGTGCTACTGACAAATGTCACAAGGAGTCATGTTGTGCTACTGATTTGGAAGAGAACGGTTCATGTGCAAGAGGAAAGGTGAGTATTTCATTTCTGAGCTCTGCTAGGGCCAAATTTCTCAAGCTATTACGTTAGACTGTTAATGCTTTGCAAGTGATCGTTTCGTGAGAAAGACGAAAAAGAGAATTTTGTTCCTGATCTGTCCTTGGGCCAAATGTCCCTAGGACTCCTCTTCTGAAAGCCCTGAAGATGCCCTGCTGATTGTTTCGGAGACATCGAGTCATGAGAAAGAAGAGAAATGCGAATTTCATTCCTGACGGCGCTAGGTATAAATATTTCAAGGAATCATGCTCAAAAAGCCATTACGATAGACTGGACATGATTTCTAAGAGATCGGTTCGAGAGAAAGATGAAAAAGAGAAATTAATTCTTCTTCTCTGCTGGAGACCAATTTCTCAATTAATCATGCTTCGAAAGCAATTAGGATGCACTGCCAACGGTTTGGAAGACATCAGTTCCAGAGAAAGAGAAAAAAAATGACTGACTTATTACTGATCCGTGCTAAGGACAAATTTCTCAAAGACTCCTCATCCAAATGTCATTGGGCTGCTTGCTTAAGGTTTGGAAGAAATCGGTTCATGAGAAAGACGAAAAATGAGGAATTCATTGCTGAGCTGCTTTGGTTACAAATTTCTCAAGGAATCATACTTCTAAAGCCTAATGTACTGGTTTGGAAGAACTCGGTTCGGGAGAAAGACGAAACGTGAGAATTTCATTCCTAATCTGAGCTAGCGATCAATTTCTCAAGGAAGCATGCTGTGAAACGCCTTTGGAGGCACTCTTAATAGTTCGGAAGCCATAGGTTTATGAGAAAGAAGAAAAATGACAAATTCATTCCTGTTCTGTGCTTACGGATACATTTCTCAAGGACTCATGCTTGAAAAGTCGTTAGCATTGATTGTTAATGGTTTTTGAAGCGCTCAGTTGGTGAGAAATACTAAAAATACGAAATTCAATCCTGAGCTGTGCTTGGGACACATGTCTCAAGGAGTTTTCATCTAAATGCTTTTAGGCTTCACAGCTAGTGGTTTCGAAGTGGTCGGCTGGTGAGAAAGGTGACAAAAGAGACTTTTATTCCTCATCTGTGCTAGAGATCCATTTCTCAAGGACGCATGCTTGAAAAGTCGTTAGGATTGATTGTTAAGGGTTTTGAAGCGCTCAGTTGGTGAGAAATACTAAAAATAGGCAATTCATTCCTGAGCTGGCTTTGGGACACGTGTCTCAAGGATTCTTCATCTAAATACCTTCAGGCTGCACAGCTAGTGGTTTGGAAGAGGTCGGTAGGTGAGAAAGATGAAGAAAGAGAATTTCATTCCTGTGCTGTGCTAGTGAAAAATTTCACAAGGAGTCATGCTTGAAAAGTCACTAGTGTGTACTGCTCCTGATTTGGACAAGATCGCATCGTGAGAGACGACAAATGAGAATTTCCTTGCTGACTGTGCTAAGGAGATGATGCTCAAGGAATGATCCTTGAAAAGCCATTAGGATGAACGGCTAGTGGTTTGGAAGTCATCATTAAAGGAGAAACACTTAAAATGAGAGTCTTCATTCCTGAGTTGTGCTATTAACAAATTACTTTAGGAATCTTTGTGTAAAAGCCATTAAGATGCACTGCTAATGGTTGCGGAGAGCTCGATTCACGCGAAACAGGTGAAGAGGTTGAATGGGACCCTAAAGATGCTGCTGATAACCATTATGGTCCAGTACCCGTAGGACTGGGACAAGTTATTTACCCCACCTGCTGTTCGTAAAGAGGGTAGTGCGCCAGGAATGCACTAGCTTTTCCCCGTTCGGGTTGCTGTATGGGAGGAGAGCCAGGGGACCCGTAGACTTCATGAGGGATGAGTGGGAGGGGTAGACCTCTCCAAGGGGATCATCAATGGTGGAGTATGTACTGATTTACTGGGAGAAGCTCGTGGAGCTCATGGGCTTAGCTAGAAGAAACCTAGCAAGGACACAGAGGAAGCAGAAGGTCTGGTACGACCGCTCAGCATGTGCCCACCCCTATGCTACCGGGGAGCAGGTGATGCTTCTCATCCCTGTGAAGAGGAACAAGAACTATTGAGTCCTGTGTTGTGCTTGGGGCTCAGGTCTCTAGGCAGCTTCATCTAAAAGCCATTAGAAAGCTAGTGTTTAGGAAGAGACCTGTTATTGGAAAGACAAAACAAGATAAATTCCATCCAGATTTGTGCTATGACAAATTTCTCTTGGAATCTTCATCTAAATGTCATTAGAATGCACTGCTAGTGTTTACAAAGAGACCTATAGGGGAGAAAGACAAACAACTCAGCTAATTATTGATCCGTGCCAGGGACAAATGTCTCAAGGAAACCTCGCCTGGAAGACAGGAGGATGGACTTTTAATGGTTTAGCGAGCTCGGTTCGTGAGCAAGGCCAACAAATGAGAATTTCACTCCTGATTTGTGCTAGAGATAAATGTTTCAAAGCATCCTACTGCAAATGGCATTTTTTGGAAGACATCGGTTTATGACAAAGACGACAAATTATTAATTCATTCCTGAGCTGTGCTACTGACAAATGTCACAAGGAGTCATGTTGTGCTACTGATTTGGAAGAGAACGGTTCATGTGCAAGAGGAAAGGTGAGTATTTCATTTCTGAGCTCTGCTAGGTCCAAATTTCTCAAGCTATTACGTTAGACTGTTAATGCTTTGCAAGTGATCGTTTCGTGAGAAAGACGAAAAAGAGAATTTTGTTCCTGATCTGTCCTTGGGCCAAATGTCCCTAGGACTCCTCTTCTGAAAGCCCTGAAGATGCCCTGCTGATTGTTTCGGAGACATCGAGTCATGAGAAAGAAGAGAAATGCGAATTTCATTCCTGACGGCGCTAGGTATAAATATTTCAAGGAATCATGCTCAAAAAGCCATTACGATAGACTGGACATGATTTCTAAGAGATCGGTTCGAGAGAAAGATGAAAAAGAGAAATTAATTCTTCTTCTCTGCTGGAGACCAATTTCTCAATTAATCATGCTTCGAAAGCAATTAGGATGCACTGCCAACGGTTTGGAAGACATCAGTTCCAGAGAAAGAGAAAAAAAATGACTGACTTGTTACTGATCCGTGCTAAGGACAAATTTCTCAAAGACTCCTCATCCAAATGTCATTGGGCTGCTTGCTTAAGGTTTGGAAGAAATCGGTTCATGAGAAAGACGAAAAATGAGGAATTCATTGCTGAGCTGCTTTGGTTACAAATTTCTCAAGGAATCATACTTCTAAAGCCTAATGTACTGGTTTGGAAGAACTCGGTTCGGGAGAAAGACGAAACGTGAGAATTTCATTCCTAATCTGAGCTAGCGATCAATTTCTCAAGGAAGCATGCTGTGAAACGCCTTTGGAGGCACTCTTAATAGTTCGGAAGCCATAGGTTTATGAGAAAGAAGAAAAATGACAAATTCATTCCTGTTCTGTGCTTACGGATACATTTCTCAAGGACTCATGCTTGAAAAGTCGTTAGCATTGATTGTTAATGGTTTTTCAAGCGCTCAGTTGGTGAGAAATACTAAAAATACGAAATTCAATCCTGAGCTGTGCTTGGGACACATGTCTCAAGGAGTTTTCATCTAAATGCTTTTAGGCTTCACAGCTAGTGGTTTCGAAGTGGTCGGCTGGTGAGAAAGGTGACAAAAGAGACTTTTATTCCTCATCTGTGCTAGAGATCCATTTCTCAAGGACGCATGCTTGAAAAGTCGTTAGGATTGATTGTTAAGGGTTTTGAAGCGCTCAGTTGGTGAGAAATACTAAAAATAGGCAATTCATTCCTGAGCTGGCTTTGGGACACGTGTCTCAAGGATTCTTCATCTAAATACCTTCAGGCTGCACAGCTAGTGGTTTGGAAGAGGTCGGTAGGTGAGAAAGATGAAGAAAGAGAATTTCATTCCTGTGCTGTGCTAGTGAAAAATTTCACAAGGAGTCATGCTTGAAAAGTCACTAGTGTGTACTGCTCCTGATTTGGACAAGATCGCATCGTGAGAGACGACAAATGAGAATTTCCTTGCTGACTGTGCTAAGGAGATGATGCTCAAGGAATGATCCTTGAAAAGCCATTAGGATGAACGGCTAGTGGTTTGGAAGTCATCATTAAAGGAGAAACACTTAAAATGAGAGTCTTCATTCCTGAGTTGTGCTATTAACAAATTACTTTAGGAATCTTTGTGTAAAAGCCATTAAGATGCACTGCTAATGGTTGCGGAGAGCTCGATTCACGCGAAACAGGTGAAGAGGTTGAATGGGACCCTAAAGATGCTGCTGATAACCATTATGGTCCAGTACCCGTAGGACTGGGACAAGTTATTTACCCCACCTGCTGTTCGTAAAGAGGGTAGTGCGCCAGGAATGCACTAGCTTTTCCCCGTTCGGGTTGCTGTATGGGAGGAGAGCCAGGGGACCCCTAGACTTCATGAGGGATGAGTGGGAGGGGTAGACCTCTCCAAGGGGATCATCAATGGTGGAGTATGTACTGATTTACTGGGAGAAGCTCGTGGAGCTCATGGGCTTAGCTAGAAGAAACCTAGCAAGGACACAGAGGAAGCAGAAGGTCTGGTACGACCGCTCAGCATGTGCCCACCCCTATGCTACCGGGGAGCAGGTGATGCTTCTCATCCCTGTGAAGAGGAACAAGAACTATTGAGTCCTGTGATGTGCTTGGGGCTCAGGTCTCTAGGCAGCTTCATCTAAAAGCCATTAGAAAGCTAGTGTTTAGGAAGAGACCTGTTATTAGAAAGACAAAACAAGATAAATTCCATGCAGATTTGTGCTATGAAAAATTTCTCTTGGAATCTTCATCTAAATGTCATTAGAATGCACTGCTAGTGTTTACAAAGAGACCTGTAGGGGAGAAAGACAAACAACTCAGCTAATTATTGATCCGTGCCAGGGACAAATGTCTCAAGGAAACCTCGCCTGGAAGACAGGAGGATGGACTTTTAATGGTTTAGCGAGCTCGGTTCGTGAGCAAGGCCAACAAATGAGAATTTCATTCCTGATTTGTGCTAGAGATAAATGTTTCAAAGCATCCTACTGCAAATGGCATTTTTTTGGAAGACATCGGTTTATGACAAAGACGACAAATTATTAATTCATTCCTGAGCTGTGCTACTGACAAATTTCACAAGGAGTCATGTTGTGCTACTGATTTGGAAGAGAACGGTTCATGTGCAAGAGGAAAGATGAGAATTTCATTTCTGAGCTCTGCTAGGGCCAAATTTCTCAAGCTATTACGATAGACTGTTAATGCTTTGCAAGTGATCGTTTCCTGAGAAAGAGAATTTTGTTCCTGATCTGTCGTAGGCACGAATATCCCTAAGACTCGTCTTCTAAAAGCCCTGAAGATGCACTGCTGATTGTTGCGGAGACATCGAGTCATGAGAAAAAAAAGGAGAAATGGGCATTTCATTCCTGACAGCGCTAGGTATAAATATTTCAAGGAATCATGCTCAAAAATCTATTACGATAGACTGGACATGGTTTTTAAGAGGTCGGTTCGTGAGAAAGAGAAAAAGAGAAATAAATTCTTGCTCTCTGCTGGGGACCAATTCCTCAATTAATCATGCTTCGAAAGCAATGAGGATGCACTGCCAATGGTTTGGAAGACATCAGTTCGAGAGAAAAAGAAAAAAACGACTGAATTATTACTGATCCGTGCTAAGGACAAATTTCTCAAAGACACCTCATCTAAAAGTCATTGGGCTGCTTGCTTATGGTTTGGAAGAACTCGGTTCGAGAGAAAGACCAAACATGAGAATTTCATTCCTAATCTGAGCTAGCGATCAATTTCTCACGGAAGCATGCTGCGAAACGCCTTTGGAGGCACTCTCAATGGTTCGGAAGCCATAGGTTTATGAGAAAGAAAAAAATGATAAATACATTCGTGTTCCGTGCTGCAGATACATTTCTGAAGGACTCATGCTTGAAAAGTCGTTAGGATTGATTGTTAAGGGTTTTGAAGCGCTCAGTTAGTGAGCAATACTAAACATAAGCAATTCATTCTTGACCTGTGCTTGGGACAAATGTCTCAAGGATTCTTCATCTAAATACCTTTAGGCTGCACATCTAGTGGTTTGGAAGAGGTCGGTAGGTGAGAAAGGTGAAAAAAGAGAATTTCATTCCTGTGCTGTGCCAGTGAAAAATTTCGCAAGGAGTCATGCTTGAAAAGTCACTAGTGTGTACTGCTCCTGATTTGGACTTGATCGTATGGTGAGAGACGACAAATGAGAATTTCGTTGCTGACTGTGCTAAGGATATGATGCTCAAGGAATGATCCTTGAAAAGGCATTAGGATGAACGGCTAAGGGGTTTGGAAGTCATCGTTTGGCGAGAAACACTTAAAATAAGTCTCCATTCCTGAGTTGTGCTATTAACAAATTACTCTAGGAATCTTTGTGTAAAAGCCATTAAGATGCACTGCTATTGGTTGCGGAGAGCTCGATTCACGCGAAACAGGTGAAGAGGTTGAATGGGACCCCAAAGATGCTGCTGATAACCATTATGGTCCAGTACCCGTAGGACTGGGACAAGTTATTTACCCCACCTGCTGTTCGCAAAGAGGGTAGTGCGCCAGGAATGCACAAGCTTTTCCCCGTTCGGGTTGCTGTATGGGAGGAGAGCCAGGGGACCCGTAGACTTCATGAGGGATGAGTGGGAGGGGTAGACCTCTCCAGGGGGATCATCAATGGTGGAGTATGTACTGATTTCCTGGGAAAAGCTCGTGGAGCTCATGGGCTTGGCTAGAAGAAACCTAGCAAGGACACAGAGGAAGCAGAAGGTCTGGTACGACCGCTCAGCATGTGCCCACCCCGATGCTACCGGGGAGCAGGTGATGCTTCTCATCCCTGTGAAGAGGAACAAGAACTATTGAGTCCTGTGATGTGCTTGGGGCTCAGGTCTCTAGGCAGCTTCATCTAAAAGCCATTAGAAAGCTAGTGTTTAGGAAGAGACCTGTTATTAGAAAGACAAAACAAGATAAATTCCGTCCAGATTTGTGCTATGACAAATTTCTCTTGGAATCTTCCTCTAAATGTCATTAGAATGCACTGCTAGTGTTTACAAAGAGAAGTGTAGGGGAGAAAGACAAACAACTCAGCTAATTATTGATCCGTGCTAGGGACAAAGGTCTCAAGGAAACCTCGCCTGGAAGACAGGAGGAGGGACTTTTAATGGTTTAGCGAGCTCGGTTCGTGAGAAAGGCCAACAAATGAGAATGTCATTCCTGATTTGTGCTAGAGATCAATGTTTCAAAGCATCATACTGCAAATGGCATTTTTTGGAAGACATCGGTTTATGAGAAAGACGACAAATTATTAATTCATTCCTGAGCTGTGCTACTGACAAATGTCACAAGGAGTCATGTTGTGCTACTGATTTGGAAGAGAACGGTTCATGTGCAAGAGGAAAGGTGAGAATTTCATTTCTGAGCTCTGCTAGGGCCAAATTTCTCAAGCTATTACGTTAGACTGTTAATGCTTTGCAAGTGATCGTTTCGTGAGAAAGACGAAAAAGAGAATTTTGTTCCTGATTTGTCCTAGGGCCAAATGTCCCTAAGACTCCTCTTCTGAAAGCCCTGAAGATGCCCTGCTGATTGTTTCGGAGACATCGAGTCATGAGAAAGAAGAGAAATGCGAATTTCATTCCTGACGGCGCTAGGTATAAATATTTCAAGGAATCATGCTCAAAAAGCCATTACGATAGACTGGACATGATTTCTAAGAGATCGGTTCGTGAGAAAGATGAAAAAGAGAAATAAATTCTTGCTCTCTGTGGGGACGAATTCCTCAATTAATCATGCTTCGAAAGCAATGAGGATGCACTGCCAATGGTTTGGAAGACATCAGTTCGAGAGAAAAAGAAAAAAACGACTGAATTATTACTGATCCGTGCTAAGCACAAATTTCTCAAAGACACCTCATCTAAAAGTCATTGGGCTGCTTGCTTATGGTTTGGAAGAACTCGGTTCGAGAGAAAGACGAAAAATGAGGAATTCATTGCTGAGCTGCTTTGGTTACAAATTTCTCAAGGAATCATAGTTCTAAAGCCTAATGTACTGGTTTGGAAGAACTCGGTTCGGGAGAAAGACGAAACGTGAGAATTTCATTCCTAATCTGAGCTAGCGATCAATTTCTCAAGGAAGCATGCTGTGAAACGCCTTTGGAGGCACTCTTAATAGTTCGGAAGCCATAGGTTTATGAGAAAGAAGAAAAATGACAAATTCATTCCTGTTCTGTGCTTACGGATACATTTCTCAAGGACTCATGCTTGAAAAGTCGTTAGCATTGATTGTTAATGGTTTTTCAAGCGCTCAGTTGGTGAGAAATACTAAAAATACGAAATTCAATCCTGAGCTGTGCTTGGGACACATGTCTCAAGGAGTTTTCATCTAAATGCTTTTAGGCTTCACAGCTAGTGGTTTCGAAGTGGTCGGCTGGTGAGAAAGGTGACAAAAGAGACTTTTATTCCTCATCTGTGCTAGAGATCCATTTCTCAAGGACGCATGCTTGAAAAGTCGTTAGGATTGATTGTTAAGGGTTTTGAAGCGCTCAGTTGGTGAGAAATACTAAAAATAGGCAATTCATTCCTGAGCTGGCTTTGGGACACGTGTCTCAAGGATTCTTCATCTAAATACCTTCAGGCTGCACAGCTAGTGGTTTGGAAGAGGTCGGTAGGTGAGAAAGATGAAGAAAGAGAATTTCATTCCTGTGCTGTGCTAGTGAAAAATTTCACAAGGAGTCATGCTTGAAAAGTCACTAGTGTGTACTGCTCCTGATTTGGACAAGATCGCATCGTGAGAGACGACAAATGAGAATTTCCTTGCTGACTGTGCTAAGGAGATGATGCTCAAGGAATGATCCTTGAAAAGCCATTAGGATGAACGGCTAGTGGTTTGGAAGTCATCATTAAAGGAGAAACACTTAAAATGAGAGTCTTCATTCCTGAGTTGTGCTATTAACAAATTACTTTAGGAATCTTTGTGTAAAAGCCATTAAGATGCACTGCTAATGGTTGCGGAGAGCTCGATTCACGCGAAACAGGTGAAGAGGTTGAATGGGACCCTAAAGATGCTGCTGATAACCATTATGGTCCAGTACCCGTAGGACTGGGACAAGTTATTTACCCCACCTGCTGTTCGTAAAGAGGGTAGTGCGCCAGGAATGCACTAGCTTTTCCCCGTTCGGGTTGCTGTATGGGAGGAGAGCCAGGGGACCCCTAGACTTCATGAGGGATGAGTGGGAGGGGTAGACCTCTCCAAGGGGATCATCAATGGTGGAGTATGTACTGATTTACTGGGAGAAGCTCGTGGAGCTCATGGGCTTAGCTAGAAGAAACCTAGCAAGGACACAGAGGAAGCAGAAGGTCTGGTACGACCGCTCAGCATGTGCCCACCCCTATGCTACCGGGGAGCAGGTGATGCTTCTCATCCCTGTGAAGAGGAACAAGAACTATTGAGTCCTGTGATGTGCTTGGGGCTCAGGTCTCTAGGCAGCTTCATCTAAAAGCCATTAGAAAGCTAGTGTTTAGGAAGAGACCTGTTATTAGAAAGACAAAACAAGATAAATTCCATGCAGATTTGTGCTATGACAAATTTCTCTTGGAATCTTCATCTAAATGTCATTAGAATGCACTGCTAGTGTTTACAAAGAGACCTGTAGGGGAGAAAGACAAACAACTCAGCTAATTATTGATCCGTGCCAGGGACAAATGTCTCAAGGAAACCTCGCCTGGAAGACAGGAGGATGGACTTTTAATGGTTTAGCGAGCTCGGTTCGTGAGCAAGGCCAACAAATGAGAATTTCATTCCTGATTTGTGCTAGAGATAAATGTTTCAAAGCATCCTACTGCAAATGGCATTTTTTGGAAGACATCGGTTTATGACAAAGACGACAAATTATTAATTCATTCCTGAGCTGTGCTACTGACAAATGTCACAAGGAGTCATGTTGTGCTACTGATTTGGAAGAGAACGGTTCATGTGCAAGAGGAAAGATGAGTATTTCATTTCTGAGCTCTGCTAGGGCCAAATTTCTCAAGCTATTACGTTAGACTGTTAATGCTTTGCAAGTGATCGTTTCGTGAGAAAGACGAAAAAGAGAATTTTGTTCCTGATCTGTCCTTGGGCCAAATGTCCCTAGGACTCCTCTTCTGAAAGCCCTGAAGATGCCCTGCTGATTGTTTCGGAGACATCGAGTCATGAGAAAGAAGAGAAATGCGAATTTCATTCCTGACGGCGCTAGGTATAAATATTTCAAGGAATCATGCTCAAAAAGCCATTACGATAGACTGGACATGATTTCTAAGAGATCGGTTCGAGAGAAAGATGAAAAAGAGAAATTAATTCTTCTTCTCTGCTGGAGACCAATTTCTCAATTAGTCATGCTTCGAAAGCAATTAGAATGCACTGCCAACGGTTTGGAAGACATCAGTTCCAGAGAAAGAGAAAAAAAATGACTGACTTATTACTGATCCGTGCTAAGGACAAATTTCTCAAAGACTCCTCATCCAAATGTCATTGGGCTGCTTGCTTAAGGTTTGGAAGAAATCGGTTCATGAGAAAGACGAAAAATGAGGAATTCATTGCTGAGCTGCTTTGGTTACAAATTTCTCAAGGAATCATACTTCTAAAGCCTAATGTACTGGTTTGGAAGAACTCGGTTCGGGAGAAAGACGAAACGTGAGAATTTCATTCCTAATCTGAGCTAGCGATCAATTTCTCAAGGAAGCATGCTGTGAAACGCCTTTGGAGGCACTCTTAATAGTTCGGAAGCCATAGGTTTATGAGAAAGAAGAAAAATGACAAATTCATTCCTGTTCTGTGCTTACGGATACATTTCTCAAGGACTCATGCTTGAAAAGTCGTTAGCATTGATTGTTAATGGTTTTTGAAGCGCTCAGTTGGTGAGAAATACTAAAAATACGAAATTCAATCCTGAGCTGTGCTTGGGACACATGTCTCAAGGAGTTTTCATCTAAATGCTTTTAGGCTTCACAGCTAGTGGTTTCGAAGTGGTCGGCTGGTGAGAAAGGTGACAAAAGAGACTTTTATTCCTCATCTGTGCTAGAGATCCATTTCTCAAGGACGCATGCTTGAAAAGTCGTTAGGATTGATTGTTAAGGGTTTTGAAGCGCTCAGTTGGTGAGAAATACTAAAAATAGGCAATTCATTCCTGAGCTGGCTTTGGGACACGTGTCTCAAGGATTCTTCATCTAAATACCTTCAGGCTGCACAGCTAGTGGTTTGGAAGAGGTCGGTAGGTGAGAAAGATGAAGAAAGAGAATTTCATTCCTGTGCTGTGCTAGTGAAAAATTTCACAAGGAGTCATGCTTGAAAAGTCACTAGTGTGTACTGCTCCTGATTTGGACAAGATCGCATCGTGAGAGACGACAAATGAGAATTTCCTTGCTGACTGTGCTAAGGAGATGATGCTCAAGGAATGATCCTTGAAAAGCCATTAGGATGAACGGCTAGTGGTTTGGAAGTCATCATTAAAGGAGAAACACTTAAAATGAGAGTCTTCATTCCTGAGTTGTGCTATTAACAAATTACTTTAGGAATCTTTGTGTAAAAGCCATTAAGATGCACTGCTAATGGTTGCGGAGAGCTCGATTCACGCGAAACAGGTGAAGAGGTTGAATGGGACCCTAAAGATGCTGCTGATAACCATTATGGTCCAGTACCCGTAGGACTGGGACAAGTTATTTACCCCACCTGCTGTTCGTAAAGAGGGTAGTGCGCCAGGAATGCACTAGCTTTTCCCCGTTCGGGTTGCTGTATGGGAGGAGAGCCAGGGGACCCCTAGACTTCATGAGGGATGAGTGGGAGGGGTAGACCTCTCCAAGGGGATCATCAATGGTGGAGTATGTACTGATTTACTGGGAGAAGCTCGTGGAGCTCATGGGCTTAGCTAGAAGAAACCTAGCAAGGACACAGAGGAAGCAGAAGGTCTGGTACGACCGCTCAGCATGTGCCCACCCCTATGCTACCGGGGAGCAGGTGATGCTTCTCATCCCTGTGAAGAGGAACAAGAACTATTGAGTCCTGTGATGTGCTTGGGGCTCAGGTCTCTAGGCAGCTTCATCTAAAAGCCATTAGAAAGCTAGTGTTTAGGAAGAGACCTGTTATTAGAAAGACAAAACAAGATAAATTCCATGCAGATTTGTGCTATGACAAATTTCTCTTGGAATCTTCATCTAAATGTCATTAGAATGCACTGCTAGTGTTTACAAAGAGACCTGTAGGGGAGAAAGACAAACAACTCAGCTAATTATTGATCCGTGCCAGGGACAAATGTCTCAAGGAAACCTCGCCTGGAAGACAGGAGGATGGACTTTTAATGGTTTAGCGAGCTCGGTTCGTGAGCAAGGCCAACAAATGAGAATTTCATTCCTGATTTGTGCTAGAGATAAATGTTTCAAAGCATCCTACTGCAAATGGCATTTTTTTGGAAGACATCGGTTTATGACAAAGACGACAAATTATTAATTCATTCCTGAGCTGTGCTACTGACAAATTTCACAAGGAGTCATGTTGTGCTACTGATTTGGAAGAGAACGGTTCATGTGCAAGAGGAAAGATGAGAATTTCATTTCTGAGCTCTGCTAGGTCCAAATTTCTCAAGCTATTACGATAGACTGTTAATGCTTTGCAAGTGATCGTTTCCTGAGAAAGAGAATTTTGTTCCTGATCTGTCGTAGGCACGAATATCCCTAAGACTCGTCTTCTAAAAGCCCTGAAGATGCACTGCTGATTGTTGCGGAGACATCGAGTCATGAGAAAAATGAGAAATGGGCATTTCATTCCTGACAGCGCTAGGTATAAATATTTCAAGGAATCATGCTCAAAAATCTATTACGATAGACTGGACATGGTTTTTAAGAGGTCGGTTCGTGAGAAAGAGAAAAAGAGAAATAAATTCTTGCTCTCTGCTGGGGACCAATTCCTCAATTAATCATGCTTCGAAAGCAATGAGGATGCACTGCCAATGGTTTGGAAGACATCAGTTCGAGAGAAAAAGAAAAAAACGACTGAATTATTACTGATCCGTGCTAAGGACAAATTTCTCAAAGACACCTCATCTAAAAGTCATTGGGCTGCTTGCTTATGGTTTGGAAGAACTCGGTTCGAGAGAAAGACCAAACATGAGAATTTCATTCCTAATCTGAGCTAGCGATCAATTTCTCACGGAAGCATGCTGCGAAACGCCTTTGGAGGCACTCTCAATGGTTCGGAAGCCATAGGTTTATGAGAAAGAAAAAAATGATAAATTCATTCCTGTTCCGTGCTGCAGATACATTTCTGAAGGACTCATGCTTGAAAAGTCGTTAGGATTGATTGTTAAGGGTTTTGAAGCGCTCAGTTAGTGAGCAATACTAAAAATAAGCAATTCATTCTTGACCTGTGCTTGGGACAAATGTCTCAAGGATTCTTCATCTAAATACCTTTAGGCTGCACATCTAGTGGTTTGGAAGAGGTCGGTAGGTGAGAAAGGTGAAAAAAGAGAATTTCATTCCTGTGCTGTGCCAGTGAAAAATTTCGCAAGGAGTCATGCTTGAAAAGTCACTAGTGTGTACTGCTCCTGATTTGGACTAGATCGTATGGTGAGAGACGACAAATGAGAATTTCGTTGCTGACTGTGCTAAGGATATGATGCTCAAGGAATGATCCTTGAAAAGGCATTAGCATGAACGGCTAAGGGGTTTGGAAGTCATCGTTTGGCGAGAAACACTTAAAATAAGTCTCCATTCCTGAGTTGTGCTATTAACAAATTACTCTAGGAATCTTTGTGTAAAAGCCATTAAGCTGCACTGCTATTGGTTGCGGAGAGCTCGATTCACGCGAAACAGGTGAAGAGGTTGAATGGGACCCTAAAGATGCTGCTGATAACCATTATGGTCCAGTACCCGTAGGACTGGGACAAGTTATTTACCCCACCTGCTGTTCGCAAAGAGGGTAGTGCGCCAGGAATGCACAAGCTTTTCCCCGTTCGGGTTGCTGTATGGGAGGAGAGCCAGGGGACCCGTAGACTTCATGAGGGATGAGTGGGAGGGGTAGACCTCTCCAGGGGGATTATCAATGGTGGAGTATGTACTGATTTCCTGGGAAAAGCTCGTGGAGCTCATGGGCTTGGCTAGAAGAAACCTAGCAAGGACACAGAGGAAGCAGAAGGTCTGGTACGACCGCTCAGCATGTGCCCACCCCGATGCTACCGGGGAGCAGGTGATGCTTCTCATCCCTGTGAAGAGGAACAAGAACTATTGAGTCCTGTGATGTGCTTGGGGCTCAGGTCTCTAGGCAGCTTCATCTAAAAGCCATTAGAAAGCTAGTGTTTAGGAAGAGACCTGTTATTAGAAAGACAAAACAAGATAAATTCCGTCCAGATTTGTGCTATGACAAATTTCTCTTGGAATCTTCCTCTAAATGTCATTAGAATGCACTGCTAGTGTTTACAAAGAGAAGTGTAGGGGAGAAAGACAAACAACTCAGCTAATTATTGATCCGTGCTAGGGACAAAGGTCTCAAGGAAACCTCGCCTGGAAGACAGGAGGAGGGACTTTTAATGGTTTAGCGAGCTCGGTTCGTGAGAAAGGCCAACAAATGAGAATGTCATTCCTGATTTGTGCTAGAGATCAATGTTTCAAAGCATCATACTGCAAATGGCATTTTTTGGAAGACATCGGTTTATGAGAACGACGACAAATTATTAATTCATTCCTGAGCTGTGCTACTGACAAATGTCACAAGGAGTCATGTTGTGCTACTGATTTGGAAGAGAACGGTTCATGTGCAAGAGGAAAGGTGAGAATTTCATTTCTGAGCTCTGCTAGGGCCAAATTTCTCAAGCTATTACGTTAGACTGTTAATGCTTTGCAAGTGATCGTTTCGTGAGAAAGACGAAAAAGAGAATTTTGTTCCTGATTTGTCCTAGGGCCAAATGTCCCTAAGACTCCTCTTCTGAAAGCCCTGAAGATGCCCTGCTGATTGTTTCGGAGACATCGAGTCATGAGAAAGAAGAGAAATGCGAATTTCATTCCTGACGGCGCTAGGTATAAATATTTCAAGGAATCATGCTCAAAAAGCCATTACGATAGACTGGACATGATTTCTAAGAGATCGGTTCGTGAGAAAGATGAAAAAGAGAAATAAATTCTTGCTCTCTGTGGGGACCAATTCCTCAATTAATCATGCTTCGAAAGCAATGAGGATGCACTGCCAATGGTTTGGAAGACATCAGTTCGAGAGAAAAAGAAAAAAACGACTGAATTATTACTGATCCGTGCTAAGCACAAATTTCTCAAAGACACCTCATCTAAAAGTCATTGGGCTGCTTGCTTATGGTTTGGAAGAACTCGGTTCGAGAGAAAGACGAAAAATGAGGAATTCATTGCTGAGCTGCTTTGGTTACAAATTTCTCAAGGAATCATAGTTCTAAAGCCTAATGTACTGGTTTGGAAGAACTCGGTTCGGGAGAAAGACGAAACGTGAGAATTTCATTCCTAATCTGAGCTAGCGATCAATTTCTCAAGGAAGCATGCTGTGAAACGCCTTTGGAGGCACTCTTAATAGTTCGGAAGCCATAGGTTTATGAGAAAGAAGAAAAATGACAAATTCATTCCTGTTCTGTGCTTACGGATACATTTCTCAAGGACTCATGCTTGAAAAGTCGTTAGCATTGATTGTTAATGGTTTTTCAAGCGCTCAGTTGGTGAGAAATACTAAAAATACGAAATTCAATCCTGAGCTGTGCTTGGGACACATGTCTCAAGGAGTTTTCATCTAAATGCTTTTAGGCTTCACAGCTAGTGGTTTCGAAGTGGTCGGCTGGTGAGAAAGGTGACAAAAGAGACTTTTATTCCTCATCTGTGCTAGAGATCCATTTCTCAAGGACGCATGCTTGAAAAGTCGTTAGGATTGATTGTTAAGGGTTTTGAAGCGCTCAGTTGGTGAGAAATACTAAAAATAGGCAATTCATTCCTGAGCTGGCTTTGGGACACGTGTCTCAAGGATTCTTCATCTAAATACCTTCAGGCTGCACAGCTAGTGGTTTGGAAGAGGTGAGAAAGATGAAGAAAGAGAATTTCATTCCTGTGCTGTGCTAGTGAAAAATTTCACAAGGAGTCATGCTTGAAAAGTCACTAGTGTGTACTGCTCCTGATTTGGACAAGATCGCATCGTGAGAGACGACAAATGAGAATTTCCTTGCTGACTGTGCTAAGGAGATGATGCTCAAGGAATGATCCTTGAAAAGCCATTAGGATGAACGGCTAGTGGTTTGGAAGTCATCATTAAAGGAGAAACACTTAAAATGAGAGTCTTCATTCCTGAGTTGTGCTATTAACAAATTACTTTAGGAATCTTTGTGTAAAAGCCATTAAGATGCACTGCTAATGGTTGCGGAGAGCTCGATTCACGCGAAACAGGTGAAGAGGTTGAATGGGACCCTAAAGATGCTGCTGATAACCATTATGGTCCAGTACCCGTAGGACTGGGACAAGTTATTTACCCCACCTGCTGTTCGTAAAGAGGGTAGTGCGCCAGGAATGCACTAGCTTTTCCCCGTTCGGGTTGCTGTATGGGAGGAGAGCCAGGGGACCCCTAGACTTCATGAGGGATGAGTGGGAGGGGTAGACCTCTCCAGGGGGATCATCAATGGTGGAGTATGTACTGATTTACTGGGAGAAGCTCGTGGAGCTCATGGGCTTAGCTAGAAGAAACCTAGCAAGGACACAGAGGAAGCAGAAGGTCTGGTACGACCGCTCAGCATGTGCCCACCCCTATGCTACCGGGGAGCAGGTGATGCTTCTCATCCCTGTGAAGAGGAACAAGAACTATTGAGTCCTGTGATGTGCTTGGGGCTCAGGTCTCTAGGCAGCTTCATCTAAAAGCCATTAGAAAGCTAGTGTTTAGGAAGAGACCTGTTATTAGAAAGACAAAACAAGATAAATTCCATGCAGATTTGTGCTATGACAAATTTCTCTTGGAATCTTCATCTAAATGTCATTAGAATGCACTGCTAGTGTTTACAAAGAGACCTGTAGGGGAGAAAGACAAACAACTCAGCTAATTATTGATCCGTGCCAGGGACAAATGTCTCAAGGAAACCTCGCCTGGAAGACAGGAGGATGGACTTTTAATGGTTTAGCGAGCTCGGTTCGTGAGCAAGGCCAACAAATGAGAATTTCATTCCTGATTTGTGCTAGAGATAAATGTTTCAAAGCATCCTACTGCAAATGGCATTTTTTTGGAAGACATCGGTTTATGACAAAGACGACAAATTATTAATTCATTCCTGAGCTGTGCTACTGACAAATTTCACAAGGAGTCATGTTGTGCTACTGATTTGGAAGAGAACGGTTCATGTGCAAGAGGAAAGATGAGAATTTCATTTCTGAGCTCTGCTAGGGCCAAATTTCTCAAGCTATTACGATAGACTGTTAATGCTTTGCAAGTGATCGTTTCCTGAGAAAGAGAATTTTGTTCCTGATCTGTCGTAGGCACAAATGTCCCTAAGACTCCTCTTCTGAAAGCCGTGAAGATGCACTGCTGATTGTTACGGAGACATCGAGTCATGAGAAAAAAAAGGAGAAATGGGCATTTCATTCCTGACAGCGCTAGGTATAAATATTTCAAGGAATCATGCTCAAAAAGCTATTACGATAGACTGGACATGGTTTTTAAGAGATCGGTTCGTGAGAAAGAGAAAAAGAGAAATAAATTCTTGCTCTCTGCTGGGGACCAATTCCTCAATTAATCATGCTTCGAAAGCAATGAGGATGCACTGCCAATGGTTTGGAAGACATCAGTTCGAGAGAAAAAGAAAAAAACGACTGAATTATTACTGATCCGTGCTAAGGACAAATTTCTCAAAGACACCTCATCTAAAAGTCATTGGGCTGCTTGCTTATGGTTTGGAAGAACTCGGTTCGAGAGAAAGACCAAACATGAGAATTTCATTCCTAATCTGAGCTAGCGATCAATTTCTCACGGAAGCATGCTGCGAAACGCCTTTGGAGGCACTCTCAATGGTTCGGAAGCCATAGGTTTATGAGAAAGAAAAAAATGATAAATTCATTCCTGTTCCGTGCTGCAGATACATTTCTGAAGGACTCATGCTTGAAAAGTCGTTAGGATTGATTGTTAAGGGTTTTGAAGCGCTCAGTTAGTGAGCAATACTAAACATAAGCAATTCATTCTTGAGCTGGGCTTGGGACAAATGTCTCAAGGATTCTTCATCTAAATACCTTTAGGCTGCACATCTAGTGGTTTGGAAGAGGTCGGTAGGTGAGAAAGGTGAAAAAAGAGAATTTCATTCCTGTGCTGTGCCAGTGAAAAATTTCGCAAGGAGTCATGCTTGAAAAGTCACTAGTGTGTACTGCTCCTGATTTGGACTAGATCGTATGGTGAGAGACGACAAATGAGAATTTCGTTGCTGACTGTGCTAAGGAGATGATGCTCAAGGAATGATCCTTGAAAAGGCATTAGGATGAACGGCTAAGGGGTTTGGAAGTCATCGTTTGGCGAGAAACACTTAAAATAAGTCTCCATTCCTGAGTTGTGCTATTAACAAATTACTCTAGGAATCTTTGTGTAAAAGCCATTAAGCTGCACTGCTATTGGTTGCGGAGAGCTCGATTCACGCGAAACAGGTGAAGAGGTTGAATGGGACCCTAAAGATGCTGCTGATAACCATTATGGTCCAGTACCCGTAGGATTGGGACAAGTTATTTACCCCACCTGCTGTTCGCAAAGAGGGTAGTGCGCCAGGAATGCACAGGCTTTTCCCCGTTCGGCTTGCTGTATGGGAGGAGAGCGAGGGGACCCCTGGACTTCATGAGGGATGAGTGGGAGGGGTAGACCTCTGCAGGGGGATCATCAATGGTGGAGTATGTACTGATTTACTGGGAAAAGCTCGTGGAGCTCATGGGCTTGGCTAGAAGAAACCTAGCAAGGACACAGAGGAAGCAGAAGGTCTGGTACGACCGCTCAGCATGTGCCCACCCCTATGCTACCGGGGAGCAGGTGATGCTTCTCATCCCTGTGAAGAAGAACAAGAACTATTGAGTCCTGTGATGTGCTTGGGGCTCAGGTCTCTAGGCAGCTTCATCTAAAAGCCATTAGAAAGCTAGTGTTTAGGAAGAGACCTGTTATTAGAAAGACAAAACAAGATAAATTCCATCCAGATTTGTGCTATGACAAATTTCTCTTGGAATCTTCATCTAAATGTCATTAGAATGCACTGCTAGTGTTTACAAAGAGACCTGTAGGGGAGAAAGACAAACAACTCAGCTAATTATTGATCCGTGCCAGGGACAAATGTCTCAAGGAAACCTCGCCTGGAAGACAGGAGGATGGACTTTTAATGGTTTAGCGAGCTCGGTTCGTGAGCAAGGCCAACAAATGAGAATGTCATTCCTGATTTGTGCTAGAGATAAATGTTTCAAAGCATCCTACTGCAAATGGCATTTTTTTGGAAGACATCGGTTTATGACAAAGACGACAAATTATTAATTCATTCCTGAGCTGTGCTACTGACAAATTTCACAAGGAGTCATGTTGTGCTACTGATTTGGAAGAGAACGGTTCATGTGCAAGAGGAAAGATGAGAATTTCATTTCTGAGCTCTGCTAGGGCCAAATTTCTCAAGCTATTACCATAGACTGTTAATGCTTTGCAAGTGATCGTTTCCTGAGAAAGAGAATTTTGTTCCTGATCTGTCGTAGGCACGAATATCCCTAAGACTCGTCTTCTAAAAGCCCTGAAGATGCACTGCTGATTGTTGCGGAGACATCGAGTCATGAGAAAAATGAGAAAGGGGCATTTCATTCCTGACAGCGCTAGGTATAAATATTTCAAGGAATCATGCTCAAAAAGCCATTACGATAGACTGGACATGATTTCTAAGAGATCGGTTCGTGAGAAAGATGAAAAAGAGAAATAAATTCTTGCTCTCTGCTGGGGACCAATTCCTCAATTAATCATGCTTCTGAAGCAATGAGGATGCACTGCCAATGGTTTGGAAGACATCAGTTCGAGAGAAAAAGAAAAAAACGACTGAATTATTACTGATCCGTGCTAAGGACAAATTTCTCAAAGACACCTCATCTAAAAGTCATTGGGCTGCTTGCTTATGGTTTGGAAGAACTCGGTTCGAGAGAAAGACCAAACATGAGAATTTCATTCCTAATCTGAGCTAGCGATCAATTTCTCACGGAAGCATGCTGCGAAACGCCTTTGGAGGCACTCTCAATGGTTCGGAAGCCATAGGTTTATGAGAAAGAAAAAAATGATAAATTCATTCCTGTTCCGTGCTGCAGATACATTTCTGAAGGACTCATGCTTGAAAAGTAGTTAGGATTGATTGTTAAGGGTTTTGAAGCGCTCAGTTAGTGAGCAATACTAAACATAAGCAATTCATTCTTGAGCTGGGCTTGGGACAAATGTCTCAAGGATTCTTCATCTAAATACCTTTAGGCTGCACATCTAGTGGTTTGGAAGAGGTCGGTAGGTGAGAAAGGTGAAAAAAGAGAATTTCATTCCTGTGCTGTGCCAGTGAAAAATTTCGCAAGGAGTCATGCTTGAAAAGTCACTAGTGTGTACTGCTCCTGATTTGGACTAGATCGTATGGTGAGAGACGACAAATGAGAATTTCGTTGCTGACTGTGCTAAGGAGATGATGCTCAAGGAATGATCCTTGAAAAGGCATTAGGATGAACGGCTAAGGGGTTTGGAAGTCATCGTTTGGCGAGAAACACTTAAAATAAGTCTCCATTCCTGAGTTGTGCTATTAACAAATTACTCTAGGAATCTTTGTGTAAAAGCCATTAAGATGCACTGCTATTGGTTGCGGAGAGCTCGATTCACGCGAAACAGGTGAAGAGGTTGAATGGGACCCTAAAGATGCTGCTGATAACCATTATGGTCCAGTACCCGTAGGATTGGGACAAGTTATTTACCCCACCTGCTGTTCGCAAAGAGGGTAGTGCGCCAGGAATGCACAGGCTTTTCCCCGTTCGGCTTGCTGTATGGGAGGAGAGCGAGGGGACCCCTGGACTTCATGAGGGATGAGTGGGAGGGGTAGACCTCTGCAGGGGGATCATCAATGGTGGAGTATGTACTGATTTACTGGGAAAAGCTCGTGGAGCTCATGGGCTTGGCTAGAAGAAAGCTAGCAAGGACACAGAGGAAGCAGAAGGTCTGGTACGACCGCTCAGCATGTGCCCACCCCTATGCTACCGGGGAGCAGGTGATGCTTCTCATCCCTGTGAAGAAGAACAAGAACTATTGAGTCCTGTGATGTGCTTGGGGCTCAGGTCTCTAGGCAGCTTCATCTAAAAGCCATTAGAAAGCTAGTGTTTAGGAAGAGACCTGTTATTAGAAAGACAAAACAAGATAAATTCCATCCAGATTTGTGCTATGACAAATTTCTCTTGGAATCTTCATCTAAATGTCATTAGAATGCACTGCTAGTGTTTACAAAGAGAAGTGTAGGGGAGAAAGACAAACAACTCAGCTAATTATTGATCCGTGCTAGGGACAAATGTCTCAAGGAAACCTCGCCTGGAAGACAGGAGGAGGGACTTTTAATGGTTTAGCGAGCTCGGTTCGTGAGAAAGGCCAACAAATGAGAATGTCATTCCTGATTTGTGCTAGAGATCAATGTTTCAAAGCATCATACTGCAAATGGCATTTTTTGGAAGACATCGGTTTATGAGAAAGACGAAAAATTATTCATTCATTCCTGAGCTGTGCTACTGACAAATGTCACAAGGAGTCATGTTGTGCTACTGATTTGGAAGAGAACGGTTCATGTGCAAGAGGAAAGGTGAGTATTTCATTTCTGAGCTCTGCTAGGGCCAAATTTCTCAAGCTATTACGTTAGACTGTTAATGCTTTGCAAGTGATCGTTTCGTGAGAAAGACGAAAAAGAGAATTTTGTTCCTGATCTGTCCTTGGGCCAAATGTCCCTAGGACTCCTCTTCTGAAAGCCCTGAAGATGCCCTGCTGATTGTTTCGGAGACATCGAGTCATGAGAAAGAAGAGAAATGCGAATTTCATTCCTGACGGCGCTAGGTATAAATATTTCAAGGAATCATGCTCAAAAAGCCATTACGATAGACTGGACATGATTTCTAAGAGATCGGTTCGAGAGAAAGATGAAAAAGAGAAATTAATTCTTCTCTGCTGGAGACCAATTTCTCAATTAATCATGCTTCGAAAGCAATTAGGATGCACTGCCAATGGTTTGGAAGACATCAGTTCCAGAGAAAGAGAAAAAAAATGACTGACTTATTACTGATCCGTGCTAAGGACAAATTTCTCAAAGACTCCTCATCCAAATGTCATTGGGCTGCTTGCTTAAGGTTTGGAAGAAATCGGTTCATGAGAAAGACGAAAAATGAGGAATTCATTGCTGAGCTGCTTTGGTTACAAATTTCTCAAGGAATCATACTTCTAAAGCCTAATGTACTGGTTTGGAAGAACTCGGTTCGGGAGAAAGACGAAACGTGAGAATTTCATTCCTAATCTGAGCTAGCGATCAATTTCTCAAGGAAGCATGCTGTGAAACGCCTTTGGAGGCACTCTTAATAGTTCGGAAGCCATAGGTTTATGAGAAAGAAGAAAAATGACAAATTCATTCCTGTTCTGTGCTTACGGATACATTTCTCAAGGACTCATGCTTGAAAAGTCGTTAGCATTGATTGTTAATGGTTTTTCAAGCGCTCAGTTGGTGAGAAATACTAAAAATACGAAATTCAATCCTGAGCTGTGCTTGGGACACATGTCTCAAGGAGTTTTCATCTAAATGCTTTTAGGCTTCACAGCTAGTGGTTTCGAAGTGGTCGGCTGGTGAGAAAGGTGACAAAAGAGACTTTTATTCCTCATCTGTGCTAGAGATCCATTTCTCAAGGACGCATGCTTGAAAAGTCGTTAGGATTGATTGTTAAGGGTTTTGAAGCGCTCAGTTGGTGAGAAATACTAAAAATAGGCAATTCATTCCTGAGCTGGCTTTGGGACACGTGTCTCAAGGATTCTTCATCTAAATACCTTCAGGCTGCACAGCTAGTGGTTTGGAAGAGGTCGGTAGGTGAGAAAGATGAAGAAAGAGAATTTCATTCCTGTGCTGTGCTAGTGAAAAATTTCACAAGGAGTCATGCTTGAAAAGTCACTAGTGTGTACTGCTCCTGATTTGGACAAGATCGCATCGTGAGAGACGACAAATGAGAATTTCCTTGCTGACTGTGCTAAGGAGATGATGCTCAAGGAATGATCCTTGAAAAGCCATTAGGATGAACGGCTAGTGGTTTGGAAGTCATCATTAAAGGAGAAACACTTAAAATGGGAGTCTTCATTCCTGAGTTGTGCTATTAACAAATTACTTTAGGAATCTTTGTGTAAAAGCCATTAAGATGCACTGCTAATGGTTGCGGAGAGCTCGATTCACGCGAAACAGGTGAAGAGGTTGAATGGGACCCTAAAGATGCTGCTGATAACCATTATGGTCCAGTACCCGTAGGACTGGGACAAGTTATTTACCCCACCTGCTGTTCGCAAAGAGGGTAGTGCGCCAGGAATGCACTAGCTTTTCCCCGTTCGGGTTGCTGTATGGGAGGAGAGCCAGGGGACCCCTAGACTTCATGAGGGATGAGTGGGAGGGGTAGACCTCTCCAAGGGGATCATCAATGGTGGAGTATGTACTGATTTACTGGGAGAAGCTCGTGGAGCTCATGGGCTTAGCTAGAAGAAACCTAGCAAGGACACAGAGGAAGCAGAAGGTCTGGTACGACCGCTCAGCATGTGCCCACCCCTATGCTACCGGGGAGCAGGTGATGCTTCTCATCCCTGTGAAGAGGAACAAGAACTATTGAGTCCTGTGATGTGCTTGGGGCTCAGGTCTCTAGGCAGCTTCATCTAAAAGCCATTAGAAAGCTAGTGTTTAGGAAGAGACCTGTTATTAGAAAGACAAAACAAGATAAATTCCATCCAGATTTGTGCTATGAAAAATTTCTCTTGGAATCTTCATCTAAATGTCATTAGAATGCACTGCTAGTGTTTACAAAGAGACCTGTAGGGGAGAAAGACAAACAACTCAGCTAATTATTGATCCGTGCCAGGGACAAATGTCTCAAGGAAACCTCGCCTGGAAGACAGGAGGATGGACTTTTAATGGTTTAGCGAGCTCGGTTCGTGAGCAAGGCCAACAAATGAGAATTTCATTCCTGATTTGTGCTAGAGATAAATGTTTCAAAGCATCCTACTGCAAATGGCATTTTTTTGGAAGACATCGGTTTATGACAAAGACGACAAATTATTAATTCATTCCTGAGCTGTGCTACTGACAAATGTCACAAGGAGTCATGTTGTGCTACTGATTTGGAAGAGAACGGTTCATGTGCAAGAGGAAAGATGAGAATTTCATTTCTGAGCTCTGCTAGGGCCAAATTTCTCAAGCTATTACGATAGACTGTTAATGCTTTGCAAGTGATCGTTTCCTGAGAAAGAGAATTTTGTTCCTGATCTGTCGTAGGCACGAATATCCCTAAGACTCGTCTTCTAAAAGCCCTGAAGATGCACTGCTGATTGTTGCGGAGACATCGAGTCATGAGAAAAATGAGAAATGGGCATTTCATTCCTGACAGCGCTAGGTATAAATATTTCAAGGAATCATGCTCAAAAATCTATTACGATAGACTGGACATGGTTTTTAAGAGATCGGTTCGTGAGAAAGAGAAAAAGAGAAATAAATTCTTGCTCTCTGCTGGGGACCAATTCCTCAATTAATCATGCTTCGAAAGCAATGAGGATGCACTGCCAATGGTTTGGAAGACATCAGTTCGAGAGAAAAAGAAAAAAACGACTGAATTATTACTGATCCGTGCTAAGGACAAATTTCTCAAAGACACCTCATCTAAAAGTCATTGGGCTGCTTGCTTATGGTTTGGAAGAACTCGGTTCGAGAGAAAGACCAAACATGAGAATTTCATTCCTAATCTGAGCTAGCGATCAATTTCTCACGGAAGCATGCTGCGAAACGCCTTTGGAGGCACTCTCAATGGTTCGGAAGCCATAGGTTTATGAGAAAGAAAAAAATGATAAATTCATTCCTGTTCCGTGCTGCAGATACATTTCTGAAGGACTCATGCTTGAAAAGTCGTTAGGATTGATTGTTAAGGGTTTTGAAGCGCTCAGCTAGTGAGCAATACTAAACATAAGCAATTCATTCTTGAGCTGGGCTTGGGACAAATGTCTCAAGGATTCTTCATCTAAATACCTTTAGGCTGCACATCTAGTGGTTTGGAAGAGGTCGGTAGGTGAGAAAGGTGAAAAAAGAGAATTTCATTCCTGTGCTGTGCCAGTGAAAAATTTCGCAAGGAGTCATGCTTGAAAAGTCACTAGTGTGTACTGCTCCTGATTTGGACTAGATCGTATGGTGAGAGACGACAAATGAGAATTTCGTTGCTGACTGTGCTAAGGAGATGATGCTCAAGGAATGATCCTTGAAAAGGCATTAGGATGAACGGCTAAGGGGTTTGGAAGTCATCGTTTGGCGAGAAACACTTAAAATAAGTCTCCATTCCTGAGTTGTGCTATTAACAAATTACTCTAGGAATCTTTGTGTAAAAGCCATTAAGATGCACTGCTATTGGTTGCGGAGAGCTCGATTCACGCGAAACAGGTGAAGAGGTTGAATGGGACCCTAAAGATGCTGCTGATAACCATTATGGTCCAGTACCCGTAGGATTGGGACAAGTTATTTACCCCACCTGCTGTTCGCAAAGAGGGTAGTGCGCCAGGAATGCACAGGCTTTTCCCCGTTCGGCTTGCTGTATGGGTGGAGAGCGAGGGGACCCCTGGACTTCATGAGGGATGAGTGGGAGGGGTAGACCTCTGCAGGGGGATCATCAATGGTGGAGTATGTACTGATTTCCTGGGAAAAGCTCGTGGAGCTCATGGGCTTGGCTAGAAGAAACCTAGCAAGGACACAGAGGAAGCAGAAGGTCTGGTACGACCGCTCAGCATGTGCCCACCCCGATGCTACCGGGGAGCAGGTGATGCTTCTCATCCCTGTGAAGAAGAACAAGAACTATTGAGTCCTGTGATGTGCTTGGGGCTCAGGTCTCTAGGCAGCTTCATCTAAAAGCCATTAGAAAGCTAGTGTTTAGGAAGAGACCTGTTATTAGAAAGACAAAACAAGATAAATTCCATCCAGATTTGTGCTATGACAAATTTCTCTTGGAATCTTCATCTAAATGTCATTAGAATGCACTGCTAGTGTTTACAAAGAGAAGTGTAGGGGAGAAAGACAAACAACTCAGCTAATTATTGATCCGTGCTAGGGACAAATGTCTCAAGGAAACCTCGCCTGGAAGACAGGAGGAGGGACTTTTAATGGTTTAGCGAGCTCGGTTCGTGAGAAAGGCCAACAAATGAGAATGTCATTCCTGATTTGTGCTAGAGATCAATGTTTCAAAGCATCATACTGCAAATGGCATTTTTTGGAAGACATCGGTTTATGAGAAAGACGAAAAATTATTCATTCATTCCTGAGCTGTGCTACTGACAAATGTCACAAGGAGTCATGTTGTGCTACTGATTTGGAAGAGAACGGTTCATGTGCAAGAGGAAAGGTGAGTATTTCATTTCTGAGCTCTGCTAGGGCCAAATTTCTCAAGCTATTACGTTAGACTGTTAATGCTTTGCAAGTGATCGTTTCGTGAGAAAGACGAAAAAGAGAATTTTGTTCCTGATCTGTCCTTGGGCCAAATGTCCCTAGGACTCCTCTTCTGAAAGCCCTGAAGATGCCCTGCTGATTGTTTCGGAGACATCGAGTCATGAGAAAGAAGAGAAATGCGAATTTCATTCCTGACGGCGCTAGGTATAAATATTTCAAGGAATCATGCTCAAAAAGCCATTACGATAGACTGGACATGATTTCTAAGAGATCGGTTCGAGAGAAAGATGAAAAAGAGAAATTAATTCTTCTTCTCTGCTGGAGACCAATTTCTCAATTAATCATGCTTCGAAAGCAATTAGGATGCACTGCCAATGGTTTGGAAGACATCAGTTCCAGAGAAAGAGAAAAAAAATGACTGACTTATTACTGATCCGTGCTAAGGACAAATTTCTCAAAGACTCCTCATCCAAATGTCATTGGGCTGCTTGCTTAAGGTTTGGAAGAAATCGGTTCATGAGAAAGACGAAAAATGAGGAATTCATTGCTGAGCTGCTTTGGTTACAAATTTCTCAAGGAATCATACTTCTAAAGCCTAATGTACTGGTTTGGAAGAACTCGGTTCGGGAGAAAGACGAAACGTGAGAATTTCATTCCTAATCTGAGCTAGCGATCAATTTCTCAAGGAAGCATGCTGTGAAACGCCTTTGGAGGCACTCTTAATAGTTCGGAAGCCATAGGTTTATGAGAAAGAAGAAAAATGACAAATTCATTCCTGTTCTGTGCTTACGGATACATTTCTCAAGGACTCATGCTTGAAAAGTCGTTAGCATTGATTGTTAATGGTTTTTCAAGCGCTCAGTTGGTGAGAAATACTAAAAATACGAAATTCAATCCTGAGCTGTGCTTGGGACACATGTCTCAAGGAGTTTTCATCTAAATGCTTTTAGGCTTCACAGCTAGTGGTTTCGAAGTGGTCGGCTGGTGAGAAAGGTGACAAAAGAGACTTTTATTCCTCATCTGTGCTAGAGATCCATTTCTCAAGGACGCATGCTTGAAAAGTCGTTAGGATTGATTGTTAAGGGTTTTGAAGCGCTCAGTTGGTGAGAAATACTAAAAATAGGCAATTCATTCCTGAGCTGGCTTTGGGACACGTGTCTCAAGGATTCTTCATCTAAATACCTTCAGGCTGCACAGCTAGTGGTTTGGAAGAGGTCGGTAGGTGAGAAAGATGAAGAAAGAGAATTTCATTCCTGTGCTGTGCTAGTGAAAAATTTCACAAGGAGTCATGCTTGAAAAGTCACTAGTGTGTACTGCTCCTGATTTGGACAAGATCGCATCGTGAGAGACGACAAATGAGAATTTCCTTGCTGACTGTGCTAAGGAGATGATGCTCAAGGAATGATCCTTGAAAAGCCATTAGGATGAACGGCTAGTGGTTTGGAAGTCATCATTAAAGGAGAAACACTTAAAATGAGAGTCTTCATTCCTGAGTTGTGCTATTAACAAATTACTTTAGGAATCTTTGTGTAAAAGCCATTAAGATGCACTGCTAATGGTTGCGGAGAGCTCGATTCACGCGAAACAGGTGAAGAGGTTGAATGGGACCCTAAAGATGCTGCTGATAACCATTATGGTCCAGTACCCGTAGGACTGGGACAAGTTATTTACCCCACCTGCTGTTCGTAAAGAGGGTAGTGCGCCAGGAATGCACTAGCTTTTCCCCGTTCGGGTTGCTGTATGGGAGGAGAGCCAGGGGACCCGTAGACTTCATGAGGGATGAGTGGGAGGGGTAGACCTCTCCAAGGGGATCATCAATGGTGGAGTATGTACTGATTTACTGGGAGAAGCTCGTGGAGCTCATGGGCTTAGCTAGAAGAAACCTAGCAAGGACACAGAGGAAGCAGAAGGTCTGGTACGACCGCTCAGCATGTGCCCACCCCTATGCTACCGGGGAGCAGGTGATGCTTCTCATCCCTGTGAAGAGGAACAAGAACTATTGAGTCCTGTGATGTGCTTGGGGCTCAGGTCTCTAGGCAGCTTCATCTAAAAGCCATTAGAAAGCTAGTGTTTAGGAAGAGACCTGTTATTAGAAAGACAAAACAAGATAAATTCCATCCAGATTTGTGCTATGACAAATTTCTCTTGGAATCTTCATCTAAATGTCATTAGAATGCACTGCTAGTGTTTACAAAGAGACCTGTAGGGGAGAAAGACAAACAACTCAGCTAATTATTGATCCGTGCCAGGGACAAATGTCTCAAGGAAACCTCGCCTGGAAGACAGGAGGATGGACTTTTAATGGTTTAGCGAGCTCGGTTCGTGAGCAAGGCCAACAAATGAGAATTTCACTCCTGATTTGTGCTAGAGATAAATGTTTCAAAGCATCCTACTGCAAATGGCATTTTTTTGGAAGACATCGGTTTATGACAAAGACGACAAATTATTAATTCATTCCTGAGCTGTGCTACTGACAAATTTCACAAGGAGTCATGTTGTGCTACTGATTTGGAAGAGAACGGTTCATGTGCAAGAGGAAAGATGAGAATTTCATTTCTGAGCTCTGCTAGGGCCAAATTTCTCAAGCTATTACGATAGACTGTTAATGCTTTGCAAGTGATCGTTTCCTGAGAAAGAGAATTTTGTTCCTGATCTGTCGTAGGCACAAATGTCCCTAAGACTCCTCTTCTGAAAGCCGTGAAGATGCACTGCTGATTGTTACGGAGACATCGAGTCATGAGGAAAAAAAGGAGAAATGGGCATTTCATTCCTGACAGCGCTAGGTATAAATATTTCAAGGAATCATGCTCAAAAAGCTATTACGATAGACTGGACATGGTTTTTAAGAAGACGGTTCGTGAGAAAGAGAAATAAATTCTTGCTCTCTGCTGGGGACCAATTCCTCAATTAATCATGCTTCGAAAGCAATGAGGATGCACTGCCAATAGTTTGGAGGACATCAGTTCGAGAGAAAAAGAAAAAAACGACTGAATTATTACTGATCCGTGCTAAGGACAAATTTCTCAAAGACACCTCATCTAAAAGTCATTGGGCTGCTTGCTTATGGTTTGGAAGAACTCGGTTCGAGAGAAAGACCAAACATGAGAATTTCATTCCTAATCTGAGCTAGCGATCAATTTCTCAAGGAAGCATGCTTGAAAAGTCGTTAGGATTGATTGTTAAGGGTTTTGAAGCGCTCAGTTGGTGAGAAATACTAAAAATAGGCAATTCATTCCTGAGCTGGCTTTGGGACACGTGTCTCAAGGATTCTTCATCTAAATACCTTCAGGCTGCACAGCTAGTGGTTTGGAAGAGGTCGGTAGGTGAGAAAGATGAAGAAAGAGAATTTCATTCCTGTGCTGTGCTAGTGAAAAATTTCACAAGGAGTCATGCTTGAAAAGTCACTAGTGTGTACTGCTCCTGATTTGGACAAGATCGCATCGTGAGAGACGACAAATGAGAATTTCCTTGCTGACTGTGCTAAGGAGATGATGCTCAAGGAATGATCCTTGAAAAGCCATTAGGATGAACGGCTAGTGGTTTGGAAGTCATCATTAAAGGAGAAACACTTAAAATGAGAGTCTTCATTCCTGAGTTGTGCTATTAACAAATTACTTTAGGAATCTTTGTGTAAAAGCCATTAAGATGCACTGCTAATGGTTGCGGAGAGCTCGATTCACGCGAAACAGGTGAAGAGGTTGAATGGGACCCTAAAGATGCTGCTGATAACCATTATGGTCCAGTACCCGTAGGATTGGGACAAGTTATGTACCCCACCTGCTGTTCGCAAAGAGGGTAGTGCGCCAGGAATGCACTAGCTTTTCCCCGTTCGGGTTGCTGTATGGGAGGAGAGCCAGGGGACCCCTAGACTTCATGAGGGATGAGTGGGAGGGGTAGACCTCTGCAGGGGGATCATCAATGGTGGAGTATGTACTGATTTACTGGGAAAAGCTCGTGGAGCTCATGGGCTTGGCTAGAAGAAACCTAGCAAGGACACAGAGGAAGCAGAAGGTCTGGTACGACCGCTCAGCATGTGCCCACCCCTATGCTACCGGGGAGCAGGTGATGCTTCTCATCCCTGTGAAGTAGAACAAGAACTATTGAGTCCTGTGATGTGCTTGGGGCTCAGGTCTCTAGGCAGCTTCATCTAAAAGCCATTAGAAAGCTAGTGTTTAGGAAGAGACCTGTTATTAGAAAGACAAAACAAGATAAATTCCATCCAGATTTGTGCTATGACAAATTTCTCTTGGAATCTTCATCTAAATGTCATTAGAATGCACTGCTAGTGTTTACAAAGAGAAGTGTAGGGGAGAAAGACAAACAACTCAGCTAATTATTGATCCGTGCTAGGGACAAATGTCTCAAGGAAACCACGCCTGGAAGACAGGAGGAGGGACTTTTAATGGTTTAGCGAGCTCGGTTCGTGAGAAAGGCCAACAAATGAGAATGTCATTCCTGATTTGTGCTAGAGATCAATGTTTCAAAGCATCCTACTGCAAATGGCATTTTTTGGAAGACATCGGTTTATGAGAAAGACGACCAATTATTAATTCATTCCTGAGCTGTGCTACTGACAAATCTCACAAGGAGTCATGTTGTGCTACTGATTTGGAAGAGAACGGTTCATGTTCAAGAGGAAAGATGAGAATTTCATTTCTGAGCTCTGCTAGGGCCAAATGTCTCAAGCTATTACGATAGACTGTTAATGCTTTGCAAGTGATCGTTTCCTGAGAAAGAGAATTTTGTTCCTGATCTGTCGTAGGCACAAATGTCCCTAAGACTCCTCTTCTAAAAGCCCTGAAGATGCACTGCTGATTTTTACGGAGACATCGAGTCATGAGAAAAATGAGAAATGGGCATTTCATTCCTGACAGCGCTAGGTATAAATATTTCAAGGAATCATGCTCAAAAAGCTATTACGATAGACTGGACATGGTTTTTAAGAGATCGGTTCGTGAGAAAGAGAAAAAGAGAAATAAATTCTTGCTCTCTGCTGGGGACCAATTCCTCAATTAGTCATGCTTCGAAAGCAATGAGGATGCACTGCCAATGGTTTGGAAGACATCAGTTCGCGAGAAAAAGAAAAAAACGACTGAATTATTACTGATCCGTGCTAAGGACAAATTTCTCAAAGATACCTCATCTAAAAGTCATTGGGCTGCTTGCTTATGGTTTGAAAGAACTCGGTTCGAGAGAAAGACCAAACATGAGAATTTCATTCCTAATCTGAGCTAGCGATCAATTTCTCACGGAAGCATGCTGCGAAACGCGTTTGGAGGCACTCTCAATGGTTCGGAAGCCATAGGTTTATGAGAAAGAAAAAAATGATAAATTCATTCCTGTTCCGTGCTGCAGATACATTTCTGAAGGACTCATGCTTGAAAAGTCGTTAGGATTGATTGTTAAGCGTTTTGAAGCGCTCAGTTAGTGAGCAATACTAAAAATAAGCAATTCATTCCTGAGCTGGGCTTGGGACAAATGTCTCAAGGATTCTTCATCTAAATACCTTTAGGCTGCACATCTAGTGGTTTGGAAGAGGTCGGTAGGTGAGAAAGGTGAAAAAAGAGAATTTCATTCCTGTGCTGTGCTAGTGAAAAATTTCGCAAGGAGTCATGCTTGAAAAGTCACTAGTGTGTACTGCTCCTGATTTGGACTAGATCGTATGGTGAGAGACGACAAATGAGAATTTCGTTGCTGACTGTGCTAAGGAGATGATGCTCAAGGAATGATCCTTGAAAAGGCATTAGGATGAACGGCTAAGGGGTTTGGAAGTCATCGTTTGGCGAGAAACACTTAAAATAAGTCTCCATTCCTGAGTTGTGCTATTAACAAATTACTCTAGGAATCTTTGTGTAAAAGCCATTAAGATGCACTGCTATTGGTTGCGGAGAGCTCGATTCACGCGAAACAGGTGAAGAGGTTGAATGGGACCCTAAAGATGCTGCTGATAACCATTATGGTCCAGTACCCGTAGGATTGGGACAAGTTATTTACCCCACCTGCTGTTCGCAAAGAGGGTAGTGCGCCAGGAATGCACAGGCTTTTCCCCGTTCTGCTTGCTGTATGGGAGGAGAGCGAGGGGACCCCTGGACTTCATGAGGGATGAGTGGGAGGGGTAGACCTCTGCAGGGGGATCATCAATGGTGGAGTATGTACTGATTTACTGGGAAAAGCTCGTGGAGCTCATGGGCTTGGCTAGAAGAAAGCTAGCAAGGACACAGAGGAAGCAGAAGGTCTGGTACGACCGCTCAGCATGTGCCCACCCCTATGCTACCGGGGAGCAGGTGATGCTTCTCATCCCTGTGAAGAAGAACAAGAACTATTGAGTCCTGTGATGTGCTTGGGGCTCAGGTCTCTAGGCAGCTTCATCTAAAAGCCATTAGAAAGCTAGTGTTTAGGAAGAGACCTGTTATTAGAAAGACAAAACAAGATAAATTCCATCCAGATTTGTGCTATGACAAATTTCTCTTGGAATCTTCATCTAAATGTCATTAGAATGCACTGCTAGTGTTTACAAAGAGAAGTGTAGGGGAGAAAGACAAACAACTCAGCTAATTATTGATCCGTGCTAGGGACAAATGTCTCAAGGAAACCTCGCCTGGAAGACAGGAGGAGGGACTTTTAATGGTTTAGCGAGCTCGGTTCGTGAGAAAGGCCAACAAATGAGAATGTCATTCCTGATTTGTGCTAGAGATCAATGTTTCAAAGCATCATACTGCAAATGGCATTTTTTGGAAGACATCGGTTTATGAGAAAGACGAAAAATTATTCATTCATTCCTGAGCTGTGCTACTGACAAATGTCACAAGGAGTCATGTTGTGCTACTGATTTGGAAGAGAACGGTTCATGTGCAAGAGGAAAGGTGAGTATTTCATTTCTGAGCTCTGCTAGGGCCAAATTTCTCAAGCTATTACGTTAGACTGTTAATGCTTTGCAAGTGATCGTTTCGTGAGAAAGACGAAAAAGAGAATTTTGTTCCTGATCTGTCCTTGGGCCAAATGTCCCTAGGACTCCTCTTCTGAAAGCCCTGAAGATGCCCTGCTGATTGTTTCGGAGACATCGAGTCATGAGAAAGAAGAGAAATGCGAATTTCATTCCTGACGGCGCTAGGTATAAATATTTCAAGGAATCATGCTCAAAAAGCCATTACGATAGACTGGACATGATTTCTAAGAGATCGGTTCGAGAGAAAGATGAAAAAGAGAAATTAATTCTTCTTCTCTGCTGGAGACCAATTTCTCAATTAATCATGCTTCGAAAGCAATTAGGATGCACTGCCAACGGTTTGGAAGACATCAGTTCCAGAGAAAGAGAAAAAAAATGACTGACTTATTACTGATCCGTGCTAAGGACAAATTTCTCAAAGACTCCTCATCCAAATGTCATTGGGCTGCTTGCTTAAGGTTTGGAAGAAATCGGTTCATGAGAAAGACGAAAAATGAGGAATTCATTGCTGAGCTGCTTTGGTTACAAATTTCTCAAGGAATCATACTTCTAAAGCCTAATGTACTGGTTTGGAAGAACTCGGTTCGGGAGAAAGACGAAACGTGAGAATTTCATTCCTAATCTGAGCTAGCGATCAATTTCTCAAGGAAGCATGCTGTGAAACGCCTTTGGAGGCACTCTTAATAGTTCGGAAGCCATAGGTTTATGAGAAAGAAGAAAAATGACAAATTCATTCCTGTTCTGTGCTTACGGATACATTTCTCAAGGACTCATGCTTGAAAAGTCGTTAGCATTGATTGTTAATGGTTTTTCAAGCGCTCAGTTGGTGAGAAATACTAAAAATACGAAATTCAATCCTGAGCTGTGCTTGGGACACATGTCTCAAGGAGTTTTCATCTAAATGCTTTTAGGCTTCACAGCTAGTGGTTTCGAAGTGGTCGGCTGGTGAGAAAGGTGACAAAAGAGACTTTTATTCCTCATCTGTGCTAGAGATCCATTTCTCAAGGACGCATGCTTGAAAAGTCGTTAGGATTGATTGTTAAGGGTTTTGAAGCGCTCAGTTGGTGAGAAATACTAAAAATAGGCAATTCATTCCTGAGCTGGCTTTGGGACACGTGTCTCAAGGATTCTTCATCTAAATACCTTCAGGCTGCACAGCTAGTGGTTTGGAAGAGGTCGGTAGCTGAGAAAGATGAAGAAAGAGAATTTCATTCCTGTGCTGTGCTAGTGAAAAATTTCACAAGGAGTCATGCTTGAAAAGTCACTAGTGTGTACTGCTCCTGATTTGGACAAGATCGCATCGTGAGAGACGACAAATGAGAATTTCCTTGCTGACTGTGCTAAGGAGATGATGCTCAAGGAATGATCCTTGAAAAGCCATTAGGATGAACGGCTAGTGGTTTGGAAGTCATCATTAAAGGAGAAACACTTAAAATGAGAGTCTTCATTCCTGAGTTGTGCTATTAACAAATTACTTTAGGAATCTTTGTGTAAAAGCCATTAAGATGCACTGCTAATGGTTGCGGAGAGCTCGATTCACGCGAAACAGGTGAAGAGGTTGAATGGGACCCTAAAGATGCTGCTGATAACCATTATGGTCCAGTACCCGTAGGACTGGGACAAGTTATTTACCCCACCTGCTGTTCGTAAAGAGGGTAGTGCGCCAGGAATGCACTAGCTTTTCCCCGTTCGGGTTGCTGTATGGGAGGAGAGCCAGGGGACCCGTAGACTTCATGAGGGATGAGTGGGAGGGGTAGACCTCTCCAAGGGGATCATCAATGGTGGAGTATGTACTGATTTACTGGGAGAAGCTCGTGGAGCTCATGGGCTTAGCTAGAAGAAACCTAGCAAGGACACAGAGGAAGCAGAAGGTCTGGTACGACCGCTCAGCATGTGCCCACCCCTATGCTACCGGGGAGCAGGTGATGCTTCTCATCCCTGTGAAGAGGAACAAGAACTATTGAGTCCTGTGATGTGCTTGGGGCTCAGGTCTCTAGGCAGCTTCATCTAAAAGCCATTAGAAAGCTAGTGTTTAGGAAGAGACCTGTTATTAGAAAGACAAAACAAGATAAATTCCATCCAGATTTGTGCTATGACAAATTTCTCTTGGAATCTTCATCTAAATGTCATTAGAATGCACTGCTAGTGTTTACAAAGAGACCTGTAGGGGAGAAAGACAAACAACTCAGCTAATTATTGATCCGTGCCAGGGACAAATGTCTCAAGGAAACCTCGCCTGGAAGACAGGAGGATGGACTTTTAATGGTTTAGCGAGCTCGGTTCGTGAGCAAGGCCAACAAATGAGAATTTCACTCCTGATTTGTGCTAGAGATAAATGTTTCAAAGCATCCTACTGCAAATGGCATTTTTTTGGAAGACATCGGTTTATGACAAAGACGACAAATTATTAATTCATTCCTGAGCTGTGCTACTGACAAATTTCACAAGGAGTCATGTTGTGCTACTGATTTGGAAGAGAACGGTTCATGTGCAAGAGGAAAGATGAGAATTTCATTTCTGAGCTCTGCTAGGGCCAAATTTCTCAAGCTATTACGATAGACTGTTAATGCTTTGCAAGTGATCGTTTCCTGAGAAAGAGAATTTTGTTCCTGATCTGTCGTAGGCACAAATGTCCCTAAGACTCCTCTTCTGAAAGCCGTGAAGATGCACTGCTGATTGTTACGGAGACATCGAGTCATGAGGAAAAAAAGGAGAAATGGGCATTTCATTCCTGACAGCGCTAGGTATAAATATTTCAAGGAATCATGCTCAAAAAGCTATTACGATAGACTGGACATGGTTTTTAAGAGATCGGTTCGTGAGAAAGAGAAATAAATTCTTGCTCTCTGCTGGGGACCAATTCCTCAATTAGTCATGCTTCGAAAGCAATGAGGATGCACTGCCAATGGTTTGGAAGACATCAGTTCGCGAGAAAAAGAAAAAAACGACTGAATTATTACTGATCCGTGCTAAGGACAAATTTCTCAAAGACACCTCATCTAAAAGTCATTGGGCTGCTTGCTTATGGTTTGAAAGAACTCGGTTCGAGAGAAAGACCAAACATGAGAATTTCATTCCTAATCTGAGCTAGCGATCAATTTCTCACGGAAGCATGCTGCGAAACGCGTTTGGAGGCACTCTCAATGGTTCGGAAGCCATAGGTTTATGAGAAAGAAAAAAATGATAAATTCATTCCTGTTCCGTGCTGCAGATACATTTCTGAAGGACTCATGCTTGAAAAGTCGTTAGGATTGATTGTTAAGCGTTTTGAAGCGCTCAGTTAGTGAGCAATACTAAAAATAAGCAATTCATTCCTGAGCTGGGCTTGGGACAAATGTCTCAAGGATTCTTCATCTAAATACCTTTAGGCTGCACATCTAGTGGTTTGGAAGAGGTCGGTAGGTGAGAAACGTGAAAAAAGAGAATTTCATTCCTGTGCTGTGCTAGTGAAAAATTTCGCAAGGAGTCATGCTTGAAAAGTCACTAGTGTGTACTGCTCCTGATTTGGACTAGATCGTATGGTGAGAGACGACAAATGAGAATTTCGTTGCTGACTGTGCTAAGGAGATGATGCTCAAGGAATGATCCTTGAAAAGGCATTAGGATGAACGGCTAAGGGGTTTGGAAGTCATCGTTTGGCGAGAAACACTTAAAATAAGTCTCCATTCCTGAGTTGTGCTATTAACAAATTACTCTAGGAATCTTTGTGTAAAAGCCATTAAGATGCACTGCTATTGGTTGCGGAGAGCTCGATTCACGCGAAACAGGTGAAGAGGTTGAATGGGACCCTAAAGATGCTGCTGATAACCATTATGGTCCAGTACCCGTAGGATTGGGACAAGTTATTTACCCCACCTGCTGTTCGCAAAGAGGGTAGTGCGCCAGGAATGCACAGGCTTTTCCCCGTTCGGCTTGCTGTATGGGAGGAGAGCGAGGGGACCCCTGGACTTCATGAGGGATGAGTGGGAGGGGTAGACCTCTGCAGGGGGATCATCAATGGTGGAGTATGTACTGATTTACTGGGAAAAGCTCGTGGAGCTCATGGGCTTGGCTAGAAGAAAGCTAGCAAGGACACAGAGGAAGCAGAAGGTCTGGTACGACCGCTCAGCATGTGCCCACCCCTATGCTACCGGGGAGCAGGTGATGCTTCTCATCCCTGTGAAGAAGAACAAGAACTATTGAGTCCTGTGATGTGCTTGGGGCTCAGGTCTCTAGGCAGCTTCATCTAAAAGCCATTAGAAAGCTAGTGTTTAGGAAGAGACCTGTTATTAGAAAGACAAAACAAGATAAATTCCATCCAGATTTGTGCTATGACAAATTTCTCTTGGAATCTTCATCTAAATGTCATTAGAATGCACTGCTAGTGTTTACAAAGAGAAGTGTAGGGGAGAAAGACAAACAACTCAGCTAATTATTGATCCGTGCTAGGGACAAATGTCTCAAGGAAACCTCGCCTGGAAGACAGGAGGAGGGACTTTTAATGGTTTAGCGAGCTCGGTTCGTGAGAAAGGCCAACAAATGAGAATGTCATTCCTGATTTGTGCTAGAGATCAATGTTTCAAAGCATCATACTGCAAATGGCATTTTTTGGAAGACATCGGTTTATGAGAAAGACGAAAAATTATTCATTCATTCCTGAGCTGTGCTACTGACAAATGTCACAAGGAGTCATGTTGTGCTACTGATTTGGAAGAGAACGGTTCATGTGCAAGAGGAAAGGTGAGTATTTCATTTCTGAGCTCTGCTAGGGCCAAATTTCTCAAGCTATTACGTTAGACTGTTAATGCTTTGCAAGTGATCGTTTCGTGAGAAAGACGAAAAAGAGAATTTTGTTCCTGATCTGTCCTTGGGCCAAATGTCCCTAGGACTCCTCTTCTGAAAGCCCTGAAGATGCCCTGCTGATTGTTTCGGAGACATCGAGTCATGAGAAAGAAGAGAAATGCGAATTTCATTCCTGACGGCGCTAGGTATAAATATTTCAAGGAATCATGCTCAAAAAGCCATTACGATAGACTGGACATGATTTCTAAGAGATCGGTTCGAGAGAAAGATGAAAAAGAGAAATTAATTCTTCTCTGCTGGAGACCAATTTCTCAATTAATCATGCTTCGAAAGCAATTAGGATGCACTGCCAATGGTTTGGAAGACATCAGTTCCAGAGAAAGAGAAAAAAAATGACTGACTTATTACTGATCCGTGCTAAGGACAAATTTCTCAAAGACTCCTCATCCAAATGTCATTGGGCTGCTTGCTTAAGGTTTGGAAGAAATCGGTTCATGAGAAAGACGAAAAATGAGGAATTCATTGCTGAGCTGCTTTGGTTACAAATTTCTCAAGGAATCATACTTCTAAAGCCTAATGTACTGGTTTGGAAGAACTCGGTTCGGGAGAAAGACGAAACGTGAGAATTTCATTCCTAATCTGAGCTAGCGATCAATTTCTCAAGGAAGCATGCTGTGAAACGCCTTTGGAGGCACTCTTAATAGTTCGGAAGCCATAGGTTTATGAGAAAGAAGAAAAATGACAAATTCATTCCTGTTCTGTGCTTACGGATACATTTCTCAAGGACTCATGCTTGAAAAGTCGTTAGCATTGATTGTTAATGGTTTTTCAAGCGCTCAGTTGGTGAGAAATACTAAAAATACGAAATTCAATCCTGAGCTGTGCTTGGGACACATGTCTCAAGGAGTTTTCATCTAAATGCTTTTAGGCTTCACAGCTAGTGGTTTCGAAGTGGTCGGCTGGTGAGAAAGGTGACAAAAGAGACTTTTATTCCTCATCTGTGCTAGAGATCCATTTCTCAAGGACGCATGCTTGAAAAGTCGTTAGGATTGATTGTTAAGGGTTTTGAAGCGCTCAGTTGGTGAGAAATACTAAAAATAGGCAATTCATTCCTGAGCTGGCTTTGGGACACGTGTCTCAAGGATTCTTCATCTAAATACCTTCAGGCTGCACAGCTAGTGGTTTGGAAGAGGTCGGTAGGTGAGAAAGATGAAGAAAGAGAATTTCATTCCTGTGCTGTGCTAGTGAAAAATTTCACAAGGAGTCATGCTTGAAAAGTCACTAGTGTGTACTGCTCCTGATTTGGACAAGATCGCATCGTGAGAGACGACAAATGAGAATTTCCTTGCTGACTGTGCTAAGGAGATGATGCTCAAGGAATGATCCTTGAAAAGCCATTAGGATGAACGGCTAGTGGTTTGGAAGTCATCATTAAAGGAGAAACACTTAAAATGGGAGTCTTCATTCCTGAGTTGTGCTATTAACAAATTACTTTAGGAATCTTTGTGTAAAAGCCATTAAGATGCACTGCTAATGGTTGCGGAGAGCTCGATTCACGCGAAACAGGTGAAGAGGTTGAATGGGACCCTAAAGATGCTGCTGATAACCATTATGGTCCAGTACCCGTAGGACTGGGACAAGTTATTTACCCCACCTGCTGTTCGCAAAGAGGGTAGTGCGCCAGGAATGCACTAGCTTTTCCCCGTTCGGGTTGCTGTATGGGAGGAGAGCCAGGGGACCCCTAGACTTCATGAGGGATGAGTGGGAGGGGTAGACCTCTCCAAGGGGATCATCAATGGTGGAGTATGTACTGATTTACTGGGAGAAGCTCGTGGAGCTCATGGGCTTAGCTAGAAGAAACCTAGCAAGGACACAGAGGAAGCAGAAGGTCTGGTACGACCGCTCAGCATGTGCCCACCCCTATGCTACCGGGGAGCAGGTGATGCTTCTCATCCCTGTGAAGAGGAACAAGAACTATTGAGTCCTGTGATGTGCTTGGGGCTCAGGTCTCTAGGCAGCTTCATCTAAAAGCCATTAGAAAGCTAGTGTTTAGGAAGAGACCTGTTATTAGAAAGACAAAACAAGATAAATTCCATCCAGATTTGTGCTATGACAAATTTCTCTTGGAATCTTCATCTAAATGTCATTAGAATGCACTGCTAGTGTTTACAAAGAGACCTGTAGGGGAGAAAGACAAACAACTCAGCTAATTATTGATCCGTGCCAGGGACAAATGTCTCAAGGAAACCTCGCCTGGAAGACAGGAGGATGGACTTTTAATGGTTTAGCGAGCTCGGTTCGTGAGCAAGGCCAACAAATGAGAATTTCATTCCTGATTTGTGCTAGAGATAAATGTTTCAAAGCATCCTACTGCAAATGGCATTTTTTTGGAAGACATCGGTTTATGACAAAGACGACAAATTATTAATTCATTCCTGAGCTGTGCTACTGACAAATGTCACAAGGAGTCATGTTGTGCTACTGATTTGGAAGAGAACGGTTCATGTGCAAGAGGAAAGATGAGAATTTCATTTCTGAGCTCTGCTAGGGCCAAATTTCTCAAGCTATTACGATAGACTGTTAATGCTTTGCAAGTGATCGTTTCCTGAGAAAGAGAATTTTGTTCCTGATCTGTCGTAGGCACGAATATCCCTAAGACTCGTCTTCTAAAAGCCCTGAAGATGCACTGCTGATTGTTGCGGAGACATCGAGTCATGAGAAAAATGAGAAATGGGCATTTCATTCCTGACAGCGCTAGGTATAAATATTTCAAGGAATCATGCTCAAAAATCTATTACGATAGACTGGACATGGTTTTTAAGAGATCGGTTCGTGAGAAAGAGAAAAAGAGAAATAAATTCTTGCTCTCTGCTGGGGACCAATTCCTCAATTAATCATGCTTCGAAAGCAATGAGGATGCACTGCCAATGGTTTGGAAGACATCAGTTCGAGAGAAAAAGAAAAAAACGACTGAATTATTACTGATCCGTGCTAAGGACAAATTTCTCAAAGACACCTCATCTAAAAGTCATTGGGCTGCTTGCTTATGGTTTGGAAGAACTCGGTTCGAGAGAAAGACCAAACATGAGAATTTCATTCCTAATCTGAGCTAGCGATCAATTTCTCACGGAAGCATGCTGCGAAACGCCTTTGGAGGCACTCTCAATGGTTCGGAAGCCATAGGTTTATGAGAAAGAAAAAAATGATAAATTCATTCCTGTTCCGTGCTGCAGATACATTTCTGAAGGACTCATGCTTGAAAAGTCGTTAGGATTGATTGTTAAGGGTTTTGAAGCGCTCAGCTAGTGAGCAATACTAAACATAAGCAATTCATTCTTGAGCTGGGCTTGGGACAAATGTCTCAAGGATTCTTCATCTAAATACCTTTAGGCTGCACATCTAGTGGTTTGGAAGAGGTCGGTAGGTGAGAAAGGTGAAAAAAGAGAATTTCATTCCTGTGCTGTGCCAGTGAAATATTTCGCAAGGAGTCATGCTTGAAAAGTCACTAGTGTGTACTGCTCCTGATTTGGACTAGATCGTATGGTGAGAGACGACAAATGAGAATTTCGTTGCTGACTGTGCTAAGGAGATGATGCTCAAGGAATGATCCTTGAAAAGGCATTAGGATGAACGGCTAAGGGGTTTGGAAGTCATCGTTTGGCGAGAAACACTTAAAATAAGTCTCCATTCCTGAGTTGTGCTATTAACAAATTACTCTAGGAATCTTTGTGTAAAAGCCATTAAGATGCACTGCTATTGGTTGCGGAGAGCTCGATTCACGCGAAACAGGTGAAGAGGTTGAATGGGACCCTAAAGATGCTGCTGATAACCATTATGGTCCAGTACCCGTAGGATTGGGACAAGTTATTTACCCCACCTGCTGTTCGCAAAGAGGGTAGTGCGCCAGGAATGCACAGGCTTTTCCCCGTTCGGCTTGCTGTATGGGAGGAGAGCGAGGGGACCCCTGGACTTCATGAGGGATGAGTGGGAGGGGTAGACCTCTGCAGGGGGATCATCAATGGTGGAGTATGTACTGATTTCCTGGGAAAAGCTCGTGGAGCTCATGGGCTTGGCTAGAAGAAACCTAGCAAGGACACAGAGGAAGCAGAAGGTCTGGTACGACCGCTCAGCATGTGCCCACCCCGATGCTACCGGGGAGCAGGTGATGCTTCTCATCCCTGTGAAGAAGAACAAGAACTATTGAGTCCTGTGATGTGCTTGGGGCTCAGGTCTCTAGGCAGCTTCATCTAAAAGCCATTAGAAAGCTAGTGTTTAGGAAGAGACCTGTTATTAGAAAGACAAAACAAGATAAATTCCATCCAGATTTGTGCTATGACAAATTTCTCTTGGAATCTTCATCTAAATGTCATTAGAATGCACTGCTAGTGTTTACAAAGAGAAGTGTAGGGGAGAAAGACAAACAACTCAGCTAATTATTGATCCGTGCTAGGGACAAATGTCTCAAGGAAACCTCGCCTGGAAGACAGGAGGAGGGACTTTTAATGGTTTAGCGAGCTCGGTTCGTGAGAAAGGCCAACAAATGAGAATGTCATTCCTGATTTGTGCTAGAGATCAATGTTTCAAAGCATCATACTGCAAATGGCATTTTTTGGAAGACATCGGTTTATGAGAAAGACGAAAAATTATTCATTCATTCCTGAGCTGTGCTACTGACAAATGTCACAAGGAGTCATGTTGTGCTACTGATTTGGAAGAGAACGGTTCATGTGCAAGAGGAAAGGTGAGTATTTCATTTCTGAGCTCTGCTAGGGCCAAATTTCTCAAGCTATTACGTTAGACTGTTAATGCTTTGCAAGTGATCGTTTCGTGAGAAAGACGAAAAAGAGAATTTTGTTCCTGATCTGTCCTTGGGCCAAATGTCCCTAGGACTCCTCTTCTGAAAGCCCTGAAGATGCCCTGCTGATTGTTTCGGAGACATCGAGTCATGAGAAAGAAGAGAAATGCGAATTTCATTCCTGACGGCGCTAGGTATAAATATTTCAAGGAATCATGCTCAAAAAGCCATTACGATAGACTGGACATGATTTCTAAGAGATCGGTTCGAGAGAAAGATGAAAAAGAGAAATTAATTCTTCTTCTCTGCTGGAGACCAATTTCTCAATTAATCATGCTTCGAAAGCAATTAGGATGCACTGCCAATGGTTTGGAAGACATCAGTTCCAGAGAAAGAGAAAAAAAATGACTGACTTATTACTGATCCGTGCTAAGGACAAATTTCTCAAAGACTCCTCATCCAAATGTCATTGGGCTGCTTGCTTAAGGTTTGGAAGAAATCGGTTCATGAGAAAGACGAAAAATGAGGAATTCATTGCTGAGCTGCTTTGGTTACAAATTTCTCAAGGAATCATACTTCTAAAGCCTAATGTACTGGTTTGGAAGAACTCGGTTCGGGAGAAAGACGAAACGTGAGAATTTCATTCCTAATCTGAGCTAGCGATCAATTTCTCAAGGAAGCATGCTGTGAAACGCCTTTGGAGGCACTCTTAATAGTTCGGAAGCCATAGGTTTATGAGAAAGAAGAAAAATGACAAATTCATTCCTGTTCTGTGCTTACGGATACATTTCTCAAGGACTCATGCTTGAAAAGTCGTTAGCATTGATTGTTAATGGTTTTTCAAGCGCTCAGTTGGTGAGAAATACTAAAAATACGAAATTCAATCCTGAGCTGTGCTTGGGACACATGTCTCAAGGAGTTTTCATCTAAATGCTTTTAGGCTTCACAGCTAGTGGTTTCGAAGTGGTCGGCTGGTGAGAAAGGTGACAAAAGAGACTTTTATTCCTCATCTGTGCTAGAGATCCATTTCTCAAGGACGCATGCTTGAAAAGTCGTTAGGATTGATTGTTAAGGGTTTTGAAGCGCTCAGTTGGTGAGAAATACTAAAAATAGGCAATTCATTCCTGAGCTGGCTTTGGGACACGTATCTCAAGGATTCTTCATCTAAATACCTTCAGGCTGCACAGCTAGTGGTTTGGAAGAGGTCGGTAGGTGAGAAAGATGAAGAAAGAGAATTTCATTCCTGTGCTGTGCTAGTGAAAAATTTCACAAGGAGTCATGCTTGAAAAGTCACTAGTGTGTACTGCTCCTGATTTGGACAAGATCGCATCGTGAGAGACGACAAATGAGAATTTCCTTGCTGACTGTGCTAAGGAGATGATGCTCAAGGAATGATCCTTGAAAAGCCATTAGGATGAACGGCTAGTGGTTTGGAAGTCATCATTAAAGGAGAAACACTTAAAATGAGAGTCTTCATTCCTGAGTTGTGCTATTAACAAATTACTTTAGGAATCTTTGTGTAAAAGCCATTAAGATGCACTGCTAATGGTTGCGGAGAGCTCGATTCACGCGAAACAGGTGAAGAGGTTGAATGGGACCCTAAAGATGCTGCTGATAACCATTATGGTCCAGTACCCGTAGGACTGGGACAAGTTATTTACCCCACCTGCTGTTCGTAAAGAGGGTAGTGCGCCAGGAATGCACTAGCTTTTCCCCGTTCGGGTTGCTGTATGGGAGGAGAGCCAGGGGACCCGTAGACTTCATGAGGGATGAGTGGGAGGGGTAGACCTCTCCAAGGGGATCATCAATGGTGGAGTATGTACTGATTTACTGGGAGAAGCTCGTGGAGCTCATGGGCTTAGCTAGAAGAAACCTAGCAAGGACACAGAGGAAGCAGAAGGTCTGGTACGACCGCTCAGCATGTGCCCACCCCTATGCTACCGGGGAGCAGGTGATGCTTCTCATCCCTGTGAAGAGGAACAAGAACTATTGAGTCCTGTGATGTGCTTGGGGCTCAGGTCTCTAGGCAGCTTCATCTAAAAGCCATTAGAAAGCTAGTGTTTAGGAAGAGACCTGTTATTAGAAAGACAAAACAAGATAAATTCCATCCAGATTTGTGCTATGACAAATTTCTCTTGGAATCTTCATCTAAATGTCATTAGAATGCACTGCTAGTGTTTACAAAGAGACCTGTAGGGGAGAAAGACAAACAACTCAGCTAATTATTGATCCGTGCCAGGGACAAATGTCTCAAGGAAACCTCGCCTGGAAGACAGGAGGATGGACTTTTAATGGTTTAGCGAGCTCGGTTCGTGAGCAAGGCCAACAAATGAGAATTTCACTCCTGATTTGTGCTAGAGATAAATGTTTCAAAGCATCCTACTGCAAATGGCATTTTTTTGGAAGACATCGGTTTATGACAAAGACGACAAATTATTAATTCATTCCTGAGCTGTGCTACTGACAAATTTCACAAGGAGTCATGTTGTGCTACTGATTTGGAAGAGAACGGTTCATGTGCAAGAGGAAAGATGAGAATTTCATTTCTGAGCTCTGCTAGGGCCAAATTTCTCAAGCTATTACGATAGACTGTTAATGCTTTGCAACTGATCGTTTCCTGAGAAAGAGAATTTTGTTCCTGATCTGTCGTAGGCACAAATGTCCCTAAGACTCCTCTTCTGAAAGCCGTGAAGATGCACTGCTGATTGTTACGGAGACATCGAGTCATGAGGAAAAAAAGGAGAAATGGGCATTTCATTCCTGACAGCGCTAGGTATAAATATTTCAAGGAATCATGCTCAAAAAGCTATTACGATAGACTGGACATGGTTTTTAAGAAGTCGGTTCGTGAGAAAGAGAAAAAAATTCTTGCTCTCTGCTGGGGACCAATTCCTCAATTAATCATGCTTCGAAAGCAATGAGGATGCACTGCCAATAGTTTGGAGGACATCAGTTCGAGAGAAAAAGAAAAAAACGACTGAATTATTACTGATCCGTGCTAAGGACAAATTTCTCAAAGACACCTCATCTAAAAGTCATTGGGCTGCTTGCTTATGGTTTGGAAGAACTCGGTTCGAGAGAAAGACCAAACATGAGAATTTCATTCCTAATCTGAGCTAGCGATCAATTTCTCAAGGAAGCATGCTTGAAAAGTCGTTAGGATTGATTGTTAAGGGTTTTGAAGCGCTCAGTTGGTGAGAAATACTAAAAATAGGCAATTCATTCCTGAGCTGGCTTTGGGACACGTGTCTCAAGGATTCTTCATCTAAATACCTTCAGGCTGCACAGCTAGTGGTTTGGAAGAGGTCGGTAGGTGAGAAAGATGAAGAAAGAGAATTTCATTCCTGTGCTGTGCTAGTGAAAAATTTCACAAGGAGTCATGCTTGAAAAGTCACTAGTGTGTACTGCTCCTGATTTGGACAAGATCGCATCGTGAGAGACGACAAATGAGAATTTCCTTGCTGACTGTGCTAAGGAGATGATGCTCAAGGAATGATCCTTGAAAAGCCATTAGGATGAACGGCTAGTGGTTTGGAAGTCATCATTAAAGGAGAAACACTTAAAATGAGAGTCTTCATTCCTGAGTTGTGCTATTAACAAATTACTTTAGGAATCTTTGTGTAAAAGCCATTAAGATGCACTGCTAATGGTTGCGGAGAGCTCGATTCACGCGAAACAGGTGAAGAGGTTGAATGGGACCCTAAAGATGCTGCTGATAACCATTATGGTCCAGTACCCGTAGGATTGGGACAAGTTATGTACCCCACCTGCTGTTCGCAAAGAGGGTAGTGCGCCAGGAATGCACTAGCTTTTCCCCGTTCGGGTTGCTGTATGGGAGGAGAGCCAGGGGACCCCTAGACTTCATGAGGGATGAGTGGGAGGGGTAGACCTCTGCAGGGGGATCATCAATGGTGGAGTATGTACTGATTTACTGGGAAAAGCTCGTGGAGCTCATGGGCTTGGCTAGAAGAAACCTAGCAAGGACACAGAGGAAGCAGAAGGTCTGGTACGACCGCTCAGCATGTGCCCACCCCTATGCTACCGGGGAGCAGGTGATGCTTCTCATCCCTGTGAAGTAGAACAAGAACTATTGAGTCCTGTGATGTGCTTGGGGCTCAGGTCTCTAGGCAGCTTCATCTAAAAGCCATTAGAAAGCTAGTGTTTAGGAAGAGACCTGTTATTAGAAAGACAAAACAAGATAAATTCCATCCAGATTTGTGCTATGACAAATTTCTCTTGGAATCTTCATCTAAATGTCATTAGAATGCACTGCTAGTGTTTACAAAGAGAAGTGTAGGGGAGAAAGACAAACAACTCAGCTAATTATTGATCCGTGCTAGGGACAAATGTCTCAAGGAAACCTCGCCTGGAAGACAGGAGGAGGGACTTTTAATGGTTTAGCGAGCTCGGTTCGTGAGAAAGGCCAACAAATGAGAATGTCATTCCTGATTTGTGCTAGAGATCAATGTTTCAAAGCATCCTACTGCAAATGGCATTTTTTGGAAGACATCGGTTTATGAGAAAGACGACCAATTATTAATTCATTCCTGAGCTGTGCTACTGACAAATCTCACAAGGAGTCATGTTGTGCTACTGATTTGGAAGAGAACGGTTCATGTTCAAGAGGAAAGATGAGAATTTCATTTCTGAGCTCTGCTAGGGCCAAATGTCTCAAGCTATTACGATAGACTGTTAATGCTTTGCAAGTGATCGTTTCCTGAGAAAGAGAATTTTGTTCCTGATCTGTCGTAGGCACAAATGTCCCTAAGACTCCTCTTCTAAAAGCCCTGAAGATGCACTGCTGATTTTTACGGAGACATCGAGTCATGAGAAAAATGAGAAATGGGCATTTCATTCCTGACAGCGCTAGGTATAAATATTTCAAGGAATCATGCTCAAAAAGCTATTACGATAGACTGGACATGGTTTTTAAGAGATCGGTTCGTGAGAAAGAGAAAAAGAGAAATAAATTCTTGCTCTCTGCTGGGGACCAATTCCTCAATTAGTCATGCTTCGAAAGCAATGAGGATGCACTGCCAATGGTTTGGAAGACATCAGTTCGCGAGAAAAAGAAAAAAACGACTGAATTATTACTGATCCGTGCTAAGGACAAATTTCTCAAAGACACCTCATCTAAAAGTCATTGGGCTGCTTGCTTATGGTTTGAAAGAACTCGGTTCGAGAGAAAGACCAAACATGAGAATTTCATTCCTAATCTGAGCTAGCGATCAATTTCTCACGGAAGCATGCTGCGAAACGCGTTTGGAGGCACTCTCAATGGTTCGGAAGCCATAGGTTTATGAGAAAGAAAAAAATGATAAATTCATTCCTGTTCCGTGCTGCAGATACATTTCTGAAGGACTCATGCTTGAAAAGTCGTTAGGATTGATTGTTAAGCGTTTTGAAGCGCTCAGTTAGTGAGCAATACTAAAAATAAGCAATTCATTCCTGAGCTGGGCTTGGGACAAATGTCTCAAGGATTCTTCATCTAAATACCTTTAGGCTGCACATCTAGTGGTTTGGAAGAGGTCGGTAGGTGAGAAAGGTGAAAAAAGAGAATTTCATTCCTGTGCTGTGCTAGTGAAAAATTTCGCAAGGAGTCATGCTTGAAAAGTCACTAGTGTGTACTGCTCCTGATTTGGACTAGATCGTATGGTGAGAGACGACAAATGAGAATTTCGTTGCTGACTGTGCTAAGGAGATGATGCTCAAGGAATGATCCTTGAAAAGGCATTAGGATGAACGGCTAAGGGGTTTGGAAGTCATCGTTTGGCGAGAAACACTTAAAATGAGTCTTCATTCCTGAGTTGTGCTATTAACAAATTGCTCTAGGAATCTTTGTGTAAAAGCCATTAAGATGCACTGCTATTGGTTGCGGAGAGCTCGATTCACGCGAAACAGGTGAAGAGGTTGAATGGGACCCTAAAGATGCTGCTGATAACCATTATGGTCCAGTACCCGTAGGATTGGGACAAGTTATTTACCCCACCTGCTGTTCGCAAAGAGGGTAGTGCGCCAGGAATGCACAGGCTTTTCCCCGTTCGGCTTGCTGTATGGGAGGAGAGCGAAGGGACCCCTGGACTTCATGAGGGATGAGTGGGAGGGGACTGATTTGGACTAGATCGTATGGTGAGAGACGACAAATGAGAATTTCGTTGCTGTTTGTGCTAAGGAGATATTGCTCAAGGACTGATGCTCTGCTCATGGTTTGGTAGAGATCACTTAGTGAAAAATAGAAAAATAGGAAACTACTTCCTGAGTTGCGTGAGTGACAAATTTTTTAAGGAATCTTTGTTTAAACACCACTAGGTTGAATTACCGTTCACTTTGTGAAGATCGGCTCGTGAGAAAAGGAAACATGAGCGATTTATTCCTGATCTATTTCACGAGCCACGCTTCAAAAGCGATTAGGATGCTATAATGCTCATTTGACAGAGATCGATTTGTGAGCAATATTAAAATCAGATAATTATTCCTGGTCTTTTCGAGTGGGCAATTTCTTAAGGTGTCTTCGTCCGAAAGCCATAAATAATATCTCCTGCTGCTCTGAAAGAGATCGGCTCATGAGAAAGTCAAACAATGAGAAACACATTCGTGATAACTGCTAGGACGAATTTCTCATGGACTCCAGCTTGAAAAGCTGCCAGGATGCTCTATTAGTGAGAAAAGAGCAAATATTCAAATCTTTCCTGAGCTGCGCTAGCGACCAATTGCTCAAGGAATCTTTGTTTAAAGGCCACGAGGATGCACTAGTCGTTATTGGTAGAGATTGGTTTGTGAGAAAAAGGATCGTGAGAGATTCATTTCCGAAGTGGGCTAGGGACTAATTTCACATGGAATCACGCTTCAAAAGTCATTAGTATTGTTTGTTTGCGGTTTGGAAGAGATTCCTTTGAGAGATTACCGAAAAGGAGATCTACATTGCTGAACTATGCTAGTGACAAATTTATCAAGGAATCTTTGTCTGAAAAACATTACAAGACAGTGCTAAGCGATTGGTAAAGTGTTTGAGAAAGACGAAAAATGAGAAACCCATTCCTGATCATTGCTGGGTCAAATTTCTCATGGAATGATGCTTGAAAAGCCACCAGGATGCTCTCCTAATGGTTTGGACGAGATCTATTAGTGAGAAAAATACAAATATGCAAATCCTTCCTGAGCTGTGCTAGCTCAAGGAATCTTTTTTTCAACGGCACGAGGATGCACTACTGGTCAGTTGTTAAGAGATCGGTTCGTGAGAAAAAGAAACAGGACAGATTAATTCTTGATCTGGGCTTTGGACAAATTTCACATGGACTCGCCCTTCAAAAGAGTTTTATTCCTGATGTATTTCACAAAGAGCCACGCTTCAAGAGCCATTAGGCTGCTATAATGCTCATTTGACAGAGATCGGTTGGTGAGCTATACGAAAAGCCGATATTTATTCCTGCTCTGTTATAGGGAATAATTTCTCAAGGACTCTTTGTCTGAAAGCCATAAAGAATGTTCCCTGCCGCTTTGAAAGAGATCGGCTCGTGAGAAAGTCAAAAAATGAGATGACCATTCCTCATCTGTGCTGGTGACTACTCTTTCATGGAATCATTCTTGAAAACACCATAGGATGCACTGCAAATGGTTTCGAAAAATGCGATTCTTGAGAAGCACAGGAAATGAAAAATTTATCCTTGAGCTATGCTACTCACAAATTTCTCATGGAATCATGCTTTGAAGGCCATTGGAATGCATTGATAATGGTTTGGAAGTGATCGGTTCGTGCATAATAAGAAAATGAGATATAGAGGCCTCAGCTGTGGTACTAATAAATTTCTCAGGGACCCGTCTTGTAAAAGCCATTAGGATTGTCTCCTGCCGGTTTGAAAGAGATCGGGTCATCAGACAGACGAAGAAAGAGCTATTAATTCCTGAGCTGTGCTACTGAAACATTTCTCATGTAATCATGCTTCAAAAGACATTAGGATGCTCTGCTCATGGTTTGCTAGGGATCGGTTAGTGAGAAATACAAAAAATATGAAGATGCTTCCTCAGCTGCACGTGATACATTTTTCAAGGAACCTTTGTTTAAACGTCACTAGGCGGCACTACTGGTCTGTTGGTAGGGATCCTTTAGTGTGAAAAGGAAACATGAGCAATTCATTCCTGATCTCTGCTGGGGACAAATGTCACAACTAATCATGCTTCAAAAGATAGTATTGTCTGCTTGTAGTTTGGAAGAGATGGGTTTGTGAGAATACTGAAAATGAGAAATACATTGCTGATCTGAGCTATGGAAAATTTTTGCAAGGAATCATCTTTTAAAAGCCATTAGGATGCTCTGATAGTGGTTTATAAGAGATCGGTTCCTGAGAAATATGACTAGTGGCATTTAAACAAAGATTCCTTGAGAAATTGGTCGCTAGGGCAGCTCAGGAAGGATTTTCACACTTGTTATATTTATTACTAAGAGATCTCATCCAAGCCATTAGCAGAGCATGCTAATGTCTTTCGAAGCATGATTCCATGAGAAATTTCTCACTATCACAGATCAGGAATATAATTCGCATAATCCAGATTTCTTAGAATTTCAAACCACTAGCAGAACATGCTAATGGCTTTTAAAGATGATTCCTTGAGTACTTCCTTGGCTCCTCACCTCTCTTCCTTCCACATCACTGGGCAAGAGTTCCTGGTCACGGCATGCTAGCCCTGGTCTCTACCTTGCTTCAGCGGATGTGAGCATTCTGGTTAGGGCAGAGAGAGACGAAGAGAATGGGCTAGAACCATTGAGAATGTAGGTACCTACTCTTTGTGGGTGGGGGAAGGGGGGATTCTGTTTACCCCCTCCCCAGCCCTGCTGCACTTGTAGTTTACTCCCGGCCCCTCCCTTGCTCCAGGGACTAACCCTAGCTCCTGCCCCACTGTGCTTTTGAGGTGTCAGCGGAGCAGGTTGTGGTTGTACGTTAAAGCAGCGAAGAAAGTGGTGGGGGGGGTGGGCGGGCAGAGGAATTGGGTGCTGTGCCAGGGCCGGTTCTGGCTTTTTTGCCGCCCCAGGCAAAAAAGCCTCCCGCTGCCCCGCGCTCCCCGGCAGGGGAGGGCGCCAAGCCCGGCCGCGGCCCCTCTTTCCCTGTCCCGCCGGAGCGCCGTGGGGAGAGCGGCGAGCCCGGCCGGGGCCCCGCTCTCCCCGACCGGCTGGAGCACCGGAAGGAGGGCAGCGAGCCAGCTGTGACTCTGCTCTCCCTGGGTGAGTGCCGCCCCCCTCCAGGTGCTGCCCCAAGAACATGCTTGGTAGGCTAGTGCCTGGAGCCAGCCCTGGCTGTGGCCCCCACAATGCCTGGGACCTATTTGAAAGGCTGAAGTCACACTGTCCCCTTTATCCAGGGTGTGCCCACTACACCCATATCATGCAGTCCTCCGCACGAGAAGGGGGAGCATGTTCCCAGCTGAACGGTGTTCATCCAGGACTCACCGACCCCTATTTCAGGATGAGAGAGTGAGCTGGGAGAGAGGCCTGCAATTATCAGTGGCTTCTGGATTCCCCTGGGAAAGGGTTAACCAGGGGCTTAGTTTAGTCCACACTTGGCTTTCTCGGCAGTGCTGGACTCTGGTGGCAGGGAGGGGTCCAGCTCGCACCCTTTGACCTGGCAGGGAAAGTGACCTCAAGGTCAGGATGTTCTCACAGGTTGTTGTAGTTACTGGGACTTTTTCAGGGAGGATTGTTGGCTTGTCGGTCCTTGGCTAGCTCCCCTCCTCCTAGAGCTGTGCAGTAACCTGAACATCCCCCCTCCCTCCCCCACGAGGACAGGGTTTCAGGGGCCCTGGGAGCCAGGGCTTCTCTCTGCAGCCTGGAAGCCCAGGCCCCCCAGCAGCCTGTCAAGCAGGTGGGCAGGCGGGCGAGCTGGCAGGGAGCCAAGCAGCTTTCCGTGTGAAACCTGCCTGCTTTCTGTCGGAAGGTTTGTCCAAATCGACGTGTTCTCACGAAACATTTGGATTTTGACAAGCTGGCAATTTCTGATGGAAAAACAGTTCCACAGGCAAATTCTGACCAGCGCCTCTCCTGACCGCATAGCTCCCTGCATCTTTGCTGAGCGTGGAAACAGAATGGACTTGACACAGGTGGTTGTGCCCTGGGATGCCATCTCAGGCCAGCTCCCCCAGTGCTCCGGCGCTCACATTCTCCTAGTGGTGACGTCTGACCCTGGGGAGATGAAAGGCCTCTGCAGGTTGTTTCCTGCAGTGTGAGCTTTGGCTGCAGGCTTCTGTCCCCAGCCATGCCAGGAAGGAATCTGTCTAGCCAGGCTGGGTGTCTTCCCTCATCTGTGGTCAGAGGTCACACGGGCCCTTCCAGTGACCAGGTAGCAGCATCTGGCCCTGGAAAAACACAGACATCTGCCGTGTGCTCACCCCAGAGATTTCTTTCTTTCTTTAAACTGAAGAGGCCTCTCTCCTGTAGCCTCAGCAGAGGCTGCGAGGAGGCCAGCAGGCCCTGTGGCCCTCCCGCAGACTCGGGGAGGCCCTGACCAGTAGCTCTAAAGGCCAGAAGACCCCACAGGACAGGTGGGGAACGGGACTGTGACGTTACGTTGCTGTTCCATGGTTCCTTTCTCCTCAGCTGAAGAAGAAACTGAGCCCTGAAGCAAGGCTGGAGACTGATTTGTCTGTGGGGCTGACCCAGTATTCACCACAGGGGGGAAGAAGGAACAGTCATGTTGGTGGTCTCCTTCTTCTCCCCCCTTGCCCCAGCGTTGCCAACCTCAAGAAATCAGAAGTCAGGAGCCAGGCCCTGGGACCGTGAGATTGGCCCCAAAACTCAGGCGAGCTAAACAAACAAAAAACAGAACATGTTTTCACAGCCAGCTTTTGACTTTTGACTTCCTGGCCAACGGGTGTGATCATCCCAGGTAGAAAAGTCAGCCTGTAATGCCCAGCTCCTGCTGGCTGCTCCGATGGAGACTCCACTTCCCCTCTCCTCCCCGTAAGGCAGGGGAACTGCCAGCCACTGCCTGGTACTGTCTGCACCCAGCAGCAACACTCCTCTGCCTCCCGCCGCCCTCTCCTCTGCTGAGGTCCCCCGTGCCCTGCACTGGCACCCTCTCTGCTATGGGGTCAGACACGCGGGGAGAGCAGGGCAGGTCTGTGCCCTCAGCCCCGGGGCTCTCGCACAGAGCTCTGCCCGCAGGCCCAGCCCTGAACATCACGGCATCAGAGGAACTTCTCCCACTATCACGGCAGCTCCTCCTGTCTGCACCCAAAGCCCCAGACTCGCACTCAGCCCCTGAGAGTTGGCCACATTGCAGCATGGTCCAGCCCCAGCTGCTGGGAAGGGACGGCCATCCCACCTCACTGGCTGGGGGAGCTGCCACAATCCCCCATCTGCCAGCCCCAGCACTGTCCTCTGCGCACAACCCCCCAGCCTCTCCCCTGCCCCCTACGTCCCCCTTCACTCCCCCTCAGCCTGCCCCCTATCCCTGCCCCCACATCCCCCTGCCCCCATGTCCCCCTCCAACGCTCACAGCCTCCCACTACCCCACATCGCCTAACAGTCCTTGTGTCCTTTGTCACACATTTTGATGAATTGTGCCACATGCTGGCAGGTTGCAAGGTCAAGAGGCATGCATGCAGGTGAACCACCTGGGTGCTCTTTTCCAGAACTATACGAACATGGAGCTGTTCCCTCTAATGCACCAAGCATGGAGCCCGCTCAGATCTCCGCTGCAGTTTTGACCATTGTAAATACCTCGCACATTATCCAGCAGTACGTGCAAACCGGGCGAGGAAGCGACGAAAGCGTGAGTACTATACTGATGAGGACATGGCCACAGACATTCCTAGAAGCATGGTGTGAAAATGCGGTTCTGGCGGAACCCAACTGAGAGTGCCAACTCAGGACAATTGCTCAAACAGGGCAGTTACAGCCCAAGGCTGGGTTTTTTTCCACCTCTAAGGCAAACCAAACCAGCCAGACTAAGAGGACTTCGGTCTCACCCCACTGGCTAACCGCAAGTCTCACAAGCAATCTCCTTAGACACTCCAGTTTCCCAGTATTACCACCAGTGCCACTCGTTATGGGGACAAATGGTTATGAAAACCAATACCCAAGTAAAAGAAGAAGGTTCTCCTGATCCCAAAGGACCAAGCCCCAGACCCAGGTCAATATACTAATCAGATCTTACCCACAAATCACGCTGTTGCCAATCCTTTAGAATCTAAAATCTATAGGTTTATTCATAAAAGGAAAAAGATAGAGATGAGAGTTAGAATTGGTTAAATGGAATCAATTACATACAGTAATGGCAAAGTTCTTGGTTCAGGCTTGCAGCAGCGATAGAATAAACTGCAGGTTCAAATCAAGTCTCTGGAATACATCCCCCGCTGGGACGGGTCCTCAGTCCTTTGTTCAAAGCTTCAGCTTGTAGCAAAGTTCCTCCAGAAGTATGAAGCAGGATTGAAGACAAGATGGAGATGAGGCATCAGCCTTATATAGTCTTTTCCAGGTGTAAGAACACCTTTGTTCTTACTGTGGAAAATTACAGCAAAATGGAGTCTGGAGTCACATATGCCAGTCCCTGCATACTTTGCTGGGTTACAAGGTGTATCTGCCTTCTCTCAATGGGTCCATTGTATAGCTGATGGTCCTTAATGGGCCATCAAGCAGGCTAGGCAGAGTTAACACCAGTTTGTCTGGGATGTCACCCAGCAGCATAGCATAAGTTTGAAATACAAACAATATAGAGCCAATATGCATAACTTCAACTACAAAATTGATACACACATATAGACAGCATAATCATAACCAGTAAACCATAACCTTGTCTTTGACACCCCATTTGAGCCCCTTTATACAAGATTTGGTGCCACTACAGGACCTTGGTTGCAACAATGATCTATATGGTCCCAGATTATATCAATAACGTCACACCCCCAATGCAAAATTGATGCAGGAAGGGATGTCACAAACATCACTGACTGCATCCTAAGAGCTCTCCACTCTAGACAATGCATCAGCTACAATATTTTCCTTTCCCCTTATGTGGACTATATCCATTTCATACTTCTGAAGGGCTAAACTCCAACGCAGCAACCTGGAGTTGTTGCCCTTGGCCTTGTGCAGCCAGACCAGAGGGGCATGATCACTCAACACAGTGAATTTTTTATTGTACAAATAGGGCTTTAGTTGCTTGACAGCCCAGACAATGGCATAACATTCCTTTTCAATGGTAGCATAATTTTGCTCAGTGGGGGACAATTTCTTACTTAGATATGCCACGGGATGTCTCTTACTTCCTTCCCCCTCTTGCATTAGCACTGCCCCCAGCCCAATATTGGAAGCGTCTGTACATAGTAAAAAAGGCTTTTCAAAATTTGGGCTGGCCAAAACTTACAATGGTGCTGCAAGCACTGGTGGATCACAAGGGACGTTTCACTGACATGAACGTGGGATGGCCGGGAAAGGTTCATGACACTTGCGTCTTCAGGAACTCTGGTCTGTTTGAACAGCTGCAGGAAGGGACTTACTTCTCAGACCCAAAAAATTATTATTGGAGATGTTGAAATGCCTATAGTTATCTTCAGGGACCCAGCCTACCCCTTAATGCTCATGAAGCCATACACAGGCATCCTGGACAGTAGTAAGGAGCAGTTCAACTATAGGCTGAGCAAGTGCAGAATGGGGGTAGAATGTAGTTTTGGACATTTGAAAGCGCGCTGGCGCAGTTTACTGACTCGGTTAGATCTCAGCACAACCAATATTCCCATTGTAATTGCTGCTTGTTGTGTGCTCAACAATATCTGTGAGAGTAAGGGGGAGACGTTTATGGTGGGGTGGGAGGTTGAGGCAACTCGCCTGGCAGCCAATTTTGCACAGCCAGACAACAGGGCGATTAGAAGAGCGCAGCAGGGCACGCTGCACATTAGAGAAGCTTTGAAAGCCAGTTTCACGACTGTCCAGGGTACGGTGTGACAGTTGTGTTTGTTTCTCTTGAAGTTACCCACCCCCTATATATATGAAAGGAAATAAAGTCAAAATTGTTTAAAAAACGTTCTTTATTATTTGTTGCACAACACATTGAGAGAAATCAGAAGGTAGACCGGGGAGGGGGGGATTGGTTTGGGGGGGTGGAGGAGGAGGGAAGGAAAAGTCCAGAAACCAAATCAAAAGTTTGCATATGTCAGCTTTCTGCTGCTTGGGATATCCTCTGGGGTTGAGTGTGTGGGTCCCATAGACTCCACCCTCATGTTCTTGGGTGTCTGGGTGAGGAGGCTATGAAACTTGCAGAGGAGGGAGGGCAGTTATACAGGGGCTGCAGCAGCAGTCTGTGGTCTTGCTGCCTTTCCTGCATTACATCCACCATACAGCGCAGCATGTCAGTTTGCTTCCCCATGAACTTGACCATAGCGTCCTGCCTGCTCTCATTGCATGCGTCCCTCCTCTCTTCATGTTCCTGTAATGCTTTACGGGACTCTGCAATTGTTTCAACTGGGCCCTATCAGTGCGGGAGGACTGCACGAATTCGGCGAACATGTCGTCCTGAGTTTGTTTTTTCCGCCTTCTAATCTGGACCAGCCTCTGGGATGGAGTAGATAGGGGCCGCTTTGAAACATTTGCACCTGCGGGAGGAGACAAAGGGAAGGTAGTATTTTAAAAGATACATTTCGGAGAACAAATGGGACACTCTTTCTCAGTGAAATGCAATTCATAGTACACAGCACATGTTCTTTCTGTACAAGTTAGCATTTTACCTCTTATACTGAAGTGCCTGCCACTTTGGTGTGAGTAAACCATCACACACGGCTGGGCAACAGAATTCAGCTTGCCCTATAGGCACGTGGGGTTCTGCTTCTTCCGCATTCATTTCAATGCTTTCAAACTGCTGGGCCCCCTTTCCCATAGCAAGCAATGCCTGGTGGGTTTGCCATATAAAAGGAGGGCCTGTGGGCTCTCTGGGATGATTGCTTCAAACAACACCTGTCCCCCGCCCCCGCACCCACCGCGTGGCTCCGATGAGGCTCTGAGCAGGGACGAGCCCTTTAAACTAAGGTTTCCCCCCGCCCCCCACCACATGGCTCCGATCAGGCTCTCACTCACCAGAAGTACCTTCTCCAGGGTCATGGTCTGGGAGCCCGCCTTGGGAGTGAGGGGAGGCTACTGGCTCCAGCGTTAAGAATAGTTCCTGGCTAGGGGGGGAAACGGATTCCCCACTTGCCGCCTGTGCACTCTCCTCCTCCTCTTTGTACTCCAATAACTCATCGCTCCGTGCAACTCCCCCCTTGCAGGTGTCCACGGACAGTGGTGGGGTAGTGGTGGCGTTACCCCCCATAATTGCATGCAGCTCACGGTAGAAGCGGAATGTATGGGTCTGTGACCCAGAGCACCTGTTCGCCTCCCTGGCTTTTTGGTATGCTTGCTGGAGCTCCTTGATTTTTGTACAATACTGCTCTGTGTCCCTGGAGTAGCCTCTTCCATCATGGCCCTGGAGACTTTAGCGTACGTATTTGCGTTCCTTTTTTTGGTATGTAGTTCTGCCATAACAGATTCATCTCCCAAACACACAATGAGATCTAGGACCTCCCGTTCGGACCATGCTGGAGCTCGTCTGTAAATCCGGGACTGCATGATCTCTTGTGATGGTGGACTCTGCATGGTCGCCTGTGATGGTGGACTGTGCTGATGGTTACCTGCGCTGATAGTGACCAAACAGGAAACGAAATTCAAAAGTTCCAGGGGCTTTTCCTGCCCACCTGGCTAATGCATCGGAGTTGAGAGTGCTGTCCAGAGCGGTCACAAGGGAGCATTCTGGGATAGCTTCCAGAGGCCAATAACGTCAAATTGCGTCCACAATACATTCAACCCGGGATTGCAATCTCGATTTAAGCGCTACTCCACTTGCCAAGGTGGAGTACAGAACTTGGATTAAAGAGCCCTTTAAATCGAAAAAACCAGTTTGGTTGTGTGGACGGAATCTTTTTTTTTTTTCTTCAAATTAACTTGGCTAATTCCGAAATAATCGACTAGTGTAGACCAGACTCAGTGCTTGCGACAGGGGAAGAGCTGCCTGTTGGGGCGTGGTGGTCAGTTTCCCAGATTTCTGGGAGGGGCGCTCCAACTGGTTCTGCTTTGCAATGCTAAGAGGAACCCCGAGATCCTGATTCTAGTCCTTGTCGCTGCCAATATCACCTGGAACAAGTGTTACACCCCCATCACTTTCTGCACAACCCCAGTTCCCTCTATCTCCTCTGGCTTGATCCTCTCCATTTAGTGCATTTTTCGTCTGGAAGGCCGATGATATGGTAATGCTGCAGAGTCCTGCTGATAAATTAAATCCCTGGCTCACACCTGCCCGGCTTCAGAAACGTTGGCATTCTCAGGGAGGAGGGAGGGAGCCCAAGAAATCGGGTATCTGCGGTAAATAAAAAATGGACAGGTGGGGGCTCCTTCCCTACCCACAGGCCAGGCTTGAGGCCAGCAGTTGAAAAAGCAAGATAAGCTGGGTGTGGAGTGGCGCTTTCCCCATAAAGGCATGGAGCCCCGGCTCTGGTTTCTGATGTGGAAGTGGGGGACACTTCAGGTTGCTAACTCGCCGGCTCAGCTGCAGCCTCAGGATGGGTGAGTTTTATTGAAATGACCAGTATTTCACACAGCCTGGAGATGTAGGGCCAGAGCCTGGTGGTGGGCACCAGAGCCCCAGGCGGTGTGGGCACGTGGGGGAGGTGCAGTGGCAGGGCATTCTATCCGGCCCCTGTGGGACACCATGTGCCCTGAGTGCCCAGGCACAGGAAGGAACGTGCCCAGACAGACGCAGTAACTACCACATAGAGAGGGGCAGCCTGCACTCCTCTCAGTGCCGCCCCTCAGCCCGGGCAGGTGCACAAGAGGGAGGGGAGCCCTGGTGCATCCTCTGCTTTCCCGACCCTGCCTGGCCGAGGCACAAGGGATGGGGGCGCAGTGAGGTACATGCTGCTTTTCCTTTGAAACGGATCAGCATTTCCCCCAGCAAGTGCATGCTGCAGCATGAGCCTGACTAGCTAGGAGTCTGGCAGTGCCCACTGGTTAATAAAGCATGCCCTTGGAGCCACGGGGTGCCAGGAGCCTGTTGGGGGAGGGGTCCCTTCCTCAGCACTCGGCGGAACCCTAGGCAGGAATCCTCCCTCCCTGCTCCAAGTACCTTTGGGGATTGGGGCCAAAGTACTTTAGAACATATGGGGAAACTGAGGCACAGAGCAGCACAATGAGTTTTTCAAGGTCACAGGTAGAACTCAGACCTTCTGAGTCTTAGACGAACATCCCTCCCACTGGACCACACTGCCCATCTACTATTACAGTATGTGAACTGCTGCTAGCTGGCAGTGTCCCCGCTCCTCTGGGTGTCAGGAGAAGGGGAAGCATGATGGATGATTGGTCCCAAATTGTTATTTCACTTAAATTCCAAACATTGTAGTTCTGGCTTGGCAGATACACTGAAATCCTTCTCCTTTAAAGCTTTAACCCGTTGCCTGCCATGGGGTTACGCATTTCTCTTCTCTCTCACAGTGAAACCTGAAATTGGTGGCAGCTTGTCACAGTTACTTGGGCTGTGACATTGTCTGAAGACAACGTTATGTTCATGTGGCCGTAGAAGCATCTCCTGACGCCAGGAAATCTTCATTTTCCCTTATGCAACGCAGAGTCGATACTCGTTTCTCCAGCCCTCGAACCTTCTCTTCCAATATGGAGACCAGCTTGCCCTTCGTACAGACAAAGTCGCTTCTGTCCTGTGGAAGAAAGACAAACATGGCACAACCTGTGCAGGTTACACCAGCTGATCGCTCACCTTCCATATCACCGTCCTCTTAAGAGCTTCCTCAACTGTTGCAGGAACTACTCAGAGAAACCTGCAGATGATAGGACACCTCATCTTATACACTGCTCCTAGTGACACTCTCCAATAGACCCAGCAGTCCTTATTTCCAGGCCCCTTCACTAACCACTGCTGCACACTCCCTCCCACAGCTGGCAATTACAACCAGGCCCTCATGTCCGGTCCCCCTGCTTTGAGAGGGAGTGTGCTCCGCTGGAGTGATTGGAGCAGGGAACTGGGAGTCAGGACTCCTGGGTTCCATTCCTAGTTTCCTATTGACCTGTGGGACTTGGGGTAAGTTGCTGCCCCCTCTAGGCTCTGTCCCCAGCAGTCAAATGGGGATTTCATACTTTCCCACTATCGGAAAGTGCTGGGAGAATCCCCCAGCAAAAGCTGCTCTGACAGTGCTAAGCAGCATCTGTTTGCTTGTGAGAATGTCCTATGGGACTGTGTCAAAAGCCTTATTAACACCAAGATAGATCACATCTACTGTTTACCCACCTCCACTAGGCCCCTAACCCTGCCAAAGAAGGAGCTAGGATTGGTCTGGAATGATTTGTTCTTGACAAGTCCATGCTCACTAGTCCTAAGAACCAAATTGTCCTGCAGGTGCTGACAAACTGATTGTTTAATAAGCAGAGGCTGCTCCCAATGCTACACTCGGTTTCTCAGAAATGAGTAGACTTTATGGGCAGCAGAGACCGTTAGAGCATCTAAGCTGACCCCCTGCATATCACAGGCCTCCTGTCTACCACAATAGCTACTTTTGGGGCAAACACATTCCGGAAAGACATCTAGTCTTTATTAAATGACATCAAGAGATGGAGAATCCACCACTTTCCATGGTAGCTTCTTCCTGTGGTCAATCATCCTCGCTGTTGAATATTTGTGCCTTATTTGTCATAGGAATTTGTCTCTTTTCACCTTCCAGCCATTGGGTCTTGCTCTGCCTTTCTCTGCTCGATTAAAGAGCCCTTTAATACCCAATATTTTCTCTCCATTAAGGCATTTCAACACTTCAGTGAAGTCACCTTTCAATCTTCTTTTGATAAGGTAAACAGGTTGAGCTCTTTCAATAGTTCACTAGAAGGCATTTTTCTCCAGCCCTCAGAACATTTGGTGGCTCTTTGCTGCCCCAGCTCCAATTTCTAGGACCATCTTTTTCAAAGGAGGACACTAACACTGGAGGCAGTATTCCAATAACAGTCTCACTGCTGCTGTGTCACCTCCCTATCCTACTCACGGCTCTGCTCCTACGTCTAATGATGGCTTTAGCCCTGTTCACCACAGCATCACACTGGGAGCTCATGTTGAGTGGCTTTACCACTCTGGCCCCTAAATCCATTTCAGAGTCACTGCTTTCCTGGATACACGTCCCCATTCTGGAGGTGTGGCCGGCATGCCTTGTTGCCACGCATAGGACCTTGCATTGGGCTCTGCTCAAACTTGTTTTCTTTGAATGGGTCCAGCTGGCCGAATGAGCCAGATCGCTGTATATCACTGCCCTCTCGCCATCAGGAATTACCACTCTGCCTGTATTTTGTCACCCCCCAATCTTATCCGCAGTGATTGTATGTTTTCTCCCAATTCATTGATAACAATTATTTTAAAAAATTATCCTTGAGAGCTTCTTCAGACCCTTAGTACCCAGGACCTGCTCCCCACAGCACAGTGAGAAAGGCTGTCCAGCCCTGCTGGTACATACCGGATAAGCACAGAACAAACACACTTTAGGAGCTGTGTTGTCCATAGGCTCTGAACAACATGTGGGGGTCAGCAGCTTACAAATGCACGACAGACCTGTAGTGTAGACAGGTCTCAACTGTGTCTTGGTTTCCCACCCTGCTCTAAGTTTAGTCACAGCCTCCATGTCTTTTCCGCCATGTCCCTTAACCCCACGTCACTGCAGAAGAGAGATTTTCTGGTAGCCAGCTGGCTCTCCTGCATGTGGATGTCGTTCCAAAAGACGTGCTCTGGCTCAGTCCCATGCTATGGTTGGTTGAAGGAACCACTTGGTCACATTCTAGGCCCTGAGTTATACAGGAGGGGCGACTAGATGCATATAATGGTCCTTTCTGACCTGAACCTCTATCAATCGCTACATTTTCTGCTGCTAGGAAGAGAACTCTGAACCTATTTTCTCTCATTCACTTTCAGTCGGAATAATTTCAATCTAGGCCAAAGGATTTCCTCTTCCATTGTGTCTTCAGCACCTTTGGGAGCAACCAGTTACTGTTACCCACAGGTTTCCAGTTTCAACCTGTCCCTGGGGGAGATGGCCAGGAAAGGGGTTGGAGCTCAACTGCACCTGGCCCAGGTGATGCAACTCCCTAGGGGGATGGGAATAAGTGTGGCGGTCACGTGACAAGACGCAGCCTGTGACTAGGACCCAGGCCTGCTGAGAGATAGAAGGGCAGCCTGTGCTCAGCCAGGAGAGAGACCCCAAGGGAAGCAGGCATGGGAGGGGCTTGGAGCGTCCTTTAAAGGTCAGGGACAAGCTGGGAAGGGGCCAGGTTGAGCACTAAGGACCAGGCCCTAGGAGGGAAAGACAGGGCAGTTTAGGAGATGGGGCACATAGTACAGTTGGTTTCGGCTCCCAGGACCAGACACCCAGAGGTGAAGGTGATTGTCGGGGCTTCTGTCCTTCTTCCCCAGTGTAGATTTGATAGTGGAGAAGACTGATGCCGTAAGGGGGAAGTGAGTTACGCCAAGGTCACCCAGTGAGTTTATATCACGAATGCATACTCGGAAGGATCCAATAGAAACATGGATTTTCCAGTCTCTTCTTTCTAGGAGTCCCCAGGGCTAAGGTAAAACCCCTGTGGCCCCTCCCCATTCTGCTCACCTCCAAGATGTGCTGGAGTTTGTCTGTGCTGGGGGGTGCTGTCAGCAGGATCAAGAGCTCGTCATCCATGTTCTCCGGGCAGGCCTTGCTCAGAGCCTGCCAGCGGAGGGAGACCAGGGGTCAGGATTATGGAACCTGGGGTGACACCTGCCAGGATGACAACAGGCTCTGTAGTCTTTGCCCAGAGCAGCTCCCTGCAGAGGGCCTGGTGCACAGCAGTGTAGGGAACAGCCAAGTTGCTAGGGATGGGAGCTGGGCTTCCTGGCAGAGTCCAGCACCCAAAGCCCAGCATCTGCAAGGAAGGGATTCCCCACAGAGGGGCAACATCATCTCCCACACACAGGGAGTCTCCCCCTGACACTTGATTCATCCTCTGGCCTGTTCCCATCTCTGCCCACCACACTCCCAACTCAGCAGCTCCAGCTACCGAAGGGAGCACGAACCAGAGGCCTTCCTGCTCCTGGGACAGAGGAGTAGGTTGATGATCTACCTGGATGTGAGCGTTGGCCTTCCCCATGCCCAGGGTCTAGACTCCATTCAGGGCAGCGCACAGGAACTGCGATTCCTATTCTGGATCTAGTGGCAGCTTCATTTTGCTGGCAGGAGACTGTACATGAGACCTTGCAGTTGCGGGGGTGACACAGGCACTAACATGTGCATGGGAGTTTGAGCAACAGGGCAGAGGCCTGTCTGGGGCAAGGAGGGCAGGGATTTGGGAAGCAAGAGCAGAGGATCAAACCCTTTCTTAATGTGGGTCGGGATGATCCCCATTTCAAAGATAGAGAAAGTGAGGCACCAGGTGGGAGAGTGACCTGGCCAGGATCACGTTACCGCTCAGTGGCAGGACTGCAAACAACCCGTTCCCTGATCTCCTCACTGGATGCTGCTGCCCCTCCTGTATGACCCCTCCAGCCATCCTCGCCCACAGGCCATCCCCACCACTCTCCAATACCAGGCTGTTTCCACAATGGAAGCAGGCTTGTAACAGAGTTCACTCACCGATAGGTGCCCCTTCCTTCAAGGCCTGGGGTCACAGATTTCTTGGCACGCTAGCACGCCCGCCAGCAGGTTTTTGGCTGGGAACTCAGCCCTTCGGCCAGGCGACCATCTTTTAGTCCCACTCCTTCCTGGGTCGCGCTCATCCCAAACAAAAAGTCAAAAAATGTCTTTAACTGAAACAAGATCCTCTGTCCCTTGGGGGCTTTTCCTCAGCCTGACTTTGGCTCGGCCTGCCCTTGCTGGCCTTGGTAGCCCTTTCTATGGCCCTGTACATCCCCTTCCTTAGAGACCGTGGGAGAACCAGTCCTACCCTGGATTCTAGGTTCTGCCCCAAGGCCCTGTACCGAACAGCTAGGCCTGCTCCTGTACCTTTGTTGCGGTTTCCCCTGGTTTCCCCTCAGCTGGAGCTCACTCTGTAATCCATTTGGCCTAGCTCCAGGCTTTATAGCCCACAGGCCAAGCCCCCCGTTATATACCCTCCTCCTTAGAACCTGGCCCACGCGGGGGCAAGTTCTATTCTTCTCCAAGCTTCATCCCTCCTCATCTCATCGCTGTCACCGGCTGCGCGCTTGTACAGCCTGTGCGCAGTGTCTGCAGCTCCACTGCCAGCTCGCTCGGGGCAAACCTTCTCTTCTGCAGTATCCCGACGCTCTTCCTGCAGCCACTCAGTCTCATGAACAGCTGCTTGCAGAGCCTCTTCTGAAGCCTTTAGCGTCTTCTGTTGCCTTTTTGCTACTGCCGCTGCATCTGCCAAAACCTTTTCGGTCAGGGTCTGAGAACCCACCATGGACTGCTCCACCCTTGTGTTTGTCCCTCCTCCAGTCTGCTTCATCTCTGGGCCAATCATTTCGTCCTTCATCTCCCTGCAGCACTCAACAGGGTCTGCAAGGTCCATGGCCACCCCAGCCACCTCCACCTTGCCTGCCTCATGGGGGTTTGTGTCAGAGGACACCTTCTCCTTTTTTTCTAACTTCTTAGGGCCCTGGCCCCTCGTTCAGCCACTCAGCAATTTCCTAAGCAGGCCGTGTCTTTTGATATGGCCTGCTTCTCTGCCCCCAAAACAGAGAACTCTTGCTCCCATCTTGGCATGAGGCCACGCTTGTACACTTTCTCATGCCCTTCTCCCTGGGCTAACCTTCTCAGCACAGCCCAGGCATGCTCTCCTTCTCTGCTCTTTTTATCCATGGGCATAGCAGACGCTGGGTTGATTTCCCTTTGCAGGATCTCTCACAGGTATTGCTGCTGCTGTGTCTGTAGCTCCACCTGCACTTCCTTCTGCGTCTGTTGGTTTTCTAGGAGCTGCTGGAGAAACCCCTAGATCTGCTTAGCCAGTCCCTGGAACTGAAGTGGGAAATCCAGCGACCAGCTTGGTCCCTTGATACACCTGCTTCGGGGAGGGATAGCTCAGTGGTTTGAGCATTGGCCTGCTAAAACCGGGGTTGTGAGCTCAATCCTTGAGGGGGCCATTTAGGGATCAGGGCAAAAAACTGTCTGGGGATTGGTCCTGCTTTGAGCAGGGGGTTGGACTAGATGACCTCCAGAGGTCCCTTCCAACCCTGATATTCTATGATTCCTTCAGCATCCAAGACTTCCCTCACGGATCACAGGGGGAACTCAATCCTGCCAGCTATGCCAATCATAAATGAATCTACTCATCGTTAGGTGCCCCCCGGCGGCCAGACATGGCATCACAGCCCTCTCGCTGGGCTAGCGTCCCCCATCCATGGTCGCTCCAACACCACGGCAGTTTCTCTGCCTGGTAACTCCGGCCAGGTCACCACCTTTAGTTCACCCTTCTGGGGCCCAGCTTGCCTCACACTAAAAGTCCAAAGAGGTCTTTCCACAGACAGAAGTCCTTCTGCCATCGCTGGGGCACTTGCTCAGCCTGTAGCCCCCTTGCTGGGTTTGGGAACCCTCTCCAGGTGCGTGTACGCCGCCTCCTGTGGGGCCGGTAGGGGAACCCAGTCCCACCCTGACATTGATAGCAGCCCAGGGCCCTGGACCCAACAGCTAGGTCTGCACCTTTCTCTTTGCTGCACTTTTCCAACCTCTCTTCTCAAGTTCCCCTCCAGGCTTTCCTTGCTGCTCTGAACTTCCTACCTCGTTCTCAATCCTGTTGCTACCCCAGCTGGGCTGTATCACCACTGAAGTCTGGCTCTTTAGGGGGGCGGATATGGTGCCTCTCAGTTCGGGCTCATTCTGTAATCAGCTTTCTGTGAGTGCCAGGGGCCTCCATTTCCCCTTCCACTAGCTCCCCATTTACAGAGAGCCAGAGCAGTACCTGCAGCAGGGAGCGGGAGTTGCTGGTGGCCTCAGAGGCACAGGCCCTGCAGCGCCTCGGGCACCTGGCGCAAGTGCCGCATGATACGGAGCTGGCGCATCACATTGGCCGTGACATCCTCCTGCTGCAAGGGAACGAGAACCTGTCTGAGACTCAGACGCCTCCGAGGAATCAGGGGGGATTAACGGCCCCTGGAACCAGCAGCATTTCCATCCAGCCCCTGCCCACCTCTGAGGGATGGATTCCCCCTCCTGACCCCCAGGATGGAGTCTTGTCCTTCCTAGTGACCTCCAGTGGCAACCCCCCTCCTTGTACGGGGAGCTCCTGCCACCTCCCCCTCAGTGCCCCTGACAGCTGTTCCACCTCCAATCCACAGCTCAAGTTCTCAGACCCCTCTCCTACAGCCCCACCCAGGTTGGGTGGGGATGGGACTGTAGCGGGGGGGGCAGGAGGGATTCTGGCAGCAGTGAAGTGGGATGTGGGGAGGTTGAGGCCTTTCCCCAAGTCACCCCAGCCACTAATGCTGAAGCCGCAGGATTGCAGCCCTGGTGAATGGGACGGATCGGCAGCCCCTGCTGACTGAATCCTCCTGTTCTCTCCAGCAGGGCCGGCTTTAGGAAGGGCGGGGCCCAATTCGAACATTTTTGGCGGGGCCCCGGCAGGGATGACTAACAAAAAAAATAATGGAAAAAAAAGCCTTTCATTTCTTCCATGTATTATTTACTTTCCATAACTATATAAATAATAAAATTATATATTATGTACATTGCATCATATATGCTGTTGATCGGTTATTAATGAGCTCCGTTTCACGTGTGTGGGTCCCCACCACTCCCTGAGGGTGTGCTACGGTGACCAGATGTCCTGATTTTATAGGGACAGTCCTGATTTTTGGGTCTTTTTCTTATAGGATCCTATTATCCCCCACCCCCTGTCCCGATTTTTCACACTTGCTGTCTGGTCACCCTAGTGGTGTCCACATGTGTGGGTCCCAGCTGCTCCCTGCCCCCCTCATTGAAGCAGGTGTGCAGGGTTACTGCCCTGGGAACTGCAGGGCACCAGTGGACATGGGGCTGGCTGGAGGCAGGGCAGGATCTCACTGGAGGTAGGGTCTTGCTGCAGGCAGGGCAAGGGGTGCGGGGCTGGCTGGAGACAGGGGTGTGTGGGGCTGGCTGGCTTTGGGCAGGGCCGCAGGGGAGCGCGGCAGGGGTTGCCTGGAGACAGGGCAGGGGGTGCGGCAGAGGCTGGCTGTGGGCAGGGGGTGCAGGGCTGGCTGCAGGCAGGGCAGGGGGGCGGGGCTGGTGCGGGCAGAACAGGGGGTGCAGGGCTGGCTGGAGACGGGGCTGGCTGCTGGCAGGGCAGGGGATGAGGGGCTGGTGCAGGGACAGGGTGCAGCAGAGGCAGCTGGAGCCCCGGCCCTTTAAATAGCCCCTGAGTCCCCCGCTATCCCAGGGCTCTGGGGGCTATTTAAAGGGCCCAGGGCTCCCCTGGTTCTATCGCCCTGGCCCTTTAAATAGCCACGGGAGCACTGGGGAAGCAGTGGGGCTCCAGTGGCTATTTAAAGGGCCGGGGCGGTAGAGGCAGCGGGAGCCCCGGACCTTTTAAATAGCCCCCAGAGACCCGCAGCCCTACCCCAGGGCTCCAGCAGTGGGGGTCTGGTAGCAATTTAAAGGGCCTGGGGCTCTGGCCCCTGCTGGGAGCCCTAGGTCCTTTAAATTGCCCCCTGGGGAAGCCGGGCCACCCTGGTACTGCACACCGGCTCTTGCCGGTACACCGTACCGGGGCTTGGGCATGGGGCCCGATTCAGGGGAATTGGTTGAATTGGCCTAAAGCCGGCCCTGGTGGGGGTATGGCCACAGAGCCGCAGGGAGGGGAACCCTGAGGTGTGGGGGCTGGGTGGGTACTGGGAGTTCCTCCTGAAGGGACGGGGGTTGGCCAAGGTCACTCAGCCCCGGGGTGTGGGAGGGGGACTGGCCAGGGGCACTCAGAGCCCCAGGAAGTGGCAGGGGCTGAGGGGAGGGACTAGCCAGGGGCACTCAGAGCTCGGGGAGGGGCTGTCCGGGGGGGGCACTCACAGTCCCAGGAGGTGGGTGGGGGAGGGGCACACAGGATTTCAGGAATTTCCTGGCAGTGAAGAGCTGCTGGCGGCAGGGAGGAGCCAGCCGTGACAATCCCCACTTGGGATCCCTGGCTGGGCTAGTGGCTATGGGGGCCCGTGGCCAAGCTGCAGCGGAAGGTGACCTGAAGGAAATGCCTCGGCCTCGGCCTCCGGCTAGGAAGGGCCTGGGCCAGACAATGACCCACCGCGCAGTGTCCCAGCTCCCTGCCCCACACCTGCGGGGCACGGCCCCTCCTCTGTAGGGAGGTTGGCATGTACCTTAGTGCTGCTTCCTCCATCCCCAAAGGCCTCTCCCAGCCAGTCTCTGGCAACCCCTGCCATTCAATATGCACATTACCCTGCTGTGACATACCGGGGGGGGAATCCCTCGGGGATGGGGGAGCTGTCACACAGCTGGGCAATTTAACCCGGCTGGGCCGGGGTGACTGTCTCCCTGGAGCTGGGGTGTCAGCCCAGGTGTCTCTCTGCCCTTCCCCCAAGTCACCCCCGGGGGCGGTGGGAGCGCCCCACGTTGCGTTCCAGCCCCACATTCACACCCACAAGTGCTGGTGGGTTCCAATCCCAGCTGAACACGCCCACCTGGCCCTAGTGTGGAGCAGAAGGGCCCAGCGCTGCCCCACAGACCCTCTGGCTCTCCGAACCCGCTCTTACCCATCACCGCAGCACGTCTGGCCCAGGCTGAACGCTGCTGCTCTGTGCAGAGAGGCTGGCACTTCTCGCTCCTGCCGTACGAGGGGCAGGTGCTGCTACCGACTGCTCCCCCTAACCCCCGCCCTGCTGCGCTCTGGGGATGCTGCCCTGCTGTGGAGCTCTCAGGTGTCTTGAACTGGAATTTGTTTGGAGAGAAACTGCTACGGAGCCTTATCAGCCCCGAGTAGAGAGTACCTGGGAGCCTGCCTGGGTTGGGCGGGTCTGGTACAGCCTCCCCCAGATAAGGCTCTTCCCTGGACCTGCCACCCATTGAAATCTGGAACGATTCCCTCCGAGGTAACACCCGGGGCAGCCAGGGCAGGGCAGGGCATGGCCTGCTCCCCTGGAGCGTTAGGGCTTTCAGGATTCAGAGGTGTCCACGGAGCAGGTTGTGATTGTACGTTAAAGCAGCGAAGAAAGTTGGGGGGGCAGAGGAATTGGGTGCTGTGGCCCCCTCATGCCTGGGGCCTATTTGAAAGGCAGCTGTCACACTGTCCCCTTTATCGGGAGTGCCCACTACACCCATCTCATGTAGTCCTCGGCACGAGAAGGGGGAGCATGTTCCCAGCTGAACGGCGTTCGTCCAGGACTCACCGACCCCTATTCCAGGATGGGGGAGTGACCTGAGAGAGAGGTCACCATGTAGCCTGCAATCATCAGTGGCTTCTGGATTCCTCTGGGAAAGGGTTAACCAGGGGCTTAATTTAGTCCACACTTGGCTTTCTCGGCAGTGCTGGACTCTGGTGGCAGGGAGGGGTCCAGCTCGCACCCTTTCACCTGGCAGGGAAAGTGACCTCAAGGTTAGGATGTTCTCACAGGCTGTCGTAGTTACTGGGACCTTCGCAGGGAGGATTGGTGGCTTGTGGGGCATCAGATACCTCCCCTCCTCCTAGAGCTGTGCAGTAACCAGAACGTTACCCCCGCGAGGAGAGGGTTTCGGGGACCCTGGGATCTTGGGAGCCAGGGCTTCTCTCCGCAGCCTGGAAGCCCAGGCCCCCCATCAGCCTGTCAAGCAGGTGGGCAGGCGGGCGAGCTGGCAGGGAGCCAAGCAGCTTTCCGTGCGAAACCTGCCTGCTTTCTGTCGGAAGGTTTGTCCAAATCGACGTGTTCCCACGAAACGTTTGGATTTTGACAAGCTGGCAATTTCTGATGGAAAAACGGTTCCACTGGCAAATTCTGACCAGCGCCTCTCCTGACCGCACAGCTCCCTGCATCTTTGCTGAGCGTGGAATCAGAATGGACTTGACACAGGTGGTTGTGCCCTGGGATGCCATCTCAGCCCAGCTCCCCCAGTTCTCCGGCGCTCACATTCTCCTAGTGGGAGATGAAAGGCCTCTGCAGGTTGTTCCCTGCAATGTGAGCTTTGGCTGCAGGCTTCTGTCCCCAGCCATGGCATTAAGGAATCTGTCTAGCCAGGCTGGGCATCCTCCCTCATCTGTGGTCAGAGGTCACACGGGCCCTTCCAGTGACAAGGTGGCAGCATCTGGCCCTGGGAAAACAGACATCTGCTGTGTGCTCACCCCAGAGATTTCTTTCTTTCTGCAAACTGAAGAGGCCTCTCTCCTGTAGCCTCAGCAGAGGCTGGGAGGAGGCCAGCAGGCCCTGTGGCCCCCCGCAGACTGGGGGAGGCCCTGACCAGTAGCTCTAAAGGCCAGAAGACCCCACAGGACAGGTGGGGAAGGGGACTGTGACGTTACGTTGCTGTTCCATGGTTCCTTTCTCCTCAGCTGAAGAAGAAACTGAGCCCTGAAGCAAGGCACCAGACTGGCTTGTCCGTGCGGCTGACCCAGTATTCACCAGAGGTGGGAGAAGGAGCAGTGAGGCTGGTGGGTTCCTTCTTCTAAAAAGAAAACAAATCAGAGCATGTTTTTACATCCGGCTTTTGACTCCCCGGCCAATGGGTGTGATCATCCCAGATAGAAAAGTCAGCCTGTAATGCCCGGCTCCTGCTGGCTGCTCCGATGGAGACTCCACTTCCCCTCTCCTCCCCGTAAGGCAGGGGAACTGCCAGCCACTGCCTGGTACTGTCTGCCCCCAGCAGCAACACTCCTCTGCCTCCCGCTGCCCTCTCCTCTGCTGCGGTCCCCCGTGCCCTGCCCTGGCACCCTCTCTGCTATGGGGTCAGACACGCGGGGAGAGCAGGGCAGGTCTGTGCCCTCAGCCCCGGGGTTCTCGCACAGAGCTCTGCCCGCAGGCCCAGCCCTGAACATCACGGCGTCAGAGGAGCTTCTCCCACTATCACGGCAGCTCCTCCTGTTGGTGCCCAAAGCCCGGGACTCGCACTCAGCCCCTGAAAGCAGGGCCGGCTCCAGGCACCAGCCGACCAAGCACGTGCTTGGGGCGGCACCTGGTAAGGGGCGGCCAATCTTGGGGTGGTGGGTTTTTTTTTGGGGAGGGGGAGTTTGGTCGCTTGGGGTGGGGTGGGTTGTTTTTGTTTTGTCGGCTGGGCGTGTAGGGGGCACTGGGGGGTGGGATTCGGCAGCAGTGCTCCGGGCAGGGGGGGGTGGCGGCACGGCGGGGCGCTCCATGGGGGCGGGGGCGCTGTTTGGCAGCGCGGCTCGGTGGTGGGGTGTTTGGCGGCGCGGCGCTTGGCGGGAGATATGTGTGGCGGTGGGAGAGTTCAGCAGCACGGCGCGGCGCTCTGCGGGGGGGATGTTCGGTGGCGCTTGGTGGGGGGGTTCGACAGGATGGCATTTGGCGGCGCTCCGCGGGGGGGGTGTTCGGCTCCGCGGCGCTCCGCGGGGGGGGGTGCTCGGCTCCGCGGCGCTCCACGAGGGGTGGGTGTTTGGCGGCGCTCTGCGGGAGGGGGGTGTTTGGATGCGTGGCGCTCCTCGGGGGGCTGAGGGGTTTGGCGGTGTGGTGCTCCGCGGGGGTGGGGTGTGTTCGGCAGCGCTCTGCGGGGGGCGGGGATGTTCGGCGGCGCTCTGCGGGGGGGGTGTTTGGATGCGCGGCGCTCCGCGGGGGACTGGGGGGTTCGGCGGTGTGGCGCTCCGCGGGGGTGGGGTGTGTTCAGCAGCGCTCTGCGGCGGGGGGGTGGTGTTCGGCAGCGCTCCGCGGGGGGCGGGGTGTTCGGCTACGCAGCGCTCCGCGGAGGTGGGGTGGCGTCGCGGTGCTGAGGGCGTGTGTTATGGCAGCGCTATGGAGGGCGGCACTCTTTTTTTTTGCTTGGGGCGGCAAAAAAGTTAGAGCCAGCCCTGCCTGAGAGTTGGGAACTTTGCAGCACGGCCCAGCCCCGGCTGCTGGGAGAGGAAGGCCACCCCACCTCCCTGGCTGGGAGAGCTGCCATGATCCCCCCATCTGCCAGCCCCAGCACTGTCCTGTGCGCACAAACCCTAGCCTCTCCCCTGCCCCCCACATCTCCCTGAGCCTCCCTCCTGCCTCCCTTAGCCTCCTTCCTGTCCCCATCCCCCTGTACCCCCCTCAGCCTCCCTCAGCTCCCCACATCCCGGTCCCCTCAAACTTCCCCCACATTCTTCTGCCCTCTGCCCCCACATGCCCCTGCACCTCCCTCAGCCGCTCTTATATCCCACATGATCACCTCCAACCCCCTCAGCCTCCCCTCTGCCCCATCCCCATGCCCCCCTCAGCCTTCCCCCTGCCCCCCACACTCCCCGGCCCCCTCAGCCTTCTCCCTGCCCCCCACACCCACTACCCCTGTCAGCGTTCCCCCTGCACACTCTGTCTCCCTCATGCCCATATCCCTCTGTCCCCCTCAGCCTGCCCCCTATCCCTGCCCCCACATCCCCCTGCAACCCGCTCAGCCTTCCCCCCCACATCCCCTCACAGTCCCCATGCGCTGTCCAGGCCCTGAACCATGGCCTCAGCCAGTCTGCCTGTGGGCTCGGCTTCAGCCTCCTCGTGCAGGCCTCAGCCCCACTGGCAGCAGTGGGAAGATGGCGCCATTTTGATGAAGGGACAATTGGCGCCTTTGGCCACGTTTCCATGGGACAGGTGAGAAGCCCCCACAATCCCGAGTCACAATCAGAGTGCGAGGGTGACTGCGCTGCTGCCCCTCTTGTGCATGGGGTCGGCCCAGCACGCCCAGCTGATGGGGGTGATCCTGTCACGGAGTGTGGGGGGACTCAGGGTCCTGCACCCCCGGCTTCCTGCGATTCACCATGACTCTCAGCCGTAAAGCAGAAGGTTTATTTAGACGACAGGGACACAATTCAAGACAGGTCCCGCAGGCACAGAAAACAGGACCCCCTCAGTTAGGTCCATCTTGGGGTCCTCGGGCACCCCAGCCCCCTTGGGAGGTCAGAGCCCTGTCTGCCTCCCAGCCATTCCACCAGCCAGCTCCTGAAACTCTCCCTTCAGCGACCCCTCCCACAGCCTTTGTTCAGTTTCCTGGGCAAAGGTGTCACCTGGCCTCTAACCCCTTCCTGGGTTCTCATGTTACATGCTCAGGTATTCTCTGGTCAATCTCCCATCCCCCAGTGCAGACTATCCTAGCCACACTCCCCTGTCAGCATTCAAAGACCACAGTAAGAACAGTCCCAGTTCGTCACAGATGCGTAGCCAGGAAAGTGATCAGGAACGGTCAGCATGGATTCACGAAGGGGAAGTCGTGCCTGACTAACCTAATTGCCTTCTATGATGAGATAACTGGCTCTGTGGATGAGGGGAAAGCAGTGGATGTGTTATTCCTTGACTTTAGCAAAGCTTTTGATACGGTCTCCCACAGTATTCTTGCCGCCAAGTTAAAGAAGTATGGGCTGGATGAATGGACTGTAAGGTGGATAGAAAGCTGGCTAGATCATCGGGCTCAACGGGTAGTGATCAATGGCTCCATGTTTAGTTGGCAGCCGGTTTCAAGCGGAGTGCTCCAAGGGTCGGTCCTGGGGCCGGTTTTGTTTAATATCTTTATTAATGATCTGGAAGATGGTGTGGACTGCACTCTCAGCAAGTTTGCGGATAACACTAAACTAGGAGGCGTGGTAGATACACTAGAGGGTAGGGATCGGATACAGAGGGACCTAGACAAATTAGAGGATTGGGCCAAAAAAAACCTGATGAGGTTCAACAAGGACAAGTGCAGAGTCCTGCACTTAGGACGGAAGGATCCCATGCACTGCTACAGACTAGGGACCGAAAGGCTAGGTAGCAGTTCTGCAGAAAAGGACCTAGGGGTCACAGTGGACGAGAAGCTGGATATGAGTCAACAGTGTGCTCTTGTTGCCAAGAAGGCTAACGGCATTTTGGGCTGTATAAGTAGGGGCATTGCCAGCAGATCGAGGAACGTGATCGTTCCCCTTTATTCGACATTGGTGAGGCCTCATCTGGAGTACTGTGTCCAGTTTTGGGCCCCACACTACAAGAAGGATGTGGAAAAATTGGAAAGAGTCCAACGGAGGGCAACAAAAATGATTAGGGGTCTGGAGCACATGACTTATGAGGAGAGGCTGAGGGAACTGGGATTGTTTAGTCTCCAGAAGAGAAGAATGAGGGGGGATTTGATAGCAGCCTTCAACTACCTGAAGGAGGGTTTCAAAGAGGATGGAGCTCAGCTGTTCTCAGTGGTGGCAGATGACAGAACAAGGAGCAATGGTCTCAAGTTGCAGTGAGGGAGGTCCAGGTTGGATATTAGGAAAAAACTATTTCACTAGGAGGGTGGTGAAACACTGGAATGCGTTACCTAGGGAGGTGGTGGAGTCTCCTTCCTTGGAGGTTTTTAAGGCCCGGCTTGACAAAGCCTTGGCTGGGATGATTTAGTTGGGAATTGGTCCTGCTTTGAGCAGGGGGTTGGACTACGGTAGATGACCTCTTGAGGTCCCTTCCAACCCTGATATTCTATGATTCTATGAATCAGCCAGAATCCACTGGAAGCTGCTTTACCAGTTTGTTGGGGCAGCCAGACTTATGGGGCCGGCTGCAGCTGGCATTCGGGGTGTGCGGGCGGGGGGGAGGAGGTAGCATGAATTGCATGTGGGAGATTCATTCGCTGTTTGTGTGACAGAACAAACTCCCCCTCATCCCAAAACCTGGTCCCCAAATGAGCAGACTGGAGCACATCACACTAAGCAAACTGGTGCCACGTGCAACAAAATAAACAGGTCCCATCTCGTGTCCTTTGTTGCACATTTCGATGGCGTGTGCCAGGTGCTGGCAGGTTGCAGGGTCGAGAAGCGTGCATGTGGGTGCTCTTTTCCAGAACTATACGGACGTGGAGCTGTTCCCTCTAATGCACCAGTTCCTGCCCCCTGTATCCCAGCCAGAGAGCTGGGACACAGAGAGCAGCTGCCTTGACAGTCGCTGAATGAATCCAGTTTGATCCTCTTCCCTGTGGGACAGATGCAGCAGCAGCGCAGTCTCGCTCCAGCCCATCCCACTCAGGTATCTCCTCACCCGGCCGTGACCTGTCAGGACAATGGCGGGAGCGGGGGTTCAGTCTCTGTAACCCCACGTGCTAAGCAGGGGTTAGTGATACCAAATGGAACTGAAAGTCCGAGGGGGGTGGGGAGAGGGGTTCCCACCGGGTGTGTGGGTTTGGTGAAAGGCGCCTACAAAACGTTGGGTCTGCCCAGTGCTTAAAGACAGAGCTGACTGGACTCAGCTGGAAGTCCTGGTTTCTTCTCAGTGATCCCTAGAGCTGAAAACACTGTGAAGCCGGTTTGCCTGGGCACCATAGAGCCGGTGCTGTGGTGAAAGACAGTATAGGGGGGAGCAGCAGTGAGGTTCCCCCTAGCCAGGGAAGTCACTAAGAGCTGGACTCACTCCGGGCTGGAGGCCCCTCACAGCATGGCATCGCAGCTCCAGGCAGAGACGGCAGCATGGAGCAGCAGCGGTGCAGAGCAGAGGCAGAGGCATCCCTGGCCCACCCCTTCTCTCCCTGGGGCAGGAGGTGAACACCTCCCCCCGAACCCCCCCTGAACTCTCAAACTCTGCTGAGCTGGGCCCATAAACCGGGTGAGGGGACAGCAGAGGGAAAATGGGAGGGGTGTGCCAAAGGGACATTTGTCCATTGGACTCTCTCATCCCAAGCTGGGAAACTGAGGCAAGGGGCTGCTGCCCAATGGATTGTAGAGTGGGCGTTTCACTCACAGTTCACATACTGCTGAGTCACTCTTGTGATGGTTTCCCCAGTTCATGCTGCGTTTCTTTCTCCTCTAAATAAAAGTTCTCCGGTGTTAGACACAGACTCAGTGCTCACGACGGGGGAACAGCTGCCTGTTAGGGGCGTGCTGGTCAGTTTCCCAGATTTCTGGGAGGGGCGCTCCAGCTGGTTCTGCTTTGCAATGCTAAGAGGAACCCTGAGATCCTGATTCTCGTCCTTGTCACTGCCAATACCACCTGGCACAAGCGTTACACCCCCATCGCGTTCTGCACAACCCCCGTTCCTGCCATCTCCTCTGGCTTGATCCTCTCCATTTAGTGCGTCCTTCGTCTGGAAGGCCGATGGTACGGTAATGCCGCAGAGTCCCACTGAGAAATTAAATCCCTGGCTCACACCTGCCCGGCTTCAGAAACGTTGGCATTCTCGGCAAGGATGGAGGGAGCCCAAGAAATCTGGTATCTGCAGTAAATAAAGGATGGGCAGACGTTCCGGAGGGGGCTCCCTCCCTGCCCACAAGCCAGGCTTGAGGCCAGTGGTTGAGAAAGCAAGATAAGCTGGGTGTAGAGTGGCGCTTTCCCCATAAAGGCATGGAGCCCCGGCTCTGGTTTCTGATGTGGAAGTGGGACGCTTCAGGTTGCTAACTCGCCCGCTCAGCTGCAGCGTCGGAATGGGTGAGTTTTATTGAAATGCCCAGTATTTCACACAGCCTGGAGATGTAGGGCCAGAGCCTGGTGGTGGGCACCAGAGCCCCAGGCGGTGTGGGCACGTGGGGGAGGTGCAGTGGCAGGGCATGCTATGTGGCCGCTGTGGGACACCATGTGCCCTGAGTGCCCGGGCACAGGAAGGAACGTGCCCAGACAGACGCAGTAACTACCGCATAGAGAGGGGCAGCCTGCACTCCTCTCAGTGCCGCCCCTCAGCCCGGGCAGGTGCACAACGGGGAGGGGAGCCCTGGTGCATCCTCTTCTTTCCCGACCCTGCCTGGCCGAGGCACAAGGGATGGGGGCGCAGTGAGGTACATGCTGCTTTTCCTTTGAAACGGAGCAGCATTTCCCCCAGCAAGTGCATGCTGCAGCATGAGCCTGGCTAGCTAGGAGTCTGGCAGTGCCTCCTGGTGAGTAAAGAGTGCCCCCGGGGCCATGGGGTACCAGGAGCCTGGCGGGGATCCCCTGCCCAGCGCTCTGCTGGACCCTAGGCAGGAATCCTCCCGCCCTGCCCCAGGTACCTTTGGGCATTGGGGCCAAAGTACTTTAGAACACAAAGGAACTAGCATAAACCATGTTTTAAAAAGGGGGAAACTGAGGTATGGTGCAGTGTAATGAGTTTTCCAAGGTCACAGGTCGAACTCAGGCCCTCTGTGTCTTAGACTATTAGAGTGTGTGAACGGCTGCTAGCTGGCAGCGTCCCCGCTCCTCTGGGGCGTCAGGAGAAGGGGAGGCGTGTTTTCAAGGATGAGTGACTCCAGATTGTTATTTCACTTCAGTTCCAAACATGGTAGTTCTGGCTTGTCAGACTCACTGAAATCCTTCTCCTTTAAAGCTTTAACCCTTTGCCTGCCATGGGGTTACGCCTCTCTCCTCCCTCTCACAAAGATACCTGAGATTGCTGGCAGCGTGTCACAGTTACTTGGGCTGTGACATTGTCTGAAGAATTTAGGGTCCAGGCAGCTCCAAAAAGAAGGTGTTTCCAATGAAATCTGTCTGTGGATGATGTCTGGGCAAAGTGTTTCCATTGCAACAGTGTGTTTCGGTGTGTCGTTTACACGGTGTTCTCTCTCTCTCTCTCTCTCCAATTCATTTGCACGTTTGTATCACGGTCACTTTTGGGGTTAGTTGTGGACTTTTTAACTTTGCAACACCTAGGGTTACCATACGTCCGGATTTTCCCGGACATGTCCGGCTTTTGGGGGCTCAAATCCCCGTCCGGGGGGAAATCCCCAAAAGCCGGACATGTCCGGGAAAATCGGGAGGGCTCGGTGGTGCTCGGCCGGGGCCGGCGGTGTGGGGCCGGTGCGGGACCGGGGGCATGGTGCCGGGCCGGGAATCAGGGGCGCAGTGCCGGGCCAGGGTCACAGTGCCGGGCCTGGCGCGGGGCCGGACAGGGAGCCGGGGGCGCGGTGCCGGGCCGGGGTCCGGGCCGGGAGCCGAGCCCGCGAGGAGCCGGGGAGCCGGGCCCGCGGGGAGCCGGTCAGCCGGGCCGCCGGGGAGCCGGTCCGGCGGGGAGCCGGGGAGCCGGGCCCGCGGGGTGGGGAGCTGGGGGGTGCGCCGGGCCGCCGGGGACCGGCAGTGCTGGGCAGGCCGGGGGTGGTCGGCCGGGGGTCCGGGGTCCGGGCCGGGGACCGGCAGTGCTGGGCGGGCCGGGGGTGCCTGGGGCCGGCACCCCAGGGCCCGAGCCGACCCAGGCTGGAGCCGCCGGGGGGCCAGCCTGGGCCGCGCCTCCTCCCCCCACACCCCCCTTACCTGCTTCAGGCTTCCCGCGAATTAAATGTTCGCGGGAAGCAGGGGAGGGGGCGGAGACTTTGGGGAGGGGGCGGGGTTGGGGCGGGGCTGGGGGCGCGGCTGGGGGCGGGGCCAGGGGCCGTGGAGTGTCCTCCATTTGGAGGCACAGAATATGGTAACCCTAGCAACACCACATGAATACAATGATGGCTGACAGAAAGCACGGTGCCGGACTCCAGTGCGGCTTTTGCCTGTTCTGGTTTGACACACACACACACACCCTGCCCGCCCCACCCCGCCCCACCCCACAAAAAGCTGCCATTTTGCAACTGTCATGGGCCGGCAGCAGCTATAATCAAACTTGGGACCTCTGGAGCTTCACACGTGAGCCTCTGCTGTAGGGTTCTCAACCTATTTCCCATTGGGGGCTGCATATGCCGTGCTCTGCGTTCTGTGGGCTGTAGCTACACAAGATGTAATACCAGGGCCGGGATAGATATACCTGGGGGGGGCGGGCGGTGAATGAGCCGGTTTCTGTCCAAGAGTCTGGATTGCTCTGGGCTGCTGATCCCGGCAAGGTCATTGTGAATCCCTGCGCTGAGTGCTGAAGGTGGCCTGGGAAAAGCATGTGTGGGGAGGGGGAGGGGGAGGGGTGTCTATGTTAATCCCGACTGAAATAAATGGCCATGCCCTTGCTAGGGCAGCGCTTACAGTGCACCCCTCAGGGACCCGGCTCCATTTTGAACTCTTTTGGGCCAGGACTGTGGCCCCTGGCGACTCTGCCCACTTTAAGCCTGGCCTGAGCTGGGCCCACAAAACAGCTGCAGTGTCAGCAGCGTGTCCCCCTCTGGGCTGCTGGGCTGCAGTGCAGGGGGCAGCATGCCTGGAGTGGGGCACACAGCAGCTCTGTGCCCTGGGCCCCTCTCACCTGGCGCTCATCTAAGGGGGGCAGAGCCCTGCCAGAGGCTGCCCAGCTGCTGTCTCTGTGTGGGTGAGCGGGCACTGCCCTCCGGCTGGTGGTAGTGACTGTGGACGGGGGGAGCTGGGACAGAGGGGGTTGCTCCGAGCAGCACTCCCCTTGCAGCGGTGCAGCACGGGGAGAGAGGCAGCAGCTCCTTCCCCACCACAAGGAGCGCTCCAGCCGGCCCTGACCCGCCCGGGACCCGGGAGCCAGGCAATCGGAGCCGCAATCTTTGAATGGTTTTTACCCTGCAGCTGGGTCCCAGCTGTGCTAATCGGGCCGGCTGCAGAGACGGAGATAGTGGCCGGGCCAGGGGAGAGGTGAATGGTGGGCTTCACTCCGTCTCCAGATACTTGAGCCCGCCCCCCCCATGCTGAGCCCCTTTGAACATCCAGCCATGTCCTGCGGTGCCTACCTGGGAGCTGAGCTCTTCTGAAAATCTGGCCCAGTAGTTGAGCCCCCTGAAAACTCTGGCCTTAGCGTCTAAGGGTAACATTTTCAAGAGTGGCTAAGTCACTTAAGTGCCTAAATCCCAGTGACTTCTAGTGGGATTTAGGCACTTGTGAAACTCTCTCCTGGTCTCATGTCCAGCAGTTTCTGTCCCCTGCAGGGTTCCAGTCCAGCTTTCTCGTGCTTCTGTCTGCACTGTCTATGATGGCACTCCTTTGCGTAGCCCCCGTCCAGGGCAACGGGGCCTGGCCCACAAGAAGGTCGAGAGGGGTGAGTAGAGAACCCGTCGGAGAGCTTCTATCATCTGCCATATCCGAGATCAGGGCATCGTGGGCCTGATTCTGCTCCTCTCCCCCATGCCGGGGTCACCCCTAGATCCACTTATCCACTGAATGCACCTTCCCGCCCCCCCGCCAGCGCTGGGCCCAAAGAAACGCTGAGTTCTCCGAAGGGATCGCAAGGCCGGCCTGTGCTAGTGAGCCCAATACTCCCATTCGCAGGCCTCCAGCGCCTGGGAATGGGCCCGCCGGGGTGGGGGAGGTGCTGCTCGACTGGCTGTTTGCTTTACACAGCTTCGTTATCCCTTTCTCCGGTAACGGCTGCCAAGCCCCCGGCAGTGACTGAAGAGCGCTGGTGCCAACCGCAGGGCAGCGTGTGGGAACCAGGCACTCCCCCAAATTGGCTGGGAGTTCTACCCTTCCATCTCACCAACTCCTATACTAGGGCTAGCCCCGGCTAACAGCTGGGGATCTCTCGCTCATGCCTAGAAGCCTTGCCCCCAGAGTCCAGGCAGCAGGGAGAGCCAGTTCCTCCTTGTCAGGGGTTTTCATTCCCTTCTCCCCACACCTCCAGCGGCTCTGGGAGCTGCTCAGGGGCTTGCCCAGGCAGGCCAGGGGCCAACCAGATCCAGAGGTGGCCCTGAGCCCCTGCCCCCGCAGTGCTCAGCAGCTCCTCTCCCTCGGCTCAGCTATGGGGGAGGGGCACACAGGGGGATTGTCTGGGGGGTAGGGGAGCTGGGGGGCTCAGGCTCGAGGGAGAACCCTGGGGAGGGGAGGGGCAGTATAACTACAGTGCTCTCATTCTACCAGGATAGTTCGGGACAATTTCTGCCCCAAAGACAAGCCCCCTCGATAGGATGTCTGGAATTTTCAAAAGCGCCACAGGGAGTTGGGTGCCTAAATCCCACTGAATTCCAATCACAGTCGGGTGTCAAACTCCCTTAGGCTCTTTGAAAACTCCCATTTAAATTGTCACTGATGGGTTTCATAATTGACATTCGCTGAGATGGATCTGGCAGCGTCTCCCCCACCCTCGCCAAACGATTTCTTCTGCAGTACGGACTCAGGAAGGATACAGAGCCTTGGTTTACACTTGATTCATCTCTTCAAGGTTTCTTCAAAACCAGCAGAGCAAGAAACGATTCTTATTTTATTTTATTGGTAAAATGAAAGTGTAAGATCTGGAGCAGGATTCTGTGGCCAGGAATGGCCGGGGCGGATTCTGTGGCTGTAGTATTGTGAAATACACAGGACCTGCCTCTAAAAACCCAGCCTCCAGTTACCCCAGGCTGATTTGATCGAGCTAGCTAGCGCTCACTCCCCCACCCCCACCTGCCCCCTTAACCTGATGTTCATGGCATTTCAGGGTTCCCCAAAGACTGCAGCAACATTCCCAGGGACGGCCCCAGCGGGGTCCATGTCATCCAGCCGGCAGGCTCTCCCCCTCGAATGGTGTGGTGTGACATGGACACCGAAGGCAAAGGCTGGACCGTTGTCCAAAGAAATTCTTACAACACAGAGATCACCTGGAGTCCTGGAGCACCTACAAGTACGGCTTTGGGAATGTGCAGCAGGATTACTGGCTGGTCAACAAGTACCTGTCCCTGCTCACGCGGCAGAACACCTACAAGGTCCGCTTTGTGGTGGAGGACAAATCCAACAACACCCGCTACGCAGAGTACGACATCTTCAGTGTTGAGGATGAGCTGAGCGGGTACCCGCTGAGGCTGGGCAGGTACTCTGGGGACGGCGAGGACTATCTCACCACCTACCACTCCGGCCTGGGGGGCATACACGACAACATGAAGTTCAGCACGACTGACAAGGATCAGGACCAGGCCAGTGGGAATTGCGCAAGTAGCTATGGAGGCTGGTGGTACGACAAGTGTCAGAACGTCCTGCTCAATGGGAAAGGCTCCATCTACTGGGCAGGGTTCTGTAAGAGTGGGGAGTGCAAGTCTTCCCTCATCCTGGTTAAGCCAACAGACGTGTGCTGGGTCCGGCAGGAGGAGCCCATCCTCCTTGGGAGCCGGCGCCGCTGAGACAATATTAGATCAGACACGGCGTGCCATCCCCCACCTAATCAGTGCAGTCCCTGCAATGCCTCCACTCTGCTCACCCCCTTCCCTGTTGGCTTCTGCATGGTAAATCCCCTGGAATAAATGCTGAGAGCTGACCCCGCCGGTGCATTCGAATGACACAAAGAGTGTGATTGGTGTGTATAACTGGACCCCCGCTTCCACTCTGCCTCGCTGGAAGCCATGTCACTCACTACGACTTTAGACCCACATTAACCTCTGCTTCTCCCAGCCCTGCCACTGCCCCTTGGCATTAGTGATCAATGAATCATGACACTGGATTTCTAGCAACTGTCATTGAGCTTTTAAATGGGGGATGACTCAAAGCCAGGACTTTACATCTGAATCCTGCATGTATTAGCAGTGGTGAGTTTGGGTTCAAAAACCTGCCCTCTGTGTTTTTAATAAATATGGTTATTACATGAGAAAACATTGCAACAGTAATTAGTTGCTGATAAACCACTGAGATTAGATAGACGTGCAACGAAACCACACAATAAAGATATTGGTGTCCCTCTTCAACCCAAGGGGCTAGTCAAAGTTTGGGGCCCTGGGGATGTTCCAGTGGGGAGCAGAAATTGGCAGTGGAGTCTGGTAATTTTTTGATGTCTTGTTTATTGACAAGGAACATACAGAGTCCTGCTTCTCCAAACACAGCAGGAACCAACAGCAGGGATTAGCCTCCCTGCTCTCAGTTCCAAGCCTCTTTAGCCAGCACCTGGCCCAAAAGCTCTCTATGCTCCTCCCACGATCACACCATGCTGACAGGCTCTGCTCGGCTTTCCTGCTCTGCCTCCGTGTCCTGGCTGCACTGCCCGGCTTGTCTCTGTCACACACGCACCAGCTCAGAACGACACTCGGTGGCATCCTCTGCCCACCTGGGGCTAGTTTCTGGGCACACGCCATCATGGCTTGTTCTACACGAGGCCCCCTTACCTGTTGCTTCCAGCTGTGTTAAATGAAGAGTGCATCCTCACAGCTGTGTCAATGAGATTTTAACTCCCCCCATAACATGGTATAATCCAGCTCCTAGCAGTGTATTTATCTGTCAGGCTGACGTCCTCTGAGCATCTCTGAGCATTTCCTGCCTGTTTGGCTTCAGTCACTTCAATCAAAGTTCATTGTGACCAGATGCTGAACACCAATAATGCTAACAGCCAGGGGCAGGAGCACCCCCCCGAACAGGGAAAGAACAGGCTAAAGAACAAGTCAGCTGGGCCTGATGAAGTTCACCCTCGGGCAGGGCTCCCAAATCTTGGGCTGTAGCCCAAAGATGGGCCATGACGTAGTCCTGGCTGGTCCACTGGCAGGGGTGAAGATGGGGGGGAATGTGAAGGGGCATTGCCTTCCCCCAAACTGCATCTTTCCAGTCCCCTCCTGACCATGGCCCTTCAGTGCATCCCCAGGACACAAGGCCCTGTCTAATTGGCCTTCCTGACAGAGCCTGCGTGGAGAGCGTGCGTAGGGGGGAGTTTGGGGGGGCAGGTTTGGAAAGAGGGATTCTTTCAGGGGGAGGGAAGCTGGGAGCCGCTGAGGTGCAGCTGGAAGGTTTCCTCCTCCCTCCTCAGCATCTGGGATGCAGACAGGGGGGAGGGGGTTGCTATTTTGCAGTTGCGAGTATCAGGGACCCTGCCCCCCCGTGCACTAAGCTGTCCCCTCCATCTCGGTTGCTGGTGGTGAGGTGGGGGTGTGCTGTTTTGCAGTGGGGGAGCGGGGGATCCCCCTGCCCAGGGCACTGACCTCTCCCCTTCCCGCCTCCCATCTCCACTGTCCGTGCTGGGAGCCACCCTCACCCCCCACTCTGCCCATTGCAGGCTGCGCTTGGTGCCCTCCCCAGCCACCTATCCCTCGCCAGGCTGGAGCATGACGCTGCAAGCGGGGACATCCTCAACCTGTTCGGGGCAACCAGCTCGCTCAGCCGTTTTGCTGCCTGGGGGCTCCCTGCCAAACCCAGGGTTCCCCTGCACCATTCCCCCCAACAGATGTATACAGAGCACTGTATAATCAGAGTTGTCATAACTATAAAGGGAAGGGTAACAGCTCTCCTGTGTACAGTACTATAAAATCCCTCCTGGCCAGAGACTCCAAAATCCTTTTCCCTGTAAAGGGTTAAGAAGCTCGGATAACCTGGCTGACACCTGACCCAAAGGACCAATAAGGGGACAAGATACTTTCAAATCTTGGTGGGGGGAAGGCTTTTGTTTGTGCTCTTTGTTTGGGAAGTCATTCGCTCTTGGGACTGAGAGGGACCAGACATCAATCCAGGTTCTCCACATCTTTCTGAACAAGTCTCTCAGATTTCAAACTTGTAAGTAAACAGCCGGGCAAGGCGTGTTAGTTTTTACTTTGTTTTCTCAACATGTAAATGTACCTTTTACTAGAGTGTTTACCTCTGTTTGCTGTACTTTGAATCCGATTTCTAACGCAGCGTTTTGCTCTGGTCTATTGCTCTTTAAATTTGATTACCCTGTAAAGTTATTTTCCATCCTGATTTTACAGAGATGTTTTTTACCTTTTTTCTTTAATTAAAAGCCTTCTTTTTAAGAACCTGATTGATTTCTCCTTGTTTTAAGATCCAAGAGGTTTGGAACTTGATCCACCAGGAGTTGGTGGGAGGAAGGAGGGGGATGGTTAATTTCTTCTTGTTTTTAGATCCAAGGGGGTTGGATCTGTATTCACCAGGGAATTGGTGAAAGGTTTCTCAAGGCTTCCCAGGGAAGGGAATCCACTTGGGAATGGTGGCAGTGGACCAGATCTAAGCTGGTAGTTAAGCTTAGCAGTTTTCATGCAGGCCCCCACATTTGTACCCTAAAGTTCAGAGTGGGGAAGCAGCCTTGACAAGAGTCTAGTGACTCTCTCACCCTGGGCTCTCCCCAGTATAGACTCTTGTTCACACTAGTCAAATGATGTTCAAATGCTGAGAAGGAGCAGGGAAGAGGAACAGAAATGACTTGTGGCCTGGCCAGCACACCTTCGAGCAGGCAACCCGAGGGGCTGCAGCTAGTCAGCTTGACTAAGTAGTTGCGAGCTCTGTCATTAAGGTCTATAGTCACCCAGCAGGAGGAGGTAGCTGCATTTCAGGTTTTTGCTCTAGCAGACAAAGGTGTAAGGAGAGCTGGCAAAGCTGATGTTAGAAACATTGACATTGGAAATCCATGTAAGTGTAGAAGAGTGACGGAACCAACCGTGCGGGGACGTGGGAATTCACTCTAACCTGGCCTCTGGGGCTGGAGGCAGCACGTGGCTGGCACTTCTCACTCCTGCCGTACGAGGGGCAGGTGCTGCTACCGACTGCTCCCCCTAACCCCCGCCCTGCTGCACTCTGGGGATGCTGCCCTGCTGTGGAGCTCTCAGGTGTCTTGAACTGGAATTTGTTTGGAGAGAAACTGCTAAGAAGCCTTATCAGCCCCGAGCAGAGAGTACCTGGGAGCCTGCCTGGGTCGGGCGGGTCTGGTACAGCCTCCCCCAGATAAGGCTCTTCCCTGGACCTGCCACCCATTGGAATCTGGAACGATTCCCTCCGAGGTAACACCCGGGGCAGTCAGGGCAGGGCAGGGCACGGCCTGCTCCCCTGGAGCGTTAGGGCTTTCAGGAGTGAGAGGTGTCAGCAGAGCAGGTTGTACGTTAAAGCAGCGAAGGCAGTTGGGGGGCAGAGGAATTGGTTGCTTTGCCATTGCACTTGATCAGCTCAATTTGAAAATTCTTTCAAAGGAAATCCAGATGTATACATCTGACTGGGGTACATGTACACACATACACACGCACACACTCACACGTGCACACACTCGTGCACATACACGTACACACATGTACACATACATATATATACAGACGTGCACATACGCTGTCCCTGGAGCGCCCCAGGATGCGACTGACGGGGTGGCTGGCTATTATGGAGGCAGAAGGGGGTTGGGAGAAAATAATCAAGAAGAACTTTTGCTGAAAATGCAAACCTAAGCTGGAAATCTGTGCAGGGCTGGGCTCAGCGAAAATGATCTTTTGAGCTGCTCTTATTAACCGTGGTCCTGTACTTCCTGGTTTGCATCGGATCCAGGCAGGAGACTGGGCTGCTCTCAGCCGTAGAAGCCATTGGAATGAGCCAGGTCGGAATGAGCCAGGCCCTCAGAGCCTTCTGCCACCAATCGCCCCAGCAGTCACTGATCCACACCAAACCACGTCCTTCCACTCAGGCAGTTTCATATGCACATGTCAAACCCTTGGTTTGCCACTCAGACACCACGGTGATGGGCACAGTAAGGACCGAAAGACGCTAAACAGACAGACAAGGAAATAGTGGCCCTGCCTACAGGTGTGTGTGTGGTGCAAACAGATGAACACCAGTTGCTGGCTGAAGGCACAACCTTAATTCCCGCATCTCCTGTCTGACAGCTATCGTTCGCTTGGCAGCCTGAGCTCCGATTTCTAACGCAGCGTTTTGCTCTGGCCTATTGTGGTTCTCATGTCCAGGGGCGTCTTGGCCCCTCGTATCAGGAGCAGTGCTAAGGAGGCTGCTTTTCAAAGGTCCTTAAGTAGGGTTGTCAACTTTCTACTTGCACAAAACCAAACGCCCTTGACCCAACCCCTTTCATGCCCTTCCCCAAGGCCCCACCCCCACTCACTCCAGCCCAGCCCACCTCCCTCAGTCGCTCGCTTTCACACCCTCACTCACTTTCACTGGGCTGGAGCTGGGGGTTGGAGTGCAGGGAGGGGTGAGGGCTCCGGTGGGGATGCGGGCTCTGGGATTGGGCTGGAGATTAGGGGTTTGGGGTGCCAGAGGGGGATCTGGGCTGGGGCAGAGGGTTGGGGTGCGGACTCTGGGAGGGAGTTTGGGTGCGGGAGGGGGCTCAGGGCTGGGGTAGGGGATTGGGGTGCGGGTGGGGGTGGGGGTGTGGGGTCTGGGAGGGATTAGGGTACAGGAGGGCGTTCCGACCTGGGGCAGGGGGTTGGGGTGCCGGGTGTGAGGTCTGGGAGGGAATTTGGGTGTGGGAGTGGGTTCCGACCTGGGGCAGGGTTTCTGGGTGCGAGCTCCGGCCAGGCGGCGCTTATCTCAGCCAGCTCCTGGTCAATGGCTCCTGACCCCTGGTCTCCCTCCGCTAGCAGGCTCTGAGCAAGACCTGCCCAGAGAACATGGATGACGAGCTCTCGATCCTGCTGACAGCACCCCCCAGCACAGACAAACTCTAGCACATCTTGGAGGTGAGCAGAATGGGGAGGGGCCACAGGGGTTTTACCTTAGCCCTGGCGACTCCTAGAAAGAAGAGACTGGAAAATCCATGTTTCTATTGGATCCTTCCGAGTATGCATTTGTGATATAAGCTCACTGGGTGACCTTGGGGTAACTCACTTCCCCCTTACGGCATCAGTCTTCTCCACTATCAAATCTACACTGGGGAAGAAGGACAGAAGTCCCGACAATCACCTTCACCTCTGGGTGTCTGGTCCTGGGAGCCGAAACCAACTGGACAATCTGCCCCATCTCCTAAACTGCCCTGTCTTTCCCTCCTAGGGCCTGGTCCTTAGTGCTCAGCCTGGCCCCTTCCCAGCTTGTCCCTGACCTTTAAAGGACTCTCCAAGCCCCTCCCATGCCTGCTTCCCTTGGGGTCTCTCTCCTGGCTGAGCACAGGCTGTCCTTCTATCTCTCAGCAGGCCTGGGTCCTAGTCACAGGCTGCATCTTGTCACGTGACCCCCACACTTATTCCCTTCACCCTAGGGAGCTGCATCAACTGGGCAAGGTGCAGTTGAGCTCCAACCCCTTTCCTGGCCCTCTCACCCTGGGACAGGTTGAAACTGGAAACCTGTGGGTAACAGTAACTGGTTGCTCCCAAAGGTGCTGAAGACACAATGGAAGAGGAAATCCTTTGGCCTGGATTGAAATTATTCCGACTGAAAGTGAATGAGAGAAAATAGGTCCAGAGTTCTCTTCCTAGCAGCAGAAAATGTAGTGATTGATAGAGGTTCAGGTCAGAAAGGACCATTATGTGCATCTAGTCGCCCCTCCTGTATAACTCAGGGCCTAGAATGTGACCAAGTGGTTCCTTCAGCCAACCATAGCATGGGACTGAGCCAGAGCACGTCTTTCGGAATGACATCCACATGCAGGAGAGCCAGCTGGCTACCAGAAAATCTCTCTTCTGCAGTGACGTGGGGTTAAGGGACATGGGGGAAAAGACATGGAGGCTGTGACTAAACTTAAAGCAACAAGGCCAGGAAAACCAGGGTTACGTCCCAGGCCTGGCTATCAGATCTGCTGTTTCTATTCCTGGCTTTGGGACCATGAGCGAGTCTCTGCACCGCTGGGTGCCTCAGTTTCCCCAGCTATCAAATGGAGCTAATCAAGGTTTTGTTTGTTCTCCCCATTTTACAGGGTGGGAAACCGAGACACAGTTGGGACCTGTCTACACTACAGGTCTGTCGTACGTTTGTAATCTGCTGACCCCCACATGTTGTTCAGAGCCTATGGACAACACAGCTCCCAAAGGTACGTTTGTTCTGTGCTTATCCCCTATGTACCAGCAGGGCTGGACAGCATTTCTCACTGTGCTGTGGGGAGCAGGTCCCGGGTACTAAGGGTCTGAAGAAGCTCTCAAGGACTAATTTTTTAAAATAATTGTTATCAATGAATTGGGAGAAAACATACAATCACTGTGGATAAGATTGAGGGGTGACAAAATACAGGCAGAGTGGTAATTCCTGATGGCGAGAGGGCAGTGATACAGAGCGATCTGGCTCATTCGGCCAGCTGGACCCATTCAAAGAAAACAAGTTTGAGCAGAGCCCAATGCAAGGTCCTATACGTAGCCACAAGGCACGCCGGCCACACCTCCAGAATGGGGACATGTATCCAGGAAAGCAGTGACTCTGAAAAGGATTTAGGGGCCAGAGTGGAGAAGCCACTCAACATGAGCTCCCAGTGTGATGCTGTGGTGAACAGGGCTAAAGCCATCATTAGACGAAGGAGCAGAGCCGTGAGTAGGATAGGGAGGTGACACAGCAGCAGTGAGACTGCTATTGGAATACTGCCTCCAGTCCTGGTGTCCTCCTTTGAAAAAGATGGTCCTAGAAATTGGAGCTGGGGCAGCAAAGAGCCACCAAATGTTCTGAGGGCTGGAGAAAAATGCCTTCTAGTGAGCTATTGAAAGAGCTCAACCTGTTTACCTTATCAAAAGAAGATTGAAGGGGACTTCATTGAAGTGTTGAAATGCCTTAATGGAGAGAAAATACTGGGTATTAAAGGGCTCTCTAGTCTAGCAGAGAAAGGCAGAACAAGACTCAATGGCTGGAAGGTGAAAAGAGACAAATTCCTATGACAAATAAGGCACAAATATTCAACAGCGAGGATGATTGAACACAGGAAGAAGCTACCAAGGAAAGTGGTGGATTCTCCATCTCTTGATGTCATTAATAAAGACTAGATGCCTTTCCGGAATGTGTTTGCCCCAAAAGTAGCCTTTGTGGTAGACAGGAGGCCTGTGATATGCAGGGGGTCAGATTAGATGCTCTAACTGTCTCTTCTGGCCATAAAGTCTACTCATTTCTGAGAAACCGAGTGTAGCATTGGGAGCAGCTTGTGATGTTTTACTGTCTAGCCGGCTTGCTTCCTAGAATGAACACTCATTGAGTGTGGTGATCCACAGGGAGTAACTCAAACCTCCAAAGTGTCTGCCCTGTGGCAGGACATTAGCACTGCAGGGGAGGGGTGGGTGTGGCAGTGACATCACAAAGGCGTTTTGCAGGACCTCAGCCTATTGGCCAAAGGTGCAGGGGAGGTGGTGACCTCACAGAGGGATGCTGACATCAGCCAGGCAGGACAGGGGCGCAGGGCCAGGGAAACCTCAGAGACCCCTGTGGCTTTGCTTCAGCAAGTCTCCTTCTCGAGATCTCCCTTTGAGGTCTGAGAGAGTATTTGGGTTCATGTATGTGACCACCAGGAGGAACCTCTTTTGAGTTTTCTCCTTTCTTTTTCCTGATTTCACTAGAAAACTGACGTCCCTGTTTAGAAGGTAAGAGCCTCCGAGAGGTTTGGAACCTGTTCAGTCTGCTGCATCTGGCGCCAGCTGAATTTTAAGCATGGAAAACACTAGCTTAAGGTGGTCGAATTTTATTCCCCACCTGGGATTTTGTCCCTTAGAATCACTGGGGACATTAGGGTTTGTCCTTTTTGTTTTATCTTTTCCTCTATCCTTCCCTCCTTTCTCTTCCTCTCTTACGTCTTCTGTCCTTTCCCTGTTCCCCTCCCACCACCAGGAGGACTCTGTGTGTGTGTCGTGGGGGGTGCTCTGCAGTGGGAACAGGGACAATTCTCCAACTTTGGGCAGTCGAGAGCCTGGGTGAGATAAGGGGCGTTAAAGCCCTTTGTGAAGGAGAAAGGGGAGTTTCACGGTGTTGAGCACCAAGGAATTCTAAACTTTGCTAAAACATCTAGTCTGCAGAAACTAGAAATGGTCGGGGCCACATTGTAACCATTGTCTTTTTTAAAGCCCATTGAGGGATGTGAGTCCCACCTTTTTAGGTATCTGGGGTGCTGGGAGAAGAGAAGAGGTGCCTGTCTCCATTTTATGGCCTCAACAAACTAAGTGCTGTGTCCCACTTCTCGTCAGAGATCCCTGAAAAAGAACATCTTCCCATCCATTAACATACCTGGAAAGATACTGGAACTCCTTATTAAACAATCAGTTTGTCAGCACCTACAGGACAATTTGGTTCTTAGGACTAGTGAGCATGGACTTGTCAAGAACAAATCATTCCAAAGGAAATAAGGACTGCTGGGTCCCATCTCTGGCTCTGACACTTGGTGTGACCCTGAGCCAGTAGCTTCCCCGCCCCAGGCCTGGTTCTCATCAGTGGGGTTGGGGTCGCAGCCCCTACAGCCCAGGGGGGTTGGGAGGCTCCAGGAAGGTGTGTAAAGTGCCGGGATGTCAGGATCCCGGAGGCGCTGTCACCCCCGCACTAGGCCAGTGTTCTGCACCCCCGGCTGCTGGCTGAGTTTCTCTGTCCCTTGGCAATAAGACAGACTCTTGTTTTCACAGCCAGTCGATCGCCCAGTGCTATCACATTGCCTGCTGGCTGGGCAGGGTAACTCCTCAGGTCACCACCACCCTCTCCAGCCTGCCTTGGCTTTGGGGAGTGAGGAGAAGGGCGAGGGATGACACTGAACATCCTCCATCCATCGCTCCGTCAGCAGAGCAAGTGAGTGGCATTAGGGTTCCCCATTGGCGTCCCCTGTCTGTCTGGGGAGAGGCAGAAAGAGGGGGAAAGAATCTCTCCCAAAGGAGATTGGATTTGCAAACCACCCCCAGGAGCCTCTCACTCTCAGACCGGGGATGGGCTTCTCCAGAGCCGTCTCCAGTGTGTTTGGAAAGGTCCCAGCAATGGGGCTCCCAGCCCTTCCCTTGTGGGAGACCGTTCCCAGGCTGAGCGTCTCTGAGCTGGGCCAGACCCTGTGAGCTGCTGAGCATGGAAATCAATGGGAAAGGCAGGGGTCCTGGCCTTGCTCTGCCTTGGGACTTTGACGTGGGGAATGCTTTCCCAGGAGAAGTCCGGACTCCTGGGTTCTGTTCCTTCTCTAGCCTGGCGGGGATTGTGGCCTGGGACGGCAGGAGGGAGCTGCTTGTCCAAAGTGACTGAACCCAGTGATGGAAAAGGAGGAGACTCCCCGGGCATTGCAGCCCCAGGGGTGACGAGGGGGAACGCTGGGAGCAGATCATGCAATGAACTCCTGCCAGTGCGTGTAGATTGCATTACATGCACCCCAGTGGGGGGAGGAGGAGCTGCTCTGGCTGGGGCAGGGATGGGGAGGGACCAAACAGGCTGGTTAGTGAGAGGCTGCCTTGACCCCAGACTCACGCCCGCTCCCCGCTCGGTTCCAGGATGGCCAGGCTCCTGAGGAGGTTCAGGAAGAAGGCTCTGCAGGTGGCCCCAGAGCCTGAGGGAAGCAGCTGCCATCTTCCCTAGGAGCAGAGCGGCTCCTCCGTCCCCACTGGCGGGGAAGGAGCTCCCGGCCAGGCCAGGAGGTGGAAGTGCCCAGCCTTCTGGTGGAGAAAACCCGCTCCCAGCGCAGGCGCCGAGGTGGGAGAGGCCAGGTAGAAATGGAGCTGGGCCAGGATACGGCTGGGCAGGCAGGACCCGGCGCAGGAGGGGAGCCGGACTGGGTGACTCTGGGGCTTGTTGTGTGGGCAGCAGCGGCCCCAGGAGCCCAGCCCTGATTCCCAGCAGGAGGCATCGCCCTGCCCGGTCACTGAGGACCTTCCAGCCTCCCGAGGGCAGGAGGTGGAGGATCCCTGTCCCACCACCAGCAGCTCGGCCCGCTCCCCATGGGACAGCAGCAGTGCCTGGGACTCGGGCAGCAGCGAGGCCGATGGGCGCCTCGGTTTTGTTTCAGGTGAGGAGTCAGGCTGGGACCAGGGAGAGGTGAGGGCGGGGCTGTGAACTCCCTGGGCCCAGGCCCTCGATCAGTGCTATGGGAGCGGGTCCACAACCCCAGGGGTCAGGCCGGAGCCATATGAACCCCACTGACACTAGATACTGCCACTTTGGTCCTTGGTGCTCCAGTTGGGGGGAGGCACCTCTCAGGGAGTCCAGGACAGTCTGGGGGGGTCTCTTTGCTATGGGCTCCTGAAGGAGTTGGGGGCTGAAGGCATCACTGAGAGGGGGGAATGTGGGGCCCGATCTGCCCTGGGTCCCGGTCGTGGGAAGGGGACACATTGCCCCACCGTGCCCCTGTCCTTCCCCCGAGTGGCAGCAGGCGTCACCCTGTCCCCTTCTCTCCCTGGTGCAGGGACTGCCAGGGACTCAGGGGACGAGGAGGAGGAATGGGTGGACGTGGCCACAGAGGAGGCTGCTCTCAATAACAGCCGAGAGCAGCTCCAAGGCGGAGAAAAGGTACAAACCTACCCCAGCTGTGCTGGAACCGAGACTGTCCTGCCCCTTCCCAGCACCTGACCCCCTGCAGAGGGCCTTGTCCCTGATGATCCACCAGCCCTAATGGGGACCTTTCTCCTCCATGATCTGGGACCCCAGAGGTGGGGGTGTCTGTCACACACCAGCCGGGTCTCCTCCCCGCACAGGCACTGTCCCAGTTCCTGATCCTGCTTGTGGTGGAGTGGTGGGTGATTTGGACAATGGGCGGGTCCCCACTATCCCCCATTCAGGCCTGAGTCCTGCAGCTGCTGTGTGGGGGCAGGGAGGTCCCGGGCTAACTGGCTCTCTCTCCCCTAACCCCACTCCTGGTGGGTGCAGGAGGAGGCCCAGCAGCTCGTGTTCCTGCACGCCATCCACCCCGCGTCTCGCTGCACAGCAGAGAGGGCAGGACACATTGGAGCCGCTCTGCTGCAAGGCGGCTGTGGCGGAGAGGATTGTGGTGAGCGAGACACGGTGCCCAGCAGCTGGAGGAAAGACAGAGACATGGGAGGGGCAGGGGTCTCCCCAGGCCAATGGATGGGGGATTGTTGGTGCTGGAGGGGCAGCAGAGGGCAGGGATTGCTGGGGCTGAAGACTGGGGAGAAGAGACGGGAGAAATTCGGAGAGTGGTCACTATTGGGCACGAATCGGAGGAGTGGGAGGCAGGTGGGGGGATCCTGCTGGCTGTGTGGGGCCCTGGCTGTGTAATCTCCTCACTGAGAAGTGTCAGTGAGGCCCGAATCTCACACGCTCCTTTGTCTCCTTTGGGTCTCACAGGAGCTCATTGAGGAGCTGCCTGATAACTCTCCACCCGGCGCCGTCCTCGCTAACTCCCTGATTGCTGTGGGCAACCTCAGGTACCGAGACCCTCCGGCCCGGTTCCCCTAACCCCAGTGCTGCTCAGGCCCAGGGCTGGGAGTCACTGCCCCTCCCACTCCGAGGTCACCGCCCAAGAGTGGCTCCTCTGGGAGAGATGCGGGGAAGGTTCACTCTCTCCTGGCTGGGCTGTTCTTTTCACTCCAGTCACATTGCAATGGCTTTGGGGAGAGGCTCACTCCCAGGATCAGATACAGGAGGGGCAGCAGGGTCCAGGGAACAGGGGCTATTCCTGCCCTGCCACTGTCTGTCTGAGAAATCTTGGCCTTGTCATTCCCTGGCTCGGTGCCTCAGTTTCCATTCTTGCCAGTCTGTGCCTATTTCCCTGCAGTTTCACCTGTGTGTTGGTGCCAGTCCCATCCCCATACTGCACAGTCTAATACCAGCTCCTCTTTCTTGCCAGCACCATGACACCTGCCCTGGAGCCAGAGCTGGAGACCCACCTCCTCCGAGCTGCCCTGCATGCCGTCTTCACTCTGGGCATGGAGAAGGACCTCACCGAAGTGCAGGTAGATCAGCTAAAGTCATGGATAGAAGAGCCAGCTGTCATCCTGCCATGAATCATGGCTAATTGCCTGCAGTGGGATGTGAATGAGAGAGGCCAGGATATGTGTTTGGGGGTCTCACCAGTGCTTCCCAGAGACCCCACTTCCCATCCTGTGGCAGGTGTAGCCCCAGTTTCCCTAACTCTGACCCATGGCTCTCCCTTGCTTTCAGGATCTGCCTAGGGTCTTGCCAGACCTCCTGGACGCCATGCTGGGGAACCTGCTGGCAGAGTCCCGAGACACCGACAGGCTCCAGTACATCTTGGAGCTGAGCCCGATGAGAGGGGTGGGGACAATTTTACCTTCACTCTTAGATCCATTTTCCAGTCTGTCCTCCTAGCCGGGCCCCCAGTGGGCATCCTTGGTCAGGGCAGTCAGTGCAATGCCTCCTTTCCCCACAGCACATTAACTACTGGATCGTGTCCACGGTGCCGCAAGAGAGAGCCAGGGCCGTTAAGAGCAGCACGGCCCTGCTCAGATTCACCATCACCCTCCCTGAGTTTGAGATAAGTGACCTCTGACCCCAGCTTCCTGACTCCAGGCGTAGGTGATCTGGCTCCGACGGGCTGTAGGATCTGCTGCTGCAGGGGCTGTGGGTTAGGAGTGTTCCTCTTGGGGAGGCAGAGTCAGAGCAGAGAGTGAGCCTGGCCTGAGTCAAGTTCTTCTTGTCCTAGTTAAGTGGTGACTCTGGGCTTTTAAGGGGACTGTGCTCCAGGTTCATGCCTCCCTGTCATCCTGGAGCAGCGGGGGAAGTAAGTCCTCATGGAGGGCCCTGCCCACAGCCCTGTGCTCCAGGCTTCCTTGGGGGCAGAGGAAATTAAGGGTCTGGCTCTAGCTCCTATCCTCTAGCATCTCCTGCAGAGGGGCTGAGGGGAAGGAGCGTCCTGGCCCGGGGGGGACTGGGAGCTGACAGGAAAATGCTGATGGAGTCCCCTCTCCCTCTCCCGTCCATTAGAACTCAGCGGAATTCCCCAGGATGGGTCACCACATGGCACAGCTAGCTCTGTCCGTCAGTGACCCAGCCAAGGACATCAGCTGGCAGGCCAGGGAAGGGGTTTACCGGCTCTACCAGCTGCTGCTGCACCAGAGGGGTAAGGAACCCAGCTGGGAAATGGCACCCGCTAGAAGAGTGAGACTGGGACCCCAGCCAATTTCTCTCAGACTGACCCCGGTTGGAGGATGAGTCTCTCTATCTCTTTCTGTGTTCCACACCACGCCCTGCAATTCTGTTGGGCCGGGCACGCAGCGAGGACTCTGCCCACTGTGCAGCCACCAATGGGATTGGAAGGACACAAGCCCTGCAACCAGAAGGACAAATGTGTGTGTGTGTCTCTCTCCCTGTCACCTACTCCCTCCTGGGGGAAACCCAGCAGCTGATGGGGGACAAGGTGAGCAGCTGCATTAGACTCAGGAGATTGGGGCGGGGCCCAGGCCTCATTCCCATCCTGTGGCCATTCGCTGGCCTGGCACAAGGAGCCTGGTGGGGAATGAAAGGGAGAGCAGGTGCTCCTGGGAAGGGAGATGAATTCACCTCATGAGCAGGAGCGAGCCAGCTTGTCCCCGGAGCAGCTCCACCCAGCTCTTTAGCCAGGCTAATTAATGACAAGCTTTGCCTCATCCCAGACTTATGTTCTTAGGACAGGGTGCTATCGCTCTTGGGAAGGGCAGGAGAGTCCCCCAAGTGCCCTCTGCGAGACTCTCCTGTCCCACAGGGCCGCACCCAATTCCTAGTGGTCTGGTGTCTGTGTCACCCGAGCCACCACCCAGAGTTGCTCCCATCACTGGCAGTCTGGGAGGCCAAGGACTGACGGGTGATAGCGTCTGACCAGGCAGGGCTGAGGCACATGGGCAGGGGACGCTTGTCCTGCTGCTGGCAAGGCTGGACCCGTTCTGGAGAGAACAGGAGGATTCAGTCAGCAGTAGGGTTACCATGTCTAATAAATAAAAAAAGAGGACCCTCCACGGGCCCTGGCCCCGCCCATTTCCCCACACCTAGCCCCGCCCCAACACCGCTCCTTCCCCACCCTAACTCCGCCCCCTCCTCCCTCCCACTCCCAGCCATGGGGAGAGGGCTGCCCCAGCGCTACCGGCTTCACGGTTTGCAGTGCAGCCCCCAGACTCTGCGCCCCCGGCCGGCGCTTCCCCAGTTCGGGGTCCGGAGGCGGGGGGGGTGCCCGAAGCTGGTAGCGCTGGCTCGGGCAGCTCGGCTCTTAAAGTCTGAGAGGGGAGGAGCGGAGCAGAGCAGCCGCAGGAGGGGAAGTGCCCGGCCGGCATTTTCCCGGACATGTTTGGCTTTTCGGCAATTCCCCCCGGACGGGGGTTTGATTGCCGAAAAGCAGGACATGTCCGGGAAAAAACGGACTTATGGTAACCCTAGTCAGCAGGGGCTGCCGATCCGTCCCATTCACCAGGGCTGCCATCCTGCGGCTTCAGCATTAGTGGCTGGGGTGACTTGGGGAAAGGTCTCAACCTCCCCACATCCCACTTCACTGCTGCCAGAATCCCTCCTGCCCCCCCGCTACAGTCCCCTCCCTACCCAACCTGGGTGGGGCTGGAGGAGAGGGGTCTGAGAACTTGAGCTGTGGAGTGGAGGTGGAACAGCTGTCAGGGGCACTGAGGGGGAAGTGGCAGGAGCTCCCCGTACAAGGAGGGGGGTTGCCACTGGAGGTAACTAGGAAGGACAACAAGACTCCATCCTGGGGGTCAGGAGGGGAAATCCATCCCTCAGAGGTGGGCAGGGGCTGGGTGGAAATGCTGCTGGTTCCAGGGGCCGTTAATCCCCCCGATTCCTCGGAGGAGTCTGAGTCTCAGACAGGTTCTCGTTCCCTTGCAGCAGGAGGACGTCACGGCCAATGTGATGCGCCAGCTCCGTATCATGCGGCACTTGCCCCAGGTGCCCGAGGCGCTGCAGGGCCTGTGCCTCTGAGGCCACCAGCAACTCCCGCTCCCTGCTGCAGGTACTGCTCTGGCTCTCTGTAAATGGGGAGCAAGTGGAAGGGGAAATGGAGCCCCCTGGCACTCACAGAAACCCTCTCCCCTCTCTGTGGAGCAGGGTCCTTTCCTCTGCCCCCAAATTTCTTCATCTGGGACAGGAGCTCTTTCCCTCACACCCATTCCCCTCCCCCCTTTCCTTGATCTACCCCCATCCCATTCCCCCTGCGCCCAGGCAGAGCTCTGCCTGCCCCATATGGTGCAGAAAGGCCTGTGGTATGCAGGGGGTCAGATTAGATGCTCTAACTGTCTCTTCTGTCCATAAAGTCTACTCATTTCTGAGAAACCGAGTGTAGCATTGGGAGCAGCCTCTGCTGTTTTACTGTCTAGCCGGCTTGCTTCCTAGATTGAACACTCATTGAGCGGGGTGATCCGCAGGGAGTAGCTCAAACCTCCAAAGGGTCTGGCCTGCGGCAGGACATTAGCACTGCAGGGGAGGGGTGGGTGTGACAGTGACATCACAAAGGACTTTTGCAGGACCTCAGCCTATTGGTCAAAGGTGCTGGGGAGGTGGTGACCTCACAGAGAGATGCTGACATCAGCCAGGACAGGGGCGCAGGGCCAGGGAAACCTCAGAGACGCCTGTGGCTTTGTTTCAGCAAGTCTACTTCTCGAGGTCTCTCTTTGAGGACTGAGAGAATATTAGGGGTCACGTACGTGAGCACCAGGAGGAACCTCTTTTGAGTTTTCTCCTTTCTTTTTCCTGATTTCACTAGAAAACAGACGTCCCTGTTTAGAAGATAAGAGCCTCCGAGAGGTTTGGAACCTGTTCAGTCTGATCCATCTGTTCCACAAGTCCTTCAGTCCAATCCACTTCCCTAACTAATTTCCTTAATTTTTTAAAGTTAGCCCTTTTGAAAAAAAAAACCCTAGTCACAGATCTATTTTTGTTTACCCTTCCATTTAGTTTAAACTGAATTAGCTCACGATCGCTCAAACCAAGGCTGTCCCCTACAACCATTTCTTCTAAGAGATCCTCACTACTCACCAAAACCAAATCTAAAATGGCATCCCCTCTTGTTGGTTCAGCAACTACTTGGTGAAGGAATCCATCAGCTATCACATCTAGGAAAATCTGAGCCCTATTATATTACTAGCACTTGTCCTCCAGTCTATATCTGGGAAGTTAAAGTCTCCCATGATCACACAATTCCCATTAGTATTTACTTCATTAAAAACATTGAAGAGGTCTCTATCCCTATCCAAATCAGATTCCTGTTCTAACAGACAGCAACCCCCTCACCGAAAGGCAGAGATAGAGCCCAGGAATCGAGATGGTGGGGAAATTTCATTGAAACCGTTTCTGACCGAAAATCCTATTCAAACTAAACCAGTTTGTTTCTTGAAATCATAACAAGTGGCAATGAAAATTCTTTGTCACAATGTATTAAATTGTCTCGTCGCACTCAAAGAGGAGACACTTAGATCTCAAAAATTAGATAAGATGCTTCAGTCTGAGCTAAGTAGTTGCTGCTCTTAACAATTGCAAAATAATACAATACAAATAAAATAAACTATTTCAGCCATTCTATTATGTCCTAATCTGCTCTGAGTAAACATGATAGGACACCTCATCTTATGCACTGCTCCTAGTGACACTCTCCAATAGACCCAGCAGTCCTTATTTCCAGGCCCCTTCACTAACCACTGCTGCACACTCCCTCCCACAGCTGGCAATTACAAGCAGGCCCTCATGTCCGGTCCCCCTGCTTTGAGAGGGAGTGTGCTCCGCTGGAGTGATTGGAGCAGGGAACTGGGAGTCAGGACTCCTGGGTTCCATTGCTGGTTTCCTATTGACCTGTGGGACTTGGGGTAAGTTGCTGCCCCCTCTAGGCTCTGTCCCCAGCAGTCAAATGGGGATTTCATACTTTCCCACTATTGGAAAGTGCTGGGAGAATCCCCCAGCAAAAGCTGCTCTGACAGTGCTAAGCAGCATCTGACCATTAGAGGTCGGAGCGCACTGCCCAGGAGGAGGAGTGTTTGGCTCTGGGCTTTCACTTCAGCCCAGTCTATAGAGAGGGGCCCAGCCATGGAGTTTTGAATTCCAATCCTGTGCTCCAAAGTGCTTGGTGTCATCTGCAAATTTTAGAAGCATACTCTCCACTCCATTTTCCAAATCCTTAATGAAAATGTTGAATAGTACCAGACCCCGGACTGATCCCTGCCAGACCCACTAGGTACACCCTCTCCGTTGGACAGCCAGACATGGAGAAGGACCTTTGGAGTATCAACCATCTGTGCACACATATTCATTCTAGGAAGCAAGCCGGCTAGACAGTAAAACAGCAGAGGCTGCTCCCAATGCTACACTCGGTTTCTCAGAAATGAGTAGACTTTATGGGCAGCAGAGACCGTTAGAGCGTCTAATCTGACCCCCTGCATATCACAGGCCTCCTGTCTACCACAATAGCTACTTTTGGGGCAAACACATTCCGGAAAGGCATCTAGTCTTTATTAAATGACATCAAGAGATGGAGAATCCACCACTTCTTCCTGTGGTCAATCATCCTCGCTGTTGAATATTTGTGCCTTATTTGTCATAGGAATTTGTCTCTTTTCACCTTCCAGCCATTGGGTCTTGTTCTGCCTTTCCCTGCTTGATTAAAGAGCCCTTTAATACCCAATATTTTCTCTCCATTAAGGCATTTCAACACTTCAGTGAAGTCACCTTTCAATCTTCTTTTGATAAGCTAAACAGGTTGAGCTCTTTCAATAGCTCACTAGAAGGCATTTTTCTCCAGCCCTCAGAACATTTGGTGGCTCTTTGCTGCCCCAGCTCCAATTTCTAGGACCATCTTTTTCAAAGGAGGACACCAACACTGGAGGCAGTATTCCAATAGCAGTCTCACTGCTGCTGTGTCACCTCCCTATCCTACTCACGGCTCTGCTCCTTCGTCTAATGATGGCTTTAGCCCTGTTCACCACAGCATCACACTGGGAGCTCATGTTGAGTGGCTTCTCCACTCTGGCCCCTAAACCTTTTCAGAGTCACTGCTTTCCTGGATACACGTCCCCATTCTGGAGGTGTGGCCGGCGTGCCTTGTGGCTACGTATAGGACCTTGCATTGGGCTCTGCTCAAACTTGTTTTCTTTGAATGGGTCCAGCTGGCCGAATGAGCCAGATCGCTGTGTATCACTGCCCTCTCGCCATCAGGAATTACCACTCTGCCTGTATTTTGTCACCCCCCAATCTTATCCGCAGTGATTGTATGTTTTCTCCCAATTCATTGATAACAATTATTTTAAAAAATTAGTCCTTGAGAGCTTCTTCCGACCCTTAGTACCCAGGACCTGCTCCCCACATCACAGTGAGAAATGCTGTCCAGCCCTGCTTGTACATACGGGATAAGCACTTTAGGAGCTGTGTTGTCCATAGGCTCTGAACAACATATGGGGGTCAGCAGATTACAAATGCATGACAGAGCTGTAGTGTAGACAGGTCCCAACTGTGTCTTGGTTTCCCACCCTGCTCTAAGTTTAGTCACAGCCGCCATGTCTTTTCCGCCGTGTCCCTTAACCCCACGTCACTGCAGAAGAGAGATTTTCTGGTAGCCAACTGGCTCTCCTGCATGTGGATGTCGTTCCAAAAGACGTGCTCTGGCTCAGTCCCATGCTATGGTTGGCTGAAGGAACCACTTGGTCACATTCTAGGCCCTGAGTTATACAGGAGGGGCGACTAGATGCACATAATGGTCCTTTCTGACCTGAAACTCTATCAATCGCTACATTTTCTGCTGCTAGGAAGAGAACTCTGGACCTATTTTCTCTCATTCACTTTCAGTCGGAATAATTTCAATCCAGGCCAAAGGATTTCCTCTTCCATTGTGTCTTCAGCACCTTTGCGAGCAACCAGTTACTGTTACCCACAGGTTTCCAGTTTCAACCTGTCCCAGGGTGAGATGGCCAGGAAAGGGGTTGGAGCTCAACTGCACCTGGCCCAGGTGATGCAGCTCCCTAGGGCGAAGGGAATAAGTGTGGGGGTCACGTGACAAGACGCAGCCTGTGACTAGGACCCAGGCCTGCTGAGAGATAGAAGGGCAGCCTGTGCTCAGCCAGGAGAGAGACCCCAAGGGAAGCAGGCATGGGAGGGGCTTGGAGAGTCCTTTAAAGGTCAGGGACAAGCTGGGAAGGGGCCAGGCTGAACACTAAAGACCAGGCCCTAGGAGGGAAAGACAGGGCAGTTTAGGAGATGGGGCAGATAGTCCAGTTGGTTTTGGCTCCCAGGACCAGACACCCAGAGGTGAAGGTGATTGTCGGGGCTTCTGTCCTTCTTCCCCAGTGTAGATTTGATAGTGGAGAAGACTGATGCCGTAAGGGGGAAGTGAGTTACCCCAAGGTAACCCAGTGAGTTTATATCACAAATGCATACTCGGAAGGATCCAATAGAAACGTGGATTTTCCAGTCTCTTCTTTCTAGGAGTCCCCAGGGCTAAGGTAAAACCCCTGCTGACCCTCCCCATTCTGCTCACCTCCAAGATGTGCTGGAGTTTGTCTGTGCTGGGGGGTGCTGTCAGCAGGATCGAGAGCTCGTCATCCATGTTCTCTGGGCAGGCCTTGCTCAGAGCCTGCCAGCGGAGGGAGACCAGGGGTCAGGATTATGGAACCTGGGGTGACACCTTCCAGGATGACAGCAGGCTCTGTAGTCCTTGCCCAGAGCAGCTCTCTGCAGAGGGCCTGGTGCACAGCAGTGTAGGGAACAGCCAAGCTGATAGGGATGGGAGCTGGGCTTCCTGGCAGAGTCCAGCACCCAAAGCCCAGCATCTGCAAGGAAGGGATTCCCCACAGAGGGGCAACATCATCTCCCACACACAGGGAGTCTCCCCCTGACACTTGTTTCATCCTATGGCCTGTTCCCATCTTTGCCCACCACACTCCCAACTCAGCAGCTCCAGCTACCGAAGGGAGCACGAACCAGAGGCCTTCCTGCTCCTGGGACAGAGGAGTAGGTTGATGATCTACCTGGATGTGAGCGTTGGCCTTCCCCATGCCCAGGGTCTAGACTCCATTCAGGGCAGCGCACAGGAACTGCGATTCCTATTCTGGATCTAGTGGCAGCTTCAGTTTGCTGGCAGGAGACTGTACATGAGACCTTGCAGTTGCGGGGGTGACACAGGCACTAACATGTGCATGGGAGTTTGAGCAACAGGGCAGAGGCCTGTGTGGGGCAAGGAGGGCAGGGATTTGGGAAGCAAGAGCAGAGGATCAAACCCTTTCTTAATGTGGGTCGGGATGATCCCCATTTCAAAGATGGAGAAAGTGAGGCACCAGGTGGGAGAGTGACCTGACCAGGATCACGTTACTGCTCAGTGGCAGGACTGCAAACAACCTGTTCCCTGATCTCCTCACTGGACGCTGCTGCCCCTCCTGTATGACCCCTCCAGCCATCCTCGCCCACAGGCCATCCCCACCACTCTCCAATACCAGGCTGTTTCCACAATGGAAGCAGGCTTGTAACAGAGTTCACTCACCGATAGGTGCCCCTTCCTTCAAGGCTCGGGGTCACAGATTTCTTGGGCTAGCACGCCCGCCAGCAGGTTTTTGGCTGGGAACTCAGCCCTTCGGCCAGGCGACCATCTTTTAGTCCCACTCCTTCCTGGGTCGCGCTCATCCCAAACGAAAAGTCAAAAAATGTCTTTAACTGAAACAAGATCCTCTTTCCCTTGGGGGCTTTTCCTCAGCCTGACTTTGGCTCGGCCTGCCCTTGCTGGCCTTAGTAGCCCTTTCTATGGCCCTGTACATCCCCTTCCTTAGAGACCGTGGGAGAACCAGTCCTACCCTGGATTCTAGGTTCTGCCCCAAGGCCCTGTACCGAACAGCTAGGCCTGCTCCTGTACCTTTGTTGCAGTTTCCCCGGGTTTCCCCTCAGCTGGAGCTCACTCTGTAATCCATTTGGCCTAGCTCCAGGCTTTATAGCCCACCGGCCAAGCCCCCCGTTATATACCCTCCTCCTTAGAACCTGGCCCACACGGGGGCAAGTTCTATTCTTCTCCAAGCTTCATCCCTCCTCATCTCATCGCTGTCACCGGCTGCGCGCTTGTACAGCCTGTGCGCAGTGTCTGCAGCTCCATTGCCAGCTCGCTCGGGCCAAACCTTCTCTTCTGCAGTATCCCGACGCTCTTCCTGCAGCCACTCAGTCTCATGAACAGCTGCTTGCAGAGCCTCTTCTGAAGCCTTTAGCGTCTTCTGTTGCCTTTTTGCTACTGCCGCTGCATCTGCCAAAACCTTTTCGGTCAGGGTCTGAGAACCCACCATGGACTGCTCCACCCTTGTGTTTGTTCCTCCTCCAGTCTGCTTCATCTCTGGGCCAATCATTTTGTCCTTCATCTCCCTGCAGCACCCGACAGGGTGTGTTGGTGGAGGGTCTGCAAGGTCCATGGCCACCCCAGCCACCTCCACCTTGCCTGCCTCATGGGGGTTTGTGTCAGAGGACACCTTCTCCTTTCTTTCTTACTTCTTAGGGCCCTGGCCCCTCGTTCAGCCACTCAGCAATTTCCTAAGCAGGCCGTGTCTTTTGATATGGCCTGCTTCTCTGCCCCCAAAACAAAGAACTCTTGCTCCCATCTTGGCATTAGGCCACGCTTGTACACTTTCTCATGCCCTTCTCCCTGGGCTAACCTTCTCAGCACAGCCCAGGCATGCTCTCCTTCTCTGCTCTTTTTGTCCATGGGCATAGCAGACCCTGGGTTGATTTCCCTTTGCAGGATCTCTCACAGGTATTGCTGCTGCTGCGTCTGTAGCTCCACCTACACTTCCTTCTGCTTCTGTTGGTTTTCTAGGAGCTGCTGGAGAAACCCCTAGATCTGCTTTGGCTGCTTAGCCAGTCCCTGGAACTGAAGTGGGAAATCCAGCGACCAGCTTGGTCCCTTGATACACCTGCTTGGGGGGAGGGATAGCTCAGTGGTTTGAGCATTGGCCTGCTAAAACCGGGGTTGTGAGCTCAATCCTTGAGGGGGCCATTTAGGGATCAGGGCAAAAAACTGTCTGGGGATTGGTCCTGCTTTGAGCAGGGGGTTGGACTAGATGACCTCCGGAGGTCCCTTCCAACCCTGATATTCTATGATTCCTTCAGCAACCAAGACTTCCCTCACGGATCACAGGGGGAACTCAATCCTGCCAACTATGCCAATCATAAATGAATCTACTCATCGTTAGGTGCCCCCCCGGTGGCCAGGCATGGCATCACAGCCCTCTCGCTGGGCTAGCGTCCCCCATCCATGGTCGCTCCAGCACCACGGCAGTTTTTCTGCCTGGTAACTCCGGCCAGGTCACCACCTTTAGTCCACCCTTCTGGGGCCCAGCTTGCCTCACACTAAAAGTCCAAAGAGGTCTTTCCACAGACAGAAGTCCTTCTGCCATCGCTGGGGCACTTGCTCAGCCTGTAGCCCCCTTGCTGGGCTTGGGAACCCTCTCCAGGTGCGTGTACGCCTCCTCCTCTGGGGCCGGTAGGGGAACCCAGTCCCACCCTGACCATGATAGCAGCCCAGGGTCTTGGACCCAACAGCTAGGTCTGCACCTTTCTCTTTGCTGCACTTTTCCAACCTCTCTTCTCAAGTTCCCCTCCAGGCTTTCCTTGCTGCTCTGAACTTCCTACCTCGTTCTCAATCCTGTTGCTGCCCCAGTTGGGGTGTATCACCACTGAAGTCTGGCTCTTTATGGGGCCGGATATGGTGCCTCTCAGTTCGGGCTCATTCTGTAATCAGCTTGGCTAAGCCCCAGGCTGTGCAGCCCAGGGGAAAGCACCCTGTTACAGGCCTGCTCTGCCCACTCCTCCTGTTACTGGGCTGGGGTCCTTGCTCCCCATTTCACACCTGGATTCCAGAGGGGCTGAGTACGCACAGGCTCCTCTGCCTGGAACTGGAGTTCGCTCGTTCTGGTGACTCTGACATTCAGGCCCTTCATCATCAGAGGCTGACAGGTGTGGTGAGGGAGCTGGAGAAACCCCACTGCTGAGCGGAAGGGGGTCAAAGAGTTGGGATTCTGGGAGCTGATGGCTTCGTTTGCCCTGCTGCGGGAAGTGGGGCTGGAGACCGGAGATGCCATGTGAACGAGACTACCTGATGCTCTCTTTATGCCCGAGGGGCCGGCGCCTCCTACTGGAAACACTCTCAGGAGTCCAGGTTCCAGGACATCTCTGGGGAGCCTCTTCTTAGGAACAAAACCAGGGTGGCACGATGATGGAGGCGTCTCTCTCCCAGAGCTGGGAGCCAGGGACAGGGGAAGCTCCCAGCCAGGCTGTGCATCGAGGATCCCATTTCTCCCCCAAGAGACCCACACGCCCCAAGGAGTAAGTGGCTCTTACCTCCATGAGAGAGCAGGGTCTCCCATCTAAGCCTCTCTGACCCCCAGCATTGCTTTCTTGGATGGGACGAGGTGACCTGTCCCCACTGCTCCCTGACGGGGCTCAGCTGCAGGCTGCGCCCGTCTGGGAGGCTGTGCCAGATCCCAGGGCCTGGCAGACTGCTGGGAATGAGGCTCCGATTCATTTCACACCCAGAGACCCCATAGAAAGGCCAAGGGGAGAATAAAGGGCAGGAGGTGAACCTAGCCCTGAGTCTCTATGCCACCCCCACCTCCTGAAAAGTGAAGCTTTCCGAGCTTCAGTGGGGCTGGGGTGGGGCCCTGCCACAACGGCCTTTCTGCACCATATGGGGCAGGCAGAGCTCTGCCTGGGCGCAGGGGGAATGGGATGGGGGTAGATCTAGGAAAGAGGGGAGGGGAATGGGTGTGAGGGAAAGAGCTCCTGTCCCAGATGAAGGAATTTGGGGGCAGAGGAAAGGACCCTGCTCCACAGAGAAGGGAGAGGGTTTCTGTGAGTGCCAGGGGGCTCCATTTCCCCTTCCACTAGCTCCCCATTTACAGAGAGCCAGAGCAGTACCTGCAGCAGGGAGCGGGAGTTGCTGGTGGCCTCAGAGGCACAGGCCCTGCAGCGCCTCGGGCACCTGGGGCAAGTGCCGCATGATACGGAGCTGGCGCATCACATTGGCCGTGACGTCCTCATGCTGCAAGGGAACGAGAACCTGTCTGAGACTCCGAGGAATCAGGGGGGATTAACGGCCCCTGGAACCAGCAGCATTTCCACCCAGCCCCTGCCCACCTCTGAGGGATGGATGCCCCCTCCTGACCGCCAGGATGGAGTCTTGTTGTCCTTCCTAGTGACCTCCAGTGGCAACCCCCTTCCTTGTACGGGGAGCTCCTGCCACCTCCCCCTCAGTGCCCCTGACAGCTGTTCCACCTCCAATCCACAGCTCAAGTTCTCAGACCCGTCTCCTCCAGCCTCACCCAGGTTGGATAGGGAGGGGACTGTAGCGGGGGGGCAGGAGGGATTCTGGCAGCAGTGAAGTGGGATGTGGGGTGGTTGAGACCTTTCCCCAAGTTACCCCAGCCACTAATGCTGAAGCCGCAGGATGGCAGCCCTGGTGAATGGGACGGATCGGCAGCCCCTGCTGACTGAATCCTCCTGTTCTCTCCAGCAGGGCCGGCTTTAGGAAGGGCGGGGCCCAATTTGAACATTTTTGTCGGGGCCCCGGCAGGGATGACTAACAAAAAAAAAAGTGTAAAAAAAACCTTTCATTTCTTCCATGTATTATTTACTTTCCATAACTATATAAATAATAAAATTATATATTATGTACATTGCATCATATATGCTGTTGATCGGTTATTAATGAGCTCCGTTTCACGTGTGTGGGTCCCCGCCACTCCCTGGGGGTGTGCTAGGGTGACCAGCTGTCCTGATTTTATAGGGACAGTCCCGATTTTTGGGTCTTTTTCTTATAGGATCCTATTATCCCCCACCCCCTGTCCCGATTTTTCACACTTGCTGTCTGGTCACCATAGTGGTGTGCACATGTGTGGGTCCCAGCTGCTCCCTGCCCCCCTCATTGAAACAGGTGTGCAGGGTTACTGCCCTGGGAACTGCAGGGCACCAGTGGACATGGGGCTGGCTGGAGGCAGGGCAGGGTCTCACTGGAGGTAGGGTCTGGCTGCAGGCAGGGCAAGGGGTGCAGGGCTGGCTGGAGACAGGGGTGTGTGGGGCTGGCTGGCTTTGGGCAGGGCCGCAGGGGGGTGCGGCAGGGGTTGCCTGGAAACAGGGCACGGGGTGCGGCAGAGGCTGGCTGTGGGCAGGGGGTGCAGGGCTGGCTGCAGGCAGGGCAGGGGGGTGGGTCTGGTGCGGGCAGAACAGGGGGGGCGGGGCTGGAGATAGGGCAGGGGTGCTGCAGGGGCTGGCTGCGGACAGGGGGTGCAGGGCTGGCTGGAGACGGGGCTGGCTGCGGGCAGGGCAGGGGGTGCGGGGCTGGTGCGGGGACGGGGTGCAGCAGAGGCAGCTTTAAATAGCCCCCAAATCCCCCGCTATCCCAGGGCTCTGGGGGCTATATAAAGGGCCCAGGGCTCCCCTGCTTCTACCGCCCCGGCCCTTTAAATAGCCACGGGAGCCCTGGGGAAGCAGCGGGGCTCCAGTGGCTATTTAAAGGGCCGGGATGGTAGAGGCAGCGGGAGCCCCGGACTTTTTAAATAGCCCCCAGAGCCCCGCAGCCCTACCCCAGGGCTCCAGCAGTGGGGGTCTGGTAGCAATTTAAAGGGCCTGGGGCTCCGGCCCCTGCTGGGAGCCCTAGGTCCTTTAAATTGCCCCCTGGGGAAGCCGGGCCACCCTGGTACAGCTCACCGGCTCTTGCCAGTACACCGTACCGGGGCTTGGGCCCAGGGCCCGATTCAGGGGAATTGGTTGAATTGGCCTAAAGCCGGCCCTGGTGGGGGTATGGCCACAGAGCCGCAGGGATGGGAACCCTGTGGTGTGGGGGCTGGGTGGGTACTGGGAGTTCCTCCTGAAGGGATGGTGGTTGGCCAAGGTCACTCAGCCCCGGGGTCTGGGAGGGGGACTGGCTGAGGGCACTCAGAGCCCCAGGAAGTGGGGGGGGGCTGAGGGGAGGGACTGGCCAGGGGCACTCAGAGCTCGGGGGAGGGGCTGTCCAGGGGGGGCACTCACAGCCCCAGGAGGTGGGTGGGGGAGGGGCACACAGGATTTCAGGAATTCCCTGGCAGTGAAGAGCTGCTGGTGGCAGGGAGGAGCCAGCCGTGACAATCCCGACTTGGATCCCTGGCTGGGCTAGTGGCTATGGGGGCCCGTGGCCAAGCTGCAGCGGAAGATGACCAGAAGAAAATGCCTCGGCCTCCTGCTAGGAAGGGCCTGGGCCAGACAATGACCCACTGCGCAGTGTCCCAGCTCCCTGCCCCACACCTGCGGGGCACGGCCCCTCCTCTGTAGGGACGTTGGCATGTACCTTAGTGCTGCTTCCTCCATCCCCAAAGGCCTCTCCCAGCCAGTCCCTGGCAACCCCTGCCGTTCAATACGCACATTACCCTGCTGTGACATACCGGGGGGGGAATCCCTCGGGGATGGGGGGGGCTGTCACACAGCTGGGCAATTTAACCCGGCTGGGCCGGGGTGACTGTCTCCCTGGAGCTGGGGGTCTCAGCCCAGGTGTCTCTCTGCCCTTCCCCCCAGTCGCCCCCGGGCGAGGTGGGAGCGCCCCACGTTGCGTTCCAGCCCCACATTCACACCCACAAGTGCCGGTGGGTTCCAATCCCAGGTGAACACGCCCACCCGGCCCTAGTGCGGAGCAGAAGGGCCCAGCGCTGCCCCACAGACCCTCTGGCTCTCCGAGCCCGCTCTTACCCATCATCCCAGCACGTCTGGCACAGGCTGAACGCTGCTCCTCTGTGCAGAGAGGCTGGCACTTCTCGCTCCTGCCGTACGAGGGGCAGGTGCTGCTACCGACTGCTCCCCCTAACCCCCGCCCTGCTGCGCTCTGGGGATGCTGCCCGGCTGTGGAGCTCTCAGGTGTCTTGAACTGGAATTTGTTTGGAGAGAAACTGCTAAGGAGCCTTATCAGCCCCGAGCAGAGAGTCCCTGGGAGCCTGCCTGGGTCGGGCGGGTCTGGTACAGCCTCCCCCAGATAAGGCTCTTCCCTGGACCTGCCACTCATTGGAATCTGGAACGATTCCCTCCGAGGTAACACCCGGGGCAGCCAGGGCAGGGCAGGGCAGGGCAGGGCAGGGCAGGGCACGGCCTGCTCCCCTGGAGCGTTAGGGCTTTCAGGAGTCAGAGGTGTCAGCAGAGCAGGTTGTACGTTAAAGCAGCGAAGGCAGTTGGGGGGCAGAGGAATTGGGTGCTTTGCCATTGCACTTGATCAGCTCAATTTGAAAATTCTTTCAAAGGAAATCCAGATGTCTACATCTGACTGGAGTACATGTACACACATACACATGCACACTCACATGTGCACACACTCATGTGCACATACACGTACACACATGTACACATACACATATGTACACACGTACAGATACACGCACATACGCTGTCCCTGGAGCGCCCCAGGATGCGACTGACGGGGTGGCTGGCTATTATGGAGGCAGAAGGGGGTTGGGAGAAAATAATCAAGAAGAACTTTTGCTGAAAATGCAAACCTAAGCTGGAAATCTGTGCAGGGCTGGGCTCAGCGAAAATGATCTTTTGAGCTGCTCTTTTTAACCGTGGTCCTGTACTTCCTGGTTTGCCTCGGACCCAGGCAGGAGACTGGGCTGCTGTCAGCTGTAGAAGCCATTGGAATGAGCCAGGTCGGAATGAGCCAGGCCCTCAGAGCCTTCTGCCACCAATCGCCCCAGCAGTCACTGATCCACACCAAACCACGTCCTTCCAGTCAGGCAGTTTCATATGCACACGTCAAACCCTTGGTTTGCCACTCAGGCACCACGGTGATGGGCACAGTAAGGACCGAGAGACGCTAAACAGGCAGACAGACAAGGAAATAGTGGCCCTGCCTACAGGTGTGTGTGTGGTGCAAACGGATGAACACCAGTTGCTGGCTGAAGGCACAACCTTAATTCCCACATCTCCTGTCTGTCAGCTATCGTTCGCTTGGCAGCCTGAGCTCCGATTTCTAATGCAGCGTTTTGCTCTGGCCTATTGTGGTTCTCATGTCCGGGGGCGCCTTGGCCCCTGGTATCAGGAGCGGTGCTAAGGAGGCTGCTTTTCAAAGGTCCTTAAATAGGGTTGTCAACTTTCTACTTGCAGAAAACCAAACGCCCTTGACCCAACCCCTTTCATGCCCTTCCCCAAGGCCCCACCCCCACTCACTCCAGCCCAGCCCACCTCCCTCAGTCGCTCGCTCTCACACCCTCACTCACTTTCACTGGGCTGGGGCTGGGGGTTGGAGTGCAGGGAGGGGTGAGGGCTCCGGTGGGGATGCGGGCTCTGGGATTGGGCTGGAGATTAGGGGTTTGGGGTGCCAGAGGGGGATCCGGGCTGGGGCAGAGGGTTGGGGTGCGGACTCTGGGAGGGAGTTTGGGTGCGGGAGGGGGCTCAGGGCTGGGGTAGGGGATTGGGGTGCGGGTGGGGGTGTGGGGTCTGGAGGGATTAGGGTACAGGAGGGGGTTCCGACCTGGGGCAGGGGGTTGGGGTGCCGGGTGTGAGGTCTGGGAGAGAATTTCGGTGTGAGAGGCGGTTCCGACCTGGGGCAGGGTTTCTGGGTGCGAGCTCTGGTCAGGCCGCGCTTACCTCAGCCGGCTCCTGGTCAACGGCACACCGTCGCTAAGGCAGGCTCCCTGCCTGCCCTGGCTCCGCAGGGCTCCCAGAAGCAGCCAGCACGTCCCTGCAGCCCCTAGGAGGAGGCATGGCCAGGCAGCATTGTGTGCTGCTTGCGCCCACAGGCCCCGCAGCTCCCATTGGCCATGGTTCCCGGCCAATGGGAGCTGCAGAGCCGGCACTCGGGGTGAGGCCATCGAGTGAAGCTTCCTTATCGCCCCTGCGCCTAGGGGCTCCAGGGACGTGCCGGCCACTTCCGGGAGCCCCGCGGAGCCAGGGCAGGAAGGGAGCCTGCCTTAGCCCTGCTGCGCCACCGACCGGCCAGACTTTCAATGACCCGGTGGGCGGTGCTGACCGGAGCTGCCAGGGTCCCTTTTCGAGCAGGCGTTCCAGTCGAAAACCCGACACCTGCCAACCCTGTGTCGAAGGCCCTGATTTGTGAGTGAGCTAAGCTCCAGCCTCCTGCGCTAAATGAGCTCCCTTAACCTTTTCCTGCACCCCATCCCCACCCCACCCCCTTTACCTGCTTCATCTGCCTGGTGTGGGGTGTTGTGACCCTAGAGCGTGAGTTCCCTGCCACAGGGCCTGTCCTCTTGTCCCTGGGGGTGCAGTGCCCAGTCCTACGCACCCTGCCTCCAGACTGGCTGTGACAAAGTGGGAATGGTCTTAATGTTTCTCTGAATACTGTGTGGGTGCCTCAGTTTCCCCTATGCATTTCTTAAGTATCTAGGTGATGGAATAAGGGTGTGATTGTTGCAGAGCCCGAGAGGGCAGGGGTGTGCAGGGGTCTCCACAGAGAATGGCCGACACCGTGTCTCCTGGCAACTGATGGCCTGGGCCCCTCCCCTGCAAGGTGCCAACTGAAGGTGTTGGAGAACAAAGAGATCAGGTGACCTCCTGGCCCGGGAAAGAGACAAAGGCTGGAGGGTTTCAGTTTGGAGCTGGCTGGGGAAACGGAGGGAGGCCCAGCACCGGGGTCTGGGCTCCCTACCCCCAAGATGGACCTGACTGAGGCATCCTGTTCTCTGTACCTACAAGCTCTGTTTTGGACTGTGATCCTGTCGTCTAATAAACCATCTGTTTTACTGGCTGGATGAGAGTCCCGGTGAATTGCAGGAAGTGGGGGGTGCAGGGCCCTGACTCCCCCATCCTCCGTGACAACTGGGGCCTCCAGGTAACGCTGCAGTAGGAAGATGTCACGGGTTGCTGTTATTACTGTCTGAGTCGTGTTATCATTATCTGTCCTCCGGCTTTGGGTGGGTCCATGCTGCGGATTTGCTTGTGTCTCACAGTGTCTAATGGGGTTGGAATCCCGCAGGTTTGTTATCCTGGGGGAGCTCAGCGTCCGTGTGACCAGTGCCAGGGACACATACGTGTGTGATCTCCTGGCCACATGGAGCCCACCCGGGCCGCCCTGTTCTGGGCACACCCTGGATCTGACTGTCAGCCGAGGGCCGAGCACTGGGCATATAACCAATGTTCTGACTTGACCCCAGCTTCATGGCCCGGCGATCCTGGTCTGTCCTCCCCCCACACAGGGGATAGACCCCCACAAAGATGGTTGGCCTGGAGGGGGTTTGGCTCCTGTCAGTTTTCAGAAGATGCTGGTGTAAGGGGACTGTTGCCCCCGTACTAACACTCAGTGGGGGTGTTTTGGTTGGCTGCTCCCAGCACTAAAAGGGGAGGGGTCGATGGCAAATCAGGACCCTGAGACGGACAGTCCCCAGGAACAATGGGGAGAGGCCAATGCTCCAGGTCAGCCTGATTGACAGGGCGGGCAGCTAATCAGCATGACAGGAGGCCAGGGGGGTCCCGTCCTCTGTGTGAGTTGGAATGGCCTGGGTCAGACAGAGGGGGGCCGAGCTAAGGAGAGAGCAGGGGCCCGAGCTGAGCTGGGGAGCAGAGCCGGGCCAGATCCAGAGGGGCCAGAGGCGCAGCCCAGAGAGAGCAGAGCTGCCCTGGGAGCGGAGCTGCAGCCACAGAGCCGGGGGCCAGAGGCGCAGCCCAGGGAGCTGGAGGCAGAGCAGCAGCAGCAGCCATGCTGAGGACGAGTGGAGCTGGGGCTGAAGCCGTCCGGAGCCGGGTGCGGGGAGCAGCTGGGGAGATGAGGGGGACCCTGGGCAGTGGCCCAGCGCAGGGAGACGCCTCAGCCAAGAGGCTCTGCAGGCCAGACTTGGGGGGGATCGTAACCCTGACAGGGCGGGGGCGACGCTGGAAAAAAGGGTCCTGTAGGGTTACCATACGTCCGTTTTTTCCCAGACATGTCCGGCTTTTCGGCAATCAAACCCCCGTCCGGGAGGAATTGCCAAAAAGCCGAACATGTCCGGGAAAAATACCGGCCGGGCACTTCCCCTCCCGCGGCTGCTCTGCTCCTCCCCGGACTCAGACTTCGGCTCTGTTTAACAGCCAAGCTGCCCGAGCCAGCGCTACCGGCTTTGGGCAGCCCCCTTGCCTCCAGACCCTGCGCCGCCGGAGCAGAGCAGCTGGAGCCGGGGAGAAGAAGTGCCCGGCCGGCAGCTGGGTCCGGAGGCACGGGGGCTGCCCGAAGCCGGTAGCGCTGGCTCGGGCAGCTTGGCTCTTAAACAGAGCCGAAGTCTGAGTCAGGGGAGGAGCAGAGCAGCTGGAGCCCGGGAGAGGAAGTGCCCAGCCGGGGGCGCAGGGTCCGGAGGCATAGGGGCTGCCCGAAGCCCGAGCGCTACCGGCTTCACAGTTTGCCGGGCAGCCTCCAGACCCTGCGCCCCCGGCTGGGCGCGTCCCCTCCCAGGCTCCAGCCGGTAGCGCTCGGGCAGCCCTTTTCCTGTGGCTGGGAGGGAGGAGGGGGAGTTAGGGCGGGGACTTTGGGGGAAGGGGTGGGAAAAGGGCGGAGTTGGGGCGGGGCCGGGGGTGGAAAAGGGGCGGGACTAGGGCCCGTGGAGTGTCCTCTTTTTTTATATTTTAAATATGGTAACCCTAGGGTCCTGCCCCCTAGAGCCTGAGAGCGTGTGGCCACCGCCCGAGCAAGTGTCCAACCCGCAGCGTCTCTGCAGCACAGCCAGGGCCTGAGAAGCAGCCTGGGACCTACAAGGAACAGCCTGTGACCTGCCCTGACGTTCCAGAGACACTGGTTGTGATGTTCCCGGCCACAGAGCGGGGTGATGTGTTTTCCTTTAACCTTTCCCATTTTTCCTTATTCTTTTCTTTAGATTAATTGTTAATTAAACAACTTGTATTTGCTTTAAATTGTATGAAATGTGGGTCAGGGAGGTGCCCAGTGCAGAGAGAGCACCCCGGAGTGGGGACACCCTAGCCCCTGTCCTAGGTGACCACAGCAGGGTTGGGGGTCGAGCCCCCCAGGAATCCTGGGCCCAGCCTTGTCGGGGTTATGAGGACTCTGCCAGACAGGAGAGTGGAAGGGGAGTCCTCAAGGGCAGGGAGGGCTCTGGGTGAAGGAAGTGGGAGCGAGGACTCAGATCCTTTCGCTAGTCCACTTCACCGGGGTAGTGCAGAAGCCAGGAAAGTTCCCCACAATAGCGGGACCATTCCCCCGCTTACACTGGCAGGGCCGGACCCCAAACCACAGGCCAAGGGGCCACTGAGCACAATCACACGGTGACCACAGCCACAAGCTGCTCCCCATCCCTGCTGGATGAATGTCGGGTGAGACACAGAGACAGCGCTTGGGAGCCACAAACCCTCTGCCAGCTGGGCAAAGCTGGGAATGTGACAACAAGACAACACACCTGCCTTCAGGTGCTTTGGGTGGATGTTCCTGATTGCATGGGTGTGTTGTCGGCACAGAGTGCCCGAGGACAGCAACAGTGGGGTTCGTTGCCCGGTGTGCTTCGCACCAATAAACACACCAGGGGGAGAAGCAAACAAAGTTTATTTGAACATGGAAGGAGAGAGTTTGGTTTACTTAGGCCTAGTGCAGGAAGGCTTCATTGACACTTGTGGTCATCTACCCTTCCGAGTTACCTAGGGTGAGGCCTAGTGACGTCAACAACTCCCTCCTTTGAGAATACTCAACAAGCTTTTGGCTGAGTTTTCTCATATTCTGTGGACAAGATACGATTGAGTGCCATGAAGCTGGGGTTTTCAATGAGAGGGTATGCCGGGATTTTTGGGGAACAGGGGGCACAAAGCTTACGGAGGAGCACTTTAAAACAAGCAATTAGGAGGAGGGTGACCAGGCACAGTACCACACCTGCGAGGAGGAGACGCACAAGGTCACCCCCCAGTCCTTCCAGGTCGGGCAACCAACTTCAAAGGGAATCGAAACCTGTGGGTTCCCTTTCCTGGGCCTTTCACTGCTCAAAAGCCTGTTCGGCTGACAGGACGTGCTTATTAATGTCCTGTGAGTTTTCCGGGACATAAGTACAACATTCACTTCCAATAAGGGCACACACCCCGCCCTGGGAAGCTAAAACATAATCTAAGGCCTGTCAGTTTTGCAGGGACAGCAACCGGAGCTGGTAAAGTTCTGAGTTAAGGCTTTTTTTTATGGCCAAGGTTTCATTGGCGAACTTGGTGAGAAACACAGAGAGCCTACGATAAAATTGGGTTAGCCGTCCCACCCCATAGGATGGGAGGAGGATCATACCCAACCTGTCTCCTTTTGTAATGGGCTCTGGGGTGGCATACAAAGAGCTACGCTGTCTGGGGCGGCCAGGGGGCAGTTTAGGGAGGACACGAAGGGGAGGGGCAAGATATCATAGAGAGGGGGGAGGGATAGCTCAGTGGTTTGAGCACTGGCCTGCTAAACCCAGGGTTGTGAGTTAATCCTTGAGGGGGCCACTTGGGGATCTGGGGCAAAATCAGTACTTGGTCCTGCTAGTGAAGGCAGGGGGCTGGACTCCATGACCTTTCAAGGTCCCTTCCAGTTCTAGGAGATGGGATATCTCCATTAATTTATTATTTTATAGCAGCTTCCATACCACCGATGCGGTAGCCACTTATAGGCAGAGATTCCGCAAATGTAAAAGGAGTGGCCATTTCCTACCAAGCCATTATAACCGCTGCACCACCTATTTGTTTTTTTGTCATTAAACGTTGCGAACCGGGCAGTAGAGTTGGATCTGCCATTAACATAGACAGGGATGGAGGCGCTACTGTCAGGGGATAAATAATACTGACAGGTGCTATTCCCAGCGGACAAGGTGTGATTGCTGGACTTGAACTGTCTATAGCACACCAACCCGGGGGCCACTGACCGCAGCCTAATATGGGAAGGGATCTGCGTTGAGTTGGTCTGCGGCTTCCAGGGGTCGTCCCTTAATGCATACTGGGATTCAATGGTACAGTTTTGCGACAAGCGGGTACCCAAGGTATTTCTTCCCCTACTGAACCATCCCCAACAGATATCTGACCAATTTTGGGAAACTGCTCTCCAGGGTAACCCTGCTGCGTGGTGTGGGACTTGGGAGCATACCCAGCAGTTAGAGAGGTTAAACTCTTGGGCAAAGCAAACCTTCAAGGACACATATGTGTTTGTTTCCAAGTTAGTAGGGATTCCTTTCCATCCGCATGTGGTCGGGGGGAAACGGGAGGTAACGAAAGGAGTGTCCCTATGGCAAAGAGCACCACTGTGGCAGACCCTGGACCTGGACTCATGCTGGGCAGGTGACCCTAAGGCCTAACAATTACAATTCCCCAAATACCCACAAAATAACAATTACCAATAGCAGGCAGACTAAAAGCAAAAGGGACCAGGCCACCAGGTTAGGCCGGCCCTGTGAAAATAAACACAACCAACGCTCAGAGTTCTCGCGGGGAGGGTGCAGCGGCTGTCCAAAGAGGCTACAGGGCATTCCCCACAGACCTTATTGTCTTTTGAATAACAGTTTAAGTCCCAGGTCGTCGCTGGCAGTCTTTTCTGCAGACTGGACGGTCCACCATTCAGGAGTGGGCCCTGCTTTTACACGAGAGTGATGGATCCAGTTTTTGTGTCCTTCGACCTTTGCTGCTGTGTGGGAGACCAGCAGGACGGTGTGGGGTCCCTTCCACTTCTCTTGGAGAGGCTCGTCCTTCCAGGTCCGAACGAGTACGGAGTCACCTGGCTGCAAGGAGTGGATCGGGGCATCCAGCGGGAGAGGCTACAAATCTTTGGTATACCTGTGGCGAGAACAAAGAACAGCAGACAGAGAGCACATGTACTGAGATAAGAAACCACAGCTTACCTCCCACTCCCCTGCCAGAACCGGTGTACCGTTCATAGGCCATGCCCTTCCAAACATAATCTGGAAGGGACTGAGCCCTAACCTGCCCTTTGGGAGAGCGCGAATGCGGAGCAAAACAAGGGGTAGAGCATCAGGCCACTTAAGGGAAGCCTCTTGGCAGACCTTTGAGAGGTGCCGCTTAAGTGTCTGATTTGTGCGTTCCACTGCCCCACTGGCCTGCGGTCGCCATGGAGTGTGGAGCTTCCAGGGGATCTGCAGGGCATCCGATATCTTTTGAACGACTTGAGATGTGAAGTGTGTTCCGTTGTCAGATTCCATCCCCTGCGGGAGTCCGAAGCGAGGAATGATCTGTTTTGGCAGTGTTGTTACGGCATGGGAAGGCCTCAGGCCATTCGCTGAAGCGATCCACCAAGACGAGAAGGTATCTGAATCCTTGGGTCCGGGGGAACTTAGTAAAATTGATTTGCCAAACTAGTCCTGGGCCTGGGGTAGGTTCCAGAGTGGCTGGTGACACTGACACTCTAGGTCGAGGGTTGTTCTTTTGGCAGACTAGACATTCAGTCTGCACCTGGGAGGCCAGGGGTCTAAGTCCAGAGGTTAGAAAATATTTATTCATAAGCTGGGTAAGAGCCTCTCTTCCTGCGTGGGTGGACTGATGTAGTTTCTGTAGTACTGGCCGTATTAGATTCCTTGGTAGGAGGATTTTTCCTTCCGTGGAGTGGAGCCATCCCTCCTTTTCCTGGAGCCTAAGTGTGTCGGCCAGGTTCCTCTCTTCGTGAGAGTACTGAGGGGTCGGAGCTCCCCCACTGATGGGATGAGGGCATGCATATGGGCATCTTCAGCTTCCTGTGGTTCCAGGGTAGCAGCTCGCTTGGCCTCTCTGTCCGCCCTGGCATTACCCTTAGCCACATCTTGCTCTTCCCTTTGATGAGCCTTGCAGTGCACCACTGCTACTGCTGAGGGGAGCTGTACCGCTTCTAAAAGCCGGAGAATTTGAGGCCCATGTTTAACCGGAGAGCCTTGGGCTGTCAACATTCCTCTTTGTTTCCACAGACCGGCATGAGCATGTAGTACTCCAAAGGCATATCTGGAATCAGTAAAAATGTTAACTCTTTTTCCTTTTGACAGTTCAAGTGCACGGGTTAAGGCTACCAATTCAGCCAGCTGGGCTGATGTCCCAGCAGGCAAACCCTCTGCTTCCACGGTTTCGTGGAGAGATACAATAGCATAGCCAGCCCTCCTTTGCCCGTTTACAACTGTACTACTGCCGTCTGTATACCACTCAGAATCTGCAGTTGGGAGGGGTTGATCTTTTAAGTCCGGGCGGCTGGAGTATTGGACATCTATGATCTCCAAACAGTCGTGTTCCTGCTCCTCTGTCTCCGGTAACAGGGTAGCTGGGTTAAGGGAGGGACAGGTCTGTAAGGTAACTTCAGGATTTTCTACAAGTTTTGCCTGATACCGAGCAACCCGAGCCTGTGTAAGCCAGAGACCACCCTTAGTATCCAGCAGGGCTTGGTCCATATGGGGAATATACACTTGCACAATTCCCCCCAGTGTCAAATTCTCTCATGCACATACAGTTGAAATGGCTTAGTGGGGTCCGGCAGACCTAGGGCTGGGACTTCCATCAGTTTCCTTTTTAAGATTTTAAATGCCCTGTCCGCTTCTGGGGACCAGTGAAAGGGGTCATGATCTGCTCCCTTAACACATTCATACAAGGGTTTAGCCCACAGTCCATACTCTGGGATCCATATTCTGCAAAAACCTGCCATGCCCAGAAATGCTTGGAGTCGTTTACGGTTGCTAGGGATAGGAATTTGACAGATAGCCTCCTTTCTTTTGTTTGAAAGCTGACGTTCCCCCTGCCTTAGGTGAAATCCCAGATACCAAACTTCTGAAAGCGCAATTTGAGCTTTGCTTTGAGCTACCCTGTATCCTCGGAGTCCAACAAAGTTCAGGAGACTCACAGTAGCTCTGAGACAGGGGATTAGAACCACAGCAGCAATTAGCAAGTCATTTACATATTGCAGGAGGAGGACCCTGTCCTCGTTGTTCCACTCCTCCAAGTCTCTAGCCAGGGCCTGGCCGAACAGAGTGGGGGAATTTTTAAATCCCTGGGCCAGCACTGTCCAGCAAAGCTGCTTTTGAACCCTTCTGTTGTCCTCCCACTCGAAGGAGAAAATCTCCTGAGATTGGGGGTCGACCAGAATCGTGAAGAAAGCATCCTTCAAATCTAGGACAGAAAAATGGGTGTACTGCCCCCCTATAGAGGCCAACAGCGTATACAGGTTTGGAACGAGGGGGTGCAGAGTCTTAACCCGCTCATTAACCGCCCTCAGGTCCTGGACCAGCCGGTATGTGCCATTGGGCTTTCGTACAGGCAAGATGGGAGTGTTCCAGGCTGACTGGCATTCTCGAAGTACCCTGCACTTTAGGAACTGGTCTATAGTCTCCTGCAGTTCCTTTCTGGCTTCCCTCTTGATCGGATACTGTTTGATTCGCACTGGGCTTTTTCCTGGGAGAAGCTGAATATGAACAGGGGGTTGACGGGCTGCCTTTCCTGGGACCCCTGATGCCCAGACAAGGGAATACACCTGGTCCTCCCACTCACTCCATTCTGGGGCTTGCATGGCTGAGGGTTCAATTGCAAGTGTCATTATCCAGGCATTCTCTGGGGGTAAGGTGAGGGTTATGTCATCTTGGGTGAAATGCAGGGTGGCACCTAAGCGACAAAGCAGGTCCCGTCCCAGTAGAGGCGTTGGACAATCGGGGAGGTAAACCAGTCTGTGAGATAGAGTTCTGTTTCCCAAAGCACATTCTGCTGGGGCATACACTGGGCACTTGGTTCCTTTCCCTGTGGCACCCACCACAGTGAGGGACACTGACACAGGCAGCTGAAGGGGTTGGTTTATGGCGGTTTGTGCAGCTCCAGAGTTTATTAAAAAGTCTATGTCCGAATCTCCCACCCGCATGTTTACTCGGGGTTCCGGGGGCAGGACAGTCCGTCTCCCCTGACACCCCTATTCTTGGTTCTCCGCTGCCATCATAGGGGTACCTTCCCTTTCGGGGCACTCATTTTTCCAATGTCCCTCCTTTCGGCATCTGGCACACTGGTTGTGACCCAGACGCCTTTCCTGTGAGCCAGGGCGCCCACGTCCACGTCCTCTCATTCCCCGGCCCCTTCCACCTTCCTGAAATCTTCCCCTGCCACCAGCCTGTACTGCTGCAACCATCATTTTCACTTGCCTCGTTTCCTTTTCTCCCTCCCTAAGGCTGTAAGTCCTGTTTGCAGTTTCCAAAATCTGTGCCATGGTCATGCCCATTAAATCCTCCTTTTTTGCAGTTTCCTTTTAATATCAGGGACGGCACGGCTGGTAAAGATACCCTTTATGATTGCCTCAGTTTCCCGTTCAGCGGGGTCTGCAGTAGTCGTTTGCCTGATGGTATCCCGAATACGCTGCAGAAAAGCAACCGGACTCTCTTGTGGCTCCTGTACTAGCTCATAAGGCTTAGCCCAATTGTTATGTCGGACAGCCGAGTGTCGGAGCCATGTAAAAGGAGCTCCTTGTAGGAGGTGAGACGGGTTTGGCCCACAGGGTCATTAGGGTTCCACCCGGGATCTGCTAGGGGGACCATGTCCGCGGGCACCGGGACGTGATTTGGATTCAGATCATGTCTCCGCTGTGTCTCCTCCCTTGCTTTAGACACAACCTGATTACGCTCCACCTCAGACAGCAGGGTCCGCATAAGGACATTACAATCATCCCAGTCAGGTTTACAGCTAGCCAGGCACCCTTCAAAGACTGAGATAAACTTGCTTGGGTTCGTAGAGAATTCCCCTGCCTGTGCCTTAAAGGCTGCTAGGTCCACCGGGTTAAAACGCACGTGCACATAGACCTGCATAGTAGTGGCCGGGCGTTTTTGTGATCCTGGGCGGGCCACCACGGTCTCAGTAACTAATGGATAGAATCCCACCGAGGGGCAATCTCTGGAGCCCGAGGCACCCTGTCTTTATATGGTGGGGGTGTTGGAGCCGAAGGAGACACCGACTCTGCCATCACAACCGGGGGAGGGTTCTGGGGACTAACAGTAGTTACTACCGAACCTGTCGGAGTCAAATTACACTTTTGCAAAAGATCTGACCTATCTTTTAACAACATAAACAACTGTACATACATATGTTCATTCCATTTACCCGTACGCTGACAAAACAGAAGCAATTGAAGGATCGTATTATAATTAAGTGATCCCTCCGGTGGCCACCTTTCCTGGTCCTCTAGCTGATATTGAGGCCAGTCTACTGTACAGAATCTTTTCAGTTTACTTTTAATCAACGGATCGGACTCAAACACTTTCCAGTTCACCAGAATGCATTCTAAGGGCGTACACCTTGCCCTGCCTGCAGTACTTTGTCCCTGCCCCATATTCTAGGGAGACTCTGGGCGTCCCCAGGTCAAAACAGGTAAAGTCCCCACTGGACTGTTCCTACCTTATCCACAGGACCGGTTCCCCACCGTCGCCCGCAGCTGCTTCTCCACTGCTCGAGCGCGTTGCACCGTTGTGACGAACTGGGCCTGTTCTTACTGTGGTCTGTGAATGCTGACAGGCGGGTGTGGCTAGGACAGTCTGCATTGGGGGATGGGAGACTGACCGGAGAATACCTGAGCGTGTAACATGAGAACCCAGGAAGGGGTTGGAGGCCAGGTGACACCTTGGCCCGGGAAACTGAACAAAGGCTGTGGGAGGGGTCACTGAAGGCAGAGTGCTGGAAGCGGGCTGGAGAGATGGCTGGGAGGCAGAGATTGCTCTGACCCCCCAAAGGGGGGTGGGCTGGGATGCCCTGGGACCCCAAGCTGGACCTAATTGAGGGGGGCCCTGTTGTCTGTGCCTGCAAGACCTGTCTTGGACTGTGTTCCTGTCATCCAAATAAACCTTCTGCTTTACTGGTTGGCTGAGAGTCATGGTGAATCGCAGGAGGCCGGGGGTGCAGGGCCCTGAGTCCCCCAATACTCCGTGACAACCGTTGTGCCCTCCGGGGTCGACCAAACCACATCTCCGCCGAGGCCCCCGGTAAAGTCACCGGTGCGCGCTGGGCGTCGGTCGTCGCCGTAATCCATCGACCTCCGAGAGGGGTCCGGGCAAGGCTAAATTTCAGCCTCGAGCCCCACGTTGGGCGCCAAGACTGTTGCCGGCACAGAGTGCCTGAGGACAGCAACAGCGGGGTTCGTTGCCTGGTGTGCTTCGCGCCAATAAACACACCAGGGGGAGAAGCAAACAAAGTTTATTTGTTTCAGAGTAACAGCCGTGTTAGTCTGTATCCGCAAAAAGAAGAACAGGAGTACTTGTGGCACCTTAGAGACTAACAAATTTATTAGAGCATAAGCTTTCGTGGACTACAGCCCACTTCTTCGGATGCATCCGAAGAAGTGGGCTGTAGTCCACGAAAGCTTATGCTCTAATAAATTTGTTAGTCTCTAAGGTGCCACAAGTACTCCTGTTCTTCTTTTTTTTAAAGTTTATTTGAGATCTCAAAGCGGTGCTAGGAGACTGACATGTCTCAGATAAAGCACACCAACAGAAACAGGTTTTTTTCTTTTATGCATTTTGCAGTTAAGCCTCACCCCCCATCCCCCTCTAGCCCTCCCTTCCTCCTCCCCCCCCCACATTCCTCCCTTTACCCCTCCTGTCCCTGGTAATAGTTACTAAGCAAATAGCAATTACATTTAAGCAGTTAGATTATTTTGGCAGCTATAAGTTTAGCTTGTTAGTAACACTTCTTGAATTCAAGTATCAGAGGGGTAGCTGTGTTAGTCTGAACCTGTAAAAAGCAACAGAGGGTCCTGTGGCACCTTTGAGACTAACAGAAGTATTGGGAGCATAAGCTTTCGTGGGTAAGAACCTCACTTCTTCAGATGGCGTGCTCTTGCATCTGAAGAAGTGAGGTTCTTAACCACGAAAGCTTATGCTCCCAATACTTCTGTTAGTCTCAAAGGTGCCACAGGACCCTCTGTTACTTCTTGAATTATTATCTTGTCCCTTTTCTTTGATTCATTATCTCCCCTTTCAGCCAGAGGTATGCAGGCCTCATTATTACCGCTTGGTACCGGTAAGGGGGGTTACCACTGATAGCTGGCTGCTTACACATTCCAATTGCACCTGGCTTTTGAGGTCTAAACTTTTTAGAGTTTCAACATGGAAGGATAGAGTTTGGTTCACTTAGGCCTAGTGCAGGAAGGCTTCATTGACACTTATGGTCGTCTACCCTCCCGAGTTACCTAGGGTGATGCCCAGTGACGTCAACAGGTGGGTCCCTTTAAGATGTTCAGGTTGTGTATTTCCAGGGTGAGAACTGGGGCTGACAGGGCCAGCAGGCCGGTGAGGAGCAGGAGACGAGGGCACCGGGCAGCTGCAAAAGGGAAGAGCCGGTGAGAAGCTGGGAACACAAACCCGCCCTTCAGGAGCCGCGACTCCCAGTTCCCTCTGCCAGGACAGTGCCCCCTGGAGCAGCCAGCTAAGAGTACACTCCGCGGCTCCGCGCTCACAGCAGCCCAGAGGGGAGGGGAGCTGGGGAGCCAGGCGGGGTGATTGGGAATGTGGGGGCAAGGTGATGACTGGGGTAAGGGGAATTATGGGAGAGAAGAGCATTGGGGGAGGAGTGTCTGGAGGACTGGACCAGGGTTGTGGGGGAATCTGTGGTTCTGGGGAGCCCTGTGCATGGTTGCTTGAAGCTGCAGCCTCTGTTCCCTGGCACAGCCCTATGGGAAGCCCTAGTTGCCTTGCTGTGGAGACAGTCACTGTTGCCCAGCCCAGATTCCCAGCTCAGGCCAGTCCCACAGTCAGGCTCCCCCGTCCATCCCCCTACACACAGACATCCTCCCCCCAGATTTCCAGAGCCCTGCTTAGCCCTGCCTGCCCCCACCCCTGCTCCACCCGTGGCCTGTCTCCCAGGGCCCAGCCCACGCCCCGTGCTGCCCAGCCAGCATCCCTGGCTCACTGTGGCTCTGCAGGGCGCAGTGGGATCAGATAATGCTGCTGAAGAGGGAAGATGAACATGCCCCTTTTCTGTTGGCAGCTTGCGTGTAACCTCACGGCCTGGGAATGGGACTGGCATCAGTGCCAGGTGCGGCTCAGGAACAAAGAACAGGGATTTCGCTGGCCAGACCACTGCCTAATGTCCCAGGTCCCCATCCCCCCGTGTGCTCTGAGGGGAGTGTGAGAAGCTGCCCGTGGCGACAGGCAGGGTCCCGGCCAGGAGTCCCATATTGGGAGGGAACTGGGAGATTTCAAACCAGAGCATTTTCAAATGTTTCCTATGAAAGGATTGATCGGCACAAGCTGAATGATGGTGTCACATGGAGCAGCTCCACGGTGATGCCGAGGGAGGGGGCACTGATCCCCTCAGAGAACTGGGCCCTGCTGACTGCAGGGGCAGGACGGATGTAGAGATGAAGAGCCAGGCCCTGTGCCAGGTGGCATGGGAGCACCAGGGGCCTCTTTCCTCCCCTCCCCCTGTCTGGGCAGGAGAGGGGCAGGGTTCCAGGACTCAGCCCAGGTGATCTGTGTGTCGTGTCGGTTCCGCTGGAGAACCATCCAGCCCTCGCTGGTGCTGTTCAGCTCTCAGTAGACCTCATATTGATGGAGTCCTGTGGGCTGGATGACGAAGACGCCACTGACCCTGTTCCAGGTTATCTCGCTGCAGTCCTTGGGCCAGGCTGTGGGCAAAACGAAACAAGTTGTCAAGAACAAAACCTCATGGAACAAAACCCCGCTCAGAGTTACAATCACAGTGGAGTTTCCATAAAATCTTTCCTTGGCCTCCTTCCCAACTCCTCCACCGAGGAATAGCAGCTGCATCTTGGCCAGATCAGGCTGCGCTGAGGAGTCCTGGAGGTGAGCTCTGGTCTGTAGCCTCGCCCAGACTGATGTCCCCATAGCTGTGCCGGAGGGAATTCTCACCGCTGGCACTCTGCTCCCAGATCTCTGCAGTGTGTGTGTGTGTCACCCCTCAACGCAAGCGGGACACACTTACCACTTACCCTGGGCTACCCGCATGTCACTGGCTCTGCTGCGCCGGAGGTTCCCTTTCCCCTGATCTGTGTGGGGAGGAGAGAGCCGAGTGACGTGAGGGCTTTACAGAGGATATTCCCAGCTCCACAGCTGGGCGTATTCTCAGCACATTCGCCTCCCTGTCCCTCCGCTGGCCCAGCTGTAGGCCTCAGTTATCCGCTGGGCACTGGGGCCCCTCTCCCTCCTGGATTGCTCCAAACTCTGACACCTGCGGGGAGGCAGGAATTCACCCAGAATCCCTCCAGAGCAGAGACCCACCCTGGTACCCTCCTCAGCCTGGCCACAGCCCCGCATCACTGCCAAGAACCATCAGCATGAGGGGGCCGGGCACCAATCCCAGAGGCCTGATAGGCTTTGCCTGCATCGGGCACCAACAGGCTCCTTCCCTCTGGGCCAGGGCCCGTTCGCACATGCGCAGGGCGGCTCCCTGGGCCCAGCTCCCAGCCCTGAGCTCAGGCTCCCCTGGGCCCTGCTGTGTCCCTGCAGGGACAGCACATGTCTCTCTGACAGCCCCTTCTCAAAGGGTGGGAGAAGGGCTGGCAGCAGGCAGGAGAGGCAGGATTTCCTGCCAGCTCTCCAGCCAGCCAGGGCTCTGAGGGACGGGGCGGGAGGCCAGCTTCTCCTGTGTGCCCATCCCCAGCCAATCAGGGCTATGGAGGCAGGGCCAGTCCTCAAAGCACTGCTCCTGATCCATCCAGTGCGGGTGTCATGACTTTGACTAACCCAGACTCCCCTTAGCTGCTCTACCTGGCTCCTGGCCGCTCCCCTCCAGTCTGGCCCAAATGCAGCCACCAACCTCACCGCCCGCTCCCGTGGCTCTGCCCACACCACCCAGAGGCCGATTAAGGCTTATTGGGGTGCTGGGTACAAAGAACATTTGGTCTCCCCAGCTCCCCTCACCATGGGGTCCTGCCCCTTGGTCCTCCTCTTCCCCCCAAGGCTCCACTCCCAGGCCTGGCTTGAAGCTGGCCTGTGGTAAGAGCTGCCCAGGGACCCGAAGTCACAGTGGGGAGGCCCGGACTCTCCACCTACCCTGGGCGGCATTCCCTGGGGGTGGGGATACAGACTCTGGCTGCTCTCGGGCTCCCTGGCCCCCCACCCTGGGAAGGTGGAGGGTCCAGGGCTCCCCACAACTGGCCCCGGCTCCCTGGGCGCCTCTTACCACAGCCAGGCTCCAGCTTCCAGCCTGGCAGGAGACAGAGCCACAGGGGACGAGGACAAGCGGGGCCACAGTTCTGGAGCCAGTGGCACCCTCACTTCTGCACAGGTTCCGGCGCTCCTGCAGGGGCCCCCAAATTGGCTGGCGCCCCTGGGCACGGGCCCTGTGGGCCTGTGCATTAATCTCCCATTGGTTCTGCCACCCTTTACTCATACGGATAACAGCACTTCAGCACCCCTGCACTCAACACTATCGTGAACTGTACCCACAGCACCCAAAACGGATCCCTTTGGCAAAACAGCTCCATCGGCTCATTACCTAGGCACAGTAGCGTGTCTGTGCAAATACGGCCTGTTCCTGAACTCTCCCCCCAGCTCACGGCTAGATGTTAGGGGAGAGCTCATTCACCCCCTGCTTACGTTGCCTAGGGTTACCATATTTCAGCAATCAAAAAAGAGGATGGGAGGAGCCCCGCCCCCGTCCTGTCCTAGCCCCGCCCCTGCTCCTTCCACTCCCTCCCACTTCCTGCCCCCTCAGAACCCCCAACCCTCCCCCCCACTCCTTATCTCCTGGGACCCCTGCCCCTAACTGCCCCCCAGGACTCCACCCCCTCCCTAAGCCTCCCTGCCTCTTGTCCCCTGACTGCCCCCTCCTGAGACCTTCCCCACATTCTAACTGGCCCCCTAGGACCCTACCCCCTACCTGTGCCCTGACTGCCCCAACCCTTATCCACACCCCCACCCCCTGACAGCCCCCCCCAGAACTCCTGACCCATCTAAACCCCTCTGCTCCCTGTCCGCTGACTGCCCCCTCCTGGGACCCCTGCTCCTAACTGCCCTCCAGAACCCCCACCCCCTACCTAAGCCTCCCTGTTCCTTATCCCCTAACTGCCCCTTCCTAAGACCCCCCCCAAACTGCCCCCCAGGACCCTACCCCCTACCTGTACTCTGACTGCCCAAAACCTTATCCACCCCCTCCCGAAACCCCTCCGAACTCTCAACCCCCCCCGCTCCTTGTCCCCTGACTGCCCCCTCCGGGGACCCCTGCTCCTAACTGCCCCCCAGGACTCTACCCTCTACCTAAGCCTCCCTGCCTCTTGTCCCCTGACTGCCCCCTCCTGAGACCCTCCCCCCATCCTAACTGGCCCCCTAGGACCATACCCCCTACCTGTACCCTGACTGCCCCAACCCTTATCCACACCCCCACCCCCAGACAGACCCCTGGGACTCCCACGCCCCATCCAACCACTCCCCACCCCCTGACAGCCCCCCCCAGAACTCCCAACCCATCTAAACCCCTCTGCTCCCTGTCCGCTGACTGCTCCGATCCCTCTCCCCACCCCTGCCCCCTGACAGCCTGTGACGTTATTGACATAAACTGGGACCGTATAGATCATTGTTGCAACCAAGGTCCTGTAGTGGCACCCAAATCTTGTATAAAGGGGGTCAAATGGGGTGTCTAGGACAAGGTTATGGTTTACTGGTTATGATTATGCTGTCTATATGTGTGTATCAGTTTTGTAGTTGAAGTTATGAATATTGGCTCTATACTGTCTGTATGGCAAACTTATGCTATGCTTCTGGGTGACATCCCAGACAAGCTGAGATTAGCTCTGCCTAGCCTGCTTGATGGCCCATTAAGGACCATCAGCTATACAATGGACCCATTGAGAGAAGGCAGATAAGCCTTGTAACTCAGCAAAGTATGCAGGGACTGGCCCATGTGACTCCAGACTCCATTTTGCTGTAATTTTCCACAGTAAGAACAAAGAGGTGTTCTTACACCTGGAAAAGACTATATAAGGCTGATGCCTCATCTCCATCTTGTCTTCAATCCTGCTTCATACCTCTGGAGGAACTTTGCTACAAGCTGAAGCTTTGAACAAAGGACTGAGGACCCATCCCAGCGGGGGATGTATTCCAGAGACTTGATTTGAACCTGCAGTTTATTCCATCGCTGCTGCAAGCCTGAACCAAGAACTTTGCCATTACTGTATGTAATTGATTCCATTTAACCAATTCTAACTCTCATCTCTATCTTTTTCCTTTTATGAATAAACCTTTAGATTTTAGATTCTAAAGGATTGGCAGCAGCGTGATTTGTGGGTAAGACCTGATTTGTATATTGACCTGGGTCTGGGGCTTGGTCCTTTGGGATCAGGAGAACCTTTTTCTTTTACTGGGGTATTGGTTTTCATAACCATTTGTCCCCATAACGAGTGGCACTGGTGGGAGTACTGGGAAACTGGAGTGTCTAAGGAGATTGCTTGTGAGACTTGCGGTTAGCCAGTGGGGTGAGACCAAAATCCTCCTAGTCTGGCTGGTTTGGTTTGCCTTAGAGGTGGAAAAAACCCCAGCCTTGGGCTGTAACTGCCCTATTTGAGCAATTTGTCCTGAGTTGGCACTCTCAGTTGGGTTCCGCCAGAACCGCATTGTCACAGTGGCGTAGTCGTGCTTGGATCCACAGAACCAGGTCAATTAAGCTTTGGGTCAGAACCCCACGCTATCCAAATTTGAATTTTGGGATTGAGAGTTTTGTTGGTTAAAGAGCTGCTGCAATGGCTGAGCAAAGAGCATATGAGGGACTTGGCAAAAAAGCCCTGGGAAATTTGTGTTCAGAAAAGAGGATAAGCTTTAGAAAGAAAGCTACAAAGGAAGAATGGAGAAATCTGTTAATAGCCAGTGATCAGGGGGCAAGAGCACAGCCCTTACCTGAGGCTGCAGAAGATGCAGAAAAAATTAGGATGCAAAGGGTGACACGTAAACTGCAATTTGAGCATGAACAGAAGCTAGCAGATCTTCAATTGCTGGAGAAGCAAAAAATAGCAGAATTAGAGAAGGAGGCTGATGAGAGAGCTCGTAAGGGACGTCTAGAGCTGCTCGCTGCTGAGCAGGAGACTCACAGGATGGAACAGGAGACGGCCAGACTTCAGCTCCAAGTACTGGAAGAGCGGAGAAAGTCATCCCCACCTGGTGCTCCACTTCCCCCCGGTCATGAGAAAAACTGGGAAAGGATGTGTCCCATTTACAACGATACTGAGGATATAGAGGAGTTTTTGTCTACCTTTGAACGCCTCTGCAATCTGTACCAGATCCCTGAGGGTCAGCGAATGCCTGTCCTGCTGACCAGACTGACTGGAAAGTCCAGGGAGGTATTCAATGACTTGGGGGAACAAGAAGCCTTAGATTATGAGCTGTTTAAGGATTCTGTGTTAAGGTGGTTCAAGGTTACTCCTGAATCTTACAGAGTTAAGTTTAGAGAGTTTAAAATGTCTAAGGATTGTACTTTTGTAGAATGTGCTCATAAGCTGATGGGTTTTGTTAAAAAGTGGGTTGTGGGAGCCAAGGCGCATGGGAGTTTTGAAAAACTGCTGGATTTAATAACTTTGGAACAGTTCTTAGACATTGTGCCTGACAATGTGAGAGCACCCTGAGTCAGTCCTACGGGCAGCAGAGATTGCGGATGCCCATACCCAAAACAGGGCTCGAGAAGGGTGTAAAACCCCGGGGAAAAGTAATCACCATTCTCCCCAGTTCAAGAGGAGGGAAGGATTTTAAAATAAACCTGACTCTTCTAAAGGAGTTCAAGGGGGCCTGGAGGGTAGGAACTCACATCCCAGGATGGAACAGGTTACATGCTATCACTGTGGTATCCTGGGCCACATGAGACCAGACTGCCCGACACTGAAGGGCAGCCCAAAACCAGCAAACCCAAATGCCACGGCCAATGCTAACCCTGTTGTTGTAAACTCACAGGCAAGCCACACAGAGCCCAGCATTGGTGCCCTGTGTGCAAATGCTGTTTCTGTGGTCTCTGAAGAATTTGACCTTAAAACTCACATTAAAGCTAAATATGGGGGAAATAACGCAGAGTTTATTAGCAGTGCAGAAGTGAATGGAGTGAGGTGTATGGCATGGAGGGACACCGCAGCAGATATCACTTTGGTTAAAGCAAGTCTTGTCAGGAAGGAAGATTATTTGCCTGGTGAAGATGTAACTGTTGTAGCCTTATCTAAGTATTTTGTCAGGGTGCCTTTGGCTAAAATCCACCTGAAATGGAAGGGATTGGAGGGCACCATGGTTGTGGGAGTAAAAGACATAATCCCTAAGGATATTATGATTGGAAATGATATTAAAGCTATGGTCAGTCAAGTTAATACAAACCAGGCACAAGAGAGGATTGATCCTAAGGTTGTGCCTATGGAGGGTTTCTCCAAAAGTTTGTCTTTGGAAAGTAGCTGTTTGGCTGTAAATGAAGTTTCTGAATGTCTATCTAATGTCTCAGAAGTAAATCTGGAATTAGATCAAGCGAAGGGAGAGGAGGACAAGGAGATTTTGGATGAGCCTAGGCAGTCTTGTGAGCTGATGGCTTTATCTAGTCAGCAGTTTGGGAAGGCAAGGAGAGTGGAAGATGAGTGTCCCTGTACCTTATCTGTTTCCTGTGCGAAGAATAGTGACAGTGAAGGAAATGTGCCTGTGTCTGTCAGGGGTATTGACTTGCCTATGGAGGAAGCTACCCCAGTCTCCAAGCAGTTGTCTGTGAACAGCCCAGTGTGCTGGGACAAGGGAAATGAAATCCCAAACCGTATGTCTAGTAAAGGAAAATGTGTCTCCAACTCTTCTTTGTCTGTGGAGCAGACAGAAGGTGCCTTTCGGCCTGTGATGGTTGAGAGTAATTTAGTTGTCTCAGAGTTGGTTCTGGATTCAACTAAAGCCCAGGAAGGGAATGGTCCTAAGTTTGCATCTGTTGGGGAGAATGGCACCGTAACTAGGTTGCATCCAGTTAGTGTCTTAGCAAAATCCCAGAGACCAGACAATTCTGGTGCTTGTATTTTGCCTGTTGCTCATGTGTGGTTGGAGAAGGGTGTAGCAACCCTGTCTGATCAGGGTGATACCCTAGCCAGGGCACAAGGAGAGCAGAAAGGTAATTTGGTTGTGGTACCTATGGACAGTTTAACAACTTGTAGCAAAAAGGAAAAAATTCCTAAGCTTGTGTGTGGCAAAGAGAAGGGAAATATTTCTAACCTTTTATCTAGGAAGTCTACTGGTTCGCCTGAAAGGGGATTGTGTAGAGATCTGCCTGATGGGCCAAAGGTGATCCTGAATGCAAGTAAGACCCAGACAGAGTCTGTTGTTGCTCAGGAAAGTGTTCCTTTAGAGCAAGCCCTAGGTGAAGAGGGTAAGGGCAGAATTTCTGTGAGGGGTGAATTGCTGCTTAGAAAAGCTCCTGGGGAAAGGAATCCTCATGGTAATCGGTGCAAGCAGTTCCCTGCAACTGAAGGGTGTGAGAGTGATTTAATCAAGGAAGTTTCAGTTCCTAGCAGCCAAAAATTGTCTGTTGTGGATGGATCCACTGACTTTCCTTGTAAAAGATCCAGTGTGGGTAGCTTTGAGAAGGTCTCAGAGGAAGTAAAAGTTGTTAAGGAATTGAGGCAGCCCTATAACCAAGTGGCTGTGTGGGGCCAACTTGTTGGGGAGACAATGGTGTTGGAACAGGAATGTCTCCTTTCTGATTCTTTAGATGAGCAGTCTGGGCTTCAGGGTTTGAGGACAGATTTGGTTACTGATGTGTCAGAGCAGAGCAGTTTTATGGCTAAATGCTTGAGGATGCGGGGGAGAGCGAGCAAACGCTCACCCTCAGACTCTTTGGATTTGTGTGGTATCTCTTTAAGACAGAGTCCAGCCTTGGAAATGATAGCAGTTACGAATATGAAAACTGGTGGACTGGCTCCGGTCTGGGGTAGTTCAAATTACTTGCCTGGCTGGGAAAGGAAGGACTTGCTAATAGCTGTTAGCACAGAGGGCCCACCCCATCAGCCAGTGAATTCTGTTAAGCAAGAAAAATCAGGGTTTGATCCTGCTGGACAAGGGGGAAAGAGAAAACTGAATTTTGCAAAGGGAAGCCACAGGTTAACCCTAAAATGCCCAAACTCCAATGGTATTGAGCCAAAGGTGTGGCATGACAAACATGACTGTAGATGGACACTTGCAATGAACTTGTTGTTATTGCTAAATTTTGTAATGAATGGGTTGCTATTGCCACAAACTGTAAAAATGTACAATGTGCCTAATCTTTTGGAGAATCCCTTGAACATGTTAAAAGGAATACATGAAAACACGCGTTATGTTAAAAGGCCTTGTTACACTGGTGTTTCACAGTTCATGCCTATAAACAATATGGGAACTTTTCACAGGGGAAAAGACATTCCAGACCTAATGTGCTGTATGAAAAGGAAGACTGAGGCACACTACCATATTGCTTTCATGGCTAAATGCCAAGATTCCTGTACTATGAAGAACATTAATATCTGCATTTATTCGATGTTAATTGGGTTCCAAACATTTGCCCGAGCTTGTATGGATAAAGTAACGGTTTTCTTTAGCTCTTGGCAAGATCACATGAGACATAAAGGAACGATGCTGCCAGAGCAGATCCAATCCACTATTGTTCTAACTAAGTTTTACCTTGAGTTTGTAAAGAGGTTCAATCATGTGGTTGAACATGATTTTGATAAACCATTTCTGTTATACACTGGTACGGCTTCTAACCCAATACTAGCTGCAGTGAGACAGAACCCAGGATGGGGAGCTCTTGGGATGCAGTCAGTGATGTTTGTGTCATCCCTTCCTGCATCAATTTTGCGTTGGGGGTGTGATGTTATTGACATAAACTGGGACCATATAGATCATTGTTGCAACCAAGGTCCTGTAGTGGCACCCAAATCTTGTATAAAGGGGGTCAAATGGGGTGTCTAGGACAAGGTTATGGTTTACTGGTTATGATTATGCTGTCTATATGTGTGTATCAGTTTTGTAGTCGAAGTTATGAATATTGGCTCTATACTGTCTGTATGGCAAACTTATGCTATGCTTCTGGGTGACATCCCAGACAAGCTGAGATTAGCTCTGCCTAGCCTGCTTGATGGCCCATTAAGGACCATCAGGTATACAATGGACCCATTGAGAGAAGGCAGATAAGCCTTGTAACTCAGCAAAGTATGCAGGGACTGGCCCATGTGACTCCAGGCTCCATCTTGCTGTAATTTTCCACAGTAAGAACAAAGAGGTGTTCTTACACCTGGAAAAGACTATATAAGGCTGATGCCTCATCTCCATCGGGTCTTCAATCCTGCTTCTTACCTCTGGAGGAACTTTGCTACAAACTGAAGCTCTGAACAAAGGACTGAGGACCCATCCCGGCTGGGGATGTATTCCAGAGATTTGATTTGAACCTGCAGTTTATTCCATCGCCGCTGCAAGCCTGAACCAAGAACTTTGCCATTACTGTATGTAATTGATTCCATTTAACCAATCCTAACTCTCATCTCTATCTTTTCCTTTTATGAATAAACCTTTAGATTTTAGATTCTAAAGGATTGGCAGCAGCGTGATTTGTGGGTAAGATCTGATTTGTATATTGACCTGGGTCTGGGGCTTGGTCCTTTGGGATCAGGAGAACCTTTTTCTTTTACTGGGGTATTGGTTTTCATAACCATTTGTCCCCATAACGAGTGGCACTGGTGGTAAGAATGGGAAACTGGAGTGTCTAAGGAGATTGCTTGTGAGACTTGCGGTTAGCCAGTGGGATGAGACCGAAGTCTTAGTCTGGCTGGTTTGGTTGGCCTTAGAGGTGGAAAAACCCCAGCCTTGGGCTGTAACTGCCCTGTTTTAGCAATTTGTCCTGAGTTGGCACTCTCAGTTGGGTTCCGCCAGAACCGCGTTGTCACACCCTGCTCAGCTCTTCCCACCCTGGGTCAGTGAGAAAGGGCCCCTCCGGTGTGCCACAGACAGCAGTGTCTGCACTGACACCCCGCATGCTTTGCCGGCCCATTGTCAAAGAGGCTTCAACAATGGATGCAGACACTGAGCCCGAATCTGCTGGCACAGCCCTGGCGTTAGGTCCTGTCACCCACTCCTGGGCAGTTTATTCTCTAACTAGCTACTTTGCACGTGCACACGTAGGTTTCCCAGAAGACAAACAGGCCCCTGTTCATACTCTGCAGGGGTTTTCGGGGAGGTGTTTAACACGGCAGACACGATGAGTGGGACACTGCAAGCTAACAGCACCGTGTGTCCTGTGGGGTGACTGTATCTTACAGCAGCGGGTTCTGCACCCCCTCAGCTCTCAGCAAACTCCTGTGCCAAGGGCTCTCCAACAGGGCGTGTGTGCTGAGGCCACCGACACCAGCTGCCAGGGAAAGGAGGAGTCTGTGGAGTCAAAGGATCTTGCCACTCATCCCAAATTTTGGCTGCAAACTCCCCACACGTGCAGTAGTGAGGGACACGGCCCAGTGGGTCACAGCCCTGGGTCCTGGATCCCACACAGTCTATCAGTGGTGCCACTTTCCCTGCAGAAAGATCATGACCCAAAGCTTCTCCTCTGCAGGACACGTTACAGCCTGTGTGTATCAAGCCCTTTCCCCCACACCCTCCCACCCTCTGCCATCAGAGTTCCTGCTCCCAGGGGCCTGTATAATCCCTGGGGATTCCCCTCTGGCCCAGTTAGACAATGCATCCCAATGCCTTGTTGTGCCCTGCAGGTAGAAGCTGTGTGAATAACTCTTGTTGTTCTTCATATCAGAGAGGTAGCCGTGTTAGTCTGAATCTGTAAAAAGCAACAGAGGGTCCTGTGGCACCTTTAAGACTAACAGAAGTATTGGAGCATAAGCTTTCGTGGGTGAATCTTGCGTCTGATGAAGTGGGCATTCACCCAAGAAAGCTCATGCTCCAATACTTCTGTTAGTCTTAAAGGTGCCACAGGACCCTCTGTTGCTTCTTGCTGTTCTTGCATCTCATTTCTGCAGGGCGTGGATAGGTGAAGCGTGGGATACTCTTACCGTGGGCCTCTGGTAACTGTGGGTCACTGGCTCGGCTGTGCCGCAGGCTCCCTTTCCCCTGATCTGTAGGGACAGGAATTGGGAGATCCGCGTGATATGAGGGGTTGTCAGAGACTGTCTCCCAAGCACCAGAGAGTGTTAGCAGTGCATTCGCCTCCCCTTCTCCATGTCCCTGAAACCCTCATCCAGGACAAACCGTTCTTCTGCCCACACTTCTGCAAACCCCCTCACCGCTCTACCTGGTTTCTGTCTGCTCCCCTCCAGTCTGGCCAAATGCAGCCACCAAACTCACCGCCCGCTCCCGTGGCTCTGCCCACACCACCTTGTGCCTTCCAGTCCCTTCCCTGGCTCCGCAGCTTCTCCTGCAGCAGCTTCCAGCCCCCACGCCTCCCCTCGAGCTCTGCACAGCCCTGCCCTGCCTAGCTCGAGCTCTGTGTTAATTCTGCACCAGTCGCCCTGCTGCCCGAGCACCCCCATCTCATCCCGTCTGCCCCTGCCTGGCTCGGGCCCACGCTGCACCAGTTCACTCCTCTACGCCCCCTCTGCTGCCCAAGGCAACCAGCACCTCCTGGCTTTGTCCCGTGCTGCTCCCTGCACTGCAATGGGCCAGCCCCTGTGCCCCTCCGAACCTCCCTCCCTCCCCTCCCTCAAACCGCCAAAGAGCTCAGCGTGGTTTGAATAGAGAGCTATGGTTGGATTGTAATTTCTCCCAGTGGCTTCAGGCCTCCATAATCCCCAGGCAGCCAGTGAGTGACGTTCTGGGGCCCCAGGGCTGGCGGGGACCCCTAGGGCCAGGGGGGAGGCCCACATGACACACCTGCCTTCAGGTGCTTTGGGTGGAAGTTCCTGATTGCATGAGTGGGTCCCTTTAAAATGTTCAGGTTGTGTATTTCCAGGGTCAGAACTGGGGCTGACAGGGCCACCAGGCCGGTGAGGAGCAGGAGACGAGGGCACCGGGCAGCTGCAAAAGGGAAGAGCCGGTGAGAAGCTGGGAACACAAACCCGCCCTTCAGGAGCCGCGACTCCCATTCCCTGTGCCCGGGAACGGCACAACCGAGAGCTGGGACTGCTGGACCCTCCCGCCTCGCCCAGCACAGCCTGGCACTGCCGCCCTCGCCCATCAGTCTGGCTGGGCAGCCGGCCACCGGCCAGGCATGCACGGGGCAGAGAGGAGACGCTAGGAACCGGCCCCGTTGGGACAGAGACTCCCAGGAGGGAGGCTGGTGCTGAGGAGTTTGGGATTCGCCCTGGAAAAATGTTCCTGCCCCACAGAGACACCCCTGTGCCATGGAAATACTGTGTCAAGAGGTCATCTAGTCCAACCCCCTGCTCAAAGCAGGACCAATTCCCAACTAAATCATCCCAGCCAGGGCTTTGTCAAGCTGGGCCTTAAAAACCTCCAAGGAAGGAGACTCCACCACCTCCCTAGGTAACGCATTCCAGTGTTTCACCACCCTCCTAGTGAAATAGTTTTTCCTGATATCCAACCTGGACCTCCCCCACTGCAACTTGAGACCATTGCTTCTTGTTCTGTCATCTGCCACCACTGAGAACAGCCGAGCTCCATCCTCTTTGGAACCCCCCTTCAGGTAGTTGAAGGCTGCTATCAAATCCCCCCTCATTCTTCTCTTCTGGAGACTAAACAGTCCCAGTTCCCTCAGCCTCTCCTCATAAGTCATGTGCTCCAGACCCCTAATCATTTTTGTTGCCCTCCACTGGACTCTTTCCAATTTTTCCACATCCTTCTTGTAGTGTGGGGCCCAAAACTGGACACAGTATTCCAGATGAGGCCTCACGAATGTCAAATAAAGGGGAACGATCACATTCCTCGATCTGCTGGCAATGCCCCTACTTATACAGCCCAAAATGCCGTTAGCCTTCTTGGCAACAAGAGCACACTGTTGACTCATATCCAGCTTCTCGTCCACTGTGACCCCTAGAAAGAACAGGAGTACTTGTGGCACCTTAGAGACTAACAAATTTATTAGAGCATAAGCTTTCGTGGACTACAGCCCACTTCTTCGTGACCCCAAGGTCCTTTTCTGAAGAACTTCTACCTAGCCATTCGGTCCCTACTCTGTAGCAGTGAATGGGATTCTTCCGTCCTAAGTGCAGGACTCTGCACTTGTCCTTGTTGAACCTCATCAGGTTTTTTTCGGCCCAATCCTCTAATTTGTCTAGGTCCCTCTGTATCCGATCCCTACCCTCTAGTGTATCTACCACGTCTCCTACTTTAGTGTCAAGGTGGAGGGGGGGCTGGTCAGGGGCACTCAGAGCCCGGGGGGGACTGTCCTGTCCAGGGGGGGCACTCACAGCCCCAGGAGGTGGGTGGGGGAGGGGCACACAGGATTTCAGGAATTCCCTGGCAGTGAAGAGCTGCTGGCGGCAGGGAGGAGCCAGCCGTGACAATCCCCACTTGGGATCCCTGGCTGGGCTAGTGGCTATGGGGGCCCGTGGCCAAGCTGCAGCGGAAGGTGACCTGAAGAAAATGCCTCGGCCTCCTGCTAGGAAGGGCCTGGGCCAGACAATGACCCACCGCGCAGTGTCCCAGCTCCCTGCCCCACACCTGCGGGGCACGGCCCCTCCTCTGTAGGGAGGTTGGCATGTACCTTAGTGCTGCTTCCTCCATCCCCAAAGGCCTCTCCCAGCCAGTCTCTGGCAACCCCTGCCGTTCAGTACGCACATTACCCTGCTGTGACATACCGGGGGGGGGACCCCTCGGGGATGGGGGGCTGTCACACAGCTGGGCAATTTAACCCGGCTGGGCCGGGGTGACTGTCTCCCTGGAGCTGGGGTCTCAGCCCAGGTGTCTCTCTGCCCTTCCCCCCAGTCGCCCCCGGGCGAGGTGGGAGTGCCCCACGTTGCGTTCCAGCCCCACATTCGCACCCACAAGTGCTGGTGGGTTCCAATCCCAGCTGAACACGCCCACCCAGCCCTAGTGCAGAGCAGAAGGGCCCAGCGCTGCCCCACAGACCCTCTGGCTCTCCGAGCCCGCTCTTACCCATCACCGCAGCACGTCTGGCCCAGGCTGAACACTGCTGCTCTGTGCAGAGGGGCTGGCACTTCTCGCTCCTGCCGTACGAGGGGCAGGGGCTGCTACCGACTGCTCCCCCTAACCCCCGCCCTGCTGCGCTCTGGGGATGCTGCCCTGCTGTGGAGCTCTCAGGTGTCTTGAACTGGAATTTGTTTGGAGAGAAACTGCTAAGGAGCCTGTGACGTTGTGCAGTCTATATGGTTTTATAAAAACTTGATAATAAGTCAATATAATGTAACTGAGATGGTTTTAGAGAAAATACGATAATAAGTGAATGTAACGTAACTGGGATATGCTTCATGCAAAAGGTCTCTTGTAAGGTATCATTACAAAGTTTATAATCTACTGAGTATGATCATCTGATTTGTATAAATGTACCACTCTTGTATCCAAAACTAGAAATATAAAATGTAACTCTGAGGGCCTATTGTAATTGTGTAAAGTGTGGACCATTAATGATGGTTTGGAATCTTGATGACTCCCATTGTCTGCAGATGGCTGTATTTACCTGTAAGTCTTCCTGTATATGTGTGTGCTGGCAAGTGAGTAATGAAGTCTTGCAGTGACATGTGATCATGACACCTGAACTGGAATCCATCTTTAACCTGGTGCTTTTCCAGTGAGGTGGGGGTGGAAACCCAGAGAGACAAAGAGTTCCCGCCTTATGCAAAAGATATATAAAGGGGGGAAGAGAACAGAGAGGGGGAGAAGCCATCATGAAGAATCCCCTAGCTACCACCTGAGCTGCAACAAGAGCTGTACCAGGGGAAAGAATTGTGCCCAGGCCTGGAAGGTGTCCAGTCTGAGAAAAACTTACTGAAACATCTCTGAGGGTGAGATTATCTGTATTTAGTTTGATTAGGCATAGATTTGCGCATTTTATTTTATTTTGCTTGGTGACTTACTTTGTTCTGTCTGTTACTACTTTGAACCACTTAAATCCTACTGTCTGTATTTAATAAAATCACTTTTTATTTAGTAATTTACTCAGAGTATGTATTAATACCTGGGGGAGCAAACAACTGTGCATATCTCTCTATCAGTGTTATAGAGGGCGAACAATTTATGAGTTTGCCCTGCATAAGCTTTATACAGGGTAAAACGGATTTATCTGGGTTTAGACCCCACTGGGAGTTGGGCATCTGAGTGCTAAAGACAAGCACTCTACTGTGAGCTGTTTTCAGGTAAACTTGCAGCTTTGGGACAAGTGATTCAGACCCTGGATCTGTGTCTGGAGCCAAACAGGAGTGTCTGGCTCAGCAAGACAGGGTGCTGGAGTCCTGAGCTGGCAGGGAAAACAGAAGCAGGGGTAGTCTTTCAACATTGGGTGGCAGTTCCCAAGGGGGTTTCTGTGATCCAACCTCAGCCCCGAGCAGAGAGTACCTGGGAGCCTGCCTGGGTTGGGCGGGTCTGGTACAGCCTCCCGCCAGATAAGGCTCTTCCCTGGACCTGCCACCCATTGGAATCTGGAACGATTCCCTCCGAGGTAACACCCGGGGCAGCCAGGGCAGGGCAGGGCACGGCCTGCTCCCCTGGAGCTTTAGGGCTTTCAGGAGTGAGAGGTGTCAGCGGAGCAGGTTGTACGTTAAAGCAGCGAAGGCAGTTGGGGGGCAGAGGAATTGGGTGCTTTGCCATTGCACTTGATCAGCTCAATTTGAAAATTCTTTCAAAGGAAATCCAGATGTATACATCTGACTGGGGTACATGTACACACATACACATGCACACTCACATGTGCACACACTCATGTGCACATACATATATATACAGACGTGCACATACGCTGTCCCTGGAGCGCCCCAGGATGCGACTGACGGGGAGGCTGGCTATTATGGAGGCAGAAGGGGATTGGGAGAAAATAATCAAGAAGAACTTTTGCTCTAAATGCAAACCTAAGCTGGAAATCTGTGCAGGGCTGGGCTCAGCGAAAATGATCTTTTGAGCTGCTCTTATTAACCGTGGTCCTGTACTTCCTGGTTTGCGTCGGACCCAGGCAGGAGACTGGGCTGCTCTCAGCTGTAGAAGCCATTGGAATGAGCCAGGTCGGAATGAGCCAGGCCCTCAGAGCCTTCTGCCACCAATCGCCCCAGCAGTCACTGATCCACACCAAACCACGTCCTTCCAGTCAGGCAGTTTCATATGCACACGTCAAACCCTTGGTTTGCCACTCAGACACCACGGTGATGGGCACAGTAAGGACCGAGAGACGCTAAACAGGCAGACAGACAAGGAAATAGTGGCCCTGCCTACAGGTGTGTGTGTGGTGCAAACGGATGAACACCAGTTGCTGGCTGAAGGCACAACCTTAATTCCCGCATCTCCTGTCTGTCAGCTATCGTTCGCTTGGCAGCCTGAGCTCCGATTTCTAACGCAGCGTTTTGCTCTGGCCTATTGTGGTTCTCATGTCCGGGGGCGCCTTGGCCCCTGGTATCAGGAGCGGTGCTAAGGAGGCTGCTTTTCAAAGGTCCTTAAGTAGGGTTGTCAACTTTCTACTTGCACAAAACCAAATGCCCTTGACCCAACCCCTTTCATGCCCTTCCCCAAGGCCCCACCCCCACTCACTCCAGCCCAGCCCACCTCCCTCAGTCGCTCGCTCTCACACCCTCACTCACTTTCACTGGGCTGGGGCTGGGGGTTGGAGTGCAGGGAGGGGTGAGGGCTCCGGTGGGGATGCGGGCTCCGGGATTGGGCTGGAGATTAGGGGTTTGGGGTACCAGAGGGGGATCCGGGCTGGGGTAGAGGGTTGGGGTGCAGACTCTGAGAGGGAGTTTGGATGCGGGAGGGGGCTCAGGGCTAGGGTAGGAGATTGGGGTGCGGGTGGGGGTGTGGGGTCTGGGAGGGATTAGGGTACAGGAGGGGGTTCCGACCTGGGGCAGGGGGTTGGGGTGCCGGGTGTGAGGTCTGGGAGGGAATTTGGGTGTGGGAGGGGGTTCCGACCTGGGGCAGGGGGTTGGGGTGCCGAGTGTGAGGTCTGGGAGGGAATTTGGGTGCGGGAGGGGGCTCAGGGCTAGGGTAGGGGATTGGGGTGCGGGTGTGGGGTCTGGGAGGGATTAGGGTACAGGAGGGGGTTCCGACCTGGGGCAGGGGGTTGGGGTGCCGGGTGTGAGGTCTGGGAGGGAATTTGGGTGAGGGAGGGGGTTCCGACCTGGGGCAGGGTTTCTGGGTGCAAGCTCCGGCCAGGCGGCACTTACCTCAGCTGGCTCCTGGTCAATGGCACACCGGTGCTAATGCAGGCTCCTGACCCCTGGTCTCCCTCCGCTGGCAGGCTCTGAGCAAGGCCTGCCCAGAGAACATGGATGACGAGCTCTCGATCCTGCTGACAGCACCCCCCAGCACAGACAAACTCCAGCACATCTTGGAGGTGAGCAGAATGGGGAGGGGCAGCAGGGGTTTTACCTTAGCCCTGGGGACTCCTAGAAAGAAGAGACTGGAAAATCCATGTTTCTATTGGATCCTTCCGAGTATGCATTTGTGATATAAACTCACTGGGTGACCTTGGGGTAACTCACTTCCCCCTTAGGCATCAGTCTTCTCCACTATGAAATCTACACTGGGGAAGAAGGACAGAAGCCCCGACAATCACCTTCACCTCTGGGTGTCTGGTCCTGGGAGCCGAAACCACCTGGACTATCTGCCCCATCTCCTAAACTGCCCTGTCTTTCCCTCCTAGGGCCTGGTCCTTAGTGCTCAACCTGGCCCCTTCCCACCTTGTCCCTGACCATTAAAGGACTCTCCAAGCCCCTCCCATGCCTGCTTCCCTTGGGGTCTCTCTCCTGGCTGAGCACAGGCTGCCCTTCTATCTCTCAGCAGGCCTGGGTCCTAGTCACAGGCTGCATCTTGTCACGTGACCCCCACACTTATTCCCTTCGCCCTAGGGAGCTGCATCACCTGGGCCAGGTGCAGTTGAGCTCCAACCCCTTTCCTGGCCATCTCACCCTGGGACAGGTTGAAACTGGTAACCTGTGGGTAACAGTAACTGGTTGCTCGCAAAGGTGCTGAAGACACAATGGAAGAGGAAATCCTTTGGCCTGCATTGAAATTATTCCGACTGAAAGTGAATGAGAGAAAATAGGTCCAGAGTTCTCTTCCTAGCAGCTGAAAATGTAGCGATTGATAGAGGTTCAGGTCAGAAAGGACCATTATGTGCATCTAGTCGCCCCTCCTGTATAACTCAGGGCCTAGAATGTGACCAAGTGATTCCTTCAGCCAACCATAGCATGGGACTGAGCCAGAGCACGTCTTTTGGAACGACATCCACATGCAGGAGAGCCAGCTGGCTACCAGAAAATCTCTCTTCTGCAGTGACGTGGGGTTAAGGGACATGGGGGAAAAGACGTGGAGGCTGTGACTAAACTTAGAGCAGCAAGGCCAGGAAAACCAGGGTTAGGTCCCAGGCCTGGCTATCAGATCTGTTGTTTTCTATTCCTGGCTTTGGGACCATGAGCGAGTCTCTGCACCACTGGGTGCCTCGGTTTCCCCAGCTATCAAATGGAGCTAATCAAGGTTTTGTTTGTTCTCCCCATTTTACAGGGTGGGAAACTGAGACACAGTTGGGACCTGTCTACACTACAGGTCTGTCGTGCGTTTGTAATCTGTTCAGAGCCTATGGACAACACAGCTCCCAAAGGTACGTTTGTTCTGTGCTTATCCCCTATGTACCAGCAGGGCTGGACAGCATTTCTTACTGTGATGTGGGGAGCAGGTCCTGGGTACTAAGGGTCTGAAGAAGCTCTCAAGGACTAATTTTTTAAAATAATTGTTATCAATGAATTGGGAGAAAACATACAATCACTGCGGATAAGATTGGGGGGTGACAAAATACAGGCAGAGTGGTAATTCCTGATGGGGAGTGATACAGAGCGATCTGGCTCATTTGGCCAGTTGGACCCATTCAAAGAAAACAAGTTTGAGCAGAGCCCAATGCAAGGTCCTCTGCGTGGAAATACGGCACGCCGGCCACACCTCCAGAATGGGGACGTGTATCCAGGAAAGCAGTGACTCTGAAAAGGATTTAGGGGCCATAGTGGAGAAGCCACTCAACATGAGCTCCCAGTGTGATGCTGTGGTGAACAGGGCTAAAGCCATCATTAGACGTAGGAGCAGAGCCCTGAGTAGGATAGGGAGGTGACACAGCAGCAGTGAGACTGCTATTGGAATACTGCCTCCAGTCCTGGTGTCCTCCTTTGAAAAAGATGGTCCTAGAAATTGGAGCTGGGGCAGCAAAGAGCCACCAAATGTTCTGAGGGCTGGAGAAAAATGCCTTCTAGTGAGCTATTGAAAGAGCTCAGCCTGTTTAGCTTACCAAAAGAAGATTGAAGGGGACTTCATTGAAGTGTTGAAGTGCCTTAATGGAGAGAAAATACTGGGTATTAAAGGGCTCTCTAGTCTAGCAGAGAAAGGCAGAACAAGACCCAATGGCTGGAAGGTGAAAAGAGACAAATTCCTATGACAAATAAGGCACAAATATTCAACAGCGAGGATGATTGAACACAGGAAGAAGCTACTAAGGAAAGTGGTGGATTCTCCATCTCTTGATGTCATTAATAAAGACTAGATGCCTTTCCGGAATGTGTTTGCCCCAAAAGTAGCTATTGTAGTAGACAGGAGGCCTGTGATATGCAGGGGGTCAGATTAGATGCTCTAACTGTCTCTTCTGGCCATAAAGTCTACTCATTTCTGAGAAACCGAGTGTAGCATTGGGAGCAGCTTGTGATGTTTTACTGTCTAGCCGGCTTGCTTCCTAGAATGAACACTCATTGAGTGTGGTGATCCACAGGGAGAAGCTCAAACCTCCAAAGTGTCTGCCCTGTGGCAGGACATTAGCACTGCAGGGGAGGGGTGGGTGTGGCAGTGACATCACAAAGGCGTTTTGCAGGACCTCAGCCTATTGGCCAAAGGTGCAGGGGAGGTGGTGACCTCACAGAGGGATGCTGACATCAGCCAGGCAGGACAGGGGCGCAGGGCCAGGGAAACCTCAGAGTCCGCTGTAGCTTTGCTTCAGCAAGTCTCCTTCTCAAGGTCTCTCTTTGAGGACTGAGAGAGTATTTAGGTTCACGTACATGAGCGCCAGGAGGAACCTCTTTTGAGTTTTCTCTTTTCTTTCTCCTGATTTTACTAGAAAACAGACGTCCCTGTTTAGAAGGTAAGAGCCTCCGAGAGGTTTGGAACCTGTTCGGTCTGATGCATCTGGTGCCAGCTGAATTCTAGGCATGGAAAACTCTAGCTTAAGGTGGCCAAATTTTATTCCCCACCTGGGATTTTGTCCCTTAGAATCTCTGGGGACATTAAGGTTTGTCCTGTTTTCTTTTACCTTTTCCTCCATCCCTCCCTCCTTTCTTTTCATCTCTTACCTCTTTTGTCCTTTCCCTGTTCCCCTCCCACCACCAGGAGGGGTGTGTGTGTGTCGTGGGGGGTGCTCTACAACTCCCATTGTGGGAGGTCCACCGAAAAATGTGGGGCTGAAATAGTGCTCAGACCGTGATCCCCAGCGGTGACCTGGGCCATCCTTTGGGCTCTCTGGTGAGAACCCTCATCCTCCCGCCCCTTGGTCTCTACCCTGATTGGCTGAGCAGGGGGTTATTGACAGGGAGGAGACTCAGGTCCCTGTTGTTTTCTTTTAACACCAAGTAAATAGTCATAAGCAGTCATATGTTCGACAAATTTTGCTGCGTCTCTGCAGTTCATTATTTTCTCTACCATTCCAGTTCTCCTAAAATACTTGCTGAATAATTACTATGAACTCTTGCTGGTCTGGAACTCACTTGAGAGCACTTTATTCAGGTCATTCAATGTCTGAAATTCAAGATCCGATGGTTAGTTTGAAAATCAGGGCTCTTGGGTCCTATTCCCAACTCTGCCACGGACTGGCTGTGTGACCTAAGACAAGTCAATTCTCCTTTCTCAGCCTCAGCTTCTCCCTCTTTCAAGTAGGGATAACAATCCGCCCCTACCTACCTCCCGGCAGGTGGAGGATGGGGATCTATTGGAGAGTGTCACTAGGAGCAGTGCATAAGATGAGGTGTCCTATCATGTTTACTCAGATCAGATTAGGACATAATAGAATGGCTGAAATAGTCTATTTTATTTGTATTTTATTATGTTGCAATTGTTAAAAGCAGCAACTACTTAGCTCAGACTGAAACATCTTATCTAATTTTTGAGACCTAAGTGTCTCCTCTTTGAGTAGCTCAAACCTCCAAGTGTCTGCCAAGTGGCAGGACATTAACACTGCAGGGGAGGAGTGGGTGTGGCAGTGACATCACAAAGGCCTTTTGCAGGAGCTCAGCCTATTGGTCAAAGGTGCTGGGGAGGTGGTGACCTCACAGAGGGATGCTGACATCAGCCAGGCAGGACAGGGGCGCAGGGCCAGGGAAACCTCAGAGTCCCCTGTGGCTTTGCTTCAGCAAGTCTCCTTCTCGAGGTCTCTCTTTGAGGACTGAGAGAGTATTTAGGTTCACGTACATGAGCGCCAGGAGGAACCTCTTTTGAGTTTTCTCTTTTCTTTTTCCTGATTTTACTAGAAAACTGACGTCCCTGTTTAGAAGGTAAGAGCCTCCGAGAGGTTTGGAACCTGTTCAGTCTGATGCATCCGGCGCCAGGTGAATTCTAGGCATGGAAAACACTAGCTTAAGGTGATCGAATTTTATTCCCCACCTGGGATTTTGTCCCTTAGAATCACTGGGGACATTAGGGTTTGTCCTTTTTGTTTTACCTTTTCCTCCATCCCTCCCTCCTTTCTCTTCGTCTCTTACGTCTTCTGTCCTTTCCTCTGTTCCCCTCCCACCACCAGGAGGACTCTGTGTGTGTGTCGTGGGGGGTGCTCTGCAGTGGGAACAGGGACAATTCTCCAACTTTGGGCAGTCGAGAGCCTGGGTGAGATAAGGGGCAAAAAAGCCCTTTGTGAAGGAGAAAGGGGAGTTTCACGGTGTTGAGCACCAAGGAATTGTAAACTTTGCTAAAACATCTAGTCTGCAGAAACCAGAAATGGTCGGGGCCACATTGTAACCATTGTCTTTTTTAAAGCCCATTGAGGGATGTGAGTCCCACCTTTTTAGGTATCTGGGGTGCTGGGAGAAGAGAAGAGGTGCCTGTCTCCATTTTATGGCCTCAACAAACTAAGGGCTGTGCCCCAGTTCTCGTCAGAGATCCCTGAAAAAGAACATCTTCCCATCCATTAACATACCTGGAAAGATACTGGAACTCCTTATTAAACAATCAGTTTGTCAGCACCTACAGGACAATTTGGTTCTTAGGACTAGTGAGTATGGACTTGTCAAGAACAAATCATTCCAAACCAATCCTAGCTCCTTCTTTGGCAGGGTTACGGGCCTAGTGGAGGTAGGTAAACAGTAGATGTGATCCATCTTGGTGTTAATAAGGACATTCTCACAAACAAACTAGGGAGATGTGGTCTAGATGCAATTAGTATAATATGTGTGCACAGATGGTTGCAAGTCCGTACTCCAACAGCCCAGAACCAAACACTCCTCCTCTTGGGCAGTGCGCTCCGACCTCTAATGGTCAGATGCTGCTTAGCACTGTCAGAGCAGCTTTTGCTGGGGGATTCTCCCAGCACTTTCCAATAGTGGGAAAGTATGAAATCCCCATTTGACTGCTGGGGACAGAGCCTAGAGCGGGGAGCAACTTACCCAAAGTCCCACAGGTCAATAGGAAACCAGCAATGGAACCCAGGAGTCCTGACTCCCAGTTCCCTGCTCCAGTCACTCCAGCCGAGCACACTCCCTCTCAAAGCAGGGGAACCGGACATGAGGGCCTGGTTGTAATTGCCAGCTGTGGGAGGGAGTGTGCAGCAGTGGTTAGTGAAGGGGCCTGGAAATAAGGACTGCTGGGTCCCATCCCTGGCTCTGACACTTGGTGTGACCCTGAGCCAGTAGCTTCCCCGCCCCAGGCCTGGTTCTCATCAGTGGGGTTGGGGTCGCAGCCCCTACAGCCCAGGGGGGTTGGGAGGCTCCAGGAAGGTGTGTAAAGTGCCGGGATGTCAGGATCCCGGAGGCGCTGTCACCCCCGCACTAGGCCAGTGTTCTGCACCCCCGGCTGCTGGCCGAGTTTCTCTGTCCCTTGGCAATAAGACAGACTCTTGTTTTCACAGCCAGTCGATCGCCCAGTGCTATCGCATTGCCTGCTGGCTGGGCAGGGTAACTCCTCAGGTCACCACCACCCTCTCCAGCCTGCCTTGGCTTTGGGGAGTGAGGAGAAGGGCGAGGGATGACACTGAACATCCTCCATCCATCGCTCCGTCAGCAGAGCAAGTGAGTGGCATTAGGGTTCCCCGTTGGCGTCCCCTGTCTGTCTGGGGAGAGGCAGAAAGAGGGGGAAAGAATCTCTCCCAAAGGAGATTGGATTTGCAAACCACCCCCAGGAGCCCCTCACTCTCAGACCGGGGAGGGGCTTCTCCAGAGCCGTCTCCAGTGTGTTTGGAAAGGTCCCAGCAATGGGGCTCCCAACCCTTCCCTTGTGGGAGACCGTTCCCCAGGCTGAGCGTCTCTGAGCTGGGCCAGACCCTGTGAGCTGCTGAGCATGGAAATCAATGGGAAAGGCGAGGGTCCTGGCCTTGCTCTGCCTCGGGACTTTGACGTGGGGAATGGTTTCCCAGGAGAAGTCCGGACTCCTGGGTTCTGTTCCTTCTCTAGCCTGGCGGGGAGTGTGGCCTGGGACGGCAGGAGGGAGCTGCTTGTCCAAAGTGACTGAACCCAGTGATGGAAAAGGAGGAGACTCCCCGGGCATTGCAGCCCCAGGGGTGATGAGGGGGAACGCTGGGAGCAGATCATGCAATGAACTCCTGCCAGTGCGTGTAGATTGCATTACGTGCACCCCTGTGGGGGAGGAGGATCTGCTCTGGCTGGGGCAGGGATGGGGAGGGACCAAACAGGCTGGTTAGTGAGAGGCTGCCTTGACCCCAGACTCACGCCCGCTCCCCGCTCGGTTCCAGGATGGCCAGGCTCCTGAGGAGGTTCAGGAAGAAGGCTCTGCAGGTGGCCCCAGAGCCTGAGGGAAGCAGCTGCCATCTTCCCCCGGAGCAGAGCGGCTCCTCCGTCCCCACTGGAAGGGAAGGAGCTCCCGGCCAGGCCAGGAGGTGGAAGTGCCTAGCCTTCTGGCGGATAAAACCCGCTCCCAGTGCGAGGTGGGAGAGGCCAGGTTGAAATGGAGCTGGGCCAGGCTGCGGCTGGGCAGGCAGGACCCGGCGCAGGAGGGGAGCCGGACTGGGTGACTCTGGGGCTTGTTGTGTGGGAAGCACCGGCCCCAGGAGCCCAGCCCTGATTCCCAGCAGGAGGCATCGCCCTGCCCGGTCACTGAGGACCTTCCAGCCTCCCCAGGGCAGGAGGTGGAGGATCCCTGTCCCACCACCAGCAGCTCGGCCCGCTCCCCATGGGACAGCAGCAGTGCCTGGGACTCGGGCAGCAGCGAGGCCGATGGGCGCCGCAGCTTTGTTCCAGGTGAGAAGTCAGGCTGGGGTCAGGGAGAGATGAGGGCGGGGCTGTGAACACCCTGGGCCCAGGCCCTCGATCAGTGCTATGGGGGCGGGTCCCCAGCCCAGGGGTCTGGCCTGAGCCACATGAACCCCACTGACACTAGATGCTGCCACTTTGGTCCTTGGTGCTCCAGTTGGGGGGAGGCACCTCTCAGGGAGTCCAGGACAGTCTGGGGGGGTCTCTTTGCTATGGACTCCTGAAGGAGTTGGGGGCTGAAGGCATCACTGAGAGGGGGGAGTGTGGGGCCCGATCTGCCCTGGGTCTCGGTGGTGGGAAGGGGGCACATTGCCCCACCGTGCCCCTGTCCTTCCCCCGAGTGGCAGCAGGCGTCACCCTGTCCCCTTCTCTCCCTGGTGCAGGGACAGCCAGAGACTCAGGGGACGAGGAGGAGGAATGGGTGGACGTGGCCACAGAGGAGGCTGCTCTCAATAACAGCCGAGAGCAGCTCCAAGGCGGAGAAAAGGTACAAACATACCCCAGCTGTGCTGGAACCGAGACTGTCCTGCCCCTTCCCAGCACCTGACCCCCTGCAGAGGGTCTTGTCCCTGATGATCCACCAACCCTAATCGGGACCCTTCTCCTCTATGATCTGGGACCCCAGAGGTGGGGGTGTCTGTCACACACCAGCCGGGTCTCCTCCCCGCACAGGCACTGTCCCAGTTCCTGACCCTGCTTGTGGTGGAGTGGTGGGTGATTTGGACAATGGGCAGGTCCCCACTATCCCCCATTCAGGCCTGAGTCCTGCAGCTGCTGTGTGGGGGCAGGGAGGTCCCTGGCTAACTGGCTCTCTCTCCCCTAACCCCACTCCTGGTGGGTGCAGGAAGAGGCCCAGCAGCTCGTGTTCCTGCACGCCATCCACCCCGCGTCTCGCTGCATAGCAGAGAGGGCAGGACACACTGGTGCCGCACTGCTGCAAGGAGAGGATTGTGGTGAGCGAGACACGGTGCCCAGCAGCTGGAGGAAAGACAGAGACATGGGAGGGGCAGGGGTCTCCCCAGGCCAATGGAGGCGGGATGGCTGGTGCTGGAGGGGCAACAGAGGGCAGGGATTGCTGGGGCTGAAGACTGGGGAGAAGAGACGGGAGAAATTCGGAGAGTGGTCACTATTGAGCAGGAATCGGAGGAGCGGGGGGCAGGTAGGGGGATCCTGCTGGCTGTGTGGGGCCCTGGCTGTGTAATCTCCTCAGTGTCAGTGTGGCCCGAATCTCACACGCTCCTTTGTCTCCTTTGGGTCTCACAGGAGCTCATTGAGGAGCTGCCTGATAACTCTCCACCCGGCGCCGTCCTCGCTAACTCCCTGATTTCTGTGGGCAACCTCAGGTACCGAGACCCTCCGGCCTGGTTCCCCTAACCCCAGTGCTGCTCAGGCCCAGGGCTGGGAGTCACTGCCCCTCCCACTCCCAGGTCACCGCCCAAGGGTGGCTCCTGTGGCAGAGGTGGGGGGAAGGTTCACTCTTTCCTGGCTGGGCTGTTCTTTTCACTCCAGTAACATTGCAACGGCTTTGGGGAGAGGCTCACTCCCAGGATCAGATACAGAAGGGGCAGCAGGGTCCAGGGAACAGGGGCTATTCCTGCCCTGCCACTGTCTGTCCGAGAAACCTTGGCCTTGTCATTCCCTGGCTCGGTGCCTCAGTTTCCATTCTTGCCACCCTGTGCCTATTTCCCTGCAGTTTCACCTGCGTGTTGGTGCCAGTCCCATCCCCATACTGCACAGTCTAATACCAGCTCCTCTCTCTTGCCAGCACCATGACACCTGCCCTGGATCCAGAGCTGGAGACCCACCTCCTCCGAGCTGCCCTGCACGCCGTCTTCACCCTGGGCACGGAGAAGGACACCACCCAAGTGCAGGTAGATCATGCTAAAGTCATGGATAGAAGAGCCAGCTGTCATCCTGCCATGAATCCTTGCTAATTGCCTGCAGTGGGATGTGAATGAGAAAGGCCAGGATATGTGTTTGGGGGTCTCACCAGTGCTTCCCAGAGACCCCACTTCCCATCCTGTGGCAGGTGTAGCCCCAGTTTCCCTAACTCTGACCCATGGCTCTCCCTTGCTTTCAGGATCTGCCTAGGGTCTTGCCAGACCTCCTGGACGCCATGCTGGGGAACCTGCTGGCAGAGTCCCGAGACACCGACAGGCTCCAGTACATCTTGGAGCTGAGCCCGATGAGAGGGGTGGGGACAATTTTACCTTCACTCTTAGATCCATTTTCCAGTCTGTCCTCCTAGCCGGGCCCCAAGTGGGCATCCTTGGTCAGGGCAGTCAGTGCAATGCCTCCTTTCCCCACAGCACATTAACTACTGGATCGTGTCCAGGGTGCCGCGAGAGAGAGCCAGGGCCATTAAGAGCAGCACGGCCCTGCTCAGATTCACCATCACCCTCCCTGAGTTTGACGTAGGTGACCTCTGACCCCAGCTTCCTGACTCCAGGGGTAGGTGATCTGGCTCCGACGGGCTGTAGGATCTGCTGCTGCAGGGGCTGTGGGTTAGGAGTGTTCCTCTTGGGGAGGCAGAGTCAGAGCAGAGAATGAGCCTGGCTTGAGTCAAGTTCTTGTCCTAGTTAAGTGGTGACTCTGGGCTTTTAAGGGGACTGTGCTCCAGGTTCATGCCTCCCTGTCATCCTGGAGCAGCTGGGGAAGCAAATCCTCATGGAGGGCCCTGCCCACAGCCCTGTGCTCCAGGCTTCCTTGGGGGCAGAGGAAATTAAGGGTCTGGCTCTAGCTCCTATCCTCTAGCATCTCCTGCAGAGGGGCTGAGGGGAAGGAGAGTCCTGGCCCGGGGGGGACTGGGAGCTGACAGGAAAATGCTGATGGAGTCCCCTCTCCCTCTCCCGTCCATTAGAACTCAGCGGAATTCCCCAGGATGGGTCACCACATGGCACAGCTGGCTCTGTCCGTCAGTGACCCAGCCAAGGACATCAGCCGGCAGGCCAGGGAGGGGGTTTACCGGCTCTACCAGCTGCTGCTGCACCAGAGGGGTAAGGAACCCAGCTGGGAAATGGCACCCGCTAGAAGAGTGAGACTGGGACCCCAGCCAATTTCTCTCAGACTGACCCCAGCTGGAGGATGAGTCTCTCTATCTCTTTCTGTGTTCCACACCACGCCCTGCAATTCTGTTGGGCCGGGCACGCAGCAAGGACTCTGCCCACTGTGCAGCCACCAATGGGATTGGAAGGACACAAGCCCTGCAACCAGAAGGACGAATGTGTGTGTGTCTCTCTCCCTGTCACCTACTACCTCCTGGGGGAAACCCAGCAGCTGATGGGGGACAAGGTGAGCAGCTGCATTGGACTCAGGAGATTGGGGCGGGGCCCAGGCCTCATTCTCATCCTGTGGCCATTCGCTGGCCTGGCACAAGGAGCCTGGTGGGGAATGAAAGGGAGAGCAGGTGCTCCTGGGAAGGGAGATGAATTCACCTCATGAGCAGGAGCGAGCCAGCTTGTCCCCGGAGCAGCTCCACCCAGCTCTTTAGCCAGGCTAATTAATGACAAGCTTTGCCTCATCCCAGACTTATGTTCTTAGGACAGGGTGCTATCGCTCTTGGGAAGGGCAGGAGAGTCCCCCAAGTGCCCTCTGCGAGACTCTCCTGTCCCACAGGGCCGCACCCAATTCCTAGTGGTCTGGTGTCTGTGTCACTCGAGCCACCACCCAGAGTTGCTCCCATCACTGGCAGCCTGGGAGGCCAAGGACTGACGGGTGATGGCGTCTGACCAGGCAGGGCTGAGGCACATGGGCAGGGGACGCTTGTCCTACTGCTGGCAAGGCTGGACCCGTTCTGGAGAGAACAGGAGGATTCAGTCAGCAGTAGGGTTACCATGTCTAATAAATAAAAAAAGAGGACCCTCCACAGGCCCTGGCCCCGCCCATTTCCCCACACCTAGCCCCGCCCCAACTCCGCTCCTTCCCCGCCCTAACTCCACCCCCTCCTCCCTGCCACTCCCAGCCATGGGGAGAGGGCTGCCCCAGCGCTACCGGCTTCACGGTTTGCCGGGCAGCCCCCAGACTCTGCGCCCCCGGCCGGCGCTTCCCCAGCTCGGGGTCCGGAGGCAGTGGGGGGCTGCCCGAAGCCGGTAGCGCTGGCTCGGGCAGCTTGGCTCTTAAAGTCTGAGAGGGGAGGAGCGGAGCAGAGCAGCTGTGGGAGGGGAAGTGCCCGGCCGGCATTTTCCCGGACATGTTTGGCTTTTCGGCAATTCCCCCCGGACGGGGGTTTGATTGCCGAAAAGCAGGACATGTCCGGGAAAAAAGGACGTATGGTAACCCTAGTCAGCAGGGGCTGCCGATCCGTCCCATTCACCGGGGCTGCCATCCTGCGGCTTCAGCATTAGTGGCTGGGGTGACTTGGGGAAAGGTCTCAACCTCCTGCTGCCAGAATCCCTCCTGCCCCGCCCCCGCTACAGTCCCCTGCCTACCCAACCTGGGTGGGGCTGGAGGAGAGGGGTCTGAGAACTTGAGCTGTGGATTGGAGGTGGAACAGCTGTCAGGGGCACTGAGGGGGAAGTGGCAGGAGCTCCCCGTACAAGGAGGGGGGTTGCCACTGGAGGTCACTAGGAAGGACAACAAGACTCCATCCTGGGGTTCAGGAGGGAGAATCCATCCCTCAGAGGTGGGCAGGGGCTGGGTGGAAATACTGCTGGTTCCAGGGGCCGTTAATCCCCCCTGATTTCTCGGAGGAGTCTGAGTCTCAGACAGGTTCTCGTTCCCTTGCAGCAGGAGGACGTCACGGCCAATGTGATGCGCCAGCTCCGTATCATGCGGCACTTGCGCCAGGTGCCCGAGGCGCTGCAGGGCTTGTGCCTCTGAGGCCACCAGCAACTCCCGCTCTCTGCTGCAGGTACTGCTCTGGCTCTCTGTAAATGGGGAGCTAGTGGAAGGGGAAATGGAGCCCCCTGGCACTCACAGAAACCCTCTCCCCTCTCTATGGAGCAGGGTCCTTTCCTCTGCCCCCAAATTCCTTCATCTGGGACAGGAGCTCTTTCCCTCACACCCATTCCCCTCCCCGCTTTCCTTGATCTACCCCCATCCCATTCCCCCTGCGCCCAGGCAGAGCTCTGCCTGCCCCATATGGTGCAGAAAGGCCTGTGATATGCAGGGGGTCAGATTAGATGCTCTAACTGTCTCTTCTGGCCATAAAGTCTACTCATTTCTGAGAAACCGAGTGTAGCATTGGGAGCAGCTTGTGATGTTTTACTGTCTAGCCGGCTTGCTTCCTAGAATGAACACTCATTGAGCGGGATGATCCACAGGGAGTAGCTCAAACCTCCAAAAGTGTCTGGCCTGTGCTAGGACATTAGCACTGCAGGGGAGGGGTGGGTGTGGCAGTGACATCACAAAGGCCTTTTGCAGGACTTCAGCCTATTGGTCAAAGGTGCTGGGGAGGTGGTGATCTCACAGAGAGATGCTGACATCAGCCAGGCAGGACAGGGGCTCAAGGCCAGGGAAACCTCTGAGTCCCCTGTAGCTTTCCTTCAGCAAGTCTCCTTCTCGAGGTCTCTCTTTGAGGACTGAGAGAGTATTTGGGGTCACGAACGTGAGCGCCAGGAGGAACCTCTTTTGAGTTTTCTCCTTTCTTTTTCCTGATTTTACTAGAAAACTGACGTCCCTGTTTAGAAGGTAAGAGCCTCCGAGAGGTTTGGAACCTGTTCAGTCTGATCCATCTGTTCCACAAGTTCTTCAGTCCAATCCACTTCCCTAACTAATTTCCTTAATTTTTTAAAATTAGCCCTTTTGAAAAAAAAAACCCTAGTCACAGATCTATTTTTGTTTACCCTTCCATTTAGTTTAAACTGAATTAGCTCATGATCGCTCAAACCAAGGCTGTCCCCTACAACCATTTCTTCTAAGAGATCCTCACTACTCACCAAAACCAAATCTAAAATGGCATCCCCTCTTGTTGGTTCAGCAGCTACTTGGTGAAGGAATCCATCAGTTATCACATCTAGGAAAATCTGAGCCCTATTATATTACTAGCACTTGTCCTCCACTCTATATCTGGGAAGTTAAAGTCTCCCATGATCACACAATTCCCATTAGTATTTACTTCATTAAAAACATTAAAGAGGTCTCTATCCCTATCCAAATCAGAACCCTGTTCTAACAGACAGCAACCCCCCCACCGAAAGGCAGAGATAGAGCCCAGGAATCGAGATGGTGGGGAAATTTCATTGAAACGGTTTCTGACCGAAAATCCTATTCAAACTAAACCAGTTTGTTTCTTGAAATCATAACAAGTGGCAATGAAAATTCTTTGTCACAATGTGTTAAATTGTCTCGTCGCACTCAAAGAGGAGACACTTAGATCTCAAAAATTAGATAAGATGCTTCAGTCTGAGCTAAGTAGATGCTGATCTTAACAATTGCAAAATAATACAATACAAATAAAATAAACTATTTCAGCCATTCTATTATGTCCTAATCTGCTCTGAGTATACATGATAGGACACCTCATCTTATGCACTGCTCCTAGTGACACTCTCCAATAGACCCAGCAGTCCTTATTTCCAGGCCCCTTCACTAACCACTGCTGCACACTCCCTCCCACAGCTGGCAATTACAAGCAGGCCCTCATGTCCGGTCCCCCTGCTTTGAGAGGGAGTGTGCTCCGCTGGAGTGATTGGAGCAGGGAACTGGGAGTCAGGACTCCTGGGTTCCATTGCTGGTTTCCTATTGACCTGTGGGACTTGGGGTAAGTTGCTGCCCCCTCTAGGCTCTGTCCCCAGCAGTCAAATGGGGATTTTATACTTTCCCACTATTGGAAAGTGCTGGGAGAATCCCCCAGCAAAAGCTGCTCTGACAGTGCTAAGCAGCATCTGACCATTACAGGTTGGAGCGCACTGCCCAGGAGGAGGAGTGTTTGGCTCTGGGCTTTCACTTCAGCCCAGTCTATAGAGAGGGGCCCAGCCATGGAGTTTTGAATTCCAATCCTGTGCTCCAAAGTGCTTGGTGTCATCTGCAAATTTTAGAAGCATACTCTCCACTCCATTTTCCAAATCCTTAATGAAAATGTTGAATAGTACCAGACCCCGGACTGATCCCTGCCAGACCCACTAGGTACACCCTCTCCATTGGACAGCCAGACATGGAGAAGGACCTTTGGAGTATCAACCATCTGTGCACACATATTCATTCTAGGAAGCAAGCCGGCTAGACAGTAAAACAGCAGAGGCTGCTCCCAATGCTACACTCGGTTTCTCAGAAATGAGTAGACTTTATGGGCAGCAGAGACCGTTAGAGCGTCTAATCTGACCCCCTGCATATCACAGGCCTCCTGTCTACCACAATAGCTACTTTTGGGGCAAACACATTCCGGAAAGGCATCTAGTCTTTATTAAATGACATCAAGAGATGGAGAATCCACCACTTTCCATGGTAGATTCTTCCTGTGGTCAATCATCCTCGCTGTTGAATATTTGTGCCTTATTTGTCATAGGAATTTGTCTCTTTTCACCTTCCAGCCATTGGGTCTTGTTCTGCCTTTCCCTGCTTGATTAAAGAGCCCTTTAATACCCAATATTTTCTCTCCATTAAGGCATTTCAACACTTCAGTGAGTCCAGCACCCAAAGCCCAGCATCTGCAAGGAAGGGATTCCCCACAGAGGGGCAACATCATCTCCCACACACAGGGAGTCTCCCCCTGACATTTGATTCATCCTCTGGCCTGTTCCCATCTCTGCCCACCACACTCCCAACTCAGCAGCTCCAGCTACCGAAGGGAGCACGAACCAGAGGCCTTCCTGCTCCTGGGACAGAGGAGTAGGTTGATGATCTACCTGGATGTGAGCGTTGGCCTTCCCCATGCCCAGGGTCTAGACTCCATTCAGGGCAGCGCACAGGAACTGCGATTCCTATTCTGGATCTAGTGGCAGCTTCATTTTGCTGGCAGGAGACTGTACATGAGACCTTGCAGTTGCGGGGGTGACACAGGCACTAACATGTGCATGGGAGTTTGAGCAACAGGGCAGAGGCCTGTGTGGGACAAGGAGGGCAGGGATTTGGGAAGCAAGAGCAGAGGAGCAAACCCTTTCTTAATGTGGGTCGGGATGATCCCCATTTCAAAGATAGAGAAAGTGAGGCACCAGGTGGGAGAGTGACCTGGCCAGGATCACGTTACCGCTCAGTGGCAGGACTGCAAACAACCCGTTCCCTGATCTCCTCACTGGATGCTGCTGCCCCTCCTGTATGACCCCTCCAGCCATCCTCGTCCACAGGCCATCCCCACCACTCTCCAATACCAGGCTGTTTCCACAATGGAAGCAGGCTTGTAACAGAGTTCACTCACCGATAGGTGCCCCTTCCTTCAAGGCTCGGGGTCACAGATTTCTTGGGCTAGCACGCCCGCCAGCAGGTTTTTGGCTGGGAACTCAGCCCTTCGGCCAGGCGACCATCTTTTAGTCCCACTCCTTCCTGGGTCGCGCTCATCCCAAACGAAAAGTCAAAAAATGTCTTTAACTGAAACAAGATCCTCTGTCCCTTGGGGGCTTTTCCCCAGCCTGACTTTGGCTCGGCCTGCCCTTGCTGGCCTTGGTAGCCCTTTCTATGGCCCTGTACATCCCCTTCCTTAGAGACCGTGGGAGAACCAGTCCTACCCTGGATTCTAGGTTCTGCCCCAAGGCCCTGTACCGAACAGCTAGGCCTGCTCCTGTACCTTTGTTGCGGTTTCCCCTGGTTTCCCCTCAGCTGGAGCTCACTCTGTAATCCATTTGGCCTAGCTCCAGGCTTTATAGCCCACAGGCCAAGCCCCCCGTTATATACCCTCCTCCTTAGAACCTGGCCCACGCGGGGGCAAGTTCTATTCTTCTCCAAGCTTCATCCCTCCTCATCTCATCGCTGTCACCGGCTGCGCGCTTGTACAGCCTGTGCGCAGTGTCTGCAGCTCCACTGCCAGCTCGCTCGGGGCAAACCTTCTCTTCTGCAGTATCCCGACGCTCTTCCTGCAGCCACTCAGTCTCATGAACAGCTGCTTGCAGAGCCTCTTCTGAAGCCTTTAGCGTCTTCTGTTGCCTTTTTGCTACTGCCGCTGCATCTGCCAAAACCTTTTCGGTCAGGGTGTGAGAACCCACCATGGACTGCTCCACCCTTGTGTTTGTCCCTCCTCCAGTCTGCTTCATCTCTGGGCCAATCATTTCGTCCTTCATCTCCCTGCAGCACCCGACAGGGTGTGTTGGTGGAGGGTCTGCAAGGTCCATGGCCACCCCAGCCACCTCCACCTTGCCTGCCTCATGGGGGTTTGTGTCAGAGGACACCTTCTCCTTTCTTTCTAACTTCTTAGGGCCCTGGCCCCTCGTTCAGCCACTCAGCAATTTCCTAAGCAGGCCGTGTCTTTTGATATGGCCTGCTTCTCTGCCCCCAAAACAAAGAACTCTTGCTCCCATCTTGGCATTAGGCCACGCTTGTACACTTTCTCATGCCCTTCTCCCTGGACTAACCTTCTCAGCACAGCCCAGGCATGCTCTCCTTCTCTGCTCTTTTTGTCCATGGGCATAGCAGACCCTGGGTTGATTTCCCTTTGCAGGATCTCTCACAGGTATTGCTGCTGCTGCGTCTGTAGCTGCACCTGCACTTCCTTCTGCGTCTGTTGGTTTTCTAGGAGCTGCTGGAGAAACCCCTAGATCTGCTTTGGCTGCTTAGCCAGTCCCTGGAACTGAAGTCGGAAATCCAGCGACCAGCTTCGTCCCTTGATACACCTGCTTGGGGGAGGGATAGCTCAGAGGTTTGAGCATTGGCCTGCTAAACCCGGGGTTGTGAGCTCAATCCTTGAGGGGGCCATTTACGGATCAGGGCAAAAAACTGTCTGGGGATTGGTCCTGCTTTGAGAAGGGGTTGGACTAGATGACCTCCGGAGGTCCCTTCCAACCCTGATATTCTATGATTCCTTCAACAACCAAGACTTCCCTCACGGATCACAGGGGGAACTCAATCCTGCCAACTATGCCAATCATAAATGAATCTACTCATCGTTAGGTGCCCCCTGGCGGCCAGGCATGGCATCACAGCCCTCTCGCTGGGCTAGCGTCCTCCATCCATGGTCGCTCCAGCACCACCTCTGCCTGGTAACTCCGGCCAGGTCACCACCTTTAGTCCACCCTTCTGGGGCCCAGCTTGCCTCACACTAAAAGTCCAAAGAGGTCTTTCCACAGACAGAAGTCCTTCTGCCATCGCTGGGGCACTTGCTCAGCCTGTAGCCCCCTTGCTGGGCTTGGGAACCCTCTCCAGGTGCGTGTACGCCGCCTCCTGTGGGGCCGGTAGGGGAACCCAGTCCCACCCTGACATTGATAGCAGCCCAGGGCCCTGGACCCAACAGCTAGGTCTGCACCTTTCTCTTTGCTGCACTTTTCCAACCTCTCTTCTCAAGTTCCCCTCCAGGCTTTCCGTGCTGCTCTGAACTTCCTACCTCGTTCTCAATCCTGTTGCTACCCCAGCTGGGCTGTATCACCACTGAAGTCTGGCTCTTTAGGGGGGCGGATATGGTGCCTCTCAGTTCGGGATCATTCTGTAATCAGCTTTCTGTGAGTGCCAGGGGGCTCCATTTCCCCTTCCACTAGCTCCCCATTTACAGAGAGCCAGAGCAGTACCTGCAGCAGGGAGCGGGAGTTGCTGGTGGCCTCAGAGGCACAGGCCCTGCAGCGCCTCGGGCACCTGGCGCAAGTGCCGCATGATACGGAGCTGGCGCATCACATTGGCCGTGACGTCCTCCTGCTGCAAGGGAACGAGAACCTGTCTGAGACTCAGACGCCTCCGAGGAATCAGGGGGGATTAACGGTCCCTGGAACCAGCAGCATTTCCACCCAGCCCCTGCCCACCTCTGAGGGATGGATTCCCCGTCCTGACCCCCAGGATGGAGTCTTGTTGTCCTTCCAAGTGACCTCCAGTGGCAACCCCCCTCCTTGTACGGGGAGCTCCTGCCACTTCCCCCTCAGTGCCCCTGACAGCTGTTCCACCTCCAATCCACAGCTCAAGTTCTCAGACCCCTCTCCTCCAGCCCCACCCAGGTTGGATAGGGAGGGGACTGTAGCGGGGGGGGGGGCAGGAGTGATTCTGGCAGCAGTGAAGTGGGATGTGGGGAGGTTGAGACCTTTCCCCAAGTCACCCCAGCCACTAATGCTGAAGCCGCAGGATGGCAGCCCTGGTGAATGGGACAGATCGGCAGCCCCTGCTGACTGAATGTTCCTGTTCTCTCCAGCAGGGCCGGCTTTAGGAAGGGCGGGGCCCAATTCGAACATTTTTGGTGGGGCCCCGGCAGGGATGACTAACAAAAAAAAATAATGTAAAAAAAAGCCTTTCATTTCTTCCATGTATTATTTACTTTCTATATCTATATAAATAATAAAATTATATATTATGTACATTGCATCATATATGCTGTTGATCGGTTATTAATGAGCTCCGTTTCACGTGTGTGGGTCCCCGCCACTCCCTGGGGGTGTGCTAGGGTGACCAGCTGTCCTGATTTTATAGGGACAGTCCCAATTTTTGGGTCTTTTTCTTATAGGATCCTATTATCCCCCACCCCCTGTCCCGATTTTTCACATTTGCTGTCTGGTCACCCTAGTGGTGTGCACATGTGTGGGTCCCAGCTGCTCCCTGCCCCCCTCATTGAAGCAGGTGTGCAGGGTTACTGCCCTGGGAACCTGCAGGGCACCAGTGGACATGGGGCTGGCTGGAGGCAGGGCAGGGTCTCACTGGAGGTAGGGTCTGGCTGCAGGCAGGGCAAGGGGTGCGGGGCTGGCTGGAGACAGGGGTGTGTGGGGCTGGCTGGCTTTGGGCAGGGCCGCAGGGGGTGCGGCAGGGGTTGCCTGGAGACAGGGCAGGGGGTGCGGCAGAGGCTGGCTGTGGGCAGGGGGTGCAGGGCTGGCTGCAGGCAGGGCAGGGGGGCGGGGCTGGTGAGGGCAGAACAGGGGGGGCGGGGCTGGAGGTAGGGCAGGGGTGCAGCAGGGGCTGGCTGCGGACAGGGGGTGCAGGGCTGGCTGGAGATGGGGCTGTCTGCGGGCAGAGCAGGGGGTGCGGGGCTGGTGCGGGGACGGGGTGCAGCAGAGGCAGCTGGAGCCCCGGCCCTTTAAATAGCCCCCGAGCCCCCCGCTATCCCAGGGCTCTGGGGGCTATTTAAAGGGCCCAGGGCTCCCCTGCTTCTACCGCCCCGGCCCTTTAAATAGCCGCGGGAGCCCTGGGGAAGCAGCGGGGCTCCAGTGGCTATTTAAAGGGCCGGGGCGGTAGAGGCAGCGGGAGCCCTGGACTTTTTAAATAGCCCCCAGAGCCCCGCAGCCCTACCCCAGGGCTCCAGCAGTGGGGGTCTGGTAGCAATTTAAAGGGCCTGGGGCTCCGGCCCCTGCTGGGAGCCCTAGGTCCTTTAAATTGCCCCCTGGGGAAGCCCAGCCACCCTGGTACAGGGCACCGGCTCTTGCCGGTACACCGTACCGGGGCTTGGGCCCGGGGCCCGATTCAGGGGAATTGGTTGAATTGGCCTAAAGCCGGCCCTGGTGGGGGTATGGCCACAGAGCCGCAGGGAGGGGAACCCTGTGGTGTGGGGGCTGGGTGGGTACTGGGAGTTCCTCCTGAAGGGACGGGGGTTGGCCAAGGTCACTCAGCCCCAGGGTGTGGGAGAGGGACTGGCTGAGGGCACTCAGAGCCCCAGGAAGTGGGGGGGGCTGAGGGGAGGGACTGGCCAGGGGCACTCAGAGCTCGGGGGGGGGCTGTCCAGGGGGGGCACTCACAGCCCCAGGAGGTGGGTGGGGGAGGGGCACACAGGATTTCAGGAATTCCCTGGCAGTGAAGAGCTGCTGGCGGCAGGAAGGAGCCAGCCGTGACAATCCCCACTTGGGATCCCTGGCTGGGCTAGTGGCTATGTGGGCCCGTGGCCAAGCTGCAGCGGAACGTGACCTGAAGGAAATGCCTCGGCCTCGGCCTCCGGCTAGGAAGGGCCTGGGCCAGACAATGACCCACCGCGCAGTGTCCCAGCTCCCTGCCCCACACCTGCGGGGCACGGCCCCTCCTCTGTAGGGAGGTTGGCACCTTAGTGCTGCTTCCTCCATCCCCAAAGGCCTCTCCCAGCCAGTCTCTGGCAACCCCTGCCGTTCAATACGCACATTACCCTGCTGTGACATACCGGGGGGGGGGGGGAACCCCTCGGGGATGGGGGGGCTGTCACACAGCTGGGCAATTTAACCCGGCTGGGCCGGAGTGACTGTCTCCCTGGAGCTGGGGTCTCTGCTCCTCTGACTCTCAGCCCAGGTGTCTCTCTGCCCTTCCCCCCACTTGTCCCCGGGCGAGGTGGGAGCGCCCCACGTTGAGTTCCAGCCCCACATTCGCACCCACAAGTGCTGGTGGGTTCCAATCCCAGCTGAACACGCCCACTCAGCCCTAGTGCGGAGCAGAAGGGATTAGCGCTGCCCCACAGACCCTTTGTCTCTCCGAGCCCGCTCTTACCCATCACTGCAGCACGTCTGGCCCAGGCTGAACACTGCTGCTCTGTGCAGAGACGCTGGCACTTCTCGCTCCTGCCGTACGAGGGGCAGGTGCTGCTACCGACTGTTCCCCCTAACACCCGCCCTGCTGCGCTCTGGGGATGGTGCCCTGCTGTGGAGCTCTCAGGTGTCTTGAACTGGAATTTGTTTGGAGAGAAACTGCTACGGAGCCTTATCAGCCCCGAGCAGAGAGTACCTGGGAGCCTGCCTGGGTCGGGCGGGTCTGGTACAGCCTCCCCCCAGATAAGGCTCTTCCCTGGACCTGCCACTCATTGGAATCTAGAACGATTCCCTCCGAGGTAACACCCGGGGCAGCCAGGGCAGGGCAGGGCATGGCCTGCTCCCCAGGAGCGTTAGGGCTTTCAGGAGTCAGAGGTGTCAGCGGAGCAGGTTGTGATTGTACGTTAAAGCAGCGAAGAAAGTTGCGGGGGCAGAGGAATTGGGTGCTGTGGCCCCCCCATGCCTGGGGCCTATTTGAAAGGCAGCTGTCACACTGTCCCCTTTATCGGGAGTGCCCACTACACCCATCTCATGTAGTACTCGGCACGAGAAGGGGGAGCATGTTCCCAGCTGAACGGCGTTCGTCCAGGACTCACCGACCCCTATTCCAGGATGGGGGAGTGACCTGAGAGAGAGGTCACCATGTAGCCTGCAATTATCAGTGGCTTCTGGATTCCTCTGGGAAAGGGTTAACCAGGGGCTTAGTTTAGTCCACACTTGGCTTTCTTGGCAGTGCTGGACTCTGGTGGCAGGGAGGGGTCCAGCTCACACCCTTTTACCTGGCAGGGAGAGTGACCTAAAGGTTAGGATGTTCTCACAGGCTATCGTAGTTACTGGGACCTTGGCAGGGAGGATTGGTGGCTTGTGGGGCATCGGATACCTCCCCTCCTCCTAGAGCTGTGCAGTAACCAGAACATTGCCCCTGCGAGCAGAGGGTTTCGGGGACCCTGGGATCTTGGGAGCCAGGGCTTCTCTCCGCAGCCTGGAAGCCCAGGCCCCCCATCAGCCTGTCAAGCAGGGGGGCAGGCGGGCGAGCTGGCAGGGAGCCAAGCAGCTTTCCGTGCGAAACCTGCCTGCTTTCTGTCAGAAGGTTTGTCCAAATCGACGTGTTCCCACGAAACGTTTGGATTTCGACAAGCTGGCAATTTCTGATGGAAAAACAGTTCCACTGGCAAATTCTGACCAGCGCCTCTCCTCACCGCACAGCTCCCTGCATCTTTGCTGAGCGTGGAAACAGAATGGACTTGACACAGGTGGTTGTGCCCTGGGATGCCATCTCAGCCCAGCTCCCCCAGTGCTCCGGCGCTCACATTCTCCTAGTGGTGACGTCTGACCCTGGGGAGATGAAAGGCCTCTGCAGGTTGTTTCCTGCAGTGTGAGCTTTGGCTGCAGGCTTCTGTCCCCAGCCATGCCAGGAAGGAATCTGTCTAGCCAGGCTGGGCATCCTCCCTCATCTGTGGTCAGAGGTCACACGGGCCCTTCCAGTGACAAGGTGGCAGCATCTGGCCCTGGGAAAACAGACATCTGCTGTGTGCTCACCCCAGAGATTTCTTTCTTTCTGCAAACTGAAGAGGCCTCTGTCCTGTAGCCTCAGCAGAGGCTGCGAGGAGGCCAGCAGGACCTGTGGCCCCCCGCAGACTGGGGGAGGCCCTGACCAGTAGCTCTAAAGGCCAGAAGACCCCACAGGACAGGTGGGGAACGGGACTGTGACGTTACGTTGCTGTTCCATGGTTCCTTTCTCCTCAGCTGAAGAAGAAACTGAGCCCTGAAGCCAGTCACCAGACTGGCTTGTCTGTGCGGCTGACCCAGTATTCACCAGAGGGGGGAGAAGGAACAGTGAGGCTGGTGGGTTCCTTCTTCTAAAAAGAAAACAAATCAGAGCATGTTTTTACATCCGGCTTTTGACTCCCCGGCCAATGGGTGTGATCATCCCAGGTAGAAAAGTCAGCCTGTAATGCCCGGCTCCTGCTGGCTGCTCCGATGGAGACTCCACTTCCCCTCTCCTCCCCGTAAGGCAGGGGAACTGCCAGCCACTGCCTCGTACTGTCTGCACCCAGCAGCAACACTCCTCTGCCTCCCGCTGCCCTCTCCTCTGCTGAGGTCCCCCGTGCCCTGCCCTGGCACCCTCTCTGCTATGGGGTCAGACACGCGGGGAGAGCAGGGCAGGTCTGTGCCCTCAGCCCCGGGGTTCTCGCACAGAGCTCTGCCCGCAGGCCCAGCCCTGAACATCACGGCGTCAGAGGAGCTTCTCCCACTACCACGGCAGCTCCTCCTGTTGGTGCCCAAAGCCTGGGACTCGCACTCAGCCCCTGAAAGCAGGGCCGGCTCCAGGCACTAGCCGACCAAGCACGTGCTTGGGGCGGCACCTGGTAAGGGGCGGCCAATCTTGGGGTGGTGGGGATTTTTTTTGGGGGGGAGGGAGTTTGGTCGCTGGGGGTGGGGTGGGTTGTTTTTGTTTCGTTGGCTGGGCGTGTAGGGGACACTGGGGGTTGGGATTCGGCAGCAGTGCTCCGTGGGGGGGGGGGTGGCGGCACGGCGGGGCGCTCCGCGGGGGCGGGGGCACTGTTTGGCAGCACGGCTCGGTGGTGGGGTGTTTGGCGGCGCGGCGCTCGGTGGGAGATATGTGTGGCGGTGGGAGGGTTCAGGAGCACGGCGCGGCGCTCCACGGGGGGGTGGGTGTTCGGTGGCGCTCGGTGGGGGGGTTCGACGGCACGGCATTTGGCGGTGCTCCGCGGGGGGGGGGGGGGTGTTCGGCTACGCGTCGCTCCGCAGAGGTGGGGTGGCGTCGCGGTGCTGAGGGCGTGTGTTATGGCGGCGCTATGGAGGGCGGCACTCTTTTTTTTGCTTGGGGCGGTAAAAAAATTATAGCCAGCCCTGCCTGAGAGTTGGGAACGTTGCAGCACAGCCCAGCCCCGGCTGCTGGGAGAGGAAGGCCACCCCACCTCCCTGGCTGGGAGAGCTGCCATGATCCCCCCATCTGCCAGCCCCAGTTGTTCCCTATGAATTTAAAGATGCGTTAGGCTCCTTGATTTCCTTGGCAGGAACAATGTTCTCATGAGTGTGTGCGCGCGTTCCCCTCCCTGACAAGCATGCAAAGCTGATCCGTCCACGGCCGAGTTCTCAGAACAGTAATGTTCTTCTCTCTCTATTGAGCCCTGATGTATTAGAAGGTAAAACTCCTGTGAAAGGTGCGCTAGTAATGTTCAAAGCCGGCCGGCAATGCAGGTACTGCCACCAGGCTGCACGGTGATTCATCTCAGAGACATCTCATTAATTTAGCAAATACTGCCTGAAAGGAAGAGAGCGCCGGCCACCCAAACTGTTCACACAAATAAAATCCATATCAGACGCCGCTCACCTTTCCGAGGCGGCTTTGCCTTCCCCTCCCCTCTCCTCTGAAATGTGTGTGGATATAGGTGAGTAAGCAAAGGTGCACTCACACACAAACACACAGTGACACATCTATAATCATACAGTGCATCACTCTGTTCCTAGGATCTCAACAAAGTTCACCTCCGCTCATTAAAGGTGACATGCTAAACAATTGGGTTTGAGCTCTTATTTTTTTCTTCTTTATGGTGGATAAAGAAAGCATGAAAAGGCTCTTTTTTTTTTAAATTGTTTCTTTCTTGTTTTTCACTTTAGACACACCCAGTCTTAGCTTCCCTGTTTCTGCTGGTGGGCTCCAGAGGGAGTTTTCTAATCCCTCAAACCAAAGGAGCATGACCACTGAATATTTAGCAAAGAGAGCTTTTCTCCCTACTGTGTGTTCGGCATTTGAGTGAAATGGGTGCCAACCAGAACAACCGACCTCCTCCCCATGCACCTGTTTCAAGCAGCCTGACCAAAACCCCCTTCCTTCCTCCCTTGATCACTCAGGTTTCATATCCTTGGTACTTGTGAGAAAGCTGTGCAAATCTGAGATCACACTGAGTGTACTGTGCACGTCTTAGTATACTTCTCTGTCACCCTGTTTGGACTGTAAGTTCTCTGGGGCACAGACTGTGGGTGATAGTTTTGCTTCTCTGGCACAGTAGGACGCTATAACAAGAGACAGGTTTCAGTGTGGTAGCCATGTTAGTCTGTATCAGCAAAAACAATGAGGAGTCCTTGTGGCACCTTAGAGATTAACAAATATATTTGGGCATAAGCTTTCGTGGGCTAGAACCCACTTCATCAGATGACTTCATTAGACTGACCTCCCACTTGGTAAGACAACTCCCATCTTTTCATGTGCTGTGTATATACCTGTTAGTCTCTAAGGTGCCACTAAGGACCATCCCAAACCGCCCCACCATCCGCTCCAATGCAAGGCATTACTTTACAGCGCCTTCTTTGATATACACACACAGCAACGTGTGTGTGTGTATTATTAAAAAGCCCTCTTGATCGGGCACACTTCTCACCCTTGGGAGAGGACAAGGGAACAAATACGTGATGGGTGTTAGTCATGTAGCGTAATGCACCACTGGAAGGTGCTGTGATACTGTGGTGGTGAACGTGGTATAATGACCTGCACAGAACAGAATAGCACGGGAGTGACACTTGAGGTATGTCTGTACAGCCCCAGCAAAAGTAGGGCCCAGCTGATAATGGTCTTTCAGCACTACCACGAGAGAAATGTTAAATAATAAACCGACCTAGTCAACCCAGTAGTTCTGTTGTCATCCATAGAGCCAGCCACGAAAAAAGAAGGGTGGACAAGATCTGCATTTCTAATGTAAAAGCAAATCAAACCCCACAGGGCTTTAAAAACAACTACCCTTTATTCATCAGAAAGAAGCCAAAAGGAACGTGCCCTGTATTTGGTTCCGAGCACAGGTCCCCATTTGAAGGATGTGCTGACCTCAGGATAGCCGTATAGGTTTGGTTGAGGGCACAGACCTGGGCGTCAGGACACCTGGGTTCTATTCCTGACCTGCTCTTTAGCTTTGGTCACTTCATTTCTCCGTGCCTGTTTCCCCACCCACTTTTTGTCTGTGTAGACTGTAGGCTCTCTGGGGTGGGGCCAATCTCTCATCATGTGTTTGGACAGCGCCTAGCACCAGGGGGCCCCTAAGCCCTACCGAAATGCATTACCTAGGGAGGTGGTGGAGTCTCCTTCCTTGGAGGTTTTTAAGTCCCGGCTTGACAAAGCCCTGGCTGGGATGATTTAGTTGGGAATTGGTCCTGCTTTGAGCAGGGGGTTGGACTAGATGACCTCCTGAGGTCCCTTCCAACCCTGATATTCTATGATTCTATGACTGTCCTCTGCGCACAAACCCTAGCCTCTCCCCTGGCCCCACATCTCCCTGAGCCTCCCTCCTGCCTCCCTTAGCCTCCTTCCTGTCCCCATCCCCCTGTACCCCCCTCAGCCTCCCTCGGCTCCCCACACCCCGGCCCCCTTAACCTTCCCCCACATTCTTCTGCCCCCTGCCCCCACATGCCCTGCACCTCCCTCAGCCGCTCTTATATCCCACATGATCACCTCCAACCCCCTCAGCCTCCCCTCTGCCCCATCCCCATGCCCCCCTCAGCCTTCCCCCTGCCCCCCACACTCCCTGGCCCCCTCAGCCTTCTTCCTGCCCTCCACACCTACTACCCCGTCAGCGTTCCCCCTGCACACTCTGTCTCCCTCATGCCCATATCCCTCTGTCCCCCTCAGCCGGCCCCCCATCCCTGCCCCCACACCCCTCTGCAACCCGCTCAGCCTTCCCCCACATCCCCTCACAGTCCCCATGCGCTGTCCAGGCCCTGAACCATGGCCTCAGCCAGTCTGCCTGTGGGCTCGGCTTCAGCCTCCTGGAGCCCAGCGGGAGGTGGCAGCCAGCGTCAGGAGGGCAGCCTGCCTGCCACATGCAGACAGAGCGTGGGGACGGGGCGGCCCTCGCGCAGGCCTCAGCCCCCCTGGCAGCAGTGGGAGATGGCGCCATTTTGATGAAGGGACAATTGGCGCCTTTGGCCACGTTTCCATGGGACAGGTGAGAAGCCCCCACAATCCCGAGTCACAATCAGAGCGCGAGGGTGGCCCAGCACGCCCAGCTGATGGGGGTGATCCTGTCACGGAGTGTGGGGGTCTCAGGGTCCTGCACCCCCGGCTTCCTGCGATTCACCATGACTCTCAGCCAGCCAGTAAAGCAGAAGGTTTATTTAGACGACAGGGACACAGTTCAAGACAGGTCCCGCAGGCACAGAAAACAGGACCCCCTCAGTTAGGTCCATCTTGGGGTCCTCGGGCACCCCAGCCCCCTTGGGAGGTCAGAGCCCCGTCTGCCTCCCAGCCATTCCACCAGCCAGCTCCTGAAACTCTCCCTTCTGCGACCCCTCCCACAGCCTTTGTTCAGTTTCCCAGGCAAAGGTGTCACCTGGCCTCTAACCCCTTCCTGGGTTCTCATGTTACATGCTCAGGTATACTCCGGTCAGTCTCCCATCCCCCAATGCAGACTATCCTAGCCACACTCCCCTGCCAGCATTCAAAGACCACAGTAAGAACAGTCCCAGTTCGTCACAGATGCGTAGCCAGAAGCAGACAGAATCCACTGGAAGCTGCTTTACCAGTTTGTTGGGGCAGCCAGACTTATGGGGCCGGCTGCAGCTGGCATTCGGGGTGTGCGGGTGGGAGGGAGGAGGCAGCATGAATTGCATGTGGGAGATTCATTCGTTGTTTGTGTGACAGCACAAACTCCCCCTCATCCCAAAACCTGGTCCCCAAATGAGCAGACTGGAGCACATCACACTAAGCAAACTGGTGCCACGTTCAACAAAATAAACAGGTCCCATCTCGTGTCCTTTGTTGCACATTTCGATGGTGTGTGCCAGGTGCTGGCAGGTTGCAGGGTCGAGAAGCGTGCATGCGGGTGAACCACCTGGGTGCTCTTTTCCAGAACTATGCTGACGTGGAGCTGTTCCCTCTAATGCACCAGTTCCTGCCCCCTGTATCCCAGCCAGAGAGCTGGGACACAGAGAGCAGCTGCCTTGACAGTCGCTGAATGAATCCAGTTTGATCCTCTTCCCTGTGGGACAGATGCAGCAGCAGCGCAGTCTCGCTCCAGCCCATCCCACTCAGGTATCTCCTCACCCGGCCGTGACCTGTCGGGACAATGGCGGGAGCGGGGGTTCAGTCTCTGTAACCCCACGTGCTAAGCAGGGGTTAGTGATACCAAATGGAACTAAAAGTCCGAGGGGGGTGGGGAGAGGGGTTCCCACCGGGTGTGTGGGTTTGGTGAAAGGCGCCTACAAAACGTTGGGTCTGCCCAGTGCTTAAAGACAGAGCTGACTGGACTCAGCTGGAAGTCCTGGTTTCTTCTCAGTGATCCCTAGAGCTGAAAACACTGTGAAGCGGGTTTGCCTGGGCACCATAGAGCCGGTGCTGTGGTGAAAGACAGTACAGGGGGGAGCAGCAGTGAGGTTCCCCCTAGCCAGGGAAGTCACTAAGAGCTGGACTCACTCCGGGCTGGAGGCCCCTCACAGCATGGCATCGCAGCTCCAGGCAGAGACGGCAGCATGGAGCAGCAGCGGTGCAGAGCAGAGGCAGAGGCATCCCTGGCCCACCCCTTCTCTCCCTGGGGCAGGAGGTGAACACCTCCCCCCGAACCCCCCCTGAACTCTCAAACTCTGCTGAGCTGGGCCCATAAACCGGGTGAGGGGACAGCAGAGGGAAAATGGGAGGGGTGTGCCAAAGGGACATTTGTCCATTGGACTCTCTCATCCCAAGCTGGGAAACTGAGGCAAGGGGCTGCTGCCCAATGGATTGTAGAGTGGGCGTTTCACTCACAGTTCACATACTGCTGAGTCACTCTTGTGATGGTTTCCCCAGTTCATGCTGCGTTTCTTTCTCCTCTAAATAAAAGTTCTCCGGTGTTAGACACAGACTCAGTGCTCACGACGGGGGAACAGCTGCCTGTTAGGGGCGTGCTGGTCAGTTTCCCAGATTTCTGGGAGGGGCGCTCCAGCTGGTTCTGCTTTGCAATGCTAAGAGGAACCCTGAGATCCTGATTCTCGTCCTTGTCACTGCCAATACCACCTGGCACAAGCGTTACACCCCCATCGCGTTCTGCACAACCCCCGTTCCTGCCATCTCCTCTGGCTTGATCCTCTCCATTTAGTGCGTCCTTCGTCTGGAAGGCCGATGGTACGGTAATGCCGCAGAGTCCCACTGAGAAATTAAATCCCTGGCTCACACCTGCCCGGCTTCAGAAACGTTGGCATTCTCAGCGAGGAGGGAGGGAGCCCAAGAAATCTGGTATCTGCGGTAAATAAAGGATGGGCAGACGTTCCGGAGGGGGCTCCCTCCCTGCCCACAGGCCAGGCTTGAGGCTAGCGGTTGAGAAAGCAAGATAAGCTGGGTGTGGAGTGGCGCTTTCCCCATAAAGGCATGGAGCCCCGGCTCTGGTTTCTGATGTGGAAGTGGGGGACGCTTCAGGTTGCTAACTCGCCCGCTCAGCTGCAGCGTCGGGATGGGTGAGTTTTATTGAAATGCCCAGTATTTCACACAGCCTGGAGATGTAGGGCCAGAGCCTGGTGGTGGGCACCAGAGCCCCAGGCGGTGTGGGCACGTGGGGGAGGTGCAGTGGCAGGGCATGCTATGTGGCCCCTGTGGGACACCATGTGCCCTGAGTGCCCGGGCACAGGAAGGAACGTGCCCAGACAGACGCAGTAACTACTGCATAGAGAGGGGCAGCCTGCACTCCTCTCAGTGCCGCCCCTCAGCCCGGGCAGGTGCACAAGGGGGAGGGGAGCCCTGGTGCATCCTCTGCTTTCCCGACCCTGCCTGGCCGAGGCACAAGGGATGGGGGCGCAGTGAGGTACATGCTGCTTTTCCTTTGAAACAGAGCAGCATTTCCCCCAGCAAGTGCATGCTGCAGCATGAGCCTGGCTAGCTAGGAGTCTGGCAGTGCCTCCTGGTGGGTAAAGAGTGCCCCCGGGGCCATGGGGTGCCAGGAGCCTGGCGGGGATCCCCTGCCCAGCGCTCTGCTGGACCCTAGGCAGGAATCCTCCCGCCCTGCCCCAGGTACCTTTGGGCATTGGGGCTAAAGTACTTTAGAACACAAAGGAACTAGCATAAACCATGTTTTAAAAATGGGGAAACTGAGGTATGGTGCAGTGTAATGAGTTTTCCAAGGTCACAGGTCGAACTCAGGCCCTCTGTGTCTTAGACTATTAGAGTGTGTGAACGGCTGCTAGCTGGCAGTGTCCCCGCTCCTCTGGGGCGTCAGGAGAAGGGGAGGCGTGTTTTCAAGAATGAGTGACTCCAGATTGGTATTTCACTTCAGTTCCAAACATGGTAGTTCTGGCTTGTCAGACTCACTGAAATCCTTCTCCTTTAAAGCTTTAACCCTTTGCCTGCCATGGGGTTACGCCTCTCTCCTCTCTCTCACAAGGATACCTGAGATTGCTGGCAGCGTGTCACAGTTACTTGGGCTGTGACATTGTCTTAAGAATTTGGGGTCCAGGCAGCTCCAAAAAGAAGGTGTTTCCAATGAAATCTGTCTGGGGATCATGTCTGGGCAAAGTGTTTCCATTGCAACAGTGTGTTTCGGTATGTCGTTTACACAGTGTTCTCTCTCTCTCTCTCTAATTCATTTGCACGTTTGTATCACCGTCACTTGTGGGGTTAGTTGTGGACTTTCTAACTTTGCAACACCACATGAATACAATGATGGCTGACAGAAAGCACGGTGCCAGACTCCAGTGCGGCTTTAGCCTGTTCTGGTTTGACACACACACACACACCCTGCCCGCCCCACCCCGCCCCGCCCCGCCCCACAAAAAGCTGCCATTTTGCAACTGTCATGGGCCGGCAGCAGCTATAATCAAACTTGGAACCTCTGGAGCTTCACACGTGAGCCTCTGCTGTAGGGTTCTCAACCTATTTACCATTGGGGGCTGCATATGCCGTGCTCTGCGTTCTGTGGGCTGTAGCTACACAAGATGTAATACCAGGGCCGGGATAGATATACCTGGGGGGGGGCGGCGGTGAATGAGCCGGTTTCTGTCCAAGAGTCTGGATTGCTCTGGGCTGCTGATCCCGGCAAGGTCATTGTGAATCCCTGCGCTGAGTGCTGAAGGTGGCCTGGGAAAAGCATGTGTGGGGAGGGGGAGGGGTGTCTATGTTAATCCCGGCTGAAATAAATGGCCATGCCCTTGCTAGGGCAGCGCTTACAGTGCACCCCTCAGGGACCCGGCTCCATTTTGAACTCTTTTTGGCCAGGACTGTGGCCCCTGGCGACTCTGCCCACTTTAAGCCTGGCCTGAGCTGGGCCCACAGAACAGCTGCAGTGTCAGCAGCGTGTCCCCCTCTGGGCTGCTGGGCTGCAGTGCAGGGGGCAGCATGCCTGGCGTGGGGCACACAGCAGCTCTGTGCCCTGGGCCCCTCTCACCTGGCACTCATCTGAGGGGGGCAGAGCCCTGCCGGAGGCTGCCCAGCTGCTGTCTCTGTGTGGGTGAGCGGGCACTGCCCTCCGGCTGGTGGTAGTGACTGTGAACGGCGGGAGCTGGGACAGAGGGGGTTGCTCTGAGCAGCACTCCCCTTGCAGCGGTGCAGCGCGGGGAGAGAGGAGGCAGCTCCTTCCCCACCACAGGGAGCGCTCCAGCCAGCCCTGACCTGCCCGGGACTCGGGAGCCAGGCAATCGGAGCCGCAATCTTTGAATGGTTTTTACCCTGCAGCTGGGTCCCAGCTGTGCTAATCGGGCCGGCTGCAGAGACAGAGACAGTGGCCGGGCCAGGGGAGAGGTGAATGGTGGGCTTCACCCCGTCTCCAGAGACTTGGGCCGACCCCCCCCATGCTGAGCCCCTTTGAACATCCAGCCATGTCCTGCGGTGCCTACCTGGGAGCTGAGCTCTTCTGAAAATCTGGCCCAGTAGTTGAGCCCTCTGAAAACTCTGGCCTTAGCATCTAAGGGTAACATTTTCAAGAGTGGCTAAGTCACTTAAGTGCCTAAATCCCAGTGAGTTCTAGTGGGATTTAGGCACTTGTAAAACTCTCTCCTGGTCTCATGTCCAGTGGTTTCTGTCCCCTGCAGGGTTCCAGTCCAGCTCTCTCCTGCTCCTGTCTGCGCTGTCCATGATGGCGCTCCTTTGCGTAGCCCCCGTGCAGGGCAACGGGACCCTGGCCAACAAGAAGGTCGAGAGAGGTGAGTAGAGAACCCGTCGGAGAGCTTCTATCATCTGCCATATCCGAGATCAGGGCATCGTGGGCCTGATTCTGCTCCTCTCCCCCATGCCGGGGTCACCCCTAGATCCACTTATCCACTGAATGCACCTTCCAGCCCCCCCGCCAGCGCTGGGCCCAAAGAAACGCTGAGTTCTCCGAAGGGATCGCAAGGCCGGCCTGCGCTAGTGAGCCCACTGCTCCCATTCGCAGGCCTCCAGCGCCTGGGAATGGGCCCGTCGGGGTGGGGGAGGTGCTGCACGACTGGCTGTTTGCTTTACACAGCTTCGTTATCCCTTTCTCCGGTAACGGCTGCCAAGCCCCCGGCAGTGACTGAAGAGCGCTGGTGCCAACCGCAGGGCAGCGTGTGGGAACCAGGCACTGCCCCCAAATTGGCTGGGAGTTCTACCCTTCCATCTCACCAATTCCTATACTAGGGCTAGCCCCGGCTAACAGCTGGGGATCTCTCACTCATGCCTAGAAGCCTTGCCCCCAGAGTCCAGGCAGCAGGGAGAGCCAGTTCCTCCTTGTCAGGGGTTTTCATTCCCTTCTCCCCACACCTCCAGCGGCTCTGGGAGCTGCTCAGGGGCTTGCCCAGGCAGGCCAAGGGCCGAGCCAGCTCCAGAGGTGGCCCTGAGCCCCTGCCCCCGCAGTGCTCAGCAGCTCCTCCCCCTCGGCTCAGCTATGGGGGAGGGGCACACAGGGGGATTGTCTGGGGGGTAGGGGAGCTGGGGGGCTCAGGCTCGAGGGAGGACCCTGGGGAGGGGAGGGGCAGTATAACCACAGTGCTCTCATTCTACCAGGATAGTTCGGGACAATTTCCGCCCCAAAGACAAGCCCCTCGATAGGATGTCTGGAATTTTCAAAGGCACCACAGAGAGTTGGGTGCCTAAATCCCACTGAATTCCAATCACAGTCGGGTGTCAAACTCCCTTAGGCTCTTTGAAAACTCCCATTTAAATTGTCACTGATGGGTTTCATAATTAACATTCGCTGAGATGGATCTGGCAGCGTCTCCCCCACCCTCCCCAAACGATTTCTTCAGCAGTACGGACTCAGGAAGGATACAGAGCCTTGGTTTACACTTGATTCATCTCTTCAAGGTTTCTTCAAAACCAGCAGAGCAAGAAACTATTCTTATTTTATTTTATTGGTAAAATGAAAGTGTAAGATCTGGAGCCGGATTCTGTGGCCAGGAATGGCCGGGGCAGATTCTGTGGCTGTAGTATTGTGAAATACACAGGACCTGCCTCTAAAACCCAGCCTCCAGTTACCCCAGGCTGATTTGATCGAGCTAGCTAGCGCTCTCTCCCCCCCTCCCCACCTGCCCCCTTAACCTGATGTTCGTGGCATTTCAGGGTTCCCCAAAGACTGCAGCAACATTCCCAGGGACAGCCCCAGCGGGGTCCATGTCATCCAGACAGCAGGCTCTCCCCCTCGAGTGGTGTGGTGTGACATGGACACCGAAGGCAAGGGCTGGACCGTTGTCCAGAGAAATTCTTACAACACAGAGATCACCTGGAAGGAGTCCTGGAGCACCTACAAGTACGGCTTTGGGAGCATGCAGCAGGATTACTGGCTGGGCAACGAGTACCTGTCCCTGCTCACGCAGCAGAACATCTACAAGGTACGCTTTGTCGTGGAGGACAAATCCAACAACACCCGCTACGCAGAGTACGACATCTTCAGTGTCGAGGATGAGCGCAGCGGGTACCCTCTGAGGCTGGGCAGGTACTCTGGGGACGGCGAGGACTATCTCACCACCTACCACTCCGGCCTGGGGGGCATACACGACAACATGAAGTTCAGCACGACTGACAAGGATCAGGACCAGGCCAGTGGGAATTGCACAAGTAGCTATGGAGGCTGGTGGTACGACAAGTGTCAGAACGTCCTGCTCAATGGGAAAGGCTCCATCTACTGGGCAGGGTTCTGTAAGAGTGGGGAGTGCAAGTCTTCCCTCATCCTGGTTAAGCCAACAGACATGTGCTGGGTCCGGCAGGAGGAGCCCATCCTCCTTGGGAGCCAGCGCCGCTGAGAAGGGGAGACAATATTAGATCAGACACGGCGCGCCATCCCCCACCTAATCAGTGCAGTCCCTGCAATGCCTCCACTCTGCTCACCCCCTTCCCTGTTGGCTTCTGCACGGTAAATCCCCTGGAATAAATGCTGAGAGCTGACCCCACCGGTGCGTTCGAATGACACGAAGAGCGTGATTGGTGTGTATAACTGGACCCCCACTTCCACTCTGCCTCACTGGAAGCCATGTCACTCACTACGACTTTAGACCCACATTAACCTCTGCTTCTCCCAGCCCTGCCACTGCCCCTTGGCATTAGTGATCAATGAATCATGACACTGGATTTCTAGCAACTGTCATTGAGCATTTAAATGGGGAATGACTCAAAGACAGGACTTTACATCTGAATCCTGCATGTATTAGCAGTGGTGAGTTTAGGTTCAAAAACCTGGCCTCTGTGTTTTTAATAAATATGGTTATTACATGAGAAAACATTGCAACAGTAATTAGTTGCTTATAAACCACTGAGATTAGATAGACATGCAACGAAACCACACAATAAAGATATTGGTGTCCCTCTTCAACCCAAGGGGCTAGTCAAAGTTTGGGGCCCTGGGGATGGGGAGCAGAAATTGGCAGTGGAGTCTGGTAATTTTTTGATGTCTTGTTTATTTACAAGGAACATACAGAGTCCTGCTTCTCCAAACACAGCAGGAGCCAATAGCAGGGATTAGCCTCCCTGCTCTCAGCTCCAAGCCTCTTTAGCCAGCACCTGGCCCAAAAGCTCTCTATGCTCCTCCCAAGATGTAGTCCTGGCTGGTCCACTGGCAGGGGTGAAGATGGGGGGGAATGTGAAGGGGCGTTGCCCCCCCCGAAACTGCATCTTTCCATTCCCCTCCTGACCATGGCCCTTCAGTGCATCCCCAGGACACAAGGCCCTGTCCAATTGGCCTTCCTGACAGAGCCTGCATGGAGAGCGTGCGTAGGGGGGAGTGTGGGGGGCAGGTTTGGAAAGAGGGATTTTTTCAGGGGGAGGGAAGCTGGGAGCCCTACCGGTGCTGAATTTCCATAGTGCAGAGGTTCAGCTGGGACAGGTGTCCAAACTGTTGGTACTTGTCTCAAGATAAGTAGGATGTGGGTGGTCTGGAAATCTTATCATAGAATATCAGGATTGGAAGGGACCTCAGGAGGTCATCTAGTCCCACCCCCTGCTCAAAGCAGGGCCAATCCCCAGACAGATTTTTGCCCCAGATCTCTAAATGGCTCCCTCAAGGATTCAACTCACAACCCTGGGTTTAGCAGGCCAATGTTCAAACCACTGAGCTATCCCTCTCCCCTTGTAAAGTCAGCCCTTCTCACCAATTACGGACGTATCTGGGGTTTGGCCTTAATGGAAATCCTGGGAGAAAGCCTCATGCTACTGCTGCTTCTGGGTCCGACGCAAACCAGGAAGTACAGGACCACGGTTAATAAGAGCAGCTCAAAAGATCATTTTCGCTGAGCCCAGCCCTGCACAGATTTCCAGCTTAGGTTTGCATTTTCAGCAAAAGTTCTTCTTGATTATTTTCTCCCAACCCCTTTGTGCCTCCATAATAGCCAGCCACCCCGTCAGTCGCATCCTGGGGTGCTCCAGGGACAGGGGTGAGGGATAGAGGAGCAGATACACGACACACCTGTCTTCAGTTCCTTTGGGTGGAAGTTCCTGATTGCATGGATGAATTCCGTTCAGATGGGCGGATTTTGTTTGTCTGTGGTGAGAAGTGGGGCTGTCAGAGCCAGCAGGCAGGTGAGGACAGGGCCGGCGCAACCCATTAGGCAACCTAGTCGGTCGCCTAGGGCACTAACATTTGGGGGGCGGCGAGGTCGCCTAGGGCGCTAACATTTGGGGGGCGGCGACTGTGGCAGCTGGATCTTCGGCCGTGTGATGTTTTTTATATAATCTGGGACCATATAGAACATGGTTGCAACCAAGGTCCGGTAGTGACACCAAATCTTCTATAAAGGGGGTCAAATGAGGTGTCTAAGACAAGGTTATGGTTTATTAGTTATGATTATGTTGTCTATATGTGTGTATCAATTTTGTAGTTGAAGTTATGAATATTGGCTCTGTACTGTCTGTATTTCAAACTTATGCTATGCTTCTGGGAAACATCCCAGACAAGTTGGTGTTAGCTCTGCCTGGCCTGCTTGATGGCCCATTAAGGACCATCAGCTATACAACTGACCCATGGAGAGAAGGCAGTTACGCCTTGTAACTCAGCAAAGTATGCAGGAACGTGCCCATGTGACTCCAGACTCCATTTTGCTGTAATTTTCCACAGTAAGAACAAAGAGGTGTTCTTACACCTGGAAAAGACTATAAAAGGGCCGATGCCTCATCTCCATTTTGTCTTCAATCCTGCTTCTTACCTCTGGAGGGACTTTGCTACAAACTGAAACTCTGAACAAAGGACTGATGACCCATCCCAGCTGGGGATGTTCCAGAGACTTGATTTGAACCTGCAGTTTATTCTATCGCTGCTGCAAGCCTGAACCAAGAACTTTGCCATTACTGTATGTAATTGATTCGATTTAACCAATTCTAACTCTCATCTATATCTTTTTCCTTTTATGAATAAACCTTTAGATTCTAAAGGATTGGCAACAGCTTGATTTGTGGGTAAGATCTAATTTGTATATTGACCTGGGCCTGGGGCTTGGTCCTTCGGGATCGAGAGAACCTTTTTTTCCCTTTTACTGGGGTATTGGTTTTCATAACCATTTGTCCCCATATCGAGTGGCACTGGTGGTGATACTGGGAAACTGGAGTGTCTAAGGGAATTGCTTGTGTGACTTGTGGTTAGCCAGTGGGGTGAGACCCAAGACTTCACTGTCTGGCTGGTTTGGTTTGCCTTAGAGGTGGAAAACCCCCAGCCTTGGGCTGTAACTGCCCTGTTTGAGCAATTTGTCCTGAATTGGCACTCTCAGTTGGGTCCCACCAGAACCAGCATTGTTACAGGCCGCCCCGGTCGTCGGCAGTATTTCGGGGGCGAGACTTTCCGCCGCCTCTGTCGGGGGTGGTATTTAGGGGGCGGGACCTTCCGCCGCCTAGGGCGGCAAAAAAGCTGGCGGCGCTCCTGGGTGAGGAGCAGGAGATGAGCGCACGGGGCAGCTGAAAAGGGATGAGCCGGAGTGAAGCTTGAAACACAAATGCAGGGGCCAAGAATCCCAATTCATCCATCCCGGACAGAGGGAGTCAAATACTCGCTGATGGACAATTGGTTCAAATTCTGGGACTGGTTCCTTGTGCAGCAAGTGAAGTTAACTGCACCTCAGAGCCGTGACAGAGCACTGTATAACCAGGGTCTAGTGACTCTCACCCTGGGCTCTCCCCAGTATAGACTCTTGTTCACACTAGTCAAATGATGTTCAAATGCTGAGAAGGAGCAGGGAAGAGGCACAGAAATGACTTGTGGCCTGGCCAGCACACCTTCGAGCAGGCAACCCGAGGGGCTGCAGCTAGTCAGCTTGACTAAGTAGTTGCGAGCTCTGTCATTAAGGTCTATAGTCACCCAGCAGGAGGAGGTAGCTGCATTTCAGGTTTTTGCTCTAGCAGACAAAGGTGTAAGGAGAGCTGGCAAAGCTGATGTTAGAAACATTGACATTGGAAATCCATGTAAGTGTAGAAGAGTGACGGAACCAATCGTGCGGGGACGTGGGAATTCACTCTAACCTGGCCTCTGGGGATGGAGGCAGCACGTGGCTGGCACTTCTCGCTCCTGCCGTACGAGGGGCAGGTGCTGCTACCTACTGCTCCCCCTAACCCCCGCCCTGCTGCGCTCTGGGGATGCTGCCCTGCTGTGGAGCTCTCAGGTGTCTTGAACTGGAATTTGTTTGGAGAGAAACTGCTAAGAAGCCTTATCAGCCCCGAGCAGAGAGTACCTGGGAGCCTGCCTGGGTCGGGCGGGTCTGGTACAGCCTCCCCCAGATAAGGCTCTTCCCTGGACCTGCCACCCATTGGAATCTGGAACGATTCCCTCCGAGGTAACACCCGGGGCAGTCAGGGCAGGGCAGGGCAGGGCAGGGCACGGCCTGCTCCCCTGGAGCGTTAGGGCTTTCAGGAGTCAGAGGTGCCAGCAGAGCAGGTTGTACGTTAAAGCAGCGAAGGCAGTTGGGGGGCAGAGGAATTGGGTGCTTTGCCATTGCACTTGATCAGCTCAATTGAAAATTCTTTCAAAGGAAATCCAGATGTATACATCTGACTGGGGTACATGTACACACATACACACGCACACTCACATGTGCACACACTCATGTGCACATACACGTACACACATACATACACACATGTACACATACACATATAGACAGACGTACACATACACGCACACACGCTGTCCCTGGAGCGCCCCAGGATGCGATTGACAGGGTGGCTGGCTATTATGGAGGCACAAAGGGGTTGGGAGAAAATAATCAAGAAGAACTTTTGCTGAAAATGCAAACCTAAGCTGGAAATCTGTGCAGGGCTGGGCTCAGCGAAAATGATCTTTTGAGCTGCTCTTTTTAACCGTGGTCCTGTACTTCCTGGTTTGCGTCGGACCCAGGCAGGAGACTGGGCTGCTCTCAGCTGTAGAAGCCATTGGAATGAGCCAGGTTGGAATGAGCCAGGCTCTCAGAGCCTTCTGCCACCAATCGCCCCAGCAGTCACTGATCCACACCAAACCACGTCCTTCCAGTCAGGCAGTTTCATATGCACACGTCAAACCCTTGGTTTGACACTCAGACACCACGGTGATGGGCACAGTAAGGACCGAGAGATGCTAAACAGGCAGACAGACAAGGAAATAGTGGCCCTGCCTACAGATGTGTGTGTGGTGCAAACGGATGAACACCAGTTGCTGGCTGAAGGCACAACCTTAATTCCCGCATCTCCTGTCTGCCAGCTATCGTTCGCTTGGCAGCCTGAGCTCCGATTTCTAACGCAGCGTTTTGCTCTGGCCTATTGTGGTTCTCATGTCCGGGGGCGCCTTGGCCCCTGCTATCAGGAGCAGTGCTAAGGAGGCTGCTTTTCAAAGGTCCTTAAGTAGGGTTGTCAACTTTCTACTTGCACAAAACCAAACGCCCTTGACCCAACCCCTTTCATGCCCTTCCCCAAGGCCCCAACCCCACTCACTCCAGCCCAGCCCACCTCCCTCAGTCGCTCGCTCTCACACCCTCACTCACTTTCACTGGGCTGGAGCTGGGGGTTGGAGTGCAGGGAGGGGTGAGGGCTCCGGTGGGGATGCGGGCTCTGGGATTGGGCTGGAGATTAGGGGTTTGGGGTGCCAGAGGGGGATCCGGTCTGGGGCAGAGGGTTGGGGTGCGGACTCTGGGGGGAGTTTGGGTGCGGGAGGGGGCTCAGGGCTGGGGTAGGGGATTGGGGTGCGGGTGGGGGTGTGGGGTCTGGGAGGGATTAGGGTACAGGAGGGGGTTCCGACCTGGGGCAGGGGGTTGGGGTGCCAGGTGTGAGGTCTGGGAGGGAATTTGGGTGTGGGAGGGGGTTCTGACCTGGGGCAGGGTTTCTGGGTGCGAGCTCCGGCCAGGCGGCGCTTACCTCAGCCAGCTCCTGGTCAATGGCACACCGGTGCTAATGCAGGCTCCTGACCCCTGGTCTCCCTCCGCTGGCAGGCTCTGAGCAAGGCCTGCCCAGAGAACATGGATGACGAGCTCTCGATCCTGCTGACAGCACCCCCCAGCACAGACAAACTCCAGCACATCTTGGAGGTGAGCAGAATGGGGAGGGGCCGCAGGGGTTTTACCTTAGCCCTGGGGACTCCTAGAAAGAAGAGACTGGAAAATCCATGTTTCTATTGGATCCTTCCGAGTATGCATTCGTGATATAAACTCACTGGGTGACCTTGGGGTAACTCACTTCCCTCTTACGGCATCAGTCTTCTCCACTATCAAATCTACACTGGGGAAGAAGGACAGAAGCCCCGACAATCACCTTCACCTCTGGGTGTCTGGTCCTGGGAGCCGAAACCAACTGGACTATCTGCCCCATCTCCTAAACTGCCCTGTCTTTCCCTCCTAGGGCCTGGTCCTTAGTGCTCAGCCTGGCCCCTTCCCAGCTTGTCCCTGACCTTTAAAGGACTCTCCAAGCCCCTCCAATGCCTGCTTCCTTTGGGGTCTCTCTCCTGGCTGAGCACAGGCTGCCCTTCTATCTCTCAGCAGGCCTGGGTCCTAGTCACAGGCTGCGTCTTGTCACGTGACCCCCACACTTATTCCCTTCACCCTAGGGAGCTGCATCACCTGGGCCAGGTGCAGTTGAGCTCCAACCCCTTTCCTGGCCATCTCACCCTGGGACAGGTTGAAACTGGTAACCTGTGGGTAAAAAGAAGAACAGGAGTACTTGTGGCACCTTAGAGACTAACAAATTTGTTAGTCTCTAAGGTGCCACAAGTACTCCTGTTCTTCTTTTTGCGGATACAGACTAACACGGCTGTTACTCTGAAACCTGTGGGTAAAAGTAACTGGTTGCTCCCAAAGGTGCTGAAGACACAATGGAAGAGGAAATCCTTTGGCCTGGATTGAAATTATTCCGACTGAAAGTGAATGAGAGAAAATAGGTCCAGAGTTCTCTTCCTAGCAGCAGAAAATGTAGCGATTGATAGAGGTTCAGGTCAGAAAGGACCATTATGTGCATCTAGTCGCCGTCCTGTATAACTCAGGGCCTAGAATGTGACCAAGTGGTTCCTTCAGCCAACCATAGCATGGGACTGAGCCAGAGCACGTCTTTCGGAACGACATCCACATGCAGGAGAGCCAGCTGGCTACCAGAAAATCTCTCTTCTGCAGTGACGTGGGGTTAAGGGACACGGGGGAAAAGACATGGAGGCTGTGACTAAACTTAGAGCAGCAAGGCCAGGAAAACCAGGGTTAGGTCCCAGGCCTGGCTATCAGATCTGCTGTTTTCTATTCCTGGCTTTGGGACCATGAGCGAGTCTCTGCACCGCTGGGTGCCTCGGTTTCCCCAGCTATGAAATGGAGCTAATCAAGGTTTTGTTTGTTCTCCCCATTTTACAGGGTGGGAAACCGAGACACAGTTGGGACCTGTCTACACTACAGGTCTGTCGTGCGTTTGTAATCTGCTGACCCCCACATGTTGTTCAGAGCCTACGGACAACACAGCTCCTAAAGGTACGTTTGTTCTGTGCTTATCCCCTATGTACCAGCAGGGCTGGACAGCATTTCTCACTGTGATGTGGGGAGCAGGTCCTGGGTACTAAGGGTCTGAAGAAGCTCTCAAGGACTAATTTTTTAAAATAATTGTTATCAATGACTTGGGAGAAAAAATAAAATCACTGCGGATAAGATTGGGGGGTGACAAAATACAGGCAGAGTGGTAATTCCTGATGGGGAGAGGGCAGTGATACAGAGCGATCTGGCTGATTCGGCCAGCTGGACCCATTCAAAGAAAACAAGTTTGAGCAGAGCAAGGTCCTATACGTAGCCACAAGGCACGCCGGCCACACCTCCAGAATGGGGAGTCTGAAATGAGTCTGAAAAAGATTTAGGGGCCAGAGTGGAGAAGCCACTCAACATGAGCTCCCAGTGTGATGCTGTGGTAAACAGGGCTAAAGCCATCATTAGACGTAGGAGCAGAGCCCTGAGTAGGATAGGGAGGTGACACAGCAGCAGTGAGACTGCTATTGGAATACTGCCTCCAGTGTTGGTGTCCTCCTTTGAAAAAGATGGTCCTAGAAATTGGAGCTGGGGCAGCAAAGAACCACCAAATGTTCTGAGGGCTGGAGAAAAATGCCTTCTTGAAAGAGCTCAACCTGTTTAGCTTATCAAAAGAAGATTGAAAGGTGACTTCACTGAAGTGTTGAAATGCCTTAATGGAGAGAAAATATTGGGTATTAAAGGGCTCTTTAATCGAGCAGAGAAAGGCAGAACAAGACCCAGTGGCTGGAAGGTGAAAAGAGACAAATTCCTATGACAAATAAGGCACAAATATTCAACAGCGAGGATGATTGAACACAGGAAGAAGCTACCAAGGAAAGTGGTGGATTCTCCATCTCTTGATGTCATTAATAAAGACTAGATGCCTTTCCGGAATGTGTTTGCCCCAAAAGTAGCTATTGTGGTAGACAGGAGGCCTGTGATATGCAGGGGGTTAGATTAGATGCTCTAACTGTCTCTTCTGGCCATAAAGTCTACTCATTTCTGAGAAACCGAGTGTAGCATTGGGAGCAACTCGTGATGTTTTACTGTCTAGCCGGCTTAGTTCCTAGAATGAACACTCATTGAGTGTGGTGATCCACAGGGAGTAGCTCAAACCTCCAAAGTGTCTACCCTGTGGCAGGACATTAGCACTGCAGGGGAGGGGTGGGTGTGGCAGTGACATCACAAAGGCAGGACCTCAGCCTATTGGTCAAAGGTGCTGGGGAGGTGGTGACCTCACAGAGAGATGCTGACATCAGCCAGGCAGGACAGGGGCGCAGGGCCAGGGAAACCTCAGAGTCCCCTGTAGCTTTACTTCAGCAAGTCTCCTTCTCGAGGTCTCTCTCTTTGAGGACTGAGAGAGTATTTAGGTTCACGTATATGAGCGCCAGGAGGAACCTCTTTTGAGTTTTCTCTTTTGTTTTTCCTGATTTTACTAGAAAACAGACGTCCCTGTTTAGAAGGTAAGAGCCTCTGAGAGGTTTGGAACCTGTTCAGTCTGCTGCATCTGGCGCCAGCTGAATTTTAGGCATGGAAAACACTAGCTTAAGGTGGCCAAATTTTATTCCCCACCTGGGATTTTGTCCCTTAGAATCTCTGGGGACATTAAGGTTTGTCCTTTTTCTTTTACCTTTTCCTCCATCCCTCCCTCCTTTCTCTTCATCTCTTACTTCTTTTGTCCTTTCCCTGTTCCCCTCCCACCACCAGCAGGGGGTGTGTGTGTCGTGGGGGGTGCTCTATAACTCCCATTGTGGGAGGTCCACCGAAAAATGTGGGGCTGAAATAGTGCTCAGACAGTGATCCCCAGCGGTGACCTGGGCCATCCTTTGGGCTCTCTGGTGAGAACCCTCATCCTCCCGCCCCTCGGTCTCTACCCTGATTGGCTGAGCAGGGGGTTATTGACAGGGAGGAGACTCAGGTCCCTGTTGTTTTCTTTTAAGACCAAGTAAATAGTCATAACCAGTCATATGTTCGACAAATTTTGCTGCTTCTCTGCAGTTCATTATTTTCTCTACCATTCCAGTTCTCCTAAAATACTTGCTGAATAATTACTATGAACTCTTGCTGGTCTGGAAGTCACTTGAGAGCACTTTATTCAGGTCATTCAATGTCTGAAATTCAAGATCCGATGGTTAGTTTGAAAATCAGGGCTCCTGGGTCCTATTCCTAACTCTGCCACGGACTGGCTGTGTGACCTAAGACAAGTCAATTCTCCTTTCTCAGCCTTAGCTTCTCCCTCTTTCAAGTAGGGATAACAATCCACCCCTACCTACCTCCCGGCAGGTGGAGGATGGGGATCTATTGGAGAGTGTCACTAGGAGCAGTGCATAAGATGAGGTGTCCTATCATGTTTACTCAGATCAGATTATGACATAATAGAATGGCTGAAATAGTCTATTTTATTTGTATTTTATTATGTTGCAATTGTTAAGAGCAGCAACTACTTAGCTCAGACTGAAACATCTCATCTAATTTTTGAGATCTAAGTGTCTCCTCTTTGGTAGCTCAAACCTCCAAAGTGTCTGCCCTGTGGCTGGACATTAGCACTGCCGGGGAGGAGTGGGTGTGGCAGTGACATCACAAAGGCCTTTTGCAGGAGCTCAGCCTATTGGCCAAAGGTGCTGGGGAGGTGGTGACCTCACAGAGAGATGCTGACATCAGCCAGGCAGGACAGGGGCGCAGGGCCAGGGAAACCTCAAAGTCCCCTGTAGCTTTGCTTCAGCAAGTCTCCTTCTCGAGGTCACTCTTTGAGGACTGAGAGAGTATTTAGGTTCACATACATGAGCGCCAGGAGGAACCTCTTTTGAGTTTTCTCTTTTCTTTTTCCTGATTTTACTAGAAAACAGACGTCCCTGTTTAGAAGGTAAGAGCCTCCGAGAGGTTTGGAACCTGTTCAGTCTGATGCATCTGGCGCCAGCTGAATTCTAGGCATGGAAAACACTAGCTTAAGGTGGTCGAATTTTATTCCCCACCTGGGATTTTGTCCCTTAGAATCACTGGGGACATTAGGGTTTGTCCTTTTTGTTTTACCTTTTCCTCCATCCCTCCCTCCTTTCTCTTCATCTCTTACGTCTTCTGTCCTTTCCTCTGTTCCCCTCCCACCACCAGCAGGGGGTGTGTGTGTCGTGGGGGGTGCTCTACAACTCCCATTGTGGGAGGTCCACCACCAGGAGGACTCTGTGTGTGTGTCATGGGGGGTGCTCTGCAGTGGGAACAGGGACAATTCTCCAACTTTGGGCAGTCGAGAGCCTGGGTGAGATAAGGGCCGTTAAAGCCCTTTGTGAAGGAGAAAGGGGAGTTTCACGGTGTTGAGCACCAAGGAATTCTAAACTTTGCTAAAACATCTAGTCTGCAGAAACCAGAAATGGTCGGGGCGAAGAGACAGGAGAAATTCGGAGAGTGGTCACTATTGGGCAGGAATCGGAGGAGCGGGAGGCAGGTCGGGGGATCCTGCTGTCTGTGTGGGGCCCTGGCTGTGTAATCTCCTCACTGGGAAGTGTCAGTGAGGCCCGAATCTCACACGCTCCTTTGTCTCCTTTGGGTCTCACAGGAGCTCATTGAGGAGCTGCCTGATAACTCTCCACCCGGCGCCGTCCTCGCTAACTCCCTGATTGCTGTGGGCAACCTCAGGTACCGAGACCCTCCGGCCCGGTTCCCCTAACCCCAGTGCTGCTCAGGCCCAGGGCTGGGAGTCACTGCCCCTCCCACTCCCAGGTCACCGCCCAAGGGTGGCTCCTCTGGCAGAGGTGCGGGGAAGGGTCACTCTCTCCTGGCTGGGCTGTTCTTTTCACTCCAGTAACATTGCAACGGCTTTGGGGAGAGGCTCACTCCCAGGATCAGATACAGGAGGGGCAGCAGGGTCCAGGGAACAGGTGCTATTCCTGCCCTGCCACTGTCTGTCTGAGAAACCTTGGCCTTCTCATTCCCTGGCTCGGTGCCTCAGTTTCCATTCTCGCCAGCCTGTGCCTATTTTGCTGCAGTTTCACCTGCGTGTTGGTGACAGTCCCATCCCCGCACTGCACAGTCTAATACCGGCTCCTCTCTCTTGCCAGCACCATGACGCCTGCCCTGGAGCCAGAGCTGGAGACCCACCTCCTCCGAGCTTCCCAGAGACCCGTCTTCCCATCCTGTGGCAGGTGTAGCCCCAGTTTCCGTAACTCTGACCCATGGCTCTCCCTTGCTTTCAGGATCTGCCTAGGGTCTTGCCAGACCTCCTGGACGCCATGCTGGGGAACCTGCTGGCAGAGTCCCCAGACACCGACAGGCTCCAGTACATCTTGGAGCTGAGCCCGATGAGAGGGGTGGGGGCAATTTTACCCTCACTCTTAGATCCATTTTCCAGTCTGTCCTCCTAGCCGGGCCCCCAGTGGGCATCCTTGGTCAGGGCAGTCAGTGCAATGCCTCCTTTCCCCACAGCACATTAACTACTGGATCGTGTCCAGGGTGCCGCGAGAGAGAGCCAGGGCCGTTAAGAGCAGCACGGCCCTGCTCAGATCCACCATCACCCTCCCTGAGTTTGACGTAAGTGCCCTCTGACCCCAGCTTCCTGACTCCAGGGGTAGGTGGGCTGGCTCCGACGGGCTGTAGGATCTGCTGCTGCAGGGGCTGTGGGTTAGGAATGTTCTTCTTGGGGAGGCAGAGTCAGAGCAGAGAGTGAGCCTGGCTTGAGTCAAGTTCTTCTTGTCCTAGTTAAGTGGTGACTCTGGGCTTTTAAGGGGACTGTGCTCCAGGTTCATGCCTCCCTGTCATCCTGGAGCAGCTGGGGAAGCATGTCCTCATGGAGGGCCCTGCCCACAGCCCTGTGCTCCAGGCTTCCTTGGGGGCAGAGGAAATTAAGGGTCTGGCTCTAGCTCCTATCCTCTAGCATCTCCTGCAGAGGGGCTGAGGGGAAGGAGAGTCCTGGCCCGGCGGGGACTGGGAGCTGACAGGAAAATGCTGATGGAGTCCCCTCTCCCTCTCCCGTCCATTAGAACTCAGCGGAATTCCCCAGGATGGGTCACCACATGGCACAGCTAGCTCTGTCCGTCAGTGACCCAGCCAAGGACATCAGCCGGCAGACCAAGGAGGGGGGTTACCAGCTGCTGCTGCACCAGAGGGGTAAGGAACCCAGCTGGGAAATGGCACCCGCTAGAAGAGTGAGACTGGGACCCCAGCCAATTTCTCTCAGACTGACCCCGGCTGGAGGATGAGTCTCTCTGTCTCTTTCTGTGATCCACACCACGCCCTGCAATTCTGTTGGGCCGGGCATGCAGCGAGGACTCTGCCCACTGTGCTGCCACCAATGGGATTGGAAGGACACAAGCCCTGCAACCAGAAGGACAAATGTGTGTGTGTCTCTCTCCCTATCACCTACTCCCTCCTGGGGGAAACCCAGCAGCTGATGGGGGACAAGGTGAGCAGCTGCATTGGACTCAGGAGATTGGGGCGGGGCCCAGGCCTCATTCCCATCCTGTGGCCATTCGCTGGCCTGGCACAAGGAGCCTGGTGGGGAATGAAAGGGAGAGCAGGTGCTCCTGGGAAGGGAGATGAATTCACCTCCATGAGCAGGAGCGAGCCAGCTTGTCCCCGGAGCAGCTCCACCCAGCTCTTTAGCCAGGCTAATTAATGACAAGCTTTGCCTCATCCCAGACTTATGTTCTTAGGACAGGGTGCTATCGCTCTTGGGAAGGGCAGGATAGTCCCCCAAGTGCCCTCTGCGAGACTCTCCTGTCCCACAGGGCCGCACCCAATTCCTAGTGGTCTGGTGTCTGTGTCACTCGAGCCACCACCCAGAGTTGCTCCCATCACTGGCAGCCTGGGAGGCCAAGGACTGACGGGTGATGGCGTCTGACCAGGCAGGGCTGAGGCACATGGGCAGGGGACGCTTGTCCTGCTACTGGCAAGGCTGGACCCGTTCTGGAGAGAACAGGAGGATTCAGTCAGCAGTAGGGTTACCATGTCTAATAAATAAAAAAAGAGGACCCTCCACGGGCCCTGGCCCCGCCCATTTCCCAACCCCTAGCCCCGCCCCAACTCCGCCCCTTCTCCACCCTAACTCCTCCCCCTCCTCCCTCCCACTCCCAGCCATGGTGAAAGGGCTGCCCCAGCGCTACCGGCTTCACGGTTTGCCGGGGAGCCCCCAGACCCTGCGCCCCCGGCCGTCGCTTTCCCAGAGCAGCTGGAGCCCGGGAAGGGCTGGCTCGGGCAGCTCGGCTCTTAAAGTCTGAGAGGGGAGGAGCGGAGCAGAGGAGCCGTGGGAGGGGAAGTGCCCGGCCGGCATTTTCCCGGACATGTTTGGCTTTTCTGAAATTCCCCCCGGAGGGGGTTTGATTGCCGAAAAGCAGGACATGTACGGGAAAAACCGGACGTATAGTAACCCTAGTCAGCAGGGGCTGCCGATCCGTCCCATTCACCAGGGCTGCCATCCTGCGGCTTCAGCATTAGTGGCTGGGGTGACTTGGGGAAAGGTCTCAACCTCCCCACATCCCACTTCACTGCTGCCAGAATCCCTCCTGCCCCCCTGCTACACTCTCCTCCCTACCCAACCTGGGTGGGGCTGGAGGAGAGGGGTCTGAGAACTTGAGCTGTGGATTGGAGGTGGAACAGCTGTCAGGGACACTGAGGGGGAAGTGGCAGGAGTTCCCCGTACAAGGAGGGGGGTTGCCACTGGAGGTCACTAGGAAGGACAACAAGACTCCATCCTGGGGGTCAGGAGCGGGAATCCATCCCTCAGAGGTGGGCAGGGGCTGGGTGGAAATGCTGCTGGTTCCAGGGGCCATTAATCCCCCCTGATTCCTCGGAGGCGTCTGAGTCTCAGACAGGTTTTCGTTCCCTTGCAGCATGAGGACGTCACGGCCAATATGATGCGCCAGCTCCGTATCATGCGGCACTTGCGCCAGGTGCCCGAGGCGCTGCAGGGCCTGTGCCTCTGAGGCCATCAGCAACTCCCGCTCTTTGCTGCAGGTACTGCTCTGGCTCTCTGTAAATGGGGAGCTAGTGGAAGGGTAAATGGAGCCCCCTGGCACTCACAGAAACCCTCTCCCCTCTCTGTGGAGCAGGGTCCTTTCCTCTGCCCCCAAATTCCTTCATCTGGGACAGGAGCTCTTTCCCTCTCTCCCATTCCCCTCCCCACTTTCCTTGATCTACCCCCATCCCATTCCCCCTGCGCCCAGGCAGAGCTCTGCCTGCCCCATATGGTGCAGAAAGGCCTGTGATATGCAGGGGGTCAGATTAGATGCTCTAACTGTCTCTTCTGCCCATAAAGTCTACTCATTTCTGAGAAACTGAGTGTAGCATTGGGAGCAGCCTCTGCTGTTTTACTGTCTAGCCGGCTTGCTTCCTAGAATGAACACTCATTGAGCGGGGTGATCCACAGGGAGTAGCTCAAACCTCCAAAGGGTCTGGCCTGCAGCAGAACATTAGCACTGCAGGGGAGGGGTGGGTGTGACAGTGACATCACAAAGGCCTTTTGCAGGTCCTCAGCCTATTGGTCAAAGGTGCTTGGGAGGTGGTGACCTCACAGAGAGATGCTGACATCAGCCAGGCAGGACAGGGGCCCAGGGCCAGGGAAACCTCTGAGTCCCCTGTAGCTTTCCTTCAGCAAGTCTCCTTCTCGAGGTCTCTCTTTGAGGACTGAGAGAGTATTAGGGGTCACATATGTGAGCGCCAGGAGGAACATCTTTTGAGTTTTCTCATTTCTTTTTCCTGATTTTACTAGAAAACAGACGTCCCTGTTTAGAAGGTAAGAGCCTCCGAGAGGTTTGGAATCTGTTCAGTCTGATCCATCTGTTCCACAAGTTCTTCAGTCCAATCCACTTCCCTAACTAATTTCCTTAATTGTTTTAAAGTTAGCCCTTTTGAAAAAAAAAACCCTAGTCACAGATCTATTTTTGTTTACCCTTCCATTTAGTTTAAACTGAATTAGCTCATGATCGCTCAAACCAAGGCTGTCCCCTACAACCATTTCTTCTAAGAGATCCTCACTACTCACCAAAACCAAATCTAAAATGGCATCCCCTCTTGTTGGTTCAGCAACTACTTGGTGAAGGAATCCATCAGCTATCACATCTAGGAAAATCTGAGCCCTATTATATTACTAGCACTTGTCCTCCGGTCTATATCTGGGAAGTTAAAGTCTCCCATGATCACACAATTCCCATTAGTATTTACTTCATTAAAAACATTGAAGAGGTCTCTATCCCTATCCAAATCAGACTCCTGTTCTAACAGACAGCAAACTCCCCCTCCCCCCCCCGAAAGGCAGAGATAGAGCCCAGGAATTGAGATGGTGGGGAAATTTCATTGAAACCGTTCCTGACCAAAAATCATATTCAAACTAAACCAGTTTTTTTCTTGAAATCATAACAAGTGGCAATGAAAATTCTTTGTTACAATGTGCTAAATTGTCTCGTGGCACTCAAAGAGGAGACACTTAGATCTCAAAAATTAGATAAGATGCTTCAGTCTGAGCTAAGTAGTTGCTGCTCTTAACAATTGCAAAATAATACAATACAAATAAAATAAACTATTTCAGCCATTCTATTATGTCCTAATCTGCTCTGAGTAAACATGATAGGACACCTCATCTTATGCACTGCTCCTAGTGACACTCTCCAATAGACCCAGCAGTCCTTATTTCCAGGCCCCTTCACTAACCACTGCTGCACACTCCCTCCCACAGCTGGCAGTTAGAACCAGGCCCTCATGTCCGGTCCCCCTGCTTTGAGAGGGAGTGTACTCCGCTGGAGTGATTGGAGCAGGGAACTGGGAGTCAGGACTCCTGGGTTCCATTGCTGGTTTCCTATTGACCTGTGGGACTTGGGGTAAGTTGCTGCCCCCTCTAGGCTCTGTCCCCAGCAGTCAAATGGGGATTTCATACTTTCCCACTATTGGAAAGTGCTGGGAGAATCCCCCAGCAAAAGCTGCTCTGACAGTGCTAAGCAGCATCTGTTTGCTTGTGAGAATGTCCTATGGGACTGTGTCAAAAGCCTTATTAACACCAAGATAGATCACATCTACTGTTTACCCACCTCCACTAGGCCCCTAACCCTGCCAAAGAAGGAGCTAGGATTGGTCTGGAATGATTTGTTCTTGACAAGTCCATGCTCACTAGTCCTAAGAACCAAATTGTCCTGCAGGTGCTGACAAACTGATTGTTTAATAAGCAGAGGCTGCTCCCAATGCTACACTCGGTTTCTCAGAAATGAGTAGACTTTATGGGCAGCAGAGACCGTTAGAGCATCTTATCTGACCCCCTGCATATCACTGGCCTCCTGTCTACCTACTTTTGGGGCAAACACATTCCGGAAAGACATCTAGTCTTTATTAAATGACATCAAGAGATGGAGAATCCACCACTTTCCATGGTAGCTTCTTCCTGTGGTCAATCATCCTCGCTGTTGAATATTTGTGCCTTATTTGTCATAGGAATTTGTCTCTTTTCACCTTCCAGCCACTGGGTCTTGTTCTGCCTTTCTCTGCTCGATTAAAGAGCCCTTTAATACCCAATATTTTCTCTCCATTAAGGTATTTCAACACTTCAGTGAAGTCACCTTTCAATCTTCTTTTGATAAGCTAAACAGGTTGAGCTCTTTCAATAGCTCACTAGAAGGCATTTTTCTCCAGCCCTCAGAACATTTGGTGGCTCTTTGCTGCCCCAGCTCCAATTTCTAGGACCATCTTTTTCAAAGGAGGACACCAACACTGGAGGCAGTATTCCAATAGCAGTCTCACTGCTGCTGTGTCACCTCCCTATCCTACTCACGGCTCTGCTCCTACATCTAATGATGGCTTTAGCCCTGTTTACCACAGCATCACACTGGGCGCTCATGTTGAGTGGCTTCTCCACTCTGGCCCCTAAATCCTTTTCAGAGTCACTGCTTTCCTGGATGCACGTCACCATTCTGGAGGTGTGGCCGGCGTGCCTTGTGGCTACATATAGGACCTTGCATTGGGCTCTGCTCAAACTTGTTTTCTTTGAATGGGTCCAGCTGGCCAAATGAGCCAGATCGCTGTATATCACTGCCCTCTCGCCATCAGGAATTACCACTCTGCCTGTATTTTGTCACCCCCCAATCTTATCCGCAGTGATTGTATGTTTTCTCCCAATTCATTGAAAACAATTATTTTAAAAAATTAGTCCTTGAGAGCTTCTTCAGACCCTTAGTACCCAGGACCTGCTCCCCACAGCACAGTGAGAAAGGCCGTCCAGCCCTGCTGGTACTTACGGGATAAGCACAGAACAAACACACTTTAGGAGCTGTGTTGTCCATAGACTCTGAACAACATGTGGGGGTCAGCAGATTACAAATGCACGACAGACCTGTAGTGTAGACAGGTCCCAACTGTGTCTCGGTTTCCCACCCTGCTCTAAGTTTAGTCACAGCCGCCATGTCTTTTCCGCCATGTCCCTTAACCCCACGTCACTGCAGAAGAGAGATTTTCTGGTAGCCAGCTGGCTCTCCTGCATGTGGATGTCGTTCCAAAAGACGTGCTCTGGCTCAGTCCCATGCTATGGTTGGCTGAAGGAACCACTTGGTCACATTCTAGGCCCTGAGTTATACATGAGGGGCGACTAGATGCACATAATGGTCCTTTCTGACCTGAACCTCTATCAATCACTACATTTTCTGCTGCTAGGAAGAGAACTCTGAACCTATTTTCTCTCATTCACTTTCAGTCAGAATAATTTCAATGCAGGCCAAAGGATTTCCTCTTCCATTGTGTCTTCAGCACCTTTGCGAGCAAAGAGTTACTGTTACCCACAGGTTTCCAGTTTCAACCTGTCCCAGGGTGAGACGGCCAGGAAAGGGGTTAGAGCTCAACTGCACCTGGCCCAGGTGATGCAGCTCCCTAGGGTGAAGGGAATAAGTGTGGGGGTCACGTGACAAGACGCAGCCTGTGACTAGGACCCAGGCCTGCTGAGAGATAGAAGGGCATCCTGTGCTCAGCCAGGAGAGAGACCCCAAGGGAAGCAGGCATGGGAGGGGCTTGGAGAGTCCTTTAAAGGTCAGGGACAAGCTGGGAAGCTGAGCACTAAGGACAAGGCCCTAGGAGGGAAAGACAGGGCAGTTTAGGAGATGGGGCAGATAGTCCAGTTGGTTTCGGCTCCCAGGACCAGACACCCAGAGGTGAAGGTGATTGTCGGGGTTTCTGTCCTTCTTCCCCAGTGTAGATTTGATAGTGGAGAAGACTGATGCCGTAAGGGGGAAGTGAGTTACCCCAAGGTCACCCAGTGAGTTTATATCACGAATGCATACTCGGAAGGATCCAATAGAAACATGGATTTTCCAGTCTCTTCTTTCTAGGAGTCCCCAGGGCTAAGGTAAAACCCCTGCTGCCCTTCCCCATTCTGCTCACCTCCAAGATGTGCTGGAGTTTGTCTGTGCTGGGGGGTGCTGTCAGCAGGATCGAGAGCTCGTCATCCATGTTCTCTGGGCAGGCCCTGCTCAGAGCCTGCCAGCGGAGGGAGACCAGGGGTCAGGATTATGGAACCTGGGGTGACACCTGCCAGGATGACAGCAGGCTCTGTAGTCCTTGCCCAGAGCAGCTCTCTGCAGAGGGCCTGGTGCACAGCAGTGTAGGGAACAGCCAAGCTGATAGGGATGGGAGCTGGGCTTCCTGGCAGAGTCCAGCACCCAATGCCCAGCGTCTGCAAGGAAGGGATACCCCACAGAGGGGCAACATCATCTCCCACACACAGGGAGTCTCCCCCTGACACTTGGTTCATCTTATGGCCTGTTCCCATCTCTGCCCACCACACTCCCAACTCAGCAGCTCTAGCTACCGAAGGGAGCACGAACCAGAGGCCTTCCTGCTCCTGGGACAGAGGAGTAGGTTGATGATCTACCTGGATGTGAGCGTTGGCCTTCCCCATGCCCAGGGTCTAGACTCCATTCAGGGCAGCGCACAGGAACTGCGATTCCTATTCTGGATCTAGTGGCAGCTTCAGTTTGCTGGCAGGAGACTGTACATGAGACCTTGCAGTTGCGGGGGTGACACAGGCACTAACATGTGCATGGGAGTTTGAGCAACAGGGCAGAGGCCTGTGTGGGGCAAGGAGGGCAGGGATTTGGGAAGCAAGAGCAGAGGATCAAACCCTTTCTTAATGTGGGTCGGGATGATCCCCATTTCAAAGATAGAGAAAGTGAGGCACCAGGTGGGAGAGTGACCTGACCAGGATCACGTTACTGCTCAGTGGCAGGACTGCAAACAACCCGTTCCCTGATCTCCTCACTGGATGCTGCTGCCCCTCCTGTATGACCCCTCCAGCCATCCTCGCCCACAGGCCATCCCCACCACTCTCCAATACCAGGCTCTTTCCACAATGGAAGCAGGCTTGTAACAGAGTTCACTCACCGATAGGTGCCCCTTCCTTCAAGGCCTGGGGTCACAGATTTCTTGGGCTAGCACGCCCGCCAGCAGGTTTTTGGCTGGGAACTCAGCCCTTCGGCCAGGCGACCATCTTTTAGTCCCACTCCTTCCTGGGTCGCGCTCATCCCAAACTAAAAGTCAAAAAATGTCTTTAACTGAAACAAGATCCTCTGTCCCTTGGGGGCTTTTCCTCAGCCTGCCTTTGGCTCGGCCTGCCCTTGCTGGCCTTGGTAGCCCTTTCTATGGCCCTGTACATCCCCTTCCTTAGAGACCGTGGGAGAACCAGTCCTACCCTGGATTCTAGGTTCTGCCCCAAGGCCCTGTACCGAATACCTAGGCCTGCTCCTGTACCTTTGTTGCGGTTTCCCCTGGTTTCCCCTCAGCTGGAGCTCACTCTGTAATCCATTTGGCCTAGCTCCAGGCTTTATAGCCCACAGGCCAAGCCCCCCGTTATATACCCTCCTCCTTAGAACCTGGCCCACGCGGGGGCAAGTTCTATTCTTCTCCAAGCTTCATCCCTCCTCATCTCATTGCTGTCACCGGCTGCGCGCTTGTACAGCCTGTGCGCAGTGTCTGCAGCTCCACTGCCAGCTCGCTCGGGGCAAACCTTCTCTTCTGCAGTATCCCGACGCTGTTCCTGCAGCCACTCAGTCTCATGAACAGCTGCTTGCAGAGCCTCTTCTGAAGCCTTTAGCGTCTTCTGTTGCCTTTTTGCTACTGCCGCTGCATATGCCAAAACCTTTTCGGTCAGGGTGTGAGAACCCATCATGGACTGCTCCACCCTTGTGTTTGTCCCTCCTCCAGTCTGCTTCATCTCTGGGCCAATCATTTCGTCCTTCATCTCCCTGCAGCACCCGACAGGGTGTGTTGGTGGAGGGTCTGCAAGGTCCATGGCCACCCCAGCCACCTCCACCTTGCCTGCCTCATGGGGGTTTGTGTCAGAGGACACCTTCTCCTTTCTTTCTAACTTCTTAGGGCCCTGGCCCCTCGTTCAGCCACTCAGCAATTTCCTAAGCAGGCCGTGTCTTTTGATATGGCCTACTTCTCTGCCCCCAAAACAAAGAACTCTTGCTCCCATCTTGGCATTAGGCCACGCTTGGACACTTTCTCATGCCCTTCTCCCTGGGCTAACCTTCTCAGCACAGCCCAGGCATGCTCTCCTTCTCTGCTCTTTTTGTCCATGGGCATAGCAGACCCTGGGTTGATTTCCCTTTGCAGGATCTCTCACAGGTATTGCTGCTGCTGCGTCTGTAGCTCCACCTACACTTCCTTCTGCGTCTGTTGGTTTTCTAGGAGCTGCTGGAGAAACCCCTAGATCTGCTTAGCCAGTCCCTGGAACTGAAGTCGGAAATCCAGCGACCAGCTTCGTCCCTTGATACACCTGCTTGGGGGAGGGATAGCTCAGCGGTTTGAGCATTGGCCTGCTAAACCCGGGGTTGTGAGCTCAATCCTTGAGGGGGCCATTTAGGGATCAGGGCAAAAAACTGTCTGGGGATTGGTCCTGCTTTGAGCAGGGGGTTGGACTAGATGACCTCCAGAGGTCCCTTCCAACCCTGATATTCTATGATTCCTTCAACAACCAAGACTTCCCTCACGGATCACAGGGGGAACTCAATCCTGCCAACTATGCCAATCATAAATGAATCTACTCATCGTTAGGTGCCCCCCGGCGGCCAGGCATGGCATCACAGCCCTCTCGCTGGGCTAGCGTCCCCCATCCATGGTCGCTCCAGCACCACAGCAGTTTCTCTGCCTGGTAACTCCGGCCAGGTCACCACCTTTAGTCCACCATTCTGAGGCCCAGCTTGCCTCACACTAAAAGTCCAAAGAGGTCTTTCCACAGACAGAAGTCCTTCTGCCATCGCTGGGGCACTTGCTCAGCCTGTAGCCCCCTTGCTGGGCTTGAGAACCCTCTCCAGGTGCGTGTACGCCGCCTCCTCTGGGGCCGGTAGGGGAACCCAGTCCCACCCTGACATTGATAGCAGCTCAGGGCCCTGGACCCAACAGCTAGGTCTGCACCTTTCTCTTTGCTGCACTTTTCCAACCTCTCTTCTCAAGTTCCCCTCCAGGCTTTCCTTGCTGCTCTGAACTTCCTACCCCGTTCTCAATCCTGTGGCTGCCCCAGCTGGGCTGTATCACCACTGAAGTCTGGCTCTTTAGGGGGGCGGATATGGTGCCTCTCAGTTCGGGCTCATTCTGTAATCAGCTTTCTGTGACTGCCAGGGGGCTCCATTTCCCCTTCCACTAGCTCCCCATTTACAGAGAGCCAGAGCAGTACCTGCAGCAGGGAGCGGGAGTTGCTGGTGGCCTCAGAGGCACAGGCCCTGCAGCGCCTCGGGCACCTGGCGCAAGTGCCGCATGATACGGAGCTGGCGCATCACATTGGCCGTGACGTCCTCATGCTGCAAGGGAACGAGAACCTGTCTGAGACTCAGACGCCTCCGAGGAATCAGGGGGGATTAACGGCCCCTGGAACCAGCAGCATTTCCACCCAGCCCCTGCCCACCTCTGAGGGATGGATTCCCCCTCCTGATCGCCAGGATGGAGTCTTGTTGTCCTTCCTAGTGACCTCCAGTGGCAACCTCCCTCCTTGTACGGGGAGCTCCTGCCACTTCCCCCTCAGTGCCCCTGACAGCTGTTCCACCTCCAATCCACAGCTCAAGTTCTCAGACCCCTCTCCTCTAGCCCCACCCAGGTTGGGTAGGGAGGGGACTGTAGCGAGGGGGGCAGGAGGGATTCTGGCAGCAGTGAAGTGGGATTTGAGGAGGTTGAGACCTTTCCCCAAGTCACCCCAGCCACTAATGCTGAAGCCGCAGGATGGCAGCCCTGGTGAATGGGACGGATCGGCAGTCCCTGCTGACTGAATCCTCCTGTTCTCTCCAGCAGGGCCGGCTTTAGGAAGGGCAGGGCCCAATTCAAACATTTTTGTCGGGGCCCCGGCAGGGATGACTAACAAAAAAAAATGTAAAAAAAAGCCTTTCATTTCTTCCATGTATTATTTACTTTCCATAACTATATAAATAATAAAATTATATATTATGTACATTGCATCATATATGCTGTTGATCGGTTATTAATGAGCTCCGTTTCACGTGTGTGGGTCCCCGCCACTCCCTGGGGGTGTGCTAGGGTGACCAGATGTCCTGATTTTATAGGGACAGTCCCGATTTTTGGGTCTTTTTCTTATAGGATCCTATTATCCCCCACCCCCTGTCCCGATTTTTCACACTTGCTGTCTGGTCACCCTAGTGGTGTGCACATGTGTGGGTCCCAGCTGCTCCCTGCCCCCCTCATTGAAGCAGGTGTGCAGGGTTACTGCCCTGGGAACCTGCAGGGCACCAGTGGACTTGGGGCTGGCTGGAGGCAGGGCAGGGGCTCACTGGAGGTAGGGTCTGGCTGCAGGCAGGGCAAGGGGTGCGGGGCTGGCTGGAGACAGGGGCGTGTGGGGCTGGCTGGCTTTGGGCAGGGCCGCAGGGGGGTGCGGCAGGGGTTGCCTGGAGACAGGGCAGGGGGTGCGGCAGAGGCTGGCTGTGGGCAGGGGGTGCAGGGCTGGCTGCAGGCAGGGCAGGGGGGCGGGGCTGGTACGGGCAGAACAGGGGGGGCGGGGCTGGAGATAGGGCAGGGGTGCTGCAGGGGCTGGCTGCGGACAGGGGGTGCAGGGCTGGCTGGAGACGGGGCTGGCTGTGGGCAGGGCAGGGGGTGCGGGGCTGGTGCGGGGACGGGGTGCAACAGAGGCAGCTTTAAATAGCCCCCGAGTCCCCCGCTATCCCAGGGTTCTGGGGGCTATTTAAAGGGCCCAGGGCTGCCCTGCTTCTACCGTCCCGGCCCTTTAAATAGCCGCGGGAGCCCTGGGGAAGCAGCGGGGCTCCAGTGGCTATTTAAAGGGCCGGGGTGGTAGAGGCAGCGGGAGCCCCGGACTTTTTAAATAGCCCCCAGAGCCCCGCAGCCCTACCCCAGGGCTCCAGCTGTGGGGGTCTGGTAGCAATTTAAAGGGCCTGGGGCTCCAGCCCCTGCTGGGAGCCCTAGGTCCTTTAAATTGCCCCCTGGGGAAGCCGGGCCACCCTGGTACAGCGCACCGGCTCTTGCCGGTACACCGTACCGGGGCTTGGGCCCGGGGCCCAATTCAGGGGAATTGGTTGAATTGGCCTAAAGCCGGCCCTGGTGGGGGTATGGCCACAGAGCTGCAGGGAGGGGAACCCTGAGGTGTGGGGGCTGGGTGGGTACTGTGAGTTCCTCCTGAAGGGACGGGGGTTGGCCAAGGTCACTCAGCCCCAGGGTGTGGGAGAGGGACTGGCTGAGGGCACTCAGAGCCCCAGGAAGTGGCAGGGGCTGAGGGGAGGGACTGGCCAGGGGCACTCAGAGCTCGGGGGGGGGCTGTCCTGGGGGGCACTCACAGCCCCAGGAGGTGGGTGGGGGATGGGCACACAGGATTTCAGGAATTCCCTGGCAGTGAAGAGCTGCTGGTGGCAGGGAGGAGCCAGCCGTGACAATCCCCACTTGGGATCCCTGGCTGGGCTAGTGGCTATGGGGGCCCGTGGCCAAACTGCAGCGGAAGGTGACCTGAAGGAAATGCCTCGGCCTAGGAGTCCGGCTAGGAAGGGCCTGGGCCAGACAATGACCCACCACGCAGTGTCCCAGCTCCCTGCCCCACACCTGCGGGGCACGGCCCCTCCTCTGTAGGGAGGTTGGCATGTACCTTAGTGCTGCTTCCTCCATCCCCAAAGGCCTCTCCCAGCCAGTCTCTGGCAACCCCTGCCGTTCAATACACACATTACCCTGCTGTGACATACCGGGGGGGGACCCTCGGGGATGGGGGGGCTGTCACACAGCTGGGCAATTTAACCCGGCTGGGCAGGAGTGACTGTCTCCCTGGAGCTGGGGTCTCAGCCCAGGTGTCTCTCTGCCCTTCCCCCCAGTCGCCCCCGGGCAAGGTGGGAGTGCCCCACGTTGCGTTCCAGCCCCACATTCGCACCCACAAGTGCTGGTGGGTTCCAATCCCAGCTGAACACGCCCACCCGGCCTTAGTGCGGAGCAGAAGGGCCCAGCGCTGCCCCACAGACCCTCTGGCTCTCCGAGTGGAATTGGGTGCTTTGCCATTGCACTTGATCACCTCAATTTGAAAATTCTTTCAAAGGAAATCCAGATGTCTACATCTGACTGGGGTACATGTACACACATACACATGCACACTCACATGTGCACACACTCATGTGTACATACATGTACACACATACATACACACATGTACACATACACATATGTACAGACGTACACATACACGCACACACGCTGTCCCTGGAGCGCCCCAGGATGCGACTGACGGGGTGGCTGGCTATTATGGAGGCAGAAGGGGGTTGGGAGAAAATAATCAAGAAGAACCCCAGGTCGGAACCCCCTCCTGTACCCTAATCTCTCCCGGACCCCACACCCCCACCCGCCCCCCAATCCCCTACCCCAGCCCTGTGCCCCCTCCCGCACCCAAACTCCCTCCCAGAGCCCGCATCCCCACCAGAGCCCTCACCCCTCCCTGCACTCCAACCCCCAGCTCCAGCCCAGTGAAAGTGAGTGAGGGTGTGAGAGCGAGCGACAAAGGGAAGTGGGCTGGGCTGGAGTGAGTGGGGGTGGGGCCTTGGGGAAGGGGCATGAAAGGGGTTGGGTCAAGGGCGTTTGGTTTTGTGCAAGTAGAAAGTTGACAACCCTACTTAAGGACCTTTGAAAAGCAGCCTCCTTAGCACCGCTCCTGATACCAGGGGCCAAGGCGCCCCCGGACATGAGAACCACAATAGGCCAGAGCAAAACGCTGCGTTAGAAATCGGAGCTCAGGCTGCCAAGCGAACGATAGCTGTCAGACAGGAGATGCGGGAATTAAGGTTGTGCCTTCAGCCAGCAACTGGTGTTCATCCGTTTGCACCACACACACACCTGTAGGCAGGGCCACTATTTCCTTCCCTGCCTGTTTAGCGTCTCTCGGTCCTTACTGTGCCCATCACCGTGGTGTCTGAGTGGCAAACCAAGGGTTTCACGTGTGCATATGAAACTGCCTGACTGGAAGGACGTGGTTTGGTGTGGATCAGTGACTGCTGGGGCAATTGGTGGCAGAAGGCTCTGAGGGCCTGGCTCATTCCGACCTGGCTCATTCCAATGGCTTCTACAGCTGAAAGCAGCCCAGTCTCCTGCCTGGGTCCGACGCAAACCAGGAAGTACAGGACCACGGTTAATAAGAACAGCTCAAAAGATCATTTTCGCTGAGCCCAGCCCTGCACAGATTTCCAGCTTAGGTTTGCATTTTCAGCAAAAGTTCTTCTTGATTATTTTCTCCCAACCCCCTTCTGCCTCCATAATAGCCAGCCACCCCGTCAGTCGCATACTGGGGCGCTCCAGGGACAGCGTGTGTGCGTGTATGTGTATGTCTGTACATATGTGTATGTGTACATGTGTGTATGTATGTGTGTACGTGTATGTGCACATGAGTGTGTGCACGTGTGAGTGTGTGCGTGTGTAAGTGTGTACATGTACCCCAGTCAGATGTAGACATCTGGATTTCCTTTGAAAGAATTTTCAAATTGAGCTGATCAAGTGCAATGGCAAAGCACCCAATTCCTCTGCCCCCCAACTGCCTTCGCTGCTTTAACGTACAACCTGCTCTGCTGGCACCTCTGACTCCTGAAAGCCCTAACGCTCCAGGGGAGCAGGCCGTGCCCTGCCCTGCCCTGGCTGCCCCGGGTGTTACCTCGGAGGGAATCGTTCCAGATTCCAATGGGTGGCAGGTCCAGGGAAGAGCCTTATCTGGTGGGAGGCTGTACCAGACCCGCCCGACCCAGGCAGGCTCCCAGGTACTCTCTGCTCGGGGCTGATAAGGCTCCTTAGCAGTTTCTCTCCAAACAAATTCCAGTTCAAGACACCTGAGAGCTCCACAGCAGGGCAGTATCCCCAGAGCGCAGCAGGGCGGGGGTTAGGGGGAACAGTCGGTAGCAGCACCTGCCCCTCGTACGGCAGGAGCAAGAAGTGCCAGCCTCTCTGCACAGAGCAGCAGCGTTCAGCCTGGGCCAGACGTGCTGCGGTGATGGGTCAGAGCGGGCTCGGAGAGCCAGAGGGTCTGTGGGGCAGCGCTGGGCCCTTCTGCTCCGCACTAAGGCCGGGTGGGCGTGTTCAGCTGGGATTGGAACCCACCAGCACTTGTGGGTGCGAATGTGGGGCTGGAACGCAATGTGGGGCACTCCCACCTTGCCCGGGGGCGACTGGGGGGAAGGGCAGAGAGACACCTGGGCTGAGACCCCAGCTCCAGGGAGACAGTCACCCCGGCCCAGCTGGGTTAAATTGCCCAGCTGTGTGACAGCCCCCCCATCCCCGAGGGGTCCCCCCCCGGTATGTCACAGCAGGGTAATGTGCGTATTGAACGGCCGGGGGTTGCCAGAGACTGGCTGGGAGAGGCCTTTGGGGATGGAGGAAGCAGCACTAAGGTACATGCCACCCTCCCTACAGAGGAGGGGCCGTGCCCCGCAGGTGTGGGGCAGGGAGCTGGGACACTGCGTGGTGGGTCATTGTCTGGCCCAGGCCCTTCCTAGCCGGACACCTAGGCCGAGGCATTTCCTTCAGGTCACCTTCCGCTGCAGCTTGGCCACGGGCCCCCATAGCCACTAGCCCAGCCAGGGATCCAAGTCGGGATTGTCACGGCTGGCTCCTCCCTGCCACCAGCAGCTCTTCACTGCCAGGGAATTCCTGAAATCCTGTGTGCCCATGTTAGGCCCAAAAACCGAAAAACATGTTTATCTCGGCTTCTGCTTGTTATCCCAGTAAACATGCTTATCTCAGTTCTCACTGTCGTTTCCCATGCATGAAGCTGCACGTATACAGGATGTATAGAAGATATATGGCAAAGGGGAGGGGACCCTGGGAAAGGAATGTGAAGGACGGGAAGCTAAACAGATGTATCCTGATTACTACTAGAACTGAATTTAAACAAAGCATAGGTTAGCAGAATTTAGACACGCTAAGTTGTTTGTCTCTCTGTATAAAAGAAGCCCAGTTGTGCTTGTAAGGTGTGTTCCTCTCTCTGGCATGAGTCGAGGGGGACACCCGCTCAGCTGACTGATCAATAAAGAACTTGAAGCCATCTTCTCGACTCCCGTGCCTCCTTGGGGTAATTGGGCAGCTCCAGGGGGAAACGAGCCCATTTGGCTAACAAATGGCGACTCCGCCGGGACTTCTCTCCCTGTAGAGGGCACTGACCGACGGCCGAGGGCGATTCCGAGGAGTGGCCACCTCGAGCTGTTGCTTTGCTCGGGCCTCGGATCGTCACAATCGGCCGGGGCGGCTGCGTCCTCTCTAAAGAGAACTCTGAAGGACACGGAAGCAAGACGGCTTCAGAAGGAGGGGAAGTCTGACTGCCGGACGCGGCCACTTCGGGCGGTAAGTGCGTTTACCTCCTGGGTTTGAGGAATAACGCCCCCGAGGTGTGGGTTGGACATGGTGGAAATCCCCTAGGCAGCCTGTATACGGGAAGGTATGTTAACATTATTGTAGCTTTGTAAATGTCTTGTTGTTGTGTTTTTGGTTAAAGGGTAAGCAAATAACGGCCAATGAGTAACGTAACTAACTCCACAAGTCCATGGGCCGTTTTTAACAATTACTGGGACTTGGAGCAACCTCAGGGATTACTCTTGTCTATAGGAAGGGTAATCTTGTTTCTCCTCTTAATGGTGTGTTGGAAACCGAGATTGTAACTGATTAAAGGATCTGTGTGAAAGATGAATGAGTGCTGCTGACAGGTCTGAGGCTTAAGCTGACTTCAGCCGCCCCAAGACTCCTGCAAGGGGAAACCCGATGACCAGGATATCTTGATTGCAAGGGGGGTCAGCCGAACCTCGTGACCCAGCGGATATCTGAGTTAGAACTAGATCTATACCTCTTCCCCCTCTTGATATCTCTGTCTCGGAAAACTCTGGGTAAAGCATAATGGGGTCCAGACAAAGCACCTTCTCCTGGACACCCCTGGGATGTATGCTGCATAACTGGAAGGCGTTTAGACGCCAGGCTAATTATGGAATTGTATTATGTAAAGACAAGCTTGTAAAATTCTGTACTCTTGAATGGATGACATTTGGGGTGGAATGGCCCGAGGGCGGGACGCTCAAACCAGGGGTTGTACAAGCAGTACATAGCATTGTGATCTGGGATGGGCATTGGGACCAATATCCCTATATAGATATTTGGCAGGACCTTGTGGCCAATCATCCCCCATGGTTGCAAAAATGTAGATCACAAACTATTAAAACCTTAATGGCCCGTGCCCCTGTTAGGAAACCCTGTTTCCCTGTTAGGAAATCTTGTCTGCGGGCTGTGATTCCCTCTGCCCCTGATCCTATGCCCTCTCCCCCTTTGTATCCCGGCCTCCTGGCTCCGGTATCCTCAATTGAAATCCCCACCCCCTCCTCTGAGGATAATGGCTCAACTGAAAGGGGTGAGCCAAGCGACCAGGACTTTTCCAAACGGGAGCCCCCTCCGATCTCTCTAAGCTCCCCGGTGTCTAACCACACCAGGAGCAAGGGTGGCCCGGTACTCCAAGGGCCCCTGCAACAGAATTATTTGTGTCCACTGCAGGAAACTGTAGCCCCTGAGGGTAATCTCACTATAGTATATGTTCCCTTTACCACTAGTGATCTATATAATTGGAAGCAACAGAATCCCCCGTTCTCGGAAGAAAGGGGCCCACGTTTTAGCCATGGCCCAAAAGAAAAGATATAAAGAAAGGGGGGACAAAGTTAAGGGACGGCCAGGGCCACCGGGGTAGGGGCGGGGCCCCTGCCTGGGTCGAAATCAGTGCGCTATCTGTAGGAAAGAGGGGCACTGGAAGAATGAATGCCCCCGGTGACAGGCCATGGGAAAGGAACGTAAAGATAAAACCCCGTCCCTTCCCATCCTCTACAACAGTACAGGACGTTCAGGGGAGGAGTCTTCCCCATAGGGGGGGGGTCGGGGAACCCAGCGGCCCCTCCTGACAGCACAAGCTGCCAGCCTGGATCCCACGGTAAATATTAAAGTGGAGGGCCGCCCAATTGAAGCCCTTATTAATACTGGGGCCACTCTTAGTTTGCTCCCCCTTAATAAGGCTCCCCGAGATAGAGCTCGGGGACGTGCCATAGTCCAGGGGATAGAGGGACAAACTACAGCTTTGGAAAAAAACTTTGCCTCTCCTAGTAAAAATAGGGGACCGTCAAATTTCCCATCAGTTTGTTTGCAGTCCCTCCTGCCCCATAGCGCTGCTTGGACGAGATATCCTCACTAAATTACAGGCGGAGATCTCATTCGATAACGGGACAATGGAAGTCAGAATCCCTAAGCAACAAGCCTCTAATTACCAGATGGCTCTCATAAATGCTAGAGATCACTCCCTGGAAGCCAGCTGCTGGGAGGGGGGTGTAAATCCCAAGGTCTGGGCGGAGGAAGGAGGCGTGGCCCGAGCCAGGAATGCTACACCAGTGCATATTTCCCTTAAGGAGGGAAGCAGCCCAGTCCGAATTCAACAATACCCCCTTAAGCTAACCACTCGGATCGGGTTAAAACCCCTGATTCAAAAGTTTTTGCAGTGCGGGTGGTTAAAGGAAGACACGTCCCCATACAATACTCCAATAATGGGGGTGCCTAAGCCTAATGGGCAGTATCGATTGGTCCAGGACCTAAGACAAATTAACAAGTTAATAGCAGAGACTGTTTGCCTTTGAATGGGAGGATCCGGACACCCATTACAGGGCCCAATATCTTTGGACTGTTGTCCCACAGGGACTCACCTGCGCACCAGAGATTTTTGGCAGCCAGCTAAAAAGGGACCTGGCCCCATTCCTGGCTAAACACCCTTCATGTAACATAATTCAGTACTGCGATGATCTGCTCTTGAGTACTGAACAGAGACAGTCTGCAAGGAGCAAACTGTAGAGCTCCTCAATCCCCTTGGGGTACAGGGGTATAAAGTATCAAAGGAAAAAGCTCAGTTGGTTAAGCAGCAGGTCACCTTCCTTGGATACCACCTCTGCCAAGGGAGTCGCAGTTTGGGCAAAGAAAGAATCCAGGTTATACTTAACAGCCCTCAGCCCCGGAACCCCCGAGAACTAAGGGCTTTTCTGGGACTGACTGGCTTCTGTCGACTCTGGATCCCTGACTATGGGGGAAAAGCCAGACCACTATATGAGTCTTTGACTAAAGAAGGTCTGCTCCACTGGAAATGGACCAGGGAAATGGAAAAAGCATTTCGAGAGCTTAAAGAAGCCTTGGTTCAGCCTCCCACTCTAGCCCTCCCAGATTCCCGGAAGCCATTCACCCTATACGTTCATGAAAGAGGAGGGGTGGCAGCTGGAGTCCTGTGCCAAAGGTCAGGACCAACCTGGCGACCCATTGGATACTATTCGAAGGTCTTGGACCCTGTCGCCAAGGGGTGGCCTGCCTGCTTATGGGCCGTTGCAGCAACCGCTCTCCTTGTACAGGAGGCTGAAAAGTTTACCCTGGGGGGGACACTGAGGTTGTGGTTCCCCACGGGATGCCTCAAATACTGGGGACAGGCGCTGGGGAAAAGCATCTAAATCCCAGTCGACATACCAGATATGAGGTAGGGCCCTTGCTAGCCCCTAACTTAACCTTTAGGACAGTTAGCTCCCTCAACCTAGCTACCCTATTGCCTGACCCTTGGGTTTCCTATGAGACCAGCCCCACTCATGACTGTATTGAAGTCTTGCAGCCGGTGTCCCAGGCACTTGGTATACAATGGAAGTTGCATACACCCTGGAGGCCGCAAAGCACGGGACAGGTGGAAAGAATGAATAGAACTCTCAAGGATACCCTCACTAAACTATGCACAGAGTCTAGTTTAAAGTGGCTTGATGCGTTACCACTCGCCCTTACCGCATTCGAAGGGCCCCACGTAAGGGTCTTAAGCTTTCACCATTATCCCGGGGTTCCGGGAGGATGTAAACTGGGAAATGGGGAAGGACTCCTTATGGAAACAGGTCTCTGGGTTGCAATCTGTTTTGTTACAGCTGCATCGACGCAGTGCCTTTTCAGGCCCTTCCCTTGGACCAGCCCATGTACCCATTCCAGATCGGTGATCAGGTCCTCGTCAAGAAGTGGAAGCGTGACCCCCTTACACCACGGTGGGACGGCCCGCATACTGTCTTGCTTATCAGCCAAGCTGCAGTCAAAGTTCTTGGGAGTGACAAATGGGCACACCATACACAGGTAAAGTGGTTTCTGAACCCTAACCCGGAGACTGAACTAGCGGAAGAGGACACCAGCCCTCTGCCCGCCCCGGCTCCGGATGCCCGGGGTGGCACAGGTGAAGACTCCACCTGGGAGTATCAGTACTTAGACGGACTAAAGGGACTGTTTAGAAAAAGATAATGAAATTATTGTTAATATTTTTGTTTATGTGCTTCCACCACTATTATGGTTGGGAAAATAGGTTTTTACAGCTGGGGGGAGACAATTGCAAAATCCATTAACCTCAGTAACTGTTGGGTATGCGGAGGCCCAGGGGAATTAAATGAATGGCCTTGGGTAGCCCAGCCGGTACAGCCCAAATGGTGGCTCAGCAATTTGAGTATAATCCACGATGGAACGGGGGTTTGGACTGAGGATAGTAGCCCCTGGCGACTGTATTCTTCTGGAAAGGGTATTCTCTGCCTTAATTGGACAAGGCGGGAGGGAGTGTACTTGGGAGAAAGCAAGTATGATTGGACTCTATCCCCAGGGTTTGATTGCTGGGACCCTTATTGTCATCTGTATGACTGTTCTAAATATCAGGGGCAATGGAACCAGACCCATGTGAGGCTCACCAATAATAGTTGGGTGAAATGCTCCAAACAATACTACCCTACGGCCGAAGGTTGCAGGGCGGTAGGACAGGATGGGTTCTTTGACGCCCTATTCACGAGTTGCCAGCTAAACAATACCACTAGCAAGGACCACGTGGTACGGTGGTTTCAAATGGGCATGGCAAAATCAAAATGGAACTCGAGTATGGGGTTTTAAACAATTCTGGTCTAGCACCAATCAGCCAAAATGGGGCTGCGATTGTGTCTGGAAAGCAGGAGCTGGGGCATGGAGATGTGATTATTGCAGTTCAGCTGATGGAATGGTGGGGGGACCTTTAGGGCCAGGTAATCCTTTATATTTTGACCATCTAGAGGACGATGAGAATGAGGAAACCTGGGATGGCCCCTTTGCTAATGGAACCTGGGCTCTAAAGGGCCATTATTGGATCTGCGGGTCCTATGCCTACTGAAGATTGCCTCCAAATTGGTCTGGGATATGTTATGTTGGATATATAAGACCCTTGTTCTTTCTATTACCCCAGATGCAGGGAAATAAATTGGGAATTAAGGTTTAATTAGAGAAAGGCGGTTCGTGGATTCCACCCTGACCGCCGGAAGCTCCCAAACATGGGGGGCTCAGGAGTGGCCCCCTGAGAGAATTATAAAACATTATGGTCCAGCTACATGGAATCCTAATGAGTGGATCTCAGGGGCCAGGGAGCCCATTTACAACTTGAATCGGATAATTAGGCTGCAAGCCATTTTAGAAATAATAACTAATCAGACGGCTGCAGCTCTTGATCTTTTGGCCGATCAGTCCACTCAGATGAGGAATGTGCTCTACCAGCACCATCTAGTTCTTGATTATTTGCTGGCAGAAGAAGGGGGAATCTGTGCAAAATTAAACTAATCTAATTGCTGTTTACAAATAGATGATAATGGAAAGGCGGTAAAACAGCTAATGAAAGAAATGAGGAAGTTAGCCCATGTCCCGGTCCAAACATGGGGTGGGTGGAATACGGACTGGTTCACGTCCTGGTTACCGCAACTGGGATGGCTCCGAGAAGGCCTTCTTCTTTTTGTACTCTTTATTACAACCCTATTAACCCTAGCTTGCTTAGCTCCCTGTGTAGTTGCATTAGTCTGACGAATGGCTAATCAAATTATACACCAACAAATGATGGCCCTATACCAGCCGGTGAAGGCTGAGGATTGGGGGCCATAAGGCTCTCAAAATGCTTTTTAGGGGGGAATCTTGTTAGGCCCAAAAACCGAAAAACATGTTTATCTCGGCTTCTGCTTGTTATCCCAGTAAACATGCTTATCTCAGTTCTCACTGTCGTTTCCCATGCATGAAGCTGCACGTATACAGGATGTATAGAAGATATATGGCAAAGGGGAGGGGACCCTGGGAAAGGAATGTGAAGGACGGGAAGCTAAACAGATGTATCCTGATTACTACTAGAACTGAATTTAAACAAAGCATAGGTTAGCAGAATTTAGACACGCTAAGTTGTTTGTCTCTCTGTATAAAAGAAGCCCAGTTGTGCTTGTAAGGTGTGTTCCTCCCTCTGGCATGAGTCGAGGGGGACACCCGCTCAGCTGACTGATCAATAAAGAACTTGAAGCCGTCTTCTCGACTCCCGTGCCTCCTTGGGGTAATTGGGCAGCTCCAGGGGGAAACGAGCCCATTTGGCTAACACCCATCCCCCACCCACCTCCTGGGGCTGTGAGTGCCCCCCGAGACAGCCCCCCCCCGAGCTCTGAGTGCCCCTGGCCAGTCCCTCCCCTCAGCCCCTGCCACTTCCTGGGGCTCTGAGTGCCCCTGGCCAGTCCCCCTCCCACACCCCGGGGCTGAGTGACCTTGGCCAACCCCCGTCCCTTCAGGAGGAACTCCCAGTACCCACCCAGCCCCCACACCTCAGGGTTCCCCTCCCTGCGGCTCTGTGGCCATACCCCCACCAGGGCCGGCTTTAGGCCAATTCAACCAATTCCCCGGAATCGGGCCCCGGGCCCAAGCCTCGGTACGGTGTACCGGCAAGAGCCGGTGCGCTGTACCAGGGTGGCCCGGCTTCCCCAGGGGGCAATTTAAAGGACCTAGGGCTCCCAGCAGGGGCTGGAGCCCCAGGCCCTTTAAATTGCTACCAGACCCCCACAGCTGGAGCCCTGGGGTAGGGCTGCGGGGCTCTGGGGGCTATTTAAAAAGTCCGGGGCTCCCGCTGCCTCTACCGCCCTGGCCCTTTAAATAGCCACTGGAGCCCCGCTGCTTCCCCAGGGCTCCCGCGGCTATTTAAAGGGCCAGGACGGTAGAAGCAGGGCAGCCCTGGGCCCTTTAAATAGTCCCCAGAGCCCTGGGATAGCGGGGGACTCGGGGGCTATTTAAAGCTGCCTCTGCTGCACCCCGCTCCCGCACCAGCCCCGCACCCCCTGCCCTGCCCGCAGCCAGCCCCGTCTCCAGCCAGCCCTGCACCCCCTGTCCGCAGCCAGCCCCTGCTGCACCCCTGCCCTACCTCCAGCCCCGCCGCCCCTGTTCTGCCCGCACCAGCCCCGCCCCCCTGCCCTGCCTGCAGCCAGCCCTGCACCCCCTGCCCACAGCCAGCCTCTGCCGCACCCCCTGCTCTGTCTCCAGGCAACCCCTGCCGCACCCCCCTGCGGCCCTGCCCAAAGCCAGCCAGCCCCACACGCCCCTGTCTCCAGCCAGCCCCGCACCCCTTGCCCTGCCTGCAGCCAGACCCTACCTCCAGTGAGCCCCTGCCCTGCCTCCAGCCAGCCCCAAGTCCACTGGTGCCCTGCAGGTTCCCAGGGCAGTAACCCTGCACACCTGCTTCAATGAGGGGGGCAGGGAGCAGCTGGGACCCACACATGTGCACACCACTAGGGTGACCAGACAGCAAGTGTGAAAAATCGGGACAGGGGGTGGGGGATAATAGGATCCTATAAGAAAAAGACCCAAATTCGGGACTGTCCCTCTAAAATCAGGACATCTGGTCACCCTAGCACACCCCCAGGGAGTGGCGGGGACCCACACACGTGAAACGGAGCTCATTAATAACCGATCAACAGCATATATGATGCAATGTACATAATATATAATTTTATTATTTATATAGTTATGGAAAGTAAATAATACATGGAAGAAATGAAAGGCTTTTTTTTACATTTTTTTTTTGTTAGTCATCCCTGCCGGGGCCCCGACAAAAATGTTCGAATTGGTCCCGCCCTTCCTAAAGCCGGCCCTGCTGGAGAGAACAGGAGGATTCAGTCAGCAGGGACTGCCGATCCGTCCCATTCACCAGGGCTGCCATCCTGCGGCTTCAGCATTAGTGGCTGGGGTGACTTGGGGAAAGGTCTCAACCTCCTCAAATCCCACTTCACTGCTGCCAGAATCCCTCCTGCCCCCCTCGCTACAGTCCCCTCCCTACCGAACCTGGGTGGGGCTGGAGGAGAGGGGTCTGAGAACTTGAGCTGTGGATTGGAGGTGGAACAGCTGTCAGGGGCACTGAGGGGGAAGTGGCAGGAGCTCCCCGTACAAGGAGGGAGGTTGCCACTGGAGGTCACTAGGAAGGACAACAAGACTCCATCCTGGCGGTCAGGAGGGGGAATCCATCCCTCAGAGGTGGGCAGGGGCTGGGTGGAAATGCTGCTGGTTCCAGGGGCCGTTAATCCCCCCTGATTCCTCGGAGGCGTCTGAGTCTCAGACAGGTTCTCGTTCCCTTGCAGCATGAGGACGTCACGGCCAATATATAAATTAATGGAGATATCCCATCTCCTAGAACTGGAAGGGACCTTGAAAGGTCATCGAGTCCAGCCCCCTGCCTTCACTAGCAGGAGCAAGTACTGATTTTTTCCCAGATCCCTAAGTGGCCCCCTCAAGGAGTGAACTCTCAACCCTGGGTTTAGCAGGCCAATGCTCAAACCACTGAGCTATCCCTCCCCCAATGTGATGCGCCAGCTCCGTATCATGCGGCACTTGCGCCAGGTGCCCGAGGCGCTGCAGGGCCTGTGCCTCTGAGGCCACCAGCAACTCCCGCTCCCTGCTGCAGGTACTGCTCTGGCTCTCTGTAAATGGGTAGCTAGTGGAAGGGGAAATGGAGACCCCTGGCACTCACAGAAAGCTGATTACAGAATGAGCCCAAACTGAGAGGCACCATATCCGCCCCCCTAAAGAGCCAGACTTCAGTGGTGATACAGCCCAGCTGGGGTAGCAACAGGACTGAAAATGAGGTAGGAAGTTCAGAGCAGCAAGGAAAGCCTGGAGGGGAACTTGAGAAGAGAGGTTGGAAAAGTGCAGCAAAGAGAAAGGTGCAGACCTAGCTGTTGGGTCCAGGGCCCTGAGCTGCTATCAATGTCAGGGTGGGACTGGGTTCCCCTACTGGCCCCAGAGGAGGCGGCGTACACGCACCTGGAGAGGGTTCTCAAGCCCAGCAAGGGGGCTACAGGCTGAGCAAGTGCCCCAGCGATGGCAGAAGGACTTCTGTCTGTGGAAAGACCTCTTTGGACTTTTAGTGTGAGGTAAGCTGGGCCCCAGAAGGGTGGACTAAAGGTGGTGACCTGGCCGGAGTTACCAGGCAGAGAAACTGCCATGGTGCTGGAGCGACCATGGATGGGGGACGCTAGCCCAGCGAGAGGGCTGTGATGCCATGTCTGGCCGCCGGGGGGCACCTAACGATGAGTAGATTCATTTATGATTGGCATAGTTGGCAGGATTGAGTTCCCCCTGTGATCCGTGAGGGAAGTCTTGGTTGCTGAAGGAATCATAGAATATCAGGGTTGGAAGGGACCTCCGGAGGTCATCTAGTCCAACCCCCTGCTCAAAGCAGGACCAATCCCCAGACAGTTTTTTGCCCTGATCCCTAAATGGCCCCCTCAAGGATTGAGCTCACAACCCCGGGTTTAGCAGGCCAATGCTCAAACCACTGAGCTATCCCTCCCCCAAGCAGGTGTATCAAGGGACCAAGCTGGTCGCTGGATTTCCCACTTCAGTTCCAGGGACTGGCTAAGCAGCCAAAGCAGATCTAGGGGTTTCTCCAGCAGCTCCTAGAAAACCAACACACGCAGAAGGAAGTGCAGGTGGAGCTACAGACGCAGCAGCAGCAATACCTGTGAGAGATCCTGCAAAGAGAAATCAACCCAGGGTCTGCTATGCCCATGGACAAAAAGAGCAGAGAAGGAGAGCATGCCTGGGCTGTGCTGAGAAGGTTAGTCCAGGGAGAAGGGCATGAGAAAGTGTACAAGCGTGGCCTAATGCCAAGATGGGAGCAAGAGTTCTTTGTTTTGGGGGCAGAGAAGCAGGCCATATCAAAAGACACGGCCTGCTTAGGAAATTGCTGAGTGGCTGAACGAGGGGGCCAGGGCCCTAAGAAGTTAGAAAGAAAGGAGAAGGTGTCCTCTGACACAAACCCCCATGAGGCAGGCAAGGTGGAGGTGGCTGGGGTGGCCATGGACCTTGCAGACCCTCCACCAACACACCCTGTCGGGTGCTGCAGGGAGATGAAGGATGAAATGATTGGCCCAGAGATGAAGCAGACTGGAGGAGGGACAAACACAAGGGTGGAGCAGTCCATGGTGGGTTCTCAGACCATGACCGAAAAGGTTTTGGCATATGCAGCGGCCGTAGCAAAAAGGCAACAGAAGACGCTAAAGGCTTCAGAAGAGGCTCTGCAAGCAGCTGTTCATGAGACTGAGTGGCTGCAGGAACAGCGTCGGGATACTGCAGAAGAGAAGGTTTGCCCCGAGCGAGCTGGCAGTGGAGCTGCAGACACTTCGCACAGGCTGTACAAGCGCGCAGCCGGTGACAGCGATGAGTTGAGGAGGGATGAAGCTTGGAGAAGAATAGAACTTGCCCCCGCATGGGCCAGGTTCTAAGGAGGAGGGTATATAACGGGGGGCTTGGCCGGTGGGCTATAAAGCCTGGAGCTAGGCCAAATGGATTACAGAGTGAGCTCCAGCTGAGGGGAAACCAGGGGAAACCACAACAAAGGTACAGGAGCAGGCCTAGCTGTTCGGTACAGGGCCTTGGGGCAGAACCTAGAATCCAGGGTAGGACTGGTTCTCCCACGGTCTCTAAGGAAGGGGATGTACAGGGCCATAGAAAGGGCTACCAAGGCCAGCAAGGGCAGGGTTACCATTCGTCCGGATTTCCCCGGACATGTCCTCCTTTTTGTGCTAAAAATAGCGTCCGGGGGGAATTTGTAAAGCACTCAAAATGTCCGGGATTTCCCCCTCCCCCGGCAGAGCAGAGCGAGCGGCTGGGAGGGCTGCAGGAAAGTCCTGGGCTGGACTCCGGAGCAGCTGTAGAGGAGCCGGATCCGCCCTGCATTCTGAGCCGGCAGCTCTCCCCTGCAGCCCGGCTCCGGCAGCACTATGCAGGGCCAGGGACCGGGTTTTGTTGTGCTGGGGAGCGCAGCCACGTGTCCGGCTTGCACAGAGCCCAACACCCTGTTCTGAGCAGCAGGGTAAGGGGGCCAGGGGGCAGGAGAAGGGGCAGGGAGGTTCTGGAGGGGGCAGTCAAGAAACGGGGGGGTCGGGAGTTCAGGGGGGGGCTTTTTGGGGGGAGTGGAGAAAGTTTTGGGCAGTCAGGGTACAGGTAAGGGGTGGGGTTCTGGAGGGCAGTTAGGAGCAGGGGTCCCAGGAGGGGGCAGTCAGGGGACAAGGAGCGGGGGGGTGGGGGGGTGGGAGTTCTGGGGGGGAGCTGTCAGGGGGCAGGAGTGGGGAGAGGGATCGGAGCAGTCAGGGGACAGGGAGCAGAGGGGTTTAGATGGGTTGGGAGTTCTGGGGGGGGCTGTCAGGGGGTGGGGAGTGGTTGGATGGGGCGTGGGAGTCCCAGGGGTCTGTCTGGGGGTGGGGGTGTGGATAAGGGTTGGGGCAGTCAGGGGACAAGAGGCAGGGAGGCTTAGATACGGAGTGGAGTCCTGGGGGGCAGTTAGGGGCAGGGGTCCCAGGAGGGGGCAGTCAGGGGACAAGGAATGGGGGGAGGGTTGGAGGTTCTGGGGGGGCAGGAAGTGGGAGGGGCAGGGGCGGGGCTAGGGCGGGGCTCCTCCCGTCCTCTTTTTGGCTTGCTGAAATATGGTAACCCTAAGCAAGGGCAGGCCGAGCCAAAGTCAGGCTGAGGAAAAGCCCCCAAGGGACAGAGGATCTTGTTTCAGTTAAAGACATTTTTTGACTTTTAGTTTGGGATGAGCGCGACCCAGGAAGGAGTGGGACTAAAAGATGGTCGCCTGGCCGAAGGGCTGAGTTCCCAGCCAAAAACCTGCTGGCGGGCGTGCTAGCCCAAGAAATCTGTGACCCCAGGCCTTGAAGGAAGGGGCACCTATCGGTGAGTGAACTCTGTTACAAGCCTGCTTCCATTGTGGAAACAGCCTGGTATTGGAGAGTGGTGGGGATGGCCTGTGGGCGAGGATGGCTGGAGGGGTCATACAGGAGGGGCAGCAGCATCCAGTGAGGAGATCAGGGAACGGGTTGTTTGCAGTCCTGCCACTGAGCGGTAACGTGATCCTGGTCAGGTCACTCTCCCACCTGGTGCCTCACTTTCTCCATCTTTGAAATGGGGATCATCCCGACCCACATTAAGAAAGGGTTTGATCCTCTGCTCTTGCTTCCCAAATCCCTGCCCTCCTTGCCCCACACAGGCCTCTGCCCTGTTGCTCAAACTCCCATGCACATGTTAGTGCCTGTGTCACCCCCGCAACTGCAAGGTCTCATGTACAGTCTCCTGCCAGCAAACTGAAGCTGCCACTAGATCCAGAATAGGAATCGCAGTTCCTGTGCGCTGCCCTGAATGGAGTCTAGACCCTGGGCATGGGGAAGGCCAACGCTCACATCCAGGTAGATCATCAACCTACTCCTCTGTCCCAGGAGCAGGAAGGCCTCTGGTTCGTGCTCCCTTCGGTAGCTGGAGCTGCTGAGTTGGGAGTATGGTGGGCAGAGATGGGAACAGGCCATAGGATGAACCAAGTGTCAGGGGGAGACTCCCTGTGTGTGGGAGATGATGTTGCCCCTCTGTGGGGAATCCCTTCCTTGCAGATGCTGGGCTTTGGGTGCTGGACTCTGCCAGGAAGCCCAGCTCCCATCCCTATCAGCTTGGCTGTTCCTTACACTGCTGTGCACCAGGCCCTCTGCAGAGAGCTGCTCTGGGCAAGGACTACAGAGCCTGCTGTCATCCTGGCAGGTGTCACCCCAGGTTCCATAATCCTGACCCCTGGTCTCCCTCCGCTGGCAGGCTCTGAGCAACGCCTGCCCAGAGAACATGGATGACGAGCTCTCGATCCTGCTGACAGCACCCCCCAGCACAGACAAACTCCAGCACATCTTGGAGGTGAGCAGAATGGGGAAGGGCAGCAGGGGTTTTACCTTAGCCCTGGGGACTCCTAGAAAGAAGAGACTGGAAAATCCATGTTTCTATTGGATCCTTCCGAGTATTCATTTGTGATATAAACTCACTGGGTGACCTTGGGGTAACTCACTTCCCCCTTACGGCATCAGTCTTCTCCACTATCAAATCTACACTGGGGAAGAAGGACAGAAGCCCCGACAATCACCTTCACCTCTGGGTGTCTGGTCCTGGGAGCCGAAACCAACTGGACTATCTGCCCCATCTCCTAAACTGCCCTGTCTTTCCCTCCTAGGGCCTTGTCCTTAGTGCTCAGCTTCCCAGCTTGTCCCTGACCTTTAAAGGACGCTCCAAGCCCCTCCCATGCCTGCTTCCCTTGGGGTCTCTCTCCTGGCTGAGCACAGGATGCCCTTCTATCTCTCAGCAGGCCTGGGTCCTAGTCACAGGCTGCGTCTTGTCACGTGACCCCCACACTTATTCCCTTCACCCTAGGGAGCTGCATCACCTGGGCCAGGTGCAGTTGAGCTCCAACCCCTTTCCTGGCCGTCTCACCCTGGGACAGGTTGAAACTGGAAACCTGTGGGTAACAGTAACTCTTTGCTCGCAAAGGTGCTGAAGACACAATGGAAGAGGAAATCCTTTGGCCTGCATTGAAATTATTCCGACTGAAAGTGAATGAGAGAAAATAGGTCCAGAGTTCTCTTCCTAGCAGCAGAAAATGTATTGATTGATAGAGGTTCAGGTCAGAAAGGACCATTATGTGCATCTAGTCGCCGTCCTGTATAACTCAGGGCCTAGAATGTGACCAAGTGGTTCCTTCAGCCAACCATAGCATGCGACTGAGCCAGAGCACATCTTTTGGAACGACATCCACATGCAGGAGAGCCAGCTGGCTACCAGAAAATCTCTCTTCTGCAGTGACGTGGGGTTAAGGGACATGGCGGAAAAGACATGGAGGCTGTGACTAAACTTAGAGCAGGGTGGGAAACCGAGACACAGTTGGGACCTGTCTACACTACAGGTCTGTCGTGCATTTGTAATCTGCTGACCCCCACATGTTGTTCAGAGTCTATGGACAACACAGCTCCTAAAGTGTGTTTGTTCTGTGCTTATCCCATAAGTACCAGCAGGGCTGGACGGCCTTTCTCATTGTGCTGTGGGGAGCAGGTCCTGGGTACTAAGGGTCTGAAGAAGCTCTCAAGGACTAATTTTTTAAAATAATTGTTATCAACGAATTGGGAGAAAACATACAATCACTGCGGATAAGATTGGGGGGTGACAAAATACAGGCAGAGTGGTAATTCCTGCTGGCGAGAGGGCAGTGATATACAGCGATCTGGCTCATTTGGCCAGCTGGACCCATTCAAAGAAAACAAGTTTGAGCAGAGCCCAATGCAAGGTCCTATATGTAGCCACAAGGCACGCCGGCCACACCTCCAGAATGGGGACGTGTATCCAGGAAAGCAGTGACTCTGAAAAGGATTTAGGGGCCAGAGTGGAGAAGCCACTCAACATGAGCTCCCAGTGTGATGCTGTGGTGAACAGGGCTAAAGCCATCATTAGACGAAGGAGCAGAGCCGTGAGTAGGATAGGGAGGTGACACAGCAGCAGTGAGACTGCTATTGGAATACTGCCTCCAGTCTTGGTGTCCTCCTTTGAAAAAGATGGTCCTAGAAATTGGAGCTGGGGCAGCAAAGAGCCACCAAATGTTCTGAGGGCTGGAGAAAAATGCCTTCTAGTGAACTATTGAAAGAGCTCAACCTGTTTAGCTTATCAAAAGAAGATTGAAAGGTGACTTCACTGAAGTGTTGAAATGCCTTAATGGAGAGAAAATATTGGGTATTAAAGGGCTCTTTAATCGAGCAGAGAAAGGCAGAACAAGACCCAATGGCTGGAAGGTGAAAAGAGACAAATTCCTATGACAAATAAGGCACAAATATTCAACAGCAAGGATGACTGACCTCAGGAAGAACCTACCATGGAAAGTGGTGGATTCTCAATCTCTTGATGTCATTTAATAAAGACTAGATGTCTTTCCGGAATGTGTTTGCCCCAAAAGTAGCTATTGTGGTAGACAGGAGGCCTGTGATATGCAGGGGGTCAGATTAGATGCTCTAACGGTCTCTGCTGCCCATAAAGTCTACTCATTTCTGAGAAACCGAGTGTAGCATTGGGAGCAGCCTCTGCTTATTAAACAATCAGTTTGTCAGCACCTGCAGGACAATTTGGTTCTTAGGACTAGTGAGCATGGACTTGTCAAGAACAAATCATTCCAGACCAATCCTAGCTCCTTCTTTGGCAGGGTTAGGGGCCTAGTGGAGGTGGATAAACAGAAGATGTGATCTATCTTGGTGTTAATAAGGCTTTTGGCACAGTCTCATAGGACATTCTCACAAGCAAACAGAAGCTGCTTAGCACTGTCAGAGCAGCTTTTGCTGGGGGATTCTCCCAGCACTTTCCAATAGTGGGAAAGTATAAAATCCCCATTTGACTGCTGGGGACAGAGCCTAGAGGGGGCAGCAACTTACCCCAAGTCCCACAGGTCAATAGGAAACCAGCAATGGAACCCAGGAGTCCTGACTCCCAGTTCCCTGCTCCAATCACTCCAGCGGAGCACACTCCCTCTCAAAGCAGGGGGACTGGACATGAGGGCCTGGTTCTAATTGCCAGCTGTGGGAGGGAGTGTGCAGCAGTGGTTAGTGAAGGGGCCTGGAAATAAGGACTGCTGGGTCTATTGGAGAGTGTCGCTAGGAGCAGTGCATAAGATGAGGTGTCCTATCATGTTTACTCAGAGCAGATTAGGACATAATAGAATGGCTGAAATAGTTTATTTTATTTGTATTGTATTATTTTGCAATTGTTAAGAGCAGCAACTACTTAGCTCAGACTGAAGCATCTTATCTAATTTTTGAGCTCTAAGTGTCTCCTCTTTGAGTGCCACGAGACAATTTAACACATTGTGACAAAGAATTTTCATTGCCACTTGTTATGATTTCAAGAAACAAACTGGTTTAGTTTGAATAGGATTTTCGGTCAGAAACGGTTTCAATGAAATTTCCCCACCATCTCGATTCCTGGGCTCTATCTCTGCCTTTCGGGGCGGGGGAGGGGGTGGTTGCTGTCTGTTAGAACAAGAGTCTGATTTGGATAGGGATAGAGACCTCTTCAATGTTTTTAATGAAGTAAATACTAATGGGAATTGTGTGATCATGAGAGACTTTAACTTCCCAGATATAGAGTGGAGGACAAGTGCTAGTAATATAATAGGGCTCAGATTTTCCTAGATGTGATAGCTGATGGATTCCTTCACCAAGTAGTTGCTGAACCAACAAGAGGGGATGCCATTTTAGATTTGGTTTTGGTGAGTAGTGAGGATCTCTTAGAAGAAATGGTTGTAGGGGACAGCCTTGGTTTGAGCGATCATGAGCTAATTCAGTTTAAACTAAATGGAAGGGTAAACAAAAATAGATCTGTGACTAGGGTTTTTTTTTTCAAAAGGGCTAACTTTAAAACAATTAAGGAAATTAGTTAGGGAAGTGGATTGGACTGAAGAACTTGTGGAACAGATGGATCAGACTGAACAGATTCCAAACCTCTCGGAGGCTCTTACCTTCTAAACAGGGACGTCTGTTTTCTAGTAAAATCAGGAAAAAGAAAGGAGAAAACTCAAAAGAGGTTCCTCCTGGCGCTCACGTATGTGACCCCTAATACTCTCTCAGTCCTCAAAGAGAGACCTCGAGAAGGAGACTTGCTGAAGGAAAGCTACAGGGGACTCAGAGGTTTCCCTGGCCCTGGGCCCCTGTCCTGCCTGGCTGATGTCAGCATCTCTCTGTGAGGTCACCACCTCCCAAGCAACTTTGACCAATAGGCTGAGGTCCTGCAAAAGGTCTTTGTGATTTCACTGTCACACCCACCCCTCCCATGCAGTGCTAATGTTCTGCCGCAGGCCAGACCCTTTGGAGGTTTGAGCTACTCTCTGTGGATCACCCCGCTCAATGAGTGTTCATTCTAGGAAGCAAGCCGGCTAGACAGTAAAACAGCAGAGGCTGCTCCCAATGCTTCACTCGGTTTCTCAGAAATGAGTAGACTTTATGGCCAGAAGAGACAGTTAGAGCATCTAATCTGACCCCCTGCATATCACAGGCCTTTCTGCACCATATGGGGCAGGCAGAGCTCTGCCTGGGCGCAGGGGGAATGGGATGGGGGTAGATCAAGGAAAGTGGGGAGGGGAATGGGTGTGAGGGAAAGAGCTCCTGTCCCAGATGAAGGAATTTGGGGGTAGAGGAAAGGACCCTGCTCCACAGAGAGGGGAGAGGGTTTCTGTGAGTGCCAGGGGGCTCCATTTCCCCTTCCACTAGTTCCCCATTTACAGAGAGCCAGAGCAGTACCTGCAGCAGAGAGCGGGAGTTGCTGGTGGCCTCAGAGGCACAGGCCCTGCAGCACCTCTGGCACCTGGCGCAAGTGCCGCATGATACGGAGCTGGCGCATCACATTGGCCGTGACGTCCTCATGCTGCAAGGGAACGAGAACCTGTCTGAGAATCAGACGCCTCTGAGAAATCAGGGGGGATTAACGGCCCCTGGAACCAGCAGCATTTCCACCCAGCCCCTGCCCACCTCTGAGGGATTGATTCCCCCTCCTGACCCCCAGGATGGAGTCTTGTTGTCCTTCCTAGTGACCTCCAGTGGCAACCCCCGTCCTTGAACCCCCTCCTGCCACTTCCCCCTCAGTGCCCCTGACAGCTGTTCCACCTCCAATCCACAGCTCAAGTTCTCAGACCCCTCTCCTCCAGCCCCACCCAGGTTGGGTAGGGAGGGGACTGTAGCGGGGGTGGGCAGGAGGGATTCTGGCAGCAGTGAAGTGGGATGTGGGGAGGTTGAGACCTTTCCCCAAGTCACCCCAGCCACTAATGCTGAAGCCGCAGGATGGCAGCCCTGGTGAATGGGACGGATCGGCAGCCCCTGCTGACTAGGGTTACCATACGTCCGGTTTTTCCCGGACATGTCCTGCTTTTCGGCAATCAAACCCCCGTCCGGGGGGAATTGCCGAAAAGCCAAACATGTCCGGGAAAATGCCGGCCGGGCACTTCCCCTCCCACGGCTGCTCTGCTCCGCTCCTCCCCTCTCAGACTTTAAGAGCCGAGCTGCCAGAGCCAGCGCTACTGGCTTCGGGCAGCCCCCACTGCCTCCGGACCCCGAGCCATGGGCCAGGCACTTCCCTTCCCGGGCTCCAGCTGCTCTGGGGAAGCGCCGGCCGGGGGCGCAGGGTCTGGGGGCTGCCCGGCAAACCGTGAAGCCGGTAGCACTGGGGCAACCCTTTCACCATGGCTGGGAGAGGGAGGGAGGAGGGGGCTGAGTTAGGGTGGGAGGGGGTGGAGTTGGGGCGTGGGGAAATGGGCGGGGCCAGGGCCCGTGGAGGGTCCTCTTTTTTTATTTATTAGACATGATAACCCTACTGCTGATTGAATCCTCCTGTTCTCTCCAGAACGGGTCCAGCCTTGCCAGCAGCAGGACAAGCGTCCCCTGCCCATGTGCCTCAGCCCTGCCTGGTCAGACGCCATCACCCGTCAGTCCTTGGCCTCCCAGGCTGCCAGTGATGGGAGCAACTCTGGGTGGTGGCTCGGGTGACACAGACACCAGACCACTAAGAATTGGGTGCGGCCCTGTGGGACAGGAGAGTCTCGCAGAGGGCACTTGGGGGACTCTCCTGCCCTTCCCAAGAGCGATAGCACCCTGTCCTAAGAACATAAGTCTGGGATGAGGCAAAGCCTGTCATTAATTAGCCTGGCTAAAGAGCTGGGTGGAGCTGCTCCGGGGACAAGCTGGCTCGCTCCTGCTCATGGAGGTGAATTCATCTCCCTTTCCAGGAGCACCTGCTCTCCCTTTCATTCCCCACCAGGCTCCTTGTGCCAGGCCAGCGAATGGCCACAGGATGGGAATGAGGCCTGGGCCCCGCCCCAATCTCCTGAGTCTAATGCAGCTGCTCACCTTGTCCCCCATCAGCTGCTGGGTTTCCCCCAGGAGGGAGTAGGTGACAGGGAGAGAGACACACACACATTTGTCCTTCTGGTTGCATGGCTTGTGTCCTTCCAATCCCATTGGTGGCTGCACAGTGGGCAGAGTCCTCGCTGCGTGCCCGGCCCAACAGAATTGCAGGGCGTGGTGTGGAACACAGAAAGAGATAGAGAGACTCATCCTCCAGCCGGGGTCAGTCTGAGAGAAATTGGCTGGGGTCCCAGTCTCACTCTTCTAGCAGGTGCCATTTCCCAGCTGGGTTCCTTACCCCTCTGGTGCAGCAGCAGCTGGTAACCCCCCTCCTTGGTCTGCCGGCTGATGTCCTTGGCTGGGTCACTGACGGACAGAGCTAGCTGTGCCATGTGGTGACCCATCCTGGGGAATTCCGCTGAGTTCTAATGGACGGGAGAAGGAGAGGGGACTCCATCAGCATTTTCCTGTCAGCTCCCAGTCCCCCCCGGGCCAGGACTCTCCTTCCCCTCAGCCCCTCTGCAGGAGATGCTAGAGGATAGGAGCTAGAGCCAGACCCTTAATTTCCTCTGCCCCCAAGGAAGCCTGGAGCACAGGGCTGTGGGCAGGGCCCTCCATGAGGACATGCTTCCCCAGCTGCTCCAGGATGACAGGGAGGCATGAACCTGGAGCACAGTCCCCTTAAAAGCCCAGAGTCACCACTTAACTAGGACAAGAAGAACTTGACTCAAGCCAGGCTCACTCTCTGCTCTGACTCTGCCTCCCCAAGAGGAACACTCCTAACCCACAGCCCCTGCAGCAGCAGATCCTACAGCCCGTCGGAGCCAGATCACCTACGCCTGGAGTCAGGAAGCTGGGGTCAGAGGTCACTTATCTCAAACTCAGGGAGGGTGATGGTGAATCTGAGCAGGGCCGTGCTGCTCTTAACGGCCCTGGCTCTCTCTCGCGGCACCCTGGACACGATCCAGTAATTAATGTGCTGTGGGGAAAGGAGGCATTGCACTGACTAGGGTTACCATTCGTCCGGATTTACCCGGACATGTCCTCCTTTTGTGTGCTAAAAATAGCGTCCGGGGGGAATTTGTAAAGCACTCACAATGTCCGGGATTAGCAGAGCGAGCGGCTGGGAGGGCTGCAGGGAAGTCCCGGGCTGGGCTCAGGAGCAGCTATAGAGGAGCCGGATCTGCCCTGCATTCTGAGCCGGCAGCTCCCTTGCAGCCCAGTCCAGCAGCACTGTGCAGGGCCAGACCGGGTTTTGTTGTGCAGGGGCAGACCGGGTTTTGTTGTGCTGGGGAGCTCAGTCACGTGTCCGGCTCGGCTGCACAGAGCCCAACACTCTGTTCTGAGCAGCAGGGTAAGGGGGCAGGAAGGTTCTGGAGGGGGCAGTCAAGAAACGGGGGGGGCTTTTTGGGGGGAGTGGAGAAAGTTTTGGGCAGTCAGGGTACAGGTAGGGGGTAGGGTCCTGGGGGGCAGTTGGGGGGGGTCTTAGGAGGGGGCAGTTAGGGGACAAGGAACACGGAGTCTTAGGTAGGGGGTGGGGTTCTGGAGGGCAGTTAGGAGCAGGGGTCCCAGGAGGGGGCAGTCAGGGGACAAGGAGCAGGGGGGGGTGTTTGGGAGTTCTGCGGGGGGCTGTCAGGTGGCAGGGGTGGGGAGATGGATCAGAGCAGTCAGGGGACAGGGAGCAGAGGGGTTTAGATGGGTTGGGAGTTCTGGGGAGGGGGTGGGGAGTGGTTGGATGGGGCGTGGGAGTCCCAGGGGTCTGTCTGGGGGTGGGGGTGTGGATAAGGGTTGGGGCAGTCAGGGGACAAGAGGCAGGGAGGCTTAGATAGGGAGTGGAGTCCTGGGGGGCAGTTAGGGGCAGGGGTCCCAGGAGGGGGCAGTCAGGGGACAAGGAGCAGGGGGGGAGTGTTTGGGAGTTCTGGGGGGGCCTGTCAGGTGGCAGGGGTGGGGAGATGGATCGGAGCAGTCAGGGGACAGGGAGCAGAGGGGTTTAGATGGGTTGGGAGTTCGGGGGGGGGGCTGTCAGGGGGTGGGGAGTGGTTGGATGGGGCGTGGGAGTCCCAGGGGTCTGTCTGGGGGTGGGGGTGTGGATAAGGGTTGGGGCAGTCAGGGGACAAGAGGCAGGGAGGCTTAGATAGGGAGTGGAGTCCTGGGGGGCAGTTAGGGGCAGGGGTCCCAGGAGGGGGCAGTCAGGGGACAAGGAACGGGGGGAGGGTTGGGGGTTCTGGGGGGGCGGGAAGTGGGAGGGGCAGGGGCGGGGCTAGGGCGGGGCTCCTCCCGTCCTCTTTTTTTCTTGCTGAAATATGGTAACCCTAGCACTGACTGCCCTGACCAAGGATGCTCACTGGGGGCCCGGCTAGGAGGACAGACTGGAAAATGGATCTAAGAGTGAAGGTAAAATTGCCCCCACCCCTCTCATCGGGCTCAGCTCCAAGATGTACTGGAGCCTGTCGGTGTCTGGGGACTCTGCCAGCAGGTTCCACAGCATGGCGTCCAGGAGGTCTGGCAAGACCCTAAGCAGATCCTGAAAGCAAGGGAGAGCCATGGGTCAGAGTTAGGGAAACTGGGGCTACACCTGCCACAGGATGGGAAGTGGGGTCTCTGGGAAGCACTGGTGAGACCCCCAAACACATATCCTGGCCTCTCTCATTCACATCCCACTGCAGGCAATTAGCAAGGATTCATGGCAGGATGACAGCTGGCTCTTCAATCCATGACTTTAGCATGATCTACCTGCACTTGGGTGGTGTCCTTCTCCATGCCCAGGGTGAAGACGGCGTGCAGGGCAGCTCGGAGGAGGTGGGTCTCCAGCTCTGGCTCCAGGGCAGGTGTCATGGTGCTGGCAAGAGAGAGGAGCCGGTATTAGACTGTGCAGTATGGGGATGGGACTGGCACCAACACGCAGGTGAAACTGCAGCGAAATAGGCACAGGCTGGCGAGAATGGAAACTGAGGCACCGAGCCAGGGAATGACAAGGCCAAGGTTTCTCAGACAGACAGTGGCAGGGCAGGAATAGCCCCTGTTCCCTGGACCCTGCTGCCCCTCCTGTATCTGATCCTGGGAGTGAGCCTCTCCCCAAAGCCGTTGCAATGTTACTGGAGTGAAAAGAACAGCCCAGCCAGGAGAGAGTGACCCTTCCCCGCACCTCTGCCAGAGGAGCCACCCTTGGGCGGTGACCTGGGAGTGGGAGGGGCAGTGACTCCCAGCCCTGGGCCTGAGCAGCACTGGGGTTAGGGGAACCGGGCCGGAAGGTCTTGGTACCTGAGGTTGCCCACAGCAATCAGGGAGTTAGCGAGGACGGCGCCGGGTGGAGAGTTATCAGGCAGCTCCTCAATGAGCTCCTGTGAGACCCAAAGGAGACAACGGAGCGTGTGAGATTCGGGCCACACTGACACTTCTCAGTGAGGAGATTACACAGCCAGGGCCCCACACAGCCAGCAGGATCCCCCACCTACCTCCCGCTCCTCCGATTCCTGCCCAATAGTGACCACTCTCCGAATTTCTCCCGTCTCTTCTCCCCAGTCTTCAGCCCCAGCAATCCCTGCCCTCTGTTGCCCCTCCAGCACCAGCCATCCCGCCTCCATTGGCCTGGGGAGACCCCTGCCCCTCCCATGTCTCTGTCTTTCCTCCAGCTGCTGGGCACCGTGTCTCGCTCACCACAATCCTCTCCTTGCAGCAGTGCGGCACCAGTGTGTCCTGCCCTCTCTGCTGTGCAGCGAGACGCGGGGTGGATGGCGTGCAGGAACACGAGCTGCTGGGCCTCTTCCTGCACCCACCAGGAGTGGGGTTAGGGGAGAGAGAGCCAGTTAGCCAGGGACCTCCCTGCCCCCACACAGCAGCTGCAGGACTCAGGCCTGAATGGGGGATAGTGGGGACCCGCCCATTGTCCAAATCACCCACCACTCCACCACAAGCAGGATCAGGAACTGGGACAGTGCCTGTGCGGGGAGGAGACCCGGCTGGTGTGTGACAGACACCCCCACCTCTGGGGTCCCAGATCATGGAGGAGAAAGGTCCCCATTAGGGCTGGTGGATCATCAGGGACAAGACCCTCTGCAGGGGGTCAGGTGCTGGGAAGGGGCAGGACAGTCTCGGTTCCAGCACAGCTGGGGTACGTTTGTACCTTTTCTCCGCCTTGGAGCTGCTCTCGGCTGTTATTGAGAGCAGCCTCCTCTGTGGCCACATCCACCCATTCCTCCTCCTCGTCCCCTGAGTCCCTGGCAGTCCCTGCACCAGGGAGAGAAGGGGACAGGGTGACGCCTGCTGCCAGTCGGGGGAAGGACAGGGGCACGGTGGGGCAATGTGCCCCCTTCCCACCACCGGGACCCAGGGCAGATCGGGCCCCACACTCCCCCCTCTCAGTGATGCCTTCAGCCCCCAACTCCTTCAGGAGCCCATAGCAAAGAGACCCCCCCAGACTGTCCTGGACTCCCTGAGAGGTGCCTCCCCCCAACTGGAGCACCAAGGACCAAAGTGGCAGCATCTAGTGTCAGTGGGGTTCATGTGGCTCAGGCCAGACCCCTGCGCTGGGGACCCGCCCCCATAGCACTGATCGAGGGCCTGGGCCCAGGGTGTTCACGGCCCCGCCCTCACCTCTCCCTGAGCCCAGCCTGACTTCTCACCTGGAACAAAGCTGCGACGCCCATCGGTCTTGCTGCTGCCCGAGTCCCAGGCACTGCTGCTGTCCCATGGGGAGCAGGCCGAGCTGCTGGTGGTGGGACAGGGATCCTCCACCTCCTGCCCTGGGGAGGCTGGAAGGTCCTCAGTGACCGGGCAGGGCGATGCCTCCTGCTGGGAATCAGGGCTGGGCTCCTGGGGCCGCTGGTGCCCACACAACATGTCCCAGAGTCACCCAGTCCGGCTCCCCTCCTGCGCTGGGTCCTGCCTGCCCAGCCGCATCCTGGCCCAGCTCCATTTCGACCTGGCCTCTCCCACCTCCGCGCCTGCACTGGGAGCGGGTTTTCTCTGCCAGAAGGCTGGGCACTTCCACCTCCTGGCCTGGCTGGGAGCTCCTTCCCCGCCAGTGGGGACGGAGGAGCCGCTCTGCTCCTGGGGAAGATGGCAGCTGCTTCCCTCAGGCTCTGGGGCCACCTGCAGAGCCTTCTTCCTGAACATCCTCAGGAGCCTGGCCATCCTGGAACCGAGCAGGGAGCGGGCGTGAGTCTGGGGTCAAGGCAGCCTCTCACTAACCAGCCTGTTTGGTCCCTCCCCATCCCTGCCCCAGCCGGAGCAGCTCCTCCTCCCCCACAGGGGTGCATGTAATGCAATCTACACGCACTGGCAGGAGTTCATTGCATGATCTGCTCCCAGCGTTCCCCCTCGTCACCCCTGGGGCTGCAATGCCCGGGGAGTCTCCTCCTTTTCCATCACTGGGTTCAGTCACTTTGGACAAGCAGCTCCCTCCTGCCGTCCCAGGCCACACTCCCCCCCAGGCTAGAGAAGGAACAGAACCCAGGAGTCCGGACTTCTCCTGGGAAACCATTCCCCACGTCAAAGTCCCGAGGCAGAGCAAGGCCAGGACCCCCGCCTTTCCCATTGATTTCCATGCTCAGCAGCTCACAGGGTCTGGCCCAGCTCAGAGACGCTCAGCCTGGGGAATGGTCTCCCACAAGGGAAGGTTTGGGAGCCCCATTGCTGGGACCTTTCCAAACACACTGGAGACGGCTCTGGAGAAGTCCCTCCCCGGTCTGAGAGCGAGGGGCTCCTGGGGGCGGTTTGCAAATCCAATCTCCTTTGGGAGAGATTCTTTCCCCCTCTTTCTGCCTCTCCCCAGACAGACAGGGGACGCCAACGGGGAACCCTAATGCCACTCACTTGCTCTGCTGACGGAGCGATGGATGGAGGATGTTCAGTGTCATCCCTCGCCCTTCTCCTCACTCCCCAAAGCCAAGGCAGGCTGGAGAGGGTGGTGGTGACCTGAGGAGTTACCCTGCCCAGCCAGCAGGCAATGTGATAGCACTGGGCGATCGACTGGCTGTGAAAACAAGAGTCTGTCTTATTGCCAAGGGACAGAGAAACTCGGCCAGCAGCCGGGGGTGCAGAACACTGGCCTAGTGCGGGGGTGACAGCGCCTCCGGGATCCTGACATCCCGGCACTTTACACACCTTCCTGGAGCCTCCCAACCCCCCTGGGCTGTAGGGGCTGCGACCCCAACCCCACTGATGAGAACCAGGCCTGGGGCGGGGAAGCTACTGGCTCAGGGTCACACCAAGTGTCAGAGCCAGGGATGGGACCCAGCAGTCCTTATTTCCAGGCCCCTTCACTAACCACTGCTGCACACTCCCTCCCACAGCTGGCAATTACAACCAGGCCTTCATGTCCGGTCCCCCTGCTTTGAGAGGGAGTGTGCTCCGCTGGAGTGATTGGAGCAGGGAACTGGGAGTCAGGACTCCTGGGTTCCATTGCTGGTTTCCTATTGACCTGTGGGACTTGGGGTAAGTTGCTGCCCCCTCTAGGCTCTGTCCCCAGCAGTCAAATGGGGATTTCATACTTTCCCACTATTGGAAAGTGCTGGGAGAATCCCCCAGCAAAAGCTGCTCTGACAGTGCTAAGCAGCATCTGACCATTAGAGGTCGGAGCGCACTGCCCAGGAGGAGGAGTGTTTGGTTCTGGGCTGTTGGAGTACGGGCTTGCAACCATCTGTGCACACATATTATACTAATTGCATCTAGACCACATCTCTCTAGTTTGTTTGTGAGAATGTCCTTATCAACACCAAGATGGATCACATCTACTGTTTACCCACCTCCACTAGGCCCGTAACCCTGCCAAAGAAGGAGCTAGGATTGGTTTGGAATGATTTGTTCTTGACAAGTCCATGCTCACTAGTCCTAAGAACCAAATTGTCCTGTAGGTGCTGACAAACTGATTGTTTAATAAGGAGTTCCAGTATCTTTCCAGGTATGTTAATGGATGGGAAGACGTTCTTTTTCAGGGATCTCTGACGAGAACTGGGGCACAGCACTTAGTTTGTTGAAGCCATAAAATGGAGACAGGCACCTCTTCTCTTCTCCCAGCACCCCAGATACCTAAAAGGGTGGGACTCACATCCCTCAATGGGCTTTAAAAGAGACAATGGTTACAATGTGGCCCCGACCATTTCTGGTTTCTGCAGACTAGATGTTTTAGCAAAGTTTAGAATTCCTTGGTGCTCAACACCATGAAACTCCCCTTTCTCCTTCACAAAGGGCTTTAACGCCCCTTATCTCACCCAGGCTCTTGACTGCCCAAAGTTGGAGAATTGTCCCTGTTCCCATTGCAGAGCACCCCCCACGACACACACACAGAGTCCTCCTGGTGGTGGGAGGGGAACAGAGGAAAGGACAGAAGACGTAAGAGATGAAGAGAAAGGAGGGAGGGATGGAGGAAAAGGTAAAACAAAAAGGACAAACCCTAATGTCCCCAGTGATTCTAAGGGACAAAATCCCAGGTGGGGAATAAAATTCGACCACCTTAAGCTAGTGTTTTCCATGCCTAGAATTCAGCTGGCGCCAGATGCATCAGACTGAACAGGTTACAAACCTCTCGGAGGCTCTTACCTTCTAAACAGGGACGTCTGTTTTCTAGTAAAATCAGGAAAAAGAAAAGAGAAAACTCAAAAGAGGTTCCTCCTGGCGCTCATGTACGTGAACCTAAATACTCTCTCAGTCCTCAAAGAGAGACCTCGAGAAGGAGACTTGCTGAAGGAAAGCTACAGGGGACTCTGAGGTTTCCCTGGCCCTGTGCCCCTGTCCTGCCTGGCTGATGTCAGCATCTCTCTGTGAGGTCACCACCTCCCCAGCACCTTTGACCAATAGGCTGAGGTCCTGCAAAAGGTCTTTGTGATGTCACTGCCACACCCACTCCTCCCCTGCAGTGTTAATGTCCTGCCACAGGGCAGACACTTTGGAGGTTTGAGCTACTCCCTGTGGATCACCCCGCTCAATGAGTGTTCATTCTAGGAAGCAAGCCGGCTAGACAGTAAAACATCAGATGCTGCTCCCAATACTGCACTCGGTTTCTCAGAAATGAGTAGACTTTATGGGCAGAAGAGACAGTTAGAGCATCTAATCTGACCCCCTGCATATCACAGGCCTCCTGTCTACCACAATAGCTACTGTTGGGGCAAACACATTCCGGAAAGGCATCTAATCTTTATTAAATGACATCAAGAGATGGAGAATCCACCACTTTCCTTGGTAGCTTCTTCCTGTGTTCAATCATCCTCGCTGTTGAATATTTGTGCCTTATTTGTCATAGGAATTTGTCTCTTTTCACCTTCCAGCCATTCCCAAACCTCAGCCAGCATTTGTAGGTGACAAATCTCACGAATTGTCACAGATTGCGGTGTTACTAGAGGAGGTTTTGGAATTAACTGATAAGTCACTGGGACCAGATGGCATTCACCCAAGAGTTCTGAAAGAACTCAGATGTGAAATTGCGGAACTACTAATTATGGTTTGTAACCTGTCCTTTAAATCAGCTTCTGTAGCCATGACTGGAAGATAGCTAATGTAACGCCAATATTTAAAAAGGGCACTATTGGTGATCCCGGCAATTACAGACCAGTAAGTCTAATGTCAGTACCGGGCAAATTAGTTGAAACAATTGTAAAGAATAAAATTGTCAGACACGTAGAAGAACATAAATTGTTGGGCAAAAGTCAACATAGTTTAGGTAAAGGGAAATCATGTCTTCCTAATCTATTAGAGTTCTTTGAAGGGGTCAACAAACATGTGGACAAGGGGGATCCAGTGGACATAGTGTACTTAGATTTCCAGAAAGCCTTTGACAAGGTCCCTCACCAAAGGGACTTATGTAAATTAAGTTGTCATGGGATAAGAGGGAAGATCCTTTCATGGATTGAGAACTGGTTAAAAGACAGGGAACAAAGGGTAGGAATAAATGGTAAATTTTCAGAATGGAGAGGGGTAACTAGTGGTGTTCCCCAAGGGTCAGTCCTAGGTCCAATGCTATTCAACTTATTCATAAATGATCTGGAGAAAGGGGTAAAAAGTGAGGTGGCAAAGTTTGCAGATGATACTAAAGTGCTCAAGATAGTTAAGACCAAAGCAGACTGTGAAGAACTTCAAAAAGATCTCCCAAAACTAAGTGATTGGGCAACAAAATGGCAAATGAAATTTAATGTGGACAACGTAAAGTAATGTACATTGGGAAAAATAACCCCAACTATACATACAATATGATGGGGGCTAATTTAGCTACAACGAATCAGGAAAAAGATCTTGGAGTCATCGTGGATAGTTCTCTGAAGACTTCCACGCAGTGTGCAGCGGCAGTCAAAAAAGCAAACAGGATGTTAGGAATCATTAAAAAGGGGATAGAGAATAAGACGGAGAATATCTTATTGCCCTTATATAAATCCATGGTACACCCACATCTTGAATACTGTGTACAGATGTGGTCTCCTCATCTCAAAAAAGATATACTGGCATTAGAAAAGGTTCAGAGAAGGGCAATTAAAATGATTAGAGGTTTGGAAGGGGTCCCATATGAGGAGAGATTCAAGAGGCTAGGACTTTTCAGCTTGGAAAAGAGGAGACTATGGGGGGATATGATAGAGGTATATGAAATCATGAGTGATGTGAAGAAAGTGAATAAGGAAAAGTTATTTACTTGTTCCCATAATATAAGAACTCCACTAGTAACCTCCCTCCAGCCTGACAGTTCACCTTTCAGTACGACCCGTTTAGTTTCCCCTTTAACCAGTTCCTTACCCACCTTTCAATTTTCATATTGATCCTCATCTTTTCCAATTTAGCTAATAATTCCCCATGTGGAACCGTATCAAATGCCTTACTGAAATCGAGGTAAATTAGATCCACTGCGTTTCCTTTGTCTAAAAAATCTGTGACCTTCTCAAAGAAGGAGATCAGGTTGGTTTGGCACGATCTACATTTTGTAAAGCCATGTTGTATTTTGTCCCAATTACCATTGACCTCAATGTCCTTAACTACTTTCTCCTTCAAAACATTTTCTGAGACCTTGCATACTACAGATGTCAAACTAACAGGCCTGTAGTTACCTGGATCACTTTTTTCCCCTTTCTTAAAGCTAGGAACTATGTTAGCAATTCTCCAGTCATTTGGCACAACCCCTGAGTTTACTGATTCATTAACATTTTTTGCTAATGGGTTTGCAATTTCATGTGCCAGTTCCTTTAATATTCTTGGATGAAGATTATCTGGGCCCCCCGATTTAGTCCCATTAAACTGTTCGAGTTTGGCTTCTAACTCGGATGTGGTAATATCTACCTCCATATCCTCATTCCCATTTGTCATCCTGCCATTATCTCTAAGCTCCTCATTAGCCTCTTAAAGACTGAGGCAAAGTATTTGTTTAGATATTGGGCCATGCCTAGATTATCCTTAACCTCCACTCCATCCTCAGTGTTTAGTGGTCCCACTTCTTCTTTCTTTATTTTCTTCTGATTTATACGGCTATAAAACCTTTTACTATTGGTTTGAATTCCCTTTGCAAGGTCCAACTCTACATGGCTTTCGGCTTTTCTCACTTTGTCCCTAGTAGCTTTCCTTGCTGATCACTCCCATCTTCCACACCTTGTAGGCTTTCTGCTTTTTCTTAATCATCTCTCTGAGATGCTTGCTCATCCAAGTTGGTCTACAACTCCTGCCTATGAATTTTCCCCCCTTTCTTGGGATGCAGGCTTCTGATAGTTTCTGCAACTTTGACTTGAAGTAATTCCAGGCCTTCTCCGCCTTTAGATCCACAAGTTCTTCAGTCCAATCCACTTCCCTATCTAATTTCCTTAATTTTTTAAAGTTAGCCCTTTTGAAATCAAAAACCCTAGTCACAGATCTATTTTTGTTTACCCTTCCATTTAGTTTAAACTGAATTAGCTCATGATCGCTCAAACCAAGGCTGTCCCCTACAACCATTTCTTCTAAGAGATCCTCACTACCCACATCAAATCTAAAATGGCATCCCCTCTTGTTGGTTCTTCAAGGAATGGTGAAGGAATCCATCAGCTATCACATCTAGGAAAATCTGGTGAAGGAATCCATCAGCTATCACATCTAGGAAAATCTGAGCCCTATTATATTACTAGCACTTGTCCTCCAGTCTATATCTGGGAAGTTAAAGTCTCGGGCTGTAGTCCACGAAAGCTTATGCTCTAATAAATTTGTTAGTCTCTAAGGTGCCACAAGTACTCCTGTTCTTCTTTTTGCATGATCACACAATTCCCATTAGTATTTACTTCATTAAAAACATTGAAGAGGTCTCTATCCCTATCCAAATCAGACTCCTGTTCTAACAGACAGCAAACCCCCCAAAGACAGGGATAGAGCCCAGGAATCGAGATGGTGGGGAAATTTCATTGAAACCGTTTCTGTCCGAAAATCCCATTCAAACTAAACCAGTTTGTTTCTTGAAATCATATCAAGTGGCATGAAAATTCTTTGCAAAAATATTTTGTTGCAAAACAAAAGCATCTTCTGTGTCACAGTGTGTTAAATTGTCTCGTCGCACACAAAGAGGAGACACTTAGATCTCAAAAATTAGATAAGATGTTTCAGTCTGAGCTAAGTAGTTGCTGCTCTTAACAATTGCAACATAATAAAATACAAATAAAATAGACTATTTCAGCCATTCTATTATGTCATAATCTGATCTGAGTAAACATGATAGGACACCTCATCTTATGCACTGCTCCTAGTGACACTCTCCAATAGATCCCCATCCTCCACCCGCCGGGAGGTAGGTAGGGGCGGATTGTTATCCCTACTTGAAAGAGGGAGAAGCTAAGGCTGAGAAAGGAGAATTGACATGTCTTAGGTCACACAGTCAGTCCGTGGCAGAGTTGGGAATAGGACCCAAGAGCCCTGATTTTCAAACTAACCATCGGATCTTGAATTTCAGACATTGAATGACCTGAATAAAGTGCTCTCAAGTGACTTCCAGACCAGCAAGAGTTCATAGTAATTATTCAGCAAGTATTTTAGGAGAACTGGAATGGTAGAGAAAATAATGAACTGCAGAGAAGCAGCAAAATTTGTCAAACATATGACTGGTTATGACTATTTACTTGGTCTTAAAAGAAAACAACAGGGACCTGAGTCTCCTCCCTGTCAATAACCCCCTGCTCAGCCAATCAGGGTAGAGACCGAGGGGCAGGAGGATGAGGGTTCTCACCAGAGAGCCCAAAGGATGGCCCGGGTCACTGCTGGGGATCACTGTCTGAGCACTATTTCAGCCCCACATTTTTCGGTGGACCTCCCACAATGGGAGTTGTAGAGCACCCCCCACAACACACACACACCCCTCCTGGTGGTGGGAGGGGAACAGGGGAAAGGACAAAAGAAGTAAGAGATGAAGAGAAAGGAGGGAGGGATGGAGGAAAAGGTAAAAGAAAAAGGACAAACCTTAATGTCCCCAGAGATTCTAAGGCACAAAATCCCAGGTGGGGAATAAAATTTGGCCACCTTAAGCTAGTGTTTTCCGTGCCTAAAATTCAGCTGGCGCCAGATGCATCAGACTGAACAGGTTCCAAACCTCTCGGAGGCTCTTACCTTCTAAACAGGGACGTCTGTTTTCTAGTAAAATCAGTAAAAGGAAAGGAGAAAACTCGAAAGAGACTCCTGTTCGTACTCACATACATGAACCCAAATACTCTCTCAGACCTCAAAGAGAGATCTCGAGAAGGAGACTTGCTGAAGCAAAGCCACAGGGGTCTCTAAGGTTTCTCTGGCCCTGCGCCCCTGTCCTGCCTGGCTGATGTCAGCATCCCTCTTTGAGGTCACCACCTCCCTAACACCTTTGACCAATAGGCTTGCAAAAGGCCTTTGTTATGTCACTGCCACACCCAACCAAACCCTGAAGTGCTAATGTCCTGCTGCTGGCCTGACACTTGGAAGGTTTGAGCTACTCTCTGTGGATCACCCCACTCAATGCATCTTCATTCTAGGAAGCAAGCCGGATAGACAGAAAAACATCAGAGGCTGCTCCCAATGCTACACTCAGTGTTTCCAAAATTAGGAGACTTTATGGCCAGAAGAGACCTTTAGACCATCTCATCTAACCCCCTGCATATCATAGGCTTCCTGTATAGTACAATAGTTACTTTTTGGGCACACACATTCCAGAAAGGCATCTAGTCTTAATTCAATGACATCAAGAGATGGAGAATCCACCACTTTCCCTTTTAGTGAGTGCCAGGGGGCTTCATTTCCCCTTCCACTAGTTCCCCATTTACAGTGAGCCAGAGCAGTACCTGCAGCAGGGAGCGGGAGTTGCTGAAGGCCTCAGAGGCACAACCCCTGCAGTGTCTCCGGCACCTGGCGCAAGTGCCGGATGATGCGCAGCTGATGCATCACTTTGGCCGTGACGTCCTCCTGCTGCAAGGGAACGAGAACCTGTCAGAGACTCAAACACCCCGAGGAATCAGGGGGAATTAAGGCCACCTGGAACCAGCAGTATTTCCACCCAGCACCTGCCCACCACTGAGGGATGAATTCACCTCCTGAACCCCAGAATGGAGTCTTCTTGTCCTTTCTAGTAACCTCCAGTGCCAACCCCGCTCCTTGTAGGGTGAGCTCCTGCTACCTCCCCCTCAGTGCCCTTGACAGCTGTTCCACCTCCAAACCACAGCCCAAGTTATCAGAACCCTCTTCTCCACCCCCACCCAGGTTGGGCAAGGAGGCGGCTCTAGCGGGGGGGCAGGAGGGATTCTGGCAGCAGTCAAGTGGGTTGCGGGGAGGTTGAGATCTTGCCCCAAGTCATCCCAGACACTCATGCTAAGCCACAGGATGGCAGCATCTAGTGTCAGTGGAGTCCAAGCGCTATTTCAGCCCACAGTTTTGGATGAACTTCCCACAAGGGGAGGTGAAGAGCACCCCAGCAACACACACACACCACTGCTGGTGGTGGGAGGGGAACAGGAGAAAGGACAAAAGAAGTAAGAGATGAAGAGAAAGTAAGGAGGGATGGAGGAAAAGGTAAAACGAAAAGGACAAACCCTAATGTCCCCAGTGATTCCACGGGACAAAATCCCAGGTGGACTATAAAATTCTGCCACCTTGAACTAATGTTTTCCATGCCTAAAATTCAGCTAGCACCAGGTGGATCAGACTGAACAGGTTACAAACATCTCCGAGGCTCTGACCTTCTTAACAGGGACGTCTGTTTTCTAATAAAATCAGTAAAAGGAAAGGGGAAAACTCAAAAAAGGTTCCTCCTCGCACTCACCTACGTGAACCTTAATACTCTCTCAAAGAGAGACCTCGAGAAGGAGAATTGCTGAAGCTAAGCCACAGGGGTCTCTGAGGTTTCCCTGGCTCTGCGCCCCTGTCCTGCCTGGCTGATGTCAGCATCTCTCTGGGAGGTCACCACCTCCCCACCACCTTTGACCAATAGGCTGAGGTCCTGCAAAAGGTCTTTGTGATGTCACTGCCACACCCACCCATCCCCGGAAGTGCTTATGTCCTGCCGCTGACCGGACACTTTGAAGGTTTGACCTACTCCCTGTGGATCACCCCACTCAATGCCTGTTCATTCTAGGAAGCAAGCCGGCTAGACAGTAAAACATCAGAGGCTGCTCCCAACACTACACTCACTTTTAACAAAATTAGTAGACTTTATGTCCAGAAGAGACCTTTAGAGCATCTCATCTTACCCCCTGCATATCATGGGCTTCCTGTATAGCACAACAGTTATTTTTTTGGAAAACACATTCCAGAAAGGCATCTAGTCTTCATTCAGTGACATCAAGAGATGGAGAATGCACCACTTTCCCTTTTAGTGAGTGCCAGGGGGCTCCATTTCCCCTTCCACTAGCTCCCCATTTACAGTGAGCCAGAGCAGTACCTGCAGCAGGGAGCGGGAGTTGCTGATGGCCTCAGAGGCACAGCCCCTGCAGTGTCTCAGGCACCTGGCGTAAGTGCCGGATGATGCGGAGCTGGTGCATCACTTTGGCCGTGACGTCCTCCTACTGCAAGGGAACGAGAACCTGTCAGAGACTCAAACGCCCCGAGGAATCAGGGGGAATTAAGGCCACCTGGAACCAGCAGTATTTCCACCCAGCACCTGCCCACCACTGAGGGATGAATTCACCTCCTGAACCCCAAAATGGAGTCTTCTTGTCCTTTCTAGTAACCTCTAGTGCCAACTCCCTGATACCAGACACCTCTGTGTTCTTGGGGAACCAGGGTGCAGTCTCCAGCCTGACTCATGAAAGACACCCCCCCACCACCTCTGCTTAAACTAAAACCCATCAGAGGAAAAAACTTGCAGAGAGCAGTGAAGGGCATTGGGTGACACACCTAGACCCCTCCTGACAAGGGTGACAAGATAAAGACATCTCCATTAGCATACAGAATGGAGAGCAGAGACAACTCCCCTAGCCTCATCTGCATGAAAGATGAGACAGGAAGACATCTCAATTTACATACAGAATGGAGAACAGAGAACCACAGTGAACTCTGGGACCAGAAAAAGCAGGGAAGCACTGCATCATGGGAATCTCTGCTCCAGATGCTAATGAACCTATGGCTGCACACACCTGGCTCAGCAATTATCAGACCAATTCTATTAATGAATCCTTAATTGATATCCAAATACTGAAGTAGCCTAGTTGCATTGTGAGCTCCCTGGAAGAAAACACCACCCATAGCCAAGAGTGATCAGTTCCTATTGTCTAGTCTAAAGAAACCCCTTGAGTCATCAGTTTACCTATAAACAAATCTAGTGTTCTCCCTTGAACAATTGCAATTTCTCTACAAAAAACCCTACTCACTCTGTAGTCAGGGTTCTGATGCTTAGATCCAAACTATGCATCAGTTCCACTGGAACTCTATCTTCTCCTGCCTGATCGTGCTAGCAGCTCTGCCTGTCTCCTACATTCAGGACCCTCTGCAACCACCATCACCTGGGAACTGCGACCAGTTCAAGCCTCATGGAGTGGGTGAGATCCCCCCTCTTTCTCTCTCTGTGTTTTCCTTTCTACCTTAGGTATTAACCTTTAATAATGTATGTTATGTTGGTTTAGCTCTCCTTGTGTAGTTATCACTATTATTCAATAAATAACTTTTATGGTTAACTTGGTTGCTTCTCTCTCTGTTGCTGAACTTTACTCTTTTGTGTTTTTAGCTTCCCCCATTCACTCTACAGCAACGCTTCTTTTACCTAAACTAAAGATCCCTGCAGCGCCCAAAATACTGTGGGGTTTGCTCATCAAGTAGGTTACTGCCAGTACAATTGTGTTGGGGGAGTGGGGTTAGAGACGTGCTGAATCTGGGACGCATAAGAGTAACAGCTTGAAAGTGCTGCTTGACCCAGTCTATGGAGCCCAGGGGCATATAAGGAGAGGTAGCTTGAAAGTGCTGCTTCATCCAGCCCAGTGAGTCCAGAGACATAGAAGGGGTCAGCTTGGCAGTGCTGATTAACCCGGTCTGCTCACACTTGTTCTGTTAATGTATGTGTGGGTGTGTGGGTGTTCATCCGGTTCTGGGGCTGGAGTAACCCAGCCCTAGGGAGCCTAGGTCCTGCAGGATAGCTCCACTGGGAGGGGACTTGCAGAAGGGAGAAGTAGAGCTTCATATGAAAAAACAAGTGACACAAGCAGTACATTGATAGAATTACAGAACCCCCTTCCCCAGAAGAGTAACCCGAATAAATCAGCATACCCCAAAGAAATGGGCACATCTGGTAACACCCCCTCCTTGTAGGGTGAGTTCCTGCCACCTCCCCCTCAGTGCCCTTGACAGCTGATCCACCTCCAAACCATAGTTCAAGTTCTCAGAACCCTCTTCTTCACCCCCACCCAGGTTAGGCAGGGAGGCGGCTCTAGCAGGGGGGTCAGGAGGGATTCTGGCAGCAGTGAAGTGGGTTGCGGGAAGGTTGAGATCTTGCCCCAAGTCATCCCAGACACTAATGCTAAGCCACAGGATCGCAGCATCTAGTGTCAGTGGGGTTCACGTGGCTCAGACCAGACACCTGGGCTGGGGACCCGCCCCCATAGTACTGGTCGAGTGCGTGGCCCAGGGTGTTCACAGCCCCCTCCTCACCCCTCCCTGAGCCCAGCCTGGCGCCTCACCTGGAACAAAGCAGCAGCGCCCATCAGCCTCACTGCTGCCTGAGTCCCAGGTGCTGCTGCTGTCCCCTGGGGAGTGGGCCGAGCTGCTGGTGCTGCGACAGGGATCCTCCACCTCCTGCCCTGGGGAGGCTGGAAGGTCCTCAGGGACTAGGCAGGGCGATGCCTCCTGCTGAGAATCAGGGCTGGGCTCTTGGGGCCGGTGCTTCCCACACAACAAGCCCCAGAGCCACCCTGCCCGGCTCCCCTTCGGGGCTGGGTCCTGCCTGCGCAGCCACATCCTGGGCCAGCTCCATTTCGGCCTGGCCGGTGGCTCTCTCACCTCAACGCCTGCGCCAGGAGTGGCTTTCCTCTGCCAGAAGGCTGGGCACTTCCACCTCCTCGCTCAGCGGGGAGCTCCTTCCCCGCCAGCAGGGACGGAGAAGCCGCTTTGCTCCTGGGGAAGATGGCAGCTGCTTCCCTCAGGCTCTGGGGCCACCTGCAGAGCCTTCTTCCTGAACTTCCTCAGGACCCTGGACAGCCTGGAACTGAGCGGGGAGCAGGCGTGAGTCTGGGGTCAAGGCAGCCTCTCACTAACCAGCCTTTTTGGTCCCTCCCCATCCCTGCCAAAGCCAGAGCCTGAATAAAGTGCTCTCAAATGAGCTCCAGACCAACAACAGTTCATGAACTGCGCAGAGACAATTAATGTAGAGAAGCAGCAAAATTCGTCAAACAGATGACTGGTTATGATTTATTTACTTGTTCTTAAAAGAGAACAACAAGGACCTGAGTCTCCTCCCTGTCAATAACCCCCTGCTCAACCAATCAGGGTAGAGACTGAGGAGCGGGAGGCTGAGAGTTCTCACCAGAGAGCCCAAAGGAAGGCCCAGGTCACTGGTAGGGATCACTGTCTGAAGACTATTTCAACACCACTTTCTTGGGTGGACCTCCCACAATGGGAGATGCAGAGCACCCCCCGCAACACGCAACACACACACTCACACTCACACACACACACACTCACACCTCCCGGTGGTGGGAGGAGAACAGGAGAAAGGACAAAAGAAGTAAGAGATGAAGCGAAAGGAAGGAGGGATGGAGGAAAGGTAAAACGAAAAGGACAAACCCTAATGTCCCCAGTGATTCCACGGGACAAAATCCCAGGTGGGCTATAAAATTCTGCCACCTTGAACTAGTGTTTTCCATGCCTGGAACTCAGCTGGCACCAGGTGGATCAGACTGAACAGGTTACAAACCTCTCCGAGGCTCTTACCTTCTCAACAGGTATGTCTGTTTTCTAGTAAAATCAGTAAAAGGAAAGGAGAAAACTCGAAAAAAGCTCCTCCTCGCGCTCACGTACGTGAACCCTAATACTCTCTCAGTCCTGAATGAGAGACCTCGAGAAGGAGACTTGCTGAAGCAAAGCCACAGGGGTCTCTGAGGTTTCCCTGGCACTGCGCTCCGTCCTGCCTCGCTGATGTCAGCATCTCTCTGTGAGGTCACCACCTCCCTACCACCTTTGACCAATAGGCTGAGGTCCTGCAAAAGGCCTTTGTGATGTCACTGCCACACCCACCCATCCCCTGAAGTGCTAATGTCCTGCTGCTGGCCTAACACTTTGAAGGTTTGAGCTGCTCTCTGTGGATCACCCCACTCAATGCGTGTTCATTCTAGGAAGCAAGCCGGCTAGACAGTAAAACATCAGAGGCTGCTCCCAATGCTACACTCAGTTTTTCCAAAATTAGTAGACTTTATGGCCAGAAGAGACCTTTAGAGCATCTCATCTAACCCCCTGCATATCATGGGCTTCCTTTATAGCACAACAGTTACTTTTTTGGAAAACACATTCCAGACATCCAGGATAAAATGATAAGGCGTATCATTGAACAGAGCGAGCAGCCCAACTAAACTGGCTGTGAGCTCCAGGAAATAACAATTCTAGTGGCAGGAAGCTGAAGCCAGACAAAATATGGTGCAAATTTTTCACAATGTGTGTACTTAAATCACTGGAACAAGGGACATGGTAGAGTCTCCATCTCCTGTAGTCCTTCAATCAGAATTGTAAGTCTCTTCCTTAAAAATAAATACATTAATAAATAATTGCTCTAGCTCACCCATAAGTTACTGGGCTGGATGCAGGAATCACTGGGAGAAATTCTCTGGCCTGTGTCATACAGAGGGTCAGATTAAATGATCATAAAAGTGCCTTCTGGCCTTAACATCTATGACTCTATGGAATGTATGAGGGGCTGAGGATTAGAAACCTTAAGTGCCAAGTTGCAGTAGCAGGTGAGTAGTTACTCCATAGCCTTAGTAAGGAAGGGGAGGACATGTGGCCTATTGCCTCCCCCCCCCCCCCCCCCGCGCGCTCTCTCTCTCACACACACATTTGCGACCAGGATTCGTATGACAATAGTCTACAGAGATGACATAAATAAATAAAAATAAAATAAATTAATGGAGATATCCTATCTCCTAGAACTGGAAGGGACCTTAAAAGGTCATGGAGTCCAGCCCCCTGCCTTCACTAGCAGGACCAAGTACTGATTTTTCCCCAGATCCCTAAGTGGCCCCCTCAAGGATTGAACTCATAACCCTGGGTTTGCAGGCCAATGCTCAAACCACTGAGCTATCCCTCCCCCAATAGAGATGACAGATTGCGCCAGTGGTAAAAATAAGTGCCAGCAGCTTAAGAGTTAACAGTCTCAGACCCACGCAGATGAAGATTTAACAGCAATCAGTGCTGTAATTCTCTACTCATGCCTCTGGCCTGTTTGTTTGAGAAGTTCAGTTATTTATTGGGACAAGTTTAAAGAATGAAGCAAGGGTGATGCAGCAGTATATTGTATTTATAGTCTCTTTAAAATTAGTTGTTTAATCACCAGAAAGCCTCCCATTATCAGGGGTCTCTCACATGAAGTAGATACACGCAGAGGCTGTATGCTGAAAGTTTGTAGGAGCCATCTTGTCATGTTATAACGAGAGTTCTGGTTTAAACTTTATATCCCTGGTCCTGCTCTGTTTCCTGAATTCTGTAGCACACTCATAAGGAAGATACTCTCAGTTGCCTGGGAATGCTAGAAAGCAAGATACTCCTAGTGTAAATACAGTTATACTGGCAAAGCTGTGACCATTCCCCGTAAAACTTGATTTGCTCAGGGTGGGTGAAATAAGGTGATACAAAGTCACTTTGCTGGTATAAACCACCGGGACCATTTTGCTGGTATAGTTTATGTAGTAGGAAGAGGGCCTGAAACATAAGCCCTTGTATCAGAGGCCTGGTGTGAGGCCCGAGGCCTGAATTAGGGTGACCAGATGTCCCGCTTTTATAGGGACAGTCCCGATTTTTGGGTCTTTTTCTTATATAGGCTCCTATTACACCCCACCCCCGTCCCGATTTTTCACTGTCTGGTCACCCTAGCCTGAACTAAAGTAGTTTTGTTGATATAAAGCAAAGAAGCAAAGTCGGGTTTTGCCTGCTTGCAAGCAGACAGAATCTGGCAAGAATAGGGCTGATATTGCAGAAACACACATTCCTACGTAGTGTTAGGCACAAATATATGCAAACACATTCCAGAAAGGTGGCACCAGAACACCTGGATAGCAAACACGTTCCCCAAAGAGAACAGGATCACACTGACCCATCTTAAGGAAAAAGTCAAGATGACAGCATGATGGATAGAGATTTTTTGATCGAACCAACATGTACAAGGTAATGGGTGGCTCCTGGATACATCAATGGGTGGCACCCTAATACGTCAGAGCGTGGCACCCTGGTACATCAGGAGTAATGAGTAACTTGTTTGTATCTTGACAAGTTTCAGAGTAACAGCCGTGTTAGTCTGTATCCGCAAAAAGAAGAACAGGAGTACTCCTGTTCTTCTTTTTGTTTGTATCTGTGTATAAAGATGTATCTCAGAGAGGGTGTCTTTGTCTGGCCGAGGGGAAAATGGAAAGTCGGGGCCATTCACTGAGCTGGTCCATTGCCACAGGCAATGTGTTAGTGTACCTGTAAGCATTGAGCCAGGGCATTAGTACCATGCCTCGTCAGCAATAAACCTGACCAAGTACCTTTGCTGAAAACCGAGTCTGTGAATTTATTGGGTGGTTCAATCACAGCCTGCTGTCCCTGCTATCTGCGCAGAGCTGGAAAGCATGCTGAAAGAACACACACACAGCCAAATATCTATCAACATCTGAAGACAGTGTACTCTGGCATAGCTACTAGGAACAAACTCCTAGGGTAGACCTGGGCTGTAGCACCATGGGCTGCTGCAGGTTTTCGTGACTACGTTGCTAAACAAAGACCTTGTGAAGCTGCAGTGATTTAACACAAGGTGTAAGTTGAAAACCATCTAGTTAAACTGGTGCAAAAAGCCACCTGAAACTGATTTTTGTGTAAGAGAGGCCTTTTGTTTTATTGTTTATTTTAACTCAGTTTGGAACAGGTTTAACTAAACCAGTGATAGCTGCCTTTAAACCAGGGGTCTCAAGGTCCCGGCCTGCGGGCCATCTGTGGCCCAAGAACCTCCCCACTGCGGCCTGCGGAGGAGAAACGCATGCAGACACGCTGCCAGCAATGTTTGCTGCAGGCGCGGCCCCTGCAGCTTCCATTGGCTGGGGGAGAGGGACAGAGATACCACCACTAATGGCTGGGCAGAGTCAGCCATGGAGGCAGCATCATTAGTTGCCGGGCAGAATCAGCCATGGAGGCAGCATCATTAGTTGCCGGGCAGAGTCAGCCATCGAGGCAGCATCACGTTTTTCCACAATGAATATAAACAAGTCAAAATACCGAACACAACTATCTGATGCACACCTTGCTGCAATCCTGAAGGTTTCAACTGCACAGTCACTGAGGCCAAACATCAACAAACTGACACAACTGAAGCATTGCCAGGTGTCTGGCAAACACTAAAAACTCTCTGGCAGGCGAAGAATTGTATAAAGTTGCATAACAGTTTTATTATTTCTAAGAAACTCAAAATAAAAAAATACAATATAAACGTTTCTTGTCTGAGCACCATCTTCAGTGACACTAGTGGCCCACTGGGAGGATTTGAGGACTGGCAGTGGCCCTAAGGTAAATTGAGTTTGAGACCCCAACTTTAAACGGATGTAGGAGCGTCCACATAGGAGTTCGCACTCATCTAAATAAACTGGATTAAAAACCAATTTAATTTAAACTGATACAACTTTCCCATGCAGAGAAGGCCAGAGGCTCTAAGGCCTGGTCTACACTTAAAATGTAGATTGACACAGCTATGTCACTCAGGGGTGTGAAGAATTACAATAGAGTGCTTCTATTGAGCTAGCTCCTGTTGCTTGGGAAGGTGGATTACCTACAGCAATGGGAAAACCCTGCCATCACTTTAGTCTGCATCTGCACTATGGGGTTGCAGCGGCATAGCTAGAGTGCCACTGTAGCCCCCCTAGTGTAGGAAAGCCCTAAGTCACATTCTGGCAGCCTCATTGTGAAAAGGCACCAGGAGCTGCTTGGCAGCTCTGCCTGTGGAGATCATGGTGTATTTATTACCTAACTGAATATTATCTCATTCTTTGCTGAGCAGTGGAAGCTGAGACCAAAAGGGTGAAATCCAATAAGGTTTATTACGACAACAATGAAGCAACACCCATATTTACACTTCCTGTTTCCTGTTGGCTTCTAAACAAAGACTACAGCTCTCAGCAATCAATGCTGGATCTAACAACACCACATTTCCCTCGTCTTAGAACAAACTCAATCTTACGGCAGTAATACTAATCCAATAACCTGCTACTATAATAAACATAAATAATGTAATTAGCAAATAAACAATAACTAAGAAGTAGTTATGTAACTGTAATTAGAATTCTAGTTATAATAGAAGACTGTTCCTTTAATAATTACAGAACACAGTCTCTAGCCAATACAGTTGGCTGTCAGACTCTGACAGCATATTTGTCAGGCCCAATATCCTGTCAGTTATCCTGTACTGTCAGCAGCAAAGGGCTAGTTAGATAGTCTGAAACATTGCACTATGTCTTAGTAAGCAGGGGCAAGATGAATAGTGCTCCAGACTGACCATCTGACAGCTTGTAAGCGTGAGGTCCTTGTGACGGGGTCCCTGGGGTGCAACATGGACTGTGGGACCACTGAGCCCTCTGTCCCTCCAACATGGGGTGCCCCTCACACTGTGATGCTGTGTCAAGCCACATACCCCTGGCAGGCACTACCCTTACACAGCCATCCATAGACAGCAACACACCCAGCTGAGTTACATGAATGCTTCTCCCAGTCATTCATGAACCAACAATAGGGAGGCTCCAGCCAATTCCCCCCCAGCTTCCCCAGCCAATTCCCCCCAGCTCCCCAGCCTTGCACCACAGAGCTGTACCATCTTGCCCTGGTCAGAAGCCTAACCAGAATAAGTTCATTACCCAGACTGCCCCTGCTTCGATGTAAACTGAGCTGAGATTTCCCAAGCACTTCAACCAAACCACACTGTTTTAGGTAAAATATAAACTACAGAAAGATAGATTTTAAGTGATTATAGGTAGCGAATGTAGAGATCAAAGTTGGTTACCTAAGAAATAAAAGTAAATTCACAATCTGAGTTCTATAAACTAAACAGGATAGGATAGTTCCTCAATACACAGGCTGGGACTCTTTTCCAGCCTGAAACCACCCTCCCACATACAAAGTCTTTGTCCTCCAAACATGTTTCCAGGTGTTGAGTTGTGGGGGGGAGTGAGGCCAAGTGATGATGTCACTTCCCCTCTTTTATAGTTTCTTCCAGCTTGTTGGAAAAATCCTTTGCTGTGGTGTGGGGATCAGGTAGTCTCCATTGGTCAAGCAGTCTCCATTGTCTACGTGTTCTCTCTGAGAAGTTTCCATTGTATACAGTTTCTGAGATCCTTTCCTTGATGGGTGTTGATGAGCCATTAACCCCTGTCTGCCTCCTCCATTGTTGCACCTGAAAGGTTGGTTGTGGGTGTTCCCAACCTCACAACATATTTCAGTAACACATACATAGCAAAACTTCATAACTTCCTATACCATGATAGCACATACAATCCAACAGGATATTAATGTTCAACAGATCAAGACTTTTAACATGATACCTCTCAAGGCAAACTTCGTACAAAACATATCATAATTCTACGACAGTGATGAATATGGGAGTTCCAGAGTGCTACTCTGAGGTACGGAGTGTCATAGTCCTTTTTAGAAACAATTTTCAGTGGGGAAGTGAACCTGGGTTCTCCTTTTCCTAACATTCCAGGTTTTCATACTTCTATAAACAAGCCACATTTGAATTTCAGTTCCCTGACCCCACAGCATTTATCTGCATCTTATATTTTTGTGGTTTTCATTGAACTGTTTGTCTGATATCCGGCAGCAATGATATATCAGATATAGGCCCATGTAATCCAGCAATGTTTAATTTAGTATGCATCTCTCTACCGTGCAATAATTCAGCAGGTGACTTTTGTGTTTGGCATGGCGTGTAGCCCTGTAGATTTAAAAGTAATCGTAGTGAAGGTTGTCCACACTTTTCTTTCCAACATAGCTGTCTCCAGACTGTCTTTCAAACTTCTATGGAATTGTTCAATTTCTCAATCAATTTGATTGTAATACATGATTATTTTCTACATGTAATGTTAAAGTGTCATAGAATCGTAGAAGATTAGAGTTGGAAGAGTCTTCAGAAGGTCAGCTAGTCCAACCCCCTGCTCAAAGCAGGACCAATCCCCAATTAAATCATCCCAGCCAGGGCTTTGTCAAGCTGGGCCTTACAAACCTCTATGGATGGAGATTCTACCACCTCCCTAGGTAACGCATTCCAGTGCTTCACCACCCTCCTAGTGACATAGTTTTTCCTAATATCCAACCTAGACCTCCCCACTGCAACATGAGATGATTGCTCCTTGTTCTGTCACATGCCACCACTGAGAACAGCCGAGCTCCATCCTCTTTGGAACCCCCCTTCAGGTAGTTGAAGGCTGCTATCAAATCCTCCTTCACTCGTCTCTTCTGCAGACTAAATAACCCCAGTTCCCTCAGCCGCTCCTCATAAATCATGCGCCCTTTCCCCCTAATCATTTTTGTTGCCCTCCGCTGGACTCTCTCCAATTTGTCCACATCCTTTCTGTAGTGGGGGTGCCCAAAACTGGACTGACCCCTGGGGCACTCCGCTTGTTGCCGGGTGTCAACTAGACATCAAGCCGTTGATCACTACCCATTGAGCCCGATGATCTAGCCAGCTTTCTATCCACCTTATAGTCTATTCATCCAATCCATACTTCTTTAACTTGCTGGCAAGAATGCGTGAGACTGCTTTGCTAAAGTCAAGCTATATCACGTCCACGACTTTCCCCATATCAACAGAGCCACTTATGTTCCCTTCTGCCAGAAAGGTTTCAAATTCCAGTGAGGAAAATTGTGTTCCATTGTCCAACACAAATTTTTCAGGTTCCCTTCCCTGCTAAAGACAATCGACACGAACTTGATGAGTGTAGCAGTGATGACATATAAATATAATAATGGACATATAATATCAATGGCAAGCTTTTCCCATATGGCATCTGGAAGAAGAACAGGCTGTAATGGTGGCACATGATCACCACCATTTTGTCATGTAACTGGCTAGTAATGCACGTTTTTACAGCTGCTTCAACCTGAGCATGCATTCTTGGCCCCAATACAGGTCACATAGACACTCTTTCATTCTGTCAGTCCCTTGATGTGTATCATGTGCCAGATGTATGAATTTTGTCTGCAGTGTGTCGGGTACAATCAACCAGTCAGTACCTCATAATACCCATCCGTCTAGTACAGAATTGTTTTGAGTACGCTACAGTAAAGGGGCTGTCATAACTATAAAGGGAAGGGTAACAGCTGTCCTGTGTACAGTACTATAAAATCCCTCCTGGCCAGAGACTCCAAAATCCTTTTCCCTGTAAAGGGTTAAGAAGCTCAGGTAACCTGGCTGGCATCTGACCTAAAGGACCAATAAGGGGACAAGATACTTTCAAATCTTTGCGGGGGGGGGGGGGGGGGGAAGGCTTTTGTTTGTGCTCTTTGTTTTGGGAGGGCGTTCGCTCTCGGGACTGAGAGGGACCAGACATCAATCCAGGTTCTCCACATCTTTCTAAACAAGTCTCTCCTATTTCAAACTTGTAAGTAAATAGCCAGGCAAGGCGTCTTAGTTTTCCTTTGTTTTCTCAACTTGTAAATGTACCTTTTACTAGAGTGTTTATCTTTGTTTGCTGTACTTTGAACCTGAGACTAGAGGGGAGTCCTCTGAGCTCTTTAAGTTTGATTACCCTGTAAGGTTAATTTCCATACTGATTTTACAGAGATGATTTTTACCTTTTTCTTTAATTAAAAGCCTTCTTTTTAAGAACCTGATTGATTTTTCCTTGTTTTTAGATCCAAGGGGGTTGGATCTGTATTCACCAGGAGTTGGTGAAAGGAAGGAGAGGGAATGGTTAATCTCTCCTTGTTTTAGATCCAAGGGGGTTGGATCTGTATTCACCCGGAGTTGGTGGGAGGAAGGAGGGGGGATGGTTAATTTCTCCTTGTTTTAAGATCCAAGGGGTTTGGATCTGTATTCACCAGGGAATTGGTGAAAGGTTTCTCAAGGCTTCCCAGGGAGGGAATCCAATTGGGAAATGGTGGCAGCGGACCACAGCTAAGCTGGTAGTTAAGCTTAGAAGTTTTCATGCAGGCCCCTACATTTGTACCCTAAAGTTCAAAGTGGGGATACAGCCTTGACAGGGGCAAAGCTGGATCAAGCATTTGGGGTTGTGTAGCCATTTTGTTATCAGCTGTTCCTGCAATCTTTGTTGAATGGGGCATGCTAAGTAAGCAGCTTTGAATTATTCTTGTGTAACGGATGTGGGGGTGCCTGCTATAAGTGCAACTACATTGTCACCATCTGTCGGCAAGGGCAGGCAGGACAAGCATCACATTTTGAATTCCCAGCCTTTATTCTGTGACATACATGAAAGACAGTAGTCTTGCTGACCATCTAGCAATCTGGCCTCCCACTCATCCAAGTCCTTTAGAAGTTAACAGTGTCGTCAAAGAGCTATGATCTGTATGCGACTTGAAAGTCTGGCCCCAGAACTAAGTTCTCCATTTTTCCATAGTCCATAGCAAGCAAGTGCTTTCTTTTCAACAGATGAATACTTCCTCTCAGCTTCTGTAAGTGTTCTTCAAGCAAATGCAACATCGTCCTCCATGTTGTCATCCTGGATTTGAGTAAGTGTTGCTCACAGTCTGTAGTCTGAGGCAGGGTCAAACAATGCAAGTGCTGGACTATTTTCAATCAAATCTTTCACTGTTTCAAAACAACTTGTGCAACAGTCATCCAGGCCAAGCTCGAGATTCCCTGGAGTATGTTTGTAACGGTGACTGAAGTGTTGTTCAGAATAAACTTGGCATACCATGACATAAAAACTAAGAAAGCATGTAAGGTTTGTGTGTCTCTTGGAGGTGGTGGTTTTTAACCACCATGATGTGGTCCAGGTCAGGTTTCAATCCAGTCTCCAAAATTATGTGCCCCAGAAATAATAACTGTGTTTGTCAGAATTGGCATTTGGCGAAATTCAGTTTCAGCCCTGCAGTTTTGATGTGGTTTAGTACTAGGGTGACCAGATGTCCCGATTTTATAGGGACCGTCCCGATTTTTGGGTCTTTTTCTTATATAGGCTCCTATTAACCCCCACCCCCTGTCCTGATTTTTCACACTTGCTGTCTGGTCACCCTATTTAGTACTGCATGGAAATGTTTTTCATGTTCCTCACAAGTCTTCCCAAACACAATAATTTCATCCAAATAATACTGGACTCCAGGCTGATTCTTCAGAATCACTGACATTATTCTTTGGAAAATGCTGGGTGCCAATACAAGTCCATATGGTGCATGTTTCAAGTGGAATAGATCCTCAAGTGTAATAATGCTGTGAGATCTCTCTGTCCTCCTGTAGTATAACTTGGTGATATGCATTCTGTAGATCGAGAGTAGAAAATGTCTTTGTGTTACAAAGATCCACCAATGCTTCTTCTATGTGTGAGTGGATAGCTGTCAATCACAATGGCTTTATTAGGCTCCCTTAAATCTATGCTAAGACAAACACCTCCAGTCTTTCTCTTTATCACTACTATTGGTGAGACTCATTCAGATGATGCAATCTCTTCAATAACACCATTTTGTACTAATTTTTTAACCTCTTGTGCTACAGCATCCCTGACGGAGAATGGTAGAGAGGGAAATTCTGTCATACAGCTGTCACTTGAGGTCAACATTTAATTTCATGAGCAAATCCAAATGCACAGCCACTGGGGCTCCTCTGTACCATCCTCGTTAAGAGCAGAGACCAGAGTTTGTGCTGTAGTGGTGCCAGGTGGGGTAAAAGCAATGTGCCCATTGCCTGCCTACACTCGCTGTTTAGGATAGCAGTACCCCTAGGCATAGGACAGAATTCTGCCGGTACACATTATGTATCAAATGTCAGGGTTGCAGGTAGTCAACCAAGCACAGGGATGTGGTTCATCAAGTAGCACACTAGGGGTAAGCTCAGTTCAGTAACTGATACATGTCCAAAGTATTGCAAGCAAATCAATTCAGGTGGTCTAGAAAGTGCTGAGCCAGTGTTCAACATTCATTCCACCACCTGGGGCTTCACTCCTGGTGCAGCAGAGACATGAACAGCACACGTTATTTTATCCAGTGTCTGTGGAGCTGCTTCCATCCACACCCAATGCAGTAAGTTACCTCTGGCATGGTAACCGCACGGACTTGTTGATTAGGATGGGTTGCTTTAGCATACCTTAGGGAAATGTCCGCTGTTTTTGCAGGCCACTGAGCTCCCTCTGCAAACTTTCCAGTATAGTCCAGGGATCGGCAACCTTTGGCACACAGCCTGCCAGGGTAAGCCCCTGGCGGGCCTGGCTGGGCTGGTTTGTTTACCTGCTGCGTCCACAGGTTCGGCTGATCGCGGCTCCCACTGGCTGTGGTTCACTGTCCCAGGCCAATGGGGGCTGCAGGAAGCGGCGCAGCCCGAGGGATATGCTGGCCACCCTTCCCGCAGCCCCCATTGGCCTTGGATGGTGAACCGCGGCCAGCGGGAGCTGCGATCGGCCAAAGCAGCGGATGCGGCAGGTAAACAAACTGGCCCAGCCTGCTAGGGGCTTTCCCTGGCAGGTCACGTGCCAAAAGTTGCCAATCCCTGTGTAGTCTGTAGTGGGGTGTTACATTCACTGTGGTGACATTCTTTTCCTTGTGTGTTTTGAAATCACTGGGCGTGTTACTTCTCATTTACATTGCCCTTGTAATTTTTCAGTTGCCTTGTTGTAGTCCAGATGCAGTGGTTGCACGGCTTGCATCGCACCTGCTGTTCCCTGAGCTCATTCTATTCACCTCCACCATTGCTGACTCGATGTGATTAGCAATGGTTACAGCTTTCTGCCATTTCAATTCTGGTTCAAGCAGTAGATGTTCTCTGATACGAGGCACAGCTGTTTTCTCCATGAGCCGATCTCAAAGAATTTCATCTGCCATGTTGCCAAAAATCCCATGTGACAATCAGTTCCCTTAAAGCAGCAATATACTGATCTGTCAATTCCCCTGGTTTCCACGCTGGTGGAATTTATAGCATGCAGCTACCACATTCACTTTAGACACACACAAAAATGAATGCAGAGAGTGCTGTATCATAGTTATTCTTCAGAAGGGAAGAGTGTAACATATAGCTGCCCTTCTGCTCCAAGGCACTTACATAAGCAAAGCACATTTTCTTACTTCAGAGAGTTCTCTGTCATTAGCTGCAAGGACATCGTACTCAGATACTCTTATCCAAGCATTAAAAGCAATTGGAAGCTCTCCTAGGCTTTGAAGAAAGGGTGCAGGTGGATTCAGGGGCAGGAGAGCCATCCTAGTCACCACTTTGTTGAGCAGTGGAGGCCGAGACCAAAAAAGTGAAATCCAACATCAAACAGCTCCAGAAGCAGCTGCTGCAGCAGCCCCTGGCCTCAGCACATACAGATGCGCTTACCCTTCCTGCTAGTTCTCTAACCTCAAAGACTACAGCTCCCAGAAATCAATACTGTATCTAGCAATATCACACGGGGCTCTGCTAGGCCTTGTTTGCACACTGGGGGGAGTTGGGTTGGGGACTCTCAAGTATTCATAGAATGTCCCCACAAAGCATGGCAGGGGAGTTTGAGTGGGAGTTCAGTGGGAGGAGAAGGAAGGAGGCAAGCCCCTATTCCATAGGGGACAGTGAGTGAGTTTTTGTAATTTTGTGTGGGTTTTTTCTTTTTTTTTTCTTTTTTCTTCAGTTTGCAGAGGCTGGTAGGGCATAGTTTTTTGTGAGAGAAGCAGAGTTCAGATTAGGGGGCAGGGCTTCCCTGATTAGGCAGTGGGGCTTCTCTGAGTGGGGGTCTATAAAGGCAGCCAAGCAGCCATCCAGTGGCACAGGAACCAGCAAACAGAGCTGAAAACAGGGGCGTTTGAGTGGGAGGTTGGGGAAGGGAGTGTGTAGTGGTCTGTTTCTGCTTTGGTGTTCATTGTGGGGGGAATTTTGTTTGGGGATTTGTTATTTTCTCCATGACAGGAGCATAGGCGGGAAGGCTGTGACAGATACAGAGGCAGCAGTGGTAGTGAGACAAGGAATGGGTGAGACAATGAAGACAATCAGATGTGGAAGCTGCAGGATGTAAATTATCCGGAAGCGGGTACACAAAAAGAGCTTGGTTTGTATGAAATGCCGCTTGTTAGACTAGATGGAAGAGACGATCAGAGACTTGGAGATGCAAGTGGAAACTATGGTTGTTTAGTTTTGATGGGGATTCAAGCAGATGATGGAGGGAAGACAAGAGAAGGCTGAAGGGAAAAGTCAAGACTGGCAGATGCAAGCTGCACTGATGAACTCTGAGGGGAGACTGCTGGATGAGGAATGCGGCCACTGGAAGCATGTGACTATGAGAACCAGGCAGAGGGAAAGACTGGCTAATGAAGGAGAAATAGAGCTCAGGAATAGGTTTGCTGAGTTGGAAAATGAAGAAGGGGCACAGCAGGCAGTCACAGAAGGTGGGAGGTCAAGGAAGAAGAGAAGAACGGCTAGTCCTATAAGAAGAGGGGAAGGATACAGGATGACTCACAAAAGGTTGCAAGTGTGAACAAAAGACAAGAGGACTTGCAATCAGAAGGAACAGGAGGAAGCAGGGCCAGCTCCAGGCACCAGCACAGCAAGCTGGTGCTTGGGGCGGCTCATGGAAGGGGGTGGCACGTCCGGCTCTTCAGCGGCAATTCGGCGGCAGGTCCCTCAGTCCCTCTCGGAGGAAAGGACCTGCTGCCAAATTGCCGCAGAAGAATGAAGCGGCGCGGTGGGGCTGACGCCGAAGTGCCGCCGATCGCGATCGCGGCCGCGGCTTTTTTTTTTTTTTCCCGCCACTTGGGGTGGCAAAATCCCTGGAGCTGGCCCTGGGAGGAAGGACAGAAAATCACAACAAAACCAAGAAAAGGAAGGTCTACATGATTGGGGACTCCCTACTAAGAAGAACAGACAGGCCTGTCACCAGAGCTGATCCGGAGAACAGACGAATGTGCTGTCTGCCAGGAGTTAAGATACAGAATGTGGACCGGAGGCTGAAAAGAATTCTAATGGAAGCAGTAAAGAATTAACTGATTGTCCTTCACATGGGGAACAAATGATACTGCTAGATTCTCACTGAAATGCACCAAAGGAGACTATGCCAAGCTGGGGAAGATACTTAAAGAAATGGAGGCTCAGGTGATCTTCAGTGGGATTCTGCCTGGCCCTAAAGGAGGAGAGTGAAGGCAAGACAAGATTATGATGATCAACAGATGGCTCAGGCAGTGGTGCTACAAAGAGGGTTTTGGGATATTTCATGACTGGGATGCATTCACGGACGGAGGACTGTTCTCATGGGATGGACTCCACCTGAATAGGGAGGGAAATAGACTGCTGGGGTGGAGGATGGCACAACTGATTAAAAGAGCTTTAAACTAGGAACTCGGGGGGAGACTGCTGGGAGATGCTCATGTAATCCTCATGCCTTATTCTAATATTGACCGGCAGGAAAGTCAAGAGAGAATACTCCAATGGGGAAAGGAAGAGCAGTATGTAGGAGAATGGACAGTAAGAGGAAAGATAGTGCCAATACCAATGAAGCTAAAGTCAAGTAGGCAATACTGTAAGTAGAATAACTGTACTCAATCGGGTGAGGAATCTGAGTGAAGCCAAGCAGCAACAGTTAAGATGTTTGTACACCAATCCAAGGAGCCTGGGTAACAAAATAGAGGAACTAGAACTACCAGTGCAGGAAGTGAAACCAGATATTATAGGGTTAACGGAAACATGATGGAATAGTAGTCATGAGTGGAGTACAGGAACTGAAGGGTACGTGCCGTTCAGGAAAGACAGAAATAAAGGCAAAGGTGGTGGAGTAGAATCGTATATTAATAAGTAGTTAAACTGTAAAGAAATCAGAAGTGATGGAATGGATAAAACAGAGTCTGTTTGGGTCAAAATCACTTTGGAGAAAAAAGCTACCAGAGGCTCCCCTGGATAGTGCTTGGGGTATGCTAGAGACCCCCTCCCCCACACATCTGATTTGGATATGGATAGAGACCTTTTTATGATTATGGGAGACTTTAACTTCCCAGATATAGATTGGAGGACAAGTGCTACTAATAATAGTAGGGCCCAGATTTTCCTGGATGTGATAGTTGACAGATTTCTTCACCAAATAGCCACCAAACCAAAAGAGCTGATGCTATTTTAGATTTGGCATTCATGAGTAGTGAGGACCTCTTAGAACAGCTAGTTGTAGGAGACAACCTTGGTTCAAGTGATCATGAGCTAATTCAGTTTAAACTAAATGGAAAGATAAAAAATAGATCTGCAATTAGGGTTCTTAATTTCAAAAGAGCAAATTAAAAAAAGTAAGGGAATTAGGGAACTGGACTAGACTGAGGAACTCAAGGATCTGACTGTGGAGGAGGCTTGGAATTACTTTAAGTCAAAGTTGCAGAAACTATCTGAAGCCTGAATCTCAAGCAAGGGGAAACATTTGTAGGGAAGGGTTACAGACCAAGTTGGATGAGCAAGCATCTCAAACTATTAAGAGAAAGCAAAAAACCAACAAGGAATAGAAGATGGGATGGATCAGTGTGACACTCTTTACCTCAAATTAGCACCCTGGACCCCTCATATTCACTATTATCATGTGATTTGGTTTGTTTTGTAAAAAGTATGCCTTGTGAAGTATCATTTTAAAAGTGTGGATCTGTTGGACCTTAATATACTGTGGATTTTATGTACTATCATTGTATGTGAAGTTATGAAGTATTGCTATACATGTTACTGAAATATGTTATGAGGTTGAGAGATGCCCACAGCTGGACTTTCAGTAGGGACAAAGAAGCCGCCACCACTGGCCAGACAGGTGTTAATGGCTCATCAACACCCAGCCTTCTATCTCAGAGACTTCTTGTAGAAGGCACATATGCAATGGGGCAACCTAACTCACGTTACAGCAAGGATCTTTCTAGCATCCTGAAGAAAGCATAAAAAAGAGACAGTGACCATCTCTTGGCCTCTCTCCCCACCACCTCCATCTCAACACCTGGAAGATCGTCTGGAAGAGAATGGTCCCAGGCTGGAAGGGTGTCCAGTCCGTGTATTAAGGAACTGTAAGCTACCTGTAGGATCTGTTAGGGTGAGAGACAACTTGATTCAAATCTTACTTAGTCTGTTAAAGTTAAAATTTAGACTGCATTTCTATATTTATTACTTAGGTAACCAACTTTGATTTCATAGAATCATAGAATCATAGAATATCAGGGTTGGAAGGGACCTCAAGAGGTCATCTAGTCCAACCCCCTGCTCAAAGCAGGACCAATTCCCAGCTAAATCATCCCAGCCAGGGCTTTGTCAAGCCGGGCCTTAAAAACCTCCAAGGAAGGAGACTCCACCACCTCCCTAGGTAACGCATTCCAGTGTTTCACCACCCTCCTAGTGAAATAGTTTTTCCTGATATCCAACCTGGACCTCCCCCACTGCAACTTGAGACCATTGCTCCTTGTTCTGTCATCTGCCACCACTGAGAACAGCCGAGCTCCATCCTCTTTGGAACCCCCCTTCAGGTAGTTGAAGGCTGCTATCAAATCCCCCCTCATTCTTCTCTTCTGGAGACTAAACAATCCCAGTTCTCTCAGCCTCTCCTAGGCTCCTAGATTTCTAGGCCTGCTACTTATAATCACTTAAAATCTTAGTTAGCCTTTTTTGCATCTCCATCACATTGTTGACTCATATTTAAGGCTAAGATTTTGGTATGGGTATTTTTAATAAAAGTCATGGGCAGGATGTGGGCAATAAGCAATAAATCATGGAAGCCCAAGCCCCGCTATATGGGGCTGGAGCCTGAGCTCCACCTCCCAGGGCTGAAGCCTTAGCTCTGCCGCCCGGAGCTGAATCATAATTTTCAGGAAGTCATGGAGGTCCCATAAAATCATGGAATCCATGACCTCCATGACTGACTCATAGCCTTATTCATATTCAATCGGTGATCCACTGTAAACCCTGGATACTTTTCAGCAGTGTTACCATCTAGTCATTTATTCGCCATTTTGTAGCTGTGCATTTGATTTTTCCTTCCTTAGTGAAGTGCTTTGATCTTGTCTTTATTGAAATCCATCCTGTTGATTTCGGACCAATTCTCCAATTTGTCCAGGTCATTTGGAATTCTTATCCTGTCTTCCAGAGTTGTAGCAACCTCTCCCAGCTTGGTGTCATCTGCAAATTTTATCAGCATACTCTCCAGTTCATTATCCAAGTCATTAATGAAAATATTCAATAGTGATAGGTAGAGTCACAAAAGTTAAAGATGAGACAGGAGGAAAGTTTAAGGTGAAATATGATGTAAAAGTCCACTGAGTACAGGTTACACTGAGACCAAGGGGAGTAAAAAGGGAGAAAAATCAATATCTTCCCCTGCTCCCCCCCCGCCAAAAAGATTTTCTTTCTCAAATTTACATAAAATGCTCTTATTATGAATTGTTTCAAAATAACAAAAGATCAATGGTATTCAAACTGTTGAGAGAAAGTAGAAGATACTCTGTGACAAGAGGCTTCCTACCTGATTCCAATGTAGAAACATGGACCGTAAAAAAGAAAAGGAGGTAACTGGACAGAAGGGGGTTGCCCATTGCACAATGCGAGTGGAAGGAAATCCTCATCTTCATTGTAACTTGATTCACACACCAGAAAGGAAAAGAAAAAACAAATTCCAAGTGAGCAACGTGCTGTAATTTGGGATACAAATTCATTGAGCACAATATGAACCCTAGGACATGTGCTAATTAATAATTGCATCAAAATGTGCGTGTTTGCTACTGTTTTTGTCAAAAGACATGTTACAAGACATAGCAAAACTCGGCTTCACTGTTCACCATCTCAAATTACAGTCCAATATTTTGGACAAAGGCCTTAATACGAGCATTTGCAAAATTCATTAAAAAATATCACAAAAATCACTAACTTTTTGGTTGTAAAATTACGAAGAGAAAGTAGCCAAGAAGAACAAATGTATTTTGTATCTGTTTTTATAATGCAGTGTGAGAAAAGGCATTGCAATTTCTGGGTCTGGGTCACATGGATAAATACAGACCATCTAAAGTCATCAGTGAAGCTTTTCAAGTGGAAAAAGGAGCATTTTAAAAACAAATTAAAGGATGAGAACTTCCTGCCACATACCTCATGAGCCCAGGAGAAACTTCCCAGCAGTTACAGGATCACTGGGACATTTCCAGCTTCTCACAGTCAGTGAAATGGACCCTTAGTCCGGGAGGTGCCTTACAATGAAAGAATTCAAGTTATAGTATAAAGCAAAAATAATTTAGGAAAAGAGAATCAGTTCAGGATCATCTGTCCTTGTGCACTTTTATGGTGATGTTTTTTAAACAGCAGCAGAATTTACTCTTTTCTCCTGCATGTAGCAAGGCTGAAGATGCAAGTGAAATTGTAAAGCAGAAAGCCACCATTATCGTTTAGATGGTGCTATGAAATTAAAGACCTCATGGAAATCTGCATACAGCAATGTGCTTATCCTCTCAGACCTAGACGGCTTAGCCTCACACACATCCCGGTTGGAGCAGAGTTATTCCCACTGTGGAAGAGGCTGCTTCATCCTAGTATGATGGAGTGATGATAGTCACTCCATAGTTTAAGACTCTAATAGTTTCCTTTATAACCCTGATTTTTGACCCTACATCTATAAACTACAGGAAGATCCTATCAGCCTCAAAATTGGAACCTTAAATCTGGGGCTGAAGTAAACTATTTCTACCAAATTTGATATGAATTGGACAAGTGGTTGCTGAATTATAACACCCTGGAAAGGAGGGTTCACCAAAGTTAAAAATCTTTTTTGCTGCTTTAAAGCTTAAAGAACAAATACAACCACCCATTTTCTTATGGCTCTCTGGCCCCTCTGCTCCCTGGACCCTCTACAGCAGAGGTTCAGGGGCTGCCCCACATATGCGATCCCTGACACAGCGCCCTAACCCTCTGAACATTCTGCTTTCACGAGACTTGCCCAATGCTCGGCTCTTCCTGCAGCCTCTTGCCTCGTTCACGTGGCTGGGCAGGGGTAGCTCCATTGTACAGACAGCATAGCTAAGCACATAGATTTGGCACAGTCATTCCAAAAGGCAATGGCTAAGCGGGAGTGACTTGAGTCTGCCCCAGGAGAGACTGACCTTCTCTTCCTAACTCTGCTAGAAGTGAGCTTGAGCAGTGTCTCTGGTCCTCAGTTACCGCCTCTATTAGAAGGGGGAGAATGGTACTTGTTGGCCTCCTAGGATAGGGACATGGGATGGTATTCACAAAGGTACTTTGGTGCCTGAGTCCCATTTTTAGGCACTGCTGAGACCTACGAAACTGCTGCTTGGCTGCTGCCCAACCCTGTAGGTGCCTTGGCTCACTTGGCTGCTTAGTGCCTAAGTTTCTGCAGCACAAATTCCCTACGTGCCTAAGTCTTTGCCTCCATGCATTTGCTCTGCTGCCTCCCTCTAGGTTTCCAGATGCCTATCCCCTGCCTAACCCCCAAATGTGTCCTTTATAAACAATTGATTAATATGGAGCTTCCCTGAAAGTTTTATTACTGGGGGCAGGAATAATTAACAATCAAACCCAGTGTCTTCATTTTAATTTCAAGGGTCAGTTTCCATATTATTCTAAATAAGGAGGATTTTTGGTCACATATTTGCAGATTTACTATGAAACAAGCGATTTTCTGTCTTTATCGAGTACCTCTATGCTTTGCCCTAGGGAGAAGGCTAATGAAAAAGAAAAGCAAACAGGGTGAGGCAGTGAAGTAGCTTCCTGCTCTGTAAAGTCTCCATCACACACAGCACATGCTAGTCAAGGGCTGTTAGAAAGAGTGTCCGGGCGCTGTTCATTAGCAGTTGAGGCTCCTAAGGGCACCAAAACAAGCAGCAATCAAAGCTGTGCGGGGAATTGGGGTCAAGTGTTGGCACCATCAACATGACCGGTTGAGCTCCTCTGCAGGGCTTTTCCTTCACAGGTTCAAACTCTTGCTACAACTCCGGACACTTGTTTGTGCTGCAGACTTTGTGGAGAGTGCCGTGGGGGAGAGCGGCAAGCCCCGCCGGGGCTCCGCTCTCCCTGGGGGCCAGAGCGCTGGGGGAGGGCGGCGAGCCTGGCTGGGGCTCCGCTCTCCCCGGCGGCCAGAGGCAGCGCCGGGGGAAGGGCGTAGAGCCCCGTCGGGGCTCCGCTCTCCCCGGCGGCCAGAGGCAGCGCCAGGGGGAGGGCGGCGAGCCCAGTCGCAGCCCCGCTCTTGGGCCGGAGCGCCGCGCCGCCCCCCTCCGTGTGCCGCCCCAAGCACCAGCTTGGTGGGCTGGTGCCTGGAGCCGGCCCTGCCTGTGTGTACCCCACCTGTTGGGCTGTGACATCTGGTGGCCAAATAACACAGTGCACTCTGTGTGACCCCTGGTGGTCATTTAGGGCAGTGGCCTGTGTAAACCCCCACCACTGTGGCAGTGCCCCCTGGTGGCACCACCTCTGCGTTAGGCACTAGGGTTGGTAATACGGGTGCGGATGGGTCCACGCTGTACCCAGAAGCACTGGAATGGCTGGTGTTCTGGGTAGAGGACTCCACCTGGTATTTAGCTGTGACACTCTGAGCACCTTTACCAGCCCTTTAGAAGAGCCCTGCCTGGCTCAAAAGCTTGTCTCTCTCCCCAAAATAATTTATTCCAATAATAGATATTACCTCCCCGCCCTGTCCCTCGGCATTCTGGGAACATGTGCGTGGCCACCTTCACTGCCTTGGTTGCTGCAGCTCTCCAACCCCCCTCCACCCGCCAATCCTCCCATCTTCCCTTGACCCCAACCTCCCAGGGCACCCCACCCAGGGCCGGCTCTAGGCACCAGCAAAGCAAGCAGTTGCTTGGGGCAGCAAATTTGCAGGGGCGCAAGAATCCAGCATGGGAGCTGAGAACCAACAGGGGTCCCTGGGAGCTGTAGTTCCTTAGTTAGCTCCCTGCCTATAGAGCCAGCCCTGGAGCAGGGAAAGAACTACATTTCCCAGCATTCCCTTAGCCACAATTAACAGGAAAGGGAGGGGGAAGGAGTGTGGAACTGAAACCTCATGCTGCAGCTTGCTGTGAATGGTAGGGGCAGAGCCAGCTCTAGGTTTTTTGCTGCCCCCCCCACCCCAGCGCTCCCCCCGCACCCCTGTGTTGCCCCAGCCCTGGACTCTCCCCTGCTCACATCCTCTGCTGCCCCAGCTCTGGCTCCCACCTGCACTCCCCTGCTGCCCCAGCCCTGGGCTCTTCCCCCCCACACCCGCACCCTCTACTGCCCCAGCTCTGGTCCCCACCTGCATCTCCTGCTGCCCCAGCCCTGGGCTCCCCCTCCCCCGCACCTCCTGCCACCCCAGCCCTGGGCTCTCCCCCAAAGAAAGAATTGGGTGGACTAAATGGACAGTGCACCTCTCTATCTGAAGCCTAGCAAGGGAGGTACGTGGATCCCACTAGAATTTAAATGGAAAAGTAAGGGAGGGGAGGCTCTACTAGGACCCTGCGGGGGTTGGGGGGGGCGGCGGGAGGCTTTTTTGCCTGGGGCGGCAAAAAAGCCAGAGCTGGCCCTGCTCACTGCACCCCTGGCAGAGTTAGGGCTTTGATGACCATGGCACTCAGGACCCCCAGGCCTGGGTCCCGCAGCGGTACCAAGACAGCTGCTGCCTCAAAGAGCTTCCGATCCTTGGCAGGAGAGGATGGGGGCAGTAGGGTGACCAGGTGAGAGGAAGAAAATATCGGGACATATGGGGTGCGCCATGAAATATCAGGACAAATTGCGTCCCGACTAAACATCAGTCGGGACGCGGGACAAACGCCTAAATATCGGGACAGTCCCAATTTTATCGGGACGTCTGGTCACCCTGGGGGGAGGAGGGGACCTGCAAGAAACAACCAGGCCCCGCTGGTTAGCGCGAGCTTTGCAAGGCAGCAAAGTCTGTCAACGTGCGCTCGGAGGCTCGCTGCTGCAGGCGGTGTAGAGACACCCTTAGACATGTAATTCCCATTGAAATCAACGTCAGGTAGGTGCCTAAATACCTTTGGGGAGCTGGGCCTCACAATCTTTAATATATTTACCCTCACAACACCCCTGTGCAATAGGGAAATGCTATCATCCCCATTTTACAGATGGGAGACTGAGGCACAGAGCAGCTAAGGCCTAAGCACCAGACCATGTTGTGTGCGACCAAAGCTCTCCAGGAAAATAGGTGGTTTTTCTAGCTGCCCGCCCTGCAAACTCAGCCTGAGATCTGAGAGACAGATTAACGCATTGCCAACAATACTGATCCTGGAGCTAGGACGTTGTAGGGATGTGTGCACTGGTTTTAGGGGTGTTGTTTAAGCATAGCAGAGTCTTACAGATTTGCATACAACCTTGTAAAGGCCTCCACGTTTTCTTCACCCTATGAGAAAAGCAGTCTAAGTACGGCCAACCCCAAGTGTTCCAAAATCATGAGTCACCCCCCGCAAAAAAAGACTATGAGATTGGCTTCAAAATCATGAAACTGAAACCAAAAATAATGAAGTTTGGTTACTTGTTATCTTACTTCTGTGTTTTGAGCCTTTGAGCTACACTCGGTCATGTTTTTGAAGCCCAGACCTTACCCTTTTAAAAATATGAATAGTCACATGAATCTGGGAGCTGGGGCTTTAAGAAAAAAAACCCAACCAAATACCATGAGAGTCGGGATAAAATTGTGAAAGTGGGCAACACTATAAGTGTCCCTGGAGCCAAATTCTTTTTGGAATTAAATGCTCACCCCAGTTTTTAGGCGTAATTCTTATTTCTTTCCTCCGCGAAAATGATTTAGAAATATTTCCAGCTTTACTCACCAGTGCTGATCACAGTGAGCTGCCTTGTACTTCACCGCGCTCTGCGTTTAGCTTCATCGCGGCTCGGGATTTGGTGAAACTCCTTTCATTCGGGCCAGTCTAGGGGCTTGTCAAACCCAAAGGGCCGGGGAGCGCTGAACTTTGGCAGTTTTCTTTTCCTGTTATTGATCCTGCTCCAGAAGGAGTTTATCTCGGACACCGTCATGTGCCAGTGGCAAAGAATCCTAGAGAGCATCACTTTCTTCCAACACAGAACATGGACCTTTATTAGAATAAGCAACGCAATGCTAACCCTAAAGCTCCTCTGTTTCTGCTTTACTGTAGAGCTCTGCCTAGAAGCTCCCCAAGCCTCAGTGCTGCCTGGCGGATTGCTACAGATTTAAAGAAACAATACCCATAACGTCACCGTTTCGTTAATTCTTTTGACCATGAGCAATGCAGACTAGAATCCGGATCTCTCTCTCTCTCTCTCTCTCTCTCTCTCGATGCTGCGTTGGTTCTGCAAGGAGAAGAGGCGTATAAAGCAGGTGCTCAGAGGCTACAGTGGTGAAGACCAAAGTACTGAGGAAGAGAGAAGTAGTAAGCACTCATTTTACTCATGAAAGTGAGCCGATCTGACTCTGAACACACACGGGCAGCAGGTCAAGTGGGAAAGGAGGAGCCGATAGTCACTTGCTTTTAAACTGGGGCCCAACAAGCTCTGTATGGCCTGTCCTCACCAGGGTTCATAACCACATTTGAAAGGGTTGGTGGTGGCTTGCATCCATGCAATGGTTTCAAACACAGCTGAAGTAGCACCTAGCAAGCTGGAGGGTGAGAAGCGCCATTAGTGGTTTACAGCAATTGTTCCCAAGCACCTCCAGGTACTGATTCCACGGGCCTCGGAGCCTGTAGCTGGCCCGTTCCTGCCTTAATAGTTGGGCCCTGATGTGCTACTGCATCTGACTCAGCTGCCCCCACCCTCGGGCTCAGGGGAGCTGAGTCAGCTCCGAACAGCAGTCACGATTTCCCAGCCAGCCGGGTTAGAGAGCGCACAGCAGACCAGGAAGCAGCTGCTGACAATCTACAGAAACCTTCACACCATTTTACAGACTACAACCTATGGCACCTTGCCTCAGGAGAGCTGCTCCGTGTAACCGACATCAGGATCTGAATGCTGCCATCTCTAGGGTGGAGGGCAGCAGCTAACTGGTGAAAAATAAGGAGAATATACTTCAGTTAAAGACAGAGCCAAGTCCTGACCCACACAAACAGGGGATGAGGAATCAAGTTGTTAGCCTGGCAAATGAGTACAATCGGGGTCAGCCTTACACACAATCTGAACGCAAGTATCAGAGGGGAGCCGTGTTAGTCTGAATCTGTAAAAAGCAACAGAGGGTCCTGTGGCACCTTTAAGACTAACAGAAGTATTGGGAGCATAAGCTTTCGTGGGTAAGAACCTCACTTCTTCAGATGCAAGTGTCCCAGGACAGCTCACCTTGGGCCTGTCTCCCTATCATGCTGTGATACCAGCGTGGGATGGAGAACCTCATCTCCAGCCACACAGGGGAGCAATTCGTAGACTGATCCAGCCCTTCCAGCAGCTGGTTCTAGCTTGGGGTCTTGCGAACTGCAAGACTGGCCGTGGGGACCAAAAACTCATGGGCCAATCCAGCTCCCAGTGAGCATTTTGCCCTAGGGTCAGGATGGGGCCATTATTTTGTGTCCAGACATTTTAGCTGTGTTTTGAACAATTTCTGTTTTGCCCGCACGGTCTCTTTAAACCCAAAATTCCCACCTGTGTTGTTTTGTTTTGTTTTGTTTTGTTTTTCATTCTCTTGGAGACTGGGCAATTCTCCTTTTCCCTTGGAAGAGAACATAGGGGTGTGCCTGTTATCACATCTCTCCTGCCAATCTCCTTATCAGCAGCTGCTTTCGCAGGAGGAGGGGGACTCCTGCTGAATGTGCTAGGGTGTTGGAAGCAAAATATGTTTCCAATGTAAACACATTTCCCATAAGGAGAACTGAAAAGGCAGAACTCAAGAGTACCTTGTGGTTAAATCACAGGACTGGGAGTCAGGACTCCTGACTCACTGTGTGACCTTAGGTTAGTCACGTGACCTCTCCGTGCCTCTCTTTGCCCATCTGTAAAATGGGGATACCAGTGATTTACCTCTCAGTGGGTTGTGAGATTTAATTTGTCACTGTTTGTAAAAATGCTTTGAGCTCCTCAGAGAGAGGAAACTAGAGCATGGCAAAGCATTGTATGCTCATTATTACAGTGCACTGCGAGCTTCTTTAGCATCACAAAACACAGCCATCAGGCTGGCAGATGGCCCAGCACAATATAAATACAACCGGACCAAAGTGCTCATCTGCCCCGACGGACGTGTAATTCAATGCTGAATTCAATCCAGCGGCAGTGCGGGATGTGAAATCTTCTGCCTTTGCTAACTTTGGAAGTGCCTGCAAGTCACTGCAACCCAATGGGTGATTGGTGCCCCTTGTGCTGTGCACTGGTGGGGCTGAATCCAATCTCTAGCAGACAGGAGTCTCTGCATCACAGAAGCCACCAATGCCCCTGGCCCTGTTGATGGCAATTTGGGCTCAGAGGCCAAGCACTGAATGAACCCTACAGACTGACCTCTCTTTACACCTCTAGAAATGGTCGCACCGAATGGGCAGCACTGTCACTGCCACCCTACCTGGTCTGTGGATAAACAGGAGACGCTGGTCCCCAGCACTGTCAAACTGGCACAAAATGACTAAATATATTTCCAAATTCACTGAATTCAGCTGACAGGTTAAACCCTTGCCCAAGACTTACAGGGTCCGTCTACACTTGCAGCTGGGAGTGGGCTTCCCACTGTGGGTCAACAGGCTCGCACTGTGCTCAAAACATCAGCTTGGGCTAGCCACCCAAGTCCAAACCCACCCAAGCCCCTGAGAGAAGGCTAGCCCGGGACGCTGTGGCCATACTGATGTTTTTAGCATGTTCGCTCGAGCAGAGCTAGCGTGTGTCAGTCTGGGGGTGGGAGGGACTGCAACCCATGCTTCCAGCTGCTGTGTAGACACCCCAAAGATCCACACCATCCACACCTCTTTTTTAGCTGGCTTAAGTAAATACGATTTGTAATCTAGTAATACCTCCCATCCAAGGATCTCAAAGCACTTTGCACATCTCAATGAAGCAGGTAATTATTCCTGTTTTACAGATGAGGAAAATGAAACCCAGCGAGTCTGGCTGGCATTTTCAAGAGCAGTCCCTGCTTTTGTGTACCTGGCTTGCGACACCTGATTTCCAGAATGTCTGAGCGCTCACACCTCCCATTAAAACCAGTGGTTCAGTCCCTCTGCAAAATCCAGCCTGAAGTGCCCACCTGAAAATCAGTGACCCCTCTGGAAACTTGGCTTTAGCGGAGTTTCCCAAGGTCAGGGAGGATCAAATCCGACCTGCCTGACCCCCAGTCATGTTCCTGAACCACAAGACCAACTTTCCTCTTTAAGCAGAGTCTATTTGGGCAGCAAAGAGACTCGGGCTCCATGAGCCATAGTTTAAGCTGTACTTGAGTTCAGTCATTCGTGAATGAAATTGGTTTGCTGGGTTCTTTCCGCACTTCCCCATTTCATAACTTTATGTAAAACTTCGGTGCGGTTGTGTGAGACCCAGCGAGCAGGGGCTAAAGCCCAGTCAGGACGTACCTCTGTGGGCCTGAGACAAACAGCCTGTTTCCGTCCCAAAGAAGAGACACAGGAGCCCCAGACACAGAGTAACAGCCCCGAAGATTTGTATGCACCGCGAGGTTCCGAGAACCCAGCTCGTGGTTAGTCAGAAGAGTCTCACTATTTGCCTAGCAAATAACGACCTGCAGAAGAGCTCTGTGTAGCTCAAAGGCTTGTCTCTCTCAGCACCAGAAGTTGGTCCAATAAAAGATATTACCTCACCCACCTTCTCTCTCGAATATCCTGGGACCCACCCAGCTACACCACCGCTGCATACATATTTACCTAGCAGTCATTCATGCTACAGCTTTACCCTAATGCAAACTCTCTCCTGCTTCCCACCCAGGCTCATTAAAAAAGGGAATGATTGAGGGTGGTTGGAAATTTTTTTCAGGTAAATCAGGAGGGGATTGAGTGGAAAAGCAAGGTGAGGAAACCCAGCTTGGATGGTCCCCGAATGGGAGTCACTAGAAGTGGCAGAGTCAATCCAAGCAGCTGCTCATGAAGTTCATGCCCTTCCCTGGTGGAAATCTGAAGTAAAGGATGATGCTGTCCTTAAGGAGGGACTTATGAACATGCTGAAGAATAGCTGGGACTTTCCCGTGGTGCACCCACCCCCACTCTTTATGTTCCTCCCCAAAGAGCTCTCTGCCCTAAGCTCCCCGCACCTCAATGCAGCTCTCAACGGGCAGATCTGGTGCTCTCCTTACCCTTGTAAATACTGATCCCGCTTGGATGGCTCTTGCCATTCTCAACTTTCTAATCCCAGGAAACCAAACACCCTTGCCCCGCCTCCCGCCCCACCCCTTCTCCAAGGCCCTGCCCCCCACTCACTCCATCCCTCCTCCCTCCATCACTCACTCTCCCCCACCCTTTCTCACTTTCACTGGGCTGGAGCAGGGGGTTCGGGTGCGAGAGGGGGTGCAGGCTCTGGAATGGGGATGAGGGGTTTGGGGTGCAGGGGGGGCTCTGGGCTGGAGCCGAGGGGTTCGGAGTGCAGAAGCAGGCTCAGGGCTGGGGCGCGGGAGGAGGTGTGGGCTCCAGGAAGGGGCAGGGGGTTGGAGTGCAAGCTGTGGGAGGGAGTTAGAGTGCAGGAGGGGGTTCTGATCTGGGACCGGGGGTTGGGGTACAGGAGGGGGTTTGGGGTGCAGAAAGGAGTGCAGGCTCTGGGAGGGAGTTTGGATGTGGGAGGGAGCTTGGGGCAGGGAGTTGGAATGCAGGAGGGGGTGAGGGGTACAGGCTCTGGGAGAGTGTTTGGGTGCAGGAGGGAGCTCAGGGCTGGGGCAGGGAGTTGGGGTGCAGGAGGGGGTAAGGGGTGCAGGCTCTGGGAGGGTGTTTGGGTGCAGGAGGGAGCTCAGGGCTGGGGCAGGGAGTTGGGATGCGGGAGGAGGTGAGGGGTGCAGGCTCTGGGAGAGTGTTTGGGTGCAGGAGGGAGCTCAGGGCTGGGGCAGGGAGTTGGAATGCGGGAGGGGTGAGGGGTGCAGGCTCTGGGAGGGTGTTTGGGTGCAGGAGGGAGCTCAGGGCTGGGGCAGGGAGTTGAAATGCGGGAGGGGTGAGGGGTGCAGGCTCTGTGAGGGTGTTTCGGTGCAGGAGGGAGCTCAGGGCTGGGGCAGGGAGTTGAAATGTGGGAGGGGTGAGAGGTGCAGGCTCTGGGAGGGTGTTTGGGTGCAGGAGGGAGCTCAGGGCTGGGGCAGGGAGTTGGGGTGCAGGAGGGGGTGAGGGGTGCAGGCTCTGGGCGGGTGTTTTGGTGCAGGAGGGAGCTCAGGGCTGGGGCAGGGAGTTGAAATGTGGGAGGAGTGAGGGGTGCAGGCTCTGGGAGGGTGTTTGGGTGCAGGAGGGAGCTCAGGGCTGGGGCAGGGAGTTGGGGTGCAGGAGGGGGTGAGGGGTGCAGGCTCTGGGAGGGTGTTTGGGTGCAGGAGGGAGCTCAGGGCTGGGGCAGGGAGTTGGAATGCGGGAGGGGTGAGGGGTGCAGGCTCTGGGAGGGTGTTTGGGTGCAGGAGGGAGCTCAGGGCTGGGGCAGGGAGTTGGGGTGCAGGAGGGGGTAAGGGGTGCAGGCTCTGGGAGGGTGTTTGGGTGCAGGAGGTAGCTCAGGGCTGGGGCAGGGAGTTGAAATGTGGGAGGAGTGAGGGGTGCAGGCTCTGGGAGGGTGTTTGGGTGCAGGAGGGAGCTGAGGGCTGGGGCAGGGAGTTGGAGTGCAGGAGGAGTGAGGGGTGCAGGCTCTGGGAGGGTGTTTGGGTGCAGGAGGGAGCTCAGGGCTGGGGCAGGGAGTTGGGGTGCAGGAGGAGTGAGGGGTGCAGGCTCTGGGAGGGTGTTTGGGTGCAGGAGGGAGCTCAGGGCTGGGGCAGGGAGTTGGGGTGCAGGAGGGGGTGAGGAGTACAAGCTCCAGCCGGGCAGCACTTACTTCAGTTGGCAGCACAGCAGATCTAAGGCAGGCTCCCTGCATGCCCTGGCTCCACGTGGCTCCCAGAAGCAGCTGGCATGTCCGGCCCAGTTCCTAGGTGCAGGGGCGGCCAGGCAGCTCTGTGCCCACAGGCGCTGCCCCTGCAGCTCCCATTGGCCACGGTTACTGGCCAATGGGAGCTGCGGAGCCAGAGCTCGGGGCGGGGGTAGCGCGCGGAGCTTCCCTGATCGCCCCTGCGGCTAGGGGCCTCAGGGACATGCCAGCTGCTTCCGGGAGCTGCGGAGACCCAGGGCAGGCAGGGAGCCTGCCTTAGCCCCCCTGCATCGCTGATCTTTTTGACCAGGCGTTCCAGTCGAAAACCGGATGCCTGGCAACCCTAGGCTAGGCCCGAGGTTTGAGAAGGAGCTGCAGCACGTAAGACTTTTGCACCAGTTCCCCTGATGAGCAGCAAGAAAACAAACATCGATGGATTTCTGACTGTGCTACGAGACACGCTCCAACATGCATGTATTTGCTTTGCCGAGGCTATTGAAACAGGCAGGCACACTCCTTGAGCACACAGAAGACACATTATCCAGAAGGCCCAGCTGGGACCATGACCTAGCAAGAGCTCACCACGAACTAGTAAATCTAGTGGCAGCAGAAAACCAGATAAAGTGGGTTGCAGTTGAATTGGCATCGTTCTAACAAGCCCGGCACACATTTAACATCTGCATTCTGGGAAGCTCTGGTGCGCAACGAAGCTAGTCTATGGGCAGACTCTATTAGACCTTGTGTTGGTTGTGGCCCCCTAACGATCTCTTACCCTGTCTTAAATGAAGGGCGTGTTCACATATCAGTTTGAACAAGATTTTGTCTCCACCCATGACAATGATTCACCCAGTCAGGAGCAGCGCAAGCGCTCTAAAGGTGGGGGGCCACAGTTGAAAATCAGTGACCCCTCTGGAAAACTCCTAGAGCCCAAACTGTGGCCCTACCCCCTGTTCCGGCACCCCTGCACCCAGTTCATACCAATATCTTTAAATACGAGGACAGATTCTTGGCCCTCTGCCACTCAGGCACTATAGAAACAAGTTGCAAACCATGTTGGAGCATAGAATCATAGGACTGGAAGGGACCTCGAGAGGTCGTCTAGTCCAGTCCCTGCACTCATGGCAGGACTAAGTATTATCTAGACAGGTGTTTGTCCAACCTGCTCTTAAAAATCCCCAATGATGGAGATTCCACAACCTCCCTAGGCAATTTATTCCAGTGCTTAACCACCCTGACAGTTGGGAAGTTTTTCCTAATGTCCAACCTAAACCGGCCTTGATGCAATTTAAGCCCATTGCTTCTTGTCCTATCTTCAGAGGTAAAGAAGAACAAATTTTCTCCCTCCTCCTTGTAACAACCTTTTATGTACTTGAAAACTGTTATCATGTCCCCTGTCAGTCTTCTCTTTTCCAGACTAAACAAGCCCAATTTTTTCAATCTTCCATCATGGGTCATGTTTTCTAGACCTTTAATCATTTTTGTTGCTCTTCTCTGGACTTTGACCAATTTGTCCACATCTTTCCTGAAATGTGGTGCCCAGAACTGGACACAATACTCCAGTTGAGGCCTAATCAGTGCGGAGTAGAGCAGAAGAATTACTTCTCGTGTCTTGCTTACAATACTCCTGCTAATACATCCCGGAACCATGTTCACTTTTTTTTTTTTTTGCAACAACTTTACACTGTTGACTCATATTTAGCTTGTGATCCACTATGACCCCCAGATCCCTTTCCACAGTACTGCTTCCTAGGCAGTCATTTCCCATTTTGTATGTGTGCAACAAATTGTTCCTTCCGAAGTGGAATACTGTGCATTTGTCCTGATTGAATTTCATCCTATTTACTTCAGACCATTTCTCCAGTTTGTCCAGATCATTTTGAATTTTAATCCTATCCTCCAAAGTGCTTGCAACCCCTCCCAGCTTGGTATCGGCCCCAAACTTTATAAGTGTACCCTCTATGCCATTATCTAAATCATTGATGAAGATATTGAACAGAACTGATCCCTGCGGGCCCCCACTCGTTATGCCCTTCCAGCATGACTGTGAACCACTGATAACTACTCTCTGGGAATGATTTTCCAACCAGTTATGCACCCACCTTCTGGTAGCTCTATCTAGGTTGTACTTCCCTAGTTTGTTTATGAGAAGGTCATGAGAGACAGTATCAGAAGCCTTACTAAAGTCAAGATATACCACATCGACCGCTTCCCCACTATCCACAAGGCTTGGTACCCTGTCAAAGAAAGCTATCAGGTTGGTTTGACATGATTTGTTCTTGACAAATCCATGCTGACTGTTACTTATCACCTCATTATCTTAAAATATTTGAAAATTGATTTCTTAATTATTTGCTCCATTATCTTTCCGGATACAGAAGTTAAGCTGACTGGTGTGTAATTCCCCAGGTTGTCCTTATTTCCCTTTTTATAGATGGGCACTAGATTTGCCCTTTTCCAGTCTTCTGGAATTTCTCCCATCTTCTATGACTTTTCAAAGATAATTGCCAATGGCTCAGATTATCCTCAGTCAGCTCCTTGAATATTCTAGGGTGCATTTAATCAGGCCCTGGTGATTTGAAGACATCTAACTTGTCTAAGTAATTTTTGACTTGTTCTTTCCCTATTTTAGACTCTGATCCTACCTCATTTTCATTGGCATTCACTATGTTAGACGTCCAATCGCCACCAGCCTTCTTGGTGAAAACCGAAACAAAGAAGTCATTAAGCACCTCTGCCATTTCCACATTTTCTGTTATCGTCTTTCCCCCTCATTGAGTTACGGGCCTACTCTGTCCTTGGTCTTCCTCTTGCTTCTGATGTATTTGTAGAATGTTTTCTTGTTACCCTTTATGTCCCTCGCTAGTTTGATCTCGTTTTGTGCTTTGGCCTTTCTAATTGTCAAGGGACAAAATACTTGTGTTATTTGTTTATATTCTTCCTTTGCAATTTGACCAAGTTTCCACTTTTTGTAGGACGTTTTTTTGAGTTTTAGATCATTGAAGATCTCTTGGTTAAGCCAGGGTGGTCTCTTGCCATACTTCCTATCTTTCCTACACAGTGGGATAGTTTGCTCTTGTGCCCTTAATAATGTCTCTTTGAAAAACTGCCAACTGTCTTCAATTGTTTTTCCCCTTAGACTTGCTTCCCATGGGATTTTACCTACCAACTCCCTGAGTTTGCTAAAGTCGCCTTCTTGAAATCCATTGTCTTTATTGTGCTGTTCTCCCTCCTATCATTCCTGAGAATCATAAACTCGACCATTTCATGATCACTCTCACCCAAGCTGCCTTCCACTTTCAAATTCTCAACCAGTTCCTCCCTATTTGTCAAAATCAAATCTAGAACAGCCTCCCCCCTAGTAGCTTTCTCCGCCTTCTGAAATAAAAAATTGTCTCAATACATTCCAAGAACTTGTTGGATAATCTGTGCCCTGCTGTGTTATTTTCCCAGCAGATGTCTGGTTAGTTGAAGTCCCCCATCACCACCAAGTCCTGTGCTTTGGATGATTTTGTTAGTTGTTTAAAAAAAGCCTCATCCATCTCTTTTTCTTGGCTCGGTGGTCTGTAGTAGACCCCTACAATGATCCTTGACTGGGGACCCTCTCACAGCTATTAAACAGCCCCCTAGCCCAAGCCCTGCAAGGCCGAGTCACTCAGCAGGCATGGACCAGCCATGGATTTTTAATCGAAATCATAAGAAACAGAGGGTAGAAGCAACCCCGAGCCAGCGAGAATTTCATCATTGTTGAATAGGCTCCGTCTTTGGATCAGGAGCTCCGCCCCCTACTCCATACATACCAGTCAGGCTGTTTAAAGGTCCATTAATACAGATCACGATAGGGCTCCGTGTCAGGATTTCACAGCCTTGCTCATACCATACGGCACTCGCTACCCAGGGCCGGCTCCAGGTACCAGCCCACCAAGCTGGTGCTTGGGGCGGCACCTGGAGGGGGGCGGCGCGGCGCTCCGGCCCGAGAGCGGGGCTGCGACCGGGCTCGCCGCCCTCCCCCCGGCGCTGCCTTTGGCCCCCGGGGAGAGCGGAGCCCCGGCGGGGCTCGCCGCCCTCCCCCCCCGGCGCTCTGGCCCCCAGGGAGAGCGGAGCCCCAGCGGGACTCGCTGCCCTCCCCCCGGCGCTTTGGCCGCCGGGGGTCCGCTCTCCCTGGCGGGGCTCACCACCCTCCCCTGCGGGGCTGGGGGGGTGGCGGGAGGCTTTTTTGCCTGGGGCGGCAAAAAAGCCAGAGCCGGCCCTGTCACTACCTATACTCCGTGGACACCATTCCCTGAGACTCCTCTGTGCCCGTCCCTCTAGCACGTCCAAGAAGGAGCCACAAGTATTGACGCATGGGTTCCTGGCACTTGGGGTAGCTGGTGACTGAGTAAAGATCAGAAACGGACAAGAGGGCGCAGGCTCACCTCTGTGGTGTATTGAAAATTCTGTTAAAATTTTCGACTGACACTTTAAATTGCAGGGGGGTTTCCTGGTCCTGCTTGCAGTCTAGGTGGCTCTGTACGGATGTGTGCAATTCAGACCTAGCAGCAATCACTCTGCAGAGAACCAGTCTAGAATAAGGAAGGGTGAGTTGTGTCACTCCATTTTTAGGGAGCAGCCTGCTTTCTCTCTCTCTGTTTTTTGGTTCTTGTGTGTTATCGTTCCGAATACTAAGATATAAAGTCATGTTACATTACAACTTCCAGCAAGAGTATTTTGTTTTTATCTAACTTCTTTGTGTGTGGGCCTGTGAACCAAACAACTTCCTGGCAGAAAACTACTGTGATCCCTTAAGAGGTCATGCCCCAACAGCACAGAGCTGCTGCTCTGTGTGTGGTACATCATTTGCCTTTAGCATTAGAATGCAGTAAAACAAGGTGTGGCTGCAACCAGGCTCCTTTGTACTGAGAACTTTTCAGTGCACACGCTGTGCAGAGTTTGGCTTCGTCTACAGGTGGATGAGACCCTGTAAGAAAACCCATGATAGTACAGGAAAGGATGCTAGCAATGCAGTAGATCGCGCTCGTCCCTCTGAATGCAACATGGTATTAAGGGGCGCTGCGGTTCTGCCATCTAGATAGTACTTAAAGCCAAAGTTCTGAGACTTTGCTTTCATTACAGGTTTTTTTTTTTTTTTTTTGCAAAAGTAAGGGTAACGCCCAAGTGTGCTGGCCAAATGTTAGCTCCAGTATTGCCTTCCTGCGCACCTTAAATTTAGCCCTGCTGTTTGACTTGGATATGGTATTTTTCACTTCTTGTCCTGAACGCCTGCATAATGTTGCTTTGTGGTATTAAACAGCTGCCATGTACCACCTCAGAGGTGGCTGCATTCCAGTGATGGGTGACATGATCCCTCTCTAGTACCTTTACTTACTTCTCAGGGTGGTGTGAGACTTAATTAAGGTCTCTAAAGTTCTTTGAGCTCCTTGGATGATTTTTGTTTTATTTTAAAGGGAGCAGGCCGACTGAAAGAATCTGTCTATTTAAACAGTGGAAAGTAATTTCTTGTACAGCACTAGAAGCCTGGGGCTGTCCTTCTCCTCCTGGATTTTACAAGCTTTCTTAAGACTCAGATCTGTGGGAGCTGGGCAGGGTGGAGGGTGCTGTGTCACAGGCTCTGTCAGCCAGAAAAATTATTATTAAGGAAAACCTCCCCTTGGAAAAGCTCAGCTCAAAACTATTCATGACTCTTGCTTCTATATAAACTCCTGCACTCCCTGGCAATCGTGAGTGACAGCTGACCGGCTCCACCCTGGAAACGGCACAAGTCACTCCCTGGCAATCCCCACTGTGTCCGGAGGGCATGGGGCTGCGTCAGTGGCTTGCAGAAGAAAATGCTCAACTTTGATTCTAGCTTTGCAAGTGCAGGGCGTTCATTCTGGGGGAGGGGAACCTACATGGAGGGCTTGTAAAAGTGGCAGGCGAATAGCACAGGCGTAAGGCAAGTGCTGAGCAAGCGTCTTCCACGCAGCTCTGCCAATGCTGACCGGCCTAGCCCGTCCTCGGCACAGCTCTGCACGTGCATTTCAGCTTCGGCCTGCAGCCCCTCCCACTAGTCCTTAGGAAGTTCTACCAAACATATCAACCTTGACACGCAGCCTCACTGTTGTTCCAGTCCTGGGCCTCCCGCTCTGTAACACAGATCAGTCCACTGCGGTTTTGTCTTGGGGCCACTTCTCTCTCCAGCTCTTCCTATGCCCCACTCCCCCGACACACAGCAACCCTGCTATCTAATACAACATTCAAGAGTGTGCTGCTTTAAATGTGTAAGGCTGTAAGCACCTAGATCCTCTGTGTCACCTTATAAATACCTACGGTGAGACACAGACAAACAGGCCATGGCAGCATTCGTGTGTGTGGTTCATTCTTCCATTAGCAGACTGCAATCATGTTGATTTTAAAACAGGAACAGTTGGTGCTAAGTCATTAGATATGTGCTTTGACCCATGTTATATTTTAGACCGGTAACAAAAGTGTTAATTATCTCAGCGTGTATGAACAAGGAATAAACTGGAGTCTATGAAATCTGCTGCTTTCTTATTGGCTACAAGTGCTGCAGACAAAAAAAAATTGTCATTGTTTCAACAAATGTTCTAGCCTGCGCCTGCTGTGTTTGTGTAGTTAGTCTGAAGACACAGCTCTGTGTACAACAGCAACTTGAGAGTGGGGGCTGCAGCTTCTGGAAGCTGGTTAAAGGGCTGCTTTGATCACTCAGAAAAAATATTTGCGTGTGTAATACAAGCAAAATATTTTTGTAAGGAAATTCAAGCGGGTCGTTGTCATTCTTCAACCACACAACATGGCCCTTCCTTGGATTTTTATATGAAGAAGTGGCTTGTTCTTTCTTACTGCTCCCACCTAGACACCACTGTAAGCTGTGTTCACAGCTCCGTGCCCATGGGCTGTGATCTTATCATAGCTCGTAGAGATGGACCGGACCCAGAACTGAGAGGAGAGAGCTCAGAAAAGAAAAGAACCCAGCATGCAGCAGGAAGTGGTGCGCATGATTTGGGGGCAGGAGCGCTCTGCCCTCTGATTCAGTATTAAATCCAGTATCCCATCATGGTGCTAGGGGGTGCTAAACTGCTACAGAGGCTATCTTTGGGCAAGAGTCCCAATGTAACCATAGGCATGTCACTTAGCCGCTCAGTGCCTCAGTTTCCCCATCTGCAGAAAGAGGACATTAGCAGCTCCCAGACTCCCATGGGATGCTGTAGAGCTGAATGTATTACCCTTTGTAGAGTGCTTTGTGAGCCTGAGTTAGAAAACGCTGCAGGAATGCAGAATTAATCGGTAACAAATCAGCGTCCACCTGAGCATTCATGGGTGTCACTATGTGGCACACTTGGAATGTCCCAGCAGCAGTGGGAATCAACTCTGATCCTGCTCAAAGGGGATGTGGACACAGAGCTGGGAGTGGGGGTGGGATTCGCAGCTCCAGGAGACACTCTAGCAGCAGGGGCTAACTGCACCAAGCACGTACCTGTCCGAGACTCTAGTGTGTACTCAGGGTGACTAGCTCGCAGTGCCACGGCTACACTCTGTTGTTAGCAAGCTAGCTCCATCAGAGCTAGCACCAGTATTTCTCCTCAAGTGGGAATCACACTCCCAGCTCCAAGTGTAGATGCACTGTAAAGCACTGGCACCCATCCACTTGAACTAAAGGAGAATCCCCATGTGCTAGCAACAGTATAGGGCCATGACACATGGACAGCTGTTTTGATTCCACCCAGTGGGAATACACACACAGTAGTAAATACACACACACACACACAGAGAGAGAGAGCTACGAGGATGATCCCAAATTAAGTTGTGACTCACAGGATTTAGAGGCTGGGGCTCAAGAGGCTAACACAATAGTCTCATTCCTGAGAGGCAGCCCACAGCTGTGCTCTCTAATGCCTTGACATTCTGGGTCTGTCTACACAGAAGAGAGCGGATCCAGGGTTCCATTCTACACAGGTCTAGATTGCCTTCCCTCGCCGCCCCCTTGGGAGCAGGGAGACTACAAATAGCAACCTATGAAATGACGCAAACAGAAGCCAAAAATGACCCCACCCTGCAATCGTTAAATAGCTTTTAAGGCTATAAGAGACTATGAGGATCACCTAGTCTGAGCTCTGCTTAACACAGGCCAGAGAGCCTGCAATTACTGTAATTGCCCAGTAATTGCTGCTTCAAGCCCAGACCTTCTGTTTGCACATGTAGCAGGTCTCTTAAAAAGGCACCTACACCATTGCAGTTCTGGCTGCAGCCCCCGAGCTCTGGGACCCTGCCACCTCCCCGGGTCCTAGAGGGACTTAAAATCTTCCAGTGATGAAGAATCCACCCCACCCTTACGTCAGTCTGGCTGCTTTGCTGGAAGAGAAGCTTTAGCCAAACCCCAGAGGCTGGGCTCAATACAGGAGGAAACGGGTGAAATCTTCTGGCCTGTGATAGACAGGATGTCAGTATTCGATCAGACAGTCCCTTCCGGCCTTAAAAGCTGTCCCGACGGTTAATTACCCTCACTGTTAGCATAAGAATAACATTCGAAAAGCTTTAAAAACAAACAGACAACTCAATTTGTTCACTGAACTTGAAGGCTTTCGTACGTTTAATTGCTGGTAACTCTTCTTACTGGGGCTTCCTGGCCAGCTGAATTAGAATTCCCCTCTCGCCTGCCATTCCTTTCCCAAACCCAATGGAGCAAGGACTAGAAAGGATGGAAAGGGGTAATCTGTGCCTGGGAGCCTCTAAAACGTCATGGCTCTATGTGTGGAACGCAAAGCACTTTACAATCATTTGGAGTGGTAGCCGCGTTAGTCTGTATCAGCAAAAACAACGAGGAGTCCTTGTGGCACCTTTGAGACTAACAAATGTATTTGGGCTGTAGCCCACGAAAGCTTATGCCCAAATAAATTTGTTAGTCTCTAAGGTGCCACAAGGACTCCTCGTTGTTTTTACAATCGTTAACGGCCATTGCCGCACACAGGGAATCCGAGAGACAGAGATCGAGTTGCACATGGCAAGAACTCAGAGCCTTCCAACTAAACAAGTGCTCTCACCCTTTCCTTGCGGCCCCTCAGTTCCACACTCAATGCGCAAGGAGCTGCAGAAAAGGATGTGTTTAAACTAAACAGAGGTGTGGTTAGAGGCAGTAGGTCAGGGCGACTTTGCTAGGCATATGGCACTGTATGCACCAGGGGATATAACCCTAACCCTGGCTGCATGCAATAGGCCGTGCATCAGAGCTAGAGTGGTCACCGCACCTGTCTGCTTCCTAATTTCCCCAGCAGTGACAGATGATCTTAATGGCACCCAGCTCGCTGATAAATTGACCACTCTCATCTATGTTCTGCTGCCCTGCCACTGGGAGCCACCTTGCTGCTTTCAGTTCTGATGGGGAGGGACCACTACAGAGATCAGAAAGGAATTCAGTCTCTATGGCCCTTTAAATCCTTGGCTTCTCCGCTGAGGCTGCCAGTTAGAGCTACTGGCTCTGGGAGGTATTGGATGCCTGCCCATTTCGAACTGATGGGAGTCCAGCAGCTTATTTCACTTACGGTCACAGGCCACCAAAATGCCCATTGGCCGGTAACAGCTTTCTTCACTAATGACCTATTTTGGAGTCCTAGCAGCAAAAGGTTCCACAGCCCAAGGCATCTCAATCCCCCAAACCAGCTTTTATGTGCTGTAAATGTCTCGGGCACTGTAGGAAAAAATTGCTTCATATCCAGGAAGCGAAGGTCGCTTTGTCACTCGGCATGCATGAAAATGCTGTTTCATGCTATCTACAAAGAAGACTTGTGCCTGGTGGATCGCATTAAGAACTTGCCTCTGCATCCCAAAGCTACTTGCGCTATATTTCATCAGCCCACAGAGGTACAGAGCTGGTATTTGCTATGTAGGGCCGCAGACCCTTATAATGTGATTGGAGAATGGAGCTGTTCGCAGAGATTTATTGAGTGACGGTTTATTAAAGGGACAGGGCCCTTCTCCACCACTGCCCAGGACGATGGTCACCGGCTCTGAGCAGAGGGTTCACTTTAGTTTGCCAGAAATCTACTCTTGTAAAAATCTGTGACCTTTTAAAAAAGGTTTATAACTAAACTAAACAGCCAGGGGCAAGGCTGAAAGCCCTGACTCAGACCTGACTCCCCCGGCTAAACCCCCGTTAAAGCCAAGTGGCTGGCTACTGTGGAACAAACTTCTCCCCCTGTGGTGAGTAATACAGTTGAATTCAGCTGAAGTTTTAAGACTGGGTTGAAGGTTTATGGATTAAGTGAACTCACAGGGTGGCATGATCCAGGATTCAAATGGCTGCAGCCATAAATACGTCTGCTTAATGGCAGCCCCTGGAACATGCTATGAGAGAGTGTCATAGACTAGAAATGACTTAACACTTGTCACTTCACGGCCCCGGCCTGAGGGGGTATACACATCTCTTCATCCCTTACAAACACCCCCCCTCCCCAACAATCACATAGACGTACACCATGTAGACACACAGGTCTACACATACATCATAGAGACACACAGAAGTACACCATACCGACACACACCACTCATGCTGACACACATATATAAACACAGTCACACACTTGACACACACATATACACACACACCACACAGACATACACCCCAGTTATCTTCCACACAGACACACACCAACATACACCATACAGACACATACGTACACACACACACACCATAGAGACACACATGCGTGTATACACCACTTTCCTATGATCACACACGCACACTCACACACCCCAATCTGTCTCTCACACACCAATTGCACAGACACACACATGCACACACTACTCACCCTCATGCACAATTGCACTAGTGCACAGACACATGTAGGCCTTCCTGCTGGTGCAGGTTTGTGCCATGTACATGTGTGCTACACACACAGGACAATCGAGTGGGTTTCTCTCCAGCAGCCTCCCACCTGCCCTGGCGCCTGAGGCACGGGTGGCTTTGCCCTTTTAAGAGCCAGCGCTGCCATTTGAAGGGACAGGCGCCCGTCCTTAATGATTAATAAAAGCCAACAATCCACGGCTAGCAACATCTAAACATAGAAAGCGAGCCCCTCCCCCCTCCTGTTCCCCCCTAGCCCCGTCCCCACCGCTGGCTGGGGCCAGCGCCAGAGACAAAGAAACCCCTTTGCAGCTAGGAGCCAGTGCAGACAATGGCTCTGATGCTGAACCATTTATGTCTGTATCATCCCCTCAGCAGCACTTTGTCCTTGTGCAACGAGCAGGCCAGCGGGGCTTAGCAGGGCCCCCAACAGCCTTCCCCCTAGCCTGGCCCATCCTGGGGCACAAGGGGCCAGAGCCTTTCCTGGCCTAGCAAAGGGGTTGCTTTGGTTTGGTTTTAAATAGCGGCTGATGTGTTGACATGGTAGGAGGTCTTCCCCCCCCCGCCCAAGCTTGGAGAAACAATCAAGGATGGACAGATGGATCCAGCGAGATACCCCCCTTGCACCTCAGATTGAGCTAAAGCTCCAAGGGATGGTGTCAATTTCCCCTTGGCTGGTGAGGTTTATTTCTATGCAAATGCCTGAGAGCAGAGCAGCTGCCCCAGTGGAGTGACTCATTTCCTGCTCTTGTGTCACGTTCTGGTCAGGCCAGTTTGGCAAAGTCTTTGCTTGTTTTCCCCAGCTCTCTGCTCCTCCTGGATGATTGGATGATTTAGCTGGGAATTGGTCCTGCTTTGAGCAGGGGGTTGGACTAGATGACCTCTTGAGGTCCCTTCCAACTCTGATATTCTATGATTCTATGATGATTCCTCCGAGACCCGGCCGAGATCACTCAGGCCCTGGCAGAAGGAGGCAGGAGTTTCAGGAAACTGCGTCAAAGCCCCACACAGAAGAAGGAGGGGGGAAAAGGACAATCAAGTGTGTTGTTGGGAGAGAGAGAGACAAGCTCAGACTCCTCCTCTTCCATGCACCTTCTGTTTCTCCAGGGGAGAGGAGCCAACCCAGAGGCGCAATGGGGGAGCCCAAGGGGTAGGAGGACAAGAACAGGAAAAGTTCATTGCACTGGCTCCTGCAGAACACTAGAAAATCCAAAACTACAGATGTGACTCTCGAGCTATTTGTAACTCCAGTCTCCAGTCCAGATATTTCACAGTAGTATTGTTGCTTGTCTACACTGGGATTTGGATGGTGTTTGCCAACGTGCGTCAGCATCCCAGGATAGTCAAGCCAGCGTTCCTTTAACATGCGTTAAACTGGTCAAGTTAAAGCCTAGACCTCCAGCTTTAGCACCTGTTAAACTGGTTGAGTTGAGTGGTTCTTGCCACCGAGTCAGCACACAGCTATGGCCCATGTGACACCCTCAGGGCCATGCAGGTAGTATATATATTGTGTTAGGCCTTGGCTACACTGGGAATTCACAGCGCTGCAACTTGCTGCGCTCAGGGGTGTGAAAAAACATCGCCCTGAGCGCAGCGAGTGCAGCGCTGTAAAGCGCCCGTGTAATCAGAGCCTGCAGTGCTGCACGCTATTCCCCTCGGAGAGGTGGAGCACATACAGCGCTGCCGGCGCGACTACACTCGCGCTTCCCGAGTGTAGCCAAGGCCTTAGTCTACCACTCTGAAACCTGTCACTGTATATATTGTGTGGACGCAGCCCACATAACACAGAGAGAGCTGCATATGTAGCCCACAATGGTAAATAGGTTGAGAACCACTGATCTACGCTAATAGATGTTAATCGCTTAGCAAACACCTTCCAAACCCTAGTGCAGACAAGGCCTGTGTAATACACTCTGGCACGGTGTGAACGCTCCGATATCTCGCAACCCTTGAGGGCTAGAAGTGGGCTCTTTATACGGTTGGAAAGAGAAGATTTTCCAGCAGTTACTGCTATAGCCCAGGCAGGTCCAGCTCTATCAGCTCGGAAAGCTGAGATGAGTGGAGATAAGCTATTTGAGGGATAGTTCCTCAAATGTCATTAGTTCAACTTTCCTCTCCCTTCCACAGGGCCGGCTCTAGCGTTTTTGCCGCCCCAAGCAGCAAAAAAAAAAAAAAAAAAAAAAAAAAAGCCGCGATCGCAAGCAGCAGCAGCTCTACCGCCGCTTCATTCTACGGCAGCAATTCGGCGGCAGGTCCTTCGCTCCGAGAGGGAGTGACGGCCCCGCCGCCGACTTGCCGCCGAACAGCCGGACATGTCGCCCCCCCTCTTCATTGGCCGCCCCAGGCACCTGCTTGCTACGCTGGTGCCTGGAGCCGGCTCTGCCCTTCCAGGCCTGGCTCTGCAGGTGGAGCAGAGCATTAACAATGGGTTTAAGCGTTAGATGGGGAGTGGGGTTTATTTGAACAGTTTTTCTATTCGATATGGCATTTCTAGAAAGCATGTTGGAATTGGGGGAAGGGAAGGGGATAAAGGTTTTATCAGCACCTGTTTGGCATGATTTGCCTCACTCACTCATGCTGATAGAACCACATCATTCTGGATCTGCGCACGGCCCTAGATGCCTAGATGTCACAGGGATGTGAACGTGGGAAATACTGAGAGGCCTCCTTTGCTACTTTACTCCCCATGGGATCCTGCCAGCAGCAGGGGGCACAGCAGGCACCCCCTAGTGCAAGGGTGTCCAGAGTGAATGGGAGTGTATGAAGCGGTCGAAGCTGTAATTACAGGGCCATGGTCTGATTCCAGCCCTCCTGAACCCTGTTCCCAGGGACTGTCCATACTCCCCTGGATGAGCCTGAACTTTTTGTCTGAGCTGTTTATGACATCTCAGCACTTTTGGGGTAGGGAGGTTTGTTGAGGAACAGCACGGCAATTAAACAGCCCATAGCCCGAGCCCAAACAGCCCAAGTCAGCTAACCCAGGCCAGCCACGACAGGGCCCGTCTTTTATTCCACGGTAGATGTGCCCTCAGCCATGGCACCTCAGGTCTCTGCAGCCTGGGAGATGCGGGGAGAGTGGGGGTGTGCAGAAGTCATCCACGCCGTCCCTGTTCCGAGGGCCCAGAGAAGCCTTCAGTTTGCGAAGCTCCTGAGCCATCCCTCCCTCTTCACCTGCACCCAATGGACTGAAAAGAAACCGAGCAAAGACGCTGTCAGTTCCTCTGGCATCTGAACCCTTCAGCAGCTCAGTCACCTTCTCATGAGAGTGACTTTTGGAGGCTGTGACAGTCTGTGCCCGTTCCTGACATTTTGTAACCTTTGCGATCTGTATTTATGCTTTTTAAGGACCTATTTCTCTGCTGTTCCTTCCTCTTCTACGTGCGTCACACAGTTAAACCCCGCTGCAGCCAAATAACTAGCATCACGTGCTTGTTAATAAACCCACTGCCCAGGAAGTTACTGAATGCTCGAACAAAATACTATTAACGCTTCAGACTTATATAGCGCCTTCCGCCTACCCATCCCAGCATGCTTTGCAAACATCCACTTAGCCTCACAGCACCCCTGTGCGGTAGAGAAGTGAAGCTACTTCCTCCTGCTCTTTTACAGATGGGGAAACTGAGGCATGGAAAGCTGAGGTAACTTGCCCAAAGGAGTAGAGCTGGGAATAGAATCCAGACCTCCTGATTGCCAGTCCAGTGCCCTAACCACAAAACCAACTCTTCTCGCCAAAGACCAAACGTTTTGTTTGCCCAAGAGCAATGTGAAAAGCCCTTTAAAAGCACAAAGCTATCGATGTAAAATAGGCCAGGAATGCCTGCTAGTCAAATGTCAGTGCTGGTTGTGTACCAGGAGCAATTATGGATCCAGGCCTGTGTATATTTGGAAAGGACATGACCAAAAAAAAAAAAAAAAAAAATACTGTCCTTTCAGGGTGACTCCTTCAGATCAAAGAAAGACGATGGTCTACTGACAGAGGGCTCAAGCGGCTTGCAACAGGGTCAAGCAAGGTCTCTTACCACCTTCAGCTTGCTAGGAGATTCAGGCAAGCGTTGAAGCAGGTGCCAGGTGATTTATGCACATATGTAAGCGCCTTTTCTGAACAGGGATGTTTTCCTGACTCCACCCCTTTGCCAGCTGAGCCACTATTCCACTCTCCCTGGATGGGTCCCACAGCCAGAATCTACGCACTTCCTTCTCCTGCAACACAGCGGGCAGCCAGTGGGGGCGCTGCAGAGCAGTTGCCGCAGGGCAATCGTTGGCTTCTGCTTACAGCGTTCTTGGCTCACAGTTTTAACATTGCGGGGTCTGCCTTAGGGACACATTTTCTATTCATAATCCAACACACTTTTTCCTAATACAGTCACCCACCCCTGGGGGTCACAAAATCGGCTCCGGAGGTTGGGCGTCACCATTCTATAAAGTCCACTGTATTAATCTGATTAATGCGCTCTCTTCCTATATGAGGGATCAGACCGAAATCTACCCTTGGATCAAGTGTTTCTAAGGTGCCCATGACTTTGGTATCTTATACCTGGAGCACAAGCATTTATTCATTAGCTATAGTCAGGGTGGCCAAAACAACATTCCCCAGTTGGGCCCCCTGCCGCCACTAACACCTCTGAGCCCCACCCAGCCTCCCACCAGACTTCCCCTCAGCCACCTGCCCCCATTGCCCTCCATTTCTCTTCAGTATCCTATCACTTACATTCTCTCTCCCTACCCATCTTCCTGGCCCCCATCTGCCCCGCACCCACATTTCTCTGCTCCTCCCTTTACCTCCTGCATCCCCTCGCAGTCTGCCCCTCCGGGTCCCAGATTTTCCCAGACATCCCCTCAGTCTACCCTGCCCTCCCCAAATCCTTTCCAAACCTCCCACAAGGCTGCTCCCAGTCTCCCTCGCATTTCCCTGGCCAGTTTTTAACCACTGAACCCAGAAGGCAGCCTGGCTTCAGTCCCATTGGGAAATAATGGGAGATGGCAGCCATCTTGACTAGGACCAGTTTGCGTCCACAGGCCTGAGGAGAAATGGTAGCCATCTCTGCTGAGGGAAGCCTGCCACCATTTTGTTTAAGAGCAAAAATCCACACAAAAGGCTGGGTTAGAGCTCAGCTAAAAAGCAACCTCCTCTCGGAGAAAGACCATGTGGAATTAACTTCTGCGGAGCCAGGCAGACTCCCCTGCACTTGACTGTATGGGACAGGCTTCATCAGGTCTTCGGGAGACACACTACTGTATCCTCCCTCCAACCTGAAGCCAACAGCTGATGGTCAAAGTACGTGCAGATCCTAACAGAGCAAGGAAAGATTCCCTCAACTCTTCTACTGACAAACAAAAGCCAGACAGGCTGGGGTCTGTGGCTCCAGCTTGCACCAAGGCTGATTTTGGGGCCCTTTGTGGGTCACGTCTCGCAGATCATTTAGTGCTGGCCCACTGGTGCTCTCCAGAGAACAGAATCCTGAACACTGGCAGGAAAACCAAAGAGAAGCTGATTTCTAAACAGCTGGCTTTGCAAGTGGCTCTTGTAGACTCCCTCGTTGGCTGCTTCAGCAGAATGGCCAAGGACTGAATGGAGACTGAACGCAATAAGTGACCGGAATTCTGACGCAGAATTTCCTTGCATGGGTGCAGGTTTGGTCCCCTAGCAACCGAATAAAATAGCTTTCCTCCTGTGATCACTTCATCCAGGCCAGGCCCTGGGGGCTCTGAGTCAGGCAAGTCAGATACCAAATCCGCATATCGCAGCAGGGCGTGTGACATGCTGGCTATTTTGCTGGGGCGTGAGTTACTAAGGGGAAAACACATGACCAGCGGAAGCCACAAAATGGTCCCATTGTTCTCAGCTGCCTTTTAAAAATCATCCACAGGTTAACCCAGCCATTAAATACCAAACACCCCACTAACGGACCAGAAAAGTGACAAAGGGGCCCAAACTTGAACACTGGAACCTGGTGGAATTTGAATCTGGGTCCATCTTGTGCAGCCGGCCCCATTCACCATCACAGGCCACCTCAAAACCTGGATCCAAACACGCTGCGAGTCGCGGGTCGAGGTTATCTCCAGTAGCAAACATCTCTTGTTTTATAGTAGCTCCCAATCAGGAGCAGGACCCCTCTTGTGCAGGGTGCTGTACAAACACATGCAGCGACACATAGCACACAAGTGACATATGAAGGGCGGTAAGATGGTGATACAAGATGGGCCGCATGTGTGTCATTTCTTTGTAGGGTGTGCCACTTATCCCCATCTCCCCGCAATGGAGCCATTATTAATGGGCTGGTGTCCTAGGAAGAGGTGGTCCTAGGCACCGACTCTATGGATGCTCTGGGGCTGAAGCACCCACAGAAAAAAAATAGTGGGTTCTCAGCACCCCCCAGCCACAGCTTCGGGGAAGACAGAGAGAAGCGAGCAGCTGGTGTTCAAGGGCCTTGGAGAGAGGGTGGAGCGGGGGCAGGAAGCAGCGGGGCAAGGGCGGGGCCTCAGGGAGGGGGCAGAACGGGGGCAGGGCTTCGGGGCAGTGCAGGGGGTGGAGCACTCCCCGGGAAAAGTAAAACTCAGGGCCTATGGTGGATGGGTCTTGAGATAGGGTTTGAAGGCGACTTACAGCTGATGTCTGGGACAGTGCTCTGTGTATAAAGGGCAGCATAGAAAAACACGGGGTGATACGCGTGTGACACACTGATGGACAGGCAGGCTTGTAGTTGTGGTCTGAGATGCATAGGGCCAAAGGCATCATTTCAGATTTGCGCTCACAGGTACTTATCTTGTCCCCATGACTCTCATATTGGCGCATCTCACCATCTTTAGTGTATTTAGCCTCACGACACTGCAGTGAGGGAGGGCTGTGCCCTCATCTGCGTTGGACAGGTGGAGAACCAAGACGCAACCAGACTAAGGCTCAAATTCTCAAAGATCTCGCAGTTCCTGCTTAATGGAAGTTAGAAGCCTAAATACATTTGTGGAGCTGAGCCTAAGTCACTTGCCCCCAATCACACAAGAAGTCAGGGGTGGGACCAGGAACCAAAGTCTGGTCACCTGAGTCCTAGGTTAGCGCCCCAACCATTGACCCAGACTTCCTCTTCTGAAAGCAAAAATGTAGAAAGAAGGAAAATTCTTGTGGCTTTAGTTTAAAAAAGTCTCACTTTAGATTAAGTTCCAATGATAGTTTATAAAGGGTTAACATTAGATGTTTTCATAGATGGTTGATCAAATAGAGTCCAGACAAGACAACAGGGCATATAACCCGCCACCAATACGCTTCCAATCCTCCATGACACATCCTGGGCATGGGGGTGACATGCCTATCACGTCTGTGAGTTGTGTATTAACTCTTTACAAACCATTTATGAATGGAACCTTAATAGCGAATGTGATAAAAATATACGGGTCAAGGTTTAGAGAGAGCCTGGGCGGATGGGCAGTTCGGAGTTTTCCCTATGGAAGTCTCTGTCTCTCTCTCTCTCTCTCATCAGGAAAGGTAATCATCCCTGCCTGTGTTAACCACCTGCAGTCTCCTCATGTCAGGTCCCTCAAAGGGAGGAGTCATTGCACCAGCTGGAATAGGCCTTCCTAGGCCAAGGAAAGCCAGACAACTCCAAACAGAAATCAAACACATGTTTTTAACCACTGGAACAAACGAATAAGGGAAGTGCTGGATTTATCACCTCCTGAAGTCTTCTGCTAAAAACTTTCTGGGCCATATGCTTGAGTCAAACACCATTTATTGGGCTGAGATACAGGTGTGACTGGGTGAAATTCTCTGGTCTGTGCTATACAGAAGGTCAGATTAGATGATCACAATGGTCCCTTCCGGCCTTAAATGCTATGAATCTATGAAAACACCCTCTGCCGCTGTTTTGAAGTCAGTCGGGTGCCTCCCTAAAGCCCTCTTGTCAAGTTTCATCTTGTTATTTGCAACCCGATTTCCAATCAAAGCACCCCGCTGGCTCCTTTGAAGGCAATGACTGGAATTCCCATTACTGATCACATTCCCAATGTCTCTTGTTCCGCTCATCAAGGCAGCCTCCCATGCATCAGAGAAGACCGATCAGCGACTCGTTGGCTGGCTCAGAGGCCTAGGACGGAGCTATTTGCCAGGTGTCTACAAATTCGTTCTGGTTTTGATTATTTTTCTTTTGTTCTTTAAAGGACTCTCAAAGTATTCTTCATATTAAAACAGGTCTTCTCCCAGCTCATTCCATGGGAAATGCCAGACTGGATCAGCCCCAGAGTCCATGTAGTCCAGTGGCCTGGCTCTGGCTGGAGTCAGCAATGTTTCACAGGAAGGTGAAAGGATTCCTGAGGCACACAATTATGGAAGAAGCCGCTCACAGGAGAAGGTTCATCCAAATCCCAAACAATTAGTGACTGGTTTAGGCTCTGCTGCAGGAGGGTTCAATATCCCTTTTATTCATTTTAATCCAGTCTGGATAATCTCATTCTCCAGCTAAATAGATTATTCTCTCTTGAACCCTAGCAATGAGTACCACAGATCAGCTGTAAGGTTTCCCCATACTCATTTGCTAGGGCTGCCCATGAGGACTGAATTACATGCTTTGGATTGTTATTGTAGAGTCTCTCACGAGCACTGGGTTTTACACAACAGTTTGTTGTTGTACAGTGGCTCACAAACGCACAGTGGAGCACGCAGTGTGTCACTGGAGGGTGTTTCGTGTGGGCTAGGCCTGCATACTCCAGGGTGTTATCAGCGGGTCACTCCTGCGTACTGGGCTGCTGACCCTGGGGTATGGGAGAAAAAAAATGGTTTTAGTTTTCTAAAAACCACCAGCTACATGAAATTTGCAAACTAATCTAAGACTAAATATGAAGCACATTACCATTTAACTCAGAAATAGCTCACCCCAAAGGTGTCTTTGTGAACCCTGGCACTTCTCCTCCAATTTGTATTTGCAGAATTTTTTGTCCATGTGTTGATTAGCGTTTTCCTCCATCACGAGGTGTCTTGACTCTGAGCTGCCCTTCCAAGCCGTCGTCCAGAAGGCAAGCAGAGATAAAGCAGGAGCAATTGGAACGGCCTTTGGGTTTCAGAGTGTGTGTGTGGGAGTGGAGGGGGTGGAGTGAGGCTTAATTAGCTGCCGTTTGTTTGAAAAAAATGTCAGGCACTACATGAATGCCGAGGAGTGTAACAAACACGCACGCTGTTCGCTTGGAACGTCATTGCAGGAAGGGGGCTGGAACGCCGATCGTCTGGTTCCAAAATCCCAAGCTACTGCTTACTTGAGCCATAGGAGAATTTCCATGAATGTCTACCAGTACGGAGCTTATGAGACACAGCGGAGTAATTCCACTCGTACCCAGCAGCAAGCTATGCCACACATGCAAGTGCATTACCATGTTCTCTTAACTATTGTTAGGACAATTCCCCTTTATAAACTGGTTGTAGGCTAAATCTACAGGAGCGAGTTGGGCAAAGGAGGGAGCATGTGCCAGCAGAGAACAAAAGCTTTTATCAGGTGTTCTGGATGCGGAGAAATTATGGGAAGAACATTAGCACTCGGTGATATATCACACCCCTTAGTCTGGGTCTGAGATCTGGGCAAGGGGGTTTCATAAGAAGAATCCCTTGTCCCCGCCACGCACAGTGGAACTGCTGAATTTAACGACTGCTCCCACGAATCCTCTTTGGTTTGCCGTGCAGCTCCCACCAGGGCAATGAGATTTCGCCTTTAGACATTTATTTGCATTGCGGGTTGTGCTTAGCAGCAGTGACGCATTGGCCCAAAAGCCCCATTAAGGCCCCGAGTAGCTCCATCTTCACGGAACAACATACCTCAGCCCTGACCCAAAGGGAGCAGCTCCAAGGAGGAGAAAAGAGTTGTCTGCTTAGCAGATCTGCTTGAAAGTGACAAGGCTGGAACAAGCAGGAGAGGGTGATGAGGACAGCTGCTCACTAGGATCTGGACTGAGGAACGACCAGCCACCTTCCCACAAAATACTCTGATTTAGTCTATTGAAATAAACATAGATTTCTCCCCCACCCCCCGCCTTCTGAGTAGGGACCAACAGGAGATGTTTGCAGCTATTAGTTTCTCTCTAAAGTATGAAATACACTTGGGTCTCAGCAGCGTATTAAGCCGTGAGTTGTAAAGTTTTCGGAGCAGTAATCATGCTAATGGGGCTCACGACTGCTCTAAAAATAGATAAAATGGTGGCAATTGAAGTGCTCCAGGATACGGCATGCAATGCCTCTGGATATCAGATCTATTAGTACAGCACGGTGAACTCTGTACGCTACACGGCGCAGGCTGTGGAGTGGGGGTTTTTTCTTCCTGACAGTGAGGCGGACAAGGTAGATAAGTTCAGAGAAATTTGAAAGAGAAAAACAAAAATCTACCAGTTCACCATCTGCACCCTCTCTCAGTTGGGTCATGATTGTTCCCTCTGGTTCAGAGGCAGTGTCGTCTCCACTAGACGGAGACTCTGGAGAACAAGGTGCTATGCCTGGCTTTGCAGGGCTGTGCGGACTTTGACCTTCAACCTTTCTTCTGCCGCTCCTTTCCTTGTCTTGCGCAGAGCAGGCCTCTAGCAGTACAAATAATCACACAGTCTCTTCTCCAGTGCTTTGATCAGTCTACGTTTCAATGACTCAAACCACTTGCTTTAGGCAGTTGTTCTAGGATGACCAAATAGCAAATGTCAAAAATCTGGACGGGGGTGGGGGATAATAGGTGCCTATGTAAGAAAAAGAGCCAAAAATCAGGACTGTCCCTATAAAATCGGGACATCTGGTCACCCTAAGCTGTTCAGCAGCCTAAGAGATCTCACTGCTAGGAGTTATCCCTAAGCGTCACCCTTCATGTTTCCATTTTGTTCCTCTTGTTCCCTTTGAGACGGCTTTGGACCAATTCTCAGCCTGGATGTTCAGACTGTATTGGCAGAGCCATTTCTACGGCACTCCCCCGCGTACACCTGCTCTAACCCACTCACCTTTTGGCCTCGGCGTCTGCCCCAAGGTGAATGATTTGTGGTTAGGGTGTGGTAAGTTTGAGAAAACGAGAGTTACGGGAAAGCGAATTACAAATACTGTTTCCACATGGCGAAAAGACGATCCACCTCTTTTGAAAAACGGTTGCAGCACAAACAGCTGCAGTTTGAAATCTGAGGCAGTCAGCGTTGTCCTCGGGCACAGCTGGCATGGGACAAGGAGGACGTGTTGCCTTCTACTGGGCCAGCCCCATTTGAGTTACCATTGGTGGAAACTGTAGCATAAACAGACGCAAGCATCTTCTTCTAAGCCAGGGGTTCTCACACTGGGGGACATGAGGTTGTTATGGGAGGGTTGCAAGCTGTCAACTCCTGCGTATGCGTGGGGCTGACAGCCGGTCGGAGCGCTTCAGAGATGGGCAGCTGGAGAGCAGCGGCTGCTGGTCAGCTCTGAAGGCAGCGCCGCCCCCAGCAGCAGCGCAGAAGTAAGGGTGGCCTGGTATGGGGGGATCGTCACTTTTTGGGGGTGGGCCTCATAGCCTGAAATATTTTCAAAGGGGGTCCCAGCAAAAAAAATTTGAGAGCTCCTGTTCAAAGAATAGTAAGAGAAGAAGCAGCACGGGCTAACAGATAGTGCACTGAGCTGGGACTCTGGAAACCTGGGTTCTATTGCTGTACCTTGGGTGTGTCATTTCCCTCTCCATGCCTCTGCCTAGCTTGGAATTTCTTCAGGGCAGAGACTGTCACTCATGACAAATGTACAATCCTAGCACAACAGGGCCTCTAAGAGCTACTGTCGAACACATTCATAATATAAACAAAACTGCTTTCCCCCTTCTTTATATTATAGCGTCTACCTTTGGTAGCACGGGCGCTGCCCTGGAGCACAAATACGCTTCCAAGTTTATCTCATGTCAACAGGGCCTTTGAGGCCGAGTGTCTCAGTCTGGTTGGAAAAAAACTGGTTTTGATTTCATAAAGGCTCTGAGTGTTTGTGAATCACTTTTTACTTTACTTTTGCAAAGTAAAAAAGTTCCATTAAATTTACAACGAGGCCCTTAACAATGGACAGAGGGCACACGCCTTCTCACCTCGCTGCATGCATGCTGCTTAGATTGTGGCGTTACAAACTCCCCTGATCAAAGGCCCCTACATTTCAGATAGTAAGATCTGCAAATGTATTTTCTCTTTTGTTTTTAAAGCTAAGAAATCAGATGCAAAATACTGTATTAATGGAATGCCATGGCTGCACAATTAAAACTACAAATTTAGTCTGGAAAGACCAAAGATAATTCATAAGCTGATAGATTTTAAGGCCAGACGGGATCATTAGATCATCTGGTCCAGGGATAGTCAATAGGCAGACTGTGGGCAGTCCAGACCACCAGACACTTTTGAACGGATCCCGAAATCTTTTTATTTACTTATTATCATCATGATTGTTCTTTTTAATTATTCTTTTCTCCAGAGTCTGGACCTTGACTATACCTTGACCAAGAAATCTGGACCTTGACAAAAAATAATTAACTACCCCTGACCTCCTGCATAACACAGGCCCAAAAATTTCACTGAGTCACCCCTGACATGACCCCAATAACTTGGGTTTGACTCAAGCATCCAGTCTGATCTGTAGGAAAATCCACCCCTGCAATGGTAAATCACCTATACATAGGAAGCAATTGTATTTGTTTTGCTCATTAACTGGGTAAAATAGATTCACAGATTCACCTACTACCAGTGAGTTTGTTAAATCAGCTGCAGTAACTCATGAAAGGAAATGTCAGCTAGGAAACAAAGCTAACGCTATTTGGCATTTCTGTAGCATCAAAGGCTCACAAAGTGTTTTACAACAAAGACACACAAGAATGGCCTCATCCACCTCTGAAATGCAGCCAGCTCTAGGGTGGACCATTGCAGCTGTTTCAAAGCACATGACCACCACAGGTTAGGACACTGGGTGAAGAATATATTCTCCAGTCACTAGTGCTGGATGAATTTGAGAGAGGAACAATACTTAGCTCTTATATAGGATCTTCTATCTGGAAAGCTCAAAGAGCTTTAAAGCGGGTAAAGAAGAAAGAGAAACAAAGGATACAGAAAAACAAAGGGACCTGCTCTAAGTCACAGAGCAAGTCAGTGGTAAAACCCAGGTCTCTTGTTTCCCAGTTCAGTGTCTTATCTGCTGCCTCTAGGTTTAATGCTGCTTGAAGACCAGAATCAAAATCCTGGATCCAAAGAGCCTCAAAAGTTTGGTGAAACATTAATCTCCCCACTTAGACTACCCTGGAAGCATGGTGAATTTGGCATCTGGCTATCAACATGGCAGTTTGGGTCCATTTCTACATATGGACCATGTGTAGGCTTGGCAGAATTAATGTTTTTAATCATTTAGACCAATAATATTGATGGCTAGTTTGAAGCACTTTTTCAATTTTTATCGATTTAAATGTTCACGGTTGTGGGCAATTATGGGGGAGTCAGACACCAGGGCGGATCAGGCAATAATTATTCCATGACAGCAGAAACTGATTTCAAAAAGGGAAAGCTTCAGAACCGTTACAGCACAAATCGTCACCATCACGTGTCCAAATATACAAAGTAAATATCCTTAAATCAAACTCCACTAAGTTCTCAAGCAGCAGTTCTCTTACTTTGCCTCTCTCTATATTTCGATTATTATTGATGGAAATATTTTTCATCAATTTGTGTGTGCGCAGTGAAATCGACGTTTACCAAGAAAAATCCAAGCCTAGCTATGTGTATGCAACACATGCGGAGGGCGAGGGAGGAGTGAACTAACCCCAAGGGAGGTTTGCAGTGAAGTATGACATTTTTCGTATGGTATCTTTTAGACAAATTCTGAACAGCAATAAGGGCTAGTTCAGGGCCATATCCCTTCATAGCATATGACAGCTGAGCCGTGATACTATCAACCCCCAAAAGCTACTATTGGTCAGAAGTTTTGAACACACACTGAGAATCGCATCATTTCCAGAACTCGGACTATAGCCACTAAATTGTTTATTTTTTCATTGTGGAAAAATAAGCATATCAAGAGAAGAAAATGATGCAATTCACTCGAGGGGCAGCATGGCCTCATGGGCTGTGCAAGGGGCAGGAAGGCCTGGGTTCTAATCCCACTGCTGCCACTCACTCCTGCAACCTCAGCCAACACTGTGCGGCAGGAGCTCTCTAAATGTAACCCATGCTCCCATGACCAGTCAAGCTGCAGGATTCATCAAGACTTATGCCTCTAAAGAGGCAGCATCCAGTATATTTCAATCAACACTTGGTGAAACTTACCCTGATCTGCCTCCAGCCCAAAAGCCAGCAGTTGCTGTTGCCTGCCTGCTTTCCGTTTCCCTCGTCTTTAGGCTATGTGGGCGAGGTCAGCGGGTGCCTGACCCTGTTTTCATAACAGTCTAATCAATTCAAACTACTGTCCTCAGCCAAGCTGGGACCTTTCAGGAGCTGCTCAATTACACGCCAAGTTAAATCTTTAATCATCTGCTAGCTGGGGCTGGGGCTGGGCCAGTGTCAGGTTTACCTGTGGGAATCAGGGAGGAGACCCCAGCTGTGTTTGCATGTGCTCAGCGGCAGGCTGTATGCTGGCATGGGTAGGGAGGCGTGGTTAAGGAGATGGGCTCCTGTTTCATGAGGCGTGCAAAGCTCTGGGATTTGGTGCTGTCAGAAACAGAATTAATATAATCATTTTGTTCATTACTATCAGCAGCATTTCTGGCTCCGTATCACGCAGTGGATACTCAAAGGGCACGTGCGATTGGACTAGAGAGCTCCCAGGGGTTGGGGCCATGCTGGAACATGCCACATTTCAGTCTGGTATAAAGTGAGATCTCCCAAATTATCCAGTGCAACGCTCGAGAGTATTAAGGGCGAGTAATGCTGGTTGCTATTGTATAAACCTCAGCTGGGATGCCACCTTCCATTCTGGCTGCCTCACCTCGAAAAGAATAGAGCAGAAAGCAAAGGGCTATGAAAATGACTAAGGGGCTCAGAAATGTTTCCATCAGAGCAGAGAGTGGAAAGATTAGGTTAGTGAGACAAATAGAGGACATGTAAACAAAATAATGAATGGGAGAGAGAGAAGGCTCCTGTTCAGTCCCTCATCAGGTTAGAAACAAGGAGGCAGCCAGTTACATTAAAAGGTAACGCATGTAAAAGACAGCGCACCGTGAGCCTGTGGAACTCACTACCACAAGACGGCAATAATGTAGTACTGGATTAAGACTGCTGAGATGTGCAGGAATCGCTGGGTGAAAATCTCTGGCCTTCATTACACCAGAGGTGAGAGAGTGGGTAATCACAATGGTCGCTTCTGGCCTCACAGTCGATATACAGGGATACCAAGAATAGCTGCGGTTACACTACCTGGAATAAAAACATAAAATCAATACAAACCTCATGCTTCAGGGCACAAAATAAGCCCTGGCTGGCAGGGGTAAGGAAGACAGGTGTTCTCCCAGACTGCATAACCCTCCATTGGGGTGCTCGCACACTTCCTCTGGTTCCATAGCGCTACTGGGGACAGGACACTGAACTAGAGGGACCCCTGCTCTGATTCACGAGCTGCACCAGGGGCCTGGCCTTCACGCAAATCTCTCTGGTGCTCTCTCTTCTCGTCTCTCCTTGGTTTCCTGCCCTGCCGCCTGGGCATGGCCAACTGGCTGGAGAAGGGCTGCGCCGGTTGGAGCGTGGTTCTGGCACAGCCGGCGTTTGACGCTATCCAGCACTGCACCCCAGGGCTAGCAGGTCACGGCGGTCATTAGAGAAGATGCACTGCAGGGGAGGGAAACCAGCATGCAGTAAGAAAAGAATGCCAGCAGGCCCGGGGCAAGCAGTGCGGCCTAGTGGCCAGGCTGCGTGCAGTGCAGTCTAGAAACCCCATACTGAGCAGAAGCAGAAGTAGGAGGGGAGCCTCTCCTGCCTACAGGCAAGCAGCCTGGCCACACCCCCGGGCAGCTGCCAATCATGGAGGCAGGAACTCACAGCTGCAGCCAATAGGGGAAAACAAGGAGCGGGCTCAAAGCCAGAAGAGAGGCAGAAAGGCCTGGGAGAGCGAAGGGGTAACAGTCCAGCAGCAGGCTGCCTCCAGAAACAGCCCAAGGGGACTGACACACACCACTAGGCCTAATTAGGGGCCTGGGCCAAGAACTGTCCTGACCAGGGGCTTTCCAGAGAAAGCCAGTCAAGGGGCAATAGAGACCCCCTGAAAGACCACATCAAAAAAAAAAAAAAATTATCCCATCTCCTAGAACTGGAAGGGACTTTGAAAGGTCATTGAGTTGAGTCCAGCCCCCTGCTTTCACTAGCAGGAACAAGTACTGATTTTGCCCCAGATCCCCAAGTGGCCCCATCAAGGATTGAACTCACAACCCTGGATTTAGCAGGCCAATGCTCAAACCACTGAGCTATCCCTCCCCCTATCAAGGACCAGTGTCACTGCTGAATTAGGCCTCAGGAGACCTGGGGGTGTAGTTCCAGCTATGCGCCCTTGAGCAAGACACATCTGCTTCTGTGCCTCAGTTTCCCTGCCAACTTTTGTCTGTCTGGTTGATTTTGCTTGGAAGTTCTTTGGGGCAAAGACCCTCTCTCCTGCTCTGTGTACTGCACCTAGCCCAATGGGTCCCCGGAGCTCTTTTTAGATTTCTACGCACTCCTTTAACACAAACCATCATCCGCTAAAGTGCCAAGTTCAGACTGCAAGGTCTGCTGATGGTCCTGGCTGGATTTTCAAGAGAACTTGGCATCCACTGTGCAGAGCTATTCTGCAAATCTAACCGTGTACTCTGGCACTCTCGAAAGGCAGGCGCCGAGCGTGGGTGTCAAGCCCAACCAAACATCCTGGTCGATGTGTGTCTATTCTGTTCAGAGCAAGGTGGGAATTCCCCTTACTTCCAGGCCAGGGATTGAATGGACCAGAGAACCTGAAATCAAGGAGGGGGGAATCTCTCCCATGTGACACACGCTCCATCAAGCCTATCCAAGAGGCTCCTGAACTGAGCCTTGCCCGCCCCCCAGCTGCTTTTGTGCAAATCCCGAAGTGTGGCAGCCCGCTCCTGCTTTCCGAAGTATTGTCCTTGGGATGAGGCAGGTGAACGGAAGCGGGCTGGGGCCAGGAGGTAAATAACAGGAAACAAAGAAAGCATTGGAGCTGACCCCAGCGGCTCAGCCTTCGCCTGTCTCTCGCGCTGTTTGAGTTAGAGTGAGTGATGAGGTGTTGTGGCAAGACAGAGACATTTTTTATCCAACACAAACTTTGCTGGACAGATGGAGCCATTGTTATGAAAGATATTCAGAGAATTCGTCATTGCTCCAGCTTTTGGGCCTATCGGCGTCTCCGCGAAAGGTTTCAGAGCCTCGGCAGCACAGCGGGGGGGAAGGGCACCAAGCACTCGGTTCAGGAGGGTGGCTTTGTATGGTTGTTCCATATGCAAAGCCAACGGGCAGGCCAGGGCTCGGTCTGGGTTCCAGGTGCCCCCCCGGTCACTCCCTTTCAGAGGCGACTGACCCTGCAGAAAGGAAGGAGAGGGATCCCGGACTCAGCTGCCGGGAGGTGGGTGCTCCTCTCTGCCCCCCGCACCATGTGAGCAGTGGGTGTGGCCTCGGGGGGAAGCAGCCACGTGGGGGTGGGGCCTCAGGGCAGAGCACAGGCCACAGGCGGGGCCTTGGGGGGGAAAAGGCTGAGCATGGGCAGGGCAGGGGGCGGGCCGAGCAGGGGGCGGGGCCACCGTCCAGGCACACAAAAGATGAATCCGGCCCTGTGGGTGCTGAGCACCCCTATTTTTTTCAGTGGGTGCTTGAGCCCCGGAGCACCCAGAGAGTCGGCGCCGATGGTCAGAAGAGAGAGAATAGGGCAAAGGGGCTGAGTGCAAGAAGCACGGGCCTAACGAGATTGTGCTGAACTCCCCACCCCTCAACCACCTTGATCCCCTTCCCTCGGTGGGTCTAATCCTGCAAGGTGCAGGACACCTTGAGGCGAGCGCCTCAATTCCTATGGACTTAGTCACCAATATTCCCCCCATCCCAATTTTTCACACTTGCTACCTGGTCACCCTAGCACCCACAGCAAGCCATGGGAGCATTTTTAGAACACGGGGTGAAAAAAAATGTAATAAGCACTTTGCAAAGCTCTGCACAAACTGTAGCTGCCCCCCCCGCCCCGGCAGGGAGCATAAGCCCCACCGAGCAGAGTAGACGGGCGGGGGGGGGGTGATGTGCCCCAGGCCACGCACCGAGTCAGAGGACGGGTCAGGTTTAAAACTCAGGAGGCCCTGGGCTTCCAGCCTTGTGCTTTGGCCACACCGTGACCACGCTGCCTTTAGACACAGAACAAGGGCAAGCTAGGAAGCACTGCCCAGTGTGTGTGTCCCAGACATAGGAATGAGAGCTTGGTCCATTAATGAGGAGCAGCAGAGGGGGAGGCCGTGAGGTGAAAGCTGAGTGTGGGGTCGGGGGGAGGTCTCAAGGGAGGCAGTTTTGGAGCGCCAAAAGCAGGCAGAGAGATCCTGGGATCTGTATGGCAGTTTTAAGGCCCTGCGGAAGTACATGCCTCCTTTGCCTACAGAGAGACCCTGGGGGGTTTCCTGTCCCTTCTGCCCAGAGACCATAATGTCACCTGCAAAACAAGTGAGCGGAAAAGGGGGCCACGGCAGAGGCCAGGGTGAAAGCAGAACAAATGAGTGAGAACGGGCATCCCACAGAGGTCACCTGACAGGGAAAGGAATTCGGTGTAAGCAACTGGGGCAAGGTGGACACCATGGCCAGGGAATGGGTGCACTTGTCCTGAGCAAACCCAGCAAGGACTAGAGCTACTGGGGGTGAGTAACCAGGATTTCGGGGCTGGTTCCCCAGGAGCTGCCTGGCCACATGGACGTGGAGAATTCTCTGTGCTCAGGGACAGCGACAGGACGCCTGGAATCCTCTGCACCAGCCTGGGTCACGCCGCTACTTCTGCATGCGTTCAAACAGGAGCCTGCAGGCGCTCACGTGCGTACAGGCAGCACATGGGAACCCGTGTGTACACCCAGGGCCATAGCCATGTGCACACAAGCAGGTGTGAAGGCAGCCTGGTGCAAACACACACACACACACATAGCGGTGCACACAAGAATGTGCATCAGTGACCAAAAGCAAGGCCTCGCACGCCGAGATCCAGCCACAAAGAGGCCCGGGCATGTGACGGCAGCCATGTTGGATGACGCACCAAGGACCTGCCAAACTAAAAGCAGGAGCTGCTGCAGCTTGAGCTAAAAACGCCAGGCTGCTTAGCTGGCTGGACCAGGCTCATCTCTTCGGTGGGTCAATCACAGAGGGGCCCCCAGCACACGTGCCCCAGCGGGTAACACACGCAATGCAGACGGTATCGTCTCCCTCTCACACACAGGGTTTTGCAGCCTCCCGCAGGCTGGCCTGTGATTTACCCATCACCTGTGCAGGATCCTGCAGCTTCCAGCACTGCCTGGGACTGACAGTTCAGAGCAAACCCAAGTCGGGTCATTTCTAGGTTCCAAGGTCCCAATCATCATGTTCTTCCTTAAGGCAAACCAAGGCAAATCCCACCTCCCTGGAGAGCGAACAGCCCCCTGGCGCTGCCAGTCCTGCCTTTATCCGCCACATGGCCAGAGATCTCCTCCCCACGGCCTGCTGTCCCTGCCCCAAACATAACCCGCTTTGCACCTGTCACAGCCTGGTCGGGAAATACCATCTTGGCTGGAAATAGCAGCCATTTCTCCCTCTTCCAGCCACCTCCTCCTTCCCCAATTCTCCCCCCAGCCCCACCCCCCAGGTCTCCCATGACTGTTACCATCTTGCCATGGACGGGATGGATATCCGTGTTTGGAGCCAAGGTTGTTCCGCTAGCCAGCCAGCGAAGGGATCACGCTGCATGACGGGACAGAGCACTCCCTTCCCCCACCAAGTCCCAAGGCTCGGAGGTACAATTGGCGAGCCCTGTGGCATCAGTGAATCAGAGCTGGGCAGAGGGACTTGAAAGAGGCTCTTCCCAGGGGACTCCGAAGCACACGTCAGATGGTAAGCTCGTCGGGGCAGGGAACTGTACCTTCCTTTGGTTTGTGCAGCACCTGGCACATTGCGGGCACTGCCGGAAACGAATTTAAATTTTATTAGAGAATATTTAAAAAAATAAACGATACAGAAAATTTGAAGCATTAGTCATTGGTCATTGGGGGTAACATGCAGAGTATGGGGGTATGTTGGTGTTTTGGGGCTGGGCAGCACACATAGTATATACAGACTGCAATGTCCCCAATGAGGGGTGGGTAACCGGTGGGCGGGATCAGGAAACAGTCGATAAGCGGTGAGGGTCTAACACCCATACGGGAAGTAGAGACAGTCATGGGTATAAGTAAGCGGGCTGGGTAATGGGGATGGGGTGACCCTCACGTGGCGGGATTCAGCTAGGTTTGGTGGGTTTAGGGCTCAGGGGATAGGGTCCAGCAGGGGGTGTGTGTGGGTGCACGAGGTCTCCCCGGCTCACTCTCGGTATTGGCGGTGGCCGGTGATGTGCTCGATGTAGATGTCCCGGGACCAACGGATAGTGTCCGAGACCATTAGGCGTCTCATGAGCCGCGCGTAATGACGGCCCACCCCACAGGTCCTCAGCACGCATTCGTTACACGGGTCCCAGGCACCCAGGGCCCCAACGAGCAGAGCCTCGACGTGCACCTCGTAGCCCTTAGTCCGCAAGGTTGTCAGCCAGGGGGGCGTATTTTTCGAGCTTGAGGGCTCGGGCTTCGCGGAAGGCCGGGGTCCTGTTCTCGAACGGAATCGTTACGTCGACCAGGATGATCTTTTTCCCCACCTCGTCCGTGACGACGATGTCTGGGCGCAGCGGGCTGTCGGTGCCGGGGACGGCGCGGTTGACAGTGATCTCTCCCAGACGTGGGTTGATGGCCTTCACTAGACGGTCCTGGACGGCGTTGTGGCGTAGCTGCCAGGCTCTGGCATGGGGCTTGCAGCAGCATAGGACGTGGGGCAGGGTTTCGTTGACGTACCCGCACTTCCTGCAGCGTTTGTCCCGGTTCCCGTGGCGGATGGCACCGTTGAGCAGGACGCAATTCAGCCGGGCGCGGTGAATGAACCGCCAGTCGGCGAACCGGGTGAAGCTGCCTGTGGGGAGGAAGTGGTTGCTGGAGTCCCACTTGCTGGTTACTTCGAAGACTTTACCCTGGTCTGGCTTTTTCTTCAGGGCGTCCACGTAGAGCGCGTGGACGGCGGCCTTCAGGGATCTCTCCAGCACGCCTCTGGCTCCGGGGGGTGGTGATGATGTTGTCCTCCGTTCCGATCCGCGGTATCAGGACTCCCAGCTCCTGCCGTTCCTCGTTCCATTCCCAGCGGCAGCCCAGGCGCTTTCCCAGCCGGCGCGTGGCATTGCGGGCGCGGGTCCACAGCGAGGCGAAGTCGCCCCTGTCCCGGGCGAAGTCGCCATCCAGGGAGCCGCTCATGAAGGTGGCCACATCTCGGTTGGAGGGAGGTCTGCCGATTAGTTTCTCGGTGGCGGCGTGGAGGGCGGTCGTTGCAACGTTCTTCACTTTGGCGTCCGGGCACGTCAGGAGGCGGAAGGCGTGCGTGAGGACCGCGATGTCACAGAGGTCTCCCATACGGGGGACGCCGGCACCACCGTGCCTGTGCTTGATGTATACGAGTTCGTTGCTGGCTTTCCGGGGCAGGGACATCCAGTTTTTGACCAGCTTCCGGATGGCGTTGTCCGCCTTGTTGAGGGGCACCTTTGCCACGGCGGATCCCCTCAGGACGAAGGCGATGCGGGGGATCAGGAAGGTGTTGAGGGCGTTGATCTTCTGCCATGGCGCCAGCAGGGATGTGTCGATTTTGGCGGCGTCTTGCAGGATCTCCCTGATGGTGTCCTCGGGGGTCTGCCGGACGCGGAAGCCTGTCGGCGTGCCGAGGTGCTGGTACGCCTGCCCCTCCGCCAGGGGAACAACGGACTCGCCCTGGATGAGGAACTCCGTCATCAGTACCGAGTCCCTCTTGCTCCCGTCAACGTGGAGGGACGCACACTTCTTGGCATTGAAGCGGAGTCCCGTCCAGTCCGCGGCTCTCTCTTCAGCCAAACTAAGCCCAGAGCTCGACCTCCTAAGTTGCTCCACAATCCTGTCATGAGCATTTAACAAACAAATGCTAATGTTTATGTAAGCAGAGTCAGGATGAGCTCTACCCTGACATCTGGTGGTGAATTATGGTAAGTGTGGAAAAGACCTCCAGGGGCTGATCTTATTTGCATAGGCACACCCATTCGCCTGGCAGGAAACAACAGCAACTCAAAGTGGTTACTTTGGCTGGTGTGGGATCCCCAGTTTCTTTGTTATTGGGGCAGGAAGAATAAAGTTTTGTTACCCTGATTCTGTGAATCAAGGCCAGTGAACCTGTTGCATGACAGAAGGACTGAGTGAGTCCTTCACCATTACCTAAGTAGCACTTGCTTGACAAGGGGCATGGGTTACAAAACCCAGTGAATAGAGAGAGGATGGGGATAGGTATTTGTACCTGATGGTATGCCCCCCCCCCCCCCCCCCCCCCCCCCTGAGGGGTTGAAACATCAATTGCACTACCTTCTCTCTCCACTGTTGAATATCAGAGCTAACTTTGATTCCATTAGAAGTCTAGTTACAGACTGCTGAGCTGAATTTACTTTGCGCCAATGGTGCACTAGCACTGCGGCTCCCCTACTATGAGCTGAAATCACAAAAGAGCTGAGATCACTGAGGCTGTGTTAACTAGCGGGGGAGCCTGAAGCTATATTGCTAAGCAGCTGGCGGAGCAGCTAGCAGAGTGGAGCCTCACAGGGACAGTTGGAGCGGAGCTGAGTGACTCACAGGTCAGTGAGCAGGACGGAGCGGCTGGAGAAGCAGCGAGCAGAGCAGAGCGGAGCCTTGTGGGAGCGGCCCAAGGAACGGCTGAAGTGGAGCAGAGCTGAGTGGCTCACAGGTTGGTGAGCAGAGCGGAGCAGCTGCCAGAGCAGTTCGTGGACGGCGGGAGCGGCTCGCGGGACAGCTGGTGGAGTGGAGCGGCTCGTGGAGAAGGCTGCGGCGGAACCCCACGGAGAGGCAGCTGGTCGGCCTCGGATCACGTAAGGTGCCCCTTAACACCCTGCGTGCCTCCCCGCCCCCCTTGAACTCTGGGGCTGCACTGACCAGGGACAGAGACTTCGGGGGGTTGTTGGACTTTGGGGACTTTGGTGATCCTTGGGTTGCTGGACCCAAGAGACTTTGGGGGGTTGTTGGACTTTTGGGACTTTGGTGATCCTTGGGTTGCTGGTTTCAAGAACCAAAGGGAAAGGACACAGCCCAATTTGCTGGGGTGAGTTTTTTTGCTCATGAAGCCTGTTTGTGGTGTTTTTCCAATTTAATGCTGATGTCGTTTACCTCATGTTATTAAACATTTTCTGTTACACTCAGACTCCGTGCTTGCGAGAGGGGAAGTATTGCCTCTTAGAGGCGCCCAGGGGGTGGTATGTAATTGTCCCAGGTCACTGGGTGGGGGCTCGAGCCAGTTTTGCATTGCGTTATTGAAACGGAACCCCTAGATACAGAACCCGGCCCTTGTTGCTGCCAACTTAGATGGGCAGAAGGGTTACATTTACATAGGGCCTACACCAAATGAGCGTCTCCAGGAGCAAAGAGCTAGTTGTCTCCTGAGGCCGGCGATCTTGAAACCAACACTTGGATCACTTCAGGATGACCAGGAAACCAGCCCAGCTTGTTCGTTAGTGTTAGAAGTTCATCTCTTGTGAAGGGCGCCCTGGAGACCTCCGGAACTCTGGAATATCCTTAGAGGAGGAACAATGGCAGGACAAGCCATTCCCGCCACCCCATGCCGCAGCCCTGGGCTGAAGGGGCCACGGATCGTACCTGGGAGAAGTCGGTTTCCGTGGCCTATTCAAATCCATGCTGAGGCTGCCAGCAAAGGGGCTGGTTAGCGAAAGCTCCTCAGACACCGAACCACCATCACACTCTGGCTCTGGGCTGTGAACTGGCAGCCTGCAGGGGAAACACTCCCTGTCCCATGGCCAGTCCCTGGACCAGCCCAATGCCCCACCCCCTTCTGTTCTTTCCAAGGCAATGGGGGGGGGCAGCAGAAAATCCCATAGCCTGGGGCCAGTCAGGGAAGGGAGGTGGCTCGCTGCCATCCCTCCACCCTGTGGGCTGGGAGAGCCGCTGAGAAACTGGAAGGGCCCCTCCTTTGGCACCAGCGCCAGGGTGGGGAAGGAGCGCTGCCCTGTTCCCAGCTGGGTGACTCTGCATCTCCTGTTACGGTGGCGGTGGCGTGACTCAGAGCCCCGCAGGAGTTCAGGGTGTTAATGTGTCAGCTCCTGCACGGGCGGGGAGGCATTCCTGAGAGCTGAGCCGCCGCCGCGGCAGACCCTGACGCAGGCCCCTCCAGAAACACGGTCATAAAAAGCACAGCACACAAACTGCGCAGCAGACCCAGCAAGGCCTCAGCAACCCGGCCTGAGCAACACTTCACCTGTCCTGTGCCGAGGGCTGACGCGTGGCCCCACGACGCCACTGAGCCAGTCCGACTACCTCTTCTGCCCTTCTCTGGCGCCTTCCATCCAAGCATCTCAGAGCACTTGATGGACATCAGGGGATTAAGCCATGCAACATCCCTGTTTTACAGGGGGAAACTGAGGCACGGGGTGGGGACTGGTCCTGTCCACAGTGCACAGTAACACCGTTCAGTTCTAATCAGATTTTAGTACCTTCCCCAATCCCGGTATCAGGCCTACATTTATTGCCCTGGGGCAGAGCAGAAGTCGAACACCTCCCGGGAAATCACAAAGTCAGTGCCTCTGACCATTGGAACAATTTACTAAGGGTTGTGGTGGAGTCTCCATCACGGACAGTTTTTAAATCACGCTTGGATGTTTTTCTAAGAGATCTGCTTTAATGGAAACAGGGATGAATTCAGGGAAGTCCTACGCGTTATAGGGGAGGTCGGACTAGGTGATCACATCTCTTCAATGTCTCTAGGAGAGAGAGAGAGCGAAATCCATGGCCTTAGCTGCTAACAACACGCTGATGACGCTCAGCCATATCTCTCATTGACGGCGAATGCATCCGCTGCTACTGCTAAGATGTCAGCATGCCCACAGGGATCAGCTGACCCAGGCAAGTCTAAGGCTGTGCTCGTGGGAGGACATGCTCTGACGAACATCCAAGAAGACTCTGTCCTCATCTTCCACTGAAGACGCCCAGTTCCCACCCATCGGCGTAGGTGAAGTCTTGGGATCCTGTTGGGCTCTTCATTAAGCTGGAACGAGCAGGTGTCTAAAAATCCCTTCTGGCACCTCCGTCTGGCTAGGCAGCATCATCCCATCCCCCGGTCGAGGACCTGGCTGCAGCGACCCAGGCATTCGTCAGGCTGGATTGCTGTCGCTCACTGTCTCTGAAGCCAAGTACCCCAGGCTCCAGGTGGTACAGAAGGTGCCGCCCACCTCTGCTGTGATCTAGGCTGCTGTGAGCACACCAGCCTTGTTCCCAAGTCCCTCCCAGCCAGTTTCTGATGCCAGTTCAAGGCCTTAGTCCTAAACGTCAAAGCAGTTAATGGATTAAGCCCCAGTAACGTCCAAGACTGAATTTCGATCTCTGACCCAGGACAACAGCTGGGCTCCTCAGGGACAGTGCAGATCTCAAAGCTCAGGACGAAGCGGGTGAGAGCGGGGGACAAAGCATTTTCCGTCGAGGGGCTCCAGCTATGGGACAATCTTCCAGAGGAGATCAGACCTATTCAGAGCCTGACCCTAATTAGGAAGTATTGCCTTCCCACCGTAGCAAGAATGACACTCAACACTGGCCCCCTCCTCCCCAAAACTGAAACAAACAAATCCACCAACCATCCCCACCCTACCCCAACAGGAGAAGACCCAGAGACAGCACTAAGTCCACTTGGGACTTGGCTAGTCTTCTTATCCCATCATCTGGGGTGGGGTCTTCATACAAGCGTCCACTAGCTTTGTCTGAGGTGGCAATAAGGCCCACCTGTTTGCCATCCTTTTTGGTGCAATCCATCCATCACTTCCTCTGCTTTCCGCAGGGTCTCTTCCTTAACACCAGTTTCCTGCCATGCTGTCTTCACCAGGTCCCCTACAGGCTGCGGCTCGGCCTTCCATGGGACGCCTACGAACGAGCCAGACCCCCATCTACGCTAGGACAATGGTTGTCATCAATGGGCCCTCCCCTCTCCATCCAGGATCGCACACATGCTTTGTAGGGTGGCGCAGGAAATATTCTGGACCAGGGCAGTGAGGGGGTGGAGCAGAGGCAGCCATCTGCCAGCGGGCCGCTTCCTAGCATGGACGGACGCTTGAGCATGGATGAGGATTGTGGCCACTGCAGGACTGGAGACGCTCGGTAGGTCCCCCGGTGCTAGTGCAGGATGGAGTCAGCTCAGCCAGGCTTCCTGCCATGGGGCTGGGAATGGTTTGGGCCAATTGCTGGGCCATGACCCCAGGTTATGACAGGAAAGGGCCCCATTATTCCCCTCCCAAAGAGGTAGGACATGACCTCTGAGCTAGCCAGAAAGCAAGGGAGGGTGGTCCCAACCCTGGGGACATGGGATGCCAAGGCTTGAGAACGCTATGGGTTAAACTAATCGCATTAGTTGTGAAGGGTCTAATGATCATTATCAATAATATGTTCATTTCTTTCCCTAGACAAGGTAAAGAGAAAAGGGGATTAAATAGCCAGGGATTGCAGAAATCTTCATTTCCCCGCCTCTTAGTCATAGAATCATAGAATCATAGAATATCAGAGTTGGAAGGGACCTCAAGAGGTCATCTAGTCCAACCCCCTGCTCAAAGCAGGACCAATTCCCAGCTAAATCATCCCAGCCAGGGCTTTGTCAAGCCGGGCCTTAAAAACCTCCAAGGAAGGAGACTCCACCACCTCCCTAGGTAACGCATTCCAGTGTTTCACCACCCTCCTAGTGAAATAGTTTTTCCTGATATCCAACCTGGACCTCCCCCACTGCAACTTGAGACCATTGCTCCTTGTTCTGTCATCTGCCACCACTGAGAACAGCCGAGCTCCATCCTCTTTGGAACCCCCCTTCAGGTAGTTGAAGGCTGCTATCAAATCCCCCCTCATTCTTCTCTTCTGGAGACTAAACAATCCCAGTTCTCTCAGCCTCTCCTCATAAGTCATGTGCTCCAGACCCCTAATCATTTTTGTTGCCCTCCGCTGGACTCTTTCCAATTTTTCCACATCCTTCTTGTAGTGTGGGGACCAAAAATGGACACAGTATTCCAGATGAGGCCTCACCAATGTCGAATAAAGGGGAACGATCACGTTCCTCGATCTGCTGGCAATGCCCCTACTTATACAGCCCAAAATGCCGTTAGCCTTCTTGGCAACAAGAGCACACTGTTGACTCATATCCAGCTTCTCGTCCACTGTGACCCCTAGGTCCTTTTCAGCAGAACTGCTACCTAGCCATTCGGTCCCTAGTCTGTAGCAGTGCATGGGATTCTTCCGTCCTAAGTGCAGGACTCTGCACTTGTCCTTGTTGAACCTCATCAGGTTTTTTTCTGCCCAATCCTCTAATTTGTCTAGGTCCCTCTGTATCCGATCCCTACCCTCTAGTGTATCTACCACGCCTCCTAGTTTAGTGTCATCTGCAAACTTGCTGAGAGTGCAGTCCACACCATCCTCCAGATCATTAATAAAGATATTAAACAAAACCGGCCCCAGGACCGACCCTTGGGGCACTCCACTTGAAACCGGCTGCCAACTAGACATGGAGCCATTGATCACTACCCGTTGAGCCCGATGATCTAGCCAGCTTTCTATCCACCTTACAGTCCATTCATCCAGCCCATACTTCTTTAACTTGGTGGCAAGAATACTGTGGGAGACAGTATCAAAAGCTTTGCTAAAGTCAAGAAATAACACATCCACTGCTTTCCCCTCATCCACAGAGCCAGTTATCTCATCATAGAAGGCAATTAGGTTAGTCAGGCACGACTTCCCCTTCGTGAATCCATGCTGACTGTTCCTGATCACTTTCCTCTCCTCTAAATGTTTCATAATTGATTCCTTGAGGACCTGCTCCATGATTTTTCCAGGGACTGAGGTGAGGCTGACTGGCCTGTAGTTCCCCGGATCCTCCTTCTTCCCTTTTTTAAAGATGGGCACTACATTAGCCTTTTTCCAGTCATCTGGGACCTCCCCCGATCGCCACGAGTTTTCAAAAATAATGGCTAATGGCTCTGCAATCTCACCCGCCAACTCCTTTAGCACCCTCGGATGCAGCGCATCCGGCCCCATGGACTTGTGCACGTCCAGTTTTTCTAAATAGTCCCGAACCACTTCTTTCTCCACAGATGGTTGGTCACCTTCTCCCCATGCTGTACTGCCCAGTGCAGCAATCTGGGAGCTGACCTTGTGCGTGAAGACAGAGGCAAAAAAATCATTGAGTACATTAGCTTTTTCCACATCCTCGGTCACTAGGTTGCCTCCCTCATTCAGTAAGGGGCCCACACTTTCCTTGATTTTCTTCTTGTTGCTAACATACCTGAAGAAACCCTTCTTGTTACTCTTAACATCTCTTGCTAACTGCAACTCCAAGTGTGATTTGGCCTTCCTGATTTCACTCCTGCACGCCTGAGCAATATTTTTATACTCCTCCCTGGTCATTTGTCCAATCTTCCACTCCTTATAAGCCTCTTTTTTGCGTTTAAGATCAGCAAGGATTTCACTGTTTAGCCAAGCTGGTCGCCTGCCATATTTACTATTCTTTCTACACATCGGGATGGTTTGTTCCTGCAACCTCAATAAGGATTCTTTAAAATACAGCCAGCTCTCCTGGACCCCTTTGCCCTTCATGTTATTCTCCCAGGGGATCCTGCCCATCTGTTCCCTGAGGGAGTCAAAGTCTGCTTTTCTGAAGTCCAGGGTCCGTATTCTGCTGCTCTCCTTTCTTCCTTGTGTCAGGATCCTGAACTCGACCATCTCATGGTCACTGCCTCCCAGGTTCCCATCCACTTTTGCTTCCCCTACTAGTTCTTCCCTGTTTGTGAGCAGCAGGTCAAGAAAAGCTTTGCCCCTAGTTGGTTCCTCCAGCACTTGCACCAGGAAATTGTCCCCTACACTTTCCAAAAATTTCCTGGATTGCCTGTGCACCGCTGTATTGCTCTCCCAGCAGATATCAGGGTGATTAAAGTCTCCCATGAGAACCAGGGCCTGTGATCTAGCAACTTCTGCTAGTTGCCAGAAGAAAGCCTCGTCCACCTCATCCCCCTGGTCTGGTGGTCTATAGCAGACTCCAACCACGACATCACCCTTGTTGCTCACACTTCTCAACTTTATCCAGAGACTCTCAGGTTTTTCTGCAGTATCATACCGGAGCTCTGAGCAGTCATACTCCTCTCTTACATACAACGCAACTCCCCCACCTTTTCTGCCCTGCCTGTCCTTCCTGAACAGTTTATATCCATCCATGACAGTACTCCAGTCATGTGAGTTATCCCACCAAGTCTCTGTTATTCCAATCACATCATAGTTCCCTGACTGTGCCAGGACTTCCAGTTCTCCCTGCTTGTTTCCCAGGCTTCTTGCATTTGTGTATAGGCACTTAAGATAACTCAACGATCGTCCCTCTTTCTCAGCATGAGACAGGAGTCCTCCCCTGTTGCGCTCTCCTGCTTGTGCTTCCTCCCAGGATCCCATTTCCCCACTTACCTCAGGGCTTTGGTCTCCTTCCCCCGGTGAACCTAGTTTAAAGCCCTCCTCACTAGGTTAGCCAGCCTGCTGGCGAAGATGCTCTTCCCTCTCTTCGTTAGTCGCTACTGTTAACAAAATTCCTTGCTCCCTTCCCATATCTCCACTGTGGGGCTGTGTGAGGGGAAGCCCATAATAAAAGATGATTCCAATAAGCATTGAGTGTTTGTGCTTTTAAGCCACATACTGCGGCCAAGATTTTGGAAATAAACTCTTGTGGCAAGGGATGCAGTAGCAGATAAAACTAATAACAAGAGTTGTGTAAGAAAGATTATTAGATGGCCCCAAGCCCCACAGTTCCTCAATCAAGGGGAAAAAAGGCTTTAGTTGGTTAAAAAAAAAAAAACACACACACACACACCCTGGTTAAGATGAGAAGTGAAAGCAGCAATAAAAAACATTTAAATCAATGAAAAAAGGAGGAAATTTATAAAAATGGCTAAATTAGCAGTCATAAAATGCAGACAATTGATAAGGGAAGCTAAATTTATTAATGAAAAAAATCTAAGGCCAGTAAGTTTGAGGAGGAGAGCTAATGTGCCAGTATTTTTAAAAAGTTAAGAGGATAACCTGGGTAACCTTGGCCCAGTTGCCTGACATCAATCTCAGACAAAATCATTGAAAGGCTACCACAGGATTCAATGAGTGAAGAATTAAAGGATGGAGCATAAATAATTCCAGTCAATGTGGTTTCATGGAAGAAAGTTCTTCTTAAGTAAACTTGATAAAGTATTCAGATGAGATCACAAGTTTGGTTGACAAAAGATAACTGTGTTGACAGAATATACTTGACTACTGTGTGCAGTTCTGGTTGCCCCACCTCAAAAAAGATATATTAGAATTGGAAAAAGTACAGAAGAGGGCAACAAAAATGATTAGGGGTATGGAACAGCTTCTTTATTAGGAGAGATTAAAAAGACTGAATCTGTTCAGCTTAGAAAAGTGACAACTTGGGGGGACTATGACAGAGGTCTATAGAATCATGACTGGTGTGGAGAAAGTGAATAAGGAAGTGTTATTTATCCCCAGGGCCGGCTCCAGGCACCAGCCCACCAAGCTTGTGCTTGGGGCGGCACCTGGAGGGGGGGGCAGTGCGGCGCGGTGCTCCGGCCGCCGGGGAGAGCGAAGCCGCAGTGGGCTCGCCGCCCTCCCCCGGCACTCGGGGTGCCGGGGAGAGTGGAGCCCTGGCTGGCTCGCCGCCCTCCCCCCAGCGCTCCGGCTAGTCGGGGAGAGTGGCCCGCGGCCGGGCTTGGCGCCCTCCCTTGCCACGCTCCGGGGGAACGTGGGGGACAGAGGGAGGCTTTTTTGCCTGGGGCGGCAAAAAAGCCAGAGCCAGTCCTGCACACAGGCCACTACCACAACTGACCACCTGAGAGCACTGCAGCGGTGGTGGGGAATATGTTCAGGGCACTGCCTTGCCTGGCCACCAGGGGGCAGTTGTGGTAGTGGCCTGTGTGCAGGGCTGGCTCTGGCTTTGGTTGTCTGGGGAGGTAATTCACACAGGCCACTGCCCTACCTGGCACCAGAGGTCACACAGCATGCACTATGTTATCTACCAGGGGTCACTAATGCAATGGTGGGATGGGAATCCATGCAGGGCACTGCCACGGTGGTGGTGGTGGTGTTCACACAGGCCAGTGCCCTTAGTGGCCACCAGAGTCCACATAGCATGGACTGTTTTGGCTGGCTCCAAGGGGGTCACTACTGCAATGATGGGGTGGGAAAACATGCAGGCTCTGCCGCTCCTGGCCACTAGGTGGCACTGCCACAATAGTGTGGGGCAGATACATATAGGGCACTGCCACACTGTGCCACTTGGGGGGACAGTCCTCCAATTGATGGAGATACACAGAGAGCAGTGCCCCAGCTGGCCAGCAGAGGTCACTATCTGTGTGTGGGGGGGTAATAACCGGAGAGCACTGCCTCACTTAGCCACCAGGGGTCACTGCCCAAATGGAGGAGAAGCGTACAGTGCCCTGTCCCAGCTGGCCAGCAATGGTCACTGCCTCATTTGGGGGCATATACACAGGGTACTGCCCCATTTTGGCATCAGTGGACAAGTCCCCATTGCGGAGCGGTGATACACACTGGGAACAAGGGTCACTGCCACATTACCCAGGGTACTGCCCGACCTGACCACCTAGGATCACTGCCACCTTGGGGTGGGTTGGGGAATACACCAGGCACTACCCCACCTGGCCAACAGGAGTCACTGAGTTGAGGGTGGGATACACCGAGGGCACTGCTCCAGTGGGTGAGATATACACAGGACACTGCCTCACCTGGACACCAGGGGTCTCTGCCACAATTGTGGGGGTGGATCACACAGGTAATTGCCCTCAGTGGCCACCAGGGGTCGCTGCAGAAATGGTGGGGTGGGGGTGGGGGTAATATATACAGGGCATTGCCCCATCTGGCCACCAGGGGTCACTGCGCCAACAGGGAGGCACCTCCAGGGCACTTGCTTGCCTGGCCACCAGGGGTCACTGTCACAGTGGTTGTGGTTCTTAGCCTATGCGCAACCTGCCTCAGGTGGCACATGACCAGGATTCACCACTGAATTTGGTCCGGTGGTTGGATCATTAGATTCCCCGGCCCGGGCTGGGCACTCACGGGGCGTGTGACATGCCCGCTGATCCATGTCCTGCAGTGGGGGTGGTGGGGATGCACATAGGACACTGCCACACCTGGACACCACATGGAGATACACAAAGGGCACTATCCCACTTGGCCAGCAAGGGTCACTGTCCCAATGGGAGAGATATTCACCATGTACTGCCCAACCTGGTCACAAGGGGCACTTAAATTTCACTGCGTGTGGTGGAGCGTGTCCATGTGTTATTCTGCACTTTAAGAAACAAGCCCAATGCCGCTGGTTGTTACAGATTAATTTTATTTACATTTGTGATGAAGAAGTTACAATCTCCACCTTGCCATGCACCTGCCCTAAGCCAGCGCAGTGTCCCTGAGGAGAGCAGCTGCCCCAGAACATAGAGACCCAAAGGGGAAGGAGCTTTAATGGGCAGCAATGAGAAGCTGCTTAGAGTCCCTGGTGAGGGGCACATGGAGCATTCATACAAAACTTTATGCAAACTCCCCACTTCATCACACATATGAGTTGTAACCAGAGTCCATGGAGGACAAGTGGGGGGGAAAAGAACACACAGAAAATCGGCATTTCAGCAAACACAGGTGAAAAGAAACAGCACAAAGTCTCCTTCTCCCACCCCATTTCCTGCCTCCTTGCTCTCGGCAAGAAAGAACTGGAACTAGGGCTCACGCTCAGCAGGGCCGGTGGAACCACTAGGCGAACTAGGCGACCACCTAGGGTGCCAAGATTTGGGGGCGCTAAAAAGCAGTGCCTAAAAAAATTTTTTTACACTACAGCGGACTCACATCTTACGCAGGGATTAGGTTCTAAAGTGAGCGCGAAAGAGGAAAATCGCGTCTAGTGAAAATTTCCATAAAGTACAGTACACACAGTATACACTAGAACAGGGGTCCTCAACCTACAGCACACGTGCCAAAGGTGGCACGTGAGCCGATTTTTTTTTTAATAGCAGACTGTGGGTCCCAGCTGCCGCTGAGCCCACTGCCAGCCTGGGGTTCCATTCTCTCAGCCGGCAGTGGGCTGAGCGGGGCCGGCAGCAGGCCAGCGACCGGGACCCTGGCTGGCAGGTGCTGGTGGCCGGAACCCCAGACCAGCAGCGGGCTCAGCGGCAGCTGGGACCCGCAGTCTGCCATTACAAACAAAATCGGCTCACGTGCCACCTTCTGTCTGCCGGCTCCTGCCAGCCAGAGTCCTGGCCGCCGGCCCCACTCAGCCACCTGCTGGCCTGCGTGAACGGTCTGGGGTTCATGTATTACGTGTCCAGCATGCGCGTCTGCGTCTCAGACCACTGCAGGTATGGCTGGCTTCGGTCTATGTGCCAGGCAGGCACGACTTGGACTAGGTGGTCACAGAGCCATCACTCATAGACTCATAGACTCATAGACATTAAGGTCAGAAGGGACCATTATGATCATCTGGTCTGACCCCCTGCATGCTGCAGGCCGCAAGACCCTTCCCTGGACTCTACCGTTGAAGTCCCCAATCCTGTGTTTTAGTGACTTCAATCGGCTGAGACCCTCCTGCTAGTGATCCCTGCCCCATGCTGCGGAGGAAGGCGAAAAACCTCCAGAGGCTCAGCCAATCTACCCTGGAGGAAAATTCCTTCCCGACCCCAAATATGGCGATCAGTAATACCCCGAGCATATAGGCAAGAGTCTCTAGCCTGACCCTTGTTGGCCATTATGCTGTTCATGTACCATTGCTTGGTTTTCCTTGGCTACTATGTTTTATCATTAAACCATTCCCTCCATAAACTCATCCAACTTAATCTTAAAACCAGACAGGTCCGTCGCCCCCACCGTTTCCCTCGGAAGGCCGTTCCAATATTTCACCCCTCTGATGGTCAGAAACCTTCGTCTAATTTCAAGCCTAAACTTCCCCCCGGCCAGTTTGTATCCATTCGTTCTCGTGTCCACATTAGTACTAAACTGGAATAATTCCTCTCCCTCCCTTGTATTAACCCCTCTGATATATTTAAACATAGCAATCATATCCCCCCTCAGCCTTCGCTTTGTCAGACTAAACAACCCAAGCTCCTCTAATCTCTTTTCATACGACAGGTTTTCCATTCCTCTGATCATCTTAGTCGCCCTTCTCTGCACCCGTTCCAGTTTGAGTTCATCTTTTTTAAACATGGGAGACCAGAACTGCACACAGTACTCCAAATGAGGTCTCACCAGCGCCTTATACAACGGAAGCAGGACCTCCCTATCTCTACTAGATATACCTCGCCTAATACATCCCAAGACCGCATTGGCTTTTTTCACCGCCACGTCACATTGCCGACTCATAGTCATCCTGCGGTCCACAAGGACCCCTAGGTCCTTCTCCTCTTCCGTTACTTCTAACCAATGCGTCCCCATCTTGTAACTAAAATTGTTATTATTCGTCCCCAAGTGCATCACCTTACACTTTTTACTATTAAATTTCATCCTATTTCTGATACTCCAATTCACAAGCTCATTCAAGTCTCCCTGCAGAGTATCCCTATCCTCCTCCGAGTTTGCAACTCCTCCCACCTTCGTATCATCCGCAAACTTTATCAGCCCACTCTTGCAATCGGTCCCGAGGTCAGTTATAAATAGATTAAATAAGATGGGTCCCAAAACCGAACCTTGAGGCACTCCACTAGTAACCTCCCTCCAACCCGACAATTCACCCTTTAATACGACCCGCTGCATTCTCCCCATTAACCAATTCCCTATCCACCTCTGGATTTTCATATCGATCCTGGCATCCTTGATGTGGAAGACGGAACCCCGATCGGTGTTGGAGGGGATCCCATTCTCAGGCCTGTGTCCCTCAGTGACCTTGGTCTCCAATGTGTCGGATGTGGGATGGGGAGCCCACCTCGACGGCATCAGCACACAAGGAGTCTGGTTGCAGAAAGATCTTTCCCTGCATATAAACATCAGGGAGCTGAAGTACAGAGATCTGCAGAAACAGAGAAGCAGTTTTAAGTCTCATTACCAGCTACCACAGGATGTCTTCCCTGCTAAGTCATTAGGAATCGGTTCTAAACTGAGCCTGCAGAGTCAATGAATGTTTTGCCTCAGAAGTGGACTTTGGTTACAAATGCGCACAGAGCTAGGGTGCCTTAGATTAGGGAGAATTGTTCCGCTGACCTTCAGGAAGTGCATAAGGCTCATCTAGTCAATGAGCGAGAGGAAGGCAGCAATTAGCAGCATTTTGCAGAAAGCAGCAGACAGTGAGCAGCGTATGTTTTAATCTTCACACATACACCCAGAGTATTATTTATTTAGAGGCCACAATGTGCTAGGTGCTTCCCAGACATACAAGCAGACATTGCCCAGCTCCAAAAAGCTGCTTGGGAAGCCCATTTTATAAATCAAGAGATAAAGAGATTCCTCCGTACCCTGTAATTTTCACTCCATGCATCTGAAGGAGTGGGTTTTTTACCCACGAAAGCTTATGCCCAAATAAATCTGTTAGTCTTTAAGGTTCCACCGGACTCCTTGTTTTTGTGGATACAGACTAACACGGCTACCCCCTGATAATTTCCTCCCTACCCTGTGCATTTTATGGCTGGCCTACTGGCCTGACAGCCAGAGGAATAGGTGCATGGCTGACAAACTATCCCATTACCCCCAAATCACTGCAGCATCAGCAGAATGACTGTTGTTGTCTGTTGCCTCTCTTCCAAATATCACTGATAAAGGATCCCACTGTGACATGATCCCCAGGGTACAGCCTGGAGCTGGGATACTCTGCAGCCTGATCTGTCTCTCACAACGCTTTGCTAGTGACAAGCAGCAAACCCCTCCTTGCCCCACTCAGCCACCAGTATATGGAGTTCCACACTCAGTTAGATTGCATGAATCCTCAGAGAGACACTTAGGAATCACAGAAAGGCACCAGCCAACTCCCCCCCTCTCCCCAGCCTTGCACTCCAGAGCTGTACCATCTAGACCTGGTCAGAAGCCTGACCAATGTAAGTTTACTACCCAGTCCGCTCCTTCCTCAATGTGGAGAGGACATACATATGCCTGTGTAACTCAGCTGAGAACTCCTAAGCATTTCAAGCAAAATACACTGTTTTAGGTAAAATAGAAAACAGAACTACAGAAAGATAGATTTTAAGTAATGATAAGTGGTAGGCATAAAAAGTTAGAGATGGTTGCCAAAGAAAATAAAAGGTAAGTGCACAATCTAAATCTTAAACCTTATAACACTAGGCAATATTTAGATCAAGTAGTTTTCTCACCCAACTGGATGTTACAGTTCTTAATACACAAGCTTCAGTGGGGATCAATCTCCTTCAGTTCAAGTCTTCTGCCTTTCCAGCATTTTCATTGCTTCCAGCGTAAGTGGGGGAGGGAGAAAGGCCAAGACATGATGCTATTGCCCTTGTTTTATACCCTTGGCCCATGGGCCTCACAGACACTAGCCCAGGCATGTCCTGATGGGCTTTGCTGAGTCCCAGTGATCAAGCAGTCCCCAAATCACAGTGATCGAGTAGTTTCCGTTGTGTAGTTGCATCACACAGTTGATTAATGGGCGGTCAACACCCACCTGGCCGCAGAGACTCTTCAGCTTGTAACGTATTTTGGTAACAACCATACAGAAAAATCTTATCATCTTATAACTTATACACACTAATGATATATAGAGATTTGGACAGAACAATGGGTATCAGCAGATCATGACTTTTTATATGATACCTTATATGGCATGCTTTGTATGAAACCTATCATAATTACCTGACATTGGTGAATATCGGGGTTCCAGGGTGTTGCTTTGGGGTACAGAGTGCCACACCCATCCAAGTGCTCTTTACCATACAATATTCAAAGTATAACACCATCCTTTCTAGAAGAAGAGGAAAGTACCTCTGAAATGCAGCCACTTCTGGGGTGGAAGACAACAGCCAACACACTCATTCACCTAAAAGTGAAAGGTGGGGACATTTTAGCTGAGGCACTCGGGAAACCCCCTATTTTTATGAGAAAGGTCAGGGTTTTGTTTGTTTTTGTTTTGATTCTTTTTTGTTTGTTTGTTTGTTTGTTTGCATCTCCTACAGAGCAGCTGCACCAAGATGTTATCACTACTCATGCTCTCCCAGAAGACTGGCATGACTCCTTTCAAAGAGTACTTTAGTAGCCTCATGAGAGGCCACAATATTCTCTCAGTGGGCCTGAAATGAAGACTTCCTACACAGAAATATGGGAGACACTGTTTTCTGGGGTTTTAACTAGCAGGGCAGGGTTTGAATTGGAGAGGGAGAATGGAAGGACAAACTGTATGACAAACGAAAGATTCTTTTGCAAAAGTAAGGACTAGCTTCTTGTTGGAGTTGAATGTTGACATTGTCTAGTAAGACCTCAACAGGCAGGTCTAGTTAAATGGCCTTCATACCAGGGTACAACTCGTGCAACATGACTTTGCCAGGAGCTTTTACTCCACCTCTGAATGCTTCTTCTGTGGCACACCAAAATCCTATGCTAAGTGGCCACAAGTCTGGGGAAAGCAATAGTTATAGAATCATAGAAGATTAGGATTGGAAGGGACCTCAGGAGGTGTCTAGTCCAACCCCCTGCTCAAAGCAGGACCAACCCCAATTAAATCATCCCAGCCAGGGCTTTGTCAAGCCGGGCCTTAAAAACCTCTAAGGATGGAGATTCCACCACCTCCCTAGGTAGCCCATTCCAGTGCTTCACCACCCTCTTAGTGAAAGAGTGTTTCCTAATATCCAACCTTCTTGGCAACAAGGGCACACTGCTGACTCATATCCAGCTTCTCGTCCATTGTAATCCCCAGGTCCTTTTCTGCAGAACTGCTGCTTAGCCAGTTGGTCCCCAGCCTGTAGCGGTGCATGGGATTCTTCCGACCTAAGTGCAGGACTCTGCACTTGTCCTTGTTGAACCTCATCAGATTTCTTTTGGCCCAATCCTCCAATTTGTCTAGGTCACTCCGGCATATCCACCTCTCCCTCCCTGCTTAGTGTCATCTGCGAACTTGCTGAGGGTGCAATCAATCCGATCATCCAGATCATTAATGAAGATGGTGAACAAGACCTGCCCCAGGACCGACCCCTGTGGCACTCTGCTTGATACCAGCTGCCAACTAGACATCGAGCCGTTGATCACTACCTGTTGAGCCCAACAATCTAGCCAGCTTTCTTTCCACCTTATAGTCCATTAATCCAATCCACATTTTTTTAATTTGCTGGCAAGAATACTGTGGGAAATCGTATCAAAAGCTTTGCTAAAGTCAAGATATATCACATTCACCACTTTCCCCATATCCACAGAGCCAGTTATCTCATCATAGAAGGCAATCAGGTAGGTCGGGCATGACTTTCCCTTGGTGAATCCATGTTGACTGTTCCTGATCACCTTCCTCTCCTCCAAGTGCTTCAAAATGGATTTCTTGAGGACCTGTTCCATGATTTTTCCAGGGATTGAGGTGAGGCTGATCAGTCTGTAGTTTCCCACATTCTCCTTCTTCCCTTTTTTAAAGATGGGCACTATATTTGCCTTTTTCCAATAGAATTGCTCCATCTTGTACACCTTTGCGGACTCATGATAGAGCCTGGAATTAGATAATATATTTAGAAAAGTGCCTGACATCATCAGAGTGAATTTTCAAAAACATGTTTATTCTCTGCAATCTAAGATTCATGCATTTAAACCAAGGATCAGTTTCCCTTCTCCTTAAGGTCTCTTACTAGCTCATTTTAAAGATACATACAAGTTTTGCGACAATTATTTAATTCTCCCCACTGAATTGAGGCACTAAAACAAACAATCAATCAAACAAACAAACCCCCCAAAACAGACCATTCATTAAAATCCTACATTGATAGACTGTTAAGATAGCACAACACACTGGGACTGGATGACAGGGGATGGATCACTTGATAATTGTCCTGTTCTGTTTATTTCCTCTGAGGTATCTGGCACCAGTCACTGTTGGAAGACAGGACACTGGGCTAGATGGACCATTGGTCTGACCCCGTATGGCCGTTCTTATGTTCTTATCACAGTAATATCACTCCCCGCTCATCTGGCATGCAGGACTCAATCACTCGGTTAGATGTTGACCAGTCCTTAATGTGTGTGTTTGGGGGCAGGTCAGTGTGAGCATGTGTGTGAATGTGTGAGCATATGAGTACGGGTGCGTCTATTGCCGAGAGAAGCAGCGTCTGGCTTTAATTCTGAGCTCCATAAGATCCGAGGTCTCGTGTCTCTCACCATGGTGAGCTCCCCAGGCTGGGCCTGGCTGCTGTAGTCACTGATCAGCAGTGCCCATTGCTGGTTGGTGGTTTCACAGCTCTGGCGGCAGGCACCCCAAGGTGGGTGAGGGAGAGGTGTATCTCAGCGAGCCAGACCCCGTCCCATGGGGCCTGGGAGCGTCAGCACAGACTGCGTTCTGGAGGATCCAGTGCAGAGCAGGGAGCACAGGGCGATATGCTCAGGGCGACCGGCATGGCTGAACCTCTGGGATGCTGTGCTTGGCATCAGCAGAATAGGGGCCTCTGTTCCTAGCTACAAGCAATGCCAGGTTCATCAGAGGCACTGGAGCTGCCGGCACCTCCCCAACCCCCCAAAATGCTTTCCCCCCTCAGTCCTGCATGGCCCGATGCACTGACCTGCTGGCCCTGTTTCTTCAGATGGGAGGGGAATGGTACAAGGGCTGGATGGGACTAAATACATGCTGGTGTACGGAGTGCTGGCCGCAGGTTACTCTGGATCTGGGGGAGCCAGCCTGATCTTGTCTCTGGGACCCCACACTGCAAAGAAAAGAAAGATCTTCTTTGTGGCGAAGGAGGCCATGAAATTAAAGATAGGACCCTCATTCTCAGCATTGTAAAATGCCACCAGCGCTACCCTAACGCTGGGGTGGCTTACACATATGAACCCAAACCCTAACTCCAAGTGGCCTACCCATAGGTACCCTAACCCTAGGGCAGGGAGCCCTACCCACAAGAAACCTAACTATAGGGTGGGGAGTCCTACCCATATAAACCCTAACCCTGGGGTGGAGAGCCCTTTTGTTGCCTGCCCAGATGGGCCTTGGGATGGCAAACAGGGTTCGTTGTCCGGTGTGCTTGGCACCAATAAAGACACCGTGGGGAGAAAGCAAGCCAAGTTTATTTCAGAGCTCTGAAATGGCACTAGGAGACCAGCATGTCTCAAATCAAGTGCAACACATACATGCATGTGTCCCATTTTATATTCCAAGCACTTTCTGTGTAAGCCTTTGTTCTGGCTTTTCCCCCTTACCCCTCCCTCCTTAAGCAGTTACAGTTAGAAAAGTTCCCATGCTTATCTTTGACCTTGTAGACTCTACGTAGTAGGCTTGCAAGCTAAGACAAAGCAGGCCTTTTCCTCCCCTATGTTTGCTAGTGCAGCTGTCTGCTAGAAAAGCTGACCAATACATTTCTGCTTCAACATGTAAGCAGTTAGCATAGAAGTAGGTGAGAGTTCACAAGATGGAGTTTTGTGGTTCAGGTAGGCCCAGAGCAAAAGAGCTTCATCGGCACTTTTGGCCTTCCACTCTCCCGAGTTACCTGGTAGCTATGCCTAGTGGACCCCAACACTTTCAACAGGAACCCTAATTCTAGGCAGGGAGCACAACCCATACCAACCCTAATCATACGGAGGGGAGCTCAACCCATAGGAACTCTAACCCTAACTCCAAGTAGCCTACTCATAGGAACCGTAATCCTAACTCCAAGTGACCTATCCATAGATACCCTAACCCTAAACTGGGGAACCATACCCATAGGAACCCTAACCCAAGGACTGGGATCCCTACAGAAAAGAACCCTAAAACTAGGGTGGGGAGCCATACCCATTGGGGGTATGGCTCCCTGACCTAGGGTTAGGGTTCCTATGGATAGGCCACTTGGAGTTTGGGTTAGGGTTCCTATGGGTATGGCTTCCCACACTAGGATTAGGGTTCCTGTGAACCCCCACTATAGTGTTAGGGTTCCTACCGTTTGGGCTCTCCAGGCTAGGGTTAGGGTTTCTCTGGCTAGGGCTCCCCTCCCTAGTGTTAGGGTTCTTGTGTTTCGGACTCTCTGACCTAGGGTTAGGGTTCCTATGGCTAGGGCTCCCTGCCCCAGTTTTAGTATTCCTATGGGTATGGCTCCCTGACCTAGCATTAGGATTCCTGTAGGTAGGCCACTTGGAGTTATGATTAGGGATGCTAAGGGTAAGGCACCCCACCCTGTTATGCTTATAAGAAGCACATGGGATCTGTTTCAGGGGAAAAGGCAATACGCCGCATTTATTAAAGATACAACAATTAGCATATGTATTTAATCACCACATACACACATACACATGCACCCCACCCGTCAGGTGATGTTATAGTTACCAGTCCAGAGTCTGGATCTATCTAGTGGCCAGCTAGGTTGGTCACGGGTAGGTAGGAGCCAGGTTCTGTTGGTCACGACATGATGCCCCAGGGAAGTCTTGGCAGGACAAACCCAAAGTTTCATGGCAGTGATTTTCCTTCATTGGGACCAATGAGTTTTGCACCATCATGCTGTAATCCAGGGGTCTCAAACACGCGGCCCGTGGGCCTGGTATTTTCTGCGTCCCGCAAGGTCCTCGTGGCCCCCCCACCCTCCCCCAACGTTTACCTAGAGCGTCTCCGGACTGATGCGCACCGGGGGAAGAGCAGGCTCCCTGCCTGCCTGCCCTGCCCCCGCGCCACCCCAGGAAGTGTCCAGAACTTGGGGAAGGGGGGACACAGGGGTCTGTGTGTTGCTCTTGCTTCAGGCAGCGCCCTCTGCAGCTCCCATTGGCCGCAGTTCCCTGTCCCCCCTGCTGCACCCCGCTCCCTGACCCCCTGATGAGCCCCCTGCCGCACCCTGCACCCCTCTTGCAGCCCAACCCCCTGCCCTAAGCCCCCTGCCGCACCCTGCACCCCTGCTGAACTGAAGATGGCAAACCCAATTGCCCGGGCATTGACAACTAGCAACAAATGACCCAGAGGGAGATGCTGTCCTGGAGTCATTCAGCCCGGGACTGGGATTTGAACTCTGCATTTCGGGACTGTCCCGCCCAATTTGGGACAGGTCGTCACCCTGGTTAATTAGTCAATGCTCTGAATGTCACTGCAAATGCTTGGTGAGGTGCCTTAATCCCTGAAGTGTACACAAGTCTCCATCAGGAGTCTATCTCAGCTGGATTCGCTGAACACTGCTCCTGGTGTGAAGCAGGAGTGCTGAAGGCCCAGAGGTCCAGTCACAGGAGGCAGTGAAGCCATGTGTCTTACCCTGCAGGAAGAGTGAGACCTCTAGGGGGTCTGGCACATCAAAGGGCTTCCTGAGAGACTGTTCGAAAGCCAGAGTGTAGCACCAATTGTATGGATCCATGGCAGTAGGTGAGGTGACATCAGGGCAGATCTGTGCAGTGACCCCTGCTTGCTGCAACAGGAGGCGATCTGAGGGGTCCGTTCATGTATTCCCAGCCCTTTGGCTCCTCTTCCTCCCAAGGAGCCACCTTGGGATGGGTTTCTGCCATTGCCCCTCCCCCCTCGTTGCATCCCTCCATCCTGACACCAGGATCTCGGTTGGGAATTCTCCATTCCCCCATCCCCTCCCTGAATTTCTATCATGGAGCTGGATGTCTGGGCTTGGTCTGGGTCTGTCTTCTCCATGGCGTGCCGCTTTGGGAAGACTAGTTGCTCTAGAGTTTTGGTGCCCGACCTCAACCTCATGCACAGGGCTGCCCTACTCTAGCCTGGCTATTTTGTTGCCATGAAGCTAGAAAAAAAGATGCATGTTGGACTCCCTGGCTTTGCAGGCTGAACCCTTTTTGTGTCTGTTCCCCCTCAGGCAGAAAAGAAAAGAAAAGAAAAGAAAAGAAAAGAAAAGAAAAGAAAAGAAAAGAAAAGAAAAGAAACCTCCCTGGCTTTGCAGGCTGCCAAAAGAAAAAATGTGTCCTTTGAAAATCCTGAGGTCTGTGCTTCTGGTTCAAAATGATCCCACCGCTCTGCCACCATGTCAAGGCTGATTCCCCACTCTGGCACTTCAAGTGCAGAAGGTGGGGGCCCGTGAGGATTCTAAAAATTAATACTGGCCACGCCAAATTTGTATTAAACTCCCAAGGTTACAGCTTCTCTCTGAACTTGGATGGGTAGATGCTGCCACCACCCAAATGCAAACAAAAACCCCTTCTGAGAGTTCAGAAAGGCACACTTGGGAATTCCTTCCGGTGGGGTACCCTCAGGCACTTTCACCCCCCCTCCCCAGGGAAGAGCTGAGAAAAAAAAAACAAAGGAAATCAGCTGTTGCCACCAGCTAATTAAACAACATATGCACAACCTCTTAGGGACACAAACATCCAATCCTGGTCTAAAAAAAGGTAAATTTTATTAAAAACAAAAGGAAAGAAAAATACATCTGGAACTTACACTTTTTGTTGGGTTTAAAAAAAAAACAATTACAAGGATTAAGCATCAAGATAGCGTCTTGAGGTCCATCTTAAGGGTTACAAGCAAAACAAAAGCACCTGGGGTTAGCACTGAGGAGTCCACAAACCATAAAGAAACAAAAGAGATAAACCTAATCACATCTTCCTAGACATTTCCTGATCTACTTACATATCTGGGGTTTCAAAAGAATAGTTTCTAGGTATGATCTGATGATTTTCATACCTGGCACAAGCTTTTACAGCCTAGTTCCAGCCCCGTCCCTGCTTTCCGGGAGAACAAATACAGACAGACAAAGGGAAAGTTTTTTCCCAATTTTAAAAAGTTCTAGCCTTCCCATGGGCTCTTTTGGTCAGGTGCTCACTCTCTTCCTTTTACCTATGGACTTTTTAACCCTTTACAGATAAAGCAAGTAGAGAACAGCTACTAACAGGGATTTTATAGCTAACTGGCTGGCTGGGTGTCCAGAAAAGGGAGCTACCCCCGCCTTCATTTATCACACGTGTCCAGGTGGCAATGCAGTCGTAAATACTGATACGTTCACTTGAAACACAGACCTGGCCATTCTGAAGCTGGGAAACCTTCCTCCGCCACCAGCCTCTGCCCTTCCCTGAATAAGACCGTGAACATGACACTCTTCAACTGAGGGTTTACAATAAAATTGTATGTAAAGCACGGAGGGAAATGTCTCTCCAGATACTCTGGATTAGATAAAACATTAAAAGAAGGCAATAAATCAAAGCTCCAAAACAGCCCCGCTAGCCGCCCAGGAACAACCCTCAACCCTCCCCTGTAACTCTATCAAATAAAGAAGGACCTGTTAGGCTCTGGTGAAGGGGCTGGTCCCTTCTCTTGTACCGGGGAGCCAGACAGGGCCATTCTGATTAGGAGCCATGGCAGAGAGCTCTGGAGGTGGGCGGATATTGGTTGGGTTAGAGCACATGCAGTGGGAGTAGGACAGTTGCTGCACTACTTCATAGGGCTGCCTGCCCTGCAGGGGCGGCTCCAGGCACTAGCGCAGCAAGCGCAGACAGTCTTCAGTGGCAATTCGGCGGCAGGTATGTCGAAGGCACGGGACCGTCAGATCACCCGCAGAAACGCCGTCGAATCCGCGTGACCAGGTCTGAGTGGGGAATAATGAGTTCTATACATGTACTGCAAATACGCCCCCTGAAATATGTTGAGAGGTCAGACTTGATAAACCAGTTTGGCTTAGAGATAGAGAAGAAGTTCCTGTTTGTTTCATTTTCATAGAGCCATAGCCTAATAGCCAAGGCAGGAGGGGAGAAGAAAGTGTACCAGGGCAAGTGCAGGGGTAGGATCCGGTCAAGTGCCCAGCTCTCTCCCAGGTTTGTGGGTGAGAGCTAGGACAGGTCTCTGTTGGATAAAGGACAACTCCCTGCTCCTTACAATCCTCTGTGTCCATGGGAGAGAAGGGATGAATCCCTCCTTGAGAATCTCAGCAGCTTCCTAGGAAGGAGCCAGTGCTCTTCTCAGAGGGCCTTCTGTGATGCTCTCACTCCACAAGACTGCCTGGGGCCTTGGAGTTAGAGCTCAACAGAACCAGGCAGAGCCCTGTTGTCGAGCACCAGCGCCTTCCCTCTATCCCTGAAGGTGGAAGGGCCCCAACACTGCCCTGCACCACGGATGGCTCTCAGGTAGCAGGACACAATGGAAACGTGGATCATCCAGTCTCTCATTTCCAGGCCTCCCCAGGGCTAAGGTAAAATTCCTGCTCCCCCTGACCATTATGCTCACCTCCAAGATGTGCTAGAGATTGTCTGTGCTGGGGGTTGCTATCAGCAAGCTCTTCAGCACGGCATCCATGTCTCTGGGAAGGCCTTCTTCAGAGCCTGTCAGTGGAGGGAGACCATGGGTCAGGGTTATGGAACCTAGAATTCAGCTGGCACCAGATGGATCAGACTGAACAGGTTCCAAAACCTCTCGGAGGCTATTACCTTCTAAACAGGGACGTCTATTTTATAGTAAAATCAGTCAAAGGAAAGGACAAAACTCAAAAGAGGCTCCTCCTCGCATTCACGTATGTGAACCCTAATACTCTTTCAAAGAGAGACCTTGAGAAGGAGAATTGCTGAAGCTAAGCCACAGGGGTCTCTGAGGTTTCCCTGGCCCTGCGCCCCTGTCCTGCCTGGCTGATGTCAGCATCTCTCTGTGAGCATCTCTCCCTAACACCTTTGACCAATAGGCTGAGGTCCTGCAAAAGGCCTTTGTGATGTCACTGCCACATCCACCCCTCCCCTGAAGTGCTAATGTCCTGCTGCTGACCAGACACTTTGAAAGTTTGAGCTACTCTCTGTGGATCACCCCACTCAATGCGTCTTCATTCTAGGAAGCAAGCCGGCTAGACAGTAAAACAGCAGAGGCTGCTCCCAATGCTACACTCAGTTTAAAAAAATAAGTAGACTTTATGGCCAGAAGAGACCTTTAGAGCATCTAATCTAACCCAATGCATATCATAGGCTTCCTCTATAGTACAATAGTTACTTTTTGGGCACACACATTCCAGAAAGGCATCTAGTCTTCATTCAATGACATCAAGAGATGGAGAATCCACCACTTTCCCTTTAGTGAGTTCCAGGGGGCTCCATTTCCCCTTCCACTAGCTCCCCATTTACAGTGAGCCAGAGCAGTACCTGCAGCAGGGAGCGGGAGTTGCTGGTGGCCTCAGAGGCACAGTCCCTGCAGTGCCTCAGGCACCTGGCGCAAGTGCCGGATGATGCGGAGCTGGTGCATCACTTTGGCCGTGACGTCCTCCTCCTGCAAGAGAATGAGAACCTGTCAGAGGCTCAAACGCCCCGAGGAATCAGGGGGAATTAAGGCCACCTGGAACCAGCAGCATTTCCACCCAGCACCTGCCCACCACTGAGGGAATGGATTCACCTCCTGACCGCCAGAATGGAGTCTTGTTGTCCTTTCTAGTAACCTCCAGTGCCAGTCCCCTGATACCAGACACCTCTGTGTTCTTGGGGAACCAGGGTGCAGTCTCCAGCCTGATTCATGAAAGACACCCCCCCACACACACCTCTGCTTAAACTAAAACCCATCAGAGGAAAAAACTTGCAGAGAGCAGTGAAGGGCATTGGGTGACACACCTAGAACCCTCCTGACAAGTGTGACAAGATAAAGACATCTCCATTAGCATACAGAATGGAGAGTAGAGACAACTTCCCTAGCCTCATCTGCATGAAAGATGGGACAGGAAGGCATCTCAATTTACATACAGAATGGAGAACAGAGAACCACACTGAACTCTGGGACCAGAAAAAGCAGGGAAGCACTGCATCATGGGAATCTCTGCTCCAGATGCTAATGAACCTATGGCTGCACACACCCGGCTCAGCAATTATCAGACCAATTCTAGTAATGAATCCTTAATTGATATCCAAATACTGAAGTAGCCTAGTTGCATTGTGAGCTCCTTGGAAGAAAACACCACCCATAGCCAAGAGTGATCAGTTCCTATTGTCTAGTCTAAAGAAACCCCTTGACTCATTAGTTTACCTATAAACAAATCTAGTGTTCTCCCTTGAACAATTGCAATTTCTCTACAAAAATCCCTACTCACCCTGTAGTCAGGGTTCTGATGCTTAGATCCAAACTATGCATCAGTTCCACTGGAACTCCATCTTCTCCTGGCTGATCGTGCTGGCAGCTCTGCCTGTCTCCTACATTCAGGACCCTCTGCAACCACCATCACCTGGGAACCCCGACCAGTTCAAGCCTCATGGAGTGGGTGAGATTCTCCCCCTCTTTCTCTCTCTGTGTTTTCCTTTCTACCTTAGGTATTAACCTTTAATAATGTCTTTTATGTTGGTTTAGCTCTCCTTGTGTAGTTATCACTATTATTTAATAAATAACTTTTATGGTTAACTTGGTTGCTTCTCTCTCTGTTGCTGAACTTTACTCTTTTGTGTTTTTAGCTTCCCCCATTCACTCTACAGCAACGCTTCTTTTACCTAAGCTAAAGATCCCTGCAGCGCCCAAAATACTGTGGGGTACAAGTAGATTACTGCCAGTACAATTGTGTTGGGGGAGTGGGGATAGGGACGTGCTGAATCTGGGACGCATAAGGGTAACAGCTTGAAAGTGCTGCTTGACCCAGTCCATGGAGCCCAGGGGCATATAAGGAGAGGTAGCTTGAAAGTGCTGCTTCATCCAGCCCAGTGAGTCCAGAGACATATAAGGGGTCAGCTTGACAGTGCTGATTGACCCGGTCTGCTCACACTTGCTCTGTTAATGTATGTGTGGGTGTGTGGGTGTTCATCCGGTTCTGGGGCTGGAGTAACCCAGCCCTAGGGAGCCTAGGTCCTGCAGGATAGCTCCACTGGGAGGGGACTTGCAGAAGGGAGAAGTAGAGCTTCATATGAAAAAACAAGTGACACAAGCAGTACATTGATAGAATTACAGAACCCCCTTCCCCAGAAGAGTAACCCGAATAAATCAGCATACCCCAAAGAAATGGGCACATCTGGTAACACCCCCTCCTTGTAGGGTGAGTTCCTGCCACCTCCCCCTCAGTGCCCTTGACAGCTGATCCACCTCCAAACCATAGCTCAAGTTCTCAGAACCCTCTTCTCCACCCCCACCCAGGTTGGGCAGGGAGGCGGCTCTAGCAGGGGGTTCAGGAGGGATTCTGGCAGCAGTGAAGTGGGTTGCGGGGAAGTTGAGATCTTGCCCCAAGTCATCCCAGACACTAATGTTAAGCCACAGGATTGCAGCATCTAGTGTCAGTGGGGTTCACGTGGCTCAGACCAGACACCTGGGCTGGGGACCCGCCCCCATAGTACTGGTCGAGTGCGTGGCCCAGGGTGTTCACAGCCCCCTCCTCACCCCTCCCTGAGCCCAGCCTGGCGCCTCACCTGGAACAAAGCAGCAGCGCCCATCAGCCTCACTGCTGCCTGAGTCCCAGGTGCTGCTGCTGTCCCCTGGGGAGTGTGCCGAGCTGCTGGTGCTGCGACAGGGATCCTCCACCTCCTGCCCTGGGGAGGCTGGAAGGTCCTCAGGGACTAGGCAGGGCGATGCCTCCTGCTGAGAATCAGGGCTGGGCTCTTGGGGCTGGTGCTTCCCACACAACAAGCCCCAGAGCCACCCCCAGCAGTCTCTCCTTGGTTTGTGTCCATTAATTCTTTTGCATAGAGACTGTCTGGTTTGGCCAATGTACATGGCCAATGCCCCTCTGCCATGTACATTGGCCAAACCGGACAGTCTCTACGCAAAAGAATTAATGGACACAAATCTGACATCAGGAATCAAAATACTCAAAAACCAGTGGGAGAACACTTTAACCTGTCTGGTCATTCAGTGACAGACCTGCGGGTGGCTATATTACAACAGAAAAACTTCAAAAACAGACTCCAACAAGAGACTGCTGAGCTAGAATTGATATGCAAACTAGACACAATCAACTCCGGTTTGAATAAGGACTGGGAATGGCTGAGCCATTACAAACATTGATTGTATCTCCCCTTGTAAGTACTCTCACACTTCTTATCAAACTGTCTGTACTGGGCTAGCTTGATTATCACTTCAAAAGTTTTTTTTTTCTCTTACTTAATTGGTCTCTCAGAATTGGTAAGACAACTCCCACCTGTTTATGCTCTCTGTATGTGTGTATATATATCTCCTCAATATATGTTCCATTCTATATGCATCCGAAGAAGTGGGCTGTAGTCCACGAAAGCTTATGCTCTAATAAATTTGTTAGTCTCTAAGGTGCCACAAGTACTCCTGTTCTTCTTTTTGCATAAAGTCTAATGTATGCGGCTACACTAAGCACATTAATTTGGCGGGGTGCGTCCAAGTACCGGGGCTAGCGTCGATTTCTGGAGCGTTGCACTGTGGGTAGCTATCCCATAGCTATCCCATAGTTCCCGCAGTCTCCCGCGCCCATTGGAATTCTGGGTTGAGATCCCAGTGCCTGATGGGACAAAAAACATTGTTGCAGGTGGTTCTGGGTACAGCCTCACCCCTCCCTCCCTCCCTGCATGAAAGCAACGGACGGCAGACAACCATTTTGCGCTTTTTTTTCTGGGTGAACACTGCAGACTCCATACCACGGCAAGCATGGAGCCAGCTCAGCTCAAGACAGCAGTCATGAACATTGTAAACACTTCGCGCGTTCTCATGGAGTTTATGCTGAGCCAGGACCAGAAAAACGAGGCGAGGAGGCAGCGGCGGCGGCAGCGCAGCGACAAGCGTGATGAGGACATGGACACGGACACGGACACAGAATTCTGTCAAACTGCGGGCCCCGGTGCTTTGGAGATCATGTTGTTAATGGGGCAGGTTCTATCCATGGGATGCCGATTCTGGGCAAGAAAAACAAGCACAGACTGGTGGGACCGCATAGTGTTGCAGGTCTGGGATGATTCCCAGTGGCTGCAGAACTTTCGCACGTGTAAGGGCACTTTCATGGAACTTTGTGACTTGCTGTCCCCTGCCCTAAAACGCCAGAATACCAAGATGAGAGCAGCCCTCACAGTTGAGAAGCGCGTGGCGATAGCCCTGTGGAAGCTTGCAACGCCAGACAGCTACTGGTCAGTCGGGAATCAATTTGGAGTGGGCAAATCTACTGTGGGGGCTGCTGTGATGCAAGTAGCCAAAGCAATCACTCAGGTGCTGCTACGAAAGGTAGTGACTCTGGGAAATGTGGATGGCTTTGCTGCAATGGGATTCCCTAACTGTGGTGGGGCGATAGATGGAACCCATATCCCTATCTTGGCACCGGAGCACCAGGGTACCCAGTACATAAACCGCAAGGGGTACTTTTCAATGGTGCTGCAAGTACTTGCAGATCTCAAGGGACGTTTCACCAACGTCAACGTGGGCTGGCCGGGAAGGGTTCATGACGCTCGCGTCTTCAGGAACACTACTCTGTTTAAAGTAAGGGACTTACTTTCCGGACCAGAAAATAACCGTTGGGGATGTTGAAATGCCAATAGTTATTCTTGGGGACCCAGCCTACCCCTTAATGCCATGGCTCATGAAGCCATACACAGGCAGCCTGGACAGAAGGCAGGAGCTGTTCAACTACAGGCTGAGCAAGTGCAGAATGGTGGTAGAATGTGTATTTGGCTGTTTAAAAGGTCGCTGGCGTTCATTATTGACTCGCTCAGTCCTCAGCCAAACCAATCTCCCCATTGTTATTTCTGCTTGCTGCGTGCTCCACAATCTCTGTGAAAGTAAGGGGGAGACCTTTATGGCGGGGTGGGAGGCTGAGTCAAATTGCATTGAAAGAAATGGTTTTGTGCGAAAGTCATTAAATGAGATCATCATTCCTGAGCTGTGCTGCTGACTACTGTTTCATTGAATAAGTCCTGAGAAGACCTCAGGATGCACTACAAACGATGTCGAAAAACTTGGTTCCTGAGATAAAGAGGAAACGAAATAGTCATTTCTCAGCTAAGCTACTGACAATTTTCTCATGCAATCATGCTTTGAGAGCCAATGGAATTCATTGCTAGTGATTTGGAAATGATCGGTTGGTTGGCTAGACGAAAAATGAGAAAATAATTCCTTATCTGTGCTATTGAAAGATTTATCATGGAATCATGCTGTAAATGACAGTAGGATGTTGTGCTAATAGTATGCAAGAGCTCGATTAGTGAAAAATGCCAAAAACATGACCATGTTCTTGAATGCTGCTATTGACGTATTTCCCGTAAATCATGCTACAGAAGCCATTTGCAAGTTCTACTAGTGGTATGAAAGAGAGGAGTTTATGAGAATACTGAAATTAAATCTTCCATTGCTGATCTGTGCTAGGGACAAGTTTCTCAGGGAATCTTCATTTAAAAGCCAATAAGATGCTCTGTTAGTGGTTTGAAAGTGATTGGTTTCTGAGAAATATGGAGAATGCGAATTATATTCCTGCTCTGTCATAGGGAGACATTTCTCATGCAATCGTGCTTGAAAAGACATTAGGATTCTCTGCTAATGCTTTGGCAGGGATCAGTTAGTGAGAAATACAAAGAAATGTGAAAATCCATTCCTGAGTTGTGCCGGAGACGCCTTTCTGAAAAAAGCTTCCTTTACTACCACTTGGATGGATTACGGGACAATTGGTTGAGATCGCTACGTAAGAAAAACGAAATAATGTAAATACATTGCTTAACTGTGCTAGTGAGAAATTTATCAAGGTATCTGCGTTTGAAAACTATTATAATACACTTCTAAAGAGTTGGTAGAGATCGGTTTGTGAGATAGAGTGAAAATGAGAAACACATTCCTGATCAGGAATTTCTCATGGAATCATGCTTCAAAGGCCACTAGGTGTCAAGGCTGTATCCCCACTTTGAACTTTAGGGTACAAATGTAGGGGCCTGCATGAAAACTTCTAAGCTTAACTACCAGCTTAGCTCTGGTCCCGCTGCCACCATTCCCAATGGATTCCCTCCCTGGGTAGCCTTGAGAAACCTTTCACCAATTCCCTAGTGAATACAGATCCAAACCCCTTGGATCTAAAACAAGGAGAAATTAACCATTCCCCCTCCTTCCTCCCACCAACTCCTGGTGAATACAGTTCCAACCCCCCCCCCAGATCTAAAACAAGGAGAAATTAACCATTCCCCCTCCTTCCTCCCACCAACTCCTGGTGAATACAGATCCAACCCCCTTGGATCTAAAACAAGGAAAAAACAATCAGGTTCTTAAAAAGAAGGCTTTTAATTAAAGAAAAAGGTAAAAATCATCTCTGTAAAATCAGTATGGAAATTAACCTTACAGGGTAATCAAACTTAAAGAGCTCAGAGGACTCCCCTCTAGTCTTAGGTTCAAAGTACAGCAAACAAAGATAAACACTCTAGTAAAAGGTACATGTACAAGTTGAGAAAACAAAGGAAAACTAACACGCCTTGCCTGGCTATTTACTTACAAGTTTGAAATAGGAGAGACTTGTTTAGAAAGATGTGGAGAACCTGGATTGATGTCTGGTCCCTCTCAGTCCCGAGAGCGAACGGACTCCCAAACAAAGAACACAAACAAAAGCCTTCCCCCCAGCCCCAAGATTTGAAAATATCTTGTCCCCTTATTGGTCCTTTAGGTCAGATGCCAGCCAGGTTACCTGAGCTTCTTAACCCTTTACAGGGAAAAGGATTTTGGAGTCTCTGGCCAGGAGGGATTTTATAGTACTGTACACAGGACAGCTGTTACCCTTCCCCTTAGAGTTATGACAAATACACTTCTAAAGAGTTGGTAGAGATTGGTTTGTGAGACAGAGGGAAAATGAGAAACACATTCCTGATCAGTGTTAGGACCAATTTCTCATGGACTCATGCTTCAAAGGCCACTAGGATGCTCTGCTAGTCTTTTAAAGGAGATCGCTGCATGAGAAATACAGAAAATGATCATTATATCCCAGATCTTGGCTACTGACCACTGTCTCATAGAATCCTGCTACTAAAACCACTGGGATGCATTACTACTTGTTTGGAAGACATCCAATAGTGAGAAAAATAACAAATTTGAAAATCCTTCCTGAGCTCTGCTACTGACAGGTTTCTCATGGAATCTTTGTTTAAACGCCACAAGGATGGAGTAGTGGTCAGTTGGTAGAGATCGGTTCGTGAGAAAAGGAAACATGAGAGACTCATTCTTGATCTATTTCACAAGGAACGACGTTTCAAGAATGATTAGGATGCTATAATGCTCATTCGACAGAGATGGGTCCGAGAGCAATCCTGCTCTTTTCTAGGGAGTAATTTCTCAATGACTTTTCCTCTGAAAGCCATAAGGAATAGCTCCTGCCAGTTTGAAAGACAGCGGTTTGTGAGAAAGTTGTGAAATGAGATCATCAGTCCTGATCTGTGCTGCTGACTACTGTTCATTGAATACGTCCTGAAAAGACCTCAGGCTGCACTACAAACGGTTTTGAAAAACACGGTTCCTGTGATTAAGAGGAAATGAACTAGTCATTCCTGAGCTACGCTACTGACAATTTTCTCTTGGAATCATACTTCGAAGGCCAATGGAATGCATTGCTAATGGTTTGGAAGCGATCGGTTGGTTGGCTAGATGAAAAAAGAGAAAATAATTCCTGATCTGTGCTACTGAAAGATAGGGAAATATGAAATAATGTAAATACATTGCTTAACTGTGCTAGTGGGAAATTTATCAAGGTATCTGCGTTTGAAAACCATTATAATACACTTCTAAAGAGTTGGTAGAGATCGGTTTGTTAGCAACAGTCAAAATGAGAAACACATTCCTGATCAGTGTTAGGACCAATTTCTCATGGAATCATGCTTCAAAGGCACCTAGGATGTTGTGGTTTAAAAGAGATCGCTGCATGAGAAATACAGTAAATGAGATTTATATATAGGGTACGTCTATCTTTACCTCCGGGTCCGGCGGTAAGCAATCGATCATCTGGGATTGATACCGGAAGTGCTCGCCGAAGACGCCGGTACTCCTGCTCGGCGACAGTAGTACGCGGCATCAACGGGGGGAGCCTGCCTGCCGCGTATGGACCCGCGGTAAGTTCGAACTAAGATAGTTCGACTTTAGCTACCTTAATAACGTAGCTGAAGTTGCCTATTTTAGTTCGAAGTGGGGGGTTAGTGTGGACCAGCCCATAGTGACAAAATCCTGAAGGAATACTGCTTGAAGAACGGTTATGATACTCGCATTTGACAGAGATCGGTACGTGAGTAATACGAATATCAGCTATTTATTCCTACTCTTCGCTAGGCAGTAATTTCTTCCTCTGAAAGCCAGAACAAATATCTCCTGCCGCTTTGAAAGACCTCGGTTCATGAGAAATACAATAAATGTGAAAATCCATTCCTGAGCTGTGCTAGAGACGCCTTTCTCAAAACTCTTCGTTTACTACCACTTGGATGGACTACGGGACATGAAGACAAAATAATAGAAATACAGAAAATGAGAATTATTTCTGTGATCTCGGCTATGAACAAGTTTCTCATGGAATCCTGCTTCGAAAGCCATTGGGATGCATTTCTAAATGTTTGGAACCGATCACTTTCAAATCAGTAGCAGAGCATCCTAATGGCTTTTCAACAAAGATTCCATCGGAAAGTTGTCCCTAGCACAGATCACTAATGTAGGTCTCATTTTCTGTATTCTCACAAACGTTTATTAAGCATACAATAATAAAGCAGCTAGCATATGCTCACATAAACACACACACACAGAGACTCATTGCACTGTTCCACCAGTCAATGTTATAGTTACCAGTCTGTAGCTTGGATGAATCTTATGGCCAGTTAGATTGGTCATGAGTGGGAGAGCGGGGTCCTGTCAGTCGCGCTCCGATGCTCCGAAGTTGTGGCAATACGAACCCAAAGCCCCTCAGCTCTTGACTATCTTTTATAGCAACAAATCCTCATGTAAGCTTATGAACTTTGCTATGTCATGCTTGAATCATTAATCACAAAGTAGTTGTTTCCGCAGTTTCACTTTCATCATCAGCATTTTGTTTTCACAGCTATTCTCTGTTTCCTTATCTTGTCTCTTGTTCTTGATGTAGGACGAATGCCTTTGTACTTTGTCAAGCTTGCATTCTCGTCCAGCCATCAGGGTCTCAGGATGATGGTGCTGCCATCTTGTTTCTTCACTCCCCCTTTTGTAATTTACTGCAACTCATCACCCTGGGGTCCCACCAAGAGCCTTCAGTCCCGGATGCCCCAGAGTGAAGGGAAACCGTGAGTGTGGGCAGGAGGAAAATTATTGTGTGGAGAGACACTGGAGCTCAGGTGTTAGCTATCCACCAATTCCTAGTGGACCCCAAATTCCCTGACCCAGAGGCCCAAGTAACGGTGCAACCCTTTAAGGCCAACTCTTTTAACCTGCCTACAGCCAAGTTGCCTGTCCAGTAGAAGGGCTGGTCAGGAATATGGACTTTTGTGGTCCATGATGATTATCCCATTCCCATGCTGCTGGGAGAAGACTTAGCCAACTATGCGAGGCTAACGAAAAGGGTGGGGATGGTCTCCCGCAGCCACACTAAATGGCTCCACACCTAACACCATTCCTGAGCCTCCTACAAGAGCCCAGTCTGTGACTCCAGATACCACAGGCCCAGGGATCCAGCCAGAGGTGGTGGAACCAGACCCCAGACCAGACTCTACGACAGCGGTTGTAGATCCAGTTCCTGGGTCCCAGCCAGAACCAGCCTAAGGATCGGAACCGGCGGAGCAGTCAGCACCAGAGCCCGTGCTTGCAACCGCACCAGAGTCAGGGGAGCCAGAACCAAAGGGCGCCACAGGGCCTGCACCTGCAGCAGCAACTCAACCTGTGCAAGAGGCTCAATCGGAGCCTGAAATACCACCTAGTGCACCAGTGGAGAGCGGTTCACAGTCAACAGAGATACCCCCATCACCTGCATCACTTCCAGTGGGACCAAGCCCAAGTCCACAACCCAGCGAGGAGCTGATGTCTCCAGCATCAAGGGAGCAGTTCCAGGCAGAGCAGGAAGCAGATGAAAGCCTCAAGGGAGCTTGGACGGTGGCACAGAGTGACCCACCACCTCTCAACTCTTCTAATAGGTCCCGGTTTGTTGTAGATGGAGGACTTTTATACAAGGACACCCTTTCTGGTGGGCACCAGGAGGACTGGCATCCTCAGAGACAGTTGGTAGTTCCAACTAAGTACTGGGTAAAGCTCTTGAGCTTAGCTCATGATCACCCTTGTGGCAATGCTGGGGTGAACAGGACCAAAGACCATTTGGGGAAGTCATGCACTGGGAGGGAATGGGCAAGGACGTTTCTACCTACGTGCAGTCTTGTGAGATGTGCCAAAGGGTGGGGAAGCCCCAAGACCAGGTCAAGGCCCCTCTCCAGCCACTCCCCATAATTGAGGTTCCATTTCAGCATGTAGCTGTGGATTTTCTAAGATTTTCTAAGAAGACACCCAGAGGAAAGCTGTACATACTGACTTTCATGGATTTTGCCACCCAATGGCCTAAGCAACACCAGGGCTAAAAGCTTGTGCCAGGTATTGACAGACATTTTTGCCAGGGTAGGTTGGCCCTCCATCTTTACGGATTCGGGAACTAATTTCCTGGCAGGGACCATGAAACGTCTTTGGGAAGCTTATGGGGTGAACCACTTGGTTACCACCCCTTACCACTATCAAACGAATGACCTAGTGGAGAAGTTTAATGTGACTTTGGTGGCCATGATATGTAAATTCATGAATGAGCACTCCAATGATTGGGATCTAATGTTGCAGTTGTTGCTCTTTGCCTACAGGGCTATACCACATCCCAGTTTGGGGTTGTCACCCTTTGAACTTGTTTATGGCCATGAAGTTAGGGGGCCATTACAGGTGGTGAAGCAGCAATGGGAGGGGGTTACATCTTCCCTAAGAACTAACATTTTGGACTTTGTAACCAACCTACAAAACACCCTCAAAGACTCTCTAACCCTTGCTCCAGAAAAGCTACAGGAGGCTCAGCAAGAGCAAAAGGCCCAGGCAGATAAACATACCAGAGAGCGTTCCTTCAAAGTAGGTGACCAACTCAAGGTCCTGAAAGCGCTCCCTGCCAATAAGACGGAAGCGACATGGGATGGGCCATTTACGGTCCGAAAATGCCTGGGAGCTGTTAATTACCTCATAACGTTCCCAGACCCTACCCTAAAACCTAAAGTGTTCCATGTTAATTTTCTAAAGCCCTTTTATTCCCGCGAAATCAAGACTTTCCAGTTTACAGCTCATGCGAGAGACAACGCTGAGTGGCCTGAAGGAGTCTACTATGAAGGGAAGTGCATCCGAAGAAGTGAGGTTTTTACTCACGAAAGCTTATGCCCAAATAAATCTGTTAGTCTTTAAGGTGCCACCAGACTCCTTGTTGTTTTTGTAGATACAGACTAACACGGCTACCCCCTGATACTTGATACTATGAAGGGAAAAGCAACGGCAGCGTGGAAGAGGTGAGCCTTTCCATGACACTCGGGCATAAGCAGCGATAGCAGATCCAGCAGCTGTGTACCAGCTTTGAACCAATGTTTTCAGCCACCCCAGGAAGGACAGAACGGGCATACCACTCCATTGACACAGGTGATGCTCACCCAATTAGAGCCCAACCCTACCGGATGGCTCCTCAAGCCAAAACCGCAATAGAAAGGGAGATCAAGGACATGTTACAGATGGGTGTAATCCACCCCTCTGAGAGTGCCTGGGCCTCTCCAGTGGTTCTGGTTCCCAAACCAGATGGGGAAATCCACTTTTGTATGGACGACCATAAGCTAAATGCTGTAACTTGCCCAGAGAACTATCCAATGCAACGCACAGATGAGCCCAGTTTATCTCCACCTTAGATTTAACTAACGGGTACTGGCAAGTGCCGTTAGATGACCCAGCCAAGGAAAGGTCAGCCTTCACCAGACATGCAGGGCTGTACAAATTTAATGTGCTCCCTTTCGGACTGTGAAATGCACCCGCTATCTTCCAGAGACTTGTAGATAACCTTCTGGCTGGATCTGGGGAATTTGCAGTCCTTTATCTTGACGATGTGGCCATATTCTCAGATTCATGGGCCGAAAACCTGGAATGCCTCCAAGCTGTCTTCCAGTGCGTACGGGAGGCAAGACTAACAGTTATGGATAAAAAGTGTCAGATAGGTCTAAAGAGGGTGACATACCTTGGACACCAGGTGGGTCAAGGAACTATCAACCCCCTACAGGCTAAAGTAAATGCTATCCAACATTGGCCTGTCCCTAAGTCAAAGAAGCGGGTCCAATCCTTCTTAGGTTTGGTCGGATATTACAGGCGATTTGTAACACACTACAGCCAAACTGCCACCTCACTGACAGACATAACCAGGAAGAAAAAGCCAAATGTAGTTCAGTGGATTGAGGAGTGTCAAAAAGCCTTTAACCAGCTTAAGGCAGCCCTTATGTCTGACCCTGTACTAAGGGCCCCGGACTTTGACCAACCTTTCATTGTAACCACAGAGCGTGGTGTAAGAGCAGTTTTAATGCAGTAAGGACCAGATCAACAATTTCATCCTGTCGGGTTTCTCAGCAAAAAACTTTCTGAGCGGGAAAGCCACTGGTCAGTCTCAGAAAAGGAATGTTATGCCATTGTGTATGCTCTGGAGAAGCTACATCCATATATTTTGAGGACAGCGTTTCCACCTGCAGACTGATCATGCTGCACTGAAGTGACTTCACACCATCAAAGAGACTAACAAGAAACTTTTTAGGTGGAGTTTAGCTCTTCAAGACTTTGATTTTGAAATACAACACATTTCAGGAGCCTCTAACAAAGTGGCTCCCAGGAGAGTTTCCCAGAATCAACTGGTAAAAACTGTCCCTGTATTCTAAATCATTGTAGTCCTTGAAATGTGGAAAATACTGTTTAGTCCTTCATGTAATTAGTAGTCAAATTAGAGGTGTGTGTATCTTATTAACTTTGTTTTCCTAAACCTCTGGGAAGAAATCACAGCCGGTGTGAACCCGACCTGGACCAGGCTGGCCAGCACCATCTGTGATTTGGGGGGGCAATGAGAGGGGGTAGCACCCTTTTATGGACACTGAAGCCCGGCAGTTAGCTATAAAAATCCTTCTCGGTAGCTGTTCTCTATTTGATTTACCTGTAAAGGGTTAAGAAGTCTCACCGAAATGCTTAGGTAAGAGGAAGTGAGTTGGGCACCTGGCTAAAAGAGCCAATGGGAAGACTAGCAACTTTTAAAATTGAGAAAAAACTTCCCCTTTGTCTGTGTTGTTGTTGTTCCTTGGGCTGCAGAGACACAGAGAGCAGCAGGGTATGCTGTAAAGCTTGGGCCAGGTATGAAAAATCATCATTATCATACCTGGAAATCAGTCATTTAGAACCACAGATATGTAAGTAGAACAGAAAATGTTTAGTTTAAACGCAATCGGGTTTATCTCTTTATTTTGAGCTTGTGGATTCCTCTGTGCTAAACACAGGTGTTTTTGTAATGTTTAAACTGGATCCCAAGAAAGCCATTCTCGGTGCTTAATCTTTGCAGTTGCTCTTTTAATATCTAGCAACAGCCTGATTTTCTTTCTTTCTTTCTTTCTTTCTTTCTTTCTTTCTTTCTTTCTTTCTTAAAATTTACCTTTTTTAAGAACATGATTGGATTTCTGTGTCTTAAGAAGTCTGTGCACGTGTTTTTCAGTTAGCTGGTGGCAACAGCTGATTTCTTTTTCTTTTCCTTCTCTCAGCTCTTCCCCAGAGTGGGGGTGAAAGAGCTTGGGGGTACCCCACAGGAAGGAATTCCCAAGTGTGCCTTCTTGGGTTTGGGTGGTGGCAACATTTACCAACCCAAGGCCAGGGGGATCTGTAACCTTGGGAGTTTAATACAAGCCTGGAGTGGCCAGTATTACTTTTTAGAGTCCTTGTGGACCCCCACCTTCTGCACTCAAAGTGGGGAATCAGCCTTGACAGCATCCCAGGTGTTTCCCATTAGCCTGGCTCCCCAGACCAGGAGAGACCAACCCAGGGCCGTATCCAAACCCAAGGGATACTAAAGCCCACAGTGACTGTACTGCAGCATAGGGCAAACTTCACAGGCCCCAGAGCCTTGGTACCTCCTCTCCCCCCAAGAGGAGGAGACTAACCAAAAATAATTCCCAGAAATGATGTAAACAGCCGAGTGACTTGCAAAAGCAAAGAAAATACAGGGGTTAGGTCATTGTCCTCCTGTGCTTAGATCAGGGGCTGGAGCCAGGACTCCTGGGTTCTGTCCCCAGCTGTGGGAGAGGAGTGGGCTCTAGTCAGGGGGACTGGGAGCCAGGAATACTGGGTTCTATCCCTATATTTGCTTCTTCCATGGCAAATCACTGGCCTCTTTTTGTGCCTCTCTCCCCATCCCCAAACTGGGGGCAAATGATGCTGTAGAAGTGCCAGGGATTATTGTGTTATCCTCACCCCAAAGGGAGAATGGGGGGACGGACTTAATTCATAAAGTGCTTAAAGTTCCTAGCCTGACAGACAAGTTACTGAGCTCCATAAAGGAGTCGCGGGAAGATCTCAGGCCTGGGTGCTGCGGGGGTCAGACTAGATGAGCTGGCTATGCCGGGGCGCTGCTGGGACAATGTGTGTAGTGGGGGGGGGGGGGGGCTGAGAGCCACTGTCCCGAACTGTAACCCCATCATCTAACCAACCACTCCCAGCCAGGGGGTGCGGCACCGTTGGGTCCAGCACCTATGGGTGCTGCACATGCTGACAATCCCGTCGCACCCCCGTGATGCTCCCAGGCTGTCGGGAAATCCCCGGTTCCAGGTGCTGCCCAGGCTGTTTCATTCCCAGCGTCTCAGGGCAGGGCGGGGATTTCAGACACAATTCCTGTGTGCAGAGCTCAGGCTAATGGTTAGTGAGAGGAAGTAAATAACCCTCCCAAATAGACCGGGGTTAAATGAAGGGAAAAGGCTTCTGGGAGCTCTGACCTTTAATGGCTCCCAGAAGGTTCTTCATGCTGTGTTTAACCCCAGTGCCTGGAAGTCCTGAGTGTGACTTGTCCTTGGCTACATACAGCTAAGTTGTGTCAGCACCAGTCTAGTTGCACCCATAGTCAGCAATGGCAATGGGTCATATCTCTAGTGGAAGTAGGTTGTTAGATGTATGGAGATATAGCTATCTCATAGAGCTGGAAGAGACCTTGAAAGATCATTGAGTCCAGTCCCCTGTCTTCACTAGCAGGACCAAGTGCTGTCCCTGACAGTTGTTGTTGTTTTTTTTTGAGCCCCAGATGCCTAAATGGATCCCTTAAGGATTGAACTCACAACCCTGGTTTTAGCAGGCCAATGCTCAAACCACTGAGCTATCCTTCCCCTTTGGGCAGAGATGTTAACCCCCTCTGTCTCTGGCATTGTGTTGGCGCCCCAGGGCGGGGGCAGAGTTTGGAGAACCCAGGATCTGTGCATTAATCAGGTCTAAGTTTGGATGTGAGCTCCCGTTGCAGAGCACAGAACAGCTGCTGCGTTTGTGCTGTTAGGATCTCCCGTAACTGCCGGATAAAGAGCTTCCGGATCCCAACAGGGTGGGGTGAGAAGAAGGGAAGGCACGTCATGCTTTTCCTTGCATGGACTTGAACCTTCCTTGTTCCGCATGAGGCTGCAGCTCAGACCCTGGGGAGCTCAGCAGCCCGTGTTGAGCTGGGTCAGGCTATAGGGTGAGTTTTGTTTGAAGTGGTTTAAGGCACATTGGTGCCCTTGTGTCACCTCAGTAACAGGCTTGGTTTGACCTAAACAGGGTTAGGCCTGTGCAGCCTGGCCCTGCGGGGTCATAGAACCATGGAAGATTAGGGTTGGAAGAGTCCTCAGAGGTCATCTAGTTCAACCCACTGCTTAAAGCAGGACCAACTCCAACTAAATCATCCCAGCAAGGGTTTTGTCAACCTGGGCCTTAAAAACCTCTAAGGAAGGAGATTCCACCAGCTCCCTAGGTAACCCATTCCAGTGCTTCACCACACTCTTAATGAAATAGTTCTTCCTAATATCCAACCTAGACCTCCCCCACTGCAACTTGAAACCATTACTCCTTGTTCTGTCATCTGCCAACAGAACAGCCGAGCTCCATCCTCTTTGGAACCCCCCCTTCTGGTAGTTGAAGGTTGCTATCAAATCCCCCCTCACTCTTCTACAAACTACATAAGCCCAGTTCTCTCAGCCTCTCCTTGTAAGTCATGTGCTCCAGCTCCCTAGTCATTTTTGTTGCCCTCCACTGGTCTCTTTCCAATTTGTCCACATCCTTTCTGTAGTGGGGGGCCCAAAACTGGACAAAATACTGCAGATTTGGCCTCACCAGTGCCAAATAGAGGGGCATAATCTCTTCCCTCGATCTGCTGGCAACGCTTCTACTAATGCAGCCCAATATGCCTTAGCCTTCTTCGCAACAAGGGCCCACTGCTGACTCATATCCAGTTTCTCGTCCACTGTAATCTCCAGGTCCTTTTCTGCAGAACTGTGGATTAGCCAGTCGGTCCCAGGGCCAGCTCTAACTTTTTTGCCGCCCCATGCAAAAAAAAAAAGCAGTGCTGCTCCGCCGAAACAACCCCCCCGAGCGCCGCCCTGCCCCGCCGAAACAACCCCCTGAACGCCACCCTACCCCGCCGAAACAACGCCCCAGAGCGCTGCCATGCCCCGTCGAAACAACCCCCCGAGCGCCGCCCTGCCCCATTGAAACAAAAAACCTCGAGCGCCACCCTGCCGAACCAAAAAACCCAAAAAACCCTGAGTGCTGCCCCACCACCCAAAGATGGCCGCCCCTTACAAGGTGCCGCCCCAAGCACATGCTTGGTCGGCTGGTACCTGGAGCCGGCCCCAGTGGGTCCCCTGCCTGTAGCGATGCATGCGATTCTTCCGTCCTAAGTGCAGAACTCTGCACTTGTCCTTGTTGAATCTCATCAGATTTCTTTTGGCCCAATCCTCCAATTTGTCTAGGTCACTCTGGATCCTATCCCTACCCTCCAGCACATCTACCTCTCCCCATAGCTTAGTGTCATCTGCAAACTTTCTGAGGGTGCAATCCATCCCATCATCCAGATCATTAATAAAGATGCTGAACAAAACCGGCCCCAGGACCGACCCCTGGGGTACTCTGCTTGATACCGGTTGTGAACTAGACATCAAGCTGTTGATCACTATCCATTGAGCCCAACGACATAGCCAACTTTCTATCCACCTTATAGTCTGTTCATTCAATCCATACGTCTTTAACTTGCTGGCAAGAATACTGTGGGAGACCGTATCAAAAGCTTTGCTAAAGTCATGATATATCACGTGCACCGCTTTCCCCATATCCAGAGAGCCAGTTATCTCATCATAGAAGGCAATCAGGTTGGTCAGGCATGACTTGCCATTGGTGAATCCATGTTGACTGTTCCTGATCACATTCGTCTCCTCCAAGTGCTTCAAAATGGATTCCTTGAGTATCTACTCCATGATTTTTCCAGGGACTGAGGTTAGGTCCATTGTTCCCCATATTCTCCTTCTTCCCCTTTTTAAAGATGGACACTATATTTACCTTTTCCCAGTCATCTGGTACCTCCATCGATGGCCATGAATTTTCAAAGATAATGGCCAATGACTCTGCAATCACATCAACCAACTCTCTCAGCACCCTTGGATGCATTAGCTCCGGCTCCATGGATTTGTGCATGTCAGCTTTTCCAAATAGTCCTTAACCTGTTCTTTTCACCACTGAGGGCTGCTCACCTCCTCCCCATACTGTGTTGCCCAGTGCAGTAGTCTGGGAGCTGACCTTGTCTGTGAAGATCGAGGCAGAAAAAGCCTTGAGTACTTCAGCTTTTTCCTCATCATCTGTCACTAGGTTGCCTCCCCCATTCAGTAAGGGTCCCACACTTACCCTGACCACCTTCTTGTTGCTCACATACCTGTAGAAACTCTTCTTGATACCCTTCACATCCCTTGCTAGCTGCAACTCCAGTTGTGCTTTGGCCTTCCTGATTACATCCCTGCATGCTCGAGCAGTATTGTTATACTCCTCCCTAGTCATCTGTCCAAGTTTACACTTCTTGTAAGCTTCCTTTTTGTATTTAAGTTCACCGAAGATTTTCACCTTTAAGCCAAGCTGGTCACCTGCCATATTTGACATGCTTTCTGCACATCGGGATGGTTTGTTCCTGTGTTCTTCTTCAAAATACAGCCAGCTCTCCTGGACCCCTTTCCCCCTCATATTAACCTCTCAGGGGATCCTGTCCATCAGTTCCCCGAGGGAGTCTAAATCTGCTTTTCTGAAATCCAGGGTCCGTATTCTGCTGCTCTCCTTTCTTCCTTTTGTCAGGCTCCTGAACTTGAACATCTCATGGTCACTGCTGCTCAGGTTGCCACCCACTTCTACTTCCCCTACCAATTCTTCCTTGTTGGTGAGCAGGTCAAGAGGAGCACGGCCCCTGGATTGTCTGTGCACTGCTGTATTGCTCTCCCAGCACGTATCAGGGTGATTGAAGTCCCCCATGAGAACCAGGGCTGTGACCAGGAAACTTGTTAGACGAAGCTTTCTTCAGACAGCTACCTCATCCTCCTGGTCTGATGGTCTATAGCAGATGCCCACCATGACATCACCCTTGTTGCTCTCTCCTCTAAACGCACCCTAAAGACGCTCAACAGGCTTTCCAATAGAGAACGGAAAGTTACAGCCAAGTCCATCTGGGTCTGTCCAGAACCTAGAACTTTCTCTTTTGTCCCAGTCCAGAAGCTTCTCCTCCCTCCAACAGCCCACACTTAGCCCCCAGGGGCCCCTCCTTAGTCTTTTGTTCTTGTTCCTGCCAAACATTGTCACCTGGCCTCGTCCTCAGCTCTTTGTTTTCCAGCTGGTCACAGCTGGCTGGCTTCCTGCAGAGGTCATCATGGTTATTAGTTGCAAGGTGCCAAATGTCTGGGCAGTTGTCTTCTGGGACTCCCCATCAGCTTAGGACCCAGACCCTGGGGAGTCCCAGAAGACAACTGCCCAGACATTTGTCTGGCATCAGTCACACCTGGATCTCTGCAGAGCCATTAATCTTTCCCCCCACCTTGTTAACCATGCAGCTCATAGTGGAAACCAAGGCACACACAATATTCATTCTAAAACATGGGGAGAGGTGGCTGACGGGTGATGCGGAGAGAGACCTGGTGATGGTCGGAGAAGGGGAATCAGCACCGGAGAGCTCAGAGAGCAGGGCTTGGTGAACATGAGTCCAGTGCATGGCCCTTTTGGAGAGTGGGGGAGCTGACCCAGGGGGGCCAGGTGAATGCAGAGGGGAGGATGAGGAGATGGAGAGCAGAGGGTCGGATAGGCCATCGACTTGGAAGCTGAAGTTACCAAGGATGAGTGTGGGAGGCTGGAAGGGAGAGCCAGTTGTGGGGATCAGAAAGGGTGTGTGTAACTCCCCTGAGCAGTGTCTGATGTCAGTGAGATGCTCACCGGAGTGAAGGGATCAGGGGTTCAGTCTCTGCAGCACCAGGCCCTTTGTCTGGGAGCCATTGCCCTTCCCCACCCCCTGCTTTGGCCCTGATCCTGCCTGTGGATCTGTTGGGGGAACCCGACTGTAGGGACGGGTGATCAGCCAGTGAGCTCCATGGGGCAGGGCCCGTGCAGTGACTGGAACAAGAGGGGGACTGGTCCCTACAGGGGACCTAGGTGCAGCCACAGCGTGAATAAGTTAAGTCCGAAGCAGACTGCAAAGAGTTACAAAGGGATCTCACAAAACTGGGTGACTGAGCAACAAAATGGCAGATGAAATTCAGTGTGGATAAATGCAAAGTAATGCACACTGGAAAACATAATCCCAACTATACATATCAAATGATGGGGTCTAAATTAGTTGTTACCACTCAAGAAAGAGCTTTTGGAGTCATTGTGGATAGTTCTCTGAAAACATGTACTCAATGTGCAGCGGCAGTCAAAAAAGCGAACAGAATGTTGGGAATCATTAGGAAAGGGATAGATAAGAAAAGATCATATTGCCTCTATATAAATCCATGGGATGCCCACATCATGGATACTGTGTGCAGATGTTGTCACCCTATTGGGAAAAAAAGCTCTATTGGAACTGGAAAAGGTACAGCAAAGGGCAACAAAGATGATATGGGGTATAGAACAGCTTCCACAGGAGGAGAGATTAATAAAACTGGAACACACTGAGGGATGGGGAATCCCAATATTGACAGCCCCAAGTGTTCAGACATCATGAGTTAGGCCCCAGAAATCCTGAGTTTAGCTTAAATATCGTAAGTATTTTGGGAATAATATTGGAGGTTATTTTTATTTGCCATCTGGTTTGAGCCTTTAGGGGACACATTTCCGGGGTTTTCCTTGCTCCTAGAAGGACTAGAAGTTACTGCTGTAAGAAAAGAGCTGAGACTCTCCTCTAATCCCATGAGTCCAGGAACTGGGGATTTAATAAAACTCCACGCTATCATGAGATGCACAGCAAAGTCACAAGAGCAGGCAGTGCTGCATTCACCCCAGCCTTGGGGAGAAGCTGCTCAACGGTGTGCCTCCTTCATTGTTTGCTTTGTCTTATTTCCCAGGTTTATCTAAGGTCAGATTTCCCAGTGCTGAGAGAGGGGCTCCGATCGCCTGCCCCTAAGCATGTGCTGGGGAGCTCCTGTTCTGTCCCCACCGACCCTCCTGCCCCTCCTGCCCTCCTCCCCCCATTTGCCCCCTCCTCGCAGTCCTTGGGCTGCCAGCTTGCCGCAGTCCTACACCTTGGCCACCAAAAGTGTTCCCCTCTCTAGCTGTATCTGTCCCCAACACGCACATGGGGGAATTTGGGGTCTGGTCCCTCTGAGATCCCATCGGTGCCCCCACCCTGCTCATCCCTGTGGAGTGCAGCACAGAGGAGAAGAGGGGTGGGTGGGGAGGCCTGACCCACCCCACTCCTCTCGGGCGCCTGGCTTGGGATCTCTGCGTGTTCTGTGACCAGCCGCCCTGCACCTCTCAAGAGTCTCAGTGGTTCTCTCGTTACTCCATCCCTTTTCCCCACAGTTGTTTTCTCTTTTTGACTTTAGTTGATTGGTATAAATACTTAGTTGGGCTCTTGTAGCAGAGTTTCTTCTGGTCCTGCAACTGGGTATGCCTCGGTCTCTGGGCTTCAAACCTGGTGCTTCCTGCGGCAAGCCCATGCCTATGAGCGACCTGCACTCTAGCTGTCTAAAGTGCTTGGGTGAGACTCCTATTGCGGATCGCTGTCAGCTCTGCCACCAGTTCAATCCACATATGAAAAAGGACAGGGAGGCCAGGCTGAAGTCCCTCCTGATGGAAGTGGCGCTCAGACCTGCTTTAGAGCTGAGCCAGTCAAACTTGGCACTGTGTATCTCAGGGTATGTCTACACTACGAAATTAGTTCGAATTTATAGAAGCCGGTTTTATTGAAATCGGTTGTATACAGCCGATTGTGTGTGTCCACACATAAAATGCTCTAGGTGCTCTAGTCGGCGGACCGAGTCCACAGTACGAGGCTAGCGTCGACTTCCGGAGCATTGCACTATGGGTAGCTATCCCACAGCTATCCCACAGTTCCCGCAGTCTCCGCCGCCCCTTGGAATTCTGGGTTGAGATCCCAATGCCCGGATGATGCAAAACAGTGTCGCGGGCGGTTCTGGGTACATGTCGTCAGGCCCCTCCCCCCCCGTCACAGCAACGGCAGACAATAGATTCGCGCCTTTTTACCTGGGTTACCTGGGTTACCTGTGCAGACAACATGGAGCTCGTTCAGCTCAGCTGAGCTCACCGTCACCATATGTCCTCTGGGTGCCGGCAGACATGGGACTGCATTGCTACACAGCAGCAGCTGCTAACTGCCTTTTGGCGGTAGACGGTGCAGTAGACTGGTAGCCTTCATCGGCGATCTGGGTGCTGGCAGCCGTGGGGCTTGCCTTTTGGCAGTAGATGGTGTATTACGACTGTTAACCGTCCTATTACAAGTCGGGTCATTGCACGTTAGCAGAGTCTTCCCCGAGCACCCGATCGTGCAATAGGCCTGAAGACCATCGTCATACACTAACTGCCAAGCGCCCCGTATTTGCTGCCAAGCACCCAGAAAGATGCCGAGGGCTATCAGTCACGCTGCACCGTCGTCTTAAGATGTAAAAAATAGATTTGCTCTGTATTCATTTGCTTCCCCCTCCCTCCGTCAAATCTGCTAAACCCAGGGTTTTCAGTTTAATCTTTGGGAGGACCATTCTGTGTGACAGTTGTTTGTGTTTCTCCCTGATGCACAGCCACCGTTCTTGATTTTAATTCCCTGTACCTGTACGCCATGTCGTCACTCGGCCCGCCCTCCCTCCTTCCCCTAGTCCGTCAGATACTACTTTCGCGCCTTTTCTTTGAATTCTGGGTTGAGATCCCAATGCCCGGATGATGCAAAACAGTGTCACGGGCGGTTCTGGGTACATGTCGTCAGGCCCCTCCCCCCTCGTCACAGCAACGGCAGACAATAGATTCGCGCCTTTTTACCTGGGTTACCTGTGCAGACAACATACCACGGCAAGCATGGAGCCCGCTCAGCTCAGCTGAGCTCACCGTCACCATATGTCCTCTGGGTGCCGGCAGACGTGGGACTGCATTGCTACACAGCAGCAGCTGCTAACTGCCTTTTGGCGGTAGACGGTGTAGCATGAGTGATAGCCGTGGGGCTGGCAGCCGTAGGGCTGCATTGCACTAGCCCCTTGCCCTTTGGTAGGCGATGGTATATTATGACTGGTACCCATCATCGTCATACTGGAGTGGCTGTCAATCATGGCCACCTGGGCAGACATGTTTTGATGATGATGGCTACCAGTCGTAGTATACTATTTTCTGCCAATTGCCCAGTATTGTCTGCTAAGCACCCAGAAGAGGCCGAGGGCGATGCTGGGTGCTGATGGACGTGGGGCTGGCAGACGTGGGGCTGCATTGCTACACAGCAGCAGCCCCTTGCCTTTTGGCAGACGATGGTATATTATGACTGGTATCCATCATCGTTGTACTGGAGAGGCTATCACTCATGCTGCACCGTCGGCTGCCAGCTTAAGATGTAAAAAATAGATTTGTTCTGTATTCATTTGCTTCCCCTTCCTCCATGAAATCAATGGCCTGCTAAGCCCAGGGTTTTCAGTTTAATCTTTGGGGGGACCATTCTGTGTGACAGTTGTTTGTGTTTCTCCCTGTTCCTGTACCTGTACGCCATGTCGTCACTCGGCCCTCCCTCCCTCCCGCCCTCCCTCCTTCTCCTGGTCCATCAGATACTACTTTCGCGCCTTTTTTCTGACCAGGCACCATAGCTAGCACTGGGATCATGGAGCCCGCTCAGATCACCGCAGCAATTATGAGCACTATGAACACCACGCGCATTGTCCTGGAGTATATGCAGAGCCAGGACATGCCAAGGCAAAACCCGGACCAGCCGAGGAGGCGATTGCAGCGCGGCGACGAGAGTGATGAGGAAATTGACATGGACATAGACCTCTCACAAGGCACAGGCCCCAGCAATGTGGAAATCATGGTGTCACTGGGGCAGGTTCATGCCGTGGAACGCCGATTCTGGGCCCGGGAAACAAGCACAGACTGGTGGGATCGCATCGTGCTGCAGGTATGGGACGATTCCCAGTGGCTGCGAAACTTTCGCATGCGTAAGGGCACTTTCATGGAACTTTGTGACTTGCTTTCCCCTGCCCTGAAACGCCAGGATACCAAGATGAGAGCAGCCCTCACAGTTGAGAAGCGAGTGGCGATAGCCCTGTGGAAGCTTGCAACGCCAGACAGCTACCGGTCAGTCGGGAATCAATTTGGAGTGGGCAAATCTACGGTGGGGGCTGCTGTGATCCAATTTGCCAGGGCAATGAAAGACCTGGTGATAGCAAGGGTAGTGACTCTGGGCAACGTGCAGTCAATAGTGGATGGTTTTGCTGAAATGGGATTCCCAAACTGTGGCGGGGCCATAGACGGAACCCATATCCCTATCTTGTCACCGGAGCACCAAGCCACCGACTACGTAAACCGCAAGGGGTACTTTTCAATGCTGCTGCAAGCCCTGGTGGATTACAAGGGACGTTTCACCAACATCAACGTGGGATGGCCGGGAAAGGTACATGATGCTCGCGTCTTCAGGAACTCTGCTCTGTTTCGAAAGCTGGAGGAAGAGACTTTCTTCCCGGACCAGAAAGTGACCGTTGGGGATGTTGAAATGCCTATCGTGATCCTTGGGGACCCAGCCTACCCCTTAATGCCATGGCTCATGAACCCTTACACAGGCAGCCTGGACAGGAGTCAGGACCTGTTCAACTACAGGCTGAGCAAGTGCCGAATGGTGGTGGAATGTGCATTTGGATGTTTAAAAGCGCGCTGGCACAGCTTACTGACTCGCTCAGACCTCAGCGAAAAGAATATCCCCATTGTTATTGCTGCTTGCTGTGCGCTCCACAATATCTGTGAGAGTAAGGGGGAGACCTTTATGGCGGGGTGGGAGGTTGAGGCAACTCGCCTGGCCGCTGATTACGCGCAGCCAGACACCAGGGCGGTTAGAGGAGCACAGCAGGGCGCGGTGCGCATCAGAGAAGCTTTGAAAACGAGTTTTGTGACTGGCCAGGCTACTGTGTGAAACTTCTGTTTGTTTCTCCTTGATGAACCCTCCAAACCCCCCCCCCCGACCCGGTTCACTCTACTTCCCTGTAAACCAACCACCCCACCCCACCCTCCCCTCCCCAATTCGAGCACCGCTTGCAGAGGCAATAAAGTCATTGTTTTTTCACATTCATGCATTCTTTATTAGTTCCTCACAGAAGTAGGGGGATAATTGCCAAGGTAGCCTGGGATGGGTGGGGGAGGAGGGATGGAAAAAGACACACTGCATTTTAAAACTTTAACTCTTATTGAAGGCCAGCCTTCTGATGCTTGGGCGATCATCTGGGGTGGAGTGACTGGGTGGACGGAGGCCCCCCCACCGTGTTCTTGGGCGTCTTGGTGAGGAGGCTATGGAACTTGGGGAGGAGGGCTGTTGGTTACACAGGGGCTGTAGCGGCGGTCTCTGCTCCTGCTGCCTTTCCTGCAGCTCAACCATACGCTCGAGCATATCAGTTTGATGCTCCAGCAGACGGAGCATTGACTCTTGCCGTCTGTCTGCAAGCTGACACCACCTATCGTCTTCAGCCCGCCACTTGCTCTTTTCATCCCACCATTCAGCCCGCCACCTCTCCTCTCGTTCATATTGGGCTTTTCTCATCTCCGACATTGACTGCCTCCACGCATTCTGCTGTGCTCTATCAGCGTGGGAGGACATCTGCAGCTCCGTGAACATATCGTCCCTCGTCCTACGTTTTCTCTTTCTAATGTTCACGAGCCTCTGCGAAGGAGAAACATTTGCAGCTGGTGGAGGAGAAGGGAGAGGTGGTTAAAAAAGACACATTTTAGAGAACAATGGGTACACTCTTTCATTACAAGGTCGCATATTTCGGCTTGCAGGCAGCCATGGTAGGCCACAGTGTTTTGGCTTTTTTAACCTTCTTAACATGCGGGAAAGGTTGCAAACAGCAGCGCATTTCCCATATCAAGGATGAATTGGGTTGTCCATTTAAAATGGGTTTTCAATGTAAAAGGAGGGGCTGCGGTTTCCCGGTTAACATGCGGCACAAACACAAGTAAACCACCCCCCCACACACACACACACGATTCTCTGGGATGATCACTTCACCCCTCCCCTCCACCGTGTGGTTAACAGCGGGGAACATTTCTGTTCAGAAGAGCAGGAACGGGCGCCTCTGAATGTCCCCTTAATAAAATCACCCCATTTCAACCAGGTGACAGTGAATGATATCACTCTCCTGAGGATAACAAAGAGAGATAAGGAATGGATGTTGTCTGCATGCCAGCAAACACCGGGACCATACGCTGCCATGCTTTGTTATGCAATGATTCCAGACTACGTGCTACTGGCCTGGTGTGGTAAAGTGTCCTACCATGGCGGACGGGATAAGGCAGCCTCCCCAGAAACCTTTTGCAAACGCTTTGGGAGTACATAAAGGAGAGCTTTCTGGAGATGTCCCTGGAGGATTTCCACTCCATCCCCATACACGTTAACAGACTTTTCCAGTAGATGTACTGGCCGCGATTGCCAGGGCAAATTAATCATTAAACACGCTTGTTTTTAAACCATGTGTAATGTTTACAAATATTTACAAAGTTACACTCACCAGAGGTCTCCTGTGTGCCCTGAGGGTCTTGGGTGAGTTCGGGGGTTACTGGTTCCAGGTCCAGGGCCACAAACATATCCTGGCTGTTGGGGAAACCGGTTTCTCCGCTTCCTTGCTGCTGTGAGCTACCTACAGTACCTCCATCCTCATCTTCCTCGTTCCCCGAACCGTCTTCCCTGTGTGTTTCTCCAGTGAGAGAGTCATAGCACATGGTTGGGGTAGTGGTGGCTGCACCCCCTAGGATCGCATGCAGCTCCGCGTAGTAGCGGCAAGTTTGCGGCTCTGCCCTGGACCTTCCGTTTGCTTCTCTGGCTTTGTGGTAAGCTTGCCGTAGCTCCTTAATTTTCACGCGGCACTGCTGTGTGTCCCTGTTATGGCCTCGGTCCTTCATGGCCCTGGAGATCTTTTCTAATACTTTTCCATTTCTTTTACTGCTACGGAGTTCAGCTATCACTGCTTCATCTCCCCATATGGCGAGCAGATCTCGTACCTCCCGTTCGGTCCAGGCTGGAGCTCTTTTGCGATCCTGGGACTCCATCACGGTTACCTGTGCTGATGAGCTCTGCGTGGTCACCTGTGCTCTCCACGCTGAGCAAACAGGAAATGAAATTCAAACATTCGCGGGTCTTTTCCTGTCTACCTGGTCAGTGCATCTGAGTTGAGAGTGCTGTCCAGAGCGGTCACAATGAAGCACTGTGGGATAGCTCCCGGAGGCCAATAACGTCGAATTCCATCCACACTACCCCAATTCCGACCCGCAAAGGCCGGTTTTATCGCTAATCCCCTCGTCGGAGGTGGTGTAAAGAAACCGGTTTAAAGGACCCTTTAAGTCGAAAGAAAGGGCTTCGTTGTGTGGACGTGTCCAGGCTTAATTCGGTTTAACGCTGCTAAAGTCGGCCTAAACCCGTAGTGTAGACCAGGCCTCGGTGTTGGTACGAAGAGCTGCTGCAGAGAGTCAACAGACGTATTGGAGCATAAATGTCTAAATCATGTAGATTCTGGGAGGTGATTTCTGTGTTTTTTTCAGGCATTTCCCCAATAGATTGAAGATTAGGAACCTTTTTCCCATAGTGAAGTTGATGTGTATTGCATGTTTTGTGAAAACAGAAAAAAGAACAAACTCATGACAGAAAAATTTAGTCCATTACACATGAAGGATAAAGGCTATGGGCCTGGTTTTTCTTTTTGTTTTGTTCTTTTTGTTTTGTTTTGTTATTTTTTAGTTACCCCATTATAAAACCATTGACTCGTTTAGAGTAATATCAGATTTATACAGTATAAGTTATACTAGAATCAGGCTTCCTGAAATTATTAAATACCTGGAGGGGTTCACATAAACTTTGATCACCTTTTTAAAGGGAAAATATTACCCACTTGCCAGCACACAGGTATACAGGGAGACTTACAAGTAAAAGAAAGCCATCTGCAGACGATTGTCCTGGTTAATGGGAGTCATCAAGATTCCAAACCACCATTAATGGCCCAGACTTTGCATAATTACAATAGGCCCTCAGAGTTATATTTCATATTTCTAGTTTCAGATACATGAGTGGTACATTTATACAAATAGGATGACCACACTCAGTAGATTATAAGCTTTGTAATGATACCTTACAAGAGACCTTTTGCATGAAGCATATTCCAGTTACATTATATTTAACTCATTAGCATATTTTCATAAAATCATCTAGAGTGCAAGATCACACAATGGATTTGGCCTGATGTGAGGGGTTCTCTCCAGATGCTGTTTTTAAACCGGTCTCAGAAAATAGCTCACGAACAAGAGAAGCGGCTAATCAAACCTGAGAGTGACAAATGGTGAACACTTGGGTTTCTGGAATGGCAAAGAACCCTTACCATGGGCTTGGGTGCCATGAGGGTTCTCTAAGAGACGGGAAGTGAAGGGTTAAAATCCATGTGCATGTTATATAACAACCTGGTATATGGATTGTGCCAGCTCTTTCTTAGACCCAAAGTCCAGAGTTTGGTTTGGAGACCAGATGCCTAGTTAATAGTGATTAGCTAAGAAAAAAGCAGAATAAACAAGATGACATTGCCTTTGCTAGGATCTGCTTGGTCAGTAGAAATGCCAAATGTTGAAGCAATAACTGAATAATTATGTTTCATCCAATGTTTCAAATTGAACAAAGGATCCCTGTTCCTATTGTGTTTCTCCTGAAGGGAAAACAGTCTTCCCACAGATCCAACCTTGAGTTTATGAAAATTGGCACATGTCAGTATAATGATATGGCATCCTTCCCCCTCCCTTCACAGGGACCAATGCCCTGCCTTAAGGCATAAAGGAGACAATCTGTATTACCATATCCTTTCACTGTTTCTTGGCTTTAACCGCTAGGAATGTACCTGTTGGACAATCAAAGGAGTTGTTCCATTCCTATGGACCCCAAATCAGAATTCAACATATATATTTTATACTAATAACATTTTATCAAAGTATTAATTAAATGTTAACTTGCTAATTTGAGACCATGGGCGGAGACATTATGTAACCTTTTAACCATTGACTAATGTGCTATCTGGTCTTGCTGCAAAACCTATCCTGGGGTGTGGAACTGCCTACCCCGTCACTTTCCCCCGCCCATGGAAAATCTATATATTTCATTGTAATCAATTGATTGACAGTGTCTCTGAGCCTAATAAGCCAGGTGACACTCCGCCAGCGCTGTGTGTAATAAACCCCTATGCTTTGACCTCTACATGGTGTGGATTTATGTCCTTCAGTTTGGGGGCTCGTCTGGGATGCAAGTTTGTGTACTGGCTGAGGATCTGAGACTGAAATCCAAAAGAGGTGAGTATGTTTACTTTACCACCTCATTAGGCCAGGGATAGATTTGTTACCCAAGCCAGAGGGGATATGTCGCCCTTTTATGACATCATTCCCATTGATTCACCGTTTGTGTTGGATTTTTAGTCAGTGATATCTGCTATTAGCAAAACTCATCCTGTAACGGCATGAAGTAGCTGCCCACTGGTTCTCAGACAACCAATCAGAAAGTATCTTTTCTCATTGGGATGCATTTCTACTTGTTTGGAAGAGATCTAATGGTGAGAAAAACAACAAATGTGAAAATCCTTCCTGAGCTCCGCTAATGACAGATTTCTCAGGGAATCTTTGTTTAAACGCCACGAGGATGGACTTCTGGTCAGCTGATAGAGATCGGTTCCTGCGAAAAGGAAACATGAAAGACTCATTCCTGATCTATTTCACAAGGAACGACGCTTCAAGAGCGATTAGGATGCTATAATGCTCATTTGACAGCAATGGGTCCGTGAGCAATACGAAAATCAGATATTTATTCCTGCTCTTTTCTAGGGAGTAATTTGTCAAGGACTCTTAGTCTGAAAGCCAAAAGGAATGTCTCTTGCCGGTTTCAAAGACATCGGTTCGTGAGAAAGTCAAAAAATGAGCTAATCATTCCTGAGCTGTGCTGCTGACAACTGGTTTGTGGAATAATTCCTGAAGAGACCTTAGGATGCACTACAAGTGGTTTCGAAAAACTCGGTTCCTGAGAAAAAGAGGAAATGAACTATTCATTCCTGAGCTAGGCCACTGATCAAATTCCTCGGGGAATCATGCTTCGAAGGGCATTGGATTGCATTGCTAGTGGTTTGGAAGAGATCGGTTGGTTGGATAGACGAAAAAAGAGAAAATAATTCCTGATCTGTGCTACTGAAATGTTTATCATGGAATCATGCTTTAAACAACAGTTGGATGCTCTGCTAATGGTTTGCTAGAGATCGATTAGTGAAAAATACCAAAAAAAGAACAGCCTCGTGCATGTTGCTATTGACATATATCCCATAAATCATGCTACAGAAGCCATTTGCATGTTCTGCTAGTGGTTTGAAAGAGATGGGTTTGTGAGAATACTGACATTAAATCTTCCATTTCTGAGCTGTGCTAGGGACAAGTTTCTCAAGGAATCTTCGTTTAAAAGCCAATAAGATGCTCTGCTAGTGGTTTGAAAGTGATCGGTTCCTGAGCCATATGGAAAATGCGAATTATATTCCTGCTCTGTCATAGGGAGACATTTCTCATGCAATCGTGCTTGAAAACACATTAGGATGCTCTGCTAATGCTTTGGCAGGGTTCAGTTAGTGAGAAATACAAAGAAATGTGAAAATCCAGGCCTGAGCTGTGCTAGAGACGACTTTCTCAAAAAAAAATCTTCATTTACTACCACTTGGATCGATTATGGGACATTTGGATGAGATCTCTACGTGAGAAAGACGAATAAATGGCAATCCATTGCTGAACTGTGCTAGTGAGAAATTTATCAAGGAATCTTCGTTTGAAAACCATTACAATACACTGCTAAAGGGTTGGTAGAGATCGGTTTGTGAGAAAGCCGAGAAATGAGAAACACACTCCTGATCGGTGCTAGGACCAATTTCTCATGGAATCAGGCTCCACAAGCCACTAGGATGCTCTGCTAGTGGTTTGAAAGAGATCGGTGCATGAGAAATACAAAACACGTGAAAATCCTTCCTGAGCTGTGCTAGTGACAAAATGCTCAAGGAATACTGCTTCAGGAGCGATTACGATACTCTCATTTCACAGAGATCGGTTCGTGAGCAATACGAAAATCAGATATTTATTCCTGCTCTTTTCTAGGGAGTAATTTGTCAAGGACTCTTAGTCTGAAAGCCAAAAGGAATGTCTCTTGCCAGTTTTAAAGACATCGGTTCATGAGAAAGTCAAAAAATGAGATAATCATTCCTGAGCTGTGCTGCTGACAACTGGTTCATGGAATAATTCCTGAAAAGACCTTAGGATTCACTACAAATGGTTTTGAAAAACTCGGTTCTTGAGAAAAAGAGGAAATGAAATATTCATTCCTGAGCTACGCCACTGACAAACTTCTCATGGCATCATGCTTCGAAGGCTATTGGGATGCATTGCTCATGGTTTGGAAGCGATCGGTTTATGAAAAATCAGAAAAATGAGAAATGCTGCAATGGGATTCCCTAACTGTGGTGGGGCAATAGATGGAACCCATATCCTTATCTTGGCACCGGAGCACCAGGGTACCCAGTACATAAACTGCAAGGGGTAATTTTCAATCGTGCTGCAAGCACTTGTGGCTCACAAGGGACGTTTCACCAACATCAACGTGGGCTGGCTAGAAAGGGTACATGATGCTCGCGTCTTCAGGAACACTACTCTGTTTAAACGGCTGCAGCAAGGGACTTACTTCCCGGACCAGAAAATAACCGTTGGGGATGTTGAAATGACAATAGTTATTCTTGGGGATCCAGCCTACCCCTTAATGCCATGGCTCATGAAGCCATACACAGGCAGCCTGGACAGGAGTCAGGAGCTGTTCAACTACAGGCTGAGCAAGTGCAGAATGGTGGTAGAATGTGCATTTGGCCGTTTAAAATGTCGCTGGCGATTGTTACTGAGTCGCTCAGACCTCAGCCAAACCAATCTCCCCATTGTTATTTCTGCTTGCTGTGTGCTCCACAATCTCTGTGAAAGTAAGGGGGAGACCTTTATGGCGTGGTGGGAGGCTGAGGCAAATCGCCTGGCTGCTGATTACGCACAGCCAGACACCAGGGTGATTAGAAGAGCACACCAGGAAGCGCTGCGCATCAGAGAAGCTTTGAAAACCAGATTCATGACTGGCCAGGCTACAGTCCTCCTTTATTTACTCATTCTCTGTAAGGAACCCACCCTCCCCCTTCCCCCAGCTTGCTTTCAAAGGAAATAAAGTCACTATAATTTAAAAATCATTTATTCTTTATTAATTGATTATAAAAAGAGGGAGAGAACCCAGGTGGGGTTTGGGAGGAGGATCGGCGGGAAGGAAAAAGCCACTAAAAAAAGGTTAAATAAATGACAGCCTTTTGCTTGGGCTGTCCACTGTGGTGGAATGGGAGGGTGTATGGAGCCTCCCCCACCCCCACATTCTTACACGGCTGGGTGAGGAGGCTATGGAACATGGTGAGGGGGGAGGGGGGTTATACAGGGGCTGTAGCGGCACTCTGTTATCCTGCTGCCATTCCTGAAGCTCCACCAGACGCCGGAGCATGTCTGTTTACTCACGCAGCAGCCCCAGCGTTGCATCCTGCCTCCTCTGATCTTCCTGCCGCCACCTCTCATCTCGAGCGTCTCTCCTCTCCTCATGTTGGTCCCTCCTGTCCTCACGTTGGTCCCTCATGTCCTCACATTGGTCTCTCCTGTCATCACGTTCACTGGCTTCTTTCCTATACTTTGAAACCATGTCCTTCCACTCATTCAGATGAGCTCTTTCACTGCGGGTGGATTCCATGATTTCTGCGAACATCTCGTCTTGCGTCTTCTTTTTCCGACGCCTTATCTGAGATAGCATTCGGGATGGAGGAGGGAGGCTTGAAGAATTTGCAGCTGCTGGAGGGAGGGAAAAAGGAGAGAATTTTTTAAAAAGATACATTTTGCAGAACAATGCTTATACTCTTTCACGGTGACCAACACTATTCACATTACATAGCACATGTGATTTCTGTGCAAGGTTGCTTTTTGCCTCTTAATATTGAGTGCCTGTGGCTTTGCTGCTAGAGATCACAGACGCAAGTCTGGGCAACAGAATTTGGCTTGCATGCGGCCATGGTAAGCCATTGTCTTTCAACTTCTGCACCCTCCTTTCCCATATACCAAGCAAAGCCCGTTGAATGCTGCGGTTTTCCTGTTAACCTTCAGCAGCAGAAAACAAACTAACCCCCCCATCCAATTCTCTGGATGATCGCTTTATCCCTTCCCCCACTGCGTGGCTGGTATCAGGGAAGATCCCTTCTAGCCAAATGCGAAAAGCTCTGGGCCAATTCTCCCCCCCATCCCGTGCTTGGCTAACTGCAGGGAAGGATTTCTTTTCAGCTACAGGCAAACAGCCCAGTAGGAACGGCCACCTCTGTCCCCTTAATTAAATTCCCGTATTTCAACCAGGTTACCATGAATGATATCACTCTGCTGAGGATTACACAGCGAGATACAGAACGGATGTTGCTTGAATGCCAGCAAACACCGGGACCATACACAGCCAGGCTTTGTCATGCAACGATACCAGATTACTTGCTGCAAGCATGGCACGGTCAAGTGTCCTACCATGGAGGACGGAATAAGGCTGCACTGCCCAGAAACCTTGTGGCAAGGCTTTTGGAGTACCTCCAGGAGAGCTTCATGGAGATGTCCCTGGAGGATTTCCGCTCCATTCCCAGACACGTTAACAGACTTTTCCAGTAGCTGTACTAGCCGCGAATGCATCCCAAGTCCTCAGGGCAAAGTAATCATTAAAAAAAGCTTGCTTTTAAAACAAGTTTTATATTTTAAAAGGTAAACTCACCTGAGGTCCCTTCCATGGGGTCATGGTCTTGGATACTGGCTTGGGAGGGTTGGGAGGGTACTTCAGTCAGGCTGAGAAAAAGATCCTGGCTGTTGGGGAGAACAGAGTGCTGGGTGCTCTCCGCAAGCTCGTCCTCCTCCTCCTCCTCCTCCTCTTCCCCGTCCGCAGAATCCTCAGGTGTAGCTGATGAGATTATCCCCGCCTCGGAATCCACGGTCAGAGGTGGGATAGTGGTGGCGGCCCCCCCTAGAACTGCATGCAGCTCGGCGTAGAAGCGGCATGTCCGCGGCTCTGACCCGGAGCGACCGTTTGCCTCCTTTGTTTTTTGATAGGCTTGTCTGAGCTCCTTGACTTTCACGTGGCACTGATCTGAGTCCCTATTGTGGCCTCTCTCCATCATGCCCTTGGAGATTTTTTCAAAAGTTTTGGCATTTTGTCTTTTTGAACGAAGTTCTGCTAGCACTGAATCCTCTCCCCATATAGCGATCAGATCCAGTACCTCCCGTACGGTCCATGCTGGTGCTCTTTTTCGATTATCGGCCTGCATGGTTACCTGTGCTGATGAGCTATCTGTGGTCACCTGTGCTCTCCACGCTGGGCAAACAGGAAATAAAATTCAAATGTTCGCAGGGCTTTTCCTGTCTACCTGGCCAGTGTATCCGAGTTCAGATTGCTGTCCAGAGTGGTCACAATGGTGCACTGTGGGATAGCTCCCAGAGGCCAATACCATTGAATTGTGGCCACACTAACCCTAATTCAAAATTACAATATCGATTTTGGCGCAACTCCGCTCATCGGGGTGGAGTATAGAAATCGATTGTAAGAGCCCTTTATTTCGAAATAAATGGCTTCGTTGTATGGATGGGTGCAGGGTTAATTCAATTTAACGCTGCTAAATCCGAATTAAAGTCATAGTGTAGACCTATAGAATCAAGCTTCAGAAGCCATTAGGATGCTCTGCTAGTGGCTTGAAAGAGATGGGTTTGTGAGAATACTGAAAATGAGACCTCCATTGCCAAAATGCGCTACGGAAAAATTTCTCAAGGAATCTTTGTCTGAAAGCCATTAGGATGCTCTGCTAGTGGTTTGAAAGAGATCGGTTCCTGCGAAATATAGAAAATGTGAATTATATTCCTGATCTGTGATAGTGAGAAATTTCTCATGGAAGCATGCTTTGAAAGCCATTGGGATGCATTTCTAAATGTATTAGTGAGAAAAATAACAAATGTGAAAATCCTTCCTGAGCTGAGCTAGTGACAAATTACTCAAGGAATCTTTCTTGAAACGTCACGAGGATGCACTACTGGTCAGTTGGTAGAGATTGGTTATTGAGGAAAGGAAACATGAGAGATTCATGCCTGATCTGTGCTAGGGACAAATTTCACAAGGCATCACCCTTCAAAAGACATTAGTATTGTCTGCTCGTGGTTAGGAGGGAGGAGTTTGTGAGAATTCTGAAATGGTGAAATACTTTGCTGATCTATGCTACGGACAAATTTCTCAAGGAATCTTCATTTAAAAGCCACTAGGATGGACTGCTGGAGATATGGTTGAGATTGGTTCAGAACAATTTTGAAAAATGAAAAATGTATTCCTGACTTGTGCTAGTGGCACATTTCTCAAGGAATTTTTCTTTAAGCTCCTCTAGGAGGCACTACTGGTCAGTTGGTAGAGATCAGTTAGTGAGAAAAGGAAACATGAGAGATTGATGCCTGATCTGTGCTAGGGACAAATATCACAAGACATCACGCTTCAAAAGACATAGTGTTGTCTGCTTGTGGTTTGGAAGAGAGGGGTTTGTGAGAATTCTGAAAATGTGAACTATATTGCTGATCTGAGTTAGGGAAAAATTTCTCAAGGAATCTTTGTCTGAAAGCCATTAGGATTCTCTGCTAGTGGTTTGAAAGAGATCGGTTCCTGTGAAATATGGAAAATGCGAATTTCACAAGGTATCACGATTCAAAAGTATTGCGTAGTAGAAGTGCAATAATGTGCAGTCAAATTTTATTAGATGTTATGAATTTAAGATAACACTTTAGTGTATTTTCAGCTGAAATGATTAGATATTGCTTGAAGACAGTGGGGGCAATTGTCTTGTAAGAACAATCATCTTGTTTCAAACACTCCACGAAAATTAAACTTGGTTTGGACTTTTTTGACATATCAGTAATAAATAACAAGATCAAAAGAAAAAGGAAGGATTGCAGTGAAGCTTTTAGGTGATGGTTTGTTTCCTGATATTAACACCTTAACACTGTGTAGATTGATGGTCTTTGGTTTGACATCAATATCTGGGCTTTCAAATTTGTGAACCCTAAGGTGTGCATTAATCAGCATTAGTGCACAGACACAATAGACACTGAAAGTATTTGGATAATATACTTATCATGAGGTTGCATGAAGAGTGCCAGGGATGGGAATCAGAGCATCTTTTCAGGTTTCAGAGTGGCAGCTGTGTTAGTCTGTATCCTCAAAAAGAACAGGAGTACTTGTGGCACCTTAGAGACTAACAAATTTATTAGAGCATAAGCTTTCGTGGGCTACAACCCACTTCTTCGGATGCATATAGAGTGAAACATATATTGAGGAGATATATATACACACATACAGAGAGCATGAACAGGTGGGAGTTGTCTTACCAACTCTGAGAGGCCAATTAAGTAAGAGAAAAAAAAAAACTTTGGAAGTGATAATCAAGCTAGCCGAGTACAGACAGTTTGATAAGAAGTGTGAGAATACTTACAAGGGGAGATAGATTCAATGTTTGTAATGGCTCAGCCATTCCCAGTCCTTATTTAATCCTGAGTTGATTGTGTCTAGTTTGCATATCAATTCTAGCTCAGCAGTCTCTCGTTGGAGTCTGTTTTTGAAGTTTTTCTGTTTTAAGATAGCCACCCGCAGGTCTGTCATAGAATGATCAGACAGGTTAAAGTGTTCTCCCACTGGTTTTTGAGTATTATGATTCCTGATTTCAGATTTGTGTCCATTAATTCTTTTGAGTAGAGACTGTCCGGTTTGGCCAACGTCTCCGACTCAAAGAATATTTCCAACATACCTCTGAACAGCATACTAACCCACAGAATCCCCCCTACCAGCACTACAAAAAAAAGGATTCTGCGTGGACTCCTCCGGACGGTCGAAACAACAGACTGGATTTCTACATAGATTGCTTCCGTCAACGTGCAAAGGCTGAAATTGTGGAAAAGCAACATCACTTGCCCCATAACCTCAGCCATGCTGAACACAACGCCATCTACAGCCTCAGAAACAACCCTGACATCATTATCAAAAAGGCTGACAAAGGAGGTGCTGTCGTCGTCATGAATAAATTGGAATATGACCAAGAGGCTGCTAGACAGCTCTCTAACACCACATTCTACAGGTCATTATCCTCTGACCCCACTGAGGATTACCTAAAGAAACTACACCATCTGCTAAAAAAACTCCCTGACAAAGCACAGGAACAAATCTGTACAGACACATGCCTAGAACCCCGACCAGGGACATTCTATTTGCTACCCAAGATCCATAAACCTGGAAATCCTGGATGCCCCATCATCTCAGGCATTGGCACCCTAACATCAGGCTTGTCTGGTTATGTGGACTCTCTCCTCAGACCCTATGCTACCAGCACTCCTAGCTATCTTCGAGACACCACTGACTTCCTGAGGAAACTACAATCCATCGGTGATCTTCCAGAAAACACCATCCTGACCACTATGGACGTAGAAGCCCTCTACACCAATATTCCACACAAAGATGGACTACAAGCTATCAGGAACAGTATCCCCGATAATGTCACAGCTAACCTGGTGGCTGAACTCTGTGACTTTGTCCTCACCCACAACTATTTCACATTTGGGGACAATATATACCTTCAAGTCAGCAGCACTGCTATGGGTACCCGCATGGCCCCACAGTATGCCAACATTTTTATGGCTGACTTAGAACAACGCTTCCTTAGCTCTCGTCCCCTAACGCCCCTACTCTACTTGCGCTACATTGATGACATCTTCATCATCTGGACCCATGGAAAAGAAGCCCTTGAGGAATTCCACCATGATTTCAATAATTTCCGTCCCACCATCAACCTCAGCCTAGATCAATCCACACAAGCGGTCCATTTCCTGGACACTACTGTGCTAATAAGCGATGGTCACATAAATACCACCCTATACCGGAAACCTACTGACTGCTACACTTACCTACATGCCTCCAGCTTCCATCCAGGACACACCACACAGTCCATTGTCTACAGCCAAGCTCTAAGATATAACTGCATTTGCTCTAATCCCTCAGATAGAGACAAGCACCTACAAGATCGCTATCAAGCATTCTTAAAACTACAATACCCACCTGCTGAAGTGAAAAAACAGATTGACAGAGCCAGACGAGTACCCAGAAGTCACCTCCTACAAGACAGGGCCAACAAAGAAAATAACAGAACACCACCAGCTGTTGTAGATCTCTGATGATCTACAACCTATCATCAGAGAGCTACAACCTATCCTGAAAGATGATCCTTTACTCTCACAGATCTTGGGAGACAGACCTGTCCTCGCTTACAGACAACCCCCCAACCTAAAGCAAATACTCACCAGTAACCACACATCACTGAACAAAAAAACTGACCCAGGAACCTATCCTTGTAACAAAGCCCGATGCCAACTCTGTCCACATATCTATTCAAGTGACATCATCATAGGGCCTAATCACATCAGCCATACCATCAGGGGCTCGTTCACCTGCACATCTACCAATGTGATATATGCCATCATGTGCCAGCAATGCCCCGCTGCCATGTACATTGGCCAAACTGGACAGTCTCTATGCAAAAGAATTAATGGACACAAATCTGACATCAGGAATCATAATACTCAAAAACCAGTGGGAGAACACTTTAACCTGTCTGGCCATTCAATGACAGACCTGCGGGTGGCTATCTTAAAACAGAAAAACTTCAAAAACAGACTCCAAGGAGAGATTGCTGAGCTGGAATTGATATGCAAACTAGACACAATCAACTCAGGATTAAATAAGGACTGGGAATGGCTGAGCCATTACAAACATTGAATCTATCTCCCCTCGTAAGCATTCTCACACTTGCTTCTTATCAAACTGTCTGTACTGGGCTATCTTGATTATCACTTCCAAAGTTTTTTTTTTTTTTCTCTTAATTAATTGGCCTCTCAGAGTTGGTAAGACAACTCCCACCTGTTCATGCTCTCTGTATGTGTGTATATATATCTCCTCAATATATGTTTCACTCTATATGCATCCGAAGAAGTGGGTTGTAGCCCACGAAAGCTTATGCTCTAATAAATTTGTTAGTCTCTAAGGTGCCACAAGTACTCCTGTTCTTTTTGAGCATCTTTTCAGACATTCTGGCATATATTTTCATTGAAGTTGTACCACAACATGGATTTTGACTCTTCTTGCATGGGCCAAATCAACCTTTTTTCTATATAAACTCCATATTACTATTTCACTGCAAAGGTGAAACTAAACTGCTGAACATCAATTTATCTTGAATAAATTGCTCATTCATGTTGAGGAAAGGGGAGCAAATGTTAAGAAGGGAAATAAAGACACTAGAATTGAAGCTGGCAGGTGTGTGGGTTGGAGAAAGTTAAAGGGGAACTGGTTTGTGAAGAGAATAAGGGGGAGGGAAATTTCGCATGTTTACCTTGGGAGTGATGGAAGGTGAAACAAGTAGTAAACATGTAATCAATAAAATATGAGTCTACCATATAAATACATTATTTCCCCTACTCCTTCTCCTGTCTTTGTCTTTTTAAACTGTACACTCTTTGAGGAAGGGACCAGGACTTCCTCTGTGTATGGAACACCTAGCAGTTTTTGAGCACTGCCACAGTCTAAGTAAGTTACAGCCGTCATTACTATTTCTATCATCACTGAAATGTCAGAGACGTTGGGGCAGGGAAGCAGACTACTGGAGAATCCTGTAGCTATGCAGACAACAAAGGAAAAGGGAGATATGCTGGTTTAAAACAGGTGATGCAAGCTCATGGGCCCATGCTGTCATTGTTAAAGAGGGACACAGGTTGAAAATCATATAAAAACCCCATGCTTAACCCCTCCCCCAAATGTCTGTACTTATGGTACCAACAGCAAGCTTAGATGATTAAAAAAAGAACGTTAACAAAATCTATATTAACTTTTCATTATTTATTCTGTTTATGCCCTCTTCCCCCCCCCAAGTTTGAACAACAAGAAGTCTAGCTCCGGCCAGGTGGCACGGCTGCCAGACATGCTGCTCTGAGCGGCATGGTAAGGGGGCTGGGGCGGGGTTGGATAAGGGGCGGGGAGTTCCGGGGGGCAGGGCCGGCCTTAGGCATACGCAGCATATGCAGCTGCCTAGGACACCATGACATACGTGGGAGCACCAGCCCTATCCCCTGCCCCCCCCATGGGCTGCGCCCACTGCAAAGGGCAGGGCTGTCCCTAAGGGGGTTTGGGGCCTCGACAACTCCCTCCGTCCCGCCTCTTACCCCCCCGCTCTGCCCCTGGCCCGCCCCCATTCCACCTCTTCCCCCAGCGACCCCTCACTCAGCGGCAGCGGCGGGAAGCGGAGCAGCCCAGCACCAGCCTGCTCTACTCCGCCAGCTCCCAGCTGTGGTGCTCCACTTCCTACTGCTGGTGAGTGTGGGGAGGTTGGGGAACGGACGCCCCTTGCACTTGCTGGTGGCGGGTAGCGGAGTGATGTGGCCCAGGCCTCAGCCGTGTCACTTGGGGGGGAGGGGTTAGGGAAAGGTTCCCCTGCCCCCCAGACTCACGGGAAGCGGAAGTGTGGGAGTCCCGGGGGGGCCTGTTGGGGATGGGGGTATGGATAGGGATCAGGGGACTGGGAGCAGGGAAGTTGGATAGGGGGTGGGGTCCCAGGGGAGCGGTTGGGGCAGGGGGTCCCAGGAGGGGGTGGTTAGGGGACAAGAATCGGGGGATTGGATGGGTCGGAGGTTCTGAGGGGGGCAGTCAGGGGGTACGAAGTGGGAGGGGGCGGATAGGAGGCTGGGGCCAGGCTGTTTGGGGAGGCACAGCCAGGGCCGGCTCCAGGCACCAACCCAGCAAGCAGGTGCTTGGGGCGACCAAGGGGAAGGGGCGGCATGTCAGGCTCTTTGGCGGCAATTCAACGGCGGGACCCTCTCGGTGGGAAGCACCTGCCGCTGAATTCCCGCTGAAGAAGAAAGCGGCACGGCGGAGCTGCCGCTGGAGTGCTGCCGATCGCAATTGTGATTGTGGCTTCCCCGCCGCCGCTTGGGGTGGCAAAAACCCTGGAGCCGGTCCTGGGCACAGCCTTCCCTACCCAGCCCTCCATACAGTTTTGCAACCCCAAAGTGGCCCTCAGGCCAAAAAGTTTGCCCACCCTTGCTATAGCCCATGTGCATTTCCCACAGGGCAGCAGTGATACCAGATGGCCAGTTATGGTAATGCACAGAGTGTGTTTCCCCTGGAGCAGCAGTGACATTTGCTATGTGTGGGGGTAGGCAAATTTTGGGAAGCTTATAATTCCCCGCGTGACCTCCCCCACCACCATCCCTGATCTTAGTGACAGTAACAGCCCTCTGCTCTCATCTGACATTCCCTGGCATCTGTCTCAAAGACAGGTAGTCCTACCTCTCAATCTCAGGCCAGAGCTGAAATTATTCTTCATCCGTTCTCCCTTGCAGAAAATAAAAACCACAAAGATCAAATTCGTGGCAGAAACTTTAATGGTATGTGTCTCCGGTGCTTGCTGTCAGGACTGGCTCTAGGCACCAGCAAACCAAGCATGTGCTTGGGGCGGCACAATTTCAGGGGCGGCATTCCTGCCACTTTTTTTTTTTTTTTTTTGCTTGGGGCAGCAAAAAACCTAGAGCTGGCCCTGCTTGCTGTTCCAGAAGGACTTTCCCTACATCTCCCCAAAGCAGTCATGGCTACTCCCCCACCCAAAATCATCACCCCACACAACATTCTATTGTTCTTGTCCTTCGCCTTTACCCCACAGGGGTCTGAGGCAGTAGAGAGGAGGACGAGGAGTGCCGTGACCAGGGAATACCACTCACTGATGTGAAAGGAATAAATTTAGGACTGAGCAGCTCTGGTTACATGCAAGTTAGACAAGTTAACTACTGAAAGAGGGCTTCAAAGACTGTTGTCTGTGGAGAGAATTTGTTATGTTAGCTTGGGGTGGACCTGGGGAAAGGCCTCTGCCCCTAACTGGGGACCCATGAGCTTGGCGGAGCCCTTTCAGCCCTCTCAAGGAGTTGTGAGAGGTGATGGGAGTCTTCCTGAAGTACAGTAGCTTCCTGGAAAGCAAATTTCCATTTGCTCTTACTCCACAGCTCACTGTCAAGCTTCTGTCCCCTGGGAGGGGCTCAAGGTGGCTGCTGCTTCTCTTGATCTCTGCCACAGGCTGGCCATTCTCCCATCTACACAATGGCATTAAGAACTGAAACGAGAGAGTGAGAGAGAGAGAGAACACTTGTAATTTAAGGCACCACTGGTGCGCGGAGGACAGACACACAAAATTGTCAACTGGCTACTGCTCCTTGGAGCCCCCTTTTCTATTCCCCTCCAGCCTACCCAGTGCCTGAAATGGTCAGAACTGAAAAGGAACTACAGCCCCCCAGGTCTCTCCACACTAGGGTGACCAGACGTCCCGATTTTATAGGGACAGTCCTGATTTTGGGGTCTTTTTCTTATATAGGCTCCTATTAACCCCCATCCTGATTTTTCACACTTGCTGTCTGGTCACCCTACTCCACACTCTGACCCCATGAGAGAGACCCTGCCTACCCGGGATGCTCTGGTTCTCTGAAGAAAGGGATGATGGAGTATGCACATCGAGAACAATGTGGTGTCCAATGACATACACCCAGTGAAGTGGAAGGACAGACCAGAAAAAACTCCGGTTTCATCTCTAGTTGCACACAGGTCACCCTTCTTCACATTTAGTCCTGGGGAAGATAGGGTAGGGGACAATTACAAACCAAAGGCAGAGCTCCTCCTTCCATGGGATTGGTCCTGGGGAAACAAGAAGCAGCTCTCTGCTCTCAGGGCGGGACTCTCTACTCAGACACTGGATAGAGAGACATAATTTTTCTGAAATTGACACCTGCTCCTCCTTCATCACCGTCACCACCAGACAGGACTTGAGGGCTGCTCAGTGCCACTGCCAAGTCAGATGTCTAGATTGCTCGGGTCCAATTCTTCCAGACCGTCCTCCTCTGGCTGGGGCTCCTGGGCTGTGCTACTGGCCTGGAGGAGTCCTCTGCAAGCATAGCAAAGAACCCAAGGAAGTGCCATCACTGTCCAAAACTCTATTGGTGCAGGAGATTTTGCTCTCCCTGCCTCCCTCTCACATCCATTCCAGATGCCCCCCACTGCATGAACAGAGAGAAACTCCTCACCGATGGGTCTCTTGGCCAGTCACCCCACCAGCATTGCCACAGCAGCACCAGTGCCCAGCATGTTTCTCACCTACCCCTCCCCATCACCCCGTCTTGCAGGTTCTTGTGACCAAGTCTGGGGGGATGAAGATCTAGCACACCTGCCCATGTCCTATGAAGGGAGACAGTACAAGCAGAGGCAAGGAGAGAGAGAGAGCACGTGTTGGCCCACATGAGAGAAGAGAGAGAGAGACAAAAACATAGGAGGGAGGAAAACTCAGTAGCTGTAGTCACCTTCCCTGGAGCCAACCTGCCCTGAGAAACCAGCAGTCATGTGGCCATCCTCCCCACACACCTTTATGACTATCCAAAAAGGATGTCTAGTCTTATCCGGTGCACTTGCCAACAAAGGTACTCGCTGCCTAGGAAAATGTATAATGAGGTACCAAATGACAAAAGGAACATGACAAGAGCTCAGCCATGCTACAGGGACCGCAGGGGCAGAGAGAACCCCACCCCGAGGGAGCAAAAAACCTTCAGCTCAACATAATCAAGACAGGAAGAAATTTGCCCCTGCACACACCAAGCCCAGCCAAGATGGGAGCATGCCCCCTCTTCCCGGCCACAGGGGTCATTGATGGAGAAGGTCGGTAGGCAGTGAGGGGCTCAAGCTTGTGAATGACTGTCTGGGATATAAGGGGGAGTGCCAGACTGTGGGGTAAGGGTGTCCATGGGAACCCAAGATAAGTGAATGCGGGGATTAGGGATAGAGGGGTGTAGGGTTAGCAAGGTGCACTGGGGGATTTAGAGGATCCAGAGAGAAGTAGAGAGGGTAATTTACCTCTGTATTTGGCACTGGTGCAGCCACAGCTGGAAACCTGTGTCCAGTTCTGGTGTCCACAGTTTAAGAAGGATGCTGATAAACTGGAGAAGGTTCAGAGACAAGCCAGGAGAATAATTAAAGGATTGGAAAACATGCCTTACAGTGATAGACTCGAGCAGCGCAATCCATTTAGCTTAACAAAGAGAAGGTTAAGAGGTGATTTGATTGCAGTCTATACCTTTGGGGAACACAAATTTAATAATGGGGTCTTCAGTCTAGCAGAGCAAGGTATTAATCACACTCCAATGACTGAAAATTGAAGCTAGACAAATTCAGACCAGAAATAAGGTGTAAATTTTTAACAGTGAGAGTAATTAACCATTGGAACAATTTACCAAGGGATGTGGTGGATTCTTCAACACTGGCAATTTTTAAATCAAGACTGGGTGTTTCTCTAAAAGCTCTGCCCTAGGAATTACTTAGGGCAGTTCTCTGGCCTGTGTGATACAGGAGGTCAGACTAGATGATCACAGTGGTCCCTTCTGGCCTTGGAATCTCTGATTCTATGAGTACTGCTTCCCCAGAAATTATACCTAGAGTACTGAAGACATTTTCTCAGTCTCAGCTCTTCACCCCTTTCTCTTACTCCCAACCTCCTCCAGCAAGCAATCCCTCTCTCTCCTCCCCCACAAGGGACTTCTTCACCCTCATGGAGCTTCTGCTAACAGTCCCAGAAATCTGTTTGTCCTCAGACAAGCTCCTACCCTTTCCATTTGGATGCAGGTTAAACCTTTACGGGGCATAAGCCAAGTAGAAAGTTCCACCCAAATAAAATATGTTTCTGTTCTAAAAGTGCAAATCAGTCCCTCGGAAATTCTTTCCTTCCTACATCTGTCCCTTACTGCACTGCTCCCAGCTCCACTTCACTCACCATCCCAAGAGACTTAAACTCATCGGTTCAAAACAGATTATCAAGAGAAGTAGCAGAAAGGGAATGGCTATTCAATGCATTTCTATTAGTTTATTGCTGAAACAACTAAGACCTGCCCTAGCTTGAACTCTCTTCATCTCCTCTTTGCTAAAAAGACAAACTGAGTGTCAGAGATGCTGAAAAGAAACTCATTAGAAACAGCCTGACGGGGTGCTGGATGAATGCCTCTCTGGATCATTTTTCAAACATTACGGTTGCTTCTTTCTTGGGGATTGTTTTCTGGCTGCCTTCTTGGGACTTCCTCATAGTCAGACTAGCAGAAGCAATCGCCAAGTTCTTGGTTCTCTGATTGATCAGCTCCAGTATTTTCCCAAATTTATCAGACTCCTTCTTCCACCGTGATATCTTCTTCTGCTGGTCACTCGTGAACTTCTTCTTTAAGTGCTCATAAAAGTGGCTGGTCTTTATTCTTGTCTCCTCCAAGTGATTTACCTTTAGGACAACAAACGTGTGATTTTCAGCACAGGATCCAGTGATGGTTCAAAAAAGCTGCAAAGTGGGGATAGCCTTTGGGGAAAGAGGTGTCCTCCAGGATCCTCCCCCACTCCCTGGGCTTTCACAGTAGCAACCCTTCTCTGAACATTGGTCTGGGAAGATTGGTCAAGTGCCTCTGCCTCCTTACCGGCTTTTCTGGCTTTCACCAGGATCAACAGAGTTCTGCCCACTGAGTCCAAGAACACTCCCTGACATTCTGGAATTGACTGGATTCAGTGTTCAAAAGTTACTGCCTTGAATACAGACAGAAATGCCATTGAGTTATGTGTAGGGCCAGTATCCTTGTTTAATATCTGTATCCTTGTTCTGCTATCATAGGGACAAGAACCTGGGTAGTATAAAAGGACCCCAATCTGTGCAGTGCTGAGACGAGGTAATCTCCCCTGGTATCTCTAATGTGCCCATCAACGTGTTATCTACAACCAAGTGGAGCAGAACAAGAGGGAACTGATTCCTGAAATCTTATAAACACCTGACAGCTGTGGCTATTTCCCACTCTCAGGGAGCTGGGTGGTCAGATGCTCAAAGGCACCTAACTGGAGATATCTTTGAGGAGCTGGGTCTCTGTGCTTTACGTGTCAGTCCTGCATCACAAGCACTGCTCACTCTTCCTGGATATTTTGAGCAGGCTGATCACTTCTTGTCCAGCTTGAGCCCCCTAACATCCCAGAGGATGGAGATTCCCTATGGTCTTAATGTTCCATATAGGACTAACTCCCAGACAGACCATGCCAATCAGAAAACACCCATATCTTAAGATCATGAGGGAGAATCAGCACTCTACTGGAGCCTTCATGAAAACGCTCTCTCTCCCTCTAGCTTCCCACTCCCCTGAGGAGAGCCCTTGGATAGAGATCCTGCAAGGTTTGCCCTCATCCATATAAAGCACTGAATCACATGACTAATGTCAATGAAGACAATGACACTACCTGCGCACTTACAGTTAAGCATGTGCTCCAGTGCTTTGTTGGATCGGGACCAGAGTGCTCAGCATTTATAGGACACATCATGAATAAGATGGTCCTCAGATGCCTCATCCATAATCAGAGGTGGCCTCCCAATGTCTTCTGCTGCAGAGAAGGTAGAAGGGACTCCATTGAGAAGTCATAGAATTATAGAATCATAGATTAGGATTGGAAGAGACCTCAGGAGGTCATCTAGTCCAACCCCCTGCTCAAAGCAGGACCAACCCCAACTAAATCATCTCAGCCAGGGCTTTGTCAAGCCGGGCCTTAAAAACCTCTAAGGATGGAGATTCCACAGTCTCCCTAGGTAACCCATTCCAGTGCTTCACCACCTTCCTAGTGAAATAGTTTTTCCTAATATCCAACCTAGACCTTTCCCCAGACATGACCATTAGGGCTCACTGGTGCAGCAAACAAACCCTCCTTTTACACTAGGAATTTAATGTTGCCTCCATAGTGTTCCCAACCTTCACAGCAAGACAACTGGATTCAAGCCTTGAAACCAGACCTTCTTTCTCACTATGGCCCCTGGGCCAGCAGCCATTTCAGCTCATTTCTAAATGAAGTCAACAATGCTTTTATTCTGGGGACGAGATTGCTCAGGGCCTTGGAGCAGGGCTACAGAGCCCTTCACCTCTAGCTCAGAGAGAGGAATTCAGTGTGCTGGGGGTAGGGTCCTGGCTTGCTCTAGTCACTGTGCTCGGGGTCTCTCCAAATGACAGAGAAAGGGTGTTAGCGTTACCTTGATCTCCTGAATTCGCTGGACACTGGTGTTGTCACGGATGATGACTGTGGATAAGTGACTCTTTGGCAAAAACCTTTTCACAGCCACTTCACTGCCATTGAACAGACTGAGGGGGGAAAGGGGCCTTGTTATAGTTTCCCCGCTCAGGAGAAGCAATGCCATTGCTTGCTCAGCTCTACTGTTCACAGCCCTGCAAGACACCAGGGAGTCACCCTGCCTCACTCAAGAGTTCACGTTCTTTGCTGATGTTACATGGCTCAAAGACATGTATTTTAGGTTTCAGATAGTATCAGGGGGTAGCTGTGTTTAGTCTGTATCTACAAAAACAACAAGGAGTCTGGTGGCACCTTAAAGACTAACAGATTTATTTGGGCATAAGCTTTCGTGGGTAAAAACCTCACTTCTTCGGATGCATAGAGTGAAAGTTACAGATGCAGGCATTATATACTGACACATGAAGAGCAGGGAGTTACTTCGCAAGTGGAGAACCAGTGTTGATAGGGCCAATTCAATCAGGGTGGATGTAGTCCACTCCCAATAATAGATGAGGAGGTGTCAATTCCAGGAGAGGAAAAGCTGCTTCTGTAATGAGCCAGCCACTCCCAGTCCCTATTCAAGCCCAGATTAATGGTGTTAAATTTGCAAATGAATTTTAGTTCCGCTGTTTCTCTTTGAAGTCTGTTTCTGAAGTTTTTTTGTTCAATGATACTGACTTTTAAATCTGTAATAGAATGACCAGGGAGATTGAAGTGTTCACTTACTGGCTTATGTATGTTACCATTCCTGTTGTCCGATTTGTGTCCATTTATTCTTTTGCGGAGGGACTGTCCGGTTTGGCCAATGTACATGGCAGAGGGGCATTGCTGGCACATGATGGCATATATAACATTAGTAGATGTGCAGGTGAATGAGCCCTTGATGGTGTGGCTGATGTGGTTGGGTCCTCTGATGGTGTCGCCAGAGTAGATATGGGGACAGAGTAGGCAACGAGGTTTGCTACAGGGATTGGTTCCTGGGTTGGTGTTTCTGTGGTGTGATGTGTAGTTGCTGGTGAGTATTTGCTTCAAGTTGGGGGGTTGTCTGTAAGCGAGGACTGGCCTGCCTCCCAAGGTCTGTAAGAGTGATGGATCATTTTCCAGGATAGGTTGTAGATCGTGGATAATGCGTTGGAGAGGTTTTAGCTGGGGGCTGTATGTGATGGCCAGTGGTGTTCTGTTATTGTCCTTGTTGGGCCTGTCCTATAGTAGGTGATTTCTGGGTACCCGTCTTGCTCTGTCAATCTGTTTCCTCACTTCCCCAGGTGGGTATTGTAGTTTTAAGAATGCTTGATAGAGATCTTGTAGGTGTTTGTCTCTGTCTGAGGGGTTGGAGCAAATTCGGTTGTATCTTAGGGGTTGGCTGTAGACAATGGATCGCATGATGTGTCTTGGATGGAAGCTGGAGGCACGTAGATACGTATAGCGGTCAGCAGGTTTCCAGTATAGGGTGGTGTTTATGTGACCATCATTTATTTGCACTGTAGTGTCCAGGAAGTGGATCTCTTGTGTGGACTGATCCAGGCTGAGGTTGATGATGGGGTGGAAATTGTTGAAGTCCAGGTGGAATTCTTCAAGGGCCTCCTTTCCGTGGGTCCATATGATGAAGATGTCATCAATGTAGCGCAAGTAGAGGAGGGGCACTAGGGGACGAGTGCTGAGGAAGCGTTGTTCTAAATCAGCCATAAAAATGTTGGCATACTGTGGGGCCATGCAGGTACCCATAGCAGTGTCACTGACTTGAAGGTATAAGTTGTCCCCAAATCTGAAGTGGTTGTGGGTGAGGACAAAGTCACAAAGCTCAGCCACCAGGCGTGCCGTGGCCTCATCAGGGATACTGTTCCTAACAGCTTGTAGTCCATCCTCATGTGGAATATTGGTGTAAAGTGCTTCTACATCCATGGTGGCCAGGATGGTGTTTTCAGGAAGAACACCAATGCATTGTAGTTTCCTCAGGAAGTCGGTGGTGTCTCGAAGATAGCTAGGAGTGCTGGTAGCGTAGGGTCTGACGAGAGAGTCCAAATAGCCAGATAATCCTGCTGTAAGAGTGCCAATGCCTGAGATGATGGGGCGTCCAGGGTTTCCGGGTTTATGGATCTTGGGTAGCAGATAGAATACCCCTGGTCGGGGTTTTGGGCAGGTGTCCATGTAGATTTGTTCCCGGACTGTAGCCGGGAATTTCTTGAGCAGATGGTGTAGTTTCTTTTGGTATTCCTCGGTGGGATCAGAGGATAGTGGCCTGTAGAATGTGATCTTGGAGAGTTGCTGGCTACAGTATGGACACCCCCCCAGAACCCCGACCAGGGGTATTCTATCTGCTACCCAAGATCCATAAACTCTGAACTATTAACTAAGGTTTGTAACCTGTCCTTTAAATCGGCTTAACCCAATGGCTGGAAGTTAGCTAATGTAACGCCAATATTTAAAAAGGGCTCTAGAGGTGATCCCGGCAATTAGACCGGTAAGTCTAACGTCAGTACCGGGCAAATTAGTCGAAACAATAGTTAAGAATAAAATTGTCAGACACATAGAAAAACATAAACTGTTGAGCAATAGTCAACATGGTTTCGGAAAAGGGAAATCATGTCTTACCAACCTATTAGAGTTCTTTGAAGGGGTCAACAAACATGTGGACAAGGGGAATCCAATGGACATAGTGTACTTAGATTTCCAGAAAGCCTTTGACAAGGTCCCTCACCAAAGGCTCTTAAGTAAAGTAAGTTGTCATGGGATAAAAGGGAAGGTCCTTTCATGGACTGAGAACTGGTTAAAAGACCGGGAACAAAGGGTAGGAATTAATGGTAAATTCTCAGAATGGAGAGAGGTAACTAGTGGTGTTCCCCAAGGGTCAGGCCTCGGATCAATCCTATTCAACTTATTTATAAATGATCTGGAGAAAGGGGTAAACAGTGAGGTGGCAAAGTTTGCAGATGATACTAAACTGCTCAAGATAGTTAAGACCAAAGCAGACTGTGATGAACTTCAAAAAGATCTCTCAAAACTAAGTGATTGGGCAACAAAATGGCAAATGAAATTGAATTTGGATAAATGTAAAGTAATGCACATTGGAAAAAATAACTCCAACTATACATACAATATGATGGGGGCTAATTTAGCTACAACAAGTCAGGAAAAAGATCTTGGAGTCATCGTGGATAGTTCTCTGAAGATGTCCGCGCAGTGTGCACAGGAAGTCAAAAAAGCAAACAGGATGTTAGGGATCATTAAAAAGGGGATAGAGAATAAGACTGAGAATATATTATTGCCCTTATATAAATCGATGGTACGCCCACATCTCGAATACTGCGTACAGATGTGGTCTCCTCATCTAAAAAAAGATATACTGGCACTAGAAAAGGTTCAGAAAAGGGCAACTAAAATGATTAGGGGTTTGGAACGGGTCCCATATGAGGAGAAATTAAACAGGCTAGGACTCTTCAGCTTGGAAAAGAGGAGACTAAGGGGGGATATGATAGAGGTATATAAAATCATGAGTGATGTGGAGAAAGTGGATAAGGAAAAGTTATTTACTTATTCCCATAATACAAGAACTAGGGGTCACCAAATGAAATTAATGGGCAGCAGGTTTAAAACAAATACAAGGAAGTTCTTCTTCACGCAGCGCACAGTCAACTTGTGGAACTCCTTACCTGAGGAGGTTGTGAAGGCTAGGACTATAACAGCGTTTAAAAGAGAACTGGATACATTCATGGTGGTTAAGTCCATTAATGGCTATTAGCCAGGATGTGTAAGGAATGGTGTCCCTAGCCTCTGTTTGTCAGAGGATGGAGATGGATGGCAGGAGAGAGATCACTTGATCATTGCCTGTTGATCCACTCCCTCTGGGGCACCTGGCATTGGCCACTGTCGGTAGACAGGATACTGGGCTAGATGGACCTTTGGTCTGACCCGGTACGGCCGTTCTTATGTTCTTATGTTATGTTCTTATGTCATTCTATTACAGATTTAAAAGTCACTATTATTGAACAAAAAAACCTTCAGAAACAGACTTCAAAGAGAAACAGCAGAACTAAAATTCATTTGCAAATTTAACACCATTAATGTGGGCTTGAATAGGGACTGGGAGTCAGTAGTGTAGCCAGGGTTGCAGCCGACGAGGAGTGGCGGAGAAAAAAGGCGCCGGTCCTTCGGTGGCATTTCGGCGGCCCTGCGCATGCGCCGAAATACCGCCAAAAGATGGAGCGGCGCATGCGCAGGTCCGCCCCGCTTCCCCATCCGGAGCACTGTCCGGGGCACCGAGACCCCTGGCCACGCTCTCTCAGGGCCGGAGTCCTGGGCCGGCCAGAGCGCCAGGAGCCAGCCCGCGGCCCCGTTCCGCTGGCCAGGCCGGCCTGAGCACCAGGAGGCGGGAGCCAGCCCGCGGCCCCGTTCCGCCGGCTGGAGCGCCGGGAGCCAGCCTGCGGCGCCGTTCCGCAGGCGCCACTTTTGGGGAATATGGTGACCTCATCTATTATTGGGAGTGGACTACAGCCACCCTGATTGAATTGGCCCTGTCAACACTGGTTCTCCACTTGCGAAGTAACTCCCTTCTCTCCATGTGTCAGTATATAATGCCTGCATCTGTAACTTTCACTCTATGCATCTGAAGAAGTGAGGTTTTTACCCAGGAAAGCTTATGCCCAAATAAATCTGTTAGTCTTTAAGGTGCCACCAGACTCCTTGTTGTTTTTGTAGGGTTTCAGATATTTATCACCAAAGTCTGAGCCTCCCAAATGAGAGGGTCACACCGAATCTTCCACCCAGTATACAGGATTTCTATCAGGTTCTCTCATCCCACAGAGAGGGAAGCTCTAGACCAGCCACCAACACCCTAACCCCAAGAACATGTAGTCTAGCTCCTTCTGCCACCAAACACACTGCGCTCTCTCCTCTCATCCCAACCCCTCAGTGAATATACAGCTGAGTCCTTCCCCTCATCCCCACCAATACACTTATCTCAATTGCTCCCTTCACCCAAAAAATTACACAGAGCATCTTCCCCCTCCCATTTCCCTAATACACTCGCCTCAGAGACATACCCACACAGGGGGAGGGAGTGTGTGTGTTCAGACTGAGAGCAGGAAAGGGCTGTCATTCTTGTCCCCAAGGGGAGGTGAGAAAGAAAAAGGGCTACCTGTGGCCAGGGTGAGGGGGGAGCAGGGCGCTCCCTCCCTGTGCCTGAGGTGAGAGGTCCCTCTGTAGGGCAGGGATGTACTCCTATGTATATGTGTGTGGGTCCCTGTCCAGGGGCAAGAGTGGGGGGATGGAGGATCCCTGTGCAGGGCAGGGCTGTGTCCTTGTACTAGGGGGATCCCTTGAGCCTAGGAGTGAGAGTGGGTGGCGGAGGATCTCTGTGTCAGGGAATGAGAGTGGGGGGTAGTGCCTGGTGGTAGAAGTGGGGGGTGAGGGTCGCTGTGCAGTGGGGGGTCCCTGTGCCAAGGGGTAGAAATGGGGGGCAGGGGTCCCTGTGCAGTGGGGGGGGTCCCTGTGCCAAGGGTAGAAGTGGGGGATGGGGGTCCCTGAGCAGTGGGGGGTCCCTGTGCCAAGGGATAGAAGTGGGAAGTGGGGGTCCCTGAGCAGTGGGGGGGTCCCTCTGCCAAGGGATAGAAGTGGGAGGCGGGGGTCCCTGTGCCAAGGGGTAGAAGTAGGGAGCGGGGGTCCCTGTGCAGTGGGGTTCCCTGTGCCAAGGGGTAGAAGTGGGGGGCGGGGGTCCCTGTGCCAAGGGGTAGAAGTGGGGGGCAGGGGTCCCTGTGCAGTGGGGTTCCCCTGTGCCAAGGGGTAGAAGTGGGGGGCAGGGGTCCCTGTGCAGTGGGGTTCCCCTGTGCCAAGGGGTAGAAATGGGGGGTCCCTGTGCCAAGGGGTAGAAGTGGGGGGCGGGGGTGCCTGTACAGTGGGGTTCCCCCTGCCAAGGGGTAGAAATGGGGGGTCCCTGTGCAGTGGGGGGTCCCTGTGCCCTTTGGCCGGACCCGCACCTGAACAGCACCAGCACTTGGTTGACGCGGGGCTGGAAGAAGGTGACCCGGGGCCGCGAGACCTTCTGCTCCTCCATCCCGCCGGCTGGCTGGGCTGGGCTGGGCTGGGCCGGGCCCCTGCCTCGGGGGCGGGCGTGTCACAATGGCCGGGGGAGGAGGGGTCTGGTGGGTGGCGATCCGCGGCGGGATCCCGGGGGAGGCCCGGCGGGTGCGGGGTCCCGGGGGCGATCCGGGGGGGATCGGGGAGATCGAGGTGCGGGGTCCCGGGGGTGGTTCTTGGGTTCGTCCCGCAGCGCTGGAGGCGGCGGCGATTGTCCCTGCGCGGGCCCCGTGGCCGGTTGCCCCGGAGACCGGGGGGCGGCGCGGTGTCGAGGTCAGAGGCAGGAGGCGCCGCCGGGGGTGACGGGGGGTGAGTTCGGGCCCGGGGGGTGAGCGCAGCCGGGCGGGGACCTCCCAGCCCATCTCCCGGGGGTCAGTGCTGCCCTCCCGGGGCCCCGGCCCAGCCCCAGCTCCGGGAGCCCCTTCGCGGCTGGTTATTTCTGTGCGGAGCGGGGGGCTCCCGCTGAGCCTCGCCGGGGTGCGGAGCGGCTTGGGCAGGGGCCGGCAGCTAGAGGGTACAGCACAGCCCTCCCTACCCACCATCTCACCTCTTGGGGCGGTGCTGATCACCCTTGTCCGTGCCCAGCGCCCACTGAGCCTCCCTGCTTGGGTCACCCGCCTTCCAGTGCTAGCGCTTTGGGGCAGGCTGTACAGCGCCGGGCACCACGGAGTCCTGGACCATGTCTGGGGCTGCTAGACACAACCGCAATACCGATAAATTACCACACTGGGCTAAAAACAGAATGATAATAAGTCACCAGTATTCACAGCACGGAGGCTGTCGGAGTCCTGTGTTCAAACAAAAGGTTACAAGTGAGAATAAAGTCTCCCTCTAGGCTGCCTGCCCATGAGCCAGGGCCTGCCTCCATTGAGAGAAGGGCCGGGGAGCCTCATTATAGCCCTGTTATGTTTCAGGATTTCCAAGTCTCAGGAACTTGAACATTCATCCCCCCCCCTCCCCCTCCCATCAGCTTTACAAAGGTGCAGCCTTTCAATGTTTACTCCCACACGTTCCCTTCCTTGAAAGCCACACACACACTCAGCTCACCGTTTTTCTACACCTTCTGCCCTAAACTATTGTGGACTCAGAAGTGGGTGCATTCAGGCTGTGGGCAGGGGTCGTTGTGTGTACAATGGTTTGTTAAGCACTGTGGGATCCTTTGGTGCATTAGGATTTGAAATGATTGTAATGATAGCAAAGTAACCCATTTAATTTCTCCACTTCCCTCCATTTTGCATTATGTGTCGAGGTCATTGGCTATCTTTCACCTTGCACTTTATGTAACCTTGTGAGACTGTTCGTGCAGCTGTGCAGGGGTGGCCAAACAGTAGCTTTGGGATGCAGAAATGGCCTCTCCTTGAAGCACTCTGAATTCAGCTGTGGTGCAGTACTCTAGGCTGCAGGAGATAGCATGCCCCCCTGCTCCTGTTTGCTGCTATAGTTGCCACAGTTTCATAGAGACAGAGCAGGAGTGTAATCCTAAAACAGAAACAGCAGTGTTCTGCACCAAAAGGGAACCAGTTTCACTAAGGGTCAGTGGGAAAGAGAGCAGGTAAGCACCTGAGAGTGTAAATCCTGATACTAGCACTTTGAACTTACATAGTACCTGCCATTTGAGGAGTTCAGTGCACTTTATAAACTATAATTTACTCTCATATTTGTAACCCCAACTCACATGTAATCTGTAAATGAATCCTAATGCTGATCTTTACTCTCACCAGCAATCCATAATGCTGAATGTAAAATGAACCATTTACCTGAAACCTATAACTGGTCATGCCAAATCCAGTCCATATTTGTAACTCTAACCCACAGCTGTAACTCATGTGCAACTTAATCTGAAACACACAACCCAATCTTAACCCTATACATAACCCAAGCTCATAACCCAATAAACTGCAAGCATTGACTACAGTTAATACATAACCCATGTTTGTAACCTAAACTCATAATTTTAAACCCATAATACATCATTTTATATTTCTATAAAACTTTTCATCCACATAGCACTATACAAATAGGCTTTGAAGGATTAGATTTTTATCAGTAAATGTCGGTTTTACTTTATACACATAAACCAACGAAAAAAGTATTTCCATGGCTGATAGAAGTTACAGACATACAAAGAATAATGCTGCTTTATGTTGACCCCCCATAATTCATGCAAAAATGCAAACATTTAAATCAATAACCATTTAATTAAAAAATATATATCTGTTGACATTATTTAAAAAAAATCAGATTCTGCCAAGCCTATATATAAATATCCAAGCATGAGGCTGCCCACCATAGATTCCACCTGGCTGGAAAAAGCAAGGCTGGCCCCAGTGGTTCATGCTGCTGCCCAGCCCTCTCTGTACAATACCACTGTACAATATAGGGCCTGGGTTTTTCCTTCCTTTTGGCCATAGCTCAGTATCGTACAGTGGGCTCCTGTAAATTTCTAACTTGTTGTGAAAGCTGGAGGAAGGGATGGAGCTAATTCTGAAACCTGTTTAATTGCTGCTTAGTATTGTTCAACAAAGACTTGTCTACCTGAGAGAGAGCCTGTATTCTAATACAGTGGTTCTCAACTAGGGGTACACAGAGGTCTTCCGGGGATACATAAACTCATCTAGATATTTGCCTAGTTTTACAACAGGCTACATAAAAAGCACTAGCAAAGTCAGTAGAAACTAAAATTTCATACAGACAATGACTTGTTTATACTGCTCTATAGACTATACGCTGAAATTTAAGAACAGTATTTATATGCCAATTGATTTATTTTATAATTATGTGGTAAAAATGAGAAAGTCAGCAATTTTTCAGTAACAGTGTGCTGTGACACTCGTATTTTTATGTCTGATTTTGTAAGCAAGTAGTTTTTAAATGAGATGAAACTTGGGGTACACAAGACAAATCAGACTCCTGAAAGGGGTACAGTAGCCTGGAAAGGTTGAGAGTCACTGTTCTAATATAGCAGCTGAGATTGGTGGGTTTAGATGTGTCCCTAGAGAACTGTCTTGAAAGGCTGGGCACAGTGCCTTCTCCATTGTGGGTCCGTTACCCTGCGATGCCCTTCCCTAGTAGACATGTAGGGCATCCTTCCTTGTAAGCCAGGCTAAGGCTTGCTGCAGGTGTTTGTGGTACAGAGTGTGCTTAACTGTACTTGCTCTTGGATTTATTTGTTTGGCAGTTTGCTTGTCCTGAGCGTGAACTCCATTAGGCTGTGGAATAGTATCCTGGAGAAGAAGTGAAAACCCCTTTCACCTGTGACATCAGATGGAATCACTTTGCATTTATAAAGCAATCATGCATTGGTTGGGAGCTGGACTGGATGAGGCCTAAGACAGCTTTTCCATCTTTAACATGGATGATTCTAGATCTAGTTAATTTTTAAAGCACGTGAAAACTTCACCTTTACTAGTTTGGTGGCAGCAACCTACTGTCTTCAGTCTCCCAAGTGTCTTCTCTCTGTTTTCTCTAGGCAAAGAGTGTGACGATGCAGCCCTCCGTTGCAGCTGGTTTATAAAGTTTGCCTTAATGAATACAGTTTTTGGCTCTATTCCCATCTTATTCAGGCATCCGTCCATTTATGGCCTGTCCAGGATTACCAGTAGCCTGTACCTCAGCAATGGTACGGCTGCCAATAACAAGCTCCTGCTCTTCGCCAGCCAAATCACTACTGTCATCAATGTGTCCGTGGAGGTGGTGAACACCTTCTATCCAGACATTCACTACATGCACATCCCTGTAACTGACACCCCCATCTCTCGCCTCTACGATTACTTCGATCCCGTGGCAGATAGGATCCATAGCGTGGACCTGCAGCAAGGCCGGACACTGCTACACTGCGCTGCAGGCATCAGCAGGTCAGCTGCCCTGTGTCTGGCCTATTTGATGAAGTACCATGCCATGTCTCTGGTGAATGCTCATGCCTGGGTCAAGTCCTGCCGACCCATCATCAGACCTAACAATGGGTTCTGGCAACAGCTTGTCCAGTATGAGTATAAACTCTTCGGCACCAATACAGTCCGAATGGTCAACTCTCCACTGGGCTTGATTCCGGATCTCTATGAAAATGAAGTAAGAATAATGATAGCGTTTTGACTGTAACTAGCTTTACCACATCTCGTGAAGGAGCCCAGAGAGACAACGAAGGAGCAGCTCAGCTTGATCAAGTTTGGAACTTGGACAATAAACTCTTCAGCCCAGTGAAGTTTGCTACATCGCTCCCTGCTGATAGAAGTATAGGGGATTAGCTGAGATGAATGGGGCCGTCTGATTTTTACTATAAATAAAACCAAATTTAAACTACACTGTTGGGTTTCACATCCCATTTGTATTGAGTTCTCACAGGAGCTCTAGGTGCTGTCTCAGTGCTACTGGTATGTGTTTAGAAAGCATCCTTTTATCCCAGCATAGCGAGATGTTAGCCTTCTCTGGCTTTGTTCATGCTCAGGGATAGATTCCAGTGGAAACTGAGAACAATGGGAAAGTTGCCAACAATTCTTTTTCTAAATAGGAATTGAAATGAAGTGTTCTGAAAAACTGACCCCAAGCCCCATCCTCTGCTGTGCTGCAGAGATGCTAGAGATGTCCCCTGCATCCCTGTTGCCAGAGGGTTAAGGATTCCCTGCCTTCTCCTTTCACCTCTGCACCTCATTGCCCTCACTGCCTTTCTGCTGGAGGATGCATAGGCACTTCTCCCTTCAGAAATCTTAATTATATGAGCTTTCGTGGGCTTATGCTCAAATAAATTTGTTAGTCTCTAAGGTGCCACAAGTACTCCTGTTCTTTTTTGCAGATACAGACTAACACGGCTGTGTAACAAGTCCTCTGTCTGGCCTTCTTCCTGGGGCCCACTGGCTGCCCCAATAAAGCACGGAGAGGCTTTTCCTTCTGCAGCACCCGTGGCTTTATTTACATACTTCTCCCACCACCAGTGATATACTATATATAGTTTGCAGGCCTTACAATCTCCACTTCCACCCAGACCCTGCCCTCAGCCCGGAGACTGACCTTCCCCTGGCCATCCCCCCTTCCTTCTGGCCGCCAGTTCTAAATGCCAGGCACCAGACCTCTTCCCAGCCCCAATCTATTTCCCTGATTGGGGCTGGCTGAGCAGGGGCTAATTAGGTGCCTCTGCACCAGCATCCTGCTACACACCTCCCCCCTTAAGCTGGTACCAGGCCTGGTCTTCCTCGGCCTCGCTTTCCTCGTCCGTGGATTTTACTCTGGGGTTGGGCCTCCTTAGGGTGACCAGATGTCCTGATTTTATCGGGACCGTCCCGATATTTCCTTCTTTGTCCTGCATCCCAACAGATGTTCGGTTGGGACACTGGACAAAAAAGCAATTTTGCCCTCCACTCTGGCGCTCACCCCCCCCCGACTCCGCCCCCTCCTTCCCCCATTGGAGCCCTCCATGGAGGGAGGAGGGATGTGTAGAGGGGGAATGGAGGAAGGAGGGTCTGGCATCTACCAGGAGCGCGGAAGGGGAAGGGAAAGTTGCCGCAGCTGCTAGGGGCTAGCTGGGTATGGCCCGGGCTGCGTGCAGGCAGCAGCCGGGGCTAGCTCTGGCCTGGGTGGGCGGCGCGGACCGGGGGCATGGGCCGCTGGAGACACACGGTGCAGAGGGGCTGCGGGGGCGAGACTTGTCCCAGGCAGGGCAGCCGGCAGACAGGGGCGAGGAGCCGGCCGGGGTCCCCTGAACCCATAAACTTCCCCCGCCGCTGCCGGGGAGCCCCGCACCTCTCCCGCTCAGCTGCACTCCAGCGGCTTGCCCCGCCAGGAAGGTGCTGGGCTCCCTGCCGGCGGCGGGACGTACCGCATGTGCCCATTGCCTTCTATGATGAGATAACTGGCTCTGTGGATGAGGGGAAAGCAGTGGATGTGTTATTTCTTGACTTTAGCAAAGCTTTTGATACTGTCTCCCACAGTATTCTTGCCACCAAGTTAAAGAAGTATGGGCTGGATGAATGGACTGTAAGGTGGATAGAAAGCTGGCTAGATCATCGGGCTCAACGGGTAGTGATCAATGGCTCCATGTCTAGTTGGCAGCCGGTTTCAAGTGGAGTGCCCCAAGGGTCGGTCCTGGGGCCGGTTTTGTTTAATATCTTTATTAATGATCTGGAGGATGGTGTGGACTGCACTCTCAGCAAGTTTGCAGATGACACTAAACTAGGAGGCGTGGTAGATACACTAGAGGGTAGGGATCGGATACAGAGGGACCTAGACAAATTAGAGGATTGGGCAGAAAAAACCTGATGAGGTTCAACAAGGACAAGTGCAGAGTCCTGCACTTAGGACGGAAGAATCCCATGCACTGCTACAGACTAGGGACCGAATGGCTAGGTAGCAGTTCTGCTGAAAAGGACCTAGGGGTCACAGTGGATATGAAGCTGGATATGAGTCAACAGTGTGCTCTTGTTGCCAAGAAGGCTAACGGCATTTTGGGCTGTATAACTAGGGGCATTGCCAGCAGATCGAGGAACGTGATCGTTCCCCTTTATTCGACATTGGTGAGGCCTCATCTGGAATACTGTGTCCAGTTTTGGGCCCCACACTACAAGAAGGATGTGGAAAAATTGGAAAGAGTCCAGCGGAGGGCAACAAAAATGATTAGGGGTCTGGAGCACATGACTTATGAGGAGAGGCTGAGAGAACTGGGATTGTTTAGTCTCCAGAAGAGAAGAATGAGGGGGGATTTGATAGCAGCCTTCAACTACCTGAAGGGGGGTTCCAAAGAGGATGGAGCTCGGCTGTTCTCAGTGGTGGCAGATGACAGAACAAGGAGCAATGGTCTCAAGTTGCAGTGGGGGAGGTCCAGGTTGGATATCAGGAAAAACTATTTCACTAGGAGGGTGGTGAAACACTGGAATGCGTTACCTAGGGAGGTGGTGGAGTCTCCTTCCTTGGAGGTTTTTAAGGCCCGGCTTGACAAAGCCCTGGCTGGGATGATTTAGCTGGGAATTGGTCCTGCTTTGAGCAGGGGGTTGGACTAGATGACCTCTTGAGGTCCCTTCCAACTCTGATATTCTATGATTCTATGATTGCGTGCTGGAGGGGCGGGAGGCTCTGCAGGGCCGGGAAAAGCCCCGCCTCCCGCCCGCTGCCCAGCCCGGAACTCCGGGGAGCCCCTCGGGAGACTGGCCACCGCTGCAGCTTGGCTGTGCCAGCCCCGGCCCCCTGCACGCCCGTGCCACCCCATGGCCAGCCCTGGGCTCGGGGGCTCCTGCAGCCGCTTCCAGGGGAAAGACAGCTTTGTCCCTGCCCGGTCCCGCTACGGGCTCTGCCTCCTTGTACTCATCCATCCTGTACCCTGCCCAGGGCCCCGCTGGAGTCGTACGCCCTTGCCCACCCGGACTTCTTTGCTTCCCAGCACTTCCTCTCGGTCCCTCCCGATGCCCTCTTTATCTCCAGCCCCCTCTGCATCGGGGCCACCTTTTGCCCTGGAGTGGGCAGCGCGCGCGGCCGGGGCGCTGTGTACGATCCGGCAGCGCGTCTGGGGCCTGCTAATGCCCCCCGCCCCTGCGAAACTGCTTTTTTTTTTTTGCTCTGCCCCTCCCCCGCGTCCCGATATTTCATTCCTGTGATCTGGTCACCCTAGGCCTCCTGCCCAACTGAGGGATCCCCAGGCACCACACCAAGGGGCTTTGGCACGCTCCACCCACAAAAGGTGCATTAGGTAGGAGGCGGGGCACTCCACATGTCCACACTCACCCAGAGGTCCTCACACCAGTCACATGGTTGGGCCGGCCGCCCCGGAGGCTCCCCTTCCTTTTCTAGTGCGGGTGACGGCTCAGAGCCCTCTGCCCCAAGTCAGCCCCCTGTCTCTGGTCCAGGCCCTCTGTCCCTTTGATGTTGGGCCTCCCCCTGTTGGGTTTCTTCCACTCTCCCCGGGGGTCCCCCCTCCCGGGCGCTCCTGCCCAGGAAGCTCACTTTGCTCCTCAGTGACTCCCTCAGGCTCCCTATTTTGGCTTGGTTGTCTAGGCTGCTCGGCTTTTCCCCCTGGAGGTCATGGGGCCACCCCTTGCCCCGGGTCCACCTCCACCAGGGTCTTGCCCTCTCTTTCCAAGGTTCTCTTTCCCCCTTTCTTTGACAGTCCCTTCTCTGTGGTCTCTCTCCCCTTCTGGGGAGGGTGCCAGTCCAGCCCCAGGACCACGGGGTAGGCCAACCCCTCTATTACCCCCACCCGCTTCCAGGTAAACTGCCCTTGCACTTCAAGGGGTACCTGGATCACGGGACAATATTCCCTATCCCCGTGGATGCATTCTACTAACATGCGTTCCCCAGGGATGAGCCAATGCGGCTTCACTAAGCGCCGCTGTATGAGGGAGCGAGTGGAGGCTGTATCCACTAGACCCCTCTGGGGCCTATTCCTAACCCGCACCGGGATAGTGGCCAATCCGTGCCTCTTTTTCTGCCCCCCAGTCTTAGTCCATCCACAAAATTCAGCTGCCTCACACTCCATCACCGGGCAATCCCGGCTTTTGTGTCCCAGCTGTCCACACCGCCAGCATACGAGCTGTCCCAGGCGGCTAGGGGTCCCCTTGGGCTCCTCCCGTCGCCCGTCTACCAGCTTCACCCCGGCGTGCTCAAGGGGTTTCCTGCCCCCCTCTGTGTCCCGCAGGGCTCGATGCTCCCTTGGTGGGAAGTCAGCCTCTGCATACTCCTCTGTTCTTTGCACGGCGGCTTCTACGGTGGCCGGCTGATGTCGCCGCACCCAAACCCACACGCTATTGGGAAGGCACTGGATAAACTGTTCAAGGATCACCTGATCCATTATCTGTCCCACGGTGTGGGCATCGGGTCTCAACCATCGTGTTGCCCAGTCTGTTAATTTTTGAGCAAAGGCCCGCGGTCGCACGCCCCCCGCCCACCGGGCTGCCCAAAACTTCTGCCGATATTTCTCAGCCGAAAGCCCGAGGTGGTCCAAAATCGCTGCCTTCACAGCATCATAGTCCCTGACTTGGGCATCCGTCAGGACCATATACGCAACCTGTGCCTTCCCTGCAAGATAGGGGGCCAGCCGCAGGGCCCAGGTTGTCCGGTCCCATCCCGCACCCAGGGCCACCCGCTTGAAGGTACCCAAAAAGGCGTCGGGGTCATCTGCTGGGGCCATTTTACAGAGGCTGAGGCCCGGGGGCCGGATGCCATCTCCCCCAGCAGGACTCACCAGCTTTTGCAGGAGCTGCTGCTGCACTGTCGACTGCTCCTTGATGAAGTCCTGTAGGGCCCTCTGTTGCTCTGCCTGCCAAGCGAGTAGAGCCTGCCTCTCCACCTGGTGGGACTGCTGGAATGACTGCAGTGCTTTGTATCAGGGGGTAGCCGTTTTAGTCTGTATCTATAAAAACAACAAGGAGTCTGGTGGCACCTTAAAGACTAACAGATTTATTTGGGCATAAGCTTTCGTGGGTAAAAACCTCACTTCTTCGGATGCATAGAGTGAAAGTTACAGATGCAGGCATTATATACTGACACATGGAGAGCAGAGAGTTACTTCGCAAGTGGAGAACCAGTGTTGACAGGGCCAATTCAATCAGGGTGGATGTAGTCCACTCCCACTAATAGATGAGGAGGTGTCAATTCCAGGAGAGGAAAAGCTGCTTCTGTAATGAGCCAGCCACTCCCAGTCCCTATTCAAGCCCAGATTAATGGTGTTAAATTTGCAAATGAATTTTAGTTCTGCTGTTTCTCTTTGAAGTCTGTTTCTGAAGTTTTTTTGTTCAATGATAGTGACTTTTAAATCTGTAATAGAATGACCAGGGAGATTGAAGTGTTCACTTACTGGCTAATGTATGTTACCATTCCTGATGTCCGATTTGTGTCCATTTATTCTTTTGCGGAGGGACTGTCCGGTTTGGCCAGTGTACATGGCAGAGGGGCATTGCTGGCACATGATGGCATATATCACATTAGTAGATGTGCAGGTGAATGAGCCCTCGATGGTGTGGCTGATGTGGTTGGGTCCTCTGATGGTGTCGCCAGAGTAGATATGGGGACAGAGTAGGCAACGAGGTTTGCTACAGGGATTGGTTCCTGGGTTGGTGTTTCTGTGGTATGGTGTGTAGTTGCTGGTGAGTATTTGCTTCAGGTTGGGGAGTTGTCTGTAAGCGAGGACTGGCCTGCCTCCCAAGGTCTGTGAGAGTGAGGGATCATTTTCCAGGATAGGTTGTAGATTGTGGATAATGCGCTGGAGAGGTTTTAGCTGCAGGCTGTATGTGATGGCCAGTGGTGTTCTGTTATTGTCCTTGTTGGGCCTGTCCTGTAGTAGGTGCCACCAGACTCCTTGTTGTTTTTGCAGTGCTTTCTGCAGCTCTGTCTGTTGCTCAGTGAGCCACTGCAGGGTGCTCTCCATTGCCGGGTCGCCAAACTGTGTCTTTGGCACTAGATCCCGGACAAGCCCCCACTCGTAACAAGTCCTCTGCCCGGCCTTCTTCCTGGGGCCCACTGGCTGCCCCAATAAAGCACGGAGAGGCTTTTCCTTCTGCAGCACCCGTGGCTTTATTTACATACTTCTCCCACCACCAGTGGTGTACTATATACAGTTTGCAGGCCTTACAATCTCCACTTCCACCCAGACCCTGCCCTCAGCCCAGAGACTGACTTTCCCCTGGCCATCCCCCCTTCCTTCTAGCTGCCAGACAGCCTTTATAGCCCTTGAACCCTCAGGCCCACAGGTGCCGCCAGTTCTAAAGGCCAGGCACCGGACTTCTACCCAGCCTCAATCTATTTCCCCTGATTGGGGCTGGCTGAGCAGGGGCTAATTAGGTGCCTCTGCACCAGCCCCCTGCTACAGGCTGCTACTCTGAAACCTGTAGAAATGATGGACACAATGTTCACTGTTATGCCTCTTCAGCCTGGTATCCTGGAGAGATCACCTTATGTCTGCTGGTTCCCACACTTATTTTAACCCTGTTCTTGAACTGTACAATGGCCCAAATACAGTGCAAGGCAGAAGCATGGCTCAGGGGCACAGTCCAATCCTATCTAAGGTGCAAGGTCTTGTCTACACTGTTTCAGTGCAAGTGTAGTATCTGCAATAGTGCAATTAGTCCTCCTAGTACTATGCTCTTTCTCACCCACGAGCAATATCTCAGACTGCTGGCTGTCATGGGTCAAACTAGCTGCACGCAGGCCCAAGAGCAGCCAGGATGGTCCAGAGCTGGTCTTAGCTCTGTTCAGCCCTTCTGCTCCCTCATTCAGGCCAGGGCCAAGAGACACTAAGGCTGTACGTAGCTGGTCTCACCTCTTCTTGTCCCCCCTGTGCACCCTGGCATTCAGTCCCATGAGCAGCAATAAAGGACACCCCAATAATCCAAAATACAACTTTCCTAGAACTTAGCAAAAGCAGAAAAAACTAATTTTCTTTTAAATGTCCAGAGGATTCACCTGTGTCACCCCCTGCTCCCCCCCCCCCCCCACTGGTTAGGCTACAGCCGCCGCACATCCCCAGTGTAGAGGCAGGGATGGGGTCACTGCAGTCTGCTTCTTGCCTCAGCAATATCACCCATGCCCCTGAGATCTGAAAGAGGCAGACAGACCAGGGCATTAGTGACACAGATACACAGCAAAGCTAATGCTAGCCTCACTAATCCCTAGTGATTCAGCATCGCTCATCTCCACTGAGTAAGAACAGCCCCTGAGGGCACCACTGCCATAGGTGAGGGCAGGCATGGAGGCTGTATGGGGGTCCCCGGGAGATGTCCTCCGGCTGGGCCCAGACAAGTCAGATTTCTGGATCCTAGAGGGAGACCATTAGTGCAATTACAGACAGGGCCGGCTCCGGGGTTTTTGCTGCCCCAAGTGGCGGAAAAAAAAAAGCCATGATTGCGATTGGCGGCAGCTCCACTGCACCGCTTTCTTCTTCAGCTGCAATTCGGCGGCAGGTCCTCCCCTCCAAGAGGGACAGGGACCCTCTGCCGAATTGCCGCCGAAGAGCCCGACATGCTGCCCCTTCCCCTTGGCCGCACCAAGCACCTGCTTGCTTAGCTGGTGCCTGGAGCTGGCCTTGGTTACAGAACACTAACATAGCAAAAATATCCAATCCCTCGGATAGAGACAAGCACCTACAAGATCTCTATCAAGCATTCTTAAAACTACAATACCCACCTGCTGAAGTGAAAAAACAGATTGACAGAGCCAGGCGAGTACCCAGAAGTCACCTCCTACAAGACAGGCCCAACAAAGAAAATAACAGAACACCACTAGCTGTCACCTTCAGCCCCCAACTAAAACCTCTCCAGCGCATCATCAGAGATCTACAACCTATCCTGAAAGATGATCCTTTACTCTCACAGATCTTGGGAGACAGACCTGTCCTCGCTTACAGACAACCCCCCAACCTAAAGCAAATACTCACCAGCAACCACACATCACTGAACAAAACCACTAACCCAGGAACCTATCCTTGTAACAAACCCCGATGCCAACTCTGTCCACATATCCATTCAAGTGACATCATCATAGGACCTAATCACATCAGCCATACCATCAGGGGCTCGTTCACCTGCACATCTACCAATGTGATATATGCCATCATGTGCCAGCAATGCCCCTCTGCCATGTACATTGGCCAAACCGGACAGTCTCTACGCAAAAGAATTAATGGACACAAATCTGACATCAGGAATCAAAATACTCAAAAACCAGTGGGAGAACACTTTAACCTGTCTGGTCATTCAGTGACAGACCTGCGGGTGGCTATATTACAACAGAAAAACTTCAAAAACAGACTCCAAAGAGAGACTGCAGAGCTAGAATTGATATGCAAACTAGACACAATCAACTCCGGTTTGAATAAGGACTGGGAATGGCTGAGCCATTACAAACGTTGACTATCTCCCCTTGTAAGTACTCTCACACTTCTTATCACACTGTCTGTACTCGGCTAGCTTGATTATCACTTCAAAAGTTTTTTTTTTTTTTCTCTTAATTAATTGGCCTCTCAGAGTTGGTAAGACAACTCCCACCTGTTTATGCTCTCTGTATGTGTGTATATATATCTCCTCATTATATGTTCCATTCTATATGCATCCGAAGAAGTGGGCTGTAGTCCACGAAAGCTTATGCTCTAATAAATTTGTTAGTCTCTAAGGTGCCACAAGTACTCCTATTCTTCTTTTTGCGGATACAGACTAACACGGCTGTTACTCTGAAACATAGCAAAAATAGTGTGTCAGTCACAGAATGACAAGAATGGGGGTGTTGCTATAGCCCTCCCCCCCAGGAAACCCCCTCTGTACTATGTATTTTATGCCAGCCCTGGGGTGCCCATCGCTGCTCCTTTCCCCCGCACCCTGCTCCATTTGTCTGTCCCCAGAACCCCCCTGGCTGTGTCTATGTGTCTGTCTGATAGCGACAGACTCCTGCTGCTCGCTCTCTGCCCCAGGCAGCCGCCTGCCCCCCACCCTGCCTGCTGTGGAGGCGCAGCAAGGCAACTCTGGCACCGCCCCCGCAGCTCCCATTGGCCGGGTTCTTGGCCAATGGGCTGGGAGCCGGGGCGGCGGGGGGCAGCGTGCGGAGACTCTCTGCAGCACGGGGGCGCCAGGGGCTGCCCCCGAGGTGGGAGTGCCCCATGTTGCTGACCCATAGCGCGGGCCCCTCCAAAGCACTGGGCCCAAACATTGGTGGAGCCAGGCCCACCTTCATGAATATTGATGGCTCATGGGCACCACGGTCTCCCTTATGAATAGTCATGCTTTTTTCCTCCTCCAGTGTCCAAGAATGGCGGTGCTGGTTGGTAGAGACCCAACCCAGACTGCTGGACCCAGAGACTGCCAGGCAGCTACTGACTCTGCTGTGGTATCTACAAGCATGAGGGCATAGCAGGGGACAGCCCCAACCCCTCACGGGCACACACAAAGCTGCTCACGCCAGCCAGAACCATTCAAAGCAGTCTGCAGAGCCAGCTAGCTACCTGAACAGGTACAACAGATTCTATATGCCAGGAGTGGCCAGACTGCGGCTTGCGAGCCACATGCAGCTCTTTTACAGTTAAAGTGTGGCTTGCGGAGCCCTCCCCGCCATTCTTCACCTATCAGAGTTGGGCGGGGGGGTGACTCGGAGCTTCTGCCCTGCGGCAGGGTAGTGGCGCATGGGGCTTCTGCCAGAGATGACTGGTCCCTGCTGAGAGTGGGGGGGAAGGGGCACAATTTAAAGGTTCGCCACCCCCCCCAACAGCTTGAGTCATGCCCCCCTTTTACCATCAACAGCCCCTCCCTGCAGCTCCCAGGTGTTAGCTCCTTGTGGAGAGGCAGCGGCAAACAGCTGGGAGCTGCAGGGAGGGGTCACTGCTTTAGCTCCGCAGGAGAGGCAGCAGCAAAAGTAGCTGCTCTCCCTGCAACTCTGAGCTGTTTGGTGCTGCCTCTCCCCAGGGCCGCAGCTCGTGCGGGGGAGCTCCGTGGCACCATGTGACTGAACGGGCCCAGCAAACCCTGGCAAAAATCAGGGGAGGCACGTGACCCCCCCATGTGTTGCCTCTGGCTTCTGCCCAATGGTGAAGGGTGTCTCAGGGCTTCAGTTGAAGCCCTGAGCCTGGGCATGTGCCTCCAGCAGGGCTGAAACTCCGAGACCCTACTTAGGGTTGCTAACTTTCTACTCGCAGAAAACCGAACACCCTTGCCCCGTCCCTCCTCTGAGGTCCCGCCCCTTCTCAGAGGCCATGCCCCCACTCACTCCATTCCCCGTCCCCGCCTCTGTCGCTCACTCTCCCCACCCTCGCTCACTTGCTCAGTTTCACCAGGCTTGCTCAGGGTTGGGGTGCGGGAAGGGGTGAGAGCTCTGGCTGGGTTGCAGGGTCTGGGGTGGGGCCAGAAATGAGGAGTTCAGGGTGTGGGAGAGGGGTCTGGGATGAGGGGGTTGGGATGCATTAGCAGTAAATATGCCCAATGGCCTATGATGGGATGTTAGATGGGGTGGTATCTGAGTTACTACAGAGAATTCTTTCCTGGGTGCTGGCTGGTGAGTTTTGCCCACATGCTCAGGGTTTAGCTGATCGCCATATTTGGGGTCAGGAAGGAATTTTCCTCTAGGGCAGATTGGCAGAGGTCCTGGGGGTTTTTCGCCTTCCTCTGCAGCGTGGTGCACGGGTCACTTGCTGGAAGATTCTCTGCATCTTGAAGTCTTGAAACCATGATTTGAGGACTTCAATGGCTCAGACTCAGGTCTGATACAGGAGTGGGTGGGTGAGTTTCTGTGGCCTGTGTTGGGCAGGAGGTCAGACTAGATAATCATAATGGTCCCTTCTGACCTTAAAGTCTATGATTCTATGATTCTAGGTGAGGGCTCCGGTTGGGGGTGCGGGCTCTGGGGTGGGACTGAGGGCTTTGGGGTGCAGGAGGGGGCTCTGAGCTGGGACCAAGGGGTTCAGAGGGGGGGAGAGCATCAGGACTGGAGCAAGGGGTTGGGGCGCGAGACAGGGTCAGGGGAATAGGCTCCAGGCAGCACTTACCTCAGGCAGCTCCCGGAAGCAGCAGCATGTTCCGGCTCCTACGCGGAGGCATGGCCAGGCGGCTCTACGTGCTGCCCCATATGCAGGCACCGCCCCTGCAGCTCCCATTGGCCACGGTTCCTGGCCAGTGGGCATTGCAGAACCGGCGCTTGGGGTCGGGACAGCATGCAGAACTCCCTGGTTGCACCAATGCCTACGGGCCACAGGGACATACCGCTGCTTCCGGGAGCCACGTGGAGCCACGGCAAGTAGGGAGTCTGCCTTAGCCCTGCTGCACCACCGACTGGACTTTTAAAGGCCTGGTCAGCGGTGCTGACCAGAGCTGCCAGGATCCTTTTTCAATCGGGCGTTCCGGTCGAAAACCGGACAACTACCCCCACTCCCTCCAGGGCTGAAGTCCTGAGCCCAGGCAGGCGCGCCTCACAGGACTGTAGTCCTGAGACTCCCCTCCCCATGGGGCTGAAACCCCAGCTCTGAAACTTCTGAAGATTGCCATATGCGGCTCAGATGGTCAGTAAATTTGGCCACCCCTGCTATATACCATAGATCTGGTGCAGGAAGCGATACCAGACACAGAAAACCTCAGGCCCTGCAAAGCTGGCAGCAAGTGCTGTGATTGTGGGGCACCATGTGCTCCCCACACAGGATCTCTGGTGGGGTGCTCTGCAGCAGTGCAATCAGGGGCAGCAGGTTTGTATAATTTTTGGCGGATCCAAATCCCACCCCCCCCACACACACACACACCTGCCTAAGGCTCTGGGAGAGAGTTTGGGTGCTGGGTGTGGGCTCTGGGCTGGGGCAGGGGGTTGGGGTGAAGAAGGGGGTGCAGGCTCTGAGAGGGAGTTTGGGTGCAGGTGGGGGTTTGGGGTGCGGGTTCTGGGCTGGGGCAGTGGGTTGGGGTGTGGGAGGGGGTGAGGGGTGCGGCTCTTACCTTGAGCGTCTCCCAAAAGTGACCTTCACCCCCCTCTGGCAGCGGCTCCTAGGCAGGGAGGTGGGAAGTCTCCGCGCACCACTGCTCACAGCCAATGGGAGCTGCGGAGTCGGCGCTCAGGGTGGGGGCAGAGCATGGAGACACCCTCCCTCCCCCCAGGGGCCGCAGGGATGTGTCAGCCGCTTCTGGGAGTGGAGCGGAGCGAGGGCAGGCAAGAAGCCACCTTAGCCCCACTGCACTGCCAGTCGTGGCGGCAGCCACCAGGGGCCCCCGGGCCCTATTAAACTGCCCGGGGGCAGCAGGCAGGGCCAGGGGAGAGACCCAGCTCTGAACATTGGTGGAGATGGGCCCCGGACCCTGAATATTCCTGGAGCACAGGCACCACAGGCCCATATAACTCGCCGCCCCTGAGTGCAATCCCATTGGTTCAGTTAGCAACAGCACAATCGTTCGTGCATATGCACCCCATGTTTTACCTGTATCTGGGGCCAACCAGGATGTAACCAGGTCCTCCTTGCCAGGCACCCAGGATGAGAAAGCAAGCTGCTGCCGAGCATCTACCATGGGAGGATCAAGTCATTTTGACCCAGTGCTGATACGTCCAAGAGGTGGGAGGCCAGACTTCTGGGCTAAGTGCGTCCTGTGGAGTTTGACCCAAAGGCTGCCCCAAATGAAAGCCATGTTAGAAAGAGAACGGGAGCCGAGCTGTCCACGAAGAGCTGAGTTTGCAGGGGAATCTGGTGTGAAGCTTTATTCTCTCTGTCATATCACTTCTTGGAACATAAGCTGCACAGAGCCAGGTCCCCAGTTGTGGCCTATACAGTACTGAGCACACAGGGAGCCAGGCCCATGAATTTCACTGATATTCAATGGGAATTGAGCACCCAATTCCCTTGTGGACAACCCCAGGCATTGCAATTATTGGCCAAGCTCCAATCAGTCACATCAAATCACTTCAATAGGTTAAGACAGTGGTTTTCAAACTGTGGGTTGTGACCCAGTACTGGGTTGCAGAATGGAAGGCACTGGGTTGCGGTGACTCTGGTCAGCACTGGCGACCGGACCATTAAAAGTCCTGTCAGCGGTGCTGCCTGGATAAGGCAAGCTAGTCCCTACCTGTTCTGACATCACACTGTGCCCCAGAAGCGGCCAGCAGCAGGTCCGGCTCCTAGGTGATGTAGCCACGGGGCTCCACACACTGACCCCGCCCTGAGCACTGGCTCCAACTCCCATTAGCTGGAAACTGTGGGCAGCCAGGGTTGCCTGTGGGCAAGAGCCGCGCAGAGCCGCTTGCACGCCTCTGCCTAGGAGCCAGACCTGCTGCTGTCCACTTCTGAGGTGCAGCACAGTCCCTGGTGCCAGGACAGGCAGGCAGCCTGCCTTAGCACTCCCGCTGCACCGCTGACCAGGAGCCACCTGAGGTAAGCCCGCACCCCAATCCCCTGCCCCAGCCCTGAGCCCCCCCAAACCCAGAACCCCTTCCTGCACCCCAAACCTCTCATCCCTGGCCCCATCCCAGAGCCTGCACCCCCAGCCCACAGTCCTGACCCCCTCCCGCACCTCAACCCCAGCCCAGAGCCACTGCCCACACCCTGAACTCCTCATTCCCAGCTCCTCCCCACAGCCCTCACCCCTGCATCCCAACCCTCTGCCCCAGCCCTGAGCCCCTCCCATACCCCAAACTCCTCATCCCCAGCTCCGTTGGGTCACGGGCATCAACAATTTTCTTCAACTGGGTCACCAGAAAAAAAAGTTTGAAAACCGCTGGGTTAAGATGAAGATACTTCCAAGGAAGAATTTGTTTTGTGTCAGCTACAGCAGCGCCCTCTCTTGGAGACCAGCTGAATTGCTTGGGATGTCAAGGTGCACAGTCAGCATTTCAGAGATCTGTGTATTGGCTATATGTTTTTATACTGAAACAGCAGAAACAATAAAATATAAGTGTTATGTCATGTCTAAGGTAACCAGCAAACAGATCAACATCATGGCTACAAGGAACTTTTATACATTAAACATCTATTTTATTATGTATATTTCAAATATTTTATAAAAATAAAGTATAGGTATCACCAATGTCTTAAACAATAAAATACATTTTCATCTTAAGCAAGTTTGACACAGTCTTTTATGAGATTCCCTGCAGCTTTTGAGTACAATTCTCAGCCACCTTTAAGACAGTTTCCCTTAAGAGACCACTTTGTGAGGGTTCCTTCAATGGTGCCTTCTCTGCAGCACGAAAGTAGATGTAGCTTTAGTTTCTCAAGAGAATCAAATTCTGGTGGTTGTTTCAGGAAAGGGAAGAGAGGGTCACAAGTTCCCTTGGCAGAGAAGAGTCCATACAGTTCAACCAGAAGTTGGCACAGCTGGCATAATGGCTGCCCTGGTAGAAGACAGGGTCTGAGTTTCCTGAAAAAGCCTGCTGAATGAAGTAGTGATTACTACAAAAGCTGTCTCCATAGCCATGCAGGGCTGAGCACTATGAGGGGGCAGCAGACCTTGTCTGATTGAGGCCACAGGGACAGCATACCAAAAATTGGACCCGGTCACATGGCATGAAACGGAGGAGATGGAGGTCCCTCACCTTTAATTGTGAGGTTACAAGTCCTATGGTCCAGCTTGAGCCAAAGTGGCTCTAACAGAGCAGCTGGTGGCTGCAGGATATACTAGAGACAGCACAGCTCTATGAGCTCTGAGTACTAGTCACTGCTTAGATTAGTAGCTCTGCTCAGAAGCAGCACCCCCATTATGCTAGGCACTGCACAGACAGAGGCAGCCAGTCCTGCTTTGAACCGATTGCACTTATCCCACCAAACGACATGTATGTTGTGCTTTACAGGTAAAGGCCTTGCAGAAACACGTGATCCCTGTCCAGTGACACAGAGCTGAATCCATAGGAACAAAAAGGGCTGTCTGCACTTACCGCTGAGTTCCCCTTCACCTCTGTTCAGCAAACGCCACAAACTTTGCCGGGTGCTGAATCCTGCCCAGGTGAGTGGATTTCACCTCCTAGGGAGGGCTCCAAAAGCTGGAAAGTTACAGCAACAGAGTCGAGAAAGAGAAACAAGAGTCAAGGCAGTCCATCCCTAAGGGTTAGAGACCCAGCTTCAGGGAGCCCATATAACGCACCCACTCTCAAGGGAGAGGGAGGTAAAACAAAGCTCCCAACTTCTGATGCACATTAAAGAGCCCATGGCACTTTGCAGAGTAAGGGTGCAGGATAACCTGGCAGGGATCCTGCTAAATGTAGTAGCTGTTCCCATAGCTTTACAATGCTAACTACATCAACAGCAATCGCCTGTTGACATATCACCTTGTGCTGTGATCCTACTGGCTCTCACGCATGAACTAAACAGGTCAAGCAAGCCAGGCCAGGCCCTAGAGGGGAGACTTCTTAAGGAACACCAGGAAGTGGTGATGGGGAGAGACAGACTCTTGACTAATCATAGAATCTCAGGGTTGGAAGGGACTTCAGGAGGTCATCTAGTCCAACCCCCTGCTCAAAGCAGGACCAATCCCCAATTTTTGCCCCAGATCCCTAAATGGGCTCAAGGATTGGACTCACAACCCTGGGTTTAGAAAGCTAATGCTCAAACCACTGAGCTATCCCTCACCCCAGTAAGTCAGCTGCCAGCGTGGTGGTAGGGTCACCCAGCTACTGGAGAGGTTGTCTGCTGGACAAGATGTAAAGATGATGCAATGTCTTGCACCTGCGTGAGTTGTCAGCAGTGGGAATTGAACTACATTATTTGTGTTAGCCTCTACTGCCTCAGCTAAGCTTTGGTAGTCAAGGCTGCAGCAGGCTCCTAAATGTCTCTATGTAGCCTAGCTGCCACTAAAGGGGATAGAGCGCCATCCTGAGGCACTCACTGGCTGCAGTCGAGAGAGATTCCAGGGGACTTTTTCTTACTAGAGTGGATGCATTAGCCCCAGCATCCTGGCCATGCTGCAAGTGGAGAATTACATTCTGCTTCCCTTGTAGTTTCCATTGAAGAGCTTATCCCAGCTGTTGGTGTTATAGGCTATTAATCAGCTGCTGCCATGTTTCACCCCAGACGAGTATATTTTGGATGGTTTGGCTCGCTACAGGAGGAAAGGCTGTACTGTACACATGGACAATCATTCATCATTACAGCCCCCACTGTGCTGCACAGCCTAGATACAGCTTGCAGCATCCGGACAGTCAGCTGTCTATCAAACAGGTGAGTGAGTGATGATTTGAGCAGACTTCAGCCTGTCCCAAGGCAGGTGAATGATGAATGGGGATCCTGTTCCACTCCCAAACCCATTCAGCAGCAGTAGGGTCGCCAAGGCACTTGCTCCTGCTGCTCCCCGCCCTCTGCACTGAGATTCCACAAGGTCTGGGGGCTGAGCTTAGCGGCTCTCCCTCTGGCCCAGTGGGGTAACATTGGTGCCGGCGTGAGTTACGTGAAATCTCAAATAATTAAAAAAATCTTAAAAGTTGTACTAACGAATTTTGACAACATGTTCAGGAAACAGAAGGGTACAGCTGCGGACTCGGGAGTTTCGCAGTCGTGGGCGATGGCATCAATGATGGGTTCAAGGCCCGGTCAGTTGGCGTAACGGGAGGCAGGTGAACCTGATGCCAGAGCCATGGGAGAGGCAGCAAAAAGGGACGGGACCCTGCTGCCTCTTTCAAAGGGGGGTGAAGACCTCTCCTGGCTGGAGAGGGCTCTCACCAAGGTGGGATACAATCCCTGGGGTTCCGTAGCAGAGCTTCAAAAAAGAGGGCAGACTTGGCAGGATTTGTTAGACCTGTATGCCAAGTATAAAAAGCTGAAGGGTAAAAACCTAGGGGCAGTTGTGGGATTAATTTGGACTGCAGCAGCCATGTGGTATCAAAGGGACGGGAGGGATAGCTCAGTGGTTTGAGCATTGGCCTGCTAAACCCAGGGTTGTGAGTTTAATCATTGAGGGGGCCATTTAGGGATGTGGGGCAAAAATCTGTCTGGGGATTGGTCCTGCTTTGAGCAGGGGGTTGGACTAGATGACCTCCTGAGGTCCCTTCCAACCCTGAGATTCTATGATTCTATGAAATGTTGTTGAAATGGGAAAAAAAAAAAGTTGTGGAGAAGGGAAGAGGTATGTACCCAACAGCTGGTAGAAATTGAGCAACTGAAAGCGCAGATCACTAGCCAGGCAGCAACCCAGGCCTATGCCCAGGACAAGTTGCAAGCCTTAAGACAGGACTTCTAGGTGGAAAAGGTGGAATGCACCCACCTGGAAGCACTGGCTAAGCAAGTACCAGTCCTTCAGGGACTCATCAAAGACTTGACTATTCATGCTCAGCATACGCCACGACGGCAGTGTGCTTGCCATAAAAAAAAAATTGAACAGTTAAAACGTCAATTGGTCGTGCGTTCGGTCCAGGTGGCAAGCCTCACAGGGGATGATTCAAGTGACACTTATGAGGGCTTTGATCTCTCCCTTTGTAAGGCTCCTCAATTTTGGGCGGAACCTTGTTGCACCCCTATAGCGGCCCTCATTAAGACCGAGGAGAGGTCCAGCGGGTGAAGGGGGAGAAGGTCATATGTACAGCACCCCCAACTATGAGGAGAGCACCCCATGGGGTAATTACAAAAAGGAAAGAGACCAGGAGGGGTGGGAGATAGTTAAGGAGCCCACCATCCTTGCTAATTTGGTAGTGGAAGAAAGCCTGTGCCCATGAAAAGGAACGGTTCAACAAAAAAGCAGGATTGGGCCCAGCCAAGCAGGCAGACAGCAAACAAAATGATTGGGAAATGGGTTGGAAGCCCTAAGGGCATAGTGGCAGGAGTAAAGGAAAAAGTCTGTAAATAAGCCAGGCAGGGGAAAAAAAAAACTAATTTAAATAATTTGATTATAAACAATTTAGTCAAATTTGCTAAAAAATCATAAGGAGTGTCCAGTGAAACTTAACTGTATAAAGGGGATGTAATCTATATACAACTATGTAAAAACAAAGTGGTGGTGAAGAAATGTGCGTTTTCCCCAGAATAAGTGCGGTGTAGATTGTAAAAAAATATATATAAAAAATTGCAAACCTACCATGCTACTTAATTAAACTCCTATAAGGGCTCCAAAAAAAGCCACAAGAGGTTGTATTTTCCTTTTCAAATCACTGTGTGTTTTAAAAGCAAAAATTAAAAATTAAAAGTAATCAAAACTCTGGTGAAAGTTGCTTGTGTTCCTTTTAAGACAAAGTCTCTGAGCTTGCTTTAAATCCAAAAGCAAGCCAGAAAGTATCTGTGTTCATGCAAATTACCTAACTAATAAAGGCAAAAGCCATGGAAACCTAGCCTGCCTATAGAACAAACACAGGAAAATAAGGGGGTATTTTTTGTTCTGTTTTGCCTGCAATCAGCAAATGTATTTATAAAAAAAAGAAATATTTTAAGCAAGAATCTGCCACCCCCAAAGGGGTAGAAACATGTTCTTTTTGTCTTTCAAAAAATTAGGAAAAGCTGATACCAGCTGAAGAGCAGCCCAAAATACCATACATTTACTGTCACACTAGAAATTGTGTTTTGTGTTTTATGTTTTGTTTTGTGTTGTTTGTCTTGTTGCTAATATTGTATATTAAAAAAATACTACCAAAAAATCCTCAGGTAATAAACACCATATTAAAAAAATTAGTTTTAAAGTAAAAATATGGAAAGTTAACCCACTCCTCATATGGCTACCACAGACCTCGAGCCAGTGGGCTGGGGAGGGAGGGAAGCTATTAAACACCAAAGGTTGTACCGAGTGAACTCCTCAAAAGTGAGTGTGCTTGTCCTTGCCTGTTGCTCCAAAGCCCTGTAGTAAAAATGTTTCACTAAAATCCTGTATATAAAATAAATTAAATAATTATAATTATAAAAAGGAAAAACACCTCCAGAGGCTCTCCTTGGTTCGAGTGGCTGATGGGGCCTGAGCCATGGTATGGCGTGAGGCTGGAGGGGAGAAGCCATGAAGACAATTCTTTAAACCTTAGACACTTGGTGTGTTTCGTCATCTCCTCCCTAAACAATCCTGTGTCCTCAGCCTAATCACCTGACGCTTCAGGCAAATTGGTAACAGAAATCTGTCACAGCCTCTCCGGCACGCTGCAGTTCACGGAGCTCCTGGGCACGGGCACCAGGCTCTGCAAAGGTCTATCTACACTGCAGTGTAAGGATTCGAACTCCAGCTCCAGCCTAAACCCCTTCCGTCTACACACAAATCGCTCTAACCCAGAGCTCAGGTTACATGGGGTGGAGGATCAGAGCCTGTGCCAAGCTGGGATTCAAGGTTACAAGCCCTGCTGCTTTGTAGTGTGGACGCAGCCACACTGGGCTCATGCCCTAGAGGTATGACTACACTGCTATAAAACCCCCATGGCTGGCCTGGGTCAGCAGACTCAGGCTGCGGGGCTGTAAAATTGCAGTGTAGATGTTTGGGCTCAGGCTGGAGCCCAGACTCTGTGACTCACCCCCTCATGGGCTCCCAGAGCCCCAGTCTGAACATCTACACTGAGGTTTTATAGCACCGCAGCCTGAGCCCAGGTCAGCTGCCATGGACCAGCCGTGGGCCTTTTGTTACAGTGTAGACGTACTCCAGCAGTCCGCCAAAAGTATCCCATAATTCCATGGGATTACTTTCTTTGTCCTCTGTACAGTCAAGTTTGGTGGACAGTCACGTTTTCCCTACACTGCACTACAAACAAAGAACTAGGGTGGCACTTTTTGGGAAGGCGCTAGGAATCTGGGATATGGGTGGGTGGACTCAGGCAGTGTAGCAGTACTTGATCCTGCTAGTGAAGGCAGGGGGCTGGACTCGATGACCTTTCAGGGTCCCTTCCAGTTCTATGAGATAGGTATATCTCCATATATATTGTAGCTGCTGGAGCCCCAGGCGGGGACCCAGGGATCAACAATTCTGAACCTGGGGTTACAAATGAGTGTAGACGCTCAAGCCCTAAGTTAACAAACCCAGGGTCTGCTAACTCGAGTTCAGCTAACCCTGGGCTTCCACTGCAATGTAAACAGACCCCAAAAGGCGTGCAATGGCCAGTCACAGTGATTCAAGTCCACATGGGGGCTGTCTCCTCATCTCTGTTCTCCAGGCAGCGGCAGATTAAGGTCGGACCTGTGGCCACATACAGGCACCATAGTGGTCAGAGGAAAGGGGCCTGACCCCACTACCCCAGTACCAAAACCACAGGCGCCTACCACTCCAGCTATGGGAGCAATGTCTGGAGCGGTACGTAGCCAGCTGTCACAGTGACAGAGGCCAGCCAGTAGAGGGAGCCCTGCTCCCATGCACTGAACCCACAGAATGCACTTAGATGCTGGGCCAGAGGCCTGGGGGCTGGTGGGAGGGAGAGAGCGAGTCCTTCCCACACCAAGTCTGTGTCTGGGCAGGGAGACTCAGGGCCCCCCAGAAGGTTCAGGGAGGGAGAGAAGGGCAGGGAGGAAGGTCAGGACTCTGAGGCAGTGCAGGGGTTAGTTTGGGGGCCCCGTTTGTCCAAAGCCCCGTGCCTGCGGGGGGGGGTGTGTGTAGGGGGGGGAACAGGGCAGAGAGCTACTCCCGCCAGGAGACGGTGCTGAGGAGTGGTTGCTGGAGGCCAGATTTCTAGAGGTATCATAGAATCTTAGAATATCAGTGTTGGAAGAGACCTCTGGAGGTCATCTAGTCCAACCCCCTGCTCAAAGCAGGACCAACCCCAACTAAATCTCAGCCAGGGCTTTGTCAAGCTGGGGCTTAAAAACCTCTAAGGATGGAGATTCCACCACCTCCCTAGGTAACCCATTCCAGTGCTTCACCACCCTCCTAGTGAAAAAGTTTTTCCTAATATCCAACCTAGACCTCCCCCACTGCAACTAGAGACCATTGCTTCTTGTTCTGTCATCTGCCCCCACTGAGAACAGCCGAGTTCCATCCTCTTTGGAACCCCTTTAGGTAGTTGAAGGCTGCTATCAAATCCCCCCTCACTCTTTTCTTCTGCAGACTAAACAAGCCCTGTTCCCTCAGCCTCTCCTCGTAAGTCATATACCCCAACCCCCTGATCATTTTCGTTGCCATTCACTGGACTCTCTCCAATTTGTCCACATCCTTTCTGTAGTGGGGGGCCCAAAACTGTACACAATACTCCAGATGTGGCCTCACCAGTGCCAAATAGAGGGGAATAATCACTTCACTTGATCTGCTGGCAGTGCTCCTACTAATGCAGCCCAATATGCTGTTAGCCTTCGTGGCAACAAGGGCACACTGCTGACTTATATCCAGCTTCTCATCCACTGTAATCCCCAGGTCCTTTTCTGCAGAACTGCTGCTTAGCCAGTCAGTCCCCAGCCTGTAGTGGTGCATGGGATTCTTCTGTCCTAAATGCAGGACTCTGCACTTGTCCTTGTTGAACCTAAACAGATTTTTTGGGCCCAATCCTACAATTTGTCTAGGTCACTCTGGACCCTATCCCTACCCTCCCGCGTATCTACGTTTCCCCCCAGTTTAGTGTCATCTGCCAACTTGCTGAGGGTGCAATCCATCCCATGGTCCAGATCATTAATAAAGATGTTGAACAAAACCATCCCCAGGACCAACCGCTGGGGTACTCCGCTTGATACCGGCTGCCAACTAGACATTGAGCCGTTGATCACTACCCATTGAGCCCAACAATTCTAGCCAGCTTTCTATCCACCTTATAGTCCATTCATCCAACCCATACTTTTTTAACTGGCTGGCAAGAATACCATGGGAGACCATATCAAAAGCTTTGATAAAGTCAAGATATATCACATTCACTGCTTTCCCCTCATCCACAGAGCCAGTTATCTCATCATAGCAGGCAATCAGGTTGGTCAGGCATGACTTGCCCTTGGTGAATCCATGTTGACTGTTCCTGATCACCTTCCTCTCCTCCAAGTGCTTCAAAATGGATTCCTTGAGGACTTGCTCCATGATTTTTCCAGGGACTGAGGTGAGGCTGTAGTTCCCCGGGTTCTCCTTCTTCCATTTTTTAAAGATGGGCACTATATTTGTCTTTTTCCAATCATCTGGGACCTCCCCCGATCGCCACGAGTTTTCAAAGATAATGGCCAATGGCTCTGCAATCACATCAGCCAATTCCCTCAGCACCCTCGGATGCAATAGATCTGGACCCATGGATTTGTGCATGTCCAGCTTTTCTAAATAGTCCTTAACCTGTTCTTTCACCACTGCTCACCCTCCTCCCCATACTGTGTTGCCCAGGACAGCAGTGTGGGAGCTGACCTTGTCTGTGAAGACCGAAGCAAAAAAAGCATTGAGTACTTCAGCGTTTTCCACATCATCTGTCACTACGTTGCCTCCCCCATTCATTAAGGGTCCCTCACTTTCCCTGACCTTTTTCTTGTTGTTAACATACCTGTAGAAACCCTTCTTGCTACGCTTCACATCCCTTACTAGCTGCAACTCCAGTTGTGTTTTGGCCTTCCTGATTATACCTCTGCATGCTCAAGCAATATTTTTATACTCCTCCCTAGTCATCTGTCCAAGTTTCCACTTCTTGTAAGCTTCCTTTTTGTGTTTAAGCTCACTGAAGATTTCACTGTTAAGCCAAGCTGGTCGACTGCCATATTTGCTATTCTTTCTGCACATCAGGATGGTTTGTTCCTGCACCCTCAATAAGGCTTCTTTAAAATACAGCCAGCTCTCCTGGACTCCTTTCCCCCTCATGTTAGCCTCCCAGGGGATCCTGCCATCAGTTCCCTAAGGGAGTCAAAGTCTGCTTTTCTGAAGTCCAGGGTCTGTATTTTGCTACTCTCCTTTCTTCCTTTTGTGAGGATCCTGAACTCAACCATCTGGGCATCTAATGAAGCAGATGGGAGCTTGTGAAAATCCCACAAAGCCCCTCGACGCCTAACTTCTATTGAAATCGGTCAGTGAAATCTAATGGGAGTTGGACACCGATCTGCTCTCACAGGCGCCTCACCTTTGAAAAGCTGGTTGTGGAAGGAGCTCTCATTGGGGCTTGGAGGTAGGGCTGGCAGCCATTCTCTCCCCCGCCTGTGGCTCACACTCGGTGTGTTAACATCACAGAACGTACCTTTTGCCCATTTCCTGCCCTGTAGCCCAGAGGTTTGGGCGTAGACAGAGGCCAGATCCAGCTCTGAATTTCTGCAAAGTTTGCCAGGGACTCCAACAGAGGCAGTGCCTTGGGGCAGGGACCGTGCCTCTCCCTATGATCTGATCACATGGATGGGACTTAGAAGATAAGAGTTTGAGCCAATAATGCGTGAACCAGATTCTGTCCTGATGTCCGTGGGGCTGTAAAGGGATCAGTTTGGGCAGAATTGAGCCCTGCGTGTCCAGGTGCAGCAAACAAACAACCCCCTGCCACTTGCCATTAGAAATGGCCCCTGCCTGCCTACCTACCCATCTGCATTGGAGCAGGGGAGCAGGGGTATTAGGCCATAGGCGCCGACTTCCCCTCTTTCCCGTGGGTGCTCAACCCCACCTCTGCCCCCAGCCCCGCCTCCACTCCGCCCCTTCCATGAGGCCCCGCCCCTGCCTCTTCCCACCCCAACTCCGCCCCCCCTGCCAATATTCCAACTCCTTCCCCAAATCCCTGCCCCGCCTCTTCCCCTGAGAAGGTGGGGTGGGGGATGAGGGGAGCTTGGCTGCTGGTGGGCTCTTGGGGAGGGGGAGGTCTGGCATGGGGGAGCAGAGGTCAGGAGAGCTGCTATATCCCCCTCTCCATGCAGAAACCTCCTGCTGCTGTGGCTGGCAGCTCCACCAAGGCTGCTCTCCTGAATGGCCCTGGAGTAGCCGGCCACAGGAACAGCACACATGAGGGGGAGGCAGTCTCACAGCCAGGGAGCAGCTGCCTCTTGGGCGTTACAGGCAGCGGGAGGATCAGGTGCTGTTCCTGGGGGGACTGTGCTGGCCCTGCGAAGGGCCTGGTGGGGGGTTGTTTGTAGAGTGTAAGGTCAGAAGGGACTATTAGATCATCTCAGCTGACCCCCCTGCATAGCATAGGCCATTAATTTTCACCCAGTTACCCCTGCCTGGAGTCCAATAACTAGTGTCTGGCTAATGTGCATCTTCCAGAAAGGCACCATCTGGTCAGGGGTTGAAGACATCCAAAGATGGAAGCTCTCCCAAGTTCCGTGGGACTGTAGCCACTGGAACAATCGCCCTGCCAGGGGAAAAACTGGGCCCCATTTCCCATTGGAATGAGTCTGGTCTCAGCTCCCAGCCACTGGGTCTAGTTCTGCCTTTCTCCATGTGCTCAAAGAGCCCCCTGGTACCCATGTTGTCTCCCCACGAAGGTAGCTAGGCACTGTAATCACATTCCCCTCTCAGTCGTCCTTCGGATGGAGCCTGATCAGTTCAGTTTATCCGGCTCCCACTGTCAGGCATTTTCTTCAACCTGGGGCTCATGTTTGTGGCTCTTTTCTGCACCCTCTCCCATTTCTTGTGGGGCGCGCTGTGTGCGAGGGCCTCTTCGAGCGGCTGCTTTGCTCTTTCCGCCTGTTCCTGACCAGAATGCTCATCGTATCCGGCTAAGAGCAGCACAGCTAACGGACTGCAGCTGTTACTGCAGCCAGAGCCCTCCTAGCCCAGCCCAGCCTTTGGGAAGTTTGAGTCAGTGGAAACTGTGGATAACCAGTTCTCTTGGGTGAATGCCATCTGATCCCAGTGACTTGTTATTGTTAAGTTTATCAATTAATTCCAAAACCTCCTCCAGTGATACTTCAATCTGTGACAATTCCTGAGATTTGTCACCTACAAAGGACGGCTCAGGTTTGTGAATCTCCCTAACATCCTCAGCCATGAAGACTGAAGCAAAGAATTCATTTAGTTTCTCCGCAATAACTTTATCATCTTTAAGTGCTCCTTTTGTATCTCGATCATCCAGGGGACCCACTGGTTGTTTAGCAGGCTTCCTGCTTCTGATGTACTTAAAAAAAATTTTGTTATTACCTTTTGAGTTTTTGGATAACTCCTCTAATGGTTAGAAACCTTCGTCTAATTTCAAGTCTAAACTTCCTAATGTCCAGTTTATATCCATTTGTTCTTGTGTCCACATTGGTACTAAACTTGAATAATTCCTCTCCCTCCCTGATATTTATCCCTCTGATATATTTATAGAGAGCAATCATATCTCCCCTCAGCCTTCTTTTGGTTAGGCTAAACAAGCCAAGCTCTTTGAGTCTCCTTTCATAAGACAGGTTTTCCATTCCTCGGATCATCCTAGTAGCCCTTCTCTGTACCTGTTCCAGTTTGAATTCATTCTTCTTAAACATGGGAGACCAGAACTGCACACAGTATTCCAGATGAGGTCTCACCAGTGCCTTGTATAATGGTACTAACACCTCCTTATCTTTACTGGAAATACCTCGCCTAATGCATCCCAAGACCGCATTAGCTTTTTTAACGGCCATATGACATTGGCGGTTCATAGTCATCCTGTGATCAACCAATACTCCAAGGTCCTTCTCCTCCTCTGTTACTTCCAACTGATGTGTCCCCAATTTATAACCAGATTTCTTGTTATTAATCCCTAAATGCATGACCTTGCACTTTTCACTATTAAATTTCATCCTATTACTATTACTCCAGTTTAGAAGGTCATCCAGCTCTTCCTGTATGATATCCCGATCCTTCTCTGTATTAGCAATACCTCCCAGCTTTGTGTCATCCACAAACTTTATTAGCACATTCCCACTTTTTGTGCCAAGGTCAGTAATAAAAAGATTAAATAAGATTGGTCCCAAAAACGATCCCTGAGGAACTCCACTAGTAACCTCCTTCCAGCCTGACAGTTCACCTTTCAGTATGACCCGTTGTAGTCTCCCCTTTAACCAGTTCCTTATCCACCTTTCAATTTTCATATTGATCCCCATCTTTTCCAATTTAGCTAATAATTCCCCATTGGAACCGTATCAAATGCCTTATTGAAATCAAGGTAAATTAGATCCACTGCATTTCCTTTGTCTAAAAAATCTGTTACCTTCTCAAAGAAGAAGATAAGGTTGGTTTCACACGATCTACCTTTTGTAAAACCATGTTATATTTTGTCCCAATTACCGTTGATCTCAATGTCCTTAACTACTTTCTCCTTCAAAATTTTTTCCAAGACCTTGCATACTACAGATGTCAAACTAACAGGCCTATAGTTACTCAGATCACTTTTCCCGCCCCTTCTTAAAAATAGGAACTATGTTAGCAATTCTCCAGTCATACGGTACAACCCCTGAGTTTACTGATTCATTAAAAATTCTTGCTAATGGGCTTGCAATTTCATGTGCCAGTTCCTTTAATATTTTTGGATGAAGATTATCTGGGCCCCCCGATTTAGTCCCATTAAACTGTTCGAGTTTGGCTTCTACCTCGGATGCAGTATTATCTACCTCCATCTCCTCATTCATCATCCTACCACTATCCCTAAGCTCCTCATTAGCCTCATTAAAGACCGAGGCAAAGTATTTGTTTAGATATTGGGCCATGCCTAGATTATCCTTAACCTCCACGCCATCCTCAGTGTTTAGTGGTCCCACTTCTTCTCTCTTTGTTTTCTTCTTATTTATATGGCTATAGAACCTTTTACTATTGATTTTAATTCCCTTTGCAAGGTCCAACTCTACATGGCTTTTGGACTTTCTCACTTTATCCCTGCATGTTCTGACCTCAATAAGGTAGCGTTCCTTGCTAATCCCTCCCATCTTCCACTCCTTGTAGGCTTTCTGCTTTTTCTTAATCACCTCTCTGAGATGCTTGCTCATCCAGCTTGGTCTACAACTCCTCCTATGAATTTTTTCCCCTTTCTTGGGATGCAGGCTTCTGATAGTTTCTGCAACTTTGACTTGAAGTATTTCCAGGCCTCCTCCGCCTTTAGATCCACAAGTTCTTCAGTCCAATCCACTTCCATAACTAATTTGCTTAATTCTTTAAAGTTAGCCCTTTTAAAATAAAAAACCCTAGTCCCAGATCTATTTTTGTTTATCCTTCCATCTAGTTTGAACTGAATTAACTCATGATCACTTGAACCAAGGTTGTCCCCTACAACCATTTATTCTATGAGGTCCTCACTACTCACCAAAGCCAAATCTAAAATGGCATCACCTCTTGTTGGTTCTTCAACTACATGGTGAAGGAATCCATCAGCTATCGCATCCAGGAAAATCTGAGCCCTATTATTATTACTAGCACTTGTCCTCCAGTCTATATCTGGGAAGTTAAAGTCTCCCATGATCACACAATTCCCATTAGTGTTTACTTCATTAAAAAGATTAAAGAGGTCTCCATCCATATCCAAATTGGATCCCGGTGGTCTGTAGCATATCCCAAACAGTATCCCAGGGGAGGCTCTAGTAGTTTTCTTTCCCAATGTGATATTTGCCCAGACAGACTGTCTTCTCCATTCCATTACTTCTTATTTCATAGAATCATAAAATCATAGACTATCAGGGTTGGAAGGGACCTCAGGAGGTCATCTAGTCCAACCCCCTGCTCAAAGCAGGACCAATTTCCAACTAAATCATCTCAGCCAGGGCTTTGTCAAGCCGGGCCTTAAAAACCTCCAAGGAAGGAGATTCCACCACCTCATTTCTTTACAGTCTACCTCATTATTGATATACAATGCTACTCCACCACCTTTGCCTTTATTTCTGTCTTTCCTAAACAGCACATAGCCTTCAATACCTGTGCTCCAGTCATGACTACTATTCCACCATGTTTCTGTTATCCCTATAATATCCGGTTTCACTTCCTGCACCAGTAGCTCTAGTTTCTCCATTTTGTTACCTAGGCTCCTCGCGTTAGTGTACAAACATCTTAATTTTTTGCTGATTGGCTTCCTGACATCCTTTACCTGATTAGGCACAGACATTCTACCGCCAGTGTCACCTATTAGACTGGTATCTACACAACCCTTTCTCCTTACGTCCATTCTCATACCCACAGCTGTATCCTTTCTTACTTTGTTTTCTTCCTTCTCAGTGTTAAATTCCGGCATGGAGATTACCTGGACATCTCCCAACCATCTCCCCCAAATTTCTAGTTTAAAGCTCTCTTCATCAGTTGCGCCAGCCTCCATCCTAGAAGTCTATTTCCCTCTTACTCAGGTGAAGTCCATCCCGAGAGAACAGTCCTCTGTCCATGAATGCTTCCCAGTGGCCATATATCCCAAAGCCCTCCTTGTAGCACCACTGCCTGAGCCATCTGTTGATCGCCATAATCTTGTCACACCTTTGTTGCCCTTCTCTAGGAACAGGCAGAATCCCACTGAAGATCACCTGAGCCTCGATTTCCTTAAGCTTCTTCCCCAGCCTGGCATAATCTCCCTTGATACATTCCAGCGAGAATCTAGCCATATCATTTGTTCCCACATGAAGGACAATCAGCGGATTCTTTCCCACTCCCGTTAGGATCCTTTTCAGTCTCAGGTCCACATCCCTTATCTTAGCACCCGGCAGACAGCACACCCTTCTGTTCTCCAGATCAGCTCTAGTTACAGGCCTGTCTATTCTTCTCAATAAGGAGTCCCCAATCACGTAGACCTGCCTTTTCCTGGTAACGGTGCGATTCTCCAGTCTATCTCCTGCTCCCTCTGGGTGCAAGTCCTCTCAATTTCTATTGTCCCTTGTAATCCTCCGCAACCCATCCCGTATCCTCCTGGGGCTCATATTTGGTGTTGTTATCTCCATTGACTCTTCCCCTCTTCCTATAGGACTAGCTGCTCTTCTCTTCTTCCTTGCCCTCTCACCTTCAGCGACCACCTGCTGTGTCCCTTCTTCATTTTCCAACTCTGCAAACCTGTTGTGAGCTCTATTTCTCCTTCACTAGCCTGTCTTTTCCTCTGCCTGGTTCTCTGAGTCACATGCTTCCACTGTCCACTTTCCTCACCCAGCAGTTTCCCCTCAGAATTCTGTGGTCCTGTTTCCATCTGTAAGTCTGAGCTTTTTCCTTCAGCCTCCTCATGTCTTTGCTCCATCATCTGCTCGAACCCCCTTCTAAACTCAACCAGAGTTTCCACCTGCATCTCCAATCCTCAGATCTTTTCTTCCATCAGCTCTATCAGGCGGCACTTCATGCAGATGAAACTCTTTTCAGATACCCCCTCCAGGATCATGTACATGCCACAGCTTCCACATCCAGTCATCCTCATTGTGTCTTCCACTGCTGCCTCTGTATTGGTCATAGCCTTCCCACCTAAAACCTGGTAGTCTGGGAAACACAAACCAAACCACCACCACGCACAGAGAAAGGGGAAAAAACACACACACACACACACACACACACACAGCAGGCACCAAAAACACTGGCACACCACCACCCCCTCCCTTCACAAGCCTGTCTATTCCTCTTCCTGCCTCCCTTAGGGTATGTCTACACTACGAAATTAGTTCGAATTTATAGAAGCCGGTTTTATTGAAATCGGTTGTATACAGCCGATTGTGTATGTCCACACAATAAAATGCTCTAGGTGCTCTAGTCGGCAGACCGCGTCCACAGTACGAGGCTAGCGTCGACTTCCGGAGCATTGCACTATGGGTAGCTATCCCACAGCTATCCCACAGTTCCCGCAGTCTCCGCCGCCCCTTGGAATTCTGGGTTGAGATCCCAATGCCCGGATGATGCAAAACAGTGTCGCGGGCGGTTCTGGGTACATGTCGTCAGGCCCCTCCCTCCCCCGTCACAGCAACGGCAGACAATAGATTCGCGCCTTTTTACCTGGGTTACCTGGGTTACCTGTGCAGACAACATGGAGCCCGCTCAGCACAGCTGAGCTCACCGTCACCATATGTCCTCTTGGTGCCGGCAGACGTGGGACTGCGTTGCTACACAGCAGCAGCTGCTAACTGCCTTTTGGCGGTAGACGGTGCAGTAGACTGGTAGCCTTCATCGGCGATCTGGGTGCTGGCAGCCGTGGGGCTTGCCTTTTGGCAGTAAATGGTGTATTATGACTGTTAGCCGGCCTATTACAAGTCGGGTCATCGCACGTTAGCAGAGTCTTCCCTGAGCAGCAGCTCGTGCAATAGGCCTGAAGACCATCGTCATACACCGCCCCGTATTTGCTGCCAAGCACCCAGAAAGATGCCGAGGGCTATCAGTCACGCTGCACCGTCGTCTTAAGATGTAAAAAAATAGATTTTCTCTGTATTCATTTGCTTCCCCCTCCCTCCGTCAAATCAACAGCCTGCTAAACCCAGGGTTTTCAGTTTAATCTTTGGGGGGGACCAGTCTGTGACAGTTGTTTGTGTCTCTCCCTGATGCACAGCCACCGTTCTTTATTTTAATTCCCTGTGCCTGTACGCCATGTCGTCACTCGGCCCCCCTCCCTCCTTCCCCTAGGCCGTCAGATACTACGTTTGCGCCACAGCTCGAGCCGAGAAGCGGTTCGCGCCTTTTCTTTGAATTCTGGGTTGAGATCCCAATGCCCGGATGATGCAAAACAGTGTCGCGGGCGGTTCTGGGTACATGTCGTCAGGCCCCTCCCCCCTCGTCACAGCAACGGCAGACAATAGATTCGCGCCTTTTTACCTGGGTTACCTGTGCAGACAACATACCACGGCAAGCATGGAGCCCGCTCAGCTCAGCTGAGCTCACCGTCACCATATGTCCTCTGGGTGCCGGCAGACGTGGGACTGCATTGCTACACAGCAGCAGCTGCTAACTGCCTTTTGGCGGTAGACGGTGTAGCATGAGTGATAGCCGTGGGGCTGGCAGCCGTAGGGCTGCATTGCACCAGCCCCTTCCAGGCGATGGTATATTATGACTGGTACCCGTCATCGTCATACTGGTATGGCTGTCAATCATGGCCACCTGGGCAGACATGCTACTGTTTTGATGATGACGGTTACCAGTCATAATATACTATTTTCTGCCAATTGCCCAATATTGTCTGCTAAGCACCCAGAAGAGGCCGAGGGCGATGCTGGGTGCTGGCGGACGTGGGGTTGGCAGACGTGGGGCTGCATTGCTACACAGCAGCAGCCCCTTGCCTTTTGGCAGATGATGGTATATTATGATTGGTACCCATCGTCATCGTACTGGTATGGCTGTCACTCATGCTGCAGCATCGGCTGCCACCTTAAGATGTAAAAAATAGATTTGTTCTGTGTTCATTTGCTTCCCCTTCCTCCGTGAAATCAACGGCCTGCTAAGCCCAGGGTTTCCAGTTTAATCTTTGGGGGGACCATTCTGTGTGACAGTTGTTTGTGTTTCTCCCTGTTCCTGTACCTGTACGCCATGTCGTCACTCGGCCCTCCCTCCCTCCCTCCCGCCCTCCTTCTCCTGGTCCATCAGATACTACTTTCGCGCCTTTTTTCTGACCAGGCGCCATAGCTAGCACTGGGATCATGGAGCCCGCTCAGATCACCGCGGCAATTATGAGCACTATGAACACCACGCGCATTGTCCTGGAGTATATGCAGAGCCAGAACATGCCAAGGCGAAACCCGGACCAGGCGAGGAGGCGATTGCAGCGCGGCGACGAGAGTGATGAGGAAATTGACATGGACATAGACCTCTCACAAGGCACAGGCCCCAGCAATGTGGAAATCATGGTGTCACTGGGGCAGGTTGATACCGTGGAACGCCAATTCTGGGCCCGGGAAACAAGCACAGACTGGTGGGATCGCATCGTGCTGCAGGTATGGGACGATTCCCAGTGGCTGCGAAACTTTCGCATGCGTAAGGCCACTTTCATGGAACTTTGTGACTTGCTTTCCCCTGCCCTGAAACGCCAGGATACCAAGATGAGAGCAGCCCTCACAGTTGAGAAGCGAGTGGTGATAGCCCTGTGGAAGCTTGCAACGCCAGACAGCTACCGGTCAGTCGGGAATCAATTTGGAGTGGGCAAATCTACGGGGGGCTGCTGTGATCCAATTTGCCAGGGCAATGAAAGACCTGGTGATAGCAAGGGTAGTGACTCTGGGCAACGTGCAGTCAATAGTGGATGGTTTTGCTGAAATGGGATTCCCAAACTGTGGCGGGGCCATAGACGGAACCCATATCCCTATCTTGTCACCGGAGCACCAAGCCACCGACTACGTAAACCGCAAGGGGTACTTTTCAATGCTGCTGCAAGCCCTGGTGGATCACAAGGGACGTTTCACCAACATCAACGTGGGATGGCCGGGAAAGGTACATGATGCTCGCGTCTTCAGGAACTCTGCTCTGTTTCGAAAGCTGGAGGAAGAGACTTTCTTCCCGGACCAGAAAGTGACCATTGGGGATGTTGAAATACCTATCGTGATCCTTGGGGACCCAGCCTACCCCTTAATGCCATGGCTCATGAAGCCGTACACAGGCAGCCTGGACAGGAGTCAGGACCTGTTCAACTACAGGCTGAGCAAGTGCCGAATGGTGGTGGAATGTGCATTTGGACGTTTAAAAGCGTGCTGGCGCAGCTTACTGACTCGCTCAGACCTCAGCGAAAAGAATATCCCCATTGTTATTGCTGCTTGCTGTGCGCTCCACAATATCTGTGAGAGTAAGGGGGAGACCTTTATGGCGGGGTGGGAGGTTGAGGCAACACGCCTGGCCGCTGATTACGCGCAGCCAGACACCAGGGCGGTTAGAGGAGCACAGCAGGGCGCGGTGCGCATCAGAGAAGCTTTGAAAACGAGTTTTGTGACTGGCCAGGCTACTGTGTGAAACTTCTGTTTGTTTCTCCTTGATGAACCCTCCAACCCCCCCCCCACCCGGTTCACTCTACTTCCCTGTAAACCAACCACCCCACCCCATCCTCCCCTCCCCTCCCGCTTGCAGAGGCAATAAAGTCATTGTTTTTTCACATTCATGCATTCTTTATTAGTTCCTTACAGAGGTAGGGGGATAATTGCCAAGGTAGCCTGGGATGGGTGGGGGAGGAGGGATGGAAAAGGACACACTGCATTTTAAAACTTTAACTTTTATTGAAGGCCAGCCTTCTGATGCTTTGGCGATCATCTGGGGTGGAGTGACTGGGTGGACGGAGGCCCCCCCACCGTGTTCTTGGGCGTCTGGGTGAGGAGGCTATGGAACTTGGGGAGGAGGGCTGTTGGTTACACAGGGGCTGTAGCGGCGGTCTCTGCTCCTGCTGCCTTTCCTGCAACTCAACCATACGCTCGAGCATATCACTTTGATGCTCCAGCAGACGGAGCATTGCCTCTTGCCGTCTGTCTGCAAGCTGACGCCACCTATCGTCTTCAGCCCGCCACTTGCTCTGTTCTTCCCGCGATTCAGCCCGCCACCTCTCCTCTCGTTCATATTGGGCTTTTCTCATCTCCGACATTGACTGCCTCCACGCATTCTGCTGTGCTCTATCAGCCTGGGCGGACATCTGCAGCTCCGTGAACATCTCGTCCCTCGTCTTACGTTTTCTCTTTCTAATGTTCACGAGCCTCTGCGAAGGAGAAACATTTGCAGCTGGTGGAGGAGAAGGGAGAGGTGGTTAAAAAAGACACATTTTAGGGAACAATGGGTACACTCTTTCATTACAAGGTCGCATATTTCGGCTTGCAGGCAGACATCGTAGGCCACAGTGTTTTGGCTTTTTTAACCTTCTTAACATGCGGGAAAGGTTGCAAACAGCAGCGCATTTCCCATATCAAGGATGAATTGGGTTGTCCATTTAAAATGGGGTTTCAATGTAAAAGGAGGGGGCTGCGGTTTCCCGGTTAACATGCGGCACAAACACAAGTAAACCACCCCCCCCCCACACACACACACACGATTCTCTGGGATGATCACTTCACCCCTCCCCCCCACCGCGTGGTTAACAGCGGGGAACATTTCCGGTCAGAAGAGCAGGAACGGGCGCCTCTGAATGTCCCCCTTAATAAAATCACCCCATTTCAACCAGGAGAGCTTTCTGGAGATGTCCCTGGAGGATTTCCGCTCCATCCCCATACACGTTAACAGACTTGCTTGCTTTTTTTTTGTAATGTTTACAAATATTTACAAAGTTACACTCACCAGAGGTCTCCTGTGTGCCCTGAGGGTCTTGGGTGAGTTCGGGGGTTACTGGTTCCAGGTCCAGGGTCACAAACATATCCTGGCTGTTGGGGAAACCGGTTTCTCCGCTTCCTTGCTGCTGTGAGCTACCTACAGTACCTCCATCGTCATCTTCCTCGTTCCCCGAACCGTCTTCCCTGTGTGTTTCTCCAGTGAGAGAGTCATAGCACACGGTTGGGGTAGTGGTGGCTGCACCCCCTAGGATCGCATGCAGCTCCGCGTAGTAGCGGCAAGTTTGCGGCTCTGCCCCGGACCTTCCGTTTGCTTCTCTGGCTTTGTGGTAGGCTTGCCGTAGCTCCTTAATTTTCACGCGGCACTGCTGTGTGTCCCTGTTATGGCCTCGGTCCTTCATGGCCTTGGAGATCTTTTCTAATACTTTTCCATTTCTTTTACTGCTACGGAGTTCAGCTATCACTGCTTCATCTCCCCATATGGCGAGCAGATCTCGTGCCTCCCGTTCGGTCCATGCTGGAGCTCTTTTGCGATCCTGGGAGGACTCCATGACGGTTACCTGTGCTGATGAGCTCTGCGTGGTCACCTGTGCTCTCCACGCTGGGCAAACAGGAAATGAAATTCAAACCTTCGCGGGTCTTTTCCTGTCTACCTGGTCAGTGCATCTGAGTTGAGAGCGCTGTCCAGAGCGGTCACAATGAAGCACTGTGGGATAGCTCCCGGAGGCCAATAACATCGAATTCCGTCCACACTACCCCAATTCCGACCCGCAAAGGCCGGTTTTATCGCTAATCCCCTCGTCGGAGGTGGTGTAAAGAAACCGGTTTAAAGGGCCCTTTAAGTCGAAAGAAAGGGCCTCGTTGTGTGGACGTGTCCAGGCTTAATTCGGTTTAACGCTGCTAAAGTCGACCTAAACCCGTAGTGTAGACCAGGCCTTAGTCTCCCCCAGAAACTCCCCTTGCAAACTCCCACTGAAACTCCCCAGTTTACAACTCTGTTTGCTGGCTCCTGTTATAGTTACCTCTTGGACCAGATCCTGTGCTCCACTCAGGACTAAATTGAGAATTGCCTCTCTCCTTGTGGGTTCCTGTACAAGCTGCTCCAAGAAGCAGTCATTTAAAGTATCGAGAAATTTTGTCTCTGCATTTCGTCCTAAGGTGACATGTACCCAGTCAATATGGGGATAATTGAAATCCCCCACTATTATTGAGTTCTTTATTTTGATAGCCTCTCTAATCTCCCTTAGCATTTCATAGTCACTATCACTGTGCTGTCAGGTGGTCGATAATAGATCCCTATTGTTATATTCTTATTAAAGCATAGAATTACTATCCATAGAGATTCTATGGAACATGTGGATTCATTTAAGATTTTTACTTCATTTGATTCTGAATTTTCTTTCACATATAGTGTCCCTTTGAAAAACTGCCAACTCTCCTCAGTTGTTTTTCCCCTCAGTCTTGATTCCCATGGGACCTTACCTATCAGCTCTCTGAGCTTACCAAAATCTGCCTTCCTGAAATCCATTGTCTCTATTTTGCTGTTCTCCCTTCTACCCTTCCTTAGAATTGCAAACTCTATGATTTCATGATCACTTTCACCCAAGCTGCCTTCTACTTTCAAATTCTCAACCAGTTCCTCCCTATTTGTTAAAATCAAGTCTAGAACAGCTTCCCTCCTAGTAGTCTTTTCAACCTTCTGAAATAAAAAGTTGTCTGCAATGCAGTCCAAGAATTTGTTGTCTAGTCTGTGCCCCGCTGTGTTATTTTCCCAACATATATCCGGATAGTTGAAGTCCCCCATCACCACCAAATCTTGGGCTTTGGATGATTTTGTTAGTTGTTTAAAAAAAGTCTCATCCACCTCTTCCACCTGGTTAGGTGGCCTGTAGTAGACTCCTAGCATGACATCACCCTTGTTTTTTACCCCTTTTAGCCTAACCCAGAGACTCTCAACACTTCCATCTCCTATGTCCATCTCTATCTCAGTCCAAGTGTGTACATTTTTAATATATAAGGCAACACCTCCTCCCTTTTTCCCCTGTCTATCCTTCCTGAGCAAGCTGTACCCATCCACACCAACATTCCAATCATGTGTGTTATCCCACTTGTCACTGTTTATTTGTCTTCCCTTTTCTGATGTGTCAGATTGTTTCTTATGTGAATATTTCTCATCTGATCTGGCCCATACTTTATCCTCTTCCATCCTCTCCTCCTGACTAAAACCTAGAGACGTCTCTGTCTGATCCACGTGCTCCTCTGCAGCAATCAGCTTTCCCCCATCTCTTAGTTTTAAAACTGCTCTGCAACCTTTTTAATGTTAAGTGCCAGCAGTCTGGATCCACTTTGGTTTAGGGGGAGTCCATCCTTCCTGTATAGGCTCCCCCATCCCAAAAGTTTCCCCAGTTCCTAATAAATCTAAACCTCTCCTCCCTACACCATCGTCTCATCCACGCATTGGAATTCTGAAGCTCTGCCTGCCTATCTGCCCCTGCGCGGGGAACTGGAAGCATTTCTGAGAATGCCACCATAGAGGTCCTGGATTTCAGTCTCTTTCCTAGCAGTCTAAATTTGGCCTCCAGGACGTCTCTCCTACCCTTCCCTGTGTCATTGGTACCTACATGTACCACGACCACCGGCTCCTCCCCAGCACTACCCATAAGTCTATCTAGATGTCTCGAGAGATCCGCAACCTTCGTACCAGGCAGGCAAGTCACCATACGGTTCTCCCGGTCATCACAAACCCAGCTATCTACGTTTCTAATGATCGAATCTCCCACTACTAACACCTGCATTTTCCTAATGACTGGAGTTCCCTCCCCCAGAGAGGTAACCTCACTGTGAGAGGATACCCCAACATCATCTGGAAGGAGGGTCCCAACTATGGGAAGGTTTCCCTCTGCTCCCGTTGTCTACTCTCCTTCTCTGAGTCTTTCATCCTCCTTAACAGCGCAGGAGCTGTCTGACCGGAGGTGGGACAAATCTACAGTGTCCCAGAAAGCCTCATCAACATACGTCTCTGCCTCCCTTAGCTCCTCCAGTTCTGCCACCCTGGCCTCCAAAGTCTGTACGTGGTCTCTGAGGGCCAGGCGCTCCTTGCACCAAATGTACACATACGCCACCCGCCCACAGGGCAGGTAATCATACATGCTGCACTCAGTGCAATAAACAGGATAGCCCCCACTCTGCTGCTGGGCTTCTGCCTGCATACTCTCCTACAGCTGCCTAGGTTAAAGATAGGGTGTTTTTTAAAATCAAGAAGTTTTGATTATAGTTTAGTTTAAAGGTTTTAAAGAATGGCAAGTGTACCTCGCCCCCCTTCCCACTCCCCTTCCAAACTCCTTCTCAAAGCTCCCTGTTAGTAGCCCCTGGTCGCTGACTCACTGCTTTATAAAGCCCTGGCCTCCCTGATAGCCCCGCCCCCTGACTAAGGCTTCTAGAGTTCAAACCTTGTTTAGAAGCTTACAGCTTTCAATTGCCGGCTACAGCACACGGTCCTACAAACAAACAAACAAACGCAAGCTCAGCACACAGAAAGTAACCCCCCAAACACAAACACACACTACAGACAGCCACTTACCCCAAGGGTCCCGTATTTGCTCCTCCTTCACCTGGAGAACTCATCTCGAAACTCCTTGTTAGTGGCCCCTGTTCACAAAGCTGGGTATTCGCCATTGTCCCCAACTGCAAACATTTGTGCTGATCTTTATAACCCTGGGAGTGGGCCCAAGGAGTTCTCGTAGGCATGCACATGTAAACTGGGTTCTGTTTATGCATAGGAATGTTTTGTGGGATGTCACTTTGGTTTGTTTTTAATGAAAGCCAAGCTGCCAAAGCACAATTCTGTGGACTATTCAGCAACATGAAATCGCAGCATGCACAGTAAGGTTATGAATTTAGACACAAGTCAGGGCTTGAAAGAGTTAATGTTTGCAGCTCCATCGCCCAGCCGGAGCATGTCATGGGCCAGGTAAAACTGGATAAACAGGAACATGAGAAGGCTCTGTTGTCAAAGGATAATAGGAACAGAAAATGCACCATCCGCCCAATGTGGCCCAAGTGACATGACCCCAAGAACCGCAGCTTTAGTACATGGAAGGTTCAGCTTGTCCCTAGCCCGTATTTCGCCTTCCCCTGCTAGAAGACAGTGAAAGGCAGCCTGGGATTGCAGGCTGAGCCTTCCGGCTGCCATAGTACTGTGTGTATGGAGGGTCACCACCCCGCGCCCTCAGCTGGCCTGTGGGCCAGGGCTGTAAGCGCATCCCTGGGCCGGCTCTGGTGAGCAGGGCAGTGAGGAGCCCTGGCGTGGGCTGTGCCATAACCAGCTCTGTGCTGAGCGCAGGAGCCTTCAGGAACAGCACTTCCTGGGAAACAATCCCTCCAAAACCAGCCATTGGGAATTGCTGCCGCTTTGACTCTCCCTCAGTGGGGGACACAGCCCCCAGCCAGGCTTCTCCCCTGCAGTGTCTTCACCCAGAGACACTCCTTTTTGGTCCGTTCCCCCTCATCCCCTTGGTATCTCCCTCACTAAGGGACACTGCCCCCATGCTGCCCCTTCATTACCTCCCCTCCCTCAGCACACTCCCCCTGCCCGGCCCAGCTCGGTTTTCATTCCTTCGGAGCACCACGTAACAAGACTGGACAAAAATAGAGCTTTATTGAGGGCAAGGGGAGCCATTGCTTGAGTTTTGTGCTCCTGGCCCCGGCCAGGGCTCAGCCGTTGGCAGCGGCGCCCCAAGTGCAACACCACAACAGGCCTCTTCACCACAATGGTGCCAGACGTGACTGCTGCGGCGATGCTGGGTGACCAGAGTCCAGCTGGGCTGTGTTAAAGGCTGTGGAGAGAGTGTGTTCACGTGTGTGTGCGTATAACTGGGATCACATGTTTGCACACATGCACACACGCTCACACAGAGCACTGCAGTCTGTACAGTCCAAGGGTTGCACTTTGCCCCAGCACAGGACTCATTCTGGCTTCGCCTGGCCCTGGCCCAGAGCCAGCCTGGAGTCCCAGTAGCTGGCAATGAGGTCGCAGTTGTGGTACAGGAACATCCCCGAGAGGGTGAGGCCAATGCCCGCGTAGCTGAGCCCGCTCAAGTGGCTGCCGAAGAGGAGGTGCGACAGCACCAGGTTTCCCACCACATTGAAGTTGCCCAGGATGTGGATGGTGAGGGCGGAGGTCAGCGAGATGACGCAGAAGCTGGCCAGGTTGTAGAGGACGGAGCCCAGGCAGCTGAGCAGGACACAGGCCCAGAGAGCGCTGCCGTAGTGCAGCATGCCCTCCCAGGCTGCCCCCACCTCCAGCACCACAGCCGCTGTGAAGAGAATGCAGAAGCTGGGCAGGGACGTCAGGCAGAGCAAGGTGACCGAGTCCAGCCTCTTGTCCTGCAGCAGGGTACCTGGAAGCAAGACGGACAGGTCACACCTGGGCGGTGCATGCAGCAAGGGCAGGGAGGGTAGGGTTGCCAGGTATCCAGTTTTTGACAGGAATGCCTGGTCGAAAAGGGACCCTGGCAGCTCCACTCAGCACTGCCGACTGGGATGTTAAAAATCCGGTTGGCAGAGTGCTGCGGGTCTAAGGCAGGCTAGTCCCTACCTGTCTTGGCACCGCACTGTACCCCTAGGCGCCCTGAGCACCGGCTCTGCACTCCCATTGGCCAGGAACCATGGGCGAGATCAGCGCGTGGAGCCTCCTGGTCCCTCCGCCTAGGAGCTGGACCTGCTGGCTGCTTCCGGGGCACAATGCGGGGCAGGCAGCCTGCCTTAGCCCTGCTGCGCGGCTGACCGGGAGCCGCCCGAGGTAAGCCCATGCCCCAACCAGGAGCCCCAACCCCCTGCCCCCTGCCCCAGCCCTGAGCCTCCCCCAAACCTGGAGCCCCCTCCTGCACCCCAAGCCCCTTAGCCCCAGCCCCAAGCCCCTACCCCCTCCTGCACCGCAACCCCCTGCCTCAACCCACAGTCTGCTCTTGCAGTCTGAATCCCTTGGCTCCATACCCCATCCTGGAGCCCCCCTCCTGCACCTCAAACGTCTCATCCTCGGCCCCAGCCAGAGCACTCACCCCTCCCACACCCCAATTCCCTGCCCCAGCCCAGAGCCCCCTCCCGCACCCTGAACCCCTCATTTCTGGCCACACCCCGGAGCCCACCCCCCCCATTTGGAGCTCTCACCCCTTCCTGCACCCCAACCCCCTGCCCCAGCCCAGTGAAAGTGAGTTAGGGTGGGGGACAGCGAGCCACCAAGGGAGGGGGAATATAGTGAGTAGGGGCGGGGCCTTGGGGAAGGGGTGGGGCATGGGGCAGGGCTAGGGTGTTCGGTTTTGTGCTATTAGAAATTTGGCAACCGTAAGCGAGGGGGTCAGTGAGCAGGGACCCCACCGCCAGGGCAGAAGGAGCCTGGCAGAGGAGACTGCCCCAGGAGCAGGGAGCCCCTGGCCTTCAGGCCCATCCCAGTGGGGCGGTCAGACTAAAGAACACAAGCAATGGAGACTTGGTACCAGCTCAGATCTAGGTCAGGGCCTACATCCCTCCCTGCCCACAGCACCCAACAGACACTCCGCATGCGGTCAGGGCCGGTGCAAGGAAGTTTCGCACCCTAGGCGAAACTTCCACCTTGCGTCCCCTCCACCCCCCAGCCCTGCGGCAGCTCCCTGCCCTCCCCCGCCCTGAGGTGCCCCCCCCCCGCAGCAGCTCCCCCCCCCAGGGAGCCGTGCGGCAGCTCCCCACCCCAGCTCACCTCTGCCTCCTCCCCGAGCACGCAGTCCCTGCTCTAATTCTCCTCCCCTCCCAGGCTTGTGGCGCCAAACAGCTTATTGGTGCCGCAAGCCTGGGAGGCGGGAGAAGTGGAGCACCGACGGCGTGCTCAGGGAGGGGGCGTAGCAGAGGTGATCTGGGGTGGGGAGCCCTGCGGCAGCTCCCCCCCCCGCCCTGAGGCACCCCCACGGCAGCTCCCCACCCCCATGGCCCGGGGAGTCATGTGGCACCTCCCCACCCCAGCTCACCTCTGCTCCGCCTCCTTCCCGAGCACGCCGCCCCGCTCTAATTCTCCTCCCAGGCTTGCGGCACCAAGCAGCTGATTGGCGCCGCAAGCCTGGGAGGTGGGAGAAGTGGAGCGGCGACCACGCGCTCGGGGAGGAACGCTGTAAAAAAAAAAATTGGGGGCACCGCTTTTTGGTGCCTCCAAATCTTGGTGCCCTAGGCAACTGCCTAGTTCGCCTTAATAGTAGCACCGGCCCTGCATGCAGTCAGACCCACACCCCATACATCACACACACATTCATCTCTTAATGCATCACACAATCGACAACCCATGCATGACACTACCCATGCATTCCCACATCACACTACACACGCTCAGCTAGCTCCACCCATACATCCACTTGCACACACACATTCCTTTCAGCTCATGCTGCAATGTACATCAAACACATTGACAACACAATCACACACACTGGCCTCAGGCCCCTACATACATGCCTGCATGCACACATGCACAAAGGCACAAACATGCATGCATGCACACACACACAGAGCAGGCACAGCTGGATTACACACACACACACATTTTCAAGGGCTCAGGAACCACAAATGAGGTCAGATTTCCAAGCCTGATCAGTTCCCGGCAGCCCCGCTGGGGTCACTGCCAGATGGGCTGAAATTTTTGGAAACACAGCCCCATGCTGTCCAGCCACTACACATAACATTTCAACCCACTCACATCCCCTTGCTGAGTCAACACTCCAGCTGCCTCTGCCAATGGTGGTTAACCACAGCCTGTGGTATCCCTCTACTAGGGTTACCATACGTCCTCTTTTTCCCGGACATGTCCGGCTTTTCGGCAATCAAACCCCCGTCCGGGGGGAATTGCCAAAAAGCCGAACATGTCCGGGAAAATGCCGGCCAGGCACTTCCCCTCCCGCGGCGGCTCTGCTCCTCCCCTGACTCTTCGGCTCTGTTTAAGAGCCGAGCTGCCCGAGCGCTATGGGCTTCAGGCAGCCCCCTTGCCTCCGGACCCCAGCCGCCGGCCGGGCACTTCCCCTCCCAGGCTCCGGCGGCTGGGGTCCGGAGGCATGGGGGCTGCCCAAAGCCGGTAGCGCTGGGGCAGCTCGGCTCTTAAACAGAGCCGAAGAGTCAGGGGAGGAGCAGAGCCTCCAGCCGCGGCGGCTCTGCTCCTCCCCGACTCTGTTTAAGAGCCGAGTGCTACGGGCTTTGGGCAGCCCCCATACCTCCGGACCCTGCGCCGCCGGAGCCTGGGAGGGGAAGTGCCCGGCTGGGGGCACAGGGTCCGGAGGCAAGGGGGCTGCCCGAAGCCCAAGCACTACCGGCTTCACGGTTTGCCGGGCAGCCTCCAGACCCTGCGCCCCCGGCTGGGCGCTTCCCCTCCCGGGCTCCAGCTGCGCTTTGCCTTTCCGCATGGCTGGGAGTGGGAGGGAGGAGGGGGCGGAGTTGGGGCGGGGCTGGGGGTGGGGAAATGGGCGGGGCCAGGGCCCATGGAGGGTCCTCTTTTTTTATTTGTTAGATATGGTAACCCTACCCTCTACCCCGTCCCCAGCGCTGCCCTGGGGGGAGTTGTTCTGTCCTGTGGGGACCAGCCAGAGAAGAGGGGGCTGCAGCAAGAGAGACCTGGGTTCTCCTGCTCTCAGTCAGTGGTGAAGGGGGTTAAGGAGCATCAAAGGGAACATGGAAATGACAGTCAGTCCAGTCAGTCAGCCCTTCCATGCCTCTGCTGCCTGAGATAACAATGTAAATATAGAAACTGAATGGAGAGGGTGGGGAGGGGAGCAGAAGGTCTCCGGAGATTTCAGGGACTCTGGGAGGGGTGGCAGAGCCAGGGGGATTGGGAAGTCTCTGGGGGCATTGGGAGCCCCATGGGGGAATAGAAGATGTGGGCAATTGGGAGGTCTCTGGTGCAGAGGGGAAGTTCCTGGGGAGGGATCAAGGCGGCTCTTAGGGGAAGCCTTTGCCTGGGGGACGCAATCTCTCAGGGAGCGGGGAGGCTTTGACACAGAATGGGACATGGGGCTGCTCACTCTTCACTAGTCCCCCACCCCACCCTACCCCAGTTCCCCCAGGCGCTTTGAGTGAATATCCTGTAAAAGCCCTCCTGATTTTCCAACTATTTCCACAGAGCAGGATTCCAAAGCATTTGGCAGAATTCCCCCTGCTCCCCAGTGCCTGGAACAGTGCAGTTCGCCCTGTCCCACTGCGATGCGCCCTTGGCGGTGCTGGGTCCAGTGTCTGCTCCACGCTGACACAGCATGCTCAGTGCACAGGGCTGCAGTTAGTTCCCCCCCGAGGCGGGCGAGCGATGCAGCCGTAATCGCAGTCACTGCCCCAACCTGAAACAGACACTTGCTGCCGCTGGAGCCAGAGCCCTTCATGGGGCCCCGATTCTTCGCTGCTTTCCTTGGGGAGTTACCTGTGTCCTGAGCCCAGCTGTCCAGGCTGATTCCCCACTCTGGCACTTTGAGTGCAGAAGGTGGGGGCCTGCAAGGATTCTAAAAGTTAATACTGGCCACTCCCGGATAGTATTAAACTTCCAAGGTTACAGCTTTTCTCTGACCTTGGATGGGTCACCACTCCCTCATTTGAGAACCAGGAAGGAGCACTCGGGAATTCCTTCCTGTGGGGTACCCTCAAGCGCTTTCACCCTCCCCCTCCAGGGAAGAGCCGAGAAAGAAAACCACCAGCTAATTAAACAACATATGCACAAACCTCTTAGGACACAAAAAAAAAAAAAAAAAAAAAAACCACCACCAACAAAACAAAAAAACAATCCTGTTCTTGAAAAGGGTAAATTTTATTAAAAACAAAAAGAAAGAAAATACACCTGGAACTTAGGCTTTTGCTAGATTTTAAAAACCCACTTACAAAAATTAAACCTCAAGAATAAACTTCTTGAGGTCCAGCTTAATGGTTACAAGCAAAACAAAGCATTTGGGGGTTAGCACAGAGGAGTCCATAAGCCAATAAGAAATAAAAGAAATAACCCTAATCGTGTCTTTCTAGACATTCCCATGTCTACTTACATATCTGGGAGTTCCAAATAAGTAGTCTCTAGGTATGATCTGATGGTTTTTCATACCTGGCTTAAAGCTTCCTACAGCATAGTTCAGCCCCGTTCCTGCTCATCGTCTCTTCTCTCCAGAGACAACAACAACAGACAAAAGGGAAGTTTTTTTCCCAATTTTAAAAAGTTCTAGCCCTCCCATTGGCTCTTTTGGTCAGGTGCCCACTCCCGTCTTTTTACCAATGGGCTTTTTTTTTAACCCTTTACAGGTAAAGCAAGTAGAGATCAGCTACTAACAGGGATTTTATAGCTAACTGGCTGGCTGGGTGTCCATAAAAGGGTGCTACCCCCCCCCCTTCATTTATCACACCAGTGAATCGGGTAAGGAGAATGGTGGGAACAAAGGAGAAAATGGGAGGAGAAGCAACAGTGAGCAGAAGAGAGAGGAGAGAAGGGGGCACCCTTAAAGTGGGCACTGTCCTGGAGGCAGGCCCAGGATAGAACATACACAATCCCCGGCAAGTAACAGAATCTGGGACCTTTTCCCCCATCGTCTCAGTAACTGTGACAATCTCCCTTGTCCCACAGCCAAAATCAAGGGATGGTGGTTGGCAAATTGCCAGCTCCCCCCTTGCAAACCAGCCAGGGTGTGGGGTTCATTGACTAAAACCACTAAGGCCACATTGCTTAATATTTGGGGTGTGAGCTCTCACTCTGATTGCAAATCCTTTGGGGGCAGGGCCTGTCTCTGTGTTGTGTCTGTACAGCATCTGGCACACTGGGGCCCTGGGCCATGACTGGGGCGCTACGCGCAAGGTAATACAAATAATGAATGATAACTGGGGAGCAGCTCACTAGCCGGGGGGTTGGTTGGGGTGCTAGGAGCTTTTGGCAGCTCTGATTTTCTCTCTGGAGTTAGAGCTGCAAAAGAGGGTCCACCCAGGATCCCACCCTGCAATCCACTCAAGCAGCAGGGCTTCCCTTTGGGGACTCGGGGAGCAGGATGTAACCCCGTAGCTCAGGGCCACGCTCTAACCACTAGGCAGCACGCCAGGACATGTCTGGGCCCGTGTGTGACTGAACTGTTGTCCTGAAGGGCAGGCTGGGGCTGGAGCCGAGATGGAAACGTTCCCTTTGGAACTGAAGGACAAACAGTGGCATCTGCCCACTGCTTGCTGCCAAGGACATTTCGGCCCAAGAGGCCCCGGGGAGGATGGTGCATGACAGGCTGTTTGTGCTCTCACACTGCCTCTTGGGGCAGCAGGGCCAGCAGTGTCCCTTCAAGGATAGTGGGAAGGAAAGGCCTGTCTCAGGCGATCAGCATTGGGCTGCAGAGTCCTTCGCTGCAAGTCACAAGCTCAATCCCAGCCCTGACTGGCAGATGTCCCGATTTTATAGGAACAGTCCCGATATTTGGGGCTTTTTTTTATATGGGCTCCTATTACCCCCCACCCCCGGTCCCGATTTTTCACACTTGCTATCTGGTCACCCCACTGTCTGCCTGCTGTTGGATGAGGAGAGTTTGTGGGGGGGCTCATGGCAGCCCCTGGTGGAGAAGGGTCCATCATGCAGTCAGGCCCTTTGTTGTCCAAGAAGCTGAGGACTGAGTGGGGTGAGGAGATTCCCCCAGTTGTGGGGGGCATGTTGGAGCGGGCAGTGGTGGGTGGGGAGCTAGGCACTGCAGCACTGCAGTACACACTATGTGGGATTTCAGTCTCCCGCACTAAATCCCCTTTTACACTAACTAGCGCCCAAAGAGACCTCTGCGGCAGCCAGGAGAAGGGTAAGGCCGTGCTCAATATTATTCATATTACCGTAGCGCCCAGGAACTGTACATTGTTGATTGTGCATTATTATGGTAGTGCCCAGGAGCCCCTGGCATGGCCTGGCACTCCACTGTGCTAGGCACTGTACATTGTTGATTAGGTGTATTACGTTAGTGCCCAGGAGCACTCATTGCGCCAGGTGCTGCACAGACACAGACCAGAAAGATGGTCCCATTAGCATCATTAATGCCATTTCAATAGCACTTTTCCTCCAGGAGGATCCCAGAGTTGCTTACAGATGCTGATAAGACACCAGCTCTAGAGAGGGGTAGCTTCCTCCATCAAAGTACAGCCACCTCTGGGCTAGAGCACAGCCACTGCCAGCAGCACTACATAGCCTTCTAGGACAGGAAGTGCTCCATTTGGCTGAATTTAGGTGACTGGAGGTAATTCCTAGAGCTGGAATTTGGCCAGGATGCTGGGGCTTGAAGATCCCCCAGCCAGAGTACAATGACCAGAGGAGGTGGAACCCTGGCCCCAGGATGACTAGGAGGAAGGGGGTGAGATTAGGGTGGGTATGGGGTCACTTACTTTGCTGTAAGGACTTTAATCCGCGGAGGAAGGTAGCAGCGAAGAGGAAGCAGCAGCCGGCCTGGTCGAAGTGCACCTCCCCGATGATGCTGAAGGAGGCGCCCAAGCAGATGGGCCCCATGGCAGCGTACTGCAGCAGGTGGTGGCGCTGACCCAGCAGCACCTTGGATAGGATCAGGGTGAAGAGGGGCGTGGTGGTGTACACCATCTGGGCAAAGTCCAGCTGCACGTAGTTGAGGCCCAGGTTTCCGAAGGCTACGCTGGTGCAGAAGGTCAAGCTCAGAAGATAGACTCTGGCCTTAGTTCTGGCGCCCAGTGCCGTGCCCCCGTCCCCATGTGCCCGCAGCTTGGCCAGCGGGTAGCCCACCAGCATGGCCGTGAGCATGTGCAAGGATGACAGCAGCACGGGATACCGGAAGTTGTGGATGGTGAAGATCCACTTGTTGAGGCTGGACATGGTGGTGCCAGTGGCCAGCCAGACAAACACGGTGAGCAGGAGGGGCAGAGCATGCACGGGCGGCCCAGGGTCCGGCTTCCAGGGGCGACGCGCCCAGCCTCCATCGGCAGAGGTCATCCCTGCTTCATCTCTGTGGCAGGAGGACAGACACATTTTGGAGGGCGGCTCAGCTCCTGGCCCAGCACGAGGAGAGGCTGGTCCCTTCCCAACCAGCCTGGGGGCTTGATGCTGGGGGTGCAGAGAAGAGATGCAAGCTTCTTGGGGTTCTACCCCAGTGCCCATGGGTGCGACAAGGTCTTGCCCTTCAGCACTCTCCCACTGCACAGCCCATGCTGCTCTCCCAAATGCCCCAGCTGGCTGCAGTGAGTGGTGGTTTTGTAGCTTCTCCTCTTGTTTCCTGCCTTAGGGTACCAGACCAGTCACTCCTGGGGACTCATCAGTGTGTCCAGCTCTGCAGCCTGAGCATCCCAACGCTGCTTGTAGGATTCCCCTGGTAGCAGAGCTGGGGTTGGAAGATCGCAGGGAGGCAGAGCTGGGAAAAGCCTGATTACTGCCGGAGACAAGCTGCAATGGCAGATCGAGACTCCATGGTCACGCCCGGCTGCGAGCCATCATCCCTGCCCTGGAGCTGGTTAAGCGAGTGGAGATGCTGCAAGCCCTCTGCAGCAGGAAGCGCCTGCTCTCGCTCTCGCCTGCCAGGCTGCAGCTGTGAGGTGCCAAGGCCATGTGCAAACCGATCCCAGCCGGCGCCCAGGAGCAAGCAGAAAGTTGGGGGGGGGGGGTGTTGTGTGCAAGGCTCCTCCCCACCAGGGCCGCGGGGGGGGGTTGCAAAAACAACAGTCGTCTGTGCGCACACACGAGTCGGTAAGGTGAACACGGCCAGACAGCTGGGGCCCTGCCCAGGCCTGCTCAGAGCCAGTCGCCAGCTGCTTCCCACCGCCACAGGGAGGGGGACGAGGGGGGTGCAGATCGTAACCAAAAAAAACAACAACGTCCTAAACATCAATGGTCTCCATGGAAACGCAGGAGCTGTTGTGAGGCTGCGTCAGGGTCCCAGGCTGAGTCACTGCAGGAAACTGACTCACTGCACTGGGAGGAGAACCCTGGCTGGCAGCATGGGGGATCCTTAGTCTGAATGCTGGGCCTGGAGCCATGGGGCCAGGAGGGGACTCTGCATAGAAACAGGCCCAAGGGAAAGCCAGGGGAGCTACCCGGGCAATGAAAAATAGGGGCTGAGAATGGCAGAGCCGGGGGAGGTGGAATCAGACATTGTCAGAAGCCTTACAGCAGCGCAGTGTATTCAGGTAGGGGAAAAGGAACAAGCTGTACCAGTGTAAGGCTCCTGGTATAACTGCCCACACTAGCATGCTTGTACTGCTTTTGCTCTATCCCTAGAAAAAATCACACCCTATCCAAAATACCCCTGTGGACCAGGCCTTCCCCACCAGGGTCCCAGGCACTAGCTCGGAACCACTCCTCAGTTATTCAGTTTCTTTAGTGATGTCTAGTACACTAGGGCCTAGAGGTCCCAGAACTAAGCCCCACTGTGCTAGTGCTGTGCAGCCAGAGGGAGGGGCAGTCCCTGAGGACATCTCCAAGAGCTCCCAATCTCAACAGACAATGGACCCAGCAGGTGGGGGCAGAGGTGGGAATAGAATGCAGGTCTCCTGGCTCCCAGTCCAGTGCACTATCCACTAGGCTTCATTGAACACAGGAAGTGCCAGACAGGATCAGAGCCAGCACCAGCATCCTGTTGACAGTGGCCAGCACCATGTGCTGCAGAGGAAGGTGTCTGAGCCCCACCGTACAGATGGGGGATAATCTGCCAGACTGCCCCCACATTAGGTCTCACCCTGGCGCATGCCCTGAAGCAGGAGATTTACTACTCTGCCCACAATGTAACTCAGCAATAATGATGGTAACGCTGGATATTCTTGTTATCCCTATAAATCAGGGATGGGAAACACAGGGCCACATCCAGCCTGCCAGAACATGTGATTTGGCTGGCCAGCCAGAGGAGACAATGCCAGAGTGAGGGAGGGTGTGAGTGGCTCTTCCAGTGCGGAGCAAAGGATAGTGAAATGGGGTGATAGGCGGCTCTTCCCACTGCCTGGAGGAGGAGAGGATGTTGCACCCTGGCACCTGCTGGAGCATAGGTAGGAGGTGGCAGCTCCTGGTTGCAGCAGGCCCACTCCAGGATGACCCTGGTGGACAGCGCCTGTGGATTAACAAACAGGGGAGCAGGTACCAGGGCAGGGCTGCTGTCTGGAGGCGTGGGCTCATCTCCCTTCTGGGAGATTATGGACCTGAACGTGGGCAGGCACGGGTGTGTGCCACAGCATGGAACAGAGGTGTCAGGGCAGGACGCGCTGTCCTGGCACATGTTCTCGCAGCACCCCAGGACAGCTTCTTCCTTCACCGCAACAGCCTGCCAGAGGGTTTAGTGGATTTTGTGGCTCTCTACTACCCTAAAGTTGCCCATCCCTGATAGAAATGTCCAATCCTTTTTCAAATCTTGCTAAATTTGTGACCTCACTGACACCATGTGGCAGGGAGTTCCACAGTTTAACCACCCATTGTGTGAAAAAAGCATTCCCTTTGAATTTCCTACCTGTGACAGGGTTTTACCTCATCCACCATTGGAGTGGCTGCTTCAGTTTCCCCACTCGGGCCAGCTCACTGTCTCACAATTTGGTGGCCCCCTGGCTCTTCCATCACTCTAACTGGAGGTGCCGCTTCATGTGCTTCTCAGTGATTTATCCCTCTACCCAAACCACAAAGTCTGGGGTAAACAAAAAGACCAACAAAACAGACATTCATCAATTGTGCTGGCTCTTCCCTGTTATTATTATTATTATGTATTTATATTGCGGTGGTGCCCAGGAGCCCCGCTCACAGACCAGGACCCCCTCGTGTCGGGTGCTGTACAGACATAGAGCAAAAAGAGGGGCTATGCCCCAAGGAGCTCACAATCACAGTCAATTGGGGTATACCCTGGCAGGGTCACCCCATATCCTCCCCCTCCCTGGCGATAACTCCTCTATTAGCCCCCTCCTGGGCGCAGCGGCCCATTTGCCCTCATGGCACAAGGCAATACAAAGGGGATTTCCTCCCACCCTGGATACAAGTCCTAAGCTGGACCCTTAAGTAAGTGTGCCAGCTCCCGTCCACACCCTCCTGCACTGTCCTGTGCAGGCTATTTCCTTCTAGAGATATCCTTCCCTAGGGCCTCCAGATCCTCTCAGACACTGCTATGGGCCCTGCCTGTCCCACTCATCATCCCCCAGTTCTTTCCCTCTGAGAAGGGGAGCTGAGAAGGGGATCTCCATCAGTCCCACCCCATGGAGATCTCCTCCAGGTCCTGGTCTTCCTCTTCCTCACCCCTTCCCTTCCCACTGAGCAGGCTCATTCTTCTAGGAAGGCCCTGACGCAAACACTGGCCCAAGCCCAACACCAGGGGTGCAGATAACTAGGCATTGGGGAGGCTGAGCCCAGCTCCCCTTAAGGGTCAGACCACCCCCTACCACCCTGCTGCAGTGCCATTGTTCTGCATGATGAGACAGGGAGAAGAGAAGATCCTGCTCTCCCTGCTCTGTCCCATTTGTAACTGGGGGACTTACGTTCTTCTGGAGGTGCTCACTTGCTTCATAACAGGGCCAGCTCCAGGCACCAGCTTCCCAAGCAGGTGTTTGGGGAGGCCATTCTGGAGAGGGGCGGCACATCCACCTATTCGGCGGCAATTCGGCGGATGGTCCCTCACTCCCACTTGGAGCGAAGGACCTCCCGCCGAATTGCCGCCACAGATCGCGATCGCGGCTTTTTTTTTTTTTTTTTTTTGGGCGCTGCTTGGGGCGGCAAAAACCCTGGAGCCGGCCCTGCTTCATAAGAACATAAGAACAGCCATACTGGGTCAGACCAAAGGTCCATCTAGCCCAGTATCCGGTCTTCTGACAGTGGCCAGTTCCAGGTGCCCCAGAGGAAATGACCAGAACATTCTATCTATCCCTTTTTTAATGACTCCCAACATTCTGTTCGATTTTTTGACTGTCAGGCCTGATGCTTTTGGTTGAAATCAGAGTTCCCTTCTCCCAGGTGGGCAACCTGCCCCGGCTGATGAGCCCCGCCTGCCCGAGAGAGGCCCAGAGAGGTGCAGTGACTTACCCTGCACACTGCAGGGCAGTAACAGAAAGCAGATCTCCTGAGACCCCCAGCTCCCTGCCAAGGACTCAGTACTGACCTATGTGCTGTGCTCCACTCAGGTTTGCTGCCACTACACCTGGTAGGGCCAAGGTCTGGAAATGTGGCAACTGCATGCAAATGAGTTAATGCCTTGGTCTGCATATTGCAGAATATGCATTCTCTTGTTGGCACCCAGATGCATATCTGTGATGCAAAGGCAGGAGCCTACCTGTCAGTGCCATGGAGCAGGTGAGAGGGGACCACACCAACAGAAACTTGGCCAGTGCTGTGTGCTAACCAAGCAATGCACATGGAGCATGGAGGCCTAGGGAAGAAGACACAGGCAATTTCAAACCACATGCCAGGCTGCCAGGAGCATGTGCAGTGGGGAGAGGCATTGGCCCCAGAGCCTGCAGGGATCGGCTTTGCCCTCAGCCCCGGGAACCGCATTCCCCAGGCAGGTGAATTGTAGATAGTTCTCTGAAGACGTCCACACAGTGTGCAGCGGCAGTCAAAAAAGCAAACAGGATGTTAGGAATCGTTCAAAAAGGGATAGAGAATAAGACTGAGAATATCTTATTGCCCTTATATAAATCCATGGTACACCCATATCTTGAATACTGTGTACAGATGTGGTCTCTTCATCTCAAAAAAGATATAGGAACATAAAATCATGAGTGGTGTGGAGAAAGTGAATATGGAAAAGTTATTTACTTGTTCCCATAATATAAGAACTAGGGGCCACCAAATGAAATTAATGGGCAGCAGGTTTAAAACAAATAAAAGGAAGTTCTTCTTCACACAGCGCACGGTCAACCTGTGGAACTCCTTGCCTGAGGAGGTTGTGAAGGCTAGGACTATAACAGGGTTTAAAAGAGAACGAGATAAATTCATGGAGGTTAAGTCCATTAATGCTATTAGCCAGGATGGGTAAGGAATGGTGTCCCTAGCCTCTGTCAGAGGGTGGAGATGGATGGCAGGAGAGAGATCACTTGATCATTACCTGTTAGGTTCACTCCCTCTGGGACACCTGGCATTGGTCACTGTTGGTAGACAGGATACTAGGCTGGATGGACCTTTGGTCTGACCCAGTATGGTGATTTTTATGTTCTTATGAGCGCCTCGTAGGGACACTGACCTCTGCAGCATTCTGTGTCTGCACCCGAGGATCACCTGACCATCCTCATCTGTTCTCGCTATTCCCCAGTTGTGAGCTGCATCCACCAATTCACTGAGCCAGCTGGCCCTCAGCGTAGGGCTCCTGGCCCACTAGTGCTGCTCTGCTGGATGGCACATGCTGTTCCTCAGTGCCAGGGCTGTTTTTCCTTCATGCCCTGTTGTGACCAGCTTTCCCAGCAGTGCCAGGCCCCTGCCCCATCTCCACCGGGGCTCACAGCCCTCATGCTGTTATGTTCATTTCCCTCTGGGCAGAAGACATGGCCCTGGGCACACACCAACCTTGGAGGGCAACGTTGCCACTGGCACACTTCTGCGATCAGCACAGGGGCCTGTGCAGGGAGTTGTTCAAGGTAACAAAAGTCCAGCTCGGCCTGTCAGATAAAATTCCTTAGGGAAGCCAGTACAAGCTGAAGACAAATAGCCTGATACAAACTGGATTATTTAGGTTTAAGAGCTGTGATAAGGGGCTTCAAGGCTCCTGGGAAGGGCACGGGTTGGCATGGCAACAGGCTGAAAGAGCATAGAAACAGGTTACAGTTGAAATCAGTGAAATGTGTTTTGACTGGTTGTTAATGGAGTGAGGTTGCCCGCCCCTTGGACACTGTTTATTTCTGGGGTTAGAGGGGCCCCCAAAAGGGACCTGAGAACTGAAAGGAGTGAGCTTCACAATCATGGCTGCCTCCCCACCATCCAGGTAGCCATCATGACATTGTTGGGCCTTTGTCATCCTGATCCTGAGATACGTCCAGGCCAGACTGGGCTAGGGTTACCATATGTCCGGATTTTCCCGGACATGTCCGGCTTTTGGGGGCTCAAATCCCCGTGCGGGGGGAAATCCCCAAAAGCCGGGCATGTCCGGGAAAATCGGGAGGGAGGGAGGGCTCGGCCGGGGCCGCGGGGCCGGGGGCATGGTGCCGGGCCGGGCGCGCGGTGCCGGGCCGGGCTGGGTGCAGGGCCGGGTGGGGAGCCGGGGGCGCGGTGCCGGGCCCGCGGGGCGCGCTGGGCCGCGGGGCCGGGGGCTGCACTGGGCCGGGCCGCTGGGGGGTGCGCTGGGCCGCGGGGCCGGGATCCGGGGGGTGCGCTGGGCCGCGAGGCTGGGATTCGGGGGGTGCGCTGGGCCGGGAGCCGGTCCGGGGTCGCGGGGTGCGCCGGGTCGCCGGGGGCCGGCAGTGCTGGGCGGGCCGGGGGTGGTCGGCCGGGGCCGGCACCCCAGGGCCCGAGCCGACCCAAGCTGGAGCCGCCGGGGGGGGGGGGGGCAGCCTGGGCCACGCCTCCTCCCCCCCTCCCCCCCACACGCCCCCTTACCTGCTTCAGGCTTCCCGCGAATTATATGTTCGCGGGAAGCAGGGGAGGGGGCGGAGTTGGGCGGGGCGTGGGCGGGGCTGGGGGCGGGGCCGGGGCCCCGTGGAGTGTCCTCCATTCGGAGGCACAAAATATGGTAACCCTAGACTGGGCCAGAGAGAATGAACCAACAGCATCGCGCTTTCTGCTGCCCAAACAGCACCTGGACTGTGAGACGGGGGTTCCCACTCTCCCCTGGGCATCCTTTTCCTTCCCCACCTCAACGCTTCCCTCTTTGCCTGTGTAATTAGAATCAGGCTTAGCCAGCCAAGACAGCAGCTTGTGCAAGGCTGCTGTAAGCTCGGACCAGAGAGGCAGCTACAGGCAATTCTCTAAACAGCCAGATGCTGGTTCAAATTGCTAGGTCTTGGTGCAGCTGATCAGAGCCCCAGCTGGGCATGTGTGTCTCCAGCAGCAGGAGTGCAAGTGAGAGTTAGCACCAGTGACAGATGCTGCATTTTCTATCTTCACTGTTCTTTTCTGTCCCCTTTTGCACGCCTGTTGTTTCCTCTTCAAGACACCAGACTCAGATGCCAATAACAATAGCTCCAGCCCATCTCAACTAACTTTCTCTTCTCCCCCAAAGGATAGTTAACACCATCTAGACTGTCAAACAGGCCTTTTCCCTGCAAAAACTCACAACAGCTAAAGAAAAAGGGAGTAACAGCTTTGGTTACGCTAAAAGCCTTAATATTTTTCATTTCAAATGCTTTAACCGATTTTCCTTCTTTTTCCTGTCTCTCTCCCCTTTTATAGAGCTCTTTCATGGTGGCTTTTACAATAGGAATCACCAGCGATAACTTGTTATCAAACCCTGGACCACGATGAACCATTTCATGCTGTAACAACGAACAAGAGTTTTACTAACATCTTGTCCCTTGCTGGCCTGAGACTGCCACTTCTCAGCAAAGAAGTGGACTGATAGCGGTTAGAAGAGGGATGGCTAGCACAGCCCATAGCTTCCCTCCAGGGGGAACGTGGAAGTCTCCTTGGCCAAGGTGAAACACTGTCTGCTGGGACCCATCCCTGTGCCAGGTCTTGGGCACGGCTGGCTTATCCTGCAGTCAGCCCCTCTGCCCCCAGGGTTACTCAGCGGGACCGATGTCTATTTAACAGCCACCCTCCCTTCATTTAGGATACGTTCCCATGGCAGAAGACCAACTAATCGAAATTAACATGATCAATCCTTTGACCGTAAAACATAGGCTGGACGGGCCAATTAACCTATTAGGCTGCAAGCTGGGGGAGATTTCAGGGGAGAGCAGAGCCCTAATTCAGAGACGCTCACCTGTGAAGGAACAGGCAGGGCTTCTATGAAACCGGGGACCTGGGAGCAGAAGGAGGGCTGCTGGGAAGAAAGCTGCAGTTACTCCTTTGGGACAAGGGAGAGAAAGAGCTTGAGATCCAACTTGAGACCCAAGAGGAAGGATTTAAACACAAAAAGGAAGCTTTCAAGAAGTGGAAACTTGGATATACTCGGGAGGAGTATAAAAATATTGCTCGAGCATGCAGGGGTGTAATCAGAAAGGCCAAAATACAACTGGAGTTGCAGCTAGCAAGGGATGTAACAAGAAGGGTTTCTACAGCTATGTTAGCAACAAGAGAAAGGTCAGGGAAAGTGCGGGACCCTTAATGAATCGGGGAGGCAACATAGTGACAGATGATGTGGAAAAAGCTGAAGTACTCAATGCTTTTTTTGCCTCAGTCTTCACAGACAAGGACAGCTCACAGACTGCTGTCCTGGGCAACACAGTATGGGGAGGAGGTCAGCAGCCCTCAATGGTGAAAGAACAGGTTAAAGACTATTTAGAAAAGCTGCACATACACGAATCCATGGGTCCAGATCTATTGCATCGGAGGGTGCTGAGGGAATTGGCTGATGTGATTGCAGAACCATTGGCCATTATCTTTGAAAACTCGTGGCAATCGGGGGTAGTCCCGGACAATTGGAAAAAGGCAAATATAGTGCCCATCTTTAAAAAGGGGAAGAAGGAGAACCCAGGGAACTACAGACCGGTCAGCCTCACCTCAGTCCCTGGAAAAATCATAGAGCAAGTCCTCAAGGAAACCATTTTGAAGCACTTGGAGGAGAGGAAGGTGATCAGGAACAGTCAAATGGATTCACCAAGGGCACGTCATGTCTGACCAATCTGATTGCCTTCTATGATGAGATAACTGGCTCTGTGGATATGGGGAAAGCAGTGGATGTGATATATCTTGACTTTAGCAAAGCATTTGATATGGTCCCCCACAGTATTCTTGCCAGCAAGTTAAAAAAGTACGGATTGGACGAATGGAAAGGTGGAGTGACAGACCCAGACCAGTGGGGTACAGGAGTCTGGTCCTATTGGGATCCAGGATGTGGGCGGCGAAGCCCACCCACTGCTAAAGGATCCCCCCCAGCCTAAGGGGGGGTCCACAGGGCCTGGAGACCAAAAAATTACGGGGGACAACTAATAAAAGAACAGGGACAGGAGTGAGGTCAAAGGGTCAAAAGAAGGGAACCTGACGGGGACACCGAGCAGAGAACCCCGGACAGCGCCCACTGCTCCTCGAAGGTGTCAAGGGAGCCAGTGGACGCCACCCAGAGGAACTCTGCCCGGATACGTGAACGAACGGAGGACCGGAAATAGGCCCCACAGTCACAGGAGACTCCATCGGCCAATCTCCTCTCCCTGGTTTTATAGATGGCCAGTTTTGCTAGGGCCAGGAGGAGGTTGACTAGGAGGTCTCGTGACTTTGTGGGGCGATGGATAGGGAGTGCATAAATAAAAAGGTGAGGGGAAAAGTGCAACCAAAATCGTAACAAAATATCCCTGAGGAGCCGGAATAGGGGCTGCAGCCTGGTGCACTCCAGGTAAACATGCGCCAGGGTTTCCCTCACGCCGCAAAAGGGGCAGGTGTCTGGGATAGGGGTAAACCGCGCCAAGTACATGCCTGTGCTCACAGCTCCGTGAAGGAGCCGCCAACTGATGTCCCCGGTGGGCTTCGGGATCAGAGTAGAATAAAGGCTGGCCCACCGGGGCTCCTCACCCTCCAGAGGTGGCAGGAGGTCCCGCCACTTTGTATCGGATCGGGACGCAAGGGTGAGGACATGAAGAACATGGAGCACGAGCGTGTATAGACGTTTCCTTGGCACGGTCCAGAATAGAACCGGCTGCAGATCATGGCGAAGGGACGGGGGGGCGCAATTGGGTCTATGGAGCAGGGGCCCGATGAAACGGTCTGGAGGGCTCGGAGTGGAGGGTGGGCGTGGCGTGCCCTCTCGCAGGACCCGGTCGAGATAGTCCCGAGCAGAGGGCGGCAAAGCGGCCCTCAGCTCCTGAAGCACGCGCCGGGGAGTACGAGGTCTGGATTGCCCCATGCGCTGAGCGAGCGTCAGGGGATCCAGCCAGTCTCCCCGGTTGTAGTCCAGGAGGTCTCTGACTTTGGTCCTGGCAGAAGTCACCAACCTCTGGCACACCATGGGGGACTCCGCCACCTGCACACAGAGCTGGGGGTTGTGTAGCAGGGGCTCCGCGAGGAGATCTGCCCCCACGGTGGCTGCCACGGACCTGGTCACTGAGAACAGTTTCCAGGTCCAGAGGAGGTCCTGGTAGAAGACCGGCAGCTCAGAGAGGTCTCGCGGAAGACCTCTCGGATGGAGACAAAAGAGCTGCTGGTCATATTGGAGCCCTCAGAAGCGGCGCAGGAAGGTGTGTGCCAATACGCTCCATGCCGGACTACCTGCACCATAAAGCAGCCTCTGCAGGGCCTGGAGGCGGAAGACGTGGCCCTGAGCGTGCAAACACTTCAGGCCCTGCCCTCCCTCCTCCAGGGGTAAATGGAAAACCCCCGCAGAGACCCAGTGCAGTCCTGGCCAAAATAACTCCAGAATCAACGTCCGGAGGGTGGTCAGGAAACCCGGGGCCGGGACCAGGGTGTTGAGCCGGTACCAGAGCATGGACAGGACCAGTTGATTGAGCACCAGTGCTCTCCCTCGAAGGGAGAGACACCGGAGCAGTCCTGTCCATTTCCGGAGCCGCTCCGACACCCTGCCCTCTAAATCTAGCCAGATCTCCGGCGGAGACGGATGCGTGGCAGAAAGGTAAATGCCGAGATAGAGCAGCGGACCCGCGCTCCACCGGATGGCCTGAAGCGCGGGTGGGAGGGAGCTCGCCTGCCACTTGTCCCCTACCACCAGGCCACAGCTCTTGACCCAGTTGACCCGGGCGGAGGAGGCTGCCGAATAGATGGTCTGGCAAGCCTCCACCCGCACCAAGTCGCCCGGGTCCTGGACCACGAGGAGCATGTCATCGACGTACGCCGACAGGACCAGCCGCAGCTCCGGCTCCCGCAGCACCAACCCTGCCAACCTCCTACGGAGGAGACAGAGGAAGGGCTCGATCGCCAGAGCATACAGCTGGTCCGAGAGGGGGCACCCTTGATGTACTCCTCGCCCGAAGCTGACCAGTTCGGTCAGGGTCCAATTGAGCCTGACCAAACACTCTGCAGAGGCGTACAGCACCTGGAGAAAACCCACAAATTGGGGCCTGAAGCCAAACGCTCGCAGCGTGCCCAGGAGATACCCGTGGTCCACCCTGTCGAACACCTTCTCCTGATCCAGGGACAGGAGGGCAAATGACAGACCATCCCTACACCCGAGTTCCAAGAGGTCCTGGATCAGATACAAGTTGTTGAAGATGGTGCGGCCCGGGATGGTGTAGGTCTGGTCTGGGTGGATCACGTCTGCCAGCACAGACCCTAGCCGCAGCGAGATGGCCTTCGCTACGACTTTATAGTCCGTGCTGAGGAGCAAGATGGGACGCCAATTCCGTAAATCGCGGAGGTCCCCCTTCTTCGGCAATAAGGCGAGCACGGCTCACCTGCATGAAATAGGGAGGACCCCGCCCGGCAAGGACTCGGCCCAGACAGTGACAAGGTCCAGGCCGAGGACATCCCAAAACACGCGGTAGAACTCCACGGTCAGCCCGTCCATGCCCGGAGATTTATTGGTGGGCATGCGGCAGAGGGCTTCCGAGAACTCGGCCAGAGTGAGAGGCAGCTCCAGCCGGTCTCGGTCGCCTGCACTGACTGTCGGGAGTTCATCCCAGAGCATTCTGCAAGCGTTAGGATCGGTCGGATCCGGGGAGAAAAGGTGTGCGAAGGCGGCCCTGGCCCTCCCGCACATCTCTGCTGGATCCGTGAGGGGGGTACCATCCTCTGCTAGAAGGCAGGTGACATGCTTCTTGGCCCCCCTCTTTTTCTCCAGGGCGTAGAAGAAGCGGGAGCCGCGATCCATCTCCCAAAGGAGGCGGATGCGGGATCGAACAAAGGCACCTCGGGCCCGACGGTCGTCGAGGGTCCGGAGCTCCTCCCGCTTCTCCCGGCATGCTCCACAGAAGGATGGATCACTGGGGCTGGCGGCCAGACGCCTCTCCAGCTCTAAGACCTCCCGTTCCAACGGCCCTATCGCCGCATCCCTCCGTCGGTTGGCGCCCCGGGTGTAGTCACGGCAGAAGAGCCGGGCGCGCACCTTCCCCAGGTCCCACCACCGCTGCGCCGAGGGAAAGCCATGCCGCTGCCCTCGCCAGGCCAGCCAGAACTCCTGGAAGGATGCCACGAAGCACACATCCTCCAACAAGCTATTATTGAAGTGCCAATAGGCCGGCCCTGGCCTCTCCGCTCAGAGAGAGACTGTCACGGATGCCAAATGATGATCTGAAAAAGGGGCCGGCCGGATGCTGGAGGAGTGGGCCCAGGAAAGATGGAAGCGTGACAAATAGATGCGGTCCAACCGGGAGTGGTACGACCGATGGACCTCCACCCGGACAAAAGTGAATGTTGAAACGTCATCCGGGTGGTGGTCGCGCCAGACGTCCACCAGGGAGTGATGTTCGACGATCTCCTGGAGGACGTCCGCGGCGGCCGGGTGCTGCTCGGTCCCCAAGCGGTCCCATTCCTCAAGGGTGGCGTTAAAGTCCCCGCCCAGGACCAGGCACTCGCGAGGATCCAAGGTGCTGAGGAAGGCAGATGCCCGCTGATAGAAAGGCACTCGTTCCTGGCCCGTGTTCGGGGCATAGACATTGACCAAGTTCAGAACCAGCCCCTCCACACGGGCCCAGACGTGCAGCAGGCGGCCCGGCACGACCTCAGCGACCCCCAGCACCTCAGGCCGCAGCCCCGGGGAGAACAGGGTGGCCACCCCAGCCTAGTGGGCGCCGAGGTGGCTAAAATAAACCCCGTCTCCCCACTCCAGCCGCCAGCTAGCCTCGACGGCCGGAGCCGTGTGGGTCTCCTGCAGGAAAAATCACAGAGTACCCCCCCCCGAAGGAAGGAGAGCACCTGGCTCCTGCAGAGACCCATCCTACAGCCCCGGGTGTTTAATGTTGCGAAGATGATCCGTGCCGTGAGGAGGGCTGGGGGGGATCCTCGCTAGCAGAGACACCCACGGCCTCCGTCGGGCTGCGATTAAGGAGTCACGGAAGAGGCGGACCCGTTGGTAGGCCGCGGCGGCCTGCCTCCCGGTCCTCTTACCCTCCCCCATGAGGGCCCTCGGGGCCCGGAGGATCTGATGAAAATCCCCCCCATCGCTGGAGTGCAAGCTGTACCTTGTTGCGGGAGCCACGGACATCCTCAAGGAAGTCCCGTAGCTCCTCTCTCAGCGTATGGGGGGGTGGGGTTATTGATCTATGGCTATCCCCCAGCGGGGCCCCTGTCACAGCCCCGTGGCCCACCGAGACGGGCAAGCAGGGGGCAGACCCTCAACGTGGCGTCCGATGGGCTGGCGCCACGTGGCCCGCCTCAGACCCTGGCTCAATGGGGGGCGGCGGAGGGAAAATAGCAGCCCCTGGTGGGTCGGGACAGGGAAAAACAAAGGCCGCTCCTTGGGGGTCATCTTCTGGGATATGGAAGGAGATGGCCCCAGGGGCGGCAATAGCATCATGGGAAGTGGAGGGGACAGGGACGGGGTTGGTGACAGGGGCAGGGTCGGAGTCAGGAATAGGGACAGAGGAAGGGGCGATAGTGGGATCGGGGGCCTCAGCAGCCAGGCCACTGGGTGGGGGGGGTGGCACCTCACAAAGGGGCTCAGGGATTTGCAGGGAGGGAGGTGGGCCCTCGGCGATGCCGGACTCGTGCTCCAAGGCAGATGGTAAGGCCACGGCATCCGTAGGTGGAGAATCAACGATGGAGCCTCTACCTGGAAAGGAGGTCGGCTGTCCCTCAGCCATGAGGGAGTCCCCTGGCGACTCGGGTCCCGGTTGCTTGGCACTGGCCATTGCTTCAAGAGGTTCAGCGGCCGCTAGCGGGGTGCCATCTGCAGCTGGGATGGTGGAAGAGTCCAGGGGCTCCTCGGAGGCGGGAGTGGAAGCAGTGGGTAAGGGGATGGAATACGGGGAAAGGGGGGCCGAGGTGAGGTCGCTCAGATCGAGGCCCGCTGGCAGAGGGTCGTCCTCCCCCTGGGTAACCGGGGTCAGACCCAGGGCCTTGATCTCCTCATAAGTGGAAGGGAGATCACCTTCCACCACCCCAGGGCTCTCCCCTCCTGCACCCGAAGCGACGCTCGCCTTGGTGCATGCAGGGGCTTCAGCTTGTAAGGGGGCGAGAGGGGCTCCATCAGGGGTTTCCATAGGAAGGGACACCGGAGGAGGGGTAGTGATTTCCTCCGATGCTGCCACGTCTTCCCTAGCTGGTAATGGTGGACAAAACCCACCCGGGGGCAAAGCGGAAGGCTCAGCATCAGTTCCCCCCTTCCTGGTCTTCCGGGGGGCTACCGCATCAGATGGAAGGAGCGGAGCTCGAGCCTTCCGCTTGCCCCGCTTCCCCTGCACTAAGGACCAGCCCTCCATGGCATCATCCGGGGGCTGGCTAACAGGAGTTGGGTCAGGGAGCAAGAGCGAAGGCTTAGGGACTCGGGGAGGCAATGGTGGGGCAGCATGTAGGAGGGAGGATTCTCTCTGGGGCATGCCCTCTTCTATGCCCGGCGATATCCCTACCTCACCCTCCTCCACAGGCCCCACCAGATCGCAGGCGGCAGAGGTGGGGCCCTCTCGCTCGTCTAGGCGCACTGGGGGAGATATCCCTTGGGCCCGAGCGGGAGCATTGGTGGACCGGAAAGGAGGAGGGGCGGCTTTGGGCGCCGGGCAGCTAGGGGCGCCGGCGCCCTGCCGGGGCTCGGGGGTCCCGGATGTCCCTCCGTGCTGGGCCAAAGGGCAGTCCCTCCGGACGTGTCCCATCGCCCGGCAGAGGTAGCACCGGGCCTCCCCCGTTGAATAATGTACCCGGTAGCGGGCCCCCTGGTAGGGGACCAAGAAGGACCCCTCAAGCGCCTCACCATCACGTGCCGCCGGCAGCAGTTGTAACTGAACCTGCCGGCAGAACGAGAGGACGTGACAGAGGGCAGGGTCTTTGCAGCCCAATGGGAGAGGGCTGACCACAGATATCGGCCTCCCCAGGGTAGAGAGGGCAGGTAACAGGGCGGCATTTGGAAGGAAGAGAGGGACAGAAGTCAGGACCAGTCGGGCGCCCAGATCTTCTAGCGGCTCCAGGGGGACATACACGCCCCCCACCGCCAGGCCCTTCTCCACCACCTCCTGGGCGGAGGCCTCCGATGCTAGGAAGAAGACTACCTTTCCGTACATCTTGGAGGCCGCTACAATGGCCGTGGGCCCCACCACCCTCGCCAGCACCCGCACGTAGGTCTCCACATGGGGCGAGGCGGGTACCAGGAGGCAACGGACGCCGTGCTTCCTGGTCAAGGTGGGGAAGGGGCCCTGGCCGCTATAGATGGTAGCAGAGTTGGTGGATGGGGGAGATGACGTAGCGGCAGGTGGGGGGGCCACCGCCACCTGGGCGTATACCCTGGGAGCTGGGGGTGGGACACCCATAGAGCTGGTGGTGGGAACAGCAGGGAGGGACGCCGCGGCCTGTTGCGGGGCTGCGGCAGTGGGGGCGCCCCCTGCCATGGAGGGCCTGGCTTTTTTAGCGGGGCCTTTACCCTTCTTCGTGCCCTGGCCCTTCCTGCCGGCTGGGGGGACTCCCCCAGAGTCAGAGGGGGCGAGGGACGTGGCAACAGCGGAGGTCACCTCGTTACCCACAGCTGCCAGCGCTCCAGCACGGGTGGTAGTAGGTGGCTTGGCAGCGGCGATTGAGGTAGAGGCTAGGGGGGGTGATGGTGGGGTGGGTGGAGGAGGGGCAGTAGGGTCTGCCCGAGGGGACTCACTCTCCTCGTCCCCTGCCAGAGTGAGGACGGGGGGAGAGCAAACACTGGAGGGGGGGGTAGGGAAAGGGGAAGCAGGTCGACCACTCCTTCCCGCTATGCTGTAGGCAGGGGAGGAGGGCACCAAAAAAGGGGGAGGGGTGGATGGGGGGGCTATCAAGGGCTAGGGGTCAGTCACCGACTCAGGGAAGGTTTCCGGCTCCTCTTGTTGCACCAAGGAAGGGAGGAGATAACAGCATTGGGGGGTGCAGTGAGACAGAATCAAAACTAAAACGGGGAGGGGTACAAGTGCATAGGAGGGGACATGGGCACACGAGGGGAGGGACTAATCAGGGCAAGAGGACCGCAGGGGGAAGGGAGCAGCCAGGTGGGAAATGGGGCAGAGGAACCACGGGGCTAGCTTCAGAGGCTGGGGCGGGTCAAACAAAGGCTGCAGAGGGAAAGGGCGGGGCAGGCAAACAAACTGGAGCTACCCGGTAGCGAGGGGCTGGGGCAAGGGGGAGAGGCAAAAGGCAGCAAGGGGCAAATAGGTAGGCAGCAGGGGCAAAGCTGGGGGCTTGTTGCAGGGGGCTTGTTGCAGGGGGGAAGGGGGTCAGTCAAAAAAGGGGGGGTACGTGCACCCACGTGCGCTTGCAACAAAAAGAAAGTCCTTGGAAGCTGGCTGCTGTATCAGGCCCAATGGTGGTAACAGGGCGTAGCAAGCCTAGGTGAGCAGCTGAAATCTCAGAGGCAGGAGCTTGAGGTAGATGGTAAGTAGCCAGTGCGGGTGGTGGAGGGGGCAACGATGATGGTCGTGGTGGGGGTCGGGGGGGACACAGACGGACCAGGGGGCAGGCTCCATGCCACACCCCCTGTGTCCCACAAACACAGTCTAGACCCCCACCACAAGAGCACAGTTCAAAAGTTACTCAGTCCGGGAGAATCTCCTCCACGGTGGTCTGTTCTTACACGCTCCCCTACTGGCAGATGGTCTCTTCTCCTTCTCTTCCTCCTCGGGGCTCCAGCAGCTCCCAGCAGCAAACACAGCAGCTTTAGGCGGCAGTCTGGTGGCCAGCAGGGAGGATTCCTCTCAGGTGGTGGTCGATGGTGGTGGTGGTGTCCTCAGCAGCAGGAGCAATGGCTGGCTCCCTCCCTCCCCTCCTCCGGGGAGTGGGCCAGCAGCCCCCTCCCCCGCAAGGGGCTGTAACTGGAGCAGCAGCACCCAAGGGGGGGGGGGTGTCTAGCAGCCAGCCGGCAAGCAGGTAGCAGAGATGCGGGGGGGGGGGGGGGGGGGCGCGGGGGTTAGTCCAGCCAGGGGAGTAGCTGGAGCAGCAGCAACAGACGGCAGTTGTAGGGAAAACCCAGGGCCTAGAAGCAGGAGGAGCAGCTCTCTACCTCTCTTCCTCCAGGCCAGTGGGGTACAGGAGTCTGTTCGAAGGCAAACACCCTGGCCACTAGCTGAACAGTTTTCTGTTCCCTGAGTGACCAGAGAAGGGGTTTCACTAGAGTAATCAGGAACCTGCTAGAACCAGTTAAGGCAGGCAGGCTAATTAGGACACCTGGAGCCAATTAAGAAGCTGCTAGAATCAATTAAGGCAGGCTAATCAGGACACCTGGGTTTTAAAAAGGAGCTCACTTCAGTTTGTGGTGTAAGTGTGAGGAACTGGGTGCAAGGAGCTGAGAGTGAGAGCTGCTGGAGGACTGAGGAGCACAAGCGTTATCAGACACTAGGAGGAAGGTCCTGTGGTGAGAATAAGGAAGGTGGTTGGAGGAGGCCATGGGGAAGTAGCCCAGGGAATTGTAGCTGTCATGCAGCTGTTACAGGAGGCACTATAGACAGCTGCAGTCCACAGGGCCCTGGGCTGGAACCCGGAGTAGAGGGTGGGCCTGGGTTCCCCCCAAACCTCCCAATTGACCTGGACTGTGGGTTCTTCCAGAGGGGAAGGTCTCTGGGCTGTTCCCCAACCCACATGGTGAATCTCTGAGGCAAGAAAATCTGCCAATAAGTGCAGGACCCACCAAGATAGAGGAGGAACTTTGTCACAGTGGATAGAAAGCTGGCTAGATTGTCAGTCTCAATGGGTAGTGATCAATGGCTTGATGTCTAGTTGGCAGCTGGTATCAAGTGGCGTGCCCCAGGGATTGGTCCTGGGGCTGGTTTTGTTCAACATCTTTATTAATCAGAGGGGTAGCCGTGTTAGTCTGAATCTGTAAAAAGCAACAGAGGGTCCTGTGGCACCTTTGAGACTAACAAAGGTGCCACAGGACCCTCTGTTGCTTATCTTTATTAATGATCTGGATGATGGGATGGATTGCACCCTCAGCAAGTTGGCAGATGACACTTAGCTGGGAGGAGAGGTAGATACGTGGGAGGGTAGGGATAGGGTCCAGAGTGACCTAGACAAATTGAGGATTGGGCCAAAAGAAATCTGATGAGGTTCAACAAGGACAAGTGCAGAGCCCCAAGCAGCCAAACAAAAACAAACAAACAAAAAAGCAGTGATTGCGATCTGTGGCGGCAGTTCAGCGGGAGGTCCTTTGCTCTGAGCAGGAGTGAGAGACCGTCTGCCGAATTGCCACCAAACAGCTGGACATGCTGCCCCTCTCCAAAGTGGCTGCCCCAAGCACCTGCTTGGTAAGCTGGTGCCTGGAGCTGGCCCTGCACAGTGGTGGCAGATGACAGAACAAGGAGCAATGGTCTCAAGTTGCAGTGAGGGAGGTCTAGGGTAGATATTAGGAAACACTATTTCATTAGGAGGGTGGTGAAGTACTGGAATGGGTTACCTAGGGAGGTGGTGGAATCTCCATCCTTAGATGTTTTTAAGGCCCAGCTTGACAAAGCCCTGGCTGGGATGATTTAGTTGGTGTTGGTCCTGCTTTGAGCAGGGGATTGGGCTAGATGACCTCCTGAGGTCTCTTCCAACCCTAATCTTCTATGATTTGCCTAGCAGACCCAAAGGAAAGGGGTTTGGCTAGAGGGGTGGAGAGTGCGAACCAGGGATGGGCAAGGTGGGATGTAGTCTAGGGGAGTGGCAGGAAGGTTTGGAGTTGCCCAGCCCTTCGCTGCTGGAGATAGGGCCCTGAACTGGAACTCAGAGTAGAGTAGGGTAACCAGGCGTCCCGATAAAATTGGGACTGTCCCGATATTTAGGCGTTTGTCCCGCATCCTGATCGATCTTCGGTTGGGACGCTGTGCTCCGCCTATTTTTTTTTTTTCCTCCGCCGGCAGGACTCGGCTGTTCTTGGCTTTTTTTCCCCTCCCCTCTCCTCTGACTGCTGGTAGCACTCGGCTGTTCTTGGTTGTTGTTTTTTTCCCCTCTCCTGAAAACCAGAGGCTCCCCCACTGTAAACTGATCCACACATTGCTACCAGTCTGGACCCAGCTAGACTTGCATGTCAGAATGCTGAGTGAAAGGAAAAGTTATGCCGAGTGGTTGTTACTTCTCTGCTCGTCATTATGGTGATGAGCATGGTGTAAATACCTAGACGCTGGAGGTATGCATAACTAAGGGAGGGTGCATAATCTCCTCTGACTGCCGGCAGCACTGGGCCACAGTAGGGAATTGGGAGAGGGAGCTGTTTGTGTCATTACACCGGCAGCACTTGGCTTTTTTTTTTTTTTCTCCGCCAGTGACCCCCCACCCCCTTGTGTCCCGATATTTTCTTCCTCTCATCTGGTCACCCTAGAGTAGAGGGTGGGTCTGGGTGCCCCCACCAGCCACTCAATGAGTGGCCCAATCTGGGCAGTGACTTTGAAGACTGTCCGGGACCATTCGTCCCAGTCACCGAGGCAGTATCTCAGCAAGGGCAGAGGACTTAAGGACTGCCTGGGACACTGTGGAGACTTTGCTAGAACCTCGGAAGGCATGGACAATTGTGACTTAGCCAGAGGACTAACCCATGAAGATGAGGCGCTGCAGCTCCTGAGGAGCAAGAGAGGGGCTGCAGAGTGATGAAGCGACACCACAGGCCAAGGAACCGCAAGAAGAGGATGTCAGGCTGAAAAATCTAATCCCTGGATTGGCTTTGAGGACACAGGTGCCAACATTCCAAAGTGCCGGGGAGTGCTCAACCCCCGGCTCTGCCGCAGGCCCTGCCCCCACTCCACCCCTTCCCCCAAGGCCCCACTCCTGCCTCTTCCTGCCTCTGCTCCACCCCAACCCGCCTCTTTCCCCCCAGTTCCGCCCCCTCCCCCTGCTCTCCTACGACGCTCGTCTCTTTCTCCCCTCTCACGGACTCAGGAGTTCTTCGTCTGCTCTCCTCATCTAACCCCTCCACTTACCTCATGACCAGTGATGAGCTGCCAAAATCTTAACAACTGGTTCCCTCCTCACCCCACGAGGGGGTCGTGACCCGCCCCCGCCCCCCGGGACTCCTGCCCAATCCAATCCCCTGCATTCCTTGACGCCCCCCCCGGGACCCCTGCCCCATCCACCCCCCTTCCCTGTCCCCTGACTGCCCCCCACCGCCCCATCCAATCCCTCCTCTCATTCCTGATGGCCCCCCGGGACCCCTGCCCAATCCAGTCCCCCTGTTCCCCGCCCTCTGATTGCCCCGACCCCATCCACCCCACCATGCCCCCAAACTCCCCTACCCTCTATCCAACACCCCCTCCCTGCTCCCTGCCTCCTTACCGCGCTGCCTGGAGGTGGCTAGTGGCGCTACAGCTGGCCGCTCAGCTGGAGCTGGGCCATGCCGTCACCGCGCAGCGCCTGGAGCACCGGGTCAGGCTGAGCTCGCCGCCCAGAGCATGCGTCAGCAGTGGGGCGAACTGAAGCTGCGGGGGAGGGGGAAAACAGCCGGGGACTAGCCTCCCCGGCTGGGAGCTCAGGGGCCAGGCAGGAGAGTCTCATGGGCCACAGTAGTGGGTGCCCACCCCGCCCCGCCCCTAAGAGCCAGAGGGACCTGCCGGGGGGTGAGGTGGGGAGTCCCGGCGGTGCTTACCTGGGGCGGCTCCCGGGAAGCATCCAGCAGGTCCCTCTGACTCCTAGGGGCGGGGTAGCGTAACTATAGGGGGGGAGCAGGGGGGTTACCTGCCATGGCATGGGCGGCCGTCCTCGCGCCCCCCCCAGCCCCAGTTCACCTCTGCTCCGTCTCCACCTCCCTGGGCCTGAGCACGAAGCCACCGCTTGCTTCTCAGCCCTCCCAGGCTTCCTGCGCGAACAGCTGATTCGTGGGAAGCGGGAGGGTGGGGAGTAGAAGCAGGGCGGAGTGTTCAGGGGAGGAGGAGGAGGCGGAGCAGAGGTGAGCTGGGGCGGGGCGGGGAGCTGCCGGAGCTCACAGAGTCGGCGCCTAAGGCACCACTTTAAATTTAGAAGCCCTTTTAGAACCGGTTGGACAACCGGTTCTAAAAGGGCTTCTAAATTTAAACAACCAGTTCCTGCGAACCAGTGCGAACCGGCTCCAGCTCATCACTGCTCATGACCCCATCCCATCCTCTTCCCTGATCTCCCACATGCCCACTCATCCTCTGCTTTACTCCTCTCAGTAACCTCTCACTCTCCTCCCTCACGATACAAACATACTTTAGTCTTAAAAACCCACCTTGGCCTTGCTTCTCCAGCTATTGCCCCATCTCCTTTCATCTCTACACTCCTTGAACATGGTCTGCAATCCCTGCCTGGAGTTTCTCTCCTCCAATCTCATACTAGACCCTCCCCCATCTGGCTTCTGCCCCTTGCACTCCACTGAAACTGCTCTCACTGAAGTCTCTAATGACCTTCCTAGCCAAAGCTCAGACGCAGTCCTCCAGCCTCACCCTTCCTGATCTGTCAACCAGCTTTGACACAGTCAGCCATGCTTTTCCTCTTGAAATATTGTCCTCCCTTGGCTTCTGTGACTCTGTCCTCCCTGGTTCTCCTCCTGCCTCTCTAATCGCTCCTGGAGGATCCTCCTCATCCCCCCCCCACACAGCTCTCTGTGGGGCTCCACAGACTCTGGTCCCCTTCTCCTCCCCCTCTGCACCGCAAGTCTGGGTAATATCATCACAAATACAAATTCAACGATCATCCCTACACTGACCACTTGCAGATCTACCTCTGCTCCAGACTTGTCTCCTTCTGGGTAAACTAACCTCTCAGCCTCTCTGTGACATCTCCTCGTGGATGTTTAGCTGTCAGCTCAAGCTCAACATGGCTAAAACAGAGCTCTGACCCTCCCCCAAACCCTCCTTGCCACCTTCTTTCTCCCTTACTGGGGACAACAGCATCATCCTACCTAACACTCAGGCCCTGGGCGTCATCAACTCCAACCTCTCTCTAGGGCCTCAGATCCAGGGTAAGTTGAAATCTTGCTGATTCTTTCTGCGGAACATCTCTCCCTTTCTTCTGTAACGCCACAGCTAAAAGTCTGATCAACATTCCGTGCCTCGATGACTGCAACATCCTCCTCTCTGGCACTGACAAATGCAACCTTGCCCCTTCAGAATGCTACTGCAATGATCATTCTCTTACCTTATTGCTTTGATCATGTCATTCCTTTCTTTGCATACCTCCATTGGCTCCCCCTTCTCTAATGCATCAAACACAAGCAGCTTGTCTTCTTTCAATGTCCACCCCACCTATCATTTCTCATTTGCTATGGAACACTCAACACTCCCCTTCAGTCGGTCCGTGATGCGAGCCTCCCTTGCCCAATGATGTTAAGTTTATGAACACGCGTCTACGGGCTTTCTCTCCGGCTGTTCATGCGTGGGAGGAGCTCCCCATAAACATCCATAAAACTACTCATGGTCTATCCCTTTCTGGGGTGCAATCCAGACCAGCAAGGGGCTGTGTCATCACCTGCCCTGCAACCTTGGGTGCCTCACAGTGCTTTGCTGCTGTAGCTCCCAACCTGGGCCATTCCCAACCAGCCTACCAGAAAGCCGGCCACACCCTGCATGTCTGTGTGCTAGATAATCCTGGTTCAGAAGCTCTGAGCACAGCAGTCTTTCTACAGCCGCACTCTGGCTTCCACCAGCCTTGGCTAGTACTTGCAGAGTGACCCCAACACCCTCCCAGTCCCAATTTTTCCCAAACCACATGCTCTGCAATGTCCAGCCCTCCCCTGGACAGTTCAGAGCAATAATATGGTTTGTGTGTTCCAAATACACCCTTCCCTCTAAACACTGCACTGAGTTGGTTTTATAGTAAAATAAATCTGACAACAGGACATAGGGTAAGCAATGCCAAGTAACATGAATAAAGTTAGGGCAGGTTATAAGCAAATACAAGTGAAAACATGCATCTAAAATACTAAAACATACTCTAGCAAGGAGGGCTGGTGCAAGGAAGTTTCGCGCCCTAGGCGAAACTTCCACCTTGAGCCCCACCCAGCCCTGCGGCAGCTCCCCGGCCCCCCCTCCACCCTGAGGTGCCCCCCCCCCACGGCAGCTCCCCCCCCCGGGGAGCTGTGCAGCAGCTCCCCGCCTCTGCTCCGCCTCCTCCCCGAGCACGTCACCCCCCCGCTCTAATTCTCCTCCCCTCCCAGGCTTGTGGCGGCAAACAGCCAATTGGTGCCGCAAGCCTGGGAGGTGGGAGAAGTGGAGCAGCGACGGCGTGCTCGGGGAGGGGGCGTAGCAGAGGTGGGGTGGGGAGCCCTGCGGCAGCTCCCCCCCCCCCCCGCCCTGAGGCACCCCCGCAACAGCTCCCCACCCCCACGGCCTGGGAAGCCGTGCGGCATCTCCCCACCCCAGCTCACCTCTGCTCCGCCTCCTCCCCGAGCACGCTGCCCCCGCTCTAATTCTCCTCCCAGGCTTGCGGCACCAAACAGCTGATTGGCACTGCAAGCCTGGGAGGCGGGAGAAGTGGAGCGGCGACCGCGTGCTTGGAGAGGAACGCTGTAAAAAAAAAGTTGGGGGCACCGCTTTTTGGTGCCCCCAAATCTTGGCGCCCTAGGCAACTGCCTAGTTCGCCTTAATGGTAGCACCGGTCCTGTTAGCAAGATACAACCGTTGCTCAAGACTGTTTTTCTCACCCATCATTCTTCTTCCCAGCAATGGCTGACATTCCCTCAGTCAGGCCCTTCTACAAACGCACAAGGTGCTGGCTTCCCTTGTCTTCCTAGGTGAAAGATCTTTGCCTGAGCAGGTTTCTTACCTATAGTCAGTTCCAGAGACTTAACATAAGAATAACATAAGAACATAAGAATGGCCATACTGGGTCAGACCAAGGGTCCATCCAACCCAGTATCCTGTCTACCGACAGTGGCCAATGCCAGGTGCCTAGAAGGAGTGAACCTAACAGGTAATGATCAAGTGATTTCTCTCCTGCCATCCATCTCCACCCTCTGACAAACAGAGGCTAGGGACACCATTCTTTACCCATCTTGGCTAATAGCATTAATGGACTTAACCTCCATGAATTTATCTTGTTCTCTTTTAAACCCCGTTATAGTCCTAGCCTTCATAACCTCCTCAGGTAAGGAATTCCACAGGTTGACTGTGCGCTGTGTGAAGAAGAACTTCCTTTTATTTGTTTTAAACCTGCTGCCCATTAATTTCATTTGGTCGCCCCTAGTTCTTATATTATGAGAACAAGTAAATAACTTTTCCTTATTCACTTTCTCCACATCAGTCATGATTTTATGTTCCTATATCATATCCCCCCCCCCCTTCAGTCTCCTCTTGGCCTTCTCTGAACCTTTTGTAATGCCAGTATATCTTTTTTGAGATGAGGAGACCACATCTATACGCAGTATTCAAGATGTGGGCGTACCATAGATATATATAAGAGCAATAAGATATTCTCCATCTTATTCTCTAACCCTTTAAAAAAGATTCCTAACATCTTGTTTGCTTTTTTGACTGCTGCTGCACACTGCGTGGACGTCTTCAGAGAACTATCCATGATGACTCCAAGATCTCTCTTTTCTGATTAGTTGTAGCTAAATTAGCCCCCATCATATTGTATGTAGAGTTGGGGTTATTTTTTCCAATGTGCATTATTTTACATTTATCCACATTAAATTTTTTACTTCATTTGATTCTACATTTTCTTACACATATAGTGCCACTCTCCCTTCCCTTCCCTTCCCCCCCCCCCCCCCCTGCATAACCTGTTCTGTCTTTCTACTACATTTTGTACCCCGGAATGATTGTGTCCCATTGATTGTCCTCACTCCACCAGGTTTCTGTGATGCCAATTATTATTATCCTCCTTTAACACGAGGCACTCTAGTTCACCCATCTTATTATTTAGACTTCTAGCATTTGTGTACAAGCACTTTAAAAACTTGTCACTGTTTGTCTGCCCTTTTCTGATGTGTCAGATTCTTTTTTATGTGAATGTTTCCTGTCTGATCTGGCCCATACTTTATCTTCTTCCATCCTCTCCTCCTGACTAAAACCTAGAGACGTCTCTGTCTGATCCACGTGCTCCTCTGCAGCAATCAGCTCTCCTAGTTTTAAAACTGCTCTGCAACCTTTTTAATGTTAAGTGCCAGCAGTCTGGATCCACTTTGGTTTAGGGGCAGTCCATCCTTCCTGTATAGACTCCCCCATCCCAAAAGTTTCCCCAGTTCCTAATAAATCTAAATCTCTCCTCCCTACACCATCGTCTCATCCACGCATTGGAATTCTGAAGCTCTGCCTGCCTATCTGCCCCTGCGCGGGGAACTGGAAGCATTTCTGAGAATGCTACCATAGAGGTCCTGGATTTCAGTCTTTTTCCTAGCAGCCTAAATTTGGCCTCCAGGACGTCTCTCCTACCCTTCCCTGTGTCATTGGTACCTACATGTACCACGACCACCAGCTCCTCCCCAACACTACACATAAGTCTATCTAGATGCCTTGAGAGATCCGCTACCTTCGGACCATGCAGACAAGTCACCGTATGGTTCTCCTGGTCATCACAAACCCAGCGATCTCTGTTTCTAATGATCGAATCACCCATTACTAACACCTGCCTTTTCCTAATGACTGGAGTTCCCTCCCCCAGAGAGGTATCCTCAGTGCGAGAGGATACCCCAACATTATCTGGAAGAAGGGTCCCAACTATGGGAAGGTTTCCCTCTGCTCCCATTGACTGCTCTCCTTCCCTGAGCCTTTCATCCTCCTTAACAGTGCTGGGGTTGTCTGACCGGGGGTGGGACAAATCTATAGTGTCTCGGAACGCCTCATCAACATAAGTCTCTGCCTCCCTTAGCTCCTCCAGTTCCGCCACCCTGGCCTCCAAAGCCCGTACGCAGTCTCTGAGGGCCAGGAGCTCCTTGCACCGAATGTACACATATACCACCTGCCCACAGGGCAGGTAATCATTCATGCTATACTGAGCGCAAGAAACAAGATAGCCCCCAATCTCCTACAGCTGCCTAGGTTACTGACAGGGGTTTTTGTTTAAATCAAGAAGTCTTGATTATAGTTTAGTTTAAAGGTTTTAAGGAATGGCAAGTGTACCTCAACCCCTTCCCACTCCCCTTCCAAACTTCCTCTCGAAGCTCCTTGTTAGCGGCCCCTGGTCATTGACTCACTGCTTTATAAAGCCCTGGCCTCCCTGACAGCCCCGCCCCCTGACTAAGGCTCAGCCAATTAACAGAGGCTTCTAGAGTTCAAACCTTGTTTAGAAGCTCACAGCTTTCAAATGTCGGTCACAGCACACGGTCCTTCAAACAAATAAACAGACAGACAAATACAAGCTCAGCACACATCAAGTAACCCCCAAACACAAACACACACTACAGACAGCCACTTACCTCAAGGGTCCTGTATTTGCTTCTCCTTCACCTGGAGAACTCCCTCTTCAGCCCCCACCTCTTGGTTGAAGGACCCATCTTCCCCTGCTTGCAAGAGCTCTGCTCCTTGGGCTCTGGTGATGCCAAAGGTGGCTTCTTTCCTTGCTTATATCTTCCAAAGCTCAATGACCTTGGTTCAAGAGGCAGGATGACCTCATGCTGTTCTTCCCTTCCTGTGGGCTTCCCATCTCCCAGTGTGATTTCTACATAAATGGGGCTTCCATTGTTTTGATTCTATCAGGCTTAATTTACATAGGTGACAGGTAAATAGCTCGCCCACCTCTTGTCTGGGAGGGAACTGTCTCTTCCTTTGTTTGGCCTCACACTTTAAAACATATCAATGAATATCCATAATTCCTCCTAGTGTTAATACAGGCTGTTCACAGTGATATTAATCACCAGTATCTCAGAGGCTTTCAGCAAAGACCCCACTCTGAACACTTGTATAATAGGGTCATATTGTATCCAATCAGCTGATTCAGTTGCTTATCACTTGAGGCTCAGCCCCCCTGTCTGTATAGCCCAGTGAACTTTTGCACTGGAGTCTTCTGAGAAGTAAATCCCAGACCAAGCTTCGCTCTTGCCAGATGTGGGCGCCATGCTGCCTTCCTCCACCCCCCAGCTTGTTAATGTGACTTTACCTCCACCCCTTGTTAGACTGATGACTGTTTACTGCTTATATGTAAATTGAGGTAAACACATTTCTTTCTTTAGGCTAGACCTGCTTAACAACTTGCCTGACCTATCTAGTTCACACACACTTTAGTTATAACTCCAGCATATATGGGTGTCTTCATACCCATCATGTACATACATCATGCAAGAATATTAATGATCAGTGAATTATTAGTTTTCAAATGATAACTCACAAGGCATATTTTGTACAAGATTACTAGCATAGTAGTGCGAGCTGTGAAGACGTGTTCTTAGTGTCACATTGTCCTCCTTCCAGTCCTGCCTCAAAACTCTCCTTTGCTGTGATGCCCAGTTAGGCTGCTGGTGTGCAGAGATCACTGCCCATCACCACCAGTATTGTCTTTTGTTTCTTTGTACTGGCCTGTCTCTCTTCATCTGGTGTCTCTTGTCTTATTCCTAGATTGTAAGCTCTCTGGGGCGGGACAGAGACGGTGTCTTTTTGTTCTGTGTCCATATCGCACCTAGCACAATGAACATAAGAATGGCCATACTATGTCAGTCCAGCTAGCCCAGTAGCCTGTCTTCTGACAGTGGCCAGTGCCAGGTGCTCCAGAGGGAATGAACAGAACAGGTAATCAAGTGATCCATCCACTGTCACCAATTCCCAGCTTCTGGCAAACAGAATGGGGTCCTGGTCCATGACTGGGGGACCTAGGTACTACAACCATACAAATAATAGATAAAAATCAAACTGGTGATTAGTCACCCAGGAGAACAGAACTGTCCATTGGTTGTAGGGAATGATGCAAACCCAGAGGACAATGCCCAGACCTGAAGGCAGCTCTGTGCTGTGCTGAGGGCCCAGGCCTGGCTCAGAGACCTGGGTGCTCTGGGTAAGGGCCAAATGACAAACTGGAATGTAAGGTTTGCAATCAAAGCTTTAATCATTTCAGATCCAAATGTCAGACTGAGGGAGAGTGGCTGCATGGAGGCACCATCTCCCCTCGGCACAGGTGCCAAGTTCCCACCCACTGCTCTCCAGACAGCAGAGATATCAGCCACATCCTCTCCTCATAGCAGCAGTTCTGTCACTTCAGGAATTGGGGCGGGAGCAGGGAGGGAATCCCTGGCCTGCGAGCCGTGCAGTGACTGCTTAAGAGGGATGCAGTCTAGAGAACTTCCAGGAGCCCAGTCACACCAGGGTGCTGGTACAGTGGGCCCGGGGAGAGCAAAGTGTGTCCAGCAGGAAGATGCAGACACCTCCTCCTATGTACTCATTGTGTGGCAGTTTAGACAGCCACAGCATAGCAAGGGTTAAAGCTGCATTAGAAAATCAGAATTATGATGCGCTGTGTCGTCATATTCAAGGTTTTTCATTCACACCAAACCTGCTGCTCCCCACCCCCTGGCATGGTCAGTTTCCATTGAGTGGATGGTTGTGGTTGATCCACAGCAGAACAGGTCTCCGGGGCAGGAGGGAATTTGCCCCTTTTGACTGACACTGACACACACACACACACACACCCCCCCCCCCAGGAGGGCCAGGGACTTGCGTTATGGACTTCAGTCTGTGGGGAGGAAGATGCCACTCTGTGGGCACAGGGCTTGCAGGCTGACAAGCGTATGCCAGCTGAGATCTCCTGCTTCTGGGGCAGAGAGAGAGACACACAGAGAGTTCACTGTGGATTGAGGTGGGGCAGGGAGCTGGAAGGCAGGCAGCAGGCGGTCTACCATGGGCTAAACTTCAGGATGATGGACTCTCCATCCTGAGGCTGGTAGTCAGAGATGCCTACAAAACAAGACAGCAGAGCACAAGTCCATGAGTCAGAAGGAGCAGCCTGGGCACAGATTAAGGAATTCATGCAGCACAGCTGAATTAGGAGCAAGAGCCACTACCTCAGAGACAGTCGGCTTCCTCGGGGTTTGGTACCATTCCTCATGCAGGAGGCACTGAGAATGATTTCCTGGGTGTTGGCTCATGTGCTTGGAGGATCTGCCTAAGGTGCTTATCCACCACTTCACTGTAGTGTCTGATACCTCACAATATCGAATGTATTTATGCTCCCATCACCCTGCAAGGCAGGGCTGTGCTATTATCCCCATTGTACAGGTGAGGAACTGAAGCACAGAGCAAGTGAGTAACCAGCCCAAGAGAACTGAACCCTTGTCTCCCAAGTCCTAGCCTAGTGCTCTAACCATTGGACCATCCTTCTTGATGAGATGGAGCCCAGAGCAGTAGCTGAGCCCCAAAGGGGCGACATCATGGAGTTGTGATGTTGCACTCCATATGTTATGGAAATATGCTTATGAGGTATCATTACAAAGCTTTTAATCTATTGACTGTGTTCATCCTATTTGTATCTGAAGCTAGAAATATGAAGTATTACTCTGAAGTCTTATTGTAATTATGCAAAGTGTGGGCCATTAATGGTGGCTTGGAATCTTGATGGCTCCCATTAAGTAGGACACTTGGTTGTGAATTGCTCTGTTTACGTATAAGCCTTCCTGGGGCTCTGCGGGGCTAGACCCCAGGTCTGCGGGAAGGCAGATATCTCCATGCCACTACTTAGCAGCCATGATAGAGCCCTCACAGCAGGCCAGACTGACAGCTTCTCTTGAAGCTTCTATGCTCCCCTACCAGCCATAGTGACAGACCTGCCACTTGGCTCGCTCTTGGACTCCTGTCCCTTGGCTCTGACTCCTGCTCTGGTTTCTGACCACAGCTCTGACCTTTGGTGCTGTTCCTGGATGCTGACCACCCTGCTCCAACCACTAGGTCTGAATTCCTGAGTCATGTGCTCCTTTATCTTCTCCCAGACCTTTTCTGTGCCATCGGCCTACAGCGAGTCTGGCCCACCTTGCTGAGATAATTTGTTAGTCTCTAAGGTGCCACAAGGACTCCTCATTGTTTTTGCTGATACAGACTAACACAGCTACCACTCTGAAACCTATCAGCCTATTTAGGTTCCCCTAAGAGCTATTATTGCATCTCAAGCCACCTGTGTAGCTACCTGTCCCTACACGCCCAGTCTGCTTCACATCTGCCCCTGGGATATAAGCCACTGGTGATGGCAGGCACTATATATACAGGCTTAAGGAGTCCCCTGAAAAGAGCCACTGTCTTCAGTGGGGCAGCCCAGGGGTCTCTGAAGGCGGGATTTGTTGATGATGCATGAGCCAGAATGGAATCCACCTCTCTCCCCAGTGCCGGGCGTGCTGCAGCAGTAACAGCAACCACACTCATCTCTAAAGTGGGCTAATCTGGCTGGGACACAGGGCAGGTCTAGCTTGCAATCCAAGGTGTGACTGCAGCTCAGGCAGACCTATCCTTGCTAGCTTTACCTGCACTAGCATTGCTACAAACAGTGCAGTGTAGCTGCAGTGGCATGAGCTTCAGCACAGGCTCGCCAAGCCAGCCTGGATCCCTGGGTACCTATTCACATTGCTGCCACCCACGGCACTGCATCTACACTGCTCTGTGTAGCAACGCTGCCATGGGTACATCTACCTGAGCTTCAGACAGCACTGACCTACCCACGCATGGAGCCGGATTCCCCATTCCCTGGCACCTCACGTAGCCCTATAACAGCTGTGCACAAAGCCACCAAACCAGATGGCTCAACTTGCCTCCAGCAGCAACTGTGCAGAGGGGTAGGTGACAGCACAAGGTGCTGGACAGTGGGACATCAGACCCACAGAGAGCAGATCTGCCAAGCAAGAGGGTGCCACTTTAAAACCACATTTTAGGCTAGAACTGCACTTTATCATTGCGATTCCTTTGGCAGCTGGAACATAACCCCTTTATGCACCATCTGGAGATACGGGACCAAATCCAGCCCTGAGGGATGCAGCTCTCACTGAAGTAATGGGAATGACACCTGCTTACACCAGCCTGAATTTGGCCCCTAGGGTCTATGTGATGCATGGAAAAGCCTTTCTTGAAGCTGGTCGATCCCTGGAAGAATCCTGCGGCCTAGGAAGAGGGGTGGATCCAGACCAGCAGGTCCATTTCTTACAGCACTCTCCCTTTCCATGCCCCAGAGCTGTACCCCTCTGCCCAGAATTCATTGCCCTTCATAGCCACGTGAGCAAACAGCCCCTGCCCGTGTTCTTTAGAGCAGCTTTTGGTGCATTGCAGCAGCAGCAAATTGACAGAAAATTCCAGGGCTGCCTTGGGGGGGGTAGGGGGGCGGCAAGGGGAGCTGGGGGGCTCCCCAAGCACACACTGACCACGCAAGGTGCCAGACTGCACTGTTTCCCACGTGCTGTTTCCCTCACCTTTCTGAAGACTGGTGGCTGGGGCCTGGAGGAGCTGCCAGTATCTCCGCTCTCCATTGCTGGCTTTCACCCCCATCACTGCAGTTAACAAGGGCCCATGCAGGGTGTTTTGGGTTTCATACCTAGAGTTGAAAGGGAAGGAGAAGAGGGGACATGACCCCCAGGCAGAGCAGAGAGCAGGTTGTTTCTACTTTGGTTCCACTCAGGCAGCAACAGCAGTGTGTCCCCGACATCAGGGCCCTTGCACAGGGACTGATGGGCTAGGAGCATAGTCCTGACCACACATAGCTGCACATGGTGCCAAACCTCCTGTCACAGGGAGGTGCTGGGTGTAGCCCCCATCTATGACTAACTAGCTGCCTTCCCACAGGTGGGATAAAAGACTAACAAGCAGCGCTGCAGACAGGCTCCTGCAGGAGACCCTGGGCCAGAGAACAGAGATGGAAGGGAATTGGCCACACCAGCCGGGGAGAGACCTGGCTGGGGATCCCTGGGGTGCTGGCAGCAGCAGAAGCCCCTGAGGCAGAGGCTTTAGAAGGCGTCAGATGGCAGGGCCTGGTTCACCTATCTGGACTGATGTTGCACTGAGTTTGTGTGAACAATAAATCTCCGCCTTGGAGAAGGGAATGAAATGCTGATATTGGAGGAAGCTTTCCCAATGTGCTGGCTGTTGAATTGGTCTGCCGGCTAGCACAAGAGTGAGGAAACTGAAGCAGATGCCAGGTTTGGGGAGATCCTGTTACTCTCCCTTCAGGATCATCCCACTTGTACAGACCTTCCCCACATACCCAGTAGATCCCTACAGAAACTACAACCTATTCAAGCACAGAGGGGTTGTTTCATAGTGACGGATGTCCCAGAACTGTCGTAAGAATCTGACACCTGGTAACTGTCTGGAATCCCTGAGGGGGCCGGGAAAATCCAGACCAGGTCCAGAAGGCGGACGGGACACTGTATTGTTACTGAACTAACAGCGCTTTGCACCGAAGGGTCTCACAGCACTACACAGCAGGTTGGTGGGTGTGATCATCCCCATATTATGGGAGCGGGGCAGGGGGAACTGAGGCACAGGGAGGGAGAGCAACTTATCCAAGGACACACAGTGAATGAGTGTCAGAGCCAGGAACGGAACCAAGAAGCTCTGCCTTACAGGCCTGGGCCCCGGGCCACTCTTCCTAGCATTAGTCCTGGAGGTGTGCAGGCAGATTCCCTGCTAGCATTGTGGGTGGGCATGCCCTGGACTGCCTCCCCCCGCCCCTTTAGGAGGCGGCGCGCTCCTCTTCCCAGGCCTCCCCATCAGTTTGTTCCCAGCACAAGCAGGAGGCTCTCACGTGAACTGCTCAGGGCCCTGCTCCACAGCGGTTCTCAGCACGTCCTGGAGGGAGGACCCAGAGGGCACTTGGATGGAGTGGTTGTACAGTGTCTCAGGGCTCGGAGGGTGCTCCACAGCCAGCTGAACGGTGATCATCTTGGTCCCCAGAATTACTGTCCTGGATCCTGGGCACTTGGTGTCTAGCTCCAAAGTGTCTGAGAAAGAGGGAGAGGCTGTCCGAAGCACCAATAGTCATGCAGACCCACTGGCATCAACTTTTGTTGGTGCCAGTGGGTGCTCGAGCCCCCCCGGACCTGCCCTGACTCTGCCCCCTCCCTGCCCCTATTGGATCCCCACCCCAAATCCCCACCCTGGCCCCGCCTCTTCCCCAAGTGTGCTGCGTTACTCCTCCTCCCCCCTCCCTCCCAGCTTGCCGCACAAAAAAGCACTGGGAGGGAGGGGGAGAAACAGGACACAGCAGCTGCTCAGGGGAGGATGCGGAGGTGGAGGTGAACTGGGGCGGGTCGGGAAGCTGCCAGTGGGTGCTCCTCACCCACCAATTTTTCTCGGTGGGTGCTCCAGCCGGAGAAAAATTGGTGGGTGCAGAGCACCCACTGGCAGCTCCCCATCCCGCCCCCCCACACACACCTATGCGGCGCCTATGCGCAGACCCCTGTGGGGAGCCCTAGCATGACAACCTGCTACCCTAGTCTTCCCTCTTCTCGGGGCATGTTTGCTGGGCTCCTGGGATTTCTCCACCCTAGCTCCTTTCTTCAAAGGTCCCTACTGCAGTGACTGTAACTCTAGCCTCTCCCCTTCCCTTCCTCTTGGTGGGATCTGCAACTAGGTGTGGGACCCAGGGCTCCCAAACCCTGCCCCTCACTCTAGCATCCCTGTCCTTCCTGTTACCTTGCTCTGCCCGGCACTCCATGGTGGCAATATCCAGGTAGCTCTTGCCATCCAGCACGGGCAGCAGCTGGGACATGATCATGGGGTTCTGGAAGTGACCCTGTTCCAGGCTCCCCAGCAGGGCATCCATGCCTTTGGGACACTCTGGCTTCTTGCTCATCCCGGTGGCGATCAAGAGCTAACAGGAAGGGTTCAGAGGAAGGGAGAGAAGCCTCATTTCAAACAGCTGACCCCCCGTGTCAAAGCCAACTACAGGGGAAAGTGAACCATCTGGCGGGCAACACCCCCTGCAAGGCAGCTACTTCCCTTCACATGAGTTGGGTGGGCGGACACCTGCTCAGTTTGCTCCCACCCGGGGATGGATGTGGGGTCAGGATAAAATTGAGCATGTCACTGTAAGAGGAAGGGCAGGATAGTAACACCTGTAGGGGTGAAGCGTCAGCAGCCTGACACAATTTAACATGTGGGGGAAGAGAGCTGGGGGGCCTGGGGTGGTATTATCCCTGGGGTGAGTGACTGTCCCATGTGTGCCAAACACACTTACAGCTAACTAGGGGGGAGGTGGTTTGAGCATTGGCCTGCTAAATCCAGGGTTGTGAGTTAAATCCTTGAGCATTTAGGGATCTGGGGCAAAAATCTGTCAGGAATGATACTTGGTCCTACTGTGAAGGTAGGGGACTGGACTCAATGACCTTTCATAGCCCCTTCCAGCTCTATGAGATAGATATATCTCCATATAAATAAGCCTGCTCATCATTAAGGCTACAATTTAGTCATAGGTAGTTTTAGTAAAAATCATAGACAGGTCACGGGCAATAAACAAAAATTCACAGCCCATGACTCGTACCATAAATACCCCTGACTAAATATTAGCTAGGGGCCAGGAGGCACTGCTCTGGGCGGGGAAGCTGGGGGGCCACTGCTGGGTGGGGGGCTCACAGGCCAGTGGCACCAGCTGCTGGGGGCCACTGAGCTGCGGCTATTCCCACAGCCCCCGGGATCGCTGTTCAGGTGGTCCCCAGGGCCAGCTGCACCGGCCGCTGCTCAGGTGCTCCCTGGGGCCAGCTGCCCGGGGCTGTTCCAGCAGTGCTGGTGCGGCTGGCTGCTGGGCTGCTCACCCGCCGCTGCTGCGTCCGCCCCTGAGACCGCTGCTGCGGGCCGCCAAACTGCGCCCCTGGGACCGCTGCTCAGGTGGTCCCCGGGGCCAGCTGCTTGGGCAGCCCTGGGTTCAGCCACACTGGCCACTGCAGAAGTCACAAAGGTCACAGAAAGTCATGAAATCCATAATTTCCGCAACCTCTGTGAAAGACACAGAGTCCTATTCATCATCATTCTGCGTGCTTTCCATTAAAGGAGCATTGCCAAATAATGTTGGCCTGGCACTCAGAAAAGATTCAAATAGACTAGGATTTCAATTTCACCCCTGCTCGCCCTATGTTAGAAACTCAGAGAGGCTGGCCATGCGCTAGTGCAGGAGAACCAGGAAGCACAACCGACCAACTAGTTTTTCTATTTGAGCTGAGCCAAGTGCAAAAAGCAAATGAACCAATGAGACAAAACCAAGGCCCTTCCTGCTTGTGGCCCTCACACATTGACTGGCACTTTTTCTCAGAGCGGAATCCGTTAACTCCAGGATCTCCAAATTCCAACATGGGATCATTCTTCCCACTCCAGGATCAGCTGAAATTGTTCTTAATTTCCTGTCCTAAGTTACTGTGCAGTGATGATGGAGATTGCTAAAGAGCAGCTGCTTCCACCCCAGAGAGGACTGCCTTCCAGCAAGGAGTGAGGGTAAGAGATCCCAGAAACCTAGCTAGCCTGGTGATAAAGACTGGATTTGATTTGCTGACCTCTGTCAGTTTTATGGTACTAAATCAGGCAAGGACATTGGGAAAAAATCTACATCAGCCAGATGCTGGTGTAGATCAGGAGTAACTCCACTGAAGCAGAACATCAGTGTGAGACCTGACCCAGGCCCTATGTTTTTAAATGGACAATGTCCCTTTAAGCCAGTTTGTACTCTGTACGGTAAGAAGATGGGGCAGGGCAGAGGTAATGCTGATGGACAAGCAGGTGACTCGGGGTATGTCTACACTGCACACTGAGCCTGGGCTCTGACTCAGATTTGAGCTCAAGCACCCCTTCATCCACACACAAATCAGTCTGACTTTGGTCAGCAAGCACTCAGGGCCCAGTCCTAGGACCCTGCTGGGGGTGGGTCAGCACCCAAGTCCTGCTGCGACTCGGGTCCAAACCCTGTCACTTTGCAGTGTGGAGGGAGCTCAAGCCATAGACACCAGTCAGAAGGTCTGCATAGTGCAGCATGGTCACATTAGCACAGCTGAGATCCGAGTCCAACAACAGTAAACCCAGATTCACAATGCCATGTGGACGTTCAAGCATGGACTTGGAAACACCGAAAGTACACAGCCTGCCTCAGAGCCTGGGTCAGCTGACTTGGGCTCGCAGGATACGTGCTACGGGGCTGACAATAGCTGTGTAGATGTGCAGCTCGGGTTGGAGCTCAGGCTGTCAGACCCAACCCCTTGCCAGGTTTCAGAGCTCGGGTTCCAGCGCAGCCAAATATCCACACTGCCTGCCGGGTGAGCCAAGTCAGCTGACCCAGGCTCTGAGACTCGGTGCCGCGGGTCCTTCTTTGCAGTGTGGATGTCTCACGGGCTTTGTGTGCAGTGCAGACGTATCCTCAGAGGGCTCCCCCAGAACAAAGGGCTATGCTACGGGAAGCTGGCAATGCTGGGATCCTGCAAGCCACGCAGGAGGAGGACGTGCTCCAGAGACCCGCTCTCCCCACCTGCACGGCCAGTGGGCTACTGAAGATGTTGCCGAAGGTGCCCTTGGTGGTCTGAGCCTGGAGAATCCTGTCCGTCACTCTCTGGACAGCGAGGCTGATCGCTGCCACTAGCCTGGGCTCGTAGAGGTTGGCCTGCTCCAGGCAGGCGAAGGCCAAGCCTGCCATGGCCTTGGTGTCTGTGTGAGGAAGAGCAGGAGAAGGGGTTACGAAGAGAACCACCCCATGCCCAAGCGACTTCAGTGGAGGTACGGCCCTGTGTGGCTGGAGCACGGAGCTGAGAATGGGAGAAACCAAACCCCTCTCGGAGGGAGCTGACTTGCATGTACCTCCCAAGGGAGATGCAAAGGCTGTGCTATCTCCAGTCAGGGCAGGAAGGCCGGCTAGCCTGGGGAGCTGGCACAGAGGACCATGCCAACAAGCACGTACCCACGGAGAGCTTGCCGCCATGCGTGAACTTGTTGTGCTTCTCAGCATTCAGGAGCTTCTGGATCACATGGGTGTCGATCTTCTTGCCATGGACACACAGGGCCAAGACCCCCAGGCTGTACTGGTAGTAACTGGTGATGGGGCGGCCGTTCCCTTTGAAAGCTGTAAGCAGGAGAAAGGAATCAGGATGAGCTCCCCTCCCCCAGCACAAGCCATCCCTCCCCCTCCATGTCCCGGGATTCTGCACCAGGGACTTTCCTCATCGCACCCCATTGGATGGAACTAATACAGCAAGCTTGTAATCCAAGCCACTGCCCCCACTTCTGATCCTTACCCGGTGCATACTGAGTTGGGGGTGGGGGTGGACAGATGCTTCCTGGTGTTCCCAGTGTGGCTCTTTGTTATGAATGGCTCAGGAGGGATATTGCCACTGGGCCTGAGCTGTGAGCAAAGAACTAGTGTTCCACTGACCCCCGTTCTCTGGCAGGGACATTGAGCTGGGAAGCGTCCCAGAGATGCTGCACGCCACCCCAGGCAGCTTCCTGCCACTCTCTGCAGTAGCCCTCAGTGCCAGCCCCGAGCAGTGCCCTCTTACCTATCTGCTCCTTCTCCTTGTGCAGATGGTACTTCAACCGGGTCACCAGCTGCCTCCCCATGAGCGTCTCCATGTCTTGGCAGGCAGCCCGCAGTGCTAGGAGGTACAGAGCCAGGCGGCCCGTGTTGGGCTGCTTCTGTTGGCCACCTGCTACGGAGCTGAGGTGACAACACAAGTCAAATACTCACCACCTGGCTCCTCCTTCCCACACGTGCCCCCAGCCCTCCCGCCTCCCCCACCCCCCGGCTGAGGGGAGTTGTGTCCCCAGGGGCAGCAAACACCAGCACTGGGACAGCGGCGTCTCTGAAGATCCTTAGCAAAGTTTGGGGCCTGACTGACCATAGCCTTTTGTGTACCTGACAGGAGCCCGTAAATGCATCCGGCCCCACGCCAACAGTAAATCAGCAGAGAGCCATGCCTACCCTCACACTGTCTGGGCATCTCCCCTGGAGCTGCTGGGGCACAGGATCTTGGGGCAAGTGTGGGAGGTCACCACACACAAGTGAGCGGAAAGCCAGCCCCTTTGAGAGGAGCCCATGACAGGAATAAGACAGGCTTTGGGGAGGGCAGGGGGAAAGCGTGTTCATCTAGAATGCCTTTGCCCCAAGGGTGCTCCTGCAAGTGGCAAGATACAGAGGGGCCCTGCTCCTTGTTCCACTCTTGATGGTGGGATTTGGGCTCCATTGGCCATACCTGCTGGCACTGGGCTGGAAAACATTCTTCAGTCTCTGGAGGTACTGGGCCTCTTTCTCCAGACTGTGGTCAGCAGAAAGACGAAGGGCCACATACACACTAGGGTTGAGCTCCTCCGTCAGATCCTGGCTGAGTCTCAAGAGCTCCGTGTTCAGGCATTTGATCAGAGCAGAATTTCCCCTGGGGATTTCTTGGATAAAAACAAAGGAAGGAAGAATGGAAGGAGAGGAGAGGAGAGGAAAGTGATCAGGAACAGTCAGCATGGATTCACGAAGGGGAAGTCGTGCCTGACTAACCTAATTGCCTTCTATGATGAGATAACTGGCTCTGTGGATGAGGGGAAAGCAGTGGATGTGTTATTTCTTGACTTTAGCAAAGCTTTTGATACTGTCTCCCACAGTATTCTTGCCACCAAGTTAAAGACGTATGGGCTGGATGAATGGACTGTAAGGTGGATAGAAAGCTGGCTAGATCATCGGGCTCAACGGGTAGTGATCAATGGCTCCATGTCTAGTTGGCAGCCGGTTTCAAGTGGAGTGCCCCAAGGGTCGGTCCTGGGGCCGATTTTGTTTAATATCTTTATTAATGATCTGGAGGATGGTGTGGACTGCACTCTCAGCAAGTTTGCAGATGACACTAAACTAGGAGGCGTGGTAGATACACTAGAGGGTAGGGATCGGATACAGAGGGACCTAGACAAATTAGAGGATTGGGCAAAAAAAAACCTGATGAGGTTCAACAAGGACAAGTGCAGAGTCCTGCACTTAGGACGGAAGAATCCCATGCACTGCTACAGACTAGGGACCGAATGGCTAGGTAGCAGTTCTGCTGAAAAGGACCTAGGGGTCACAGTGGACGAGAAGCTGGATATGAGTCAACAGTGTGCTCTTGTTGCCAAGAAGGCTAACGGCATTTTGGGCTGTATAAGTAGGGGCATTGCCAGCAGATCGAGGAACGTGATCGTTCCCCTTTATTCGACATTGGTGAGGCCTCATCTGGAATACTGTGTCCAGTTTTGGTCCCCACACTACAAGAAGGATGTGGAAAAATTGGAAAGAGTCCAGCGGAGGGCAACAAAAATGATTAGGGGTCTGGAGCACATGACTTATGAGGAGAGGCTGAGAGAACTGGGATTGTTTAGTCTCCAGAAGAGAAGAATGAGGGGGGATTTGATAGCAGCCTTCAACTACCTGAAGGGGGGTTCCAAAGAGGATGGAGCTCGGCTGTTCTCAGTGGTGGCAGATGACAGAACAAGGAGCAATGGTCTCAAGTTGCAGTGGGGGAGGTCCAGGTTGGATATCAGGAAAAACTATTTCACTAGGAGGGTGGTGAAACACTGGAATGCGTTACCTAGGGAGGTGGTGGAGTCTCCTTCCTTGGAGGTTTTTAAGGCCCGGCTTGACAAAGCCCTGGCTGGGATGATTTAGCTGGGAATTGGTCCTGCTTTGAGCAGGGGGTTGGACTAGATGACCTCTTGAGGTCCCTTCCAACTCTGATATTCTATGATTCTATGATTCTATGAAGCCATGGAACAGAGTAAAGGGTAGGCAGCTGTGTGAGAAAAAAGACGGTTACTCACCTTTGTAACTGTTGTTCTTCGAGATGTGTTGCTCATATCCATTCCAATTAGGTGTGTGCACGCTGCGTGCACGATCGCCGGAAGATTTTTACCCTAGTAACACCCGGTGGGTTGGCTGTGGAGCCCCCTGGAGTGGCACGCTTATGGCGCCGGATATATGTCCCTGCCGACCCAGCGCCCCCTCAGTTCCTTCTTGCCGGCTACTCCGACAGAGGGGAAGGAGGGCAGGTTTGGAATGGATATGAGCAACACATCTCGAAGAACAACAGTTACAAAGGTGAGTAACCGTCTTTTCTTCTTCGAGTGCTTGCTCATATCAATTCCAATTACGTGACTCCCAAGCCTTACCTAGGCGGTGGGGTCGGAGTGAGATGTCGCGGAGCGAAGGACCGCTGAACCAAATGCCGCATCATCCCTGGACTGCTGCACTATGGCATAGTGGGAAGCGAAGGTATGTACCGATGACCAAGTCGCTGCCCTACAGATCTCCTGTATGGGCACATGCGCCAGGAAGGCGAAGGACAAAGCTTGAGCCCGAGTGGAGTGGGCGGTCAGGTGTGTAGCTGGGACACCAGCTAAGTCATGGCACACACGGATACATGATGTAATCCAGGACGAGATGTGCTGAGTGGAGACCATCCAATCTGCTACAGATACGAACAGCTGGGTCGTCTTCCTAAAAGGTTTTGTTCGCTCGATGTAAAAGGCGAGGGCCCTGCGAACATCTAGGGAGTGCAGCTGTTCTCGTCGAGAAGCGTGTGGCTTCGGATAAAAGACTGGAAGGAAGATGTCTTGGTTGACATGGAAGACAGACACCACCTTAGGAAGGAAGGTGGGGTGGGGTCGCAGCTGTACCTTGTCCTGGTGGAACACCATATATGGTGGTTCCGATGTGAGTGCCCTGAGCTCAGACACCCGCCTCGCCGAGGTGATAGCTACGAGGAAGGCTGTTTTCCAGGAAAGGTACAGGAGCGAGCAGGTCGCCATGGGCTCGAAGGGGGCACCCATGAGCCTGGAGAGGACCAGGTTAAGATCCTACATAGGGGCTGGCTGTCTAATTCGTGGGAACAGGCGCTCCAATCCCCTGAGAAATCTAGTGACCATGGGACTGGAGAAGATAGAACGCCTGTTCTTATCCGGGCGGAACGCTGAAATAGCTGCCAGGTGCAGTCTGATGGATGATATCGCCAAGCCCTGCTGTTTTAAGGACAAGAGGTAGTCCAAGATGACAGGAACTGACGCCCGTAGGGGGGTCTTATGATTCCGGGCGCACCAGTAAGAAAAACGTTTCCACTTGGCTAAGTATGTGGATCTGGTAGAGGGCTTTCTGCTACCCAAGAGTACCTGCTGAACCAAGTGAGAGCAGCACAGCTCAGATTGATTTAGCCATGCAGCATCCACGCTGTGAGGTGGAGAGACTGTAGGTCGGGATGACAGAACCGTCCGTGGTCTTGAGTGATCAGGTCTGGCCACAGCAGGAGTGGGATGGGAATGTCCACTGACAGCTCGAGGAGAGTGGTATACCAGTGCTGCCTGGGCCACGCCAGGGCGATCAAAATCAGCCGGGCTCTGTCCCTGTGCAGTTTGAGCAGGACCCTGTGAACTAGCGGGAATGGAGGGAAGGCATAGCACAGGTGAGGCTTCCACTGTATTAGGAAGGCATCCGAAAGAGAACCCGGGGAGCGACCTTGGAGAGAGTAGAACACCTGGCATTTCCGATTGTCGCGAGAGGTGAATAGATCTATCAGGGGAAAGCCCCACCTCCGGAAGACAGAATGGATAACATCCGGGCGAACTGACCACTCGTGAGCCAGGAATGATCTGCTGAAGCGGTCCGCTAAGGTGTTCTGGACTCTGGGGAGAAACGACGCCACCAGATGGATCAAGTGGGCTATGCAGAATTCCCACAGACGAGTGGCCTCCTGACAGAGAGGGGGCGACTGGGCTCCCCCTTGCTTGTTGATATAAAACATGGCCGTTGTGTTGTCTGTGAGGATTGCAACGCAACGGCCTTGAATGTGCTGTTGGAACTCTTGACATGCCAGGCGCACTGCTCTGAGTTCCTGTACGTTGATGTCTAGGGATAATTCTCCTGTCGACCATAGTCCCTGTGTACGGAGATTCCCGAGGTGGGCCCCCCATCCCAGGGATGACGCATCTGTGACCAGGGAGACGGAGGGCTGTGGGGCATGAAATGGCACCCCTTCACACACTACCTTGGAGTCCAACCACCAGTCTAGAGAGGCTAATATTCCTGGCGGAATGGTAACCACTGTGTGCAAACTGTCCCGACTTGGTCAGTAAACTGTTGATAGCCAGGCTTGCAGCGGACATAGTTGTAGCCTGGCGTGCCTGGTCACATACATGCAAGATGCCATGTGTCCCAGGAGGCATAGGCATGTTTTCACCGTTGAGGTCAGGAAGGTTTGCAGGCGGCGGTCGACGTTCGCTATGGACTGGAAGCGCGTGTCCGGGCTAGGCCAGAGTCTAAGATTGCTCCTATGAATTCTATTCTCTAGGTTGGTACCAGAGTAGATTTCGCGACGTTGAGCAGTAGGCCTAGTCGATTGAACATGGTCATGTTGGTCTGAACATGAGACTCTGGAGCGACCTCAAATAAGCCAGTCGTTGAGATACGGGAACACTTGAATCTGTTGTCGACGAAGGGAAGCAGCTACAATTGCCATGCACTTTGTAAACACCCTGGGGGCCATGAAAAGGCCGAAAGGGAGGACGGTGAATTGGAAGTGCTGTTGGTTGACCACAAAGCGGAGGAAACGCCTGTATGTGTGTGTGTGTGGGGAAATCGCTATGTGGAAGTACGCGTCCTTCATGTCGAGGGTGATCCAGTCTCCAGGATTCAGGGAAGGAATAATGGTCCCCAGGGAAACCATGCGGATCTTCAACTTTACCATGAATTTGTTGAGTACGCGCAGGTCCAGAATGGGCCGTAGCCCCCGTTTTGCCTTGGGGATTAGGAAGTAACAGGAGTAAAACCCCCTGCCCCGCAGTTCTCTTGGAACCTCTTCTATCGCTCCGATAGCCAGGAGCGACTGCACCTCCTGTAGAAGGAGTTGCTCGTGAGAGGGGTCCCTGAAGAGGGACGAGGAGGGAGGGTGGGAAGGCGGGGGACAAAACAAATTGGAGTCGGTATCCACTTTCTACCATGCATAGGACCTAGCGGTCTGATGTTATGTGGGACCATGCAGGGAGGAAATAGGAGAGGCGGTTGGTGAAGGGTGGAAAAGGATCCTGTAAGGAGACTGGTGCTCCGCCCTCGGGCACACCTTCAAAAATTTTGCTTGGGACCCGCCGATGGTTTGGGGGGGCCCTGATTCTGGCCCATCTGAGGGCCAGATTGTCTCCTCCTACTACCCTGGCCACGTCTTCTCGAGAAGTCCTGCCTTGGCCGAGGGGAAGGGTAGAATCTCTGGGGCTGCGGCCTGAAGGGCCTTCTCTGCGTTACCGGCGTATGCATGCCCAGTGAATGCATGATGGCCTGGTTGTCCTTCAAACTCTGCAGCCTTGAGTCTGTCTTTTCAGAGAACAGACCCTGTTGCAACTCTGGTGGTAATCCAGAGACCTGCAGCCATGAGATAAGGCGCATGGCTATGCCCGAGGCCAGGGTCCTAGCCGCCGAGTCCGCTGCGTCCAGAGAGGCTTGTAGGGAGGTTCTGGCCACCTTCTTGCCCTCCTCTACTAGAGCTCCAAATTCTTCTCTGGACTCCTGTGGGACCAACTCTTTGAATTTGGACATAGATACCCACAAATTATAGTCATAACGGCTCAGGAGTGCCTGTTGGTTAGCCACCCTGAGCTGTAAGCCTCCCGCTGAGTACACCTTGCGCCCAAACAAGTCTAGGCGCCTAGTGTCCTTTGACTTAGGCACACGGGCCTGCTGGCCGTGGCATTCCTTTTTGTTGACCGAAGCCATGACAAGGGAGCACGGTTGGGGGTGTGTGTAAAGGAACCCGTATTCCTGAGAGGGAACAAAGTACTTCCTTTCCACGCCCTTGGCCGTCAGTGGAATAGAGGATGGCGACTGCCAGATTGTCCTGGCAGTGGCCTGTATAGTCTGTATGACGGGGAGGGCCACTCGGGACGGTGTCTCCGCCGACAGAATGTCCACCACCGGGTCCTCTACCTCCACCACTTCCTCCACTTGGAGGTTCATATTGCACGCCACTCTGCGGAGCAGTTCCTGGTGGGCGCGGAGGTCCATAGGGGGAGGACCCGTAACTGTAGTGCCCGCCACCGCCTTGGCCGGCGAGGACAAGGAAGATACCCCCGGGGCTAAAGGACCCTGGCTGAGGCCCTCCTGTGGAGGGTCTTGCTGTTCAAGGTCCGTCATGTTAGCAGAGTGGGCCTGCAATGGCACTGGAGCAGTTGCCTCAGCATCCCCCCGGGGGGGGGGGCGAGATACCGTGGCCTCTGGTACTCGTGGCTCCGAAGGGGTGGAATGAGAGGCCCTCGAAAGAGTCCCTTGGGCTTGATGGTATGCCCAAGGGGTCCAAAAAGACCACTGTGGGGGTTCCTGGCCTGGGTCCTGGACTTCTTCCAGCCACGGCCTGCATCGCCCTCGCCCTGGTCCTGGGCATGGAATGCCCTCCCCCAGCCACCATGATGACGCAGAAACGGAGCGGGACGGCCAACGCGGTGCCATACGGGACGGTGCCGAGTCCCTTGGTGCCGCGCGGTGCCGAGGACCGGTGGCGTGATGCAGAGCTGTACCGAGATGGTGAACGGTGCCTTCGGTCATAGCGGTACCGAAAGCCTGATCTAGATCTCGATGGAGACCTCCGACGAGATCGGCCCTGAGATCGGCGCCGAGAGTTCAGTCGGTACCGGCCGTACGACGATTCAGACCTCCGTGAGCCTGAGTAGCGGCGCGAGTGCGACAGGCGTCGAGAACGAGATCGCTGCCGGGACTGCGAGTGGTGCCGAGGCGGGTGCCGGGACCACGATCGGGATCGGGACCGGTACTGTCCTGCTTCACTGGGTGACGGAGGTCGCATCAGGGACGGCTTCCCTTTTGACCGGAGTGTCCGCACCGGCGGCTGCTGAAGAACCGGCTCCGTGAGCGCGATCAAATCCTGCACTGTTGAGAAGGTCTCTGGTGTAGAAGGCAGTCCCAGCTCAACCATGGTGCGCCCCGGGGAGCTCACAAGCACCGGACTCGACGGCCCTTGCGGTGCTGGAGTTGACGGTGCAGGAGCTGCTACTTGTCCTATGCGCTCCAGCAATGGACGCGGCTCTGGCTGCGGTGCGGGAGGTGCCGGCGGTTGGTGAGCCGACAAGCTGGAAGCGGCCGGCACTTGTTTGGGATGCTTATTCCTTTGACTCGGAGACAGGGACTGGCGCCGTGGTGGTGGAGGTGCTGTGGAGGTCTGGCGCGTGTCTTTTGATGAGTCTGAACATGGTGCCAGACCAGTCGGTGCCGCAGGGGCACTCCGCACCGACGATGACGGTGCCGGGTCCTGCAAAGTGGAAGGGACTGAGCTAAGTGCTGCCTCCATGAGAATCTGCTTCAATCTAAAGTCCCACTCCTTTCTGGTCCTTGGCTTGAAGGCTTTGCAAATGCGGCACTTGTCCGCTTGGTGGAATTCCCCCAGACACCTTAGGCAGGAGTCATGGGGGTCTCCCGTCGGCATCGGCCTCAGGCAAGCCGAGCAGGGTGTGAAACCCGGAGACCCTGGCATGGGCCTAGGCATCGGGCGGGGGGAAAGACCCCACTCCCTTTCAGAAAGAAACTAATCTAATCTAACTACACTAACTACTACAACTGTAAACAACTATTAACAACTACTTATCACTGATGAGAAATATTAACACAAATGAAAGACAAATGCTAGGGAGGGTGGAGAACAGCTAGCTGCGCTCCACAGTTCCAACAACCATCACGGGTGGTAAGAAGGAACTGAGGGGGCGCTGGGTCGGCAGGGGCATATATCCGGCGCCATAAGCGCGCTACTCCATGGGGCGCCTCAGCCGATCCACCGAGTGTTGCTAGGGTAAAAATCTTCCGACGATCGTTCACGTGGTGCGCACACACCTAATTGGAATCAATATGAGAAGCACTCGAAGAAGAAACAGCAAGTCCGTAACACTCAGAGTATCATCCGTAAATCTCAAATTGCTTCACAAAGTGAAGTTCCCCTTTAGGAAACTGAGGCACAGAGAAGGGGAAATGACTTGTCTGAAGTCCCGCAACAAATCATGCAGAGCCAGGAAGAGAACTGAGGTCTCCCAGCAAGGAGACCAGTACCTGTCCGGTGCTTCCCATATATCATGATTAATAAAAGCAGCCTTATAGGAGATGAAATGTTGCTATATTTTCCATTAGCTGCAATTTGGATAATGTGACACAAGTCCAGAAAGGATTAAGCAGCTCACAGGTTAAATTATCCTAATTTTTAACCTTTAGAGACATGTTTAAAAAGTATGTAAATTGTAATTAGGGCCATTTCATGTTAAATAGACTAGAGCTTTGAAAAGCAAATCTGTATGGTTAGAGAATTAGAATTAGAATACTAATTGTGTTTACTTATATCTTGTTAGATGTTAACCATGTAAACAGATGGCTCAGGTTGGGGGCAGGAGGGATAGCTCAGTGGTTTAAGCATTGGCCTGCTAAACTCAGGGTTGAGAGTTCAGTCCATTTAGGGATCTGGGGCAAAAATCTGTCTGGGGATTAGCCCCCCTTTGAGCAGGGGGTTGGACTAGATGACCTCCTGAGGTCCCTTCTAATCCTGATATTCTATGATTCCATAATCTATTGATTCAGAGATCAAAAGGGAATATTAGCATTTAGATGAAACCTATATTTCTCTTTAAAGTTTGTAGTAAACAGTCTATGAGCTGCTTAATGGATAATTACCTTATGCTGATGAACACAACTAGTTACCTGTGTATACATAGGAAATAGGTAATTCTATTTCTAAGCAACTATTCTTCACCCAAGGAATATCTGCTGTCAAGAGGCTATCATAACCTGCCAGTGGTCTATAAAAGAATGCTTGGACCCTGATCCTGTTACCTCAGATCTACTTAAGTTTCATCAGGGGAAGTTTGAGTCCCAAGACTGTGGTTTCCAGTTCCATTCTGGATTGCCCTGATGTTGGATATTGGACATTGGACTATAACCTGATGAACTGATTCTGGAACAAACTCTTTGCAACTCAAAAGCTCACCATCTCTACTATAAAACTGACCTAAGAACTTCATTCATATCTGTATGTGTAATGATCTTTTAACCTATACTCTCTCTCTCTCTCTCTCTTCTTTTTTAATAAATTTTAGTTTAGCTAAGAAGAATTGGCTGTAAGCAGGTATTTGGGTAAGATCTGAAATATTCATTTACCTGGGGGTGTAATATGTCTGGTATTGAACTAGACTCAGCATTAGAAATTTTCCACGACACCAAATGGAATTTGCATGGAAACTGGATGGTGCAGAGGGTTGAGAATGAATAGGCTGATGAATTGTCCACATCTAGGTCACTGGTCCAAATTCATCCCAGGTCAGTAATCACTGATGGCTGCTGCTGCTGCTAGGAAATGAGTTAAGGAGGCTTAGATCGGCCCTTAGGGGGTGGGTGGCTAGGTCTTGGCTGATGTTATCTGACTCCCTGTCAGTACAGAGGCCAAGGTGATGAAAAGCAAGTCTTTTCCTCCCTCTCAGAACTGGCCTGCTGGGTGAAGGATGAGTCTGATGGGTGGGATGGCACAGGGAAGCTTGCCCATGCCGAACTGGTTCTGTGGAGGGGGAGAGGTCTCCAGCATAGCAGAATTCATCAGTCTAGTTTTGCAGCATTTGTGGAAGTGGCACTCCATCCTGCGGCTGCCAGTTCCCATGCACAGCCTGCTCTTCATCCACTCTTCCCCTCCCATTGCTGCACGGTCATGTTATGGCACTATTGTGGGGAAGGAAAGAGGAGGGGGGACATCTGCAGAGGGGAACCATCTCCTTGGTCCCTGCTGTAAGCAGTCAAAGACATTTCTAGCTTCATCCCAACCCAGAGGCAGGCTTGATTACAGCAGAGAGGTACAAAAGACCAGGGAGTGAAAGAGCCAGGAGCCAACAATTCTCGGTGTTGGAGACTGTTATAATAAGCCATAAATCCAATGTCTCTGTTCAATCCATGATATTTAGACCATATCTACACTAGCAAGCTTACAGCGGCACACCTCTACGGATGCAGCAGCGCTGCTGTAAGATTGCTCATGTAGCCACTCTATGCTGATGGGAGAGAACGCTGCTGCTGACATTACAAAACTACCTAAACGAGTGGTGGTAGCAGGGCCGTCCTTAGGATTTATGGGGCCCTATGCAGTATTATTAAGCTGGTGCCCCTATGCCTGACAGCAGCCCAGGCTCGCAGCCTGGCAGGGGGAGGGATGAGGAAGCAGAGGATATCGAGCCGCCTGGCCCACCTCACGGCGGCAGAGTCACAGTTCCCCGCAGAGACCCCCGTACCCTCTCCCTCACACAGAATGTGCAGAGCCAGCGCATTAGGCTCTGTGAATACGGCCCCTGCCTAAGGACACTGCAGCGCGCGCTGGGTGTGTGGGAGCCCACCCGCTCTTACCTGCTGTCATGGGCGGTGGGTGAAGCTGCCACTTGAGGAGACTAGCTCCCCAGCCCACCTCTTCTGCCTGTGACCCTGTCCATACTCCACTCCTGCTCCGCCTCAGGCCCTGCCCCACTCTGCCCAGGCCCTGCCCTCTCCCCACTGTCTCCCTCCTCTCTTCACTCCCCCTCCCCCTTCTCTGCTCACTCCCTTCCAGCCAAATCCCTGAACCCAAATGAAGCAAATGACATTGAAAAAACACTCTTCTGCAATTTCTTTCTAAAGAAATGGAGCGTGTTTTCTACTGCATGCCAGATGGTGAAGACTGGACATGCAGAAGATACCTAATTAAAAACACTAAACTTGGGAATAAAAAATGTCAGCCACGGGTTTTTTGATATACTCTGAAGTTTGTCAAAGATTTATTTGCAAAAACTTTGTAGTAAGGGCAAGTCAGCTGTCCTGCTGAATACAACATTAAATATTATGGAATATATGATGCACTCTTCTCTGTTTGACATTTTCTTAATCAGTATTTCTAAGCTGATTTTATATTTTAAATGTACTCCTAAGCCTTCATAAAGTAATCATTCCAAATTACTACAAATTTAACTCACTGAAACAAAGACATTATTTTAAATTAATCAGTCACAGAGGTTTAGTGTGTTCATAACAATGTTCATTGCTTTTAGAAAAAGGGAACACTAATTTACTTTGTGTGATCTCCATAACAATAGACGTGTTTATGAAATTTCACCCCTGATGGCGTGGCTGATATGATTGATATGATGTGACACCATCATAGGACCTAATCACATCAGCCACGCCATCAGGGGCTCATTCACCTGCACATCTACCAGTGTGATATATGCCATCATGTGCCAGCAATGCCCCTCTGCCATGTACATAGGCAAAACCGGACAGTCTCTATGCAAAAGAATAAATGGACACAAATCTGACATCAGGAATCATAACATTCAAAAACCAGTAGGAAAACACTTCAACCTCTCTGGTCACTCAGTAATAGACTTAAAGGTGGCAATTTTGCAACAGAAAAGCTTCAAAAACAGACTCCAACGAGAAACTGCTGAACTGGAATTAATTTGCAAACTAGATACCATTAACTTGGGCTTGAATAGAGACTGGGAGTGGCTGGGTCATTACACAAATTGAATCTATTTCCCCATGTTAAGAATCCTCACACCTTCTTGTCAACTGTCTGAAATGGGCTATTTTGATTATCACTACAAAACATTTTTTTCTCCTGCTGATAATAGCTCATTTAATTAATTAGCCTCTTAGAGTTGGTATGGCAACTTCCACCTTTTCATGTTCTCTGGATCTATATACACCTCTACCTCGATATAACACTGTCCTCGGGAGCCAAAAAATCTTACCGCATTATAGATGAAACCGCGTTATATCGAACTTGCTTTGATCCACAGGAGTGCGCAGCCCCCCCCCCTCCCCCGGAGCACTGCTTTACCGCGTTATATCCGAATTCGTGTTATATCAGGGTAGAGGTGTATAATTTCTTACTATATGTTCCATTCACTTTTTGAAGTGGGCTGTGGCCCACGAAAGCTTATGCTCAAATAAATGTGTTAGTCTCTAAGGTGCCACAAGTACTCCTGCTCTTTTTGCGGATACAGACTAACACGGCTGCTACTCTGAAACCTTTCACTTTTAAGTTACTAGATCCCCTCCGGAGGAAGACTCACCAGGCTGCAGCAGCTAGCTGTGGGAGCCTGCCTGTGGGATCCTGCAGGAAGGGTGAGAACAGGGAGAGGAAGAGGTGGAAGGGTGGACGCTAAGACCCAGTGGTGCCCCAAATTTTTGGGTGCCCTATGCAGCCTGCATATGCTTAAGGATGGCCCTGGGTGGTAGCTGTGTCAGCAGGAGAAACCCTCCTGTCAGCATAGCGCTGCCTACACCAGGAGTTAGGTTGGTGCACCTGTGTTGCTCAGGGTGTGGATTTTCAGTTATACCAACACTCGTTTGCAGCATAGACCAGGGCTAAGCTTTCATGTAAATGTAACCCAGGCTCAAACAATGGGGCGCTCTGTAGTGGCTGAACCACAGAGAGATTTAAGAGTCTGCGACAGCATTCCTACTCAGAGATCTGGATTTAGCTCAGGCAAGAGGCAGTTATGCCTCTAGCTCTAGAGGGTGCTGGTTCAGTCCCTGTTAACACTAAGTCACTAAGGGTTGGGTTTTTTACATAAAAATATTAAGAGCATAGTCCTTAGGCTGGAATCTAACATTCTGGGTTCAAACTTTTCAGATTCAGAATTGTGCCCTTACCTTAAATTTGAGTCCAAACTCATGGATGGCCTGGAACGGACGGAGCACAGATGCCTGATGCTTTATACAGTCTATGTAAAATCTTATTTAGTAAGCCAGGCTCACTAACAGCCTCACTAACACCTCCTGCAGGTGCTGGAGGCTAACATGAGAGGGAAGGAAACAATGGCTTACCGACAGGGCAACTGGATCCAAATTGGTTGCCCCCTGTGGTCTGGGTTGGGAAGGTCAGTTGCTTTGGTTTCAGCAGGGCTGGAAGGTGCTTTGGGGGGAGAACAAGAAGATATGATCCCTAATAAAGGAAGGCAGCGGCACCAGCTCTGGCTGCACACGGGGCTTTCCTGGGAGACACAGCTGAGATGGACAACTTTGTGGTGGCTGAATCTGATAAACGCTTTCTGTGCTATTTCACATTCTTCAGGGGTCTCCAGCAAAGTCTTGGAACTAAAGCTTTGGGCCTGCTTGACACAGATTCCTGCAATATCCATCTAGGGGAGCCTTATTTCTCTAGTGCCTCTCTCCAGTAGCTGGAGTCTTATTTTACACAGCCTGATTTGAGCCTTGGAAAGCGGGAAGCAGGGTTCCTCCCAGAGAGACTCTGACCTTGGGGCAGCAGGGAGAGAAACCGTCAGTCATGGCCCATGTACAATTAAAAGAATAACTGAAGAGCTGAATGCACCCAAGGAATGTGCCTGCTACGTGACCTCACGGGTATGAAACTAGCATGATACTAATCTAGAGGACTGTTTGACTGAGGGGACCGGGAAGGAGATATGGAGTCTTTTGACTCTAAGCCACCCGTTGGAATCTGGTCCCAAGTGAGCAATGACAAAGTTGGTTCCATCTGGCTGGTGGTCTGCGTGAAATATATTGGGAGTCTTGGACAACTCTGTAGGGGACAAGTGTCCTCACCACTAGGGGGGCATCATAACTGGCACTACTAGGCACCGTGGCTGGCACTCTCAGCTGAGGGGCCAAGGATCAAGAAGACATGGACATAGGTGCCAACTTTCTCCCCGACTCCACCCCATTCCCGCCCCTGGCCCTGCCCCCATTCCAACTCCATTCCAACCCCATCCCCAAAGTCCCTGCCCTAACTCCGCCCCCTCCTTGCCCCTATTGGATCCCTTCCCCAAATCCCCGCCCTGCTCTTCCCCCAGCGTGCCGCATTCCCCCTTCTCCCCCCTCCCTCCCTGCCCCACGAATCAGCTGTGTTGCGGTGCAAGTGCTGGATGGGAGGAGAAGCAGGAAGTGGCGGCAGGCTCGTGGAGGAGGAGGCGAGCTGGAGCAGGGGGGCGGGGCGGGGCCACGGGGAGCTGCCGGTGGGTGCAGAGCACCCACCAATTTTTTTCCGTGGGTGCTTCAGCCCCGGAGCACCCACGGAGTCGGCGCCTATGGACATGGAGACCAAAGGTGAAACCCTGGCCCCTGTTCAGTAATAAAACCCACAATGACTTCAGTGGGGCCAGGCTTTCACCCTACATTCCACTAGAGGAAGGAGGTCCCTCCAGGTCAGGATTTATGCACTGGGAAGGGGGAGATATCCATCGCCGCTGCCCATGCTGCGTCTGCTCTGGGCACAGATAGGCTCCAGGAACCTCAGAGCATTAAATTAACTTTAAAAAACATAGGGTGTGGGGAAGGAGGAGAGGGACATAAAGCAGTGCACTGGTCTCTCCCAATTCAACAGAAGCTGTTTGCTCACACCAAGGGCAGAGCTCGCTCCCACATGTGGCCTAACGTTAGCAATAAAATGCCTTGCATTCCAGTGAAAAAAGGAATGCAACACTAAGGGCTTGGCTACACTTGCGAGTTACAGCGCAATAAAGGAGCCCCAGGCGCACTAGCTCACTACCTATCCACACTGGCAAGGCACATAGAGCACTCTGACTCCGTGGCTACAGCGCTGCTGGTACTCCACCTCAGCGAGAGGAATAACGTTTGCTGCGCCTTAGCTACAACGCCCAGGCGTCAGTGTGAACGAGGTGTTGCATTACTGCGCTCTGATCGGCCTCTGGAAATGTCCCATAATCCCCTTAAATCAAGTGGCCACTCTTGTCATTGTTCTGAACTCTGTAGGAATGCGGAAATGCCCTTTCAAAGCTCCGTTTCTGACAGCCGACATGCAAGCCATTACTGTGGAATGCTGTGTGTGAGAGAGAGGGGCGGGGGGAGGGGGAGGTCTGCTGCTGTCTGAATTTACAAGACAGCATGCTGACATGCTCTCAGCCCCCCAAAACCCCACTCTCTCTCCCCCCACATATACACAACACACTCCCTGTCACACTCCATCCCTCCCCCCATTTGAAAAGCACTTTGCAGCCACTTGCATGCTGGGATAGTTGCCCATAATGCACCACTCCCAATGCCGCCGCAAGTGTTGCAAATGTGGCCACGCCAGTATGCTTGAAGGTGTCAGTGTGGACAGATTGCAGCGCTTTCCCTACTGCGCTCCATGAAGGCTGGTTTAACTCAAAGCGCTCTACATCTGCAAGTGTAGCCATGCCCTGAGCTTATCGTCTGCACTTTTTTTTATCCAGGGCCGTACACAGTGCCCATTGCCATGGTATCTGAGGACCTTTCACCTCCTACAGCTCAGAGGAAAACCATCATCACTCCAGGAAATGGGGAGGAAATAAAAACCAAGTGAGCCAGACACAAGCACCAAAGAGAAACTACTTGGAAGAGAAGCTGAATCAAGTGTATGCATTACTCCCCCAGTGACTGCAGACATGCGGGAATCTAGGGCTGCTCATGGGCAGATCTGGGCTCTGTCAGGGAGTTCAAGCTCGTTCTTAGCCAAGAGAAAAATGCCTAGCATTTATACAATGCTTTCCATCATGAAGAATCCCAAATCATGCCACCCACTAGTGAAAAACAGCCACCTCTGGAGAGGAAGACAGCATCTGTTTCCTAGCATACAGCAAAGCTACACAACAGTTTAAAGCAGGGAGTGATGAATCCTGGCATAAAACCACAAGGGGATTTGGTCAGGACGATATCAGGGCTCACACCCTTGATCTCAACAAAACCGCCTGGACTCTTTAATGCTCAAGAACAGTCAGGAGCTCTGTTATGTCTTGTGACATATGTTCAGCAGCACAAGGACTTCCTAGCATTGCTTCAGTACTGACTTACAGGGAAGAGCACCCCCTACTGCAGCACCAATACTGAGCTGTGGTTTATTTTTAATGGGAAGAAGAGAGGTGCTTCCATCTACCCTGGTCGGGGTCTGCATGTGTTAATCGATGCATGCATGGAGCGGAAGTGGGGAGAAGCAGCGAGTTGCCTTTAAAAGTCTCTCATGGTACAGGAAGAATGTGTGTAGAAAGCTTCTGTACTCACCACAGAGCTGGACTGGGAGGGCCAAGACATGGAGGACGAGAAGGAGCTGCAACATCCTGGGCTCCATATCTGCAGTAGGAGGGAAGGCAGTGGGGAGAGGTGATCAGAGCCCTGGCAGGGAGACCACACACTGATCTGCAGAGCCTGGCGGCTGCAGTGCTGAGCCAATTCCTTTGAAGTCACTGATTAAACCAGGGAAGTGTCGCAACAGGATCCTCTGCTCGGGTTCAGGGGCTAAGTCAGCAGAAAGAGAAAGGACTTTGGCTGAGTGTGAAATGAAGAGAAACCCAGAGAGCCAAAGCTGCAAGGAGCTAGGAGCAGAGATAAGGCGGCGCAACTGCTTTTCTTTCCTGCTTCTTTTTGCGCTCTCCTGGTCATCCGCCCTAAGGGGCAGTCTCCTGTCCTCATACAGATAGTATGTTGGACATCTTAACCAGGCGGGCTGGGGCTTTCAGCCCCTTCTCCTGGGCAAACAACAGCAGAACAACGCAGGGTCGGACAGCCCTGACAAGCAAGTCAGTTTCAAACTGGTGTAACTTCACTAACTTCACGGGAGCTACGCCTGATTTACACAAGTGTGAGGGGAGAGTCCGGCCTACTGAATGCCTGTGAACTGCTAGAGAAGCTCTTGGTGCTGGGTATGAGGGACGTGGAGCTGGGGAGAGGGAAAGAGCTACTTAAACCATTTCCATGTCCCAGAGCTAGGAAACTACTGCATCCCGAGGATGCCCTCCCCCAGCTCTGAATGGGCTAGGACAGACACCTGGAAGTAGCATCAGGAACTAGCAAAAATGGCTGGATCATTCATGGCCACCAATAGCACTGGGGTTATGCACATGCTAAGGGAATATGTAGAGACAGTGCGCTGAATCCTGGCCTCAGTTATGGGATAGAAGTCCAGGGAGCATCTCCGGGTCAGGTGTAACTGACTGCAGCCTTTGGCTCACTATTTAGTTATTAACCCAATGTGATGAAGTGGGGGATTTTCTTGTTTTTTTCTTGTTTTCGGTGGGGTTTCAATGGTTTGCATGCAGAGGGGGTGGGACTCAGTTTCCCTGGGTGTTATTGGTTTAACGAGTTGAGGGGAGAGGGAGTTTGTTGTTACAGAGGACCGGAGAGGGAACTTGGGACCCCAGCCAATGGCCTGGAGGATGGATACCCCAGCGACTGGTGACCTGAGACCCTGACCTGGAGACCCAGCTCAGGAGTTGCAGCCGGTTCTGGCCAGTGGGAGAACAATGGGCTGCAGAGTGAGGACCCAGTGACCTAACCAGCCGGTTCCAGCCAGAGGACAGAAGTGAGGAGAGGAAGCCCCAGTTTACGACCCTGTTTACCTGGAGAGAAGACAATGGACAGAGGTGGGGCTTGGGGCTGGAGAGGGGGAGCAGCTGGGAAGCAGGGGGGCTCTGGGCTGGAGAGGGGGAGCAGGCAGAGCCCACCTGGATGCAGGGAGACTGGGATGTGCTGGGCTGAGGGAGGCCAGGCCTGAGGCCCTGAGAGTTTCGTGCTGTGTTCAACTCTCAATAAACCCTCCTGTTTTACTCTGGCTGGGAGTCACTCTGGTCTAGAGAACAGGGTTGCATCAACCCCTTTGGGGGGTGGAGGCCCCAGGGGTCCAGAACGAGGGGACTCCCTGAGGGGGCCCACGGTGAGAAAAAGGTGTGCTAAGGCTCCAGGAGGTGGTGGGGCTTAACCCTGAGAGAGAGTGGACCCCCGAGAAGGGCTGTCACACGGATAGGGGCACCCCCCCCATGGACCGCACGGGGCCAAGAGTGGGCACGATCTGTGAGTCCGTGACACCCAATAAACCTGAAGTTCAGCCCCACTGACTGTGGATCTGTAGCGTTAAACCCAATCTCTACCCAGATGCACACCCTCTCTGGCCCTTCTGAACAGTCCCCATTCCTCTCACTGGCCTCAGAGCTCATCAGCTGCTGGCAGCTCCGGCAGGCTGATGGACACAGAAGGCTCCTTTTGCTGTCCTCACATCTAGACCCCTAAATCAAGCAGCAGCACAGATTGTGCAGACACTGCTTGTGACCGGCATGTTCCAGAGCACCAGAGCTATGGAACTGCAAACGCTCATAACAGTCAGGCCAGGCCAGTATTCAGCAAGTGACGAGTAACCAGAAGACATGCTAAATGTGTAACAAAGCATGTGCACTGCAAACACCAGCCCTGAGCAGACAGGTGGTCTTTAGGACCCAGAGAGGGACGGAAATCTGCCTGTCTTGCTCGTAAACAAAACGAGCAGGGGGCCAAAGTTACACCCGATAATCGGATCTCCCCTGAAAATCCTGGGCTGCCTGGAGCTCAGACTAAAGCCCGGAGCTAGTCTGCTAGCCTGAGCGGCTCTAAAACTAGTTGCAATAATACAGCAGTTCCCACTGTGTTTGGGGGTCTTTCTGCCCCTGAATGCTTCAATCTTAGGATTTTGGACAGGGGGGTCCCGAAACTAGCTGTTATAAAAGGAGGCTGGCTGGCGTCCTTACCCTGGTTACTTGCTCTGTTGACTGGCTGCCGCACAGAGAGATCCCGGAGGCAGAACAAAGGCTGGCCAAGGCATTGTTTCTCACTCTTGTTTTTCGGTTGTGGTCATGTGACCTCTCCTCCGCTAGTTCAGCTGCTGAAGTCAGCTGTTTGCTGTATTTGCTTCGGGAAGCACAGAGCGAATACAGCTCAGGGCAACAGGAGTTCTGGAATGGAAAACTGGGGCAAGGACCTAATCAAAGCCCCGAATGGGTCAACGCATTGGGTTTGATTATTAATAAAATCAAAGGAAAAAGATTCAAAATAGCCTGAGTTCTAGTCCTGGGTTTAGATTAAGTCTGTTCCCAGATCATTTAGAACTTCACCTAGAATTTAAAAGAAATAACTCTTCCCCATCAGATCAGACCCGAAATTCAGAGTCAATAGGGCCATAACTGCTAGGGTGACCAGACTGCAAATGTGAAAAATCAGGACAGGGGGTGGGGGGTAATAGAAGCCTATATAAGAAAAAGACCCCAAAATTGGGACTGTCCCTATAAAATTGGGACATTTGGTCACCCTAATAACTGCTCAAGTATGTACCCTACCCTAACTCCACTTGAAACCCCGTTTAAGAATTCCCCACACAAGAAAACTCCACTAGGACAACCAGGGCTGTAAAGCAAAACGTTCAAAAGCCAGGAAGTGCCAAAGCCCAGGGTGCATGTGCAACCTTAACTCTGCCCCCTTGTGTGTGTGTGCATCACAACACGGCCTGTCATTCCGTGACCACAGACAGCTATTTCTGCAGGACCCCGGCACATTCAGGGCTTATTCCTACAAGGTGCTGATCGCCCTCAGCTCCCACTGACTTCAATGGGGAGCTGAGGCACTCAGCATCTTGAAAGACAGCACACTTATTGACTAGATTGGACCAGCGCAGAGTGAATGGGGCAGCCATGCTTATTTTTATCCTTTAACGATTGGGCACCTGCCCCACTCATTGCCCACTCTCCAACCTGCACAGACAGCCCAGGTGTGTTCTGTTAGGGTACGTCTACACCAAGTCTCAGAGCCTGGGTCAACTGTTGGGCTCAGGCAGTGAGTCTAAAAATAGCAGGGTAGATCTTTGGGAGCTGGAGTTTGGGTTCTGAGAGCCACCCCTCTTGTGGGGTTTCAGAGCTTGTCATACCTGCAATGCACAGGTCCCCCGAAACCTTTTAAAAGAAGGGCTTTGACACGCAGGGCTGGCCATAAGTGAAAGTCCAAGAGGAAGCCTGGGCAAAAGAGGAGACACTCTCTGCCTGGTAAAAGAGAGATATTTTAATCAACATGGCTTTTGTTCACTGCGGGTCTGAAGAGTGCACCAAATCCGAACTAGACTTGTTCCAAATAGCCCCTACGCAGACCAGCATCGAGAAAAGCATCTACATCGAGGTGCCGCCTCTATCGGCCATTACGGAGTCTGTCCCCACTGACTTTTTTATAGTAGGGAATGGCATTATATGGATTTAAACAACACGCTGCTGTACCTGTGTTGCAAGATTGTAAAAGGAGACTGAACTGAACTCACCAAGGACGCCGAGGTGGGTCTGGTGAATTACCCCGTGGCCTCTATTTTCAGTCAGTTGGATGGTACACTGGGAGACCGCTTCATAAGCCAAAGCAACAACTGTTACCCTTACAGGGCCTTTACAGAATCGGTGCTCAATTACAGCGACAACACCCTCGCCACGCAATTTTCTGCCGGCCTGTTTTACAAAGACACTGCTGGACAACATGAAGAAACAGAGTTGGATGGAGGGAATCTAGGGTTTGTGAGGCGTGCAAAGCTGACGGCCGAGAGCAGAACGGTAGAGCTGCTGGGCCATCTACACAGTGACCTGTTTTTTCAAGAAAAACTTCTGTTGAACAGAGAGGATGTGAAAATTAAACTGACGCGCAGTAAAGACGCTTTCTGTGTAATGGGCAGTGCAGCTGAAGGCTTTAAACTGCGCATTGTATCAGCGTTCCTTTTTGTGAAGAAAGTACAGGTGGCCCCAACTGTCTGTCTGGGGCACGCAGAGGCCCTGCTTACCGCTAATGCTAAATACCCCATGGACCGTGTGGGAATGAAAGTGTTTAGCATCCTCGCGGGCAGCAGGGTCAGTAACCAGGAGAACCTGTTCTTGGGACAAGTATCAGAGGGGTAGCCGTGTTAGTCTGGGTCTGTAAAAAGTTCATCTGTTAGTCTTAAAGGTGCCACAGGACTCTCTGTTGTTCTTGGGACAGTTACCCAAAATGCTTGTCCTAGGGTTTGTGGATAATGATGCCTTTAGCGGAAGTTATGCCAAAAATCCCTTTCATTTTAAACATTACGATATTAATTTTGTGGCCTTGTATGTGGATGGTGAACAGATACTGACCAAGCCTCTGCAACCGGACTTCGAGGCAGGACGCTGCGTGAGAGAATACATGAATCTGGTACAGACGGCTGATAAACACATGAAAGATTATTCTCTGTTAATTGACCATGTGGAGTTTGCACCTTGTTTACCTTTGACCTGTCTCCCGACCAGGAATGCGCCAATCACTATTCACTGATTAAAACCGGGAACCTGAGAGCAGAAATACATTTTGGGAAGGCTTTAACGGTCAGCGTCAATATGATTGTGTATGGGGTTTTTGACAATGTCATAGAGCAGGCCTGCACAACTCGTAAAGCGGCAAGGGCCATATTACTCCAAAGAAAACAACTGAGGACCGAAACCCCCCAAGCGCCGCCAACCCCCCCCCCAGCGCCACCCAGCCCCCCCCCGAAACACAACACCCCCCCCAGCACCGCCCGCCCCACGGAAACAACCCCCCCAGCGCAGCCGAACCCCCCCCCCCCCCGCGCGCCATCTGCCCCGCGGAAACAAACCCTCTTCCCCAGCACCGCCCCACCGAAACAGCAGTATTGAACCTCGGTAATATGTTATAGCGGCCCCTAAGGTAGTATAATTAAGGTAAAAGAAAAATGTCTTTTTGCTAGAAGTAGAATAAGATCTTCCCCCCCACTTTGTAATCGATTGCCCTGTTGAATGAATGAGGTGTGAATGAGGAAGGCGTGTAAGGCAGGCACCTCTGGACAGCTGCAACGCTTGGAGAGGGCAGGGCCAGCTCTAGGATTTTTGCCGCCCCAAGCAAAACAATTTTTGGCCGCCTCCCCTTTCTTTTTCGTGCCCCCAGCCCCACCCCAACTCCACCCCTTCCGAACCCCTTCCCCAAATCCCCAGCACTGCCTCCTCCCCTGGCGTGCCGCATTTCTCCCCCCCCATTGCTTCCTATGGGCCCCCCATGACGTCCTGCCCTAGCTCACCTCCACTCCGCCTGCTCCCCCGGGCATGCCGCCGCTCCGCTTCTCCCCCATCCCTCTCAGGCGAGGGAGGGCGAAGAAGCGGAGCAGCAGCGCTTTCAGGGGAGCAGGCGGAGCAGAGGTAAGCTAGGGTGGGGGGGCGCAGGAAGTAACGGGGGTTAGAGGAACCCACTCCAGCTCACCTCCGCTCCACCACCACCGCCTCCCCCACCGCTCGGCTTCTCCTCCCTCCCAGCCTTGCTGTGCGAAATAGCGGTGGCGGCGCGCTCAGGGGAGCAGGCGGAGTGGAGGCGAGCTGGGGTGGCGGGGGCACTTTTTTCCCATGCCCCGGAGTCGGCACCTATGATGGCCGGCGCCAGAATGCCACCCTTAGAAATGTGCCGCCCCAAGCACCTGCTTGTTTTGCTGGTGCCTGGAGCCGGCCCTGGGAGAGGGGATGGGAGCAAGACCAGATCAGTAGAACAGGTCAGCCACCGACTCACCACTCGCCTCCGCAGCCCCCTTGCCCCGGCTCACCTACTCACCCCCCGCCACTGCCTGCTTGCTCGCCTCCTCAGCCCTCCACCCTCCCGGCTCGCCTCCTCATTCCCTGCCACTGCCCGCTCGCTCACCTACTCAGCCCCCCTCCCTCACCCGCCGCTTGTCTACTCGCCCCCCCCCTCAACCCGTGGGCCGCACAGTGAGCCCATCTACTCAACCCCCGCGGGCCGCACAATGAGCCCCCGCGGGCCGCATGTTGTGCAGGCCTGTCATAGAGATTAATCAGAGGAGAAACGTTCTGTTTGACTATATGTGAACATGGACACCGTGCAACTCTCACGTGTCTTATCAACAGACCCTAACACGAAAAAGAATTTCTTAGATGTGTTCCCTTGCGACTGGCTCCCTGGAGGCAAGCTGTCTCAGAGACCCCTAGGTTTGGTGGTGAACACGCATCCACACAACCAACCTGGTGAACACTGGCTCGCCTTGTATCTGGCGGAGCGTAACCGTGGAGAGTTTTTTCACTCATATGGGCACCTCCCGAACAGTGTGTTGTTTCCTAAAAGCATTATGAAATTTTTAAACAAAAATGCCACAGACATTGTGTTTCACAATAGGCAATTACAAGACCCCTGCTCCGTCGCCTGTGGCTATCACTGCGTGTTTTTCTTACATCATCGTAGCAAGGGTTTATCTTTTGACCAGATTTTAAAATTGTATTCTAACGACTTAGTGCAAAACGACTGGATGGGAATTAATTTTGTAAAAAATAAATTTAAATTCTTGGGCATGCCTAGCCTTGCTCAAAACATGTTTCAACAAGCCCTGATGTGTATCATGCAATGATTTTCATAGCCACGTTACCCAATAAACAGGGCCGGCTCTGGCTTTTTTGCCGCCCCAGGCAAAAAAGCCTCCCGCCCCCCCCCTCCCCCCCTGCCAGTGCAGCAGGGGAGGGCACCGAGCCCGGCCTCGGGCCCGCTCTCCCCGACCGGCCAGAGCGCCGGAGGGAGGGCGGCGAGCCCTGCCGGGGCTCCGCTCTCCCTGGCGGCCAGAGTGCCGGGGGGAGGGCGACGAGCCCTGCTGGGGCTCCGCTCTCCCCGGCGGTGAGCCCGCTGCGGCTCTGCTCTCACCGGCGGCTCGCCGCCCGGGACTCCACTCTCCCCGGCGGCCAGAGTGCCGGGGGGAGGGCGGCGAGCCCGCCGCGGCTCCGCTCTCCCCGGTGGCGAGCCCGCTGCAGCTCTGCTCTCCCCGGCAGCGAGCCGGCCGGGGCTCCGCTCTCCCCAGCGGCCAGAGCGCCGGGGGGAGGGTGGCGAGCCCTGCCGGGGCTCTGCACTCCCCAGCGGCCAGAGCGCCGGGGGGAGGGCGGTGAGCCCGCTGCGGCTCCGCTCTCCCCGGCGGCCGGAGTCGGAGCGCCGCGCCGCCCGCCTCCAGGTGCCGCCCCAAGCACAAGCTTGGTGGGCTGGTGCCTGGAGCCGGCCCTGCCAATAAAGCATCCCAGGTGAGGGGTTTAAAGTCAAGCGTGTCAGAACCATTAACCATGTACACAAAAGCCCCTTTATCGTTCCATAAAGAGATATTTTTATCCTGGCCCAGCTTATTTAGCAATACTAATGCATTTTCTTATAACGCTTATTCATGTTATCCAACACCTCCTGAGCAACAGAGTCTGAGGTCTTTGGTGTTTCTGGGGGTTTGGCAGTCACACTCTGTTCCTGTTCCGGTAGAAACAGACTTATTTTCCCTTTATCCGCATCTCTCTGCTTCACGTACATTAGGTACCTTTGAAGCACGGCGCTGCAAAGTTTAGCCTTTTCGTATTCGGCTAAGTCAGTTCTTTGAAGAACAGACTTCATTTCAGCATCCAGTAAGCGAGTTGCCGTCGTTCTGATATTTTCCTCTGCCGGAGGGGGAGCCCGTAATTGCTCCAACTGGCAGCTGGGCACCAGATACATTTTTCCTGCATACTCCATTATCAATTAGTTAAAAGCCCCGTTATCAGAGGGATAGCAAATTTTAACAGAGGTCCGATAAACCCCCCAGGATGGCTTCACCAGATGCTTCTTTCTTTTAAATGAAATCCTTATATTACACAAAGTTTTTATAAGCATGCGTTTCTTTTTCAGGACACGCACTGGATTCTGTGTTAAAGGTACGTTTCCTTTTAAGGTATTGAGCACTATTTCTGAGATGGCCGCTACTAGATCGTCAGAGGCCGAACACAGTATAGCCCTCCTATGCTGTGGGGATGATTTGCTAAGTAAGGCCCAGGTTTCTCTTCACGCAGCTAGACATGTTTTCGGTCAGCAGCCCCAGCTGTTAAAAAGGGGTCTGCAAATAATTCATCTCTTTTTATACCCGACTGTTGTTCTTTTCAAAGTATAAACTGCCGGCCAGTCTGGAGGGAAAAGACCAGTTCTTAGTCTATAAGCTTCCGGTGTGGAAGCATTTAAATCCACCACCAGGTAGCCATAAGGTCTTTTGGTAGCATCCTCAAAAGCTTCTAGAAATAATTGAGCTTTACCGGGCTACATTTGCCGAGCGAGCGTAGCGATTTGCAATTTATCCCTGGGATTTTTGAACAGAACCATGTACTTTGTGTTAGGTTAATTGTGTGACTCTTTTTTCCCCTGACAAAATATGTTCTGAACAATATACATAATGCTCAGGTTCCTGTGATGCACGTACTTGGTAAAGGCTTTCTCGATTTCATCGCTTTCACAAGCAGAGTTCATCAGATCATCTATGATAATCATATTTACTTTATTGGTAGGAAACAAACAGCCATTGTCAAAAGCATCAGGCAGCCCCTCCACAAAACTGATAAAGGGATATTTACAAAGCAGTTATTTATACAGAGGTTGCCAACAACTGTAACACCACACAATATTCTCAGGCATAACAGACAGTGTTTGTTTGGCATTATCCAATACAGTTTTTATAAAGTAACTTTTCCCTCAGTTGCTAGGCCCCACAAGAATTGCAGAAAAGGGGTGTTTCCACCTTGTATCCATTTTTCAAAAGCCATAGGGCAGGGTTTAAAACACTTCTCCTACGACCCTCTTGTTGTAAACGACTTTCTGTGTTTTTTAAGGGTTTTTGTTTCTATTTGCCACTGATTTTTATTTCTTACGATAGAGGGCTGCTGCACCTCTATCTTTTTTTAGGTGTTTTCTCGCAGACCCGTGCAATAGTCCGGGACTAGATCTTTCAAACTGTCAAAGTTGATCTTTTCACAGTTTGCTACGTTTAGGGTAATACCTTTCACTTTCATACAGGCCTTTCCTCCCAACAGCTTATACCCAAATGTTTTTGGGCCGGCCGACACAAACTCAGTGATGTGTTGATTTGGCGGGATCTCGCTCATGAGGTCCCCTAAATAATCCCCCAGAGGGGGATTCCAGTCACCCTCCCTTTTCACAAATATCACCGAGTCAGTGTTGTGGTACAGGTACCGCTCTTGCAACCTGTCTAGGAGGCTGTATACTTCTAAGCGGGCATAAGCAGTGGTGAAACAGGCTATAAAAACATTGGTATTGCCAGAGACAGAGTACCGTTCTTTAAAAAACTCGCAGGATGAAACCTTGTAATTGGGGGAAAACAGGTACTGAAAGAGTTTGTCAGGGTCTCTCACGATGCTGGTGTTGGGTAGGTTTGTTCTTTGGCCAAATTTACCCCACAGAGAATTTAAAAACAGTTTAGCAATTTGGCATTTAGCAGGGTTCGACCTGATCTCCTGTTGGCGTAATCGCATGCCTTCTTTCTGGTAGAAATCGTTAATGTACTTATTTTGTTTTTCTTCTTCTGTGCACCAGCCGGGATACCCTGAAGCCTCTTGTTTCTGGCGGAGGTTAATTTTATGTACTCTGAAAAGAGTTAATCAGATTTTTCATTAAAATGCCAGATTTCATAGATTTTAGCCACCGTGTACCCCTTCGCTATGGCCGCGTTTAATTCCACCGTGCACCAAGTCCCCAGGATGGCCCCAGGATGGCCCTCTCCTCATCAGTATAGGTGCATGTCTCCCGCTGCTCGGTTTCTTCACAGGTTCAGTATAGCGGGAACATAAGCTTGCCACCCACTCTGATAGTTAACAATGGGAAAAAGAGGCCTCACAAGGGGTACACTTTACCTTTTGCAATTCCAAAATAATTTGCAAGGGGTCCAAATTTGTCATAAACTATATCGGGGTGTCCGATAGGGTATTCTTTGGTTTTGTTTACCAAAGGGTACAGGCCGGTGAAATCGTAATAGTGGATTTCTTCCCCGGGGTTAGGCTTGTAATATAGACGGATAGTGTTTGTCCTCCCCCCAAAAAGAGCATCCCTAGGCACGAGAGGCTGGGGTAACTGGGCTCGGTTTAAAAAGTCTGCAAGCTCCCTGTATGTTTCTTTCATCACCTCCCACTCGTGCTCCCAAAGAGTCCTCACTACAAAACCAAGTCATTTTAGATAGTCGGTCTTGAGCTGCGTCTTGTAATAAAGAAACCCAAAGGATGTCCCCGTCATACGGTTTTGTGCTTTTTCACAATGACATGTGACACAACCGTGAAAAAAACACCTGTTAAACTCAAAGGCTGTGCGTACCCCATCAACATCGGCATAACCGTCTAAAAAGTAGGGGCCTACCTAGTTCCCCACCCTGTAAAGTGTGCCGTATTTGTATATTTTCTTTGTGAGAGGTATACAACAGCCACTGAATAGATGGGGTCAAATATCTCTTTTTCTGCCTGTGATAGTTGTCTGGAGGGAGAAGAGCTACTGTGTTAGGCTCCAAAAACATAAACCTGTACATAGCCCTGCAGACAGCTGCCAGTGTTATGTACTGGAATGGATCTAGACACAGTTTTATCTCGGTGAATTTAGCAGGCTCTTTCTCTACTATATCTCCCTTCTCCGTCATTTTCATAATCTCTTTTCTGTATAGGATACAAGCCTGTCTCAAAATTTTTACATCCTGCTGATAGTAATACGTGAGCTCTTTCTGCAAGTCAAACGCCTCAGAGCTGTGGTCCCAATACCAGTCGAGAAACTCTGCTTTTTTCCTGGGCATCATGCTTTCTACACCATAGTGCTCCACACCAGGCATAGGCCCCATGTAATTTTGATTTTCTAAAGTGTTAAAAAAAAATGTGGAAAATACCCTTTGCACCCTTCAAACCCCACCGTCTGTGGTAGCTTGCTAAGCTTCACGGGCAAGAAGTTTAAAGAGTCTATAAAACGAATGCCCAAGGCATCAACTTCCACACACATTAGTTTACGACCCTGAGTGATCAGTTCTAGGCACATCTTTTCCTTCACTAACTGTCTAACGATGAAGTACACATCATAATCTTTGGAACTGTGTGTTAGGAACATGTAGTCCCGAAACATAGAAAGACACTCATCGCCCTTAAATTCCCAGGATTTTTCTGGCTTTAGGGACATAACAAAAATGTAATTGGGAGTGTGCAACCCAGTCTCCTGCGTGCTTTTGAAATCATAAAAAATAGCCCGAATCCTCAGAAAAGTATTTCTAAGGCTGTCCATAAAACAGAGGTGACTGTCTACATCACCAGCGATCAAACCCTGACACTGCTTACGCCGCCTCCCTTTACACCTGTGCCGCTTGTCCATGTAAGACTGACACTTATCACACAAAGTTTTAGACAGACATTCAGCTTGGTTTTTTGATGCATAGTCAATATGTCTGTCTAAACACTCTTTGGACCGACAATACAGTCTACAGCTAGGACACCGCAGCTGCACGCCCGTGCTGTCTGAGCACGTTACGCTCAAGCAGAGGCGGCAACAATACCTGCAAGAGTGGTCGTGGCTGTACACCGTGTGGCAAAACTCACAATAATTTTTCACTCCGAACAACTTTTTTACATCCAGAACCCCATAGTAATGCTCATCATGCAACAGTATGAAATAAGTCTTGGGGTACACTGGGCCCCCCCGTTTTAAAAAAGCCCCAGCCGCCTTTCGCCGTATACAGCACCACCTGTATGTTAACTCCTAAATGCTGTTCAAACTTTGCTACGTCACTGAGCAGAACCTTTTATTGATCTGACCACCCCAGTTTCTCATGCAACTTTCTCGCCTCCGCTAACAATTCCGCGTCCGTAGGTTTACGATTGGACATGACGGCCAAGAGCCCACCCGCAAAACACAGATTGGTACCGGTGTAAGTCATAGATTCATAGATTATAGGACTGGAAGGGACCTCGAGAGGTCATCGAGTCCAGTCCCCTGCCCGCATGGCAGGACCAAATACTGCCTAGACCATCCCTAATAGACATTTATCTAACCTACTCTTAAATATCTCCAGAGACGGAGATTCCACAACCTCCCTAGGCAATTTGTTCCAGTGTTTAACCACCCTGACAGTTAGGAACTTTTTCCTAATGTCCAATCTAGACCTCCCTTGCTGCAGTTTAAACCCATTGTTTCTGGTTCTATCCTTAGAGGCTAAGGTAAACAAGTTCTCTCCCTCCTCCTTATGACACCCTTTTATATACCTGAAAACTGCTATCATGTCCCCTCTCAGTCTTCTCTTTTCCAAACTAAACAAACCCAATTCTTTCAGCCTTCCTTCATAGGTCATGTTCTCAAGACCTTTAATCATTCTTGTTGCTCTTCTTTGGACCCTTTCCAATTTCTCCACATCTTTTTTAAAATGCGGCGCCCAGAACTGGACACAATACTCCAGCTGAGGCCTAACCAGAGCAGAGTAGAGCGGAAGAATGACTTCTCGTGTCTTGCTCACAACACACCTGTTAATGCATCCCAGAATCATGTTTGCTTTTTTTGCAACAGCATCACACTGTTGACTCATATTTAGCTTGTGGTCCACTATAACCCCTAGATCCCTTTCTGCCGTACTCCTTCCTAGACAGTCTCTTCCCATTCTGTATGTGTGAAACTGATTTTTCCTTCCTAAGTGGAGCACTTTGCATTTGTCTTTGTTAAACTTCATCCTGTTTAACTCAGACCATTTCTCCAATTTGTCCAGATCATTTTGAATTATGACCCTGTCCTCCAAAGCAGTTGCAATCCCTCCCAGTTTGGTATCATCTGCAAACTTAATAAGTGTACTTTCTATGCCAATATCTAAGTCGTTGATGAAGATATTGAACAGCGCCGGTCCCAAAACAGACTCCTGCGGTACCCCACTCGTTATGCCTTTCCAGCAGGATTGGGAACCATTAATAACAACTCTGAGTACGATTATCCAGCCAGTTATGCACCCACCTTATAGTAGCCCCATCTAATTTGTATTTGCCTAGTTTATCGATAAGAATATCATGCGAGACCGTATCAAATGCCTTACTAAAGTCTAGGTATACCACATCCACCGCTTCACCCTTATCCACAAGGCTCGTTATCCTATCAAAGAAAGCTATCAGATTGGTTTGACATGATTTGTTCTTCACAAATCCATGCTGGCTATTCCCTATCACCTTACCACCTTCCAAGTGTTGGCAGATGATTTCCTTAATTACTTGCTCCATTATCTTCCCTGGCACAGAAGTTAAACTCACTGGTCTGTAGTTTCCTGGGTTGTTTTTATTTCCCTTTTTATAGATGGGCACTATATTTGCCCTTTGCCAGTCTTCTGGAATCTCTCCCGTCTCCCATGACTTTCCAAAGATAATAGCTAGAGGCTCAGATACCTCCTCTATTAGCTCCTTGAGTATTCTAGGATGCATTTCATCAGGCCCTGGTGACTTGCAGGCATCTAACTTTTCTAAGTGATTTTTAACTTGTTCTTTTTTTATTTTATCCGCTAAACCTACCCCCTTCCCATTAGCATTCACTATGTTAGGCATTCCTTCAGACTTCTCGGTGAAGACCGAAACAAAGAAGTCATTAAGCATCTCTGCCATTTCCAAGTTTCCTGTTACTGTTTCTCCCTCTTCCCTAAGCAGTGGGCCTACCCTGTCTTTGGTCTTCCTCTTGCTTCTAATGTATTGATAAAAAGTCTTCTTGTTTCCTTTTATTCCCGTAGCTAGTTTGAGCTCATTTTGTGCATTTGCCTTTCTAATCTTGCCCCTGCATTCCTGTGTTGTTTGCCTATATTCATCCTTTGTAATCTGTCCTAGTTTCCATTTTTTATATGACTCCTTTTTATTTTTTAGATCGTGCAAGATCTCGTGGTTAAGCCAAGGTGGTCTTTTGCCACATTTTCTATCTTTCCTAACCAGCGGAATAGCTTGCTTTTTGGCCCTTAATAGTGTTCCTTTGAAAAACTGCCAACTCTCCTCAGTTGTTTTTCCCCTCAGTCTTGATTCCCATGGGACCTTACCTATCAGCTCTCTGAGCTTCCCAAAATCTGCCTTCCTGAAATCCATTGTCTCTATTTTGCTGTTCTCCCTTCTACCCTTCCTTAGAATTGCAAACTCTATGATTTCACGATCACTTTCACCCAGGCTGCCTTCTACTTTCAAATTCTCAACGAGTTCCTCCCTATTTGTTAAAATCAAGTCTAGAACAGCTTCCCCCCTAGTAGCTTTTTCAACCTTCTGAAATAAAAAGTTGTCTCCAATGCAGTCCAAGAATTTGTTGGATAGTCTGTTCCCCGCTGTGTTATTTTCCCAACATATATCCGGATAGTTGAAGTCCCCCATCACCACCAAATCTTGGGCTTTGGATGATTTTGTTAGTTGCTTGAAAAAAGCCTCATCCACCTCTTCCACCTGGTTAGGTGGCCTGTAGTAGACGCCTAGCATGACATCTCCCTTGTTTTTTGTCCCTTTAAGCCTAACCCAGAGACTCTCAACACTTCCGTCTCCTATGTCCATCTCTACCTCAGTCCAAGTGTGTACATTTTTAATATATAAGGCAACACCTCCTCCCTTTTTCCCCTGTCTATCCTTCCTGAGCAAGCTGTACCCATCCACACCAACATTCCAATCATGTGTATTATCCCACCAAGTTTCAGTGATGCCAACAATGTCATAGTTGTATTTATTTATTAGCACTTCCAGTTCTTCCTGCTTATTCCCCATACTTCTCGCATTTGTATATAGGCATCTAAGATATTGGTTTGATCTTTCCTCCCAGTTTTTTCCTGACTCTCCTTTCTCTCTGCCAATATAGCCCACACTCCCTCTTGTTTCCGACTCATTTCCCCGGTCTCCATGTTCCCCACTTACCTGTGGGCTTTGCTCACCTGTCCCCGTCGAACCTAGTTTAAAGCCCTCCTCACTAGGTTAGCCAGTCTGTGTCCGAATAGGGTCTTCCCTCTCCTCGAAAGGTGAACGCCATCTCTGCCTAGCAGTCCTTCCTCGAATAGCATCCCGTGGTCTAGGAAGCCAAAGCCCTCCTGGCGACACCATCTTCGCAGCCAGGCATTCACCTCCATGATGCATCTGTCTCTGCCCGGGCCCCTACCTTTGACAGGAAGAATTGAAGAGAATACCACCTGCGCTCCAAACTCCTTCACCCGTGCTCCCAGAGCCCTGTAGTCACTCTTGATCCGCTCAGTGTCACACCACGCAGTATCATTTGTGCCCACATGGATGAGTAGCATGGGGTAGTAGTCAGAGGGCCAGATAATCCTCGACAATGCCTCCGTAACGTCTCGGATACGGGCCCCCGGCAGGCAGCATACCTCCCGAGATGAAATGTCAGGGCGACAGATGGGCGCCTCCGTCCCCCTCAGCAGAGAGTCTCCGACCACCACTACCCTACGTTTCCTATTCGCAGTGGTGGCAGCAGACTCTCCAGCCTTAGGGGTACGAGGCTTCTCCTCCTTTACAGTAGGGAGTGATTCCTTCTTTCCTGTATCAAGGAGAGCATAACGGTTACCTATAACCACGGCAGGAGGGTTCGGAGCAAGGGTGGAGCACTGCCTGCTGCCAGAAGTAACCAGCTGCCAGCGTCCACCCTGAGCCATCTCCTCCTCCACCAGTGGTGTATCAGCAGTCCTGTGTACTGGGACAGCTACCTCAGCTGTCTCCACATGGACACTGTCGAGGAATTGCTCGTGGATACGGATGCTCCTCATCCTAGCCACCTCCTCCTGTAGCTCTCCCACCTGCTGCCTGAGAGATTCCACCAGCAGGCACCTTTCACATTGGATGGTCCCCCCAGCCTGGATATCAGTAAGTGGAAATTGCAAGTTACAGTCTTTGCAAAACCACACCAGGATCTGGGTAGAGGCATCCATGCTTAGGCGCTCTGTCTGGCTACAGGCACAGGTGGAGGAGACAGCAGCAGTGCTGGCACAGGTGTTGCGGGTCTTCCTAACCATCGTAAGCCTCCCTCTGTCAAACTCCCATCTGCAGCCCCCTGTCAGCTGAAAGGGTTGTTTAAGCAAACAGTTAGAATGTAGTTGCTTTATAGGTATTAAGGGGAATCAAGAGAAAACAGATGGAACCGGCAAGGGACCCTCGCCCCCTTCCTGCTCCCCTTCCAAACTCCCTTGCGAAACTCCCTGTTAGCAGCCCCTGTTCGCAAAGCCAGGTCTACTAAACATTGTCTCTTTTTTGTGACTAATCTGACTACTAAGGATTGAATTTAAAACTCTACGAGCGCCCCCACTTGTTTTTTTACAACTGTCACAACGAGGCGCAATGTCCCATCGACATGCATCTCTCTATTGCTCTGTAGCAGCTTTGGGGTCTGATTTAAGAACTCCTCAGCAGACAGCTCATCCCTAGTTCTTCTGACCGAAAACAAAGGGTTAGTTAAATTACGGCTCTCTAAACATAACTGAACATAATCATCAGGGCCTACCCTACCATTAATGTCATCGAGAACTAACTGTATCCCCCTGTGTATGGCTTCAACCAGGGGCGGCTCTATGTTTTTTGCCGCCCCAAGCAGGGCAGTCAGGCGGCCTTCGGCAGCATGCCTGCGGGCGGTCCGTGGTCACATGAATTCGGCGGTGTTTCTGCGGGTGATCTGCCGGTTCTGAGGCTTCGGCGTGCCCGCTGCCGAATTGCTGCCGAAACCATGGGACCGGCGGACCTCCCGCAGGCATGCCGCCAAAGGCTGCCTGACTGCTGCCCTCACAGCGACTGGCAGGCCGCCCACCGCGGCTTGCTGCCCCAGGCACGTGCTTGCTGGCTGGTGCCTGGAGCCACCCCTGTCTTCAACAACCTGCTGAGCTGAATTTATTTGCTCAAGATTGACAAAATGAAATTCTTCACAATACACCAACCCCCCAAATCTAGAAAAAAGCAACAGAGGGTCCTGTCAGGACTGAGATCCCCACTTTGAACTTTAGGGTACAAATGTAGGGGCCTGCATAAAAACTTCTAAGCTTAATTACCAGCTTAGCTCTGGTTCGGCTGCCACCATCAATGGATTCCCTCCCTGGGAAACCTTGAAAAACCTTCACCAAATCCCTGGTGAAAACAAATCCAACCCCTTGGATTTAAAACAAGGGGAAATTAACCATTCCCCTCCTTCCTCCCACCAACTCCTGGTGAATCAAGATCCAAAACCCCTTTGGATCTAAAACAAGGAAAAAATCAATCAGGTTCTTAAAAAGAAGGTTTTTAATTAAAGAAAAAGGTAAAAATCATCTCTGTAAAATCAGTATGGAAATCAACCTTACAGGGTAATCAAACTTAAAGAGCTCAGAGGACTCCCCTCTAGTCTCAGGTTCAAAGTACAGCAAACAAAGAGAAACACTCTAGTAAAAGGTACATTTACAAGTTGAGAAAACAAAGGAAAACTAACACGCCTTGCCTGGCTATTTACTTACAAGTTTGAAATAGGAGAGACTTGCTTAGAAAGATGTGGAGAACCTGGATTGATGTCTGGTCCCTCTCAGTCCCCGAGAACGAACACTCCCAAACAAAGAACACAAACAAAAGCCTTCCCCCCCCAAGATTTGAAAGTATCTTGTCCCCTTATTGGTCCTTTAGGTCAGATGCCAGCCAGGTTACCTGAGCTTCTTAACCCTTTACAGGGAAAAGGATTTTGGAGTCTCTGGCCAGGACGGATTTATAGTACTGTACACAGGACAGCTATTACCCTTCCCTTTATAGTTATGACACGCCCCCCAAATCACAGATAGTGTTGGATGTTTGGTTCCACACTGGCTGTGATTTCTTCCTGGAGTTCTAGGAGAAAACAGAGTTAATAAGACACATGTACCTTTAGACATACTACTGATTGTATAAAAACTAACAATATGTTTCATTCCAAAAACAATTGTTAACCAGTTAACTCTGGGAAACTTTCCCGGGAGAGTGCATCAGCCACTTTGTTAGAAGCTCCCGAAATGTGTTGTATTTCAAAATCAAAATCTTGGAGAGCTAAACTCCACCGAAGAAGTTTTTTGTTATTTCCCTTGGCGGTATGAAGCCACTGTAGCGCAGCATGGTCTGTTTGTAGTTGGAAACGCCGTCCCCAAACATATGGGCGTAGCTTTTCCAGCACATACACAATGGCATAGCATTCCTTTTCGCTGATTGACCAATGGCTTTCCCTCTCAGACAGTTTCTTACTGAGAAATACGACAGGATGGAATTCTTGATCCGGTCCTTCCTGCATTAAAACTGCTCCCACGCCTCGCTCGGACGCATCTGTGGTTACTTGGAACGGTTTGTCAAAGTCTGGGGCCCTTAGCACAGGGTCAGACATGAGTGTTGCCTTAAGCTGGTTAAAGGCCTTTTGACACTCATTAGTCCACTGAACTGCATTTGGCTGTTTCTTTCTGGTTAGGTCTGTCAGCGGGGCGGCGATTTGGCTGTAGTGGGGTACAAATCGCTTATAATATCCAGCCAAGCCTAAGAAGGATTGGACCTGTTTCTTAGACTTTGGAACCGGCCACTTTTGGATAGCATCCACTTTGGCCTGTATGGGATTTATAGTTCCTTGACCCACCTGGTGCCCCAGGTAAGTCACTCTGTTTTGGCCTATTTGACACTTTTTAGCCTTAACAGTTAGTCCTGCCTGCTGGATGCGCTCGAAAACTTTTTCCAGGTGCTCCATGTGCTCTGCCCATGAATCAGAAAAATTGGCCACATCATCGAGGTAGGCAACTGCAGATTCTCCCAATCCCGCTAGGAGACCATCTACAAGTCTTTGGAAGGTGGCGGGTGCATTTCGCAACCCAAAAGGGAGTACATTGAATTCATACACCCCTGCCTGGGTGACGAAGGCTGACCTTTCCTTAGCGGGTTCATCTAGTGGTACTTGCCAGTACCCCTTGGTTAAGTCTAAAGTAGAGATGAATTGGGCATGTCCCAATTTCTCCAATAGCTCATCTGTGCGGGGCATTGGATAGTTGTCAGGACAAGTTACAGCATTTAGCTTACGGTAGTCCACGCAAAAGCGTATTTCCCCATCTGGTTTGGGAACTAGAACCACTGGAGATGCCCATGCACTCTTAGAGGGGCGGATTATACCCATCTGTAGCATGTCCTGGATCTCCCTTTGTATAGCAGTTTTGGCATGAGGTGACTCCCGGTAGGGTGGGGTTCTAATAGGGTGAGCATTACCTGTGTCAATGGAGTGGTATGCCCGTTCGGTCCATCCTGGAGTGGCTGAGAAAATTGGTGCAAAGCTTGTGCACAGCTCCTTGATCTGCTGTCACTGCAGACGTCCAAGGGTCATGGAGAGGTTCACCTCTTCCACGCCACCATCCTTTTTTCCTTCGTAGTAGACACCTTCAGGCCACTCCGCGTCATCTGTTTCCTGGGCTGTAAACTGGCAAACGTTTAATTCTCTGGAATAAAAGGGCTTAAGAGAATTAACATGGTATACCTTAGGCTTTATGTTGGAGGTGGGGGAGGTTATGAGATAGTTAACAGCTCCTAGGCGCTCCTGGACCGTGACTGGTCCTTCCCACGACGCTTCCATTTTATGGGCCTGGATTGCCTTTAAGACCATGACTTGGTCTCCTACTTTGAAGGACCGTTCTCTGGAATGTTTCTCATACCAGGCCTTTTGCTCTTCCTGAGCATCCTTTAGGTTTTCTTTAGCAAGGGCCAAAGAATGTCGGAGGGTGTTTTGTAGGTTGCTTACAAAGTCTAGAATGTTTGTTCCTGGAGAAGGCGTAAACCCCTCCCATTGCTGCTTCACCAACTGTAATGGCCCCTTAACCTCACGGCCATACACAAGTTCAAATGGTGAAAACCCTAAACTGGGATGTGGTACAGCCCTGTAGGCAAAAAGCAACTGCTGCAACACGAGGTCCCAATCATTGGAGTGTTCATTTACAAATTTACGTATCATGGTCCCCAAAGTTCCATTAAACCTCTCCACCAGGCCATTGGTTTCATGGTGGTAAGGGGTGGCAACCAAGTGATTCACCCCATGAGCTTCCCACAGGTTTTCCATGGTTCCTGCCAGGAAGTTAGTTCCCGAATCTGTAAGGATGTCGGAGGGCCAACCTACCCTGGCAAAAATGTCTGTTAATGCCTGGCACACACTTTTAGCCCTGGTGTTGCTTAAGGGTACTGCTTCCGGCCATCGGGTAGCAAAATCCATGAAAGTCAGTACGTACTGCTTTCCTCTGGGTGTCTTCTTTGGGAAAGGACCCAGAATATCCACAGCTACGCGCTGAAATGGGACCTCAATTATGGGTAGTGGCTGGAGAGGGGCTTTAACCTGGTCTTGGGGTTTTCCCACTCGTTGGCACACCTCACAAGACCGGACATAATTAGCAACGTCCTTGCCCATTCCCTCCCAGTGGAAGGACTTCCCCAACCGGTCTTTGGTTCTGTTCACCCCAGAATGGCCACTGGGATGATCATGGGCTAAGCTCAAGAGCTTTACCCGATACTTAGTGGGAACTACCAACTGCCTTTGAGGATGCCAGTCTTCCTGGTGCCCACCAGAAAGAGTCTCCTTGTATAAAAGTCCTTGTTCTACAACAAACCGGGATCGGTTAGAAGAGCTGAGAGGCGGTGGGGTGCTCCGCGCCGCCGCCCAAGCTTTCTGAAGGCTGTCATCTGCTTCCTGCTCGGCCTGGAACTGTTCCCTTGATGCTGGAGACATCAGTTCCTCCTTGGACTGTGGACTGGGGCTTGGTCCCTCTGGAAGCGATGCAGGTGCTGGGGCTGTTTCCATTGACTGTGAACCGCTGTCCGCTGGTGCACTATGTGGGATTTCAGGCTCTGGCTGAGCCTCTTGGGTAGGGTTATCTGCTGCTTCCGCCAGGTCAGGCTCGCTGGTGCCCTCTGGCATTGGAGTTGTAGACGGGTTTGCAAGCGCTGGACTCAGGGCTGGCAATGGTTCTGGTGCTGGTTGCGTTGCCAGTTCCGGTTCTGGGACTGGCTGTGGCTGGGTCTCTGGGATTGGATCCACTACGGCTGTTGCAGTCGTTGGCAGGGGATCCAGTTCCACCACCTTTGTCTGGGTCTCCGGTAACACAGACGGGGCCCTGGTGGACGGCTCAGGAACAGGGATGGGGGTGAAAGCTTGCTTAGCCTGGCTGCGGGTGACTATTCCCACCCTCTTGGCTAGCTTCACATGGTTGGCCAAGTCTTCCCCCAGCAGCATGGGAATGGGATAATTGTCATAGACTGCAAAAGTCCACATTCCTGACCAGCCCTTGTACTGGACATGCAACGTGGCTGTAGGCAAGGTTACAGACTGTGACACGAAGGGTTGAATTGTCACTGTAGCCTCGGGGTTGATGAGTTTGGGGTCCACTAGGGATTGGTGGATAGTTGACACTTGAGCCCCAGTGTCCCTCCAAGCGGTAACCTTCTTTCCGCCCACTCTCAAGGTTTCCCTTCGCTCCGAGGGTATGAGAGAGGCATCTGGGTTTGGGGATCTTTGGTGTGATTGGGGTGTAATGAACTGTAATCGGTTGGGGTTCTTGGGGCAGTGAGCCTTTATATGTCCCAGTCCATTACATCTAAAACATCGCCCTGCTAAGGTATCACCGGGACGAGGTTGGTTGGTGGAGACTGGTGTGGTGGGGTGAGAAGGCGTCTGGGGTTTCCCTTGGGATGTGGGTGGGGCCTTGGGTTGTCCCCGGTGGTAAGGTTTTGTTTCGGCTTGCCCCTTCTGATATTCGCTCCAACTGCTACTAGTTTTTTTCTTTTCTGCCACCTCCACCCATTGGGCTCCAATCTCCCCCGCCTCAGTTACAGTTTTGGGCTTCCTATCTAGGATGTACCTTTCTATTTCCTCAGGAACACCCTCTAAAAACTGCTCCATTTTTACTAGGGAAAGCAGATCTTCCAGAGATTTAACATTTGCTCCTGATACCCAGGCATCACAATTTTTGTCAATGTGGTAGGCATGACGGGTAAATGACACATCCGGTTTCCACTTTAGGGCTCTGAACCGCCGACGGGCATGCTCGGGTGTTAGCCCCATTCTGAGTCTGGCCTTGTTTTTAAAAAGTTCATAACTGTTCATGTGTTCCTTAGGCATTTCAGCCGCCACCTCTGCTAAGGGTCCACTGAGCTGCGGCCTCAGCTCTACCATGTACTGGTCTGCAGTGATGCTGTATCCAAGGCAGGCCCTTTCAAAATTTTCTAAGAAGGCCTCAGTATCATCGCCTGCCTTGTAGATGGGGAATTTTCTGGGATGGGAAGTGGTACCTGGAGGGGGGTTGTTAGCATTGGCTGGTGCATCCTGCTTAGCTTTTGCTACTTCCAGTTCATGCTTCCTTTCTTTTTCTCTCTCCTCCATCTCTTTCTCTTTCAGCTCCATAGTTCTCTTGTGAGCCTCCTCTTTGGCTTTTTCCAGCTCCATCTCTCTTTCATGGGCCTCCTTTTTGGCTTTTTCTTCTCTTTCTTTTAGCTCCATCTCTCTCTTGTGGGCCCCCTCTTTGGCTTTCTCCTCTCTGTCTCTCAGCTCTATCTCTCTCTTGTGGGCCTCCTCTTTGGCTTTTTCTTCTTTGGTAGTCATTTTCCTGTTTTCTTGTGCTGGGTCACCCCCTTTGCAGTTGACAAACTGGGAAGCTCTCAGCTCTGGCTGCTGCAGAGTTAACAGTAACTTTCTAACTAGCTACTCCCGAGGATGTAAAAAGAAAAAAAAAAAACAATTCAGCTTGTAAATACCTTTTACCAGTCATTTGCTAATTGAACCCTTCTCTTAACAAAGGACCTGTAAAAAAAACTTAACACCTCTGCCTTCAGGCAAGGAGAGATAAGATATACATCTATCTACTTCCAGCTCGGCTTTCCAAGCAGCTAGAAGGGAAAAAAAATCTCACTGGCTTTTGGGTTTAAAATGATCCCACCGCTATTCACCATGTCAGGACTGAGATCCCCACTTTGAACTTTAGGGTACAAATGTAGGGGCCTGCATAAAAACTTCTAAGCTTAATTACCAGCTTAGCTCTGGTTCGGCTGCCACCATTTTCAATGGATTCCCTCCCTGGGAAACCTTGAAAAACCTTCACCAAATCCCTGGTGAAAACAAATCCAACCCCTTGGATTTAAAACAAGGGGAAATTAACCATTCCCCTCCTTCCTCCCACCAACTCCTGGTGAATCAAGATCCAAAACCCCTTTGGATCTAAAACAAGGAAAAAATCAATCAGGTTCTTAAAAAGAAGGTTTTTAATTAAAGAAAAAGGTAAAAATCATCTCTGTAAAATCAGTATGGAAATCAACCTTACAGGGTAATCAAACTTAAAGAGCTCAGAGGACTCCCCTCTAGTCTCAGGTTCAAAGTACAGCAAACAAAGAGAAACACTCTAGTAAAAGGTACATTTACAAGTTGAGAAAACAAAGGAAAACTAACACGCCTTGCCTGGCTATTTACTTACAAGTTTGAAATAGGAGAGACTTGCTTAGAAAGATGTGGAGAACCTGGATTGATGTCTGGTCCCTCTCAGTCCCCGAGAACGAACACTCCCAAACAAAGAACACAAACAAAAGCCTTCCCCCCCCCCAAGATTTGAAAGTATCTTGTCCCCTTATTGGTCCTTTAGGTCAGATGCCAGCCAGGTTACCTGAGCTTCTTAACCCTTTACAGGGAAAAGGATTTTGGAGTCTCTGGCCAGGAGGGATTTATAGTACTGTACACAGGACAGCTATTACCCTTCCCTTTATAGTTATGACAGGTCCTGTGGCACCTTTGAGACTAACAGAAGTACTGGGAGCATAAGCTTTCGTGGGTAAGAACCTCACTTCTTCAGATGCAAGTAATGGAAATCTCCAGAGGCATGTATATATCAGTCTGGAGATAACGAGGTTAGTTCAATCAGGGAGGGTGAGGTGCTCTGCTAGCAGTTGAGGTGTGAACACCAAGGGAGGAGAAACTGTTTCTGTAGTTGGATAGCCATTCACAGTCTTTGTTTAATCCTGATCTGATGGGGTCAAATTTGCAAATGAACTGGAGCTCAGCAGTTTCTCTTTGGAGTCTGGTCCTGAAGTTTTTTTGCTGTAAGATGGCTACCTTTACATCTGCTATTGTGTGGCCAGGGAGGTTGAAGTGTTCTCCTACAGGTTTTTGTATATTGCCATTCCTGATATCTGACTTGTGTCCATTTATCCTCTTGCGTAGTGACTGTCCAGTTTGGCCAATGTACATAGCAGAGGGGCATTGCTGGCATATGATGGCATATATAACATTGGTGGACGTGCAGGTGAATGAGCCGGTGATGTTGTAGCTGATCTGGCCCCCAAATCTAGGTAATTCACGTTGCCAACTTCTCACTCTCTCCATATAAACCTCTGCATTTTCAGGATTACTTGGGGGTTCCTCTACGGAACCATTAGTGGCATCTTCTACATCAGATGCTATTTGAGAGTGAGACTCCGAGGCACCTCTGTGAGGGTCATTGGGAGTAGAACGGGACCCGTCTAGAGAGCCCTCTGGGGAATTTTCTAAACCAGAGTCTGATTCCGCCTCCCTATTTTCAGACAAGCCAGTTTGAGAGCCTCCAGTAGGGGACATCTCTTTTTGTTGTTTTTTTTCCTCATTACCTCTTTAGCCCTTCTTAAAATTTTTACAGCGACCCTGGCCTGGAACTTTTTGGCAGCCATCTTCTTTATCCCCCAAGCGCTGTCCCCCCCTTTTGTTTACACATGAGCTGATGTGTACCCTGGAGGGTGCCCCTTTTACCCAGGCCCCTTTCCACGACTAGTCACACCTGCTCAGAGCCACCCTTTCCAGCCCTCCTTTCTTTTAGGCCCCTGAGGATACAGAGTTCACCAGTGTTCTGAACAAAGCATCATATTTTCCCCAAACCTTTTTAGAATGCTGTTCTTTTTTAGACCCCCCGAGGATACAGCGTCCATCAGTTTTCTGAATGAAGCATCAAACTCTTCCCAAATACTAGAATATGGGGGAGCTGTGACAAGCTTCTGGTTTGGGGAGAATGGTTTGTCAGTCCTTGGTTTTTTATTCACAACCCCTAGAGCACATGCTCCGGGTTTGTGAATGTGGGTGTTTTTTCTCACAGTTTCCTCAGGGCTTGGTGTGGCAGTGGCCGTTGAGGAACTGGAGTTGTGGTGGCGTGGTTGTTTTTTACCAGAGTCTTTTGTTTTGTCCTTGGGTTTGATATATATGAGGTTTGGCCTGCCCTGATGCTTCATCTGCACTCTTGTGCTGTTTTGCCTTGTTAAAGGTCTCAAAGCAGATTCTTGGTTCTTTGGCGGTTCTGGAGGAGGTGTCCTTGTAGCTCTAACTACAGCATTGTCAGAAAAGTTGCCCATGCCTATGGGGGGCGGGGGGAGAGGACATTTTTTTTTTTTTTACAAAACTCAACTTTACTATCTTTCTCACCTACACCTATGTATTTACTTAAAATACAAAACCTCATAAAACAACCAAACCAATAAGCAGAATATATTTACTGGGCTTCATCCATCCATCTGATGGTCACTGATGCTGGTGATTTTTCCTTTTCAGCTGTCTTTCCTTTTTTTGTTTTGAGCTTGTTTATCCTCTGGTCTAAGGATCTCTCATGTTTTGACCGTACTGTGGAGCAAATAACATTATTATAAAACACATGAAACCATCTTGTAAACTTAAAAAATAAAATATTCATTAGGGTGTTTTTCTATTTAAAAAGTCATAGCTTTAAAACAAAATAATCCATTTCAGGCTGTACAACAAACACGAGTTTTGAGTTTATTTCTACCACTTAAAAAACAAAAAAACAACAAAAAACCCACAAACATAAAAAAAAAAAAATACATCTCATTTTGAAGAATAAAAAACCAAACTGCTTTTAAAATCCATTTTAAAACACATTTTGCACAGAAACCCTTGTTAGTTTGAAACACACCTACCACCAGTTTAAAGCCCCACAGTTTGCAACCAAATACTTTTCAATAAACCCACATGCATTTAAAAGCCACATGGTTTTTCTGTTCCCCACCCCCAATGTGTGTTGGGCCTTCAGGTTAAAGAACAAGCAAAAATGTTAGGTAGTATTACCCACAAATGCATCAACCCCCCATTTTAAAAACACAGCACATTTGCACTGTAAAAAATCCTGTTGGTTTGAAACAAACCAAGTACTTTAAAAAAAACCTACACCTATGCCTTGCACAGACCCCTCACACTCAAAACAGCAGCTTTATAAACATACCATTACCATCAGTTTGCAGCCATATACTTTTCAATAAACCCACATGCATTTAATAGGCCCATGCTTGCTCTATCCCCCCAGCCATGTGTGCTTGGGCCTTTGGGTTTGTTAGTATTATTCCCCCAATTGCATCAAACCCATTTTAAAAACACATCACATTATGCACAGTAAAAAACCCTGTTGGTTTGAAACAAACCAAGTACTTCTAAAAAACCTATATCTATGCCTTGCACAGACCCCTCTCACACACAAAACCAACAGCTTTATAAACTAGGGTTACCATATTTCAATACTGCAAAAAGAGGACACTCCACGGGGCCCTGGCCCCGCCCCAACTCCGCCCCTTCTCCAAATTCCCTGCCCCAACTCCGCCCCCTCCCCTGAGCACCCCGCATTCCCCCTCCTCCCTCCCGCCTCCTGGCTGCTGCTGCGCTGGGGAAGTTGCTTCGGCCCCCGCTGCGGTGGAGAGCAGCGGGAGCCGGGAAAGTTGGAGCCCGGAGAGGAGGCGGTCCCCTTACCATGCCTCCCTATTTTCCTGGACATGTCCGGCTTTTTGGAAATTCCTCCCGGATGGGGATTTGAGGACCAAAAAGCCGGACATGTCCGGGAAAATCCAAACGTATGGTAATCCTACCCCAGAGCCACCTCCCGCCCGACTGCTGGACCCCCCAGGCCTCACCCCAGAGCCGCCTCCCGCCCGCCCGCCAGACCCCCCAGGCCTCACCCCAGAGCCACCTTCCACCCATCCGCAGGACCCCCCAGGCCTCACCCCAGAGCCACCTGGTCTCCACAGGGCTCATCCTCAGCCTTCTCCTGCCTCAGTGCCCCCTCTCCTGAAAGCCTGGCCTCCGCAGCCCCCCCCTCCACAGCCCCTGCCTCAGAGACCCCCACCCCCTCCCATAGCGCCCCCCACCTCAGTCCTCCCCTTTACCTCCATCCATAACCCCTACCCTTCATTTCCCCACCTCCTCCGATAGCCCACCCCCTCCACAGCCCCTGCCTCAGAGCCCCCCATCCCCTCCCATAGCCCCCTACCCTCAGAATCCCCCCCCACCTCAGAGTCCCCCACCCTTCACCTCCCTCAGGGGAGCCTCCACCCCGCTCCCAGCTGGACCCGGCGAGGCTGCGGCAGCTCAGGCTTCGGGAGGTGCTGTACCGCGGGCCCTTCCCGGGTGGGGGAGCTCGGGCTCCTGGGAGCCACCGCACCCCGAGAAACTTTCCCCTGCGCCAGGACCCGCCCCCAGGCAGCGGCTCCGCCGGCGGGGAGGCAGCCCCGGCTGCACGGACCGCTGGCGGGGGGCTCCTTGTACGGCCGGGACGGAGGGGGGAGACTGAGGCTCTGCCAGAGCCACGGGGGATGCTGGGAGGAGGGAGAAGTGGCTGCGGGTCCCCCGCACCAGCAGCTGGCTGCAGAGACGCCACCGCTCCTAGCCGTGGGGTGCAGAGTTGCAGCAGCACGGGGGGGTTGTAATCCCCAGGCTGAGCGAGCTGACACCCCAAGAGGAGGGGGGCAGTGGGTAGGGTTATCATACATCCATATTTTCCGGATGTTTTTATATATTTAAAAAATCCTCCCGGACGGCAATTAACAACTAAAAAGCCGGACATGTCCGGGGAAATACGGACATATGGTAACCCTATATAAACACTCCAAACCAAAAAAAGAAGAACAGGAGTACTTGTGGCACCTTAGAGACTAACAAATTTATTAGAGCATAAGCTTTCGTGGACTACAGCCACAAAATACTTTTCAATAAATCCACATGCATTTAAAAGCCAATTGTAAAAGTTACCTTTTACTACAGAATAAAGTGTTGCAGGCACATGTTTGTTCTGTTTCCTCCCCCCCCCCCACTACCCCCATGTGTGTTTGGGTTCAGGTTAAAGAACAGGCAAACATTTTAGTTAGTATTACCACCAAATCCCTATACAACCTGTGTAATACCTAATTTTTTTTTTTAATTTAACAATCTTAAGCACAACTATAGTTAAAATGTTTTTTACCTTGGCCTGGTGGTGAAATGCAGTTTAAAGTTATTGGTTCCATGCTAAACAGATCACACTGCAATAAACATAGGTACCATTATTTGCTAAGACAGCATGGGCAAAGAGTGGCATTATATAATATATATTTCAGAGTTAAAAACAGGGAGCATACCTCCTTCTACAGTCCAGCAGCAGCAGCCACTGAAGAACGTTTCTGTTGAAAAGGAGAGTCTCCAACATACCTGAGGTTTTTATACCATCCTAGCCCATTGTTTCAAACAGACTTCAACATAGTAACTAGCAGGTTAATTTAATCACCACAGCTCTGAAATAATAGAGCCTTAAGGACTTTAGGCACCCCTCCCATAGCATTCCCTTTTGTGATCTGAGGTAGGGGAACCAAATTGTCTGCACAACAGGGCTTTTTTGTTCTTTTCCTGTTTTTTTTTTCTTCAGCCTTGGCTACACTGGCGGTGTGCAGCGCTGGAACTCACCATCCTCACCCACCCAATTTAACCCTATGGCAACAAGGGTAAGTAATCACAGTTACCTGGCTATCCAGTGGGAGTGTGATTAATACCCATTCAGTTCAACAGGATAAGTCAATTCTATTGTACTCAAACACATGTCTGAACCAGCCCTGTTTGTTTTATTGTAAACACATTTTTAGGATTTTTTTCCCCTCCCACAACATACATTTCAGCTTTTTGCTGTAAATGGGTCTCTTTTACACAAAAACACAAGAGCTAGGTTCTCACAAACAATAATTTTTTTTATTTAAAAGACATACAGCTCCTTGAAAACAAACCAAGATGCTTCATTAAAACTTTTAGCTCACTTAAGGGCCAAAAGCCTTCTAACAGAAACACAGATAGTCACAAAGTCCTTTTTCAATAGTTTTTTTTTTTAATTTACAGCTACCAAGTTTTATATCGCATGTTTGTCCCCTCACCATTCTCTAACTTAATCCTTTTAGATTTCTTACAAACAGGCTTTTTCTTAAGCAGGGTTCTGTAACTTTTTGTGCGGACTAGATAACGCTGTAAGCAGTGTGATACAGCATGGCCAGAGGGCAGCAGGAAAGGGTTAGATTTGTTAAAATCAAGTCTAGAACAGCTTCCCCCCTAGTAGCTTTTTCAACCTTCTGAAATAAAAAGTTGTCTGCAATGATGTGGAGGCATAGCTCCTGGCTTTTGAAAGAGCAGCCCTGCGGGAGGCCTGGCCCCAAGATCAGTGGTCTGGTATCCTTGCCCCCCCATTCCTGTGTGGGGAGGCCCAGAAGGTCTACAACGATATGGCCGCAGAGACTGCAGCAGATTACCCCCAGCTGAAGGCACAGATCCTGGCCAGATCCGGAGTAATGACGGCGTTGCGAGCCCAGAGGTTCCATGAGTGGCAGTATACGGAGGACAAGACACCCTGATCGCAATTGTTTGACCTGATCCACCTGACCCAGAAATGGCTGTGCCCTGACGCCCTCAGCTCTGAGAAGATGATGGAGCTCCCGGTACTGGATCGGTATATGAGGGGGCTACCACCAGGCCTCCGGCTTAGGTTGGCCAGAATGACCCCTCCACCTACGATGAGTTGGTCTCCCTTGTGGAAAGACAGCTGGCAGCCCATGAACTGTTCCAGACCCCAGGCGGGGAGACATGGCAATCCAGGAAGCCAACATCAAACCCAGGACCCCGGACTGTCGAGAACTATAGGAGAACTGTAATGGGGAGGAAAGACACCGAGGAATGGCCTGAGACCAAGAAGGGACCTGGGGGTTTGGGAAGAGAGGGCTGGGGGGGGCGGCCAAATAGCCCCAGGCAGAGGATGACAACCAGAATAAGGGGGCAGTGTTAAGAGTGTGGGAATTGGGGCATATAGCAGCCCAATGCCCCAACAGGGCATAGGCTCTATGCAGTGTAATCTGGAGGATCATGGGGAGCAATGTGGCCTAATCGGCCTGGTAGGGTTCACAATGACCTCGCATGGGTATACAAGATCAGTAAAAATTAATGGTATTAAGACCATAGCATTAATAGATTCCGGGAGTGCTGTCACGCTGGTCTCGGAAGTTGGTGGGGCAAGACCAACTAACCCAGGCCAAAACCACAGGGGTAACGTGCGTTCATGGCACCATAAATTTCTACCCCACAATCCCGGTACGGATTGAGATACAGGGGAATACTACCAAGGTGACTGCAGGGGTGGTCCCCAAGCTCCCCTACCCTGTCTTAATAGGGACTTCCCCGGGTTTGAGAGTTTACTCCCCCAATAGAGCCAGGGGAGGGTAGCAACCCCTGGGCTGAGATGGAGGCACCTACAGATAGCCTCACCCCAATGTTTGCCGAATTTGCCCCAGTTATTCTCATCCCCCGGGAAACCCCAAAAGTCTAGGCAGATAAAGGAGGGCAGATAAAAGATTAGGGACCAGGATTCTAGCAGAGAACCAAAAAACCTCCCTTGTGGGTAGGCAAACCCGTTCAGGAGGCCAGGAGATAATTCAGGCCAGTGAGGACTCGGAGGTGGTTCCTAGCCCAAGTAGGAGCAACCCAAGGGGCAAAGTAGAAATAGGCCCCCTAGAATTAGGTCAGATTGGTACCGCATGTGAGAATTTCGGGCAGGACCAAGCCAATGACCCGAATGTGGAGGAGGTAGTAGAAATAAATGGTGTACCAGTGGAAGGAAAGATCAAAGGCCCAAGGCCATATTATGTGATCTGTTGTACAGGATAGAGCAAATACGAGGGGAAGAAGTAGAGCAACTCTTAGTCCCATGGAAACACACAATGGCAGTACTAGAGTTAGCTCACAGTCGTCTATTTGGGGGACATCTAGGAGTAGACAAGACACTGGATAGAGTCCCAAGAAGGTTTTATTGGCCAGGAATATGTGCAGAGGTCCAGCGCTATTGTGCCTCCTGCCCTGAATGCCAGTTGCATAGCCCCCGACCTTACTTGAGGGCCCCATTAGTACCTTTGCCTATTATTGAAGTCCCTTTCGAGAGGATAGCCATGGACATAGTGGGCCCACTGGAAAGATCGGCACGGGGCCACCAAAACGTACTAGTCATCCTTGACTACGCCACGCAGTATCCAGAAGCCATTCCTTTAAGAAACCCCACATCCAAGGAAATAGCAAAAGAACTACTCCAGGTTTTTGCCAGAGTGGGCATCCCTAAGGAGATCCTGACAGACCAAGGAACCCCTTTCATGTCAAAATTAATGAAGGACTTATGTGCCCTACTCCGCATCCAGGCCATACGGACCTCAGTCTACCATCCACAAATAGATGGACTGGTCAAGCGGTTTATCTGTACCCTTAAAAGCATGATCTGGAAGGTAGTAGCACAGGATGGAAAAGACTGGGATACCCTTCTACTGTATCTAATGTTTGCTATACGGGAAGTCCCCCAGGCGTCCACTGGTTTCTCTCCCTTTGAACTACTATACGGACGCCACCCACGCGCAGGGCCGGTGCAAGGAAGTTTCGTGCCCTAGGCAAAACTTCCACCTTGCGCGCCCCCCTCCCCAGCCCTGCAGCACCTCCCCGCCTCCCCTCTGCCCTGAAGCACCCCTCCCATGGCAGCTCCCCCTCATGCCCTGAGGTGCCCCCCCACAGCAGCTCCCCCCCCGGGGAGCCGTGCGGCAGCTCCCCACCCCAGCTCACCTCTGCTCCGCCTCCTCCCCGAGCACGCTGCCCCCGCTCTAATTCTCCTCCCAGGCTTGCGGCACCAAACAGCTGATTGGTGCTGCAAACCTGGGAGGCGGGAGAAGTGGAGTGGCGACCACGTGCTCGGGGAGGAACGCTGTAAAAAAAATTGGGGGCACCGCTTTTTGGCACCCCCAAATCTTGATGCCCTAGGTAACCGCCTAGTTTGCTTAATGGTAGCACCGGCCCTGCCCACGCGGAATATTAGATATCGCCAAGGAAGATTGGAAAGAACAGCCCAACCCAAGAAAGAATGTCATTGAGCACGTGACACAGATGAGAGAGCGAATAACTTGAGTAACCCCTATAATACGAGAACATTTGGAAAAAGCACAAGAGGCCCAGCGGACATATTACAACCGTCGGGCGAAAGTACAGAGATTTCAACTGGGGGAATGGGTGATGGTGCTAGTGCCGACAGCAGAAAGCAAATTCCTAGCCAGCTGGCATGGACCATATGAGATAGTGGAAGCCATTAGGGAGGTGGACTATAAGGTTAGACAACCAGACCGCCGAAAGCCAGAGCAAATGTACCACATCAACTTACTAAAGCCCTGGCATGACCGAGAGACATGCCTGGTCATTCGGGGAGCTCCACCCCAGACAGATGACCTACAGGGGCAGGTGAAGATATCTCCTGAATTAGAATCATAGAATATCAGAGTTGGAAGGGACCTCAAGAGGTCATCTAGTCCAACCCCCTGCTCAAAGCAGGACCAATTCCCAGCTAAATCATCCCAGCCAGGGCTTTGTCAAGCCGGGCCTTAAAAACCTCCAAGGAAGGAGACTCCACCACCTCCCTAGGTAACGCATTCCAGTGTTTCACCACCCTCCTAGTGAAATAGTTTTTCCTGATATCCAACCTGGACCTCCCCCACTGCAACTTGAGACCATTGCTCCTTGTTCTGTCGTCTGCCACCACTGAGAACAGCCGAGCTCCATCCTCTTTGGAACCCCCCTTCAGGTAGTTGAAGGCTGCTATCAAATCCCCCCTCATTCTTCTCTTCTGGAGACTAAACAATCCCAGTTCCCTCAGCCTCTCCTCATAAGTCATGTGCTCCAGACCCCTAATCATTTTTGTTGCCCTCCGCTGGACTCTTTCCAATTTTTCCACATCCTTCTTGTAGTGTGGGGCCCAAAACTGGACACAGTATTCCAGATGAGGCCTCACCAATGTCGAATAAAGGGGAATGATCACGTTCCTCGATCTGCTGGCAATGCCCCTACTTATACAGCCCAAAATGCCGTTAGCCTTCTTGGCAACAAGAGCACACTGTTGACTCATATCCAGCTTCTCGTCCACTGTGACCCCTAGGTCCATTTCTGCAGAACTGCTACCTAGCCATTCGGTCCCTAGTCTGTAGCAGTGCATGGGATTCTTCCGTCCTAAGTGCAGGACTCTGCACTTGTCCTTGTTGAACCTCATCAGGTTTTTTTTGGCCCAATCCTCTAATTTGTCTAGGTCCCTCTGTATCCGATCCCTACCTCTAGTGTATCTACCAAGCCTCCTAGTTTAGTGTCATCTGCAAACTTGCTGAGAGTGCAGTCCACACCATCCTCCAGATCATTAATAAAGATATTAAACAAAACCGGCCCCAGGACCGACCCTTGGGGAACTCCGCTTGAAACCGGCTGCCAACTAGACATGGAGCCATTGATCACTACCCGTTGAGCCCGACGATCTAGCCAGCTTTCTATCCACCTTACAGTCCATTCATCCAGCCCATACTTCTTTAACTTGGCGGCAAGAATACTGTGGGAGACCGTATCAAAAGCTTTGCTAAAGTCAAGGAATAACACATCCACTGCTTTCCCCTCATCCACAGAGCCAGTTATCTCATCATAGAAGGCAATTAGGTTAGTCAGGCACGACTTCCCCTTCGTGAATCCATGCTGACTGTTCCTGATCACTTTCCTCTCCTCTAAATGTTTCATAATTGATTCCTTGAGGACCTGCTCCATGATTTTTCCAGGGACTGAGGTGAGGCTGACTGGCCTGTAGTTCCCCGGATCCTCCTTCTTCCCTTTTTTAAAGATGGGCACTACATTAGCCTTTTTCCGGTCATCCGGGACCTCCCCCGATCGCCATGAGTTTTCGAAAATAATGGCTAATGGCTCTGCAATCTCACCCGCCAACTCCTTTAGCACCCTCGGATGCAGCGCATCCGGCCCCATGGACTTGTGCACATCCAGTTTTTCGAAATAGTCCCGAACCACTTCTTTCTCCACAGATGGCTGGTCACCTTCTCCCCATGCTGTACTGCCCAGTGCAGCAATCTGGGAGCTGACCTTGTGCGTGAAGACAGAGGCAAAAAAATCATTGAGTACATTAGCTTTTTCCACATCCTCGGTCACTAGGTTGCCTCCCTCATTCAGTAAGGGGCCCACACTTTCCTTGACTTTCTTCTTCTTGCTAACATACCTGAAGAAACCCTTCTTGTTACTCTTAACATCTCTTGCTAACTGCAACTCCAAGTGTGATTTGGCCTTCCTGATTTCACTCCTGCATGCCTGAGCAATATTTTTATACTCCTCCCTGGTCATTTGTCCAATCTTCCACTTCTTGTAAGCTTCTTTTTTGCATTTAAGATCAGCAAGGATTTCACTGTTTAGCCAAGCTGGTCGCCTACCATATTTACTATTCTTTCTACACATCGGGATGGTTTGTTCCTGGAACCTCAATAAGGATTCTTTAAAATACAGCCAGCTCTCCTGGACCCCTTTGCCCTTCATGTTATTCTCCCAGGGGATCCTGCCCATCTGTTCCCTGAGGGAGTCAAAGTCTGCTTTTCTGAAGTCCAGGGTCCGTATTCTGCTGCTCTCCTTTCTTCCTTGTGTCAGGATCCTGAACTCGACCATCTCATGGTCACTGCCTCCCAGGTTCCCATCCACTTTTGCTTCCCCTACTAATTCTTCCTTGTTTGTGAGTAGCAGGTCAAGAAAAGCTCTGCCCCTAGTTGGTTCCTCCAGCACTTGCACCAGGAAATTGTCCCTTACACTTTCCAAAAATTTCCTGGATTGTCTGTGCACCGCTGTATTGCTCTCCCAGCAGATATCAGGGTGATTAAAGTCTCCTATGAGAACCAGGGCCTGTGATCTAGCAACTTCTGCTAGTTGCCAGAAGAAAGCCTCGTCCACCTCATCCCCCTGGTCTGGTGGTCTATAGCAGACTCCAACCACGACATCACCCTTGTTGCTCACACTTCTCAACTTTATCCAGAGACTCTCAGGTTTTTCTGCAGTTTCATACTGGAGCTCTGAGCAGTCATACTCCTCTCTTACATACAACGCAACTCCCCCACCTTTTCTGCCCTGCCTGTCCTTCCTGAACAGTTTATATCCATCCATGACAGTACTCCAGTCATGTGAGTTATCCCACCAAGTCTCTGTTATTCCAATCACATCATAGTTCCCTGACTGTGCCAGGACTTCCAGTTCTCCCTGCTTGTTTCCCAGGCTTCTTGCATTTGTGTATAGGCACTTAAGATAACTCATCGATCGTCCCTCTTTCTCATTAGTACCTGTAGAGAGAACATGGAAACGATTGCTCACCTGTATCTCCATTGCTGGTGCATGGATGCTCCTCTTTCTCCTTCTGGAGGTCACATGCTGCCAAACCTCTTCACAATCCTTCTGTCCCTGCTGCGCCTGCTCTGAATCTTCAGAACATTGTGGCCGTAGAAGCATCTCCTGACGTCTGTCCAGGAAATCTTCATTTTCCCTTATGCAGCGCAGAGTCGATACTCGTTTCTCCAGCCCTCGAACCTTCTCTTCCAACATGGAGACCAGCTTGCACTTTGTACAGACAAAGTCGCTTCTGTCCTGAGGAAGAAAGACAAACATGGCACAACCTGTGCAGGTGACAACAGCTGATCGCTCACCTTCCACATCACCGTCCTCTTAAGAGCTTCCTCATCTGTTGCAGGAACTACTCAGAGAAACCTGCAGATGAAAGCCTCAGTGCGCTCTCCCCAAGCGAACTCCCAGGCAAACTCCCGCTGTTAGCCTCTGCTGTGCGCCGCTCGGCTGGTTCGCTGCTGACTGCTCTTATATACCAGTCAGGCCCACTCAAGGCCCAGCTGGAACAAAGCACTCCCAATTCACACTTTTCAAACAAACAAGCAAGCAATCAAGCAATTAACCCCAGAACAACGAACAGAGGTCATTGATATGATCCAATGGAATCAGGACGTGTTCTGTACACAGCCGGGCCATACGACACTGGTCCAACATCGTATTGTCACCAGCCCTGGAGTAAGGGTGACGATAAGACTGTACTGAATACCAGAAGCTAAAAGGGAAGTGTCATAACTGTAAAGGGAAGGGTAACAGCCCTCCTGTGTACAATACTATAAAATCCCTCCTGGCCACAGACTCCAAAATCCTTTTCCCTGTAAAGGGTTAAGAAGCTCAGGTAACCTGGCTGACACCTGACCCAAAGGACCAATAAGGGGACAAGATACTTTCAAATCTTGGTGGGGGGAAGGTTTTTGTTTGTGCTCTTTGTTTTTGGTGGTTGTTCGATCTTGGGACTAAGAGGGACCAGACATCAATCCATGCTTTCCAAACCTTTCTGAACAAGTCTCTCATATTTCAAACTTGTAAGTACAGCCAGGCAAGGCGTGTTAGTTTTATCTTTGTTTTCTCAACTTGTAAATGTACCTTTTACTAGGGTGTTTACCTCTGTTTGCTGTAACTTTGAACCTAAGGCTAGAGGGGGTTCCTCTGGGCTCTTTAAGTTTGATTACCCTGTAAAGTTATTTTCCATCCTGATTTTACAGAGATGATTTTTACCTTTTTCTTTAATTAAAAGCCTTCTTTTTAAGAACCTGATTGATTTTCCTTGTTTTAAGATCCAAGGGGTTTGTATCTATATTCACCAGGGAATTGGTGAAGAGTCTCTCAAGGCTACCCAGGGAAGGAAATTAGCACATTGGGAGTGGTGGCAGCGGACCAGATCTAAGCTGGTAGTTAAGCTTAGAAGTTTTCATGCAGGCCCCCACATCTGTACCCTAAAGTTCAGAGTGGGGAAGGAGCCTTGACAGGAAGAAATTAGGACGGAAGTGAAGAAGTTGCTGGAACTCGGGGTTATTGAAGTAATACCCCCCATAGGGCTGGACTTCCAGTAACAAGAGGGAGGGGCTAATTGGTCAAGGGGCGGGGCTTAAGGGGTCAAGGGGGAGGGTTAGGGTTTGATTGTCAGTAGGGCCCTTATACTGGCACCATAAGAACATAAGAATGGCCATACTGGGTCAGACCAAGGGTCCATCCAACCCAGTATCCTGTCTACCGACAGTGGCCAATGCCAGGTGCCTAGAAGGAGTGAACCTAACAGGTAATGATCAAGTGATCTCTCTCCTGCCATCCATCTCCACCCTCTGACAAACAGAGGCTAGGGACACCATTCCTTAACCATCCTGGCTAATAGCCATTAATGGACTTAACCTCCATAGGGTGACCAGACGTCCCGATTTTATCGGGACTGTCCCGATATTTCCTTGTTTGTCCCGCATCCCGACCGACGTGTGGTCGGGACACGGGACAAACAAGGAAATGCGCCGGAGCCTGGAGCCCGGAAGTGCTCGCACCCCCCCCCCAGCCCCAACTACACCCCCTCCTCCCCCGATTGGCTCCCTCCCCGAATCCCCGCCTCTTCCGCGGGCTCACCATTCCTCCCCCCTCCGCAAGCCGTGGAGGGAGGCCCGGGAGACTCAGAGGCAGCGCGGGGCCGGGGTGAGTAAGAGTCCGGCCTGGCCCCGAGCAGGCAGGACTCAGTCGGGTGGTAGGGAGAGGAGGGGGGCGGCCCGCGGGGCCAGGCGGTGGGGCTGTTCTCACCCCCAGGCACCGGGACTCGGGAGCAGCCGCTGCTGCAGCTCCCACTGCCGCGGGGGAGGAAGCGGCCATGGCGCTTGGCGGCTGCGGCTCTGGCGCCCCCGAACCCTCCGAGCCGGGGCCTGCTGCAGGGACCCAGCAGTGCGCACACTGGGCCCAGTCCCTGGCCAGCCGCGTCTGGGCTGCTGCCCAGCTGGTGCTATCCCGCGGGTCCCCACAGCAGGCCCCGGCTCGGGGGGTTCGGGGGCGCCAGAGCCGCAGCCGCGGAGCGCCATGGCCGCTTCCTCCCCCGCGGCAGTGGGAGCTGCAGCAGCGGCTGCTCCCGAGTCCCGCTGCCCGGGGGTGAGAACAGCCGCCGCCTGGCACCGCGGGCCGCCCCCCTCCTCGCCCTACCACCCAACTGAGTCCTGCCTGCTCGGGGCCAGGCCGGACTCTTACTCACCCCGGCCCCGCACTTCCCCTAGTCTCCCAGGCCTCCCTCCAGCGCTTGCGGAGGAAGGGTTGTTGGGTTGTTTTTTTTTTTGCCACCCCCCCCCCGCCCCCCGCGTCCCGATATTTGACTTGGGTGATCTGGTCACCCTAAACCTCCATGAATTTATCCAGTTCTCTTTTAAATGCTGTTATAGTCCTAGCCTTCACAACCTCCTCAAGCAAGGCGTTCCACAAGTTGACTGTGCGCTGTGTGAAGAAGAACTTCCTTGTATTTGTTTTAAACCTGCTGTCCATTAATTTCATTTGGTGGCCCCTAGTTCTTGTATTATGGGAATAAGTAAATAACTTTTCCTTATCTACTTTCTCCACATCACTCATGATTTTATATACCTCTATCATATCCCCCCTTAGTCTCCTCTTTTCCAAGCTGAAAAGTCCTAGCCTCTTTAATCTCTCCTCATATGGACCCGTTCCAATCCCCTAATCATTTTAGTTGCCCTTCTTTGAACCTTTTCTAGTGCCAGTATATCTTTTTTGAGATGAGGAGGAGACCACATCTGTATGCAGTATTCAAGATGTGGGCGTACCATCGATTTATATAAGGGTAATGATATATTCTCTGTCTTATTCTCTATCCCCTTTTTAATGATTCCTAACATCCTGTTTCCTTTTTTGACCACCTCTGCACACTGCATGGACATCTTCAGAGATGCCGTTTTGGAGATCCACGATGATGCCAAGATCTTTTTCCTGATTTGTTGTAGCTAAATTAGCCCCCATCATATTGTATGTATAGTTGGGGTTATTTTTTTCCAATGTGCATTATTTTACATTTATCCACATTAAATTTCATTTGCCATTTTGTTGCCCAATCACTTAGTTTTGTGAGAACTTTTTGAAGTTCTTCACAGTCTGCTTTGGTCTTAACTATCTTGAGCAGTTTAGTATCATCTGCAAACTTTGCCACCTCACTGTTTACCCCTTTCTCCAGATCATTTATGAATAAGTTGAATAGGATTGGTCCTAGGACAGACCCTTGGGGAACACCACTAGTTACCCCTCTCCATTCTGACAATTTACCATTTATTCCTACTCTTTGTTCCCTGTCTTTTAACCAGTTCTCAGTCCATGAAAGGACCTTCCCTTTTATCCCATGACAACGTAATTTACGTAAGAGCCTTTGGTGAGGGACCTTGTCAAAGGCTTTCTGGAAATCTAAGTACACTCTGTCCACTGGATCCCCCTTGTCCACATGTTTGTTGACCCCTTCAAAGAACTCTAATAGATTAGTAAGACACGATTTCCCTTTACAGAAACCATGTTGACTTTTGCCCAACAATTTATGTTCTTCTAGGTGTCTGACAATTTTATTCTTTACTATTGTTTCAACTAATTTGCCCGGTACTGATATTAGACTTACCGGTCTGTAATTGCCGGGATCACCTCTGGAGCCCTTTTTAAATATTGGCGTTACATTAGCTATCTTCCAGGCATTGGGTACAGAAGCTGATTTAAAGGACAGGTTACAAACCCTAGTTAATAGTTCCGCAACTTCACATTTGAGTTCTTTCAGAACTCTTGGGTGAATGCCATCTGGTCCCGGTGACTTGTTAATGTTAAGTTTATCAATTAATTCCAAAACCTCCTCTAGTGACACTTCAATCTGTGACAGTCCCTCAGATTTGTCACCTACAAAGGACGGCTCAGGTTTGGGAATCTCCCTAACATCCTCAGCCGTGAAGATTGAAGCAAAGCATTCGTTTAGTTTCTCCGCAATTACTTTATCGTCTTTAAACGCTCCTTTTGTATCTCAATTATCCAGGGGCCCCACTGGTTGTTTAGCAGGCTTCCTACTTCTGATGTATTTAAAAAACATTTTGTTATTACCTTTTGAGTTTTTGGTTAGCTGTTCTTCAAACTCCTTTTTGGCTTTTCTTATTACATTTTTACAGTTAATTTGGCAGTGTTTATGCTCCTTTCTATTTACCTCACTAGGATTTGACTTCCACTTTTTAAAAGATGCCTTTTTATCTCTCACTGCTTCTTTTATATGGTTGTTAAGCCATGGTGGCTCTTTTTTAGTTCTTTTACTGTGTTTTTTAATTTGGGGTATACATTTAAGTTGGGCCTCTATTATGGTGTCTTTAAAAAGCGTCCATGCAGCTTGCAGGGATTTCACTTTAGTCACTAAAAGAAGAACAGGAGTACTTGTGGCACCTTAGAGACTAACAAATTTATTAGAGCATAAGCTTTCGTGGACTACAGCCCACTTCTTCGGATGCATATAGAATGGAACATATATTGAGGAGATATATATACATACATACAGAGAGCATAAACAGGTGGGAGTTGTCTTACCAACTCTGAGAGGCCAATTAATTAAGAGAAAAAAAACTTTTGAAGTGATAATCAAGCTAGCCCAGTACAGACAGTTTGATAAGAAGTGTGAGAATACTTACAAGGGGAGATAGATTCAATGTTTGTAATGGCTCAGCCATTCCCAGTCCTTATTCAAACCGGAGTTGATTGTGTCTAGTTTGCATATCAATTCTAGCTCAGCAGTCTCTCGTTGGAGTCTGTTTTTGAAGTTTTTCTGTTGTAATATAGCCACCCGCAGGTCTGTCACTGAATGACCAGACAGGTTAAAGTGTTCTCCCACTGGTTTTTGAGTATTTTGATTCCTGATGTCAGATTTGTGTCCATTAATTCTTTTGCATAGAGACTGTCCGGTTTGGCCAATGTACATGGCAGAGGGGCATTGCTGGCACATGATGGCATATATCACATTGGTAGATGTGCAGGTGAACGAGCCCCTGATGGTATGGCTGATGTGATTAGGTCCTATGATGATGTCACTTGAATAGATATGTGGACAGAGTTGGCATCGGGGTTTGTTACAAGGATAGGTTCCTGGGTTAGTGGTTTTGTTCAGTGATGTGTAGTTGCTGGTTGGGGGGTTGTCTGTAAGCGAGGACAGGTCTGTCTCCCAAGATCTGTGAGAGTAAAGGATCATCTTTCAGGATAGGTTGTAGATCTCTGATGATGCGCTGGAGAGGTTTTAGTTGGGGGCTGAAGGTGACAGCTAGTGGTGTTCTGTTATTTTCTTTGTTGGGCCTGTCTTGTAGGAGGTGACTTCTGGGTACTCGTCTGGCTCTGTCAATCTGTTTTTTCAGCAGGTGGGTATTGTAGTTTTAAGAATGCTTGATAGAGATCTTGTAGGTGCTTGTCTCTATCCGAGGGATTGGAGCAAATGCGGTTATATCTTAGAGCTTGGCTGTAGACAATGGATCGTGTGGTGTGTCCTGGATGGAAGCTGGAGGCATGTAGGTAAGTGTAGCGGTCAGTAGGTTTCCGGTACAGGGTGGTATTTATGTGACCATCGCTTATTAGCACAGTAGTGTCCAGGAAATGGACCGCTTGTGTGGATTGATCTAGGCTGAGGTTGATGGTGGGATGGAAATTATTGAAATCATGGTGAAATTCCTCAAGGGCTTCTTTTCCATGGGTCCAGATGATGAAGATGTCATCAATGTAGCGCAAGTAGAGTAGGGTCTAACCCCCTCATTTTTGTATAGTACCCCTTTTTGAAATTAAATGCCACAATGTTGGGCTGTTGAGATGTTCTTCCCACCACAGGGATGTTAAATGTTATTATATTATGGTCACTATTTCCAAGTGGTCCTGTTATAGTTACCTCTTGGACCAGCTCCTGCACTCCACTCAGGACTAAATCTAGAGTTGCCTCTCCCCTTGTGGGTTCCCGTACCAGCTGCTTCATGAAGCAGTCATTTAAAGTATTGACAAATTTTATCTCTGCATTTCGTCCTGAAGTGAAATGTTCCCAGTCAATATGGGGATAATTGAAATCCCCCACTATTATTGAGTTCTTAATTTTGATAAAAAGCAACAGAGGGTCCTGTGGCACCTTTGAGACTAACAGAAGTACTGGGAGCATAAGCTTTCGTGGGTAAGAACCTCACTTCTTCACTTGCATCTGAAGAAGTGAGGTTCTTACCCACGAAAGCTTATGCTCCCAGTACTTCTGTTAGTCTCAAAGGTGCCACAGGACCCTCTGATGCTTTTTACAGGTTCAGACTAACACGGCTACCCCTCTGATACTTAATTTTGATAGCCTCTCTAATTTCCCTTAGCATTTCATCATCACTATCACTGTCCTGGTTAGGTGGTCGATAATAGATTCCTAATGATATATTCTTATTAGAGCATGAAATTACTACCCATAGAGATTCTATGGAATATGTGGATTCACTTAAGATTTTTACTTCATATGATTCTACATTTTCTTTCACGTATAGTGCCACTTTCCCCCCTCCCCCCTGCATGATCTGTTCTTTCCTTCCGATATATTTTGTACCCCGGGATGATTGTGTCCCATTGATTGTCCTCAGTCCACGAGGTTTCTGTGATGCCTATTATATCAATATCCTCCTTTATCACGAGGCACTCTAGTTCACCCATCTTATTATTTAGACTTCTAGCGTTTGTGTACAAACACTTTAAAAACTTGTCACTGTTTATTTGTCTGCCCTTTTCTGATGTGTCCAGTTTTTCATGTGAATGTTTCTCATCTGATCTGGCCCATACTTTATCCTCTTCCATCCTCTGCTCCTGACTATAACCTGGAGATTCTCGATCATTAGACTCTCCTCTAAGAGAAGTCTCTGTCCGATCCACATGCTCCTCTGCAGCAGTCGGCTTTCCCCCATCTCCTGGTTTAAAAACTGCTCTGCAACCTATGGATCACATGCGCCCACCTCATGTCTCCGGACCCAGCCAGGGAATGGCAGGGTGTCTGGACCTCAGCCACTCTTCCAAACAGCCCATTGTCACCAACCCAAGTTGCAGCTACTTGATTCACAAGTAGAAAAATCAAAGACTCCCCTTCGCACGACTGCGGTGAGAACATCCAAACCCTCGAACACCCTATAATACAGTGCCCCAGAATTGGAGTCCAAGGTGAAATGGGGGATCTCCACAATGTCATGGAGGAGGCCTTCGAATGGCTCCTGGTCCTACAAGTTCAGCTTTAGACTGTTACTCTGCAGACGCCATATGAGAGAGACTGTGAGCTTCCTCCCCCGCCCACCCCCCTCCCCCGCTGCAGGCTGAATTGCTGCACTAGAACAAAAGGTTCACAGGCGTGTCGGTGTGGTGGGGACTGGGACCTGAGTCTCCTTGTCCGTGTCATGTTGCAGTTTGGATTCCCCTTAGAAGAAGCTCAGGAGCTGCACACACCAGATGCATCTACTAGAGAAATCACTAGGTTGGGGGGAATAGACCTTTGGTCTGTCAGCTCCAAACCTCCCTCCACCCCAAATGTCTCTAGTCACTGAGGTGCAGGAGATCTCTCTGCTGGAAGCAATACAGGGTCCTGAGTCATCTCTGTGAGCTGCATAGCAGAGCGTCCCTGCTCCCACGCACCAAGAGCCATTTCCAGCCCATCCAGGCCTCTGCGATAAATTGCCCTCCAGAAAGAGGCACCACAGGCTTTGGGTCCCTAAGTGCCTGCCACCTTTTACTAAAGGGGCTTCCCTGAGCCAGGAGCCCCTGAAAGCTCCAGGGGAATGAGCTGCAGCAGCTCTGCCCCTGCCCCTGCCCCTGCACCACTAGAGGGTGATGCCGTTCAAGCCCCAGAATGTGGAGCCTGGCTCTGGGCAATCTGCTGAAACCTCATGTCCTGTTGGTTTTAGGTCTTCGGAAAGTTTTTCTTGGAGGGCAGAGAAGATTCTTCCTCCGGACAGCAGTAGTGGCCACCCACAACCCCTTGCTGCGTGTCAGCCAGGCTGGACTGGTCCTCACCTCTTGGGGGCAGCCCAGCAGCTGATGGGGGACATGGTAAGCAGCTGCATCAGACTCAGGAGATTGGGGCAGGGCCTGGGGCCTCATTCCCATCTACCACCATTTGCTGGCCTGGCAGCAAGGAGCCGGGTGGGGAATGAGAGTCAGAGGAGGTGCTACTGGGAAGTGAGATGAATTCACCTTCATGAGGAGGAGGGAGACAGCTTGTCCCCTGTGCAGCTCCAACCCAGCTCTTTAGCAAGGTTAATTAATTACAAGCATTACCTCATCCTGGACTTATGTTCTTAGGACACAGTGCTATCACTCCTGGGAAGGTCAGGAGAGTTCCCTAAGTGCCCTCTGTGAGCCTTTCCTGCCTGCCCCACAGGGCCGCACCCAGTTCCCAGTGGCCTAGAGTCCGTGTCATCTGAGCTACCATCCAGAGTTGCTCCCAACACTGGCAGCCTGGGAGGCCAAGAACTGACTGGTGATGGTGATTGACCAGGCAGGGCTGAGGCACATGGGCAGGGGGAGCTTGTCCTGCTGCTGGCAGGGCTGGACTGCACTGCACTGCACTGCTCTGCTCTAAAGAGAATGGGAGGATTCAGTCAGCAGAGGCTGCTGACCTGCTGTCACGGAGTATTGGGGGACTCAGGGCCCTGCACCCCCGGCTTCCTGCGATTCACCATGACTCTCAGCCAGCCAGTAAAGCAGAAGGTTTATTTGGATGACAGGAATACAGTCCAAGACAGGTCTTGCAGGCACAGACAACAGGGACCCCCTCAGTTAGGTCCATCTTGGGGTCCCCGGGCATCCAAGCCCAGCCCCCCTTGGGAGGTCAGAGCCATCTATGCCCCCCAGCCCTCTCTCCCTGCCTGCTTCCAGCACTCTGCTTTCAGCGACCCCTCCCACAGCCTTTGTTCAGTTTCCCGGGCTAAGGAGTCGCCTCCCCTTCAACCCCTTCCTGGGTTCTCATGTTACACACTCAGGTATGCGCCCTCGGGCAGATCCCATCCTGCAATGCAGACTATCCCAGAACACTCCCCTGTCAGCATTCACAGACCACCGTGAGAACAGGCCCAGTTCGTCACATCTCTCCCCCCTTCGAGACCGAACTGAGCAGGGTCACTTTAGCCAGTGACCCGGGGAAGTTCGAACCTACCCCCGTTCCCATGGATGCCCCCGCATCCCTCCAGTTCCTTGGTGGGAATTACACCAGGCCCCTTCAGTTTCACGCCCCCCCTTAGGTCGGGGTGCTTGATGGCACTCGCAGTTCGCATGTGGGAAGGTTTATGCGGCCTGTGCCCTTTTCCCACCCCCATACCTCTGGGGTTCCAACTGGGCTGTGGTCTTCTCCCAGCGCTCCAGTCTGGAGGTCTGTGCTTTGGGCTCTCTTGGTTTAGAGCCACCCTTTTAACCTTGGCCACCCTCTGGAAAGGATCCTTTATGCTGGGCAAGGGTCCTAAAGCTGTTTTCCCCTTGTCCCAGGCCTTCCTCCCCCTCTGACAGGGGTCACAGGATCCGCAGTACTGTCGGACAGTAACAAAGACCCCAGGCCAGTAAAAGCTCCGTAGCAGCCTCTGCTGGGTACGCCAGGTTCCCTGGTGCCCTGAGAGGGGAATATCATGGGCCCGGCACAGCAGCTGGCGGCGATACTTCTGGGGTACCACCAGCTGCCTCCTGATCCCCCCTGACTCCATTTCCCCTGGGGGAGCCCATTCTCGGTACAGGAACCCCTTCTCCCACAGGAACCTTTTCCGGCCACCTCGTCCCATGGTCTGTACCGCATTGAGGTCGGCTAGGTCCCTTATCTTCCGCAAGGAGGGGTCTCTCTGTAACTCGGCCTGGAACTCAGCAGCTGGGACAGGGATGGCCACCTGCTCTTCCTCGCCCGCTGGGCCTGAAGCTGCAGCCTCCCTGAGCCGTGTCCCTGGGCGTTCCCTCCCCACCAGGTTAGGGTCCTGCGCCTCAGGCAAGGCACCCCCCCCAAGGCCAGGGCGCAGTGCCCCTCGCCGGCTCTGACTGCGGGTCACAACCAGTGCCTTTTGGGGGTTGCTTGGCCAGTTCTCCAGGTCCTCCCCCATCAATACCTCAGTGGGCAAATACGGGTGTACCCCCACATCCTTGGGGCCCTCCTTGGCCCCCCACTTCAGGTGTACCCTTGCCACGGGTACTTTGACTGGTGTTCCGCCCACCCCCGTCAGGGTCAGGTAGGTGTTGGGCACCACCTGATCTGGGGCCACCACCTCGGGCCGGGCCAGCGTCACCTCTGCGCCCGTATCCCAGTATCCACTGACCTTCCTCCCATCCACCTCCAGGGGAACAAGGTACTCTCTCCGGAGGGACAGCCCCGCGCCTACCATATAAACCAAAAACCCTGAGTCTGGAGCATCCAGCCCCCTAGAGGAGCTGGCCTGGAGCTCTCCTCCCTCCTTAGCAGGTGGTACTCTGCCAGCCCCTCTTCCCTGGGAATGCTGCCTTTCGCCGGGCTGGGTCTCTACCCAGTTAACCCTCTGTGGGTTCGGTCTGCTCAGTCTGTCCCTGAGCCTAGGGCACTGGGCCCGTATGTGGCCCTTTTGGCCACAGTGGTAGCAGCCCATGTCCCATGGGTCCCCTTGAGTAGGTCGGATGGTCCTGATGCCGGATGCTCCCCTCTGATGGGTTTTTTCTGTATTTTCCCATGGGGAGGTCCCATGGTGACTCTCTCTCTGCGTTGTGGTGGGACTGTTCCTTTGGGACTCCTCCCTTTTATCTCCTGACCGGCTCTTTACAAACTCATCAGCCAGCTGCCCGGCGTGTCGCGGGTTCTCTGGCTTTCTGTCCACCAACCACAGCCTCAGGTCGGATGGGCACCGGTCATACAATTGCTCCAGTACCAGCAGTTTAATCAGGTCCTCCTTCGTCTGGGCCCCACCAGCCCACTTGCTGGCGTATCTCTCCATGCGGGCGGCTAGTTGCAGATATGAGATCTCAGGGGTTTTATCTTGACTCCGGAACCTTTCCCGGTACATCTCAGGAGTCAGCCCAAACTCTCGTAGCAGGGCCCTTTTGAATAGTTCGTAGTCCCCTTTCTCTGCCTCTCCCAGTTGGCGGTACAATGCCACGGATTTGGGGTCCAGTAAGGGGGTAAGGACCCGGAGTCTGTCCGCGGGGTCCACACGGTGCAGCTCGCAGGCCGTCTCAAAGGCCTCCAGGAAGTCATCCATGTCCTCCCCCTCCTTGTATGGGGCCATGATGCAATTATCAAAGCTCCGTGCAGTCCTGGGTCCCCCCTCACTCACCGCAGCCGGGGGTTCACTGCCCTTCAATCTCGCCAGTTCCAGGTCATGCTGACGCTGTCTCTCATTCTCCTGTCTCTGTCTCTCTTCATGCTGACGCTGTCTCTCATTCTCCTCCCGTTCACGCTGATGCTGTCTCTCTTTCTCCTCCCGTTCATGCTGACGCTGTCTCTCTTCACGCTGATGCTGTCTCTCTTTCTCCTCCCGTTCACGCTGATGCTGTCTCTCTTTCTCCTCCCGTTCATGCTGACGCTGTCTCTCTTCATGCTGTCTCTGTTGTTCACGATCCTCCAGCTCTCTCAGTTTTAGCTCTTTCTCCCATTCCAGCCAATTCCGCTCCCCGGATGCCGAACGCCGCCGGGAGGATCCTCTGCTGGCCGGTGGGCTTCGCCGGGGGGACCCCCTGCTGGCCGGGGGGTTCACGGCGCCTTCGGTATTTGCTGGGCTCCTCCCCACCCTTCCCCTAGGCATAGGAAGGAGGGGTCTCGGGAAGCCCTCAGCAGCCGGCTGACCACTCCCAGCTGAGGCAGACACTGGTGCCTGCGCTGCATTTGCCAGGCTGCTTCCCTGAGACACAGGGATCAGTTCATTGGCGCGATCTTCCGCCTCCAGCTGGGCAATGAGCTGTTCTTTGGTGAGCCTCCCAATGCGCAGCCGCCTCTGCTTGCACAGCTCCACCAGGTCGCTCTTAAGCCGCTTGGCATACATCTTCCTGCTGGCCACTCACCGGCCTGTGTGCTCACAGCTCCCCACAGTTCCCAGGGGGCCCCCTAGTGTGCCAGCCCTTCTCGAGGTCACCACCTCTCTGCCAGGGTCGAGCTGCAGACTCCTCCGCCCCTGGGACCACTCGCTGCGATCCCCCCGGGGGACCCTGTTACTGCAAAAGTCCTTCTCGCTGGTCACACACTCCCAGGGGTAATAACCGTCTCTCTCTCACTCTTCAGCACGCCTGGTCCCCGTCAATCCCCCTTCGTTTTACTGCTCCCCAGTCACTTACTGCAGGAAGCGCCGTCCACGGGGTGCAGTAGATCCCGCCGCTGCCACCAGTTGTCACGGAGTATTGGGGGACTCAGGGCCCTGCACCCCCGGCTTCCTGCGATTCACCATGACTCTCAGCCAGCCAGTAAAGCAGAAGGTTTATTTGGATGACAGGAATACAGTCCAAGACAGGTCTTGCAGGCACAGACAACAGGGACCCCCTCAGTTAGGTCCATCTTGGGGTCCCCGGGCATCCAAGCCCAGCCCCCCTTGGGAGGTCAGAGCCATCTATGCCCCCCAGCCCTCTCTCCCTGCCTGCTTCCAGCACTCTGCTTTCAGCGACCCCTCCCACAGCCTTTGTTCAGTTTCCCGGGCTAAGGAGTCGCCTCCCCTTCAACCCCTTCCTGGGTTCTCATGTTACACACTCAGGTATGCGCCCTCGGGCAGATCCCATCCTGCAATGCAGACTATCCCAGAACACTCCCCTGTCAGCATTCACAGACCACCGTGAGAACAGGCCCAGTTCGTCACACCTGCCCCATTAGAATCCTAGAATCTCAGGATTGGAAGGTGTGACGAACTGGGACTGTTCTTACTGTGGTCTGTGAATGCTGACAGGGGAGTGTGGCTGAATAGTCTGCATTGGGGGATGGGAGTCTGAGTCTGCCCGAAGGCGCATACCTGAGTGTGTAACATGAGAACCCAGGAAGGGGTTGAAGGCCAGGTGACTCCTTAGCCCGGGAAACTGAACAAAGGCTGTGGGAGGGGTCGCTGAAGGGAGTGTGCTGGAAGCGGGCTGGAGAGATGGCTGGGAGGCAGAGATGGCTCTGACCCCCCCCCCCCAAAGGGGGGTGGGCTGGGATGCCCTGGACCCCAAGCTGGACCTAACTGAGGGGGGCCCTGTTGTCTGTGCCTGCAAGACCTGTCTTGGACTGTATTCCTGTCATCCAAATAAACCTTCTGCTTTACTGGCTGGCTGAGAGTCATGGTGAATCGCAGGAGGCCGGGGGTGCAGGGCCCTGAGTCCCCCAATACTCCGTGACAGAAGGGACCTCAGGAGGTCATCTAGTCCAACCCCCTGCTCAAAGCAGGACCAATCCCCAGACAGATTTTTGCCCCAGATCCCTAAATGGCCCCCTCAAGGATTAAACTCACAACCCTGGGTTTAGCAGGCCAATGCTCAAACCACTGAGCTATCCCTCCCCTGCCCCCCATTCACCAGGGCTGCCATCCTGTGGCTTCAGCATTAGTCACTGAGGTGACTTGGGGAAAGGTCTCAGCCTCCCCCCATCTCACTTCACTGCTGCCAGAATCCCTCCTGCCCCACTCCTGCTAGAGCCCCCCCCCACACACACACCCCCTACCTGGGTAGGGGTAGGGGTGGAGGAGAGGCTTCTGAGAACTTGAGCTGTGTCCTCAGGTGCGTTGGAGGTGGAACAGCTGTCAGAGGCACTGAGGGGGATGTGGCAGGAGCTCACCCTACAAGAAGCAGGGGGTTGGCACTGGAGGTCACTAGAGAGGACAACAAGGCTCCATCCTGGGGGTCAGGAGGTGAATCCATCCCTCAGAGGTGGGCAGGTGCTGGGTGGATATGCTGCTCGTTCCAGGGGCTGTTAATCCCCCCTGATTCCTGGGGGCATCTGAGTCTTTGACAGGTTCTCATTCCCTTGCAGCAAGAGGCTGTCACGGCCAATGTGATGCACCAGCTCCACATCATCCAGCACTTGTGCCAAGTACCCAAGATGCTGGAGGAGCTGTGCCTCATCGGATGCCCTTAAAGGTTCCCCTCCCATGTTCAGCAACTCCGGCTCCCTGCTGCAGGTACTGCTGTCTCACTGTAAATGGGGGGTTAGTGGAAGGGGAAATGGAGTACCCTGACACTGACAGAAACTCTCTCCCCTCCCTGTGGAGCAGGGTCCTTCCTTCTGCCCCCAAGCTTCCTTCATCTGGGGCATGAGCTCTTCCTCTTCCTCCCATCCCCCCCCCCCCACACACACACACACTTTCCTTGACCTGACCCCCATCCCAGTCCCCATGCTCCCAGGCAGAGCTCTCCCTGCCCCATATGGTGCAGAAGGGCCTTTGTGTCAAGGCTACAGCCTGTCTGCCCAACTGAAGCTCAGAAAGCTCCACTTTTGAGGAGGTGGGGGTGGGACAGAGGCTCAGGGCTAGCTTCACCTCCTGCCCTTTATTCTCCGCTTGGCCATTCAATGTGGTGTCTGGGTGTGAAATGAATAGGAGCCTCCTCCCCAGCTGTCTTCCAGGCCCTGGGATCTGTCACAGCCTCCCAGATGGGTGCAGCCTGCAGCTGAGCCACCTCAGGGAGCAGTGGGGACAGGTCACCTCGTCCTAGCAAACCAAGCAGTGCTGGATCTCAAAGAGGCTTAGATGGAAGACTCCCCTCCCTCATGGAGGTAAGAGCCATTTACTCCTCAGGGCATGTGGGTCTCTTGGGGGAGAAATGGGATCCCCAATGCATAACCTGGCTGAGAGCTTCCCCTGTCCCTGGCTTCTAGCTCTGGGACAGAGACATCTCCATCATCGTACCACCCTTGTTTGTTCCTAGGTAGGGGCTCCCCAGAGATGTCCTCGAACCTAGACTCCTGAGAGCGTTTCTGGCAGGAGGCTCCAGCCCCTCAGGCATGAAGAGAGCATCATGCAGTCTCGTTCACATGGCATCTCCGGTCTCCAGCTCCACTTCCTACAGCAGAGCAAACAAAACCATCAGCTCCCAGGGTCCCGACTCTTTGACCTTCTTCCAGTCAGCTGTGGGGTTTCTCCAGCCCCCTCATCACACCTGGCAGCCTCTGAATGACGAGGGGCCTGAATGTCAGAGTCACCAGAACAAGCAAAACTCCAGTTCCAGCCAGTGGAGCCTGTTTGTACTCAGCCCCTCTGGAAACTGGGTCTGAAATGGGGAGCAAGGACCCTAGCCCAGTAACAGCAGGACTGGGCAGAGCAGGCCTGTAACAGGGACCTTTCCCCAGGGCTGCAGAGCCTGGGGTTTAGCCAAGCTGATTACAGAATGAGCCCTACCTGAGAGGAACCATGTACCTCCTCCTAAAGAGCCAGACTTCAGCGGTGATAAAACCCAGCTGGGCTATGAACTGGAATAAGAACTAGGTAGGAAGTTCAGAGCAGCAAGGTAAGGCTAGAGGGGAACTTGAGAAGAGAGGTAGGAGGTGCCCAGGAAAAACTGCAGCAAGGAGAAAGGAGCAGATCTAGCTGTTAGGTGCAGGGCCTGGGCTGCTATCAGTGTTGGGGTGGGACTGGTTTCCCCAAAGAAGGGAGCGTACACACACCCAGAGAAGGTTACCGAGCCCAGCCAGGGGGCTACAGGCTGAGCAAGAGCCCCAGTGAGGGCAGAAGGCCTTCTTTCTGTGGAAAGACCTCTTTGGACTTCTAGTGTGAGACAAGCTGGGCCCCAGAAGGGTGGACTAAAGGTGGTGACTGGCCAGAGGCTGAGTTACCAGGCTGAGAAACTGCCGTGGTGCTGGAATGACCATCGATAAGGGACAGTAGCCCAACGAGACGACTGTGATTTCATGCCTGACTACCAGGGGGCACGTAACAATGCGTAGACTCGTTTATGATTGGCATAGTTGGGAGGACTGAATTCCCCCTGTCATCCATGAGGGCTGTTGGAAGTCTTGGTTGCTGAAGGAAGGTCTGTCTCCCCAAGTGGGTGGATTGAGGGACCAAGCTGGTCACTGGATTTCCCACTTTAGTTCCAGGGACTGGTGAAGCAGCCAAAGCAGGGCTAGGGGTTTCTCCAGCAGCTCCGAGAAAACCAACAGGAGCAGTAGGAAGTGCAAGCAGAGCTCCAGATGCAGCTGGCATTCTTCATGGAGTAGCAGCAATACCTGTCAGAGCTCCTGCAAAGGGAAATCATTTGCAATCAGAAGGACTGGGTAAGAAAAGGGTATTTGGGGGCCAGAAGGCCAGAGACACAACCCAGGGCTTGCTGTGCCCATGGAGAGAAAAAGCAGATAAGGAGAGCATGCCTGGGATGTGCTGAGAAGGTTAGCCCAGGAGAGAGCAGGTGTATAAGCATGGCTTAATGCCAGGATGGGGACAAGAGGTCTTTGTTTTTCGTGCAGAGAAGCAGGTCATATCAAAAGACATGGCCTGCTTAGGAACTTGCTGGGTGGCAAAAGGAGGGGCTAGGTCCCCGAGAAGGTAGAAAGAAAGGAGAAGGTGTCCTCTGGCATAAACACACATAGGCAGGCAAGGTGGAGATGGCAGTGATGTCCGAGGATCTTGCAGACCCTCAACCAACACACCTGTCGGGTGCTGCAGGGAGGTGAAGGATGAAATGGTTGGCACAGAGATGAAGCAGGCTGAAGTAGGGACAAACACAAGGGTGGAGCAGTCCGTGGTGGGTCCTCAGACCCTGACAGAAAAGGTTTTGGCATATGCAGCGGCAGTAGCAAAAAGGCAACAGGAGAAGCTAATGGCTTCAGAACAGGTTCTGCAAGCAGCTGTTAATGAGACTGCCTGCAGGAAGAGTGTTGGGATACTGCAGAAGAGAAGGATCTGGTGAGCAAGCTGGCAGGGAAGCACCTGGGCGGTACAAGCGCGCAGCCAGTGATACGATGAGACGGTGAGGGGTGAAGCTTGGACAAGAGTATAACTTGCCCCCGGTGTGGGCCGGTTTCTACAGAGGAGGGTATATAACAGGGTGGCTTGGCCTGCAAAGCCTGGAGCTAGGCCAAATGGATTACAGAGTGAGCCCCACGAGAGGGGAAACCAGGGGAAACCACAGCAAAGGTACAGGAGCAGGCCTAGCTGTTCCGTATGGGGCCTTGGGCCAGAACCAAGAGTTCAGTGTGGGACTGGGTACTCCCACCATCCCCAAGGAAGGGGACATACAAGGCCATAGAAAGGGCTACCAAGCCCAGCAAGGGCAGGCCGAGCGGAAGTCAGGCTGAGGAAGAGCCCCTAAAGCGGCAGAAGGCCTTGTTTCAGATATTTTTGGACTTTTCATTCGGGATGAGTGCGATCCAGGAAGGAGCGGACTAAAGGACGGTCACCTGGCTGGAGGGCTGAGTTCCCAGCCAAGAAACTGCCAGAGTGCTAGAGCGACTATCGGTGGGGGTGCTAGCCCAGCGAGAAAGCTATGACACCAGGCCTGGCCAGGACCTCACTGTGAGTGAACTCTGTTACAAACCTGGTTCCATTATGGAAACAGCCTGGTATTGGAGAGTCGTGGGAAGGACCCTAGAATTGTGGGAGGAGTCGGGCGGGATAACAGATACCTGATCAGTTAGCTGGTAACACAGTATAAGCTTTGGTCCCACAAACCCAATGATGGACTATTAAGGCTGGGAAGGGTCGGTTGCACCCATTTGTCACATAGGTGCCTGCAAAGGAGGAGTAATAGCCTCCAAAGGGCATGGGGTAATTCTCCTTTCGAGGAGTGGTGTTATTTGCATGGCATTGAAAGATTGTATTATTTTCACTAAGGTTACTGTAGGGGGAACATGAGATTGATTTTTCTGTTTGAGCCCAGGTCAAGAAAAAAATTCATATCCCCATAACCGGCCCGCCACTCATTAGTTTTGTTTGAATAATCCCATACACCATTGGCCACAATATGCTGAAGGCAACGGCTTTTCCCCAGATCCAGCCCTGTCACAATACACACCCAACACCAATGACTTTTTCCCTCCACCACACTTATTCATTTAGATACATTTATTCCCACTGCTTCCCAATTGTCATTGCTGTTCCATGTTTTGTTAAACGGATGAGGTCTCCAGTGAGGTCTGGGGAATTGAGTGGGATTGCCGGGACAGGAACACCAGCTTGAGAGTGGGCTGGGATATGGCTGCAGACCCAGCATTTAGAAATATTAAGGGTTTGAGCTATCCACACTTGCTGCTGTATAAAACAATTGTCATCATGGACTCCCCAAACCTTAAGACACCAGCAGCCAAGGAACAGGCGCCACCAGAGGCGCATGTTGGAGGCAAGGCCCTTCTGGTTCTGACAACCTCAACTGAGGGAACCATAGTTACAGATTTACATCCAGCAGGCAGCAGGCGCTAGGCTCAATACTGCTTCTTCTTGGGCCTTGCTTTAGGTTGTCGTCTGCTTCTGGCAACCCTTACGAGAGCGTAGATTGTAAGGTATTGCAGGCTGTTCCTCTACGTCTTCTTCTGGAGTCAGACAATGAAGGGGAACAAAACAAAGGGCTTTTTGTCCTTTTTACAATGAGATGGGAGTATGGAGGGGGTTGGGATCGATCCAGGGTTTGTTTGTTTGTTTTTCCGGAGAACGGGGTAAAGGGGAGCGCTCGGTCTGGTAGTGGGAGAGGAGGCTTTTAATAAAGCTTTTAATTTATTATTTGAATATTTGAGAGAGGCGAGTTTCGATTCTGTCCATCTACGATTTGCCTCTTCCCACCATTGCATGAAACAATCGACCTCTTCTTTGGCCAGTTTAGTTTTAGATTGGCTGAGTTTGTCTTTTAAGACGTCCACTTGGTCCTTGTCCCAAGATCCTAACAGTGGCCACTGAGTTTTGGGATCTCCCTGAGTTAGTGTAGACCATTTTTCCAGGAATTTACAGGAGTCTGGACTCTTCCTAAAATGCACCAGCATCCCTTTAGGGAACTGCCCCGACTTAGACGTCTGGTTACCCATACAGGAAGACTTCACACACCAATCACATAAGAAGGAAATTCGGGTTCGTCAGAGCGATGCCTGGTGCAACACACAAAAGGAGCCCACAGGCTACTGCCTCAATCACCCTTGCTTTCACACCAAGGGTTTTACCCAAGGTGCGGTGCGGCTGCGATTGTGCAGATTTCACTCACTCAGACTGCAGGGACAGGAACCCCTTGGTCGGCCGATCCCTGGATTGAGATGGCACCCAGACTCAAACACTCCACAGGAGGACGGATAGACACAGAGACAGGACAGTCCTCAGTCCAGACAAAACACAGAAATAGTTACCTGACCAGATTCCTGATGTCAGATCCCGGGATCCCTACCAGAACACAGTGGGAACCAACAGGTTCGATGGCATAGACTTCACTGTGGTCGTGCGCCCTTCCGTTCAGGAGGAGGACCGCTCGGGCCAAATGCCCAGGTGCTGGCTGTCAGTCATCTTACAAAAACTGTCAGGAATCACAAGGCCCCAGTGAAGACGGTTGCCATCTCGGTGGGACCTTCAAGTTGTTAAAGTTAGACTCAGGACTCACAGTTTGTCAGACCACTCTGTTTTATTAGCACAGCGCTCTGCTAATACATTGAGATAATGTGAGCCCCCATGCAAGATCCAAACAGTCTTATTTATACAGATAAAAGGGTGCAAACTAAACAAAGGGACAAAGAGAGCAAAATTGTAAAATTTACCTGGGGCACAACATGCATATCCTACTTCCTTGCTAACTCTTATCGATCTAAGGCTAATACTTCACCAATCGCCCTTAAGTGGAGCAACTGTTCTATCTTAATGTCAGGTTTCAGAGTAGCAGCCGTGTTAGTCTATATCCGCAAAAAGAAGAACAGGAGTACTTGTGGCACCTTAGAGACTAACAAATTTATTAGAGCATAAGCTTTCGTGGACTACAGCCCACTTCTTCGGATGCATCTAGAATGGAACATATATTGAGTCCACGAAAGCTTATGCTCTAATAAATTTGTTAGTCTCTAAGGTGCCACAAGTACTCCTGTTCTTCTTTTTATCTTAATGTCTGCTTTCCTGACACCTGGATCGCAGCATTTCTCATTTCTACTTAAAGGCACATACAGCATTCTTTAATTCATTCTATTTCTTTAATATAATTCATTTCACTTTCACACCTCTGTTCCCTACACCATGGAGAACTCAAATGTCTTTTGCTCCCCTTCTATTAACCAAAGTCCATTGTCAGTGCTTCCGGAGCCTGGAAAGCTTCCTGGGGTGCAGACTCGGTCCCCCAGTGTGCTCCCCAAGCTGCTGCTTGTTAGCTTGGTTGCTTTGTTTATCTTCAATGTCAATGTACTGTGATAAAGTTCCTCTTCTGCCTTGGTGGGTTCTGCGCTTTCTGGTGGATTTGCTCACCTCAGAGGTTCACGGCAGTCCTCAGTTTGGCTCCTTTTGTTAGTGGCACAAACCTGCCATTCACTCAGCTAACCTCATCACTGGCCAGCATGGGGAAAAGGAGGAGAACAATCCCCACAGTCTCTGCTGGCCCACCTAATGGGTTGGGGGACAGGCCAGAGACCTTCCCCTCTGATGGTACCCACAGTCCAGATCAACTCCTCTTATATCAAATAGGGAGTTGAGGGGATGGGGGGAACCCGGGCCCGCACTCTATTCTGGGTTCCAGCCCAGAGCCCTGTGGATTGCAGCTGTCTATAGTGTCTCCTATAACAGCTGCATGACAGCTACAACTACTCCCTGGGCTACTTCCCCATGGCCTCCTCCCAACACCTTCTTTGTCCTCACCCCAGGACCTTCCTCCTGATGTCTGGTAATGGTTGTCTTCGCAGTCCTCCAGCAGTATACCTATCCACTCTCAGCTCCTTGTGTGCCTCTCTCTCTCAGCTCCTCACACATGCACCTCACTGACTGAAGTGAGGTCCTTTTTAAACCAGGTGCCCTGATTAGCCTGCCTGTCTTAATTGATTCTAGCAGCTTCTTAATTGGCTCCAGGTGTCCTAATTAGCCTGTCTGCCTTAATTTGTTCCAGCAAGTTCCTGATTGTTCTGGAACTGCCCCATTACCTTACCCAGGGAAAAGAGACTTGCTTAACCTGGGGCTAATATATCTGCCTTCTATGACTCTCCTGTAGCATGGGGGCTGATCTCCTCACGGAGCCCCTGTTACACAATCCCCAGCTTTGTGTGCAGGTGGAGGAGCCCACCCCCGCCCCCCGTGGTGCGCCAGAGGCTGGTCTCGGCAGAAGTCATCAGCGTTGGAGACCTCCTGGACTATGACCGGGGAGACTGGCTGGATCCCCTGACGCTCGCTCAGCACATGGGGCTCTCCAGACCTCGCAGTCCCCAGCGCATACTTCAGGAGGTGAAGGCCGCTTTACCGCCCACTGCTAGGGCCTACCTTGACCGGGTCCTGCAAGACGGCACTCCTCATCCACCCTCCACCCCAGGCCCTGTGGACCTTTTCATCGGGCCCCTGCCCCATGGACCCAACCGACCCCCCCGCCCTTTCACTGTGAGCCAACTGCACGATCTGCAGCCGGTTCTGTTCCAGACTGCGCCAAAGAAACATCTGTACACGCTCGTGCTCCACACCTTTCACTTCCTCACCCTTGCATCCCGCCCCAACACAAAGTGGCGGGACCTCCTGCCACCTCACAAGGGTGAGAAGCCCTGGTAGGCCAGCCTATACTCCACCCTGGTTCCAAGGCCCGCCGGGGATATCAGTTGGCAGCTCCTTCATGGGGCTGTGAGCACGTGCGTGTACTTGGCATGGTTTACCACTATCCCAAACACCTGCCCCTTTTGCAGCATGAAGGAACCCCTGGCGCACATTTATCTAGAGTGCGCCAGGTTGCAGCCCCTATTCCAGCTCCTCTTAGATATATTATTACATTTTTGGTTGCACTTTTCCCCTCACCTGTTCATCTATGCACTCCCCATCCATGGCCCCACAAAGTCACGGGATCTCCTTATCAACCTCCTCTTAGCCCTGGCCAAACTAGTCATCTACAAAACCAGGGAGAGGAGGTTGGCCGATGGGATTTCCTGCGACTGTGGGGCCTATTTCCGCTTCTCCATCCATTCACGCATCTGGGCAGACTTCCTCTGGGCGGCGTCCGCTGGTTCCCTTGACGCCTTCGAGGAGCAGTGGGTACTGTCCGGGGTTCTCTGCTCTGTGTCCCCATCAGGTTCCCTTCGTTTAGCCCTATGACCTCATTCCCGTTCCTGTTTTTTCATTAGTTGTCCCCCATATTTATTTGGTATAACAGACCTGTGGATCCTCCCCTTAGGCTGGGGGGAGGTCCTTCCTGGATACCAACAGGATCAGTCTCCTGTAGCCATCTGGCCTGACCCTGCCACAGTACTTTCATTGTCTTTGGCTTACAAAGCTTGACCCAGACAGATGAATCCACATTCCTTCCTCTAAGCCAAACTTGTTTATCAAGCCTGATCCCCAAAACATAGTTTAGGCAGGGCTGGCTCCAGCATTTTTGCCGCCCCAAGCAGCGAGAAAAAAATAAAATAAAAAGCCATGCTTGGCGGCACTTCGGCGGCCGATCTACCACTGCCGCTTCATTATTCAGCGGCAATTCGGCGGCTGGTCCTTCCGTCCGAGAGGGACTGAGGGACCCGCTGCCGAATTGCCGCCGAAGAGCTGGATGTGCCGCCCCTTTCCATTGGCCGCCCCAAGCACCTGCTTCCTTTGCTGGTGCCTGGAGCCGGCCCTGAGTTTAGGAACGTATTTCCAGCACATATACACAACCGATTATACCCCACGCGGCCCTACATCACACAAGGATGTTAATAACCATGTTGTCAGCTTTCCTAACAGACCTGACTCAATGTAACTGTATTGTACAATAATTCTCTATAGAATCAGTTGACTGAATTGCTTATTCTTTGAAATTCAGACTCTCTATTCTCCCCTTGGGGTGTCTGGACCCTGACTGTTACAACATCTGTCTTCCAGGCTCTGGAATCTGTCTCAGCCTTCCACACAAATGTAACCTGCAGCTGGCCTAGCTTAGGGAGCAGTGAGGACAGGTGATCTCTGTTGTAGGAGCAGCAGTGATCTGTATGCTATGTATAACTATGTTATGTATAATCTGTATACTCAAAAGGTCTGTTATACTGCCTCCCCCTCCCCTCTTGTCTCCTTTCCCTCTCTGAATACCTGTGAAGTGGCTTTCCTCCTCCCCCTCCCTCCTGGAATGCTTGTGGGATGAATGGGCTGGTTGAACAGCTGGAAGATCAGAAGAGCTTCCAGGTAGACAAGGTGTCTGTGACTCTAATTAGGCAGCACTCACACACCCAACGCATGGACGCTGCATGGACACTGCCCAAGGTGGAGTGTGACCAACCAGATGCGGCCAAGTCATCTCTAGTCACAGGCCATGAGGAGCAGGTCCTTAAAAGGGAAAGGGGCCATGTGCTCAGGAGTGCACTCACAAGCATGTACCTCCTGTGAAGGCCCTTCGCTGCCTGGCCAGCGGTTCGCTGTGTTGCATTTCATCGTGCCTCAGGAAGACTTACCTTCATCATACCATCCATCACTGCACTGTGGGACACTTACCTTCAAGGATCCTAATATCTCCAGTGCCGTGCCTGTCCTGGGAGTGTGAGTATGCGAGTGTGAGTGTGACCCCTCCCACACTTATTTTGAGCTTAGTTATCAGTATAATAAACGTGCTGCTTTCTGCCAAATTCTGGTGGGTCATTAGTCCTCCCTAAGCTTATTAGCTGGCCCAATTTCGGGTAACAGTAATGATGGAGAATGCGGGCAGCTTAGTGGAGGGTTTGACCCAAGAGTAGGGGTCCCCTGGTGCCCCCTGGTGCTCTCTTGGGTAGGTCTGGCTCGAGCCTGCGTGAAAAAGTGGTAGGCTATCAGCCCACTGCAGGGAGGAAAGGATGCCACTGTTGAGTTCCGGTGTAGGGCAAGGGAGAGAATTAGGTGTAAACCCTCTGGTGCCCCCTAATAGCTTCTTGAGCGGGTCCAGCTTGAGCCTGCATGAAAGAGTGGTAGGGTAGCAACCCACTGCAGGGAGAAAAGGACGCTGCTGCTAAGTGTGCCACTGTGGGGCAAGAGGAAGGAAAAGATGAAGCAGCCCGAGCGAGAAGACACCCCCCTTGGGGAGCAGCGCTGCCACCCGGGGTGTTGTTAGAATGGCTCCAAAAGAAAGGGGCAGACGCCTGGATGCCAGGGGCAGTTCCACCTGGGAGTACAACTCATGACTTGGAGAAGGAACGGGATATGTGGAAAGCGCATGTTCTGACTGTGAAAATAGAGAATGCCGCTCTGAGCCAGGCAGTTACCTGCCTGAAGGATCTGGTCCTGGAGGGGTCTGCCAGGAAGAACAGGGCCCTGGGGGCTTATTCGGCCTGGGTCGCCGCCGTTTGGGTGAAAGCCCAGGAGGGTGCAGGACCATATGATGATTGGGACGGGGATATCTGGTATGATCCAGATCCCCCAGATCTGGACCCCAGATGGCCAGACCCCAGGCACCGTGTTGCGGTAGTCCAGAGGGTGGTCTGAAACTATGGGTCTGCGCCTGCAGGGGGCGGGGCAGCCCCAAGTACCAAACACACTGTGGCAGAGACCGAGTTAACTCTCGCGCAAGCAATAATGTTAACAAAAACCCCGGAGGGAAAATGGGTACACCGCAGACAACTCAAACGAGCAGGGTCTGCCGCAGTGGGAGCACTGTGCTAATTTGTTTCTAAGCTTCCATCTTTCAGCCTCCGAACTGGAACATCAGGAGAGCTGGTACCAACTGAAGAGTTACAGAAATACCATGGTTATAGTGTCGTGACAAAGTCTGTGTTCAGTGTTCTGTGTTGCACGTTCTGTGTCTGTCTCTGGTGGGTGTCCTGTGCCAGCACTGGGTCCAGAGAGAGAGGGGGGATACTACACTAGACAGGGTAAATGCCTTTTCCTCTCTCTACTTCCCTCATCTCCAACCAAATTACCAATCACATCCACATCTGTCCAAAAGACTTTGGTCCCTAATGCATCAGCTTTATTTTTTGTTAGGTTCTCTAATAATCATTTTGTTGTTGATTTTTGTTTTTGATACATTTGTATTGTAGAGTATCAAAGGGGTAGCCATATTTGCTTCTTTTACAGGTCCAGACTAAGAGTCCTGTGGCACCTTATAGACTAACAGACGTATTGGAGCATGAGCTTTCGTGGGTGAATACCCACTTCTTCGGATGACATGCATCCGAAGAAGTGGGTATTCACCCGTGTCATAACTATAAAAGGAAGGGTAACAGCTGTCCTGTGTACAGTACTATAAAATCCCTCCTGGCCAGAGACTCCAAAATCCTTTTCCCTGTAAAGGGTTAAGAAGCTCAGGTAACCTGGCTGGCATCTGACCTAAAGGACCAATAAGGGGACAAGATACTTTCAAATCTTGAGGGGGGGGGGAAGGCTTTTGTTTGTGCTCTTTGTTTTGGGAGTGTGTTCGTTCTCGGGACTGAGAGGGACCAGACATCAATCCAGGTTCTCCACATCTTTCTAAACAAGTCTCTCCTATTTCAAACTTGTAAGTAAATAGCCAGGCAAGGCGTCTTAGTTTTCCTTTGTTTTCTCAACTTGTAAATGTACCTTTTACTAGAGTGTTTATCTTTGTTTGCTGTACTTTAAACCTAAGACTAGAGGGGAGTCCTCTGAGCTCTTTAAGTTTGATTACCCTGTAAGGTTAATTTCCATACTGATTTTACAGAGAATTTTTACCTTTTTCTTTAATTAAAAGCCTTCTTTTTAAGAACCTGATTGATTTCTCCTTGTTTTAGATCCCAGGAGGGTTGGAACTGTATTCACCAGGAGTTGGTGGGAGGAAGGAGGGGGGATGGTTAATTTCTCCTTGTTTTAAGATCCAAGGGGTTTGGATCTGTATTCACCAGGGAATTGGTGAAGGTTTCTCAAGGCTTCCCAGGGATGGGAATTCATGGAATGGTGGCAGCAGACCAGAGCTAAGCTGGTAGTTAAGCTTAGAAGTTTTCATGCAGGCCCCTACATTTGTACCCTAAAGTTCAAAGTGGGGATACAGCCCTAACAACCCGCGAAAGCTCATGCTCCAATACGTCTATTAGTCTATAAGGTGCCACAGGACTCTTTGCTGCTTTTATTGTTAGTTACATTGTCTTGTATTGTTAATTCCACACATTCCTCTATGCACCCTGGTTCTACTTCCCCAAGCCCTGAAGGGTAGTTCACGGCCCCCCATAACCTGTAAGACCTTGGCCCGTGATTGTAGGGCCCCATCTTTCAGGTCTTGGATTTGTTCCCCCCTCCTCCCCACCAAAGACCTCTTGAGAATAACTGTTAGTAATAGGGGATTCTGCAACATTTTAGCAACTAAATGATGTTAGTTAAGTCCAAATCAGTTTAACCTTGCATGACAACTGTGGTACTCCTACAAATCTTATTTGTTGTGTGTACTTAAGGAGATCCTGACCTCAGTGACTTTTATTGTTTGATGGCTATTGCAGCATGTAAGGCTTTGGACTCACCCCTGCAGCACCTCCTGCTCATCATCCATGGGAATTAGCTCAATCCAGCCCAGAGCGCCCTCTGCAGGCCGGTGATCCGCCTTGTCATTACTAGCCCCGTGTCCCTCCCAGGACCCCAGTGCCCCTTGCTCTGGGTGCTGCCCCCTGGCAGTACCCACACACGCTGGGTCTCCCCTCCCAGGGGAACCCCCACCCACTAACCCCACCTCACCTCAGTGCAAGGCAACTGCCAGTCACCATCTAGCCCCACTCCCTGGGGCAGACTGCAGTATCAGCCACTCATCACAGGCAAGGTTGGGTTTGGACCTGCTGCCTTGGCCTATCTCTGGGCTGCCTTCTGCAACCCCCAGTACCTTTGGTCCAATGCTAGGCCGCAGTCTGGGGCTTTCCAGGCTGGAGCTCCCCAGCTCCTCTGCCTTTCCCCAGCCCTGCTCCACTCAGGTACCCTGTCTCAAGCTCCCTACAGCCAGGCCCTTCTCTTTCTGAGTGCAGAGAGAGATTGACTTCTTGCTCCTGGCTCAGGCCTTTATAGGGCCAGCTGGGTTCTGATTGGGGCGTGGCCCAGCTGCAACTGCTTCCCCCAAACAGCCCAGGTCTTTCCTTCCACAGTCCCAGCCCTCTGCAGGGTTGGCTTTAACCCTTCCCAGGCAGGAGCGGGTGACCACTCCACTCCACAGCATCAAACTTGAGCCTCAGTTTGTTTGTCAATGTACCCAATTATTGCAACGGTGACGGTTTTACTGTATTCCCAATTATTATTATTGTGATTACTTGCATTAGTGTTATATCTGGTGTTAGTCAATTGTAATGGTTTTAATTATATTCATCTGGTTATGACTGTTTGGTTTGTTTGCAACAGATTACCTGTGTCCTACAATGACAACAACTACTGTAATGATCATAGATCAAGGGAGTGCTGTAGGAGCAGCAGTGATCTGCATGCTACGTATAACTATGCTATGTATAACCTTTATACTCAAAAGGTCTGTTATACTTTCCCCCCCCTCCTCCCCCCCCTTATCTCCTCTCCCTCTCTGAATACCTGTGAAGTGGCTTTCCCCTTCCCCCTCCCTCCTGGAATGCTTGTGGGACGAATGGGCTGGTTGAACAGCTGGAAGATCAGAAGAGCTCCCAGATAGACCAGGTGTCCGAGACTCTAATTAGGCAGCGATCACACACCCAGTGCATAGACACTGCATGGACACTGCCCGAGGTGGAGTGTGACCAACTAGATATGGCCAAGTCTTCTCTAGTGGCAGGCCATGAGGAGCAGGTCCTTAAAAAGGGGAAGGGGCCATGTGCTCAGGAGTGCACTCACAAGCATGTACCTCCTGTGAAGGCCCTTCGCCTGGACCGCCTGGCCAGTGGTTCGCTGCGTTGCATTTCATCGTGCCTCGGGAAGACTTACCTTCATCACATCATCCATCACTGCGCTGTGGGACACTTACCTTCAAGGATCCTAACATCTCCAGTGCCGTGCCTGTCCTGGGAGCGTGAGTATGCAAGTGTGAGTGTGACCCCCCCCACACACACACACACGACACTTCTTTTGAGCTTAGCTATCAGTATAATAAATGTGCTGCTTTCTGCCAAACTCTGGTGCGTCATTAGTCCTCCCTAAGCTTACTAGCTGGCCCAATTTTGGGTAACAATTTCATCCTGTCAAACCAAGCAACATGAGTCTCATTGAGGCATAGATGGAAGATCCCATTCCTCTTTTGGAGGTATGAACCATACACTCGTCTAGGTGCCTGGGTCATTAGCAACAAAGAGGGAGCTCCTGCTACATAACCCGGCTGGGAGCTTTCCCCATCTCTGGATCTCTACCCTGGTACAGAGACTTTCTTTTCATGATGACATTCTTATTTCATTCTCAGAGGAGGTGTCCTGAATTCTAGACAGTTATTTCCTGTAGGAAGTGTCAGTCACCATCATGGGGAGACATCACTCTCTTTTGTGCAATTTCTCCAATGTCCTTTTCTGCTCTCCATCTCTGCTCCCTTTAGCGAGACACACCAATCCCTTGGCCTTCCTGCTATTCAAGGTCTGAGGGATAGTGTTTGTATTGCCCTCACCCCCACTATCAGCTGCTTTTCCTATGGAAATCTCCCTAGAGCAGATTTGAGAATCAGTCCCGGCAGTAATTCCATCCACTGAGCTACTTTGTCTACCTGGGATCATGGACCCCTTTTGAATCCCTTAGTATGTGGGACTGGGTTGGGGCACAGACTGAAGATTCAGCAGTTTTCCCTGGAGACCACCACCCTGACTTTCTATGGTCTGAGTGTGGCTCACCATCAATCATGGAAATGAACACCGCATAGGAGCTGATAGATTGTCTTTGGTGGGCCATGCCCTAATGAAGGTGATGGAGCTGTGTGTCACAGAGAGGGCCAGGAGCAGATGTGCCACACATGACCAGGAATGGGCTAAACAGCCTGTAATGATGAGTAAGTAAAGCCATGGTCACATACAGACGCAATGGGCATTAGCTGGATTTGAATCTGAGTCCTTCATCCCCAAGGGCACAAGCTAAAGGGGTAATTTCAAGAGTATCTGAGAACTATAGGGTTAGCCTGATGGAATGAATAGAAAGGGAGCCTCAGCTGAGGTGGCTGGACTCAGATCCCTGGCTCTTACCAGCTGCGTGGGATGGTACAGGTAACAGTGGCAGTGGGGAACAGGATGGGGAGAAGACAAGGCAAAGATGTACACACAGGGAACTTTGAAGGTTAGGCGAGACGGTTTGGATGGACTACAGGGTGATGGGGAGAAGGGGCTCCCTGAGGGTCACAGTCAAACACCTGTGAGTCTCTAGGAGGCTCTCAAGCAGTTCCCTGCTCAGGCACTTGGCACCCACTAGCAATGGTCTCTGACAGCGGCATTGCCAAGGGGAGCTCAGCAGATGGTCCCTTCTATGGCTTCCTGAGTGGGAGGGAGGTTGGTCTTGTCATTTAAGACCTAGTGTCAGAGTCAGGGCTCCTGGGTTCTCTGACTTTGGAAATGGGTGGAGTCTAGCGGTTGGAGCTGGACTGGTATCAGTCCCACGCTTCCTTCCTGCCTCGGTCAGGGACGTCGTGTGTGACCCTGCAGCCGGTTGCTTTCTATCCCTATGCCCCAGCGAACAGGGATAATACTGACCCCCCTCAGAGGGGCTGGCAGGGGTCACCAGCATCATGACTCAAGTTGGAATGAGTTGTGCTCTTGGTTATGAAGGGCCCAGATTCAGTCCCCATGGATGCCCAGGGGTCTGTATTGTGGCCATGGTTTGACTCACCTAGCATTACAGGCTCTTTAGCCCGGTCCTGGCCAGGCGTGGTGCATCTGCTCCTGGCCCTCTCATCACACACTAGAACATGGCCCACCACGGACAATCCATCAGCTCCCATCTGGTGTTCAGCTCCAGGATGGATGGGGAGCCCTAGTCAGGCCATAGAAAGACAGGGGGGTGTTCTTTGGTGGAAACTGCTGGAGCTTCAGCCTCTGCTCCCACCTCCACTCACACGCTGAGGGCTTCAAAAGTGGTGCCTGACCCAAGGGTCAACAAAGTAGCCGAGCTGAGGCCGGGGTGGGACTGATCCTAAGAGAAGAGCAGATTTCTCCTCTGCTCTAGGGAGATTCCCCTAGGAAAAGCAGCTGGGGTGGGGCGATACAAGCACTACCCCTCAGCCCTTGAATAGCGGGCAACTGGGACTTTGGGAGCCAAGGGACTTGTGTATCTTGCTGGAGATCAGAAAGGGGCATTGGAGAAGTTGTACCAAAGTCCATTTCACGGCTGGGTCAAAGGCAGCCAGACCTACTGGTCAGAGCCAGAGTCCACACTCACATGACAGGAGTGGAGAGTCAGCCAGGTCAGGATACTGGAAGATCAGCAGCAAAAGACAAACTTGTGATCACCACCACAACTCAGATGCCAGGAAATCAAGCCAGGGGAGCGGCAGCAGAACCAGGCAGCACACGGTTCAGAACCAGGAGCAGGCCTGGTGTTCAGTCAGCTTCGTGTTCCTGCTGCTGTCTTACGCAGGGCCAGGGAGCTTTCCTGGGACTCCTCCAATAGGACCTCAGGAGTGGAGCCTCAAACTGGGGCTGAACTTCATGGGTCCGAGGTAAACAATTTTCGGCAGGCTTCCAGGTGGAGGGTTGGAGTGGCTGCTCCCATGAACCCTGCAGACCCGGGTTGGAGACCCCTGGGGCGTGACAGTGAGTGATCTCTCCCCGCTCAAACCTCCTGCAGCAGGAAACAGTCTCCAGGATCCTGGACACCGCCTCTGAGAATAAAAGGAGGATATCATGATGAGAAATAGGGCTCTGTACCAGGGCTGGGATCCAGGGACAGGGAAAGCTCCCAGCCAGGCTATGCATCGGGGATGCCATTTCTCCCCCAAGAGACCCACACGCCCCAAGGAGTAAATGGCTCTTACCTCCATGAGGGACTGGGGTCTTCCATCTAAGCCTCTTTGAGAGCCGGCATTGCTGGGACGAGGTGACCTGTCCCCACTGCTCCCTGACATGGCTCAGCTACAGGAAGCGCCCGTCCTGGAGGCTGTGCCAGATCCCAGGGCCTGGAAGACAGCTGGAAGGAGGCTCCTATTCCGGTCACACCCAGAGACCCCATAGAAGGGCCAAGGGGAGAATAAAGGGCAGAAGGTGAAGCTAGCCCTGAGCCTCTGTCCCACCCCCACCTCCTCAAAAGTGGAGCTTTCCGAGCTCCAGTGGGGCTGTGGCCCTGACACAAGGGCTTTTCTGCACCATATGGGGCAGGGAGAGCTCTGCCTGGGCACAGCGGGAATGAGGGGGGGTAGACCGAGGGGAGTGGGTGCAAAGGAAAGAGGTCCTGCCCCATATGAAGGAATTTGGGGGGCAGAGGGAAGAACCCTGCTCTACAGAGAGGGGAGAGAGTTTCTGTGAGTGCCAGGGGGCTCCATTTCCCCTTCTCGCTCTCCCAATCAGAGGGAGGCCACTCCAGCTGGCCCAGTCTGGTCCTGACCGGAGTCTGCAGGGTAGCAGTGGGCCCACAATAGGGCTGGGCGGTTTTGACGGGGTTGGGACTCACCAGCATGGCGCCTCCCGCTGGTCGCTCTGGGAATTAGCTCAGTTGATGGGGAACGCCCTCTGCTGGCAGCGTCCCATCCGTCTCTTGTCCTCCGTTGGCATCTGGAGCCGCGTTACTCACTGCTTGACACTGCCCTGCAGGCCACTGCCCCTCCAGCAGTGCCCACTAGTCCATCCTCACCCCATTCCAGGGGCGAGGGTTAGCAACAGTCCTTGCACCTGCCTCGGTGGCCGACTGCAACCCCCAAAGTCTAGCCCCTTGTCTCAAGGGCCGGTTACAATTTGTCTCGGCCACCGGATGGCCAGACGCAGTACTGCCCAGCCCGAGATGCTGGTCTCCTGCTCTGGAGACAGACCTTCCCCCATGAAATTCTGGGACAGACTACCTGCTGCTCTCCTGGGCAGCCATTATATAGGGCCTAGCCTAGCCCTGATTGGCTGGCTCTAATCTCGGCCCTGATTGGCTCTCAGTAGGCCCTTCCCTGATTGGCTGACGGCTTGCACAGCCATTCTGGCCTACTCTAGTTCCCTCTCACATGGGGGTGGGGCAGCTGTCCCCACCACAAACCCTCCCCCTTAAAAAATGCTCATGGGGGAGGGGAGGAAAGGGGTCCCTATCGCCCCAGCTTCCTTCGTAGTGGGGCCTGCAGGGCATCCCTTTCCTCTCGCAGGCCCTCCAAAGTCTGGAGCCAGCTGCTTCCCACCTGTAGGGTCTGGGTTCCCCCTGTAGAACGCCCTGGTCCTACGTGGGTTCCTACTTCTCTTTGGGTTCCCACATGGGCCCTCCTGGCTCCTATGTGGGTTCCCTCATTTCGGTGGGGCCTCTCTGCCCCAGCCCCTTTCTCTCTAGGGGCCTCCGTCTTCACCACCTCTTCTCTGTGGCTGGTCTCTGACCGAGCCCTTGTCTCGGACCCTCCCCCTTTCTGCCTCAGGGGGCAGTGCCTCTTTAAATGTCCCCGTTGGTGGTAGTGGAAGCACTTTCTGGGTCTTCCCCCTACACATCCCTACTCCTGCTTGTTTGGGTCCTAGCCCTTCCTTCTGGGCTGGCCCGGGCCTTGGGAGTCCTGTAGGGGCACTCTCTTCAGGTGCCCTGGCTCCCCACAGACCCAACAAGCTGGGGGCCCCCCTGTTACTCTCACAGGGGGTGCCTTTTCTGGGTGGGGCCTCTCTGCCCCCTCCCAGGAGGGACACTCCCTACTTTAGTGTCCCTGTCACCTACAGGCGAAGCAGTTCAGCGTTCCTGGCCTCTCGCCCTCGGTGCCGGATCTCTTGTTTGGTCTGGGTGCCGACCTCCACAGCAGCCAGAACAACTCCCTCTGCTGTTCGGCAAGCCAAGCCACCCAGGCCCTCCAACAGAAGTCTCTTTTCTCCACCATTTTGGTCTCTCCATGTGGCACAATCTGCCTAGTCCGCTTGACGGTGTCCTTCTTCAGGCCACTTCCCTCCAGCAGTGCCCCCTAATCCATCCTCATCTCCTTCCGGCGGGAAGGGGGGGGGGGGGGGAAGTAGGTTAGCAACAGTCCTTGCACCTGCCTCAGTGGCCAACCAAAACCCCCAAAGTCTAGCCCCTTGTCTCAAGGGCCGGTTGCAGTTTGACTCAGCCACCGCATGGCCAGCTGCAGTACAAGAGGGAACGGGGGGACCCAGGCCCACCAACTATCCTGGGTCCAAACCCAGGGATCCTCTAGTGGCAGTCTCCCTGCTCTCCCCTTGTCCAACTGTCCCTGGGCCACTTCCCCTCCAGGCCCTCTGGGCCCTTTCTATCAGGGCCCGCAGTGTGGCAGGTCTTGGGCCAAAGCTGTAGTATGCTTCCTTGAGCCTGCCCAGCACTGCTCTTTCAGAGATGCTGGTCTCCTACTCTGAGGACAGACCTTCTCCCATCAAGGTTTGGGGGATACTGCTTGCCTGGGCAGCCTTTATATAGGGCCTAGCTTAGCCCTGATTGGCTGGCTCTAATCTCGGCTGGCTCTAATCTCGGCCCTGATTGGCTCTCAGGTGGCCCTTCTCTGATTGGCTGCCAGCCTCTGCAGCCGCTCTGGCCTACTCTAGCGCCCTCTTGCATGGGGGTGGAGCAGCTGCCCGACCTCAGCGATCAGCTGTCACAACCAGGCTGTGGCCTGGGCTGCGGGGCCGGCTCCAGGCACCAGCGGAGGAAGCACATGCCTGGGGCGGCATTCCGTCCATTCTTGGGGCAGCACAGGCCGGGCGACTTTTTTGTTTTTTGCACTTCAGCAGTTCGGGCGGCGGCAGTACGAGCGTTGTTGTTGGTTTTTTTTCTGCTTCGGCAATTCGGGTGGCAGCAGTCCAAGTGGTTGGGGTTTTTGTGGTTTTCTTTTTGCTCACTTTGGCAGTCCGAGCGTTGTTGTATCCTGCAGGTCACAACTTGTCATTGTCTCTCTAGATTGGGACAATGCTCGGTGTCGGGGCTGGTCCCATCCTCCCTGAACTGCTGATTCCTGAACAGCTCCCCAGGAAGGAGACAGACCCCTCCCCCCTCCCTGGCTCTCAAGTCCTTGGCTGGGTGAAGGGATTGAGTGTGAGCACAATCCCCCCAGGAATCTCGGGGCCCGTCAGAGACAAGGGCTGATTCTCTGGGGCCCTCCTGTTTCTCTAAGAATGAGGCTGTGGCTCTTCTCTGAGGACCATCTTCTGGATCTCCCAGGAGGGGTTCAGACTCTCACTCCCCAAGCCAGCCGGGGGCCCTGTGGTTAGTGCTCGACACAACCAGGCAGAGCTCTGGCTTGAAGTCCCAGCTCCTTCCTCTGTCCTTCAAGGAGGAAGGGCCTGACCCTGCATTGCACTGACTGCCCTGACCAAGGACGGCCACTGGGGGCCCAGCTAGGAGGACAGACTGGAAAATGGATCTAAGAGTTAAGGTAAAATTGCCCCCACCCCCTCATCGGGCTCACCTCCAAGATGTAGTGGAGCTTGTCCGTGTCTGGGGTCTTTTCCAGCAGGTTCCCCAGCATGGCGTCCAGGAGGTCTGGTATGACCCTATGCAGATCCTGCAAAGCAAGGGAGAGCCATGGGTCAGAGTTAGGGAAACTGGGGCTACACCTGCCACAGGATGGGAAGAGGAGTCTCTGGGAAGCACTGGTGAGACCCCCAAACACATATCCTGGCCTCTCTCATTCACATCCCACTGCAGGCAATTAGCAAGGATTCGGGCAGGATAACAGCTGGCTGATCTACCTGGACTTGGTTGGTGTCTGTCTGCGTGCCCAGGGTGAACACGGCGTGCAGCGTGGCTCGGAGGAGGTGGGTCTCCAGCTCCGGCTCCAGGGCAGGTGTCATGGTGCTGGCAAGAGAGAGGAGCCGGTATTAGACTGTGCAGTGCGGGGGTGGGACTGGCACCAACACGGACGTGAAACTGCAGGGAAATAGGCAGAGGCTGGCAAGAATGGAAACTGAGGCACCGAGCCAGGGAATGATAAGGCCGAGGTTTCCCAGACCGACAGTGGCAGGGCAGGAATGGCGCCTGTTCCCTGGACCCTGCTGCCCCTCCTGTATCTGATCCTGGGAGTCAGCCTTTCCCCAAAGCCATTGCAATGTGACTGGAGTGAAAAGAACAGAGCAGCCAGGAGAGGGAGTGAACCTTCCTGCCACCTCTGCCAGAGGAGCCCCCCTTGGGAGGTGAGCTGGGAGTGGGAGGGGCAGTGACTCCCAGCCACGGGCCTGAGCAGCACCGGGGTTAGGGGAACCGGGCAGGAGGGTCTCGGTACCTGAGGTTGGCCACAGCAACGAGAGAGTTGGCCAGGACGGCGTCGGGTGGAGAGTTAGGAGGAAGCTCCTCAATGATCTCCTGTGAGACGCAAAGGAGACAAAGGAGCGTGTGAGATTCAGGCCTCACGGACACTCCCCAAGGAGGAGATTACACAGCCAGCAGGATCCCCCCAGCTGCCTCCCGCTCCTCCGATTCCTGCCCACTAGTTCTCCCGTCTCCTCTCCCCAATCTTCAGCCCCAGCAATCCCTGCCCTCCTGCCCTCCAGCACCAGCCATCCCCCAACCCTCGGCCCGGGGAGACCCCTGCCCCTCCCATGTCTCTATCCACCCTCCAGCTGCCGGGCGCAGTGTCTCACTCACCACAATCCTCTCCGCCACAGCCGCCTTCGAGCAGTGTGGCTCCAATGTGTCCTCCCCTCTCTGCTGGGCAGCGAGGCACGCGGGGTAGATGGCGTGCAGGAACTCGAGCTGCTGCGCCTCGTCCTGCGCCCACCAGGAGTGGGGTTAGGGGAGAGAGAGCCAGTTAGCCAGGGACCTCCCTGCCCCAGCCACACCAGCTGCAGGACTTAGGCCTGAATGGGGGATAGTGGGGACCTGCCTATTGTCCAAATCACCCACGACTCCTCCACAATCAGGGTCAGGAACTGGGACAGTGCCTGTGGGGGGAGGAGACCCCGGCTGGTGTATGACAAACACCCCCATCTTGGGGGTCCCAGATCATGAAGGAGAAGGGTCCTGATTAGGGCCAAGACCTTCTGCAGGGGGTCAGGATGCTGGGAAGGAGCAGGACAATCTCAGTTCCAGCACAGCTGGGGAATGTTTGTACCTTTTCTCGGGCATGGAGCTGCTCTTGGATGTTCATGAGAGCAGCCTCCTCTGTTACCAAGTCTACCCGTTGTTCTTTCTCCTCGTCGTCCTCGGAGTCCCTGGCGGACGCTGCACCAGGGAGAGAAGGGGACAAGGTGACTCCTGCTGCCACGCGGGGAAAGGACAGGGGCATGGTGGGACAATGTGTCCCCTTCCCACCTCCGGGACATAGGGCAGTGTGACGTTATTGATATAATCTGGGACCATATAGATCATTGTTGCAACCAAGGTCCTGTAGTGGCACGCAAATCTTGTATAAAGGGGGTCAAATGGGGTGTCTAAGACAAGGTTATGGTTTACTGGTTATGATTATGCTGTCTATATGTGTGTATCACTTTTGTAGTTGAAGTTATGAATATTGGCTCTATACTGTCTGTATTTCAAACTTATGCTATGCTGCTGGGTGACATCCCAGACAAACTGGTGTTAGCTCTGCCTAGCCTGCTTGATGGCCCATTAAGGACCATCAGCTATACAATGGACCCATTGAGAGAAGGCAGATACGCCTTGTAACTCAGCAAAGTATGCAGGGACTGGCCCATGTGACTCCAGACTCCATTTTGCTGTAATTTTCCACAGTAAGAACAAAGAGGTGTTCTTACACCCGGAAAAGACTATATAAGGCTGATGCCTCATCTCCATCTTGTCTTCAATCCTGCTTCATACCTCTGGAGAAACTTTGCTACAAGCTGAAGCTTTGAACAAAGGACTGAGGACCCATCCCAGCGGGGGATGTATTCCAGAGACTTGATTTGAACCTGCAGTTTATTCCATCGCTGCTGCAAGCCTGAACCAAGAACTTTGCCATTACTGTATGTAATTGATTCCATTTAACCAATTCTAACTCTCATCTCTATCTTTTTCCTTTTATGAATAAACCTTTAGATTTTAGATTCTAAAGGATTGGCAATAGCGTGATTTGTGGGTAAGACCTGATTTGTCTATTGACCTGGGTCTGGGGCTTGGTCCTTTGGGATCAGGAGAACCTTTTTCTTTTACTGGGGTATTGGTTCTCATAACCATTTGTCCCCATAACGAGTGGCACTGGTGGGAACACTGGGAAACTGGAGTGTCTAAGGAGATTGCTTGTGAGACTTGCGGTTAGCCAGTGGGGTGAGACCGAAGTCCTCCTAGTCTGGCTGGTTTGGTTTGCCTTAGAGGTGGAAAAAACCCCAGCCTTGGGCTGTAACTGCCCTATTTGAGCAATTTGTCCTGAGTTGGCACTCTCAGTTGGGTTCCGCCAGAACCGCATTGTCACAGGCAGATTGGGCCCCACACTCCCCCCTCTCAGTGATGGCATCAGCCCCCAACTCCTTCAGGAGCCCATAGCAAAGAGACCCTCCCCACTGTCCTGGACTCCCTTGGAGGTGCCTCCCCCCACCCCCGCCCAATGGAGCACCAAGGACCAAAGTGGCAGCATCTAGTGTCCGTGGGGTTCACATGGCTCAGGCCAGACACCTGGGCTGGAGACCCGCCCCCATAGCACTGCTCGAGGGCCTGGGCCCAGGGTGTTCACAGCCCCCTCCTCACCCCTCCCGGAACCCAGCCTGGCTCCTCACCTGGAACAAAGCAGACGCGTCCGTCGGCCAGGCTGCTGTCCGAGTCGCAGGCGCTGCTGCTGTCGGATGGGGAGCGGCCCGAGCTGCTGGGGCTGGCAGAGGGATCCTCCACCTCCTGCCCTGGGGAGGCTGGAAGGTCCTCACTGACCGAGCAGGGCGATGGTCCCTGTTGGAAGTTGGGGCTGGGCGCCTGGGGCCGCTGCTGCCCACACAACAACAAGCCCCAGAGCCACCCTGCCCGGTTCCGCCCCTGGGCTGGGTCCTGCCTGCCCAGCCGCAGCCTGGCCCAGCTCCATTTTGGCCTGGGAGGTGATGCTCCCACCTCGGCACCTGTGCCGGGAGTGGGTTTCCTCCGCCAGAAGGCTGGGCGCTTCCACCTCCTGGCGCGGCCGGGATCTGCTTCCCCCCCAGCGGGGACGGAGGGGCCGCTTCGCTCCTGGGGAAGATGGTGGCTGCTTCCCTCAGGCTCTGGGGCCACCTGCAGAGCCTTCTTCCTGAACATCCTCAGGAGCCTGGCCATCCTGGAACCGAGCGGGGAGCGGGCGTGAGTCTGGGGTCAAGGCAGCCTCTAACTAACCGGTCTGTTTGGTCCCTCCCCATCCCTGCCCCAGCCAGAGCAGCTCCTGCTCCCCCCACAGGGGTGCAGGGAGGGCAAGCTACCCCCACTGGCAGGAGTTCATTGCATGCTCTGCTCCCCCTCATCGCTCCCCCTCGTCATCGCTGGGGCTGCAAGAACTGGGGAGTCTCGTCCTTTTTGAACACTGGGGTCAGTCACAAAGAAACTGGTCACTTTGGACAAGCAGCTCCCTCCTGCCACCCCAGACCACACTCACACCCCCCCCACCTCCCGCCCAGGCTAGAGAAGGAACAGAACCCAGGCAGGGCTGGCTTTAGGCCGATTCGCCCGATTCCCCAGAATCGGGCCCCGCGCACTCACCCCGGCGGCAGTCATCTTCGGGGGCCCCGCTCCCCTGGCCAGAGCACCGGCCGGAGCGCGGCAGCCCCGCGGCCCCGTGACCCAGGCTGGAGCGCAGCAGCCCTGTGACCCCGTGACCCCGGCTGGAGCTCCGGCGGAGCGCGGCCAGCCCTGCAGTCCCGCTCTCCTGGCTGGAGCTCCGGCCGGACCATGGCAGCTCCGCGACCCCGGCTGCAGCTCCGGCCAGAACATGGCTGCCCCACGGCCCTGCGACCCTGGCTGCAGCTCCGGCCAGGCCCGCGGCCCCGCAGCCCCAGCCAGACCGCAGCAGCCCTGCAGCTCCACGACCCCGGCCGGACCGTCGGCCGGACCGCGGCAAGCCCCATGGCCCTGCATTCCTGGCCAGAGTGCCGTCTAGAGTGCGGCAGCCCCGCGGGGCCACCTCCCCCAGCTGGCAATCCGAAGTGCCGCCCCAGGAATCGAGCCCCGCACTTGCTAAAGCCGGCCCTGAACCCAGGAGTCCGGACTTCTCCTGGGAAACCATTCCCCACTTCAAAGTCCCTAGGCATAGCAAGGCCAGGGCCCCCTCGGTTGCCATTGATTTCCATGCTCAGCAGCTCACCGGGTCTGGCCCAGCTCACAGACTCTCAGCCTGGGGAACAGTCTCCCACAAGTGAAGGGCTGGGAGCCCCATTGCTGGGACCTTGCCAAACACACTGGAGATGGCTCTGGAGAAGCCCCTTCCCGGTCTGAGAGCGAGGAGGTCCTGGGGGCTGTTTGCAAATCCAATCTCCTTTGGGAGAGATTCTCTTCCCCTCTTTCTGCCTCTCCCCAGACAGACAGGGGATGCCCCCGAGGAACCCTAATGCCACTCACTTGCTCTGGTGACGGAGCGATGGATGGAGGATGTTCAGGGTCGTCCCTCGCCCTTCTCCTCACTCTCCAAGCCCAAGGCAGGCTGGAGAGGGTAGTGGTGAGCTGAGGAGTTACCCTGCCCAGGAAGCAGGCAGGGTGATGGCACGGGGCGATCGGCTGGCTGTGAAAACAAGAGTCTGTCTTATTGTCAAGGGGCGGAGAAACTCGGCCAGCAGCAGGGGGTGCAGAACACCGCCCTAGTGCAGGAGTGACAGCGTGTCCGGGATCCCGACATCCCAGCACTTTACACACCTTCCTGGCCATTGAAGGTGGGAGCGCACTGCCCAGGAGGAGGAGGGTTTGGCTCTGGGGTTTCACTTCAGCCCAGTCTAGAGAGAGGGGCCCAGCCATGGACTTTGGCTCAAGAAGACCAAGTCTCCAATTTGTTAAGGGCGTTTTGAATTCCAATCCTGTGCTCCAAAGTGCTTGGTGTCATTTGCAAATTGTAGAAGCATGCTCTCCGCTCCATTTTCCAAATCCTGAAGGAAAATATTGAATACTACCGGCCCCCGGACTGATCCCTGCCGGACCCACTAGGTACACCCTCTCCGTTGGACAGCCAGACATGGAGAAGGGCTCTTGGAGTCTGGGCTTTCAACCAGCTCTGCACTCACATTTCACTGATTACATCTAGATCACATTTCCCTCGTTCGCTTGTGAGAATGTCCCATGGGACTGTGTCAAAAGCCGTAGAAACACCAAGAGAGATCACATCTACTGTTTACCCATCTCCACTAGGCCTATAACCCTGCCAAAGAAGGAGCTAGGATTGGTTTGGAATGATCTGTTCTTAACAAGTCCATGCTCACTAGTAGGGTTACCATATTTTAATTTTTAAAAAGGAGGACACTCCATGGGGCCCTGCCCCAACTCCGCCCCTTCCCCGCCCCCAGCCCCGCCCCAACTCTGCCCCCTCCCCTGAACGCTCCGCCCCCTGCTCCTCCCCCTCCCCTGCTTCCCGTGAATCAAATGTTCGCGGGAAGCCTGAAACAGGGAGGGAGCAGATAGGCTGGGGCGGGGTGCGGCGCAGCTCAGTCCGGCCCCCCTGGCCGAGCGGCTCCCTCTGGCGGCCGACCGGCCCAGGCCAAGAGGCTCTGGCCCCGGCGTCTCCCGCCCGGCTCGGTCCCTGGGGCGCCGGCCCTCGGCCAAGAGCCCGCGCCCCCGGCCCCCAGCCGAGCACCATGCCGGCCCCCCGGCCAAGGGCTCCCGCCCCCGGCCGAGCACCGCACCGGTCCCCCAACCAGCACCGCACCAGCCCCCGGCCAAGTGCCTCTGCCGGCCCCCGGCCAAGTGCCCGCACCAGCCCCTGGCCCGGCCCCCGGCTCGGGCCCCGGCTGAGCACCGCACCGGCTCCCGGCCAAGTGCCCGCGCCCCCGGCCCCCAGCCGAGCACCATGCCGGCCCCCCGGCCAAGTGCTCCCGCCCCCGGCTGAGCACCGCACCGGCCCCCGGCCCAGCACCGCGCCAGCCCCCGGCCCAGCACCGCGCCAGCCCCCGGCATGGCCCCCGGCCCAGCACCGCGCCAGCCACCGCCCAGCACCGTGCAGGCCCCGGCCCCTGGCCCAGCACCGTGCCGGCCCCGGCCCCTGGCCCAGCACCGCGCCGGCCCTGGTCCCTGGCCCAGCACCGCGCCGGCCCCAGCCCTCGGCCCAGCACCGCGCTGGCCCCTACCCCCGGCCCAGCACCGCGCCGGCCCTTGGCCCCGTGCCCCCGGCATGGCCCCCGGCCCAGCACCGTGCCGGCCCCCGGCCCCCGGCCCAGCACCACGCCGGCCCCGGCCCCCGGCCCAGCACCGCGCCGGCCCCTGGCCCCATGCCCCCGGCACGGCCCCCGGCCCAGCACCGCGCCGGTCCCTGGCGAAGTGCCCACACCGCCAGCCCACCACCGCGCCGGCCCTGGCTCCCGGCCCTGCACCGCGCCAGCCCCCGCCCTGCACCGTGCCGGCCCCGGCCCCAGCCCCCGGCCGAGCACCGTGCCGGCCCCCAGCCCAGCACCCGGCCGAGCACCGCACCGGCCCGCGGCCCAGCACCGCGCCAGCCCCCAGAGCAGCACCGCGCCAGCCCCCGGCCAAGTGCCCGCGCCGGCCCCCGGCCAAGCACCGCACCGGCCCCCGGCCCAGCACCGCGCCGGCCCCGGCCCCTGGCCCAGCACCGCGCCGGCCCAGCCCCCGGCCCAGCACCGCGCCGGCCCCCGGCCGAGCACCGCATCAGCCACGAACCCCGGCTCAGCACCGCACCGGCCCCGGCCCCTAGCCCAGCACCGCGCTGGCCCCTACCCCCGGCCCAGCACCGCGCCGGCCCTTGGCCCCGTGCCCCCGGCATGGCCCCCGGCCCAGCACCACGCCGGCCCCGGCCCCCGGCCCAGCACCGCGCCGGCCCCTGGCCCCGTGCCCCCGGCACGGCCCCCGGCCCAGCACCGCGCCCAGCACCGTGCCGGCCCCCACCTCATGGCTCCTCCGGCCATGCCTTTCCGCCCCCGCGGTCCCCCCTCCCATGGCTCCTCCGGCCGTGCTGCCCCCCCCTTTGCGTGCAGGAGGTCAGGGCAGGCCAAGCTTCAGAGCGGAGCGTGGGCCCCGCCCGCTGGCGCCATGGAAACTTCTGACTAAGGCGCCACTTTTGGAAAATGTGCTGAGGGGAAATGGCTGCTTCCCCTGCACCGCTCCTAGCTACGCTACTGGTGGGGATCACTGCCGGGGCACTATTTCAGCCCCACATTTTTGGGTGGACCTCTCACCGTGGGAGCTGCAGAGCACTCCCCCGCGACACACAAACACACACACCCTGGTGTTGGGAGGGGAACAGGGGAAAGGACAAAAGAAGCAAGAGAAGAAGAGAAAGGAGGGAGGGTTGGAGGAAAAGATTAAACAAAACGGACAAACCCCAATGTCCCCAGTGATTCTAAGGGACAAAATCCCGGGTGCGGAATAAAATTCTGCCTCCTCAAGCTCGTGTTTTCCATGCCTAGAATTCAACTCTCACCCGATGGATCAGACTGAACAGGTTTCACACCTGGAGGAGGCTCTTACCTTCTACACAGGGACGTCTGCTTTCTAGTACAATCACGAAAAGGGAAGGAGAAAACTCGACAGAGGTTCCTCCTGCCGCTCACGTACGTGAACCCGAATGTTCTCTCAGTCCTCAAAGAGAGACCTCGAGACAGAGACGTGCTGAAGCAAAGCCACAGGGGTCTCTGAGCTTTCCCGGGCCACTCGCCTCTGTCCTGCCTGGCTGATGTCAGCATCTCTCTGTGAGGTCACCACCTTTGACCAATAGTCTGAGGTCCTGCAAAAGGCCTTTGTGATGTCACTGCCACGCCCCTCCCTTGCAGTGCTAATGTCCTGCCCCTGGCCAGGCACTTGGGAGCTTTGAGCTACTCACTGTGGATCACCCCACTCAAGGCGTGTTCATTTTAGGAAGCAAGCCGACTAGACAGTAAAACCTCAGACGCTGCTCCCAATGCTACACTCCGTTTTTCAGAAATTAGTAGACTTGATGGCCAGAAGAGACCATTAGAGCATCTAATCTGACCCCCAGCATGTCACAGGCCTCCTGTATGACACAATAGCTACTTTGGGGCAAACACATTCCAGAAATGCATCTAGTCTTCATTCAATGACAGCAAGAGAGGGCGAATCCACCACTTTCCTTGGTAGCTTGTTCCTGTGGTGAATCATTCTCACTGTTGAATATTTGTGCTTTATTTGTAATATGAATTTGTCTCTTTTCACCTTCCAGCCACTGGGTCTTGTTCTGCCTTTCTCTGCTCGATTAAAGAGCCCTTTAATACCCAATCTTTTCTCTCCATTAAGGCACTTCAACACTTCAATGAAGTCACCTTTCAATCTTCTTTTGATAAGCTAAACAGGTTGAGCTCTTTCAATCGCTTACTAGAAGGCATTTTTCTCCAGCCCTCAGAACATTTGGTGGCTCTTTGCTGCCCCAGCTCCAATTTCACAACATCTTTTTCAAAGGAGGACGCCAACACTGGATGCAGTATTCCAATATCGGTCTCACTGATGCCATGTCACCTCCTGTGACGCTATTGACATAATCTGCAACTGTATAGATCACCGTTGTGACCACTGTTATATATTTGCAGCCAATATTGTATAAAGGTTGTCATGGAAGGGGTCTATGGAGAGGTTCTGATTGGCTGATTATAATTATGCTATTTGTATATGTGTATCAGTTTTGTAGTTGACGTTCTGAATATTGGCTCTATACTGTCTGTATTTCAAGCTTGTGCTATGCTTCCGGGGAACACCCCAGACAAGTTGGTGTTAGTTCTGCCTAGCCTGCTTGATGGCCCACTAAGGACCATGAGCTATACAATTGACCCATTGAGAGAAGGTGGATACACCTTGTGACTCAGCAAGGCATGCAGGGACCTGCCTATGGACAGAACTCTAAGGTTTTTCTATGCCACATGCTGGATAGAGTGTTCTTGGGACAAAGAAAGCAAAGACCACACGGCAAGAGACTATAAAAGGCTGATGCCTCCTCTCCATCTTGTCTTCAATCCTGCTTCATACTTCTGGAGGGACTTTGCTATAAAAGGAAGCTGTATACAAAGGACTGAATGACCCATCCCAGCTGTGGATGTACTCCAGAGACTTGATTTGAACCTGCAGTTTATTCTATCACTGCTACAAGCCTGAACCAAGAACTTTACCATTACTGTATGCAGGGCTGGCTTTAGGAAGTGTAGGGCCCAATTTGAACATTTTAGGCGGGGCCCCGACAGGGATGATTAAAAAAAAAACGTAACCCCCCCCCCTTCATTTCTTCCATGTATTATTTACTTTCCATAACTATATAAATAAAATTAAAATTATATATTGCATACATTGCTAGCCGGTGGCAGGGCAGGGGCAGGGCAGGGGCTGACTGGAGGTAGGGTCTGCCTGGAGGCAGGGCAAGGCGTGTGGGGCTGGCTGTGGGCAGGGGGTGTGGGGCTGGCTGGATACAGGGGCTGGCTGCAGGCAGGGGCTGGCTGGGGCAGGGGGTGCAGCAGGGGCTGGCTGTGGGCAGGGGGTGCGGGTCTGGTTGGAGACAGGGGCTGGCTGCAGGCAGGGCAGGAGATGCAGCAGGGGCTGGCTGCAGGCAGGGAGTGCGGGGCTGGCTGCAGGCAGGGGCTGGCTGGAGACAGGGGCTGGCTGGAGGCAGGGTAGGGAGTGCGGGGCTGGTGCGGGCAGGGGGTGCAGCAGGGGCTGGCTGCAGGCAGGGGGTGCAGCAGGGGCTGGCTGTGGGCAGGGGGTGCAGGTCTGGCTGGAGACAGGGGCTGGCTGCAGGCAGGGTAGGGAGTGCGGGGCTGGTGCGGGCAGGGGGTGCAGCAGGGGCTGGCTGTGGGCAGGGGGTGCGGGTCTGGCTGGAGACAGGGGCTGGCTGCAGGCAGGGTAGGGGGTGCGGGGCTGGTGCGGGCAGGGGGTGCAGCAGGGGCTGGCTGCAGGCAGGGGCTGGCTGGAGACGGGCTGGTGGGGGCTGGAGGCAGGGCAGGGGGTGCAGCAGGGGCTGGCTGCAGGCAGGGCAGGGGCCCCCCTGCTTCTACCACCTTGGCCCTTTAAATAGCTGCCGGAGCCCTGGGGAAGCTGTGGGGCTCTCGTGGCTATTTAGAGGACCGAGGCAGCAGAGGTAGCTGGAGCCCCGGCACTTTAAATAGCCCCCGGAGCCCCCTGCTACCCCAGGGCTCTGGTCCAAGCACTAGACTCCTCCCCATAAGCACCATAGCTCCCCCTTCTCCTCCACTGGTACATAAAACTACAAGTCCCAGAATCCCTTGCTTCTGCCATTCCACCTCCTGAAGGGGCAGCCAATGGGCCGGAGCCGTTTGCTGATTGGCAGGTGTGCGGGCCAGTGGGGGCGAGCCCGTGCCCGGCGTGCAGTGGCAGTAGGAGATGGCGGCGCCGGGCTGGGAGCGGGCGCTGCGGCTCGTGCTGGGCGCGCTGGGGCTGGCGCTCTCCGTGTACGTGCTGCACGTGGAGAGCTCGCGGGAGCGGGACCCCGGGTACCGGGCCATGTGCGACCTGAGCCCCTCCGTCAGCTGCTCCAAGGTCTTCACCTCCAGGTGAGCGGGGGGGACCGGCCCCATTGCAACCCCTCGCCCCATGGCATGACTCCCCTTTGCCACGCACCCTTCAGAGCTTCCTGTGATAAACTGCGAACTTTGGACAATAGCGGGGTGCTAGGAAGGGTCACCCCCTTGTGTTGCTGTGACAATGCGGTTTTGGCGGAACCCAACTGAGAGTGCCAACTCAGGACAAATTGCTAAAACAGGTCAGTTACAGCCCAAGGCTGGGGTTTTTCCACCTCTAAGGCAAACCAAACCAGCCAGACTAGGAGGACTTCGGTCTCCTCCCACTGGCTAACCGCAAGTCTCACAAGCAATCTCCTTAGACACTCCAGTTTCCCAGTATAACCACCAGGGCCATACGTTATGGGGGCAAATGGTTATGAAAACCAATACCCCAGTAAAAGAAAAAGGTTCTCCTGATCCCAAAGGACCAAGCCCCAGACCCAGGTCAATATACAAGTCAGATCTTATCCACAAATCACGCTGCTGCCGATCCTTTAGAATCTAAAATCTAAAGGTTTATTCATAAAAGGAAAAAGATAGAGATGAGAGTTAGAATTGGTTAAATGGAATCAATTACATACAGTAATGGCAAAGTTCTTGGTTCAGGCTTGCAGCAGCGATGGAATAAACTGCAGGTTCAAATCAAGTCTCTGGAATACATCCCCCGCTGGGATGGGTCCTCAGTCCTTTGTTCAGAGCTTCAGTTTGTAGCAAAGTTCCTCCAGAGGTATGAAGCAGGATTGAAGACAAGATGGAGATGAGGCATCAGCCTTATATAGTCTTTTCCAGGTGTAAGAACACCTCTTTGTTCTTACTGTGGAAAATTACAGCAAAATGGAGTCTGGAGTCACATGGGCCAGTCCCTGCATACTTTGCTGAGTTACAAGGCGTATCTGCCTTCTTTCAATGGGTCCATTGTATAGCTGATGGTCCTTAATGGGCCATCAAGCAGGCTAGGCAGAGCTAATCTCAGCTTGTCTGGGATGTCACCCAGAAGCATAGCATAAGTTTGCCATACAGACAGTATAGAGCCAATATTCATAACTTCAACTACAAAACTGATACACACATATAGACAGCATGATCATAACCAGTAAACCATAACCTTGTCCTAGACACCCCATTTGACCCCCTTTATACAAGATTTGGGTGCCACTACAGGACCTTGGTTGCAACAATGATCTATACGGTCCCAGTTTATGTCAATAACGTCACAGTTGCCCCAGAGTAGCCTGGGTCAGAGCCCAGTGGGAGGCCCTGGGCTCCCCCACCATCTGCTGCGCCCTTCCCCCCAAAAAGGCCGAAACCCTGACCACTAGGCAACATCCCCATGAGCGAAGGCCATCACGAGGCATCCATCTTCGAAAGTTTGCAGAGGATGCGGGAGCAGAAAGGGGAGAGAGGATGAGGGTGGCTCTTGGAAAGAGGGAGAGAGGGAGCCTTATGGGAATCTGTTTACCGCCATCAACCCAAAGATCAGATCATTGATGCCTAGAATCTTCCCTGACATGTTGTAATTGATTACTTTGCATTTATCAACATTGAATTTCATCTGCCTTTTTGTTGCCCAGTCACTCAGTTTGGTGAGATCCCTTTGTCACACTTTGCACTCTCTTTTGGACTTAACTAACTTGAGTTGGTTTGTATCAGCTGCAAATGTTGCCACCTCACTGTTTACCCCTTTTTCCAGATCACTTAGGAGTATGTTGAACAGAACTGGTCCCAGTACAGAGCCCCAGGGGACACCACTATTTACCTCTCTCCATTCTGAAAACTGACCACTTAGTCAGACCCTTTCTTTCTTGCCTTTGAACCAGTTACATATCCCAGAGAGGACCTTCCATCTTATCCCATTTTGCTTCAGAGCCAAGGGAGGGCCCTTCTCAAATGTTTTCTGAAAATCTAAGTACACTATATCCACGGGATCACCTTTATCTACATGCTTGTTGACTCCCTCAAAGAATTCTAGTAAATTCGTGAGGCATGATTTCCCTTTACAAAAACCATGTTCACTCTTCCCCAACAAATTATGTTTATCTCTGTGTCTAATAATTGTGCTCTTTATAATTTCACCCAATTTGCCTGGTACTGAAGTTAGCCTTAGTTGCCTGTAATTGCCAGGAGCATCTCTGGAGCCTTTTTTATGCATTGGTGTCATATTAGCTCTCCTCCAGGCATCTGGTGTGGAAGCTGATTTAAAGGACAGGTGACTTATTGCTGTTTAATTTATCAATTTGTTCCAAAACCAGTAAGGATACTGGTCCTTACTGAATAGTCAAGTCATGATCACTGGCCCCAGAGCAACCACGGACATCCAGTCCAGTGATCAGTTCATCTTTATCCAACACAAGGAGGCCCACAATAGAGTCACTCCTAGTTGGGCACAAAACTTTGCATTAGAAAAGTATCTATAATTTTTTAAAATGGCCAAGGACGATTTACTCCTGGCTACGTGAGACCGCCCCTGTCTGTCTCCCAGTAGGAAGTCCCCCGGGCTAACCTAATTTCTTCCCACAAGTCATAGACAGGTGCAAAAGGAGAAACATTTCCTGCTCTCTGGTTTGGATTCAGTGAATGGTGCCAGCCCCCCACCGGTTCATCTGCTGGGCTGTGTCAGTAGCAGCTTGATCCCTGTCCATTCGAGGTCCGGGGTTCTCAATAACCAAGAACGTAAAACAGATAATGATGTGTCTAATGCAGGGGCTCTCAAACTTCATTGCACTCCGACCCCCTTCTGACAACAAAAATTACTACACGACCCCAGGAGGGGGGACCGAAGCCTGAGCCCTCCCGACCCTGGGTGTGGGGGGAAAGCCAAAGCCCAAATCCCCCCACCCTGTGTGGGGAGGCCAAAATCGAAGCCCAAGGGCTTCAGCCCCAGACAAGGGGCTTGCAACCCGAGCTTGACTGCCTAGGGCTGAGGCCCTCAGGCTTTGGCTTCCCCCTCAGTCAGGGGGGCTCGGACTTCAGCTTTGGCCCCAGACCCCAGCAAGTCTAAGCCAGCCCTGGTGACCCCATTACAATGGGGTTGTAACTCACTTTGGGGTCCTGACCCAGAGTTTGAGAACCACCTCCCTGCCCACCACTTTTTGTACCCTCTCTCCCCTACCTCAGTGGGCTGTAACCAGCGACATACCCATCGTCCCCCCGGGTTTCCCCATTTCCCCTCCCCAGGGAGAATTTCCATCTCCTCTTCCTTATTGCCCAGATTCCGCTGCCAAGAGCAGTGTTGCTTCCCTTCACGAGTGATATCCTGCAGGGCACATACACCACAGGCCAGCATTCCCCTGCGTCCACACTGGTGTTCCTGGCTTACGGATAACCCATCCTGCAGTGAGAGACACCATCTCCCATGTCTCTTTCTTCCCTCCATTGCACGGTGCTGGGGGAGAAGGAGAACATGTCCCGAGGGCTGAGGCCCCATGGGATTGCTGGCGTTGCGGCATGCTCTCCAGGAACCCTCAAGCCTCTGCAGCATCAGAACAGCAGAGCCTGGATTGGAGCAAGGGAAAGGCCTGTTTTCCACAGAATCCTTCCCTCAGGCCTGGAGCATTTAGGGCAGAAATCTCTGGGGGAGTTAATGTTGCTCTAAAAAGAGCTGCCAAGCGGGGGGTGAAGCTTCTTGACAACACCACACAAAGGGATCTGTTTGTTGAGCTGCATAAAGCCCTGCACTGATTCTCGGAGAGGATTCCCCCGAGCAGTTGGGGGAGGCAGGACCTTATTCCTTACCTCCCGTGACAGGGCCGTGTGAGCGCTTGTAGGAAGCCAGAGGCAGCTTTCTAGAGGGTTAATTCAGAAAGTCCCTGTGGAACCTAGGGGCCGCGGCCTACGGCAGGAAGGAGCCAGGTGGTGGTTGGAGAGACTCTAGGAGGAATACTATGGGATGGCGCTCTGATCTCCTCTTCACTCTGCTTCTTCCCACCCCCACCTTTGGGGTAAGTGCATCACCTTCTCCTTACTGCCTGTGGGCTGGAAAGCAGAGATGGCAGGAGAGAGGTTGCCCATTCAGCCCACGCACAGGGGGATCGATTGTAGCTCACGTCCTCCTGCTTGTCCCAGCCCAGAGCAATGCCTGTCACCGAGCCTGGACTCGGTGACTGCATTAGTTGCCAACAGGGGAGTGTGGCAGGAGAGGACACAGAACATGTCTACAAATCACTTTTTCTGGACTGCTGAGCTGGGGGGAGAGGCCAGAACCCATCTGGTGCTTTAGGACTCTGAGGACGCTCTGGGATCAGGAGCGAAGTCTCTAGAGCCTCGGGAGGTGCAAGTTTGGAGACATGTGGCTCCTACCTAGTCCAGCGTAACCTGCTGTGTTCCCCCACAAGAGCCATGGTAACAGGCAACACTGCCTCTCTCTTTCCTTGGCCACATAGATCGTGTACTTTTTCTGGTGGCTAGCCCAGAAAAGAAGGACAAGAGCTCTGTCACGGAGTATTGGGGGACTCAGGGCCCTGCACCCCCGGCTTCCTGCGATTCACCATGACTCTCAGCCAGCCAGTAAAGCAGAAGGTTTATTTGGATGACAGGAATACAGTCCAAGACAGGTCTTGCAGGCACAGACAACAGGACCCCCTCAGTTAGGTCCAGCTTGGGGTCCCAGGGCATCCCAGCCCACCCCCCTTTGGGGGGTCATAGCCATCTCTGCCTTCCAGTCATCTCTCCAGCCCGCTTTCAGCACTCTGCCTTCAGCGACCCCTCCCACAGCCTTTGTTCAGTTTCCCGGGCCAAGGTGTCACCTGGCCTCCAACCCCTTCCTGGGCTCCCATGCTACACGCCCAGGTATTCGCCCTCGGGCAGACTCCCATCCCCCAATGCAGACTATCCTAGCCACACACCCCTGTCAGCATTCACACACCACAGTAAGAACAGGCCCAGCCAGAAAAGGAGGACAAGAGCTCACTACTGCTACCGCTGAGGGAGTTGCTGGGTGGAGATCAGCTGGTAGAAGGAGGCAATAGCCCCAGAATCTGGGACTTCAAGCCCCTAGAGCGACCTCTTACCTTTATAGACCCCCCGCCCCATACACAGCTATTTTAAAGTTTAGCCTGATAGTAAAGAGACCCCTTTTCAACCCTTCAGCACACAAGAGAGAGCCGGCAGCATTTGTCATTAAGTATTTATTTCTCCTTTCCTGGCTCCCAAACTGCTTCTCCTCCTTACTGCCGCCAGCCACCTTCACGTTCTCCCTCTTCTCTCCCCGGCTCTGCTCACTTGAGTGCAGCAGCTCAGCGGATGGTCCAGCTTTACTCTTTCACTTCCATTCTTCTTCCCTTCTTTGGGGGGCTGCATTTGCCATTGAGCAGGCTGATGGAAATCCCTGAGTGCTCGGCCTAGGCCAGGGGTCTCCAACACGCGGCCTGCGGGGCTATTTCTCTAGGTAAGCGGCTCCAGGCCACAGCCCAATGCCATCCTGCACCCCAACCCCCTGCCGTGAGCCCCCTGCCTGCACCCCAACCCTCTGCCACACCTCGCACTCCCGCCTGCACCCCACATCCCAACCCCCTGCCCTGAGCCCCCAGCCTGCACCCCAACCCCCTGCTGCACCCCTCCAACTCCCTGCCCTGAACCTCCTGCCTGCACCCCATTCCCCTGCTGCACCCCAACGCTCTGCCACACCTCGCACTCCCGCCTGCACCCCACACCCCAACCCCCTGCACCAGTACATGAACTGGAATCTTGGCTGTGGAAAGAGTCTGGAAATGCTGTCTAACTGACTGGATTTGTCACAGGCCCCCTGTAGATCAGCCTCACTTAAACAGAGGGAGAAAACAGATGGAGTGGCAAAGAGTACCCCATGACTAGAAAGGAGTCTGATTACAATTCAGCACTGTCAGAGTAAGGGCTTCAGGAATGGTCCCCAACTGAATGGGTGTTCTTTAGGGCTGTCAAGCGATTAAAAAAATTGATCACGATTAATCGCATGACTAAAAAAATTAATTGTGATTAATCATGGAATTAATCACACTGTTAAACACTAGAATACCATGTATTAATTTTTTTGATGTTTTCCACATTTTCAAATATATAGATTTCAATTAGAACACAGAATACAAAGTGTACAGTGGTCTTTTTATATTTATTTTTGATTACAAACTAATACAAGTACTGCAGTGCAATGTCTTTATCATGAAAGTGGAACTTACAAAAGTAGAATTACTACAAAAAATAACTGCATTCAAAACCAATGTAAAACTTTAGAGCCTACAAGTCCACTCAGTCCTACATTAGCTAATCACTCAGAAAACAAGTTAGTTACATTTGCAGGAGGTAACGCTGCCCACGTCTTGTTTACAACGTCACCTGAACGTCAGAACAGGCGTTCGCATGGCCCTGTTGTAGCCAGCATTGCAAGATATTTACATGCCAGATACGCTAAAGATTCATATGTCCCTTCATGTTTCAACCACCATTCCAGAAGACGTGTCCATGCTGATGACGGTTTCTGCTTGGTAATGATCCAAAGCAGAGTGAACCAATGCATGTTCATTTTCATCATCTGAGTCAGATGCCACCAGCAGAAAGTTGATTTTCTTTTTTGGTGGTTCAGGTTCTGTAGTTTCCACATCCTAATATCCAACCTAAACCTCCCCCACTGCAACTTGAGACCATTGCTCCTTGTTCTGTCATCTGCTACCACTGAGAACAGTCTAGATCCATCCTCTTTGGAACCCCCTTTCAGGTAGTTGAAAGCAGCTATCAAATCCTGCCCCCATTCTTCTCTTCTGCAGACTAAACCAGTGGTCTCCAAACTTTTTTCATCGCGTACCCCTATCAGTAAAAAAATTTTGAGCACGCACCCCCTGCCGCGCCGCAGAGCCGGCTGTACCATTTTTGCCGCTCCAAGCAAAAAAAAAAAAAGCCGCCCTTGTAAGACCTGGTACAGATCCCACCAAGTTTAGTAGAAGCCACATGAATGTATCAAAGGGCAAAATCTGGCTCTGTGAAAGAGAAAGAAATAACCAATTAAGGCTTCTCATTGTGTAAGACACTAACAGTTCAAAATTATAGTGATTGTACAGTACAAAAATCCTGATGTACAATCTATTCCTTTATGGATATGATTTAAAATTCATTCATTCTCCAGACTCATTCCCATTATTACCAGCAAACCAGTGATATGGAATTACTTACTTCTAAGCCATATGGTCTTTCCAGGACAGCTAGAATACCTCCTTAGAGTTTACCCTAATTAATACATTTTCTATACCAGAAGTTCATTCTGAATCTTAATTTTATGTTAACTAAACTGTACAAATACAAAAAGGAAAGTAGAATTTACAGTTAATATTACTGTTGCTTTTTTGTTGTTGTTGGGATTTGTTTTGTTGTAGAAAAAATTTTGGGCCTAAACTTAGCTGGATCAGGTAGGCCTATATTTTGGGCCTGGGCCTGAACATTTGTCAAGTTGAACTGAAAAAAGGGTTGTTGGGGTGTTGTTGTTTTTTTTTTTTTGGAGAAACAGGGACTTTTGGCGACAGGGTAAAGGGAAAGTACAAAAGAGGAACTACCTGTACTTACAAGGCTGGTGATTCATAACTGCCCACTGTTAGTCTGTAGGGAAGCATGTAACCGCAAAGGGCAAATTAAAAAAAACAGGAAAGCTTGCTATGCTATATTCCCTTTTAAGAATATTGTATTCCATTTATGGCTATAATGCTGATAAGAAAGTGTGTATTAATAATTGTGGTTTTGTCCTATATAAGCTGCTGAATTTTATCTGTCAGGCGAGTGTTCGGCTGCCTTAGCTGACTCCCCCATGCATGCATGTTTGGTTAATCAATAAAGGAGCCTCAGGCTGTCTGATCCAAAAATCTACTGTGTGGTCAATTTTTTCCACAACAATTTGGGGGCTCGTCCGGGATCCACAAAAGACTTCCCCAGACCGGAGGTCCGCGGGCAATCTCCCACCAAACCCAGGGCCCATCTGAAAGGTAAGAGACCTTTTGAAATCTCTGGAGTAGGTTTTGGTGGCGGATCTGCCCATAGGCTCAGGGTTGGGTGAGTTGCACGCTGGATCTTTTGTTAAAAAGACACGCCTGATGCCCTTTTGTTTGTCTTGTTTAGTTTGTTTTCTGGTTCTGGTTCTGGTTCCCCGGGAAAAGCCACCGGCGAGTGGCTAGGTAGGTCTTGAATAGGCCTCAGTTTTGTGTACCAGTGTAAAAGTAAAGGTCATCAGACCGGTGTGAGTGAGGGTCACAGGAAGATGCCCCGAGACCCCTGCGAAGCCTTAAGGGGCTCGTGACCAGGGATATCTTGAACGCAAGCCCTGCGACCCCTTTAGTGGGTCATAAGGACCCTGACCAGAATATGGACCTTCAGCATGGCATGACTGGCGAAGGGCCTATCCAGGTCTAGAAGTATGTATGTCCCTGTCCTTTACCATCTGCAAACGGTCTGGTTTCCTCACCCTCTTTCCCTCTGGTTCCCCTCCTCGTCTGCCGGTAGAGGCAGTCTCGTAGCCCACTGACTAGTCCAAACGCCCCACCAAAGGCAACAAAGTAGCCGACACTCTTTGCTGGACGGGGGTGTAGGCAGTTGTGGACACTCCTGAACAAACCTTTCCTGTGTAGGAGACCTGTGTAAATGTGTCAGATCCTGGGTTAGGTGAGCTCAGGGGGAGCGCCATCCCACCAGGAAAGTCAGGATACGGAAAAGCCGAAGGATCCTAATTGATCTTCGTCTCACAGGAAAGCTGTAAACTAGGGGGGCGGTGTTGAATCACCGTCCCGCCAATAGGGCACACTTGGTTCTGGTTTAGTTTATTTCTGTCTGTCTGTCTGTCTGTCGGTTTGTGTATATATTGTCTGTAAAAATATGGGGGCCAGTGGGTCAAAAGGAGTTACTATCCCTCCAAAAGGCACGCCCGCATTTTATATGTATACCAACTATAGCCCCTCTACTTGTAAATTCCTAAATAAATGGAATTGGTATACTCGGGACAACCCGGAAAAACATTTTCCCCTAGAGGGAAGCTTTGACCTGGATAGGATTGTCCACCTCAGAGGTGCACTCGTGAAAAATGAAGTAGGTCAGGGTCAGTTTGATGCATATTTTAATTGGTATGGGGAAACTGAGAAGCAGCGCCATGAATCGCAGGTGAGGGGTCTTAGAGACACCCAGGAAAAGCTTAAAACTTAAGAAACAAAGAAAAAATTGGCAATAGGCCATGGCCCAATAGACCAACAGGCCCCCCTCTATCCTGCTATGTCTCCAATACCCCGTAGAGTCTCCCCTTCTGCCCCATCCACCAATCTCATAGATTTTTTTTTTTTGTAAAAAGCCAACAGTGGCCTCCCCGTCCGCGACCCATTGAAGGAGCCATGGGGGAAGCTGGTCCCCCTGAGTTGCGGGCCCCAGAATATTCAGAGAAACCTGCTGCCCAGGAGCCCAGACCCCAGGCCTCTCCCACGGTTATGGCCATGGCAACCTCAACCCAGACCTCGCCACTCGGCAGGTCTACATCTACACCCACACCGTCCTCGTCCTTGATTGCGGATTCCTCAGAGGCCCAATTAGACCCCATTAAAGACTGGACTAGACGGGCGGATGGGTTGTTAACTAAATTTGAATGCTCGGATTCAGACTTAAGGGAAAACCCATTCCGACGGTTGTCTAACCATGTTGCAATTATGAAGGAACTCGTTAAGTCCCCCGAATATAGGGAATATAAAGATTCACCACCAGCAAAAAACACGAGATATCAGGGGGCCCTTAAAAGGATACAGGAAGTTTTAAAAACGACCCCAGAGGAGACTATTAGTTTCCCCTTCGCCAACTCCCTGGGATAAATCGGGATGGAGCGGGGACTATGGTAACTGTACATGAACCGTGGGCCCCTTCAGATTTATATAACCTGGTTAAAAAATTTCCCAAAATAAAAAAAGACCCTGTAAAATTTCAGGAGCAACTAAAGATGGTCATCCAGTGTTATAATCTCACCTGGGCCGACATGAACCAACTTCTGAGGGCAAAATCTGTATTGCTCAAAGAGACACTAGACCGTCTTTGTCAAAAAGCTGGTTGGCCTAACCCTGAAACTGGCTTAAATCTTACTCCGGCCAATTTGAACACGCACCGTACAAATCTGGTAAACGCAGTCCTCACCGTATGCCCCCCCAAAGCAGACTGGGCAAAGATTAATGGCTGTAAACAGAGCAAAGGAGAAAATCCAGCTAACTATATGCAGCATATTAAAGAGGTGTTCAAAAGACATTCAGGCATAAAAAATGCTGTTAGGGACGCTGAGTCGGCAATGGTGTCTGCCTTTGTTCAGGGACTCCTCCCAAAATTAAAAGACCATTTAAAAGTAAATACCGTAGACTGAAAGGAAAAAAAATTAGCTAAAATTTTGGCAGTGGCCCAGCATTATTATCGCCAATTAGAAAAAAAAAAAAAAAGGAATAATACCAAGACCAAGTTAATGGCTCTCCAAATTCACAATATGCAAGGAAACCATAATGGTAATAAGCGGCGGGGAAAGGGAGAAAAATTTAATCAAGGCCTTTCCTGACCTCCTTTCCAGAATCTAAGCAAGACAGCATGCTGCTTCTGTAAGCAAAAAGGGCACTGGAAAAACGAATGCCCCTATCGTTTAAATCAATCTGTTCACCCTGCTGCTCTACCGCAGGCCCCATTTCCCCAGAATTGCTAGGACAGCCAGAAGACTGGTAACATCATTGCTCCTCTTGTATCCCTGGACCAATCTGGACCCTATATAACGTGTGCTGTTAATGGCTCGCCCACCTCCTTTCTAGTGGACACTGGCGCTTCCCGATCCACCCTCCGCGGCAGTGATTTTCCTTCTCTTCCTTTATCTTCTGAAATCGTAAATGCAGTGGTGGTCAGCAGCATTCCCATACCCCATCCTGTCTCGTCACCCTTATCTATCTCCATTGGTCCTTTATCAAACCGTCATGCCTTTCTCCTTAATCCTTGTTCACCCGTTAACCTTTTGGGAAAGAATTTGCTATGTAAATTAAATTGTACCATTTATTGTTCCCTGGATGGGGTATATTTGAATGTTCCTGACCCGAGTCGCAATGAGGTCTTGGCGGTCTTACAGGAGGACCCCCCAAGCAGGGAGCTGGACCCCAGCCCCTCCTTGTTGCAACAGGAATTGCTGGCTAAAGTCACCCCCTCATTGTGGTCAGAACACGCTAACCAGGTCGGGCGTATTGGAACTGCCCAACCCATTAAAATCCGTCTAAACCCAGCAAAGCCTCTTAACAGGGTCCAGCAATACCCTCTTTCTAAACAAGTTGAAGAAAAAATTCGGCCAGTAATTGACTCCTTGATTCAACAAGGGGTTGTAATACCGACAATTAGTAAAAGTAATACCCCCATCTTCCCGGTCAAAAAACTGGGCAAGAAGGCCTGGCGTTTTGTCCAGGATCTCTGTGCTATAAATGCTGCTGTTCTCCCCATTTTCCCCGTTGTCCCTAATCCCGCGACCATTATCTCTTCTATTCTCTGTTCTGCCACTTATTTTACTGTAGTAAATCTTTGTTCAGCCTGCTTCTCTATACCTGTTCATGAGGATAGCCAATATTTATTTGCCTTTACCTATCAAGGGCTCCAATATACTTGGACCAAATTGCCCCAGGGTTATACTGAATCACCTGCTTTGTTTTCTCAAGCCCTCAAAAGGGACTTGAATAATATTGTGTTCCCCATGGAATCCGTTCTGGTCCAGTATGTAAATGATTTGCTTTTAGCATCCCCATCGCTAAAAGCCTCTCAGACCAATTCCCTTGTGCTCTTGCAGGCGCTGGCCCAAAAGGGCCACAAGGTTTCTAAGTCAAAATTGCAGCTCTGCCTACCCAGAGTCCATTATTTGGAACGTGACATTTCGGCAAAAGAAAGATGTCTGTCGCCTGTACGAGTACAGGCCATTCTCCAGGTGCCAAAGTCAACCACCAAGAAACAAATGAGAGGTTTTCTGGGAATGGCTGGGTACTGTAGGCAATGGATCCTTGGGTATGCAGCCATTGTCAAACCTTTGCATGAGATGACCCTTGATAGGGTCCCAGAACCCCTGCAGTGGACCCCAAAAGCCGAGAAAGCCTTCATGCAAATTAAAAAGGCACTTACAGGGACCCCTGCCTTGGGTCTTCCAGACTATCAAAAACCTTTTACCTTTTATTGCCATAAAAGGGATGGAATCGCCCAAGGGGTCCTTACTCAAACACATGGCACTGCCCAACGACCCATTGCCTATTATAGTTCCCCCTTAAACCCAGTGGCAACTGGACTTCCTCCGTGCCTTAGGGCGGTGGCAGCAGCTGCAGCCCTAGTAAAGACCTCTGCTACTCTTGTTCTGGGGTCCCCTTTGTGCGTCGCTGTTCCACATGCAGTAACAGCCCTGCTTTTAAAGGGAAGTACCCAGCATCTTTCTAATTCCAGGCTCACCAAATATAAAATGTTATTAATTAATGCCTCTAATGTAACCCTTACTCGGTGTTCTGTTCTCAACCCCACTTCCCTGCTCCCCATTGCTTTGGATGGGGAACCTCATAATTGTCTTGCTGTAACAGCGGAACTCTCCATCCCTCGAACTGACTTAAGTCCATAACCCTGACCTCTTGTTTTATGTCGATGGGTCCTGCCTTAGAAATTCTGCGGGCTCACTTGTTGCTGGTTATGCTGTTTGTTTTCAACATAAGCCTGTTAAGGCCTATTCTCTTCCGGACGCCCGCTCAGCCCAGGTCGCGAACCTGGTTGCCCTTACTCGAGCCTGTACCCTGGCGGCGGGAAAGTCTGTTACTATTTATACAGATTCCCGCTATGCATTCAGGGTAGTCCATAATTATGGACAGCTTTAAAAACATCGCGGGTTTCTCACATCAAACGGGGGGGGAAATTTGTAATGAAGCTTATGTGAATGCTCTTCTCTCTGCTCTTCAGCTTCCTTCTGCCATTGCAGTTGTAAAATGTGTTGCTCACCAAAAGCTCAATAATAATGTTACCAAAAAAAATGCCTTGGCAAATGCTGCTGCCAAGCATGCGGCCCTTTCCGGGTCTCCGGCTCCTATTAAATCTGTTTTTGTGTCACAATCGGCTTTACAATCCCCCTCCATAGCTGCTACCCATCAGGATTTAGCTCTCATGCAGGATTCGGCCCCTAAGTCTAAAAAAGCCCGATGAAGGCGGAATGGTTGTTCCTTACATCCGGATTCCTTGTGGTGCTCCCCTACTGGCCGCTTGGTGGCGCCCAAGGCCTTACTCCCCTACCTTGCCCGTGTGGCTCATGGGGTGGCACATGTAAGCAAAGGGGGGATAATTGCATCAGTACTGCAACATTGGTATGCCCCAAATTTTTCTATATTGGCCAGCAGTACTTTAATTCCTGTCCTGTCTGTTTAGCCCACAACAGTGGCAAACCGGTACAAACCAAGCCTGCTGGACATCCAGCCCCTTGGGGGCCTTTTGTAAATATCCAAATTAATTTTATCAGTATGCCTAAGTGTTGTTCTTATAAATATGTTCTTGTTTGTGTTTGTATGTATTCTGGGTGAATAGAGGCCTATCCTTGTGTAAGGGCCAATTCTCTCACATTAGCAAAAAAATTGTTAAAGGACTTTATTCCCCTGTTTGGTCTACCTGTCTCAATTAACAGCAATAAAGGCACCCATTTTACAGGCCAAATCATGCAACAAATTTGCCAGGCCCTCAATATTTCTCAGCACTTACACTGTGCCCACCATCCCCAAAGCGCGGGGGCGGTGAAACGGAAAAATGGGGAACTAAAAAACAAGATCTCTAAGATCTGTGCTAAAACTGGATTAAAGTGGCCTAATGCCCTACCCCTTGCTCTCATGTATATAAAAAGCACTCCTTCACGTAAGCACGGTTTTTCCCTACATAAAATCCTTATGGCCAGACCCATAAAAATGCCGGTATCCCCTCCCCTACTCCCTCACCACTTGAACCTGCAACTAAATATTAATACTATTATGGCATATTGCCGAACTCTAATAAGGTGTGTTAGGTCTCTTCACTCACAGGTCCAAAGTGCCCTGCCTGACCCAGCTAATACTCCGTGCCACACCCTGCAGCCTGAAAATTGGGTCTACATCAAGGTACATAAAAAAAAAAGTCTCTGAAACCTCGCTAAAAAGGCCCTTACCAGGTTCTGCTGACCGCCCACACCGCGGTAAAGTGCAAGGGACTGGCTAGCTGGGTACATGCCTCCCGCTGTAAATCGACTCTGCCACCCGTGAACCCAGACGCCAACAACTTCCATCCTGCAAGCCCTGCCTTGAGAAGCAAGTAACTGAACCTCTCCCCAGACCCTAACAAGAAACCTAAATATAACCTCAGAAGCAAAAAGCCGTGAACCTTCCAGTCAACGTCACTTCGTGATCCGCCTTTATAGTCAGTTAAGGCTTTGGACCTGCTAATAAAGGGGATACAAGGCCATAATAACGCCTTTTCAAAAAGTCCAGTAAAGAGCCAAGTGCCCACTGGCTACAGCCATAACTGACCCGTCTGCAAAAATAAAAAAGTCGGCCATGGTAAAAAAATGGCTTATACCCTCCATTTGGTTCATTTGTGTAACAATGCTTTTGTTATTAATATTAAATTTTCATGACACTTTGATGTTTTTCTGGGCCTCTGGAGCTGGTAGAACCACTCCTCCAGGAAGTCCTTTCCCCTTAGCCACAAAATCATTTATCCTTAAACGTCTGGACTTTGTAGAACCTCTTCAAAAAAAGACCCCACCAAAGTCCTCCCGCCCCTGGGATGGTGTAAAACCACTACCCTTTCGTAAAAAACAAAGAAATACTCAATCCATGAACATCAAAAAAACTGGGTCCCATACGGGGTATCAGGGTAACACGTTTTTTGACTATTTGCAAACTATTGCAAATACTAGCCATTTGTCAGACTGTTGAATTTGTGCCCACAGTCCAAAACATGCAGAATATGGGTTCCCTCTTTTTGGTATCCCCGACAATGATTCCTGGACTCTTTATAAAAAAAAACAAAAAAAAAACATGTACCTGGCTTGGGCAACCGCTAAAAACATACCTCCCACTTTTGCCTTTCCCCCAGAGGGACCTCCATTCTGTGTATAAAATCACTCCAGTAAAAACCACCCAAGCTGCCAATATATATTAAATTATAAAGAAAATAAAACTTTTAAGCTAATTGGTTCCCCATCCACCCAAACCTGGTGTAAAAACCTCAATTGTTATTCTTATACAATCCAATTAAATGGCTCGGCTTTACAATTATTTAACAACGGATGCATTCTTAGGCCAAATTCCTCCCTTTGTCATGCTAATACCACCTTTTTGTTAAATAAACCCCCTGCCTCCATCTTATGGGCCAGTTTGGTATGCAAAAATGCCTCTAATGCTGAATCTAACATCTGAAAAGGCACCTGCAAGTCCAGAGAAAAAGGTGCCCTGTACCCTGCCATCTATCAAAAGGGTGTATACTGGCTCTGTGGAAAAAAAGGCATATAAAATTTTGCCCACTAATTGGACCGGCACCTGTAGCCTGGGCTTGGTCAGTTCTGGCGGATCTGTTCATAAAACCCTCCTGGGACACCAAGTAAAAAACTATCGTAGCGTCTCAAAGGCCCAACGCGTCTGGGGCATATTAGTCCCGCATTATGGGGTCGCGGTGGCCTTTAATAAACTCAGAGCCCTGTCAAAAGCTTTAAAGACCTTAGGCAACACCATGCCAGCGCCCTCCGCTCCCTGAGTGGCAAGCTAGGTCAAGTTCGTAAAGTGTCCCTCCAAAACCAAATGGCTTTGGACTTTTTGTTATCCGTAAAGAGGGATATGTGTGCGCTAATTGGGGAAAAATGCTGTGCATATGTCAATAACACCTCTCAAATCATAGAACGGGATGCTTCGGCCATTAAGAAAGCAGTAAAAAAGGCTAAACAACCGAAGACCTGAAATAACCCCTGGTCTTGGTTCACCAACATATTTTCTTCATGGTCTCTTCGTTTAAAGCAAATATTTTTTGGAATTATTGCTGTATTATTGGGTGTTGTTGCTATGTATTTAGTGGCTAAATTGGGTTGTTGTTTTTGTAATTGCTTGCCTAAATTGTCACTAAAAATACAAGGGCCTCCTACTAGGGAGCAGGTAGCCTTAATAATTGTTAACAAAATGTATAATAAAAGTTGGGATGAGAAGAGGGAAAAGGAAGAGGAGGAGATTAGTGGGCTCATAAATATAAAAGTTTAGGCCAAGGTGATGCCTGTTTAGCATCAAAGGGGGGAACTGTTGTAGAAAAAATTATGGGCCTAAACTTAACTGGATCAGGTAGGCCTATATTTTGGGCCTGGGCCTGAACATTTGTCAAGTTGAACTGAAAAAAGCGTTGTTGGTTTTTTTTGTTTTGTTTTGTTTTTTTGAGAAACAGGGACTTTTGGCGACAGGGTAAAGGAAAAGTACGAAAGAGGAACTACCTGTAGTCACAAGGCTGGTGATTCATAACTGCCCACTGTTATGCTTCCCTACAGACTGTAACCACAAAGGGCAAATTAAAAAAACAGGAAAGCTTGCTATGCTATATTCCTTGTTAAGAATATTGTATTCCATTTATGGCTAAGAAAGTGTGTATTAATAATTGTGATTTTGTCCTATATAAGCTGCTGAATTTTATCTGTCGGGGGGGTGTTCGGCTGCCTTAGCTGACTCCCCCATGCATGCATGTTTGGTTAATCAATAAAGAAGCCTCAGGCTGTCTGATCCAAAAATCTACCGTGTGGTCGATTTTTTCCACAACAGTTTGTTTTAATATCAAAGAGGTTTCCACTCCATTGTGGGGCAGTATTTCATGGTTCTGTATTAGGAAATATTTTGGAGTGGAGTAACGTGTTATAAACCATCTGGGTTAATTTTAGATTTTCATGCTTCTAACAAAAATGTTACCCGTTTTAAGAGTTAATTGCAACAGAAAAGTCAGTTGGACATGTGCCTGAAAAGAGAAAAAACACCCTACCATGCTGACTCATTTATGTAGCAGGAGAGGTTTTATGTATGTAGTAGGACAAAAAAGAACTGCTGACCCATAGCAGCTTTTTTTTTGGTATTAACAGTAGGGCTTTTTCCCCTTCGGTTTTTTCAAATTGTCAGAATGACAGAGAAGAGGCAGGTCACTATGTCTGATTAATTCTGCAGCCAGTTAAACAAATATAGGGAAAGGCAAATAATTAGCTTGGAAAGCTCATCTGGAAAGTTTTCAAATGCCAGGTGAAATATCCTGAATTATGAAAGATTAAAGATAGTTCATAACAAAGCTTTTATGCAAAAAATAAAAAATCTACATATATACCTGGAAAACATACCAGTGGAAAGTACTGTTAAAATACCAAAAACAAGCAAACTAAACACACACGATCATTAAAAACCTATTGCAAATGCCAGAGCATAACACGATTAAAAATAAAGAAAATCACCTAACATAGAACTAAAGCCAGCTATCTCCTCCCTATCCACTGCAACCCCAGACTTCCACACCTATTTCCCATCAACACACAGGTTTCCCAAGTCCCTCCTGCTGCATGTACTCCTGTGGGAATTCTGCACCAAAACATTTAAAATTCTGTGCCAAAAAAATTAAAATTCTGTGCACAATATCTTAAAATGCTGCACAATTCTGCATATTTTATTTGTCAAAATAACACAATATAATCACACCAGTTTCTATTATTTTAGTAATTTATTTCAAAATACCTGTCTGCAAGTATGTCTGTACCCATGTTCCCTCTAATTTTTTCCATTCATGTGCGGAATGAATTTTGTTATGTGCAGATGTGCACTACCAGTAGAAACCAAAAACCTAGATATAATATGTATTTTTTAAAAGTTACCATAGGGATAATTACTCCAGCCAGGACAAGTTAGGCATTTTAGAACTCATTACTCAATTAATTAAATTTAAGAGTAAGAGAGAAATAAAAATTATGAAATGTATAAACCAGTCAAAAAACTAAAATAGCACTTTGAAAGAAGTATCAAGAAGTAACAACAACAATAATAATAATACAAGTATGTGTTGGGAGGTGAGTGTGAAAGATTGTGTGTGTGTGTGAGTGTGTGTGTGAGAGAGAGAGAGAGAGACACTGTGTGTGTGTGTGTGTGTGTGTGTGTGTGTGTATGTGTGAGAGAGAAAAAGACACACACAGTCTGGTGTATGTGTGAGACACATACACTGTGTGTGCGTGTGTGTGTGTGTGTGTGTGACAGAGAGACACAGTCTGGTGTGGGTGTGTGACAGAGAAACTGTCTTGTGTGTGTGTGTGTGTGTGTGAGAGAGAGAGACACACACACGCGCACACACACACACACAGCGCGTCTGGTGAGGGGGGCATGCGTTGCCCCTTTAAGTACTCTGCCCATTTAAGTAGATCGGCACTCACCAGTCTGAAACCTGCTTGTTCAGATACAGCAACGGCTGCCAGCAAGCTCCGTCCCACTCCTGAACCCTGTCATGTCTCACCCGCCCCCCACTGCACAGCAAGCAGGAGGCTCCTGGGAGCAGCTGGCCAGGGGCTCCAAGGCAGAGGGCAGGAGCAGCACGGCAGTGGGAGGAGGGGCACCTGAACTGCGTGGCACTTGATAGATTGTGGGCGGCCACCCAGCCACGCAGCTTAGAGGGAACTTAGGTCTGTACCAATACAGACAACTAAAAGGATTCAGGAATGTTTTTTAACAGTCCTTACTAGGCATATTAATACAGAACTTTGAGTAATAATTCCTTTAAACACAGAACTGTATTTCCTGCACTCTTCAGGAGCAGTGCAATGGCTTGTGGGAGTCAGGGGTAACGGAGGAGCTGAGGGAGAGGGAAGTAATTGCTGGGAAGGAGTCTGGGGGGTTCACACCTGGAGGGTTGTTGAGTGTGGATGGGAGAAGTATGGAATGGGGGGAAGAGGGGTTGGGAGGGGGAGAGCAATTGTTAGGGAACTGGGGATCCTCCCCCATGCGGACCCTGGCTGACCCTTGTGACCAAGGTCCTAATTGGGAGCCAGCTGTGGTCACTCAATTTGGGTGAACTGCAAAGAATGGGGCAGCCAAACCCCAAAAAGCTGGTGGATATTCCAATACTTACATTTACCAAGCCAGCATAAAACAGCTTCTTTATTACCTTACTGGTTACTCAGAAGTCCAAACAACACAGTTCGCTTAAGTGATCCAGCCTCCGGCCTCCATCCAAGTACCCACGTCAAATATGATGAAAATTTCTGTAAATCTTATTTCATCATGTAAAAGAAAAGGTTCTACCAATCCCAATGGATTGGACACATTACCTCCCAGGTTAATGAATGTTTCAGATCTTACCCGAATACAGCCAATTCTTATTAACTAAACTAAAATTTATTAAAAAACAAAAGAGAGTATGGTTAAAAGATCAATATACACACAGACATGAGTTCAGTTCATTGAGGTGCAGATTCACAGCAGAGATGGTGAGCTTTGTAGTTGCAAAGAGTTCTTTCAGAAATAATTCATATGTTATAGTCCAATGTCCAAATCTCATATTCAGGGCGGACCAGCATAACTGGGACCTGAGTCTTGCGACTCAAACTTCCCCTGATGAAACCTAAGCAGATCTGAGATGACAGAATCAGGACCCAAGGATCTTTTATACAATTTCATGTCTTTTGACAAGTTTGGTCAATGTACATTGGACAGTCACTACGCAAGAGGATAAATGGACACAAGTCAGATATCAGGAATGGCAACATACAAAAACCTGTAGGAGAACACTTCAACCTCCCTGGCCACACTATAGCAGATGTAAAGGTAGCCATCTTACAGCAAAAAAACTTCAGGACCAGACTCCAAAGAGAAACTGCTGAGCTCCAGTTTATTTGCAAATTTGACACCATCAGATCAGGATTAAACAAAGACTGTGAATGGCTTTCCAACTACAGAAGCAGTTTCTCCTCCCTTGGTGTTCACACCTCAACTGCTAGCAGAGCACCTCACCCTCCCTGATTGAACTAACCTCGTTATCTCCACACTGATATATACCTGCCTCTGGAGATTTCCATTACTTGCATCTGAAGAAGTGAGGTTCTTACCCACGAAAGCTTATGCTCCCAATACTTCTGCTAGTCTCAAAGGTGCCACAGGACCCTCTGTTGCTTTTTACAGATTCAGACTAACACGGCTACCCCTCTGATATTGGACTGTTGTTTCTGATCTCTCCTTGCCCGCCAACTCCTATTCCTTGGGCTCACTTGTAAAACCTATTACCTCAGGCAGATATTTATTTATTTTAAATATTTAATTTTCAGTGTCAGCCAGCTTCATAACAAAAGCTCAGTTGGATAAAAAATTACTCCCATATACACACCTGTTCATTTTTACTACCCTTTAATACAGCTCTTCTCAAAGTGTGGGACATGCTTCCAGATAGGACATGAAGAATTGGCAGAAGGCTGGGGGAGGGGGTGGTGGTGATACCATTCAGTTGTTCTCAGAACTCTGTTTTAATTTCTCTTGAAAAAAGTAAGGCAATGTCTACACTACCACTTATGTTGGCAAAACTTATGTCAGTCAGGGGTATGGAAAAAACCACCCTCCTGAGTGACATAAGTGGTAGTGTGCACAGCACTATGTGAGTGGGAGATCTTTTCCCACTGACAAAGCTACTGCTGCTCGTTAGGGGTGATGTGTATCAACAGGAAAACTCTCTTCCATCAACATAGAGTGACTACACGAGAGATCTTATAGCAGCGCAGGTGCATCGGTACAGCTGTGATAGTGTAAGGCCTCTAATGTAGGCATAGCCTAAATCTCTAGCTGTTATAGTTGTGAAAAAAACATGACCCAAGTGAAACTGATGTAAGGATGTCTGCCTGAGTCTGCAGAAAGCCTCAAACTGACCCATTCATTCATTAGGTGCTAACTCAGAGGCCGATGATACTTTCAATATCAACATTGTTAACTATTTCACTGCTCATCACAGCATGAAGGTAAGGAGAGAAAGTATCCTATTATAAAGATCTTCACACCAGTGTTTACCAAAAGGAGTGGTGGTGCAGAGTATAAAAAAGTAGCTGAAAAAGCGGTCTGGTGTGTGGAAGATCTATAAATTAATCTACATTGGCCTTTAACACCACATGGTGCAGCTGAAAGAGGAGGTGAATGGTTTCATTCTCCTTGAGGTAGGCTCCTCTTTCAGAAGTTTGGGAAATGTTACCTGGACAAGAAATGCACTCATTGTGGCTGTTTAGGTGTTTGCCACAACTGTGTGAATAGAAACCGAACCCAGCTCTTGTGCTCTCTGGTAAATTCATTGGCAGATAAATGAAGGTTACGGTGTTAGAATATAGAAATTCAGGCCTGCCTATACTTAGGTGTATTTTTATCACTTAGGGTATGTCTACACTACGAGAGTAGTTCGATTTTACTTAAATCGAATTTTTGGAATCGATATTGCAAAGTCGAACGTGTGTGTCCACACTAAGGACAGTAATTCGACTTTGTGAGTCCACAGTAATGGGGAAAGCGTCGACATTGGAAGCGGTGCACTGTGGGTGCACTGTGGACAGCTATCCCACAGTTCCCGCAGTCACCGCTGCCCATTGGAATTCTGGGTGGAGCCACAAATGCCTTCTGGGTAAAAAAAAAATGTGTCCAGGGTGCTTTTGGGTAACTGTTGTCATCTGTCCATCACTCCCGCCCTCCCTCCCTGAAAGCGCCGGCGGGAAATCAGTTCGCGCACTTTTCTAGTCAGTGACAGCGCGGACGCCACAGCACTGTGAGCATGGAGCACGCTGCGACCATCGCTGCAGTTGTGGCCGCTCTCAACGCCTCGCAGCTTATCATCCACCTTTCCCTGAGGCAGGTGCAGATAAGTCAGGCGAGGAGGCTACGGCACCGCGGTGAGGGCCTGAAGTCTGAGAGTAGCACAGACCTGTCAGAAAGCACGGGACCCAGCGCCGAGGACATCACGGTGGCAATGGGTCATGTTGATGCCGTGGAACAGCGATTCTGGGCACGGGAAACAAGCACTGAGTGGTGAGACCGCATAGTGCTGCAGGTCTGGGAGGAATCCCAGTGGCTGCGAAACTTTCGCATGCGGAAGGGAACTTTCCTTGAACTTTGTGAGTTGCTGTCCCCTGCCCTGAAGCGCAATGACACCTGGATGCGAGCAGCCCTGACTGTCCAGAAGCGAGTGGCCATAGCCCTCTGGAAGCTTGCAACGCCAGACAGCTACCGGTCAGTCGCGAACCAGTTTGGCGTGGGCAAATCTACCGTGGGGGTTGTTGTGATGCAAGTAGCCAAGGCAATCGTTGATGTACTGCTGTCAAAGGTAGTGACCCTGGGAAACGTGGAGGCGATCATAGATGGCTTTGCAGCGATGGGATTCCCAAACTGCGGTGGGGCCATAGATGGAACTCACATCCCTATCCTGGCACCGGACCACCAGGCCAGCCAGTACATTAACAGAAAGGGCTACTTTTCTATGGTGCTGCAAGCACTGGTGGACCACAGGGGACGTTTTACCAACATCTACGTCGGATGGCCGGGCAAGGTTCATGACGCTCGTGTTTTCAGGAACTCTGGTCTGTTTAGACGGCTGCAGCAAGGTATTTACTTCCCGGACCACAAAATAACTGTTGGGGATGTGGAGATGCCTATAGTCATCCTCGGGGACCCAGCCTACCCGCTAATGCCCTGGCTCATGAAGCCCTATACTGGCGCCCTGGACACTGAAAAAGAACTCTTCAACTACCGGCTGAGCAAGTGCAGAATGGTGGTGGAGTGTGCTTTTGGCCATCTCAAGGGGAGATGGAGAAGCTTACTGACTCGCTGTGATCTCAGCGAAACCAATATCCCCATTGTTATAGCAGCTTGCTGTGTGCTCCACAATCTCTGTGAGAGCAAGGGGGAGACCTTTATGGCGGGGTGGGAGGTTGAGGCAAATAGCCTGGCTGCTGATTACGCACAGCCAGACAGCCGGGCGATTAGAAGAGACCAGCGGGACGCGCTGTGCATCCGGGAGGCTTTGAAAGCTAGGTTCCTGAGTGAGCAGGGTAACCTGTGACTTTTAAGTTTGTGTACAGAGAAGCTGAACCTGCCCCCGTTTCTTTACCCAGTTAATGTTGACTATCCTCTCCAGTTACATACCCCCTTCACCCCCCTTCCAACACACGTTTCGAAATAAAATCAGTTCTACTTTGTTAATGAACACCGTTTTCTTTATTACTGTTTTCGCGGGAATTATTTTAAACTGGGACGCAGACTGTGGTGGGGAGCGGGTGTAGTGTAGTGACGCAAATGAAGCTTCTAAACTCAAGGATTGACAGGCTCCGCTGTGGTGGGCTGGTTGTTTCAACGGAGCCTGTCACCCCTCCTGATCGGGACTGTGTGTATGGGGGGGCTATGTGACTTTGTGGCAGGGGGAGGACGGTTACAGATCTCCTGCTGCGTGGCTCTGTGATCCTGCATAAGGACCGCCGCTTAAGATCTGTAACTGCCCTCCCCCGCCACAAAGTCACAGAGCAACCCACCCCCACCACATAACATGAAAACCACCTCCCAGACTGACCAGGGTAACTAGTCACTGCACTGTGTATGTGCCCTGCTGCTGTACCTGCCCCCGCCTATGTACCCTGCCAAAGGTGACTGTCCTGTCCAATTACCAACCCCCTTTCCCCTCCTCCTCCAAAAGAACATGATGGAAACAGTAGTTAGCAGAAACGTATTTTTTATTATCAACTACACATGGAACTGGGAGGTGAAACTTGGATGGGGGCTTGTGTCAGGCGGGAAGGAAAGAACTTGTCAAATTTTGGGGAATGAGAGCCTTCTACTACTAGAGCTCTCTGCAGGGGTGGAGTGAGAGTTAGCACGGACTCTGCCACCCCTCCTTCTTTGGAATTTGGGTGAGGTGGGTATGGGACTTGGTGGCGGGGGAGGGCGGTTAGAGATAGACTGCAGCGGGGCTCTGTCCTCCTGCCTCTGTTCCTGCAGAACATCCACAAGGCGCTGGAGCGTGTCCGTTTGCTCCCTCAGTAGTCCAAGCAGCGTTTGAGTCGCCTGCTGGTCTTCCTGCCACCACCTCTCCTCCCGATCCATGTTTGCTTGGTGCATTTGGGACAAGTTCTCCCGCCACTGGGTCTGCTGTGCTGCCTGGGCTCGGCAGCAGGCCATAAGCTCTGAGAACATGTCCTCCCGTGTCCTCTTCTTCCTACGCCTAATCTGCGCTAGCCTCTGGGAGTGTGATGCCAGGCTAGGTTGTGAGACAGTCGCAGATGTGGCTGTGGGAATGGGAAAAAGGGAGTGAATTCCTCAGAAAGATAAATGTAGTTGTGAACAAAGAACATAATCTTTCTCTGTGAACAAGACCATGCACAGCACCTATCACATGCGCACTCAGCACAAGGTCGAATTCTCGGCCTTCGCATTCAGTGCCTGGGGTCTTGCACAGCACATTTGAGAAGCGGGGAAGGACAACGGAATTTCTGTTGCAGGCAGACATGGTAAGCCGTAGACTTGTGGCAGCTTAAAATTTTAATATTAGAAATGGCCTCCTTTCACATTGAAAGCAATGTCAGTCCCTGCTGCCAGCAATCCGGCAAGCAGGAACTTGCGGCTGTCCCCGGGAACGATTCCTGTAGGCTGCCCCTCTCCTGCCTCCACCGCGTGGCTGCAAACCAGCGGTTACAGTTCTGTAAAGGAACGGGCAAGCAGTCCCAACACTAACATTCCCCTACCTAATTCAAAGCAGGTCACCATGAGCGACATCACTCTCATGAGGATCTCTGACAGCGAGAAAGAGAGAATGCTCCGGGAAAGCCTCCAAAGACCAGGGCCGTATGCCGCCCTGCTGTGCAGAGCAATGATTCCCGAGTACTTGATCGTCTCGTGGCGCGGCTATGTGTCATACTACGGAGGACTCAATAAGGCCGCTCTCCCCAGGAACCTGATGCAACGGCTTTCCAATTACCTCCAGGAGAGCTTCATCGAGATGTCCCAGGAGGATATCTGCTCTATCCCCGGACATATAGACCGCATTTTACTCTAGCTGCACTAGCAGTGACTAAACAGTAGAGCGGCTTGGGCAGGACAATCATGCAAAACCGGACATTGTTAGATTTTTTTTCAATAGTTGCACTGCCCATGACTGAACCGTTAAGCGCCTAGGGCAAACTAATCATGAGAAACCCATTTTTGTTACTGTTAATATTCCTGTTCTGTTAAAAATAAATGTTTAGATGTTTACAACACTTACTGGCTGATCCTTCCCCAGATTCTGTGTCCGGGGTAACGGCTGGGGACGGTTGGTAGGGGATCTCTGTAAGGGTGATGAAGAGATCCTGGCTGTCGGGGAAATCAGCGTTGTGAGCGCTGTCGACTGCCTCGTCCTCCTCATCTCCTTCCTCATCTTCCCCGTCCGCTAACATGTCCGAGGAACCGGCCGTGGACAATATCCCATCCTCAGAGTCCCCGGTCAGTGGTGGGGTAGTGGTGGCGGCCGCACCTAGGATGGAATGCAGTGCCTCGTAGAAACGGGATGTCTGGGGATGGGATCCGGAGCGTCCGTTTGCCTCTTTGGTCTTCTGGTAGCCTTGTCTCAGCTCCTTGATTTTCACGCAGCACTGCGTTGCATCCCGGCTGTATCCTCTCTCTGACATGTCTTTAGAGATCTTCTCGTAGATCTTTGCATTCCGTTTCTTGGAGCGCAGCTCGGAAAGCACGGACTCATCTCCCCACACAGCGATCAGATCCAAGACTTCCTGATCAGTCCATGCTGGGGCCCTCTTTCTATTCTGAGATTGCACGGCCATCACTGCTGGAGAGCTCTGCATCGTTGCCAGTGCTGCTGAGCTCGCCACGATGTCCAGACAGGAAATGAGATTCAAACTGGCCAGACAGGAAAAGGAATTCAAATTAAAATTTTCCCGGGGCTTTTCCTGTGTGGCTGGTCAGAGCATCCGAGCTCGTACTGCTGTCCAGAGCGTCAACAGAGTGGTGCACTGTGGGATAGCTCCCAGAGCTATTAGCGTCGATTTCCATCCACACCTAGTCTAATTCGACATGGCCATGTCGAATTTAGCGCTACTCCCCTTGTCGGGGAGGAGTACAGAAGTCGAATTAAAGAGACCTCTATGTCGAACTAAATAGCTTCGCGGTGTGGACGGGTGCAGGGTTAATTCGATGTAACGGCGCTAACTTCGACATAAACGCCTAGTGTAGACCAGGCCTTAGCTAGTTATAGAGGTATAAAACCAAGAATCAAAATCATAAGTCTGCCTGGATATGGGCCTTCTCTCACTAGGATACTCTGAGGGCTTGTTCTTAGGCTAAGGTCTTTGGCTCATCCTCACATCCCAAACCAGTCACATTGAAATAAGGTGGTATTGGGCTGTTGGGAAGATGGTCCTGTCCTAGGGTTACCATTCGTCCGGATTTACCCGGACATGTCCTCCTTTTTCTGCTAAAAATAGCGTCCGGGGGGAAATTTGTAAAGCACTCACAATGTCCGGGATTTCCCCCTCCCCCGGCAGAGCAGAGCGAGCGGCTGGGAGGGCTGCAGGAAAGTCCCGGGCTGGATTCCGGATCAGCTTCCTCCTCCCTGCATTCTGAGCCTGCAGCTCCTCCTCCTGCAGCCCGGTCCGGCAGCACTGTGCAGGGCCAGGGACCGGGTTTTGTTGTGCAGGGCCAGGGACCCGGTTTTGTTGTGCTGGGGAGCTCAGCCACGTGTCCGGCTGGCACAGAGCCCAACACCCTGTTCTGAGCAGCAGGGTAAGGGGGCCAGGGAGGTTCTGGAGGGGGCAGTCAAGAAACGGGGGGGGGCTTTTTGGGGAGAGTGGAGAAAGTTTTGGGCAGTCAGGGTACAGGTAGGGGGTAGCGTCCTGGAGGGCAGTTGGGGGGGGTCTTAGGAGGGGGCAGTTAGGGGACAAGGAACAGGGAGTCTTAGGTAGGTGGTGGGGTTCTGGAGGGCAGTTAGGAGCAGGGGTCCCAGGAGGGGGCAGTCAGGGGACAAGGAGCGGGGGGGTAGGGGGCTGGGAGTTCTGGGGGGGAGCTGTCAGGGGGCAGGAGTGGGGAGAGGGATCGGAGCAGTCAGGGGACAGGGAGCAGAGGGGTTGGGTTGGGAGTTCTGGGGGGGGCTGTCAGGGGGTGGGGAGTGGTTGGATGGGGCGTGGGAGTCCCAGGGGTCTGTCTGGGGGTGGGGGTGTGGATAAGGGTTGGGGCAGTCAGGGGACAAGAGGCAAGGAGGCTTAGATAGGGAGTGGAGTCCTGGGGGGCAGTTAGGAGCAGGGGTCCCAGGAGGGGGCAGTCAGGGGACAAGGAACGGGGGGAGGGTTGGGGGTTCTGGGGGGGCGGGAAGTGGGAGGGGCAGGGGCGGGGCTAGGGCGGGGCTCCTCCCGTCCTCTTTTTTGCTTGTTGAAATATGGTAACCCTACCTGTCCTGATAGTGCCATCACCACCAGTTTAAGAAACAGATCTTAAGATGGTTAAAGAAAACTTAGTTTGATAGCATCCTGTGTGGCAAGAAATCACTTATCAATAGTTGTGGTTGTGAAATCCTCATTTCTGTATTGTTTTATCTTTATGGCCCCCACTTTTCTACTGTTAATCTGTCTGTTTCTCTAATTGTTTCTGTCTGCTGTATAATTAATTTTGCCAGGTATAAGTTAATTAGGGTAGTGGGATATAATTGGTTAGAGAATTATGTTAGGATTGGTTAGTTACATTTCAGTAAAATGATTGGTTAAGGTATAGCTGAGAATATTACTATATAAACTGGGGTCAAACAGGAAGTGGAAGGGAAAATTGGAATCATGCTTGCTAAGGGGGGGAATGGGAACAGGAACACGGGGTAAACGCTGTGCGGTGTCAGAGTTGGGAACGGAACACTGGAGAACAGACTGTCGGCATATAGACTGGTGTGAAGGGCTTCGGAATATGCTTGCTTGGAAACTAACCCCAATAAACATCACATTGTCTGCGCTTCAGACTTCTGGTCAGTTGCTGCTTGCTGTCTGCATGACAAGAACCAGGGAAGTGGGAGAGTTGAGAAAAAGCCCTCTAACGTACTGTGACTCTAGGCACCCTATATTCACACATTACTGCAGTACTATTTGTTCAAATTATGCCTTGTGCAGTATTACCTGAAAGCTAATAGACTGGTTATTAATATAATTGTAAAATGCATGTGTTAATGTTTTATGTGAAGTTCTGAATTCCCTCTGTTTGATGTTACTAGAACTAGCCTGACCTAGGTAAAGGTAATAAACAGGTCTGTCTGAGACAAAGGAATGTAGGTTTACCTCAATATATATATAGTAAACAAAGCTAACTAGCTAAACCAGCGGGGGTTATCGTCATCCTGAACTCAAGAGACAGAGATTTAAGCCGGCTCCTGCACCAGAGAGGCACAGGAGGCTGAATCCTCAGGAGGCCTTCCTAACTTGTAAGATAAAGACAATCACTTTGGGGATATAAGGATCAGGAAGAGAGACTCCATTTTTATCCTTCACCTTAGGAGACAAAGGAACCAAGTTATTTGACCTTTGTGATGGGTCCTGGACAACCAAAACTGGAAAGGAGAGTGTGGGTGAGAGAAAGCATCTTGCAGAAAGACTGTATCTTGTTAGATTAAGTTTTAGTCTTTTAGATGCATTTGCACTTTTATTTTCTTGTTATTTCTACCTTTATCCCTTTTACTTGGTATCACTTTATCCATGATTTTTTTGTTAATATACTTCTTTTGCTTTCATTATAAACTGTCAGATTTCCCCAATAGGAACACGTTTAAGACAAGCAAATGATGCTGCCACTGCCGAAGTGGACTCAGATCTCACAGCATGAGGCACCAGACTGCTACTAACCTGTAACATTCAGGGACACATTGTTTAACCCATCTGAAAATGGTCTGAGCAGATACATCAGGGAAGATTTGGTAGGGGAAGTAGAAGTGGGTGGCAACCTAGGCAGCAGTGACCATGAAATGATTTAGTTCAGGATCCTGACAAAAGGAAGAAAGGAGAGTAGCAAAATACAGACCCTGGACTTCAGAAAAGCAGACTTTGACTCCCTCAGGGAACTGATGGGCAGGATCCCCTGGGAGGCGAATATGAGGGGGGAAGGAGTCCAGGAGAGCTGGCTGTATTTTAAAGAAGACTTATTGAGGGCACAGGAACAAACCATTCTGATGTGCAGGAAGAAAAGCCAAGCTGGTTGCCTGCCATATTTGCTAAACAGTGAAATTTCAGTGAGCTAAACTCAAAAAGGAAGCTTACGAGAAGTGGAAATTTGGACAGATGACTAGGGAGGAGTATAAAAATATTGCTTGAGCATGCAGAGGTGTAATCAGGAAGGCCAAGGCACAATTGGAGTTGCAGCTAGCAAAGGATGTGAAGGGTAACAAGAAGGGTTTCTACAGGTATGTTAGCAACAAGAAGATAGGGTCCCACATTTTCCCTGACTTACTGAATGGGGGAGGCAACATAGTGACAGACGATGTGGAAAAAGCTGAAGTACTCAATGCTTTTTTTGGCCTCGATCTTCACAGACAAGGTCAGTTCCCAGACTGCTGCACTGGCCAATACAGTATGGGGAGGAGGTGAGCAGCCCTCAGTGGTGAAAGAACAGGTTAAGGACTATTTAGACAAGTCCATGGGTCCAGATCTAATGCATCCAAGGGTGCTGAGGGAGTTGGCTGATGTGATTCCAGAGCCATTGGCCATTATCTTTGAAGACTCGTGGCAATTGGGGGAGGTCCCGGACAATTGGAAAAAGGCAAATATAGTGCCCATATTTTAAAAAGGGAAGAAAGAGAACCCCAGGAACTACAGACCAGTCAGCCTCACTTCAGTCCCTAGCAAGGAATCCATTTTGAAGCACTTGGAGGAGAGGAAGTTGATCAGGAACAGTCAACAAGGATTCATCAAGGGCAAGTAATGCCTGACCAACCTGTGCCTTCTATGATAACTGGCTCTGTGGATATGGGGAAAGCGGTGGTTGTGATATATCTTGACTTTAGCAAAGCTTCTGTTACGGTCTCCCACAGTATTCTTGCCAGCAAGTTAAAGAAGTATGGATTGGATGACTGGACTATAAAGTGGATAGAAAGCTGGGTAGATTGTCAGGCTCAATGGGTAGTGATCAACAGCTCTAACATGGTTGCAACCAAAGTCCTGTAGTGCCCCCAAATCTTGTATAAAGGGGGTCAAATGAAGTGTCTAAGACAAGGTTATGGTTTGCTGGTTATGATTACGCTGTCTATATGTGTGTATCAATTTTGTAGTTGAAGTTATGAATATTGGCTTTATACTGTCTGTATTTCAAACTTATGCTATGCTTCTGGGAAACATCCCAGACAAGCTGGTGCTAGCTCTGCCTAGCCTGCTTGATGGCCCATTAAGGACCATCAGCTATACAATGGACCCACTGAGCGAAGGAAAATATGCCTTCAGACTCAGCAAAGTATGCAGAAACTTGCCCATGTGACTCCAGACTCCATTTTGCTGTGATTTTTCCACAGTAAGAACAAAGAGGTGTTCGTACACCTGGAAAAGACTATATAAGGCTGATGCCTCATCTCCATCTTGTCTTCAATCCTGCGTCATACCTCTGGAGGAACTTTGCTACAAGCTGAAGCTTTGAACAAAGGACTGAGGACCCATCCCAGCGGGGGATGTATTCCAGAGACTGGATTTGAACCTGCAGTTTATTCTATCACTGCTGCAAGCCTGAACCAAGAACTTTGCCATTACTGTATGTAATTGATTCCATTTAACCAATTCTAGCTCTCATCCATATCTTTTTCCTTTTATGAATAAACCTTTAGATTTTAGATTCTAAAGGATTGGCAACAGCGAGATTTGGGGGTAAGATCTGATTTGTATATTGACCTGGGTCTGGGGCTTGGTCCTTTGGAATCGAGAGGACCTTTTTTCTTTTATTGAGGTATTGGTTTTCATAACCATTTGTCCCCATAATGAGTGGCACTGGTGGTGATACTGGGAAACTGGAGTATCTAAGGGAATTGCTTGTGTGACTTGTGGTTAGCCAGTAGGGTGAGACCAAAGTCTTCACTGTCTGGCTGGTTTGGTTTGCCTTAGAGATGGAAAAACTCCAGCCTTGCGCTGTTACTGCCCTGTTTTAGCAATTTGTCCTGAATTGGCACTCTCAGTTGGGTCCCACCAGAACCAGCATCGTTACAGCTGGGTAGATCGTCAGGCTCAATGGGTAGTGATCAACAGCTCGATGTCTAGTTGGCAGCCGGTATCAAGCAGAGTGCCCCAGGGGTCGGTCCTGGGGATGGTTTTGTTCAACATCTTTATTTATAATCTGGATGATGGGATGAATTGCACCCTCAGCAAGTTCGCAGATGCCACTAAGCTGGAGGGAGAGGTAGATACACTGGAGAGTAGGGTTAGGGTCCAGAGTGACCTAGACAAATTGGAGGATTGGGCCAAAAGAAATCTGATGAGGTTCAACAAGGACAAGTGCTGAGTCCTGCACTTAGGAAGGAAGAATCCCATGCACTGCTACAGGCTGAAGAATGACTGGCTAAGCGGCAGTTCTGCAGAAAAGGATCGGGGGATTACAGTGGATGAGAAGCTGGATATGAGTCAGCAGTGTGCTCTTGTTGCCAAGAAGGCCAACAGCATATTGGACTGTATTAGTAGGAGCATTGCCAGCAGATCAAGAGAAGTGATTATTCCCCGCTATTTGGCCCTGGTGAGACCACGCCTGGAGTATTGCATCCAGTTTTGGTCCCCCCACTTCAGAAGGAGAGAGTCCAGTGGATGGCAACAAAAATTATTAGGGGGCTGGGGCACATGACTTACGAGGAGAGGCTGAGGGAACTGGGGTTATTTAGTCTGCAGAAGAGAAGAGTGAGGGGGGGATTTGATAGCAGCCTTCAACTACCTGAAGGAGGGTTCCAAAGAGGATGGAGCTCAGCTGTTCTTAGTGGTGGCAGATGACAGAACAAGAAGCCATGGTCTCAAGTTGCAGTGGGGAAGGTCTAGGTTGGATATTAGGAAACACTATTTCACTAGGAGGGTTGTGAAGCACTGGAATGGGTTACGTAGGGAGATGGTGGAATTTCCATCCTTAGAGGTTTTTAAAGCCCAGCTTGACAAAGCCCTGGCTGGGATGATTTAGCTGATGTTGGTCCTGCTTTGAGCAGGGGATTGGACTAGATGACCTCCTGAGGTCTATGATCATGACTCATATGATTCTTAGAATAGGAAAAAATAATAGAGAAGAGTTCCTAAAACCTTTAGGTCTATTTAAATAATATGTTAATACCCTTCTAGCATCTAAAGTATGCAACTCAGATGGCCCTTTATTAGCATGCAGCTTTGGAAAAAAACACTTGTAAATTAACTGTCTGATTGACAAAAATCTTGGAAACTATTTTTGGTAAAAACCTGGGATAAGGTGTTTCTTATACCTGCTCTTTATGAAAAATAGTAAGTGGCAGGTCTGCCATTAAAGCATGCAATTCTCTGATCCTTCTGACTGCTGTTACAGCAACAACAGAGAAGTAAAATATAGATCACTGTGCTACCTGAACAACTTTCTCCTTTACATGAGGAAGAAAAGGTCTACGAGCCATGCAAATGGCCCTTACTTCTAAAATGTTTACAAGCAAATTCCTTCCCTGAGATGCCCCGATGAGCTCCCCATCCATTGTGCGAAACATCGCAGGTTATTGTGCTGGGTGGCAAAGCGCTGAACAGACCCACTGGGCATCTGCCCACTGCACCGCACCAACTCATTTCAATGTCCCTTCCCATTCCCAGCATGCCCCGCGCAAACCCTGGCCCCGTCCCAGCACGTTCTGCGCAATCTCTGGAACCCTATCCCAGCATGCCCTGCGATCCCAGGGTCTGGCCGAGTCATGCCTGAGGGGCCGCGTGGCGCCCCTCTCTGCCTTCCTGAGGCTCCCCCCACCCCGGGCCGGCAGCGCTGCAGGTTCCCCCCGGAGAGAGGCGGGAGGCCTGGCTCAGTGCCGCTCGGATGGTGCCGTCCGCGCAGGCAGCGATCGGGCAGCCCCAGCCGTGGGGTCCTCGGCGGGGCGCGGCGCGGCGAGCCGTGCGTTGCGCTCCACGTGGGGAAGCTGGGAGCAGCCGCCTGCAGACCCAGAAGAGCGGGCGGGCGGGAGCGCGGCCGCTGCTGAGCCGGAGCAATGGGCGGCCTGGAGAAGAAGAAGGTACCGGCGCGGGCCACGCGGGGCTGCTGCTCAAACTCGCCCCTCCCCGCTGCCTGGGGCGCGTCGCGGGCTCGTTCCCGGCGCTGGAAAGTGGCTCCCAAGCTCGCTTCTCTCCGGTGCTACCTTCGAAAGCTGCTGCGCAGGGAACGAGCGGAGCCTGGTGTCCCCGCGGGGGCCCTGGGCTGGACTCGGTCGTCTCCCGAACGTGCCAGCAGCGCCTCGGCCCCGGTCTCCGGGCGGGCCTGCCCTGGTGCGCCCCTTTCTGTGCAGGCAGGAGCGAAGCGCAGGGCACGTGCTGGCACCCGGTAGCCATCGGAAGTGTCACTCCTCCACCCCCCATTGCATTAGTGCTTTTCGTGGCATCTGCTTGCCCATTCTTAAGGTGCCCACAGATCGCTCTCAGCTGGGTGTCAGGGCACGTCGTGTAAATCCCTCTCTTGTCTCAGCTGCTGTGGGTTCCTCCTGCATGTCCCGCACATAGGAATAATCCATAGAATATTATTGCCATCAATAGATTCCTGAGATCCTAGAGATCTGTTCTCTAGAGAATTTCCAATTCGGAGGTGAGCATCTTTTTCTGTATCTCCGATCCTGTGTGGATTAGACTACTTAATACCTATGCTGAGTTACTCAGCTCATGGTCCCTGAATCAGTCATAAAAAAAAAAAAAAAAAAAAAAAAAAAAAAAAATAATAATGGAGATATCCCATCTCCTAGAACTGGAAGGGACCTTGAAAGGTCATCAAGTCCAGCCCCCTGCCTTCACTAGCAGGACCAAGTACTGATTTTGCCCCAGATTCCCAAGTGGCCCCCTCAAGGATTGAACTCACAACCCTGGGTTTAGCAGGCCAATGCTCAAACCACTGAGCTATCCCTCCCCCCTGTTTTCTTTGTGCTCAGTGATCCCAATTCAAGGACACTTCTGTCCCGTGTGCTGCTAATGAATCTTTGTCCTTGTTTTTTACAAAGTACGAGAGGGGATCCGCCACAAACTACATCACTAGAAACAAGGCCCGGAAGAAACTACAGCTGAGCCTTGCAGACTTCAGGTAAGGAATGGCTTAGTGTTTCCGAGTGAGGTTAGTGATGCTGAAAGATGCTGAATTGTCAGCCTTGGATATTGACTTGTTCTGTTCATGTGTAACGTGACATACAGTGCAAGAGCTGTCCAGCCTCCTTTGCCAATCTGGGATAGTCCTGCCCTGCAGGGTTTCTCTTCTAGAGGCGAGAGGGGGTTCTGTTTGTTTATGTATATATAGGTTGCTCCTCTCAGCCAATTCAGTCTTTTGCCTGTGTTAAGGTTGCTAGTAAGCATATAAAGAGATGTGAGTATCTGTTCTTAGGGCTTGTCCACACTGGCACTTTACAGTGCTGTTACGTGCTAGTATAGACAGCGCACCAGCACTGGGAGCTACGCCCCTCGTGGAGGTGGTTGCCGCAACTACACAAGCCATGGTAGCGCTTTAATGTTGCCAGCGTAGACAAGCCCTTAGTGAACTGTTTACAAAATCACTGTTCTTCTACTCTTTTTTGCACATACCTGGGGCTCAAACTTTAGATCCTCCTGAAATTGAACTCAGCTGCTCAGAATCTTATCTCAGCTAGTACATGGTACCCATTCTCTGTGGGGGAAGCAATATTGGAAAGTTATTAATGGTAAAACTTGTAACTTCAGGTGGCCAAGCCCAAGTGATGCACCAAAGAGATTCAAATCCCCATGTGTTGCATTGGGAAGCGTGTAGAAGTGTACACAAGGCCATGTCTATACTACAAGCTTTGGTCAATGCAAGTTATGTTGGCATAAAGACACTTCAGTTGTATACTTATCTCCTTGTGTCAGTTTGACAGATTTTTGTTATGAATTTGCTTGGGCTACGGTTGATTAGGCTGGGCCATAGGATTTTTTTTTTTTTTAGAGAGGAGATGACGAAGCACACCAAGGGTTTAAGTTTTTTAAAGCTTTACTAATATAATAATAAAATACAGCAGAGTGCTGGGAACGCTTTTATGTTACTTAGGGGAAGAAAGAAAGCATTAGAGCCCCAAGCCCTAACCCACTTTTATACTTACATATGCATTACCTAAAACTGGCTAGGCCTGGGTGTCACGTAAGAAGAGGAGGGGGAGGGGTGGATGGGAGTTTTTGCCCTGGGCCCAAGTTGTTTGGGGAATTTGCTGTAATTTTTGAATTGCTTTAGCTTTTGGGAAGGTTTTTAAATTTGGGTTTTTTTGGGGGGGGTGTTGTTGTTTAGGGCCCTTTTTTGCCTGGTGCTTTTTGTACCAGTTTTAATTATTTTGCAGTTGGAAAATCCACTGTGGGGCTATTGTCATGCAAGTGTGCAGGGCCCCTACTACTTAGGACTGTGACTCTTGGCAATGTGCAGGACATAGTGGATGGCTTTGCAGCAATGGAGTTCCTGACCTGCGGTGGAGCCATAGGGATATATGCATGCCATCTGTTTTGGCATTAGACCACCTTGCCACAGAGTACATTAACAGAAAGGACTACTTTTCTATGGTTGTGCAAGCACTGTGGATCACTGGGGACACTTCACTGACATCAGTGTAGGCTGGTTCAGGGAAGGGGCATGACACTTACAGGTTTAAGAACACAGGACTGTTCATAAAGTCACAAGCGGGGACTTTCTTTCCTGACTGGTGGATTGCAATTGGTGATGTTAAAATGCCAATAGTGATCCTAGGTGACCCAGCCTACCCTTTACTTCCCTGGCTTATGAAGTGGCCACTGACTACCTCAACAGCATCAAGGGGAGATTCAACTACTGGCTCAGCAGGTGCAGAATGACAGTTGAATGTGCTTTTTGATTGATTGAAGGGACATTGGTGTTTACTCACAAGATTAAATCTGTGTGTGGGGGGGGGTGGGGGAAATTCCCAATGGTGGTAGCTGCCTGCCATGTCCTGCATGATATGGCTCGGAGAATTTGAAAGTGCACTTTACTCCTGGGGGAATTCTGCACCATTGTGCATGTGCAGAATTTATGGGCCGTGCAGAATTTTTTTTTTCCTCTGCAGAAAATACATTCTGATGGAGATGTGCTGCACTTACACTTTTTGCCCACCAGGGGCTGCTGTGACGCCAGGACAGAGAGCTCCCACCCAAACCCAACAACCCTCCACATTCACACCCAGGTCCCTTCCCAGCAATTACTTCCCTCTCCCTTAGCTTCTCTGTTACCCCTGACTCCCTCAAGCCTTTGCACTGCTTCAGAGGGGTGCGGGAAATATGGTTCTGTATTGTAGTTTAAAGGAATTATTACTCCAAGTTCTCTATTAATCTGCCTAGTAAGAAATCTATTTGTCAAAAAACAGTTCCTGAATCTTTTTGTTGTCTGTATTGTTACAGACATACTTACCAAAATAATTGAAACTGATGTGATTATCTTGTGGTATTTTGACAAATAAAATTTGCAGCTTTTCAATTTTTTTGGTGCCAAATTCCCCCAGGAGTAGCACTTTAACAGTGAGCCACAGTAATGTGTTGTGGTGTACTGTGCTCTCCCTGGCCCTGCTATTTTGGGGCCTGTTAGGAACTGTGTGGTGCTCGATGTACATCAATGAATATAACATTGGCAATGCACCTATTAATTTTGCGGTGCATGGTGTACATTTGTGTGTCACTGATCTTATGGGTTGTGTCCCACTGTGTACAGTAACAAGTGGGTGCTTTCAGAACTGCTAGGCATTCTGCAGCATATGCTGTGAACGAATAAAGATGAATTAGTTTTCCAAATAATATAACTTTATTCAGTAACAATATCAGTGCAAAAAAAGTCTGTGATTTAAAAGCAAATACAATAAAAACTTATTATATTAAAGGAACAGAACGTAATAAGAGGAAAGGACATTTTAGTTGCACACACTGATGTGTGAGAACCGCAGCTGCTGTATATGTGAAGCTGTCGCTGTCCTTAATGTGGAGTAGCAGGGATGGGGCTACCTGCAATGATGAGGGGGTGGGGCTATAGGAGGTTTTGTAATGGAATTCTCCATGGACTGCAAAGGGAGACGAGCCTGTGGTAGTTGAACCACAGAATCTGCAGCATTTGTGTTTGCTGCTGCAGAAGCCCCATTATGTCCTGGTGAATCTCTCTCTCCTTTTCCTGCTGGGCCTCCCGGGCCTTTCTCCTCTCTGCTTTTTCCTTCTCCAGGCGGTCTGCAATATTCACCCTCCAGGCCCTGTGCTCACAGTCTGATAGCTGCACTGGCTTGTTGGATCTCGCTGAACATGTCATCCTGAGTTGTCATCTTTCTCCTCCGCGTGTGGAGGGTAAATCCCTCAAGGCTGCAATGGCAGCAGCTACAGATACAGCACACAGACGTGCCATTGTCAGTATAGTCCCAGCAGAAAGCGAAAGTTAAGATTCAAAAAACCATTGGAAGAGAATTGCAGAGTCTCTCCATGAAAGTTTTATTGAGATCTCTCAGGAGGATTAAAGGGACATCAATAAACAGCTCCACATGCCTCTCCTCCCCCTTTCCTAATGCTACAGGGCAGCAGTTCTCAAACTGGGGCGGCGGAGCTTGGGCTTCGGTTCCCCCTCCTCGGGTCATGCAGTAATTTTTGTTGTCAGAAGAGGGTTGTGGTGCAATGAAGTCTGAGAACACCTGCTATAGGGAAATGAAAAGCAGATGACACTACCTCTCTTCATTGTACTGCTATCTTCCTAGTACGAGTAATTTAACAAAAAGTCGGTAGCTGTATCCGCTGTGAAGGTGCCATCTCTGTAATGGGAAATATATTTACACACCTACCTGAGGATCCTTCCCTTGCATTAAGCTCGACTGACTGGACTGCGGTGGAGTCTCAAACAGGTCTTGGCTTGTGGCATAGCTGGACCCTCCCTCTTCTCCAGCCGCATGTCTCGTCCTCCTTCACCTCCTCTTCGTCTTGGCTGCTCATGCCAAGGTCCTGTGACTCGGGCGCCATGGAGTTATCCACTGTGGTTTGTGGGGTGTTGGTATCTCTGTCAAGTATAGAATGAAGCTCTTCAGGTCTGCGGTTTGGCATCAGATTGATTGTTGGCCTTTTTGGCCTTCTGGTATGCCTGACACGGTTCCTTTGCTTTCACTTGGCACTGCTGCTGGTCCCTGTTGTACCCTTTCTCCTGCATCTCCGATGCAATCTGCTCATAGATGTTTACGTTTCTATGGGTGGTCCATGTCTGTGGCTGTGCCACTGTAAGATCTCTAGTGTAGACATAGCTTCAGCCTGTGATACAGGTGTGTTATATTCTTGGGAAAGTGCCTTGAGTAGCACAGCTGTCTTAGAAGGGGCTTGAATCTTTATTCTGAAAGACTGCACACGATGACTTAGGCAGTACTTTACAGATCCTGCTATAAACAGTTATGAGAGAATGACTGCTGGGCCCAGTGCTGCTTTCCATTGTTTGGAGTGTAGCCTTGAGTAGCATGTTCCAAACTGTACTACTGCTCTGTATGCTGCAATGCTGTGTATGGCGACTTAGCACAGATCCTGCAAAGTCTGTCGCAGGGAATGTCCCAAACTACTTTCCAAATCAAACATTAGACCCATGCAGGGGGTGGGCTTGAGTATTTCCTGGTTTTCAGAGGTTTCTTTACCGCCCACTGTCCACCTTGTGGAAGGGCACGAGGCCTCACTAGGCCACCTTAACTCTCTATTAATAAAGTTTGGTGGCATTCAATTAACAAAGCCCTCCAAACAGCTTTCACCTGATAAACTTCTGCAGCGCCTGGCCTACAGTGGCTTGGAGGTGAAAGGCTCTGCATCCCGTTACCAATGCCTTGAGCCACCCAGTGTCTTTATATGGTTTCTGATCTCCTCTGTGTCTGTATTATAGGCGTCTCTGTATCCTGAAGGGGATCTACCCCCATGAGCCCAAACACAAGAAAAAGGTGAACAAAGGGTCCACTGCTGCCCGGACCTTTTACCTCCTCAAAGACATCAAGTTCCTCCTTCATGAGCCCATCGTCAACAAGTTCCGGGAGTATAAGGTAGGCTGGGAGGCCCAGGGCCAGCTGAGCCCTGCAAGCTATATTAGCTCTGTTCTATTTGAAAGAGACATTCCTCTACCACCACTCTACATACAGGCTCTGGAGCTCCTGACCTCCCTTGCATGGGCTGCTGTCCACCTCCCATTCGGTGGTGCATGTTCCTAACATGCCATGGCTCTTGGGGCTGCTCTTGTCATGGGCGATCTGGGCTTTGGAAACCAAAGGAGGCAGGCATCAGCTGCTGTGTGTGACTTCTTCGGCTGGTGGCCTGGTAGAGTGGGAAGCTGCTGATCTGGGAATAGTCATTGCCGGTGCAGATGGTGTGTTGCTGTAGATCCAGCTGTGCTTGTTAACATGCCACAGGACCTTTGCTTAGGATTTTAGGTCCGCGTGAAGAGATGCAGCCCTAGCGGTGGGGCACTTAAATCAACACTAGAGAGCACTAATGGGCTTTGACTCTGAGTGGGTGGAGGTGCCTGGTTTGTGACTACGAGCTGAAGGGCAGAGCAGCATGATCCAGTGAAGAGAGTAGTGGACTGGGAGCCAGGACTCCTGGGTTCTTTTCCCCTGCTCTGCTCCTGACTTTCTGGGTGACCTTAGACAAGTCCCCTTAGTCCTCTCTGCCACTGTGTGACGCGGTGGTGTGCTGTGAGAAGGCAGGTTTTGAGGCCTGTTTCCTGTTGGGTCTGTTAATCTGCGTACACTGTGCTGTAAGGGAGCCTTTGGCAGTGATGGGAATGTGCTGCATGCCTTGACCTGAAGTGTGGTAGGTGCAGGAAGTGGTCACATGATCACATTCTCTTGTATCAACCCTCTAGCCTCTCTGTCTCTGCTGCAGGTATTTGTCCGAAAACTCCGGAAAGCGTACGGGAAAAGCGAGTGGAATACCGTGGAGCGGCTGAAAGATAACAAGCCCAGCTACAAGCTTGACCACATCCTCAAGGAGAGGTGAGGTGGAGGCTGCCAGGGCTGGGACACCGATAGCACGGTGTGAAGCAGCCCTGTTGCTGTATAGCAGATAAGGTAACCATGTAGGCTGTCTGGAACTCAGAAGGCTTATTCTGATTAGTGAGAATCCATCTAAGCAAGCAGCTGGACCAGGGACTGTCACCCCCCACCCAGCAGTAGGGCTTGTACCTGGGACACTGCTTGGACTTGACCTCAGGCAGCCTCTTTCAAGCATCCAATCCCAAGACTGCAGCTCATGTAACTGACTTGTTCCAAGATAGAATCATAGAACTGGAAGGGACCTTGAGAGGTCATCTAGTCCAGTCCCCTGCACTCAAGGCAGGACTAAGTATTATCTAGACTATCCCTGATCGGTGTTTGTCCAACCCCCAATGATGGAGATTCCATAACCTCCCTAGGCAATTTATTCCAGTGCTTAACCATCCTGACAGTTAAGAAGTTTTTCCTAATGTCCAACCTAAATCTCCCTTCCTGCAATTTAGGCCAATTGCTTCTTGTCCTAGCTGCAGAGGTTAAAAGAACAATTTTTCTCTCCTCCTTGTAACAACTTTTATGTACTTGAAAACTGTTATCATGTCCCCTGTTAGTCTTCTCTTCTCCAGACTAAACAAACCCAGTTTTTTCACTCTTTTTTGCAACAGCATTACACTGTTGACTCGTATTTGTGATCCACTATGACCTGCAGATCCCTTTCCGCAGTACTCCTTCCTAGGCAGTCATTTCCCATTTTGTATGTGTGCAACTGATTGTTCCTTCCTAAGTGAAATACTGTGCATTTGTCCTTATTGAATTTCATCCTATTTACTTCAGACCATTTCTCCAGTTTGTCCAGATCATTTTGAATTTTAATCCTATCCTCCAAAGCACTTGCAGCTTGGTATCGTCCGCAAACTTTATCAGTGTACTCTCTATGCCATTATCTAAATCATTGATGAAGATATTGATCAGAACCGGACCCAAAACTGATTCCTGCAGGACCCCACTCATTATGCCCTTCCAGCATGATTGTGAACCACTGATAACTATTCTCTGGGAACGATTTTCCAACCAGTTATGCACCCACCTTGTAGTAGCTCCATCTAGGTTGTATTTCCCTAGTTTGTTTATGAGAACATGATGCGAGACAGTATCAAAAGTCTTACTAAAGTCAAGATATACCACATCTACCGCTTCCCCCCCATCCACAAGGCTTGTTACCCTGTCAAAGAAAGCTATCAGGGTGGTTTGACACGATTTGTTCTTGACAAATCCATGTTGACTATTAATTGCCACCTTATTATCTTCTAGGTGTTTGCAAATTGATTGCTTCATTATTTGCTCCATTATCTTTCTGGGTACAGAAGTTAAGCTGGCTGGTTTGTAATTCCACTGGGTTGTCCTTATTTCCCTTTTTATAGGTGGGCACTATATTTGCCCTTTTCCAGTCTTCTGAAATGTTTCCCATCTTCCATGACTTCAAAGATAATTGCTAATGACTCAGATATCTTCTCAGTCAGCTCCTTGAATATTCTAGGATGCATTTCATCAGGCCCTGGTGATGTGAAGACATGTAACTTGTCTAAGTAATTTTTGATTTGTTCTTTCCCTATTTTAGACTCTGATCCTACCTCATTTTCACTGGCATTCACTATGTTAGACGTCCAATCGCCACCAACCTTCTTGGTGAAAATCGAAACAAAGAAGTCATTAAGCACCTCTGCCATTTCCACATTTTCTGTTATCGTCTTTCCCCCTCATTGAGTAACGGGCCTACTCTGTCCTTGGTCTTCCTCTTGCTTCTAATTTATTTGTAGAATGTTTTCTTGTTTCCTTTTATGTCCCTAGCTAGTTTGATCTCATTTTGTGGCTTGGCTTTTCTAATTTTGTCCCTACATACTTGTATTATTTGTTTATATTCATCCTTTGTAATTTGACTGAGTTTCCACTTTTTGTAGGACTCTTTTTTTTTTTTGAGTTTTAGATCATTGAAGATCTCCTGGTTAAGCCAGGGTGGTCTCTTGCCATATTTCCTATCTTTTCTACACAGTGGGGTAGTTTGCTGTTCCTGTGAGTTGCATCATTGCCTTTAAAACGTTCATAAACTGTTGCTTATGAGTTGCAGAGACAATGGGGCAAAGCAGGGTTGAGCCTGTGCAGCCTTAGTACAAGTTCCAGGGCCCAGGGGGCTGTGTGATACCTAGCAGGATGTCATGGGCTCCCCTTCTCTCCCTGAGTGGTGATTTCAAAGATGATGCTCAGAGCCACTCCTAGAGGAGTGTGAACCGTGCAGATGATCTGCCCGGTCACATAGTGACTGCAGTGAAACATGAAGGACGCACCCACCAACCTGCCGTTATCAGCAGAGCTGATCTGTGTTCTGGTGGTGCTTGGAGGCCTCAGCTGAGGTCAGGACCCCATTGTGCTAGGTGCTGTACAAACACCTAGTAAGAGATGGAGAGCTGACCATCTACATAGACAAGACAGTGGCTGGGAAGGGAAATAACCAGAGAATGGAAGATGCACGGCAGAGCCAGGAGTAGAACTTAGGTCTCATGACTCCTAGATCAGTGGCCTAGTCCAAGCCCATGCGGCCTCCCATCTCTCTTAGTAAGAGCTTTGTTGCAGGGCTTGTTCTGTGTGTGTAAAGCACCATGTTGTCTGATAGCGCTACTGGGCAGATTTTCAAAGGTCATTGGCACCAAACGATGCACCAAGGTGCCTACTTTTGAAAACTGCCCTAGGTGCCTAAATACCTTTGAGACTCTCTCTCTCCTGCTGTTGATTGTAAAGATATCAGGATATGGACAGTCACAGTAACACTGGTAGCAGTGCAGACCAGCTGGGCACTGGAGTCCATAGTAGATGTGGTGGTACCATAAACAGACCCGAGTGAGTGTTCGCAAGCTAATGCCTGTGGCATGGGTTGGTGAAACGTCCATTGTACACAATGCAAACACACACAGCATACAAGCCAGGGAGCCGCAAGTGTTTATACAAGTCAGGCAGAGGGAACATGATTTGTTGTTGCACTAGTGAGCTTCCCAGGCTGTCTCCATCTCATTTCTCCCTACTGTGTGTTTCCTCTTTGCCACAAGTGTAGGTGTGCCTGGGGGGGGGCTTGTTGTTCACTACTGCCTGAACGGCACCAGAGTGGGTCTGGACTCTGACCCCCCCCACTAGGGGGTGCAATGTCTCTGCAGATCACATGGCTTTGTTGGCATCTGGTGCCAGCTGTGGTAGTAAGGCGCTCAGGGATGAAGAAGCCTGCTCTCTAGAACTGGTCTGAGATGGCCCCAAACTTGGCTCACAGGGGCCACCCAGCAACTGTTGGAAGGCCCCAGTTTTTGGCCACTCCTGGGCTGGGTGCGAGTGCCGCCTTGTTAGCTGTGTGGGAGGAGGATGCTATTCGGAGCCCCCTCCTATTCTCACCGGGATTCTCTCCTGTGGCGGCTGCAGGTACCCAACCTTCATCGATGCCCTGCGGGACCTGGATGACGCGCTGTCCATGTGCTTCCTCTTTGCCACCTTCCCGCGCACTGGCAAGTGCCATGTGCAGACCATCCAGTTGTGCCGCCGGCTCACTGTGGAGTTCCTCAACTATGTCATCGCCTCCCGCTCCCTGCGCAAGGTGAGAGTACCCTGCTAGCACAGGCCCTTCGCCCACCTGGGTAGCACGGTGAAGACATCGGCAAAAGGCGCCCTTTTGTGGCTGGCTGGGCAGTTGGGCTAAGAGATGTCTTTGGTTCCAGAGCATCTAGTCACCAACTAATGCTTGCCCTGAGAGTTCCCTTGGAGAAGTGGATGAGAGGCCTTCTGCAGCAGGGCAACACTATGCTGTTGTCAGCTTGTGCTCTGGAAAAATTCACTCCCTGGATAGCGAGGGGTTAACTGATGTCAGTCTCCTGCCTAGTACAGATCTGAGAGCCTTGCTTACGCTGCTGGAGGGTGGTGTGGGCCTGAATGCGTGTGGGATTCACAGTGTGCTAGCTAGGCTGTCTCCTTTCCTGCCAGTGGCCGTGCCCCCTCTTTCCCCCCGCTCCTTCTCTAGCTCCTCTCCCTTTGCTCTCCCGCCAGGTGTTCCTGTCCATCAAAGGGATCTATTACCAGGCCGAGGTGCTGGGGCAGCCCATCACCTGGATTGCTCCATATGCCTTTGCCCACGATGTGAGTACCGTCCGCTCTGCTCCTGTGTCTCTGTCCATCTCCCAATTTCCCTAAGGCCTGTGAATGAGATGGGGGGGGGGGACTCTAGTATCCCTCCATCAGTATAGGGGGGTGTCCCAGGAGTGGGCAGGATGGCTCCTTGAAGCTGCTGTAGTTGAGCTGCCCCCCAGGGCCTGCATTGCAGCATGGCGTACAGAGGCCAGGATATCCTGGGGCCTGATGCCCAGGGAACCGTCTGAAACAGCCTCTCCCCTGCCCCTCTGGGGCACCCCTGCCTCTGGGTCAGAGTCACCACCTTGCATGCGCTAGTCAGCAGCCCTGGTGCTGGTTCATTGTTCTCCTCTTGGGCTGAAAATAATTAACTTTATTAAAGTTCAGCGAAGTAATTAAAGATTAACTGGGGCTGGGTGGTGAGTGGGATGGAAGGAGGAACGGAGCCTTCCCTAGCGAGCTCACCAGCTCCCAGACAGCTCTGGTTGGTGGAGACTCACAGCTGGTCCCATCAGAGCATTGGGAAGCGGGTGTGGGGTGTCAGCCCTTGTCCTGGGGCCAGGGTCCCTCATTAGCTGCTAATTGTATCCACACAGGCCAGGCAGACTGCACTGCTCTGTAGAGGTCAGAGCTGTCTCAGGGCAGTGTGGGGGATCCTTTGCTGCTCTCTGAGTGCCCCCTGCCAGTGAAGGCGGGGGGAGTCTGTTGTGATCATCTTGACGCACAAGCTGGGATTTGTTTCCAGTTCAGTCGTGTTGGAGCTGGGACTTGGAGAGCAGCTGGGGATGGGGATGCTAGTGTCTGGGCTTCAGGATGGGAGCCAGGCTGTTAGACTGCAAATGTCATCTTCTGGAAAATTTCCTTTATATGAAGGCTATGACATGCTACGAACAGGACTGTCCTTTGCTGCGCAGGGTAGATGTGATATGAGGGTGCAATGGGCAGCAAACAGAGCAGGATCCTGCAGTGACAACGGGGTGATCAAAAGTCCGTGACAACATGATGCACGTGCACGAGGGGGCAGAGTTAAGGCTGAATGGTCCCTGCTGTGCCCTGCTCGTCAGCATTTCACTTTGCCACTGGCTCTCTCTCTCCATACTTATCTGGCCCCCTGTTACCATGGCATCTGAGTCCCACAGCGCTGCCGAGAGGGCTCTCATCCCCATTGTACAGGTGGGCAGTGGAGGCACAGAGACTAAGTGACTTGCCTTAAGTCACAGGATGTTTGTTGCAGAGCAGGAATCGAACTTGGGTCTTCCCAAGACCAAGGTAGAACGCTGGCCCCTAGGTCATTCCTCTGGTTTTGCTCTAGTTATAGATTCATAGAGTGAAAGTCAAAAAGGATCACTATGATCATGTAGTCTGACCTGCTGTATGACACAGGCCGGAGAACTTCACGCCACGATTCCTGCATCAGGCTCAGAACTTCTTCCTGAGCTAGAGTATCTCTTTGAAGATCCTGCTCTCTTTCCCCTTCTGACATGTCCGATCAACCTCAATTTCTAGTTCCCACTGCCCCAGGAAGGTGTCTCTTTTCCCCCCTCCAGCTATGTCTCTGCTGGGTTATTCATTTACTGGCTGGGGATCTGTATTGTACTCCTCCAGTTGACTGGAAATCAATGGCCTTTGCTGATCTTTAAGTCCCTCTGGGGCCTCCTGAGCTCTCCCAGACCCCTCCAGTCTGAGCAGCAGACAGTCCTGGAGATGCTGTACAGCCATCTCCAGCTGAACCTGCCCAATCCACTCCTCCTGTGCCTTTCACTTTCTCTTGGTGATCCCCTGGAGGGTCTCCACAGGTCATTGAACTGGAGTCCTACCTGTTAGTCGTGTGTTTTAAGACCAACCTCTCGTCCTCTTGTGGCTGCAGTTGCAGGTCTCTCTTGTGTGGGTTCCCTTGTTCTTTGGCTGCCCTGGGGTTCCCAGGGCAGCGTGTGGGTGACATGCAGGCAGTGCCATGTAGGGTCCTACTCTGATGCTAACGCATCACACCCTGCCCTGCTAGGGGACTGGGTGGAGGGGTACTCTGCAGGCTCCCTCTCATCAGCCTTCAAGGACCTTTTCCCAAGGTTGTTACCTCCCTGCAGTGCCTGCTGAGAGCGCTTAATGAGCAGCCTGGAAATGGCTGGCCTGGGGCATGGAGGCAGCTCCTGTGAACGCTGGGTGAGGGGGATGAGTCTCTAATGCAGAGTCAGTGAGTTTCTTCCTGCCGTTGCCTGGAGATTGAGCTCTCCCTGGCTCACTGCAGCGGGAGCAGCCCCAGGCGGAGGGGTGGTGGGGGAGACAGCCCAGTTCAACTCTGTGCTCCGGCTCTTGGGGCTGAGCACTTGCCAGGCAGACCACTCTAAGGCTTGTGTGTGTGGGGCGGGGTGGGTACAGTGGTATTAATTGGAGAGACCTAGGCATGGGAACTAGGGTTGCGGGGTGCTGCAGCACCCCCAGGTTTCACTGTGAGAAGTTGCTTTATGACAGAGGTCTCCCAATCTGTGCTGCGTGCCTCCCTAGGGGGTGCTGAGGAACATTTTGGGGGTGTGTAGGTTAGGCCTGGGTCAGCCCCCAGAGGGGTGGGGAGGGAGCGCCACCCAGCTCCACTCCTGGCCCCAGCCTGGCTGCTGGCCCTGGTTGCCAGTCCAAGGGCTCTGCTCCTGGCCCCGGTGCTGAGTATTGGCTCTGCTCCCAGCCCTGCGTGCGGGGTCCCATCTGCCATCGGCTCCGCACCTGGCTATGAGCCTGATCCCGGCTGCAGGACCCGTGCCTGGGGCTCTGCTCCCGCCCCCAGCTATGGTCCTAGCCAGGCCCCCCTTACCACTGTCCACATCCTCCTTTCCCAGAGCCACTCTTGGCCCCAGCTCTGGGGGGTGCAGACAGGGATGGGGGGGGAGCAAGGTAATTGGGGACCACTAGCTTTCAGCACCCCTACTGTAAAAAGTGTTCCAGTGCCACTGCTGAGGGACACAGAAAGGCAGAGACTTTCCCAGCCCAAGATCGTGCAGTGAGTCAATGGCAGACCTGCAAAGAGAACCCAGGTGTCCTGCGGCCTCCCCTTTAGAGAGCTTAACTCTCCTTCCCCCACCCCAAGCTGGTTGGGCAAGAATGGACCATGCCTGGACCCCTGTGTGTGGGGAGGGGGAGGTGCTGGTTATCACTGCTCCTCCCTCCCTCCCTCCCCCCCCATACTCTTGATGCCCCTGGTTGACCTCCCACTGTCTCTTCCAGCACCCGACGGACGTGGACTACAGGGTCATGGCAACTTTCACGGAGTTCTACACCACACTGCTGGGCTTTGTGAACTTCCGCCTCTACCAGTCCCTCAACCTGCACTACCCCCCCAAGGTGAGGGACAGGGGGCACCGCCAGGGCTTACGAGCCCAGGCCCTTGGTACCAAGGGGAGAGGTGACTGTTGCATCAGGGCTGGGGGACCGCAGTGTGATTCAGGCTCTTCCCTTGCCCCGGTGCTTAATGTTGGGTGATGCTACTGGTGGGGCGGGAGTGCTGTGGGCGAGCACAGCAGGGTCGGATCCTGCTGGAAGGGTGGTGACTGCCTGTGGGGCTGGGGAAGGGAGCAGCAGGATCATGCCAGACTCTGGCCATGCCTTCTCCTCTCTGTAGATTGAAGGCCAGGCTGAGGCAGAGCGGAAGCCGGAGGAGGGGCAGGCGTATGCCATGGACTCGGAGAGCTACATGGAGGTGAGAGGCCCTGCCTGGCATGTGGACCCTATATGACACCCTGGAGCTGTTTAATGGGCCCTGAGCCACATATCACCCAATCATGGACCCTGCCCCTCCCTGGGGGCTCCTGCATAGCTGGACACTCCCCAGCTGGCCTGGGGGTGGGGCACAGACCCTGCCATTCTTGGCTGCCCTGGCTGGGGAGCTGGGCCCCTCTCCCTGATGCACTCGGTATTGTTTGTAGCCATGCAAGTAAAAGGGACCTTGATCTCTGACGCAAGGGCTAGAGGGGAGCCATTCCCTGGTGCCATGCAATGGACCAGGTGCATTATGGGGCTTCCTTTGAGCCCTTGGGTATTGGCTGCAGCTGGAGGTGGGATAAGAAAGAGGACCCCCATAGGACCTACAGCCTGGGTCCTGCCCTGAGATCTTAACTACCTTTCCGAGCAGCCTCCCCCATACGAGGAGCTGTGTGAGACGTGTTGCTGGTCTTTCCCACTGCAGAAGCTGTCGGCTCTGAGTGCCAGCCTAGCCCGAGTGGTAGCGCCGAACCCAGAGGACGAAGTGCAGGTGGATGAGTTCCCTGTGGACGGGGTAAGAGCTCAGCAGGTTGAATTTATCACTGCTCCAAGTCCCCCCACACCTCGAAGGAGGCTGGCAGGGCAGGGACAGCCATGAGGGAGGGGGCTCCCGGCTGTCCCTTTCCTTGTCTAGGGTTGGCATGTGGGGAAGGGAGGGCATGGCAGAGGAGCTTCTCACAGCACCTTGCTCTGGCCAGGAGAGTGCGGAGCAGGAGGAGGCGAGGAAGAAGGAGCAGGAGGCAGTAGAGAAGCAGAAGAAGCTGTTTGAGGGGCTGCGGTTCTTCCTGAACAGAGAGGTGCCTCGGGAGCCCATAGCCTTCATCATCCGGTACGTGCCGATCGCACTCTTCCTCCCTCAGGGCGAGCCGGGGCAGGAGGATGCAGACCAGACTCCCCAGGGGACTGAACTGGGTGGGTGCCAAGTCCAGGAGTAAGTGGGGAGCAAGGGCAATATTAGTGATGGAGGAAGCCCGTGAGCCATCTGGAGACCCTCTAGCCATGAGAGTAGGATTAACCCAGGTGTGTTGCTCCAGGGAACCCTGCCCGTGAAAGCTAACCAGCGAGGCTGGGGTGAACGGGGTCCCCGGAGCAGCCTTGAAGCCCGGCTGTGGCTGTGAGAAGGTGCTGTGGGCCCCTTGACAAGGCTGAGGGCGGGGATCTGCATTTCTGCTCCTCTTGGCAATCCAGGCTTATCCAGTCTTAGCCTCACCGTGTCCCTGCAAGTTTCCACTGCAAACGGTGAGGCCCCTCTGTGTCCCGCATGGGACGCTGTTCCCTGCTCCTCAGCTCATGCTGGGCCTTCCCTGCCCAGCCTGATTCACGGGTGTTACTCATTGGGCAGGTGTTTTGGAGGCAATGTCTCTTGGGATAAGTCCGTGTGCATCGGTGCCACCTACGATGTGAGGGACCCAACCATCACCCACCAGATTGTCGACCGGTCCAGCCTGGAGAAACAGGTGATAGGCAGGTGAGCTCTGTGCCTTTGCCTGGGTGAGATCTGATCCTCTGCACAAGTGGCAGGAGAGACCAACTGACTGTCCTGCTCTGGAGCCATCCAGCCCAGCTCTTTGTCCTCAGTGTTTCTGTCCTGCCACCCCTGGGCGTCTATCTGCTGACTTCAGTGCACTTTGAACCAGGCCCCTGTGAGGTGTCTGCCCCAGTCCCCTTTTGGTGTGCAAGTGGCTTGCTCCATGTTCTAGGGACCCTGCTGGGGGGGTGTCACCCACTCACATCCACCTCCGCTTGGCTCTTCCCTCTCCTCCACTCCTCTCGCTGACTCCAGCCCTCTCCCCACCCTCCTAGGTATTACCTCCAGCCGCAGTGGGTGTTCGACTCAGTCAATGCCAAGATGTGCCTCCCAGTGGCTGATTATTTCCCTGGCGTGCTGCTGCCCCCGCACCTCTCGCCCTTCGTTTCAGAGAAGGATGGGGACTACATCCCGCCTGAGAAGCTGAAGCTGCTGGCCCTGCAGAGGGGCGAGAACCCAGGTAATGGGGAGGCCAAGTCCCTAGGATCCGGCCAGTTTTCCCACCTTGGGCATCCTTCACCTCCCCCCGGGTGTCGGTCCCTCCCTCCTTTTGCCTCCCCGTCCCAGTTTACCAACTGGTCCTTTAGGAGCACAGACCTGGGAAACATGCACCCGGGCTGTCTGCCAGCCCATCCTGCTCTGTTTAGGGTCAGAATCCTGAATGGTACCTCTGCTCTCTTGCCTTCTCTAGCAGAAGAGAGCGGAGAGGAGGATGACAGTGATGAAGATGATGATGATGAAGGCTCAGAAGGAGAAGAGCACTCTGAAAAGGAAGATGAAGGGAAACTGAAGAAGCTGGAAGAGCAGCGATCCCAGGGAAAGGTACCGTGCATAGCTATGGAGCCAGCGTGCCCTGAAGGGGACATCCCCATTGTGGTGCAGCTCTGGTCACACTCCATGCCTCCCGTCTCAGCCTCCACTGGGTAGCACCTGCTGGAGGCAGGTTGCCATATGGTTTCCGTTCTGAGCCCCCTGCTCAGCTGTGCAGAACACTCCCCTTTGACTCAGTCTCTGCAGGTGATGTCCCTTTCTGAGAGAGCAGGGGCTGGGCAAAGGACTTGGAGCTTGAGGTTGATTTTTTTTGTTTTTGTTAAATAAATTCACTCCTTAATCTTTGATGGGGCTCCTGCAGAACGGGCTGGGGTCTGGGCCTGGTCTGGCCAGTCTTTATCCAGGGCTAGCACCTGTCCTTAAATCCAGACCACTCTTCTCCAGCCCCACTGAAATCTGCATAGTGATTATGCACAGCAAAAACCATTGCTACACGCGCAAGTGCGTAGTCAAGACGCTGTGTGTACTCATGGGAGGTTGGAGGGGACAGGTCCCCCTCTGTGCCAGTCCACAGAGGACAGGAGTCTGCACAGCCCCAGCTAGGGAACATTGGCTCAAGCAGTAGCTGCTCATGCTTTTGACTCTGGAGGTCCCTGGTTCAATCCCTCGTGTTTTTGGACAAATGTGTTCTAGGGACGTGTGTACATTGTCTGAGGAACCTTGAAAGTTCCCCCAAGCCAGACAGTGCCATGCTTTCTTCTCTACTTTTTTTAGAAAAAGTAAGGAAACGAATTGCAAAAACCTGTTAGTGCAGTGCTGAGGGAGCACAGCTAAAGTTCCTGCTGCTGGTGGTGCTGGGCACATGCCCTCTTTCCCATGATGGTCTTTGCCTTAATTCCTGTGGGAGGTAGCTCTGAGCACATCCAGGAGGGACCTTGGTGCATTCTCTGCCATTCATAGAATCCTAGAATATCAGGGTTGGAAGGGACCTCAGGAGGTATCTAGTCCAACCCCCTGCTCAAAGCAGGACCAACCCCAACTAAATCATCTCAGCCAGGGCTTTGTCAAGCTGGGCCTTAAAAACCTCTAAGGATGGAGATTCCACCACCTCCCTAGGTAACCCATTCCAATACTTCACCACCCTCCTAGTGAAATAGTTTTTCCTAATATCCAACCTAAACCTCCCCAACTGCAACTTGAGACCATTACTCCTTGTTCTGTCATCTGGTACCACTGAGAATAGTCTAGATCCATCCTCTTTGGAATCCCCTTTCAGGTAGTTGAAAGCAGCTATCAAATCCCCCCTCATTCTTCTCTTCTGCAGACTGAACAATCCCAGTTCCCTCAGCCTCTCCTCATAAGTCATGTGCTGCAGCCCCCTAATCAGTTTTGTTGCCCTCCACTGGACTCTTTTCAATTTTTCCACATCCTTCTTGTAGTGTGGGGCCCAAAACTGGACACAGTACTCCAGATGAGGCCTCACCAATGTCGAATAGAGGGGAATGATCACGTCCCTCGATCTGCTGGCAATGCCCCTACGTATACAGCCCAAAATGCCGTTAGCCTTCTTGGCAACAAGAGCACACTGTTGACTCATATCCAGCTTCTCATCCACTGTAACCCCTAGGTCCTTTTCTGCAGAACTGCTACCTAGCCATTCGGTCCCTAGTCTGTAACAGCACATTACGTTAATGGCACCTCGTTAGTGGGGTGCTAGCTCAGCACTCCGCCTTACCTGCATGCAGTTCTAGCTCACGCTACCCCAGCTGCTCCAGGCTCGGCAGTGGGGTCCCCTCAGGATAGGGCCACCCTGCTGGGGAATGGGCAGTGCTGTCTGCAGGGTTGGGGGTGGAGTCCCTTGCAGTGGGTGCAGCAGGGGCTTCTGAGGTAACTGGCTCTCTTTTGCCCTCCCCAGAAACTGCCAGCGAAGGTGTCGGTGGGCACGGTGCGGCTGGAGGACAAGCAGCGAGCAGCCCAGGAGGAGCAGAGCGAGGAGAAGCGTCTCGCCATCATGATGATGAAGAAGAGGGAGAAGTACCTCTACCAGAAAATCATGTTTGGGAAGAAGCGCAAAGTCCGAGAGGTATTGTGGCTGGAACTCCCTCCCCAGCATGGGGATGAACCCCCCGGTCACTAGAGCAGGACTATAGGCCTTAACACTCAGCCTGCTCCCACCACAAAGTGCACACTGGTGAAGAGAGGTGGGTTACCCTAACCGAGCCAGGCTGCAGTGAGTTCTAACTGGATGGAGATGACACAGCACTGGGGGAGTGGGGAGTGCTGCTTAACAAATGGGAAAACTGAGGCACAGAGCCAGTGACTTGCTCAGTGTCCCAGGGAGGGTTGGCGCCTCCACGGTGATTTGAACAGCGTTGCTGACTTCCAGCCCTATGCTCAGTCTAATAGGCAATGCTGCCTCTCTATGGTGTATACAGAACAGGAGAAGCCACTGAGGGAGGATTGTGCATTCAGAGACTTGGGCCTGGGTTCAGCAGTGATGAAAATGTGGTGTAAACGTCTTGGGGAGGGGGGCTTTTTCTACAACACCTCCCCTGGCCCGCTTGGTCTGTAATGTACACCCACCCCATACCTCACCTCTTGGCCCTTGGGGCTTTCACCTGGGGCTTGCTGACATTGAATAAATGGGAGCAAGACTGAGCCTTTTGCTACTGGAGGCACTTCTGCCCTCTCCACCCCCCAGAGCATCTGAGTCCCTCCTCCTCCCTCCAACGCCCCACAGTTTTCGCTGCCTGCCAGGGTGGGTGGAAGTCTAAGCCTGGTGCAGAGCTCTGGCCTGGGAGTCAGCGAGGTTAGGTCCCTGACGTGGTCCTGGGGTGTCCCAGGGGGCCTGTGTCCATAGCAGTGATGTATACCATGAGTCAGCATTCCCCCCACCACCACCACCACCCCCGGGGGGGGGGGGGGGAGAGAAAGCTAGCGCTAGTGAATGACTTAACTAACTGGCCTGATCCAGCAGCAGGCCCAGAGCTAGGAGTGGGTGGGTCTGGCCCGGAGGCTGAGATCGGGGTATGATCACCACCAGTGTTGGAGGGGGTTAGAGTCTGGCTCTAGCATGACTGTAACAGGCAGGGGGAAGAACTGTCAACCGTGTACAGGGGTTAATCTGGGCGGCTTCTCCCTCCGCAGGCGACCAGACTCGCCGAGAAGAGGAAAGCTCATGATGCTGCCACAAAATCCGAGAAGAAAACCAAGAAGGTGCGACGGGAGTGACGGGGCTGTCGGGCTCTGCCCTCCCTCCAGGATTGGAGCTGCCCCTTGGCCCGGGAGACCTGCTTTCTAGGCTGTACCTCAGGCCTTCTCCAGGATAGGCCAAACTGAACAGAAGCCACCATCATCTGGCCGGCTGTGACCTTCAGCTCTGTCAATGCTCTGGGGACACCCCCATTACCACTTATTCCCTCTATTTAAAAACAAAACCAGCCTCTTCCCCCATCCTCCAGGACCCCATCCAAGGCGAGGCTGCGGGATCGTTCTTTGTCTGCTTCACCCGCTCCAATGCCAACAGGTCATGGGTGGGAGGGGGCAGTGGATATCCCCCACCTGGTCTCTCCTGGCAGAGCCTCCGGGTAGGCAGATGAGGAAAGGGAAGAATCCTCGTGGCTGCAGCAGATCATGGATGCAGCCAAAGGTCCCCAGAGAAGCCGAATGGCCTGTTAAGTGTCAGCAGCTCTCCCTAGGTCAGGGGAGGGGAGACTGTGCCTGGTGCAGGCGAACATCTTGGGGCTCTGGGTACAGGTAAAAACGGGACCCAGGGTGAGCTGGCCCAGGCCCTGAGCTGGGGCTCCTCCAGCAGGCTGGGCACCTTGGAGCTTGCGGCAGGTGCTGCTCTGAGAGGGAAGGTCCCTTTGCTGCTTGCTTTGCAGGCTGGGGATCCGCACCGTCCCTTGCAGCCAGTGCAGGCAGGTTGTGGGGTCTCCTGGGAAAAGCTGGCCCTCCCCCTGAGCTCCCCTCCGCACAGGAGCTGGGGCCTGTAAATGACTGTGATTTTTACTGTATTTTAGTAAAGTCAACTTTCACAGCTGGCCTCCTGCATGGTCTGTCCCCTCCTGCTTGGTGCTGGCAGGGCTGGAGCAGTGTTTCAGGTGCCTGTTTTCAGACACTGCGGTGACAACAGGATTAGATGGCATCTGAGCAGCAGGGTTGGGGATCTCAGAGGTACCTAAATGTTGGCCTGAGGCACCTAAAGCAATCATTAGGTCTTGTCTATGTGACAGTGGCTGCGGCAGCACAGCCGCGGCACTGCAGCTGTAGCCCTCTAGCATAGACGCTTCCGACATCGAGGCCAGGGGGCAGTCTGTGGCTGTACTTATTCCATCTCTCTGAGAGGCTGTATCGAGGTTGGTGGAAGAATTCTTCCATCACCCTAGCTGTGTCTGCGCTGGGTGTTTCGCAGCCCTGGGCAACGTAGCTGGGTCCATAAGTTTTAAGGGTTGGCCAGGCCTAGGCAGGGCCAGCTCCAGGCACCAGCCAAGCAAGCTCATGCTTGGGGCGGCAGATTCTAAGGGGCGGCATTCTGTCCAATCCTAGGGTGGCACGGCTGCCCTATTTTTTTTTGTTTGTTTGTTTTTTTGCTTTTTGCTTTGCCTCCGGGTCCAGCTGCTCTGCACCCAGGGTTTTTGTTTTTGTTTTTTGCTTTGCCTCCGGGTCCGGCCACCCTGCACCCTGAGGTTTGTTTATTTATTTATTTATTTTTGCTTGGGGTGGCAAAAAAGTCAGAGCTGGCCCATGGCCTAGGTTCCTGTGTGGCTCTAGCCCAGAGATACCAAATGATTGGCCCAAGATCCCACAGGCAGCCTACCAAAGCAGGGCCTTGATTCAGGGTTTCAGTCCTAGACCTGCAGTGGGCCATCCTTCTCTATAGTCCCAGTGTGTGTTAGTCCACTCTCAGGGCCCCACCCTGCTCTTTTGCTATACTTCTGCCTGTTAGTTGCAACACCGACGGCTCATTGACGTGGCAAATGGAACTGAGATAACTAAGTTAATCATAACATGCCTTTTGCAGGGTTTTTATTTGGGGGGGGAGGGGGGTGATCCACATGTTTATAGTGCAGTATTTGAGCTTTTAGGTGCAAAGAAAGGGAGAGAAGCAGTGGTGAGGAGTCACTGGTTTTATAATCCCTAGCTCTTATCAGCTCTCCAGCACTTTCAAAGAGGTCTATAGCATCCCCTTTTTACAGCTGGAGAAGCTGAGGCACAGGGAGGCGAGGTCAGCTTGCCAGGGGTAGTGTTGGGCATAGAACCCAGGTTTCCTGAGTCTTATTCCAGTGTTCAATCTACTGGGCTACACTGCCTCTCTAGCTGCAGCCAGCCGGAGAGTGGGGCAGCTTAGCTAAAAGGAGCCAGAGAGATCTGACCAAGGGGTGTTGGAGTTACTGGACATGCTCTTTCCGTTAAGTGTAGGCAGTCTTGCAGGTTCCACATGTTCACGCTCTGTGAGATGAGCCAAGGGAAAAGGTTATAAATATGGGAGTTGGAGAGTCCTGTGGACGCAGTGGCGGATTGACCCAGAACCAAGAGAGGGCTGCTGTGGAGACTTCATCCCAATACTTGTACCACTTTGGATACAGGCTACAGAGTCCTGATCTACTAGCTTTGGATCTAGCCCTGCTCCTGCTCTGAGTAATTGCCATTGAGATCAATAGGGGCCTGGTATACAAGGCAGCTGCTGGTCTGAGCCCCTTTTCTTTGTCATGTGGCACCATGCAGTGAGAGGCAGGCAACCCAACCAAATGCCTGCCAGGCGGCAATGGATGATGTCTGATGTGCACCAGCCTGCACAGGGTCTGAATGGGTAAAAAGCTCTGCATCGCTGTACTCCACCCTCTGAACTGTGAACTTCCCACTACTGGAAATTATTTTGCACAGTTAAGAATATTGATTAGTTTCAACCTCTAGGCAAGGGCCCAGCCCTCTAAATTTAAACTTGTAGATGATAAGGGAATGATAAGGGTGTGGCTAGCTGGAGCATGCAAGATTGGACTCTACTTCCAACCTGAGCTAGGTCCTGCTCATAAACTTTAGTGCCTGTCACATGGCAGTTGCGGGGGTGGGGGTGTTAAAACTATATTTTGCAGATGGCCCCTGTTTTTATAAAGTGTTGAACCAAAAGCCGGGATCCAAACAGCCTGGACAGCAATATGGGTGAAGGCAGGCTCCTAGTTTTTTCTTCTGTCTGCTTAAAGTAAGGGCAGTATATCAACAGAGAGATAGTAATGCTTTCCAGACCACTCTCTGCTGCTTGGTAGCCGCCTTGTTGTGCCAGCCTGGGGCCTGGCTTGAGCAGACCACACCAACTTGAGTGTATTTTGTACAAGCTACACAGAGCCACCAAACTCCTGTAATTGGGATTGTAGTTTCAATTGAAAAGACCCATGCGCCAGCCTGCTTCAGCACATCTCCGTATCCTCACACCAGTCTGCTCAAACCACCACCATTGTATTCTGAGCAATGTCTGTCATACAAACCATGTCCCCCAAAACCTTCCATCATTAAACTGCAGCAGTGTAACACAATGAGCGATGTAAGAAGGCAATGACTGGTTGATACTGTCTACAACTAAAGGAAATTTTTTGAATGAAGTGATTTTTTTCATAGAAAAACAGCCTTGTTTTTTAAATAAACCTTTTTTTTTCTTCTTCAGAAAATTGTCTGTTTTTTACTTATCTAAATTTGTTGGTGGTTGAGTTTTTTATTTCTTGGTTTTCCTTCTTTTCTCCCTCCCCCCTTTTCCCTATTTTTTGTTAATTTTTTTAATATAATTTTTCCCCAAACTAAAAAATTAGCAAAACACTTTTAAAAAATTGACCCATTTTGAACCCTGCTGAAGAAAAATAGGTGAATTAATTTGTACATTTCTTAAAAATGTGTGTTCCTCCCTTTTCTGACTAGCTCTAGTGGGTGTGACTGATGAGATGTGAGAGAGGATGATGCAGAGAGATAGAGGGAGGCTGCTGTAGATGGCAGGAATGGTGGTGGCAAAGGCTCTCGCACTGCGTGGCTTATTCTGCATGAAGGGACGTAGAGGAGGAGGCCAGGGGTTAGAGAGCTGAGGGCATCAAGGAGGAGCAGCGGGAGGAAAGTCAGGGGACTGTTTGGAAAGCATGGAGGACCATTTTGAGCTGGAGGACAGGCATCAGGCATGGGGTGCTCGCTGTTCTCTGTGAGGGTGGCAGCGACGCTGCAGGTGCTGAGCTCTGGGAAGCCCGTTCTGGAGAGGCTCTGCCTGGATTGATGCTGTCGGGTGGAGGGGCCTGGTCTGGGCCCTGGTACCGGGTTGACAGGGAGCACTCAGGGCAGGGCCAGGCCTGGGTGGAGAGCCCCCTAGTGGTGACCCCAGCCACGCAGCAGGACTGTCTCCTCAGCACAGCTCCTGCGGGTGAGGTCTCCAGGCTTGGTTCAGGCGCGAGGCCTGGCTGGGAGGGGGTGACACCGGTCTCCTCTCCGTGCCCCCAGGCAGGGGTGAGGGGAAGAGGGTTACAGTGCTGGGGCCACGGGGCAGGCTGGGGGCTCTGGCTGAGGGAGGGAGCAGCTCCCCTGTGGTTTGGAGCAGAAGGGCTGGCAGCGCTCTGGGGGTGTAATTGTACCTCAGGCCCGATGTAACCTCATGTAGGGCCAGCCCCCTGAAAGCAGGCCCCACCCCATCCTGTGGGGATCCTTGCCAGTAGGCTAAGGAGAAGCAGTAACTTTCCCTACAGGCCTTTGTTTTCCAATGATGATTTCAATTGTAGAGCAGCTGCCCCAAGCAACCCTACAATAACAAACCCATGTTTCCAGCTCAGCACTCACAAGTCACCCCACAATAACAAGCCAGAGTAGGGGTATCCTGTGGCTGGTGGGCTGCCCTATGAAACCCAAACAAGTGCCCTAAAGCTAGAGGTCACAAGTAGGCCTCCAATAGCAAACCACTGTGTCTAGCCCAGCCCTCACGAACAACCCTACAATAACAAAACCGGGGGGTGGGGGGGCATTCAGTAATGAAATGGGTTTCTGGGTCAAGCGTCTACTGAGGTTAGCAGTAAATACAAAGGGAGTGCTCGGGTGACTTAAAATGAGAAGTACCTCTGAGAAGCCTGCAGGCCCCGCCCCCAGCATTGCTGGCTTGGAGGCAGATTTGGGCTGCTGCAGGTTTGCACGCATCACTAAGCAGTGTCACAGGGTTGCCAGCCCTCCAGGATTGAACTGGCAGCCCTAGGCAGGATGTGTGTGCAGGGATGGAGCTAGCTCAGTTAAAGGTGACACTGCTGCATCCCAGGGTAACTGAAATGCGTCACTCCCTTTGCCAGAGTTGTTCCCCCTCCACAGCCTAGCCAGGAGGGGGGCGGACTGAACGGCTGTTACTCTGTGTGTGTCACACCTGATCAAACCAGAAAAATCCAATAGCCTTAGTCCAGGCCTAGTTTTTGTGCGTTGAAGGGCACAGGGAATGGCTGTCCCTTGAATGTGCACTGGCTTTGTCAGACACTTTGCTGAGCTTGTGTAACCCAGAAACAGCTTCTTGTTTAAAACACCAAGCAGCATTATCCTGAGCTGGGCCCTCAATGATTATTTATTGTTTGTGTATTAAAGCACCTTAGTGTAGATCAGAGCCTTGCTTTGCTAGATAATCTACAAAGACCTATGGCCTGGAAAGCGTATAATCTAAATAGACAAGATGCACCCAGTATAGGCTGGGAAACAAGTGCGTAATAAATAACAGGTGCCAGAGCATTGCATGCAGACCTATCCCCTGAGGCAGCCTGGGCAGTTTGTCACTGGATCATTGTTTTTGGAGATATCCTATCTCCTAGAACTGGAAGGGATCTTGAAAAGTCCTCAAGTCCAGGCCCCTGCCTTCACTAGCAGGACTAAACACTGATTTTGCCCCAGATCCCTAAGTGGCCCCCTCAAGGATTGAACTCACAACTCTGGGTTTAGCAGGCCACTGCTCAAACCACTGAGCTATCCCTCCCCCCTTTTGTTCTGTCCATTCAGCATGTAAATTCCAGAAGTATCAGACTCTGCATCCACACTTAAATATTCCTCATGCTCCAGGGGCAAGGTGTGATGGAAGCTCAGATGGCCCCTGAGCCTGGCCAGCCAGCCCCGCCCTCCTCCCCAAAGAGCCCCCTTGCTAAGTATATCTGAATGTACTCTCAGGGGATCTGACCCCATTTCTTCCTACAGACTAAGGGATCTGATGATTTGTACCGTGGGCACAGCACTCTAGAGGGGAGCCTGTCAGTAAGGGACACTTCAGAGCATGCCCGTTGTCTGGCTGTTATTTGCACTGGGGGTGGGGAACCTCCTCCATCCAGCAGGGCTGATTCGCTTTCATTCAGATTAAACTGCACAACCACATGGAAACTCCCAGGGCTGAATCCAGAACTGTTTGAATCGGTCACAGCTCGGCTCCATTTCCTGTCCATATCCCAGGCTTAGTACTGCAATTCCTTTTCGCTGCCTTTCATAGAATCATAGAATATTAGAGTTGGAAGGGACCTCAAGAGGTCATCTAGTCCAACCCCCTGCTCAAAGCAGGACCAATTCCCAGCTAAATCCTCCCAGCCAGGGCTTTGTCAAGCCGGGCCTTAAAAACCTCCAAGGAAGGAGACTCCACCACCTCCCTAGGTAACGCATTCCAGTGTTTCACCACCCTCCTAGTGAAATAGTTTTTCCTGATATCCAACCTGGACCTCCCCCACTGCAACTTGAGACCATTGCTCCTTGTTCTGTCGTCTGCCACCACTGAGAACAGCCGAGCTCCATCCTCTTTGGAACCCCCCTTCAGGTAGTTGAAGGCTGCTATCAAATCCCCCCTCATTCTTCTCTTCTGGAGACTAAACAATCCCAGTTCCCTCAGCCTCTCCTCATAAGTCATGTGCTCCAGACCCCTAATCATTTTTGTTGCCCTCCGCTGGACTCTTTCCAATTTTTCCACATCCTTCTTGTAGTGTGGGGCCCAAAACTGGACACAGTATTCCAGATGAGGCCTCACCAATGTCGAATAAAGGGGAATGATCACGTTCCTCGATCTGCTGGCAATGCCCCTACTTATACAGCCCAAAATGCCGTTAGCCTTCTTGGTAACAAGAGCACACTGTTGACTCATATCCAGCTTCTCGTCCACTGTGACCCCTAGGTCCTTTTCTGCAGAACTGCTACCTAGCCATTTGGTCCCTAGTCTGAAGCAGTGCATGGGATTCTTCCGTCCTAAGTGCAGGACTCTGCACTTGTCCTTGTTGAACCTCATCAGGTTTTTTTCAGCCCAATCCTCTAATTTGTCTAGGTCCCTCTGTATCCGATCCCTACCCTCTAGTGTATCTACCACGCCTCCTAGTTTAGTGTCATCTGCAAACTTGCTGAGAGTGCAGTCCACACCATCCTCCAGATCATTAATAAAGATATTAAACAAAACCGGCCCCAGGACCGACCCTTGGGGCACTCCGCTTGAAACCGGCTGCCAACTAGACATGGAGCCATTGATCACTACCCGTTGAGCCCGACGATCTAGCCACCTTTCTATCCACCTTACAGTCCATTCATCCAGCCCATACTTCTTTAACTTGGCAGCAAGAATACTGTGGGAGACCGTATCAAAAGCTTTGCTAAAGTCAAGGAATAACACATCCACTGCTTTCCCCTCATCCACAGAGCCAGTTATCTCATCATAGAAGGCAATTAGGTTAGTCAGGCACGACTTTCCCTTCGTGAATCCATGCTGACTGTTCCTGATCACTTTCCTCTCCTCTAAATGTTTCATAATTGATTCCTTGAGGACCTGCTCCATGATTTTTCCAGGGACTGAGGTGAGGCTGACTGGCCTGTAGTTCCCCGGATCCTCCTTCTTCCCTTTTTTAAAGATGGGCACTACATTAGCCTTTTTCCAGTCATCTGGGACCTCCCCCGATCGCCATGAGTTTTCAAAAATAATGGCTAATGGCTCTGCAATCTCACCCGCCAACTCCTTTAGCACCCTCGGATGCAGCGCATCCGGCCCCGTGGACTTGTGCACGTCCAGTTTTTCTAAATAGTCCCGAACCACTTCTTTCTCCACAGAGGGTTGGTCACCTTCTCCCCATGCTGTACTGCCCAGTGCAGCAATCTGGGAGATGACCTTGTGCGTGAAGACAGAGGCAAAAAAATCATTGAGTACATTAGCTTTTTCCACATCCTCGGTCACTAGGTTGCCTCCCTTATTCAGTAAGGGACCCACACTTTCCTTGATTTTCTTCTTCTTGCTAACATACCTGAAGAAACCCTTCTTGTTACTCTTAACATTTCTTGCTAACTGCAACTCCAAGTGTGATTTGGCCTTCCTGATTTCACTCCTGCACGCCTGAGCAATATTTTTATACTCCTCCCTGGTCATTTGTCCAATCTTCCACTTCCTGTAAGCTTCTTTTTTGCGTTTAAGATCAGCAAGGATTTCACTGTTTAGCCAAGCTGGTCGCCTGCCATATTTACTATTCTTTCTACACATCGGGATGGTTTGTTCCTGCAACCTCAATAAGGATTCTTTAAAATACAGCCAGCTCTCCTGGACCCCTTTGCCCTTCATGTTATTCTCCCAGGGGATCCTGCCCATCTGTTCCCTGAGGGAGTCAAAGTCTGCTTTTCTGAAGTCCAGGGTTTCAGGCTTCTGTAAGCAGTAAATACATCTAAAGAGGCTCTTAGAAGGAAGACAATATGGATAGTGAGCGATCAGCTGTTGCAACCTGCACAGGATGTGCCATGTTTGTCTTTCTCCCAGAGGATAGAAGTGACTTCATCTGTACAAAGTGCAGGTCTCTGTATTGGAAGAGAAGGTTAAAGGATTAGAGACCCAAGTATCAAACCTGTGTTGCATCAGAGAAAATGAAGAGTTTCTGGATAGAAGTCAGCATTTGGTACTGCAGGCACAGCATGTTGAAGAATCAGAGAGGGCAGTGCAGAACGGGGAAGAAAACTGGCAGCATGTGACCTCCAGAAGAAGAAAGGGGAGAACCCATGTACCCCCAATGCAGATAGAGGTAAGAAACCATTTTCAGGCTCTCTCTGCACAGGTACTACGGTGGAGAATGGTTTGGAAGAGTCATCTGAGGGAAGGGATCAGAAGGAGACCCCATTGGCATGGGATGCATTGTCCTAGAGATGGGGGTTCCACAACCACCACTCCCAAGAGGAGGAGACGAATCGTGGTGATCGGGGACTCCCTCCTAAGGGGGACAGAGTCCTCCATTTGTCGTCCAAACCAGGAAACTTGAGCAGTGTGCTGCTTACCTGGAGCTAGAATTCAGGATGTGATGGAGTGTCTGCCAAGACTGATCAAGCCCTCGGACCCCTACCCCTTCCTACTTCTCCATTGGGCACCAATGATACTGCCAAGAATGACCTTGAGCAGGTCACTGCAGACTACATGGCTCTGTGAAGAAGGATAAAGGAATTTGAGGCACAAGTCGTATTCTTGTCCATACTCTCTGTTGAAGGAAGAGGCCCAGGTAGGGACCATCGAATTGTGACGGTAAATGCATGGTTGTGAGGATTTTGGATTCTTTGACCATGGGATGTTGTTCCAGGAAGAAGGATTGCTGGGAAGAGATGGGATCCACCTAATAAAGAGCATCTTCACAGGCAGGCTGGCTAACCTAGTGAGGAGGGCTTTAAACTAGGTTCACCGTGGGATGGCGACCTAAGCCTTGAGGTAAGTGGGGAAGTGGGATACTAGGAGAAAACACAAGGAGAAGGGTGCAACTGGGAAGGCCTCCTGATTCATACAGAGAAAGTTGGGCAATTGGCTAGATATCTCAGGTGCCTGTACACGAATGAAAGAAGCCTGGGAAACAAAAGGGAAGAATTGGAAGTCAAGGAACTATGATGTGATTGGAATAACAGACTCAGTGGGGTAACTCACATGACTGCAGCACTGTCATGGATGGGTATAAACTGTTCAGGAAGGACAGGCAGGGGAGAAAAGGTGGAGGAGTTGCACTGTATGTAAGAGAGCAGTATCATTGCTCAGAGCTCCAGTATGAACCTGGCGAAAAGCCTGTTGAAAATCTTTGGGTTAAGTTTAGACGCGAGAGGAACAAGGGTGATGTCGTGGTGGGCCTCTGCTATAGACCACCAGGCCAGGAGGATGAGGTAGACAAGGCTTTCTTCGGACACCTAACAGAAGTTTCCAGATCATAGGCCCTGGTTCTCATGGAGGACTTCAATCACCGTGACATCTGCTGGGAGAACAATACAGCAGTGCACAGATAATCCAGGAAGTTGTTGGAGAGTGATGGGGACAACTTTCTGGTGCAAGTGCTGGAGGAACCAACTAGGGGCCATGCTCCTTTTGACCTGTTGCTCACAAACAGGGAAGAATTGGTAGGGGAAGTAGAATTGGGTGACAACCTGGGCAGCAGTGACTATGAGATGGTCAAGTTCAGGATCCTGACAAAAGGAAGAAAGGAGAGCAGCAGAATACGGACCCTGAACTTCAGAAAAGCAGACTTGGACTCCCTCAGGGAACTGATGGGCAGGATCCCCTGGGAGGCTAATATGAGGGGGAAAGGAGTCCATGAGAGCTGGCTGTATTTTAAAGAAGCCTTATTGAGGGCGCAGGAACAAACCATCTCAATGTGCAGAAAGAATAACAAATATGGCAGGCAACCAGCTTGGTTTAACAGCGAAATCTTCGATGAGCTTAAACACAAAAAGCAAGCTTACAAGAAATGGAAACTTGGACAAATGACTAGGGAGGAGTATAAAAATATTGCTTGAGCATGCAGAGATGTATCGGGAAGGCAAAGCAAAATTGGAGTTGCAGCTAGCAAAGGATGTGAAGGGTAACAAGAAGGGTTTCTACAGGTGTGTTAGCAACAAGAAGGTGGTCAGGGAAAGTATGGGACCCTTACTGAATGCAGGAGGCAACCTAGTGACAGATGATGTGGAAAAAGCTGAAGTACTCAATGCTTTTTTTTGCCTCTGTCTTCACAGACAAAGTCAACTCCCAGACTGCTGCACTGGGCAGCACAGTATGGGGAGGAGGTGAGCAGCCCTCAGTGGTGAAAGAACAGGATAAGGACTATTTAGAAAAGCTGGACATGCACAAGTCCATAGGGTCAGATGCAATGCATCCGAGGGTGCTGAGGGAGTTGGCTGATGTGATTGCAGAGCCATTGGCCATTATCTTTGAAAACTCGTGGCGATTGGGGGAGGTCCTGGACGATTGGAAAAAGGCAAATATAGTGGCCATGTTAAAAAAGGGAAGAAGGAGAACCTGGGGAACTACAACCTCACCGCAGTCCCTGGAAAAATCATGGAGCAGGTCCTCAAGGAATCCATTTTGAAGCACTTGGAGGAGAGGAAGATGATCAGGAATAATCAACATGGATTCACCAAGGGCAAGTCATGCCTGATCAACCTGATTGCCTTCTATGATGAGGTAACTGGCTCTGTGGACATGGGGAAAGCGGTGGACATGATATATCTTGACTTTAGCAAAGCTTTTGATATAATCTCCCACAGTATTCTTGCCAGCAAGTTAAAAAAAGTATGGATTAGATGAATGGACTATAAGATGCATAGAAAGCTGGCTAGATTGGCGGGCTCAATGGGTAGTGATCAATGGCTCGATGATCAAGGGGTCGGTCCTGGGACCGGTTTTGTTCAACATCTTCATTAATGATCTGGATGATGGGATGAATTGCACCTTCAGCAAGTTCGTGGATGACACTAAGCTGTGGGGACAGGTAGATACACTGGAGGGTAGAGAGTGACCTAGACAAATTGGAGGATTGGGCCAAAAGAGATCTGATGAGGTTCAACAAGGACAAGTGCAGAGTCCTGCACTTAGGATGGAAGAATCCCATGCACTGCTACAGGCTGTGGAACAACTGGCTAAGCGGCAGTTCTGCAGAAAAGGACCTGGGGATTACAGTGGACAAGAAGCTGGATATGAGTCAGCAGCGTGCCCTTGTTGTCAAGCAGGCTAACTGCATATTGAGCTGCATTAGTAGGAGCATTGCCAGCAGATCAAGGGAAGTGATTATTCCCCTCTATTCGGCTCTGGTGAGGCCACACCTGAAGTATTGCATCCAGTTTTGGGCCCCCCACTACAGAAGGGATGTGGACAAATTGGAGAGAGTCCAGCAGAGGGCAACAAAAATTATTAGGGGGCTGGGGCACATGATGAGGCGAGGCTGAGGGAACTGGGATTATTTAGTCTGCAGAAGAGAAGAATGAGGGGGCATTTGATAGCTACTTTCAACTACCTGAAGGGGGGTTCCAAAGAGGATGGATCTAGACTGTTTTCAGTGGTAGCAGATGACAAAACAAGGAGTAATGGTCTCAAGTTGCAGTATGGGAGGTTCAGATTGGATATTAGGAAAAAGTTTTTCACTAGGAGGGTGGTGAAGCACTGGAATGGGTTACCTAGGGAGGTGGTGGAATCTCCTTCCTTTTAGGTTTTTAAGGTCAGGCTTGACAAAGCCCTGGCTGGGATGATTTAGTTGGGGATTGGTCCTGCTTTGAGCAGGGGGTTGGACTAGATAACCTCCTGAGGTCCTTTCCACCCTAATATTCTATGATTCTGATTCTAAAGAGTACTGCAGAAAAAGATCTAGGGGGTTATAGCGGATCATAAACTAAACATGAGTCGTCAATGTAATGCTATTGCAAAAAAAGCAATCATCATCCTGGAATATATTATCAGGAATGTTATAAGCAAGACTTAAGAAATTATTCTTCCACTCGACTCAGCATTGAGAAGTCCTCAGCTCCATGATTCATGGAGTGCTGTGTCCAGTTCTGGGAACCACGCTTTGAGAAAGATGTGGACAAATTAGAGAAAATTTAGAGGAGAGCAACAAAAAGGGTCTAGAGAACAGGACCTACAAGAAAAGATTGAAAAAATTGGGCTTGTTTAGTCTGGAGAAGAGAAGACTGAGGGCGGACATGATAACAGTCTTCAAATATGTATATACAAATATTATAAAGAGGAGGGTGATAAATTGTTCTCCTTAACCTCTGAGGATTGGACAAGAAGCAACGGGCTTAAATTGCAGCCTGGACGGTTTAGGTTCAACATTGAAAAGCTTCCTAACAGTCAGGGTAGTTAAGCACTGGAACAAACTGCCTAGGAAGGTTGTGGGTCTCCGTCATTGGAGGTTTTTAAGATGAGGTTAGAAAAACATCTGTCAGGGATGGTCTAGATCAGTGGTTCTCAAACTTTTTCTGTTCAGGACCCATTTGTAAATTTCAGTGTCCTGTCAAGACCCAGTAAATTGGTTTAGTACAAATTAATATCTGTCTTACTGATTACACATGAACGCAATAAGTACTAAGTACACGGTACCACAGCAGCAGCTCTTGTCCCCCCAAAACGGACTGGGCTCTGAGACTGCAGCACTTCTCAGGTTTGCCTTGACTGGGCCAAACTTGTGTGAGTGGCATTGCAACTTGAGACATAGAGTCACAGCACCATTCAGTCAGATTTGGTCCAGCCAGCACCCCCATATTGTCAAGACCGAGCGGCTGGTGGGCCAAAGCTGAGCAGTGCTGCCACCCCATGTACCAGGTTGCAACATCTAGAGCAGGAAGCCAAACCCAGCTAGCTCCATAGGACTGAAGTCCCAAGAGTCACCGCTGTACGATGAGTGTGGCTGTCTTTGCAACATACCCTCTTCCCACAGGCCTCCATGAGACCCTTTGTCATATTCTAGCGACCCACAGGGTGAGACGCCCTGGTCTAGATAATACATAGTCCTGCCTCAGCGCAGGGGACTGGATTAGCTGACCTCTTGAGGTCCTTTCAGCCCTACTTGTCTATAATTCTATGTTTAGAACCCTAGACTGGCAGAGGTGTCTTTCAGCTCAAGTTGACAAAGGTCCATGTGAGATACTTCAGAAGGTGTAAATCCTCCACACTGGACAGTTATAGTCTATCTTGCCCATAGGAGTTGTTGGTTTCTGACCCCAGTAGCTAGTGGTCAGCTCATGCTCTGAAGCATGAGAGTTGATTTCTATTTTGCATTTTTATCCTAGCTAAAATATCTGTGGCTGTTCTTATTCCTATCTCTGTCTATTATTCCCTTATTGTGGGACGTTGGTTTACTGGAGGGTGGGACTGTCCTTTTACTCTGGTTTGAAGGGATAAGCCAATCCCTTTGTTTGTATTTAATGTTAAAGCCCCATTCTTACTTTCCAGCTCTTGGGAGAGTTTCCCGGGCAGGGCCAGGTGTGGTTGTGCAGACGGATCAATGCCAGGTGTCAGGGTAAGACCTTCCTCCCCAGGTTAAACTGATGGCAGTGTTTCTTCTCCCCTCGCGCAAGGGTGGGTGTGGGGCATGACACAGTGGCAAATCCACATGGTGCTACACCAGGACAATCCCATTACAAAGAGGCTCACGCTGGAATCAGGTGATGCCCAACAGCACCCAGTCATGCCTCTGTCTTGGATGTACCAAGGTGTAAATCAGGGCTCAGACTGGGGGGGGGGGGGGGGAAATGGTGGTACTTTCCTAAGCTCCACCCACAAAATAAGTTCTGCCTTATGTGAGTCACCGCAATGAGACTCTGCTCACAGCAGATTGTGCAGATGTTCAGAACATGAATGTGCCTAGTCTCTAGGGTCAACTGGCCTCCTGGAACTTAGTTCCCCATCCCTGGGGACTGGATATGCCTTGGGCTTGTCTCCTTCTTGATTGGGGGCAAAAAAAATAAGTAGTGGTATCTCCCACCCACTTGTGGCACCAAAATGAGACATCACTCACAATAACTTGTGCAGCTCCATGACCCTCCCTCTCCTTCCTCACTTGAGCAATGAAATATCATCACTGGGCATGTGAATCAACCCCTCAATGGGATGAATGGGGTGGTTCACATCTCTCAGAGCTATTGTCCCAGGCTCTCTGCATACTCAAGTAGACTTCTTAGGACCAATTCAGATTTGTGAGGTTTTCATAGTGACCGTAATAGCCAGAAACTTACTTTCTTTTGTAATTGAAGGATGAGGTTCCAATACAGGTGCATACTGGCTGTTTCCAGCCCTAGTTAAATTAGTTAGAAAGGTAACTACCTATCTAATAGGTTAGAATCCCTTTGATAACAGATATCAGAGTATATGGGGTGGGAGAGTTGTGCTATATACCAGATGAATAGGGCCCTACCAAATTTACAGCCATGAAAAATGCATCACAGACTGTGAAATCTGGTCTCCCCCCCGTGAAATCAGGTCTTTTGTGTGCTTTTGCTCTACACTATGCAGATTTCACGAGGGAGACCAGCATTTCTCAAATTGGGGATCTTGACCCAAAAGGGAGTTGCAGGGGGGTTGCAAGGTTATTTCTGCACTGCCTTCAGGGCTGGGCAGCCCAAGAGCGTCGGCTCCTGACTGAGGGCCCAGTTCTGCAGGCAGCAGCGCAGAAGTAAGGGTGGCAATACCATACCATGCCATTCTTACTTCTGCGCTGCTGCTGGCGGTGGCTTTGCCTTCAAAGCTGGGCTCCCGGCCAGCAGCCACCACTCTCCAGCTGCCCAGTTCTGAAGGCAGAACTGCCGCCTGCAGCAGGAAGCTTAGCAGTACCACAACCCCCCCCCCCCCCCAATAACCTTGCGACCCTCCCCTCAACTCCTTTTTGTGTCAGGACCCTTACAATTACAACACTGTGAAATTTCAGATTTAAATAGCTGAAATCATGAAATTTACGATGTTTCAAATCCTTGACCATGAAATTTGACCAAAATGGACCACAAATTCGGTAGGGCCCTACAGATGAGTCAACAGGTTCTTGTATCCTGACTATTTCTTTCTATCAGTTTGCCTCAGGGACTGGCAATGAGATTGACAATAAATCACTAAAATCTAGCCCAGGTTGGTACTGATTACAATATGTCATTGTCTGATGGCTCCTTAGTGGCCTGTGTGAAGTGCATTTTATGGGTCTCACCACTCACCAGATCCTAGTAAGGCCAGATCTACTCTTAGAAATGTGGCTGGCATAGCTGGGGCAGTCCAAGGGGTGAGTCTGAGCTTATATAGCGACCTCGGGAAAAGCTCTGGAGTAGCTGTTATACTCGTATAAAATGGCTTATACCTATTAGGCTTAGTTTGTCACCCTGAACCAGATGAAACTCTCTAGCCTTAGTGCTGTTATACTGGCATATCTGTGTCCACACTGGGGGTAGGCAGTTCATCTGTAACTATGCTGACAGAGCAGCAAAATCTTTCAGTGTAAACAAGGTCAAAGACAAGTATCAACAGGCTGCTTGGCACGCTTCGGACCCTTTGCCAGCAGTCTCAGCAGAGAGGTCAAGGCTCTTCCCAGGAACAGAGAAATTGATGCCTTGGTGAATTGACCTCCCCCCACGGAAAGCTTTAATGCCTGCTGCTCTGCAGTGCCAGGAGAATAGAAAGACCTGGCCACTCGACCTGGGCTGTATCTGTGCAGCACGACCAGGGCGCTCTCCCTGGGGCACTGAGCAATGAAATGTGACTTTTCCCTGTTACCCAGTCTCCTGTGCAGTGCTGCCAGCCCCTCCCCGCAGCTCCCCCAGAGTGGGGCTGTACTGGCTGGTGACACAATGTCCAGAACCTAGGGCTCTCAAGCACCTAGTTCTTTCTGGCCCTGCCCTGGCTGCCTTTGTTAGACTGAGCGCACAGCAGCAGCACTGCTGCTACACCGGCCAGCATGGATCAGTACAAAGATCCCCTGCCACAGCATGGGCACTTTCAAAGTCCCTGTCCTGGCTACAGCTGACCTGTCAGAGCTACAGCTTTCAGGGGGCTGCTTCGTCTCCAGACCCTGGAATGGGATGGGGTGAAGAGGGTGGGGCGGGCCAATCTGATCAGAAATACAAAGGCAAGGCACACACACTCGCTGTGCCCCTTCCCTGTCCTCCCGATGAATAGAGGCCCTGAGGGCAGAGCTGAACCACTGGCATGCGTCTGGAATTCTCCCCATTCCAGAGCTGGTCAAGGGGCTGGTGGGCGGGCTGCTCATTGCCATGGAGACTTGGACCCTTAATGTGGTGGGAGGAGCTCGTGGCTCTCTCAGACCTGCTTTGCTGAAGGCCAGAGCTTGTCAGGGGCCTGTATCACAGTCCCCAAACAAGGAGGCACTAAGCCAGCAGCTGGGAGTCTGATGAACTGAGGCAGTGGCTGGGAGCTAGACAGATGTAGGACCTGGCCTAATGTAGGACCCTAGACTGGCAGAGGCATCTTTCAGCTCAAGTCTCTGACAAGGGCCCATGTAAGGTCCTTCAGAAGAAGGTGTAAATCCTCCACACTGGACAGTTATAGTCTATCCTGCCCATGGGAGATGTTTGTTCCTGACCCCAGAAGGTAGTGGTTTGCTCATGCCCTGAAGCATGAGAGTTGATTTCTCTTCCACATTTTTATCCTAGCTAAAATAGCTGTGGATTTTCTGATTCTTATCAGTCTCTCATTCTCTTTGGAACCCTGCTAAGCTCATGACCTTCATGATATCCTGTGGCTGGGAGGTCCTCTGGTTAGCTATGCTTAGGGTTACCATTCGTCCGGATTCCCCTGGACATGTCCGGCTTTTTAAGCTAAAAATAGCGTCCGGGGGGAATTTGTAAATGTCCGAACTTCCCCCCCATGCAGAGCACGCGCGGCTAACAGTGCTGCCGGCCGGACGGTGCCACTTACATGGGGCTCCGACACTCAGCCAGAGAGGGCTCCTCCTCCTCCACCCCGCAGCAGAAATCACTCCCTCCCTCCCTGCATCGCAGATCGGCTCCGGCAGTCTGGAGCTCCTCCCCCGCTGCTGCCCAGTGGCTCAGGCAGTTCCTGAGCAAGTTCACCAGACATTAGGTGAAGAAAGGCCAACAACAAGGGGGCCAGGGGGTCGGAGAAGGGGCAGGGAGGTTCTGGAGGGGGCAGTCAAGAGATGGGGGGGTCGGGAGTTCGGGGGGGGCTTTCTGGGGGTGTGGATAAGGTTTTGGGCAGTCAGGGTACAGGTAGGGGGTAGGGTCCTGGGGGACATTTGGGGGGGGTCTTAGGAGGGGGCAGTTAGGGGACAAGGAGCAGGGAGGCTTAGGTAGGGGGTGGGGTTCTGGAGGGCAGTTAGGAGCAGGGGTCCCAGGAGGGGGCAGTCAGGGGACAAGAGGGGGGTTGGGAGTTCTGGGGGGGAGCTGTCAGGGGGCAGGGGTGGGGAGAGGGATCGGAGCAGTCAATGGGACAGGGAGCAGAGGGGTTTAGATGGGTTGGGAGTTCTGGGGGGGCTGTCAGGAGGCAGGAGTGGGGAGAGGGATCGGAGCAGTCAGGGGACAGGGAGCAGAGGGGTTTAGATGGGTCGGGAGTTCTGGGGGGCTGTCAGGGGGTGGGGAGTGGTTGGATGGGGCGTGGGACTCCCAGGGGTCTGTCTGGGGGTGGGGGTGTGGATAAGGGTTGGGGCAGTCAGGGTACAGGTAGGGGGTAGAGTCCTAGGGGCCAGTTAGGATGGGGGGAGGGTCTCAGGAGGGGGCAGTCAGGGGACGAGAGGCAGGGAGGCTTAGGTAGGGGGTGGAGTCCTGGGGAGCAGTTAGGGGCAGGGGTCCCAGGAGGGGGCAGTCAGGGGACAAGGAGCAGGGGGAGGGTTGGGGGTTCTGAGGGGGGGAAGTGGAAGGGGCAGGGGCGGGGCTAGGGCAGGATGGGGCGGGGCTAGGGCAGGACGGGAGGGGCTCCTCCCGTCCTCTTTTTTGCTTGCTGGATTATGGTAACCCTAGCTATGCTTTGAGTATAAAGTAAGGAAGCATGATCCCTCAGGGTGCAGAGAGAGAGAGAGAGCCTTGCTATGCCCCAGGATTCTGGTAGTCTATGGAGAAGACAGTGCTACTAGTGATGGGGCAAATCCATACCCTGGAGCCAAACACTGGGGAAGCCTAAATCCAGATTCAAACCCAGTATAAATGACACTGTGCAATTGGCCTGAGCTGCTGAATTCAGATCTGCTTCATGGCCTATTCAGGAATTTACCAACAGATTGTCCTGATGCATTCAGCTGTCTGGGGCTCACGAGCCATTTGAGTTCAAGCACCAGGTACATGCTGCTGACTGATTCTGTTCTGATCTAACCTGGGGCAACCTTTGGGGGCTCACCCTGTTAAGTGGGACACCCCAACACAGGGGAGTTCTTCCAGACACAAGGGCTGGGTTCACACTTGCAAAAATGAGAACCATATTTCAGGCAGTGTCTGCTGTAATGTATGTGCAGTCTCTGGACACTACAGCTTCTATCATTGCTGTACTGATGGAAAATTACAGGTCCCTTTTTGCCAGTGTAGACTAGGCCAAGGTGTGACACAAGGCATGGAATATGCCTTGTGACTCATGCAGCTCGAGGTGTGGAAGGAGTACAAAGGCCACGGTCAGCAGTGCACAGCACAGGGCGAGGGGTGAGCAAGGACCAGGAGGTGCAGTGTGAGGTGTCAGGCATGCATGGGGCTGCACCAGCCATGCAAGATGGCAAGTGAGAGGTGCAATATGGAGGGTAAGGTGCAGTGAGAGGGGATGAGAAAGACATATGAAGGCACAGGGCTCATTGCCCAGCAAGCAAATGCTGGCTTCGCCTGAGCGGGACCTCAAGAGCTGCCTCAGGCAGGGCACAACAAGCCCTGGGGAGCAAAGCGCTGCTGTATCATCCCCTTTAAAAGCAGCAGTCTGATTTGCAGGCAGATGGGAGGGAGCCAGGGTTGGGGCTGGCTGAACAATGGCCCCTATTCTGTGCCTGGGGTGATGTGTTAGGCGGTCCCGGCAGATGGGAGCAGGGTTCCGTTGCTGCCACGAGTCGAAAGAGCATTTCAGATCCGCTAATGCTGCCTGCTGGGGACAAAGAAGCCTGCAGGCCACCTCGGTCCCCAGCTCCCCATCAGGAGCTGCCAGCAAAGGCCCGGTTTGTTTCCTCCGAACAAAACACTGCTTCATTACCCAGGCCAAGCCTTACCCCTCCTCCCCACACAAGTCTGCAGGTAGGGGCTGGATCCAGGCATGAATAGGTGCCATGGGAATCAGAGACAGGCCTGGCAGAGGCATCTTTCAGAGCAGCGACTGGGCCTCAGGTGGGGAATCTCTAGCGGCTGGGCCAGAACTCCCCTCCCCAGGCTAACAGTGCCAGTCTGTGAGTGGGTGGGTGGTGGATGCAGCATCCCTCACCATACAAAAGAGACAGGCCTTGATTGTAGTGACTAAAAGGGGATTCTGTACTGAGGCTGCTAGACACAGACAGACCCTGTGGTCCCCTTTGGCTGTGTATCTGCCATCCTGAGCCGCGTAGTTTCACCACACAGGGTCTTCCTACATCCTAGCCTGGCCGCAGTGGTCGTGGAAGGGACTGCTGATAGTGGAAATAAGGGGTGATATGAGATGATCAGCGATGGAGGTTCAGCAGCTATATGAAGCCACCAGAGGAACTGATTAAACACTAGGGGCTGAAATGCCAGCCATACACAGGTGGCACCCAGCTCTATGTGTCCCCTCTGGCAGATGTGACCAGCTCCCTCTCCCTGCTGTCCTGGTGCCTGGCTGGGACCAGCCCCTGAACAAAGAGCAGCTGGTGAATGCCGCACCCAGGTGAGACGGAGGCGATGCTGCTATGAAGAGGGAAGCGCCATGAATATCTCTCCTCTTCCATAACTTCCCCCATGATCGAGGGCACCTGCCCCTCGGGGATACTGGCTGCCCAAATAGCCCAGGCAGCACAAACTGCCCCCCTCTGACTGTGGCTAGCTAGACGATCGTACCCTGTCCTGTCTGACACAGATCTGGCCACGGTGAGGACATTTGGGACCTCCCGGCTCCATTAGTGCGGCTCAGCTGCCAGGATGGAGGTGCACGCCCTGGGAATACGCCAACTGGTGCCATGCACAGCAGCCTGTCTGCTTAGCAGCATGCCTGTGCCCTGAGCACATCACCCCAGTGCTGCACCCCATTGAATAGAGTCCAGCACAAGATCCTGCTGTCCCAGCCCTCCAAGGAACAGGCCCTGCTGCCTGAGAGATGCCTCTCCCTCCGTGAGCACAATGTCCCATGACAACTATGTTCCTCCGGGGCCCTGACACTGTCTCCAACGGGGGGAGGTTCGTGAGTGCAGGAGTCAGAACTCTCATGGGAGCAGGGCTTAGACTGTGGAACTCCCTGCCACATGAGAGACGAGACCATGGGCCTCAGAGGGATCAGAACTCAATGCAAAACTCATCTCTTCAGCTTAGCTTCCCCTCAAGAGCTCTCCACATGCAGGCTTTGTCTTCACTGCCAAAGAATGTGTGTTTTTACACTGATAATGGACACAGGAGGATAGGTGAGGTCAACCATGGGCAGGGGAATATTGTTGACCCGTGGTAGAACTCCACTAGGACTTGACAGTGGGCTGGCTAACGTGCAGTCATGATCCCCCTCTAAAAAAATCCATCTGTTTTGCAGAGAAGACAATAGCCACAGGCAAGATAAGCCATAGCCAACCTCACCCACTTAAACACACCAGAAAAAATGCCATGGCCTTTCAATGAAGAGAGGGCAAGAGAGTTTGTATGATTGTAATTGGACTTTAACAATTTGGCAAGGACACAGCTACTCCCTGATGATGAGAGGGAGAGAAAGGTTGGCTGGGGAATCAGTCAGATGTGACTAAGCAGGCCAGGCGTGGGCTGTAGATGTCAGCTTCTGGCTTGCAATCAGAGTAGAGCTGAGCACAGACTGACTCTCTGAGACAAGCCTCAGCCACAGAGTTCAGATCCAGATCTCAGCTCCCCCAAAGGTCAAAGCAGCAAGGTTGCCCCCTGCCCTTTTTCAGAGCCCCCGTGGAGTGGAGCTAAGCCTCTGGGGAAAGGCTGGTCCCTCCCAGTCTGCAAAGCAGTGTGCTGGAGGAGGTGCTTGGAGCAGTGCCAGCCAACAGGGGTTTCCAGCTCTCATGCTGAGCCAGTTCCAAAGGCCACTGTAGTCTATGGAAAGATTCCCACAGATTTCATAGAATCATAGAATATCAGGGTTGGAAGGGACCTCAGGAGGTATCTAGTCCAACCCCCTGCTCAAAGCAGGACCAACACCAACTAAATCATCCCAGCCAGGGCTTTGTCAAGCCTGGCCTTAAAAACCTTTCAATTGGCTTCCAACCAGGCCCACTGTGAGCAACCTCCTGAGTGGTATGAAGCCATTTCCCAGCCCCAGCACATGGGAGACCATTCCTGGCCAACAAGCAGCCAGAGTGGGGCTTGCTGTCTACCTCTCCCACAGCCCTGGGGGGAGGAACTGGCCCTGCTGTATTGAACCTCTCCCTGTGTTTACTGAGAAATCTCAGCCAATCTTGAAACCCCACCCCTGCTGGCAGCTGCCAGGTGAGCCAAGAACCCGTCAGCTTCCTAGCCTGTCAAACTTGCCTGCCTGGAGCTGGGTTATGGGTAGGGCCCTCTCCACTAGCCACCAATGGAAACCTGTCCTGTGGTCAAGTGGCACCTGGCCCAAAAGCCAGTGGCTTCACAAGTGAACACCAGTGCCTGCCACAAGCTCCCAGCTCTGGCTGTTTTATATGCATGCTCTGGGCCCTGGACTCCTGCCATGGTTGGTAGGGCTGGATTTTGCTGTGCCTAGCAGGAGAAATGGGGAAGGAGTGCATGGTCTCCAGTGACAATGTCTTTGTTGATGTCAATGCTGCAGATGGATACAAATGGTTCTGTTGTTCTCAGCCCTGGAAGGGAGGGTTGTGAATGAGCTCTCTGTGCTGCTTGAAGTGGGAGGAGAGACGAGCCAGGGAGCCAGCTAGGGTGGTGGTGAGAGCTCACTCTCCGGACATTCTCCCTCCAGGAGATGGTGGGAGGGTCCAGCCCCAGCTCCACTCCTGGGAGGAGAGACTGAGATCCTGGAGATAGTAGGCACCACTGGGAAGAAACTGTTTGCCCTGAGGCTCCAGAGTTCCAAGCTGATGGCATGGCCCTGGCACCATGGAGATGGCATAGGGAAGGTGGCCACAACTTCTAGGGAGGGGCGAGCTGTCTTGTAAGAGCTGGCACTGGGATAGCTGCCCAGGAAATTCCATGTCGAAGCAACATCCCAGCGCCCTTTGCATGCAGTCTGGTCCCACTGAGCCCTGGAAGAAAAGGGAAGTTTGCAGAGAGGCGCTTAAGCCAAGGCAAAGGTGAGGTTCACAGGGTTTTTTTTTTACCATATATCTACTGCAATGGGGAGTGTGTGTGTGAGAGAGAGAAAGAGAGCATGCAGGGGGAGAGTGTGTGTGAGAGAGCATGTGGGGGGTTGTGTGTTGGGTGTGTGTGTGTGTGAGAGAGAGAGAAAGAGAGCATGCAGGGGGAGAGTGTGTGTGAGAGAGCATGTGGGGGGTTGTGTGTTGGGTGTGTGTGTGTGAGAGAGAGAGAGAGAAAGAGAGCATGCAGGGGGAGAGTGTGTGTGAGAGAGCATGTGGGGGGTTGTGTGTTGGGTGTGTGTGTGAGAGAGGCTGTGCATAGGGGATTGTGTGTGGTGGAAGAATGGAAGGGGGTGAGGGTGTGATAGTGTTTGTCTGTAGTGGGGAAGAGAGAGTGTACAGTTAGAGTGCTGGGTTGTTGTGTGCAGTGGGGTAGCAGAGTCTGTGTGTGCCAGGCCAGTGTGTTTGTAAAGAGTCTGGCTGTCACTGAGAGTGTTTGCGGGTGCAGCAGGGAGCATGGGCTTGGGAGAGGGAGATGTATGGGGAAGAGTAAGAGCCCTCCTTTTCCTCTGGGATGCCTGCTCTGCAGGAGGAGTGCCATTGGGGGCAGGCTTTCGGGGCAGGGAGGGCTGCAGGGGTGGGGGTAATTGTGGGAAACCTGCTGTTTACAGGAAAGTGGGGATAGCTGCGGGGGACATGCTGTCTGGGAGGGGCAGTTGGGGCCATGTTCTCTGCGGGGGCACAGCTGTGTTACTCTCGTTAGGAAGGTGGCATACACGTGGAAAGCCTGGCAGTGACCATGCCCCCTGCTCCCCCTGCTAATGGGGAGCCACAACTAACAGGAGCTGCTCCTTGCAGCCTGCATGCAGGGTGCATTAATTATTAATCCACTAACCTAAGGCAAAGTCAATACTGAGGCTGGGCTAAGAAAGCGATCCCAGGCATATTTGCTTATAAACATCCCAGCTGAAGCCAGGCCTGGGTGGAGGAGAAAGTCCTCTCTAGCATCCTTGGGAGAGGGGAAAATGCCCCCTCCACTCCAATGACAATGGATTGGGGATTAGAGACTTTTCCTGCAGAGCCAGTCACTGGCTGGAGGAGGCAGTTACTTGGTTCACTGCCCGTGTCTCAGGATTTACAGAGCTGGACTCCAGCTAATAGGCTTTCGTGTGTTTCTTTTCACATTTCATTGATATCTCTCTAGCTTGGGTTTAGCCAACATCCTGCAGTGTCCTCAGCCCAGCCTTGGGCCAGTGCATGGGAACCAGGAAGTGAAATTGACAAGAAACAGAACAGGAAACTGACCAGCCTGTTTCACTAGCCCTGCTGAGTAAAAGGCAAAAGGTAAACAAACCGAATGGGCAAGGAAAAGTGAGTTAGATGCTTAAAGTGAGATCCTGCTTTGAATGTGTCTGCAGCAATGACCCTCTCCATGCTCAGCAGACCTGCTACCTGTTTGTGTCCGACTCACTTTTCCTGACCTTAGTGACCAAACAAAAACCCCAATAACGTTTGATGCTCTTAACTCCTGGAAAGTCACACAGCTCTGGGAGAGTGAGCCAGATTGTATTCTGGCTTGTGCATAATTATCATCAATAATAATAATGATGATTAATAAAATATTAATCATAAATATCTACCTCTCATGTAGCATTTGTCATCAACAGAACTCTCAAGTGAGTTTCAATGACAAGGCCAGTTATCTGATCCCAGAACACAATAGTGTCACTGAAGCTGTAATGTGGTCTGCAGAATTTTAATGACCAGCGATGATGCATGGGAAGGAACAAGCTCTCTGATCCCAGGGCTAGCTGTCAAAAACTGAGCACATTTGTTCTGGAGGCACAAGAAACATGAAATCCATTGTACCATTTTTGTAGTCCCTTCTCAGGGAAGAGATGCCTCCTTATAATTGTTTCCCTGTCAATAATCACAGGTGTAATTAATTGCAGAGGGAAGGAGCTTGGCCCAGATACGTGCACCTCTAGTGCTATGCTTGAAGTCATGGCTTTGCTGTACCCTTGGTAAAGAAAGTGGGAAGGAGTGAGTTTTCAATGAAGCCAGTTTGCTGATGTCACAACCCCTTTATGAACTCATCTGAAAGCTATTGACCAGGAGTGACAATGGTCTATGCCCGGTCTGCACACAGACTTGTGCCAATTTCACTATAATGTGCTTTTAAATCAGTTTAGTTAAATCAGTGAAAAACCCTGTGTGGACGCACCTAAATTGATTTAAATGTGGCTTACATAAATTTAGTTTAATTTGGCTTCTAACTGGTTTAAATTGAATTGACAAAAAACACTTTTAAATCAATTCAAGAGTGCACGTGGGTCTTTGCACTACACTAACTTAAGTTGATTTAAAAGCAATTCAGTTAAACCAGTACAACTTTGTGTGTAGACAAGGCCACAGTGAGAATGGCTTGACTGACAGGACCTTTGCACAGCAGGTTCCCTACACGTAGGTAGCGCCCTACCAAATTCATGGTCCATTTTGGTCAATTTCATGGTCCCAGCTTTTTAAAAATCATAAATTTCATGATTTCAGATATTTAAATCTGAGATTTCACAGTATTGTAACTGGGGGTCCTGACCCAAAAGAGGGTTGTGGGAAGGGAGTGCAAAGTTATTGTAGGGGGTTCGCGGTATTGCCACCCTTACTTCTCTGCTGCCTTCAGAGCTAGGCGGCTGGAGAGCGGCGGCTGCTGTCCAGGAGCCCAGCTCTTAAGGCAGCACTACCACCAGCAGCTTTGTAGAAGTAAGGATGGCATGGTGTGGTATTGTCACCCTTACTTCTGCCCTGCTGCCTTCAGAGCTGGGCCCTCAGTCAACAGCTGCCATTCTCCAGCCACCCAGCTTTGAAGGCAGCAGGGCAGAAGTAAGGGTGGCATGGTATGGCATTGCCACACTTACTTCTGCGCTGCTGCTGGCAGTGGCACTGCCTTCAGAGCCAGGCGCCTGGACAGCAGCCGCCGCTCTCCGACTGCCCAGCTCTGAAGGCAGCACAGAAGTAAGGATGGCAATCCCACAATCACCCTACAATAACCTTGCGACCCCCCCCAACCTCTTTTTGGGTCAGGACCCCCAGTTTGAGAAACACTGGTCTCCCCCATGAAATCTGTATAATATAGGGTGAAAGTAAACAAAAGACCAGATTTCACGGCAGAGACCAGATTTTCATGGTCCGTGATGCATTTTTCACAGCTGTGAATTTGTAGGGCCCTACACATAGGGCAGCCTTTTACTGCTAGTAACGGTATTTTGTTTCTATTGTGTAAAAAGAGATTTATTCCTACTTCAAAAAGAACAGGAAAGCTTATGCTCAAATAAATGTTTTAGTCTCTAAGGTGCCACAAGTACTCCTGTTCTTTTTGCTGATACAGACTAACACGGCTGCTAATCTGATTCCTACTTCAGCAGCCAGAGAACCCTGGTTGCCTGTGTGAAGTACCTTCGCCCATATGCTCAAAGGGATTTAGGTGCATTTCAATGGGAACTAGGCACATTGGAGAATATGGGCCCTTCTCCCCACCTCAGCAGCTTCTGCATGGCAAGGGAGACACGTTTACAAACGCTCCCACTATGCGGCTCATTTTTACATGCTGGGCACTTTGTGGGGTAGAACAGATGCTTGAGCCAGCTGGTTTTGTCAGAGAAAATCTCTCTGTTTCCAGATTAGACGGGAATAATAATGCCTTGCATTTCTACGGCACTTTCATACCAAAGCCCTTTGCAAACTAGAGTGTATAAGGAATTCCTGCACTCACCACTGGATGGCGCTAGGTGTGAGTGTGCTGCTGGAGGGGCTGCTGTCTTTGGGATGAGCTGTAAAACCAAAATCTTGACTATTAGTGGGTGTGAAAGATTCCAACTCACTTTTCACACGTATCAGGGTAGTAGCTCTGGTGCTGGCCCATTTCTGGTTATGGTGTCATTGATAATCTCCTATTCTTCACATTTCCCCGTGCATTTTCAGTTGGATGCAGGACTTAATATCCTAAATTGTTGTTTAATGTTTTAGGATTCTGTTAAAGAGCTGCCATGTTCCACCCCAGAGATGGCTGCCTGGCAGTGCGGGGTGAAGTGATTCCTTTTTTGGTCTCCTTTGGGCTAGAAGCTGCTATGAGACCATCGGCCATTATCTTACTATTACTGCCACTCTTGAGAATAGCTACAAAACTGTCCCCCAAAGAGAACCTATTAAACCCCAGTCTCTTCTCTGACAGATGTGTCTGCTGGCCATTTGATAAAATCACCTTGGGGGACTATAGAGGTTGGAGTCAAGAGACATTAGATGCATTTCAGTGGGGCTTAGGGGGCTGCTTGCGTAATGGGACAAACGATAGCCTGACCCTGTTACATTTATGCAGCAATGTGATGTTGCATCTGCATGTTTCAAGGCCACCAGGGGGTCCCCATGTGCTGTCCCCGCCCCGAGTGCCAACTCTGTAGCTCCCATTGGCTGGGAACTGTGGCCAATGGGAGCTGCAGGGGCGGTGCCTGTGGGCAGGGGCAGCACACGGAGACCCCCTGAACCTCCCACCTAGGAGCCGCTACCAGAGAGGTGTGCCAGTCGCTTTCAGGAGCCACCCGAAGTAAGCGCCGCCTGGACGGAACCTGCACCTCCTCCCGCACCCCAACTCCCTGCCCCAGTCCAGAGCCCACACCCTGCACCCAAACTCCCTCCCAGAGTCCACACCTCGAACCCCCTCCTGCACCCAAACTCCCTCCCAGAGCCTGCATCCCACACACACCCTGCACGCCAACCCCCTGCCCCAGCCTGGTGAAAGTGATTGCTGGAGGAGAGCAAACGATGGAGGAAGGGGGGATGGAGTCAGCGGGGGGTGGGAAGAGGTGGGGCAGGGGTGGGGCCTGCTCTTAAAAACCTCCAATGGTGGAGATTCCACAACCTCCCTGGGCAATTTATTCCAGTGCTTAATCACCTTGACAGGAAATTTTTCCTATTGTCCAACTTAAACCTTGTGGGGTTCCATGCGGAGCGCATAAAGCACACGACCAATGTGGTTGCAAGCTGAATCCGAATTCTGTTTATTGCAAGCTTTCTTTTATAGTTTTTCTCAACATTACATAACACAATTAGGCTATAATCACACATCTACGGATTGGACAAGAAGGAGAATCATGTGTTTATCACATGTATAGCCCCACACCGATTGGTTCAACCGTTCCTTACATAAGGCCATGATTTGTTTACCTCATCTTATATAATCCTAGACCACCAGGGGGCCTTACATAAGGCCATGATCATCTTATATAATCCTAGACCACCAGGGGGCCTTACATAAGGCCATGGGCTGTTGCCTGGCAAGTGTCCCATCGTGACCCTTACCTCCTCATGGAACTTTCCATTAGGTTGGCGTAAGGATGATACATTCCCACAAAACCTCCCGGGTATTCCTGGTTCTGCCATCCCAGTGGTATCAGCCGTTTCAGTCAGTGCCTAGATAGATCCCCTCCTAACCTGGAGGTGTCAGGGTTGGAAACAAAGACTGGTGTTTGATGATGATGCCTCTGGTTGCGGATGGGGTGGCTCTTTGTCATAAGCCCAGGAGGAGACTATCTTTCCTGCGTCAGGCCTGGGGTCATGGCCACTGGGCCAGAGGAAGAGAAGTTGTGCTGGGAGCTGAGGTGCCACGTCCCTCTTGAATGACTCGGAGGAAGTGAGGCATTAGAAAGATGATAGCTGCTGCTGCCAGGCTGGTGGGAAGGGGATCAGCTTTCTGATCCTTGTGCTCAGGTACGAAGGCTGCCAGGGATACACCGGTGAAGGGTAGAAAGGACAGCAGCAGAGAGGCAGTTTGTGAGAGCATCCCCCCACTGCCCCCGGGAGGTCTGCCTATCACTAGACGATGCCAATAGCCAAAAGGCTGGCACCCTCCTGCCCCCACGCAGCTTCAGATCCAGAACTCTTCCTGTGGGCCAGTCTTAGTGGAAGGGAAGCAGCTAGCTCTGCCCGAGACACTAGGCTGCAGTGTTAGGTGTCAGGGATAAGGGAATCCTGTTACCGGCTGCTGCCCTCAACCTTGGGATCCATTTACAGGTTCTATTCATTATTCAGTGAGATGGGAATCTCAGAGGCAACCACTCAGCACTGAGCGCTTAGCCCACTCCCCTTCCTCAAGAGAGAGAACGGACAAGAGAGGAATCCCCACTGATTCAGAGAGGGCACTATTGGGGGGAAGTTCACACAGATGGAGGAAATTACAGATTCCAAGGCCAGAAGGGACCACTGTGATCATCTAGTCTGACCTCCTGTATCGTACAGGCCAGAGACCAACCCCCAAATAATTCCTAGAGCAGAGCGTTTGAAAAAACTTCCAATCCTGATTTAAAAATGGGGAGTGATGGAGACTCTAGCATGGGGGGAGGGATAACTCAGTGGTTTGAGCATTGGTCTGCTAAATTCATGGTTGTGAGTTCAATCCTTGAAGGGGCCCTTTAGGGATCTGGGGCAAAAATCTGTCTGGGGATTGGTCCTGCTTTGAGCAGGGGGTTGGACTAGATAACCTCCTGAGGTCCCTTCCAATTCTGTGATTCATTTTTTCTTTTTGGGGGGAAGGGATAGCTCAGTGGTTTGAGCATTGGCCTGCTAAACCCAGGATTGTGAGTTCAATCCTTGAGGGGGCCATGTAGGATCTGGGGCAAAAATCAGTACTTGGTCCTGCTAGTGAAGGCAGGGGGCTGGACTTGATGACCTTCCAGGGTCCCTTCCAGTTCTATGAGATAGATAGATACAGACCAGTGCTACCATTAAGGCAAACTAGGCAGTTGCCTAGGGTGCTAAGATTTGGGGGCACCAAAAAGCAGTGCCCCCAATTTTTTTTTACAGCGTTCCTCGCCGAGCGCGCGGTCGCTGCTCCACTTATCCCACCTCCCAGGCTTGCAGTGCCAATCAGCTGTTTGGCGCTGCAAGCCTGGGAGGAGAATTAGAGCAGGGAGGGCGTGTTCGGGGAGGAGGCGGAGCAGAGGTGAGCTGGGGTGGGAAGGTGCCACACGGCTCTCTGGGCCAAGGGGGTGGGGTGCTGCTGTGGGGGTGCCTCAGGGTGGGGGGGGAGCTGCCACAGGGCTCCCCACCCCGCTCACCTCTGCTACGCCCCCTCCCCAAGCACGCCGTCATTGCTCCACTTCTCCCACCTCCCAGGCTTGCGGCGCCAATCAGCTGTCTGGCGCCACAAGCCTGGGAGGGGAGGAGAATTAGAGCAGGGGCGGCATGCTCGGGGAGGAGGCGGAGCAGAGGTGAGCTGGGGTGGGGAGCTGCCGCACGGCTCCCCGGGGGGGGAGCTGTCATGGGGGGAGCACCTCAGGGCGGGGGGGGGAGCTGCTGCGCAGGGGGCGCCTCAGGGCAGAGTGGGGGCGGGGAGCTGCCGCAGGGCTCGGGGGGTCGCAAGGTGGAAGTTTCGCCTAGGGCATGAAACTTCCTTGCACCGGCCCTGGATAGATAGGACTCTGGGTAAATTGTTCTCACTGTTAAGAATGTACACCTCTCCTGTCTAATACTTTTCAAGGTGACAGAGTGACAGGGAGGGCAGAGACCCCACAGTGTTATGCTTATAAGAAGCACACAGGATCTTTTCCAGGGAAAAAGGCAATACGCCACATTTATTGAAGATATAACAATTAGCATATTCATTCAATAACATGCACACACACACACAGACAGTCCTGCCAGTCAATGTTATAGTTACCAGTCCAGAGTCTGGATCAATCTAGTGGCCAGGATCACGGGTAGATAGGAACCGGGTTCTGTCGGTCGCAACAGAATGCTCCAGGGAAGGCTTGGCAGGACGAACCCGAAGTTTCATGGCAAGGCACCCTGTTTACATAGTGATTTTCCTTCATTGGGACCAATGAGTCTTGCACCATCATGCTGTAATCAATTGTTGTTTGATGAGTGCTTGTTTTCTTAAATTGTTTTTCTCATCCTTTATCTTGTTCTTTCATTAAGTCTTTCAGGGAGTTATCCCATGCTGGTTTTGATCACAGCTATCTTGTCCCCATTGATAGGTGCCTGTCTCATCTTTAGAGTCATCAATCTGCCCTCCTCTGACATGTCAATAGGGGTGTGTTGCAGCCTCCTGGCACCCTTGCGTTTGTCTCCGGTTCCTCCCTAGAACATCTGGTTTAGTGATGGCCTTCATACTTATCTCTTAACACCCATTCCTCATTCACACACAAAACAGAATTAATGTACACAGAACATTTTGAACAGGAACATCAAATTGCAATGCAGAAGAAAACCAATCATGGCCTTCTTTTACTTATTTTAAAATGCTAAGCCTACAACAAAGTGGTGACCCATAAAAGTCTTTTACTGCCGTGAAATCAGCTCAGCTATAGAATTATACAAAATACAAACATAAAATCCTACTACTACAACAGGCTTGGGCTCTCTCCTCCCCTTTGGTCTACACATGATAATGTTTTTGGAAGTATGAAGAGGCCTCAGTTTCAGATTTTTGCCCTGGGCCGCCCAAAACCTTTGTGGGCCTTGCCTGGAGCCCAGCATTGCTGCAAGCAGCTGTCCCGTCCCCAGGTAGCATGTCTCCTTGTCCTGATACAGAGGACAGCATTGCTGCAATGCAGTCATTCACACGCTACCAGGCAGCTCCAGCCTCAGTCAGTGTCAGACCTTGAACCTGCCCGTCTCCTCTGCTCCTTGGGACTTCCAGAGAACTCATCCCTTGCAGGTTACGGCTGACGGTTTGCAGGTGCTGTACCCTTTTAACTTCCCTCTTGTCCCTGCTGGCTGGCTTGGGGCTTCCTAGACAAGCTGAGGGGGTCAGGCAGGAGGGGCTGTGCTTCCCAGGAAAGGTTGTGTGCACCCTGTGCATAGGGTGGGGTGGGGTAGTAAGAATGAGTGGTTTTCCTCTGGATCCAGGATCAGGTGCATCCTGTGTGCCTATGAACTATGGAACTAGAGAGCAGCAGGAGACTGTCCCTGGGGAGGCTGGGCTGCAGGGCTCAAGAAGGGGAGAGCCCTTTCCTTGGAGAGCAGGTGAAAAGTTCACTGCCTCATGAATATCTATAAGGCTGTCCTGGCAGGTGCATGTCTGTGCACTGCTGCCCCCTGTGGGAGTGAATCTTACGTGTGTGTCCTTCTGCTACCAGGTGTGTAGACTTAGGCTATGTTTACACTAGAAACTTCAAAGTGCTCCGGTGGCAGTGTGGTCATCCACCTCCATGAGGGGAATAGCTCCAAGCGCTCGGCGCCTGTCCACACTAGTGCTTTAAAGTGCTCAAACTTGCTGCATGATTTTTCACCCCCCTGAGCCAGCAAGTTAGAGCGCTATAAAATGTAAGCGTAGACAAGCCCTGAGACTAGGTTATGTGTATTTCTGGGCACCTGTGCCCCTGCTTGGATGGTTTGGCTTTCGTGTGTGTGCCTGTGTGCACACAAGTGGCTCCAGGCCCCTGGAAATTAGTCTGAATGATGGATGCAGGTCCCCAAGCACGCTAGGTTTGCACACACCTAAAGAAAGCCACGGTCCTTGCCCTGACGAGCTTACAGTCTAAAGAGAGAGGGAGCTGGACAGGAGGGTAAAGTCAGAAGGCCTGGGACCCGCGTGACCCAGTGACGCACATCCCGTTACACACTTGCCATCTGTGTGGCAATGCTGGTCCCTCTGGGCTCAGATTGGCTGCTGCTGTCTGCCACGTACACTGAGCTGATTGGTGTGAGTGTAGGGTGAGGAGGGGGCTGTCTGGAGACACAGAAGGTCAAATGGTTACAGCAGCTTCTCTGGACTCAATGGGCACAGCATGGGCTTCTTTAGCTAGCAGTGCCCATGCTCTTGTCTAGAGTCACTGGAGCTGGGTGCAGATTACTTTTGCTTTTTGACCTCAAGTTGCTGCCTTTGCCGTCCCTGTTGCCCCTCGGCTGATGCCCTAAGCTAAGCAGTGCTTGGGCAGGAGGCCCCATGCAGCGTGTCCAGTGTGTGGCTGGAAGTGAAGCTGGTGGCGAACTAGGAGGAGGTGCTCCACCTGGAGCTGTGCTGTGCAGTGAGACGTGAAGCCTATGACCTGAGCTGCTTTTGTCCAGCTCTTGTAGGAATGTCATGGGATGCTCAACCTTTGTTTCCACCATCCACGGGGCTGCTACTGTTGCGGGCATAAGAAACAGCCCAGTGCCACCTGGTGGCGAGTCAGTTTCTACCTCTGCCCCCAGGAGAGAGCTTGGCCCCTGTGAGTATCAGCAGCACTTGGTGGCCCTTCCAGTCCTTGGCTTCCCCCAGCTTGAGCTGCTCCCCCCTCCAAGGGGCAGTCCGTCTTTGCAGGCTGTGAACAGCCTTTAAACGCTCTGCAGGGACTCCTAGGGATAACGAGCCATAGTGGTGAAATAACAGCTTCTGTGAGAGGAAAGCAAGAGTAGAGCAGGCGGCCAAGTGCCCCAGAGGGAAAACCACTGTTTAATATAAAGATGACGGCTTAATGTTCTGTACCCCAGCCAGAAGAAAACATGACTGCGTCTAGATCCCACCTGCTGGCCCACAGTGCTGTCCTTTGAAGGCCTGCCATCTCACACAGGGGAACTGACCTTTGCTGTGGCTGAGGGAGCAATCCAGGTCTTAATTATTGTCTACTTTCCACCTATAGTCTAAACCAGACCCGAGGTCTAACAAACACAGCCACCTTTCACCTGCATGGTGTCAAGTATCAGAGGGGTAGCCGTGTTAGTCTGGATCTGTAAAAAGCAACAAAGAGTCCTGTGGCACCTTACAGACATATTGGAGCATAAGCTTTCGTGGGTGAATACCCACTTCGTCAGACGCATGGTGTCACCTTTCACCTGGAATCCATACTCACCCAAACACTCAGCTGGGCCCTTGCTCACGGTCACTGTCTGAAGATCTGTTCAACACCCAGTATGTAAATTGAGACAAAAGGGGTCTGGTTCCAGTCCAGCCAACAGCCCCCCCACAACAAACTAGTGCTCTTGCCACTCCAGCCTCCCTGCTAGGCTACATCCTACTCCTGACTCACTAGGGCACACCCAGAACTCTCTGGCCGTTGGCCCTTATCCCACGGAGCCTGGAAGCCAGACTTTGTGGATCCATGAGCTTCCGTCCCACCCAAGGACTGGATCCCTAGATCATGCCCTAATCCACCCCCCTGGGAACCCCTGGTGTGAATTTGTTCCTGACAGACCATCATGGTTAATGTACAGAAGGCTGTGCTCTGACCGACAGCTGGGCTGGAAGCTGCTCACTCAATCGTCTTTCTCCAGCTATTTCATTAGAGATCAATCTACTTCGCTTAACAGAGAGAGAAGCTTCAGCAGTGCCTTGATCACAGCCTATAAGTAGCTACATGGGGAACAAATATTTAACAATGAGCTCTTCAGTCTAGCACACAAAGGTCTAACATGATCCAACGGCTAGAAGTTGAAGCTAGACACATTCTGACTGAAAATAAGGTGTAAAGATTTAACAGTGAGAGTCATTAACCATGGGAACAATTTACCCAGGGGTGTGGTGATTCTCCATCCCTGGCAATTTTTAAATCAGGATTGGATGTTTTTCTAAAAGCTCTGCCCTAGAAACTCTTATGGGGCAGGTCTCTGCCCTGTGTGAGACAGGAGGTCAGATGATCACGGTGGGCCCTTCTGACCTTGGAATCTAGGACTGTCCCACCATTTCTGTAGCTCAAGCAGCTGCACTTGGCACATACAGGCTTGTTTTTACCATCCCACCACTGTGTGCCTAAGCTACTTTTAATAGCTACCCTGGTCTTCTGGGGTTGAGGTTGCTGGTATTTCTCACCCTTAATGCGCCCGTGTTTTGTCTGGAAATTTCTCTAGGTTTTTTTAAAGTGATTTAGAATTTATCCATGAGAGGAGTCAGTGTGGGGGTCTTTAACCCGTCATTGTCTATGCAGGGCTCTCTAACTCCACCAGGTTCCCAGGGGACACTGAGTAGTGAGCCTGGGGACAGAAGGCCTGTAGCCTCACTTCCCAGGAGGCCTCTTAGAGGTTAGGGGGTCGCTGAAGCAGACTCAAGCCATGCGGGAGTCCAGGGGAGCCTGAGGAAGAGCAGAGAGGAACAGGGTCCGCTGCAGGAGTGCGGGCAGGCCCCATCACCCCTAGCGGCTGAGATGTGCACTTATGAAGCATGCAGCTGCTGTTTCTGACACCCTGCCAGTTGTTTTGTTGTTGTTTGTTTGCAGCTGGTTGGAAAGGATGTCACCATCCAAGCAGCCAGGAGAAAGCAGGACCTGATGAGAGAGGTGACATGGTGAGATCAATTAGCCATGTGTCCTTCGCAGCAGAGGACATTTTGGCAACAGGCCAAAGATGCGAGGGTTCCCACAGGAAAGAATTTAAATGTGTGCTTGAAAAACTGCTTGCTCCTTCATCCCATTCTTGAGTTTTTCAGGGGACTCCTTTGAGCCCAGAATGCTAGGAGGTGGTATGTGATTTGGAGCAGTGGTTCTCAACTTTTCCAGATGACTGTCCCCCTTTCAGGAGTCTGATTTGTCTTGTGTACCCCCAAGTTTCACCTCACTTACAAACTATTTGCTTACAAAATCAGACATAAAAATACAGAAGGGTCACAGCCACACTATTACTGAAAAATTGCTTGCTTTCTTATTTTGTCTGTATGCTAGTGCTTTTTCTGTAGCCTGTTGTAAAACTAGGTAAATATTTAGATCAGTTAATGTCCCTTGGAATCTATGAATTTATGAATTTTGTTAGAAAAATAATTTAAAAATAGAGCTGGTCGAGAATTTTTGGATGAACCATTTTTTCATCAGAAAATGCTGATTCGTCAAACCTGAAAACCTTTGTGGGAAAAGGTCAGTTCTGACAAATGTCTTATTTTGAACATTTTTTTGAAAAAATGGTTTTGAAATTGTCAGAATGAAAAATTCATCTTTTTCGGTTTGGAACAATGTTCTGATTCTAAATGTCAGCTAAGTAGAGTAAAAATGATAAAAATAAAAAGGTCAAAATTGAAATGAAACACTTTGAAATTATTGAAACAAAACATTTGGATTGACTCAGATTGTTGGTTTTGCAAAAAATTTCGATATTGTAACTTTTCATCCTGATTTGGGAGAGGACATTTTTTTAAAATCTCAACATTTTTCCCAGGACAGGAAAACGCTTTCCCTCCCAGCTCTATTTAAAAATGACAATAGCCATCCTCAATTTGGCAGCTTGGTTGGAATGTTCTTTATCCCTGTTTGATGTTCTTCCTTTGTCCCTGAGGGCTTGTCTACACTACCACTTAAGTCGAAGTAACTTATGTAGCTCAAGGGTGTGAAAAGGCCACCCCCCTGAATGACTCAAGTTACATCGATCTAAGCGCTGTCCGTACCAGTGCTAAGTTGGCGGTAGACGCTCTCCCACCAACACAGCTTCTGCCTCTCGTTGAGGTGGAGTAATTATGCTGACGGGAGAGCATTCTCCCATCGGCATAGTGCATCTTCACCAAATGCACTACATCAGTACAAGTGTAGTGTAGACTAGCTCAGTGGCTCTCAACCCTTCCAGACTATTGTACCCCTTTCAGAAGTCTGATTTGTCTTGCCTACCCCCAAGTTTCACCTCACTTAAAAAACTACTTGCTTACAAAATCAGACCTAAAAATACAAAAGTGTCACAGCACACTATTACTGAAAAATTGCTTGCTTTCTTATTTTTACCATATAATTATAAAATAAATCAATTGGGAATATAAATATTGTACTTACATTTCAGAGTGTAGTACATAGAGCAGTATAAACAAGTCATTGTATGAAATTTTAGTTTGTACTGACTTCGCTAGTGCTTTTTAAGTAAAACTAGGCAAATATCTAGATGAGCTGATGTACCCCCTGGAAGACCTCTGCGTACCCCTAGGGGTACATGTAACCTTGGTTGAGAACCACTGCACACTAGCCCTCAGATTTGTATACACGGAGCAGAGTCTGGTAGCATGTCTGTGGAACAAGCTAGTACCATAGGACGGGGTGGCCAACCTGTGGCTCCGGAGCCACATGTGGCTCTTCAGCTGTTAACATGCGGCTTCTTGTATAGGCACCGACTCCAGGGCTGGAGCTACAGGCGCCAGCTTTCCAATGTGCCAGGGGGTGCTCACTGCTCAACCCGTGGCTCTGCCACAGGCCCAGCCCCCACTCCACTCCTTCCCACCCCCTCCCCGGAGCCTGACATGCCCTCACTCCTCTCCCTTCCCCCCAGAGCCTCCTGCACACCATGAAACAGCTGATCGGGAGGGAGGGGGAGGTGCTGATCGGTGGGGCTGCTGGTGGGCGGGAGGCTCTGGGAGTGGACGGGGGGGTGTTGATGGGGGGGGCTGCTAACGTATTCCTGTGGCTCTTTGGCAATGTACATTGGTAAATTCTGGCTCCTTCTCAGGCTCAGGTTGGCCTGCCCTGCCATAGGAAATAACACTAACCCTCTCTGTCTCTAGGCATTTCTGGTGAACCCATCATCTGGGTATGTCAAGTGGCACTAACTCTACTGGTTGGTTTCCTAGTTGCCACAGATCAATAAATTAACATCTCTGTGTACAGACAGTCCATCCCAAAATGGAGTGATAGATTTTTAAGGCTAGCAGGGACCGTGGTTATCTGGTCTGATCTGTAGTATAACATAGGCAAGAGAATGTACCCATTTCTTCGCATATGCCTTTGTTTCATTTCTTTGTTGCTCCTTTCCACTGCTCCGGCTGCTGCACCAAAACATTAGCATAAACCCACAACTTCTAACCACGCACACATTAACAACACTGGGCCAGATTTTCAGAAGAGCTCAGACTAGCAATAAGGGGCAGTGAGGGTAATTAACCATTGGCTCAGTTCACCAAGGGTTGTGGTGGATTCTCCATCGCATGCAATTTTTAAAGCAAGATTGGCTGTTTTTGTAGAAGCTCTGCTCTAGTTCAGGTAGGATGGATTCAGGGAAGTTCTCTGGCCTGTGTTATGCAGACGCTCACACTAGATGGTCACAGTTGCCCCTGCTGGGGTAATAATCTAGGAATCAGAATTCTTTTCTTCCCTGGGATGTTTGTGTCCTCCACATCTCCTCTCCCTTTCCCGTCTAGGGTGACCAGACAGCAAATGTGAAAAATCAGGATGGGGGTGGGGGGGTAATAGGAGCCTATATAAGAAAAAGACCCAAAAATCGGGACTGTCCCTATAAAATCAGGACATCTGGTCACCCTATTCCTGTCCCTTCTACCTTGGCCATCCTCTCGCTCTCTCTGTCTGTCTCTAGGGATTTACTGAAGGCTTCTCTCTGGTTGTCTGCCTCCCTAACTGCTCCTCTCTCTGGGATTTGCAGGTGACCACAATGCTGCAGAAGAAGAAGCACTGGAGGTCCATGTGCAAGGGGCTTGTTCTGGGAACTGTCCTGACCAGCTTTATGCTACTGCTGTACTCCTACGTGATTCCACCCCTGCAAGTCAGCATGATGGAGTGAGTGAGTCCCTCCTTGCCATGGGGTCTGGGCTTTCTCTAGAACAGCTCCTTTCCGGCCGCTCAGAAATGCTGGCTCCAGGGGTGGGCAAGGGCTGGCTCAGGGGATTGGCAGGTGGGGTACGGAGCCACATTGGGTCAGCTCCAGCCCAGGTGGATTCAATCAAGGAGTGATATGGTACATCGACACTGCAAAGAAACCCCCCCAGCAGTGAGTCTCAGAGCCCACATCCACTGACTCAGGCTCACGCCACAGGGTTAAAAATAGCAGTGCAGATGTTCCCACTGGGGCTGGAGCCGGGCTCTGAGACACACACTCCTGGCCGGGTTTCAGAGCCTGGGCTCCAGTCCGAGCCCTGGCACCTACACAGCTATTGTTAACCTTGTCTCACAAGCCTGAGTTGGCTGCCCTGGGCTCTGAGACTCGCTGCCACTCGTGGGGTTTGTAGTGTAGTCATCCTGAAAGTTGTCGTCTGTGTGAAGTCAACTGGGGGGCTCAGTCCAGTTCTACTGGACAAGGATAAATGTCACAAAACAACACCCCAGCTCTCAGAAGAGAGCCAATGGCTGGAAGAGCTCCCATGGCAAAGTTGAGCCCCCTTGGCTGGAGAAGCTTGCTCAGCTGCCTCTGCCTGTGATGGGCCATTCTGATCTGTGAGCCATTACCCACCTGTGTGCTTTCTCACTTCCATACCTTTGAGAGCTACAGATGCAAAGTGCTGCATTAGAGCTTGGTATTGATGTATAATTATTATCTAAGCATGGTGGACAGTGGTAGATGGACAGTCCTGCCTTGGCCAGGTCCCTTCTAAAGGATAGTTCAATCTCCTGTCTCACTAAATTAACTTGAGGCTGCCGACAAGAGGCCAGTGGGTGCCAGTCATGGTGGAGGCATTTGTGATGGAGATGCGTGTGTTAGAATTGGGCTGAGATGCACCAATCTCAGTCTCATTGCACATGGGAACAGCCACCAGATTGTACACACACCAGTGTAGCGATAGCCCCGTCCATTACAGCCTCCAATCACAATGTCCTCCCCAGTCCCTGGGCTACTCACACTGAGCCTGAGCTATCGCCATCCTAGAAGCCGTTCCCCGGGCAGCTCTCTGCGCTCTGGGCCACATGCTCTATATCGTGAATGGGAAGGGAAAGGACAATTGGCAGTGCAGAAATGGCAGAACGGTGAAAACCTCCAGGCTCCTGCCGATTCACAGGGACAAACTCCTTCTCCTTGGGGTAAATGGAGGGGGCTGTCACAAAGATGGAACAATAAGGGCTGCACTATTGCAGCATTAGAGCCAATATGGGGCCGCGTTGAAGACTAAGGAACATTCCCTCTCCAATGAAAGACAGCCTGGTCCCCACCTCTTAAGCAATACGGGGATAGGGTGAGGTTTAGTCTGACCCTGTGTGTCCCTCCCGACCCCTCCCGGCAGCAGGGATCAGCGGGGCTTGCCCACTTTAAAAAACGACTACTCCAAGGAGAGGTTTCAGAGACTAATAAGTCCACCAGGGACTTTGCTATTGCTAGTGATTTTATGTGGAAAGTGCTCGGATACTACAGTGATGGGCAGCAGGATAAAACTCTTTACATCGGTCAATAGATAGATTCAGAATAAGGAAGATCAGACTTGATGAGCAGGTGTTTGCTGCCACACACAGATTTAACCTGGTGAAGGGGAGAGGAGACAAAATCCAACAGCTTCAGTTATTGCAAGTGTCAAAGGTCCAGTGATCCAGCCAGAAAAGCACCTCAGCAGCGGAGTGAAGGGAAGGGTCTGGATTCCAGTTTGGTGTAAATCTGTAGTAACTCCAGTGAAATCCTCACTGACTTTGCTGTTTACCCTGCTGTTCCTGACAGGTGCTGGCCTCAGGCTGCCGTAATTCTCTGAAAGGACAAACTTGCTTTCAAATCTTGGGGCCAAATTGTGACTTCAGATTGGTGGCAATTGAAGGCAGAGTTTGGTTCACTACATTTGTACTGAAGGATGTTGGCTCCTGGGGATGGGTTGGCTCAGGAGTTGGGAATAGAGTGCGGAGCCTTTCACCCCAGCCATTGTTTCTAGTCAAGCCCAGGACAGCACGGTGGAATGGAAGTTAGGAGCCTAACTCCTTTTCAGCATCCCCCCATAGAGACTAAAGCAGCTCTCATCTGATGGATGTACAGTGGCCAGGGTTACTTACAGTGATGTCAGGCTAGTTCCTGCTGGGCAGGTGTGCACATAACCCCTGCACTCATTGGCCCTCTTGCTGGCAATGATAGCAGAGAGGCTGAGCACTGAATGGGCCATGGACCCAGCCCAGGTACTTCAGGAAGAGACCCTGTCAAAACAACTATACAGAGCCTGGTTTCCTCTCCACCCCACAGCTGGTCCCTCAGTGCGGGCAGTGTGTGCCTGGGAACCTGCCATGTGGCTGTCTGTGCTGTACCCATTCAGGGGATCAAGAGAGGACTCTTGTTCCCAGAGCCCTTGAGCCAGCACCTTTCCCCAAAGCTGAACTCCCTTGGAAAGGAATGGCTCTTTTCTGCAGGGCCCTCATGGCTGGTCTGGTCTGGTCTGAGGGGGGATATGATAGCTGCTTTCAACTACCTGAAAGGGAGTTCCAAAGAGGATGGATCTAGACTGTTCTCAATGGTAGCGGATGACAGAACAAGAAGTAATGGTCTCAAGTTGCAGTGGGGGAGCTTTAGGTTGGATATTAGGAAAAACTTTTTCACTAGGAGAGTGGTGAAGCGCTGGAATGGGTTACCTAGGGAGGTGGTGGAATCTCCTTCCGGCTTGACAAAGCCCTGCCTGGGATGATTTAGTTGGGAATTGGTCCTGCTTTGAGCAGGGGGGTTGGACTAGATGACCTCCTGAGGTCCTTTCCAACCCTGATATTCTATGATTCTATGATCGTGGTGGCTGAGCAAGGCCAGCGCAGAGATCCAACCCTCATGGATGTGCCTGTTCTTTCCTTTCCTTCAGGATTCCTATCCCTTACTCCTGCTCCTCCTATCCTGCCCAGGCCAGGGTGCCAGGTGCAGCAAACAGCACCCACAGTCCCCCGGGGCAAGGATGTCTTCCCAAGCTGGACATCATGTTCATGAAGACACACAAGACAGCCAGCAGCACCATTCTAAACATCCTCTTCCGCTTCGGCGAGAAGCACCGCCTCAAGTTTGCCTTCCCCAATGGCCGCAATGACTTCTATTACCCCTCCTACTTTGAACGCAGCCAGGTCCAGGACTACCAGCCCGGCATGTGCTTCAATATCATTTGCAACCACATGCGCTTCCAGTACCAGGAGGTGCGCAAGCTACTGCCAGCTGATACCATCTTTCTGACAGTGTTGCGGGACCCCGCCTACCTCTTCGAGTCCTCCTTCCACTACTTTGGACGCATCATCCCCCTCACCTGGAAGCTGCAAGGCGAGGACAAGCTGGCAGAATTCCTCCGTGATCCATGGCACTACTATGACCCTAACGGGTTCAACGCTCACTACCTCCAGAACCTGCTCTTCTTTGACCTGGGCTATGACAACAACATGAATGCCAACAGCCCCTTGGTGGACCAGTACATCCAGGAGATCGACCAACATTTCCATCTGGTCATGCTGTTGGAGTACTTTGATGAGTCCCTAGTGCTCCTGAAGGACCTGCTGTGCTGGGAGCTGGAGGACATCCTCTACTTCAAGCTCAACGCCCGCAAGGACTCCACTGTCTCGAAGATGACGGGTGAGCTCTATGAGAAGGCCACCTACTGGAACCTCATTGACGCCAAGCTCTACCGCTACTTCAATGCCACCTTCTGGCGCAAGGTGGAGGCCTATGGGTGGGAGCGAATGGCCAGGGATGTGGCCGAGCTGCACCAGGAGAATGAGAAGATGAAGAGCATCTGCATCGATGGAGGGCACCCTGTGGATGCCAACGCCATCCAGGAGTCCTCCATGCAGCCATGGCAGCCGCTGGGCCAGAAGTCCATCCTGGGTTACAACTTGAAGAAAAAGATCAACAAGAAGCACCGGAAGCTGTGCCGCAAGATGTTGACGCCCGAGATCCAGTACCTGACTGATCTGGGCGTCAACCTCTGGATCACCAAACTCTGGAGCCACGTGCGGGAGTTCTTAAAGTGGTAACATGTGAACTGCAGCTGTCCCCAACTCCCTCCCCTCTGCTGCCCCCATCCCCACCCAAGAGAAGAACCAAGTGATTTCATTTTCATTTCTTCTTTACGTCTGTTGGCTGGATACGGGACATGATGCATCGTCAATGAGCAGAACTGGCTTGAGGCTCCAACAGGGAATAGTAAGTTAGAGACCATGCCTCCCACCCCCTATTCTGGAGATTTGGTTACACAGGAGGGAAGAGGAACCTCTGACACTTGCAGATGGAGATTCACTGGGGTGTGAGTAAGGAAAGGGTCAGTTGGCCACCCCTCCTCCCACTAGCTCCTCAACACCATCTGTCTAGGGTGCTCCTGGGTCAGCTTCCACCACTGCATCCTCAGGTCAGTGCTGCAACACTGAGTCTAACCATCTTAGCCCGCTCCCCTGAATGAGCTGAGGGCAGGCCCTGAGGAGCAAGACCAGGACACGGGACACTATAATTGATTACAGTATCTTACTAATTGTTTGGGGGTTGCTTTTCACAATGTTTTTTTTTTCTTGCTTCCATTTGAAAGCGTTGGGGGCAGCGTCTGTGACAGCGGGATCCCAGCCCGGGTCAGTCACTCATGTTAATAGCAGTATATCTGTCACAGCGTAAACAGGAGATAAGCTATAGGGGTTGCGTGTGTGTGTGTGTGTGTGTGTGTGTTTGTACTGATGGCTGAGTTTTTGTGCTGCTCACTGATGGGTGTATGCTTTAATGTGTATGCAATGCATTGCAATGTGTGAAGGAATCTCTGGGGGATGGGGGATGTGTTATACTGTATATTCTGGGTGTGTTGCGCTTGTGAACAATACATTACTCTGTGTGTGTGTAAATAGTACATGACAGTGAACACTGGAATTAATGGGGGGATGGCCAGTATATTTGCTGGTGGTTTGCGGGGAGCCTTAGCCTGTTACATGACAGGATTCTCTCTGTGTGTGAGAGACTGATCTGTTACACTGTGTATTTGTTGTGTGAACAGTACTCTGCAGCAAACATTGGTCTCTCTAGATGTGTCACTATGTCACTGTGTGTATCTCAGTGTGTGCAGGGTGCACATACAGGAATCCGTGCATGGTTGACATGTGGTGGCTGTGTACAATACAGTACAGAGAATATCCAGATCTTGTGTAGGGGATATAAGAGGGAGTGTGTGTGTGGGGAAGGTGTGTGTGTGTGGGGAAGGTGTGTGTGTGTGTGTGTGGGGAAGGTGTGTGTGTGTGTGTGGGGGGGGGGGTGTTGACCAGCCTGTTTGCCTGCATGTCTGTTTAGAGCTGCACAAGTCACACTATGGCTGATACACCAGCCAGCCCTTTGCACTGATTCACACTGGCCTAGAGACTGTCAGTTCCATGTAGACCATATACAGTGTGTGTGTCTACATGCTGGTTTTTATCTGCATCAGAGGGCTTAGTTGGCCACAACAGTCTTCTACCTGCACTGACTCAGACCAGTCCATATATGGAAATAACCCCCAAGGCAGCAGTCCTTAAATGCATTAAGATGATCAATGTATCACATTTAATCAAACTGATTCTCCCATAGCACTGATATTGAACAGTCTATGCATGAGTCATACTACTCCGAGAGGTATATATTACCAGCTCAAGCTGCACCTAGCTCAACCTCTATGTACGTGTTTTTATGGCGTTCAGTCTGTAGTTGGCCATCAGTCCTTATAGCACATTATTGACTAGCAGCCAGCAAAATGACTATATTGATTGAAGCAGCATCAACACTTGAGTTTCAGGCATGTATAAAAACCCCACTACAGAAGCCTTCTCGGGGTTGGTTTGTGGTCCTTGAATTTCTAACCAGCCTAGCAGGTTCAAAGTAAAACAAAAGAAATGATAAAAGTCCTTTCAGGGTGTCTGTCAACAAAATCCCAGTCTCCAACCGCTGTTGCCTGTGGAGCTTTCACTGCATGAACCTGGCCACTGTCAGATCCTTCGCTGTGGGGGTCTCAGGCCTAGGGCTGGACACTGGAGGGTAGGTTTCCACTGTAACCCATAGCTCCAGTTGCCCTGTGTGTATCATTCCCTGAGCCAGCGTGGGCTCAATGCTCCAAGCTTTCCATCTTCCTGTTGGACCATGGCTGGTTGGCCCTCAGCAGAGCAAAGCGTGGTCTCTTCCTGCCGCCATACCACCAGTTAGAGGGTCCCATGGTGCCCCTCCCTAGAGGAGAGACTGGGCGTGAGCCACGGGATCTGGTGAGAACTGGTGGGGGTATAGGGAGGGCTTGGGAGAGAGGCTGAGGGGACAGGACAGCATGTAACCTGCTTTCTCTTCTTGCTTTGACGCTTGGCTGGGGTGGGGAGTCCAGAGGGGAAGGGGGAGCAGGAGACAAGCTCCCAGCAGCTTCTATGCTTATGACCCCTCACAATGAGCCAGCCGCTAACCCTGCAGCCACTGCACCTCTCTGCAGGAGAATGGGACAGAGCCGAAGGGCAATGGGACCCAACCAGGGTGCAGTATGAGGGCGACGCAGGGGGATCAGCCTGGGGAGGGACTAGGCTGAGCAGCAGCCATCATGGACGTGTTAGGAGGGAGCCAGCAAGCAGGGAGGGGCCCCAGGGCAGTGCAGCTAGAGGCACACCTCGTCAGGCTATACAGGGAGTAACCAAAGCACCAGCCCTGGAATGGGGTGGAAGCAGCCCAGCTGCACAGAGGCAAGGAGGGAGGGTGGCAAGAGCAGACAGAGGGCAGTCCTTTGAGGGAGCACTGTCTGAAGAGGGGAGGGGTGGGGGGAGCCCCTGCTTGGCATTGAATCCCCCAGCTTTACGGCCCACCTGCCACTATAAGCTTGGACTCTGGGAATGCAGCAGCTGGAGACTCCGTGGTGGTGGGGGGGGGGGACAAGATTCCAGCCACCCCCCAGCACCACCAGGAATTTCCAGCAGGGGAGAACTCACCTGTCCTGCATTTGCAGCCCAGGGCCCTCTGCCCCCACCCCATGGACTCAACCTCCCATGGCCACAGGGGAGCTGGGGTGGCCACATGACCTGCTTTGCTGCTCTGCCAGCACTGCGCTTGGTTCACACCCAGGGGCAGCAGTTCGTGGAGTGACAAGAGGCCCAGTGAGAGCAGGACAAGCACTAAAGGCCTCTCCCCCCGCAGCCCCTATGCAGCTGCTGGCAAAGGGGTCCTCTGCCGAATCTGCAGCCCAGGGTGCTCCAGAGGGGGCATGGCGGGGATTGGGTGCGGTGGCATGTGGCAGCGGCAAAGGAGCTGGTTGCAGGTGTCTGGAAGATGGGAGACGGGGTGATGCCCCCACCCCCCAAGACAACCGCTTGGAGCATAGGCCCCAGGTTCATGGGGCTGTGCTGGAGAGAGACTTCCCTCACAGACAGGACTTGGGGGGCACGTTAGGGTGAGAGCAGGCAGCTTGAGGGAGGATTGGTCCCTGTCTCTCCCCTGTGAGTGGACTTCAGGAGGCAATGGCTGGTCCTGTGCCCCATCAGCAGTTCTCAGCAGCATCTCCAGGGCTGTAGCGGGAGCCTGAGGGTGACCCCTAACTGGCATACAGCAGAGCAGAGTGCAAAGCCTCATCCTCGGGGTGGCCTATGGGACGGTAGTGCCAGCGCACCCTGTTCCGTCTTTAAAGTTGCTCAGATGCAGAAGGAGCCATGCAGGCGGGGATCTGTGGTCCTCGTGCACGGCCCATGTGCTTTAAAGTAGAAGGTAACCCCAGACCTTGCTGTCAGACGGCATCCTTCCTCTCCCGGCCACAGCCATTGGGTGCCATCGATACTCCTTGGCAGGAGGGTGTCTAACGTTCTGCTCTGCTTGGAAAGACAGGGACTAAAATGATCATTTTGTATGACACTTATACTGTATATTTGACAGTTTTTAATATATGAACCATTCAGCTGTTCTCGTTGTCGTCTCTTTCTTCTCCCGTGGGGGCTGGCAGAGGGGTCCCGGCCCCATTAGGAATGGATATGGAGACCCATTGGGGGCAGCAGCCTTAGGGGATGGGGGGACCTCCCCCAAGGGACAAGTCTGTCCCCATTGATCGCAAAGGGCAGATTGATTTCATTTTCCCCCTCCTGACCTCCTCTGCTCAGGCCTGACCTCCCAAGAGGAAATCCCAGGAGAGCGGATGGAGAGCAAGTGGGCACAGCCTTATTCCTGGATCCTGAGCAGCTGTCACTGACTACTCCTGCTGGAAAGGGCTTTTCCAGCTGGGTTTCCCCCTCCCTGACTCTTCCTGCCATTGCCGCCCCTCAGCAATTCCCCCTGCTGATGCCCGATTCCTGGATCCATTTCCAGGCAGCCTTTCTGACTCACTGCTGGGGGTCCCCCGCTTGCCTATACGGGGGAACCTACCCAGCTCCCCTACTGGCAGTCTCCTTCAGCATGCTCCACTGGCAGGGCCTGCTGGGATTCTCCAGCAACTGCCACTGCTCAGCTGGCACTGTCCTAATCTGGCCTTGCCTGTGTGGGAACATGGTACTCATTGTACTAAATCGGGTTAGAAACTGATGCAGGTAAATCAATGCAACGCCCTGGTGCGGCCAGTCTTGTTTCTGGTTAAGAGAGCTCTGCAGGGCCGTAGGTTAACTCAGTAAGAAATCAGCGGGTCAGGTGCTCTGAAACAGAAGTGAGCATCTACACACGGTTGCACTGAGTTAACCCAGTCATTGCACAGATGCTCAGAGTGCAGAGAAAGAATCACAGTTATACTTGTGCATTTTCCACCCATGAACATTACAATGGCAGGTCAGTATTGTCATCCACATGTTACAGATGGGGAAACTGAGGCACAGGAGAGACTATTGTCGGGGACTCAAACCCAGACGGCATGGTTCGTTGTCTGACCGCAGAGAGACAGGCAACACCAGCAAGGTCCAAACACAAACTCTTTATTGAAGAGTGCACACAACAATAGAGAGCAGCCCGTCTCCAAAGAGAACCAGCCACGGTTTTCACAACTAGTAGGGTTATATAGACAGTTCCGTCGCGTCATAGTTAAAACAACCCAACCCCCCTTTATTAGTTAGATATGCATGAATATTAGAAGCTTTCTATCTTCTTTGACACTACAAACAATTCGTGATGCCTCAGCAACTTATCAGCTTTGTCGTCATGCACCAGAAACTAGGAGAAAGGAGGGAGTTAAGAACAGATGAAGAACAGAAACAGGGAGTGGAGACTGCAAGTTTCCATATGTCCAAACAAACTGTTCCTAGCACTTCTGGTACAAGAATGCAGCCCCCCCTCTTATCTCGTTCTCTGCAGCTCAAGCAACCTTGTCCTCAGGTTTCACAGAGAGACAGGAATGGCCCAGCAACTACTGTTAACCTCACTTCGGCTAAGCTGGCCAAACAATGTTTTATACTCCATATTTTTGGGCCTAACACTATGACTTGCCAAGCTGCAAGCTCACCCGCCAAGGCAGTGGCAGAGCCAGGAATAGACCCATATTCAGAACAGAGCCTGGCCACTGAAGCAGTGCAGATGCCAAGGCCTTGATCCTACAAACATCCACACGTTTACCTTTAACCATGTGTGCAAGTGCAGGATCAGGGTCTAAAAATGTCCCTTGCTGCAAATAAAACACCAAGATCCTGCAATGAGTCCAGGTTTCCTTGCAGCTGCATTGCCTTTGCACAGCACACTGGGATGCTGGCAAAGGTAGGGCACCACAGGTAGCAAATTTGTATAAGTGGAGCAGCTGCTGGCACAGCCACCACAGAGGCCCCTTCCATCCCTCAGCAGCTGGTGAGAATTGACACTTCTAGATTGCTTTGCAGCCTGACACCCTCTGGAGACGCTGCAGGATTCATCTGACCCAGGATTGAAACGGGACAGCTGTTTAATAGCTCACAGCAGGGTCGTTTTAGGACAGGGAATGAGAGTGTCCTCTCTAAGTGACACAGCAGGGTGTAACGATGCGGTTCTGGCGGGACCCAACTGAGAGTGCCAATTCAGGACAAATTGCTTAAACAGGGCAGTTACAGCCCAAGGCTGGAGTTTTTCCATCTCTAAGGCAAACCAAACCAGACAGCCAAAGAGGACTTTGGTCTCACCCCACTGGCTAGCCACAAGTCACACAAGCAATTCCCTTAGACACTCCAGTTTCCCAGTATCACCACTAGTGCCACTCGTTATGGGGACAAATAGTTATGAAAACCAATACCCCAGTAAAAGAAAAAAAGGTTCTCTCAATCCCAAAGGGCCAAGCCCAGGTCAATATACAAATCAGATCTTACCCACAAATCAAGCTGTTGTCAATCCTTTAGAATCTAAAGGTTTATTCATAAAAGGAAAAAGATGTAGATGAGAGCTAGAATTGGTTAAATGGAATCAATTACATACAGTAATGACAAAGTTCTTGGTTCAGGCTTGCAGCAGCGATAGAATAAACTGCAGGTTCAAATCAAGTCTCTGGAATACATCCCCAGCTGGGATGGGTCCTCAGTCCTTTGTGTAGAGCTTCTGTTTGTAGCAAAGTCCCTCCAGAGGTAAGAAGCAGGATTGAAGACAAGATGGAGATGAGGCATCAGCCTTTTATAGTCTTTTCCAAGTGTAAGAACATCTCTTTGTCCTTACTGTGGAAAATTACAGCAAAATGAGTCTGGTGTCAAATGGGCCAGTCCCTGCATACTTTGCTGAGTTGCAAGGCATATCTGCCTTCTCTCAATGGGTCCATTGTATAGCTGATGGTCCTTAATGGGCCATCAAGCAGGCTAGGCAGAGCTAACACCAACTTGTCTGGGATGTCTCCCAAAAGCATAGCATAAGTTTGAAATACAGACAGTATAGAGCCAATATTCATAACATCAACTACAAAATTGATACACACATATAGACAGCATAATCATAACCAATAAACCATAACCTTGTCTTAGACACCTCATTTGACCTCCTTTATACAAGATTTGGTGCCACTACAGGACTTTGGTTGCAACCATGTTCTATATGGTCCCAGATTAGGTCAATAACATCACACAGGGATGACTTTAGGGAGGCAGAATACAGGTACCTGGGTTGATACGTGGCTGGACCCCACCTTCCTTTTGCAAAAAGTGCCCTGGGATTTTAATTACTCCAAGCAGTTAGGACATCAGCTTTATGGGTCACCCAAAAGACAGTGCCGCCTCGTGTGGTGGCTCTGTGCTAACTCACTGGAGAGGAGAGAAAACAGCTCACTTCCTACAGCACCTCTTCTTTTCTTGTGAGAGTCTTCCATCTCCACTGCTGCCAGAGGCCCTCATCTGAATCAGACCCTGTTGTGCTGGGTGCTATACAAACTCTTCTGAAGGTGCAGCCCCTGGTGCAAAGAACTTAAAGCATGCAGCCCCAGTCCTGCAGCCTGTTCTGGAGGATGCACCTTGACACCTGCCCAGCTCACCACGGACTTGGATGAGGCACACCAAAGCTTAGGAGAGCAGCCAAGAGGCCTGCCCGTGTCTGTAGGTGACACCTCTTCCTGCTCTCTAGGCCTAAGACTAGCTGAGTAGGCCTTTTGCTTGGAGACAGTCGGGTTTGTCTGTGTGGGGCTTAAGGCTGGCTTTCCTGATGGGGAAGCAGATGAGGAATGCCCAGCACCTGTGCTGAATGCAGCATTCTGCAACTCCTGGCTGGGGCTGCTCCTGGAGGTTAAGGAGGTGGCTCTGACCACAGCAGTAGCCTATCACCAGATGGGTATATATAGCTTCTCCCCAGGAGCTAGAGATATGTTGCCTTCCTCCTAACCTGAGTGTGGGTTGCTAACATCATGGAGCTGTGGAAAGTGTTTCTGGGGGTGCTCGTCTGGAGCTCAGCTCTTGCTGTTCAGAGAGGTAAGTGTGTGGTGATAAGTCCCCCTGTGGGCTCTAAGCTAAGGTCCAGTACTCACAAATCAAGGATGTTTTGTTTTTAAACACACTGGGGTTCTTGTTATTTGTCTGCTAGCTTTTAAACCTTGTTTCAAAGCTTGTCTCAGTGACCAAATCACTTCAGTCTCAAATGAAGCTGAGTATCCTGCAGTAACATAACTCCAGGGGCTGGCTCTGTAAGAAACCTCTAATGTCCTAACTCTCTAGGCCTATACTCACTAGAGCTGCCAACACACTGCTCTTCAAAGGACCAGCTTTGCTTTGACCCTGCCCCTTTGATCTTGGCAATTAAGGTTGTAAATGCAGTAACCCAACCTGAAAGCTGCTTGCGGGCTATTTCTGAGACTCCTTGCGAGCCCCTGCTTGTGCTGGGAATAAGCTCTAACACTAGCTCTTCATCACCAGCTGTAGCCAATTCTGGCTGCTACAGCAGTGTAGCTTTGAAGGCTAATGAGAACTTGAGGTTGTCTTCTGTTTAGCTACAGAAGCATCTTGAACAGCTGCAGGTGCTGATTTACTTCTTTCTGGGTGGGTGCCCCAGGGCCCCACTCTTGTTCTGCCTCTTCCTGCTCCTCCCCTGACTCTGAGCACCCCCCACCCTTGTTCTGCCACCGAACAGCTGATTGGTGGCTGCTGAGCACCCACTATTTTTTCCATGGGTTCTCCAGCCCCAGTGCACCAACAGAGTTGGCACCTATGTTTCAGCCCACCCCAGGATGGAAAGTTTTGAGATAAGGCTTGAAAATGGCTTCCTTTCTTTGAAGGACCCTGACAAGCAGGGATGGGCTCTAAAACAGTTCCCTGGAAGTCCCCAGGTAATGGGTGGGGGTGTAAGAGGTGTGTTGTGGGTTTTTTTTTTTTTTTTAAAGTAACAAGCACAATGGCATTTGTGAAAACCTGCTGGTGATGTACACCCACCTTTAAGAGGAGTGAGGCCAACAGTGAACCAACTGCAGGAAATTCCTCCCAATTAACAGGCCATGTGACACTGAAGCCAGACCCTCTAGCTTGAGTGTCAAAGGGCCTGGACAGTCAAACCTCCAGGTACTGGCTCCTTTCTGGTAACCGCAAAGGTTCTGAAGGGCTAGCTAGCTGATAGCTTTGCTGGCTGAGCGGAGGACTCCTCTGATGCCCTTGCACAGAGGCCCTGCTATCTGGTGGGATTACAGTAGGTCTGGGGGCCTTTCCAGAGGTTATGTCAAGTCTGCTCACTCCTCTAGCACCCATTAACTCTGTACTCTATGAGTGCAATAAAACCAGCATCCACCTGGCTGTAAAGATGGACCCCTTGGGAAATGGACTCCTGCTGGATCCACAGCTTGTGCACCTGGGCAGCTGCCTCTACTCAATCAAGGATCTACAGGGCTTCCTGCACTTCCAGTACCACCTGAAGGACTGCAGTTTCTCTCGGCTGGTGAGTGAGTGAGAGAGAGCCCTAGCTGGGGCCCAGGCTTGTGTTCCACTCAGCATGGTGCTGTCTGCTGCTCAGATGCCTGTAAGCTAGCTTGCTTTGGCTGTGTGGGCGAGAAGGAACCACTCTCCTGCTGGGTGAGGGGTCTGAGAGAATGCCCCTCTCATGTGCTGAACTGGCAGGGGGATGATATGGCTGTGCGAACAGATACCCCAAGGGGATATCACTTTGGATTCAGATCCTGATGCTCCATTATGGACTGTTCTAGCTCTGGGGGGGGGAGGCTGGGTCCTGGCCCACTAGCTGCATGCATGTTGGCTCCCCTGGCAGAGGGGAGAAATGCTAAATGACAAAGGCCCCTCCCAAGTGGCCCTTACTTAGCTGGGCTTCTGTCCATATTACAAATCTAATACTCCCAGTAACAGACTGGTGCCCTGCCGGGGAAGCGGGGGGGGGGGGAGGGGGGAGAGGAATGACAGTGGTGAGGCATCTCTCCCTTGCTTAGGGGAAGGGCTTGTCTCAAGGAACAGAAATACTGTTTCACTTCCTTAGCAATGAACCAACCCTCCCACTTTGCTAGGCCGAGAGCTACAGAAGGAAGCTGTAACTGATACTAGTGCTGATTGCCATCCTCTCTGATTTCTTCCCCACACATGCGCACACATCTCCAGACATCTGGGAACATGATTGAATACTTCACAGACCTTGTCTACAGGCCTTCCCCTGGCACAGGCAGACGCTACGCCACCTCCTTCACTGAGAGGATCAACTGCACTGACTATGAGTAAGCTGCCAGCACTTCCCATTGTGCTAGAGTCCTAAGGGACTGATGCTAACATTTCCCAGACTCTCATGGGCTTCACCCAGGGGTAATAAGACCCCATAAAAAGCAGCAGGGATGCAAGGCAGGGCTCTAATCAGCTGATTGGGGGGGGGGGGGAGATGTGCATCCCTAGCTGTCAATGGGGGGTTGATCACTGAGCTGGAGCAAAGCAAGTGCATGTAGGATGAATTGTCCTGGCTATTGCCAGCTAGTAAACCTGGCTCATAACCCTAGTAACATAGAACCTAAAATACCTCTAGGAGCCAGGCAGCTTGGCTGAGGGTGGGGAGGGTAGCAGGCAGCCCTGAGTACTGCAGATGAAAGGACAGGATGTGGTGCTCTAGTGCTAGTAAAGCATTAGTTGTGGGTGCAAGATAGAGGCCCCCAAACACTCCTATGAACTGCAAACAGGCTGGAGGGTCTCATGCTGCCCCTCCTGTCAGGACTCATCCCAATGATATTTTGGGGGAAAGGGGTTAAAACCCAAGACCCAACCTGGGGAGTTGGGGACCTCTAGTGCTAGAGCTAATACAATGGGGGTCTAGAGCTCAGGGATCTGAATGAGACTCCACCTGGAAGATGGAGCTAGTGAAGGTGGATGAGATATGACTCAGTGGGAGGGGGCAGCCTGGGGACAAGAGAGAGCCTGGGGATATCAGTGGGAGTCAAACTACATTCAAGTGACACTTGTGGGGCTGACTGTGCCATGTCTTCACAGCAGCACATGATGGGGTCACCAGTGTGAGCTGACCCTGCAAAAACCTGTCTGCAGGTGACTCTGGGATATGCAAGCCCCTGTAGACATGGGGGGGAGGGGGAGGTGTCAGCCTTCACTCCAGCTCTAGAGCAGCCTCTGTTAGGTATGCTGTGGAGCAGGGGTGACTTGAGCTTTCCAGTGCAGCTGAGGTAGCCTCTGGCCTAGCACCCTCTTATACAAGCAGGGAGAACTCCCTCTTCCTAGGAGGGAATGAGAATCTGATCCCTGCAGGATAATCCTTTCCTGCCTCTCCTAGGGCAGGGCGCTTGGCTCCTACATACGGATCTTCAGTGACTGGCCACCTGTCTGCCTCTGGAGTGCTAAAGTTCACAGTGACCCTAATGAATGGTAAGATCCCTGCAGAAGGGGTGGGTGGTGCCAGCTGAGCTCGTTGTGATCTCCCACTGAGCCTCCTGCAGCTTCAGGCAATGTCCTAACCCAGTTCCCTCCACCTCAATACTCCCTTCCCCCTCTAGGATGGTGTCTTGACACCATGGCCATCTCTGCTTCTAGAAAACTACTGAAGCAAAGACTTGTGCCTCATGATCTTGTAATGCATCCACAGGAATACCCATTGGAACACACACCTCCCCAAAACCTGCATGCACTTGCAGAAGGCTCCCAGTGCCTGTTGGTCTCGGATGGAGACTCCATTCTGTACAGTGCACTTGACAACTAACTCTCATTTTCTTGCAGTGGACTTCAGTGCCCCATCAGACTCCAAGGTCTTCTTCCTAGGCTCTCAGATCCATATAGAGTTTTCTGTACAGAGTTCCTTCCACCAGCCTCTGCAGATCTTTGTGGATGAGTGCACTGCCACCCCAACCCCAGAATTTAGCAAATCTCCCAGGAACTATAGCATCATTGCAAACCATGGGTAACTATCTGCAGGAGACAGCAGCTCTGGGGTACTTGAATGTCTGAAGTGGCATAAGGTGTGGAATATGCTCCTGGGACTGCCCCAACTCCATTGTAACAGAACATGCTGGGTTCTTAAGGCTCCTACATAAATCCTAGAGACCAGCCTCTCTTCCAAATTTGACTCCAGCGGATTTGACTAAGCCACAGACTACCAGGAGAAAGTAGCAAATGAAGATGTCTGGCTTGGCCTCTGGTAACCACATGGCCCCTTAAAGAACTGGACATGCTGGCATAATTGATATGTCCAAAAGCCTTACCTGTTGCTAGGGCAACTTGGTGGTCATATTGCTCTAACACTTGGCAATATGACCACCATATTGAAAACTGACTGCAGGTGGGGAGAGAATAATGCAGTAGGTCTCTCCTAGGGTCAAACAGTTCTTCTATCTCTAATAGTCCCTGGACCAGTGAGTTTAACTGTCTTCCTGTTCCAGGTGTCTTGTGGATGGTAAGGTGGCAAACTCCCAGTTCCTGCCCAGACAAACCCCTGAAGCTATCCAGCTCTCCCTAGAGGCCTTTGAATTTGCAGGTGTGGACTCTGATGTAAGTAACTAAGATTCTGAGTTAGATGTACAGCTTCCATCTAGGGCTGGAATGCCAAGTACCTGCATCCTCTGAATGCAACTGGCAGATGGCTCAAACTACAACTAAGTGAAGAATGGCTTTTAGCAACTGGTTGGTGAAGGTCTCTCCACCATAAACCCTTCAAAGCTTTAGTTTAAGCTAGACTCTCGCTTGGGAAAACTGACACAACTGCATTAAGAACTGTGCGGTTATCTGTTTAACCTATCATCCAAGAACCTAGTGAACAGCAGTTCGCCTCTCACATACTTCTGTGAAACCGTGTCTGAGGACTTGAACTCCCCTACCAGCATGCTTTCCTTAAGCCAGTGGTTCTCTACCTATTTACCATTGTGGGCTCCACATGCAGCTGTTGTGTTGTGTTTGGATGCAGCCCACATATGTATGGCCCTGAGGATGCCACATTGGCTGAAGCTGTGTGCTGACTGCCTCACTAGCAGGCCATGAGTTGAGAACCACTGCCTTAAGCACTGAAAGGCATCTTCAGACAGCATCTAGCCTCTGACATGCCTTGCTATGCTCCTAGCAAACAGGCCTTCACAAAAGATTCCATGCACCAAGCTGCTTTGTTACTCTGACACTGAAGTGGCCTAGTTGGTGCAGAGGTGGATGTTCTGGCCACCTCAGGCTAGCATCACAAAGCTTTAGCATGGTGATGCTGAGCATTCCCAGGGACTTTCTAGGTGTAGCATTCACAAAGCTTGAGTGGCCCCCAGGCTCTCAACAAGGACTCAGGGAGGGGGACCTCAGAATAGCATTCACAAAAACCAGCACCCTAGCCAGCTCCTGGCTGAAATTAGCCACTAGGAGATAGGCACCTAAGTCCCATCTGCAGGGAATCACCTAGCTGTGCTTGGGATTCTCGGACCAGACCAGTGCTTAGGGTGCTCACCTGGTGGTGGTCCCTGTTCAAATCCCCTCACCCCCTGCCCCACACACACCTGAGGGTAGTCTTCCCAATCCCAAAGTGCAGGGCTAAAAATGGAGAGAGCACCTCCTTCCCCAGCTGTCTTGTGCCGCTTGCCTCTAGGGGCCCAATAAGTAGATAGGGTCTGAGCAAGCTTACCAGACTGGGCCCTACAAGCAGGTCTGTGTCCTCCACCCTTGTCCCCAGGTCACTTGCTCTGGGGTTGGATGCCCAGCATGGGGCTGCAATGTGCATGACCAGAGATAGAAACCTAAGGGACTTAGGCCAGAAATCTAGGTCCTGAGCAAGGTTAGACCCCTATAGGTGGGGGAAAGCCCAGTGGGGCTTCTGTAAAACCTGCTTCTGGGATTTTGGCAGTTAAGTGCCACTTTAGGTGCCTAACTCCTTGTGAATGCAGCATTTTAGGGGCTACAAATGGGCAACTGCCTGGAAGCCCCATCTGACTCCTCCATAGCAAGCATGGGATCATGACAGACCCATCCCCAAACCAGAGCATCTCTGAATGGCAGCGTGTGGGGGACTTGTAATGGGAATCCTGGTATCTGGACTGCTCAAGCAGAGCAGCTATGCTAAGTAGGGCTTTCTCCTGCTTCCCCCCACACCACCAGTGAAGGATGTTTCTTCCTGCTAGGCAGTGGGGATGACCTCCATCTGCTTTCTTCTCTCCATGCCCACCCCCTCCAGATCTATCTCCACTGCCAGGTGCTGGTCTGGGACCCCAAAGTGCTCATGGATCCCACAAGGAAGGCCTGTTCATTTCACAGGAACACCAACAGGTAAGGGCTGCTGGGGAGAAGGAGGAATTGCAATTCTCTAAAACTAAACCAGCCAGAACCTGGCTGTTCTACATGGGTCTGTCCCAGTGACATCCCACGCAAGAGGGACCAACCTGCAGAGACGCTTGTAAACAAGCGTCCTCTGGAGACTCTTCTGTGGGTAACAAACTTGGCTCTAGTGGCCAAAGCAACTCTAGCTTCATGATACCACTTGCCTCTTCCCACCACAGTGAGGTGGAGGGACTATAACTAAAGGCAAAGCCAACAAACTCTCAGTGGGACTAGCTGGACAGCACTGAAAGCATTCAGGTGAACTACATTTGGTTGGGATAGGTGGCAAAGGTTGGTTTCCCTTACAAACCTACCAAGGGAAACTACCTCACTTCAAGTGCTGTGCCAAAGTGACTTGGTTCAAAGTAGGACACAGGCCCTTCCCTAGTGATTCCCGTTCCTTCACGAAGGAACATGGCCCCTATAAACACAGAATACAGGCTGCTCTTGCAGTAGTGAGATAGTGCTTGACCTGGTTTATCACACCCAAAGTGCAGAGGGGGAAATCCATGTCTGTTTGGAATCCAGGCCTGTCTTGAGCAAGGCACCAGGCAATTCACATGATCTCTACCTGCTTCCCTCTGTGATTGGTAGTGAGCTTTACCAGGATGTCTAGCATGCCCAGGACCAATAGCCTCCATGGGATGCAGTGCTAGACTTCTTCACTTGGGGGACCAATGATGCCCTTGTGCTGCAGAGTCCATGGATTTTGTTTCAACACTGAAGATTGGTTGAAGTTCAGTTGCAAAACCAGCAGCTAACCAAGCAAACTCTTGGTCTTTAGGGCTACAGCCACATCATGAGCTTTTGTGGGGGTTGAGTCCCAGTCCATTCAGACATAATAGAGCTAGTGCAAGTAGAACCAGTCATGTAGCAGTGGTGGCACAGCTTGTATGTACCCATGGAGTCAGGTGGGTTTGTCCTCTGCATGGCTGGCTATGCTGCAGTAGCATGGATAGCAGCACAGTTTATATACTCACTACCTCTCATAGTTGGAGTGAGTATATGTACATAGCTGGGATCTCACCCCTGCTCAGTGTAGATATTGCCTAAGAACACCCATGTTCCACCAATGGTCATATCTTACAACCACACCCAACTTCTCCTTGCTGCAAGGGACAATGCTCCAAGTCAGCTACAATCCACGCCTTCTCTGCTCAGCTCATTCCCCTTGAGGGGACCCCCATAGGACAGAACTGCCACTCCTCATGCCAGTCTGACCCTGAGCAGTTGACATTCCAGCTCCTGTTGCAAGCAGATACTCAACCTTGCCCTAGCTCACCTGAAAGCCTCAGTGCCCAGGTGAGTTAGGAGCTGCCTGGGACTGAGCATAGGGATCTCTCAATCCCATGTACTTAACTTTTGAGATGTTGATCACCAGGGGTGAGTCACCTGTGTACTCTTCAACAGGTGGGAACTTCTGGACAGTCCCTCTCTGAGCTCTGGCTGTAGCTGCTGTGACTCCCTATGCCAAGCCACAACCTCTCGCCACAAGAGAGACCTGGAAGGTACTAGTTCTGTTGAGAGGGAAGTGTGTGGGGGTGGGGTAGGATGTTCTGTGTACTCATTGGCCAAGTCTCCACTGTCCAGAACAAGTCTGGCAGGCTTGGTTTGGGGTGCCCCTTTGCCTTCACACCACAGGAGGTTTTCACTGTCACATGGCATGAGTATTCCAGTTCACTAGAGCTGAGATGCTGGTAATAGTGCTCTTCTCTCAGCCCAAGTGAAGGGAAGAGCTCAGCATCTCCTGAGTCAGCTGAGTAAACCAGCTCCTGGCCAAGCAAGAGAGATTGTTCAGTATTCTTTTTTGGGGGAGGGAAGGGCAGGGGCAGCAGGCTTGTATAATTTTTAGTGGTGCCCAGAATGGGTCCAATCCCCACACCTGCCTTGTAAGACAATATTTTTTAAATGTACTGGAAACATTACAAATGTAACCATTTCCCTAGATTGCACTGGGGTGCGGGCTCTGGGGGGCAGGCAGGCTGCCCTGGGGCTGGGGCCAGAGAGGAGGATTCCACAGTCCTGTTCTCCCCCACCTGGAACAGGCTCTGCATGTGCTCCTAGGGGCCAGACCCCTCTCAGGTATAGGAAGCCCCCTCACCTCCCCTGTGGTGGGTGGGGGGAGAAGAGCTGACATCACATGTGCACCTCTTCCTGCTGCTGCTGCCAGCACTGCTCCCTTTTGCAGCTGGCAGTGGCTGGCAAGGGGGCACAGAGCAGCAGGGCAACTGCCTGTTGCCTGGCGTGGCAGGCAGGACCAGGGATGCTCTGGGGGAGGTGCATGGGGGTGGCAGGCAGGGCTGGGGGAGAGACCCAGGGCCTGAACTTGCTGGAGCACAGGCACCATGGGCCCATATAAATTACTGCCCCAGGAATCTGAAGGCTTCCATCTCCTTTTGCCTCAGGCTCTTCAAAGGAGGGACTTGTCCATGCTGTTGTTGTTGGGCCCTTGAAGGTGCAGAAACCATCTGCAAAGACTGGAAGCTATGCGTGGGATTCAAACCGCTCCCTTGCAGCCCAGAGTGTCACAGGTAACTACCCCTCATGTGGGTTGGAGCTGAGTTCCATAGCAACCAGACAACCCACTGTAGCCAGTAGGAGCCCTGACAGGCAGGGAATGGAGGTGGTACAACAGACCCAGAAAGCTCAGCTGACCAGTGGGAGGGGAACAGAGTTCAAACTGCCTGGTGCCTTGCTCAAGAGACCTGAAGGGTCTACTCACCTGGGCAGTGGGGGGAGGAGGAGGGGGTGGGCAGCTACAGCCATACCCCCTCCAGACTTCCCACCCCCTACTGGCCTTGCCTTAACCAAGGGAGCTATTGTGGGAGTTTTAGCTTCTCATGGAGAGAAGCTGGCTTCACCCACGCTCCTCAATCCCAACTTCTAAATTCTAGTATACTCCAACATCCATTTCTTGTCTCTAAAGAACATAGAACCCCAAGGAAGTCAGAGCAGGTGCTTGCTAGTCTTGGCTAAAAGCTGTTGCTGCACATAGATTGAAGCCCAGTTGATCCACTCCTGAGAATTCCATATGAGGTAGAGGTGCCAAAAATGGGAGACAAAATAACTAGCTTGATGCCCTCCCTGAGCATGGTGAGAGGTTGGAAAGGACTAACTGCCCAACTTCCACCCCAGTTACGATGGGGTTGTCAACACAACTAAGCTCCCATGAACATCACACCTGACCCCCACCCTGGCCTGAAGGTATCCCCTGCAACAATGGGCCATGTGTCTCTTGGATGGATGGCTTTGGGGAATAAACTGCCTCTTTCCTCTTGTAGGAGGGAAACCAAGTGTGATGCCACCTCCTGTTGGTGCCCTGCTGCTGGAAGTTGCTCTGATTGCTGTGGTGTCCCTGGGTTTCTGCCTGTACAATGGCCATCACAAAAGGCTCTGCTCCAGAACCAGGGGGGCTGCAGACTCCTGCTCAGAGGGGCTGGTTACTGCAGAACAGCAGTGTACAAGCATTAATGCAGATGTGGAATGAATCCAAATAAAACTTTAACAAATTCAGATGGTGTGTGCATGTCACTTATAGCTGGGCTGGGAGCGCCTCTTCCTCTGAGGTGGAAGGGGATCAGCAGGTCAAAATTTACATTTGAATATCTAATGCTGCTTTTTAGCTAAACTTCATCTTCTCTACCAAAATTCCCTCACTAGCCTGAGTCAGGGCAAGTCTTGAATCTTCCTTGTGGAAGAGCTTCACCTAGTCTTGATCCTAGACCCTGCTGGTAGAACTAAATCACCTTTAGTAGATGTCAAGTATCAGAGGGGTAGCAGTGTTAATCTGAATCTGTAAAAAGCAACAGAGGGTCCTGTGGCACCTTTGAGACTAACAGAAGTACTGGGAGCATAAGCTTTCGTGGGTAAGAACCTCACTTCTTCAGATGCAAGTAATGGAAATCTCCAGAGGCAGGTACTTGCATCTGAAGAAGTGAGGTTCTTACCCACGAAAGCTTATGCTCCCAGTACTTCTGTTAGTCTCAAAGGTGCCACAGGACCCTCTGCTTTTTAGTAGATGGGGAGTGTCTTGGTTCCAGTACTAACCTCAGGGAGTGTGCCCTTCCTGAGGAGGCCATGCCCTGGACACTCAACATGCTGGGGGTCAAGAAAGAAAACATCCTGGTGTCCCATAACTGCTTAAAATGCTCTAGCTCACTGAATCACATTGCTCACATTTCAAACTGCTGAACTGGCTTGCTCCTACAGCTAGAGATCCACAAATTCCTGTGGGTCCTAACAATGACTTGAGGAGGGCAGGGACTTGGCTCAGTCTGACAAGTCTAACCTTAATGAAACAACAATTGAGTCAATTTAGCAGTGGAAACATCCAAGTGCAGGTGAAGTCCTGCTGAACCCTCTTTGCTATTCTTCTGGAAAGCACAAACGAGAATAGTCTAGCTCCTCAATAGAATCAATATAGAGCAAATGAGCTGAGCCTACATAAGGGTCTAAAAGAATCAAGGAAGATCTCTTAATTGGGGTTTTATTTTCTTAAAGGAAAAAAGCATTGGTGGGGTTACTCACTGCTCTAGGGAAAGTTAGGGTTCCCATATTCAAACATTTAAAAAAAGGATACTCCACGGGGCCCTGGTTCTGGCCCTGGCCCCACCCCAACCCTGCCCCTTCTCCAAAGTCTCTGCCCCCTCCTCTGAGCACCCCAAATTCCCCCTCCTCCTTCCCGCTCTGATCTTGGTTGGGGGTTGCTCTGTGCCCCCACCCCGCCCTGCTCTGCTCACCTGACAGAGGGAGAGCTGTGGGCTCCACGTAGACTCAAACGCTGTTCTGTGCTGCTCAGAGGGGGAGGGACTCTGGCTGCTAGAGGCCCCAGTGGCTGTGAGCAGCTTTCAGTCAGGCCCCGCCATCCAATCAGCCAAGCCGCACTGTGCATGAGGGGAAGGGGGAAATCCCGGACATTTCTACTTGATTAGAAATCTTACCCCCCCCCCTCCTCCCCCGACAGCCATTTAATGCTGAAAAAGCCAGACATGTCTGGGAAAAGCCGGACGGATGGTAGCCCGAGGGAAAGTAGAAAGCCTCTGTCAGGGCTAAGGGTAGAGGTGGACTGGATTTGACAGTGTTGGAGGGGACTACTAGTTTTGATCTGCTGGCTGCTCCTCCTGTCTTAAACACCTGTAGCCCCCCCCCATGGAGATACCCAGATTCCTGGGATTCTGTTTGCTGCCAGCTCAGGGACAGGCACCCTGTCCCTGACTGAGTCTGCCCAGCAACCAATAGGGAGTGAGATGCCCTTCCCAGGGAGCTCAGGAAAGGGGAGAAGTCATTTTTGAGTCTGTCTGGAGCCAGTTGCAGGCCTACATGCAGGGTTCCTCTGAGAATTGGCCTCTAGGGCCCTGAAAGCAAGATTCCCTCAGCTGGGCTTTTCCCTCTTCACTGACTCAGTTTGGCAAGGTGTGTGTGTGGTGGTTTTTTGTTTGGTTGGTTTTTTTGCTGGGGAACTTCCCCAACCAGGCCAAGTTAGCATTCCAGCTTCCTAGGTGAGACCCAGTCACCATATGGTCCACTCTGCCAGGGCTGGCTCTAGGATTTTTGCTGCCCAAAGCAAAAACAATTCTCCCCCCCCCCCCATTCAATTACCCTGGCCCTGCCTCAACTCCACGCCTTCCCCAAATCCCCAGTCCTGCCTCCTCCCCCCCAGGCTCTCAAGTCTAGGACAGAGGGGGAGAAGCAGCGCCGTGCCCCGGCCACTCGGAGTCTCCCCCTCCCTCCCAGGTTTGAGAGCCTGGGAGGGAGGGGGAGACTCCGAGTGGCCGCTGCGCGGGCGCCGCTTCTCCCCCTCCCTCCCAGGCTCTCAAGCCCTGGCAGGATCCAGAAGAACCCAAACCTGTCCATCAAAACATGTAAGCAGATTGGCATTAAAGAAGGTAACAGGGGTGGAGAGGGGGCACTACACACCTTTTTCATTTAAACCCCCTCAGTGAGCTTACATGACCATAACTGGCCTACAGCAGGACTCCTCCAAATACCAGAGCGCAACTGCTGCTCAGACTACAGTAAAACCTCCAATACAAACACCTCAGAAATGGAGGTGGTTTGTACCTCTGAACAAAACATTATGGTTCTTTCAAAAGTTTACAACTGAACATTGACTTAGTACAGCTTTGGAACTTTATGATGCAGAAGAAAAATGCTATTTTTAAGCATCTTAATTTAAATGAAACCAGCCCAGACAGCTTCCTTAGCTTGTCATGTCTTTAAAAAAAAAAATCCCTTTTATTTTTAATATTTTTTTTTTTTACTTTTTTGCCCCCCTGCTGCCTGCTTGCATATTTCCGCTTCCAACTGAGGTGTGCAGTTGACTGGTCAGTTTAACTCTGGTGTTTGTAACTCTGATATTCTAGTGTAGCTGGGAAATTACTGAAAAATGCCTTCAGGGCCTTCCTCAGAAGGAGATCGTGCCAGACAACTTCGGCACTTAACCCCTTCTACTAGGGTTACCATATCTAACCAATAAAAAAAGAGGACCCTCCATGGGCCCTGGCCCCGCCCATTTCCCCAGCCCTGCCCTAACTCCGCCCCCTCCTCCCTCCCACTCTCAGCCACGCGGAAAGGGCTGCCCGAGCGCTACCGGCTTCACGGTTTGCCAGGCAGCCCCTAGACCCTGCGCCCCCGGCCGGCGCTGGGGCAGCCCTTTTCGCATGGCTGGGAGTGGGAGGGAGGAGGGGGCGGAGTTAGGCAGCAGCAGGAACAGCAGTTTCAGCATCAGAGGACGCAGAGAGGACTCGATTCGCTTACAATAATCAGGAGATCTCCAGGCACAAATTCGTTGTTCGTGGGAGGGGAGTTTAAAAACGGGGGTAAGCTCAAAAACAAACGAGAGCAGGGAGAGGGCCTCCCAAAGACCCCTAGGTGATCAGACCAGGTGGCAAAGCAAGCACCTTCTCCGGGGGTCTGATCAGAAAATGTCTGGTTTTACGGGCAAACTCAGGCAGTTTCCCTCCAGTAACTTTGATTGGTTCCCCTGAATCCAGAGGAGGAGAGAAGGCAGGGAAACTGCAGGTAGGCACAGGACATGTCTGGGCAAGTTCTGAGTCACAGGTATGACTCATATGCTCACCTATGTGGCCACTTTAGGTCTCGCATACCTGGGCAGAGCTCCCTACACCGAGCCGGGTCCGAACAAAGAAGCTAGACAAAGGAGCGAAAAAGCCCCCACCTCCCTGAGCAGAGCAATGGCTCCAGTCAGTCTGCACAAGCCATTTCCATGAGCAGGGCCAGGCTGTGACTTTGGTCAGTTCCATGGCCAGGGGGTGGCCACTCAGAATCCAGCAGGGGGACAGCTGTAACAGATAGTCACATGGCAAGTCAGTTGCTGAGATGGGAGTAGACCCCTGTCCTGTGCACTGGACCACACTCCCTTTCACTTTTATCATTTTAATATGCGCACACACTGCTTCCTAGACTTCTCAGCAGTTTCACCAAATTTAAAGTGATGCTGATTTAAACTGGAAATGGTTAGTGGTGGTGTTCCAAGTAGCAGGTAAGGTGCCTCTATTAGGAAGAGGTTAGTCTTTGTTTACTTAGTACAAATATGTACTCTATGGCGTGCAGGTAAACACCCTTTCGGCAGAGTCAGTTTCATTGCTGGCCCCAAACAGCCATGTTCCCTTTTGTTTGCTTCTTCTTCACAGCGACACGGGAGATCAATGCTTCTGAAGGATAAGAAAATGGGCTTGTACACGCACAAAAAATAGCAGCCGCAACACCTGAATCTCTGCCTCCTTCCTCAAAAATGCCTAGATTTGACTCTCACTTTAATGATATTGTCTGTCCATGTTTCTGCTCTTTAGCTTGTTTACGTACTGGTCTCTGCTTCGTGCCCTTTGCCTGTTCCCTGAAGCTTGTCCACTCTACTACCCCCCGGTGCCTGTATTTTGGTCCTTAGTCCTGTATCTGCTGAGCAGACTGGTCCTAGGGCTGGCAACAGTTGATATTGCCCAGTCAAAGCTGGGTGAGCATTGTGACCTGCTGTGTGATCTCCACAGCTCTGGTGTGTTTGTGACATGGACAGATGTTTTGGAAGACACCCAGGAGGATGAGCTTGTCATTTGCAGGGTTGATCTGATGATGGAGTTCAGGTCAGAGTAAAGCTTCTTGCTTTCCTCTGTGCTGGTCAGTGTAGATGCACAGACTGGGGTGTCAGAAGAAGCTAGGTCGCCATCAGGTCCTTCTTGTCAACTGTTGGAAATGGGCCATCCTGATTATCACTACAAACGTTTTTTTCTCCTGCTGATAATAGCCCACCTTAATTGATATGTCAAAACCCATTTTTTCATGTTCTCTGTGTATATATATCTTCCTACAGTATTTTCCACTGCATGCATCCGATGAAGTGGGTTTTAGCCTGTGACATTATTGATATAATCTGGGACCATATAGATCATTGTTGCAACCAAGGTCCTGTAGTGGCACCCAGATCTTGTATAAAGGGGGTCAAATGGGGTGTCTAAGACAAGGTTATGGTTTACTGGTTATGATTATGCTGTCTATATGTGTGTATCAATTTTGTAGTTGAAGTTGTGAATATTGGCTCTATACTGTCTGTATTTCAAACTTATGCTATGCTGCTGGGCAGAACCCCTGAACCTTTAGCACTGCTCCCAGCGTTGATATTAAGCACTTGTCAGCTAAATTAATAGGGAGTCTCCACTCAGCACTTTTACTATGTGTTTAAATCCACATGGGCTGTGATCCCTCCCCACTACAGTGGGACTGGAGGAGACCCATTTCTAGGAGAAGGGTGAATCTGATCCAGATGTGCCCAGGGAATCTCGACGAGCTTTTGCTTTGGCACTGATTCCCCCTCCCCCCCCCCAGGTGGTAATCCAGGTGAACTGCCCAATGAGGAGGCAGAGCTCTTGAGCTGAAGCTGACTCAGGTGGGTCTTGTTCTCTCTCAGAGCACCTGCTGCAGGGCCTATTTAGAGGGGCTGGAGAGCTAGTGTTCTGAATCATTTCTTTCCTAGGATGGCTCCCCGGAGGGTGGTCCTGGTTGTGGCTGTCTGTGTAGCAGTATTTGGGGTGCCAGGTAATCTGAGACTGAGCCACTTGTGCTGCTGAGCTTAATAACAATGGTGTGAGCTGTTCTGCTGTCTTAATGCTGTGCTGGGTGTTCTGCTTGCTGTCCTTTATTTGCCTGATCACAAGAACCTTAGGAAACAGCTATGGGGATTTCTTACCCTGTAACATCTTTACTTAGCAGTCCTACTATTAGGGTCTCTTGTCTTCTCTACTGGGAGGCTTGGGCACTCCAGTATGCTAGGTGAGATGGTGTCTGATGCCTTAGGTTAGGCTAGTCTTTCTAGGGTGTCTGCTTAACTCCGAAGTGTGGGGTATTACAATGGTAAGTCATCACTTTAAATGGCATGGGGGTTTTCCTAGTCCTGCTTGCAGGCTGTGGGGCAGATGTGATATGGGCCTAGGAGCAGCCAGCTATGGAGAAGTGCAGGGAATTGTGCTTCTTTCTTGAAGAGACAAAGTAGACTGCTCCCCTTGTTTGAGTGTGATCATACTGCATTCTAAGCAGTGTTACCCTGAATATGTTGAGAACACGTAGCTTGATCTCTAGCTCCACTCACTGGTTGCTGTTTATTTCCATGTGAGAGGAAGCTGTCTATGTCTCATCTCTTGTAACCAAGGCACACTTCCACCAGAAGTCTAGCCTGCACTCTCTGCATTTCATAGAACTTAAGGCTAGAAGAAACCATTATGAGCATCTAGTCTGACCACCTGCCTAACCAGGGCCGGCTCCAGGCACCAGCTTCTCAAGCAGGCGCTTGGGGCGGCCGTTCCGGACAGGGGTGGCAGTTCCAGGTATTCGGTGGCAATTCAGCGGAGGGTCTGTCACTCCGCCTGGGAGCGAAGGACCTCCCGCTGAATTGCCGCCGCAGATCACGATCGCGGCTGCTTTTTTTTTTTTTTTTTGGGGGGGGGGGGGGGGGGTTGGCTGCTTGGGGTGGCCAAAACCCTGGAGCCGGCCCTGTGCCTAACAAAGGCTAAACTCTCCTTTCCCCTGGCCCCTCCCCCCAGAAAAAACCCTTATCTGAGATGTAGCATAACTTCTTAAAAGAGATTCAGTCTGGACTTGCCTCCAACTTGATTTTCCACCACTCCCCTACGTCTTTCTGCTTCTCTTCACTGCATGAGGCACTGGAGGCAAAGGTGCTTCCACAGGGATCTGCCTAAAGAAGTCAAAGCTGATCTAAGAGGGGTTTTTGTAACCAGGTGTTGAGGGAGGAGGGGACAGCAAAAAGTTCTGGCTTTTATTACCCTTGAGCAGGCTAGGAACTGTTGTGGTGTCCTCTGCCTCTGACACTAGACTAAATTGCTATCAGATTGTTTGGGCTAATGAAAACCATGTGCCCAAGGAAAATGGGCTTGTTTAGTGTCTAGGGAGTAAGCTGTAGACTGAAATGCCATGCTGGGGCTTAATGCTGGAGAAAGGTGCCTCAGCCCTGGAGACTAAAATGGTCTCTAGCTCGAGTACACCAGGCAGACTGTGAGCTTCCCCCATCTGCTACCTTGCTATTATGCCTTAGCACTGACCTGCCTGGGCCATGGGGGAGGGAGGGGAATCAGAGGCTTTAAAAACAAAGCTTGGCATTGGGAATACCATTTTATGATTTGATAGAGAATGCCATGTGTCTTAAAGCTCTATTTACTTCTGGTTTCTGAGCCTTTAGGGTGCACTCAAGTCAATTTCAAGCTCTTCTCTACCTAAGGCTAGAAACTCACTACAGTAACTCCTCACTTAACATTGTAGTTTGTTCCTGAAAAATGCAACTTTAAGTGAAACTATGTTAAATGAATCCAATCTTCCCATAAGAGTTAATGTAAATGCAGGGGGTTAGGTTCCAAGGACACTTTTCTTGGGGCAGACAAAGGCATTACGTACAATACTGTGGTTAGGAAGTGCCCCTGGCTTACCCCACACAGGCACAGCCTGCTGCAGGTGAGGAAGCACCTTTGCTGCAGCAGCAGCTTCCCCAGAGAAGAACAGGCACAGACTTTGCCAGGGGATGCTCCAGGCCTGCCTCTTCCAGTCCCTGCTGCACTCCAGGCCCACCTCTTCTCACCCCCACTCCACCTCCTCTCTGGAGCATGCTGCTTCCCCGCTCCTCCCTCCCAGAAAGTCCTAAGCGCTGCCTGCTTGGCGGTGGGGGAGGCACTGGGGAGGCAGCAGAGAAGAGGAACTTGAGTAGCAACTTTACAAGGGAGCATTGCACTTCCACAGAATCTTACAAGCAGTGGACAGAGCAGGCAGCCAAATGATGTTAAAAGGGAGCATTGCACATCTTTAAATGAGTATGTTCCCTAATTGACCAGCGATGTAACTTTGAAACAATGTTAAGCAGGAGGATGTTAAGTGAGCAGTTACTGTATTAAATGACAGCTGAGACTCCCCAAACTTGCATGACTACAAGAGCTGGGGCTGTAAGAGAACCACCAAATGCTATGAGATTCTCTTATCAATCCAGTATCGGCAACACTGGACTTTGCCCACTCCATGTTCCCTTGGGTCCCTGCTGTGACTGATAACAATGGTGCTAGCTGGGGATGTGGACACCTGACCCCTAGGAGCTGGAGCATCCACAGACTTCATATGTAGGCCATGAGAAAGGAGAGAGATGCTTCTGCCACCCTTTCTCTTCTCTCCTCCCTTCCCCCCCCCCCCCTGCAGCCCTGGGCTGGGGAGTGGTGACACTTCACTTGCTGTATAACTGTCTACACCCTAGTCTGGATGCTCCCTCTCTGCCTGGACGTTCCTTGCTCTGAAGGAAGTTCTCAACCTGTATGAGCACTTCTCTTGGGGTCTGTACTCTTGCTGGGTCCTGCTTCCTTGGTATGGCTGGGTTTTTCTGCAACTAGCTCCCTATCATCTGATAACTTTGGATTTAAAGGAACAAATTCCCTGCTTTGTTGTGATGCCTTGGATCCTAGGAATCCATACTGTTAAGGTCTCCATTTACCATCTCGCTCCATGCGAAGGAGACTGAAGGCTAGCTAGTATCGCTTCTCCAACTGCGGTGCCTGGCTTGTGCACCGTGAGTGGAGGAGACTCTAAGCATAGTAGCTAACCCAGGCTGAGTCAGGCCAATAATCAAAGGTTTCCTTCTCTAGTTGTCCCAGAGCTGGTTCCCTCCCAATTGAACAGCTCCTCGCACCCAACCACAGCAGCTATTGCCACAGGTCACAGTCTGCAAGATGCCACAACTGCACAGTCTGCAAAGATGAGCCTCTTCCATAAAGTCCTGAATGGTGAGAAACTCTTGGCCTCCTGAGTCAGGCAGGCCAAGCCCTGCAAAAGCCCATGAGCTGATACTAGCTACTTCCATCTTGGGTTAGGCCCTCAGCAGATCTGCAGCAGCATCCTTGAAACTCTGTGGTGCTTATTCTCTGCTCTGAACCCTGCATCACTGCCATCCCCTCACTGGGTGAGGCAGGGCTCTGGGGGGTAGGCAGTGCTTGCCTGTTGCTTGGTGGGCTGCTGGTCAGCAAAATAACCACTGACTTGAAGGTTGCAACCTAGCCAGGCTGTCCCCTTAGTGCAGAAGTTGGTTACATGTTTGTAGGGCAGTATTCCCCTAATCCAGCCTAAGGATGACTCTTCCTGAAGGATGAGCCATCTGGGGCTGTTGTCATCTCCCTTCTGGGAGCTGCTGACTAGCCCTCTTAATTACTCTCCAACCCCTCCTTCCAGAATGACCCAAAGGCAGGTCCTATTGCACCTGTCCATGCCCTTCTACCCTCTTCATGGGAGGAAAGACCAGCTACCTAGAAACCCATGTATACTTAATGGCCCATCTTGTAGTGCTGCAGGTCTCGGGTTGGCCTCTCCATAGGTTCTCTGCTGAACCTATTTTCAGTAGGTCCCTCGGTGGTGGTGGAGGTCACACTTGGCCAGTTCTGTAGCCATAATCAGGCTGGTGAATGCTGCATGGGGAGGGCTGAGAGGAGCCTGTATGGTGCATCAATGAATCAGAGGACCTGATGAAGGTCTCCAGTCTAAAGAATGGGATAGAAAGTAGACAAGATGCTCCTACCCATCCATTCTTCCATTCCAAGAACAAATGGACACCAGTGGAATTAGAATGCAGCAAATTTAAAACTGATAAGACTTGCCTAAGTGTGGATTTCAATGCCACCAAAATGCATTGAGGTCAAGAACTCTGCCAGACTAAGATTCTCTGTGGGTAGAAAGAACACTTCCATGTTGAGGTCTAAACCATGGCATAAACCAAACTTCCCAGTGGGGGGGTGAGTATTTAATGATAAATTTCCCCCATGGGGAGCCTAGTTGCACATTCCTCTAAAGTCTCTCCAATTGGACACTTTTGGGAATAGGACTGCTGGTCTGATCCAGTTTGGCACTTCCTATGTTCCTGCAGATGCTGTTCAATGTAGATTCAAGTCTAGTTCTCAATTCTTCTCTCATAGCTGCCAAAGATCTAGTGTCCCCCTTCTGGGGTGATTCCTCTAACACCACAGTGACACCTGCTGCTTCAGCCCCCTCTGGTACCACAGTGGCTGACCATCTCTCAGCTAGGACACCAGGTCATGTCCAGTTCCTGCAAGGTGGCCACTCCATAAAGTCTGCAAAGATAAACTTCACCCTAAGGATCCTGAATGGTGAGACCTTCTTACAGATCTTGGTGAGGTTGCCATGTGTAAGAGACGCAGCCTTCTGCCTTCTCAATGTTCAGTTCTGCACTGTTTGTCCTCCCCACCCCACGTACAAAACCAACTCTGGTAAACACTAACCCAGCTGCCTAGGTGTCAGTATGAGTTTAAGCCAGCTGTCTCTAGGATAACAATCTGGCCATGGATATCTGGTTAACATGCTCCTGGATGTGACTGCCTTCAGGCATCTTAGGTTCATCTTGTTAATGGTGACTATTGACTTATTGCCTCCCTCCCCCCACCCCATCCTTTCCTGGACTGCCCCATGTGCAGGGCTTCATGCTTTGAGAAAGCAAAGGTACTTCCTCAGGGAGACATTGGCAGTGTTGCTTAACACCAGGTTTTTTTCACCTTGAGAGTGGGAAGCTGCCACCCTCAGCCCAACTAATCAGGTCAAAGGGTGGATCACTCTATAGCACTGAACCTCTGCTGGCCCAACACCCACACAGGTTCATTCAGATGGGTGCTGGAGCCAAATGACAGGGATTAAATGCCAGGGGTGGCAGGCTTAAGGGCCAGCATATGGGGCTAGCTCTTCAGCAAAGGGTTTCATAAATGAGTTTTGTGTGGTTGCAACCACACATTTCTGGATTAGATTAGCCTCTATCTGTCTAGCTGGGGCATTCAGTAGCTTCCCTGTACCCTGAGCTGTTTGTATGCTCCAGCTGGTGGCTTATTGGTGACAGGGGGTCTCCCCCCTCCCCCGCCCCAGCACAAGTTTGAGTAGGTCTCAGTCTTAACATTTACCATGGAGTTGAACTTCTGACACCTCAGACTCCAGCCATGGGCTCCTGGGAAGCAATAGCTTAGTTTCCAATCCAGTTTGGATTGATGGTAACTGAGCTCAAGGGCTAGGTGGCCTTCATCCACCCCTCGACCACTTGCTCCTTTCCTGGGCTGAAGAATCCTGGGAAGGGTGGTTGCTGGTTTGACCCTTCTGGAGAGCAGAGATCCTAGCATGGAGATGTCCATAGTGAACCGCTATGGCTCACTGTTCCTGAGTGCAAGGACCCAATACAGACTTTCTCCATCCTGTGACCTCCACGGCTGCTGGAAAGAAGGTGTACTCAGCCCATGGGGCACTCCCCCTGTCACTGGGTGGATGAGACAGGCCCACCTCTTCAGAGGTGCTTCCAACTTAGTTGGGATAGTGCAAGACATTGGCACATGTAACCTAACCTATCCTCTCCTCCCCCCAGAGGACTTCAGTGTGATGGCAGAGCCCCCAACATACACCCCTGGCTCTCCCATCCGTGTTGAGGCCAAAGTGGAATCCAGTGCAGGTGTCTCTCCAAGAATCTATGTGGATGAGTGCTATGGGAGCCATGCAGAGCACCTGAGCCATTCCAGGAGGATCTATGTGATTGTGAACAACCATGGGTCAGTGGGGGTGAAGGGTGGGGAGATCAGACACTGAGGTGTTTGGGCTTGTTCTGCATGCCCTCAGCTGTGGGGTTGCACTCCCAACATAGGGACGTGATCTATCCTGCTGGTTGGATTTCAGCACTTCCTTGGAGCAAAAATACAGCAGGGGGAGAAGGTGCTATTTGACCCTCAGCTGGTTCCTATATTAAACCCTCATCCCTGTTCACTCTTGGCGGTAGGGGTGTGTGGATCCCTTGCTCTAGCAGGGGAACATGTAACTCCAATGCATACACTTGAGGGAGTCTCTTCTTGTGCTCTGCCCATCACCTTGGTATTGGGTAGCCTAGGACAAGTCAATGGGAAGAATGGCAGCCTGGTCAATAACATGACAATCCTCACACTCAGTCTGCACTCACTACTGGGGAGGGCACTTCCTCTGATCCCTTCCCCCTTCTGAAGGCTGTGACCCTACTGAAGGCATCCCTGGCTGGCTTCCTTGTCTCCCCCCAGGTGTCTCCATGGGGGGAAGTCTGGGGATGTTGCTGTCTGGTGTCGGCCTGAGGATTCTGCCTTGCAGTTTGCCACCCCAGCTTTCATGCTGGCTGATGAACCAGAGGAAAAGGTGAGGCCCCACTATGGGTGGGGGAGTGTGACTGGCTCTGTGCTTGGGTATCGTTCTGCTAGTGGCTGAAAGGGGTGGCTGAGCCCAGCCATGGGCTGATGGAGGAGAGCAGCAGTCTGCACACCTGCCGCCTCAGATGCTGCCAACTAAGCAGCGGACTTGGGAGCCTTGAATGAGCTCCCTGCAGTGACTGAATGGAGCTGTCTGTACCTTGCAGCCTGGCCAAGGCACTCAGCAGCAATTGCCTGTTTTGCTTCAGGGTCCTAATTCTGAACAGAGGGTGCCCTATGAGAGACGCTGCCTGCCCCTCCCAGCTAAGCCAGAAAAGCAGTAACTGCTCTGTGAAAGCCATCTTAACTGGACTCCAGATCCTCGTACAAGGATCCCAAAGCCTCCTCTGCCCTGTTAGCAAGGTGCTTTAACTGCCTGGCTAGAACAGGGGGTCATCCTTGCTGTGCAAGACTGATCTAGGAAGGCAGTGCTATGTCCTGCCCTATTGCCCAGGCTCAGATGCTCAGTCCCTTGCAGGGCACCAGCTTGCATCTCCAACAATGCAGCTGGGGTCTTCTGGGAGATGTCTGCCCTGGAACATGTGCAGTAGCCAGACTGGCTGAGCATGTACAGCAAATGGTTCAGAAGAGAGGCTTGTGCTTGGCTCAGTCCTCAGGATCATTCAGCCATAAGCTCCCTGTGCGCTGCCTCTCCAGGCAGCCAACTCTTCCTGGGCCCTCATTTGTGCACAATCTTCACTTCTGTTCCCCAGAGGCTCTGGACCTGCCTGGAGTGGGAAGGCTGCATGTATGGCAGTGGGCAAGCCCACCATCCCCTGTCTGCTTCTGGACACCTGCCAGGCTCCCTCCAAACTTAGGGCATCAAATGAAATTGTCAGTCAGTGCAGGCTTCATCCAAGATAAGCCTTGGCCCAAGGGTTTCCCCTGGCTGCTCTGATCATGACCTTGAGCTCAACCCCTCTGCAGCCTAGCCCGCATGTAAACTCTCATCCCAGGTGCCACTGGCCAATCTGGGGTGGGAGCTCAGGGTTTCCTCTGAGCACAAGCTGTCTCTTTCAGATCTACATTCACTGCCTGCTGACTGCATGGGGCCAGGAGAGCCTCACAAGCCTAGGGAAGAAGTCCTGCTATTACAACAGTACCTCCTTCAGGTCTGTTCAGCCATTCAGTGCATTACTGGGGGACATAACCAAAGCACCCCATAACACTGGGACTAGTGGGGCTCTCCAATAGAAGAAACAGCTGGCAGGGCTGTTGCAATAGTCACATCTGGGAAAGTGCTTTTTCACATCTGAGCACAAATGACACCACTCCAGAGCATCTGTCAAACAATGCCTGGAGAAGGCTCTCTAGGCTATGCTTGGAGGGAGGGCATGTGTGACTAAACTGGAGCCACCATGACCTGGCTCAAATGTGGCTCCCCTGCCAACATGATGCCATTGCAGGCAGGGTATGGAGGGGACTGGCACTAGGGAGGGTACCTCCCAGAAGCAGGTTTGAATCCAGCTCTGATCAGTAGTTACCATTTGGTGGTTGTAGCCTATGTGGAAGTAGGGGGTTTCCATTCAGTTCTAGTGGGCAAGCTGCCACATGGAAATGGCCACCAAAACTGTCATCAGCTTGTGGGTTCTCTGCAGAGAAGCCAAGGCTATAATGGTATGGGGCTCACCTGTCCTCAAAGTGCCTGCTTGTGGGGCTATATGGGCTACCCTCTCTGTAGGACCACTCCTGACCCCAGATGTGCTGTGTAGGGACTGCTGCCCAGTGACTCCTTCCTCTCACTATCTCCAGCTGGCAGAACCTAGAGGACCCTTCCCAAAACTTAAAGTGTAGCTGCTGTGACAGCCACTGCCCTGCTGACTCTGCTCCCCCAGGAGAACTAAGAGGTACCAGGACCCTGTGTCCATTATCTTCTCTGCATGCTTGATACTGTGCAACCAGATTGTATGGCCAGTTGGTGAGTGCTCCCCAGACAGAATGTGGGGAGGCTGGGGTGTGGTCACTGTCTTAGCCCCAGCAGAGAACATCTGGATCTCTGCAGCCATCTCAGCAGACTGCAGGCAGGACCTTGCAGCAATGCCATAAGAGGGTGCTTCATCTGCCCAGGGGGAGGGCTTCTGGATTCCTGTTAGCCACTCTGCTGTGGCTAGTTAGTATTAGGCTCTCCATTGGACTTGAGGGGTTGTGAGGGCAACAACACATCCAACAAGAGTGGGGCAATGTTGAGGAAACGTGCTCTTCTGTGAGCCTCAATACATGGTGAGGAGGGGGAAAGTTTAGCTATCCAACAGGAGCCAGTCACAACCACCTCCCTGCTCTGGTGGGGACACTAACACAAAGGCCCTATCTAATATCAGACTGGGCAGCCTCCACTCCATCCTATGGAGCACTTTGTTGGTTGCTACATGGTATCAAGCCACCTTGCCAAATCAAGCTGTGGCACCTGAGGCGGGTATTGGACCCTCTCACACAAGAAACCCCTGTTCTGTTAACCAAACGCCTCTCAATATGGCAGTGCAGCCTGTAGTGACTCTCTTGGAGAGAGCAGTGTAGCTGCATGCTGGGACCTGTAACCTCTATCTCCTTGTGGCATGAAGGTGGCTGCAGCCATCGCATAGATCTCCATGGCTGTGCTCAGTTGCCTCTGTAAAGTGACTGGACAACCCAGTCTGAGTGTGGGTACAAAGACCTGTTTTCCTCCAGAGTTTGTAGGTGAAGGGATGCTCCATAGAAAGGTAGCTGGCCCCTTGATGGTGCACAAGGAAGAGGCTCCATGGTATGAAGGTAGGTGCAAATGAGACCTGCCAAACTCCTTGTATTGGGAGGGAAGTGGGAATGACTAACTTAGACTCACGGGTCCTTCCAACCCTACTACACCTGGAAATGGCTAAGACAATGCTAACAACAAGGAGTCTGGTGGCACCTTAAAGACTAACAGATTTATTTGGGCATAAGCTTTCGTGAGTAAAAACATCCAAAGAAGTGAGGTTTTTACTCACGAAAGCTTATGCCCAAATAAATCTGTTAGTCTTTAAGGTGCCACCAGACTCCTTGTTGTTTGTGTAGATACAGACTAACACGGCTACCCCCGATACTTAAGACAATGCTAAAAGCTCTGTTGGCACTGGTCTGAGTAAGAAGGCAGTACTTGCTGCTTTAGCTCCCAGCTGGCATTGCTTGTAACCACAGTTCTGGGCATTTCTCTGTAGGTGGCATCTAATGAATGGCTATGCACATGGCACAGATATCCAAATGCAGGCTCTTAGCCTTAGACTGGCTTCTCCTGGGGTTACATTTTAATTTGGTCCACTTGGTCTGGACTCAATCCCTGAATGTCTCTGTCCCCTAGAACGATGCCGCACCCTGAAGAAGCTTCTGCTGGTGGGTGTTGCTTTTGTAGGCAGCTGTCTAGTGGGAGCCCTCTTTGTAGGAGGCCTCTTAGCTCTGGCTCTGGCCTTGTTCCGGTCATACCAGCGCAGCAAAGGGCAAAGGCTGCTGAGGAAGAGGAAGGAGTACCCCTACCAGACAGAGCTGCAGAGTGTGGTGAACGCCCTCGTGACTGCTGAAGAGATGCAGAAGGCTGAGAGAGAATCCAGCATAGACTACAACTTGAATACAGATGCATCAGAGAAGGAATAACCAGCCCTTCAAGCTACAATAAATGCTCTATTTCTCTAATGTTCATCTCTTGTCTTGCTTCCCTCTGCTGACAAATGGGGGTGGTGGGGAGGAGGCAAAAGCCAAGGAGCTGGAGCTTTGTGTGAAGCTCCGCAATAACAGGTGCAAGTACCGGTGTCCTGACATGCAAGTGCACTTGCCACCTAGGCACAGGGCCAATCTCTGCCTTCAATTGACCTGTAACAATGAACCAGGGGACCTTCCTAGTAGCAAATGACTCAGAAAATAGAGCTGGAGTATAGGGTATCTCAAGGCTAGCAGTTAAACCAAAGCTGTGCTAGAGGTCAGGGCCAATGCTCTGAGGCTACAGCTGCAGGCTGGGGTGCTACAGTGGGCACCACCCAAATCCTGCATTTTCTGGTGTCTGTATGTTGCATTGTCTGCTTCTGTGAGGCTTAGAGGAAGGGAGAGACAAACCTCCTCACTTCTCTCCCTGCCAGCATATCATGGCTATTAAGACCGTCCCTGCACTAAAGCAGAGGGAGCCTAACTAATTAGTTCAATAGCACATGGAACTGGAGTGAATTCAGGTTAAAGCAGTTTATTCTGAGGAGAGGGAATTGCTAGTTTTGACTAGTCAGGTTCCCACTGTAAGACAACAGCAGGAACTGGAGCCAGTTAGAGGAATGTGAGTTAGTGCAATTAACCCCCAGAAGAGGTGTGTGGGGTTTTTTGTTTTTTTTTCCCCCACAGTAAATACAGATCTCAATGGGCCAAAACTAACCTGTCCTGGGGCTTCCTCCAATACAGAATCTATTGGCCCTAGCCTGTATTTAATATCCCCTGGCACCACTGGGTTTTGGTAGCAATTGCACTTTCCCCTCTTCCCCCTTCCGCTGGATCAGGCCACAAAGGACCAAGAACAACCCTGAAATCCCATGCTGCCAAAGCAGCTGGGCTTCCAGCATTTGGGTAGGGCAACCAGCTGCTGGCAATTCAGGTCTGGTGCTAATGCCTCTGAAGCAGGGGTAAGCCTGCACTGGGGCAGGGCTGCCCAGCCCACGTGCTCCCCTGCCCCATGTCACAGTAAGTTGGTTTAATAGCAAAAATTACTCTAAATACAGTGGAGTTAGTTGTGAGGAGTTCTCTCTTTCTCTTCCCCCCCCCCTCCAGCTTTAGCTATATTGGGGGGCTGCCTCACGAAGGAGGACATTTCTCTTCTGCCGCGTAGAGTTTGCGGAGGCTGGAATCCATCAGGAAATCCACTGACCTGCAGAGAGGAGAGACTGTGGTTACTTCAAACAGTTGTCTTCATTCTCCCATCCCACTGTGCCCCTGGCATATCCCTTCATTCCATCAGCTGGGCCCCCTCTCCTAGCAAACAGCCCCAGAGCACTAGTTCACAGCAAGGAGTTACTTCAGGAAAGCATTTGTATCCATCTCTAATGTGATCAGTGTTGGGCCCTTAGTGAAAGGGTTAATCACATGGTCTCCTTTGATCTTCTTTCTCTCGCCTCCTAGCTGTTAAATCCCTTGAGAATAACATGAGGGGGAAAGAGTCCAGGAGAGCTGGCTGTATTTTAAAGAATCCTTATTGAGGTTGCAGGAAAAAAACATCCCGATGTGTAGAAAGAATAGTAAATATGGCAGGCAACCAGCTTGGCTTAACAGTGAAATCCTTCCTTAAACGCAAAAAAGAAGCTTACAGGAAGTGGAAGATTGGACAAATGACCAGGGAGGAGAATAAAAATATTGCTCAGGCATGCAGGAGTGAAATCAGGAAGGCCAAATCGCACTTGGAGTTGCAGCTAGCAAGAGATGTTAAGAGTAACAAGAAGGGTTTCTTCAGGTATGTTAACAAGAAAGTCAAGGAAAGTGTGGGCCCTTTACTGAATGAGGGAGGCAACCTAGTGACAGAGGATGTAGGAAAAGCTAATGTACTCAATGCTTTTTTTTGCCTCTATCTTCACAAACAAGGTCAGCTACCAGACCGCTGCACTGGGCAGCACAGTATGGGGAGGAGGTGACCAGCCCTCTGTGGAGAAAGAAGTGGTTCAGTGGTTAGAAAAACTGGACGAGCACAAGTCCATGGGGCTGGATGCGCTGCATCCGAGGGTGCTAAATGAGTTGGCGGACGAGATTGCAGAGCCATTGGCCATTATCTTTGAAAACTCATGGCAAGCAGGGGAGGTCCCAGATGACTGGAAAAAGGCTAATGTAGTGCCCATCTTTAAAAAAGGGAAGGAGGAGGATCCAGGGAACTACAGACCAGTCAGCCTCACCTCAGTCCCTGGAAAAATCATGGAGCAGGTCCTCAAGGAATCAATTCTGAAGCACTTAGAGGAGAGGAAAGTGATCAGGAACGGTCAGCATGGATTCACCAAGGGCAAGTCATGCCTGACTAACCTAATTGCCTTCTATGAGGAGATAACTGGGTCTGTGGATGAGGGGAAAGCAGTGGATGTGTTGTTCCTTGACTTTAGCAAAGCTTTTGATACGGTCTCCCACAGTATTCATGTCAGCAAGTTAAAGAAGTATGGACTGGATGAATGGACTATAAAGTGGATAGAAAGCTGGCTAGACTGTCGGGCTCAACAGGTAGCAATCAATGGCTCCATGTCTAGTTGGCAGCCGGTTTCAAGCGGAGTGCCCCAAGGGTCGGTCCTGGGGCCGGTTTTGTTCAATATCTTCATTAATGATCTGGAGGATGGTGTGGACTGCACTCTCAGCAAGTTTGCAGATGACACTAAACTGGGAGGAGTGGTAGATACGCTGGAGGGTAGAGATAGGATACAGAGGGATCTAGACAAATTAGAGGATTGGGCCAAAAGAAACCTGATGAGGTTCAACAAGGACAAGTGCAGAGTCCTGCACTTAGGATGGAAGAATCCCATTCACTGTTACAGACTAGGGACCAACTGGCTAAGAAGCAGTTCTGCAGAAAAGGACCTAGGGGTGACAGTGGACGAGAAGCTGGATATGAGTCAACAGTGTGCCCTTGTTGCCAAGAAGGCTAACGGCATTTTGGGCTGTATACGTAGGGGCACTGGCAGCAGATCGAGGGACGTGATCATTCCCCTCTATTCGACATGGGTGAGGCCATATCTGGAGTCCTGTGTCCAGTTTTGGGCCCCACACTACAAGAAGGATGTGGAAAAATTGGAAAGAGTCCAGCAGAGGGCAACAAAAATGATTAGGGGGCTGGAGCACATGACTTATGAGGAGTGGCTGAGGGAACTGGGATTGTTTAGTCTGCAGAAGAGAAGAATGAGGGGGGATTTGATAGCTGCTTTCAACTACCTGAAAGGGGGTTCCAAAGAGGATGGATCTAGACTGTTCTCAGTGGTACCAGATGACACAACAAGGAGTAGTGGTCTCAAATTGCAGTGGGGGAGGTTTAGGTTAGATATTAGGAAAAACTTTTTCACTAGGAGGGTGGTGAAGCACTGGAATGGGTTACCTAGGGAGATGGTGGAATTTCCTTCCTTAGAGATTTTTAAGGTCAGGCTTAACAAAGCCCTGGCTGGGATGATTTAGTTGGGAATTGGTCCTGCTTTGAGCAGGGGGGTTGGACTAGATGACCTCCTGAGGTCCCTTCCAACCCTGATATTCTATGATTCTAGGTGCTGCCCAGCCACCTGCTCTTTGATACTAGCTGCCTGTTTCTTCTCACACATAGCAGTCCCTATTAGAGGCAGCCAGGGGGCTGCTCTTAATTTCCATCTACTTTTACAGCCCTCGGTGCGGGGGGATGCTTGGCATATGTAGGTGTAGCTAGTGCTTGCAGCGCTTCAAGTTGTCTGAGCGTGAGAATCTCACTTTTTAAAATGGAAACTCAGGTTCTATCCCTGTAGCAGGTGGAGAAAAGCTTGGAGCTGTGACCCTGAACAGCTAGGACACCAGCAGCCAGCCAAAAACAATAGGGCTTTGGGGGTGTCTTTAAAAAAAGCCATGCTGGTGGGGGCCTGACTCATGATGTGTGGATGCCTGTGCTGGTAATACAGAGCAGGTGATAGGTGAAAGCAAAGAGCAGCACCATGTGGGATGGCAGGATGCACCATGCACCACGTCCAGGCACCAGTGAGGGCTGAGGCCCTACGTGAACCAATCAATTTCAGCTTCCCAGGCCTGCACCAGCCTCTGCTTGGTGGCTTGTGGGTCATTTCTCAGTGTAGGAATTTCCTAGTGAGCACTGAGGCTTGTCATCAGCCCCAGGCTGGTATTAGCCATGCGCCCCTGCAGTCTGCCTGGGGCCGTGACTCCTTGAAGCAATGGGCAGGGTTTAGCTATGAGCTAGCGCTGTGCTCGGCCAGATGTTCAACAGCAGCTGTGCCAGGAGAGGGTGACACCATGCTGGTGCAGGGCAATGGTGCAGCCAGGGTATGTGCACATTCCCCAGTGGTAGCTCCCTCTGAGCTGCTTGACAACGAACACACAGGCTGCACTTGCCAGAGGGCCTGGGGCATGAGGGACTTTCAGCAGGAGTTGAGTGCTTGAGGCCTCGCTCCAAAGACACTCGGGGGTTGTTCCACTCTCATTAGGGGTTTGTGAGGCCCTGGGCCAGAGCAAGTGGGGCCCTTTCGGCTTGCAGTTCCCCCAGCACTCCAGCTGGGGAAATAAGGTTGGGGCATGGGGGCTTCCCCCCCGCCCCCCCGCTCCTGCCAGGGAGTGGGGTCAGGGTGCAGGGGCTTGCAAGGATCACTTACACGGGTCACTTTTATCCCTAAGGCAGAGCACTACTGACAAATGCTGCATTTTTAATGCCAAGCATTGTAGCTACCGCTGATAGAGACAGGGAAAATGAGGCCCAAAGCCATACCATGAGTCAACGGTGGAGTGAGGAGTCTTGACTCCTAGTCCTCTGCTCTAACACCCTGCCTCTCTATGCATGTAATGTACACTACCCCCTCCATCACCAGCTTCCCCCCAGGGCATCACAGGCCTCCGGCCTCTTGCCCAGAGTCCTGGGCCCCAGGTGTTGAGCCCTGATCCTGCCACCTGTGTTAACCCTTGGCATGCCAGGGAAGCCAGGCCAGCCCTTACCTGTCAATGGGCTTGATGATGACGGGAATGGCTGAGAGGCCGATGGCTGTGGTCATCCACTTCCGGATGGGGAGGGGCCAGTGGGTCATGGTGCCCAGGAAGTAGAGGGAGGCAGCACAGATGCGGTTAATGGTAAAGCCGGGGATAGCCACAGAGGCCAGCGCCTGCCACACAAACGTATCCACCACAGCCACGGACACCCGCGTCGTCTTCCCCACGTCGCGTTCATGTGCCTGATGGGTGCAGCATGGAGAGCATGGAGATCAGGGACACTGCACTGGAGGAGAGGGGCAGAACAGCAGGGAGTGGGTGTGGGAGTGCAGAGAGAGGAAAGTACCACTGATGTGGAAGAGGGGGGTTCCATACTGGACCGTGTGTGTGTTTGGGGAAATGGTGCAGAGAGGAATGGACCACAGCAGAAGGCAAGCCAAGAAAACACGTTTGTTAGGGGCTCTGTGTGCGCATGCGCACATGTGTACAGGGGTGTGTGCAGGCAGGGGTGTGTAGGTGTGTTTGCAAGTAGTGGGTGTATAGATCTCTGTGTGTGCGCACACATGTGTACATGTGTGTATGCAGTTAGGGAGTGTACAGATCTCTGTGTGTGTGTGTGTGTCTAAGTGCACATGTGTACAGGGGTGTGCAGGTAGGGGTGTACAGGTGTGTGCATGCATGAGTACAGGTGTAGGTGCAGGTAGGGGGTATACAGATCTCTGTGTGGGTTTGTGGGTGTGTGTGTGCATCTGCGTGTGTGTGCAGGTTGGGAGTGTACCAATCTGTGCATGTGTGCACACATGTGCAGGTCTGGGATGTCAGGTCTGTGTGTGTTTGTACGTGTCTGGGTTAGCTCACCATTAGCTCACCTGAGCAGGGCAGGTGCTGCCCTGGTGTGTGCAGGGTGTAGATCACAGCCTAGCAGCAGCTTTCCCCAGACAGGTACCACCACTCAGGAACACGCCACAGAGCTCAGCTTGGCACTGCCGGGCAGCACAGCCAATACAGAGCAAGGAAGCTGCCAAGTCATTGCTGTGTCTGACAGGGATCCCACCCGCTGCTTCAAAGGGAGCCAGGCCTCCCCTGGCCCGCTCACCCAGACCATGGCACATGGCTCCCTGCTCTCTGGCTAACATTGGATGGTGGGTCAGTGCTAGCAGGCTCTGACCCTCTGTCTCCAGTACGGTAGCAGGGCTCAGAGCATCCTCTTCCACACTCCTGGAGGTGCTGTAGCTGGCTTTTCTGGCTCCTGGATCTGCTGTCAGCTCCTGGCATGCCCTAAACCCAAATGCTTTTGCAGAGGATGGGCTCAGGAATGATCCCCCAGCCCAGCATATTGCACAGTTATGACACACCTGGCACTGGCCAATGTCAGACACAGGGCTCTGGACTGGATGACCCAGGGGTCTCTTCCAGAGTGTCAGGGACATGGGATACTGCACTAGACGGACCACAAGTCTCTTCCTGCAGGGGAATTCTTATGGTCCTAACCTCCAGCTCTCCTGGAGACAGGGAGGTGAGTGAGAAAGGACTGAAAGGAAAAGGCAGGTGCATTTCACAGAATAGAGATGCAGGACACTACAAGTCCTGAGCTGACACCATGAATCAAAAGATGCCCAGGAACTTCAATCTGTGGAGTCTGACGCCTGCTGCAGGTGGAGTGGGAGAGAAAGACAGGGCCTCAGCACAGAGAGCTGTGCAGCGGAGGTGTGCAAGACTGACTTTGTCTGTGCAAAGATGGGGACTGCCCCTGGGCTCAGAGGAAGAAGCAGACTTTTGGTGCATGAGCAGGACTGGCCCAGTAGACAGGATCTGGGCAGGAACGAGAGGGAGGGTGGAGTTGGCAGATGAGAGAACTTGGCCCCAGGCTGCCCAGTTTGTCAGCAGGAGAGGGGAGCCCTTGTCCCATGGAAGGTCAGAGGCCCAACAGCGAGACCCACCTAGCCTGCCCTTCCCGCTGGCACTGCTCCCTCCACCAGGACCTGACCAGGGTCTAGGTGACAGGATCTTGCTCTGGCCCCTCTCTTTTAGGACACACACAGGCTATCCCCAGGGTCCAGGAAACAACCAGCTCTGGGGGGCGGTAACAGAAGGGTTTGAGAGCTCCAGGACACTTACAACAGCTGCCTTCTTTCCCTTATCAATCGCGTCAGCCGTCACGTATGTAGTCGCCACCCCATAGCTCGCCCAGACCAGCCAGATGGGCACAATGGCTCTGAAGGACTCTCCAACTTCATTGGCGTAGCCTTTAAGAAAGGACAAGGTCGGAGGGGCCAGAGTTACCAAGGGGATAAGGCACAGGGCAGAGAGGAGTTAAAACAAAAAAATGGTGGGACTCCAAGCTCCACCCACAACACCCCAGTTGCTAAATGACGTGTTGTCATTCAAGCATCAGCACTAGGCTTCAGAATGGCAGCTCTTTGCAAGCAATGGGCAGCTCATGCCTCTCAGAGAGTGTCAGGCTCTCTGAGACTGAACAGACAATTCTGCATCAGGTCACCTCCGGGATCAGGGGCTGGGAACTGCACATGTCAATTCTGCAGGAGGTGCCAGCGCAGGAGAGAATAGGCCCTGGGTCCCTCCTCAGCAGGGCTGAGGCATGGGGCAGGGCAGCGTGGGTGAAACTTGCCCTCTGCTGCACTACTCTGAGGCTCTTCAGGGCTCACTCACGGATGCACCACACAGAGTTTCAGAGCAACCTGCTTCTCAGCAGTGTCTCCTGCATTATTTTTAGCCCTGGTGCCTCCCATACCTGCAGGTTGTGCCAGGTGCCTCCGGAGCACGGAATCACTGAGCGCTGGCAGATGCCTCGCTAGTCTGGGGCTGATGGGCAGGAAGGTCACCTTGAGCGCTTGCCCTTTGTTTCCTGCATCGCCCTCCAGGAGCCCATCACGAAGGGGTGGGCGGTGCCACCTTGGGGCGAGCTGCCCGCTGAGGGTAGGGGCAGAAAGCCATCCCCAGCGGGAAGATCCCATGGCGCGAGTAGTCACAGGAGCACATTTGACCCAGCAACTCAAAGAAGCCAAATGCTCCATAGTATGGCATGGGAACATGGCCCCCTTCTCTGCAATGCAACAATCGGGTCGGGGGTGGTGGGGAAGGAGCGCATGGGCGCCTGAATGTGCTGTGCACGGATTGCACAACAACACACACGCTATACAATGATCTATATAAATCGCTGTGTGGTTACACAGCAACACACACACTCTATATTGCATAGCTACACAATAACACCCTGAAAAATCAGGCTGACAACCAACCCTTACAGCATTAGCTATGGAGTGTGGCTGCCTCTCTCCTCGGAGTACACACAGCCCCTTCCCCACGTGTGTGCGGCACCCTGGAGCCCACGCAGCATGCCCTGCACGGACGGCTAGGTGTCTAACACAGCGAAAGATCCTGCTCCCAGACACATCACTGACCATGGAGCTAGTGCCGCGCTGTGCACACGTTACACGGGCGGGGGGGGGGGTCCAGGATCGGGCCCGCAGCGTGGCCGCGGCGGGCCGGCGTTACACGGGGTCAGGATCGGGCCCACACTCACCCAGGTAGCGCACCCACGTGTCGCGGTAGAGGTCGGGCTCCGCGGGGGGCCCCATGGCGCAGCGGCCGCTGGCTCCCGTCACGCCGGCCCCGGGTCAGCCGCCGCCATCCAGCCCGAGGGCGGTGTCAGCAAATCCCCGCCCCCATGGGGCCCGGCCGGCGGGGCTAGGCGAGCGCGGGGGCGGCTAGTGGCGGCCGATGGGAGCCAAGCTCAGCCAGCCCTTCCCCGGGACACTTCTGCCGCCCGCAGCCGGGAGGGGGCAGCTGGGCTGCCTTCCCCAGCGAAGTCACACCAGAAATAGTCTAGCGCCCCCACCCCCCGCGCTGCCCCGTGGTGTGTGCAGTGTCACAAAGGCCCTGATCTGCACCCTGGGGGCACCTGCACAGAGCCAGGGTCCTGTGGGGGGAGGGCTAAGCACCCCCAATAGCCAGGGGTCTCTAATGGACCCTGACTCACCCACCTTCCTGCTGCAAGGCCTGGGCCTGCAGCGTTGGGTCAGGGCCATCTCTACCAGAATAGTTGGCAGTAGCCTCCCCTCAGTCGGACCCCACTTTCCAGGCAGGAATAAAATCGGAAACCACACATGGACATTTCCAGCCCCAAGGGAGAGTCTTTCAGAAAGTTAAAAGGAGGAGGGGGTTGAGAGTCCCTGCCAGCTGAATCTAGACTCTCTGGGTTCATGGCTCTGATTGTGCTAAGACATCAGTGCATTATATAGGGGGTTGTTCTTATAGACAGAGCAGCCCCATGTCCTTATAATGGTCATCCCTTTCTACCAGAGCTCTATTCTGCTGGGAATAAATGACAATGCAGGGCTAAACTGGGGTTATGAATTACAGTATTCCACTGGCATGTGTGTTATCTTGTGCTCCTCTCTGTGAATCAGATTGTAATTTCCTTTCCAGAACTCAGCTTCAATTTATCATAGAATCAGGGCCGGCTCCAGGCACCAGCTTACCAAGCAGGTGCTTGGGGTGGCCACTTCAGAGAGGGGTGGCAGCGGCGGACGCTCCCTCACTCCTGCTCCGAGCGAAGGCAAGGACCTCCCGCTGAATTGCCATCGCAGATAGTGGCTTTTTTTGTTTGGAGCGGCCAAAACCCTGGAGTTGGCCCTGCATAGAATCTCAGGGTTAGAAGGGACCTCAGGAGGTCATCTAGTCCAGCCCCCTGCTCAAAGGGGAATCCTCAGACAGATTTTTGCCCCAGAGTCCTAAGTGGCCCCCTCAAGGATTGAGCTCACAACCCTGGGTTTAGCAGGCCAATGCTCAAACCACTGAGCTATCCCTGCCCCCTACTGGGACCAGTCCTATTCAATGTATTCATAAACAATCTGGAGAAAGGGGTAAAAAGAGGTGACAAAATTTGTAGATGATACAAAACTACTCAACATAGTTAAGTCCCAGGCAGACTGTGAAGAGCTACAAAAGGGTCTCACAAAACTGGGTGACTGGCCAACAAAATGGCAGATGAAATTCAATGTTGATAAATGCAAAGTAATGCACATTGAAAAACATAATCCCAACTATACATATACAATGATGGGATCTAAATTAGCTGTTATCACTCAAGAAAGAGATCTTGGAGTCATTGTGGATAGTTCTCTGAAAACTTCCACTCAATCTGCAGCGGCAGTCAAGCCAACAAAATGTTGGGAATCATTAAGAAAGGAATAGACAATAAGACAGAAAATATCAGGTTGCCTCTATATAAACCCATGGTACACCCACATCTAGAATGCTGCATGTAGATGTGGTCTCCCCATCTCAAAAAAGATATATTGGAATTGGAAAAGGTTCAGAAAAGGGCAACAAAAATGATTAGGGGGTATGGAACAGCTGAGGAGAGATTAATAAGACTGGGACTTTTTCAGCTTGGAAAAGAGTTGACTAAGGGGGGATATGATATGACAGGTGTGGAGAAAGTAAATAAGGAAGTGTTATTTACTCCTTCTCATAACACAAGAACTAGGGGGTCACCAAATGAAATTAATAAACAGCAGATTTAAAACAAACAAAAGGAAGTATTTTTTCACACAAGGCACACTCAACCTGTGGAACTCCTTGCCAGAGGATGTTATAAAGGCCAAAACTATAACAGGGTTCAGAAAAGAACTAGATACGTTCCTGCAGGATAGGTCTTCACCAGGATGGGCAGGGATGGTGTCCCTAGCCTCTGTTTGCCAGAAGCTGGGAATGGGCAATGGGATGGATCATTGACGATCCTGGGGGTTGCTGTTGCTGTTCTGTTCGTTCCCTCTGGGGCACCTGGCATTGGCCACTGTCGGAAGATAGGCTACTGGGCTAGCTGGACCTTTGCTCTGACCCAGTGTCACAGAGTCACTGGGTCAATGCTCTGGAACTACTCCATACAAAGCCAGCCAGGACTCTGGTGTAGCATGCCTCCTCTCTCTGAGCATATTGTCACCAGGGCAAGCTTACCTAGCTTCGCCCTTCCTGGATCTGACCACGGAGTATTCAGCATCTCCTTCCTCCCTGTGTGCTTCCCGCAGCGAGTCCATCCAGGCGGGGTTCCTGGGGAAGCCAGAGGGCCCTGCACCCCAACTCCTACAGTTAGCAGTCACTCTCAGTCAGCGTGTAGAACAGAAGGGTTTATTAGCTGACAGGAACACCGCGTAGAACAGAGCTTGCTATCTCAGAAATCAGTGACTTTCAGCCAAGTCCATCTTGGGGAGTTCTGGGCCAGACGGCCTGGACTCCTCCTCTTCCAGTCCCCCAAACAGCCTGCCCAGCTTCCAGCGACCTGCCCTCTGACACCCCTGTTGCTCCTTCTCCTCTTTGCCATGCTTCCCTGGCAAAAGATGTCAGCTGGTCACATCCCCCTCCTGGGTCTCAGGTACATACGTGCAGACAGCTGGACAGCCTCACCTGCCCCGAGGGCCTCAGCAAAAATCACACACCCACTTCCCACCACCGAAATATTGGTGCAGTACACAGGGAAACTGTTGTACACATAGTATTAGTATAGGACAGTAAGACGCACATGCAACATAACAAGATGAATAAAACCCCACTTCGTCACATCTCTCCCCGCTCCGAGACCGAACTGAGCGGGGCCACTTTAGCCAGTGGTCTGGGGAAGTTCTGGCCCAGCACTTGTTTAACCTGGGAAACATGGTCCTCCCAGGTCTGGCTAAAAACACAGATATCCTCAATATACGCCAGGGCAAAATGCTCCATCCCTTTGAATAAATGGTCCACCAGGCGCTGGAAGGTGGCAGGTGCCCAGGGCCGTCCCTAGCCATACACAAACTACACAGCTGGGTAGAGCACCAGGAAATTTGGGGCACCAAATTGCCCCAAATTTTCTGGTGCCCTACGCAGCTGCGTGCTACATCCAGCTCCAGCAGCCAGCCCAATCCCCCGGACAGCTGAGCTGGCCCCTTGTGGACTGCGCACAGCAGGACCCAAGAAAGCTACCTCCACCCCAGCCCCACCCCTTCTCCTCAGCTCCCGCCCCTGCTCTGCCCCACCCCCACCCCCACTCCACCCCTTCCCCCCCAAACCCCGTCTCCTGAGCTATGCGTCCCAGGGGACTGCAGCAGGGGTCAGGGTCGGGCCCACCCTGCACTCACCAGGCGGCGGGAAGTGGAGTGACCCGGCCCCAGCTTGCTATGCTATGCTGGCTCCCAGCCGCGCTGCCGATGAGTGCTGGGGGGCGGTTCCCCTCCTTCTCCCAAGCCTGGGAGCCGGGGGAGCAGAGCGGAGCAGGCTGGGGCCGGGTCACTCCACTCCCGCTGCCCCGTGGGCCCGACCCCTGCTGCCTTCCTACACTGGCTGCTCCTGCCTCCCAAAGTGGGCGCAGCTCACCCTCACCCCCTGCAGAGGCCTGGGACACCCCCCTCTCGGAGGCCCGGGGCCGGCCCCCCTGCAGGGGGGCTGCGTAGGGCACCACAATCTCTAGGGATGGCCCTGCAGGTGCCCCCTTTAGGCCAAAAGGTAGGACCAGGAACTCGTATAGCCCCAGAGGGGTGATAAAAGCAGATTTCAGCCTGGCATCCGGATCCAAGGGTACTTGCCAGTAGCCCTTGGTGAGATCCATACTAGTGAGATAAAGAGCCCCCCCTAGCTTGTCTAGGAGCTCGTCAGGCCTAGGCATGGGGTAGGCATCGAACTTGGTGATGGCATGGGGCGGGATAGCTTAGTGGGTTGAGCATTGGCCAAGGATTGTGAGCTCAATCCTTGAGGGGGCCATTTAGGGATCTGGGGCAAAAATCTGTCTGGGGAGTGGTCCTGCTTTGAGCAGGGGGTTGGACTAGATGACCTCCTGAGGTCCCTTCTAACCCTGATATTCTATGACTCAACACAAAACCAGATTGACCCGTCCTTCTTGGGGACCAACACCACGGGAGAGACCCAAGGACTGGAGGATGTCTGGATTACCCCTAAAGCCAGCATGTCCTTGACCTCTCTCTCCAGGTCCTGGGCTGTTTTCCCAGTGACCAGGAACTGGGAGCATCTTACAGGAGGGTGGGCTCCTGTCTCCACCAGGTGGACAACCAGATTAGTGAGCCCAGGCCGGTTGGAGAACAGCTGCTGGTAGGAACCCAGCACCTCTTGGATCTCTGCCTGCTGAGCAGGGGTTAGCTGGTCAGAGAGGTGAATTGATTCCAGCGAAGGGCCAAACCCTGTCTCAGGGAATAGATTCACCATGGGATCATCTCCCTGCACCACACATGGCCAGTACCAAATTCTCCCTGTCAAAGTACAGCTTCATCATGTTAAGTATCAAAGGGCTAGCCGTGTTAGTCTGGATCTGTAAAAGCAGCAAAGAGTCCTATGGCACCTTATAGACTAACAGACGTATAGGAGCATGAGCTTTTGTGGGTGAATACCCACTTCTTTGGATGCATGTAGTGGAAATACACTGCACCATCTACTCAGGACACTCCCTACACTAACACAGGAACAAATCAACATACCCTTAGAGCCCCGACCAGGGTTATTCTATCTACTACCCAAGATCCACAAACCCGGAAACCCTGGATGCCCCATCATCTCGGGCATTGGTACCCTCACTGAAGGACTGTCTGGATATGTGGACTCCCTACTCAGACCCTACGCCACCAGCACTCCCAGCTATCTCCGTGACACCACTGATTTCCTGAGAAAACTACAATGCATTGGAGACCTTCCAGAAAACACCATCCCAGCCACCATGGATGTAGAGGCTCTCTACACAAACATCCCACACACAGATGGAATACAAGCTGTCAGGAACAGTATACCTGACGATGCCACAGCGCAACCGGTTGCTGAACTCTGTGACTTTATCCTCACACAAAACTATTTCAAATTTGATGACAATATATACCTCCAGACCAGTGGCACCGCCATGGGCACCCGCATGGCCCCACAATATGCCAACATTTTTTTGGCTGACCTGGAACAACGCTTCCTCAGCTCTCGTCCACTCATGCCCCTTCTCTACCTACGCTACATTGATGACATCTTCATCATCTGGACCCATGGGAAGGAGACTCTGGAAAAATTTCACCACGATTTCAACAGCTTCCACCCCACCATCAACCTCAGCCTGGACCAATCTACACGGGAGGTCCACTTCCTAGACACCACGGTGCAAATAAGTGACGGTCACGTTAACACCACCCTATACCGAAAACCCACCAACCACTATGCCTACCTTCATGCCTCCAGCTTCCATCCCGGACACACCACACAATCCATTGTCTACAGCTACAGTCAAGCACTGAGATACAACCGTATCTGCTCCAACCCCTCAGACAGAGACCAACACCTACAAAATCTTCACCAAGCATTCTCAAAACTACGATACTCGCATGAGGAAATAAGGAAACAGATCAACAGAGCCAGACGTGTACCCAGAAGCCTCCTACTGCAAGACAAGCCCAAGAAAGAAACCAACAGAACTCCACTGGCCATCACATACAATCCCCAGCTAAGACCTCTCCAACATATCATCAGTGATCTACAACCCATCCTGGACAACAATCCCTCACTTTCACAGGCCTTGGGTGGCAGGCCAGTCCTCGCCCACAGACAACCCACCAACCTGAAGCATATTCTCACCAGTAACCACACACCGCACCATAGTAACTCTAACTCAGGAACCAATCCATGCAACAAACCTCGATGCCAGCTCTGCCCACATATCTACACCAGCGACACCATCACAGGACCTAACTAGGTCAGCCACACCATCACCGGTTCATTCACCTGCACGTCCACCAATGTAATATACGCCATCATATGCCAGCAATGCCCCTCTGCTATGTACATCGGCCAAACTGGACAGTCCCTACGTAAAAGGATAAATGGACACAAATCAGATATCAGGAATGGCAATATACAAAAACCTGTAGGAGAACACTTCAACTTCCCTGGCCACACAATAGCAGATTTAAGGGTAGCCATCCTGCAGCAAAAAAACTTCAGGACCAGACTTCAAAGAGAGACTGCTGAGCTTCAGTTCATCTGCAAATTTGACACCATCAGCTCAGGATTAAACAAAGACTGTGAATGGCTAGCCAACTACAAAAGCAGTTTCTCCTCCCTCGGTGTTCACACCTCAACTGCTAGAAGAGGGCCTCATCCCCCCTGATTGAACTAACCTCGTTATCTCTAGCCTTACTCACTCTTGCTTGCATATTTATACCTGCCTCTGGATATTTCCACTACATGCATCCGAAGAAGTGAGTATTCACCCACGAAAGCTTATGCTTCTATATGTCTGTTAGTCTATAAGGTGCCACAAGACTCTGGTCTGCTTCATCATGTTGACATGGTACACCCGGTGGCTGTGAGCCCAGTGTAGACAGTTCCACCACATAGTTCACCTCATTCAGCTGCTTGATGACCTTAAATGGCAGCTTATAGTTTGTTCTTTCTCACAGGAATGAGAACCATCATCTGGTCCCCGGTGACATAGGAGCAGGCATGCACTGAGTGGTTGTACCAGACCTTCTGCTTCCCTTGGGCCCTGGCTAGATTCTCCCTGGCCAAGCTCATGAGCTCAGTGAGCTTTTCCTGGAAAGTCAGTACATTCTCCACCATTGATTCTCCATCAGGAGAGGCCTTCCTCTCCCTTAGTTCCTCATCAGATCCGGGAGTCCCCTCACTCTCCTCCCGTACAGCAACTCAAAAGGAGAGAACCCTGTAGATTCTTGGGGCACTTCCTGGTACGTGAACAGCAGGTAGGGTAAATACTTGTCCCAGTCCTGCGGGTGCTGGTTCATAAAGGTTTTCAGCATCATCTTTAGAGTCCCATTGAATCTCTCCACCAGCCCATTGAACTGAGGGTGATAAGCTGAGGCCCAGGTGTGTCGGACCCCACACTTCTCCCACAAGTACCAGAGCAGGGGTGACATGAAATTGGAGTCCTGGTCTGTAAGGACCTCCTTGGGGAATCCTACTCTGCTGAAAATGGTCATCTGCGCGTCTGCCTCGATAGATATTTTTTCCCTGTCTGAGTTGCCTTCCTGAGGGGCCCCACTATGTCCATGGCCTCAAAGCTGCTTTCCCCTTGACCCGGACCTTCTCCACCCTTTGGCAGGGGTCGCAAGACCTGCAGTACTGCTAGACGGCATTAAAGACTCCAGGCCAGTAAAAGTTCTGTAAAAGCCTCTGCTTGGTGCGCTGGATTCTCTGGTGTCCCGAGAGAGGGACATCGTGGGCCAGACACAGTAGCCTGCAGAGGTACTTCTAGGGGACCACCAGCTGCTGCCTGATCCCCCACAGTTCCACTTCCTCTGGGGGAGCCCATTCCCGGTACAGGAATCCTTTCTCTCACAGGAATCTTCCCCAGCAGCCTTCCCTCAGGGGTTTCACCGTGCTATGGTCAGCAAGTTCCCTCAACTTCTCTAAGGAGGGATCCTTCCATGAATTTGGCCTGGAATTCAGTGTCTGGGGAAGGGATGGGGACTACTCCCTCTCACTGGCTGGGTCTGAAGCTGCAGCCCCGCTAAGTCCCGTCCCCTGTGGCTCCTTTCCTGTCAGGGTAGGGTCCCACGCCCCCTGCGGGGTATACACACACACTCCCGCCTGGTGTCAGGGCAGAGTGCCCTTCGCTGGTTCTGGCTACAGGTAATGACTAGGGTGCTCTGGGGGCCGCCCGGCCAATCCGCCAAGTCACCCCCCATCAGCACCTCGGGCCCGGCCAGCGTCACTTCAGCACCTGTGTCCCAGTACCCTGTGGTCTGCTTCCCATCCACCTCCAGGGGAATGAGGCACTCACTCCTCAGGGGCCATCACGCACCCACCCTGTAGACTGAGAACTTAGAATCCAGAGCATCAAGCCTCCCTGAGGAGCTGGACTGGGAGACTCCTCCCTCTTGGGCCATTGCTAAACTGCCAGCCCCTCCTGCCTGGGGATCCAGCCCCTCCTTCAGCTGGGCTCCCATCCAGTTAACCCTTTGAGGCCTTGGTTTGCTCATCCAGTCCCTGACCTTTTGGCACCGGGCCCATATGTGGCCCCTCGGCCCACAGTAATTACAACTCAGGTCCTGTTGGTCCCCTGGGGTTGGTCGGTCGGCTCAGGGATTTATCCGAGTCCCTTTTCTGGCAAGCCCCTGAGTGACTCCCCTTCAGCACTGATGTGGGCCTGTCTCCCTGGGATTCCATTCCATATCCCGACCTTCTGTCTACAAACTCATTAGCCAGCAACCCTGCACAGCGCAAGTCCTTCGGCCTCTTGTCCATCAGCCACATCCTCAGGTCAGGGGGACAGAGTTCATATAGTCGCTCCAGCCCCATCAGTTCAATCACATCCTCCTTGGTCTGGGCTCCGGCCCCATTCACCCACTTGTGGGTGTATTCCCCCATCAGTGTGACCAGTTCCAGATATGTAATCCCCTGGATCTTTTGCATACTCTGGAACCTTTTCCTGTACACCTCGGGGGTCAGCTCAAACTTGTGCAGCAGGGCTTGTTTGAACAGTTCACAGTCCCCTGCTTCCACCCCATCCATCTGGCTGAACATCTCTATGGTCTTGGGTCCCAGTAAGATGTCGAAGCCTGTCTGCAGGGTCAACCTGGTGCACATTGCAAGCCTTCTCAAAGGCAGTGAGGAAGGCATCTATATCATCTCCTTCCTTAAAATGAGGCAGCACTTTTATATTGGAGTTCCCTGTGGGCTTTGCCACCCTGGGCCCATCCCTACTCACCCCAGCAGGGGTCTCTTTGCTTCTCAGCTCCGCCATCACCAGTTCATGCTGCCTCTGTCTCTCACGGTCCTCCAGCTCTTTCAGTTTCAGTTCCATTTCCAACTCCAACTGTCTCAGCTCCACTGATGGGAAACTCGGCTGTGAAGATCCCCTGCTGGTCAGGTAGGTGGGTCCTGGGATCACCTGGCTGCTTTCAGCCCCTCCCACAGCCCCAGTTGGGTCGGTGGCTGGGGTGACCACTGGGGCTGTCTGGCTGCTCCCAGCCTCTCTCATGGCCCCAGCTGAGTCACAAACCGACTCCTTAGAGCGATCATTCTCTTCCAACTGAGCAATTAGCTGTGCCTTGGTGAATCTTGTAATGCGCAGCCCTCTCTCTCTGCACAGCTCTACAATGTCCTTCTTAAGGAGGTGGTTCCCAAGTGGTCACAGACTAACAGGCCTGTACTCTCTCAGCTCCCCACAGTCCCTGGGAGGAACCCCTTCAGTGCAACAGCCCTTCTCGGGGATCCACTCTCGGGGTTGAGCCGTAGGCTCCTCCTCCTCCTGGAACTATGCCTCTCTGAGCCTTCAACACTGCTGCTAATCCCCCTTTGTTCTAGATACTGCTCCCCAGTCACTTACTGCAGGATGCTCTGTCCACGGGGTGCAGTTTATCCCACCTTTGCCACCAGTTGTCACGGAGTCACTGGGTCACCTGGTCACATCGCCCTCCTGGGTTTCAGGTACATACGTGCAGACAGCTGGACAGCCTCGCCTGCCCCGAGGGCCTGAGTGAAAATCACATACCCAATTCCCACCACCGAAATATTGGTGCAGTACACAGGGAAACGGCGGTACACACAGTATTAGTATTGGACAGTAAGACACACATGCAACATAACAAAATGAATAAAACCCCGCTTCGTCACACCCAGTATGGCCGTTCTTATCTTCTTATCTGATGGCATCTCAGTGGTCAGTGTGGGATGAACGAGGGGTGTCAATCAAGTTCCTATTCAGCAGGTGGCCATGACACAAAAGCCACCGTCACACATGGCACTCGTTGGCCCCTTCATAGAATATCAGGGTTGGAAGGGACCTTAGGAGATCATCTAGTCCAACCACCTGCTCAAAGCAGGACCAATCCCCAATTAAATCATCCAACAGATTTTTGCCCCATATCCCTAAATGGCCTCCTCAAGGGTTGAATTCACAACCCTGGGTTTAGCAGGCCAATGCTCAAACCACTGAGCTATCCTTCCCCCCTTGGTGGAAGCCTCAGTCGGGAGGCCCTAGTACTGTACTGAGCAGGCTCTGAAGACCAAACTACCTTCGTTCTTTGAAGACAATCCCTCCAGAAGGGGATTGAGGACTCCTGTGAGGGACGTGTGATGGTGTACCCCATAAGGCTTCATGGGATTATGCTTATGAATGTATATATGATATAACTGGAATATGTTTTATGCTACATATGTCATGTAACATATCTCTGTAAAGATTATGATCTACTGAATACATTCCTCCTATTTGTATGCATGTGTCATTTTTGTACTTGAAGTTAGGAATATTGGCTGTATACTTGCTTAATTTCTAAGTAGCCTTAGGCCTTGGCTACACTTGCGAGTTGCAGCGCTGTAAAGCCGCCCCCAGCGCTGTAACTCACTCCCGGTCCACACCGGCAAGGCATTTGCAGCGCTGTATCTCTGTGGTTGCAGCGCTGCATGTACTCCACCTCTCCGAGAGGAATAGCGTGTATTGTGCTGCCGCTGCAGCACTGCGGTGCCAGTGTGGCCGCCCAATGCGCTGTGACTGGCCTCCAGAAGTATTCGGCAGTATCCCACAATGCCTGTTCTAGCCACTCTGGTCATCAGTTCAAACTCTACTGCCCTGGCTTCAGGTAACCAACCATGTGAGCCACCCTTTACATTCCCCGGGAATTTTAGAAATCCCCTTCCTGATTGCTCAGCCCGGCGTGGCGTGGAGTGCTCTCAGCGAATCTTTCCAGGTGACCATGCCTCCACGCGCCAAGCGAGACCCAGCATGGAGCAATGGCGAGTTGCTGGACCTCATCAGTGTTTGGGGGGAGGAAGCTGTGCTCCAGCCGTAGGAATTATGATACCTTCGGGAAGGTATCAAAGGACATGATGGAAAGGGGCCATGACCAGGATGCCCTGCAGTGCAGGATTAAAGTGAAGGAGCTGCGGAGTGCTTACCGCAAAGCCCGCAACGCAAACGGCCGCTCGGGTGCTCCCCACGCGACCTGCTGATTCTACAAAGAGCTGGATGCGATACTTGGGGTTAACCCCACCTCCACTCCGAGCACCACCATGGACACTTCAGAGCCGGGGGAGGGGAGAAGGAGGAGGAAAACGGGAGTGAGGGTGGTGGGCCGGATGGAGACACCCCGGAATCCCTGGAGCCATGCAGCCAGGAGCTCTTCTCGAGCCAGGAGGAAGGTAGCCAGTCGCAGCAGCCGGTACTTGGTGGAGGACAAACAGAAGAGCAGGTTCCCAGTAAGCGGGTTTTTTTGGGGGAAGGAATTTTTTCGGTGCGGGCTCTTTGGGAGAGGAGGGTTAGGCATGCATGCCTAGATGCGGAATAGTGCATTGATGTGGTTTATCACATCGCGGTAATCGGCCTTGGTAATCTCCTCGAATGTCTCATCCAGAACGTGTGCAATGTGCTTGCGCAGGTTTATCGGGAGAGCCACCGTGGCCCTTGTCCCAGCCAGGCTAATGTGTCCGCGCCACTATGCCGCGAGGGGCGGGGGGACCATTGCTGCACACAGGCAAGCTGCATATGGGCCAGGGCGGAAGCCGCATTGCAGTAGAAGACCCTCCCTTGCTTCCCAGGTCACCCTCAGCAGCGAGATATCGTCCAGGACCAACTCCTGTGGAAAATGTTGAGACAGTGTTCAGTGTAGGTGCCCCCTGAAGCTGTTGGCTCTCCCCAAGGCACAGAAAGCCAGAGGACAGTGCAGCCCTGAAACAATCAATCCCCCTTACTCACCATTTTGAGGCTCCCATGGGATATCTGCGCTCTGTTTTGGACGGGAAAATTATGCAATTGTGTAAATCCTGTGTGTTTTCTACTCCTTAAGTGTGGGGGAAATCATTACTCTGTCTGGTATAAACGATGCTGCCTCTGTTAAATGTTGCATTTTGCCTATACAGCTGCATCAACCTTGAGACCTCAGCCGTCCCTCTTATCACCTGTTCAGAGACTGCAAAGACTCAGGAAGAGACCGTGAAAAAGCAAAGAAGACATGCTGCAAGAAGTGATGCGGCAATCTATTAAAGAGAATGAGAAAGCACAGAACTGGAGGGAGAGAGAAAGCAGGATCCGCCAGGAAAACACAGCGCACCGGCAGCAAAGCACAGAGCAGCGGCAGCAAAGCACAGATCGGCTCATAAGCATCCTGGAGCGCCAAGCAGACGCTATCCAGGAGCTCGTAGCCATGCAGAAGGAGCAGTACCGCAAACACAAACGCCACACCCCCCCCCACAGCCCTTGTCCCAAAACTCTTTCCGTTGTGCCCCACTGTCACCTCCAACCCACTTTCCCCAACTTCCGTGTTCTTCACGCCACCAGCTGCCTCCAACACCAGTATCTTCACCACCCAGCCCTGAAAACCACGACCCTTACCCTCTGCACTCAACCCCCATCACCATGCAGTATAGCTGTCCTGAAGTGCAGCACTCACTGCACAGCACACCAGACAGGACATACGCGAATCTGTGATTGTACCGTTCCCCACTCCACCCCCTTGTTTCTTTTCAATAAATAATTTTTTTTTCTTTTCAATAAATGGATCTTTTGGCTTTGAAAACATTCTTTATTATTGCATAAAGTAAAAGACTCCTTAGCCCAGGAAATAAACAGGCACTGCAAGTCTGCTTGTCTGCTTAGCAAACACTGATTCCTAAAGATTGGAACTACTGCACTTCACTCCCGTGCAGGGCACCAGATATCACTGCTGGTTTTCAGCCTCAAATTGCTCCCTCAAGGCATCCCTAATCCTTGCAGCCCCGCGCTGGGCCCCTGTAATAGCCCTGCTCTCTGGCTGTGCAAATTCAGCCTCCAGGTGTTGAACCTCGGAGCTCCATGCCTGAGTGAAACTTTCACCCTTCCCTTCACAAATATTATTGAGGGCACAGCACACGGATATAACCGCGGGGATGCTGTTTTCGGCTAAGTCCAGCTTCCCATACACAGATCGCCAGCAGGCCTTTAAACGGCCAAAGGCACACTCCACAGTCATTCGGCACCAGCTCAGCCTGTAGTTGAACCGTTCCTTGCTGCTGTCAAGGCTCCCTGTATAGGGTTTCATGAGCCATGGCATTAACGGGTAAGCGGGGTCTCCAAGGATCACAATGGGCATTTCAACTTCCCCTACCGTGATCTTCCACTCTGGGAAAAAAGTCCCGGCCTGCATCTTCCTGAACAGCCAAGTGTTCCAAAAGATGCGTGCGTCATGCACCTTTCCGAGCCAGCCTGTGTTAATGTCAATGAAACGCCCACGGTGATCCACAAGCGCCTGGAGAACCATAGAGAAATACCCCTTCCGATTAACGTACTCGGATCCTAGGTGGGGTGGTGCCAGAATAGGAATGTGCATCCCATCTATCACCCCTCCACAGTTAGGGACCCCCATTTGTGCAAAGCCATCCACTATATCCTGCACGTTACCCAGAGTCACGGTTCTTCTGAGTAGGATGCGATTAATGGCCCTGCAAACTTGCATCAACATGATTCCAACGGTCGACTTTCCCACTCCAAACTGGTTTGCGACTGACCGGTAACTGTCTGGAGTTGCCAGCTTCCAGACTGCAATAGCCACCCATTTCTCCACTGGCAGGGCAGCTCTCAATCTCATGTCCTTGCGCCGCAGGGTGGGGGCGAGCTCCTCACACAGTCCCATGAAAGTGACTTTTCTCATCCGAAAATTCTGCAGCCACTGCTCGTCATCCCAGACTTCCATGACGATGTGATCCCACCACTCGGTGCTTGTTTCCCAGGCCCAAAAGCGGCATTCCACGGTGCTGAGCATGTCCGTGAATGCCACAAGCAATTTCATGTCGTACGCGTTACGCAGCTTGATAGCATCGTCGGACTCCTCACTCTCACTGTCACTTTGGATCTTAAGGAATAGTTCGACAGCCAAACGTGACGTGCTGGCGAGATAAGTCAGCATACACCTCAGCAGTTCAGGCTCCATTTCCCACAGACAGATCGCGCTGCACAGAAACCGTTGAAAGATGGCGCCAAAGGTGGACAGAAACAAAGGGATTTCTGGGATGTGAAGCGATGCATCACGGGGCGTTGGGACAGGATCCAGAATGCCCCACACCTAGCCCCCTTCCCACAACCCACGGCACCAGAATGGGAAGAGGTGCTCTGTGGGATAGCTGCCCATAATGCATCGCTCCCAATGGCACAGCAAATGCTGCAAATGTGCCCACGACAGTGTGCTGGGCAGCTGTCAGTGTGGACAGACTGCAGCGCTTTCCCTACTCAGCTGCATGAAGTCAGGTCTAACTCACAGCGCTGTACATCTGCAAGTGTAGCCTTAATAAAGCACTTGGTCAGCTTCTTGAGAAAGGAATGTGCAAATTAAGTGCAAATCAAGAACCACTTAAGCCAACAGTGAATTCGAAGATGCCAGTTCACATCGGAGCTTTCCCAGGAATGTGGCTTGGCTGGTAAGAAACTCAGTCATGCATGGTCATGCGACTTGCCCATGTGACTCCAAAACTCCATCTTGGTACTGGACTTTGCATAGGAGAGAGGAGGGGGTCTCCACCCACAAGAGAAAGTCTACTTAAACCCCTGGGGACTCCTCCATTTTGTCTTCAGCTGGCTAAAGGGATGGCCTCTCCACCCCCAAGGATACCTGAAAGAAACTGGAACAAAGAACAGTAACTACGGGGGGGTGTGAGTGATTGCTGGACCAAGACTAGAAGGAGACTAGTCTGTAAAAGGAAGCTTACTGGAATTCCTCTAAGGGTGAGGTTTTTATCTGTACTCAGTTTTCTTACTGTATTAGCCTCAGACTTGCATGCTTTACTTTATTTTACTTGGTAATTCACTTTGTTCTGTCTGCTATTACTTGGAACCACTTAAATCCTGCTTTCTGTATTTAATAAAATCACTTTTTACTTATTAATTAACCCAGAGTATGTATTAATACTGGGGGGGGGGGGGACAGCTGTGCATATCTCTCTATCAGTGTTATAGAGGGCAAACAATTTATGAGTTTACCCTGTATAAGCTTTATACAGGGTAAAACGGATTTATTTGGGGTTTGGACCCCATTGGGAGTTGGGCATCTGAGTGTTAGAGACAAGAACACTTCTTAAGTGGCTTTCAGTTAAGTTTGCCACTTTGGGGCATATGGTTCAGACCCTGGGTCTGAGTTGGAGCAGACTGGCGTGTCTGGCTCAACAAGACAGGGTGCTGAAGTCCCAAGCTGGCAGGGAAAGCAGGGGCAGAAATAGTCTTGGCACATCAGTTGGCAGTTCCCAAGGGGGTTTCTGTGATCCAATCCATCACAGGACGCTTGCCCTGTGGATAAATAGGGGACTGTGATCTTCAAGGCCAACAGGCTGGTTCCTGAATGAGCAGAGAAGGGACAGGAATGAGCAGTGCTGGGATGGTGACAGGACCCTCAGGCCTAGACTCTCTGGAAGATCAAAAGGCCACTGTTCTGTATCAACCCAGCCTAGAAGAGATGCATGAGCTCCAAGTGAGGCTGTTGGTAGCTGAGAGGGGATCTCATTTGGCACACATGTTATGGGCATGATATTCAGCCCCTGGCTCTCTAGCACTCTAGTGACTCTTCAATGTCTCGATATTACAGTGATGGGTATTTTCAAAATGCAGAAAGGCAGATCCAGGGATGGAATCAATAGAGCTACATAGATCTGCTGTGCACGGACCCTCGCTGTGTTATATCATGGTCCAACCACTCCCAAGAACCAGCACATTATAAAATCACTTGTTATGGGGGGTATAAATTCCACACTGGTAGACAAAGGGTTAAATGGGAGTTTGTGGCCCCAATTAGCTCAGGAGGTTATACCAGGAGTGTGTGTGAGAGACCCAGCTGGGGAAGAGCTAGGTCTTCATGAAGGAAGGAGCTCAGAGTAGTGGAGGGAGAGACCCAGGAGGGGGTCTGCCTGCAAAGCTCCAGGGAGAAAGCCCTGGGGTTGCTGTTCTGGAAGAGGAACAGGGAGCTGAGGATGACCAGGAGGGACTAAAAGCTCAAGCCAGAGGCAGGCAGAAGTGGCTTAAGCTGTATATGGTTCTGGCTGGAGTTTCTGAGTTCTGCTGGGAAGCCTAGGACCCTACTGTGCTGAAAGAAGAGGGGAAGTGAAGAGCCCAGCAGGAGTGGAAGATGTTCTATGGTAATGGACATTGTTTATTTGGGACATTGTCAGCTCGTAAGAAGTGAGACTACATGACCTGCCCAGAGGATCAAGTCAGTAGAAGAACCAGACAACTGAAGGGCCATCAGAAGTGACTGGAGGCAAGGTCCTGCAATGCTGTGCCCAGCCATGAAGGGGTGTGCTGTTGAATGAGTCCCTCTTCTTGCATCTCTCTCCGAGGGGTGATGTAAAAGGCTCAGCTCTGCAAATGAACACAGAGTGGCACTGGGAAATGGCATCTCTGTGTTATTCCTCTCAACATCACAGGATGGGGGGGAGGGGTTAACATAATAATCTTTATTTTTAGACTGTTAAAAATTTAAGGTTTTATTCAAGTCCTGGCATGAATCTCATTGTCTCTAGGTGGTGCTGTTGCAAGAGCAGCATCGATGTTTGTTCTCAAAGGTGAGCAGCACACACATCCTGGGGGTATTCTATCTGCTACCCAAGATCCATAAACCCGGAAACCCTGAACGCCCCATCATCTCAGGCATTGGCACTCTTACAGCAGGATTATCTGGCTATTTGGACTCTCTCCTCAGACCCTACGCTACCAGAACTCCTAGCTATCTTCGAGACACCACCGACTTCCTGAGGAAACGACAATGCATTGGTGTTCTTCCTGAAAACACCATCCTGGCCACCATGGATGTAGAAGCACTTTACACCAATATTCCACATGAGGATGGACTACAAGCTGTCAGGAACAGTATCCCTGATGAGGCCACAGCAAGCCTGGTGGCTGAGCTTTGTGACTTTGTCCTCACCCACAACCACTTCAGATTTGGGGACAACTTATACCTTCAAGTCAGTGGCACTGCTATGGTTACCTGCATGGCCCCACAGTATGCCAACATTTTTATGGCTGACTTAGAACAACGCTACCTCAGCACTCGTCCCCTAGTAGGTGTACACAGTGCTAGGTGGATGGAAGAATTCTTCCATCTGCTGCCATGTTCTAACTGTGCCGCTGTAGAATTTCAAGTGTAGAGTAGCCCTGATCATGCCACAGCCCCTTAAAGCTGCTAGTACTGACTAGACTGTGCATGCACGATCCCCACAGAGCCATGGTTCATCCCCTCGCAGTGCCTATGTGTGACTGGACTGCACAGGGGCCACAAAGACACATGAGGCCACGATTACAACGGCACGGAAGCATTTTCCCTGTAATGCCTGCTCTGGGCCTGTGTAGGCCTGGGTACCACCCTGAAAGCAGGGAGCCCATTTATCCAGTACGACCCTGATGCCACGCAGACAGTGGAGGAGGAAGACACCTGATTTCAAAGCAGAGGGAACAAATGCTGGGTTGAGGGAGAGGAGGGAATAGATTGTGATGAAGAGTCTGGAGAGACCAAGACTGGCTGAGCCTGGAGATGGGGACCTGGAGCCAGCGGGGTGCGGAGGCTGAGACTGGCTGGGCATGGAATGATGGGGACTTGGAGCCGATGGGGTGAGCAGGCCAGGACTGGCTGGGCACAGAGATGGGGATTTGGGGCCAATGGGGTGACGAGACCGGGACTGGCTGAGCTCGGTGATGGGGATTTGGGGCCGGCGGGTTGAGCAGTCTGGGGCTGGATGGGTACGGAGATGGGGACCTGGAGCCGATGGGGTGAGGAGGCCGGGATGGCTGGGCAGGGAGATGGGGATTTGGGGCTGATGAGGTGAGAAGGCTGGGACTGGCTGGGCACGGAGATGGGGATTTGGAGCTGGCGGGGTGAGGAGGCTGGGACCGACTGGGCACGGAGATGGGGACCTGGAGTCGGTGGGGTGAGGAGGCTGGGACCGGCTGGGCACGGAGCTGGGGACCTGGAGCCGGTGGGGTCAGGAGGCCGGGATGGCTGGGCAGGGAGATGGGGATTTGGGGCTGATGAGGTGAGAAGGCTGGGACTGGCTGGGCACGGAGATGGGGACCTGGAGGTGGTCTGGTCAGGAGACTGGGACTGGCTGAGCATGGAGGTGGGGATTTGGAGTCGGCGGGGTGAGGAGGCCGGGACTGGCTGGGCACGGAGATGGGGATTTGGGGCCGATGGGGTGAGGAGGCCGGGACTGGCTGGGCACGGAGATGGGGATTTGGGGCCGATGGGGTGAGGAGGCCGGGGCTGGCTGGGCACGGAGATGGGGATTTGGGGCCGATGGGGTGAGGAGGCCGGGACTGGCTGGGCACGGAGATGGGGATTTGGAGCCGGCGGGGTGAGGAGGCCGGGGCTGGCTGGGCACGGAGATGGGGATTTGGGGCCGATGGGGTGAGGAGGCCGGGACTGGCTGGGCACGGAGATGGGGATTTGGAGCCGGCGGGGTGAGGAGGCCGGGGCTGGCTGGGCACGGAGATGGGGATTTGGAGCCGGCGGGGGTGAGGAGGCCGGGGCTGGCTGGGCACGGAGATGGGGATTTGGGGCCGATGGGGTGAGGAGGCCGGGACTGGCTGGGCACGGAGATGGGGATTTGGAGCCGGCGGGGTGAGGAGACCGGGACTGGCTGGGCACGGAGATGGGGATTTGGAGCCGATGACGTGAGGAGGCCCGGACTGGCTGGGCACGGAGATGGGGATTTGGGGCCGATGGGGTGAGGAGGCCGGGGCTGGCTGGGCACGGAGATGGGGATTTGGGGCCGATGGGGTGAGGAGGCCGGGGCTGGCTGGGCACGGAGATGGGGATTTGGGGCCGATGGGGTGAGGAGGCCGGGACTGGCTGGGCACGGAGATGGGGATTTGGGGCCGATGGGGTGAGGAGGCCGGGACTGGCTGGGAGAGGAGATGGGGATTTGGGGCCGATGGGGTGAGGAGGCCGGGGCTGGCTGGGAGAGGAGACAGCGGAGCTGATCGCTGCGGCTGCCGCCCTCTGAGGTTCGCGACACGAATTTTCAGACGGTCTCTAATTTACCCGCGTCCAATCCCTCCTCTGTGGCTCCGCCCATCCCGACCTTGGAGTACTTCCGCCCCGAATAAAGATGTCTGCCGAGAGTTCCTCTCCTGACTGCCACAGGAAGGGGAAAAACGCTTCGAACGCTGCGGTCCCGGAAGCGACCCGCCTCATAGTGCGCATGGGCATAGAGTTTTCCATTGAGATAGGGCTCAGTGACTCCTCCCCTTAAAGTATCAGGGGGTAGCCGTGTTAGTCTGTATCTACAAAAACAACAAGGAGTCTGGTGGCACCTTAAAGACTAACAGATTTATTTGGGCATAAGCTTTCGTGAGTTAAAACCTCACTTCCGCCGCAACTGAGGTTGTGCGGAGGGGCCCCAGCTGCATGGCGTCAACTGGGCCTGCGTGTGCTGGGCTGGGCCGGGTACTGACCCCGTAGGCTGGCTTGGAAGGGCGGGGCAGTGTCCGGGATGGGGAGGGGGCGGGTGCTTGGATGGAGGATATGGGTGCTACCGGCTTCACAGTTTGCCGAGCAGCCCCCAGACCCTGCACCCCCGGCCGGCACTTCCCCAGTGCAGCTGGAGCCCGGGAGGGGAAGCGCCTAGCCGGGGGCGCAGGGTCTGGAGGCTGCCCGGCAAACCATGAAGCCGGTAGCACTTGGGCTTCGGGCAGCCCCTATGCCTCCGGACCCTGCACCCCCGGCCGGGCACTTCCCCTCCCGGGCTCCGGCGGCGCAGGGTCCAGAGGCATGGGGGCTGCCCAAAGCCCGTAGCGCTCGGCTCTTAAACAGAGCCGAAGAGTCAGGGGAGGAGCAGAGCTGCCGCGGCCGGAGGCTCTGCTCCTCCCCTGACTCTTCGGCTCTGTTTAAGAGCCAAGCTGCCCGAGCACTACCGGCTTTCGGGCAGCCCCCATGCCTCCGGACCCTGCGCCGCCGGAGCCCAGGAGGGGAAGTGCCCGGCCGGCAGCTGGGGTCCGGAGGCAAGGGGGCTGCCTGAAGCCCATAGCGCTCGGGCAGCTCGGCTCTTAAACAGAGCCGAAGAGTCCGGGGAGGAGCAGAGCCACCGCGGGAGGGGAAGTGCCCGGCCGGCATTTTCCCGGACATGTTCGGCTTTTTGGCAATTCCCCCTGGACGGGGGTTTGATTGCCGAAAAGCCGGACATGTCCGGGAAAAACTGGACGTATGGTAACCCTAGTTGAGTTGTGCGCACCTCTCAGTACACTGGAAAGTTGGCGCCTGTAGCTACAGCTCCGGAGTCGGTGCCAATACAAGGAGCTGCATATTAACTTCTGAAGAGTTGCATGTGGGTCCGGAGCCACAGGTTGTCCACCCCTGCTGTGGGGGTTTAGGGGACTCTGGCTGTGTGGGTGGGTGAGGGGACACTGGCTGTATGGTGGGTGGGGTGGGGGTGAGGAGATGCCATGGTGGGGGGATGCTGGGTGTGGCAGGAAGTCAGATGTTGCTGCAGCAGTGGCTGTTGACAAACCTGAATATCCATAACAAGCCCCCCTAAGTCCTGAGATTGGCTGAAAGCCCCATGATATTAAACCAATGTGGGGCTCTCTTGCTGCAGGGAGAGGGGAAGGACTCTCAGCTAGTGTGAGCACAATGGCGAGGGCTGAAGGCAAGGAGCACAGAGGTCTGGCCACCTGGAGCATTTATGAACCCCCACACCCCCAAAAGAAGAGATGAGACAATGATCTGTTCAGCCATTTACTAATAAAGCCTGTGAACACCATGAAATAGCACAAAATATATATTATTCCATCCTATAATTATCCATTGTTATTCCAAACCATCTCACCTCTGATGTTTATCCTGGCACACAAGGAATTGAAAGGGCACGTGGGCTGGGAGCTAGTGGCTGTGATGGAGGCTCCTTTTCCCTTTCCTATGTGAATTTACTCTCATTTTGTTACATTTCCAGCCTGGAGCTTCTGTAAAGGCGGCAGAGCCAGCAGCCACCTGATGGCCTTGCCACCTGCTAACAATCATGCTATACTCATGGTCCTGTAAACATCCCTTCTAAAGAAACACAACCTACAGAGCTAGTCATTTCCTGGAAGAAGAGACCTGGTTCCCCTTTAAGACTAGAGTTCCTATTACCAGTGCAACCTAGGTAAGGCACTGATGGGCCAACACAAGCTGGGCTGTATCACCCAGTATGGCCCACCTAGGATGGTCAGAGCCCGAGGCACAGATGGGGTGATACAGTCTAGGCTGCATAGCCTCATAATGCCCACCCATCACATATTAACTTATTTATTATTTTCTTCTACTGTCCACAATCCAAAGAATAAAAGTACCATATCTTTTCCAGACAGCTGAGTGAGTGCTTCAGCCTTGGGACTCCTTCAAAACTTGGGAGGAATTTGTCTTTCATGAAATCCACTGGTTCCCCCCCTTTATGGTCAGTGCTTTCCCATATTGACACCGTGCTTGGCTGTTCTAGAGATGTCCTCGAAAATCAGAGGTGCACAGGGACTGTATCCCATCTTTGCTGTCTCTGGGCTCTGCTGCACATAAAATTTGCACTGGCTGTTTCTCTATGTTCCAGAACACAGTGCAACTGCATGGGAGACCTCCACTTGCTTGTGGCTGCTTGAGCCATCTTGGTTCCAGTCTAGAGCTGGCTTTCTGATATGTCTTTGACTCAGGCATTTCCATTTGCTCCATTTGCACCCTTAACGCAGTGTACAGTCTGCAGTGTTCACCTGCTCCTGGCCCCCCTGTGCAGTCTTTTTCCTACCCCACCCCTAGTGCCGCTCCCATTCCCCTGTGGATGGGGAGCAGGTCCTGCAGGCTGAGGGTTGGGAAGTCAATGAAATGGGCAACAGCTGCATTCAGAACCAACGTCCTTATTGCATGTAACTCTGGGCCAGCTGAGTGGTCAGGAATTCAGCGGCCCTGGAGCACCCCACCGTCTCTTGATGCTGACCTGGAAAATGAGATTCCCGAAAGCCTCGCTGGGTATGAGTCTCATGGGAACCTCCCTTCCTGGTGCCCCAGGATGGGCTTTATGATTGCCAGGGGCCAGGCTTCCTGCCGGGACTGCAGAAGGGAGAGGCGAACCATTAGTTTCCTTCCCAGCGGGGGAAGATAGGTCAGGCCACCTTCTGAATGCCTGGGTCCTCCTTAAAGTGCAGTGACGTGTTTATGCCTCAGGCAAGCCCTGGGGGCTGGGAGGGGAGCATGAACGGTGATATTGCCATCTCTGGGATTTGCTCTGTATTATTGATTTTGACGTTAAGGTGGAAGATGCCCCAAACAAGCCCTTACATCCCACTTCCCCTCCCACTATGTCTGAGCTTCCCACTCTCCAGGCCCTGCCCCTCCTCCCCACTGTGATTTGCTTTCTCAAGTTGCCCCACTCCCTTGTAGCTGATTGGTCTTTATAGATTCCTGCCCCTCTAGGGCACACTGGGCCACGGAGCCCAGTGCAAGCCTCACTACGGCGCTATGGGTAGCGGTACCCCCTGGGACTGTGGAGCCTGGATCCACTGGCCCCAGGGAAGCTCCAGCCCTTTGTTAGGTGTGAATGTTAATGAGCAAGGCAGTGAATTACACAGACAAGTGCTGGGGAGGTTTTCAGAGGGGTGAGAAAGAAGGGGCACCCTGCCCTCCTGCAAAGCTCTGTGCTGGCCTGGATAGCCAGGGCCCTGCTACTAACACCAGCTGCTACCACCCCAAGACTTGGGCTCTCAGCTGTTGCACCTCATTGTGCTATAGGGGACATGCCAAGAAGTGCCCCTTTCCCACCCTGTTTTCAGCTCAGCCCAGCTGGAAGGCAAATCCAACGATAATACGAGGGGTTTCCCTCCTGAACACCCCATAACCCTCCACCTAGCCCGAGGTGCTTAAAGCCTGGAGTTCAGATCAGGGACAGATTAACCTGGCAAATGCTGGCTGGATTGGCAGCCTGAACTGGTGCATGCCTGGGCACAGAGTGCTAGATCCCAGACCCTGCCAATGCAGACGCTGACTCCCCCGCTCAGCTATGTTCATTCTAGGCAGCTGCAAGGAAGAGATGGGAAACCTTCCACTCTACAGAGTCCATGCCCCTGCCTACAAACACCCCCTCCATGCCCCACGGCCAGCCCAGGGTGAGGGAATGCCCGAAAGATCACTCCAGAGAAGCTGCCTGAACGTTCTAATAGCAACTAGCAGAGGTTCTCTGGAGAATGGTTCCACTTTCACTTCCCCATGGCTGGGTAGGTCTGGGAGAAGCCCTAGGTTTGCTTGTGCAGAGAGAGCTGGGAGTGGGGCTGGTGGTGGGGGTCAGACGATGAGGGGGCTCTAAGAGCCATCACTGGTGGGCATTGTTGAGGTCCAACTCATTCAAGGTCTCTTCCAGTTGCTGGATCTGCTCCTCCGACTTCTTGTCTGGCAGCAGAACCTCCACTGTGTAGTTGACCTTCTTGGCATGGAGGTAGCTGTAGGTGTTGTCAAACCGCAGAACATCTGCGGGAGGAGGGGAGAGAGGTTACTCCACACTCAGTGCGAAGGAGAGATCCATGGGCACTGCCCCCAGCTGGACAGAACTAGACCTGTGAATGTGTGTAGTTATTTTGCCCATTAGTGGCTGGAGGATACAGATCTGGGAGATATCAGCTCCCCAGAGGGAGGTTGCATTAACACCCTATTGGTATTAAATATTCATAGAGCAGTTTTTAAACTAAGGGCTGGGAGAAAGCTGACAGGCGCGGAGGAGCACATGGTTCGTCTGGAGGCATCCCTTAGGGGAGGATCTATTAATGGAGACGCTCTATGTCCTAGTAAGGAGGAGAGGTTGGAAGATGATAAAATATGGGTAGGATCTGATGAGAAACAGTCAAATTAAAAAGATTCCCATTCAATTACATCATGTAATGACAGACAGCTAAAAAGTGACACTTTTTAAAGTGCTTATATACAAATGCTAGAAGTCTAAATAATAAGATGGCTGAACCAGAGTGCCTCATATTAAATAAGGATATTGATAAAATAGGCATCACAGAAACTTGGTGGAATGAGGATAATCAATGGGACACAGTAATACCAGGGTACAAAATATACCAGAAGGACAGAACAGGTCGTGCTGGTGGGGGAGTGGCATTATATGTGAAAGAAAGCGTAGAATCAAATGAAGTAAAAATCTTAAATGAACCAAACTGTACCACAGAATCTCCATGGATAGTAATTCCTTGTTCTAATAATAATAATAATAATAATAAATCAGTAGGTATATATTACCGACCACCTGACCAGGATGGTGATAGTGACTGTGAAATGCTCGGGGAGATTAGAAAGGCTATAAAAGTTAAAAACTCAATAATAATGGGGGATTTCAACTATCTCCATATTGACTGGATACATGTCACCTCAGGACGGGATGCAGAAATAAAGTTTCTTGACGCCTTAAATGACTGCTTCTTGGAGCAGCTTGTCCTGGAACCCACAAGAGGACAGACAATTCTTGATTTAGTCCTAAGTGAAGCACAAGATCTGGTCCAAGAGGTGAATATAGCTGGACTGCTTGGTAATAGTGACCATAATATAATTGAATTTAACATCCCTGTGGGGGGTAAACACCATACCAGCACAACACTGTAGCATTTACTTTCAGGAAGGGGGACTACACAAAAATGAGTTTAGTTAAACAGAAGTTAAAAGGTACAGCGTCAAAAGTGAAATCCCTGCAAGCTGCATGGTAACTTTTTAAAGACAGCACCATCGAGGCTCAACTTAAATGCATACACCAAATTAAAAAACTTAGTAAGAGAACCAAAAAAGAGCCACTGTGCCTAAACAAAAGAAGCACTGAGAGGCAAAAAGGCATCCTTTGAAAAGTGGAAGTTAAATCCTAGTGAGGAAAATAGAAAGGAGCATAAACACTGCCAAATGAAGGGTAAAAATACAATTAGGAAGGCCAAAGAAGAATTTGAAGAACAGCTAGCCAAAGACTCAAAAAGTAACAGCAAAATAAAATTTAAGTACATCAGAAGCAGGAAGCCTGCTAAACAACCAGTGGGGCCACTGGACAATCAAGATGCTAAAGGAGCACTCAAGGACGACAAGGCCATTGCGGAGAAACTAAATGAATTCTTTGCATTGGTCTTCATGGCTGAGGATGTGAGGGAGATTCCCAAACCTGAGCCATTCTTTTTAGGTGACAGATCTGAGGAACTGTCCCAGATTGAGGTGTCATTAGAGGAGGTTTTGGAACAAATTGATAAACTAAACAGTAATAAATCACCAGAACCAGACGGTATTCACCCAAAAATTTGGCAGGAACTCAAATGTGAACTTGCAGAACTACTAACTGTAGTCTGTAACTCATCATTTAAATCAGGTTCTGTACCAAATGACTGAAGGATAGTTAATGTGACGCCAATTTTTAAAAAGGGATTCAGAGGTGATCCTGGCAATTACAGTCCTGTAAGCCTGACTTCAGTACCGAGCAAACTGATTGAAACTATAGTAAAGAACAGAATAGTCAGACACAGGTGAACATAATTTGTTGTGGAAGAGTCAATGTGGTTTTTTGTAAAGGGAAATCATTGCCTCACCAATCCACAAGAATTCTTTGAGGGGGCTGACAAGCTTGTGGACAAGGGGGATCCTAGGGGATATAGTGACTTAGATTTTCAGAAAGCCTTTGACAAGGTCCCTCACCAAAGGCTCTTAAGCAAAGTAAGCTGTCATGGGATAAGAGGAAAGGTCCTCGCATGGATTGGTAACTGGTTAAAAGATTGGAAAAAAGGGTAGGAATAAATGGTCAGTTTTCAGAATGGAGAAAGGTAAATAGTGGTGCCCCTCAGGGTCTATTCTGGGACCAGTCCTATTCAACATATTCATAAATGATCTGGAAAAAGGGGTAAACAGTGAGGTGGCAAAATTTGCAGATGATACAAAACTACTCAACATAGTTAAATCCCAGGCAGACTGCAAAGAGCTACGAAAAGGATCTCTCAAAACTGGGTGACTATGGCAACAAAATGGCAGATGAAATCCAATGTTGATAAATACAAAGTAGTGCACATTGGAAAACATAATCCCAACTATACATATAAAATGACGAGATCTAAATTAGCTATTATCACTCAAGAAAGATTTTGGAGTCATTGTGGATAGTTCTCTGAAAACATCCACTCAATCTGCAGCGGCAGTCAAAAAAGCCAACAGAATGTTGGGAATCATTAAGAAAGGGATAGATAATAAGACAAAAAATATCAGATTGGCTCTATATAAAACCATGGTACACCCACATCTTGAATACTGCGTGCAGATGTAGTTGCCCCATCTCAAAAAAGAGATATTGGAATTGGAAAAGGTTCAGAAAAGGACAACAAAAATTATTAGGGTTATGGAATGTTTTCCGTATGAGGAGCAATTAATAAGACTGGGACTTTTCAGCTTGGAAAAGAGATGACGTGGGGGGAAATAAAATCATGACTGGTGTGGAAAAAGTAAATAAGGAACTGTTATTTATTCCTTCTCATAACACATGAACTAGTGGTCACCAAATGAAATTAATAGGCAGCAGGTTTAAAACAAATAAAAGGAAGTATTTCTTCATACAACACACAGTCAACCTGTGGAACTCCTTGCCAGAGGATGTTGTGAAGGCCAAGACCATAACAGGGTTCAAAAAATAAGTAGATAAATTCATGGAGGATAGGTCCATCAATGGTTATCAGCCAGGATAGGCAGGGATGGTGTCCCAAGCCTGTGTTTGCCAGAAGCTGGGAATGGACGACGGGATGGATCACTTGATGATTACCTGTTCTGTTCATTCCCTCTGGGGCACCTGGCATTGGCCAGTGTCGGAAAACAGGATACCTGGCTAGATGGACCTTTGGTCTGACCCAGTATGGCCATTCTTATGTTCTTATTTAAAGGGCCATGTATGAAATAGTTCTATATAAAGAGATTAGATACAACTTTGCAGGAGTCTGACTGCTCCTTCTTTGCATTTAATTCAGCAGAATGGGTTCCCAGGGAGAGCCCAGAAAACTCCTCCTGGAAATCCTCCTGAGGTGCTAGTTTACAAAGTAATCCCAGCAAAGGCTACTTATCACCTGAATGGGTTTTTGGCTGAACTGGCTGATTCTGTTACATGGGTAAGATCAGGCAGACTAATGAGTTATTCAGGCTTAACTAGCCAGCTTCATTTTTGCCACATCATCCAGCCATTCCCCAGCCCACATGAAGTGGTGTCTGTGATGCCTTGGGCCAGAACAGGCCCTGGGTATTGACAGGGCAGAAACTTGTGCTCAGGGAGGCTTTTCCAGCTGGCAGATTAACTTGCAGTGGAGGGAAGCTCCGAGACTGGCCATGAAATTAGCGTCTCAATTACCTGGGGAATTCTCTGTATTTTCTTTCCATAAATGCTGAGAGAGATGGTGCCCTTTAAGCCCCAACTCCTCCCCCCAGCAGATTCAGCATGGTCTCTGCAGCCAACAGATGGGGAAGTTCCCAGCGGCAAGGGAGAGGGAGCCACTTACAGACGCCAGCCATTGAGCAGGTGAGGGAGCCATCCTCGGGCACCAGGTGGGCATTGTAGCGTTGGTTTGGAAGCACCTCCGTCATCTCGCCAGCTCGCTGCCGCTCCCCGATTCTAGTCTTCAGATAGACCCCAAAGCCCACGTCGGCCCCCTCGGACATGAACTGCCACCTGGCGGGACGCAGGCCTTAGACACAGGGGGCTCCCATGACCCCTTCCCCTCATAACCACCCCACCCCAATAGAATGAGGCTGGCCTAGACCTTGGTACCATCCCGCAGCCTGTGGAGCTGACCCAGATGTTGCCATCCATCCTCCCCTAATACAGTGGGACTAACCCATGCCTCAGTAACTACCCCCACACACATACTCACAGTGGGCTCACCCTGACTTCAGTGTCATGCCTGGGTAGTTGGTATGACCTAGAACTCATTAACCTTAGTTAGCTCGTCTGACCCAAGCCTTGGTACCTTCCTACCCCACCTCCATTTGAGTAGGTGGGCTTGCCCAGGTGGCCTCAGTAACCCCCTGCCCCCAAATGGCTGGGGTGACCCATGTCTTGGCACTGCCCCCCTCCCTCCATTCACCCTCATGCAGCCCCTGTTATCTGCTCACCCCAGATGGGGCCCATGTGTAGCTGGTAGCCCCGGGGACAGCTCTGCACCAGCTCTCCCTACCTGAGGACGCAGCCTGGGAAGAGGATCTCATACTCCACCTGGTGGGAGGAGCCCCGGCTCACTACCACTAAGTGCTCATACTGCTGCTTCAGCTGGTCCCGCACGTAGTACTTCTTGGGGATGTCACCGCCGTAGTTAATCTGGATTGAGAGAGAACCAGGCCCTGAGCCACGAGGGCATCACTCCCCGACATCGCTCCTACCCTGGGATCACAGACACAAGATGACTGAGAGGACTCCTGCATTGGAGTCCAGAGGCCTCTCCCCTGCCATGTCTCCCACTGGGCTCCCCAGCTGGTGGCTGCACTAGCAGAGCTGGGCTGAGACTGGAAGAGCGGTGGCTGACACCCCAGCATGGAAGTGGGGGGATGCTGGTGTTCAGGATGGGGTCACTGTACCTTGGTCACACACTTGGGGTTCCCGTCTGGGTCCCGGAGGGTTCCCCCATACACCACAGGGATCTCCTCGGGGGCGATGTACTTCTGCAAGACCTCCTTCCAGTTTGCTGGCAGAAGAGAGAGGAGCAGCGAGGTTACATCTGCAGGAGCTGCCCTCTGGCTAGAGAGCTGAAGTGGGGGGGCAGGGGGACCCTCTGCTCTGCTGGGATCACAGGGCGGAAGGGAACACAGGTACCTACAGCACGCTGAGCTCCTTGGGGTGGGGGAACAGAACCAGAGAGGTGAGGTGTGGAAAAGATCTGTTAGCGCTTCCAGTCCCTCCCTATGTCTTTCCATCCCAGCATGCGAGCACTGGGAGTGGTGATGCCATGGAGCTGGGGTGGCGCAGTTTCTGGCATGGTGGAGACTGGCTTGGCGCATAGCAGACCCACTCATTAGCCGGCCCCCCATCTTAGCCGAGACAAGGAGAGGAGGGGTGGAGACAAGTAACGCTCTCTGCTCCACAGGGATCCTGCCAGGGAGCTGAGTTAACCAAGGGAAATGGAACCAAGGTCAGCCTTGTAGTTTGACCATGTCTGGCCAGCTGAGCTAAGAAGTGCAGGGAGCTCAGCACAGAGCACATGAGTTAGGAGCCAAAGGGTGAGTCCCTGGCAGCGATCTCCAGGGCTCAGAACACACAGCACTAAAGGCCAGGACAGTGATGGCTGCCGAGCTTGTCCCTGCTCCAGAATAGGCCAGGCCCGAATGTTTGGCTCCACTTTCCGCCTTGTGTCATCACATTACAGCCGAGGTCCAAAGCCAGCCTGGGCTAGCAGGGATCGAACACCATCCCCATGGCCAATGGCTGGAGCAAGCTGGCGCCTGTCAGCCCAGCCCCACATGACACAGGTGTGCATATAGTCCTGTGACAATGGGGAGGGATCAGAGGCACTGGCCAAGATGCCTTATTAGCATAGGATGGTGTTATCCCAACAGCACCTGGCTCTGGCCCGCTGCGACAGCCTGGACCTCTGCCTAACCCAGCCTGCCAGTTTAGAGAACAGCACCCATCTCCTCACTGGCTCCCTCGGGGGGAACCTTAGCAGACAGGCCAATGACTGAATGGGCCATGTAGAGTGACCACCTGGCTCCCACTGGAGGGGCTACGCCCTCAGCTCGGAGGAGAGAGGCAGTGAGCTCTTGGGGGGAAGGCGCTAGAGTGGGACTCAGGAGAGCTGGCTTCAATTCCCAGCTCTTGGGCAAGTCACTGAGTTTCTCTGGCTCTCAGTGCACCCCTCCCCCCCACCATGAAATAGGGCTGAGAACACCCCCCTTGGGTTTGGCTTTCTGTTCAGACTGTAAGCTCTGGGCCGGGACCCTGGTTGTTATTATTAAATAATAAAGAGTGAAGCTCGAGGTGCATTGGCCACAGCTCTGGACTCCACTCCCCGTGGCTCTCAAGCCAGTGTCACAACAGGAAATGCGCTGAGTTTGGGTTGCCACCTCCTTCCCTCCACTGATGCACATGGGGCTCAACTGAATGATGGCTTTTTGCTTCCATGGCATCACCAGTGGCGTCAGCACTGCCAGCCTGGCAACAGGGTTTGTTAGCCCAGTGGCAGCACAGAGCCAGCAGAGGGAGCTGTCACACTGGGTTTTGTTTCAAGAAGAAAGCCAAGAAGTGGAGAAGGAAATACACCGGTCACAATATTAAGGTGCCCCTGGCTCACCTGACTGTTTCCCTTTAATAGCAATGGATTAATGATCTGACATTTCTTTAATCCTTTTAACACAAGGGTTCCAAGTAGGGCTGTCAATTAATCACAGTTAACTCATGCGATTAATGCAAAAGAGTGAATGGGGATTAAAAAAATAATTGCGATTAATTGCAGTTTTAATTGCACTGTTAAATAGAATACCAATTGAAATTTATTAAATATTTTGGATGTTTTTCTACATTTTCAAATATATTGATTTCAATTACAACACAGAATTCGAAGTGTACAGTGCTCACTTTATATTTTTATTACAAATATTTGCACTGTAAAAATGATAAAAGAAATAGTATTCACCTCAGACAAGTACTGTAGTGCAATCTCTTTACTGTGAAAGTGCAATTTACAAGTGTAGATTTTTTTTGTTACATAACTGCACTCAAAAAAAAAAAAAAAAAAAACAGTGTAAAACTTTAGAAACTACAAGTCCACTCAGTCCTACTTCTTGTGAAGCCAATTGCTAAGGGCACGTCTTCACTACCCGCCTGGATCGGCGGGTAGAAATCAATCCCTGAATCGACGTGCGTACTCCACCTTGTCAGGAGGAGTAAGCAGCGTCGATGGGGGAGCTGCGGTGGTCGATTTGCCACCGTCCTCACAGCGGGGTAAGTCGAATAGGATACTTATATATATATATAATAGGATGCATATCTTACATCGACAGCCCCTCCCTCTCCCCCAAGTGTAGACCAGCCCTAAGACAAACAAGTTTGTTTCCATTTACAAGAGAGAATGCTGCCCGCTTCTTATTTACAATGTCACCTGAAAGTGAGAACAGGCATTCGCATGGCCCTTTTGTAGGTGGTGTTGCAAGGTATTTACGTGCCAGATATGCTAAACATTCGTATGCCCCTTCATGCTTCGGCCACCATTCCAGAGGACATGCTTCCATGCTCATGACGCCCATTAAAAAAAATAATGTGTTAATTACATTTGTGACTGAACTCCTTGGGGGAGAATTGTATGTCTCCTGCTCTGTGTTTTACCCGCATTTTGCCATATATTTCATGCTATAGCAGTCTCAGATGATGACCCAGCACATGTTGTTCATTTTAAGAACACTTCTGCTGCAGATTTGACAAAACGCAAAGAAGGGACCAATGTGAGATTTCTAAAGATAGCTACAGCATGCAATCCAAGGTTTAAGAATCTGAAGTGCCTTCCAAAATCTGAGCGGGATAAGGTGTGGAGCATGCTTTCAGAAGTCTTAAAAGAGCAACACTCAGATGTGGAAAATACAGAACCCGAACCACCAAAAAAGAAAATCAACTTTCTGCTTGTGGCATCTGACTCAGATGATGAAAATGAACATGTGTCAGTCTGCACTACTTTGAATCATTATCGGGCAGAACCCGTCATCAGCATGGACGCATGTGGTCGTTGAAGCATGAAGAGAATATGCATCTTTAGTGTATCTGGCACGTAAATATCTTGCAATGCGGGCTACAAAAGTGCCATGCGAATGCCTGTTCTCACTTTCAGGTGACATTGTAAACAAGAAGCGGGCAGCGTTACCTCCTGCAAATGTAAACAAACTTGTTCAGCCAATCGCTCAGACAAAAAAGAAGTAGGACTGATTGGACTTGTAGGCTCTAAAGTTTTACATTGTTTTGCTTTTGAATGCAGTTATTTTTTGTACATAATTCTACATTTGTAAGTTCAACTTTCACGATAAAGAGATTGCACTGCAGTGCTTATATTAGGTGAATTGAAAAATACTATTTCTTTTGTTTTTTACAGTGCAAATATTTGTAATAAAAATAAATAGAAAGTGAGCAGTGTACACTTTGTATTCTGTGTTGTAACTGAAATCAATGTATTTGAAAATGTGGAAAACATCCAAAAATATTTAAATAAATGGCATTCTATTATCATTTAAAAGCATGATTAATCGTGATTAATGTTTTTAATCGCTTGACAGCTCTAATTCCAAGGGCTTTACAGACTATGTACATCACTGCACCAGCCTTTGGGGAGGACCACAGGTGACAGCTGTTTACAATCATTCACAGCACCACTAGGCAGTCCTGTAGGACAGGCAGTGAAGGGAGGGTGGGGGAGATTTAGGGAGACAAGGTGTAGCCCTAAAACTTGGTCAAGAAGGTGGATCGATTTACAAAGAGACCCATAGGCAGTTAAACACCCCAGCTCCGTTTTACATTTCATCTGAAATATGGCCCTTCCAGCAGCGCGCTGCCCCCTAGTGCCACACAGGGGCATTGGCAGCAGCACTGCCACCGCATCACTCACACCCGCCTCAGTCTTCCTGGGAGGTCTCCCATCCAGCTGCTGATCAGACCCAGCCCTGCTGAGCCAGTGAGATGTACGAAGACGCTTTGAATGGGTTCATTTATCCTGCCCAGCACTGTGATCATCACGAGACCCTCCGTGCCCAAATGTAACAACTCTCTGTGAATGGTGGGACTGGGGCATCAACTAGGCAACAGGAAGCAGCAGTCTGGTGATGTCCCTGCACTGAGCAGAGGGGGTTAGACTCAGGCTGGGCAGCAAATTCCCCTTAGAAAAGGGGATCTGGGACTGGGGGCCTGGTCATTGGGGGCCCATGGGCTAGGCTGGGAGAGGAGGTGCAAGGCAGGGATAGAGGGCAGGGTCAAACTCACCTCCCAGAACGACAATCTTCTTACGGGTATCTTCGCTCAGGAAGTGCTTGATGAGGTTGTAGGCCACAGGGAAGAGCTTGGGAGCTGCAAGGATGGTACAGAGAGAACAAAGCATCATGGGCAAGAAATCCTTCATACCATCCTCTCACCTTGGCCTTCCACCTCCTGCGCCACCCCCTGCCAGGGATCTGCAATACCTTCCTCATGTCTCTCACCGATCCCTGCCATGCAGCGCCAGTGCTGTGCCAATGTGATAGAGATGGGAGAACATACAACATGGCCAACAACATTGTGCATCTCCTGGGCTGACTGTGGTGTCTCCTACTGGGCCATGGCACAAACAACCATGCTTCCCCAGCTGGATACTAGCACTGTACCCCAGGTGGCAAAGGTAGAGGGTCTGCACAGAGCACCTTTCAGACTGGGTGTTCTGTGTTTCTGTCCCCAGGGGGCAGAGATGTGCATGCAGCATCTCCTCCAAATGCAAGTCTGCTGTCCCAGCTCACACATGTATATGCATGCATGTGCATGCGTGTATGTGTGCATGTGCATGCAACTGCACAGTTGGGTGGGGAGGGGAATCATACCAGCCTTGTCCTGCATTGCAGTTAAACCCACCTTTAATTACAAACAGGCGCTTCAGGGTCTCGGGATAGTTCTCCTCAAACATGGACAGAAGCTGTGAATCCAAAGGAGCTTGTCAGTCAGGGAGACAGAAACCTATCCCAAGCTCTCCCTGCCCCCAGCCAACCCCAGTATCTCATGTCTGGGACCTTGCCTCAGCCCCCACCAGCCAGCCCTGGGCTGTAGTAGCAAACAGCTGTGCGGGAGGAGACAGAACCAGATCCACATCAGACACCTGCACAAAGCTTGCAATGATTTCAGACAGGAGACAGCCCTTCCCTGTCTCTTCCTCCCCCTCCAGGCTTCTGCACCAAAGGAGAGGTGTTCTGGTTGCTTTAAACCCCAGTGACCCTCTCATCCCCCAATCTGAATCTCCACCCCTCTCCCCCACCCCAGAAACAGAGAGGAACAGAAATCAAAGAGCAAAGGCCAGTCATAAGTACAAAAAAAGGACTGGCAAGGAATTCAAATCCAAGTTCCTCAGGAAAGAGGGATCAGTCTAGGACAGGCTGTCAGGGAGCCCCCAAATTCAGATCCACAAAAGGGCATTAAAACATACACCCACTAGCTCTGCTGTCATGGGGGAACAGGGGGAGAAAAGAGGCCAGTGCACCTGTGACTGGCCAGTTGACTCCTCCCCATCCCCAGCTGGGCTTAAGAGAGGGCACCTGGGCCCTAGAGGGGAGGAGACTGGGAGAATCGGCCAGCTGGCGGGGATGCAGCAGGTAGAGAGAGCTGTGTGGAACAGCACTGCTAGCGAGAACTGACCAAAGCTCGGGAACCCTGAGGAGTTTAAGGCTCAGGCAGTGGCTCCTTGGCAAATGGGGAAGATCCAGCTTATCTGGGGAAGTTGAGCCCAGGCTCAAGAGGGAGGGTGGATCCCCCTGGCAGGGAGGCCTGGGGAGTGGGACACTGGGGAGCTCTCTTGAGGACACCTGATGTGGGCTGTGGAGACTGGCCACTCTCAAGTGGATGGCCTGGAGAGTGGGGACTTGCATCAGGGGTGAAAGGAACTGGGAACAATGTGCTGCTATGGAGTGGGTGGGTGGAGGTGATTCCCCTGGAGTGGGGAATGGAGAAGCCACGGTACCTTTATATTTACTGTGCACATTGGAGAATTGCTTTAGGGGAACTACTGCACTGGTGTATGTGAGCAAGCTATACTCAAAGGTGGGCTTAGTAGTGCACACTGAGAGATGATAATCCTTTCAGGGCTAGACTAAAAGGGAAACTGAGGCTAGGCATGCCTGTTGTGTCGCAACCTGCCCGTGAAAGGTGCCCTAGGTGGGGTCACCCTATGACATCTGCAGAGAGGAGGAAATTCACCCCTGGGCAGAGGGCTTTAGCACCCGTAGGGCTGAAGCGAGACTCCTGCAGTGCCCAGGCCCTGAGCAATAGCCCTCTGCATGGGGTGGAATTTGACCCCGAAAGAATAACACTGTTAAAGCCTTTCCATGCTTATTAGAACCCCACAACCATAGGGGAACGCATATCTCATGATTTCTACAGCAATCTCATGATTTTTGGGGCCCTGACATGATTTTTCAAATGGTTGGGGATTGGCCAGTATTGAAGGATAAACCAGAATCATTCCAAACCAGCTACGCTGGAAGGCACCATCAGCATGGCCAACCCCAAATGGTTGGCAAGTCATGAGTGAGATCTCCCAAAATCATGAGATTGGCTTGAAATTCATGAGATTTTAAAAAATAACTTGGAATTATTTGTATTTGCTTTCTGGGTTTCTTTGAGCCTTTAGGGATCATGTTTTTGAGTTTTTTCCCACTGCCATAAGGGCCAGAAACCATTATTTTGGTAAATGAGAGCTGAGATTCTCACATATTCCCATGACTCCAGGAACTGGGGCTTTAAGAAAAAACACCAAAGACTACAAGACACACAATAAAACTCTGAGAGTTGGCAACACTGGAAAACTACCCAAACTCCATGGATTTTGTACGAACAAGAGAAGCAACCAAAGTCAGCCTTCAGCACCTCAAATCTAGAAGATCGGAGAGCTAAGGTAAAGACATCAAACACTCCACTGAACGCATCCAGGAAGCCCTTCTAAAACTATCTAGCTCAACCTTCCAATTCAGACACTTATCCAAGATGTAATCAGGAGATGTAATTGCTGAATATATAGCATACCCAAGCTAGCTTTGATCTACCTAGATCAAAGCTAGTTTGCCCAGGTCCCCGGGTACATACTGGAGCAGCTGCCAGCTTCACTTATTGCTACTCGAGCTAAATCAAAGCTACGTCTGCACATGCTGCAATCGCACCTCCTGACTGCAGTGCAGCTATGTCCTTTGTCAGCTGGGCTAGTTAACCCGATAACCAAAAGCGAGGCCCTCAGCGCAAACATCTACTGAGGTATCTGTGATCCTGTCACATCCTCAATAAGAGAAGAATACTGGGTCTGGCCAATGCCAGTGTAATCTATGAAAGTCCAGTTGGATTCCTTCCCGGGAAAGGAACCACCAACCACATATTTTAGCCTGTAGACACTCGTTAACAAACAAACAGGGGAAGATCTATTTGCCTCCATCATAGACCTGAGGACTAATCCTTAAATCACCATGAAGTGGACTTGTGGGGAAAGCATATGATCTGAGAAACCCATGCACCAGACCATTCTGCAGGATGGAGAATAAGCAACATGTAAACAGAGACCCCCTCCCCTGACCCCTACCTCCTCACCTCTCCATACGCCTCCACGGCTGGCTTCCAGAGATGCTTCAGGCCCAGCCCCTCGCAGTCATAGATCATCATGACCATCTCAACTCTCTTCCCCAGCTGCAAGAGAACAGAGCAAGAGGATTCAGACAGACACCATTCCAACCATCTGCAGGGTAACGTCCCAGGGAAACACAGCCATCTTCAATCAAAACTCTGTTTTACTATGTGATGGGCTTTCTCCTTTTCGCTTCCTGCTTGGGCCCTGGGGCATAGTGCCTTCCTGCATGACCCCTTGGGCTGTCATCCTGGAAGAGTGGTATATGTGGCTCAGTAGGGGATGCTCTCCTGTCCCAGCACAGGCCCCAATGCTCCAGCGTGGTGACGGGGCACTGCAGGAGATCCTATCCTTCAGGCGGCCATCTAAAATTCCAAAGCTGTTCCAACAGTGCTGGGCTCTGAGCATATTCTAACACAGGCAGATAATGTACATTCTGCCTCCCTGAATTCCACCCACTGTTTCAACTGGACACAGTTTTCTTCTTCACTACCTGCTCTGAGATGTTCTGCAGTGTTGCTGTGTGCTGTTAAAGAGCTGCTCTCTTCCATCCCAGAGGTGGCTGCATTTCAGTGGTGGGCAAAGTGGTCTTGGTACAGAGAGCCTGTAATGTATTTCAGTTACTAGGATCCTAGCCAAGTCTGAATGCTGGTTTCTCCTGTGCCCTGCTCCGGCTTAGGACCCTAGACCTCAAGACAGAAAGTCCCTGGCCACTGCTACAGGCTCCTTCCCTGCCCTGGGCTCTCCAGGCCCAGATGACAATGACTCATGGAGGCAGCGAGGTCTCACCTTCTGGGTCTGCTTGTCACACTCCTGCAGCAGCATCTCGCAGTCACGGTACTTGTTTTTGAGCAGATCTTGTTTGGAGGCTGACAAGAGGATGCCTTTGGCGTCGAGGGGCCCAATGATCTCGTACCAGATGGGGCAGCCATCCCGGTCATACCCACACATCCCCCCAGACATGTACTTCTGAATCACCTGCACAGAAAAGACACAGGCCTTAGAGTCCCTCCACTAAGCACAGCTGTTCACGGGCCGCACCCAGAACAGGTGCGGAAATCCATCCCCGAGGACAGGAGGGAGAGGGCAAATGGGAACTCACCTCCGGGGGGTGCCAGTTGATGATGTTGTCAGCATCCATGTGCTTCCGAAACTCAACATACTGTTAAAACAAACCAGAGGGGAGCTGTTGAGAGTGGGGGGAAAACAGTCTGGATAGGGTGACCAGATGTCCCGATTTTATAGGGACAGTCCCGATTTTTGGGTCTTTTTCTTATATAGGCTGCTATTCCCCCCCCACCCCCGTCCCAATTTTTAACATTTGCTGTCTGGTCACCCTACGTCTGGGTCACTTTCAAGCAGGGACAGGAAATACAGGAATCTGTGTACGTCTTCCACCCTCCTCCGATGAACACTGACATTGTGGAACAAAACTCAGCAAGGCGAGCAGTGAGGTATGGATTACACGGCTGCAGCGTCAGGAAAGATCCTGCATGTAACTGACAGCTTCTGCCCAAAAGGGACTCAGGACTGGAATGGAGGCGGGGGCAGGGGGCTGCACATCAGGACTGTGGGGCATCAGTAGAGCTGGGTGTGTGTGGAGGGTAAGGCTGGAGCAGCAGGCTGGGTTGAAGTGCACCCTCTGCACTGTGCTGGGGACTCAGGGCTGGAATAGCAGGTGGTCCCTTCTGGCCTTAAATCTCCTGTGACTCTGTGAGAACAAGACAAGAAGGGGTTGTGACAGACCCAGACCAGTGGGGTACAGGAGTCTGGTCCTATTGGGATCCAGGATGTGGGCAGGCAAAGCCCACCCACTGCTAAAGGATCCCCCCCAGCCTAAGGGGGGGTCCACAGGGCCTGGAGACCAAAAAGTTACGGGGGACAACTAATAAAAGAACAGGGACAGGAGTGAGGTCAAAGGGTCAAAAGAAGGGAACCTGACGGGGACACCGAGCAGAGAACCCCGGACAGCGCCCACTGCTCCTCGAAGGCGTCAAGGGAGCCAGTGGATGCCGCCCAGAGGAACTCTGCCCGGATACGTGGATGAACAGAGGACCGGAAATAGGCCCCACAGTCACAGGAGACTCCATCGGCCAACCTCCTCACTCTGGTTTTATAAATGGCCAGGAGGAGGTTGACCAGGAGGTCCCGCAACTTTGTGGGGCGACGGATAGGGAGTGCATAAATAAAAAGGTGAGGGGAAAAGTGCAACCAAAATCGTAACAAAATATCCCTGAGGAGCCAGAATAGGGGCTGCAGCCTGGCGCACTCCAGGTAAACATGCGCCAGGGTCTCCCTCACGCCGCAAAAGGGGCAGGTGTCTGGGATAGGGGTAAACCGCGCCAAGTACACGCCCGTGCTCACAGCTCCGTGAAGGAGCCGCCAACTGATGTCCCCGGTGGGCTTCGGGATCAGAGCAGAATAAAGGCTGGCCCACCGGGGCTCCTCACCCTCCAGAGGTGGCAGAAGGTCCCGCCACTTCGTATCAGGGCGGGACGCGAGGGTGAGGACATGAAGAACATGGAGCACGAGTGTGTATAGATGTTTCCTTGGCGCGGTCCGGAACGGAACCGGCTGTAGATGGTGCAGCCGGCTCATCGCGAATGGACGGGGAGGGGGCTGGTTGGGTCCACGGGGCAGGGGCCCGATGAAAGAGTCTGGAGGGCTCGGAGTGGAGGGTGGGCGGGGCGTGCCCTCTCGCAGGACCCGGTCGAGATAGTCCCGAGCAGCGGGAGGCAAAGCGGCCCTCACCTCCTGAAGTACGTGCCGGGGAGTACGAGGTCTGGAGAGCCCCATGCGCTGAGCGAGCGTCAGGGGATCCAGCCAGTCTCCCCGGTCGTAGTCCAGGAGGTCTCCGACTTTGGTGACTTCTGCTAGGACCAACCTCTGGCGCACCATGGGGGACTCTGCCACCTGCACATGAAGCTGGGGGTTGTATAGCAGGGGCTCCGCGAGGAGATCTGCCCCCACGGTGGCCGCCACGGACCTGGTCACTGAAAACAGTTTCCAGGTCCGGAGGAGGTCCTGGTAGAAGACCGGCAGCTCGGAGAGGCCTCGCGGAAGACCTCTCGGATGGAGACAAAGGAGCTGCCGGTCATATTGGAGCCCTCGGAAGCGGCGCAGGAAGGCGTGTGCCAATACGCTCCATGCCGGACTACCTGCACTATAAAGGAGCCTCTGCAGGGACTGGAGGCGGAAGACGTGGACCTGAGCGTGCAGACACTTCAGGCCCTGCCCTCCCTCCTCCAGGGGTAGATGGAGAACCCCCGCAGAGACCCAGTGCAGTCCTGACCAAAAGAACTCCAGAATCAACGTCCGGAGGGTGGTCAGGAAGCCCGGGGCCGGGACCAGAGCATGGACAGGACTAGTTGATTGAGCACCAGTGCTCTCCCTCGAAGGGAGAGACACCGGAGTAGTCCTGTCCATTTCTGGAGCCGCTCCGACACTCTGCCCTCTAAACCTAGCCAGTTCTCCGGCGGAGACGGATGCGTGGCAGAAAGGTAAACGCCGAGATAGAGCAGCGGACCCGCGCTCCACCGGATGGCCTGAAGCGCGGGTGGGAGGGAGCTCGCCTGCCACCAGTCCCCTACCACCAGGCCAGAGCTCTTGACCCAGTTAACCCGGGCGGAGGAGGCCGCCAAATAGATGGTCTGGCAAGCCTCCACCCGCACCAAGTCGCCCGGGTCCTGGACCCGAGGAGCACGTTGTCGGCGTACGCCGACAGGACCAGCCGCAGCTCCGGCTCCCGCAGCACCAACCCTGCCAACCTCCTACGGAGGAGACAGAGGAAGGGCTCGATCGCCAGAGCATACAGCTGGCCCGAGAGGGGGCACCCTTGACGTACTCCTCGCCCGAAGCTGACCGGTTCGGTCAGGGTCCAGTTGAGCCTGACCAAACACTCTGCGGAGGCGTACAGCACCTGGAGAAAACCCACAAACTGGGGCCCGAAGCCAAACGCTCGCAGCGTGCCCAGGAGATACCCGTGGTCCACCCTGTCGAACGCCTTCTCCTGATCCAGGGACAGGAGGGCGAACGACAGACCATCCCTACACCTGAGTTCCAAGAGGTCCCGGACCAGATACAAGTTGTCGAAGATGGTGTGGCCCAGGATGGTGTAGGTCTGGTCTGGGTGGATCACGTCCACCAACACGGACCCTAGCCGCAGCGAGATGGCCTTCGCTACGATTTTATAGTCCGTGCTGAGGAGCGAGATGGGACGCCAATTCCGTAAATCGCGGAGGTCCCCCTTCTTCGGCAATAAGGTCAGCACGGCTCGCCTGCACGAAAGCGGGAGGACCCCGCCCTGCAAGGACTCGGCCCAGACGGTGACAAGGTCCGGGCCGAGGACGTCCCAAAACACGCGGTAGAACTCCACGGTCAGCCCGTCCATGCCCGGAGATTTATTGGTGGGCATGCGGCGGAGGGCTTCCGAGAACTCAGCCAGAGTGAGAGGCAGCTCCAGCCGGTCTCGGTCGCCCACGCTGACTGTCGGGAGTTCATCCCAGAGCATTCTGCAAGCGTTAGGATCGGTCGGATCCGGGGAGAAAAGGCCTGCGTAGAAGGCCCTGGCCCTCCCGCACATTTCCGCCAGATCCGTGAGGGGGGTGCCGTCCTCTGCTAGAAGGCAGGTGACGTGCTTTTTAGCCCCCCTCTTTTTCTCCAGGGCATAGAAGAAGCGGGAACCGCGATCCATCTCCCGAAGGAGGCGGATGCGGGATCGAACAAAGGCACCTCAGGCCCGATGGTCCTCGAGGGTCCGCAGCTCTTCCCGCTTCTCCCGGCACGCTCCACAGAGGGATGGATCACTGGGGCTGGCGGCCAGACGCCTCTCCAGCTCTAAGACTTCCCGTTCCAACTGCCCTATCGCCGCATCCCTCCGTCGGCTGGCGCCCCGGGTGTAGTCACGGCAGAAGAGCCGGGCGCGCACCTTCCCCAGGTCCCACCACCGTCGCGCCGAGGGAAAGGCACGCCGCTGCCCTCGCCAGGCTAGCCAGAACTCCCGGAAGGACGCCACGAAGCCCACATTCTCCAACAAGCTATTATTAAAGTGCCAATAGGCCGGCCCCGGCCTCTCCGCGCAGAGAGAGGCTGTCACGGTGGCTAGATGGTGATCTGAAAAAGGGGCCGGCCGGACGCTGGAGGAGTGGGCCCGGGAAAGATGGAAGCGTGACATATAGATGCGGTCCAACCGGGAGTGGTACGACCGATGGACCTCCACCCGGACAAAAGTGAATGTTGAAACGTCATCCGGGTGGTGGTCGCGCCAGACGTCCACCAGGGAGTGATGTTCGACGATCTCCCGGAGGACGTCCGCGGCGGCCTGGTGCTACTCGGTCCCCGAACGGTCCCGTTCCTCAAGGGTGGCGTTAAAGTCCCCGCCCAGGACCAGGCACTCGCGAGGATCCAAGGTGCCGAGGAAGGCGGACGCCTGCTGATAAAAACACAACCTCTCCGGGCCCAATGTCAGGGCGTAAACGTTGACGAGATTAACTACAAGCCCCTCCATGCGGACCCGGAGGTGCAGCAGGCGGCCCGGCACAGCCTCGGTGACCCCCAGCACCTCGGGCCGTAGGTCGGGGGAGAACAGGGTCGCCACTCCAGCCGTACAAACTCTGAAGTGGCTAAAATAGACCCTGTCCCCTCACTCCAGCCTCCAGCTAGCTTCAGCGGCCGGATCCGTATGGGTCTCCTGCAGGAAAATCACAGAGTAACCCCCCTCCCGAAGGAAGGAGAGCACCTGGTTCCTGCGGAGACCCATCCTACAGCCCCGGGTGTTTAATGTTGCGAAGATGATCGGTGCCATGAGGAGGACTGGGGGAGATCCTCGCTAGCAGAGACACCCACGGCCTCCGTCGGGCCGCGCAACAATCCGTGACCTACCCCATAAGCGATTAAGGAGTCACGGAAGAGGCGGACCCGTTGGTAGGCCGCGGCGGCCTGCCTCCCGGTCCTCTTACCCTCCCCCATGAGAGCCCTCGCGGCCCGGAGGATCTGATGGAAATCCCCCCATCGCTGGAGTGCAAGCTGTACCTTGTTGTGGGAGCCACAGACGTCCTCAAGGAAGTCCCGTAGCTCCTCTCTCAGCGTATGGGGGGGTGGGGTTATTGATCTATGGCTATCCCCCAGCGGGGCCCCTGTCACAGCCCCGTGGCCCACCGAGACGGGCAAGCAGGGGGCAGACCCTCAACGTGGCGTCCGATGGGCTGGCGCCACGTGGCCGCCTCAGACTCTGGCTCAATGGGGGGCGGCGGAGGGAAAACAGCAGCCCCTGGTGGGTTGGGACAGGGAAAAACAAAGGCCGCTCCTTGGGGGTCATCTTCTGGGATATGGAAGGAGATGGCCCCAGGGGCGGCAATAGCATCATGGGAAGTGGAGGGGACAGGGACGGGGTCGGTGACAGGGGCAGGGTCGGAGTCAGGAATAGGGACAGGGGAAGGGGTGATAGTGGGATCGGGGGCCTCAGCAGCCAGGCCACTGGGTGGGGGGGTGGCACCCCACAAAGGGGCTCAGGGATTTGCAGGGAGGGAGGTGGGCCCTCGGCGATGCCGGACTCATGCTCCAAGGCAGATGGTAAGGCCACGGCATCCGTAGATGGAGAATCAACGATGGGGCCCCCACCCGGAAAGGAGGTCGGCTGTCCCTCAGCCATGAGGGAGTCCCCTGGCGACTCGGGTCCCAGTTGCGTGGCACTGGCCGTCGCCTCAAGAGGTTCGGGGGCCGCTAGCGGGGTGCCATCTGCAGCTGGGATGGTGGAAGAGTCCAGGGGCTCCTCGGAGGCGGGAGTGGAAGCAGTGGGTAAGGGGATGGAATATGGGGAAAGGGGGGCCGAGGCGAGGTCGCTCAGATCGAGGCCCGTTGGCAGAGGGTCGTCCTCCCCCTGGGTAACCGGGGTCAGACCCAGGGCCTCGATCTCCTCATAAATGGAAGGGAGATCACCTTCCACCACCCCAGGGCTCTCCCCTCCTGCACCCGAAGCGACGCTCGCCTTGGTGCGTGCAGGGGCTTCAGATTGTAAGGGGGCGAGAGGGGCTCCATCAGGGGTTTCCATAGGAAGGGACACCGGAGGAGGGGTAGTGATTTCCTCCGATGCTGCCACGTCTTCCCTAGCTGGTAATGGTGGACAAAACCCACCCGGGGGCAAAGCGGAAGGCTCAGCATCGGTTCCCCCCTTCCTGGTCTTCCAGGGGGGCTACCGCATCAGATGGAAGGAGCGGAGCTCGAGCCTTCCGCTTGCCCTGCTTCCCCTGTACTAAGGACCAGCCCTCCATGGCATCATCCGGGGGCTGGCTAACAGGAGTTGGGTCAGGGAGCAAGAGCGAAGGCTTAGGGACTCGGGGAGGCAATGGTGGGGCAGCATGTAGGAGGGAGGATTCTCTCTGGGGCATGCCCTCTTCTATGCCCGGCGATATCCCTACCTCACCCTCCTCCACAGGCCCCGCCAGATCGCAGGCGGCAGAGGTGGGGCCCTCTTGCTCGTCTAGGCGCACTGGGGGAGATACCCTTTGGGCCCGAGCGGGAGTGTTGGTGGGCCGGAAAGGAGGAGGGGCGGCTTCGGGCGCCGGGCAGCTAGGGGCGCCGGCGATGACGGCAGTAGGGTCTGCCCGAGGGGTCTCACTCTCCTTGTCCCCTGCCATAATGAGGACGGGGGGAGAGCAAACACTGGAGGGGGGGTAGGGAAAGGGGAAGCAGGTCGACCACTCCTCCCCGCTAAGCTGTAGGCAGGGGAGGAGGGCGCCAAAAAAAAAAGGAGGGTGGATGGGGGGCTATCAAGGGCTAGGGGTCAGTCACCGACTCAGGGAAGGTTTCCGGCTTCTCATGTTGCACCAAGGAAGGGAGGAGATAACAGCATTGGGGGGGTGCAGTGAGACAGCTCACTTCAGTTGTGGTGTGAGTGTGAGGAGCTGGGAGTGCTGCTGGAGGACTGAGGAGCACAAGCTTTATCAGACACTAGGAGGAAGGTCCTGTGGTGAGAATAAGGAAGGTGTTTAGAGGAGGCCATTGGGGAAGTAGCCCAGGGAGTTGTAGCTGTCATGTAGCTGTTACAGGAGGCACTATAGACAGCTGCAGTCCACAGGGCCCTGGGCTGGAACCCAGAGTAGAGGGGGGGCCTGGGTTCCCCCCAAACCTTCCAATTGACCTGGACTGTGGGTTCTTCCAGAGGGGAAGGTCTCTGGGCTGTTCCCCAACCCACGTGGTGAATCTCTGAGGCAAGAAAATCTGCCAATAAGCGAGGACCCACCAAGATAGAGGAGGAACTTTGTCACAGGGTGTACTGGAGCAAGGGGGTGGGGCAGCAGGAAGTGAGGAAGAGGGGGAAGGAATGTATATCTTGTATGAAAAACAAGATAAGAGCAATTAAATAAATACTTCAAAGGCTTCTGGTGTGAGCTGGACTCTGTGGAACCAGAGGAGGAGTGCCTGCCGTGTAGCTAGGGGGCCTGGACAGGTTTATGAATGGCTGCACACATGGGATCGTGGGCTTGGATCCTGTTGGAATCTGCATGTGTGTGCAGAGTGGTGGGGAGTGCAGGGGCACAGGGCTTGGGGACTACTTTTGTTCTCTTCCCTTCCACCCCCCTTTGGGATGTAGAAACCCCAGGGACGGGGGCTGGGAGGGTCTCTTACCTTCCGGACCATGGCCTCGGCTTTCTGAAGGTCGAAACATCGAGCTGCAACAGAACGGGGAGGTTATGCTCGTGGCCAGGCCCATTCTGTTATTACCCATCTAAACAGCTTGCCCCAGGGAGTTCCTGCTGGCAGGGCCGGCTCCAGGCACCAGCTTGTCAAGCAGGTGCTTGGGGCGGCCACTCCGGAGAGGGGCAGCACGTCCAACTATTTGGCGGCAATTCGGCAGATGGTCCCTCACTCCGGCTCGGAGCGAAGGACCTTCCGTTGAATTGCCGCTGCAGATCGGGATCGCGGCTGCTTTCTTTTTTTGGCTGCTTGGGGCGGCCAAAACCCTGGAGCCGGCCCTGCCTGCTGGTGAATGACGCCAGCACGGCAGCACTGGGGGCTGGAGCACAGCGCCGGTGAGGTACAGGATCAGCAGGAAAAATCAGCCCCTGAGTTGTTCCTGGCCCCTCTCCCAGAGGGACTGAACTCCTGGGATCAGTCCATGTGATCCATTCAGTCCATGGCTTCTCAACTGAGCTGCCACTATTGGAGTGAATAGCACCAGCTGGAGTGGCAATTTGTTTTATGTGGCTATCTGCCTGCTGCAAACTGAGCTGAGACCCACAAACTCATTACACACAAGCCACCTGCCTGCCATCAGATGCTGATGAGTTCCACTCTCCACCACCACTCCCTGGGCTGCATCCAAATCAGAGACCTACAAGGGAAACGTTCCTTCCTGTTATTATCCTGCAGCCAGTGATGCCAGCCACACTGGGGCAGCCTCTGGGCTTCCAGGGAGATGTGCAGAGGTCACTGACTGCTGGACAGTTCTGCTGACATTGCACAGGATGGAATAGACTCCAGCTCCCTCTCACTTAGCTGAGTTAGCTCCGCAGGGCTAGCAGGAACCAACAGGTGGCCACGCTTTCCTGTCATGGAAGCCAGGAGCTCTGAGTCTGATACATGCAGGGAGCAACAAGGGGCCTGGAACAGGGTGACATGCCCCTTTAAGAGCTAGAGACCTGGGACCAGCTATCCTTCGTTACCGAGTAGACACACCTGAGCAGGATTCCCCTAGAAGATACTCCTGGGGGAATTCTGCACCACTGCGCATGCACAGAATTTATGTCCCCTGCAGATTTCTTTGCTTCCCTGTAGAAAAATGACTTTCTGAGAGGGAAGCTGTGATGGAGTAGGGAGTATTAACCTGGTAATGTTGCATGGGAGTTTTACTAGTTTACTGTCTTCTGCTAATACGGGGCGTGCCTCCGTTTCCCTAGATGGTGATTGGAAATAAGGGTGTGACTTCACAGAGGGATGATACTTGATGGCCAGCATGTAAGTGATGGCGGCTGCCCTTCATAACCTGAGCCCAGGAAGGGGTTGGGGCCAGGTGACTGTCACAGAGTGTGGGGGAACTCAGGGCCCTGCACCCCCGGCTTCCTGCGATTCACCATGACTCTCAGCCAGCCAGTAAAGCAGAAGGTTTATTTAGATGACAGGAATACAGTCCAAGACAGGTCTTGCAGGCACAGACAACAGGACCCCCCTTAGTTAGGTCCATCTTGGGGTCCCAGGGCATCCCAGCCCCCCTTGGGAGGTCACAGCCATCTCTGCCTCCCAGCCATCTCACCAGCCAGCTTCCAAAAACTCTGCCTTCAGCGACCCCTCCCACAGCCTTTGTTCAGTTTCCCGGGCCAAGGTGTCACCTGGCCTCCAACCCCTTCCTGGGTTCTCATGTTACATGCTCAGGTATTCTCCTTCGGGCAGTCTCCCATCCCCCAATGCAGACTATCCTAGCCACACTCCCCTGTCAGCATTCACAGACCACAGTAAGAACAGTTCCAGTTCGTCACATCTCTCCCCCCTTCGAGACCGAACTGAGCAGGGTCACTTTAGCCAGTGACCCGGGGAAGTTCGAACCTACCCCCGTTCCCATGGATGCCCCCGCATCCCTCCCATTCCTTGGTGAGAATTACACCAGGCCCCTCCAGTTTCACGCCCCCCCCCCTTAGGTCGAGGGTGCTTGATGGCACTCGCAGTTCGCATGTGGGAAGGTTTATGCGGCCTGTGCCCTTTTCCCACCCCAATACCCCTGGGGTTCCAACTGGGCTGTGGTCTTCTCCCAGCGCTCCAGTCTGGAGGTCTGTGCTTTGGGCTCTCTTGGTTCAGAGCCACCCTTTTAACCTTGGCCACCCTCCGGAAAGGATCCTCTATGCTGGGCAAGGGTCCTAAAGCCGTTTTCCCCTTGTCCCGGGCCTTCCTCCCCCTCTGACAGGGGTCACAGGATCGGCAGTACTGTCGGACAGTAACAAAGACCCCAGGCCAGTAAAAGCTCCGTAGCAGCCTCTGCTGGGTACGCCAGGTTCCCTGGTGCCCTGAGAGGGGAATGTCATGGGCCCGGCACAGCAGCTGGCGGCGATACTTCTGGGGTACCACCAGCTGCCTCCTGATCCCCCGACTCCATTTTCCCTGGGGGAGCCCATTCTCGGTACAGGAACCCCTTTTCCCACAGGAACCTTTTCCGGCCACCTTGTCCCATGGTCTGTACCGCATTGAGGTCGGCCAGGTCCCTTATCTTCCGCAAGGAGGGATCTCTCTGCAACTCGGCCTGGAACTCAGCAGCTGAGACAGGGATGGCCACCTGCTCTTTCTCACCGGCTGGGTCTGAAGCTGCAGCCTCCCTGAGCCATGTCCCTGGGCGTTCCCTCCCCACCAGGTTAGGGTCCTGCGCCTCAGGCAAGGCACCCTCCCCAAGGCCAGGGCGCAGTGCCCCTCGCCGGCTCTGACTGCGGGTCACAACCAGTGCCCTTTGGGGGTTGCTTGGCCAGTCCTCCAGGTCCCCCCCCATCAACACCTCAGTGGGCAAATACGGGTGTACCCCCACATCCTTGGGGCCCTCCTTGGCCCCCCACTTCAGGTGTACCCTTGCCACGGGCACTTTGACTGGTGTCCCGCCCACCCCCGTCAGGGTCAGGTAGGTGTTGGGCACCACCTGATCTGGGGCCACCACCTCGGGCCGGGCCAGCGTCACCTCTGCGCACGTATCCCAGTATCCATTGACCTTCCTCCCATCCACCTCCAGGGGAACAAAGTACTCTCTCCGGAGGGGCAGCCCCGCGCCCACCGTATAAACCAAAAACCCTGAGTCTGGAGCATCCAGCCCCCCAGAGGAGCTGGCCTGGAGCTCTCCTCCCTCCTTAGCAGGTGGTACTCTGCCAGCCCCCCTTCCCTGGGAATGCTGCCTCTCGCCCAGCTGGGTCTCTACCCAGTCAACCCTCTGAGGGTTCGGTCTGCTCAGTCTGTCCCTGAGCCTGGGGCACTGGGCCCGTATGTGGCCTTTCTGGCCACAGTGATAGCAGCCCATGTCCCATGGGTCCCCTTGAGTGGGTCGGATGGTCCTGACGCCGGATGTTCCCCTTTGATGGGGTTTTTCTGTATTTTCCCACGGGGAGGTCCCACGGTGACTCTCTCTCTGCGTTGTGGTGGGACTGTTCCTTTGGGACTCCTCCCTGTTATCCCCTGACCGGCTCTTTACAAACTCATCGGCCAGCCGGCCTGCATGTCGCGGGTTCTCTGGTTTTTTGTCCCTCAACCACAGTCTCAGGTCGGATGGGCACCGCTCATACAGTTGCTCCAGTACCAGCTGTTTAACCAGGTCCTCCTTCGTCTGGGCCCCATCAGCCCACTTGCTGGCGTATCCTTCCATGCGGACGGCTAGTTGCAGATATGAGATCTCAGGGGTTTTATCCTGACTCCGGAACCTTTCCCGGTACATCTCAGGAGTCAGCCCAAACTCACGTAGCAGGGCCTTTTTGAATAGTTCGTAGTCCCCTTTCTCTGCCTCTTCCAGTTGGCGGTACAATGCCACGGCTTTGGGTCCAGTAAGGGGGTAAGGACCCGGAGTCTGTCCGCGGGATCAACCCGGTGCAGCTCGCAGGCCATCTCAAAGGCATCCAGGAAGTCATCCATGTCCTCCCCCTCCTTGCGTGGGGCCAGGATGCACTTATCAAAGCTCCAGGCAGTCTTGGGTCCCCCCTCACGCACCGCAGCCGGGGGTTCGCTGCCCCTCAGTCTCGCCAGTTCCAGTTCATGCTGTCTCTGTTGTTCACGATCCTCCAGCTCTCTGTTTTAGCTCTTTCTCCCATTCCAGCCAATTCCGCTCCACGGATGCCGAACGTCGCCGGGAGGATCCTCTGCTGGCCGGCGAGCTTCGCCGGGAGGATCCCCTGCTGGCCGGGGGGGGTCACGGCGCCCTCGGTATTTGCTGGGCTCCTCCCCACCCTTCCCCTAGGCATAGGAAGGAGGGGTCTCGGGAAGCCCTCAGCAGCCGGCTGACCACTCCCAGCTGGGACAGACACTGGTGCCTGTGCTGCATTTGCCAGGCGGCTTCCCTGAGACACATGGATCAGTTCATTCGCGCGATCTCCCTCCTCCAGCTGGGCAATGAGCTGTTCTTTGGTGAGCCTCCCACTGCACAGCCCCCTCTGCTTGCACAGCTCTACCAGGTCGCTCTTAAGCCGCTTGGCATACATCTTCCTGCTGGCTACTCAACGGCCTGTGTGCTCACAGCTCCCCACAGTTCCCAGAGAGACCCCTAGTGTGCCAGCCCTTCTCGAGGTCACCACCTCTCTGCCAGAGTCGAGCTGCAGACTCCTCCGCCCCTGGGACCACTCGCTGCGATCCCCCCGGGGTACCCTGTTACTGCAAAAGTCCTTCTCGCTGGTCACACACTCCCAGGGGTGATAACCGTCTCTCTCTCACTCTTCAGCACGCCTGGTCCCCATCAATCCCCCTTCGTTTTACTGCTCCCCAGTCACTTACTGCAGGAAGCGCCGTCCACGGGGTGCAGTAGATCCCACCTCTGCCACCAGTTGTCACGGAGTGTGGGGGAACTCAGGGCCCTGCACCCCCGGCTTCCTGCGATTCACCATGACTCTCAGCCAGCCAGTAAAGCAGGTTTATTTAGATGACAGGAATACAGTCCAAGACAGGTCTTGCAGGCACAGACAACAGGACCCCCCTCAGTTAGGTCCATCTTGGGGTCCCAGGGCATCCCAGCCCCCCTTGGGAGGTCACAGCCATCTCTGCCTCCCAGCCATCTCACCAGCCAGCTTCCAAAAACTCTGCCTTCAGCGACCCCTCCCACAGCCTTAGTTCAGTTTCCCGGGCCAAGGTGTCACCTGGCCTCCAACCCCTTCCTGGATTCTCATGTTACATGCTCAGGTATTCTCCTTCGGGCAGACTCCCATCCCCCAATGCAGACTATCCTAGCCACACTCCCCTGTCAGCATTCACAGACCACAGTAAGAACAGTCCCAGTTTGTCACAGTGACACCTTCTGTCTGGGAAAATGGACAAAGGCTGGAGGGGGGGGCAGGGGTGTGGCTGGGTGAGGCAGCAGGAAGGGGTTTCAGTTTGGAGCTGGCTGGGAGACATGGGGGGAGGCCCAGAACCTGGGTCTGGGCTCCCCATCCCCCCAAGAGGGATCTGACTGAGGGGGCCTGTTTTCTGTACCTACGACCTCTATTTTTAGACTGTGTTCCTGTCGTCTAATAAACCTTCTGTTTTACTGGCTGGCTGAGAATCACAGTGAATTGCAGGAAGTGGGGAGTATAGGGCCCTGACTCCCCCACACTCTGTGACCATTGGTGGTAGTGGTGGGATGTACTGCACCCCATGGATGACACTTCCTGCAGTAAGTGACTGGGGAGCAGTAAAATGAAGGGGGATTAACAAGAACCAGGCGCGCTGAAGGCTCAGAGAGGAGCGGTTTCAGGAGGCAGAGGAGTTACACTTAACCCTTGGGAGTGTGTGACCAGCGAGAAGGACTGTTGCAGTAACGGGGTCCCCCTGGGGACTGCAGTGAGCGGTTTCAAGGGCGGAGGAGTCTGCGGCTTGACCCTGGGAGAGAGGTGGTGACCTGGAGAAGGGCTGGCACAGTAGAGGTTCTTCCTGGAAACTAAGGGGAGCTGAGAGCACACAGGCCTGAGAGTCCACAACAACTTGAGAACAGCGGAGAGATGTATAACCATCTCCTTAAGAGGGACCTTGTAGAGCTGTGCAAGGAGAGAGGGCTTCGCAGAGGGAAGGCCACCAAAGCACAGCTGGAGGAGGAGGATCGCTGAGGGAAGCAGCCCAGCAGATGCAGTGCTGGCACCAGTGTCTGTCTCAGCTGGGAGTGGTCAGACTGCTGCTGAGGGCACTCCAAGGCCCCTCCTACTTATGGCTAGGGGAGTGGCTAGAAGCAGCCAGGCGAACACTGTGACCCCCGCAGCCAGCAGGGGATCCTCATGGCCAAGCTCCCCTGTCGCTGGAGCTGAGGCAGCTGGAATGGGAGAAGTAGATAAAACCTTGAGAGTGGCTTCCTCAAAGCAGGACCAATCCCCAGACAGATTTTTACCCTAGTTCCCTAAATGGCTTTTAGGGAACTAGGGTAAAAATCTGTCTGAGGATTGGTCCTGCTTTGAGCAGGGGGTTGGACTATATGACCTCCTGAGGTCCCTTCCAACTCTGATATTCTATGATTCTAAAACTGAAAGAGCTGGAGGATTGGGAGAAACAGCAGCAGCATGAACTGGAGTTGGCAAAGTTGAGGAGCAGAGAGACCCCTGCTGCAGTGAGTGAGTGGGGACCCAGGACTACATGTAACTTTGATAAGCGCATCCTGTCCCAGTTTAAGGAAGGGGAGGACATGAATGAATTCCTGCTGGCCTTTGAGAAGGTCTGCGGGCTGCACAGAGTTGACCCTGCAGACAGGCTCCAGTTCCTCACCCCCTTACTGGACCCCAAAGCCATAGGGATGTACAACCGAATGGAAGGGGTGGAGGCAGGGGATTATGAACTGTTCAAAAAGGCCCTGTTATGCAAGTTTGGGATGACTCCTGAGACATACTGACAAATTTCCAGAGTTAGCGGACACATATCTGGAACTGATCCTCCGAATGGAGGGATATGTTCACAAGTGGGCAGATGGGGCCAAGACAAAGGAGGACATGGTTAAACTGGTCGTACTGGAGCACCCGTATGAACATTGCCCATCTGACCTGAGGATATGGTTGGAGGACAAAAAGCCAGAGGACATGCAGGGCAGCTGGCTGACGAGTTTGTGGACAGCCAGTCAGGGGGTAGAATGGAGGAGTCCCAAAAGAATAAGCCCACCATGGTGCAGAGAGTGAGCCACCCTGGCAATGTGGAGAACCCCCTCTCCAGGGGAACAACTGGCACCAGGACCAACTGACCGGCTCGAGGGGACCAATGGAGCGTGAATTGTTATTACTGTGGGCAGAGAGGCCACATATGGACCCAGTGCCCCAAGCTCAAAGACAGACTGAGCAAATCGAACCCTCACAGGGTTAACTAGGTAGAGACCCGCCTGAGGAGGGGCAGGCTTCCCAGGCAGGAGGGGCTGGCAGCTAACCAACTGCTGAGGATGGAGGAGTTTCCCAGACCAGTTCCTCTGGGGGGCTTGATGTTCCAGATTCAAGGTTCTCAGTTTACAGGGTGGGCACAGGGCTCTCCCTGCTGAGCGAGTGCCTTGTTCCTCTGGAGGTGGATGGGAGGAAGGTCAATGGATATTGGGACACGGGCACAGAGGTGACGCTGGCTTGGCCCAAGGTGGTGCCCCCAGATCGGGTGGTGCCCAATACCTACCTGACCCTGATGGGCTTGAGCAGGACCCCATTCAAGGTGCCTGTGGTGAGGGCACATCTGAAATGGGGGGCCAAGGAGGGCCCCAAGGATGTGGGGGTGCACCATAACTTGCTCACTGAGGTGTTGATGGGGGGTGACCTAGAGGATTGGCCAAGCAATCCCCAGAACGCCCTGGTCGTGACCCAGAGCCGGCGAGGGGCACAATGCCCTGACATCGGGGAGGGTACCTCACCAGAGGCGCAGAACCCCACCCCGGAGGGGAGGGAGCACCCAGAGACAAGGCTCAGGGGGGCTGCAGCTTCAGACCCAGCCAGCGAGAGGGAGCAGGCCCCCATCCCTTCCCCAGCTGCTGAGTTCCAGGCCAAGTTGCAGAAAGATCCCTCCTTGCAGAAGCTAAGGGACCTGGCTGGCCGCAGACCATGGGGAAAGGCTGCCAGGAGAGGTTCCTATGGGAGAAGGGATTCCTGTACCAAGAATGGGATCCCCCAGGGGAAGTGGAGTTGTGGGGGATCCGGAGGCAGCTGGTGGTCCCCCAGAAGTATCACTGCAAGCTACTGTATCTGGCCCATGACATCCCTCTCACAGGACACCAGGGAATCTGGCGCACCAGGCAGAGGCTGCTACAGAACTTTTACTGGCCTGGAGTCTTTAATACTGTCCAACAGTACTGCAGATCTTGTGCCCCTGTCAGCGGGTGGAGAAGGCCCAGGACAAGGGGAAAGCAGTTTTGAGACCTTTGCCCATCATAGAGGAGGCTTTTCGGAAGGTGGCTGTGGACCAGGGCTAGCTCCAGGCACCAGCCGAGCAAGCCAAGGGGCATTCCGGCCACCCTTTTCTTTTTGGTTTGCTGCTCCGGCCGCCTTGTAGGGGGCGACGGCACGGAGGAGGGGAGCGCCCTGCAGCAAACTCGGCAGGGCTGCCTGTGTCCTTCCCTTCCAGCCGACCGGAGCGGCAGGCGGCGCAGCGAGAGGGGCTGCGTGGTGCGCGCCCTGCTGAAGCCCTGGCTGCCCCCCTTCTTTCTCTCCCCCCGGCTCCCTCCCCCTTCCCCCTGCTAGCCGGGGCACGTCTGCAGCACAGGGAGTCCCCCTGCACCCTGGCTCCGGCTGCCCTGCAGGTTTTTTTGGTATTTTTTTCTGCTTTGCTGCTCAGGCCACCCCACAGGAGTTTTGTGTGTGTGCTTTGCTGCTCCGGCCACCCTGCAGGGTGTGTGTGTGTGTGTGTGTGTGTGTGCTTTGCCGCTCGGGACACCCCACAGGTTTTTTTTGGTTGTTTTTTGCTTGGGGTGGCAAAAAAGCCAGAGCCGGCCCTGCTGTGGACATAGTGGGGCCTCTCAGCAAGATGACCTGGTGGTGGAAGAAATACAATCTGGTGGTGGTAGATTTCGCTACCCGTTACCCCGAGGCAGTGGCCTTGTCTTCTATGGAAGCAGACACAGTGGCAGATGCACTGCTGACCATTTTCAGCCGAGTGGGGTTCCCCAAGGAAGTCTTGACAGACCAGGGATCCAACTTCATGTCACCCCTGCTCCGGTGCTTGTGGGAGAAATGTGGGGTTCGGCACATCTGGGCCTCAGCATATCACTCCCAGTCCAATGGGCTGGTGGAGAGGTTCAATGGAACTCTAAAGATGATGCTGAAAACCTTTATGAACCAGCACCCACAGGATTGGGACAAGTATTTATCTCCCCTGCTGTTTGTGTACGGGGAAGTGCCCCAGGAATCTACCGGGTTTTTGCCTTTTGAACTGTTATACGGAAGAAGGATAAGGGGGCCCCTGGACCTGATGAGAGACTAATAGCAGAGGAAGGCCACTCCTGATGGAGAATCAGTGGTGGAGTATGTCCTGACCTTCCTAGAGAGACTTGCTGAGCTCATGGGCTTGGCAAGGAGAATCTGGCCAGAGCCCAGAGGAAGCAGAAAGTCTGGTATGACTGCACGGCATGGGTCCATGCCTATGCCACCGGGGACCAGGTGATGGTTCTTATCCCCATGAGAAAACACAAACTACAAGCTGCCTGGGAAGGCCCTTTCAGGGTTGTCCAGCAATTAAATGAGGTAAACTATATGGTGGAACTGTCTAACCAGGCATATCACCGCCAGGTGTACCATGTTAATATGATGAAGCCATATTACGACAGGGGGAATGTGGTGGTGGCCGTGTGTAGGCATTGGGAGGAGCAGGGAGCTGACCCTTTAGTAGATCTATTCCCTGAGACAGGAGCTGGCTCCTCTCTGGAAACAATTCCCCTCTCTGATCAGCTAACCCCTGCCCAGCAAGCTGAGATCAGAGGGGTGCTGCATTTGTACTGACAGCTGTTTTCCAACCAGCCTGGACTCACTAATCTGACTGTCCACCGGGTGGAGACAGGATCGCATCCTCCTATAAGATGCTCCCCCTTCCGAGTCACAGGGAAAACTGCTCAGGACCTGGAAAGAGAGGTCAGTGACATGCTGGCTTTGGGGGTGATCCAGCCCTTGGGCCTCTCCTGTGGTATTGGTCCCCAAAAAGGACGGGTCAATCCAGTTCTGAGGGGACTATTGGAAGCTTAATGCCATCACTGTATCCGATGCCTACCCCAGGCCCACACCTGACGAGCTCCTCGACAAGCTGGGAGGCGCTCGGTACCTCACCACTATGGATCTTACAAAGGGCTATTGGCAAGTGCCACTGGATGCAGATGCCAGGCTGAAATGTGCCTTTCTCACTCCTCTGGGGCTCTGAGTTCCTGGCCATGCCTTTTGGCTCAAGGGGGCACCTGCTACCTTCCAGCGCCTGCTGGATCAGCTACTGAGGGGGATGGAGAGTTTTGCCATGGTGTACGTTAATGACATCTGTGTCTTTAGCCAGACCTGGGAGGACCATGTGTCCCAGGTTAAACAAGTGCTGGACCAACTCCAGGAGGCTGGGCTGACTATAAAAGCTGAGACGTGCAACGTGGGGATGGTCGAAGTATCTTACTTGGGCCACTGGGTGGGGAGTGGCTGCCTAAAGCCAGAACCAGCCAAGGTGGAGGCGATCAGAGACTGGCCCACTCCTCAAACCAAGAAGCAGGTCCAGGCCTTTATTGGGATGGCAGGGTATTATTGAAGATTCGTGCACCACTTTAGCGCCATAGCCACCCCCTGAGCTATGCAAGAAGGGAGCCAGAAAAGGTGGTCTGGACTGAGCAGTGCCAGAAGGCTCTCTGTGCCCTGAAGGAGGCTCTGGTCAGTGGCCCAGTTCTGGTAAACCCAGACTTTGACAAGCCCTTTATAGTGTTCACTGACGCCTCAGACACGGGGCTGGGTGCAGTGTTAATGCAGGTTGATGAAAAGGGGGAGAGACACCCCATCGTGTACCTGAGCAAGAAGTCGTTACCTCAGGAGCAAAACTACGTGCTGGACTCACTAAACACAGCCATAGAGAAGGAATGCCTGGCTATAGTAGGAGCCCTTAAGAAACTAGAGCCATATCTATTTGGGCGACACTTCACTGTGTACAGTGAGTGGTGGAGCCAGGTCAGATGAAAGGAGCCAATGCCAAGCTCCTGAGGTGGAGCCTGCTCCTCCAGGATTATAATATGGAAGTGGTCCATGGGAAGGGGAGTGCCAATGTGTTAATTGATGCATTGTCCTGGAGAGGGGGATGCATTGTCCTGGAGACTTCTCCAGGTCACTGGTTAGAGTGACCCCGCTCAGTTCAGTCTCGAAGTGGGGAGAGATGTGACGGAGTAGGGAGTATTAACCTGGTAATGTTGCAGGTTAACCTTCTGTTTTACTGACTCGCTGAGAGTCATGGTGAATTGCAGGAAGTGGGGGGGGGGGTGCAGGGCCCTGACTCCCACACACTCCGTGACAGAAGCAAAGGGAAGCCACAAGAGTGGTCATGCGACTCTCCTCAGCAGTATGTTTTGGGTGCCCAGAGCAGCCGGCAGAGAGGTAAATCATTCTGGGGCAGGAGACAGGACTGGGGAAGACCTGGCTGGTGCCTCCTACCCTGTGCCAGGCTCAGCAGCTAGTCATGACTGGGCTGTGGAGGACAGAACTTCCTCTTCTCCTGCACAGCCTCTGGGACTGTGTCAGACCCATGCCCAGATTTCTCCCCTGGTTGTAGGAAGCTCTGCAAACTGCCCCCCCCCACCCCGTGTGTGCTTCCTGCACCCATTGCTCCTCAGCTGCAGGGAGTGGGATCCCTGTACAGGGAGCTGCTCCCCCATCTGCCCAAGACCCCTCATACCCCGACCCTCCCACTGAGCCTCATCTCTCTGCACTCAGAACCCCCCTGATGAGCCCCACTCACCCTGCACCACTCCAACGAGCCATCCACACCCCCACCCTACTGAGCCCCAACGAGCTGCACCTGGATCCCCCACCCCACTGAGCGCCACTCCCCCAGCATCTGGACCCCCCCCCACTGAGCTCCCCACACCGACCCCCTGCCAAGCTCTATCCCTCCCACACCCAGACACCCTTCCTGCTGAGCCCCAATAACCTTCACCTGGACCACCCTGCAGAGTCCCTTTGCACCCAGAATCCCCCAACAATCCCCTGTGCATCCAGATCCCCCCAGCACCTGAATCCCCCACTGAGCTGCCTGCACCTAGACTGCCCCACACAGAACTCTCTCTACCCACACCTGGATTCCCTCACACTAAGCCCCTCTACACTTGGAGCCTGGCCTTGCTGAGCCTGCCTGCCCACACCTAGTGCACCTGGCACAGAGGGGCAGGCCCCCAGGGTGTTTCTGGGGCAGGCCCCATCCTTGCACTGTGTCAGGGTTGGGTGCAGCCTCACTGCTGAGTCCGTGTCCCAGGGGCAAGCTGCACAGTGATCTCCCACCTCCGTGCAGTCAGTGGCCTGTGTTCCCCAGTGCCATGCTGGAGCTTCCACATTTATTTGACAAATAAAATTTGCAGAATTTTAAAATAGTGTGTGCAGAATTTTTAATTTTTTGGTGCAGAATGTCCTCAGGAGTAAGAGCTGGAAGAAGTGGGGGGACAGACATTTAGTGAGGAAGCTACGGCAGAGATAGCCCTAGACGTGTGGTGAACAGGGCACTCCTGCAGGGGATCTTTGGGTCTGGAAAGCAGAACCAGGCTAGAGGGCCAGGGAAAGCAGAAAAAGACTCCAGACAAGAAGGCCTGAGCGCAGGTTAAAGGATAGCTGTAGTGGCAGCAAGAACTTTTGTTGGACTTTGAGATTTACTTTGTTCATAAAGCCAGGCCCCAAGGAGGGGTATTTTTGGCCACCAGAGAGCCTCTAGTGGAGCTTATTGATTTATGGGGAAACTGAGGCACAGTACCTCAGACCCACCCCTGGCTGTGAGGGGACACTCAGGTTGCGGTTTACCTATTATCACCATAGTTAGGACTGTACCTCCAGCTACGAGCGAGTTTATACCGCACAGAGGATTCCTGCCACGGGAGCTCTCTGCATTTGTCTGGCCAGGTGCTGGGACGTTGCCCTTCTGGGCTGGGATAATAGCTGGTTACGACCTTGCTCTCCAGCTCTGAGTGCCTGTGCTCCCAGATTTAGAAGTAATGGTACGGGCCAGTTCCCTCCCTGCCTATCGCTGCCTCCTGCCTGATCCTGCCCTGGGCTCCTCAGCCTGCTGTGGCAACTATTTACATTCCTGCCCTAATTTTGCATCCATAGTAATAATGGCTCGTGCTCTCGCAAAGTACTAGAAATACTAGTCTCATGCCTGAATTCAGGGAAACACAGGCCCAAACCTGGGAGTGACACATCTCCCCAGTTTTGCGGCAATGTCTGTCTTTGATGAAGTGTGTGCACAGCACCCAGCACGATGGAGCCAGACGTGACACAGGATTCTCTCTGGGTAGGGGCTGGACTGTGCTTTATATGACTTGGGAAGGGTTGGTTATTAAGCACAATCATAAGGACGATACGCTCATGTGTAACTCATTACAGCTACTCAGCACTAAAGTGATTAAACTTAATCTGAGTGCGCCCCTACCTGGTAGGGAAGTATCACTATCCCCCAGGTCACAGATAAGGAAACTGAGGCACAGAGCGGTGAGGTCAGTTGCAGAGCCAGGACTAGAACTCAGGAGCAGCCTGACTCCTATAACAGGTGTGGGCATAAGGACTAGTGCTCTTTTCATCAGTAGCTCTCAAAGGAGGTCAGTGTCATTATTCCCAATTTACAGATGGGAACACTGAGGAGCAGAGATGTTAAATGACTTGCCCAAGGTCATGCAGTAGATTTAGGACTAGAACCCAGGTCCCCTAAGTGCCAGTCTGGTGCACTAGGGTACACTGCCTCTCCTTGTCTAGTACTGGTAAAGAGCTTTGAAGAGGAAGCGGGCTCAGGAGGTGCCAGGGGTTTTCCAGGATTCTCAGTGAATGGGAGATAAACGGCAAGTTCTACTGATGTGTAAAATCTCTTTAAAGTACCTTCTTTCCCCCGCCCCCACAGCCAGCAGGCTCCGCTGTTTGGAAGGAGGAGTTGGAGTGTGACCCCAGGCTCAAGCGAAGGAGACTGGCCTGTGGTGCAGGGGTGCACAGATCAAAGGCTTTGCAACATCCCTCCCCCCTTAATAGCTCCATTTATGATCTCTCTATGAAGGGCTGCTAGGGATTAAATCCCCTGGGTTCTGTCCCAGAGCAGCTTTATCGCACCTCTGCAGGAGAGAGGGTGAACTGTGAGCTCCTTTTATCACAGAAAGCTCTGTCACTTGCCCTTTCTCCAATCGCAGTGCTTATCTGCTTTGTAAAGTCCAACAGGCAGAGCCTTCTTGGTAGCTTGTCAAGTGGGGGAATCTGCAGCTATCTCCCAAGCCCTGCAGTGTTTGCTGGGGCAGTGTCCCCAACTGTCAGGACTTTATCCCTGAGCTCATGACATTCGGTGTCTTTTCTGCAAGTCCCAGCCTCCAAAGTCAAGTGATTAGGTGAGAATCACACCTAAGTAAGTTTCTGGCCTTGGGTTTGTGGAGAATAGCCTGACACTCAGACCCCGATATCCCCTAAAGCAAAGGTTCTCAAACGTTTGTACTGGTGACCCCTTTCAAATAGCAAGCGTCTGAGTGCAACCCCCCCTTATAAATTAAAAATACCTTTTTATATATTTAACACCATTATAAATGCTGGAGGCAAAGCGGGGTTTGGGGTGGAGGCTGACAGCTCGCGACCCCCCCATGTAATAACCTCGTGACCTCCTGAGGGGTCCCAACCCCCAGTTTGAGAACCCCTGCCCTAAAGGCTCTGAAAGCAGACGGCAAACAAAAGAAACAGAAAGTTGATTGGATGCAGTGGTGGTGCAGACGTGCTGGTCCCAGGATACTGGAGCGCCAAAGGGGATGAGGGAATATCTTTTGTTAGATCAAAGTCTGTTGGTGGGAGAGACACACTTTTGAGCTTACACAGAAGAAGAGCTGTGTGGAAGCCTGAAAGCTTGTCCCTCACCAAAAGAGGCTGTACCAGTGAGATATTACCTCAGCCACCTAGTTGCTCAGAAAGCTTATTAAGTCTCAGAGTAACAGCCGTGTTAGTCTGTATCCGCAAAAAGAAGAACAGGAGTACTTGTGGCACCTTAGAGACTAACAAATTTATTAGAGCATAAGCTTTCGTGGACTACAGCCCACTTCTTCGGATGCATATAGAATGGAACATATATTGAGGAGATATATATACACACATACAGAGAGCATAGACAGGTGGGAGTTGTCTTACCAACTCTGAGAGGCCAATTAATTAAGAGAAAAAAAACTTTTGAAGTGATAATCAAGCTAGCCCAGTACAGACAGTTTGATAAGAAGTGTGAGAATCCTTACAAGGGGAGATAGATTCAATGTTTGTAATGGCTCAGCCATTCCCAGTCCTTATTCAAACCGGAGTTGATTGTGTCTAGTTTGCATATCAATTCTAGCTCAGCAGTCTGACACAAATCTGACATCAGGAATCAAAATACTCAAAAACCAGTGGGAGAACACTTTAACCTGTCTGGTCATTCAGTGACAGACCTGCGGGTGGCTATATTACAACAGAAAAACTTCAAAAACAGACTCCAAAGAGAGACTGCTGAGCTAGAATTGATATGCAAACTAGACACAATCAACTCCGGTTTGAATAAGGACTGGGAATGGCTGAGCCATTACAAACATTGAATCTATCTCCCCTTGTAAGTATTCTCACACTTCTTATCAAACTGTCTGTACTGGGCTAGCTTGATTATCACTTCAAAAGTTTTTTCTCTCTTAATTAATTGGCCTCTCAGAGTTGGTAAGACAACTCCCACCTGTCTATGCTCTCTGTATGTGTGTATACATATCTCCTCAATATATGTTCCATTCTATATGCATCCGAAGAAGTGGGCTGTAGTCCACGAAAGCTTATGCTCTAATAAATTTGTTAGTCTCTAAGGTGCCACAAGTACTCCTGTTCTTATTAAGTCTGGTGATTTTGAAGGCAATTGTGGTTTTTTTAATTTAATATTTATGTTTAACACATGGGATTGGCACACTGCTGCAGGGTGTGGAACCAGTACTGCAGATGTCTCGGCTTTGTAGAGACACGGGTGAAGACCCAACCCCATAAGTGGACCCACCCAAAAGGACCATTATGTGAAAGCCGCGTAGTCTTGGCCAGCCCATAGGCACTGAAGCAGTGACCTCCTGAGCTAAAAGCATGAGCTGCTGCAGCTTGAGTGAAAGAGCTGGGGCTATACCAGACTCAGATCAGCTGCAGGTCAGGCAGAGAGGACACGCACGCACGCACACACACGCACGCACACTTGCATCTAAGGTAGGGTTACCATTTGTCCGGATTCTCCTGGACATGTCCAGCTTTTTGAGTTTAAAAATAGCGTCCGGGGGGAATTTGTAAATGTCCGGATTTCCTCCCCCATGCACGGCTGACAGGGGAGCCAGTCAGATCGAGCCACTCGCACGGGGCTCTGGCAGCCAGAGCCCCTCCTCCACTTCCCCCCTCCTCTCCCCTGCAGCTTCAGATCACTCCCCTCCTCTCTCTCTCTCCCCCCCCTCCTCCTCCCCTTCCCTGCATTCGCAGATCGCCAGCCATTCGCATCGGGCCTCCAGCAGTCTGGAGCTCCTCCCCCTCCCCTGCTGCCCAGCGTGCCACTCTGCGAGGACGGGAACCGGGCTATGTGCTCCGTGGGGGAGCGCGGCAGTGTGTCGGGCTCGGCGTGGAGCCTGACACGCTGTTCTGAGTGGCACGGTAAGGGGGCCAGGGGGTCGGAGAAGGGGCAAGGGAGTTCTGGAGGGGGCAGTCAAGAAGAGACAGGGAGAGGGCTGGATGGGTCAGGAGTTCTGGGGGGGGCTGTCAGGGGGCGGGGGGTGTGGATAAGGTTTTGGAAAGTCAGGAGACAGGTAGGGAGTAGGGTCTTAGGGGGCAGATAGGATGGGGGGGGTCTCAGGAGGGGACAGTCAGGGGACAAGGAGCAGGGAGGCTTAGGTAGGGGGTGGGATCTCTTAATGGCTCTCCATGTGTCTCTGGACCTTCTCAGCTGTCGGGCTTGGACGGAAACATTGCCTGAGGGTAGTGAGAGAATGGGTTATCGGTGAGGTGGGGGTGGGCGTGAGCCCGGTCAATAGGGGCAACCCCTACCAAGATCTGAGCCTTTTTTCACACGCCCGTTAGAGCTCGACATTATGCTGTTTGGGACCCCTCTTTGAGGAAAGCCTCTGGATTGCAAGTCCAACCGCTACCTCCTCGTGGTGAGAGTCGGTAACTGGCTTGGATAGCCAGGCGGATTGCGGAGGACGAACCCACATCCCACATTCAGTGGGGTGTGGGACGGGGTTGGGCAGCCCCATATGGTGCCACATGGATGCCCCCCTGGTAAGGGTAGCCTCCCCCAGGTACGGGTTGACTCCCCCTGGTAAGGGTTAGATTCCCCCTGGTAAGGGTAGTCTCCCCCAGGCACGGGTTAGTTTCCCCCTGGAAAGGGTAAGTTTCCCCCAGGTACGGGTTAGTTTCCCCCTGGAAAGGGTTAGTTTTCCCCTGAGAAGGGTAAATCTTTTAGCTATGGAAAAAAGTAATTTATATTTTTATACCGGATTGGCGCTGGACCGGGTTAATAACGCCCCCGCTGTTGGCTTTGATGCCCCGGCTGACAGTGTTAAATATATTAGGGGTGTGATCAGGGTCGCTGGACCAATGGATAAAATGGTGTGGACTATAATGAAGTCTCATGAGCATGAGAGTGAGAATCAAGTCCTCCCAGTGGAGTATGGAGAGGAGGTAGAGGAGAATGTTTGTGATGATCATGGTGAGGAGATTTTATCTATCTTACCGATGGTTTTTACAAGGGACACTTTTAATGATTTAACTATGGACAGTTTTAATCCAGATTTTAAGTATTTAAGTACATTTGATGATCCATATGTTAGGGAATCAAGTACTGATTTTAATAGGGATCGTAATAAGGATTTTAACAGTACTGGTAGTAATATAAATATATTAGAAAGTAGTTCGTGGAAGGATGGGGTTTTTTATTTAGAGTATCCCGTTGATAGTTTTAATTGTCCAATATGTCCCCAGATATTACCAACATTTGGTAAATGGGCCAAACACATTAATGTGGTTCATAAAAGTAAAGCCATACGAGTTGTATGTAGTAAATGTGGAAAATCTTCTCAATATCATAATATAGCTTGCCACTACCCCAGGTGCATACCCAAGAAGGCGGATACCCCAATGAAGAGCCATACGTGCTCGGTCTGTGGGCTTGGTTTTCATACTAGATCTGGATTGAGCCAACACTGTAGACATAGACACCCTGCTGTGAGGAATGAGCAAAGAAAAGAAGATATGGCTGCTAAAAGTAAGATCAAAGAGGGATCGACTAGATCTCGTATATGGACCAAAGATGAGGTTGCGCAGCTTATACAGTTGGAAAGGAAATATATTGGGAAAAGGAATATAAATAAATGTATTGAGAGCGAGATGAGGACCAAAACGAATAAACAAATATCAGATAAAAGACGAGAATTAGCAAAGAAGAAGTTAGTGGTAACAGGAGATAGGGAGAAAGTGACTGAGGTAGAGGACATTAGAGTAAATATATTAGAAATTCCGCCCCCAAGAGAGAGGATTTTCCCACTAAAAGGACATCCAGAAGTGGATTTAGTGGAGAAAATATGTAAACGGGGAAAACAAAGTAGGGAGGGAAGAGAAATAATAAATAGTTTAGGGGAAATTGAAGGATTATTAAAGGAGGATTTAACAAAAGCTCTCGGATGGGCAATGTTGGAAAAATTATGTTATTCATTAGTAGAGGGACAGGACCCTAGAAATGAAAGTCAAATAGAGTTGAGGAATAAAGGAAAAGGGAAGATTAGAAAGGAGGGGAGAAGGAAGCAATTTAATGCAATTAGGAGATATGCTACAAAGAAAGCTAAGTATAAATTCTATCAACAATTATTTGATAAGGATAGAAGAAGATTGACTCGCATTATAATGGGAGAGCCAGATAAGGCTAAGTGTGCTATCCCTATGAAAGAAATTGAGGAATACTATGTAAATATTTTGGGAACAATTGGACATGGTAATATGATAGGGTGGCCATCATCCACAGAGAATGCGGATAATGATATATTAATGAGTCCGATCTCTGTGGATGAGATTAGAATAGCTTTAACAGAAATAAGAAAAGATAGTGCTCCTGGCCCAGATAAAGTAAAAGTGAGCAATTTGTGGGATATTTTTAATTTAGACTCCTTAATACTTACAAAAATTTTTAATATATGGTTTCTAAATAGACAGGTACCAGATGAATTTAAGAAAAATAGAACGATTTTAATACCAAAGACACAAGATGAGGAGGAAATGAAGAAGTTAACATCTTGGAGACCATTGACAATTGGGTCAGTTTGGATTAGAATCTATACCAAAATATTAGCAAAAAGACTGGTGGAAACAGTTAAGATATGTAGTAGACAAAAAGGATTTATATCCGCCCCTGGGTGTGAGGAAAATATTGCTATATTAGATAATTTGATTAAAGGGGCTAAACGAAATGGGAATGAAATTGCAATAGTGTTCGTAGATCTGGCTAAAGCATTTGATTCTGTGGGACACGGACATATAATAGCCGGGTTGAGAAGATTTGGTATAGATGAACATTTTATAGATATTATTAGGGACCTTTATGATAATTGCACAACTAGGGTATGGGTGGGTGATGAAGCTACTGAGTCTATTTTAATTAGGAGGGGGGTCAAGCAGGGTGACCCGTTGTCCCCAATTTTGTTTAATATTGCTATGGATCCCCTTTTAACTAGATTAGAAGTAGAAGGAAGTGGTTTTTATGTTAAGGGTAATAGTGTCACGTCATTGGCTTTTGCTGATGATGTGGCAATTTTAAGTAGCTCATATAAAGGAATGATCAAAAATTTGGGTATCTTAGAGGAGTTTTGTAAAAATACTAATCTCTCTGTTAATGTGAAGAAAACGAAAGGCTTTCATATTTTAACTAAACATAAAACCTATGTAGTTAATCCTAAGGATAATTGGCAGATAGGGTCAGAGAAGATTGATTATGTTCAACCAGGGGATTTTGAAAAATATTTAGGGGCTAGAATAGATCCCTGGATAGGTGTAGGGGGACCGGTACTTAAAGAAAAATTGAAAGATTGGAGTGAGAATTTAATTAAGGCCCCATTAAAACCGGCCCAAAAAATATTAATTTTACAGACATACATCTTACCGAAGCTATTTTATAATCTTCTTTTAATAGAACCCCCTTTTAATCTTTTAGACGATCTTGATGTGTGTGTTAGAAAAATAGTTAAAGAGATTTTACATTTACCTCAGTGTGCCACAGATGGGATATTTTATTCTAGAGGTAGGGATGGTGGTTTAGCTCTCACTAAGTTTAGTGTGCAAATCCCAAATATGTTAATTCATAAATGGAAGAGACATATTGTCTCGAGAGATGATTGGATGGACCTATCTTATCTATATGCAGGAGAAAATCTTGTGGATAAAATATTGTCATTTAGTGCAGTAACATCTCATCCCAAGAAATGGAGGGAAGAGGAATTTTTAAGATGGTCGGAACTGAGATGTCAGGGAATAGGGATAAAATATTTTAAAAATGATTTAATTAGTAATTCGATTTTTAGAAACTCTAGTAAAGTTAAATCGTCAGCGTATATCGCAGCATTGCAGCTTAGGGCAAATATTTATCCTACTAGGGAGACATTAGCAAGAGGAAGAGGAGGTGTGAATGCTCTTTGTAGATGGTGCGGTAAAGTGCGGGAGACTGTTCTCCATATCTCAGGACAATGTTATAAGACTAAGAATGCTAGGATAAAAAGGCATAATAGAGTAGTGGCTGCAGTTGTAGATAAGGTTGGTAAATTAGGGTGGAAGGCAATGATAGAGCCCCATTTGAGAAATAGTAAGGGTGAGTTAAGAAAGCCGGATATTATATTTATAAAAGGAGATACAGCAGTGGTGGTTGATGTTACAGTGCGATGGGAGGATAATGCCGGAAGTTTGGAACAAGCCCACAGTGAGAAGGTGGCTTATTATCTTGAGTTAGAGGAAGAAATTAAAAACTTAACGGGAGGTAAAAATATCCACTTCTTTGGTTTTGTGCTTGGGGCGCGTGGCAAGTGGAGTGAAGGTAATAATGATTTGTTACAATTATTGGGAATGGACAGAAGTAAAAATTTTAAGGAGAGTATATGTAGACTTGTTTTATATTCCACTATTGGTATGATGGCTATATTCAGTGACAGGTAAAGATCCCGGAGTTTCCATTCCGTGTATCTTGCCAAAACTAAATTTTAGCTATTTTGGTTTCCATGCTCTAAATTTTCAAATTTTTAATATTGTTTTGAACATTAACATATTTAGTGTTATTTAATATCTGCCCTTCAATAGAATGGTTTTAACTATATAATAAATACTTATTAATGGATGAAATTCCAATTTAAATTATTAGTTTATTTTTTTTTTTAACTACTGGATGTGGATGCGGACTGGCCGCGTATAGTAACCAGGAAAGGGCAGGTAGTCACGCCTGTACATAAATAGGCGGTGGGATCCTGGGGGGCAGTTAGGGGCAGGGGTCCCAGGAGGGGGCAGTCAGGGGACAAGGAGCGGGGGGCGGGGTTGGGTGTTCTGAGGGGGGCAGTCAGGGGGCAGGAAGTGGGAGGGGCAGGGGCAGGGCTCCCACCGTCCTCTTTTTTGATTGTTGAAATATGGTAACACTAATCTAAGGTTACTGCCCCATTCATGCACTCTTCGTCCCCCACCCCAGGCATCAGATGGATTTGAACCCATGACCTCTAGCATAGGAAGCAGGAGTCCTAAGCCAGTTGGCCTACTCTGGCATCTAAGTGGATCCCCAGCACTGCAGGGGAAGGAGTTCCTTTTGTTAGAATGCTGGTCCCAACACTGAGGTTTGTAAAAAGCCCTGTAGTTTAATGACAGAACAATGTACATTTGGGGCTAAGCTGCCTGGGCCCATGCTGTCCAGCTGGGTGCTTACAGAGCAACAGTCCACCTATAAACTAAAAGCAGCCCGCTGCTTGGACAGACTGATCCCCCCAGCCCCTCCTGCTCTCCACACCCCCTTAGGCCAGAGGAGTGATCTCAGGGCCTTGTGGGTGTGTTTAGGGTCCTGGCTTCATGGGGCCAAGTGGAAAGATCCTGATCTTGGAGGGCCCCTCTTTGGGGCTTGCTACAGTGAGAGCCTGGGAGGTCAGAGCCTATGGGGGAGCTATGCAAAGGTAGGAAGGGTGGGTGGGCCAGTCAAGGAGAGGCAGGAACCCCTGTGCTTTTAGAAGCCTCCCCCTAACCCTGAGGCCAAGCAGACAGGACCCACAGAGCCCCTTGTACTGGGACTTGCCCTGGATCTGGCATTGCCTGGCCCAGCCACACTGGGCCTGCCCAGCCGCACGGGGATAGAAATCTCCCAGGTCAGGGCTGGACAAGTCTCTGAATTTTGGACTTTCCAAAACAGATAGCAGGAGAAAGTGGGAGGGAGGGAGTTCTCTGTGATAACCGAGCTCACAGTTCACTGCCCCACCCCCTGCCAAGATAAGGCCCCTCATCGGCCTGTGATATCGGCCTGATCTGTACCAACCCACCCAGCTTCCTGCAGATGATGTCAGTCTTTGTTCCCTGCTTGGCTCTAACTGTGGGGTGTCCCACTGGTGCCCCCAGCTGGGAATCAGACCTGGGGATCCCCCCCAGGACTCAGGCTCCATGTGAGAGGAGCAGCGGGCTGGAAACACTCAGGCCTGAGTGCTCAGGAAGCCATGTGCCCCCACAAGCCAAGTCAGCCCATTCATGCCCCAGACAGAGCAGGCTGGCTTTGCCATGGCCAGGGCCCAGACCTCTCACAGAGCTGAGCTCTTAGCCCTTTCCCCTCTCGGTTCCCTGCTGCATGGCTGGCTCAGGCCACAGCTAATGCAACCAAGAAATGTGGCTAGCTCCCTGCACCTGCTCACAGGGATTGTGTGTAACCCAAAACCGCAGCTGCCCCAGACAAAAGAGCAGGCTTCTCCCTCCCCCAATCCAGTTCCCACACCTGAACCATCTTCCACTGCACCCAGACACTGGCAGGTGTTGCATCCACCTGTGTGGGGCCCCTAATCCTGGGCTGCCCTACCTGTTCTGCCACCGCCCCCACAGGGGGTCAGACTGCTCTATTGTTCTCTGACTCTGAGAGAAACCAGCAGCTTAAAGAAAAACCCGATATCCCAGGGCTGCTTGGAGCCGGGGTCTGAATCCTACAGCAAAAGTGGTGCTAAGGGATTTCCTCTTCCCCCTCCTCCCAGGAGCTCAGCAGGGGAATCTCCCCCTACTAGCCATTCCCTCCTCTTGTGCCCAAGCAGGCATTTCCACCCTTCCCTGCTCAGTGGTGACACACCCCCATTCCCTCTATGGGGCAAACCTAAAACACCCCAGGCAAACTCAGGCCCATCCATTTTCTTCCTGTCTCGCAGGAGTGGGAACAAGAAGAAAGCTCCAGCAGTGGCTCAGTGCCTGCGGCTGATCTTGGCTCAAGGGGCTGGGTGCTGGGGGGCAACTAGGGCTAGCTTGGCTCCATAACGCATCTCCTCCCTCCTCCAGCCCCTGTTACCTCTGAGCCAGCGCAAGAGGAAGTAGTCGTCATGATGGGGAAGGGAGGGCAACACGTCCTGGAGGTTCTCGCGGAACTGCAGAGAGAAGAGGAGCAGGGACAGCGTCATGGGCACTTCCCAGTTCTGGATCAGCAAAGCTGGAGGCACCAACTGGGCCCCGCAGGGCCCACAAGCTCAGTGTCTCAGTGCAGAGGCCAGAACTTCTCACCCAGCCTCCATGACCTGCCCCACCTCATCCCCAGGTGCTAGGCCCTGGGACTCCCAAGGTTGATCCCACAGTTAGACTTTAGTCAGGGCAGGGGCAAGGAGGAGGTAGACTCCCAAGGGGCACGTTGCATGCAATTGCCCAGGAAGTGCCCAGCTGCCAGGCTGCAGACAGCCCCATGCCTGTCCTGCCATCTGCCCAAGGCCTCTCACAAGTCTGACCTGTTTCCCTCAACCATTAAGACCGAAGGGCAAAGCGACTGCTGAGCATGTCTACAGCAGGATGTGTTTCCTGCATTGGCTTCGCGCTCCCGGAGCTGGGGGCTGCAGAACAGCAAAAGGCCTGCACCCAATATTTGGGCCCCAAGTGGAGATGCCCAGACCGCAGTGACTTGTGGGTTGGGGAGAAGGGCCCTCTCCCTTTCTGCCATCGCTTATACCACAGGCCAGGATGGCTGCAGGCACAGAAGGAGTATTGGGGAATTTGGGGAGGGGGGGGGCAGGGAGCTGTCTAATGAGGAGCTCTTCACCATGACAATGTACCCCTGCCCCCTAGAGATCAGGGTTTCAGGGAAGACGCTGTAGAGGTGGAAGAGTCCCATTAGGTCCCATCTAGTCCAGCCCTCTGGGCTGGAAACAGGGTTGTTCTCTCTCCAGTCTAGCTGCAGGATCCCATGGGAGGCACTTCCACCACCTCCCCAGCAGGCCTGTCCACAGCTCCGGAGATCTTGCTGGTGGGGTGTTTCCCTGCTACTCCTTTCTAACGCATCACTCCAAGGGGGCATTCAGCTCCTTCCACCCCACGCCACGCAGCAACCTACGCAGTACAATTGCCTGTGGGGCTGACGTCCTTTAGAAACCCAGCACCCCCCACCCCCAAGTTGATATTTCAGTCCTGTGACCCATCCCCATCCCTGAGGTTCAGTGCCCTGGCGTTCAGGCTGGGGCTCCAGTTGCTTTCAGCTTGGGTCTCTATTCGCAAGGGCATTTCAGTGCTTTCATCGATCGCGCTCGGCACACAGCTCTGGTTTTCATGCTGCCACTGCCAGATCAAGGCCTTGGTCCTGATCGTCAAAGCCATGAGCCAGTGAGGAGCCAGCTCATCAAGGACCGTTTCCCAGCGATCGTTTGTGCCGTGACCCTTCTGCCACTTGGGCAGCGCAACAGGGTTGTTACTGCTCCTGGGAATAGCCCTTGCATAAGGGAACTCCCTGGCCAGCATAAGAGATGTGGTGGGAAAGGGGGCTTGGCCTCAGCCTTGGGGCTCCTGTAATTTAAACTGGGGGCTGCCCAGGCCCAGACTGCCCTGGGAATAGGGGGAAACCAAGGCAGTTTAAAGGCACAAGCAGGAAGCGAACAATGAAGAAGCAGGGCCACTGGTCACTCAGCCCGCTGTGCTCCTTGGGAAGTGCTGGCACAGAGCCCAGGCAGGGGGAAGATGGGGTCTGGTCTGGCTATGGAACCAAGCTCCCTGTGAGATAAGCCTAACCCAGGGTCTGACCGTCCATGGGGGAGTGCACGGGGCCCGCCTCTGGGATCAAGCCTTCCTGCCTTAGCTGGACTGCCAGTCATCACAACACTCCCCAATGCTTCCCTAGGCAGAGCTTCCTGGAGGGGCCAAAGATAGCATGAAATCTACTGGGGGCCTCTCTACACCTGGCTAACTAACCAGCTCAGCCCTGGATGCGGCTGTGAGGGGAGCCAGAAAGGGTGCTGGAGCCTGTTTAATTCCTTGCAGTGCTGAGGGCAGGGCAGCACATCCCACCCCGGGAGAGGAGATGCCTGTCATGCTCAACAGTGGCTCCTTCTGGCCAAGTGAGGAACAGCACAGCTGAGCTGGAAGGGAAACGGGGGTCAGTGCTACAGGGTAGCCCTGATCTCAGTCTCCCAAAAGGGGAGGCATTAAAGCAATCTTTAGGGGTCTAAAGGGGTCTCTAGGGTTCCTGAAGGGAACCTTCAGGTGCTAGCATAGGGCACAAAGGCATGTGGGCAATTTGTGTTGGAGGCAGCATTTCTCTCCTTGGGCCGGCAATTCTCATCTGAATCACAGAGCTGGCCCCTGCCCAAGATATGGAGAACGGGGGTGGGTGGGTGGGTGGGGGTGTTAATGGCTGGGAATTGCTATGCATGCACCCCCTGCAGGCTGCTGTGCAGCGCAACATTGGCATCAGTTTGAGAGGCAGCAGGGGAGCCCAAGCAGGTGCCCTTGGGTCAATGGCAAACCCAACATGGGGGTGCAAAGGGCAGGGGAGGAATCAATCCCAAATAACAGATGTGAGAGTTAAGCCTGAGCCTGCAGGTCAGCTGATCCCCCCCTCTTCCCAGGACACACACCAGGGTCAGCCACGGCTGCACCAGGGCAATGAATAGCATAAATCTCAGAGGGGCAGAGCACTCTAAGTCCTTCCCTTCCCTTCTTAATGGGGCTGGTTAGATTATTGTGGTCTGAAATTAGGTGTAATTAAATCTGAGATTAATTCCTTTGCCTTGAGAACAGCACCACGGAGGAGCAGTGCGAAGGGAGGATAAGATGAAAGCCCAGCAGTAGCTCCGGGAAGCAGGAGAGGAGAATATCCAAAGATCTGTTGTCAATTAATGCTGTGCCCCAGCTCTGATTCCTTGAACCAAAGATATTGCACAATAGAGATTTCAATTATGTGCAACTATGCATCAGATCAGACCCTCTGCAGAGAATATAACACTTCTCAGTTGGCAAAACTTCCCCAACCTTCCCAGTGCTTAAAATCTCTCTCTCTCTAATTCAACTGTCCATCTAAAATACCCCCTCCATCCTCACTAATCTCATCCCAGTTTGCCTCTTATAATATAAAAACAAGGGGACCTCCCAAGACATTAAAAGGCATCACAGCTAAAACTGATAGGTGGAAACACTTTAAACGTCTAAGTCATCTCTGGAGCTCGCTGCCAGAAGACACGGGTGAGGTAAACAGTTTGATAGAGTTTTGAAAGAAGTGTAAGGTGTTTATAGTGATGATCAGAAAGAATAAAAATGTGTAAAGGAGATCAACCTTCCTGCTCCAAGGTATAACCGCACACCCATAAATCTGTGGCTAGAAATGGTCCCCAATGGGCTTGTTATTCTTAAGGGCCACATTTTCGAGACCATCCCTGATTTTGGGTGCTGATTTGAGACATGATTTTCCAAGTGCTGAGCACTGCCAACCTAATTTGAAACCAAGGGAGCTTTGGGCCTCCAGCATCCCTGGAAATTTGGCCTCAGATCTCTCAGCGCCCACAGTCTGGGAGGCAACTTTGGAAAATGTGGCATTATTGTCCCTTATGGAAGAGTTTTGATGTCTGCCTCTGAAGTATCTGATGCTGGCCACTGCCAGAGCCAGGACACTGAACTAGAGGGACCTCGGGTCTGTTCCAGGCTAGCAACTCCTCTGTCCTGCTACAGCCCGAGTCAAAAAGGCAGAGCAGTCTCCAAATTGCCCCTGACATTATGGTACATGGCAGGTTCCAGCTTCACCTCAAAGGGAGAGACTTGGACATCCCCAGCATGTCTTTTGGGGTCTTGGTTTGTTTGAAGTTTCTGTGTCTACACATTTAAAATCAATTGTAAGCAGTAGCGCAAGGTATTGGCTTGACAACCCTGCAGGCCCTACATTTAGCCACAGAAGAAGTCAAACAGCCAGCGACAGGATAAACTGCCCCCTTCCCCCTCACTACTATGCCAATGTGCCAGGAATTCACCTCTTGGTGTGAGGGAGGATTCAGTCACTGGGCCAGGCACAGACATGCCAAACCCATGGGGAAAAAACACAGAAATTGGGCTTGTTTTTGGCTTAATTGGCTTGTAAGTTGCTTGTTGGCTAGTTTTTGGCTTTTGGTGGGGGAGAGAGTCAGGGGTGCACAGTGGGCCCATCACAGTCCCAGACTGCACGCCGGGGGGATCTAGTCACATCGAGCGTTGGGGTTCTTAGGGATTGGCTTGTTTTGGGTTTGTTTTGAAATGGGATTAGCTTGATTTTTGGCTTATTGTGAAAGTCAGGGTGCTTATTTACCATGTGAAAGTTGGCAACTGTGGCCAGGCAGTCTTTCATATCTCTGCTGAGGCTGAATCATTCTGGGTTTCATGTGGACACTGATGCATTTCACAGAGGGCCCTGCGCGGCTGTTAGACAACAGTGACTCTTAGTTGCTACTGAGTTGGGATCCTGGGACCCACGTTCCATGATCCTTTAAAGGAAGACACGTATCGTTGTTTGGAATGATGCAACAGAGCATCAAAACCAACTGAACTGCATCCAGAATAAATCAGTGTGCAATCGGATTCTCCCCTGCCCTGCCCCTTATGAGATCGCTGACAAAAGGGTGTGTGTGAAATGCTGCCCAGAAACTTTGCACAGGAGTCAATGGCCATGCAAGGTGCAAGAATCAGGCTCCAGGGTCTAACACCAGAAACCTTTCCTGTGCCAGTCTCCATAGCCCTGTGAAATCTGTGGAGCTGAGACTTCCTCTGATGAATGCAGATTTCAATGGGGAAGGCAGCCACTTTTGAATGCTGTTTTGAGGTGACTTTCAGATGATCTTTAGGGGAGCTATGAATGTAGTACTACACTAAGTTACTGTCACTTGGACTGGTTTACTTCTAGACAGATAGAAGGACCTAGACTTGTACATGAGGATTAGCTGCAATCCCTCCCTCACTCCCACACAACCACACCACAGAGAGCTCCTGGGACGTCCCACTCTTAACCCACAGCCTCTCTCTCCCTTGAATGCCAGGAAGTGGGATGGGGGAGAGGTTTCCTGCCAGCCAGCATCTCTCGCTTTCTTTTTATTTTAACTTGAAAGTTCCATTGAAACTGACAGGAGGAGTCATGAAAACCAGCTGATGAGAAGAATGCAAAATAGAATTGTTGATCGCACACAGCACTTCTAGGGCTGCTAAGGCTCCTCAAGCACTAATTAACACTCATGGCTTCCCCAGAGAAGTAGGGAAATAGAATTGTCCCTATTTTATAGCTGGAGAAACTGAGGCACAGAGGTTAAGTGACTTGCCAAAGTCCATGCAGGTAGAGCTGCAAACAGACTGCAAATCTCCCAGGACCCACTCACACACCTTACCTACAAGGCTGTTCTTTATTCCTTAGAGGAACAGGTTTAAACCCCTATAGCACACGTGCTCTTCAAATGCAGTGGGGGCTGATTCTCCACCACCTTGTGCCATCATTAGCACCTATGCCCAGTGCATGTAAAAATGCTACCAAAATTCCCTTCCCCATTTACACCTGTGGTGGAACTTCCTGCTCACGCTGCACACCTGGCTCAAGGGTCTGCAGGAAGGGGGCTAGCCAGAGCTCATTGGGGGTGGGTGCAGTTTGCCTTCATGCACAGAACCCTGCCCCTACCTGCCTGTACATACATTGAAGCACGTGCTGTATGACAAAGCCATGTTTTGCTCCCCCAGACTGACAAACGCGCATTCAAAGCTGACAGCTCTTCCCTCTGAACACACTGGGGAAGAGGTTCTCTCAGCCCAGCTGAGAAAACTCCCTTGCTCCATAAAGGGAGCTCTGAACCAGTGGCTGCCACCAGCAATGCTCACACTTCCCAGGTATTTGTAATACTGGTGGGGGATGTATGCAAGTATGGATCCAACAATGCTGGATAGCAGAACAGGGGCCTTTTCCTTTAACACCCCGCTCAGCCCTCTCTCCCCTTCCTAAGTTCAGCACAGATGCGTCTGAGTTAGCATCAAAGGAAGAGCAGTTTCATAAAAGGCCCCCACAGATGCACGTTGGGACAGAGAATAGGAAAGAGCAAATGCATGCAGAAGGGCAAGAGAGAGGAAGATGGGAAGGGGGGGTGAAAGCTCACAGGAGGCAGGAAAAGTTCAAGGTTTACAAGGAGAGGAACAAAGAGGGGGCAAAGAAGCAACCATGTGAGTTAACCATTTCTTCCCATCTGGCCTTGCAAGAGGCACTACGACATGGGGCAGGAGCACTGGCTGTGGAGGGTCTCAGAGCTACTCCAGTCCAAACCCTTCTCTCCAGGAGCTGCAGGGAACAAGACGTTAGGCTTCACTATGCAAAGGCCCAGCTACTCCTGCCCAGGGAGGAATTGGCACTGCAGGAATGGTGGGGGCTGTGGGGCAGCTCCCAGCCTCTCCCTGCAGGAGAACAGGGTAGTGGCGCTTTGTGCAGGGAGGACCCCGCAGCTGTGCACTCAGTCACCTTTCATTCAGAAGCTGCTTAAGGAACAATTGCCGAGTAATCAGCCTGCGGCCCTGAGGCTTTTCCACCAGACACAGGCCATGAATACTCCCTTGTGTCCAGTCCCTTCTGCTAGTCGCCAGGCAACCACATGCCCCAGTGGAGGTGCCAGCTCTGTCACCTCAAGGACCCAGCAGCATCCCACATCTCAGGGTACGGAGGGCGTGGGGGGGTCCTATTCCTAGTCACCCTGAGAGCTTCCTCTGCCCCTTCTGCAGTCTAGAGGGAGCTCATGAGAGGCTCGGCAGCCCCCAGAAACCCAGCATGATCACGCTCCCATGAGCCGATGCCTCTGCCAACGCTTTCTGTGCTAATCACGGCTGGGACTGCCACTCACTCCCCAAACAGGCTCCCTGTGTGAGTCAGCTCCTGGAGCTGGCCTGGGCTGCTCCGGGCACCGAGTCCCACAGGTGCTGGGTGCTGAGGAGCGGGAGAAATCTCCTCGCAGGATGGTCCTGTGTAGGGTTACTAGATAGCAACTGTGAAAAAACAGGACAGGGGATGGGGGGTAATAGGTGCCTATATAAGAAAAAGTCCCAAAAAACGAGACTGTCCCTTTAAAAATGGGACATCTGGTCACCCTAGTCCTGCGGAAAGCTGGGTGCAGGGAGATTCGAAATCTCGTTTACGGCCTGCGGGTGAGGTCAGGTAAACTGCCTCCCGGTCAGCCTGGGGGCACAGATGCGCTTTCTCCCAGTCCCTTGCACCCCTCTAAGATCCCTGCTTCTATCTAGGTGCTTATACAGTCCCCATCACTGCAGGATCCCAGCATCTCAAAGGCACAACACTTTGGGGAGAAAATTAACACCCCCTCCAGACTGCCCTTCCCCCACTGGAGGAGGTGTGCAGGAAGTAATCAGAATTGCTGAAGAATAGGGACTGTTGCTAGATCTCACCTTGGCTAACGCCTCTGCCTGCTTGGGGCTCAGATCTCCCACCCTGCCACTCATGGTCTCTTCTGTGCTGACCAGCTGGCTTCTGTCTGCAACCTCCTCCGACCAAGGCAGTTCATTCCAGACTTGATCTTCCTGTGCCAGGCTGCAAGCTCCACCTCTTAAAGGGGACTGCTCCCTGGCAGCCCTGATGGGTTTCAGACACGCAGGAAGCATGTAGGAGGCCAGGCAGGACCAGTTTTGCTGGAAGGAGAGGGCATTGTAGCCAGAGTGCTGTGGCAGAGGTGTTGGGCAGGGAGCAGCCACCCCCGTGCGTGGCTGGCACTGTCTGGTACGGCCCCTGCCCCTTGATGACCTGTGATAATAGACGGTAACTTGTGCCTCTGGCCTTGGACTCCTGCTCCATTGCCCAGTTTGCCCTCTCGGTCACTAACCCAGTCCTGCCCGGGCACAGCTGCTGCCGAAAGCTTTGATGGTCCCTGCAGGAGTGTGTTTGCACTGAGAAGAGATGGGAGATTTTGATACCAAGTTTTCGTTTTGTTCCTTTGGATCAAAATTATGAATTCACCCAGAGATCCCGCAGTGTCTGCACTGCCAACACACAGGACATGCCCCACTCCCCAGACACGGCTGACTTTGAATGCCCTTGTCCCAGCCCAGAGTTCTCCCCCTCCCCTTTGTTGTTTTTATTTTGCAGACACACTGTTCCCTTGCATTCTCCAGTCAAAGAACCCAAGGAATCGGAGGTCTCTCAGCAGTCCCTGAGCAGTGCTGAGCACCCACAGCTCCCACTGACTCCAGGCCAAGTACCTTCAGGGTCAGGCACTAGGGTCCTGACCCTTGGGTGGCGGCTGAGCTAAACTCGGTGCAGCTTAGAGGATGGGGAGAAGAGAAAAGCAGCCCTATGCCACCTTCCTGCCTGAGTCTGAGGCCCTCCAGGGAGTGGGTCAGCCCCTGGCACAAGCTAGAGCAACCAGAGGGCTGCTCTTACTTATGCTTAGCTGCAGTGGTACCCAAATCCCCATTCCAGCAACAAGAAGTGTGCAGAGGGCACTTCCACCATTGTAGGTTGTGATTGCTCTCTATGGCAGGAGCTGTCTTCTTTGTTATTGCTCTGTACAGCACCTGGCACAATGGGGCCCTGCTCCTTGACTGGGGTTCCTAGGCGCTACAAATAGTTAAAAATATCAAAACACCCTCTCCTACAGTTATGCCCCATGCTGGGAGCTGCAAGTTCTGAGCCATTCATCTGGCTCTGCAGCAGCCAGGCCAGGGGCTACTGGCTTCTTTACTCCTGCAGAGCTGGGGTACATGGGCCACAGTGAAGGTCAGAATCAGGGCCTAGGTCCTTCTGTAGCTATCAGGCAGCTTCTAGACTCAGGCCGCAAGTGCTAGAGAGGCCATTGCCAGGCACCGGGGAGCAGGGTTGTGGTGTCCATGGCAGAGACACCAGAACTGCATCTAGCCTGGCAATCATCAAAAATTCCTGCACCATTGAGCTAGAGCCAGCGCAGCTGCCCAGTGGACACACACACTAATGTGGACTGAACCCAGGTGTTTTAGCCCCATGGTATCTAACCTGGTACAGGCTATTATTGCTTGTATTGCAGTAGCACCTAGAAACCCCTATCATAGGCCAGACCCGCATTGTGCTAGGCCTGGTGCAGCTCCTTCCATAGTCTTCTCCCACCTTTAGCTTCTTACCTGCTGCCCCCCTCACCCACCCAGATGCCTGGAACAGATTCCCACTTTGGGCTGTATAAGTAGGGACATTGCCAGCAGATCGAGGGATGTGATCATTCCCCTCTATTCAACATTGGTGAGACCTCATCTGGAGTCCTGTGTCCAGTTTTGGGCCTCACACTATAAGGAGGATGTGGAAAAATTGGAAAGAGTCCAGCGGAGGGCAACAAAAATGATTAGGGAGCTGAGCACATGATTTATGAGGACAGGCTGAGGGAACTGGGATTATTTAGTCTGCAGAAGAGAAAAATAAGGGGGGATTTGATAGCTGCTTTCAACTACCTGAAAGGGAGTTCCAAAGAGGATGGATCTAGACTGTTCTCAGTGGTGGCAGATGACAGAACAAGGAGTAATGGTCTCAAGTTGCAGTGGGGGAGGTTTAGGTTGGATATTAGGAAAAACTTTTTCACTAGGAGGGTGGTGAAGCACTGGAATGGGTCACCTAGGGAGGTGGTGGAATCTCCTTCTTTTTAGGTTTTTAAGGTCAGGCTTGACAAAGCCCTGGCTGGGATGATTTAGTTGGGGTTGGTCCTGCTTTGAGCAGGGGGTTGGACTAGATGACCTCTTGAGGTCCCTTCCAACCCTGATATTCTATGATTCTGTGATTCAGAGCCACCCGTTTCCCCACCCCCTTCATATCTTGCCTTGAAGCCCTACTTCACCCAGGAATGCTTCAGATGTTGCTGTCTGCGCTAATAACCTCGCCACAGCCTCTTGTCCCCTGATGAGGGTCCCAGTTGGGCAGGCCCAGATGGAGTGGGATAAGTGGCGCATCCTAACCTAACCCTAATGTCATTGCCTCACCCCGTATCCAGAACGGCCCTGTTCCCCAGCCACAGGCCTCTGAGGTCACCGCCTGTACCCAGAGTGACCCTGCTCCTCTTCTCTGTGAGCTCAGTGCTACACCCCTGTATCCAGGGACCTCCCCTCCCTGTTCCCCAGGCCTCTGTGAGGTCACACTGCCTCACTCCTGCCCAGAGCAGGAAATCAGGGGCCCGCTGGCATGGGGACCTGAAGGGCCCAGCTGGGAGTGGTGGGGGGCGCTGACCATAGGGTTGCCAGGCATCCGGTTTTCAACTGAAATGCCTGGTCTAAAAGGGACCCTGGCAGCTCTGGTCAGCACAGCTGACCGGGCGGTTAGAAGTCCAGTTGGCTGCAGTGGTGTCCCTCTTGCCCCTAGGCAGAGGGGCAGCCAGGGAGCTCCACATGCTGCACCGCCCTGAGCGCTGTCTCTGCAGCTCCCATTGGCCGGACAGGGTAGTGCAGAGCCCCCTGGCTGCCCCTTTGCCTAGGAACCAGAGGGACATGCCCAGTGGCGGATTAGCCAACGGGGCCTGTACCCAGGGGCCCTGGCCAATTGGGGGGGCTCCGGAAAAATGGGTGCCCCTGTGCCCTGACCTGCTGCACCCACACCCGCCTGGCGCTCCTGCTGGGGAGCCTGACCCCATTTCCTCAGTAGGAGCACCAGGGGTTGGGGGGACCGCCACTTGCAGTGGCCCAGGGCCCCACAAAACCGTAATCTGCCTCTGGATATGCCAGACGCTTCCGTGGCCACTTGAGATAAAAGCCGCCCGGAACCCCCTCCCAAACCCCCTCCTGCACCCCAATCCCCAGCCCTGAGCCCCCTCCAGCACCAAATTCCCTCCCAGAGCCCACACCCCACAGCTCCACATGCACCCCAACCCCTGCTCCAGCCTGGAGCCCCTTCACAAACCCCAAATCTCTCATTCCCAGCCCCACCCCCGAGCCCACACCCCCAGCCAGAGCCCTCACACTACCTCGCACCCCAATCCCCACTGCCCCAGCCCGGAGCCCCATCCCACACACCAAACCTCTCAGCCCCACCCCCAAGCCCCCTCCTGCACCCCAAAGGCAGAGCTCAAACTCCCTCCCGAACCCCAATCCCCTGCCCCAGGCTGGTGAAAATGAGCAAGGGTGGGGAAGAGCAAGCAATGGAGGGAGGGGGGATGGAGTGAACAGGGGGGCCTCAGTAAAGTGGGGGGCGGATTCAGGCCTCCAGGCAGGGGTGGGGCAAGGATGTTCAGTTTTCTGCAGTCAAAAAGTTGGCAACCATAGCTGACCAGAGTGGGATGAAGGGCCCATAACTCTAACCCTGTCCCTAACTCTCACCACTGTATCCTGAGTGACCCAACGGTGGTGTTAATGGAAATCAGGCTTTTCTGGTTTTCTGATTGTCCTGAAAATCAATAGGGTTCTGCCCAGTGATGCCTAGAACATCCCCTGACATTCTGGAATTGATCCAATGTGTTTTTCAAAGCTATCACAGTACAGACAGACAGCTCGGCCAATTATTATTATAAACAATGGACCAGAGAACTAGGATTTCGGATACCTGGTGCATGCACAGATTTACTGTGTAATTTTTGGCACATCACCGTAACATTGGTACCTCAGTTTCCCCATTCATTTCTAGTCTGGAAGCTGGTTGAAAAGGTCACAAATATTTTTGCAGATTTTTTTTTTAAAGTGTCAATTTCAATTTTTTTTAAAAGAAAAAATGCCAACCATTCGATAAGTTGGTTGGAATAACACACAAAATGTTTTCCTTGATATTTCAGAAATATTCATCCAGCTGCATTGATGAGACCCTGAAGGCTTTTTTGCCAGTGGTCCACAAGCTAATCTAGCAAGACTCTGAACCTCAGACCAGGCGAGCTTTTAATTCCTGATCCAAAAGAACGTAATGAAAAGCCTCTGCTTTCAAATGGAAGTCAGGTAAATCGGGGATTGATCCACCTTGATGCAGAGGGGTCTCGACTCACATTGTTTGCAGCGGAAAACTGAGGGGTGCTTAGCTATTTATGGTATGAACCCCCCAGATCATTCCCTGATACAACCTGAAAACTGATACAAACTGCATTTGATCAATACTTTGCTCCCACGAGAGACCAAAAGCTCAGCAGGGTGCTGCAAATGGCCAGGGGTTAAGGGCCTCATCCAAGATCATTACGGTCAAAGGAAGTCTTCAGTGGATGTTGGATCAGACCCAAAGTGGGGAAATTCTTGGCTTGGATGTTACCTAAAGATGCCAGGCTGGCTTCTCCACTGCTTGGCACCTCATGTAGCCAATTACAGCTTTGCCGAGTGGGCGTGAAGTGCATCCATGCTGATGACTTTTCTTGGCACAGGTGTAAGTGACTGCACAAGACAGCAGAGAACCAGGCCTAGCTTCCCTGGGACAATTACAGCTGTTACCATGGTAATCCGTGCATGATCCTCCCAGCAAAAAATGTAAGGACTGTTACAAACCCCTTCTGCCCCAACTATCCCCTGGGAGGCAACCAGAATCACTGGGCTTGGGAGTAATGTGATTGGGACATGGCTGCTCTTGAACTCCCTGGGCCTAATTCTGCCCGATTTACACCCTGTGTGGGGTGCAGGGATGCTGTGACAGAAATGGTTTGAGATAGAGTGAATAGTCATTAATCAGGGAAAACTTAGGACCTGTTGGGCTACTCATTAGGGTTGCCAGTTTTGGTTGGACATATTCCTGAAGGTTTCATCAGATGACATTTTTAATTAAAGATTCATCTTTAATTCCTGGAGACTCTAGGACAATCCTGGAGAGTTGGCAACCCTACTTATTTACCAGGCTGTCTCCACTATCAAAGCCAAGAGGGGAAGCTACTCTGTTACCCTTACTCTGCCTGGCTGGCTCTAACAGGAGCTGCTGCCGTCAATGGATACTGGCCCCTGCCATGTGACCGGGGCATGGGCTACAAGCAAGTTTGGTGCCCAAATCTCACTGGCTTCCCCTTGGGAAGAGCTATCACATCCACCCTGTGGTTTTATGTCCCAGACACCCCAAAGGTCCATCCTACGGCAGGAACACATGGCAATTAACCAACACCAAGGAGAGTAGCTCTGAGAACGCCAGGTCCTGTGTTGGCAACAGTGCACAGCCACTAACGGTGGGAAACAACAGCAGCAAATCCAGGCCCCACGTGGTGTATCAGCCTCAACAACCAAACAGGCCCCTGCAGACAGACAAGAGAAGCAGCCATGCTATTAGCAAGCCATGGAGGGTCAGAGATGGGAACTGTTTTCAGACGTCCCATCAGAGGCAGCTCAGTCGTCTCGTCTGTCGGGGATATAGTCACCTCTTGTGTGTGTTTGCAGCTGTGGGGCTAGGCTAAGGTTAGGATTTAGTTGCATTTGATTTAAAAAAAGAAAACAAAGCTGGAACTGTAGCCATTGGCATGAATGGATAGTTCCCTGCCCTGGAACAGGTCCCACCTCCTAGGCCAGCTCCTTAGTAATAGGAAAGGGCAAATCTGACAGACGTCTAAACTGGCTGGAAGGGAAACAGATCCAACCTCCTGTGAAAGAGGCACGTCAGCGCTGTGGTTGCTTGGTTCTGCCAAACGTAAAGGGCCGCCCCTAGAAAGGCATTCTGGGGAAAATAGTGAACCTAAGAGAGCAAGCCAATAGTGAGACGCTACCAAGAACCCGGAAGCTCTCTAGGAAGGGTCGTTTCTCTCTTGTGCCTATTGTTGCTGTGTCACTGTGAGTGACACATCTTGTAACCTCGAGCTATGGCAGGTGAGTGGAGCTAGAACAAATGATCTGTCTTTTACCACAGCTTCTGGGAATCAGCCACTGAAGATGGTGCAGCTCCATTGAGTACCCTGGAGCAAAGCTTGGGCTTTGGCTGCCGCTTGGAGCCAGCAGAGGGCTGGGGTAACCCATCTAGGCTTCTAGTCCTGTTTCCTCTGGGTTCTCTGTTAAGTGGCTGTTTCCTGTTATTGATGTTGGAGGGGATGGCTGCGGGTATAGACTGCAGGGGTTGGCTTGTTATTTCCTCTTTGCCTATTCTAACCATTCAGGGTGGCGGCAGGGTAAGCAAGGATGGTCACCTGTGTCATGGGAATAGGGCAAGCAGCACCCTCGTTCCCTCTCTGGGCCACCTCCTCAGCTGTCAGCCTTGTGCCTTTTCCTCTCCTGGGGCAGAATCCTGCCGTTCTCCCTCTCCTGGGCTACAGCACCTGTGTGTTACCATGCTGACTGAGCGCAGCACCTGTGGTTCTTCCCTTCAGGAGTCCGACCGGGGTGAGCAGTGACCCGACAGACGGCTTAAACCAAAGTACGGTTGTTTTAACAGTAGGAATAAAGCATTTAGAGAACAATGCTTTTAAAGCAGTCCACAGGCATGGCTTATCATCCCCTCCTGGTGACCTCGACCAGGGGTGGGCAAACTACGGCCCGGAGGCCGCATCTGGGGGCCTCCAGATGTTTTAATTTGGCCCTTGAGCTCCTGCCAGGGAGTGGGATCCAGGGCATGTACCCCTCGGCTCCTATGTGTAGGGGCAGCCCAGGGGCTCTTCCCCTTGAGTCTTCTAGGCTGAGATTCTGCACGCTGCCCCTATAGAGTGCAGCACAGGGGGCGGAGGGTCAAACCAACTTCACACCACATTTGTGCCTTTGGATTATGAGCTGGCTGGGGGCTGGCAGGGTACTTGGTGTAGATGAGCAGCTGCAGAAGTGCCCTGATTTACAGTCATCTCCTGATGGCTCCCTAGGAATCCCCTCGGGGGCGGACTATGGCCCTCGCCTCTCATGCCCTCAGTAGATCCTTGTGAGGGCCTGTGCCAGGGGAATTCTACCCCAGCCTCCCGTTGCACAGGTCTGGCCCTCTATGCTGCTGGAGTGGCATATGGGGAACAGGATCTGTCCTCTGGCTTACCCTGGGTGTGGAGTCCCAGCCTCAGGATAGGCCCAGAGTGATGTGAACTGGAGCGGTGCTGCCAAATAATATTGAAAGGAGTTTGGGAGAGCTAGCTTCCTCCGGATGGGCAGCTGCTGAGTTTGCAGGCGCAGCTTGGTGTCGTCTCTTCTGTTCACCTGCGTACATGGAGAGACATGGCAGAGGATTAATGGGGAGGCTTTGGAGAAGGCCAGGAGAGTGTGCCCTCTATGACTGTATTAATCCTGCCACGGCTTAAATGAGTTGTGTGTTCTCCAGATGCTCAAATCAGTAATTGCTTGAGTTAGGACACAGTGCAGAGCCAGTAAAAGCACAAGGTTGTTGTGCTCATTAATCCCCAGCTATTGAAAGGGTTTCAGTTGTAGCCCACAGGGCTAGCTTGCCTTCATTATATTCAACAGTAACGCACAGAACCTACAGGCTTGTCTCCTGTAAGATGTTGGCTTCAGCAGTTAGCATCAGGCTTGAGGCCTATGAACTTGGGCACAGATAAATGACCTAACAGTCACCCCTAAATTTTGGGGAACTGGAAATAGAGTGGCAGGGGGAATTTGGTCCCTAATGACATCAGCCAACCACAGGAGTAGGAGCTAACACTGGCTTTTGGATAGAACATCCGCAAATGTCTGCTACAAGAGTGCCATGGCAACGAATTGATGTATATGATAATAAGTTGAGATCATTAATACACTAATCTACAGGAGAAGGGCACCCCAACATTAGTAGGGTGAGGACATACAAATAAGGAAGAGGGGAGAAACCCCTAGTGACTATGCATTAGACATAGTGGTGTCGGGATAACATATTATCCAGCCTGTGAGTGAGAGAAGAGAGAGATGTAGCCCTTGGGAGGTGCCAGGGTGATGGCCACTGGCGATGATGAGGAAGGTGATGGTGATGAGGAAGATAATGGCTAACATTCAGGTTGTTCTGCAAGGCATGGTGTGAGTATGTGGCTGTGCATATTACATTCTGTATTATCTCTAGCCACCTTACTGGGATAGAGAGTTTGTGACTTTGCTAAATGAACTAATAAATTATTGTAAATATAGAAGAATTCCTATATAGTGTGAGTATCAGGGGTAGCCGTGTTAGTCTGTATCCACAAAAACAATGAGGAGTCTGGTGGCCCTTAAAACCTAACAGATTTATATGGGCATAAGCTTTTGTGGGTAAAAAAACATTTATTCAGATCATAGAATCATAGAATCTCAGGGTTGGAAGGGACCTCAGGAGGTGTCAGGACTGAGATCCCCACTTTGAACTTTAGGGTACAAATGTAGGGGCCTGCGTGAAAAACTTCTAAGCTTAACTACCAGCTTAGCTCTGGTTCGGCTGCCACCATCAATGGATTCCCTCCCTGGGAAGCCTTGAAAAACCCTCACCAAATCCCTGGTGAAAACAAATCCAAAACCCCTTGGATCTTAAAACAAGGAGAAATTAACCATTCCCCTCCTTCCTCCCACCAACTCCTGGTGAATCAGTTCCAACCCCCCCCTGGTATCTACAACAGGGAGAAATTAACCATCCCCCCTCCTTCCTCCCACCAACTCCTGGTGAATCAAGATCCAAAATCCCTTTGGATCTAAAACAAGGAAAAATCAATCAGGTTCTTAAAAAGAAGGTTTTTAATTAAAGAAAAAGGTAAAAATCATCTCTGTAAAATCAGTATGGAAATTAACCTTACAGGGTAATCAAACTTAAAGAGCTCAGAGGACTCCCCTCTAGTCTCAGGTTCAAAGTACAGCAAACAAAGATAAACACTCTAGTAAAAGGTACATTTACAAGTTGAGAAAACAAAGGAAAACTAACACGCCTTGCCTGGCTATTTACTTACAAGTTTGAAATAGGAGAGACTTGCTTAGAAAGATGTGGAGAACCTGGATTGATGTCTGGTCCCTCTCAGTCCCCGAGAACGAACACACTCCCAAACAAAGAACACAAACAAAAGCCTTCCCCCCCCAAGATTTGAAAGTATCTTGTCCCCTTATTGGTCCTTTAGGTCAGATGCCAGCCAGGTTACCTGAGCTTCTTAACCCTTTACAGGGAAAAGGATTTTGGAGTCTCTGGCCAGGAGGGATTTATAGTACTGTACACAGGACAGCTATTACCCTTCCCTTTATAGTTATGACACGCCCCCCAAATCACAGATAGTGTTGGATGTTCGGTTCCACACTGGCTGTGATTTCTTCCTGGAGTTTTAGGAGAAAACAGAGTTAATAAGACACATGTACCTTTAGACATACGACTGATTATATAAAAACTAACAATATGTTTCATTCCAAAAACAATTGTTAACCAGTTAACTCTGGGAAACTTTCCCGGGAGAGTGCATCAGCCACTTTGTTAGAAGCTCCCGAAATGTGTTGTATTTCAAAATCAAAATCTTGGAGAGCTAAACTCCACCGAAGAAGTTTTTTGTTATTTCCCTTGGCGGTATGAAGCCACTGTAGCGCAGCATGGTCTGTTTGTAGTTGGAAACGCCGTCCCCAAACATATGGGCGTAGCTTTTCCAGCGCGTACACAATGGCATAGCATTCCTTTTCGCTGATTGACCAATGGCTTTCCCTCTCAGACAGTTTCTTACTGAGAAATACGACAGGATGGAATTCTTGATCCGGTCCTTCCTGCATTAAAACTGCTCCCACGCCTCGCTCGGACGCATCTGTGGTTACTTGGAACGGTTTGTCAAAGTCTGGGGCCCTTAGCACAGGGTCAGACATGAGTGTTGCCTTAAGCTGGTTAAAGGCCTTTTGACATTCATTAGTCCACTGAACTGCATTTGGCTGTTTCTTTCTGGTTAGGTCTGTCAGCGGGGCGGCGATTTGGCTGTAGTGGGGTACAAATCGCCTATAATATCCAGCCAAGCCTAAGAAGGATTGGACCTGTTTCTTAGACTTTGGAACCGGCCACTTTTGGATAGCATCCACTTTGGCCTGTATGGGATTTATAGTTCCTTGACCCACCTGGTGCCCCAGGTAAGTCACTCTGTTTTGGCCTATTTGACACTTTTTAGCCTTAACAGTTAGTCCTGCCTGCTGGATGCGCTCGAAAACTTTTTCCAGGTGCTCCATGTGCTCTGCCCATGAATCAGAAAAAATGGCCACATCATCGAGGTAGGCAACTGCAGATTCTCCCAATCCCGCTAGGAGACCATCTACAAGTCTTTGGAAGGTGGCGGGTGCATTTCGCAACCCGAAAGGAAGTACATTGAATTCATACACCCCTGCCTGGGTGACGAAGGCTGACCTTTCCTTAGCGGGTTCATCTAGTGGTACTTGCCAGTACCCCTTGGTTAAGTCTAAAGTAGAGATGAATTGGGCATGTCCCAATTTCTCCAATAGCTCATCTGTGCGTGGCATTGGATAGTTGTCAGGACGAGTTACAGCATTTAGCTTACGGTAGTCCACGCAAAAGCGTATTTCCCCATCTGGTTTGGGAACTAGAACCACTGGAGATGCCCATGCACTCTTAGAGGGGCGGATTATACCCATCTGTAGCATGTCCTGGATCTCCCTTTGTATAGCAGTTTTGGCATGAGGTGACTCCCGGTAGGGTGGGGTTCTAATAGGGTGAGCATTACCTGTGTCAATGGAGTGGTATGCCCGTTCGGTCCATCCTGGAGTGGCTGAGAAAATTGGTGCAAAGCTTGTGCACAGCTCCTTGATCTGCTGTCGCTGCAGACGTCCAAGGGTCATGGAGAGGTTCACCTCTTCCACGCCACCATCCTTTTTTCCTTCGTAGTAGACACCTTCAGGCCACTCCGCGTCATCTGTTTCCTGGGCTGTAAACTGGCAAACGTTTAATTCTCTGGAATAAAAGGGCTTAAGAGAATTAACATGGTATACCTTAGGCTTTATGTTGGAGGTGGGGGAGGTTATGAGATAGTTAACAGCTCCTAGGCGCTCCTGGACCGTGAATGGTCCTTCCCACGACGCTTCCATTTTATGGGCCTGGATTGCCTTTAAGACCATGACTTGGTCTCCTACTTTGAAGGACCGTTCTCTGGAATGTTTATCATACCAGGCCTTTTGCTCTTCCTGAGCATCCTTTAGGTTTTCTTTAGCAAGGGCCAAAGAATGTCGGAGGGTGTTTTGTAGGTTGCTTACAAAGTCTAGAATGTTTGTTCCTGGAGAAGGCGTAAACCCCTCCCATTGCTGCTTCACCAACTGTAATGGCCCCTTAACCTCACGGCCATACACAAGTTCAAATGGTGAAAACCCTAAACTGGGATGTGGTACAGCCCTGTAGGCAAAAAGCAACTGCTGCAACACTAGGTCCCAATCATTGGAGTGTTCATTTACAAATTTACGTATCATGGTCCCCAAAGTTCCATTAAACCTCTCCACCAGGCCATTGGTTTCATGGTGGTAAGGGGTGGCAACCAAGTGATTCACCCCATGAGCTTCCCACAGGTTTTCCATGGTTCCTGCCAGGAAGTTAGTTCCCGAATCTGTAAGGATGTCGGAGGGCCAACCTACCCTGGCAAAAATGTCTGTTAATGCCTGGCACACACTTTTAGCCCTGGTGTTGCTTAAGGGTACTGCTTCCGGCCATCGGGTAGCAAAATCCATGAAAGTCAGTACGTACTGCTTTCCTCTGGGTGTCTTCTTTGGGAAAGGACCCAGAATATCCACAGCTACGCGCTGAAATGGGACCTCAATTATGGGTAGTGGCTGGAGAGGGGCTTTAACCTGGTCTTGGGGTTTTCCCACTCGTTGGCACACCTCACAAGACCGGACATAATTAGCAACGTCCTTGCCCATTCCCTCCCAGTGGAAGGACTTCCCCAACCGGTCTTTGGTTCTGTTCACCCCAGAATGGCCACTGGGATGATCATGGGCTAAGCTCAAGAGCTTTACCCGATACTTAGTGGGAACTACCAACTGCCTTTGAGGATGCCAGTCTTCCTGGTGCCCACCAGAAAGAGTCTCCTTGTATAAAAGTCCTTGTTCTACAACAAACCGGGATCGGTTAGAAGAGCTGAGAGGCGGTGGGGTGCTCCGCGCCACCGCCCAAGCTTTCTGAAGGCTGTCATCTGCTTCCTGCTCGGCCTGGAACTGTTCCCTTGATGCTGGAGACATCAGTTCCTCCTTGGACTGTGGACTGGGGCTTGGTCCCTCTGGAAGTGATGCAGGTGCTGGGGCTGTTTCCATTGACTGTGAACCGCTGTCCGCTGGTGCACTATGTGGTAACTCAGGCTCTGGCTGAGCCTCTTGGGTAGGGTTATCTGCTGCTTCTGCCAGTTCAGGCTCGCTGGTGCCCTCTGGCATTGGAGTTGTAGACGGGTTTGCAAGCGCTGGACTCAGGGCTGGCAATGGTTCTGGTGCTGGTTGCGTTGCCAGTTTCGGTTCTGGGACTGGCTTTGGCTGGGTCTCTGGGATTGGATCCACTACGGCTGTTGCAGTCATTGGCAGGGGATCCAGTTCCACCACCTTTGTCTGGGTCTCCGGTAACACAGACGGGGCCCTGGTGGACGGCTCAGGAACAGGGATGGGGGTGAAAGCTTGCTTAGCCTGGCTGCGGGTGACTATTCCCACCCTCTTGGCTAGCTTCACATGGTTGGCCAAGTCTTCCCCCAGCAGCATGGGAATGGGATAATTGTCATAGACTGCAAAAGTCCACATTCCTGACCAGCCCTTGTACTGGACATGCAACGTGGCTGTAGGCAAGGTTACAGATTGTGACACGAAGGGTTGAATTGTCACTGTAGCCTCTGGGTTGATGAGTTTGGGGTCCACTAGGGATTGGTGGATAGTTGACACTTGAGCCCCAGTGTCCCTCCAAGCGATAACCTTCTTTCCGCCCACTCTCAAGGTTTCCCTTCGCTCCGAGGGTATGAGAGAGGCATCTGGGTTTGGGGATCTTTGGTGTGATTGGGGTGTAATTAACTGTAATCGGTTGGGGTTCTTGGGGCAGTGAGCCTTTATATGTCCCAGTTCATTACATTTAAAACATCGCCCTGCTAAGGTATCACCGGGACGAGGTTGGTTGGTGGAGACCGGTGTGGTGGGGTGAGAAGGCGTCTGGGGTTTCCCTTGGGATGTGGGTGGGGCCTTGGGTTGTCCCCGGTGGTAAGGTTTTGTTTCGGCTTGCCCCTTCTGATATTCGCTCCAACTGCTACTAGTTTTTTTCTTTTCTGCCACCTCCACCCATTGGGCTCCAATCTCCCCCGCCTCAGTTACAGTTTTGGGCTTCCTATCTAGGATGTACCTTTCTATTTCCTCAGGAACACCCTCTAAGAACTGCTCCATTTTTACTAGGGAAAGCAGATCTTCCAGAGATTTAACATTTGCTCCTGATACCCAGGCATCACAATTTTTGTCGATGTGGTAGACATGACGGGTAAATGACACATCGGGTTTCCACTTTAGGGCTCTGAACCGCCGACGGGCATGCTCGGGTGTTAGCCCCATTCTGAGTCTGGCCTTGTTTTTAAAAAGTTCATAACTGTTCATGTGTTCCTTAGGCATTTCAGCCGCCACCTCTGCTAAGGGTCCACTGAGCTGCGGCCTCAGCTCTACCATGTACTGGTCTGCAGTGATGCTGTATCCAAGGCAGGCCCTTTCAAAATTTTCTAAGAAGGCCTCAGTATCATCGCCTGCCTTGTAGATGGGGAATTTTCTGGGATGGGAAGTGGTACCTGGAGGGGGGTTGTTAGCATTGGCTGGTGCATCCTGCTTAGCCTTTGCTACTTCCAGTTCATGCTTCCTTTCTTTTTCTCTCTCCTCCATCTCTTTTTCTTTCATCTTCATCTCTTTCTCTTTCAGCTCCATAGTTCTCTTGTGAGCCTCCTCTTTGGCTTTTTCCAGCTCCATCTCTCTTTCATGGGCCTCCTTTTTGGCTTTTTCTTCTCTTTCTTTTAGCTCCATCTCTCTCTTGTGGGCCCCCTCTTTGGCTTTCTCCTCTCTGTCTCTCAGCTCTATCTCTCTCTTGTGGGCCTCCTCTTTGGCTTTTTCTTCTTTGGTAGTCATTTTCCTGTTTTCTTGTGCTGGGTCACCCCCTTTGCAGTTGACAAACTGGGAAGCTCTCAGCTCTGGCTGCTGCAGAGTTAACAGTAACTTTCTAACTAGCTACTCCCGAGGATGTAAAAAGAAAAAAAAAAAAAATTCAGCTTGTAAATACCTTTTACCAGTCATTTGCTAATTGAACCCTTCTCTTAACAAAGGACCTGTAAAAAAAACTTAACACCTCTGCCTTCAGGCAAGGAGAGATAAGATATGCATCTATCTACTTCCAGCTCCGCTTTCCAAGCAGCTAGAAGGAAAAAAAAATCTCACTGGCTTTTGGGTTTAAAATGATCCCACCGCTATTCACCATGTCAGGACTGAGATCCCCACTTTGAACTTTAGGGTACAAATGTAGGGGCCTGCGTGAAAAACTTCTAAGCTTAACTACCAGCTTAGCTCTGGTTCGGCTGCCACCATCAATGGATTCCCTCCCTGGGAAGCCTTGAAAAACCCTCACCAAATCCCTGGTGAAAACAAATCCAAAACCCCTTGGATCTTAAAACAAGGAGAAATTAACCATTCCCCTCCTTCCTCCCACCAACTCCTGGTGAATCAGTTCCAACCCCCCCCCCGGGATCTACAACAGGGAGAAATTAACCATCCCCCCTCCTTCCTCCCACCAACTCCTGGTGAATCAAGATCCAAAATCCCTTTGGATCTAAAACAAGGAAAAATCAATCAGGTTCTTAAAAAGAAGGTTTTTAATTAAAGAAAAAGGTAAAAATCATCTCTGTAAAATCAGTATGGAAATTAACCTTACAGGGTAATCAAACTTAAAGAGCTCAGAGGACTCCCCTCTAGTCTCAGGTTCAAAGTACAGCAAACAAAGATAAACACTCTAGTAAAAGGTACATTTACAAGTTGAGAAAACAAAGGAAAACTAACACGCCTTGCCTGGCTATTTACTTACAAGTTTGAAATAGGAGAGACTTGCTTAGAAAGATGTGGAGAACCTGGATTGATGTCTGGTCCCTCTCAGTCCCCGAGAACGAACACACTCCCAAACAAAGAACACAAACAAAAGCCTTCCCCCCCCCAAGATTTGAAAGTATCTTGTCCCCTTATTGGTCCTTTAGGTCAGATGCCAGCCAGGTTACCTGAGCTTCTTAACCCTTTACAGGGAAAAGGATTTTGGAGTCTCTGGCCAGGAGGGATTTATAGTACTGTACACAGGACAGCTATTACCCTTCCCTTTATAGTTATGACAGGAGGTCATCTAGTCCAACCCCCTGCTCAAAGCAGGACCAATTCCCAACTAAATCATCCCAGCCAGGGCTTTGTCAAGCCTGACCTTAAAAACCTAAAAGGAAGGAGATTCCACCACCTCCCTAGATAACCCATTCCAGTGCTTCACCACCCTCCTAGTGAAAAAGTTTTTCCCTAATATCCAACCTAAACCTCCCCCACTGCAACTTGAGACCATTGTTCCTTGTTCTGTCATCTGCTACCACTGAGAACAGTCGAGATCTATCCTCTTTGGAACCCCCTTTCAGGTAGTTGAAAGTAGCTATCAAATCCCCCCTTATTTTTCTCTTCTGCAGACTAAATAATCCCAGTTCCCTCAGCCTCTCCTCATAAGTCAGGTGCTCCAGACCCCTAATCATTTTTGTTGCCCTCTGCTGGACTCTTTCCAATTTTTCCACTTCCTTCTTGTAGTGTGGGGCCCAAAACTGGACACAGTACTCCAGATGAGGCCTCACCAATGTCGAATAGAGGGGAATGATCACGTCCCTCAATCTGCTGCCAATGCCCCTACTTATACAGCCCACAATGCCGTTAGCCTTCTTGGCAACAAGGGCACACTGTTGACTCATATCCAGCTTCTCATCCACTGTAACCCCTAGGTCCTTTTCTGCAGAACTGCTGCCTAGCCACTCGGTCTCTAGTCTGTGGCAGTGCATGGGATTCTTCCATCCTAAGTGCAGGATTCTGCTCTTGTCCTTGTTGAACCTCAGATTTCTTTTAGCCCAATCCTCTAATTTGTCTAGGTCCCTCTGTATCCTATCCCTACCCTACAGCATATCTACCACTCCTCCCAGTTTAGGGTCATCTGCAAACTTGCTGAGGGTGCAATCCAATATCTTCATTAATGATCTGGAGGATGGCATGAACAAAACCGGCCCCAGGACCAACCCTTGGGGCACTCCGATTGATACCAGCTGCCAACTAGACATGGAGCCATTGATCACTACCCAATGATCTAACCAGCTTTCTATCCACCTTATAGTCCATTCATCCAGCCCATACTTCTTTAACTTGCTGGCAAGAAGACTGTGGGAGACCATATCAAAAGCTTTGCTAAAGTCAAGGAATAACATGTCCACTGCTTTCCCCTCATCCACAGAGCCAGTTATCTCATCATATCAGAGGGGTAGCCGTGTTAGTCTTGTTCTGTAAAAAGTGAGAGAGTCCTGTGGCACCTTATAGACTAACAGACATATTGGAGCATAAGCTTTCGTGGTTGAATACATGCATCTGACGAAGTGGGTATTCACCCATGAAAGCTTATGCTCCAATACGTCTGTTAGTCTATAAGGTACCACAGGACTCTTTTCAGAGTAGCAGCTGTGTTAGTCTGTATCCGCAAAAAGAACAGGAGTACTTGTGGCACCTTAGAGACTAAGATGCTACAGGACTCTGTTGCAATTAGGTTAGTCAGGCATGACTTGCCCTTGGTGAATCCATGCTGACTGTTCCTGATCACTTTCCTCTCCTCAAAGTCCTTCAAAATTGATCCCTTGAGGACCTGCTCCATGATTTTTGCAGGGACTGAGGTGAGGCTGACTGGCCAGTAGTTCCCCGGATCCTCCTCCTTCCCTTTTTTAAAGATGGGCACTACATTAGCCTTTTCAGTCATCTGGGACCTCCCTTGATCGCTGTGAGTTTTCAAAGATAATTGCCAATGGCTCTGCAATCACATCTGCTAACTCCTTTAGCACCCTCGGATGCAGTGTATCTGGCCCCAAGGACTTGTGCTCGTCCATCTTTTCTATATAGTTCTGAACCACTTCTTTCTCCACAAAGGGCTGGTCACCCTCTGGTGCATGGAGTGAAAATTACAGATACAGGCATAAATATACTGGCACATGAAGAGAAGGGAGTTACCTTACAAGTGGGGAACCAGTGTTGACAAGGCGAATTCAGTCAAGGTGGATGTGGTCCACTCCCAATAATTGATGAGGTGGTGTCAATACCCAGAGAGGGGAAATTGCTTTTGGAGTGAGCCAGCCACTCCAAGTCCCTATTCAAGCCCAAATGAATAGTGTTAAGTTTGCAAATGAATTGTACATAAAAGAATAAATGGACACAAATCAGACATCAGGAATGGTAACATACAAAAGCCAGTAGCACTTCAATCTCCCTGGACATTCAACAACAGATTTAAAAGTAGCCATCCTGCAACAAAAAAAATGTCAAAAACAGACTTTACAGAGAAACTGCAGAGCTACAATATAGTTCTGCGATGATCTGGAAGCCTACTTTCGCTGTCTCCGACTCAAGGAATATTTTCAACACACCACTGAACAGTGCACTGATCCACAGGAACCCTCCTACTAACACTACAAGAAGAATTCTGCATGGATTCCTTCTGATGGTCGAAATGACAGACTGGACTTCTACATAGAGTGCTTCTGCAGACATGCACAGGCTGAAATTGCGAACAAACAGCATCACTTGCCCCATAACCTCAGCTGTACAGAATGCAACACCATCCACAGCCTCAGAAACAACTCTGATTGAATTGGCCCTGTCAACACTGGTTCTCCACTTGCGAAGTAACTCCCTGCTCTCCATGTGTCAGTATATAATGCCTGCATCTGTAACTTTCACTGTATGGATCCGAAGAAGTGAGGTTTTTACCCACGAAAGCTTATGCCCAAATAAATCTGTTAGTCTTTAAGGTGCCACCAGACTCCTTGTTGTTTTTGTAGATACAGATTAACACGGCTACCCCCTGATACTAGAAACAACTCTGACATTATAATCAAAGGTGCTGACAAAGGAGGTGCTGTATTCCTCATGATCAGGTCGGATTACGAACAGGAGGCTGCCAGACAACTCTCCAACACCACATTCTACAGGCCACTATCCTCCGATCCCACTGAGGAGTATCAAAAGAAACTACACCATCTGCTCAACAAACTCCCTGCTACAGCATTGGAACAAATCTATATAGACACACCCCTACCTAGAGCCCTGACCAGGGGTATTCTATCTGCTACCCAAGATCCATAAACCCGGAAACCCTGGACGCCCCACCATCTCAGGCATTGGCACTCTTACAGCAGGATTATCTGGCTATTTGAACTCTCTCCTCAGACCCTACGCTACCAGAACTCCTATCCATCTTTGAGACACCACCGACTTCCTGAGGAAACTACAATGCATTGGTGTTCTTCCTGAAAACACCATCCTGGCCACCATGGATGTAAAAGCACTTTACACCAATATTCCACATGAGGATGGACTACAAGCTGTCAGGAACAGTATCCCTGATGAGGCCACGGCACACCTGGTGGCTGAGCTTTGTAACTTTGTCCTCACCCACAACCACTTCAGATTTGGGGACAACTTATACCTTCAAGTCAGCGGCATTGCTATGGGTACCCGCATGGCCCCACAGTATGCCAACATTTTTGTGGCTGACTTAGAACAATGCTTCCTCAGCTCTCGTCCCCTAGTGCCCCAACTCTACTAGCGCTACATTGAGGACATCTTCATCATACGGACTCACAGGAATGAGGCCCTTGCAGAATTCCACCTGGATTTCAACAATTTCCACCCCACCGTCAACCTCAGCCTGGACCAGTCCACACAAGAGATCCACTTTCTGGACACTACAGTGCAAATAAGTGATGGTTACATAAACACCACCCTATACTGGAAACCTACTGACCGCTATTCTTCCCTACATGCCTCCAGCTTCCATCCAGGACATATCACATGATCCATGGTCTACAGCCAAGTCTTAAGATACAACTGCATTTGCTCCAATCCCTCAGACAGAGACAAACACATACAAGATCTTTATCAAGCATTCTTAAAACTACAATACTCACCTGGGGAAGTGAGGAAACAGATTGACAGAGCAAGACAGGTACCCAGAAGTCACCTATTACAGGACAGGCCCAACAAGGAAAATAACAGAACACCACTGGCCATCACATACAGCCTGCAGCTAAAATCTCTCCAGCACATCATCAACGATCTCCAGCTTATCCTGGAAAACGCTCCCTCACTCTCACAGACCTTGGGAGGCAGGCCAGTTCTCGCTTACAGACAGCCCCCCCAACCTGAAGCAATTACTCAACAGCAACTACACACCATACCACAGAAACACTAATCCAAGAACCAATCCCTGTAACAAACCTTGTTGCCTACTCTGTCCCCATATCTACTCTAGCAACGCCATCATAGGACCCAACCACACCAGTCACACCATCAGGGGCTCATTCACCTGCACATCTACTAATGTGATATATGCCATCATGTGCCAGCAATGCCCCTCTGCCATGTACATTGGCCAAACCGGACAGTCTCTATGTAAAAGAATAAATGGACACAAATCAGACATCAGGAATGGTAACATACAAAAGCCAGTAGGAGAGCACTTCAGTCTCCCTGAACATTCAATAACAGATTTAAAAGTAGGCATTCTTCAAGTAAAAAACATCATAAACAGACTTCAAAGAGAAACTGCAGAGCTACAATTCATTTGCAAACTCAACACCATTAATGTGGGCTTGAATAGGGACCGAGGGTGGCTGGCTCACTACAAAAGCAATTTTCCCTCTCTTGGTATTGACACATCCTCCTCAGTTATTGAGAGTGGACCACATCCACCCTGACTGAATTGGCCTTGTCATCACTGGTTCTCCACTTGTAAGGTAACTCCCTTCTCTTCATGTGCCTGTATCTGTAATTTTCACTCCATGCATCTGAAGAAATGGGGTTTTTACCCACAAAAGCTTATACCCAAATAAATCTGTTAGTCTTTAAGGTGCCATTGGACTCCTCGTTTTTTTATAGTGTGAGTGTTGCAACTGTGCACATCGGGGTTCCCAACTATATAGTAATTTTAATAATACTGGGCCTGATCTTGGGGCAAGAACCTGTCAATCCTCAAAGTGATAATTGAGAATTCTTAAGTAATCAATATAATTAATACATAATCTACAGCTCAGGCTACACAGTGACTAACGCCCGATCCTGCAGCCCAGACACAGATAAATCCCCTATCAAATTCCACCTGAGTTTTGCCTCCATCAGAAGGATTGGATGCTTTGGCCCAAATTCTGTCCCTCCATTCCTGCACTTGGCTAAGGGATGGAGGTTGAGGAGAGACAAAGGACCAGCTTGCACCTCCTGAATGCTCCAGTCAACCAGAGATCTTCCCAGCCCCCAGTGTACAATATCTTAGAGTGACCTTGAGGGTGCCTTAATCAATGTTCTGTCTGACTCACAGACTTTAAGGTCAGAAGGAACCATTATGATCTTCTAGTCTGACCTCCTGCACAACGCAGGCCACAGAATCTCACCCACCCACTCCTGTAACAAACCCCTGACCTATGTCTGAACTATTGAAGTCCTCAACTTGTGGTTTAAAGACTTCAAGGTGCAGAGAATCCTCCAGCAAGTGACCCGTGCCCCACGCTGCAGAGGAAGGCGAAAAACCTCCAGGGCCTCTTCCAATCTGCCCTGGAGGAAAATTCCTTCCCGACCCCAGATATGGTGATCAGCTAAACCCTGAGCATGTGGGTAAGACTTACCAGCCAGACACCCAGGAAAGATTTCTCTGTAGTAATGCAGATCCCACCCTATCTAGTGTCCCATCACAGGCTAGAGGGCATATTTACTGCTAATAGAGCTGCAATGGTTCCTTATGAGTCATCCACCAAGCAAGGGTAGCTGCATTCCCGTGGTGTGCTATGCCCATGCCCCCTTCATCCCTGGGCCACATCCTGTCCAAGAATCTGGATTGGGGGGCCAGAACAGAACCATTTAAATAGCTCTCTCTCAGCCAGGGAAACCATTTACACCCAGGCAGTTCTACAGGGCAGTTCCACCCCGTTTAGTGGAAAAGAGAATTGGACCCAATGGCTATAAATTATGTGGGTGTGAAATTGCTGTTGAGTCCAATGGGAACAAATGCAAGTTAGATTCCAGTTTACCTTCGGCCACAGGTGGGGTTGTCATCACTTCAAGGGTGGTGAGTAATGATCATGCTGGACTGGTGGCTTACAGTAGGTGAGCAGTATCAGGAGGTAGCTGTGTTAGTCTGTATCTACAAAAACAACAAGGAGTCTGGTGGCACCTTAAAGACTAACAGATTGAGGGTATCAATAGGTGAGGGTATCACAGCAAAGAGGGAAGGGAGGGTCACATAGTTCATACCTGCAATGCAGTATTGAGAAGGGCATGACTAATGGAGTCACAGCATAGGGCATAATGGGCACTCCTGCTTAGAGTCAAATAAAAGGGAATTTTGCTGGTTCTTTCTTACAACACCCTGTGGGAGCAGCACCCAGAAATGTAACCAACTGGATAAATCGATTCCTACATTGTAGCTGTGCCAGAATTCAGAACAAATGGAACCTTCTGCTCAATTAAATGCTGTGCCTGGTTCCATTGAGAGAGTGTTCACTGTCCCAAGGGGTGTGGGAGCATTTGGAAGAGGAATGCAAGGATGAGCCTGGAGTGAAACTAAGATAGATGAGTCCTCTTGAATGCAAAAACAACAAGGAGTCCGGTGGCACCTTAAAGAATAACAGATTTATTTGGGCATAAGCTTTCGTGGGTAAAAAAAAATCTCACTTCTTTAAGGTGCCACTGGACTCCTTGTTGTTTTTGTGAATACAGACTAACACAGCGACCCCCGATACTTGCACTCTTGAATGGTTGCTATGGTTACAGCGCTATCGGTTGGCCAAAGTCTCCGCTGGAGTTTTACATAAGGCCAGAATGGACCATGAAGATCATCAAGTCTGGCCTCTTGCTCAGCACAGGCCAGAGAACTTCCCCAACCAATTCCTGCATCAAGCTCAGAATACCTAGCCGAGCTACAAAGATCTTTTAGAAAGACATCCAGTCTTGATTTAAAGATGTCAAGTAATGGGGAATCAACTCCATCCCAAGGTTACAGGGGACACTACATACTAAAAGGTGAACTGTCAGGCCGGTGGGAGGTTACTAGTGGAGTTCCTCAAGGATCAGTTTTGGGTCCAATCTTACTTAAAATTTTCATCTAGATAATACTTTGTCCTACCATGAGTGCAGGGGACTGGACTAGATGACCTCTCAAGGTCTCTTCCATTCCTATGATTCTATGATTAATGACCATGGCACCAAAAGTGGCAGTGTGCTAATAAATATCTGTGGATGACACAAATTTGGGAGGGATTGCCAGTACAAAGAAGGACTGCAATATCATACAAGAAGATTTGGACGATCTTGAAAACTGGAGTAATAGAAATGGGATGAAATTTAATAGTGCAAAGTGCAAGGCCATGCACTTAGGGACTATGACAAAGTTCCTCCTCTATCTTGGTGGTCCTGCACTTATTGCTGGATTTTCTTGCCTCAGAGATTCACCATGTGGGTTGGAAAACAGCCCAGAGACCTTCCCCTGAGGAAGAACCCACAGTCCAAGTCAATTGGGAGGTGTGGGGGAACCCAGGCCCACCCTCTACTCTGGGTTCCAGCCCAGGGCCCTGTGGACTGCAGCTGTCTATAGTGCCTCCTGTAACAGCTGCATGACAGCTACAACTTCCTGGGCTACTTCCCCATGGCCTCCTCCAAACACCTTCCTTATTCTCACCACAGGACCTTCCTCCTGGTGTCTGATAACACTTGTGCTCCTCAATCCACCCACAGAACACTCTCAGCTCCTTACACCTCTTGCTCCCAGCTCCTCACATTCCCACCACAAACTGGGGTGAGCTCCATTTTAAAACCCAGGTGCCCTGATTAGCCTGCCTTAATTGATTCTAGAAGCTTCTTCTTAATTGGCTCCAGGTGTCCTAATTAGCCTGCCTGCCTTAACTGGTTCTAGCAGGTTCCTGATTACTCTAGTGCAGCCCCTGCTCTGGTCACTCAGGGAACAGAAAACTACTCATCCAGTGACCAGTATATTTGCCCTCTACCAGACTCCTGTACCCCACTGGTCTGGGTCTGTCACAGGACTAACAATGAGTTTTTACTATAAGCTGGGAATTTAGCAGTTGGAAGCAGCAGAGGAGGGGCAGGCCGGGGGGGCCTCCATGCGCTTCTGTCCCCAGGCACTGCCCCTGCAGCATCCCAGTGGCCATAGGGGCGCTCACGGTGAGGGCAGCGCGCGGAGGCACAGCCCCGTCCCACCCCTGGGCCACACGGAGGGGCTGGCAGCCACTGGAGTGAGCAGGCAGAAGCTGCTCAGCTCCGCTGCACTGCCAGGGCCCCTGAGGGGGGAGCGCCCGGGGGCAGCAGGTGGGGCCTAAGGAGAGACCTGGCCCCAAAACTGCTGGAGCCTCGCAGGCCACACTGGGGAAACTCACAGGCCGCAGATGGCCCACGGGCTGGGAGTTTGAGACCCCTGAGGTAAAATGTACCAATGGTTAATTACCCTCACTGTAAACAACAGAATCTGTACCTTATTTCTACTTTTAATTTGTTCAGCCTCCAGCCACTGGATCGCTCTGAGCCTTTGTCTGCTAGAATAAAAAGCTGTCTACCCTCAGAAATCTCTTTCCCAAGTAGGGACTTATAGACTGTGATCAAGTCACCTCTTAACCTTCTCTTGGCTAAGCTAAATAGACTGAGCCTCTTTAATCTCTCACTGTAGGGCAGCTTTCCTGACCTCAGATCATCCTTATCGCTCTTTTCTGAAAGCTTTCCAACTTGTCAACATTCTTTTTAAAGCCTGGACCCCAGAACTAGACAGAGTCTCCAGTAATGGCCTCACTAACGCTGTATACAGTATCCTACTCACTATTCCCCTGCTTATGCACCCAAGGATAGCAAAAGGTCTGTTAGACATACAATAAAGAGACCTGCTAGCAAGGTCGATATGCCTTGATTATAGACAATAACCAGCGCGGATCTCGCTGAGTGACAGAATTCTTTCCAGCTGGTAAATCACTGATCTGAAGGATTCCTTTAGAGAGGAACAGGGAGGCGGAGTTGTGCTTGTGGTCTCTAATGTGAAGTGGCAATGACCAGAAGTAGTTTTATTTTACTGGGATCTTTCGGCAGAATTGGGAAACAATTCTGTATCTGCCTATTGTATTTTTATGGCCTCCATTACTGTAATATCTGAGCACCTCTCTCCCTTTTATGTATTCCTGCAAGTGCAGTAACTAGGGCCAGTTACTGCTAGAGAGCAGACAAACCCACATTCTCATTAACACAGCTTTTGGGGATTCCTACCGTAACTCCACAGACTGGGCAGATGCTCCTGCTTTTTAGTGTTGGCACGAGAAGTTTGCTGTCTGGCTTTGACTCTCCATAGCATAGGGTTACCATATTTTGTGCCTCCAAATGGAGGACACTCCACGGGGCCTCGGCCCCGCCCCCAGCCCCGCCCATGCCCCCTCCCCAACTCCGCCCCCTCCCCAAAGTCTCCGCCCCCTCCCCTGCTTCCCGCGAATATTAAATTCGCGGGAAGCCTGAAGCTGGTAAGGGGGGGTGTGGGGGGAGCAGGCGCGGCCCAGGCTGGCCCCCCGGCGGCGCCAGCCTGGGTCGGCTCGGGCCCTGGGGTGCCAGCCCCGGCCGACCACCCCCAGCCCGCCCAGCACTGCCGGCCCCCGGCGGCCCAGCGCACCCCCCCCCGCTATCCCGGACCGGCTCCCGGCCCCGCGCACCCCCCAGCGGCCCGGCCCCGCGACCCCGGACCGGCCCGCGGCCCCGCGCACCCCCAGCTCCCCGCCCAGCCCCGCGGCCCGGCGCACCCCCCCGCTACCCCGGACCGGCTCCCCGCCCGGCCCCGCGGCCCGGCGCACCCCCCGCTACCCCGGACCAGCTCCCCGCCCGGCCCCGCGGCCAGGCGCACCCCCCCGCTACCCCGGACCGGCTCCCCGCCCGGCCCCGCGGCCCGGCGCACCCCCCCGCTACCCTGGACCGGCTCCCCGCCCGGCCCCGCGGCCCGGCGCACCCCCCCCCGCTACCCCGGACCGGCTCCCCGCCCGGCCCCGCGGCCCGGCGCACCCCCCCCCCGCTACCCCGGACCGGCTCGCGGCCCCGCGCACCCCCCCGCTACCCCGGACCGGCTCCCCGCCCGGCCCCGCGGCCCGGCGCACCCCCCCCGCTACCCCGGCTCGCGGCCCCGCGCACCCCCCCGCTACCCCGGCCCGGCTCGCGGCCCCGCGCACCCCCCCACTACCCCGGCCCGCGGCCCGGCGCACCGCCCGGCTCCCGGCCCGGCACCGCGCCCCCGGCTCCCCGCCCGGCCCCGCGCCTGGCCCGGCACCATGCCCCCGGCACCGCGACCCCGGCCCGGCCCCGCACCGGCCCGGCCAAAGAGGCCCCGCCCGAGCCCTCCATCCCTCCCTCCCGATTTTCCCGGACATGCCCGGCTTTTGGGGATTTCCCCCCGGACGGGGATTTGAACCCCCAAAAGCCGGACATGTCCGGGAAAATCCGGACGTATGGTAACCCTACCATAGCATTTCTGTCACTCTGCTAGAGACGCTAGTTCTCCTGACTTGATGTAAATGGTGGATCCTTAGAGTTTTTTGGCCTCTAGTTCCGCTGCAGGATTGGGGTGGGCAGGCAGAGCAGAGAATGTGTGGATGGGGAGGAGTAGACAGGCGTCTTCAGGTCATTCAGTTCCTGGTGCTCTTCTATGGCTGCAGGACCCAAACAGGAAGATACAGGCTGCATCCACGCTCCAGCATGAACTTGCACGATCCAGCCTCGAGGTGCTTCCCCTGGTGTTAGTCTCTCATGAGGAAGAGCAGCCCCGCTGCAAAATAGCAAGTCCTGTGTCCACACCGTATGTGGCTCCAGGAATGCTGGGAGCACATAGCGGCAGCGTCTGTCCCCAGGAGCAGGGCCGGCTTTAGGAAGTGCGGGGCCCGATTCGAATAGTTTTGACAGGGCCCCGGCAGGGATGACTAAAAAAAAAAAACCACGTAAAAAAAACACGTGGGGCTTGTACTCACCGGGCGGCATTCCTAGTCTTTGGCGGTGGGTCCTTCACTCGCTCTGGGTCTTCGGCAGCACTGAAGGACCTGCTGCCGAAGACCCGGAGCGAGTGAAGGACCCGCTTCCGAAGTGCCGCCGAAGACCCGGAGCGCCACCAGGTGAGTAAAAATTAAAAAGGAGCCTCTAGCCAGGGAAGGGATTCTTGGCCACTTCTTTCTCCCCTCCCCCCCGGCGGTCCTGCCACTGGGCGCGGGGCCCTCTTAGGCGCGGGGCCCGATTCAGGGGAATTGGTGGAATTGGCCTAAAGCCGGCCCTGCCCAGGAGCATCCTGCAAAGCTCAATTCCAGGGCCCTTAGCTGTGCCTTACACACACCAGGTGTGTGCCGCATAGAGGGTGGCATCTTCCACCCAGGTAGGGTGTGTTCCAGCTCCACAACAGTGTTTGTCCCCGGGGACAAGTAACTGAGTCATCTCGGGGGGGCCCTGCGACTGCATGGCTGCAGGTGCCTAAAGCTGCCACTTCCATGGCCTCACTGCCTGAGCTGCGGCAGGCCGTACTCCCAACTCGTCAGCGTTTCGGTATTGGTCTGTCTGCGTGTAACATGGTAACTTTCCAACACTGCAAAATGTCAGGGAATGTTCCAGGCATCCACGGGCAGAGCCCTATTGATTTGCAGGAAATTAGAAAATGGAAACGGGGAAGAGCTCCTTAGCACAGACATGAATGATGTACACACTACAGCTTACGTCGGGATAAGTGATGTCGCTCAGGGGTGTGAATAAGCCACACACACTCCCACCAACATAAGTTACAGAGAGCTTCTCCAGCTGACAGGGGAAGAGTGGGATCCAGGAGCAAGGCCTCCGGGCGGAGTGTGGGCAGACCCACAGCCCCGGCACCCTTTTGGCAGCAGCGCTCCAAAGGCATCAGGCCTGCGGCATGCTGCCAAAGGGAGGGGTGCTGCGTCCTGTTTGGGGAGGCTGAACTCCCCTGGCCTATTCTACCCCATGCCCATGGGCTGGAGTGATTGCCTGGCCAGGAGAGCTCTCTCCAGTCAGCTTAGAGTGTCTGCACTAACTTTTTGTGGGCCCGGTGCCAAACATATTTGTGGGCCCCCATGGGGCAAGGTGCAGGGGAACGGGATGGGCAGTGTCCAGAGTGAAGGGCGGGCTGGAGGCAATGAGGCACAGCTGGCGGGAGCAGCCCCGCTCTGCGCAGCCCAGCAGGAGGGCACTGTTTACAAACCTGCAGCTGCCAGACACACACTGGCCTGCCCAGCTTTGTGCTGCCAGCATGCTCTTTCCCCTTGAGGGCGGGCCCGCACCACACTGCCCCCCTGCCCAGTGCCCCACCCTTATGCCCAGCGCCCCTTTGCCCAGAGACCTCCACCACAGATCTCTATGCCCAGCCCCCACCCCTCCCAGAGACCTCCCCCGCTGGCCTCCCACTACAGCTGCACAGCACCCTGCACCCCACACCGCTCTCCCAGTGCCCCCTGCCCATAGACCTCCCCACTGCCCACCCCCTTCCTCACAGTCCCACCATCACAGCTGCACAGCACCCCATAGTCCTGAGGGGATTCTGCACCAAAAAATTAAAAATTCTGTGCACAATATTTTAAAATTCTGCAAATGTTATTTGTCAATAAATAAATGTGGAGGCTCCAACGTGGCAGTGGGGAGCGCAGGCCACTGGTTGCATGGAGGTGGGAGATTACCCTGCAACCTCCCCCCACCCCACCCCACCCCGGGTCAGGGACTCATCAGTGAGGCTGCACCCGATCCTGACACAGTGCAAGGGCCAGGCCTGCCCCAGAAACACCCTGGGGCCCTGCCCTCTTGTGCCAGGCACACCAGGTGTGGGTGAGCAGGCTCAGCCCGGCAGCAGGATCCCAGTGCAGAGGGACTTAGGGTGGGGGGATCCAGGTGGGGGTAGGAGAGTTCTCTGTGGGGCAATCTGGGTGCAGGTGGCTCAGTGGGGGGATCTGGATGGACAGAAGCTCATTGGGGGGTTCCAGGTGCAGGGGCAATGGGACTCTGCAGGGATCCAGGTGAAGGTGTTTGGGGCTCAGTGGGGAGGGTGTCTGGAGGAGCTCATTGGGGTGGTACATATGCAGGGGCGGTGAGGCTTGTCAGGGTGAGGGTTCAATGGGCCTGCTTAACAGGGGAGCCCCAGCTTCTGCCAAGGGGATGCCGCATGCTGGGCTCCAGTTTCCCCCCTGCCCCCACTTCCCCCATCCCTTTCTCCTCCCCATCCCACCCCCTTTGTCCCCACTGCCTCTTTCCTCCAACCCCCGCTTCCCCCATCCCCTTCTTTTCCCCATCCCATGCCCTTCCCCACTGCCCCATCTCCTCCCCAGGCTTGTGGGGAAGGGGGGAAAGTGCCCCCAGCACGAGCCGGCGGAGCGGAGCGGGTTGGGGCTGGGTCGCTCCACTTCCTGCCGCCCAGTGAGTGCAGGGCATCCGACCCCTGCTGCAGTTCCCCAGGACGTGTAGCTCAGGGGAGGGGGTTTAGGGAGAAGGGGTGGAGTGGAGGCAGGGCTAGGGCAGAGCAGGGGTGGGAAGAGGCAGGGTCGGGGCAGAGGAAGCTTTCCTGGCTGGCTCAGCCAGCTGGGGGATCGGGCTGGCTCTGGCCCCTTCTGACTCTGGGCCTGGCACCATGGTAAACCCGGTACTGAGTGCAGCTGCGCCTCCATGAACTCTAGTGTAGCCATAGCCCCTGTCTCATGCACCTCTGCAATTGTGTATAGGGCAAACAGCTGGTAGATGGCATCCATTAACTCCTTCCAACACTGCAGTGCCCCTGCTCATCCGCCCAACAGAATTTCATGTGTTGACACCGTAAATGACTTGTATCACCAGGCAGAATGAAGCACTGGTCTACAATTTTTGAGAAGTCGTCTACTTCAGAGATAAAATGTGCTGTTTATTATGTATTTTGATTAGCTGAATTCAAATATGACAATTAAAACAACTGATTGGCTACTGTTTCTAAGGCCTGGTCTACACTAGGCGTTTATGTCGAAGTTAGCGCCGTTACATCGAATTAACCCTGCACCCGTCCACACCGCGAAGGTATTTAGTTCGATATAGAGGTCTCTTTAATTCGACTTCTGTACTCCTCCCCGACGAGGGGAGTAGCGCTAAATTCGACATGGCCATGTCGAATTAGGCTAGGTGTGGATGGAAATCGACGCTAATAGCTCCGGGAGCTATCCCACAGTGCACCACTCTGTTGACGCTCTGGACAGCAGTACGAGCTCGGATGCTCTGAACAGCCACACAGGAAAAGCCCCGGGAAAATTTGAATTTGAATTCCTTTTCCTGTCTGGCCAGTTTGAATCTCATTTCCTGTCTGGACATTGTGGCGAGCTCAGCAGCACTGGCAATGATGCAGAGCTCTCCAGCAGTGATGGCCGTGCAATCTCAGAATAGAAAGAGGGCCCCAGCATGGACTGATCGGGAAGTCTTGGATCTCATCGCTGTGTGGGGCGATGAGTCCGTGCTTTCTGAGCTGCGCTCCAAGAAACGGAATGCAAAGATCTACGAGAAGATCTCTAAAGACATGTCAGAGAGAGGATACAGCCGGGATGCAACGCAGTGCCGCGTGAAAATCAAGGAGCTGAGACAAGGCTACCAGAAGACCAAAGAGGCAAACGGACGCTCCGGATCCCATCCCCAGACATCCCGTTTCTACGAGGCACTGCATTCCATCCTAGGTGCGGCCGCCACCACTACCCCACCAGTGACCGTGGACTCTGAGGATGGGATATTGTCCACGGCCGGATCCTCGGACATGTTAGCGGACGGGGAAGATGAGGAAGGAGAAGAGGTGGACGAGGCAGTCGACAGCACTCACAACGCTGATTTCCCCGACAGCCAGGATCTCTTCATCACCCTTACAGAGATCCCCTACCAACCGTCCCCAGCCGTTACCCCGGACACAGAATCTGGGGAAGGATCAGCCAGTAAGTGTTGTAAATATCTAAACATTTATTTTTAACAGAACAGGAATATTAACAATTAAAAAAATGGGTTTCTCATGATTAGTTTGCCCTAGGCGCTTAACGGTTCAGTCATGGGCAGTGCAACTATTGAAAAAAAAATCTAGCAATGTCCAGTTTTGCATGATTGTCCTGCCCAAGCCGCTCTACTGTTTAGTCACTGCTACAGCAGCTAGAGTAAAATGCGGTCTATATGTCCGGGGATGGAGCAGAAATCCTCCTGTGACATCTCGAGGAAGCTCTCCTGGAGGTAATTGGAAATCCGTTGCATTAGGTTCCTGGGGAGAGCGGCCTTATTGGGTCCTTCGTAGTACGACACGTTGCCGCGCCACGAGACAAGCAAGTACTCGGGAATCATTGCTCTGCACAGCAGGGCGGCATACGGCCCTGGTCTTTGGAGGCTTTCCCGGAGCATTCTCTCTTTCTCGCTGTCAGAGATCCTCATGAGGGTGATGTCGCTCATGGTGACCTGCTTTGAATGAGGTAGGGGAATGTTAGTGTTGGGACTGCTTTACCGTTCCTTTACAGAACTGTAACCGCTGGTTTGCAGCCACGCGGTGGAGGCGGGAGAGGGGCAGCCGAAAGGGATCGTTCCCGGGGACAGCCGCGAGGGTGTGGGACAGGAGCAGAGTTCCTGCTTGCCGGATTGCTGGCAGCAGGGACCGACATTGATTTCAATGTGAAATGAGGCCATTGCTAATATTAAAGTTTTAAGCTGCCACGAGTCTACGGCTTACCATGTCTGCCTGCAACAGAAATTCCGTTGTCCTGACACGCTTCTCAAATGTGCTGTACAAGACCCCAGGCACTGAATGCGAAGGCCGAGAATTCGACCTTGTGCTGAGTGCGCATGTGATAGGTGCTGTGCATGGTCTTGTTCACAGAGAAAGACTATGTTCTTTGTTCACAACTACATTTATCTTTCTGAGGAATTCACTCCCTTTTTCCCATTCCCACAGCCCCATCTGCGACTGTCTCACAACCTAGCCTGGCATCACACTCCCAGAGGCTAGCGAGGATTAGGCATAGGAAGAAGAGGACACGGGAGGACATGTTCTCAGAGCTTATGGCCTGCTCCCGAGCCCAGGCAGCACAGCAGACCCAGTGGTGGGAGAACTTGTCCCAAATGCAGCAAGCAAACATGGATCGGGAGGAGAGGTGGCGGCAGGAAGACCAGCAGGCGACTCAAACCCTGCTTGGACTACTGAGGGAGCAAACGGACACGCTCCGGCGCCTTGTGGATGTTCTGCAGGAACGGAGGCAGGAGGACAGAGCCCCACTGCAGTCCATCTCTAACCGCCCTCCCCCGCCACCAAGTCCCATACCCCCCTCACCCAAAGTGCACAGAAGGAGAGGCGGCAGAGTCCACGCAAACTCTCACTCCACCCCTGCAGAGAGCTCTAGTAGCAGAAGGCTCTCATTCCCCAAAATTTGACAAGTTCTTTCCTTCCCGCCTGACACAAGCCCCCGTCCAAGTTTCACCTCCCAGTTCCATGTGTAGTTGATAATAAAAAATATGTTTCTGTTAACTAATGTTTCCATCATGTTCTTTTGGAGGAGGGGGGGAAACGGGGATGGTAATTGGACAGGACAGTCACCTTTGGCAGGGTACATAGGCGGGGGCAGGTACAGCAGCAGGGCACATACACAGTGCAGTGACTAGTTGCCCTGGTCAGTCTGGGAGGTGGTTTTCATGTTCTGTAGTGGGGGGTGGGTTGCTCTGTGACTTTGTGGCGGGGGAGGGCAGTTACAGATCTTAAGCGGCGGTCCTTATGCAGGATCACAGAGCCACACAGCAGGAGATCTGTAACCGTCCTCCCCCTGCCACAAAGTCACATAGCCCCCCCATACACACAGTCCCGATCAGGAGGGGTGACAGGCTCCGTTGAAAGAACCAGCCCACCACAGCGGAGCCTGTCAATCCTTGAGTTTAGAAGCTTTCTTTGCGTCACTACACTACACCCGCTCCGCACCACAATCCGCGTCCCAGTTTAAAATAATTCCCGCGAAAACAGTAGTAAAGAAAACGGTGTTCATTAACAAAGTAGAACTGATTTTATTTCGAAACGTGTGTTGGAAGGGGGGTGAAGGGGGTATGTAACTGGGTAGGATAGTCAACATTAACTGGGTAAAGAAACGGGGGCAGGTTCGGCTTCTCTGTACACAAACTTTACAGTCACAGGTTACCCTGCTCACTCAGGAACTTTGCTTTCAAAGCCTCCCGGATGCACAGCGCGTCCCGCTGGTCTCTTCTAATCGCCCGGCTGTCTGGCTGTGTGTAATCAGAAGCCAGGCTATTTTCCTCAACCTCCCACCCCGCCATAAAGGTCTCCCCCTTGCTCTCACAGAGATTGTGGAGCACACAGCAAGCTGCTATAACAATGGGGATATTGGTTTCGCTGAGATCACAGCGAGTCAGCAAGCTTCTCCATCTCCCCTTGAGACGGCCAAAAGCACACTCCACCACCATTCTGCACTTGCTCAGCCGGTAGTTGAAGAGTTCTTTTTCACTGTCCAGGGCGCCAGTATAGGGCTTCATGAGCCAGGGCATTAGCGGGTAGGCTGGGTCCCCGAGGATGACTATAGGCATCTCCACATCCCCAACAGTTATTTTGTGGTCCAGGAAGTAAATACCTTGCTGCAGCCGTCTAAGCAGACCAGAGTTCCTGAAAACACGAGCGTCATGAACCTTGCCCGGCCATCCGACGTAGATGTTGGTAAAACGTCCCCTGTGGTCCACCAGTGCTTGCAGCACCATGGAAAAGTAGCCCTTTCTGTTAATGTACTGGCTGGCCTGGTGGTCCGGTGCCAGGATAGGGATGTGAGTTCCATCTATGGCCCCACCGCAGTTTGGGAATCCCATCGCTGCGAAGCCATCTATGATCGCCTCCACGTTTCCCAGGGTCACTACCTTTGGCAGCAGTACATCAACGATTGCCTTGGCTACTTGCATCACAACAACCCCCACAGTAGATTTGCCCACCCCAAACTGGTTCGCGACTGACCGGTAGCTGTCTGGCGTTGCAAGCTTCCAGAGGGCTATGGCCACTCGCTTCTGGACAGTCAGGGCTACTCGCATCCGGGTGTCATTGCGCTTCAGGGCAGGGGACAGCAACTCACAAAGTTCCAGGAAAGTTCCCTTCCGCATGCGAAAGTTTCGCAGCCACTGGGATTCATCCCAGACCTGCAGCACTATGCGGTCCCACCACTCAGTGCTTGTTTCCCGTGCCCAGAATCGCCGTTCCACGGCATCAACATGACCCATTGCGACCGTGATGTCCTCGGCGCTGGGTCCCCTGCTTTCTGAGAGGTCTGTGCGACTCTCAGACTTCAGGCCATCACCGCGGTGACGTAGCCTCCTCGCCTGACTTATCTGCATCTGCCTCAGGGAAAGGTGTATGATAAGCTGCGAGGCGTTGAGAGCGGCCACAACTGCAGCGATGGTCGCAGTGTGCTCCATGCTCACAGTGCTGTGGCGTCCGCGCTGTCACTGACTAGAAAAGTGCGCGAACTGATTTCCCGCCGGCGCTTTCAGGGAGGGAGGGCGGGAGTGATGGACGGATGACGACAGTTACCCAAAAGCACCCTGGACACATTTTTTTTACCCAGAAGGCATTTGCGGCTCCACCCAGAATTCCAATGGGCAGCGGGGACTCCGGGAACTGTGGGATAGCTGCCCACAGTGCACAGCTTCCAATGTCGACGCTTTCCCCGTTAGTGTGGACTCACAAAGTCGAATTACTGTCCTTAGTGTGGACACACACGTTCGACTTTGCAATATCGATTCCAAAAATTCGATTTAAGTAAAATCGAACTACTCTCGTAGTGTAGACAAGGCCTAAGATATTTAAGTTTTTACATTTTATGTCTATGTATATTGTGTAGATAGTAGAGTTTTAATCATAAATTGTAAACCTAGGTCTTTTCATGTGTTTATGGTTGCTTTACATGATAATATTTCACCTGTCCTGTTTATAGCAACAGAAGGTCCTGTGGCACCTTTAAGACTAACAGAAGTATTGGGAGCATAAGCTTTCGTGGGTAAGAACCTCACTTCTTCAGATGCAAGAAGTGAGGTTCTTACCCATGAAAGCTTATGCTCCCAATACTTCTGTTAGTCTTAAAGGTGCCACAGGACCCTCTGTTGCTTTTTACAGATTCAGACTAACATGGCTACCCCGCTGATACTTGTCCTGTTTATGTAACACTTTAAAAATCAGCAAAAGGGTTATATAAATAAAATTTATTATGAAACAAAAGGCAAAAAACTATTATGCACATAGTTTAGTCCTAGTCAAACAACAAGCAGTCTGGTGGCACCTTAAAGACTAACAGATTTATTTGGGCATAAGCTTTCTTGGGTAAAAACCTCACTTCTTCCTATTCAGTGTCTACTCGGCACTTCTTGGCTTGTCTCTTGTATTCATTAAATGGAGCATCTCTTGTCACTGTCCAGCAATAGTCTGCAAGCATTGATGGGCTCCATTTGCCCTGATAGCGTTTCTCCATTGTTGCAATGTCCTGGTGAAATCGCTCGCCGTGCTCGTCGCTCACTGCTCTGCAGTTCGGTGGAAAAAAATCTCGATGAGAGTGCAAAAAATTTATCTTTAGTGACATTTGCAACCAAGGCTTTTGTATGCCTTCAGGAGGTTTTCCACCAACAACCTGTAGTTGTCTGCCTTGTTGTTTCAGAGAAAATTTATTGCCACTAACTGGAAGGCTTTCCATGCCGTCTTTTCCTTGCCACGCAGTGCAGGGTCAAATGCATCATCTCGAAGAAGTTCACGAATCTGAGGACCAACAAAGACACCTTCCTTTATCTTAGCTTCACTTAACCTTGGAAATTTTCCACAGAGGTACTTGAAAGCTGCTTGTGTTTTGTCAATGGCCTTGACAAAGTTCTTCATCAGACCCAGCTTGATGTGTAAGGGTGGTAACAAAATCTTCCTTGATTCAACAAGTGGTGGATGCTGAACACTTTTCCTCCCAGGCTCCAATGACTGTTGGAGTGGCCAATCTTTCTTGATGTAGTGGGAATCTCTTGCACGACTATCCCATTCATAGAGAAAACAGCAGTACTTTGTGTATCCAGTCTGCAGACCAAGCAAGAGAGCAACAACCTTCAAATCGCCACAAAGCTGCCACTGATGTTGGTCATAGTTTATGCACTTCAAAAGTTGTTTCATGTTGTCATAGGTTTCCTTCATATGGACTGCATGACCAACTGGAATGGATGGCAAAACATTGCCATTATGCAGTAAAACAGCTTTAAGACTCGTCTTCGATGAATCAATGAACAGTCTCCACTCATCTGGATCGTGAACGATGTTGAGGGCTGCCACCACACCATCGATGTTGTTGCAGGCTACAAGAGCACCTTCCATGAAGAAGAATGGGACAAGATCCTTTTGATGGTCACGGAACATGGAAACCCTAACATCACCTGCCAGGAGATTCCACTGCTGTAGTCTGGAGCCCAACAGCTCTGCCTTACTCTTGGGTAGTTCCAAATCCCTGACAAGGTCATTCAGTTCACCTTGTGTTATGAGGTGTGGTTCAGAGGAGGAGGATGGGAGAAAATGTTGGTCCTGTGACATTGATGGTTCAGGACCAGAAGTTTCATCCTCTTCCTCTTCCTCGTCTGACTCAAGTGAGAATGATTCTGGTGCATCAGGAACCAGCAGTCCTTCTCCGTGGGGTACTGGGCGTATAGCTGATGGAATGTTTGGATAATGCACAGTCCACTTTTTCTTCTTTGACACACCTTTCCCAACTGGAGGCACCATGCAGAAGTAACAATTACTGGTATGATCTGTTGGCTCTCTCCAAATCATTGGCACTGCAAAAGGCATAGATTTTCTTTTCCTGTTCAACCACTGGCGAAGATTTGTTGCACGAGTGTTGCAGCATATGTGTGGGGCCCACCTCTTGTCCTGATCTCCAATTTTGCAGCCAAAATAAAGGTGATAGGCTTTCTTAACCATAGTGGTTATACTGCGCTTTTGTGATGCAAAAGTCACTTCACCACAAACATAGCAGAAGATATCTGCACTGTTCACACAAGTACAAGGCATCTCTGCTCACTTTGGCTAAACAGAAATGTGTCCCTTTGCAAAATCAAACACTGACAAATAAGAGAGCACGACACTGTTTGATTTCTAGAGCTGATATAGGGCAATTTGTTCAGCAGAGTGATGTAAGCTTCGTTATGATTGCATCATCCATGACTTCTAGGAATAACATGATCCAATTCATATCATGTATGACGTAATACCAGCTTCAGATTGCATCATTCATTGTTTTGCCTAAAAAGCAAGTACTGTCCAAACCCAGTCATAGATTTATTCATACATCCAGTCAAAGATGTATTTTAGTCATTTCTAGTTTAAATTGAGATCCCTTCCCTTTATTACTCACTTATCCTCCGCCATTCCCAAGTCAAGGGTCGTATAGACTGACCCAATAGCATATCTTGAAAACTAGAGCCAATCAACAATTTTAAGCATCATTTTCGTTCTCAGTGACCCAGAATTAGTAAAGTTTGACTACATTCATTTCAGAAGCATTTTGGCTGTAGAGCAGTGTAATGGGCAGGACAGGAGGAATGGACATAGCCCTTGACATGGAGGTGGCACGGCAGTAGCGTATCTGGTGGGGTGCAGGGGAAGCGGCCGCTTCCCCTCAGCACATTTTTCAAAAGCGGCGCCTGAGCAGGGCTGGCCGTGCCTAAAAGGACCCCGCAGCTGTCCACCCCTCCCCTAGCTCACTTCCCCCTCCTGTCCTCCCCTGAACGCTCCGTCCCCCCTGCTCCTCCCCCTCCCCTGCCTCCTGCGAATCAGATGTTCGCAGGAAGTCTGAAAACAAGCAGGGGCAGGCCGGCAGCAGCAGGTAAGCTAGGGCATGGCGGGGGAACGCGAGGAGGAGGGCTCCGGGGAGGCGCGGCGCAGCACGACGCTGGCCGAGTGGCTCCCTCCAGCCCCGGTCAAGCGGTTCCGGCCTGGTTCGGGCCCCTGGGCGCCGGCCCCGGCCCCAGCGGCTCCGTCCCTGGCCCCAACGGCTCCGGCTGAGCACACCGGCCCCGGCCCCAGCAGCTGCGACCGAGCGCACCGGCCCGATCCCGGCCCTGGCCGAGTGGAGCCGGCCGAGCAGCATGGCCGCAGCGTGGCTGGAGGAGCCAAGGGGAGGGGGCGCGGCGCGGCTGGAGGAGCCAGTGGGGGGGGCGTGGAGCGGCCGGAGGAGGAGCCAAGGGGACGGGCATGGCCAGAGGAGGAGCCAAGGGTGGGCGCCTTTTTTAGGTTTGCTCCCCCTGCACTTAGGACCTAGCTACGCCACTGTGGCACGGGGGTCCCTGGTATAGGGAAAGGGGGGAATAGGACACACAGAACCCCTAACCTGGAGGAAGGGTGGGAATGGGGGACAGAAAGAGCCTCTGACATGGGGGGAGAATGGGGGACCCAGCTATGTAGGGAGAGGGCAAGGGGAGAACACAGAACCCCTGAGAGGGGATATGGGGGACCTGGCTGGAATGGGGATATGTGGTAAAGAGGGGAATAGGGGTGTACACAGAGCCCCTGGCATGGGAGAAAATGGAGGACCCTAGCTTTTGGGGATTCGGGGCACACAGAGCCCCTGCCATGGAGGGCATGGGGGAGGTGGGAATGGGTGTGCACACAGAACCATTGATTTGGGGGGAGGATGAGGGACCCTGATATGGTAGGAGGGGAACATTGAGGTACACAGAGCCCCTGGCATGGGGGAGTTCCAGTGAAGGAAGCTGGGAAGGTGGCCAGGGAGCTGGGGGCGTGGGAGCAGGGGAATGGAGGCAGGGCCGGCTCCAGGGTTTTGGCTGCCCCAAGCAGCCAAAATAAAAAAAAAGCCGTGATTGCGATCTGCAGCAGCAATTCGGTGGAAGGTCTTTCGCTCCGAGCGAGAGTGAGGGACTGTCCGCCAAATTGCCGCCGAATAGCTGGACCTGCCACCCCGCTCCAGAGCGGCTGCCCCAAGCACCTGCTTGCCAAGCTGGTGCCTGGAGCTGGCCCTGAATGGAGGCATGCAAGGGGCCCTGGGTTTGTGCAATGAGATCAGCCCACACAGGTGACAATGTGTGCAACTCCCTGGTAGAGGTGGCCGAGAATGGGGGCCTCACAGGCTTGTCAAGGCTGAGTCCCCACTCTGGCATTTCGAGGGCAGAAGGTGGGGGCCTCCAAGGACTCTAAAAATTAATACTGGCCACTCCAGGCTTGTATTAAACTCCCAAGGTTACAGCTTCTCTCTGACCTTGGATTGGTAGATGCTGCCACCACCCAAGTGCACGTGGGAATTCCTTCCTGTGGGGTACCTTCAAGCTCTTTCACCCCCTCTGGGGAAGAGCTAAGAAGAAAAACAAAGGAAATTAGCCGTTGCCACTAGCTAATTAAAAACATGTGCACAAACCTCTTAGGACACAAAAATCCAATTCTGTTCTTAAAAAAGATACATTTTATTAATTAAAAAACAAAAGAAGAAAATACATCTGGGACTTAGGCTTTTGCTAGATTTAAAAAAAAACAGTTACAAGGATTAAGCATCAAGAATAGTTCTCTTAAGGTCCAGCTTAAAGGTTACAAGCAAAACAAAAGCACCTGGGGTTAGCACAGAGGAATCCACAAGCCACAAAGAAATAAAAGAGAGAAACCTAATCGCATCTTCCTAGACATTTCCTGATCTACTTACATATCTGGAGTTTTAGATGAGTATCATAGAATCATAGAATATCAGAGTTGGAAGGGACCTCAAGAGGTTATCTAGTCCAACCCCCTGCTCAAAGCAGGACCAATTCCCAACTAAATCATCCCAGCCAGGGCTTTGTCAAGCCGGGCCTTAAAAACCTCCAAGGAAGGAGACTCCACCACCTCCCTAGGTAATGCATTCCAGTGCTTCACCACCCTCCTAGTGAAATAGTGTTTCCTAATATCCAACCTGGACCTCCCCCACTGCAACTTGAGACCATTGCTCCTTGTTCTGTCATCTGCCACCACTGAGAACAGCCGAGCTCCATCCTCTTTGGAACCCCCCTTCAGGTAGTTGAAGGCTCCTATCAAATCCCCACTCATTCTTCTCTTCTGGAGACTAAACAATCCCAGTTCCCTCAGCCTCTCCTCATAAGTCATGTGCTCCAGACCCCTAATCATTTTTGTTGCCCTCCACTGTACTCTTTCCAATTTTTCCACATCCTTCTTGTAGTGTGGGGCCCAAAACTGGACACAGTATTCCAGATGAGGCCTCACCAATGTCGAATAAAGGGGAACGGTCACGTTCCTCGATCTGCTGGCAATGCCCCTACTTATACAGCCCAAAATGCCGTTAGCCTTCTTGACAACAAGGGCACACTGTTGACTCATATCCAGCTGCTTGTCCACTGTGACCCCTAGGTCCTTTTCTGCAGAACTGCTACCTAGCCATTCGGTCCCTAGTCTGTAGCAGTGCATGGGATTCTTCCATCCTAAGTGCAGGACTCTGCACTTGTCCTTGTTGAACCTCATCAGGTTTTTTTGGCCCAATCCTCTAATTTGTCTAGGTCCCTCTCAGGGCTGGCTCTGGCTTTTTTGCCGCCCAAGGCAAAAAAGCCTCCCGCCGCCCCCCCTCCAGCCCCCGGTGGGGAGCGCGGCAGGGGAGGGCACCGAGCCCGGCTGTTGGCCCGCTCTCCCCGACCGGCCAGAGCACCGGGGGGAGGATGGAGAGCCCGGTTGGGGTTCCGCTCTCCCCGGCGGCCAGAGCGCCAGGGGAGGGCGGCGAGCCAGCCGGGGCTCCGCTCTCCCCGGTGGCCAGAGCGACAGGGGGAGGGCGGAGAGCCCGGCCGTGGCTCTGCTCTCCCCCGCGGCCAGAGCGCCAGGGGAGGGCGGCGAGCCAGCCAGGGCTCCGCTCTCGGGCCGGAGTGCCATGCCACCCCCCTCCAGGTGCCACCCCAAGCACATGCTTGGTGGGCTGGTGCCTGGAGCCGGCCTTGGTCCCTCTGTATCCGATCCCTACCCTCTAGTGTATCTACCACGCCTCCTAGTTTAGTGTCATCTGCAAACTTGCTGAGTAGTTTCTAGGTATGATACTGATAATTTTTCATACCTGGCCCAAGCTTCTCACAGCATAACTACTCCCTGTCTGCTTCTCCCCGAGAACAACAGCCAGACAAAAAAGGGAGTCTTGTTTCAATTTTTAAAAGTTCTAGCCTTCCCATTGGCTCTTTTGGCCAGGTGCCCACTCACTTTCTTTTACCTATGCATCGCAGTGAGACTTTTAACCCTTTACAAGTAAAGCAAGTAGAGAACAGCTACTAAGAGGGATTTTATAGCTAACTGGCTGGCTGGGTCCATAAAAGGGAGCTACTCCCACTCCTGCTTCATTTATCACAGGGGAGTTCCAGCGAAGGAAGCTGGGAAGGTGGCCAGGGAGCTGGGGGGATGAGGGAAGGGGAATGGAGGGATTCAACAGTTTGAATTTAAATTGATCAGTCGCCACTGAGAGTTGGGACCCTGAGCTGGCTGTTTGGCACCTTCTTTGATAACTGACTTGAATGGTGTCTGTTAAAGACCAGAGCCAGCTCGTTCCAATCTGACCACTTCGAATCTGCCCAACTCGGGACATGTTTCAGAGGTGCTGAAGTCACAGGGAGCTGCGGGTGCTCAAGCTCCAACAATCAGGCCGAAGTCTCCAGTTAAGCACCCAAAACCTGAGGCACACATCACTAGTTGCTGATTCTGAATCTGGTGCCATGTGTCCACTTCCTGGAACTCACTCAATACCATGTTGGAGAGGCCAAGGCCTGAACGGGACACCGAGACTGAGCTATCTTCCCAACCCTACAGACAATGGCAGGGTGGTGGGAGGAAGCCTCTACCCACTGTGCACCACTCATTCAGTGGATCAGGGGAGGCCTACAGACTCCAGGGCAAGCTGTCCAGCACTTTCCACCAGGCCAAAATCCACTTGACGCAATGGGAATGTACACTTGTTATACCAATAGAATAAAAACCAGCAGGATCTTATTAAGAGGGGTAAGGCAAAGATGCCACATTTATTGTACATATAATGATAAAGCAAAAGATAAAAGTAAACAACGTTGTTTGAATACTTATTCCTATCACTACTTATTTCTTATACACACACACACACACACACACACATATTCATTCACACAATCATTCATTCAAGTTCTGTATAGGTGTTATAGTTACCAGTCTAGAAGTTGCTCATGCCAAGTTACTGGCCAGGTATCTTGGTCATAAGGATGGAGCCGAGTCTGTGTCAGGTGCACCTGATGCTCCTGGAGGTTGGCAGCAGAACCAGAGACTCAAAATCTTCAGTCTTGAGAGTCCATTCTTATAGGAATTAATTCCTATGTTAGTCTATGGGAGCTGTTTCATCCTGCTGTTGCTGACTCAATCAGCGGATGGCACATTCCTGGTGGCTCCACTCTGTCCAAAGTTTGTGTTTCTCATCCTTCCAGGTGATGGGGTGGATCCCAGTTTACCCTCCAAGGATTTTGGTGGTCCACTTTACACATTCTTCGGCCGATGGATACTCCCTTTCTAGGCTGGCACCTCCCTAACCATTCATGTACATCAAGCATTCATTTACATACATTCCATATCTTAACCATATTTTAATTTACTGTCTCCACCACTTTCGGGGTGTGTGCTAATTCATTTGAGACTCCCGGCCCTTTAATCATAGAGGGTGGGGGTCTGTTCCTAGGAGCCATTGTTGTTACAATGAAGTGAAAGTCACTTAAAGGCTTATAGCGTTTGTTTACATTGTATTAATTACCTCAAGAACAAAGTCAATTAACTTGTTTGTAAGTTTTACATAGTGATAAAGTATCTTTCACAGGACAGATACAATCAATGGTTTCTACAGACAGTAGCTTACAAGTTTTAACAGAAGACCCAAGATATTTTTGTACTTGGTGAAACTGTTGGATTTTAAAGTATGGGGGACAAATTATTGGGGGGTCACTGTCACTTGGGGGAATCACTTTTAGTACCTTCTTTAATATCCCTACATAATGGGAGGGGAGTTTGGTCTCTGTTGTCCATCCAATCCTTAGCCTCTCAGCTGAGATTGCCAACAAAAGGCTGATTAATGGTGATGACTTTGTAACGTGGACACTTGTCCACTTGAGACTTCTAAGATAGCACTAATGGTTGTTTTCCACGGTCAGGTGCCTCATATTGTGGCTGCCCAGTGATTAGGTTCCTGGTGAAGTGGTGTGTTTAACTGCCCCTTGGTGGCATTCTCCTCAGCTGGGAGTTATTGCTCTGTAAAAACACCCTGTTTCCCATAACATTCTGCCCATGTAATCCAGGCATCAGTCTCCTTTCCAAGGTAATCATCATACATACTAACCATCTCTCAGCATAGCGTGTGTGTATCAAATGAAAGCAAATACAAGCAAGATGGACGAAATACCAGAGCCCTTTGGAATTTTGATTACAGAAATGTTTCTTCAGTGTCTCAGTTTCTGATGAATATAAGCCAGGGATTCTCAAACTGGGGGTCAGGATCCCTCAGAGGACCACCACAGGATTATTACGGGGGGGGGGGGGGGGTCGCGAGCTGTCATCCTCCACCCTAAACCCCACTTTGCCTCCAGCATTTATAATGGTGTTAAATATATTAAAAAGTGTTTTTAATTTATAAGGGGGGGGTCGCACTCAGAGGCTTGCTGTGTGAAAGGGGCCACCTGTACAAAAGTTTGAGAATCACTGATATAAACCATTCCCTCCCTTCCTCTCCCACACTGCCCTGGCTGATTTTGCTGAGGGGGTGGGGTTTCAGGCACATCAAAGGTCAATGTGCAGTTCATACTGCAGTAGCACCCACTGGTGCCAATCAAAGATCTGGGTGATCTGACATTCCCTTAGGAGTTACATTAGCTGCCTACGGTTTGCAGCCGAAGGAAGCAGGTGTTAAGGACATTATTGTACTCTTTCTTCCTTCCCGTGAAACTTCCATGGAGTGATACTAAAATTAGAGCTGGTTGAAAAAATGTCAGTGGAACAGTTTTAAATGCAGCTTTTTCACAATCTAAATGTTTTGCGGGAACATGTTGATTTTGATACATTTTAGATTAAACGTTTCATTTTGACAGTCAAAACATTCAGACTTTTATAAGATTATACATCATCCATATTAGGAATACATAATCTAGATTATATTTAATATTTCAGTATAGTATACAAGATTAAATTCATCAAAACAACACCATCAAAGCAAAGCGTTTTGGAATTTTTGTTTTGCAGGAAATTTTGTCTTTTTGTTTGGAATTGGAAGGGAATTTTTCCCAGATGTTGGCATTTGCTGTGGAATGGAAATTCTGGTTCATGACCAGCTCTCGTGAACATCATAGCTCTAGTGTAGCTCGGCTGCAACACCGCTCACCCTCGCCTACTGGTTTTTGAATGTTATGTTTCCTGATGTCAGATTTGTGTCCATTTATTCTTTTACGTAGAGACTGTCCGGTTTGGCCAATGTACATGGCAGGGGGACATTGCTGGCAGATGATGGCATATATCACATTGGTAGATGTGCAGGTGAACGAGCCCCTGATGGTATGGCTGATGTGATTAGGTCCTATGATGGTGTCCCTTGAATAGATATGTGGACAGAGTTGGCAACGGGCTTTGTTGCAAGGATAGGTTCCTGGGTTAGTGTTTTTGTTTTGTGGTGCGTGGTTGCTGGTGAGTATTTGCTTCAGGTTGGGGGGCTGTCTGGACAGGTCTGTCTCCCAAGATCTGTGAGAGTGAGGGATCATCTTTCAGGATAGGTTGTATATTATAACATTCAAAAACCAGTAGGAGAACACTTCAACCTCTCTGGCCACTCAGTAACAGACTTAAAGGTGGCAATTTTGCAATAGAAAAGCTTCAAAAACAGACTCCAACGAGAAACTGCTGAACTTGAATTAATATGCAAATTAGACACCATCAATTTAGGCTTGAATAGAGCCTGGCAATGGCTGAGCCATTACACACATTGAATCTATTTCCTCATGTTAAGTATTCTTACACCTCTTGTCAAATTGTTTGAATGGGCTATCTTGATTATCACTACAAAAGTTTTTTCTCTTAATTAATTAGCCTCTTAGAGTTGGTAGGACAACTCCCACCTTTTCATGTTCTCTGTATGTGTATATATATCTCCTTATTATATGCTCCATTCTATGCATCCGATGAAGTGGGCTGTAGCCCACAAAAGCTTATGCTCAAATAAATGTGTTAGTCTCTAAAGTGCCTGTTCTTTCTGCGGATACAGACTAACACGGCTGCTACTCTGAAACCTATTTCTATATACTATTTGAAATATACTATGGGCAACTGGGTGTAAATTAGAGAGTCCTGAGACTGTTTTGCCGTGGACTGTCCCAGGTCCCATCCAGTCTCAGGATCAGGGAGGGTAAAAGTGCTTAAAATCACCTTTGCCCCTCACCCCTCTGGCCCTGTGTTGAGTCCAGCTCAGCCAGACCAAATAATTTGGTATCTGGTGTCTCATGCTGGGTACCCAAAATCAATACCCACTTTATTGAATATTTTAAAAGTCTGAGTAAAAATTACTTCCTCTTCCTATTCATCACAGGGTTCTTGCGTAGTATATCTGCTGTCACAGTCCTACTGGATTTCCAGCTGCCCACAGTCTGCCAGAGGGAAGACGACCTCATTTAAAAAAAAACAAAAAACCAAGTAGAAAGAAAATAAGTTTTGATCCCAACAGGTTTCATAAACGACCCAGCTCTCAGCTGCGCGAAGCCCCAGCACCCATTAGCTTTTGATTAGTATACTTCTCCCTTCAGCAAAACAAAAGCACACATTTGCTTTATCCTCAGAGATCTGAGGACACTAGATTAGCCATAATTCCCCTCCTAATCTATATCAGCCCCACAAGTTCGTCTGCACTCACGAAACCTGCTGCTGCTGCATTACCACCACTGCGGCTTCACTGGGGGCACTAGACTAGATGGAAAACAGGTGTCTTTATCACCTTGTTGTCTAATCCTGCTCAGAGTAGGTCTAGATCTGCAATTCTCAATCTTTTCCATGCTCCACCTCACTTTTCCATACACCTCACCATAGAGCTCCTCTTCCAGGCTTTCCAAGATCTACCTGAATTCTTCTCCCACTTAGTAATATGGGAATGACAGAACGGTCATGACCCACGGACACCTGTTTGCAACCCCCCAGGTTGAGAACACCTGGTATCAATGACACAGTGGTTAAAAGCCCCATCTACACTAGCTATAATGGCATTGCAACAAGGTGAATTACAGGTCCTAAATTTGCTATGTATTTCATGTGTCTTCCTACTGACCCTGGTCTAGATTGGGCAAATGTCTTACCTACTTTGTATATGGCTGATTGTAAGCAACTCCTTTCCCAAAGCTTCATTAAGGCATCCATCAACCAAGTAAAAAGCAACAGAGGGTCCTGTGGCACCTTTAAGACTAACCCTCTGTTGCTTTTTACAGATTCAGACTAACACGGCTACCCCTCTGATACTATCAACCAAGTGTGTCTGTGCATCAGTGGAACAAAGCAAAACAGAGTCTAATGATGTGAGGGAAGACCAACCTACCCTACAATTACAATCTAGCCAACTACAACACAATTGTGCCATGGCCCAGTTACAACCCCATGCCAAACTTTAGTGTACATGGCCCTAAGCTGCATTTTGAAACCTGAATTCCAGGCTCACAGCCAAGGTCTTAGCCTGGTTACAGAATGCATCTGAATGCCATCTCATTACAAACCAGGCCTGTGCTGGACCCAGGTCCCCTGACTTGGCTGGAATAGGGAGGGATAGCTCAGTGGTTTGAGCATTAGTCTGCTAAACCTAGCATTGTGAGTTCAATCCTTGAGGGGGCCATTTAGGGATCTGGGGCAAAAATCTGTCTGGGGATTGGTCCTGCTTTGAGCAGGGGGTTGGACTACACGACCTCCTGAGGTCCCTTCCAACTCTGATATTCTATGAATTGGAAGTGGGGCCAAAGGTGAAATAAATAAAATGAAAACAACCCCTGTCGCTTTTGAAAGTGACCAGCTGTCTGTAAAGAAGCTGCAGGGTGCTGGGCAGTTGGGGCAGGGGAGGGCTTTGATGGCTGGGTGGGGGTTCTTTGGCGCATCAGAAAAACTCTCCTGCCAGATCCTATCTCCAAGTTGGAAGGGGGGAGTTACCAGTGGAGTGGGGGGATCCCAGATGGGAGAATGGGAAGATCGCTCTGCTCAGCCCTAAATAGCGGGTGCTGATTGTGTCTCCTCCCCCCTTTCCAGCTCATCCGGATGCGCTAGAGTTCTCACAGCTCGGCCATTGTCAATAAGACCTGCAGCAAGCTATACCCTCCCTTTCCTGCCAAGGCCAAAAGCAGGTCATGCCTCACTCCCTGCCCCCAGCATTTATCTCAGTCCTCCCTCCTGCTCCCCCCTTGCCAGGCTGTTTCCCCTGATCCTGGCTCCTGCCCTACCCCTCAAGGCCAATCTTGGGGCTAATCCCTCTCAATCCACTGCAAATCCCTGCAGCCTGCGTGACACCTTAGAGCTGCCCTATGTGTGAATGGGTTGGCAGGGCTGAATGGGTCACATGTAGAGGCCACACGTGGCACAGGCAGGGCTCAGTGGGTTGGAGAGGTGGGAATGGCCTCCTGGGAGAGTCAGCCTGGCTCACGGGGACTGGGGGTATCATCCCTTCCTGCCCATGCTCCACCAAAGAATGTTCCCTCTCATTGTCCCCTCTGACCCTGGCCCACAGCCTCACCATCTGGCTCCGAGTGGGGTGCTCAGCCTGGTGGCATCAAAGGTTTCCCTCTCTCAAGTCCCCAAGGTCTGGGGGGCCCAAGTGCATCCCCTTGAGCCAGAGACTCCTCCGTCAGACGTAGTGTCTGTTCAGGCCAAAATGGGGGCGTCCCCTCCTCAGCCCATCCCCACCTTGCTTGATGACCCTATTTGCTGCCTCACCGCTGTGGGTGTCTCTTCACCCCCTCCCCGTGATGCTGGGGTGTCCCTCTCCACCCTACCCCCAGTGATCCCACCCTTCCCTCTTTCTCTGTAACCATGGAGTCCCTCTCTCAACTGTGGCTGTGGGGCACCTGCCATGATTGCACGGTGGACACCCCCACCCATGAGAACTGCAGGGAGCAAGAGCAGGGTGCTCCCTCTCCCCCTGGGGACACGGCATGGCTCCCCACCAGTGGTTGTGGGAGAGCTGATCAGGGCTGTCTGCCCTGTGCCTGAGGGGGTGGCTCTCTGCACCATGATGGGATTGGGGGTGGGGGGAGGAGACATCACTTTCCTGCTCCGACTGATGGGTCTCCCATGGTCTAACAGGGCTCGGGGGGGGGGGGTGTGATTATTGGGGTATCGCTCCTGTGGGAATGTGGGGTGGGGTGACTATCCCATTTGGGTTCTGGTTTTAGGGGTGTAGATCTCCATGGTACAGGGGCATGTCTCTACCCCACTATGGTTATGGGGTTTCTCCTCTCCTCTCCCCTCTCTGCCTGGGGGGCCCTCTCCCACCCCCCGTGGCTAAGGGGGCTCTCTGCTTGGGGTTCCCCGGGGCTATGTCCCACCCCGTGTGGTGTCCTCCCGAGGCCCGGGGAGGCATCCGGCGGCCCGGTGAGTCCTCCAGGCCCAGCAGAGGGAGCGGGCGGGCGCGCGCGGCGGCTCCTCGCTCGGCGGCTCCGGCTCGTCGCCCCACTGAGCGCGGCCATGGCCCGCCTGCTGCTGCCGGTCCTGCTGGGGCACGTGGCGGCGCTGGGCCCGTCGCTGGCGGGGCCGGCGGCCGCCCGGGTCGAGGTGCTGGCGCTGCGGGAGCCGGAGGGGGCCGAGCCGCGCTCCCCGGCCGCCGGGGGCTACACGCTCCAGGGGGCGCTGCTGGGGGGCCGCCCGGACCCGGGCCCGGAGCGGGGCCCGCCGCCGCGGGAGGAGGCGATAGAGGGGAGCCTGCTCCTGGTACGGGCCTGGCCGCTCCGCGCCGGGGGCCCCATGCAGCCCGGGAGCGCGGGCCGGGGGGAGCGCGCTCTCTGGCTGGCTGGGGAGCGGCTCGGGGGCGCTGCCCCTGTCCCCAGGGAAGGGGCTGGCTGGCTGGGGGGCCGGCCCACGGGCTCCAGCCGAGCCCAGGCAGGCTGGGGCGGGCAGTGGCTCCTGGGCAGGTCCAGGCTGGGTTTGGTCCTGGCATGGCCTGGACCCTGCGGTGCCAGGCGCTATACAACCCAGCACAGAGAAGGGCCCTGCCCGGGAGCAAGCACCGGACAAGAGACAACAGGTCCCAGCCAGACCCAGGGACACAATGAGACAAACTGCCGGGCAAGGCGGGCAGCGGGCTCAGCCCCCACGGCCAGCCCTGGCCAGTTGTCTGGCAGGCAGCGAGGCAGAGGACGCCGCGTGGCTTTGTGGATGGTACATGGAGCCCCTGCCAAGAGTGCGGCAAAGGGAGCATGATGCCTTTCTCATGGGCTGCATTTGGGGAGCTGGCTGCTAGGAACCTGCAGGCGAGTGGCTGGGCCTAGGGCCCTGAGATGGGCTAGGCAGCCCCCTGACAGCTTCTTCTCCTGCAGATGGGAGATGCCGAGCCTGAGCTGGAGGGAGAGAACAGCTGGATTGCGGTGGTGCCGGTGGGGGAGGAGCAGGCAGAGATCCCGAGGGGCAGCAAGGAGGAGTCCTTCACTGCAGCCATGGTCAACAAGGTGACTCCCTGCTGCCTCAGTGGGTCATCCTTGGGCCACAGCAGTGCTCTCCTGGGGATAGCGGCAGCAGTAGCTTCCCCATGGCATTGCCCCCTGGGTACCCACTGTGGAGTATGGCAGTAGGGATTTCCTCCACATGTGCCCCTTTGTGTGTGCCAGGCAGAGGTGAAAGTAAGCTGGTCCGGTATGGTGTACCGGTAAGAGCCAGTACGCTGTGCCGGATCGCACCAGCTTCCGCGGCCGGGATTAAAAGGGCTCTGGGCTCCCTGCAGCGGTGTGGAGCTCTGAGCCCTTCAAATCCCACCCGCAGTTCCTGTGGCCGGGCAGGGGCCAGGATTTAAAGGGCTCAGGGCTCCCCGCAGCCGCGGGAGCCCCGAGACCTTTAAATCCCAGCTGGAGCTGCGGTGGGGATTTAAAGGGCCCAGAGCGCTGCGGCGGCCGGAGCCCCGGGCCCTTTAATTTGCCCATGAGCCCCAGGGGCTCCCAGCCACCTCTGCAGCTGGGAGCCCCCGTTTGATTTAAAGGCCCTGGGGCTCCCAGCCACAGCCGGTGCCCCAGGGCCTTTAAATCTTGAGAGGCCCCATCTCTTCCGATTGAGGCCACGCCTTTTCCAGATGAGGCCATGATCCCCTCAGGACTCCAGCTGATCGGTAAATCCTGTAAGTTACTTTCACCCCTGGTGCCAGGGTCTCCAGCACTGGGTGTGTCCTATGACAGTGCCCCCTTGGGACCCGCAGTGTGCCCCTCTGGCAGTGGCAACCCTTTTATCTAGTCAGTCCCATGTTCCCTAGGACTCTGCCTGGCAGCAGGGGATCCTTGCAGGCGCTCAGCGAGGGCAAACTGGAGCCAGGCTACTCCTGCCTTGGAGTGACTTCCTGGAACGCCAGCAGCGGGCGGGAGATCAGGACTCCTCTTATCACTACAGGTTGGCTCACTGAGCCTGAGTCAGAGGGTGACCCTCAGGAAAATCTCCTGGGTTTGGGGGGGAATGGCTTGGTTGCCCACCCACCCTGTCCTGAGGCTGCTGGGCCCAGCCTCCTATCTCCTTCCCTTGACCTCCATGTTTGTGTGTGGTCCATAGCGTGTGCAACTATCTCTCTCCCTGGCCCTGTGCACTCTCCCCCCACAGATGAAGCGAGCCCTAGTTCTGGGAGCATCAGCCCTGCTCATTCTCGTGCTGAATCAGAACACGATTCGAGAGGTAGGAGCGTTGTGCCGGCTCCCCGTGACCCTGCCGTGGGGGCTCAGTGGCTGGCTCCATGGCCTTGCTGACATGTCTGTCGTTTTCCACCCTGCTGCAGATGGATGTGTCCCAGGTGCTGTCCAAGCCTGTGATTGTGATCCAGACCTCAGATAATGTCACCCGGCTTCTCGGGGCTCTGCTACGGTAAGAATTGGGGGGGTGGGGGCAGCTGGAGAATGCTGAGGCCTTGCAGGGCTCGGGGTGTGTGTGCATGCACAAGCACTGTCAAGGGCTTCAGCAAAGCTGTGTGTGTGTGATCTTTAGCCTTTGTAGTGTGTGTGTGTGTGCGCGCGTGTGCATGCACACGCATTACCCCGAGCTCCAGAAAAGTGTGTGTGTGGGGGGGAGAGTGAGCCTTAGCCCCACAGTGCCTGTGCTGGTATACACACGCTACCCTGGGACCCAGCCAGGACTCTGTGTGTTCTCCTCTGCCTCCTTGAGGGCCCTGCCGGCCTGTGTGTGGTGCTGTCTGGGCTGCATTGTCGTCCCATTCACATGTGTGTCCCTTGGGTATGGCGAATCGGGGTGACCGCTCCGGGTCCTGTGCTTTGGGGGGACCTGCGCTTCGGTGTGCATGTGTCATGCGGGGGGCACTAGGCCAGCTCGGGGAGGTTTGGGGGGGCCAGGCCAGCTCAGGGAGTTAGTGGGGGGCCTGGCACCATCAGCAGGGCTCGGCCCCGCACTCACCAGCGGGAAGCACGCGTTGTATTTCTTCTTCTTGCTCGCCTGCCACTGCACTGGCCACCAGCGTCCTAGCGCTGCCAGAACACACCAGCGCCAGACTGACCCCATCCATTGCCCTTGCGCCCCTCACCCCTCCCTTTTCTGGGACCCCCTAACACAGGGGGCCCCCTCACCCCTAGCATAGGTGCCACCCTGTGAGACTCCATCATCCCTTGCCCCCCAGTATTGGTGTCCCCTCCTCACACCAGATTTCACCTGCATAAAAAATGTTAAGGGGGGCTCCTACAGGCTGTTTTGTCCCGGGCCCCACACCCTCCTAGGGACAGCCCTGTTCATTCTCCAAGCCATTCAAACCTGGTACAGTGCCCCCAAAGGCCACCTTTGAGAACTGGGCTTTATACAAATGCTGAAAGGCACCAGGAGTGGCCAGCTCTGCTTCCTGCCAGTGTTTTTGTAGCAGGCATCTTCTGAAGTGGCAAGAAAATGAGGCCCAGAGCACTAGTGCTGAGAGGATCCAGCCCTGGACCATGATGATCAGCTGATGGGCTAAGATGACAAAAGTTGTCCTCCATGTTCTTTATGGAGCCTGGCTTTGCTTAACAGCTGCCTCCAAGTGTTGGTGGGGCCTGGGAGAGCAGCTCCCTTGGTGATGGGGCCTCATGACTGCCTTGGGGTGGGGGCCCCATGGGGTAGAACACTGAGCACTTACAGCACTCTGCAGACATCTGTTTCACCTCTCAGCCCCCCCACAAGTGGGGGGAGGGTCAGTGTCATTGCCACCATTTTACAGGTGGGGAAACTGAGGCACAGAGTGACCTTGCCCCAGGTCACTCAAGGAGTCAGTCCCAGTGCTCCTTTCTCTTACTGCCTCCCTTTTGCCCTCTGTGTATGTGTCTTGGGCTCCATTATTTCCTATCAGAGGGGTAGCCGTGTTAGTCTGAATCTGTAAAAAGCAACAGAGGGTCCTGTGGCACCTTTAAGACTAACAGAAGTATTGGGAGCACCACCCTATACTGAAAACCCACCGACCGCTACGCCTACCTTCATGCCTCCAGCTTCCACCCTGGTCACACCACACGACTGTGAATGGCTTTCCAACTACAGAAGCAGTTTCTCCTCTCTTGGTGTTCACACCTCAACTGCTAGCAGAGCACCTCACCCTCCCTGATTGAACTAACCTCGTTATCTCCATACTGATTTATACCTGCCTCTGGAGATTTCCATTACTTGCATCTGAAGAAGTGAGGTTCTTACCCACGAAAGCTTATGCTCCCAATACTTCTGTTAGTCTTAAAGGTGCCACAGGACCCTCTGTTGATTATTTCCTATGTGGGTTCCCTGGCTTCCTGGGGGCTTTTGTGCTGTCCTGTGACCCATAGCTCACAGGCAATCCTCTACATGAGAGGCAGGCTAGGGGATATTCCTGGGGCACCTAAGCTGCAGCCTGGGTGGTAGGATGAGGTGGGCTGGGATCCCCCACCCACAGAACGTTGAGCTCTCCTCGTCCATGCCCCTTTGGGCTGCATGACTGAGGCGCCTGTGCCCAGGGAACCTGTGGGATTAACGCTGTTTTCAACTTTTGCTAACAGGGGGCTGCGGGTGACGGCCAAGATCACGTACCAAGCGATGCTGCTGGAGAACCTGGTACATAGTCTCAGCAGGAAGGGGATGGCGTGCGTACATGCATGCTCAGGGCTGGGTGCTCAGACTGGGGAATGTGTGTGTGAGATCATAGCATCCTGGCCTCATGCTTTCTCCAACCCAGTGTGAAATGGCCCAGCCCTGCTGGGCTTCTACCACTTCCCTTGCGAGCTGATTCCACAGCCAGACACACCTCACTGCCAAGGAGCAACTATCTACCTCGATACGCAATTTATCTGGGCACACGTTACTGAATGTATTTATCCTCAGCCTCCTGAGAGATGGGGAAACACTATCTCCATTTTACAGATGGAGGAAACTGAGGCACAGAGTCGCTTGAATGACTTACCCCAGGTCACAGAGCCTGGGGCTGAACCAGAAATTGAACCTATGTCTCCTGAATCCTTGGTTACTGCCTTACCCACTAGGCCATCCTTCCTTCCATCTCAGCCCCAACTTTCCCTTAACTTCACCCCATTACCCGGCTTTCTGTTCCCTAGGGGGCCCCAACTAACTGCAGACTCAGGTCCTGTTGTCACTTAGCCACATTATAGACAGACATAGGCTCCCTCCTAACTTGGCCGCTTTCACTGCTCTACTCCAGGCTCCCTTCGCTTTGTCAGGATCTGTCTGGTAAAGCAGTGCCTGTTGAGGTGACCAGATGCCAGGCAAGCCACTTAGAGCAGGATCCTGCCCTCCTTGCTCTGTGACATGATGCTGTGTATGGCCTGTACCCAGTGCCATCTCGTGCTGCTATCTCCTGTTGCCCCTGCGTGGTCTCACTGTTGCCTCCATGTGTTGGTGTTGCCCTGCCCTGTCGCTGGCTGATGCATGCTGCTGTATTTTCTCTGCAGGGAGTGACTCTCACGCTGTGGTCGACCTGTGGCTTGTCCCGGGGTGGGCTGTATGGAGAGTGGCAAGGAGTTATCTGCACAGGCGAGAACAGCTCGCGGGTCCAGGTTTGTGTTGCTGCTGCTGAAGGGTGTCCCTGGGGTTCCAGGCACACAGTGCCTGCAAGTGGTTACATGTATGACCCCGGGCTCCCTGAGCTCCAGCAAGATAAAGAGCTCCATTCTATCTGGTGTCTGGAGCAGCCCATTGGTTAGTGTGGTGCTCTGTCAACCAGGGGATCAGCTCTGACTCCCGTCACGGGGCAGAGTCCCAGCCTCAGGTAGTGAAGGGAGGGAGAGATGTTCCTCAATAGCACCCCTAGGGGTGAATGAAAGAGCAGTAGAGCCAAGTACCAAAGGGGATCCCATCCTAAGGGGGGTGCTGCAGCTGAGCTAGGGGAGAATGGAGTCCCCAGTGTGTCCTAATGGCTCCTGTGTGCTGGCCCTGCAGAAGTACCTTCAGCAGCTGTGGAACACCATCCTGTTCATCGCCCTGATCCTGTGCACGGGTGTGATTGTGCAGGCCCAGCGGCAGTCCCGGCAGGGCCAGCAAGACCAGGACACCGAGGTGGGCTCACTCCTCTGCTCCTCTCCTCTTCGCTCCCATTGGGGACGTGCAGCTGGGAACTGACTCTGTGCTCTGCCTTCCCAGCTGGACCTCAAGCAGCACATCCTGCGGAGGCTGTCGGCACTGAAGACCCGGCGCTACCACCCTGGCAAACACCCCTGGAGCCAGGCCCGTGACATTGATAGCTGTGCTGTCTGCTTGGACCAGTTCCACAAGAACCAGGTAGAGCCTGGCTGGGGTGAGACGTGCTGGGGTCTTGGGACCAGTGACTTGTGCACCAGCCTTGCCAGACTGCTGCTAGGGACAGACACAGGAGGTCTGCGAGAAGCCTGCTAGCCAGTGGCAGAAGCTGGGCTGAAAAGTCATAGGCGAGTTAAAGCTATCACCCCTAACCCATGGCAGAACCTGGGTATGGATTCTCCTCTGGGCACAAGAGTTCCTGCCTATGTTCAGCTCCATCCCAGTGCTCCCTGCCTAGAGCAATCCCCACCCTCTGCCCTCAGCTAGCAGGCTGCCAGCAGCTCCGCTGTGCCTGCCCCTTTCAAATACTTGCATGGTGGTTAGATGTCTCCCCAGCTGGCCTATCAGTGCATTCCACTGCAGCAGGGAGGCAGATACTGGTCTATCTGGCTCGCTGCTCTGGCCTGACACATCTCCAAGGCAGGGTGCTAAGATGGCTGTTGTGATGCATGTATTTGTCCCGGACATTCATTGCTTCGCCTCCTGCCCACAGTGTTTGCGGGTGTTGCCGTGTTCACACGAGTTTCACCGGGATTGCGTGGATCCGTGGCTGCTCCTGCAACAGACCTGCCCTTTGTGCAAGCACAACATCCTGGGTGAGAGTGGAGGGTGGCATCAGAGGGTGGCCCCCTCTACAGCTGCCTGTGCTGGCCCTGAGGCTTCAGGCCTCTCACTGTGATGTGGGCAAAGCCCTGCAAGTTCCTGGGGGCGGCTGCTGGAGGGCAGTGACTGTTGGGCTTATCCCAGCACAGCACCGTCAGACTGGGGCTGACCTGGCTGTGGATTCCTTTGACACCCCGCCCCCCCCAGTGACATGCAGAAACGGGACAGACCCAGTAAATGAGCCTCATAGCTGGGATAACAGGCTGTCCACACATTGTGGCATAAATATGAGGCCAGGTCTCCCAGCCACTGCCTCCCCAGGCCCCACCTTGGTGATCTCAGCAGACTTGCAGTAGGGGGTCTGGGAGGTTTGGGGGCTATGGGCTCTGGGAGAGGGGTGCGGTGTTGGGGGGGCAGAGGGACTCTGGGGAGGTGTGTTAAGTACACAATAACTGTGTGCTTGGGTTTAGGATCCCGTGGCAGCTTCTTGCCCTGTTTTCCCTAGAGAGAGCTCACTGGCAGTGAAGGGGTTACTGACCCTCTTGATCTCCCTTCCAGGTAACTGCTGCGGTGAGAGCTAGCTGGCCTATGGACATACTGCGGGGATAGAGCCACCTGCACTCCAGGGGATGGGGGCACCAGGGAAGTGGCTCCATCAGCACAGCAGGTGGCTGAGCAGGGGGAAGCAGCAGCACTGTGCATGTGTCCCCAGGGCTGGGCAGACCCACAGCGCTGTATGCTCAGCTCAGCAGTTATCCCCAGGCAGCAGAGAGTGAGAACCTGAGCATTGTGGTGGAGAAAAGGTTCTACTCCCTTTAGAGTGCACTCAGACGGCCCTGTTTGGCAGGGGTAGAAGGCAGGGATGGATGTGGCCAAATTCTGACCTGTCTTAAATCCATGCAAACCCCCCGAGATCAGGGAGGGCAGAACTTGGCCTCTGAGTATGTGTGTAGGGGGAGGGGGTGCATCTGGGCAGCTGATCTGTATTAGTGTAGCGTCTTTGGAGGGGTGGGGGTTGAGGGGGGCAGAAGCTAAGGAGGCATCTGAGACCCCCTCAGGGGAATAAGGAGGGGATGCCAGACTTCTTAGGCAAAGTCTTAAAGGGTTAGTGGGGAAGCTCCAGCGACGATGGGAGAGGCTGGTCCATGTGGCTGGTGCGAGCACTTTGCTGTAAGTTGATTTCCCTGTGCTCCCTGGGGCAGGCTAGTTTTTCCCCCGCCCAGTGCTCCTAAGGGACAATTACTCTCTCCTTTTATAAATCTCTATTTTCTATACTCCCATGACTGCTGCTAGGAGCCCCTGGGCTGGCTCAGCTCTCGGTTACTCCTTGGCTATCTCAGCAGGGTGGCTTGGGTGTAACCGAAGGCAGCGCTGAGCCCCTCTCATCCCTCACAGAGTGGTGGCCCACACCTGGAGCAGGGGAGGGGGCCTGGAAGCTGCGTTGATCTACCATCTTTCAACGTACTTCCCTTCTCACTGGCCCTTGGCAGATCACCTTGCTGAAGGGCAGGGGCAGGGGCAGGAAGTGGGGAGGGTTTGAATGCTTGCTTTATTTATACTAACTTATTAGAGAGAATGGCATGAGGTAGCTGCGGGGTGGAACAATATCCGTGGCTGTGTTGCAGTGCCCAGGTCTTTGCTGGGAGCCCTGGCTGGGTCCCAGCCCCACTCAGCAGCCAGAGATTGCTGGATTTGATGCACTGTACATGTCTGTAAAGCCGCCTGCGCTATTAAAGCTAGAGCAAGGAGAAACCTGCACTACTCTTGTTGCTGTTTCTTTTACAGAACAATCCAGCACTGATTTCCTCCCGCTACTCCCTGCATGGGTTCAGTTTCCCTCCGCCTGGCTAGCAAGCCCCTTTCTCTCCTAGTCTCCAGCTGCCACTTAGAAAGGGTCCCTCCCAAAAGAACAGAAAAGTTGAAAGGGGTGTTTGCCATGGAAAAGAGCCTGGCTTGATTCTTGCTGTGAGTTCAAGGTGGTGACCTGGTTACTGCCTTAGCTGCAGGTTCAGGGTCCATAAAAATATCAGGCCATGATACATGCTAGACAGTACTTTGCTCACAGTCAGGGATAGTGTGATCTCCAGGTTGGACACAGCAGTCCAGTAACTTGCCAGAGGGTGGATGTGGCCAAGCTGGTATCAGAGCTCAAGAGGCCCTGACTCCCAGTCCTATGCTTAGGCTGCTAGCCCATGCCTCTCTCCTAGAGCAAACCTTTTGGCATGTAGCCAGCTCCCTTTGCCTTCCCCGGCTTCATCTGGATGTGCAAATATACCTACCCAAGGGCCACACTGGTGAGGATTACAGGAACCTGCATGCAATGCAGCCTGGCTAGTCCGATGAAGGATCATGGATTTCAAGGCCAGAAGGACCATTACGATCATCTAGCCTGCCTTCTGCCTAGTATAATACAGAGAATTCCACCAGAAGCCCACTGCATGCTGGACACTGTAGTTTCCACAGGCTGCAATGCCATGACTCAAGCCTGGGAGTGTGGAATGTAGCATAGAATGCAGTGGCATGGGCTTAGTCCTCTAGACTAGGCTAATGAACATCTGCTGAGCCTCACTTTGGTTCAGTTTTTAGGCATCTCTGCTGATGATGAATCTTATTGTGGGTTCCAATGACACTTAATCTCCCTCAGTCCAGTAAACTGGTGCTATGGCATGAGATATGAAATGGGCACATGCCCCCTGCAGATGCACAGAGCTCTCCCTGCTGCTAATCTGTGCTGTTACCCAGATCGAGGAGGCATGTTGGTTGTGCTTTATTAAAAGCCCTCAGACAAATGGTATTGCCTAATGCGGGATAAAGGAGGGAGGAGAAATTGCACATGCAATTTCTTAAGAGGGTGTTGACCAACATAAAATAGGTGGTGGGAAGCCTCACGAATTGTAATAAAGTAATTGTCAGAGGCTCTTTAAGGAGTGTCTAAGCTTAAATGTAAAATACTAGTTTACTAACAGCTCTGTCCTCCCTCTGGAAACCAAGCCCTTTCCCTGTAGGGGCAAGGATGGTCTGATCTAAGCTAGTCTTTCATCTCTAACTTCTCAGAGCCTAACTTGGTAACAGACCCATTGAAAATGAATAGAACAGTGGATGCTTTTATATAGCAGTCACTCAATAGAGTCCTTCCTGTTCTCCCCACCCCTTTTCTCGCAGTCATTTGCCAACTGCAATCTTACTGGTTAAAAGTCTTAACTCTTGAATCTTTTATTGCAACTCAACTCTCTGCCCTGTTTCCTCCTGCCCTTGCAGCACAATGTGCTGTCAAAACCCAACCAGGATGGGGCAGGGGTGTGCAGCAAGCACTGGATGTTAAACCACAGGAGGGGGTATGATCCAGGCTGTGATGGAGCTCTTGATTCCTAGCCCCCCCCCCCCAGGGGCTCCTATGTGGGAACAGAGTGATCTCTCCTGCTGGAAGGTGGGAAAGCACACAGCCTTTCACATGGGTTCTGTTTTCATGAGATCCTCTGGATCCCTGAGAAGATCCCTCAGTCCTTTCGTCCTTCCCACCTCCTCCTGGGCAGCCTCCCTCACAGCAGCCATCCTGCTGCTCCGGGAGGTCCGGCTGGTTCTCCTTGTGGAGCTGCCAATGATTCTTCCTCCACCAGAGGAGATGCTGTTTGCAAGGCATGACGTCATAGAATATCAGGGTTGGAAGGGACCTCAGGAGGTCATCTAGTCCAACCTCCTGCTCAAAGCAGGACCAATCCCCAACTAAATCATCCCTGCCGGGCTTTGTCAAGCCGGGCCTTAAAAGCCTGTAAGGAAGGAGATTCCACCACCTCCCTACGTAACCCATTCCAGTGCTTCACCACCCTCCTAGTGAAATAGTGTTTCCTAATATCCAACCTAAACCTCCCCCACTGCAACTTGAGACCATTGTTCCTTGTTCTGTCTTCTGGTACCACTGAGAACAGTCTAGGTCCATCCTCTTTGGAACTCCCTTTCAGGCAGTTGAAAGCAGCTATCAACTCCCCCCTCATTCTTCTCTTCTGCAGGCTAAACAATCCCAGTTCCCTCAGCCTCTCCTCATAAGTCATGTGTTCCAGACCCCTAATCATTTTTGTTGCCCTCTGCTGGACTCTTTCCAATTTTTCCACATCCTTCTTGTAGCGTGGGGCCCAAAACTGGACACAGTACTCCAGATAAGGCCTCACCAATGTCGAATAGAGGGGAATGATCACATCCCTTGATCTGCTGGCAATGCCCCTACTTATACAGCCCAAAATGCTGTTAGCCTTCTTGGCAACAAGGGCATGCTGGTCAACTCATATCCAGCTTCTCGTCCACTGTAACCCCTAGGTCCTTTTCTGCAGAACTGCTGCCTAGCCATTAGGTCCCTAGTCTGTATCAGTGCATGGGATTCTTCTATCCTAAGTGCAGGACTCTGCACTTGTCCTTGTTGAACCTCATCAGATTTCTTTTGGCCCATTCCTCTAATTTGTCTAGGTCCCTCTGTATCCTATCCCTACCCTCCAGTGTATCTACAACTCCTCCCAGTTTAGTGTCATCTGCAAACTTGTGTCCCCCACAAGCTGACCTACCTGACTCCAGCAAGTGGCCCATCTCAGTTAGGAAGCAGTGAGTGGCAGAGAAGCCCTGGGCTCCCACGTGGCACAGCCCTTTTGCGGCTCTTTCACTGTCACAGACAGCAGCCCTGCACTCGGAGGGAGCCTTGGGGATGAACAGTAAACAGCTTTATTTGTGTCCCTAGCTGAACACCTCCAGCAGGGGTTGCTCTCCTGGGGTTCTATTTCTGGTGGTTCCTGGGGCTGTGAGCTGAGCGGGCCTGGACTCTGGCTGCGCTGCCTTTCCCTTTCAGTCTGGCGTAAGTGTTGATGGCCGAGTTCTCGACTGGAAGGGAGACGCAGGACATTGCCTTCCACGTGGCCTCTGCGGAGGATGGCTTTAGATGGCTGCTTGGCGGTCTCTGGAGTGCTGTGCTCTGGCTGCTGGCTTGGCCACTCGCAAGCCGATGGGGCACTGTGCTGCTTGGAGGTCTGTGTGCGAGGGAAGGGTTGCTGTAGGAGAAGCAGGACAAGGCATTAGAGATGCAGCCCCTGAGGCAGAGAAAGTCACATAAGAATGGCCCTACTGGGTCAGACCAAAGGTCCATCTAGCCCAGGATCCTGTCTTCCGACAGTGGCCAGTGCCAGATGCCCCAGAGGGAATGAACAGAACAGGTAATCATCAAGTGATCCATCCCCTGTCACCCATTCCCAGCTTCTGGCAAACAGAGGCTAGGGACACCATTCCTGCCATACAAAGTCTCCATGCAAACCAAGCCCTACAGCTCCTCGCTGGGGAGGGACGGGGGGTGTTTAGAGCAGGCCTCCTCACCCTGTGGAAGCCTTTTGGGGGTCCATCATGCCGTCCTTGGAGCCAGTCCTGGAGGAGGAGCGAGCCCAGAGCTGGGTCTGTGGGATGAGCTGGGGAGAGGAGAATTCAGGGTTAGAACCTCTCTGGTCACTGCTTGATGCTGGGAGATACCTCTGCATCTGCAGGAAGCCATGGTTGGGATGCATCAGAAAGAACATTCCTCCCCATCGTGCACCTCATTCACGGCGCTATCATGGCTGGTGTCTGTCAGGGACTGACTGAGAACTGGATGGGTGACATCTAGGCCCCAAAGGCCTCCAGTGCTTGTGGGTGTCTGCGTTATCTAGTGTCAAGTGCTTTCCTTGCACTGGGCCCAAGGAGCTCCAGGGTGTGAGGAAAGTCTCTCCTACCATCTGTCTGGTGAGAAACCACTCCATTCTGGGCTTAGTCTTCTCCCAGCTGGAGGCCATGGCTTTGGATGCTCCTGTTTGATGACCGGAATGGGCTGGGCCATTGTGGAAAGGGCCTTGCACTGACAAGATGACTGAAACTTGGCCTTGTGTAGAGGGCCAGCCCAAGGCCTGTGCTCCACTGGTCCAGAGATGTAGGGCTATTTCTGCTGGATCACCCCAGCAGGCTGGGACCAGTGCATGAGACGCTGTCTGGACACAAGATGGAAACTGGTCTCAAGAACAGACCTTTACTGTTGTTTTTGTCTACAAAAACCAAGTTCGCAACAAACCTGGTGTCAATCTCCCTTGCAATAGTCCACCATGCACTGAGCACCCCTGTGGACCAACTGTTCCACAGAGAGCTCGGATTCATCCTGTTTCCATGCAAGGGAGATCAAAATGGGCTATGGAGTTTGTGCGCAGCAGACTAGGGCGAGGTAGATTCACACCCTGACTTGCTGCGAACTTGGGCCTGGTCTAAACCTAAAAATTAGATAGACCTGACTAAAGCACTCAGGGCTGTGAAAAATTTTGCACTCCGCAAATCCTTCCGTTGACCTAGCTACGGCCTCTCGGAAAGGTGGCTTAACTACATTGACGTAAAAGCTTCTGTTGACATAGGAAGCTTCTACGCTACAGTGGCACAGCTGCCATGCTGTAGCTGTAGCTGCTGAAGTGTAGGCATGACCTTCATGTTCCTTTCAACAAGCCCTGAGCCTGATTGCTGTGGCCCATGACCGGACCACACAGCCTCCCCACTGCTGTAATGCTGGGCTCATCTCCAGGAAGAGGCTCCAAAAGGCCCAAGCTTTTCTTTCAGCTAGGACTTAATTCTTAGTAGCTGTGGGCATCTCCCAGCAGCAGTGCGCTAGAAGCAGCGTGCTGACATGGAGGCTACCATTGCAGAGCTTGTCACCTCTTCAAACATGCTGCGCCTACCTCCCCATTGCCTTGCTCCTTATCCAGTGCAAATGGGTGTGAAATGCTCCCCGTCTGGTAGCGTTTGGCACTGGTGAAAGTGACAGCATAAGGTGCAAGCCAATGGTGAGTCAGGCCCGCCGAGTCTCATGCCTTCAGCCTAGTGCTTGTCTTTTAACAAGGAGAATGTTAAACCAACCCTTCCTCAAGGAGGCAGTCTACAGAACACATGATGCAACTGTGGCCCGAGGGATGGCACAGGCTTGAAGAGCAGCAAAGAAGCAGAAAAACTTGCTAGAAAATAACTTACATTAATATCACTGCACTACAGCCAAAATGCTTCTGAAATAAATGTAGTCAAACTTTACTAATTCTGGGTCACTGAGAATGAAAATGATGCTTACAAGTGTTGATTGGCTCTAGTTTTCAAGATATGCTATTGAGTCAGTCTATACGACCCTTGACTTGGGAATGGCGGAGGATAAGTGAGTTATAAAGGGAAGGGATCTCAATTTAAACCAGAAATGACTAAAATACATTTTTGACTGGATGTATGAATAAATCTATGACTGGGTTTGGACAGTACTTGCTTTTTAGGCAAAACAATGAATGATGCAATCTGAAGCTGGTATTACGTCATACGTGATATGAATTGCATCATGTTATTCCTAGAAGTCATGGATGATGCAATCATAACGAAGCTTACATCACTCTGCTGAACAAACTGCCCTATATCAGCTCTAGAAATCATACAGTGTCGTGCTCTCTTATTTGTCAGTGTTTGATTTTGCAAAGGGACACATTTCTGTTTAGCCAAAGTGAGCAGAGATGCCTCGTACTTGTGTGAACAGTGCAGATAACTTCTGCTACGTTTGTGGTGAAGTGACTTTTGCATCACAAAAGCGCAGTATAACCACTATGGTTAAGAAAGCCTATCACCTTTATTTTGGCTGCAAAACTGGAGATCAGGACAGGAGGTGGGCCTCACACATATGCTGCAACACTTGTGCAACGAATCTTCGCCAGTGGTTGAACAGGAAAAGGAAATCTATGCCTTTTGCAGTGCCAATGATTTGGAGAGAGCCAACAGATCATACCAGCAATTGTTACTTCTGCATGGTGCCTCCAGTTGGGAAAGGGTGTCAAAGAAGAAAAAGTGGACTGTGCATTATCCAAACATTCCATCAGCCATAGTACCCCATGGAGAAGGACTGCCGGTTCCTGATGCACCAGAATCATTCTCACTTGAGTCAGACGAGGAAGAGGATGAAACTTCTGGTCCTGAACCATCAATGTCACAGGACCCACATTTTCTCCCATTCTCCTCCTCTGAACCACACCTCATAACACAAGGTGAACTGAATGACCTTGTCAGGGATTTGGAACTACCCAAGAGTAAGGCAGAGCTGTTGGGCTCCAGACTACAGCAATGGAATCTCCTGGCAGGTGATGTTAGGGTTTCCATGTTCCGTGACCGTCAAAAGGATCTTGTCCCATTCTTCTTCATGGAAGGTGATCTTGTAGCCTGCAACAACATCGATGGTGTGATGGCAGCCCTCAACATCGTTCACGATCCAGATGAGTGGAGACTGTTCATTGATTCATCGAAGACGAGTCTTAAAGCTGTTTTACTGCATAATGGCAATGTTTTGCCATCCATTCCAGTTGGTCATGCAGTCCATATGAAGGAAACCTAGGACAACATGAAACATTTTTTGAGGTGCATAAACTATGACCAACATCAGTGGCAGCTTTGTGGCGATTTGAAGGTTGTTGCTCTCTTGCTTGGTCTGCAGACTGGACACACAAAGTACTGCTGTTTTCTCTGCGAATGGGATAGTCGTGCAAGAGATTCCCACTACATCAAGAAAGATTGGCCACTCCGACTGTCATTGGAGCCTGTGAGGAAAAGTGTTCAGCATCCACCACTTGTTGAATCAAGGAAGATTTTGTTACCACCCTTACATATCAAGCTGGGTCTGATGAAGAACTTTGTGAAGGCCATTGACAAAACACAAGCAGCTTTCATGTACCTCCGTGGAAAATTTCCAAGGTTAAGTGAAGCTAAGATAAAGGAAGGTGTCTTCGTTGGTCCTCAGCTTCGTGGACTTCTTCGAGATGATGCATTTGACCATGCACTGCGTGGCAAGGAAAAGACGGCATGGAAAGCCTTCCAGTTAGTGGCAATAAATTTTCTCGGAAACAACAAGGCAGACAACTACAGGTTGTTGGTGGAAAACCTCCTCAAGGCATACAAAAGCCTTGGTTGCAACACGTCACTAAAGATACATTTTTTGCACACTCATCTAGATTTTTTTCCACCGAACTGTGGAGCAGTGAGCGACGAGCACGGCGAGCGATTTCACCAGGACATTGCAACAATGGAGAAACACTATCAGGGCAAATGGAGCCCATCAATGCTTGCAGACTATTGCTGGACAGTGACAAGAGATGCTCCATTTAATGAATACAAGAGACAAGCCAAGAAGTGCCGAGTAGACACTGAATAGGACTAAACTATGTACAGAATAGTTTTTTGCCTTTTGTTTCATAATAAATTTGATTTATATAACCCTTTTGCTGATTTTTAAAGTGTTACATAAACAGGACAGGTGAAATATTATCATGGAAAGCAACCATAAACACATGAAAAGACCTAGGTTTACAATTTATGATTAAAACTCTACTATCTACACAATATACATAGACATAAAATGTAAAAACTTAAATATCTTAGAAACAGTAGCCGATCAGTTGTTTTAATTGTCATATTTGAATTCAGCACATCAAAATACATAATAAATAGCACATTTTATCTCTGAAGCAGACGACTTCTCAAAAATTGTAGACCAGTGTATTCTTCTGCCTTGGTAATACAGCTAAGGAACCCTTAATCGCTAGGCTTGACTAACATGCAACTCCATCATCTGGTTGCAGCAGCCTTTTCCAAGAGTAGGGCTCAGGTTTGAGTTGAAAAGTGGGAGGGCTTAAATGAGAGGCGTGACTGTCCTATGTGCAATTACTGGGGGGCCTCAGTCTGGCCAAACCTGGCATTCTTATTTATTTGTATTGGTATAGTACTGTCCTGGTCTGCGCCGCCCCAACAAAGGGATCTCTGCCCCAAGATTTACAAGCTAAGTAACGATGAGTGGAGAGGGACAAGTGTACAGCAAGAAGGGCTGCTGTAGGGTATGCCTGGGGGGCACTAGTAAAGCTGGGCGGAGAGGCCAGGATGGGAAGAGCATTAGCTTTCTCTACAGCCCCTGTCTTACTGCTCCCTGTCCCGAGGGGTGAGATTAATTCCTTACTGTTGTGAGTTCCAAATGAGCTCAAAATTAAAGCTCAGACAGATAGACGAGCCCCCTAGCAGTGCTTCTCTAAAGGCCTGGACAGATCCAGTAGCATAACTATGGGGGAGCAGGGGGAGCGGCCGCTCCCACTGAGCACATTCCCCAAAAGTGGCGCTTTTCTAATTTTTACACTCACTCAGGGGTGCTTCCCAGCAGGGGCGGCACATCCGGGTCTTTGGGGCAATTTGGCAGCGGGTTCTTCAGTTGCTCCGGGTCTTCAGCAGCACTTAGGCAGCGGGGTCTTCAGTCTTTGGCAGCAAGACTTGGGTTTTTCTTTTTTTTTTTCTTTTCTTCGCTGCTTCGCAGCGGGTGGCACCTTTTTTTGTGTTCGCTCCCCCTGCTGTTAGAACCTGGCTACACCACTGGACAGATCCCCCTCCTACCCCTATGGGTTTTGGGTCAGGCGCTGTATGTGTCTTCGCTGCACTCCAGACGGGGGATTTCTTTGCTGTTTGTCACTGAAAATAGCCATAGTGTCCACGGCTACCAGAGAACCACTGCCCTGTGCATCTGGCCAGACATTTAGCTGGAAGGGTCTTCCCTTTCCAAAATCAGAGGGAAAAATGAGGAACTGGACTAAGCCTAGCAAAGAACAGACTGTACTGACAGTCAGACATGGCCTGAGCTATTGCAGTGTATTGCAGCCCATTTCCCATTCCCAGGCAGAGCAAGGCATGGGTTCAGCAGCACTCATTGTCTGCTTTTCTATGCAGCCTCTAGGAGCCTGCTCTGGGAAGAGAAAGGCTGCTCTCACCACAGCCTACAAACAGCTCCCTGGTCATGGGAAGCCCAGGGCTGCCCTTAGGCTTTTGCTTCGATTGAGTGAATGACTATTGTAACTCCTAATTCTGCTGGCGCCCAGCCAGCGCAGTGAGCATGCCTAGAGCCTGGTTTGGCAGCATGTGCTGAGCAGAGCACAAGGGCTTACGTGTCACATGCTGATGTGGTGCTGACCCACTTCAGCTCAGCTGCTCGCTCTTTAACGTGCTCTGCCAGGGCCTGGGAAGAGGGGTCAGTCCTAGCACCCACTGCTCGTTTGCCAGCACAGGGTTTTGTTTGTGAAATATAAAACTGATGCTAAACTGACTCAGTCCCAGGGAAGTTTCCCAGAGTCCCCTGTGATCCCAGAACCCAGAATCGGCCCCAGGAAGGACCCCAACCCCCCCCTGTGATCCCAGAGCCCAGGATCGGCTCCAGGAAGGACCCCAGAGCCCCCTGTGATCCCAGAGCCCAGGATTGGCCCCAGGAAGGACCCCAGAGCCCCCCTGTGATCCCAGAGCCCAGGATCGGCCCCAGGAAGGACCCCAGAGCTCCCCTTTGATCACAGAGCCCAGATTAGCTGCAGGCCCACATGAAGAATGTTAATACAGTAATTGCCCTCTGGAACAGGCGCCATGCTCAGCAGAGAGCCTTGCTCACGCCCCCCACCTAGGCCCATGCTGGGGAAGTGACAACAGAGATTTCCAGACTTGGGTTATTCAGGAGACCTCAGTCCAAACGCAGTGGCTCTTTAGATCCAGTTTTCCAGCTGAGCCAGCTATAGAGCAAGGAAGTCATGTGACTTCCACCCAAGGCCTCCCAGCAGTTTTGGCACATTCCAACAGTCTGCACTCATTTCTATTTTAAATTAGAGCCCAGACTCATACTGGTTCTGACCTACAACTGTGCTCTCGTTACTAGACTGCATTGCCGCAAGGGGGAATGGAATGGGGCATATAAGCCTCACTGAGATGTACAGGGAGGCAGAATCAAACCTTCAGCAGTAGAGAACAGAGGTAGGGGGATTAGTCCTGGAGCACAGGCTGTGTGAAAATGGTCCTGTGCTTCTAGCCCCCAAGAACAGTGGGGGGGTGTCCCTCAACCCCTATAGGGATCATGGGATGGATCGCCTATTCCTCAGCTTTCAGGAGCCACAGGACACGTCTCCTATTCCCCAGCCCCAAATGGGATAGGTCAACTATTCCCCAGATCCACCACCTCCAGGAGCCACAGGACGGGTCTCCTATTCCCCAGCCCTAAAGTCTACTGAGAGTGGGATGTGTCCTAAGTCCCCCTGTTGTACAGTCTCGAGAGAGCACAGGATAAGCCTCAATCCCCCATTCCCAAAGTCTAGAGAGACCATGGGATTGGCCTCCAACCCCTCTGCTCCAGAGTCCCAGGGGCCATGGGATGGGTCACGGACCCTCCATGTCCAGTAGGGATCCCACTGTTACACTGACCCCCGATTCTGCCTGCACTGCCAACTGCCTATTGATATTCAACAGCTGCCCCCCTTGCACTGAGAGGTGCCCTCTCCACCTGTGGACAGACTCACCCTTAACACTCCTTCCTGGGCTGTTTCTTTCATTTTGGCTAGTGCGGTCCTGAGCCGCGAGTTCTCTTCCTCCAGGACGCTGATGCGGATGTTGTTCGCCTGCAGCTGCTTTTCCATGTCATCAGCGATGTCCCCAGTGCCTGCAATGAAACAGGATTCTCCTTCACAATGGGGCAAGGGGAGTGGGTGTGCACAAATCCTCTGGATACAGCAGGGCTAGCGCATGCATGCGTGCATGTCTGTCCCTAACTCCTCCTGAGAAGGACATTCCCCTTCGCCTCCTGGCACTGACAGTCCTGGAGCATGTGCAGGTAACCACTAGTAATGCTGTAAAGCAGTGGTTCTCAAACTTTTGTACTGGTGACCCCTTTCACACAGCAAGCCTCTGAGTGAGACTCCCCCCAATAAATTAAAAACACTTTTTATATATTTAACACTATTATAAATGCTGGAGGCAAAGCGGGGTTTGGGGTGGAGGCTGACAGCTCGTGACCCCCCATGTAATAACCTTGCAACCCCCTGAGGGGTCCCAACCCCCAGTTTGAGAACCCCTGCTGTAAAGCACAAGCAGACTGGCTGGTCCAGTCCTCTCATGTAGTCTAGGGACGATAATTATGCCACAGACATTGCAGGGCCAAAGCAGAAAGGATGCAGCAATGGTAGTGAGAAAGCTGTATTCTCGTTAACCAGCATGTGATTCCTCTGATAACTAAAGTGACCGCTTGCGAGTGCAGGGTCTGTGCTGTGTGTAAGGCAGTGGGGAAATAGAGGAGGAGGAGGAGGAGTGGGAGACCAGCCTCCAACCAGTGACTTTCCCATGGGTACAAAGCTAGGAAGAGAAATCGTACCCCAGGGGCAGCTAGTCGCAAGCCACATGTGACACAACCCTCCTGTGATGGGCAACAGAGGGTCAAGATGCAAGAAGTGAGGTTCTTACCCACGAAAGCTTATGCTCCCAATACTTCTGTTAGTCTTAAAGGTGCCACAGGACCCTCTGTTGCTTTTTACAGATTCAGACTAACACGGCTACTCCTCTGATACTTGACCTCCTGCGATGGTGTGTTCACCCCACACTGGCATTGAAGGGGTTAAGGTGGCAAGGGAGACCAATTAGCCATAGGCTGCACCTGTGAGGGAGCTAACTGACAATGATTCTAATTGAGAATGAAGTTCATCTGGGCAGGAACAAGTGGGAGTATCTACAAAACTGAGGAGCTGAGGCTAGCAGAGGTCCTATTGGGATCCAGGAAGTCGATGGGCGAAGCCCGCCCACTACTAAAGGATCTCTCTCCCCCCCCCCCCCCCCGCCTAAGTGGGGTCCACAGGACCTGGAGACCAAAAAATTACAGGGGACAACTAATAAAAGAACAGGGACAGGAGTGAGGTCAAAGGGTCAAATGAAGTGAACCAGATGGGGACACTGAGCAGAGAACCTTGGACAGCAGGCTAGCAGAGGTGGCAGAGAGATAAGCCTGCAGATGCACCCCTGATACAAGGGGGAGAGCAGGAGCCTGAAAAGGCAGCACAGGAAGCTGTCCAGGGAAGGAGCAGTAAAGTCCAAGAGAGCACAGACCTGGACTGTGGGTTTGAGGGTCCCCGGATTGGAACCTGGTGCAGAGAGTGGGCCTGGTTCCCCTACCAGCTGCTGTGGGAGTGGTGCAGTGGAGATGGAGACTGCCTGAGACTTTGTGGGAAGAGACTGATGAGACCCCAAAGGGGAGGATGATGGTGACTTGGCCGGAGAGAGGCTACAGCTCCTGATGAGTGAGAGAGGCTGTAGAGCAAGTGACTGAGGCAATGGAACAGACTATGGTGAACTAATTCCCCAGCTGAACCAGGAGGAGGCACTGCTGAGCGGTGAGTAGCACATCCCATTACACCTCTGACCCTGCCATGCTACTCTGAAGGACAGCAAGAATTGCAAGAGTACTCATTCTTAGCTGAAGTTTGTCTCTGCCACTTTGCCAGGATTGTGTTGTCCTCATTAATCTCCCATTGTGCCCATCAGCCACCCTCTAACCCAGGGGTTCTCAACTTTTTTCTTTCTGAGCCCCCTCCCCCTCCAAACATGCTATAAAAACTCCATGGCCCACCTGTGCCACAACAATGGCTTTTCTGCTTATAAAAGCCAGGACCAGTTAGGAGGTAGCAAGCAGGGCAATTGCCTGGGGTCCCCGTGAAGCTAAGTTGCTCAGGCTTTGGCTTCAGCTCCCAGTGGTGAAGCTCAGGACCCTGGGCTTCAACCCCATGCAGTGGGGCTTCAGCTTTCTGTCCTGGGCCCCAGTGAATCTAACATTGGCCCTGCTTGGCAGACTCCCTAAAACCTATTTGAGGCCCCCCAGGGGACCCTGGACCCCTGGTTGAGAACCACTGCTCTAACCCACAGCCCTCACCCATGCCCAACACTCATTCAACTGTCTGTCAGAGGCTTCTGCGCTTCATCTCACCTTCTGGGCATTAGTGTCAGCACTGGAGACCAGGCTGTGTTCTTGAACCATAGACCAGTCTCAGCTCCAAAGGGCCAGCCATCTTACCTGGGTGCCCAGCAAAAGTCTCCCTTGGAAGCATGCTGCTGAATTCCCCTTTTAGTGATGTGACATCCCACCACAAAGTGGAACATGCTGAACAAGTGAACCGAAATGCATCCTCCCCCACCCCATTACATTCAAGCAGCTTCCACATGTCCACAGACCAATCTCTTCCCTTAGCTGGAGGCTTTAGGACAGACTCTTTGGCGGATATGGCCACTGCACCAGCTGCATTCCCCGCCCACCCTCCAGCACTAGGGCATGTGAGACCAATGGGTCCTATTGGGTGATGGAGGTGGGCTGGGAGGAAGAAGAGGGCATGGTAGAGTGGCGCTCCACTGGCATAAAGTCATGGACTACCTTACTCCACAGCAACTCTACCTTACACTGGGACTAGGCCTGCAGGATGGTGGAGCTGATGCTCACTTCCTGAGGATGCTCCCTCCTTCTTCCCTGCACCAGACCAAGCTTGGATACAGTGGAGAACTGAGCTCTTTGTTATAAAAGGACATGGGGTAGCAAGAGGAACTATGGAGGGCTGTGCCCAGTTACACTTCACTAAGCACCATGCAACCCATCAACTGCAGAACACTGGGGCAGATAGGCTGCTAGCGGAACCTTTCCAGGTGGAATTTTCTTGTCCCACTGTACTAAAAACATGCCATCCTGATCTGCAGGGATGTTGTGTGACCAGAGGAACCTCTATTCCAGATCCTACCAGACATCCCTCCTATGGACACATGGCCAAGATCAGCTGTATCTGACTGTTAGCCAAAGGTGGGTTTAGGGGGATGTAGACAGAATCCTAGAACATCAGGGTTGGAAGGGACCTCAGGAGGTCATTTAGTCCAACCCCCTGTTCAAAGCAGGACCAATCCCCAGACAGATTTTTGCCCCAATCCCTAAATGGCCCCCTCAAGGATTGAGCTCACAACCCTGGGTTTAGCAGGCGAATACTCAAACCACTGAGCTATCCCTCCCCCCCAAATACACAGCTGCAGTCTGTAAAGGGTTAAGATGACCACATGACTCTATGCTATGTTATGGGTCACATCTCATAGTCACTTGTCTTGTGGGCGATCCCTCTGGACTGCAACTCTGATTTTTTTTCAGTGGGATAGTTTGTTTAATTGAAAGTCTGATTTTTATATTTGTGTAATTCTAAAACAGCTGCTGGAATCGCACACTCCCATGTATATGAGCTGGGGGATACGTGCCCTCTAGGGCACTCAGTGCATGAGCACTATTGAGGTGGGGGTGGGAGGTAGAAGTCTGTTGCTGTCCATTCTGGTGTGTGCTACCCCCTGCACAGGCTCTTACTGTCTGCTGCCCCACCCCATGCCCTCTCTTACACTCAAACTGCGCCTCAGCAGGGATGTGGAGGTCTGGAAAGGACACCAGCAGCCTCTCCCTCTCCTTCAGCTCCTGGAGCAGCTCATCCAGCTCAGAGATGTTCCTGAGTAGTTCAGATGTAGACTGCTCGAAGCTCAGCTTCTCCTGCTGCAGGTTCTCCATTAGCTGCTGCACTGGACAGGAAGAGTATGGCTAGGTTTCATCAAGCTCCTTCCCTGCTGTGGTTCCAGCTCAGAGTGATTCTGCCCAGGGGAGAGGGTGAGGGAGGGGGGTGCTGCAAAGTGGCTAGGAGAGGAGAAGAGTTCATCATGCAGCTGTAACATTGCCTTCAGGGCTGAATCTGATCTCCTTGTCCAGTGAGGGGCACACCAATGTGATGAACCATTGGGTCTCCGTGTGATGTGGAAGCACCAGCACCAGACAGATGTGGCACTTGTCCCGGAATGCCCACAACCTTCAGTGCCTAACAGGGCTCTGCTGAGAGGGCCAGTCCCTGAGGCCCCTGCTCCTTGCTTGGAACACATTCCCATCAGTCAGAGGGAGAAGGACTGAGTAAAATGGAGTAGCGTTCTCAAGAGTGGCCCAGCGATGCTAACCATGGACAGATGGCCTGGCTGGAGCCAGTGCAAGAGGAAGCCATCTCAATGCTCTTCACTGTTCTCTCAACCCTCCATCATTGTGCAGTGTAGCCTGTTCACCCTCACCCCACCCCCAAGCACACTGGCACTTCATGGTGTACCCAAGTGGGGGGCATTCATTCTGAGCCCCTTAATGGCCCTGAGCCCCTTAATGGCCCCCTCCCCCACTGGACCTCAGCAGTTCAGCTCTAACTCCCCTTTCACTGCCTCTCAGGGGAGCCCCTACTGCTGAAGGAACTCCTTGCTGCTCTGGGGACATTAACGCTGACCTGCTGGGCTTCGAGCTGGCCCTGAACCTGCCGCTTCTCAGCCTGTGTCTCCTTCAGCTGTTGCTCCAGCTTAGCCTTGTCGTCCTCCGCTTCGCCTAGGCTGGCCCTCAGCTCCTCACACTCCTGATCCAGGCAGTCCAGCTGTTGCAACAGGGCCCTCTGCTTGGCCTGGAGCGACTTCACAGAAAGAGGAAGGCAGATAATATGTACAGATGTCACCCTCAGCGGCTCAAGTAGCTTTAAAGCAGGAAGGGTAATAAGAAGGGGGGCAAAAGTGTGTGATGGGGGGAGGCAAGAGGAGCCTACCTGGGTGTTCAGCTTGGCCCACATTACCAAGGAAGTGTGTGACCCACTAGTATGCCACAGCCTGTGACATAAGTGCCAACTCCGTGGGTGCTCCGAGGCTGGAGCACCCGTGGGGAAATATTAGCGGGTGCTCCGCACCCACCAGCGGTCAAGCTCCCCCCTCCTAGCCTCCTGCTCTCCCCGCCATGTGGCATCCCTGCTTTCCTCCTCCCCCGCCGCTTAACAGCTGTTTGGCGGTGCTTAGGACTTTCTGGGAGGGAAGGGGAGGAGCAGGGACATGGCGTGCTCAAGGGAGGAGGCAAAGAGGCAGGACAGGGACAGGGACTTGGGGGAAGGGAGTGGAATGGGGGTGGGAAGGGGGTGGGGCTGAGGTGGGGTGGGAAAAAGCGGGGTGGGTGGGGACTTTGGGGAAGGGGTGGAATCGGGTTGGGGCAAAGGTGGTGTAGGGGTAGGGGTGGGGATGGGGGGGGTGGAGCATCAACTGGGCAGAGGGGATGTCAGTGCCTATGGCCTGTGATATGTGTAGGTAGAAACAGAGGGCACGAGAGAGAGTTTCCTCTGCCTGCAGCACCAAATGGGCACCGGTGGGCACAGTTGCCAACTTTCACATAGTAAATAAGCATCCCGAATTGCACAATAAAGCCAAAAATCAAGCTAATCCCATTTCAAAACAAGGCCAAAACAAGCCAATCCCTAAGAACCACAATACTCTGTGACTAGATCCTCCCAGTGTGCAGTCTGGGACCATGGTGGGCCCGCTGTGCACCCCTGATTCTGTCCTTGGCCCTGCTTGCCGGGAGCTAATAAAAATAAAAAAAAAAAAACAAGCTACAAGCCAAAAACTAGCCAACAAGCAACTCACAAGCCAATTAAGCCAAAAACAATTTCTGCAGTTTTTTGTGGGTTTGGCATGTCTGCCAGTGGGCCTGGTTCTAGGGGAGATCAGGCTTCTCCAGCTTTCACCAAAAGCATGGGGTCCTGCCCACCTGTGCCTAGAGTGCTCCCTGGAATGCTGGAATTGATCAGTGGCCATTTTCAAAAGTGAGCTTGTTACTGACAGCAAAATGCCCCTGCGCTGAGGGTATGAAATAGGCACAGAGGGGATACTGACGAAGGTAAGTAAGTTGCAACCATCCATCGGACAGGCTGCTTTCAGAAGGCAGCTCCCCCGCAGGTAAAGGTGACAGTGCACAAGTAAGATGGCAACATTGCTCAGGTGCACAGCTCCTCTCTACCTGTCCGATACTCACCTCTTGAACAAAGGGATAGCACAAGATATTGCCAGGGAAGTACAAGCAAAGCAACGCGGGGCGGGGCGGGGAGGGGAGCAGGAACACTGAGCTGAGCCCTCAGCTTCCCATAGAGACCCTGTTTACAATCCTGGCATAAGTCTTAAATGAAAACAAGGCTGGGCAGCAGCAGAAGGAGCAGAACAGAAGAGATGGGATGACGGGAGAGGTATGGATAGAGCAGCATGGACAAGGACTAGCCAGAGAGGGCCTAGTGGAGAGTAGAAGGGAGTTAGATTTGGGTAAGGTAGGGAGCAACAGGCCCAGTTCCTCCCATGGCCACACCTCCTCATGCCTGAGCATGCTTTCCACTTTGGCCTTCTCCTTGTCCAGCTGGGTGGTGGCCCCACTGAGCGTGTGGCTTGCGTTCTCCAACTGGCTGGTTAGCAGCTGCACTTGGCCTTCCAGCTTCGTCATCTGGCTCTTGTGGGCCATCTTAGTCCTCATCTCCTCCAGCAGGGTGCTTTTGGTCAGCTCTGTGAATACACAACATCCTATAACCAATGCTGTGGATGGGAGGAGCTCATAATGGGGGAAAGGGGAAAGATGGGCTCTTCCTTCCCAGGTTCCATGATCCTGTGGGAAGTGGATGAGCTAGGGGAGAGGAAGCTTTCTGGCATGACTTAAATTCTCTAATAGATCCCCTCCCAGAAGGCTAGCCACCGTCCTCACTTGGGCCTGCAACCTTGTGAGTCCCAACACATGGTGCTAGCACCCCAGGGCAAACACATTCATGTATCAGCCTGGTAGACAGGCTTCACTGTTAGTCTTTAAGGGCCACACTGTGGCTGGCTCTGCATGGGTGCATGAGATGGGGGAAGGTGGCACATGGAGCCTTCCCCTTGTGTAAGCAGGAAGCAGAGAGATTGCATCATGCTGGCATTAGTCTTCCCAAAGCCACGGGCCTACCTCTGTACCAAGAGCTGGCTTGGTGCAGGGGGAGCACTGCTATACCCATCTGATGGGTGGCAGAGAACAGTCAACCAAGAGCCCTGGGAGGAATTTTGGAAGTCAGCCAGGAGTCCATTTGTGGCTCCCACTGCAGCATAGCTTCTCCCCACAACCTGTAAGGAATAACCTAGCCCCAAGGCTTCTCTTCCTAGGGATTCAAGTTTGCTGTTCCCTGTGCTGAAGTGTCTGAGATTCTGAGAGGCTCATGGGATCTTGCCCCAGCCCCCAGGATTCTCCCTAGTGTGTTACCTGGGCAGTGGAGGTTAGAAGGCACTCAGATACTACAACGATGGAGGTCATTTAAATACATTGGTGCTGATTCTCCTCTCACTTACAGCAGTGCTAATTGGGAGCAACCCCACTAAAGTCAACAGAACTACACTGGTGTAAAAACAGCGTGAGAGGAGAATAAAGTCTATGGATGAGATCAGTTGGATGGATGAGCCCATGAGAATTCTTACCCAGCTCTCGCATGGTAGCTTGCTGTGACAGCAGCTCTTCTTTCAAGGTGGAAATTCTCTCCTCCAGCACAACAGCTCCTAAAGCAACCAGAACAAACAACTTAGCAAGGACCCCCCCAGGTCCTTTACAGCACTTATCTACACATAACAATCATGCCATGGCATTTCTCATCAAATGAGTGCATCACTCTATGCTTCACAAATGGAGGAGCCAGGAAAAACAACATCGCTGATCATCTTTATTATTTACTGAACTTCTGGTCTTAAGACGCCTGACTTTCCAGCCAGAGGGATATGGAAAATTTGTGTGTTTAAAAAAACTCTTGAAAAAAGTTGTGAAATAGTTTTTCTGGAAACAGATGTGACACATACAGAACACAGGATGGGATGGGGCCAAGATTTTATTGACACTCATTAGGGACAAGCTACATAATGCACCACTCATTACCAATGCCAGAATCCCAATAAACACTTGATATCATCACACCAAGTGTGGGTGTGGGGGCAGAAGAGAGCGAGAGAGATGTCACCCACTGGCACAGCTGCATCAACAGACTCAGGTCACCTGTGTTCTCACTCTTTAGGTTGGTGAGGATCAGCTAGATGATCAAGCATATTGTGAAGATACCATATTGACCCCTAGGGAGGATTTCTCCCTCCCTTTGAATGGCCCCTTTATGAGCTAGTGAGTTAGATACATTACAGAAAGGCCTGTTGTACTGTTCTGAAAAGCCCCCCGCCTGCCCCATCAGCTTGTATGTAGAGCATTAGCGGCTTGCCAGACGCAGTGAGCAAGCACTGATGACCAGAGGATGGAGAGCAGAAGGGAATAAAAGGATCCAGAAGGTGAGTGAGTAGGAAACAGCCACCCCTCCAGAAGCAGAAGTGAAGTAGGGAGTCTGCAGTATCTGCCCTCTCGGCCACCAAAAATACAGAAAAAGAAGAAATTTGTGAACAGAAGAGTTAATTTAAAGGGAATAATCAACTATCAAGGGGTGAAATCCTAATCCCATTGAAGTCAATGGCAAAACTCCCACTGAGTTCCATGGGACTCTGGTTGTGTCTAATGAAAACACCTACTGACTAGGGACAAGCTGGGACTGGCACTGCACCTGTCCGTAGATCTTCCTTGTCCTTCTCCAGTTTGGCTGTGATCTGCAAATTCTCTTTGATCTTTTCCTCCAAGTACTGCTCAGCCGCCTTCCTCTGCCGTTCCTGGGTCTCATTCTCCTTCTGAAGAAGCTTGTCAAAGTCCTCAACCTGCTTCCTCAGTTCATCCTTCTGTTTCTCAGATTCTTCCAGCTCTGCCTTCAAAGGGTTTATCAGCTGCATCAGCCCCCCAAGATGTTTGTTGATACGGGAGAGGTCTTTGCTCTGTTCTGATGCCCAGAAACTCATGTCCATAGCGGTGAGTGGCTTGTTGCCTAAGGTCTCCTCAACCATCTCTTGGAATTTGCCCAGGGATGAGGGGATGTTCTGGCTGTGGCAGATGCTGATGATGGCTTTACCGACCTCCCGGAGGCTGGCCTGGCCACTTGCACATACATCGCAGGGCACCAGAGATGACTCAATTGTCTGAGAATGGACACTACAGACATTCTTGGTGACACCATATGCAGACCGTGGCTGCGAGGTGTCTGAGAAATCACAGTCTGGCCCATGGATGGTTTGTGGTAGACAGGAGAGGGTTGACTGGGCACTGGCTAATGATGCACCTGATTCTGAAATCATGGGTGAGCAGCTTTTCAAATGCTCATTCTCAGCTTTCACGTCTTGCAGGGTAGATTTCAGTGCAGAGATGTCCCTCCTGTTAGATTTCTTCTATTAGAGAGAAAACATAGGAGAATGAAGACATTTGCTATTTTGCTATCACATTTAAACAAATTACACTGGTCTACAATTTTTGAGAAGTCATCTGCTCCAGAGATAAAATGTGCTGTTTATTATGTATTTTGATGTGCTGAATTCAAATATGACAATTAAAACAACTGATTGGCTACTGTTTCTAAGATATTTAAGTTTTTACATTTTATGTCTATGTATATTGTGTAGATAGTAGAGTTTTAATCATAAATTGTAAACCTAGGTCTTTTCATGTGTTTATGGTTGCTTTCCATGATAATATTTCACCTGTCCTGTTTATGTAACACTTTAAAAATCAGCAAAAGGGTTATATAAATAAAATTTATTATGAAACAAATTATGAAACAAAAGGCAAAAAACTATTATGTACATAGTTTAGTCCTAGTCAAACAACAAGGAGTCTGGTGGCACATTAAAAGACTAACAGATTTATTTGGGCATAAGCTTTCGTGGGTAAAAACCTCACTTCTTCCTATTCAGTGTCTACTCGGCGCTTCTTGGCTTGTCTCTTGTATTCATTAAATGGAGCATCTCTTGTCACTGTCCAGCAATAGTCTGCAAGCATTGATGGGCTCCATTTGCCCTGATAGCGTTTCTCCATTGTTGCAATGTCCTGGTGAAATCGCTCGCCGTGCTCGTCGCTCACTGCTCCGCAGTTCGGTGGAAAAAAAATCTAGATGAGAGTGCAAAAAATGTATCTTTAGTGACGTGTTGCAACCAAGGCTTTTGTATGCCTTCAGGAGGTTTTCCACCAACAACCTGTAGTTGTCTGCCTTGTTGTTTCCGAGAAAATTTATTGCCACTAACTGGAAGGCTTTCCATGCCGTCTTTTCCTTGCCATGCAGTGCGTGGTCAAATGCATCATCTCGAAGAAGTCCACGAAGCTGAGGACCAACAAAGACACCTTCCTTTATCTTAGCTTCACTTAACCTTGGAAATTTTCCATGGAGGTACTTGAAAGCTGCCTTGCCTTGACAAAGTTCTTCATCAGACCCAGCTTGAGGTGTAAGGGTGGTAACAAAATCTTCCTTGATTCAACAAGTGGTGGATGCTGAACACTTTTCCTCACAGGCTCCAATGACTGTCGGAGTGGCCAATCTTTCTTGATGTAGTGGGAATCTCTTGCACGACTATCCCATTCGCAGAGAAAACAGCAGTACTTTGTGTATCCAGTCTGCAGACCAAGCAAGAGAGCAACAACCTTCAAATCGCCACAAAGCTGCCACTGATGTTGGTCATAGTTTATGCACTTCAAAAGTTGTTTCTTGTTGTCATAGGTTTCCTTCATATGGTCTGCATGACCAACTCGAATGGATGGCAAAACATTGCCATTATGCAGTAAAACAGCTTTAAGACTCATCTTTGATGAATCAATGAACAGTCTCCACTCATCTGGATCATGAACGATGTTGAGGGCTGCCATCACACCATCGATGTTGTTGCAGGCTACAAGATCACCTTCCATGAAGAAGAATGGGACAAGATCCTTTTGACGGTCACGGAACATGGAAACCCTAACATCACCTGCCAGGAGATTCCACTGCTGTAGTCTGGAGCCCAACAGCTCTGCCTTACTCTTGGGTAGTTCCAAATCCCTGACAAGGTCATTCAGTTCACCTTGTGTTATGAGGTGTGGTTCAGAGTAGGAGGATGGGAGAAAATGTGGGTCCTGTGACATTGATGGTTCAGGACCAGAAGTTTCATCCTCTTCCTCTTCCTTGTCTGACTCAAGTGAGAATGATTCTGGTGCATTAGGAACCAGCAGTCCTTCTCTGTGGGGTACTGGGCGTATAGCTGATGGAATGTTTGGATAATGCACAGTCCACTTTTTCTTCTTTGACACACCTTTCCCAACTGGAGGCACCATGCAGAAGTACCAATTGCTGGTATGATCTGTTGGCTCTCTCCAAATCATTGGCACTGTAAAAGGCATAGATTTCCTTTTCCTGTTCAACCACTGGCGAAGATTTGTTGCACAAATGTTGCAGCAGATGTGTGGGGCCCACCTCTTGTCCTGATCTCCAATTTTGCAGCCAAAATAAAGGTGATAGGCTTTCTTAACCATAGTGGTTATACTGCGCTTTTGTGATGCAAAAGTCACTTCACCACAAACATAGCAGAAGTTATCTGCACAGTTCACACAAGTACGAGGCATCTCTGCTCACTTTGGCTAAACAGAAATGTGTCCCTTTGCAAAATCAAACACTGACAAATAAGAGAGCACGACACTGTATGATTTCTAGAGCTGATATAGGGCAGTTTGTTCAGCAGAGCGATGTAAGCTTCGTTATGATTGCACCATCCATGACTTCTAGGAATAACATGATGCAATTCATATCATGTATGATGTAATACCAGCTTCAGATTGCATCATTCATTGTTTTGCCTAAAAAGCAAGTACTGTCCAAACCCAGTCATAGATTTATTCATAGATCCAGTCAAAGATGTATTTTAGTCATTTCTAGTTTAAATTGAGATCCCTTCCCTTTATAACTCACTTATCCTCTGCCATTCCCAAGTCAAGGGTCGTATAGACTGACCCAATAGCATATCTTGAAAACTAGAGCCAATCAACAATTTTAAGTATCATTTTCGTTCTCAGTGACCCAGAATTAATAAAGTTTGACTACATTTATTTCAGAAGCATTTTGGCTGTAGAGCAGTGTTATTCTCAACTATCTTCACAGAAATGATGTTCTAAAATTGGTCTGGAAAGCCTGTAAAATGGTGCCCATTTTTAAAAATGGAACACAGGAAACGGGAAACAAATAATTCCTCTAACTCAATAGAGACCCCTATGCTTCACTGCTGGTGACAGGACCAAAAGTACAACACCAATAAAGCCTAACTGAACCCTGGCACATCCTCACTGGAGGGAATGTCAGTGGGAGTCTGCGATCAGGTTTGGTAGCTTCACCTTTGCTACATTTTTCTGAGATTGAATAGGTTCAAAGTGGGACTACAAAGAGACCTGGCCGGATTCCCTTGGGAGGTGGTCTGGCAAATACTGGGACTATTTATCCTGGGAAAGAGAATTATTCCAGGGAACATGACTGAGGAACAATGTTAAGGTTGCAAAGGGGACAATGATCAGTGCCCCTTTTTTGCGCCATAATAGGAGAACAAAGGGTCACTTGAAAAATTTCAAACAAAAGGCATTACTTGATCACACTGCATGTAGGCAGCCAGCACACCTCCCTGCTGCAGCAGGCCAGAGAGCTAAATACAGTAGCTGGATTTTAAAAGGGGCTGGCTAATATTTACAGCCATTAATATCATTTTAGCTAGTTCTGAGGATTAGATGAGGTTAATCAAAGGCCATGCTTCAAAGTGTAATCTGAACACTGAAGGTTCAACCACAATCTGGTTTAGTATAGCAAATGTATATATATGACATAGGTCCCAGCATCGCTAGGGCACATCCTACCTCAGTCACTAGCTGCTGATGGAGCGCTCCCAGTTTCAGTGTGCTGTTCCAGTACTTCCTCACAGCCAGCCCAATGGACATGCAGGGTCCCACTGCCTGGGACGGGGGCACAGCTTGTTTGCTGATGAGATTCTCCATGTAGCCTGTGAAGCTCTGAAGCAGCAAAAGCAGCCTTTTTTGACAGAAACAAACCACAGCTTAGAGCTGCATGAAATTTCTCTCTGGGAGCGGGCTTTCTACTGTAGGTCACTACTACCCTGCAAGTTGAGGAACGATATAAGGAGGTGGCCCAGGGTTAGCATTTGGCACACAAAATACCCCAGAGGGAAACCCCAGCTTCCTAGGCTGTTTAGGGGTGGAAACAAGGCAGAGGGACCCTCTGTACCCCAGGGGGCTGCACAGTCATGGGTCACCACTTGTGCAACTCTCCAGTTTTGGGTCACTCTATGGAGCAACATTCCTCCATGTTCAGGGCCTGACTGTCCTCTCACAGAGGGCATGGCTTTGAACCCGTGCCACTGGATGTAGATGGGGTACGTGGAGGTAGGTCCCCCTTTGGCCCAGTGATTAGGCCTTCCAGCTGGTGGGTGAATTCAAGGAGATCCCAAATGAGCCTTGTCATAAACTTACAGCTAAGGCAGGGCTAGGCAACCTTTCAGAAGTGGTGTGCCAAGTCTTCATTTATTCACTTTAATTTAAGGTTTCGCGTGCCGGTAATACATGTTAACGTTTTTTAGAAGGTCTCTCTCTATAAGTCTATATTATATAACTAAACTATTGTTGTATGTAAAGTAAACAAGGTTTTCAAAATGTTTAAGAAGCTTCCTTTAAAATTAAATTAAAATGCTGATCTTACGCCACCAGCCTGCTCAGCCCGCTTCCAGCCTGGGGTTCTGTTCACCTAGGCCTGCAGAGGGCTGAGCAGGGCGACTCGAGGTCAGGGCAGAGGGCTGGGGTGTGTGTGGAGGTGCAGGGCAGAAGGCTGGGTGTTGGGGGGAGGTCAGGGCAGAAGGCTGGAAGGGGTGTGGGGGGGCAGGGCAGAAGGCTGGGGTGCTTGGCTCGTGGGGGTGCTCCCAGCCCCCTGCCCTGAGCGGCTCATGGCAGGGATATGCCCTGTTCCACCCCCTTCCCCAAGGCCCGTCCCTACCTCTCTCTGCCTCCTCTATGGAGCAGGGAGCACGCTGCCACTCGACTCTGCTCGGCTCCGCTCCCCCTCACAAGGGCCATCGCTGGCAGGGAGAGGGGCCGGAATGCACCATGTTGTGGGAAGAAATGGGGGGGGGAGCTTGGCTGCCACAGGACCAAGCTTCTGCCTCCTGCCCCTGCAGGGGAGAGCGATGGGCGGGGGGGCTGAGTGGGGCGGGGGGCCAGGACCTCTCCCCCCCCCCCCCCCGCTCTCCCCTGCAGGGGCAGGAGGCAGAAGCTTGGTCCTACAGCAGCCAAGCTTCCCTCCTCCCCCTTCTTCCCACAGCGTGGCGCTTTCCGGCCCCTCCACCCCTCCTCCTCTCACCGGGCAGGCAGCGTGCCACTCAGAATTGGCTCGCGTGCCATGTTTGGCACACGTGCTGAGGTTGCCAACCCCTGAGCTAAGGGTAGCATAAAATCCCTCCTTACCCTGTAAAGGGTTAAGAAGCTCAAATAACCTGGTTGGCGCCTGACCAAAAGGACCAATAAGGGGAGAAGATACTTTCAAATCTGTGGGGGAAGGTTTTTGTTTTGTGTTCCTTTGTGTTCTCTCCGGGTCAGCGAGGAACCAGGGCAGGGAAAGAACATCTCCCTAAGCCATATCTGAACTAAGCATCTTTTATTACAGAAATAGTAAGTAATAGCAAGGAAATGTGTTAGATTATCTTTTGTTTTAGCTTGTGAATTTTCCCTGTGCTAAGAGGGAGGTTTATCTCTGTTTTTGTAACTTTAAAGTTTTGTCTAGAGGGGAGATTCACAAAGGTAAAGCCCCAAAGCTCCCACACAGGCCAACCCCTCGGGCCCAGCCTTGAGAAGCTGCACTGAGAGTTACTTTTTTAAAATTAAGCACTATTTTACTTCAAGCCGATGGAAAAAGCACCTTCACTTCCCAAATGCCTAGTGATTAAGCCATGATTAAAAATATAAAACTGACATCTGTATTGATGACTATATATGCCAAAAGTCAATGCAGGCTAGTAGATGAGGTACTCAAGAAATGTGGTTCTAATCCCCGCTCTGCCATTCACTAACTGGGTGGCCTTGAGCAACTGAGTTCACTTGTGCCTCAGTTTCCCAATTGGCAAAGCGGGGATAACAACACTCATCTACAATAAGTGAGGATTAATTAGTTCATGGCTGTAAAACATTTTGAACAAATTAAGTGTTCTAGAAATACAAAGCAACTGTCAAATCTCTACTCACAAACCCTCTGTACATTGCACACAAAATATATGATAAAAGAACATTGTCAAGGTTGCAAAGTCAAGCACCCAAAAGTTAGGAAATGCCAAAATGAAGGTTGTCTGCATATTCTTAATTTGGCCCCCTTATGCCAATGCACAGTCCTTAATTACATGATCTCCTGCCATTTTTTCCATAGAACCTCTGCCTCATTCAGTGTACATGATGGACAGTGCTCACTGGGTGAGCTGTTACTCAATATTTTGTTTTATCCTTGTTGTTCAACGTGTGGCCCAGGCCTTGTTCACTGCACATCATTCAAACCCTGCTCTGAAGACTGAATTATTAATTTCCTCATAGACTTTTCTATGACGCTCAGCACGACAGTAGCTGCTGTGCAAACATTCACTTTTCTTCACAAGACTCCTGCAGAGCTGAGACACAGGGCAAAAGTATCCACTAATTTTAAGTGCCCAACTTGAGACACCTACGACCTGATTTTTCAAAATACTTACCATTATATAGCACTTTAGATGTTCAAAGCACAGCTCCCATTGACGTCAGTTGCAACTGGGAGTGCTCAGCACTAATGCAAATCAAGCCCCAGGCTCTCATGTTGAGCACCCCGAAAATGAGGAGCACACTTAGGGACCACCTGTGAAAACTTTAGTTTAAGTGACTTGTCCAACACTGCATAGGAACTCTGTGGGAGAGGGAGGGATAGAATCCAATTCTCCAGGGTAGCATTCAACTCGCTGAACCACGAAGCCCTCCTTTCTCTTCCCACAATCCTCTGCCTCACTCACTAAACACCTTACAACTTCTTCCACAAATGAGACAACAGGCTCTTTCATTATACAGTCCTGATTCATCCCCAGAGCAGGTCCATTCTGTCCACTGAATGAGGCATGCACAGTCCAGTCACACTTGGGAACTGTGAGGGGATGGAGCATGCTCAGTCACTCTGTAGATATGACCCGTGCACAGTCTGGTCAGCACCAAAACCAGTGATGAGCTGGAGCGTACTCAGTGAGAATGGAATCTTCAGAGATTTTAGTTAAACTCTAAAAAGTCTCCACTGAGCATGTGCAAATTGAGATTTTTCAAGGACTTATAACAGCCAAATTTGGGCAGATTTTCATATAAAGAGCAAAAGGCACCTCCCTGACACAGGCCAAATTTCAAGTCCCTACTCCAAAGTATGGGGATGTCAGAATTTCTCAAAGGTCAACAATTGTTTTTGCCAAAACAACACATTTTTCCCTATTCTTGGAAACGGCTGAACCATTTTGGCTGAAACTTTCCCAAAAGATTTAGCCTGAGGCAGACATCCAACACAGGAAATTTCATCTCAAACCATTAACATTTGGTAAATTTATAACTAACTAAAAACTCAAGTATCAGAGGGGTAGCCATGTTAGTCTGGATCTGTAAAAAGCAACAAAGAGTCCTGTGGCACCTTACAGACGAACAGATGTATTGGAGCATAAGCTTTCGTGGGTGAATACCCACTTCGTCATGCATCCAATACGTCTGTTATGCTCCAATACGTCTGTTAGTCTATAAGGTGCCACAGGACTCTTTGAAACTAAAAACTGGCTCTTAAAATGGGAAATGTCAGGCAACCTTAAAATATGTTGCTACCAACCCCCTCCTCCCGCCCAAGAAGAGAATTTCAGGGAAATGCTGCTAGATAGCTAAAAGCCGTTCAAGTTCTTTGAATATACTGCACCTGCAGATCTATGCTCATGGTGCCAGGGGCAGATATCCTATCAGTAGGAATCTGCAGAGACATTTCTCAAAGAAGAAATACAGCTGCTCAGCCATCGATAAGTGGCTGCATACAGAAACATCGTCCGTGTTTTCCAGATGCATGTGATTCTAAAGACCTGAACACAGATATGTTGTCTGTATGCATGTAGTGTTTTCCCAACAGGCATTTCTGAAAGGAATTGGGGATGTCCATTGATCAACCTTTTAACAGATCTGAGATGTATTCATCCTCTCACCTGTCAATCACCAGTTCGAGGAGCATTACATGGGAATGCTGGGTAAATTCAGGGTCATTCTCCACATAGTCATAATGCTCCAGCAAAGCCACCAGATCCAGATCACAGGACACTTTATTGGGAAACTTCCAGGAGGGATAACGCACTGCCCCAGCCCGGGAAAAGACATCAATGATGGCTCCTTGTAGATCGGTGATGTCCTTCCTCAAGCTCTCCATACAGTTTGGATTGCCCAGCAGGTATGCCATTCTGTCAGCTGACTTTAGGCCACAAATAGGAAAAGGCCCCTCATTGGCAGGATGGATAGATCTGCAGCAGACAACAACACTGAACATCAAATTAACTAGCAGATCCCCTAGGGAAAGAAAATCAAGGCAGGTCAGACTCATTACTGTACATCTCAGCTCTTCATGACTATGGGATAAAGGGCTGTCACTTCTGCTAGGGCTTAAAAGTTATGGCCCCGTGTACAGCATTGTAACAAGTCCTAAGACTTCACAGCTGTATTATACTGCATGCTGTGCCACTGGAACTTCACAACAATGGGAATAAAACTCATTTCCTGTTGTTCCAAATCACAGAATCCCCTTTAGTTGTGTTAGTTGTATAGAGCCTATGATACTAGTCCCATAGAGTTTAAGGACAGAAGGGACCATTAAACCTAGTCTGACCTCTAGAATCTCAGAGCTATATGCATCCGAAGAAATGGGCTGTAGTCCACGAAAGCTTATGCTCTAATAAATTTGTTAGTCTCTAAGGTGCCACAAGTACGCCTGTTCTTTTTGAGAACTATTAAAGTTCACCCAGTTACCCCTCTATTGAGCCGAAAGACTCTAGGTGGAAAAAAGTATTTCAGTCCTCAGGAGCCTAACCTACCAGAGGCAGAGAACAGGAGAGAGAAAGGTGCCAGGCATCACACACAGGTGAGGAGTTCTGATTCCATCCAGTAAACAGCAGTTGCATGCATACATATGTCAGAGACAAGTATTACACTTCACACGTGTACACAAGTAAGGTGTGTGTGTGATACATGCAACAACTAGCATTGACAGTGCCTTTTCCACTTTGCCTGCCTCTAGCCATTTCCAACCAAGGATCTCAAGGTGCTCTAAAAACATGACAGACTTAAGCCCAGCCCGCCGGGAGATACCAGAGGACGGTATTATGACAAGGGGAGCTGAGATTCCGAGCCAGTCACACAGCCAGAGAGAAAAAGAGATGGAACCCGCAGTCGTAGCTCGGAAGGCCTCGCTCACTACGTCCCTCTCGCTAGAGGTGCTGTGCAGCTCGTGTAACGCTCACAAGACACGCCGAGATCCTTAGCTACACGACGCTAGACAAGGACAAACACCCGATGCCCCAAGCCTGGCAGAGGGCTTGGATGGGGACCCCATGGACACGGGGCCCGGGAGACGGGACCCCATGGACACGGGGCCCCGGGACGGTCCGGGGATGGGGTACCCACCTGCTAGGATGACCAGATGTCTCGATTTTATAGGGACAGTCCTGATTTTGGGATCTTTTTCTTATATAGGCTCCTATTACCCCCCTCCCCCGTCCCGATTTTTCACATTTGCTGTCTGGTCACCCTACCACCTGCCGAGCGGCCGCCGTCCGCCGGCTCGGAGCGAACCCGCAGCCTCGGTGCCTCCGTTACCGCCTGCCCTGCGCTTCCCGTTACCATGGCAATCGCACAGGCCCTGGCCCTCCTCTTTGCGAAGTGAACCATCTGCCCAATAGAATGTTAGGAGCGCTTCCTGCTCCTTCCCCCACAATAAAACGTCACGAGAGTACCTCCCAGTTCCCTCAATGGAACATTCCGAGTTTGCCGCCCTCGCTCCCTATGAAATACACTGAACAATCCCAGTGACACGAGCCCGAGGAGTTGTGCGCGCATGCTTTACGACTGTACCAACCGCGGCTGGTATCCCTGGACTGCGGGCACCTCTCTCCGTCCCCAGAGTAGAACATTCCAACTGGGCTACGCGCGCAGCCGCCACAACCCGCTTCCTCGCCTGGCCTGTGTTTTTGACGTAGGCGAGCCCGACCGTGCTGCGCGCGCAGCCCGGGGGGGGGGGAAGAGTCGCTGCCATTTTGTGCGCGGCGGAGTCGGTCACTCTGTGCTGTTCGGTTCTTGCCGCCCCGGGTCAAGCAGAGACTCCAGCGGGCCGCTGAGGAGGCACCATGCCGGCCGGTCCGGTCCAGGTGCTGCCGCCCGCGCAGCCAGCGCCCCAAGAAGGCAAACAGGTACTGGGCTGTCCGGAGGCGGGTCTGGCGGGCCGGGGCCCGGCGAGGCGGGAAGCCCCGCGCACCACAGCCGGCCCGGGTCACCATTGCGGAGCCGGGCTCCCCCGGGTCCCGAGCAGGCAGCCCCCAACAGGCAAAGCGGCGCGGTGCATGCTGGGAGACGTAGTTTCCTTGGGCACCAGAGGTCTGTGATCCGAGTAGGCTGTCAGGCTACGCAGGGCCTGGCCCCTCTCCCTCCGCCAGGGAAACCCCCACGCGGGGCTGCGGTCAGTGCCAACTCACAGACTTTAAGGTCAGAAGGAGTCTGATCTCCTGCACATTGCAGGCCACAGCACCTTGACCACTCGCTCCTGTAATAGACCTCTGGCTGAGTTATTGAAGGCCTCAAATTATGGTTTAAAGATGTCAAGTTACAGAGAATTCGCCGTTTACACTAGTTTAAACCTGCAAGAGGTCTGTGCCCCATGCTGTGGAGGGAGGTGAGAAAACCCTCAGGATCACTGCCAATCTGACCTGGGAGGAAATTCCTTCACAACCCCAAATATGGTAATCAGACCAGTGGTGCCCAGGCTTTTGATGGTTGTCCCCACCCCCTGCAGGGATGGTGTAACGGGGCCATAGCTGGGGGTGGATCTTGGGCCGAAGCCATACCCAGGGACCAAGGCAGGAGCAGCGCCCCAGCTGGGCTGCGGTGGGGGCCGGGTGCAACTCTGCTCCCAGCTTCAGCCCTGGCTTGGGGCGGGGTGGCAGTCCCTTCCTTCCACCCATGGGGGCTGGGCTTGCCCTGCCACACACACTCCTCCAATGTTCCCCCGTGCCCCCCCCCCCCCCCGGGGAAGCACCCCACTCATTTGGGACCTCTGAGAGACCCTGAGCATGTGGACAAGACCCACCAGCCAGACACCTGGGAAAGAATTCTCTGTAGTAGTCAGAGCCCTCCCCATCTAGTGTCCCATTTCCAGCTACTGGAGATATTTACTGTTAGCAGTTGCATTTTGGCTATATGCCAGTATAGGCAGTCTCAGCATACCATCAACTACATAAATTTATTAGGTCAGAGATGAAGCCAATTAAGTTTTTTGTTCCAGTGCTCTGCTAGGGGGAGCTGTGCTGAGGTGTGCTGCAGGGAGTGTTGCAAGACTCTGGGGGGGGGGGGGGGGTGCTAATTTCTCTCTCAACAAAGAAACCTAGGGGGTGCTGTGCTCCTGGGGCAGGGCATGAATAAAACTCAGGCACTGCCTCACTTGTGGGTATTAAAAGCTCCCGGGCTCCCTTTGCTTGAGTCCTGTGTCCTGGATCACTGCCATTTTTGTCTCGATGTCCCAGCTCCCCAAGTTCTTTGTGGCGTTTTAGTGCACATCATCTTCCTTATTTCTTGTCTTAAACTTTTGTCTAGCTTTGCTGTGCTCTGTTAAAAAGCTACTGTATTCTTCTAGAGAGGCATTGTGGCCTCGAGTCTACAGCACTGGGTCAGGAGACTTGGATTCTATTCCTGGCTTGCTGGGTGACCTTGAGCAAGTCACTTCCCTGCCCTATGCCTCAGTTTCTCTGTTTGTAAAAAGGGGGTAATGATACCAACCTCCTTTGTAAAGTGCTTTGAGATCTACTCATGAAAACCATTATATGAGGTAGCTATTATTATTACTACCTTCGAACTGGCTGCATTTCAGCATTGTGTAAAGTGAGTTATCTCAAGGTTTCTCTCAGTGCTTGGCAAACTAAATAGGGAATTGCTTCACCCACCACTAAAATGTAACCCCTGAAGGCGGAAGCTGTTGAACAGCTCACTGCAACCCTACTTGATGCTAGTTCAGGACAGAATGTAAAGAAGAATCGTTTATCCACTGGAAATTGAAGGAGGAACGGGGAACAGAATTAGTATCCAAATTGGAATTTGACAGGAAATCAGGATTTATGAAAAGCTTATAATTGCTTGGGATGTTGGCTCTGTACTGGAGGAAGAGGGAGAATATCACCTACAGAATCTCCTATCCAAGTACTGATCTGTCCTCTCTTTGCTTAGCTTGTGGCAACTAGATATGGCTGCACACAGTGTAGAATGATTTGATATTCAGAAGAGAGGATCTGCAAACATCGCAGTGCCTTATGGTTGACTGAAGGGAGAGAGAAATTCATTCTGGTGCTTACAGTTCTGGAAAAAAAAAATCTTTTTGGCTCAAATTACTTAAGCTTAATTCTCATTGTAAAGGTTTTATTTTTCTAGGTTGGTAAAATTCTGTTTGGTGCTTTCTGCTCCTGCACAGTTGACAGTGTGGACTAAGGAGTTTCACTTTGGTCGATTTTGGAAAACATTGATTGGTTGCTCTTAAGAATGTTTTTCCCTGCCTGCCCATTTGCACTCCCTCTACAGACAACTGGTCCCCACGTTGTTAAATTCATCTTGTGTCTAAGCTCCCAACAGACACCTGCAACTCCTTATGAGGCAGTCAATCAGCTAGGCAAGCAAAAAATGCTGCATTTGTGTATGAGCCAGAATTCTTTCAGTGAAAGGCTCATGGTGATGCAGTTGCGATGGCCTCTCTTGCTTTTCTTTTAATCCAAATGAAGAAGTCCAAGGCTTGGAATCCTCTCTCCTTCAAGGCAGAAGGGTCTGTTACATCCTGTTACAGCAAGGCTCAATACCTTAGCACTAAGATTACTCACAAAGACCGTAAAAGTAGCAGCAAAAGCAAAATCCAAGTAATTCCCTACAATGCATCCAGTTGAGATGCAGTGGCCCAGGTCATTTGGTTCCTTTTCTAACCTGGAATTTGTGACAAACATGGAAGAAAGTTCTCGAGCTCCTTCTTGATATATTTGTCACCTGGAAGCTGTCATTAGCATAGCAGAAAGGAAGGTTGCCCAGTCAAGAACACACAAAGATGACTTTCAAGGCCACAGGTCTTCAAGACTGGGGGATGCCAGAAGTAGATTCTTTTGACACTCAAATAAATTAGAAAGTTACCAAATTGTTTAGCAGGTTCAAGAAGCCATGGGCGCATGCAGTGGATGCTGTCTGTATGAGATGGGCAGGGAGCTTGAAATATGGATTTCTGCCCTTTCCCTCATCTCAGGGATCCTTCAGAAGATTAAAAAGAGAAGATGGAATACTTGTTAAACTCACCACTCCAATGTGACTTTGCGAGACTTTATGTTCCAACTTCCTGCTCCTAACCAGGAGCTTAAAATCATCTGTCTAGTTGCCCCCATTCCTTCTGCCTCAGAATTCTTTCTCTCCCTCCACCTTTCCTTAGCATTTTGGAGACTAAGTGGCACATCCGTTGTGATACAGGATTACCAGGTTTTGTCCCTGGGATGACTAGTGTCTAGTAGACATCCAGTTTTCTTCACACCCTTTATAGGCTGTGGGCAGCTCTCTCAGTGCTGTTTGGACACATACATTTCTCTGAACATGGGGCTCATTTCCTTGAAAGACCTGTAAGATTGAGTTAGAGTTGCATTTTGGGTTGTTGGCTTGAGCATTCTACGGTCAAATTCTTGTTCTCAGGGCAACAGGAAGGAAAGAGAAGGTTTATATGAGAGTCTTATTCCTGTATCATATGTTCTATTTAGGCTCTATCCATCTGAAACCATTTTCACCCTGCAGTCCCTCTGTAGTCTAGAGTACTCATATTTTTAAGTCTCCTTGTTCCTCCCTTTTGAGTCTGACCACTCTCCCTCTACACTTCATTTTTCCAAAACAGCTTTTCTATGGCAATTTTCCCTTTGTTCAGGCATATTGGAGAGAGGTCTGTCCACTCCAGTAAATGACTGCTTCTGGTCTTCAACAAGGTTAAAGCAGCTCTCAGGAAGAGTTCCAGGGGTGGTGCTCAAGTTAAGGTCTTTTTTTCATCTCAGTCAGGAAATTGACTTACAAGCTTTCTTACAGAAGGACTTTTGGCACAGTTTGGAGAGGGTCAAAACTCTTAAGTCTCATTTACATGGAATTCATCAGATTTTAGCTCCTTATTTGGGACCTGAAAGTGTCTCCAAAAAAGTTTCAAAGCTTCCAGATCTGCCCTAGCTAGATGGTCAAAGTCCTGTATTCTGTATATGATGTTGGGACTTCTCGCTTCAGTGAGGATTGTTTAAGGCTGCCACCTGGTGGCCTTTCATATACGTCTTGAGTCGCTGTTCCCTTGATGTGTTATCCTCTGCAGCAGATGTCCTAGGCAGGTTGGTGCTCAGTATTGTTGCTTGGTAAAGAGCAGGGGAACCAGTTGATGCTGTTACTTAGAGCCTAATGGTTCAGATTGTTCAATGAGTAGGAGCAAAAAGGAAAAATCACTTTATCAGTAACCTGAGTTTGTTCAGCAAAGCATTTGACAATCTAGCATTTGATCCTTTCAGGCTTTTAATAATACCTTGCTGTTCTATAGAGCTTTCCATTGGCAGATGGCAATGTGCTTTCAAAGGAGGTAAGTATCATTATCCTATTTTATAAATGGAGAAACTGCGGCATCGGGAGTTGAGGTGATTTGCCCAAGGTCGCCCAGCAGGCCAATATAGAGCTGGGAATAGAACCCAATCTCCTGAATCACAGTCCAGTGGCTTGGACTACTACTTGACACGGCTGATTCGTCTCTGTCTCCCAAGCTCCAACAGCAAAGGGAAACCTGTTGATCCAGATTGCTGTGCTTTGTCTCAGAACCTGATTAACAGATGATGAAAATCTCCCTTTCTGTTATCACCAGCTTGGGTCTTGTTTGCTATAATTTAATATCCTGACATGCTGATTGCAAATTCTACAGTGAAGAGAGATGCTTCCATACCTCATCATCTTATCTCCATGTAACCGCTATGTGTTGGATGGCAGGACTATTGTTCTGGTTAAATGAGGTGAAAATATGGTAAGACTGTAAAAAACCTCTCATTTGTTCTTACTGCAGCCAGAAGATGAGCCAAAAGAGGAAGCGGCACCAGCCAAACCCGTTGTGGGAATTATTTACCCTCCTCCAGAAGTCAGGAATATTGTGGACAAGACTGCCAGCTTTGTAGCCAGGTAAGTAAAAATACATTGGGCTCTCATTTAATGGGATTTTAAAGCCCTCTTGGGAATGCCACTCACTGCACTGATCCAGAAACGAGCAGATCTCCATGTTAATTGGCATCAGAATCTGCTGTTCATTTAGTGGGGCTGGGGAATGTTTTTGTGCGGCCTTGCAAAATCCTAATGAAAGTTTACCAGTTGAGGTGCAAAATCTACTTACTTGTCTTTGCCACAAGGAGGATGGTAGACAAAAACAAGATTCTACTTCTCTGTCAAAAATTACACCTTCAAGGTAAGCTGGTGAGTAAAATTTGCTAAGGGTGCTTTAGCAGTTTGTATAATTGTTTTTATGGTGGATCACTCAGAAGGGAAGAGGGAAGTTGGTGCACCAACATTACTTTTCGTGTTGATGCTGACTCTTCTCAACTCACTTTTTTTGCCTCAGAAATGGCCCAGAGTTTGAAGCTCGAATCCGTCAGAATGAAATAAATAACCCCAAGTTCAATTTCTTGAATCCCAACGATCCCTACCATGCATACTACCGGCACAAAGTCAGTGAGTTCAAAGAGGGTAAGGCACAGGAGCCCTCGGCTGCCATCCCCAAGGTCATGCAACAGCAGCAAAGTGCTCAGCAACAGCTTCCCCAGAAGGTAAATTGTTCATGTCTATTGTTAGCTGGGAGTTGGCTCGTAGGGTGTCAGTTCTGATCTTGGTCTTTCAACCTCCTTGCTCAGACAAGCTGTGGGTTTGATCTGTGTGTTCACGTCTTCACAATGGAAATCAACACTGAGAGACTTTGAATTCTATGAGTGCCCAGGCCTCTTCCTTTTGGTGCACATAGGTATGCCCCTCGGTGCCCAGGGTTCATATGCCCTGAAACTTGACAAAGCTGAGAAGCCTGCTTGTATCTCAAAGAATGGTAATTTGCTGCAGGTATTGATCACAATTGAATGCTGGTTTGACTAAGAATGTTCCTGATCAGATATTCATGTGATCGCTAGTCTTGTATATATCTGGAATATCCTGCCAGAAGTAAATTGCTTGACAGCACCCTGCATACAGTGCAAGATTTTGCTGGGCTTGTAAGCATTGTTAATTCCAAGGAGTTTATTCCAAGACTGTTTTCTCCAGTTATGTTGGCGTCTCAGCAACATTTTGTACTCCATGCTTTGAGATAATCTCACATAGTAGGGACGTAGGTCAGGTATGCATTAGCTAGCAAGAGGCCACTCGATGAACCTACCTGCTTTGTGTACTCTATACAGTTAGTGATCAGATGTTTTGTTGTTATGGCTGTTAGGAGATTATAGCTACATCCCATTTCTGCTTCCAGCTATGTTTTATGTCTGAGTAAACTTTTGTCGTCTTTTTGCAGTGGACCTATTTAAATGACTCCCTCATGAACTATATTATGTTAATACCTTTCCCTTCCTTGCAGTTATGTTTTAGTCATTTTTTCCCTCCAATTAATGAAAGCCACTGGCCTTCCCAAACAGTTACTTAGGAGGAGTGAATAATGGCTTTCATGGGTGAAATTAGTGAGCTGTCCGAATTCCCCTCTGTAGGTACAGGCTCAGGTGATCCAGGAGACAGTCGTTCCAAAGGAGCCACCTCCAGAGTTTGAGTTCATCGCAGATCCTCCCTCAATCTCAGCCTTCGACTTGGATGTGGTGAAGCTGACCGCACAGTTCGTAGCTCGGAATGGCCGGCAGTTCCTGACTCAGCTGATGCAGAAAGAGCAGAGGAATTACCAGTTTGACTTCCTGCGCCCACAGCATAGCCTTTTTAACTACTTCACCAAACTGGTTGAGCAGTACACCAAGGTACTTTCTGGGCTTCTCTTTCTTCTTCTGAAAGCATTATTTCAGCATTATGAAATAGCCAGTCTAGAAAGAAAGAAAAACTTCTAGCTGTCCTCTTTTAAATGCCTGTCTTTGTGTACAGGGAGAGAATGTTTTGCTCATTGTCAGAAAAACGTATATGGTGCCTAACACTGAGACCCCAAACTTGATTTGGATGTTCTGAGTGCTACTGTAATGCAGATAAAAGTTATTCCTTTATAGCAAGGGAAACAGGTGAAATGGCAGTGTGAGAGAATACTATACCTGAGTATTGATGATAGCTAAAAATAGGGTAACAGGAGAAATGGAGCTTAGCTTCAGGGGATCCAGTCATAAGATTCATTTTTGTCTGGTGTAGAAACAAGATAATTAGGACAGCTTCCTTAATTATGAACCAATTTATATGATAGTCATCAGTGATCTCCTGATAATGTGTTTCAGATCTTGATCCCACCTAAAGGCTTACTTATCAAACTCAAGAAGGAGGCTGAAAACCCTAGAGAAGTCCTGGATCAGGTAACTTGTGACTAATTTCCACAAAACGACTGAAGCATTTCAGTCTTGTTCTGAATTATTTCTGGTTTTGAGCTCAGCATCTTTCTAATTATTGACATCACGTGTAAGCACAACGAGAACAAAGTGTGGGAACAGGGCATTTCAAACAGTTTTCCAAGCATGGGAAAATAAGCTGATCTGATCAACCACTTGTGTAGCAGGCTTTATATCTTAGTCCTGTGGGGAATTCTGCACCAAAAAAATTAAAATTCTGCGCACAATATTTTAAAATTCTACAAATTTTATTTGTAAAAATAACACTATATAATCACATGAGTTTCAATTATTTTGATAAATTATTTCAAAATACCTGTGAGCAAGTATGTCTGTAACAATACATCAACAAAAATTCCCCCAGGAGTAAAGAGTAAAAGATACCCCTATGACAACCCAGTTCCTCTTTCTCCGCCCCCACCTCCCTAGAGCTCAGCCAGGGGGTGCCCTGGCTCAGACACTTTTATGCCCTCTATTTCCACCTCCCCGGCCCAGAGAACCAGATACTCACAACCTCTACCCCTCCTCCCCCTAGAGGCCAGCTGTGGGCCCCCCCCCCCCCCCCCCCCCGCTGGCCCAGATACTCACCCCCTACCCTCCTAGAGCCTAGAGATCCAGAGGGAGAAACAGTCTGATGCTGGGTCCCGGATTTGCACAAAATTTCCTGCATGCTGCCATCTCCTTCCTTCAGAGCATGCTGGGAATCCTCCAGTTCCTTCCCCATTCCCCCAGCCTTGTCTTCCATTTGCAAGTTGGGCTCTGCCAGGTCCAGCTGCCCCCACTGGTGTCCAACATCTCTGCAGCCCATTTCTGTGGGGGCGGGGGAGAAGGAAATTCTGCATGCACAACATTAATTTCTGCAAAATTCTGCATTGTGCAGTGGTGCAGAATTCATGAAGATATTACTCCCGGGTGAAGCTTTACTGCATAAAGCATTTTCCCATCCCAAAGAGCTTACAATCTAAGATCTCAGTTGCTACTCATAGGCAAGTCTATTTGTAGGTTTCTTAATATACAGTACCTCAGATCTTTAAAAATTAAGGTTTTCCTCTAGCAGATTATATTTGCAGTTTGGAACATGACTGCATGTATGTCAAACAGTTCCAGGTGTTAATCTGTCAGGATTTGAGATCTGTGTTTTGGAAAAAGTTTGATATCCGCACAGTGCTGAACCTGCAGCTCACACTCAAGCAAACCACTCATAGAATCATAGAATATCAGGATTGAAAGGGACCTCAGGAGGTCATCTAGTCCAACCCCCTGCTCAAAGCAGGACCAATCCCCAGACAGATTTTTGCCCCAGGTCCCTAAATGGCCCCCTCAAGGATTGAACTCACAACCCTGGGTTTAGCAGGCCAATGCTCAAACTCCTTGAAGGCAGTGGGAGTTTTTCCAGGTTGATGCAGGATCAAACTCAATTTCTAAATTTTGAATTAACTGACTTCCAAGGCTTGCCCTTGTGGCTACCCTGGAGGCACTGATTATGTTGGGTCTTACATATTTTGGAGAATAGAGGTGAACACTTTTGAGGGTTGTGACTTGTTTTATGGTTCCTAATGGGTTCTCCTTTGTATACTGTGACATGCTTCCCACTTCTGTGACTCAGTGCTTTATGCCTCCTTGTGCAGGTGTGCTACAGGGTGGAGTGGGCCAAGTTCCAGGAACGAGAGCGAAAGAAGGAAGAGGAGGAGAAGGAGAAGGAGCGTGTTGCTTATGCCCAGATTGATTGGCATGACTTTGTAGTTGTGGAAACAGTGGACTTCCAGCCCAATGAGCAAGGTAGGAAAACTAAGTGACATAACCGCTGTGTGACTCAGGTTCTGTGTTTAGTGGGGATGATACATGCCTCTTGAGAGCCGCTGGAAAATGCGGTAAGTAAAAAATATTAGATGGGTGCAAGGTAGAAGCAGATGATGTCCATTTTATGAAAAACTTTGTATCTGCTGAGTTCAGGTCCTGTTTCTTCTGCAGTTAGTGATGTCACTGATGCTTAATTGGTACTACTTTCTTTGTGACTAGCAGCTTCCGGTGTTATCAACTGTTCCACTGAAAACCAAGACCCCCAAACTCCGTTGCTGCATTAGCACCCCATTGTGGTAGCTGCTTCCCTTTCTTTGTTGCCTTCAGTTTGTGTCATCACATATCTTCATGTTGGTGTTCAGACCAGTCTTATCCCTAGCCTTTCCCTTCTATGTGCCTTTGCTCCCGTGAGCCCATCAATACAACAGTCTGATTTCCCCCATCCCCCAAGTTAGTTTCATTAAAGGGGACTGGTACCTGTGTCTGCATTTTGAGCAATGACTAGTACTAAAGAAGCCCTCATGTTTGCTGCTTTTCTTTGTTGCAGGGAACTTCCCTCCTCCCACCACTCCTGAGGAGCTGGGGGCTCGCATACTGATCCAGGAGCGCTATGAGAAGTTTGGTGAAAGTGAGGAAGTAGAGATGGAGGTGGAGTCAGATGAAGAAGATGAAAAGCAAGAGAAGACGGAGGAGACCCCATCTCAACTAGACCAAGACACGCAAGTGCAGGATATGGATGAGGTAAGTAGCTGGTGTGATAAAGGGTACTTTCATTGATAGGACTTTAATGTGGCATATGGGGCTCTGCAAGCTCTCACTTCATAGTGTCCCTGTGCTTCTTGGTGTTCAATGACTGTTATCCCTAAAAATGAGCTCAATCTTGGCCCATTAATCTGTTGGCCAGAAACCCTTCTCATCCATTGAACCAATGAGGAGGGCTGTGTTTGCATGTTCTCTAACAAAGTACAAACTCCATGAGAGAATTCCAGGAATGTTGCTGTAGAGAAAACCTAAAAGATTGTCCTATTAAATAGATCACTTTTCATTGTACAGTTGACGCATTCAGAGGCCCCTGAGATGTTAGTTGTTGTCAAACTAGCTGCCTTACAGGAGAAGAGATGAGAAAGGGCTATGGTTGGGGCCCTACCAAATTCACAGTCATGAAAAATGCATCAGGGACTGTGAAATTGGGTCTCCCCCCGTGAAATCTGGTTGTTTGTGTGCTTTTACCCTATACTATACAGATTTCATGGGGGAGATCAGCGTTTCTCAAATTGGGGGTCCTGACCCAAAAGGGATCTGCAGAGAGAATCACAAGATTATTTTAGAGGTGTCGCAGTATTGCCACTCTTACTTTTGCACTGCCATCAGAGCTGGGCAGCCAGAGAGCAGTGGCTGTTGGCTGGGCACCCAGCTCTGAAGGCAGTGCCTCACCAGCAGCGGTGTAGAAGTAAGGGTGGCAATACTATACCATGCCATCTTACTTCTGCACTGCTGCTGGTGGTGACTCTGCCTTCAGAGCTGGGATCCTGGCCAGCAGCCGCCGTTGCCCAGCTCTGAAAGCTGCGCCAGCAGCAGCTCAGAAGTAAGGTTAGCAGTACTGCAACCCCCTCTACAATAACCTTGTGACCCACCCACCCCACAACTCCTTTTTGTCAAGACCCACACAATTACAACACTGAAATTTCAGATTTAAATAGCTGAAATCATGAAATTTATGATTTTTTAAAAATCCTATGACCATAAATTGACCAAAATGGACCCTGAATTTGGTAGGGCCCTAGCTTTGGTAAACCATAGCCCCCCTGGTGCCAGAACTAAAGATGAGAGATGCAGTTATTTTAGAGAGAAATGGGGTACCTGGTTCCCTCTTTTTTTGGGAAATAATTAGACTCTCCACTCTTTAAATTACAGCAACACTAGTGCTGGCACCCTTTCCGCTATTTTAAAAATCTCTGTAGATACATAGTGCAAGTTGCTTGATTGGAGTGTGTTTAGGGTTACCATATTAAAGGTTTTTAAAAAGAGGACACTCCACGGGGCCCTGCCCCTGCCCTGGCCCCTCCCCAACCCCGCCCCCTCCCCTGAGCACCCTGCATTTCCCCCTCCTCCTCCCTCCCAGCCACGCGAAAAGGGCTGCCCGGTTTGCTGGACAGCCTCTAGACCCTGCGCCCTGGGCCAGGCACGTCCCCAGCGCATCCAGAGCCCGGGAGGGGAAGCGCCCGGCTGGGGGCGCAGGGTCTGGAGGGCTGGGGGCTGCCCGGCAAATCGTGAAGCCAGTAGCGCTCGGGCAGCTCTGCTCTTCAGCTACACAGAGCTGAGGTGTCTGGAGGGAGCAGCAGCAGCTGCCACCGCAGCGGGAAATCCGCCTGCAGCTCGCGGCCGGAGCCGCTCAGGTAAGCAGGGGACTGGGGCAGGGATGCCGGCATTTTCCCGGACATGTTCGTTTTTTTGGCAATTCCCCCCGGATGGGGATTTGAGCACCAAAAAGCCGGACGTGTCCGGGAAAATCCAGACGTATGGTAACCCTAAGTGTGGTGTTCTGACACTTCCATTTTTTGGAATGAGGTGGGGTCCCATGATACAACCTGCTAATAAAGATATTTCAAGTGGCTTGAGGTTTCCCATGGAGAAACTGTCAACAAATGAAAAATGAGATGCTTAGGTATGCAAAGAAGAAAGCCTTTTTCACCTCTGTAATCTGTACTCTAGAGCCAAGATTGTTTCAGTCGTGGAGTGACTGCATAAGCCCTGTTCACTCGATGCATAGATTTTTTTTTTTGCCCTTTATGACTTTCAGTGCTGTTGCTGCATATTCTGTGTTCTAAGATATTTGATCTGCTGTTAATAACTTGTAAGCATTGTTTTAATGTAAGGGCTCAGATGACGAAGATGAGAATCAGAAAGTTCCACCTCCTCCAGAGACCCCGATGCCACCACCTCTTCCTCCAACTCCAGATCAGGTCATTGTGCGGAAAGACTATGATCCCAAAGGTAAACTAGAGTTTGGTGACAATGAGCAATTTAATTTCTTACTGAATAGTCACACAAGACTTTGCTTCTAAGATGTGCAGTCAAGTTAGGCATTTTTAACAATGTGGTTTTGTTCCTTCAGCCTCCAAGCCATTACCACCGGCCCCAGCCCCAGATGAATATCTTGTGTCTCCCATCACTGGAGAGAAGATACCTGCAAGTAAAATGCAAGAACACATGCGAATCGGCCTTCTGGATCCCCGCTGGCTGGAGCAGCGGGATCGGTCTATCCGTGAGAAACAGAGTGATGACGAGGTCTATGCCCCAGGTTAGTCTGCCTCTCACAAGGCTCCAAGAGATACTCATTTAAAAACGCAGTGTATAGTTTAAATCTAATTTAATCATGTCAAACTAATCTGTATCAATGGGGACTTCGACATATCTTGAAATGCTGATTTGTGTACTGTGCTCATTTAGTATACATATTCTGGTAGCCATCAAGAACACTGAAGCTTTCCTGTAAACATTGTTCTGCACCCACCATATTAACTGAAGTTCATTCTTTAGTAACAGTGGTATTGGACCCATTGGTACCAAAAATATTCTGTGAAACAAGGGATTAGAGCAGTGGTTCTCAACCGCAGCTGTGGTCCGCTTGCAGCCCATAAACACACAAATGCGGCCCATGTGACATTCTCTGGGCCATACAGGCAGTATATATATTGTGTGGATGCGGCCCACATAACACACACAGAGCTGCATATGAGATCCACAGTGGTAAATAGGTTGAGAACCACTGGATTAGAGAATTAAGCAGGACTCTGAGTCATCTTGTTCTGTTTTGTCATATGAGAGAAAATGTCTAACATCTTTTTTCCTGTCTCTGCCTGTCTGCAGGTTTGGATATTGAGAGCAGCTTGAAACAGCTGGCTGAGCGTCGTACCGATATCTTTGGTGTGGAAGAGACTGCTATCGGTAAAAAGATTGGAGAAGAGGAGATCCAGAAACCAGAGGAAAAGGTGCGGTGCAAATCCTACTGTAACCTCGCCATCTGCTGTCCTTAACCTGTAGGAATGGGAGTCTCCAGGGCCTTGTTCTTGCTGTGAAACAGCAGCCCTCACTTATCTGCTAATCTGATCAGAGTTTTGACAGTCTATGTTCTTCTGATTATCTTTTTCCAGGTGACCTGGGATGGCCACTCTGGCAGCATGGCCCGCACACAGCAGGCTGCTCAGGCCAATATCACCCTGCAAGAGCAAATTGAGGCTATCCATAAGGCCAAGGGGCTGGTGCCAGAAGATGACAGCAAGGAGAAGATTGGTCCCAGCAAGCCCAATGAGATGCCCCAGCCACTACCTCCCTCCGCAGCATCGAATCCCCCATCTAATGCTCCTCCAATCACATCTGTGCCACGCCCTCCGTCAGTAAGCATTCTTATTGCCAAGGACAAACAGCTGCTTTGATGCTGAATTGGAAATAGGTTTTACTGCTGCTGAAATGGGTCATGGTAGGGTGCTGCTTGGAAATGGGATTAGCAAATTAAGAGATCACTTTGCCAAATTAGCTGTAAATGATAACATTGATCCTAGAAGTAAGTTTAAAATATATTAGAAATGGAAAATACGTTATGAAAGAGTTTTCCAGCAGCTGAGGTATTGTAAAGAGATGATGATGAACTAGAGAGGAGAGAAATTCAGACCGTGACAAATCAGAGAGGAAGGAAATGTGAGCTGTGGAAGCGCTCAGAGAGACAGGAAGGTGAACGAGATTAAAGGGTGAAAGCCAAGGTGCGAAGTGAAAGTAGCAATCCTAGGCAGAGGCGTAGGCACGAGAAATGGTAATAACAGTGTGCAGCTCACTCGGTCAGCCCCACTGAGGTTGTTCTAATGTTTGAGGTCGACAGCATTCTGCTCATGTGGCTCTGTTCAAAGAGCTTCTGTCTCTGAGGCTACTCTTGTTTTATGGCTGTGCAATGTGGCTCCTGAGGATGGGGGGGAAAGTAACTACTGACTTTTGCTACTACTGAGGCTTTTACACCCAATCCCAAACTTCCTGGGAATTTGGAAGAACGGCAGTAGCAACTAGAAGTACACATACCCCCAACCACCTAAGCTTATATTCCTAAATATGACCAGCCAAAATATTCAGAATGTGACCCTTGGCAGCTGTTGATCAGCCCTTGTGAACAGTATAAGAGACTGAATCCCCTGGAGCTGCACCTGGTAATAAATGTCTTCTTTCTAGATGCCGCCTCCTGTTCGCACCACTGTTGTTTCTGCAGTTCCTGTCATGCCTCGTCCCCCTATGACTTCTGTGGTCCGTATACCCCCAGGCTCTGTCATCGCAGCCCCCATGCCACCAATAATACATGCCCCGCGCATCAATGTTGTCCCGATGCCGCCATCTGGTCCCCCCATGATGGCTCCTCGCCCGCCTCCCATGATAGTACCAACAGGTCAGTGAGTTGAATCATTTTTCAACGTAATTGCTCCTGGAAGATGCTTATATGACTATCCCTCCTTTCCCTCTCTGGTGGGCCATCCCAGTGAAAATTAAAGCTCTATGGTGCTTTCTGAATGAGTCAGAAAGACCTAAGGGCCTGGCTCACATTTCTTGTCATTAAAATCAGTTCTAACTTCCAACCCTGTGGCTGAGCTATTGCTGAGTAAATAATGGCTGCTGTAACTGCCTCTTACTGAAAGCAAGGTGGGGGAGGTAATATCTTGTATTGGGCCAACTTCTGTTGGTGAGAGAGACGAGCTGTCAAGCTTACACAGAGCTTTTCTTTAGGTCAGACCAAAAAAAGAGCTCTGTATAAGCTCGTCTCTCTCACCAACTGAAGTTGGTCCAATACAAGATATTCTCTTACCCACCTTCTCTCTTGAATATCCTTGGACTGACACAGCTACAACACTCTAATTACTGTAATAACATACCAGAGTACCTTTCAAACAACTACATTGAGATGTGTGCGCTGACTGGGACCACATGAGCCACAAAAATATCACGTGCCATTTATTGGCTCCCCCCCATCTTTTCCCCACATGGGAAGGCCTTTAGTAGCATCATATGTTATTTCCTCCTTGTCTAGTGGTGTTTCCTTTAGGGTCTGTGCCAGCCTACTGCAGAAACATGTTAAGGGAACTGTTGTTGAATGTCATGTGTAGGTGTATATGTAGCTGTTTTTCTCCTCCTATTTCAGCATTTGTCCCAGCCCCTCCTGTGGCTCCAGTCCCTGCCCCAGCACCAATGCCTCCTCACCCCCCACCACCCATGGAGGATGAACCTGTGTCTAAGAAACCGAAAAGTGAGGACAGCCTGATGCCAGAGGAGGAGTTCCTGCGCAGGAACAAGGTATATAATTTGAGTAGCATCACAGTCCAACAGCTTGTTGTGCAGTGCTGGGAACTCCTGACCACACTGGAGTATTCAGTCTCTCCCTGAAAGAGGCCATCTCCTCTAAAATGGTACCTGAATCAATGGACGGACATTCAGGAGGGCAGCTGGCAGGCCCAAGTGCCCCATGAGAAATTGACTCTGCATCTCTGAAGTAGCTCCTTCCTGTCACTCTCCCTAGAGCAATTGAGTTATGACTGTATACACAAACTTAAGACTTCCTCTCTTGGAGAGGAGGGCAGCATGGGAAAGTCAAAGTATGCAGAGTAGCTTTTAGTAGTTCTCCAGTTAACACACACATGGTAAAGATCTGTTAAAATGTGTCCATTTCCCTACAAGGAAGTGTCCCCAGATCAAGGGTGACTTGGATATTAAACTGACTTATAATTCCTTCCCCATGTCTGTCACTCACTGCATCTTCTCTGAAACTGAGTTGTAAATTCTTCAGGGTAGTGAATATTACTGTCCTGTACTTGTACAGCACAATAGGGGCCCTTTGTGGTAAGTGCTGTATGCATGCATACAGTACAGTTAATGCTGATTGTAGAAGGATCTTGGTAGTGTTCCCCATATCACTAGAGTCAAACCACCTAATGAACAGCCAGAAGTTAATAAGGACTAATTGGGGGGGTGAGGGGGGGCAGCCAGAACTCTTAACTGACTTTTGACAAAATGACTTGGCAAGTAAGAGTAATGAAGCAAATAAAACACATTAATGTTGACTCCCTAGTAACAGGGAATTGAAAGGTGCAAGTTGGCGGCACCCAAAGGAACAGCAAAGTGGTTGCCTCTTGAGCCCACATCTGTCTGTCTGCATTAAGGACCATCTGTGTGTGTAACTACATTTAATTCTTTTCCTAGGGTCCAGTCACAGTTAAAGTTCAGGTTCCCAACATGCAGGACAAGACTGAATGGAAACTGAATGGCCAGGTGCTGGTGTTCACCCTTCCACTCTCCGATCAGGTACGTGACTTGTTAACCTGCCTTAACTCCTGCTATTCCATTGCTGTGTGATTGCTGGCAGGACAGCATCTAAACTGCCTGGCTGAGGCTGTAAACTCTGGACTCTCCCCAGATTGCAACTGTGTACAGTTCATGGGGGACGGAAGTGGGTGGAGCTGGCCACTTGTGCCGTGTCCTGCACTGCCCTGGGCGCTGGAGGGACTGAGCTCTCTGTGCTTGTTTTTAGGTCTCTGTTATAAAGGTTAAGATCCACGAGGCCACAGGGATGCCAGCAGGGAAACAGAAGCTGCAGTATGAGGTGAGTATGTGACAGTGTTAACCCTTCAAATGCTGCCTTGCCACTTACCTGCACTTTTTCCGTACAGTAAAAAAAAATTACAAGGCCCTGAGAGTAACAGCCGTGTTAGTCTGTATCCGCAAAAAGAAGAACAGGAGTACTTGTGGCACCTTAGAGACTAACAAATTTATTAGAGCATAAGCTTTCGTGGACTACAGCCCACTTCTTCGGATGCATATAGAATGGAACATATATTGAGGAGATATATATACACACATACAGAGAGCATAAACAGGTGGGAGTTGTCTTACCAACTCTGAGAGGCCAATTAATTAAGAGAAAAAAAACTTTTGAAGTGATAATCAAGCTAGCCCAGTACAGACAGTTTGATAAGAAGTGTGAGAGTACTTACAAGGGGAGATAGTCAATGTTTGTAATGGCTCAGCCATTCCCAGTCCTTATTCAAACCGGAGTTGATTGTGTCTAGTTTGCATATCAATTCTAGCTCTGCAGTCTCTCTTTGGAGTCTGTTTTTGAAGTTTTTCTGTTGTAATATAGCCACCCGCAGGTCTGTCACTGAATGACCAGACAGGTTAAAGTGTTCTCCCACTGGTTTTTGAGTATTTTGATTCCTGATGTCAGATTTGTGTCCATTAATTCTTTTGCGTAGAGACTGTCCGGTTTGGCCAATGTACATGGCAGAGGGGCATTGCTGGCACATGATGGCATATATCACATTGGTAGATGTGCAGGTGAACGAGCCCCTGATGGTATGGCTGATGTGATTAGGTCCTATGATGATGTCACTTGAATAGATATGTGGACAGAGTTGGCATCGGGGTTTGTTACAAGGATAGGTTCCTGGGTTAGTGGTTTTGTTCAGTGATGTGTGGTTGCTGGTGAGTATTTGCTTTAGGTTGGGGGGGTTGTCTGTAAGCAAGGACAGGTCTGTCTCCCAAGATCTGTGAGAGTAAAGGATCATCTTTCAGGATAGGTTGTAGATCTCTGATGCTGCGCTGGAGAGGTTTTAGTTGGGGGCTGAAGGTGACAGCTAGTGGTGTTCTGTTATTTTCTTTGTTGGGCCTGTCTTGTAGGAGGTGACTTCTGGGTACTCGTCTGGCTCTATCAATCTGTTTTTTCACTTCAGCAGGTGGGTATTGTAGTTTTAAGAATGCTTGATAGAGATCTTGTAGGTGCTTGTCTCTATCCGAGGGATTGGAGCAAATGCGGTTATATCTTAGAGCTTGGCTGTAGACAATGAGAGACTGCAGAGCTAGAATTGATATGCAAACTAGACACAATCAACTCCGGTTTGAATAAGGACTGGGAATGGCTGAGCCATTACAAACATTGACTCTATCTCCCCTTGTAAGTACTCTCACACTTCTTATCAAACTGTCTGTACTGGGCTAGCTTGATTATCACTTCAAAAGTTTTTTTTCTCTTAATTAATTGGCCTCTCAGAGTTGGTAAGACAACTCCCACCTGTCTATGCTCTCTGTATGTGTGTATATATATCTCCTCAATATATGTTCCATTCTATATGCATCCGAAGAAGTGGGCTGTAGTCCACGAAAGCTTATGCTCTAATAAATTTGTTAGTCTCTAAGGTGCCACAAGTACTCCTGTTCTTCTTTTTAAGGCCCTGAGAGCTGCCTCACTCTGCCTCTTGTGTGCATGCAGTACAGGGCAGTCTTTAATTACATCACACACAGTTTGTGCAGAGGCCCTTCCCCATTCAGTGCACAGGCTGGATGGCAGACAGTGAATGAGAGCGATTCTGTGGATTCGCTCTTATCTTGTCACCACTGCAGTATAAATCTGTTGAAGCCAATGGGCTTCCAGTGAATTTACACTGGTGTAACTAAGCTGATTTGAGCCCTCTGTGTGTATTGGGGTTGAACACTGTACCACTGAAGTAGCTTCTTCAGAGCCCTGCTGCTTTGAGTGTATTCTTGTGTGCACTGAATGAGACTGTCTCCCTCTGCTTTCTAATCTTTACTCCAAAGACCATATACATGTTGATTTACAGGATTTGCCCATGAAAATTCCACAACTCCTGCACATGTATGTGCAGAACATCAAAATATTGAGAAGTTTAAAAAAAAAAAAAGGAAAGAAAGAGAGGGAAAAAAAGCACTGCTACTACAAAGTACAATCATGCATGCAGTAGGATTTTAAAGCCATCGTAACCCAGCCAACTCTAGAGTGACTTTTGCTAGAACACCAAAAGGAACATATCCCTGCCAAATTTCAGCCTTTCCTGCCCAGGCTGTAAAGCTATTTAAAAAAGAGGGGGAAATAAAACAAAAACGCCTTTCTTTTATAATGACAGATATGTATTCTCTCTCTCACACAATATCTAGCTTCTTAAAAAACAGGTGATATTTCTGTTCTAATCTTTCAAAGAATTCACTTTTGGGCAAAACCTAAGTCTGTTAAACTTCATCCTGAAAAAGAGTAAACACTTGTCTCTGCACTCTGGCTGCAATGTGTAAATACTGTGACAGCACTGAAGCCTAACTCTTATTACCCAGCTCCTCCACATCATCTTTCTCTCTGGGAGACTGGGGTCCCTCCTCTGTACACCGAACCACCCTGGGTCCCTCCTAGTTTAGTAGTGAACTTCCTGATTGCCCAGATTGTTGAATCTTTCTGGAGGGAGCACTGAGACCTCCTGTTGTTTCTTGCAGGGCATTTTCATCAAGGACTCCAACTCTCTGGCTTACTACAACATGATAAGTGGTTCTGTGATTCACTTGGCACTCAAAGAAAGAGGAGGCAGAAAGAAGTAGGAGTCAGGGTGCCTACAACTGTCGGATGCTCTGCCATTTGTGTGAACCCAACAACTAGAATCCTGCAGCTTCTGGGGACACTGTGACAAGATGAAACATCAACCTGTGATACTTTACTAATCCCCACTTTGGAGCTATTGACTGTATTTTAGTCCTTAGTCCTGTATCCAAAAATCAGACCGTTACAGGGCTGGAGAGAATTCGTATCACCCAGACAAAGCCATGTAAACGTTGTGACTTTGCATGTAATTTCACAGCTCTTGTGACACTTTGCTAGAATGCTGTTCTTAATTATCACTATTTTCATTTAATTCCCTACAGCAGCAGTGGCAGCATTTCAGTTGAGATCTTGTCCAGATTGGACATTAAAAATCCATCTTCATTTTGCAGCCCGGTTTGTTATGACACAGGGAATATCACCTGCCTGACTAAAATGTTAGCCGTTTCACTTAATCTTTTTTGTAATTGAGAACTCCTTTATTTAGTATAATAAACCCCTTGCTCCTTCTCTGTGAAATGTACATGTAAGAATCTCCTGCAGTGATTGTTTTTGGATTTTATCCTTCTTTGGAATAACTGTACTTTGCTGCTGGTTTTGATAAAGAGAGGCTCTAAGATTGTTTCTGATCATACTGTACAGTATGTGACTTGTTTTAATAAAATTCTAATCTCAGTGGGGAATCTCAGTAGTGACTCTTCATTTTTTAGTTGTGGATGTCCTGTATATTGAGACCTACCCAACTCTGTAGCACTCCTGCACATGGCTCAAAAGACTTTGGGGCTAACTATATGCAAGCACTTTAAGCTCTATGTTGAAAAGACCATATTTGAGCCACCTGTGTACTTCCAGGAGGGCATATCTGTCTGTGTCATTGGATCCTTCAGTCAGTTGTTGTCTGGTGCTTCAGGAGATCTTCATTGTTCAATAGTAAATTCTGAGCTTTTTAAAATCATCTGTATCTATTGCTCAGACATCTTAAGAAAAACAAAACTAGCCATATCCTCTAAGTCTTATTTTTATATGAAAGAAAATAGCTCTTCATTTCTTAGAGGTGGCAGCATGAGAAAAGAGACTTGTCTTTTCATGCCCATTACATCGGGTCAAGGACAACCTATGACATCCTCCATACTCCCAGCCCACAAAGGGGTGGACAAGAGCAGATTATATTGTTGTAGAAAATGGGCATGGCCAGAGCCCAACAGGTGGCTGGCAGCACTCCAGGCCCATGGAAGCCAGCAGTTACTGGTGGCCAATCGCTCTTCAGCTGGTCATGTGTGGCTGAGAAAGTAGAGCAGCACGGTAGTGAGCTGGATGCACTAGACCAATGTGACCTATGCCGTAGGAGAGGGACCTGTGCTCAGGGCTGCTGAAAGCCGGGGGGAAGGTGGTGGTGGGCTCACTATGGATGGAGGTGGTTCATGCTTCTATCCGGGAGGAATATAGTTCTGACTGCCTTTTTAAAAAGGCAAAACAAAAAGATCGTAGTTCGGTGCCTGGTCAGTAACCAATTATGGGTGTCTCAGATCTTCGGTGTTTGGGGAAAGCAGAGAGCAGTACCCTAGGTCACAGAGCTGCAGGGGTGGCATACTCAGGAAGAGAGCATTAGGTCAGGTCTGATGGGCCTAGATTTGGGTGCTAAAACAACTTGCATAACCAGGGGGTGGGGTTTACCCCAGAATCAACCAACAGACACTGGTGTAACAGCTGTAAGAATTTGGCTCACTCTCTGGGGTTTTTAATCTCCTACAACCTTGTACAGCCTTATTCATTACAGATTTGGAGAGTCACATCTATAAAACCCATTTTCAGCTGGTGGGGGGGAGAGAATTACGGTCTGGTGGGAATTATGTCATTGTGAAGCTGTGACTAACACAGTAGGCTGGGAGTATCTGGGCAGAGGAATGAAGAAGCTCCTGTCTTTCCTTAATGGTATTTGCCATCTGATGGCCTGACCACCTCTAAATCCCACTGAATTTCTGGGGACTGATCATGCCTAGGGTTCTTGCAGGGTCCTTGGCTAGTCTGGAAACAGAAGTGCTTTACTCCATCTACACCTGGCAAGGAGATTGCACCCACGCCTGTTGGCTGGGGACCTTTCCATGAGTGATCTAAACTTTCTGGTTACTGCCATGCTGGATTATTTCAATGTGTGCTCTCTGGGACTACCCTATACCACTGGGAAACCTCCAATTAGTGCAGAACATGGCTGCCTCCTCACTCTTATGCAGGGAGTGAGAGACCTGGGTGCTTTAGACTTCCCTGGCTTCTGATTCTTTTCTAGGTGCACTTCAAAGTGTTGGCTTTGATCTAGAAAGCCTTTTATGGCTTCCATCTTGGTGACCCCCTCTCCTTGCATGCTCCATCCCAGCTGTTGAGAAGTACTCTAGCACTGAAATTGACCTCCCCAGTGTTTATGCCTGGAGCAGTGTTTGTAGTGGAAGGCCTATGATACTGGAACTTGGTTGGGCACAGCCCGAGTTTGCTGACCTTCAAAGTATGTTGTAGGGACTATTTTTCAGAGACTGCTCTTGAGGAAACAGTGATGAGGTGGCCCAACAGGTTTAGCTGGGGCAATGAGCAGTTTTATTTGTATTATTGTAATGTCTACAAGCCCAGTCATGCACTAGGACCCTCTTGTTCTAGGCTTTGTACAAACATCCATTCTCAATCGTCATTGGCTCAGTGTTAGAAAGATCTGTTCTACCATTGTTGATACATTCACCTAGAGACCATGGTACGTGCATTCTTAAGTGGGAAAAAAATTGAAACATTGCATATGATTTAAAAATGCAACTTTTGTTAAAATCTTATATCTTGTCCTTCAATTGTAATGTAAAGGACAGCACAAGAAAACTAAGGCTGTTGAGAAAAAGATATAGCATGATCCAATGGCCAGAAGTTTAAGCTAGATACATTCAGATTGGAAATAAGGTGTACATTTTTAACAGAGTAATTGCCCCTTGTTAAATTTTTGTTTCAAGTGTCATGGTGGATTCTCCTTCATTGGTAATCTTTAAATTGACTGGATTTTGTTCTAAAAGATCTGCTCTAGGAATTGTTCTGGGGAAGTTCTATGGCCTGGGTTATACAGGAGGTCTGATGAGGTGATCACAATGGTCCCTTCTGGCCTTGGAATCTATGGGTTTGTATTTATCTTTTGGCATCAGAAACCACTCAAACTGACTTCACTCTCATACTTGTCCTCATGGCATCAGGATCCTTGGATGTCTCCCTAACTTACAGCTGAGACATAGGAAGCGGATGGTGATACATCTCTCCTACAGGAAATTCAATCTTTCTAGTGCTATCCTCAGATCTTGGTGGCGACCAAAGGAGTTTGTTTAATGCACTAGTTTTATATCATTCCAATGGGCATTGTCTCTAATCTGTGGTCAGTAGAAATACATGGCTGGCTCAGAGCTTTGGTAATGGGATCACCTGTCTGTCACTGGTTCAAACCCAGCTCAAGTGTTTAACATTAGTTACAGGCTGGTGTCTCTGGAATTGTGGAATTGGACGTTCAGTCCAGATTATGCTGGACAAGAGGTCTCCTGACTGACTTATAACTAGTGTGCAGTTGAGAGGCCATGAACTCTGAACTATTTGTTTTTCAAAAGTCTGTATCCCAGAGAAACATGCACCATTTACTTAAGCTAATGATTTGTTTATTTGCCTGCTGACCTGTGGCAGCTTCACAGATTTAGTAACCAGTTATCTCTGACCTGTTTGTGGAGTAGTTCTCTGCTTAATAGGCTCGCATGCTTCTGAGGGGAGAGCTTGTTGATATCGCCTTGGTGATGGGGAGGGCTGCACAGGTGATGACAGGCACCATCCAATTATAAGCCTGTGAGCTCAGATGAATGAGGTGCTCCTGCCTTCTGGAAGGCCTCTAATAAGAGGAGAACTCAAAATTGTCTCCTGGGATCTGTGCTACATCCCAACTCTTAAACCATCTTGGAGGGAACCCCTTCAGTGTGCCAGACCCCCAAGGAGCTCCCTCCTCCTCCAGGGCAGGCCACGTGGCCTCACCACCTCTGAGACAGCTTCTGGAATCTAGTCCTGCTTCACAGCATAAGCTTTGCCCAGTGAGTTTCATTGAGCCAGACTCTTGGTGAGAGACCTATACACTCTTCAGGAACTAATGCACCTCAGCTAGTGTTTGCAGAGACAACAAACAACCTTTTCAAAACAGAGCTGCCTTTATTAGTCCACTGGCCACAGCATGGGAAGTCCTCAGGTTAGCACAGAGGAATGAAGGTGAAACATCCATTTTGGCCAGGCCAACACAATTCACCAGCCAAGCTGCACTGAACTCAATTTCAGGCTCTGTCTCTGACTCCCTAGTCAAACCCAGATAAGAACAGCCAAATGAGATGAGCCAGACCACATCACCACACTTTCCCCCCCGTCTGGTCGTGTCTCTATCCTTTGTCCCTGAGCTAGCATTTCTGCTCAGTTCCCCACTGCAAGGTGGGGAAACCTTCCAGTGGGGGTAGTTTGCTAGAGGTGAATGTTCTGGTGACTGGGGTTTGCCCTTGTCTCTTTTAGATTCTGCAGTGATAAGAGTTGCCTTCAGTAGGTCACAGCCACTTCCTTAACTGGCCCAGACACCAAGGCTGGGTCTACACTACCCGCCTGAATCGGCGGGTAGAAATCGACCTCTCAGGGATCGATTTATCGTGTCCCGTCGGGACGCGACAATCGATCCCTGAATCGACACTCTTACTCCACCAGCGGAGGTGAGAGTAAGCGCTGTTGACGGGAAGCCGCAGAGGTCGATTTTGCCGCCGTCCCTACAGCGGGGTAAGTCGGCTGCGATACGTCTAATTCAGCTATGCTATTCGCGTAGCTGAATTTGCGTATCTTAAATCGACCCCCCCCCCCCCCCCCCCCGTAGTGTAGATGTAGCCTAAGATGACATTTCCACCTCAGGTCCTGTGCTGCTCCCAAGTGTAGGCTTAACCCTTCTTCCTCCACTGGGTAACAATGCAAAGTACAGAGGGAAACTGAGGATCACGTAGGAGTCATAAAAAAATCATGCTTGGTCACATCTCCACCTTTACATTTTCAGTGAGGTCCGATCTTAGGCTCTATCTTCCCAGGGGCTGGAGCTGGGTTTATTGAATTGCTGTGAAATGTGATTTTGTTCTGGTTACTTGATTTAAATGCCATTTGGTGGGGCAGTATGGATGGGTCAAGCTATGCTTAAGCCAGGTTTGGAAGCTGGGTTCTAGCCTATGGGCCCATAGAACTAGTGGGGAAATTGAGGTTAAATATCAGCAAAAGCTTCCTGAGAGAGAGTTACGAGGGTGTGAGTTTCCCATTGGGGAAGGGATGGAAGCCAGAGCTATGTGAGATCAGACCAAGCACTAGAAAATGGGCTAGAAGGACTATTTCTGCAGTGGCAGATGGAGTTGGACTAGGTAGATCAGCAGTTCTCAACCTGTAGCCTATGGAGCGCTGGAGGCAGTACCTGACTTGCTGGTGATCTGTGGGGAATGGGCATGTTACAAGGGGCAGGCTCCTTGTTTGCTGTCCCTCCTAGAGTTCATTGCAAAGACAAACCTGGATCCCGGTAAAAAATGAAAACAAGGAGGCAAAGCCAGACTAGCTGCCTCCACTAGTAGCTGCTAAATAGGAGAAGGAAACAGGAGCTGCCCTCGGGGACTGGAGGCAAGTGCATAAAACAACAAAATATCTTCCTTACATTCCTTTTCTGGGTAAGTAATGGCTGCAGTTCCCACAGAGATGGTGGCACCAGTGTGTCCGCGCTGCCTGGAGGGCCACACTGAGAGTGCTTATTCAGGGCCGCAAAGACTAGGGCAGACAATCCCCAAAACTGGAGGTTTATTCTATGATTAGATTCACCAACCAAGTAACAATACACCTTCTGTAATACCACACTGGTTACCAAGAAGCCAAACTACAATCATAGAATATCAGGGTTGGTCTTGCTTTGAGTAGGGGATTGGACTAGATGACCTCCTGAGGTCCCTTCCAACCCTGGCTGGTGCATGTTTCTCTGGGATACAGACTTTTGAAAAACAAATAGTTCAGACTTCATGTCCTCTCAACTGCACACTAGTTATAAATCAGTCAGGAGACCCCTTGTCCATCATATGTTCATATGCTGTAAAATGTAACAACCTAGAGTGTTACTATAGGTCAGATCACATGCAGTTGGATGGGAGACAGCAGGGCCCAAAAGGCTTAGGAGCCACTGAACTAGCCCAGCCTCCTCCCTAGTTTCTATGGAGCTCTCACGTACCCCTCCCATGACTCCTTATCACAGCTGAAGGACTCCAGAGATTTGGATTCCACCTCATCTTCAGTCTGGTTCCACCCCTGTTGATCTTATTGTGCAGGGTTCTTTCCCCTGCTGGTTTCAGGTTAGGCCCCATGTACAGGGGGCAGGGGAGAGAGGCTTTTACAAAACCTAATGGGGAGAGGGAGGAAGGATGGTTCATTGGTCTGGAATTGTACTCAGGAAATCTGGGTTCAGTTCATGGCTGAGCCCCTGGCCTGCTAGGCAAGTCCCTTTGGTCTAGATCCTTGAAGGTATTTAGGTGCCTCGCTTCCATTGATTTCCATGGGAGTTAAGAACCCTGTTACCACTGGTAAATTGGGGATCCCTGCCCTGCCTCTCAGCAGCAGTGTGAGATAAATCCATTCATGACTGTGCAGTGTTCAGATACCGAGTCCTGAAGAACAGGGAAGTACTTTGGTAGATGGGACACAACTATTTCCCTGTCTTGGGGTATGTCTACACTACGGGATTAATCCAAATTTATATAATTCGAATTTGGAAAACAGATTGTATAAAGTCAAATGTATGTGGCCACACTAAGCACATTAATTCGGCGGTGTGCGTCCATGTACTGGGGCTAGCGTTGATTTCTGGAGTGTTGCACTGTGGGTAGCTATCCCATAGCTATCCCATAGTTCCCGCAGTCTCCCCCGCCCATTGGAATTCTGGGTTGAGATTCCAGTGCCTGATGGGACAAAAAACATTGTCACAGGTGGTTCTGGGTACAGCCTCACCCCTCCCTCCCTCCCTGCATGAAAGCAACGGACAGCAGACAACCATTTCGCGCCTTTTTTCCTGGGTGAACGCTGCAGACTCCATACCACGGCAAGCATGGAGCCCGCTCAGCTCAAGACAGCAGTCATGAACATTGTAAACACCTCGTGCGTTCTCGTGGAGTTTATGTTGAGCCAGGACCAGAAAAATGAGGTGAGGAGGCGGCGGCAGCGCAGCGACAAGCATGATGAGTACATGGACATGGACACGGACACAGAATTCTCTCAAACCACGGGCCCCGGTGCTTTGAAGATCATATTGTTAATGGGGCAGGTTCTATCCATGGAACGCCGATTCTGGGCAAGGGAAACAAGCACAGACTGGTGGGACCGCATAGTGTTGCAGATGTGGGATGATTCCCAGTGGCTGCGGAACTTTCGCATGCGTAAGGGCACTTTCATGGAACTTTGTGACTTGCTGTCCCCTGCCCTGAAACGCCAGAATACCAAGATGCGAGCAGCCCTCACAGTTGAGAAGCGAGTGGCGATAGCCCTATGGAAGCTTGCAACGCCAGACAGCTACCGGTCAGTCAGGAATCAATTTGGAGTGGGCAAATCTACTGAGGGGGCTGCTGTGATGCAAGTAGCCAAAGCAATCACTCAGGTGCTGCTACGAAAGGTAGTGACTCTGGGAAATGTGCAGGTCATAGTGGATGACTTTGCTGCAATGGGATTCCCTAACTGTGGTGGGGCGATAGATGGAACCCATATCCCTATCTTGGCACCAGAGCACCAGGGTACCCAGTACATAAACCACAAGGGGTACTTTTCAATGGTGCTGCAAGCACTTGTGGATTACACGGGACGTTTCACCAACATCAACGTGGGCTGGCCGGGAAGGGTTCATGACACTCGCGTCTTCAGGAACACTACTGTGTTTAAAGGGCTGCCGCAAGGGACTTACTTTCCGGACCAGAAAATAACCGTTGGGGACGTTGAAATGACAATAGTTATTATTGGGGACCCAGCCTACCCCTTAATGCCATGGCTCATGAAGCCATACACAGGCAGCCTGGACAGGAGTCAGGAGCTGTTCAACTACAGGCTGAGCAAGTGCAGAATGGTGGTAGAATGTGTATTTGGCCGTTTAAAAGGTCGCTGGCGATTGTTACTGACTCACTCAGACCTCAGCCAAACCAATATCCCCATTGTTATTTCTGCTTGCTGTGTGCTCCACAATCTCTGTGAAAGTAAGGGGGAGACCTTTATGGTGGGGTGGGAGGCTGAGGCAAATCGCCTGGCTGCTGATTACGCGCAGCCAGACACCAGGGCGATTAGAAGAGCACACCAGGAAGCGCTGTGCATCAGAGAAGCTTTGAAAACCAGTTTCATGACTGGGCAGGCTACAGTGTGAAATATCTGTTTGTTTCTCCCTCATGAAAACCCGCCCCCTTTATTGACTCATTCTCTGTAAGGAACCCACCCTCCCCCTTCCCCCAGCTTGCTTTCAAACCAAATAAAGTCACTATCATTTAAAAATCATTTATTCTTTATTAATAGATTATAAAAAGAGGGAGGGAACCCGGGTGGGGTTTGGGAGGAGGATCGGCAGGAAGGAAAAGGCCACTAAAAATAGGGTTACCATATTTCAGCAAGCAAAAAAGAGGACGGGAGGAGCCCCGCCCCCGTCCTGCCCTAGCCCCGCCCCTCCCACTTCCCGCCCCCCTCAGAACCCCCAACCCTCCCCCTGTTCCTTGTCCCCTGACTGCCCCCTCCTGGGACCCCTGCCCCTAACTGCCCCCCAGGACTCCACCCCCTACCTAAACCTCCCTGCCTCTTGTCCCCTGACTGCCCCCTCCTGAGACCCTCCCCCACATCCTAACTGCCCCCCAGGACCCTACCCCCTACCTGTACCCTGACTGCCCAAAACCTTCTCCACCTCCCCCAAAAGCCCCCCCCGAACTCCCGACCCCCCCATCTCTTGACTGCCCCCTCCAAAATCTCCCTGCCCCTTCTCCTGCCCCCTGCCCCCCTTACCCTGCTGCTCAGAACATGGTGTTGGGCTCTGTGCGGAGCTGGACACGTGGCTGCGCTCCCCAGCGCAACACACAACCCGGTCCCTGGCCCTGCACAGTGCTGCCCGAGCGGGGCGCGGGGCTGCAGGGGAGGAGGAGCTGCCGAGGCCGATGCAAACGGCCCAGCAGGCCGGCCGGCTCAGAATGCAGGGGAGGGGGGGAGAAGGAGCTCTACAGCTGCTCTGGAGTCCAGCCCGGCAAGCTGCGGGGGAAGGGCTCTGGCTGCCAGAGCCCCATGCGAGCGGCTGACTTTCCTGCAGCCCTCCCAGCCGCTTGCTCTGCTCTGCATGGGGGGGAAATCCCGGACATTTTTAGTGATTTACAAATTCCCCCCCGGACGCTATTTTTAACACAAAAAGGAGGACATGTCCAGGTAAATCCGGACGAATGGTAACCCTACTAAAAAAAGGTTAAAAAAATGACAGCCTTTTGCTTGGGCTGTCCACTGGGGTGGAATGGGAAGGGGCCCCTGTATAACCCCCCCCCCCCCGTGTTCTTACACATCTGGGTGAGGAGGCTATGGAACATGGGGAGGGGGGAGGGGGGGTTATACAGCGGCACTCTGTTATCCTGCTGCCGTTCCTGAAGCTCCACCAGACACCGGAGCATGTCTGTTTGCTCACGCAGCAGCACCAGTGTTGCATCCTGCCTCCTCTGATCTTCCTGCCGCCACCTCTCATCTCGAGCGTCCCTCCTGTCCTCACGTTGGTCCCTCCTGTCCTCACGTTGGTCCCTCACAGGGCCGGCTTTAGGCCGATTCAGCCGATTCGGCTGAATTGGGCCCTGCGCCTAAGAGGGCCCGCAGCTGTCCACTCCGCCCCCAGCTCACTTCCCCCTCCTCTCCTCCCCTGAATGCTCCGCCCCCTGCTCCTCCCCCCCCCCCGCTTCACGCGAATCAGATGTTCGCGGGAAGTCTGAAAAGGGGCAGGCGGCGGCAGCAACAGGTAAGCGGGGGGGCGCGAGGAGGGCTCCTGGGAGGCGCGGCGCGGCCCAGTCCGGCCCTGGCCGAGCGGCCCCGGCCCCGGCAGCTCTGGCTCCAGTACGGCACTGGCCCCGGCCGACTGCGCCGGCCCGGCCCCACGGCTCCGGCTCCGGCCCCGGCCAAGCGGCTCTGGCTCTGGCTCCGGCTCCGGCCCAGGCCCTGGGGCGCTGGCCCGGCCCCGGCCGAGCGGCTCTGGCTCCGGCCCGGCTTGGGCCCCGGGGCAGCGGCCCCAGTTCCGGCCGAGCACCCCCAGCACGGCCCCACGGCTCCGGCCCCGGCCGAGCACCCCCGGCCCCGGCTCGGGCCCCGGGGCGCCGGCCCAGCCCCGGCCCGAACACTTCAGGCCCCGGCCCCGGCGGCTCTGGCTGAGGCCCCGGGGCGCCGTCCCTGGCCACAGCTGAGCGGTGCTGGCCGAGCACCCCCGGCCCGGCTCGGGCCCTGGGGCGCTGGTCCGAGTGGCCCCGGCCCGAGCCCCTCTGACCCCGGCGGCTCTCGCTCGGGCCCTGGCACGCCGGCTCGGCCCCAGGCCAAGCGACTCCAGCTTGGCCCCGGCCCCAGCGGCTCCGGCCCGGACCCAAACCCCACGACCCCAGCCCGAGCGGGGCCCGATTCCTGGGGGTGGGGCTTGCCGGCGGGCAATCAGGCCCTGCTCTTGCTAAGGCCGGCCCTGGTCCCTCATGTCCTCATGTTGGTCCCTCCTGTCCTCACGTTCACTGGCTTCTTTCCTATACTTTGAAACCGTGTCCTTCCACTCATTCAGATTAGCTCTGTCACTGCGGATGGATTCCATGATTTCTGCGAACATATCGTCTTGAGTCTTCTTTTTCCGACGCCTAATCTGTGATAGCCTTCGGGACGGAGGAGGGAGGCTTGAAGAATTTGCAGCTGCTGGAGGGAGGGAAAAAAGGAGAGAATTTTTTAAAAAGATACATTTTGCAGAACAATGCTTATACTCTTTCATGGTGACCAACACTATTCACATTACATAGCACATGTGATTTCTATGCAAGGTCGCATTTTGCCTCTTAATATTGAGTGCCTGTGGCTTTGCTGCTAGAGATCACAGACGCAGGTCCGGGCAACAGAATTCGGCTTGCATGCGGCCATGGTAAGCCATTGTCTTTCGGCTTCTGTGCCCTCCTTTCCCACATACCAAGCAAAGCCCGTTGAGTGCTGCGGTTTTCCTGTTAACCTTCAGCAGCAGAAAACAAACTAACCACCACCCCCCATCCAATTCTCTGGATGATCGCTTTATCCCTCCCCTCACCCGTGCCTGTTATCAGGGAAGATCCCTGCAGGAACCAAACTAACACCTCCCACCCCGCCATGAATTCTCTGGGATGATCGCTTTACCCCTCCCCCTACCGCATGGCTGGTATCAGGGAAAATCCCTGCTAGCCAAACGCGAAAAGCTCTGGGCCAATTCCCCCCCCCCCCCCCCCCCCTGCGCTTGGCTAACTGCAGGGAAGGATTTCTTTTCAGCCACAGGCAAACAGCCCAGTAGGAACGGCCACCTCTGTCCCCTTAATTAAATTCCCATATTTCAACCAGGTTACCATGAGCGATATCACTCTCCTGAGGATTACACAGCAAGATAAAAAACGGATGTTGCTTGAATGCCAGCAAACACTGGGACCATACGCTGCCAGGCTTTGTCATGCAACGATACCAGATTACTTGCTGCAAGCATGGCGCGGTCAAGTGTCCTACCATGGAGGACGGAATAAGGCTGCACTGCCCAGAAACCTTGTGGCAAGGCTTTTGGAGTACCTCCAGGAGAACTTCATGGAGATGTTCCTGGAGGATTTCCGCTCCATCCCCCCACACGTTAACAGACTTTTCCAGTAGCTGTACTGGCTGCGAATGCATCCCAAGTCCTCAGGGCAAAGTAATCATTAAAAACCCTTGCTTTTAAAACAAGTTTTATATTTTAAAAGGTAAACTCACCTGAGGTCCCTTCCATGGGGTCGTGGTCTTGGATACTGGGTTGGGAGGGTACTTCAGTCAGGCTGAGAAAAAGATCCTGGCTGTTGGGGAGAACGGAGTGCTGGGTGCTCTCTGCAAGCTCGTCCTCCTCCTCCTCCTCTTCCCCATCTGCAGAATCCTCAGGTGTAGCTGATGAGATTATCCCCGCCTCAGAATCCACGGTCAGAGGTGGGGTAGTGGTGGTGGCCCCCCCTAGAACTGCATGCAGCTCGGCGTAGAAGCGGCATGTCCGCGGCTCTGACCCGGAGCGACCGTTTGCCTCCTTTGTTTTTTGATAGGCTTGTCTGAGCTCCTTGACTTTCACGCGGCACTGATCTGAGTCCCTATTGTGGCCTCTCTCCATCATGCCTTTGGAGATTTTTTCAAAAATTTTGGCATTTCATCTTTTTGAACGAAGTTCTGCTAGCACTGAATCCTCTCCCCGTATAGCGATCAGATCCAGTACCTCCTGTACGGTCCATGCTGGTGCTCTTTTTCGATTATCAGCCTGCATGGTTACCTGTGCTGATGAGCTATCTGTGGTCACCTGTGCTCTCCACGCTGGGCAAACAGGAAATGAAATTCAAATGTTCGCGGGGCTTTTCCTGTCTACCTGGCCAGTGCATCCAAGTTCAGATTGCTGTCCAGAGCGGTCACAATGGTGCACTGTGGGATAGCTCCCAGAGGCCAATACCATCGAATTGCGACCACACTAACCCTAATTCGAAATGACAAAATTGATTTTGGCGCTACTCCGCTCGTTGGGGTGGAGTACAGATATCGATTTTAAGAGCCCTTTATTTCGAAATAAATGGCTTCGTTGTGTGGACGGGTGCAGGGTTAATTCGATTTAACGCTGCTAAATCCGAATTAAAGTCATAGTGTAGACCAGGCCTTAAAGGTGGAAAGGCTCAGCAATGGCCTACCTCCTCCAACCTGCCCTCCCTTCTCCCTTGCCACCTGCTGGGCATTTTGTCCTGCCATTGGGAATATGGAGCTGGACCCAGACCCCCTGATCTTGCTCCCCACCTTGAGACTCCTCACCCAGACACCTTCCTACCCCCACCACCCCCGGAACGAAACAGGCACGAAAGATAACTTGAAAAGGGTTTTGAGAATCAGACTCATGTGGGACTAGGCTGATAACCTCAAACTCATTGCACGTGTGCTTCAGTTGTCATTGAAAGCAATCCCCTGGGCTGGTGTTAGGCTCCCCCCCCCCCATGCCGCTAGAGCCCTGCGAGTGTGATACTGATCTGTGATCCTATTACACATTCTCTTGGTGTGTGTGGTTAATTTTTTAATTAATTTTCATAAAGAAACAAACAATACAAAATACAAAAGGGTAAACGACTTACAGCTTGTGTATGTTACCGAATACTGCCCATTTCACAGGACAGCCAATAAATGGTGCAATCATGCAACTTTACCACTTGCCAAAGGAGCAAGACCAGACAATACAAAATCAGAGAATCTATAAGGTTAGGGTGGAAGTGTTAACAATAACAAAAAATATTTTCAAAAGACAGCTACAAATGGGCAAAAGAGGGAAGAGGGAGGGAAAACGCAGAGTGGTCAGATGGAATGGAAGTTTGGCATTATGTGAGCTATCTCAGCATTCCTTGTCCAAATGTGTCAAGAAAAGCGGTCCAAATGTCTTCGAATTCATATAATTGTTCTCTACATTGATATGTGCATCTGTCTTTCACTGCTAACTCAGGCAGGTCTGAACCCCAGTGCTCTATTGTGGGCACAAGCCTACATCTCCGTTTTTGTAAAAGCATGCACTTGGTAATCATTGTGGCCCTGGAGAACCACATCGGGGGCGTGTATGTGTGTGTGTGCGGGGGTGGCGGGGTGTTTAAACATAGCCCTAGTATACATTCTTATTCTCATTCTACTGTGAGCACTGAGACAGCAGTTACAGATTTTGAACCTGGGAGGGCTCACTCATTTAAAGTGTCAGGTTAAAAATCATTCACAAGTATTTTTCGTCAGGAACTATCTTTTTCTCATTTGCGTGTGCAGGACCTGGCACAAGGGGGCCCTGATCCCTGACTGGTACCTTTAGGCCCTACTGCAATACAAACAGAAAATAAGAATTAAAAAAACAAAAAACAACCAGCTTTTCTTAGCTATGTTACAAAGCTGTAGGTTGTTAGCACAATACATTTTTAAAATTTAATTACCTTTTTGTCATTAATTCCCCTTGTTTCCTTTTTACATTTCCCCCTGCTTGGACACCAAGAATAGTTCCGCTTCCCAGGACTAGCAAGCCCAAGGGGTCAAAAATCATGAGTCAGCTCCTCCAAAATCATGAGATTGACTTGGAAATCATGGGATATAAAAAAATAATAACTTTGGGGTCTTTTAGTTTGTCTTCTGGTGTCATAGCCTTTAGGTCCATGTCTCCATGTTTTTCTCTGCAACCATGAGGGCTAGAAATTGTGAAAGTAGAGTGAATTATATTGTAAAAATAGAATGGATTAAAGAAATGCTGTATGTACCTTTAAGCAGAAATAAGGAATGCTGAAATACAGGTGTCAGGAAAAGGAACATTAAGGCATAAACAATGAGTCCGCTTAAGCTAATGGTGGAACATCAGCCGGAGATCTGTAAAAGTTAGTAAGAAAATTGAATATGTATGTCTAGCCTCGGGTAAACTTGTCAGTTCTGCTTTCTTTGTCCTCTTGTTAAGTTCATGCGCTTTTTATCTGTATAAAATAAGGTAGTGTGGGTCTTGGATGGTGCTCACATTATCTGGGTGTTATTAGCAGAGTGCTGTGCTAATAAAACAGAGTGGTCTGACAAACTGTGAGTCCTGAGTCTAACTTTGACAAAATTTACTCTTTTATTAAATAATAGCTGAAATTCTCATGTAATCACATGAATCCTGGAGCTGAGGCTTTAAGAAAACTTTCAGTTATCACAAGACTTGCAGTAAAATCACAGGAGTTGGCAACACTGGTTTCCTTATGGTTTACAGTCAATTTTGCTGTCAGGTTCTGGTGCATTGACACAAAGCTGCAATGTTTGGCTTGCCTACACTCTGTGGGGAAATCTTTGCTTGTTAATAGATGAAAAAGCCAATTTCCATTTGAATGTGAAGGGGGGAAAACAGATGGAAACATTTCCAATTGGCTTCAGCTGTGTAAAAGCTTATTTTCAAGCAAAATTTGGGGCCAGATTTGAGCTGCCCTTGTGCTTTTAAAGCAGGGCTGGTTCCAGGCACCAGCCTGGCAAGCAGGTGCTTGGGGCGGCCGCTCCGGAGAGGGGCGGCACGTCCAGCTATTCGGCAGCAATTCGGCGGACGGTCCCTCACTCCCGCTCGGAGCGAAGGACCTCCCGCTGAATTGCCGCCGCAGATCACGATCACGGCTTTTTTTTTTTTTTTTTTTTTTGGCTGCTTGGGGCGGCCAAAATCCTGGAGCCGGCCCAGTTTTAAAGCATCAACTTTCAGAAACACACTTGTTAATATCAACCCTGAAAGGTTTAGGATGGTGAGAAAGATTGCAGATTGCTTCACACAGGTGCTTTGAACTTGACCTACCACAGTGGGTTAGGGTAAAGAATCACCTAAAGACTAACCTAACGTTGGGCTATAGAAATGCACAAGCTCTCGTTCACTGAAGTTGCAGTTTTGATTAAAGGACTGTTGTATGTATTAATTACAGCCAATGATAAAACAGACTCTCATTGCCCAAGGTTGTGGGGAGGGATGGTAAGGGATCCATGGTGGTGTTTTACTTATAGAGATTCTAAGGCCAGAAGGTTTTGTTGTGCTAATTTCTGACCTCTTGTATCGCACTGGCCAGAGACTGTCACTCTGATTCCTGCACTTAGTCCCGGAAATGGAAAGTTCCTTGAATTTGTAAATTCTCTGTCCAGATCTGGCCCCAGGCCCTGATTCTCCCCTGTCTTATATCTTGTGGAATCATTCACGGCAGCGTTTCGCAGCGAGCCCCAGCGGTGCCCCCTGAGCTGGCCATGTAACGCCTACACCGGGGGCATTGGGGAGCCTCTGCAGCCCCACAGAGCTACGTCTCTGGCTGGCTCCCAGCCAGCCACTGTCGCTGGCCCCACTGAGAGGAGGGGAGTGGCCTGACTCAAAGTCTGGGAGCAGTAAAAGGGCACTTCTGCCCCAGCCATCGCATCCCCTGCCAGATACTTGATTTATGGGGGGAGGAGAGGGCACTAGCAGCTGGCTGCAGCTCTGATCTGTGCTTACAGGGCTCCACCTGCACCAGCCCCAGAGCAAGGAGGGTGTACATGGGAGCTCCGATATCAGGCAATCTGCCTCCCTTGGCCTGGGTGTGGGGGAATGAGAGCACCCAGCACTGTCCTCCCACCATGCCTGACTTGGGAGCAGGGCCGCCAAGAGCGGGTTTGGGCCCTGGTGAAAAAAATTTTTCGGGCCTCCCAGCAAGGGCGGACCGGCTAAACAGGGCCGATGAGAGAGGGGGGAAGCCGGGCCCCCTTCCGGACCGCCGGGCCCTGGTAATTTGTACCAGCTTCCCCCCCCTCGTCGGCAGGGCCGGTGCAAGGATGTTTTGCGCCCTAGGCGAAACTTCCTTCTTGCGCCCTCCCCACCCCCTCCCCACCCTGAGGCGCCCCCCCCACCCCAGCTCACCTCCGCCCCCTCCCTGAGCCCTGCGGCAGCTTCCCACCCCCCCGCCCTGAGGCACCCCCCCCACGGCAGCTCCCCACCCCCCCTCCGCCCTGAGGCGCCCCCCCCCATGGCAGCTCCCCCCTCCACCCGGGGAGCCGTGTGGCAGCTCCCCACCCCATCTCACCTCTGCTCCGCCTCCTCCCCGAGCAACCGTCCTGTTCCACTTCTCCTGCCTCCCAGGCTTGTGGCGCCGATCAGCTGTTTGGCGCTGCACGCCTGGGAGGGAGAGAAGCAGAGCGGGGCGGCGTGTTCAGGGAGGAGGCAGAGCAGAGGTGAACTGCAGTGGGGAGTTCCTCTGTGTGCCGCCGCCCCCCCCCACCTTACTTGCTGCAGGCAGTTCTCCCCACGCTCCCCTGCCCCAGCTCCCTCCACCTAAATGCCGACGATGACCGGGGTGGCCGAAGAAAATGCCGCCCCCCAAATGCTAGCATATGAAGGGTTAGTCCCTGGAGAACAGGGTGTGGCAGGGTAGAGGAGGGACTTACTCTCCTGCGTGACTCTGGGGGCTCCAGGACTGGCACCAAAAAACTCAACTTCATAGACTGACTTGAATTCATCTAAGCCATTAGTTTGCAGCCTTTTCCCTGAAATCACTTGGGCTGGCATCCAATGAGAGCACATGGTACATAGGCACTCGCTGCTCATTTGTGTGTATCTTTTTAATCAGCCCTAGAAGAACTGCTCTAGAGGAGGATACTCTGAACACAAACAAGGACTTTATTCTCTATCCACACTGTAAAACTTTAAAGGACCTGCTGGACTTTGATTCTAGCCAGGAGTGGATCTTTGTCAGGCAATTCTCACAAGAGGCTTGGCCTCCAGGCAGCCAGGAATCAGTCGGGGAGGAGCAGGATTCCAGAGGCTTCTTGGGGTGGGCAAGTTGAGCTTTTCTTACTTGGGACTGGGAGGAAGATCGAGGACTTGGGAGCAAAACATGAGTCCACTGGGGATAAGGTGAAAGGAAGAGTCTCTCCAGAATGCCATAGGATTTTGGTGGATCTGGGCATTGTTTCCCCTTAACACATCCCTGCTTCCATCCCTTTCCTTCCCTGCCCTAATTTGACTATGCAGTTGTTGGAACTTCTGCTTTTCTTGGGGAGAAGTGGGAAATCCTCTGGCCCCACCCCTGATTTCCCTTGTACTACCTCCACTCCCCACTGTTCAGACAGCAGTAAATCCTGCCAGTTTAGGGGGGCTGGGCTGTGAATGACATTTTTGAACTGACTAAAGGGGTTGCCACAGGATGAGGTATTGTCTCTCACCCCCTTAAAGGCTAAAACTGCAGATATCAAAATCTCAAGTTCCCCTCCCCAGACTGATGTTTTATGTTCCAGCTGGAGTGCTGAATTAGCCTCAAATCTTCACCTGCCAAGGCCTCAGCTCAGGCTGCCTAGAGATAACATCATATTACTCATACAGGGTCTTCCTACCGAGTATTTCACAGCACCTTCCAAACCCAAATACTCATTTAGCCTCACAACAGCCGGGCCAGGCGAACAGGTATTAGAACTAGTTTACCTGTAGGAACGCATAGCACAGTTTAGTGGTGAGGGGCATCCGGAGAGCCTTATTGCCCTTATATAAATTGATGGTACGCCCACACCTTGAATATTGCATACAGATGTGGTCTCATCTTAAAAAAGATATACTGGCACTACAAAAGGTTCAGAGAAGGGCAACTAAAATGATTAAGGGTTTGGAATGGGTCCCATATGAGGAGGAATAGCTCAGTGGTTTGAGCATTGGCCTGCTAAACCCCGGGTTGAGTGTTCAAATCCTTGAGGGGGCCATTTAGGGATTTGGGTATTTGGTTGGGGATTGGTCCTGCTTTGAGCAGGGCGTTGGACTAGATGACCTCCTGAAGTCCCTTCCAACACTGATATTCTATGATTAAAGAGGCTAGGACTTTTCAGCTTGGAAAAGAGGCAACTAAGGGGGGATATGATAGAGGTATATAAAAGCATGAGTTATGTGGAGAAAGTAGAGATGGGAATAAGCAAATTACTTATTCCCATAATACAAGAACTAGGGGCGACCAAATGAAATTAATGGGCAGCAGGTTTAAAACAAATACAAGGAAGTTCTTCTTCACACAGTGCACAGTCAACTTGTGGAACTCCTTGCCCGAGGAGGTTGTGAAGGCTAGGACTATAACAGGGTTTAAAAGAGAACTGGATAAATTCATGGAGGTTAAATCCATTAATGGCTATTAGCCAGGATGGATAAGGAACGGTGTCCCGAGCCTCTGTTTGTCAGAGGGTGGAGGTGGACAGCAGGAGAGAGATCACTTGATCATTGCCTGTTAGGTTCACTCCCTCTGGGGCACCTGGCATTGGCCACTGTCAGTAGACAGGATACTGGGCTAGATGGACCTTTGGAGTGACCCAGTACGGCTGTTCTTATGTATCCTGACTCCTAGTCCTTTCTCCATCACCTTTCATGCAGAGTGCTGGTCAGATCCTGGAATTCAGGGCTCAGGTACTGAGATTAGGGTGGGGCTGATTTCCAGAGGTTTCCTTTTCAGAATGTATTTGTTTGTAAATGCTACTTCTGAAGTGTCAGGGATGACGCCACTGGGTCCGACCCAAGACCACCTGACCCAAGGAATTACCTCCTCCCCCATGCCGCCTCCAGTTTCAGCGGGCCGCTCTCTTCCGCCCTGCAGTCCCACCCCCGGCAGTTAAACAGCTGCCACGTCCCACCCCAGAGGTGGCTGCATTTCAATGGGGTATGAAAGAAGCTTTTCTGCAGGGGCCCCTGCCCACATGCCACGTCTAGCCCCTTCCCCTCGCTGTTAGCCGGACGAACCCCGGATGGTTGATGAAGGAGAGGGAATGGAAGGTTTGTTGATTGACACCCCAATTAGTGAATGATTGGTGAGCTTCCCTCTGCGAGTGGCCAATCAGAGTCCTGCAGAGGCGAGCCCTGCTCTCCTACTGGCTGGTAGTGGCTGAGGAGGCGTGTGCAGAGCGGGTCAGGTGAACCCGCCCCCTTAGCCGCCACCACCCAATGGGCACATCGGGGTGGGGCGCCGGCTCCTCCGGGCCACGCCCATTGGCCGGTGGCGGGGTCGCTGCGGCGGCGGCCGGCGTGGAGCGGCCTCTCCCCGCCCGCAGAGGGCCGGAGCCGGAGCCGGGATGGCGAAGAGCCGTGGGGTGAACGGGCTGGACGCACCCGGGAGCCGCGAGAGCCTGGCCGGGGCCCCAGGGGAGGCGGGCCCCGGGGACGAGCTGAGCTCGCTGGGCTCCGACTCCGAGATCAACGGCGGCGGCGGGGAGCGGCGCGTGGACAAGTTCGGCTTCATCGTGGGCAGCCAGAGCGCCGAGGGGCCGTGAGTGTCGGGACCCCCCCATCCTGCCGGGACCTCCCCCCCTCCTCCCGGGACCTCCCCCCCCCCCCCCGGGCCGGGAGCCCCCCCTCCTCCCGGGAACTCCCCCCCCCCCCCCCGGGCCCTCCCCCCCCTCCCGGGCCGGGAGCCCCTCATCCTGCCGGGACCTCCCCCCCCCCCCCCCGAGCCGGGCGCCCCTCATCCTGCCGGGACCTCCCCCCCCCCCCGAGCCGGGCCCCTCATCCTGCCGGGACCTCCCCCCCCCCCCCCCGAGCCGGGAGCCCCTCATCCTGCCGGGACCTCCCCCCCCCCCCCCGAGCCGGGCCCCTCATCCTGCCGGGACCTCCCCCCCCCCCCCGAGCCGGGAGCCCCTCATCCTGCCGGGACCCCCCCTCCTGCCGGGACCTCCCCCCCCCCCCGAGCCGGGAGCCCCTCATCCTGCCGGGACCTCCCCCCCCCCCCCCCCGAGCCGGGAGCCCCTCATCCTGCCGGGACCTCCCCATCCCCCCCCGAGCCGGGCCCCTCATCCTGCCGGGACCTCCCCCCCCCCCCCGAGCCGGGAGCCCCTCATCCTGCCGGGACCTCCCCATCCCCCCCCGAGCCGGGCCCCTCATCCTGCCGGGACCTCCCCCCCCCCCCCCTCCGAGCCGGGACCCCCCCCTCCTGCCGGGACCTCCCCACCCCCCACCCCCCCGAGCCGGGAGCCCCTCATCCTGCCGGGACCTCCCCCCCCCCCCCCCCGAGCCGGGAGCCCCTCATCCTGCCGGGACCTCCCCCCCCCCCCCCGAGCCGGGAGCCCCTCATCCTGCCGGGACCTCCCCACCCCCCCCCCCCCGAGCCGGGAGCCCCTCATCCTGCCGGGACCTCCCCACCCCCCCCCCCCCGAGCCGGGAGCCCCTCATCCTGCCGGGACCTCCCCACCCCCCCCCCCACCGAGCCGGGAGCCCCTCATCCTGCCGGGACCTCCCCCCCCCCCCCCCGAGCCGGGCGCCCCTCATCCTGCCGGGACCTCCCCCCCCCCCCCCGAGCCGGGCGCCCCTCATCCTGCCGGGACCTCCCCCCCCCCCCCCCCGAGCCGGGAGCCCCTCATCCTGCTGGGACCTCCCCATCCCCCCCCGAGCCGGGCCCCTCATCCTGCCGGGACCTCCCCACCCCCACCCCTCCACCCCCCGAGCCGGGCGCCCCTCATCCTGCCGGGACCTCCCCACCCCTCCACCCCCCGAGCCGGGCGCCCCTCATCCTGCCGGGACCTCCCCCCCCCCCCGAGCCGGGAGCCCCTCATCCTGCCGGGACCCCCCCCTCCTGCCGGGATCTCCCCACCCCCCACCCCCCCGAGCCGGGAGCCCCTCATCCTGCCGGGACCTCCCCACCCCCACCCCCCGAGCCGGGCGCCCCTCATCCTGCCGGGACCTCCCCCCCCCCCCCGAGCCGGGCGCCCCTCATCCTGCCGGGACCTCCCCCCCCCCCCTGAGCCGGGAGCCCCTCATCCTGCCGGGACCTCCCCCCCCCCCCCCCCGAGCCGGGCGCCCCTCATCCTGCCGGGACCTCCCCCCCCCCCCCCCCCGAGCCGGGCGCCCCTCATCCTGCCGGGACCTCCCCCCCCCCCCCCCCCGAGCCGGGCGCCCCTCATCCTGCCGGGACCTCCCCCCCCCCCCCCCCCGAGCCGGGCGCCCCTCATCCTGCCGGGACCTCCCCCCCCCCCGAGCCGGGCGCCCCTCATCCTGCCGGGACCTCCCCCCCCCCCCCCCCCCGAGCCGGGCGCCCCTCATCCTGCCGGGACCTCCCCACCCCCCCCCCCGAGCCGGGATCCCCTCATCCTGCCGGGACCTCCCCACCCCCCCCCCCCCCCGAGCCGGGAGCCCCTCATCCTGCCGGGACCTCCCCACCCCCCCCCCCGAGCCGGGAGCCCCTCATCCTGCCGGGACCTCCCCCCCCCCCCCCCCCGAGCCGGGAGCCCCTCATCCTGCCGGGACCTCCCCCTCCCAGGAAACCCCCCCCCCCCGAGACCTCCCCGGGCCGGGAGCCCCTCATCCTGCCGGGACCCATAGCCCCCGGGTCTGAGTGCTGGGATCCGCCCCGGTCCCCCCTTCCCTGGGGGTGGCGCAGGGGCCGGGAGTGCCGGGACCCCCACCTCCCATCCTCACGGGGATCCCCCTCCCCAGTGTGCAAAGGGGCCGCGAGTGCTGGGACTTCCTACTCGGGGGAAAGGGCGCTGAAACCTTTGTAGAAGTGGGGGGCACCATTGCCGGAGCCAGGGGACTATGCCCCCACTTTTTAACATGAGTGTCGTTTGGGGGAGGGGCAGCGTTGTCCCCCTAACTGGAAGCCTTGGGCAGGTGACGAGTAGCGAGTAGCACCTTGTGGCGGCTGAAGAGCTCTCTCCCCTCTTCTCCCCCCCCCCCGTTCCGGCGCCATCCCCCTGAACCCCCCCCTTCCACCCTGCCAAATGCTGAGGAGCAGAGTGTGCTGGCCCTGCGCGGGAACCCTTACTGCCCCACCTGGGGGACCCCTACACCCTGCTCAGCCTCTGCCCCGAGGGAGACTCCTGTGGGGAGCACTGTCCTGGACCACAATAGGACCCCCATGCTGCCCTCAGCATAGTGCTGGGGTGGCTCTGGGTGGGCCTTGCCACTTGCACGTAGGGACCTCCTCTGTTCTTGGACACCCCAAGCCTGCCTATACCCCCTGGGAGACACTGCCACACGGGGTCACTCTCTGCTCTCTCTACTGCCTGCATGGCCCTGTGGCCAAGGCCCCTCCTGAGACCTGTTGCCCTTGGCTCAGTAGGGAGAAGCTCCCTCGTTGGGGGGGCAGGTCTGGGTCTGGCCTGGGTTTGGGAAACTGGGGTTCCCTCTGTTCCTGATCATGATGGGCAAGGGAGGAGGTCTTGCCGCCTCTTGGCAGAGGCTGATGCTGTTGTGGGGGTGTAACTGGGGGGGTTTCTTAGGAAGGGGATGACCCGTTTGGGGGTGGGGAGCTCATGTTTGACTGGAGGCCATGTAACCCTGGAGGGTGCAAGGGGGTAAGTGGCCAGGAAGGAGTGGGGTGGGGGGCATGCAACTAAAGAGTGGGAGGGTGGCTTATGTCTGGCAAGGTCTGACGTCGGAAGGGCCTGGGTGCGAGGCTGGCACAGGCTCCAGGGGAAGGGGCTGAAGGGGCTCCGCACCAAGGCTTTCTCTGGGTGGTGAAAGCGCATGCAAATGCTGAAGAAGTCTGGAGCACATAACAGGAGATAAGTGAGAGGCAGGGAAATAAACAACCACTTCTGGTATTTGGGGAGGGGTGGAGGAGCGTGAACCCCACCCTTCAGCTTTCTTGCCAGCAGAGTGGAGTTGGGAGTTCCTGCGCTCTGGGTAGTGGAAAGGGTCTGGGCTGTCTTGTTTCTCAAAGATTGTCCTGGCTTTATTTGAGAGGGGGGCTCTCGGGAGCTTGTCTCAAATCAGAGCACAATCCCAGGACCAACTGAGTGCAAACCTGTTAACTTTCCTGCCTTGATTCATATCCTGGTTGAAAGGAAGAGTGGGAAACAAAAGGAGTGTGGGGCAGACAGCCCTTCCTTGCATCTGTAACATGATCGCAGCTCCACAGCCAGCATGCTGTTCTTGGCAGCCCTGGCTTATAAAATGGGGAAGTAAAACATCAGTGAAGAGTGTATTGGAGGAAGCATGGATCCTATTAACTCTGCAGTGTGTGTCTGCAGGGCTTTTCTAGAGACCGTCCTGAGCTGGAAGGGGACAGCCCTTCTGCACAGTTTGGGCCCAGCTGCTCTTGAACGATTATTTGCTTCTAAGCACATTGTTTCCAGAAAAGAGACCGAACTGAAAGGAGTTAGGGAAGCACCAAATAAAAGTTCAGGAGGCTGAATGAGCTTGGCTGATTGCCCAACGGAAGCGGTGGAAGTCCCAGCTGTTAAGATGCTTTAAAACTAGACTGGACAAAGCACTAACTTATGGGGAAACATACTGTAGAGATGAATCCTGCACTGGTCTTGCGGTGATGTAATAGGTGCTTTCCATCTCCAATCTGGGTGCTGGGATTGGAAGAGGCTGATTGATTGTGGGTATCTGATTGAGCTCTGTACTGGAGAGTTTGAGTGGTCAGAGCGTGGCCCCTGCAGTTCTACTATGCAGCCCCTGTTAGCCCTCTAATAGAGAGCTTGAATCAAGCCTGACAGTCATGCACTAAGGCAGAGGTGGACAAACTACAGCCCGTGGGCCACATTCAGGCTGGGAGGCACAGCTGCCAGATATGCTGTTCTGAGCGGCATGGTAAGGGGGCTGGGGCCTGGGGGTTGGATAAGGGGGCAGTCAGGGCACAGGGAGCAGGGAGGGGTTGGATGGGGTGGAGGTTCTGGGGGTTGGATAAGCGTGGGAGTCCTGGGGGGGGCCTGTCGGGGGCGGGGGTGTCGGGATGGGGAACGGGGGGGGGGGGGGGTTGGATGGGGGTGGGGTCCTGGGGCCAGTTAGGGGAAAAGGATCAGGGGGGTTGGATGGATCGGGGGTTCTGAGGGGGGCAGTCAGGGAGTGGGAGGTAGGAGGGGGCGGGGGCCAGGCTGTTTGCGGAGGGACAGCCTTCCCTACCCAGCCCTCCATACAGTTTTGCAACCCTAATGTGGCCCTTGGCCCAAAAAGTTTGCCCACCCCTGCACTAAGGCAAGCAGTCTCCATTAGCTGCACCTTGTATCGATGCAGACCCTCATTCAGGGGAAATTCAGTGAAATTCCCAGTCTATGGGAGCCTCCCAGGACCTGCCTTGGGAGAGAGCATGTCTAACACACAAGTGCTGTGAAACCAGCCTGTTGTGACCCCCATACTGTGTCCTTAGAAGTTGTATGTTAGGGGCACTACCTTTAGGGGGTCTGGAGTTGGCTCATACTTGGCCTTTCAGGGCAGCTCCTTCAGTCAAAGGATCCTGCTCAGAATGGATGCCAGTCACTTCCTCTATCTTGGAGCTGGCACTCCGGGGATAGTTGCACTCAGAGGGTCAGTTCCTACCCCCCACATCTTGGCAGTGGTTTCCTGAAAGTGTGTCTCTCATAATTTTAACTCCATTGATGTTAGCGTTTCCTTGGCTATGGGCTGTTCCTTACTACTTGCATTTGGGTAACTAGCTGCTTTACTTGCCTTAAAAGGACTGAGTGGATCGCTCCATCTTGCTGAAGGAGCCCGTGTGATACTCTGCTATTTTCCATGAGGGACAGTCTCTCATTTCTGACATAGCAGAAATAGATAACTAATAATACTTTGCCCTTTTGTAGCACCTTTCACCTACTCTGCAAACACAACTGGCACCTTGACACTCCTGCAGGGCCGGTAGAATCACATGCATCACAGGGGCAGTGTTTTGCCAGCTCTTGTGACACAGTGCTTTTCTTAAATCCCCTGCTTCTGGGGTCATATGATCACCTGAGAATCTCAGCTTTTGTTTTTTTTAAATAAGTCTCTAGGTTGTGGAGAAGCTTCAAAAGCAGAAGACACAAAAACCCCACAAACGTGCTATTTTTAAAATCTCCTGACTTTTGAGTGCTTAAGGCTGGCATTGCTGCATGAGAGGTCTGGAGAACTAGGGCATAGCCATTAAGTGTCCTGCCTGAAGTCACACAAGTGAGTCAGTAGGAGTCTGGGATTAGAATCCATGTCCTAAGAACATAACATAAGAACGGCCATACCGGGTCAGACCAAAGGTCCATCTAGCCCAGTATCCTGTCTACTGACAGTGGCCAATGCCAGGTGCCCCAGAGGGAGTGTACCAACAGGCAATGATCAAGTGATCTCTCTCCTGCCATCCATCTTCACCGTCAGACAAACAGAGGCTAGGGACACCATTCCTTACCCATCCTGGCTAATAGCCATTAATGGACTTAACCACCATGAATTTATCCAGTTCTCTTTTAAACCCTGTTATAGTCCTAGCCTTCACAACCTCCTCAGGTAAGGAGTTCCACAAGTTGACTGTGCGCTGCGTGAAAAAGAACTTCCTTGTATTTGTTTTAAACCTGCTGCCTATTAATTTAATTTGGTGACCCCTAGTTCTTGTATTATGGGAATAAGTAAATAACTTTTCCTTATCCACTTTCTCCACATCACTCATGATTTTATATACCTCTATCAAAGGTATCAAATTAAAGGGAGCATCTCTTGTCACAGTCCAGCAATAGTCTGCAAGCATTGATAGGCTCCATTTGCCCTGATAGCGTTTCTCCATTGTTGCAATGTCCTGGTGAAATCGTTCGCCGTGCTCGTCGCTCACTGCTCTGCAGTTTGGTGGAAAAAAATCTAGATGAGTGTGCAAAAAATGTATCTTTAGTGACATGTTGCAACCAAGGCTTTTGTATGCCTTGAGGAGGTTTTCCACCAACAACCTGTAGTTGTCTGCCTTGTTGTTTCCGAGAAAATTTATTGCCACTAACTGGAAGGCTTTCCATGCCGTCTTTTCCTTGCCACGCAGTGCAGGGTCAAATGCATCATCTCGAAGAAGTTCATGAATCTGAGGACCAACAAAGACACCTTCCTTTATCTTAGCTTCACTTAACCTTGGAAATTTTCCACGGAGATACTTGAAAGCTGCTTGTGTTTTGTTAATGGCCTTGACAAAGTTCTTCATCAGACCCAGCTTGATGTGTAAGGGTGGTAACAAAATCTTCCTTGATTCAACAAGTGGTGGATGCTGAACACTTTTCCTCGCAGACTCCAATGACTGTCGGAGTGGCCAATCTTTCTTGATGTAGTGGGAATCTCTTGCACGACTATCCCATTCGCAGAGAAAACAGCAGTACTTTGTGTATCCAGTCTGCAGACCAAGCAAGAGAGCAACAACCTTCAAATCGCCACAAAGCTGCCACTGATGTTGGTCATAGTTTATGCACCTCAAAAGTTGTTTCATGTTGTCCTAGGTTTCCTTCATATGGTCTGCATGACCAACTGGAATGGATGGCAAAACATTGCCATTATGCAGTAAAACAGCTTTTGAAGACTCGTCTTCAATGAATCAATGAACAGTCTCCACTCATCTGGATCGTGAACGATGTTGAGGGCTGCCATCACACCATCGATGTTGTTGCAGGCTACAAGATCACCTTCCATGAAGAAGAATGGGACAAGATCCTTTTGACGGTCACGGAACATGGAAACCCTAACGTCACCTGCCAGGAGATTCCACTGCTGTAGTCTGGAGCCCAACAGCTCTGCCTTACTCTTGGGTAGTTCCAAATCCCTGACAAGGTCATTCAGTTCACCTTGTGTTATGAGGTGTGGTTCAGAGGAGGAGGATGGGAGAATGGTTCAGGACCAGAAGTTTCATCCTCTTCCTCTTCCTCGTCTGACTCAAGTGAGAATGATTCTGGTGCATCAGGAACCGGCAGTCCTTCTCTGTGGGGTACTGGGCGTATAGCTGATGGAATGTTTGGATAATGCACAGTCCACTTTTTCTTCTTTGACACACCTTTCCCAACTGGAGGCACCATGCAGAAGTAACAATTGCTGGTATGATCTGTTGGCTCTCTCCAAATCATTGGCACTGCAAAAGGCATAGATTTCCTTTTCCTGTTCAACCACTGGCGAAGATTTGTTGCACAAGTGTTGCAGCAGATGTGTGGGGCCCACCTCTTGTCCTGATCTCCAATTTTGCAGCCAAAATAAAGGTGATAGGCTTTCTTAACCATAGTGGTTATACTGTGCTTTTGTGATGCAAAAGTCACTTCACCACAGTTCACCCCCAGAACCTCCACCCCATCCAACCCCTCCCTGCTCCCTGTGCCCTGACTGCCCCCTTATCCAACCCCCAGGCCCCTGCCCCCTTACCATGCCGCTCAGAACAGCATATCTGGCAGCTGTGCCTCCCAGCCTGAATGTGGCCCACGGGCTGTAGTTTGTCCACCTCTGCCTTAGTGCATGACTGTCAGGCTTGATTCAAGCTCTCTATTAGAGGGCTAACAGGGGCTGCATAGTAGAACTGCAGGGGCCACGCTCTGACCACTCAAACTCTCCAGTACAGTGCTCAATACCAGTTTCAGATTGCATCATTCATTGTTTTGCCTAAAAAGCCAGTACTGTCCAAATCCAATCATAGATTTATTCATAGATCCAGTCAAAGATGTATTTTAGTCATTTCTGGTTTAAATTGAGATCCCTTCCCTTTATAACTCACTTATCCTCTGCCATTCCCAAGTCAAGGGTCGTATAGACTGACCCAATAGCATATCTTGAAAACTAGAGCAAATCAACAATTTTAAGCATCATTTTCGTTCTGTGACCCAGAATTAGTAAAGTTTGACTACATTTATTTCAGAAGCATTTTGGCTGTAGAGCAGTGTAAGTTGAATAGGATTGGTCCGAGGACTGACCCTTGGGGAACAGCATCAGTTACCCCTCTCCATTCTGAGAATTTACCATTAATTCCTACCCTTTGTTCCCGGTCTTTTAACCAGTTCTCAATCCATGAAAGGACCTTCCCTTTTATCCCTTGACAACTTCATTTATGTAAGAGCCTTTGGTGAGGGACCTTGTCAAAGGCTTTCTGGAAATCTAAGTACACTATGTCTACTGGATCCCCCTTGTCCACATGTTTGTTGACCCCTTCAAAGCACTCTAATAGATTAGTAAGACACGATTTCCCTATACAGAAACCATGTTGATATTGCTCAACAGTTTGTTTTTCTATGTGTCTGACCATTTTATTCTAAACTATTGTTTTGACTAATTTGCCCGGTACCAACGTTAGACTTACCGGTCTGTAATTGCCGGGATCGCCTGTAGAGCCCTTTTTAAATATTGGCGTTACATTAGCTAACTTCCAGTCATTGGGTACAGAAGCCGATTTAAAGGACAGGTTACAAACCTTAGTTAATAGTTCCGCAACTTCACATTTGAGTTCTTTCAGAACTCGTGGGTAAATGCCATCTGGTCCCGGTGACTTGTTAATGCTAAGTTTATCAATTAATTCTAAAACCTCCTTTAGTGACGCTTCAATCTGTGACCGTTCCTCAGATTTATCACCTACAAAAGCCGGCTCAGATTTGGGAATCTCCCTAACATCCTCAGCCGTGAAGACTGAAGCAAAGAATCCATTTAGTTTCTCCGCACTGACTTTATCGTCTTTAAGCACTCCTTTTGTATCTCGATCATCAAGGGGCCCCACTGGTTGTTTAGCAGGCTTCCTGCTTCTGATATACTTAAAAAACATTTTATTACCTTTGGAGTCTTTGGCTAGCCGTTCTTCAAACTCCTCTTTGGCTTTTCTTATTACATTCTTGCACTTAATTTGGCAGAGTTTATGCTCCTTTCTGTTTGCCTCACTAGGATTTGACTTCCACTTTTTAAAGGAAGTCTCTTTCTCTCACTGCTTCTTTTACATGGTGGTTAAGCCACGGTAGCTCTTTTTTAGTTCTTTTACTGTGTTTCTTAATTTGGGGTATAGATTGAAGTTGGGCCTCTATTATGGTGTCTTTAAAAAGCACCCATGCAGCTTACAGGGATTTCACTTTAGTCACTGTACTTTTAAACTTCTGTTTAACTAACCCCCTCATTTTTGCATAGTTCCCCCTTTTGAAATTAAATGCCACAGTGTTGGGCTGTTGAGATGTTCTTCCCACCACAGGGATGTTGAATGCTATTGTATTATGGTCACTATTTCCAAGCGGTCCTGTTACAGTTATCTCTTGGACCAGCTCCTGTGCTCCACTCAGGACTAAATCTAGAGTTGCCTCTCCCCTTGTGGGTTCCCGTACCAGCTGCTCCATGAAGCAGTCATTTAAAGTATCGACAAATTTTATCTCTGCATTTCATCCTGAAGTGTAATGTTCCCAGTCAATATGGGGATAAGCTGAAATCCCCCACTATTATTGGGTTCTTAACTTTGATAGCCTCTCTAATTTCCCTTAGCATTTCATCATCACTATCACTGTCCTGGTCAGGTGGTCTATAATAGATCTCTAATGTTATATTCTTATTAGAGCATGAAATTTCTATCCATAGAGATTCTATGGAACATGTGGATTCACTTAAGATTTTGACTTCATTTGATTCTACATTTTCTTTCACATATAGTGCCACTCCCACCCCGCACGACCTGTTCTGTCCTTCCGATATATTTTGTACCCCGGAATGATTGTGTCCCATTGATTGCTCTCAGGCATCACAGAAACCTGGTGGGCTATTATATCAATATCCTCCTTTATCAGAAGGCACTCTAGTTCACCCATCTTATTATTTAGACTTCTAGCATTTGTGTACAAGCACTTTTAAAACTTGTCACTGTTTATTTGTCTGCCCTTTTCTGATGTGTCAGATTCTTTTTTATGTGAATGTTTATCATCTAATCTGGCCCTTACATTATCCTCCTCCTCCATCCTCTGCTCCTGACTATAACCTGGAGATTCTCTATCATTAGACTCTCCCCTAAGAGAAGTCTCTGGCCGATCCACATGCTCCTCTGCAGCAGTCGGCTTTCCCCCATCTCCTAGTTTAAAAACTGTTCTACAACCTTTTTAATATTTAGTGCCAGCAGTCTGGTTCCACTTTGGTTTAGGTGGAGCCCATCTCTCCTGAATAGACTCCCCCATCCCAAAAGTTTCCCCAGTTCCTAATGAATGTAAAGCCCTCCTCTCTACACCATCGTCTCATCCACGCATTGAGACTCTGAAGCTCTGCCTGCCTACCTGGCCCTGCGCGTGGAACTGGGAGCATTTCTGAGAATGCCACCATAGAGGTCCTGGATTTCAGTCTCTTCCCTAGCAACCTAAATTTGGCCTCCAGGACATCTCTCCTACCCTTCCCTATGTCATTGGTACCTACATGTACCACGACCACCGGCTCCTCCCCAGCACTACCCATATGTCTGTCTAGATGCCTCGAGAGATCCGCAACCTTCGCACCAGGCAGACAAGTCACCATGTGGTTCTTCCGGTCATCACAAACCCAGCTATCTGTTTCTAATGATCGAATCTCCCATTACTAACACCTGCCTTTTCCTAGCAACTGGAGTTCCCTCCCCCGGAGAGGCAACCTCAGTGCGAGAGGTGACCCCAGCTCCATCTGGAAGGAGGGTCCCAACTATGGGAAGGTTTCCCTCTGCTCCTGTTGACTGTTCTGCTTCCCTGGGCCTTTCATCCTCCTCAACAGCACAGGGGCTGTCTGACTGGAAGTGGGACAATTCTACAGTGTCCCGGAAAGCCTCATCAGCATACCTCTCTGCCTCCCTTAGCTCCTCCAGTTCCGCTACCCTGGCCTCCAAAGTCCGTACGTGGTCTCTGAGGGCCAGGAGCTCCTTGCGCTGAATGCACACATACACCACCTGCCCACTGGGCAGGTAATCATACATGCTGTACTCAGTGCAATAAACTGGATAGCCCCCACTCTGCAGCTGGGCTTCTGCCTGCATTTTCTCCTAGTTAATGAAAGGGTTGTTTAAGCAAAAGGTTTTGAATGTAGTTTGGTTTATAGGTTTTAAGGGGAATAAAGGGACCCCCACTCCCTTGCGTAACTCCCTGTTAGCAGCCCCTGTTCGCAAAAGCTCCCTGGTCGCTTGTGCGCTGCTTTATAAAGCCCTGGCCTGTGTGAATGCCCCGCCCACTGATTAAGGCTCAGCCAATTACCAGAGGCTTCTAGCTTTCAGACCTTCCTTTGAAGCTCACAGCTTCCAACTGCCAGCCACAGCACACAGTCCTTCGAACAACCAAACAGACTGACAAACACAAGCTCAGCACACACAGCAAGTAACCCCCAAACACACACACACTACAGACAGTCACTTACCCCAAGGGTGCTGTATTGCTTCTCCTTCACCTGGAGAACTCCCTTGCGAAACTCCCTGTTAGGGAGGAATTGCCAAAAAGCCGAACATGTCCGGGAAAATGGCGGCTCTGCTCCTCCCCTGACTCTTCGGCTCTGTTTAAGAGCCGAGCTGCCCGAGCGCTATGGGCTTCAGGCAGCCCCCTTGCCTCCGGACCCCAGCCGTCGGCCGGGCACTTCCCGGCGCAGGGTCCGGAGGCACGGGGGCTGCCCGAAGCCGGTAGTGCTCGGGCAGCCCGGCTCTTAAACAGAGCCGAAGAGTCGGGGAGGAGCAGAGCCGCCGCGGCTGGAGGCTCTGCTCCTCTTCGACTGTTTAAGAGCCGGGCTGCCCTAGCGCTACTGGCTTCGGCTGCCTCCGGACCCTGCGCCGCCGGAGCTCGGGAGGGGAAGTGCCCGGCTGGGGGCGCAGGGTCCGGAGGCACGGGGGCTGCCTGAAGCCCGAGCGCTACCGGCTTCACGGTTTGCTGGGCAGCCTCCAGACCCTGCGCCCCCGGCTGGGCGCTTCCCCTCCTGGGCTCCAGCTGCGCTGGGGAAGCGCCGGCCGGGGGTGCAGGGTCTGGGGGCTGCCTGGCAAACCGTGAAGCCGGTAGCACTGGGGCAGCCCTTTCCCCATGGCTGGGAGTGGGAGGGAGGAGGGGGCGGAGTTAGGGTGGGGAAGGGGCGGAGTTAGGGCGGGGCTAGGGGTTGGGGAAATGGGCGGGGCCAGGGCCCGTGGGGGGTCCTCTTTTTTTATTTATTAGATATGGTAACCCTATCTCTGATGCAGAGGGGTTGTCACTAACCTCCTTTAACAAAGACTTAAAGATCTTATATCCGCATTGTGTAGGTGTGTGTGGATGTAGTTGGCTTAGCTGGGAGCGTACAGAGCTGTGCACTAACTTCTAGGAATCCATAGCTCAGCCACCTGTTAGCTCGCTCACCACCAGTGCCATCCGATGGACTGATGTTTAATGTTTACAGTCAACATTTAAAGCATCCAGGAGGCTCTGCCTTTCCCTAAGGCTGGCTGCTGTTGCTAGCTGGCATAACGGTGTAACACAGTGGGCCCCCGTGGTGTAATGGAGTTAGCTTTAAGGCCGTGGTAACCACACGTCAACTGAATTTTTAGATCTAGCAGTGCTGTTCTTGTCTTCACACCTAATAATGCTTTGCCCAGTTCCTTCAGTCTGAGGAATTCCAAGCCTTTTTATAAACACAGATGGACTAAGCCACACATTGCCCCTGTGAAGTTGTATTGCTGTCTGACAACTCTGCAAATGGATGGTTTAACCTGCCTAAGATCACAGAACCAGGCATAGACCCCAGGCACCTCCCCTGGGAGAATAACATGAAGGGCAAAGGGGTCGAGGAGAGCTGGCTGTATTTTAAAGAATCCTTATTGAGGTTGCAGGAACAAACCATCCCGATGTGTAGAAAGAATAGTAAATATGGCAGGCGACCAGCTTGGCTACACAGTGAAATCCTTGCTGATCTTAAACGCAAAAAAGAAGCTTACAAGAAGTGGAAGATTGGACAAATGACCAGGGAGGAGTATAAAAATATTGCTCAGGCGTGCAGGAGTGAAATCAGGAAGGCCAAATCACACTTGGAGTTGCAGTTAGCAAGAGACGTTAAGAGTAACAAGAAGGGTTTCTTCAGGTATGTTAGCAACAAGAAGAAAATCAAGGAAAGTGTGGGCCCCTTACTGAATGAGGGAGGCAACCTAGTGACCGAGGATGTGGAAAAAGCTAATGTACTCAATGATTTTTTTTGCCTCTGTCTTCACGCACAAGGTCAGCTCCCAGATTGCTGCACTGGGCAGTACAGCATGGGGAGAAGGTGACCAACCCTCTGTGGAGAAAGAAGTGGTTCGGGACTATTTAGAAAAACTGGACGTGCACAAGTCCATGGGGCCGGATGCACTGCATCCGAGGGTGCTAAAGGAGTTGGCGGGTGAGATTGCAGAGCCATTAGCCATTATTTTTGAAAACTCATGGCGATCGGGGGAGGTCCCAGATGACTGGAAAAAGGCTAATGTAGTGCCCATCTTTAAAAAAGGGAAGGAGGAGGATCCGGGGAACTACAGGCCAGTCAGCCTCACCTCAGTCCCTGGAAAAACCATGGAGCAGGTCCTCAAGGAATCAATTATGAAACATTTAGAGGAGAGGAAAGTGATCAGGAACAGTCAGCATGGATTCACGAAGGGGAACTCGTGCCTGACTAACCTAATTGCCTTCTATGATGAGATAACTGGCTCTGTGGATGAGGGGAAAGCAGTGGATGTGTTATTCCTTGACTTTAGCAAAGCTTTTGATACGGTCTCCCACAGTATTCTTGCCGCCAAGTTAAAGACCTGTGGGCTGGATGAATGGACTGTAAGGTGGATAGAAAGCTGGCTAGATCATCGGGCTCAACGGGTAGTGATCAATGGCTCCATGTCTAGTTGGCAGCCGGTTTCAAGCGGAGTGCCCCAAGGGTCGGTCCTGGACCGGTTTTGTTTAATATCTTTATTAATGATCTGGAGGATGGTGTGGACTGCACTCTCAGCAAGTTTGCAGATGACACTAAACTAGGAGGCGTGGTAGATACACTAGAGGGTAGGGATCAGATACAGAGGGACCTAGACAAATTAGAGGATTGGGCAGAAAAAAACCTGATGAGGTTCAACAAGGACAAGTGCAGAGTCCTGCACTTAGGACGGAAGAATCCCATGCACTGCTACAGACTAGGGACCGAATGGCTAGGTAGCAGTTCTGCAGAAAAGGACCTAGGGGTTACAGTGGACGAGAAGCTGGATATGAGTCAACAGTGTGCTCTTGTTGCCAAGAAGGCTAACGGCATTTTGGGCTGTATAAGTAGGGGCATTGCCAGCAGATCGAGGAACGTGATCGTTCCCCTTTATTCGACATTGGTGAGGCCTCATCTGGAATACTGTGTCCAGTTTTGGGCCCCACACTACAAGAAAGATGTGGAAAAATTGGAAAGAGTCCAGCGGAGGGCAACAAAAATGATTAGGGGTCTGGAGCACATGACTTATGAGGAGAGGCTGAGGGAACTGGGATTGTTTAGTCTCCAGAAGAGAAGAATGAGGGGGGATTTGATAGCAGCCTTCAACTACCTGAAGGGGGGTTCCAAAGAGGATGGAGCTCGGCTGTTCTCAGTGGTGGCAGATGACAGAACAAGGAGCAATGGTCTCAAGTTGCAGTGGGGGAGGTCCAGGTTGGATATCAGGAAAAACTATTTCACTAGGAGGGTGGTGAAACACTGGAATGCGTTACCTAGGGAAGTGGTGGAGTCTCCTTCCTTGGAGGTTTTTAAGGCCCGGCTTGACAAAGCCCTGGCTGGGATGATTTAGCTGGGAATTGGTCCTGCTTTGAGCAGGGGGTTGGACTAGATGACCTCTTGAGGTCCCTTCCAACTCTGATATTCTATGATTCTGTTGTGGCTGGTATCATTGTGTGGACAGTGCTCCCAAGTGCACCCACGTTGCAATGCAAAGAAGGGCCAAGCCTTGAAAAGATGGAGTAGGAGAAGTTTGGAGATCGACAAAGGCTGTGAAGGAGAAACAACAAAGAGTCTGGTGGCACCTTAAAGACTAACAGATTTATTTGGGCATAAGCTTTCGTGAGTAAAAACCTCACTTCTTCGGATGCATAGAGTGAAAGCTACAGATGCAGGCATTATATACAGACACATGGAGAGCAGGGAGTTACTTCACAAGTAACTCCCTGCTCTCCATGTGTCTGTATATAATGCCTGCATCTGTAGCTTTCACTCTATGCATCCGAAGAAGTGAGGTTTTTACTCACGAAAGCTTATGCCCAAATAAATCTGTTAGTCTTTAAGGTGCCACCAGACTCTTTGTTGTTTCTGTAGATACAGACTAACACGGCTACCCCCTGATACTTGTGAAGGAGAAGGCACTCTCGCCCTCGGGCGTGGGACTCTGCAGGAACAGAGGAGGTGGGCCCTACATGAGAGGATGGAGCAAACTCAGGGAGGGTCTTAACAGTAAAGTATTGGCTCTGCTGGAGGAAGCTGGGAATAGAGGAGGCTTCTGTTAAATTTGTAAATAATTTCAAGGCCTGTGTATTCCCCTTCCATCCATGACGGCAACTTCTGGTTACTTTGAGGCCTGTTTTGAATTCTGAGCACTAGATGGCTGTATATTTTTGGCCATAGTGTAATCGGGGAGACTGTCTTGTCATCTAGTTCCCGTGGGTGCTGGCTTCCTGTGAGGAGAACAGTACATCTGTAGCTGTTGTAAGAGCCAGAGGTTATTGTAATGATCCAGAGGGGCTGCGGTAACGGGGAAGCAGACAGTCAGGGCTCCCACTTGCAGAAGAAAGATTCTGCAAGCCAGCTACCTGTCTGAACTCCACCCCCCTGAACTCCTGCAGCTGATCTACCACTAGGAAGTCTGGCTGCTTAACTCTGACTCAGCTTTCTTCAGGAGCCGCTCAAACTTTGCCCAGCTGAGGGGCAGCATTGACAGCTTGCTGGGAGCCCAAAGGCTGCACTTAGTTTGTATAGAACAGGCTGGATTCTCTCCTGTTTAGCAAAGATGCACTCCATATCCCAGCATGCAGTGTGACCTCTGCTCATGGTGGAGTGTTGCAGGCTGCGGGCTGCACCTCTCGTAGATATGGAATGGCCCGACTGTGCTGTAGAATGCTAAGGAATGTGCTCTGCCTGCCCCACTTTAATTGCAATCCGGTTTTGCAGCATGATTGCTTCCAGAGTTATTTCTGTGGCAACACCCAGAAAAAGTGAGCTGGGCAGGATCTGTTAGTTGTGATCTCATTTGGGGCCGGAGTGGAAATTACAGCATGTTCCTCTAGCTGTGTAGCTACCCGTGATCGGCACCTCTGTAATTTGTGGGCATGAGATAAGCTGCTAGCAGCCCATTTGTTTTGTACTGCTGCGCCGTTGCTTCTGATGGGGTGGATAGTGGGTCAGCGAGAGGGCCGATCTAGCCAGGCAAAGAGTCAGCAGCTAGGGCATCTGGTAAGGTTGTTTAACCCCTTGGTTTCAGAGTAGCAGCCGTGTTAGTCTGTATCCGCAAAAAGAACAGGAGTACTTGTGGCACCTTAGAGACTACACATTTATTAGAGCATAAGCTTTCGTGGACTACAGCCCACTTCTTCGGATGCATATATATATAACCCCTTGGTGTGAGTGTATCCTTAGAACTCTGAATGTGAGTGTAAAGTTCTCTAAAATGCCAAACAGTGCAGTCTAGTGGGTACAGCTGGGAGTTGGGACCCTCAGGTTCTCGTCCATGTTCTGCCACAGACAGGGCCGGCTCTGGCTTTTGTGCCGCCCCAGGCAAAAAAGGCTCCCCCTGCCTCTGGCGGGGAGCGCAGCAGGGGAGGGCGCCGAGTCCAACCGCGGGCTCGCTCTCCCCGACCGGCCGGAGCGCCGGGGGGAGGGCAGCGAGCCCGGCCGGGGCCCTGCTCTCCCCGACTGGCTGGAGCGCCGTGACGCCCCAAGCACATGCTTGGTGGGCTGGTGCCTGGAGCCGGCCCTGGCCACAGATTCACTGTGGCTTGTGAAAATCACTGCTCTATGCCTGTTTCCCCATCTGTAAAATGGAGGTATATGTGTCCTCTTGAGCGGTAAGGGCACGCCTAATACCCACACATCAGCCTTGATGTAGTAATGGAGGGTGGGGGAAGGTCTCATGGCTTTTTTTTTTTTTTTTTTTTTTAAACACAGCAGCCCGTTAGATCCTTTTCCCCTTGTAAAGGGACTCCTGGCGCAATGCTGCTGTGATTGTGTGCCTGTAGGAGGGTGTTCATAGAATATCAGAGTTGGAAGGGACCTCAGGAGGTAATCTAGTCCAATCCCCTGCTCAAAGCAGGACCAATCCCCAGACAGATTTTTACCCCAGTTCCCTAAATGGCCCCCTCAAGGATTGAACTCTCAACCCTGGATTTAGCAGGCCAATGCACAAACCACTGAGCTATCCCTCCCACCCAATGTTAACTCATTGTTTAATACCATCCTTGAACCTGGCCTCTGGCCATCAGTGTGCTCAGCGCTGTATCAAAGAGCTTTCGGTCTGAGACCGTGATCGAGGCTGCTGAGTTGTATGAACCCCCATCAGAATCAGCCAGCCGTCAAGGAGTGCTTCTGCAGATGGCTGTGACATCCCTGGAAGGTGCATGGGTGGCTCCAATAACTCTGCTAGCTGGAGCCAAGGGAATTGAAAGTGCCTTGTGCTGGATCAGGCAGTGTGAGGCATCACCTCCCCTGGGAGATACTACATCCAGGATTTCGAGTTCCCTTATCCTCACCAGGACCCATAGGAACCGGCATGCCTGACACAGGGGCAGGAGATTTGTCACTGCTGGCTCTGGGCTTTACCATTTCCCCCTCCAGGTGACCTGATCAGTGACAGTCCTGCTGAGAACAGTCGTAGGGCTCTTGTGACTCTCGTAAACGTTATCCCCTGCCCATGGCTGATGGCATTCTCGCATGCTGCTCCTGTTTCCATACAGGGAGCTTTTTCTGCTTGTGGCACATGGTTGAATTCCAGTAACTGTTTCTGTTAATCCACTTCAGCTAATGCTCTGTTCTCCTGGTCGTTGGCCCTCCATTTGGTGCAGCCTTGGCCCTGTGTTCCTGACTTGCTGGGATTGTGGGTGAGAAAGGACTGATGTCAGTCCAAAGCTGTTGACATGTTAGTTTCTGGGCTAGGATACAGTAATCCAATGAGTTGGGAACAACTCATGGGGTCTTTACTTTTGGGGATGGGGGATAGGTGAGATTCATTGCTTCCTCCCCTTCAGATCCCCCCCTGCAGTCGTTAGGATCGCTGGAGATGCTTCCCACCTACCCTCAGTGCTGCTCCTTCAGTCAGTGTCGTTGGGTGGGGGTGAGGGGCTCACTCCTCAGGGAAGGAGTTGCTGCCTCTGCAACATGCTGTGGGAGCAGCAAAACAGGACTCTGGGCTGGTGCATGGCAGCATTTTATGGACAGGCTCCTCTGCCATTCCAGTGCACCTTGGTGAGAGGGGATTGCCCTGGCCTGTAAAGGGGGCCCTTGGCTCTGGGTAGTGCCCCTTGTGTGGGGTAGCGTCTGAGCCTCCAGGCTAGGAATGGAAGAGCTCTTCAGTATGGAATGGGTGCTGGCACAGAGTCAGGGCAAAGGCTGATTCTTAAACCATCCAACCAGCTGCCAGGTCACACTGACCCCCCCCTTCTCATGTGCCCATCCCTATGGAGTCAGGGCTGTGCAAGGACCCTTAGTTCTTTCCAGGAGCAAAGCTCCCCTCCCCCACAAATTCATGCTTTTTAAGAGAACTCTAATGGAGGTGGCTCACTACCTCCTGTGCACCCAGCGGGAGGCTGCTGCCATGTGCAGGAGGCCTGGCAGTGGGGAGCTGGCATTATACATGGTTTAGCTGGAGGGGCTCTTCTGTAGGGAGAGTTCCAGAGCTGCTGCCCTGTAATATAGGCTTCCCTCTGCTGCGTCCATGCGCAGGGCAGTTTCTAGAGCAGCGGGGAGACGACTTCGCTGGGGGGTGATGGTTCTTGACAGTCCCTGAACGTCAGCTGGTATCAGAATGGGCTGTGGGGGGAACTTTGGGATCCCCTGAACTGGTGGATTGGGTAGCATGTGCTATATCATCCTGGTCCCGCAAAATATTGGCATGCGTGTGGAACTTTAAACCTGTGGCCCCGTCCCATTGGTTCAAGTGCCATGTACTGACGTGCTGGTGTCAGGGTCAGGCAGCCATGGAGAAGCAGATGCAAAGGCGGGAATCCCTGAGTGCGCACAGTTGTGCCAGCTGCCTTTTGGGGGACACCCGAGCCTTCCAAGGGGCCCAGCCTACAGAGCGTTCAGCAGCAACTGCCGAGTCCTCCCCTTCCCCGCCCACCATCCTGATCTGCTGTGGCGGGTTCCTCGTTGTGTGAGATGGATCTGGACCCTGCACTCCCTTATGTGAGCTTGTTCCAGCTCAACAGACAGGGCCCAACTTCCTGAGCACCCTCCTCACCCTGGTACTTGACTGGGTGCTGGGGGCCAGCTGGCCTGGATAACAGGGTTGAATCCCCAAGCTGGTCCAGGTGGACTCAGATGGCAGCTGGGAGCAGGGGTCACCCATCACCTCTGGGTTGACCCTTCATCTCCCATAGATGCCCCACTTGGATCAGCGATGCCATCTGCTGCCATTTCAGGGGCCTGGCAGCAAGGCCCTGGGCTGGGTCGTGGTCATAGCACCCCCCTCTGGATGGATGGCTGAAGTCGCAGAGTCCACGGGATGAAGCTCTACACTCACTAGCTGAGCAGAGCTCCCAGCTGTGTGCTGAGCAGCCAAGTCCCCCGTTGCTGTGCCTCAATGCGGACTGAACAGCCCTTTGTGTATCTCTGAGACAGGTTAGCCAGTCACTTGGCGCCAAGGGCAGGTGACCCAGGAGCTGCTGCACAATGTCTCTTTGTTCTGCCAGGCTTGGGGTGGGTTCAGGGTTGCAAAGCAATACAGGGGCCCCCTGTGCCTGCCCCAGAAGCAGTGCTGATCTGCTGGGGTAGGGAGCTCTCCCTCCCTGCTTTCAGCCATGTCTTCTGGTGGTGTCATATTGAGCGTGCAGTCAGCATCAGCAAAGAGCAGCGAGGCGCAGGGGTGTGCTGAAGCGCCAGCCTGATTGCAAAGAGTCAAGGGTCTAGCCTCTGCTCTGCCCTGGTCCTCATGCCTGTCTTGCAGAGCTCTTCCAGAGTAGATTTAGTGTTGGTGAAAGGTGCTACACTGAAGGTCTGTTTATCCCTCTGCGCTGCCCCCCATAAGGGGGAGTTTAGTCTCATTGCTTGTATTCCAGTAGCACCTATGGTGCCCCCAAGATCAGGACCCCATTGTGCTTGGCGCTGTACATACCCAATGCAAGATACAGCCCCTGCCCCGGAGAGCCTATGGAGCCAAAGAGAGGGGTGGAGAAGGGGGCCAGTATGTTTCCTGGCTTGCAGTTGGGGAAGCAACGCACAGCAATGACATGTCCCAGCTCACGGAAAGCAAAGAATTGAACCCAGTCTCCAGAGTCCCCGTCCAGGCCCTAGGCTGTCCTTCCACCCGCTCCTTCCTAGTCTCTGCTGAGCCTGCCAACTAATGGTTGTGGGAGGGTTGCCTTGTGACTCCTCCCACTAGGAACTGGACTGAGATGCCACAAAACTCACTTCATGCAGGCTGCCAAACAGCCATCAGATGGTAACGATTTCCAGCCTGTGCTGGCTTGGGCCCAGGGGGCTAGAGCACAGGCTCTGTATCCAGTGACCAGTCCCTGGCACCTCCTGCTCCTGGAGTCCTGGCTCCTGCAGAAAGCCTGGCGTGTGCTCAGCGTGGCGCTGGCATGCTCTTCACAGGCCTGTTACATGGTGGTGCTGGGCATTGGAGGAGCCTGTGATAACAGCCTTCCAAACATCTGGCCGAAGGTGAGCCAGCTAATCCCATTCACTACCCAGCAGAGGGGAGCAGTCACTGGGCTGTGGGTGGGGGAGAGAGACTAAGGGAGCATCCTGTGCAGCTGTGTGGGGGCCAGGGGTTTTTGTTCAAGGGAAGCAGAGTTTTGGAATAAGATTGCATAATTATTTTAAAACCATGGTTTTGGCCTGGAGTGACCTTGCCTGCTATTGTCTGACGCTGCGGCACGGGAGGCTGCAGAGGGGACTGCTTGGGCTGTGGGTTTCAGGAGAGGGGATGAGTGTCCCTGCTGACCTGGAAAAACATCTCCCCCTCCTCTGAAGGGTGTTCCCAGGCTCCCTTGTGCCCTGGGCCCATGCTCATTGCCAGCTGGAGTCACGGCAGCTGACCCCTCTCTAAGAGCTGTAGACTTGGGGTATGTCACACTGCAATTAGATGCCTGCATCTGGCCCGTGCTAACTGACTCAGGCTTGCGGGGCGGGCTAGGGGGCTGTTTAATTGCACCTCTGGGACCCTCCCACTTCACAGGTACCTGAACCTGAACATCTGCACCGCAATTAAACAGTCCCTTAGCCCGAGTCAGCTGTCACGGGCCAGTTGCTGGTTTTGCACTGCCCTGGTGGCCTGGGGATCTGAATCCTGCAGGTGTGGGGCAGACCGCCCACGAGGAGCCAGCCTTGCTGGCCTCTGGGGCTGTAGACTGACAGGCTCTGCTTGCCAGGGTAACTGCCTCTGGGCTGTGCCAGCGAATGAAGTCCGTTGCCCAAGGCAGCTGCAGCGTGAGTTGGTATCGGCTCACTGGAGCGAGGGGAGGGCTGAATTGTCCTCCTGTCCTGGCAGTGCTGGCTTCTCTGCTGTGGCCGCATCACTTTCTTGCCATGGGGACTCACGTGGTGTGGGGAGGAGGTGATGTGCCCCTGTGCGCACAGTGTGAGGGCTGGTGACAACGGCTGGCTCGCTGGGTCACCCTGCACAGACAGCTCTGACCACGGGGTGGGGGGCACTTAACCATGCGCCCTGCACAAACAATCCACCCCCTGTCTCTCTGGAACAGAGGTGCTGATGTGGTCTCCACATGCCTTACCTCCCCAGTTACCTCTTCTGCATGGGGCCCTTCCAGCCCCGCCCCTCACTCCAGTGTTTGAGTCTCCTCCTCAGGGACAGCCTTGCCTGGCCTCCCTTCTAGGAGCTGGCCAGCCAGCTTGCGTCTCCTCTTATGGGGCAGTCCTGCTTCCTGACCCTGCTACCCAGTAACGCCTCCACTGGCTCCCACAGCGCTGACTGCTGGACGCAGGTGCCCTGGGCCTGTGCCCCAGGGCGCCGTGGGGAGGTTCTAACCTAGCAGGTGTGTGGGTAGGGAGGGCTAGCTCAGCTAGCGCAGACTCTGTCTCTCCCCATGTGGTGGGAGCTATTGATCTTGCTGGAACGCGGGTGGTGAAGAGCCCAAAGGGTCCAGCCAAGCCCCCCTGCTCCCCACTCATTCCCAAAGCTGCTGGCTGTGTGCTCCAGGCACGTGGAATCCGTGGAGGGGAGTGGGCCAGCTGGCGGCTGCCTCTTCAGCTTCTCGGTCTGTGACTGGACCAAACTGACTCTTCCCCCCCCCCCCCCCCCCGAGTCGCTACAGCGCTGAGTCCCACTGTTGGGAGGACAGGCCTTTGGAAAGCTGGTGGGTCTGTTGTCCGTCGGATCGGGCTGGGGTCGTTTGGGAGCAAGGCCTGCCCTGCTCTGTGCTATGCCTGGTGCAGCTGCACTGTGGGAGCAGCATTGGTGTAGGGCTGCCCCTGCCCTCTCACCCTGCTCAGGACATGTCTGAAACCCTGCTGCCCTGGGTTCAAATGCTGCTCTGCCAACGACATCCTGGGTAACAGTGAGCTAGTCCCTTAGAGCCCCAGTGTGTAACTGGAGGTAATTCTCCCCTCCTCCCGTGGGAGGAAGAAATGGCTGGTTGTGAGGCCCTTACTCCGACTATGGTGAGGAGGGCTGTGTAACAGAGGTGGGTAGGGGAGAGCTGGAGTCAATCGCTCTAGTATAGGCAAAGCCAGTAAATGCGGAGCCAGGGCCCATGTGGCGCGAGGCAGAGGCACAGCCTGGTCATGATGGTTCCGCACTGAAAGCAGAAGTGAGGGTGTGACCGTGGCTGTGGTGAGCGTGGTTCTTGCTGAAGGTTAAAGGGGGACATGCTCGTTCCACACGGACTGGGACTGTAGCTGCTGGCTCTACGTGGTGACCGAATTGCCTCCCTTCTGCCTGAGCTTGTGTAGTACAAGGGCTAAATCAGATCTAGGCTAAACTCAGATTGTGCTGGTTTGAGGTTTCCAGTATCCGCTACAGCTCAGTGCTATTAGGGTGACACAGGCACTAGCATTTCGAGTGTCACTACCGCACTGTATCGCTTGTAGGAAGCAGTGTGCAGTAATACTTGTTGGGGGAAGGCTGCGTTACAGGCTGTGGTGCGCTGTCACTTTCCTGATGTGCATTAAAAATCTCCCCCAAGGTATCTGAATTGAATCGAGTTTTTCATGACATGCTGCTTGTTCCCAGCCCAGCGCCTGCTGGGGTCCATCTTACCTGAGTTGGTGGAGGTGCACACAGCTGTTAAAGGATGGTGCACGCCCGTGGCAAGGAGCCCATGTGAAAGGCCTATCTCCCTTCCATTGCAGGTGCCATCCAAGTTGCATGTGGATTGCTCCTATGGGCGCAGCACAGGCTGTTCCTGGATGCAGGATCTAACTCAATTTCTTGCCTCTCTGTGCAGTGGGTTGGTGCCAGTTCTTTAGCTTCCCGGGCTCAGGGCTTGTGCCGCACTGAGGGATGGTATCTGTAGTGCTGGCTGGTCTCATTTGGATGGGGGCTGGTCTGGGAAGAAGAGGGCTATGGCTTTGCTTTACACCCAGTAAAAGTCTTAATACCGGTGGAGAGAGTAAAACCGCTGCCAAGTTCATGAGCTCTCAAGTCCATCCTGTCCCAAGCGCATCCCTCTGAACCAGGGCTGATCTGCCATCGGATCCCCAGGCCTGAGCCCAGATGTTGCTATTGCTCTGTAGGACAGTCTGGGGCTGGTGGGAGGTAGATCTCTGGCAGACCTGGACCCTGGCTTTGAAGCATCCCCTTGGCAGTACTTGAAGCTGTTAAAAGGGGGTTGGGGCGATGTCTGGTAGCTGGCTTTGACTCCAACCCAGGCTCTCGAAATCCATCCCCCAAACTCAGGGAGCAGAGGCAGTGCAGAAAATGACTGGTAGGAGTTGTAGAGGACCTGGAAGGCTGCCTGAGCTGCCGAGGTCAGGATCTGGCCAGTGGCTCCCTGTGAGTAACACCCAGCTCGGATAGACATGCATACGCTAACTTGGATCCAGCTAGTGCGTTAAAACCAGCAGTGTGACCACAGTGGTATGGGTGATGGCTCAGACTAACCACCCAAGTCCAGTCCCTATTGGATGGTTAGCCTGGGCCACCATGGTCACACCACTGGTTGTAGAACACAGGCACAATCTTCCTCTACCTGAGCTGGGAATTGCATCTCCCTGCTGCAGTGTAGATGCACCCTAAGAAACTGGTGCTGCCAGTTGTCACCGGCTGCCAGTCCAGAGTCTGTTAGTGCAGCACCCTGCCGTATTTTGTTCTTCAGAGCTCTGAAGTTAACGCTCCTGCCCAGTAGAGCAGGGCAAGGGCTGCTGCCTGTTTCTGTATGCAGAGTGGCCCACATGCTTCAGGGTTCTGGAGTAGCTTGATGGCGCCTGTATCTTGTTCTTTCTACTGCTTCTGGCTCAGGAACCAGACCCTGACTTACTTTGCTGCTGTTAAAGGTTTAGTACTTGGGGCCTAATCAGGCCTGGGCCCCCATTGTGTTAGCTGCTGTATAAATCTGTCCAGACGCAGTGCCTGCCCTGCTTAGCTTACAGTCTGACTAGTGGCAGCTGTTGCCTTCCCCTCAGGCCATCGCTGGCCAGTGTCTGACTGGCAGAGACGTGGGAAGCTGGCTGGGAGTGGGTCAGGAAGGGTGGAAGGAGAGGAATGGGCATTCCAGAATGGCGTCATTGCTGGTGCGGTGGAGGTGGGGGGTTGGCAAGATGCAAGGCTAGGTAGAGAAGGGGCACCTGGGAGGGTTCTTGAAGGTGGGGCCAAGGCGCTGGCATCTGCGGTGGTGAAATGATGGGAGCTGGTGTAGGTAGCAGAGCAGCAGGCCGGGAAGAGGAACCTGCACGCACACTGGAAGGACAAGGTGGAGCGCCAGGGACCAGGACAGAACAGCCTGGATTGTAGGAATGCAGCAAGGTGTGATGCTGCTGGGCTGCAAGGAGAGGGCCGGGGGAGTCGAAGCTGAGCCCCGGGTTAGAGGTCTGTGTCGTGAGCATGCAGAGTAGGAGGGTTGTATGCGAGGGGGATTCTCAGCAAGCACTTGTCCAACCCCATTGTCCTAGGGAGCCTGGGCGGGTTAGAGCCGTGCTCCAGGCGGCAGGGAGCAGCGCAGGGGGATGGGGCGCATGGAGCAGGTGCTCTTGGAGATGAAATCCTCTGGAAGGGCTGCAAGCTCCCAGTTCCACTTGCTGTGAGTGGAGTGATGCTAAATCCTGATTTGGTGGCTTTGCCCCGTGTGACATGTTCTCTTCTCTTTCCCCCGTCCCCTAGGCTGGAGGAGGTGCCGCTGGAGGTGCTGAGGCAGAGGGAGTCCAAATGGCTGGATATGCTCAATAACTGGGACAAATGGATGGCCAAGAAGCACAAGAAGGTAAGTGTACCTGAGAGCTCTAGTGCTCTTCTCCCAGCTGTCCTGTAACCCTGGCTCTGACAGTTCTCACTTCGGGGTGTTGGGACCCAGAGGGTCTGTGTAAATGCCCCCGGGGTTGGGGGTTTCCTTCCTTGGTGTGAGTTCCCTCTGCCTAACCCTCTCCCGACACCTCAGCTGTGCTCATCCAAGCAGGGTGCTCAGAGGTGTGAGCAGAGGACTGATTGTGAGCTGACTCATCCTGGGAGCTGGGTAGGGAGTTTTTCTCCCAGGCCTCTCTCATTCAGGGAGAGAACAGTGGGGTTGGGTGGTGCCCTCTCTGCCTTTCTGGGAGCTGTTTGGCTTTAGCTGCCGAAGTGTCACTGTACTGGAGCAGCTAGTGGTGGGGCAGCTTGGCCTTAGCAGAGCCTCCTTTTCCCCCACTGGGGGGTGTCCTAACGTGAAGGGGAGAGGAGCCTGGCCCACTTTGTTCCCATCTCCCCTGGGTCTTCAAAGGCAGCGCTCCATGTTCAGACATCAGCTCTGGGGAGCCAAGCATTGGAGGGGGTGGGAGGGAGGGGAGCGCGCTTAAAGGTTAAAAACAAAATTCCTTCCCAGTCTAACACTTGACTTAACCCTGAATGTTTGAAATCCACGTTTCCTCACCGATGCTGCTTGCTCCACTGTGTGGTCTGCTTGGACAATGGAAATATGCTAGTCAGTTTCACTTATGGCTTTGTTCCCTACGCCTGTGCTGAAGTGTTTGCATTGCAAGTACAGAGTAACGGGAACGCAAACGATGTTTTCATTGACATCTTTAATTTCATTGGCATCATGGGAATCTCAAACTCTGAGCTTTTGTCTGTAACTTTTCCTTTTTGGACCTGAATGGACGTGGCTAAGGGCTTGGCGACAGTATAGCCACTCGCTGGCTGAACCCCTCTCAGAGGAGCCATTTCCTCTTGTGCCAGAGTCTGCTTTGTCATCCTTGGGAGGGGATCAAACTTTTTAAAAATGAAAAACAGACCTGCAGAGCTCAGTGCAGTGTCTTAGCTAGGCCTGTGTCCATAGTGCTGCAGTGCCCAAAAGCTCAGTGACAATTGGAGCCCTACTGAGCAGCGCCCGGCTCAAACGTGGACTGGCGCTCTGCCCTGAACTTAGATTCCTACATCATCTCTATCTAGGTCAGTGAGGTTTCCCATAGATTGCTAATCTGCATCCATCCCTGTCACTGGGATCTAAGAGATGGGCCCTGCTGTTACTCGTGGGCTGTACAAGGGCAAACGATGTTGTCTTGGTCTCCTTTTGCCCCTTGGCAGCACAGTTCTGTCTGGAGTGGAGCCCACCTGGCTCCTACTTGTTTCTCTGTTACCGACCCTAATAAAACCAGATGCAGTTGAGGATGCTTCTGGCAGCATCTTTCCTAACTCTTGTGCTGTTCCTCTGAGCAGAGCAATCACTCATTCTACTGCTTGAGTCAAGTCCACAGAGCTCCCAGGAGAAGGCAGGTGAGCAGGCCAGGCGAGCTCCCAGGCAATCGAACTGCTTGCGCTAAGGCCTCTTGCTAGTAACGCAGGCTCCAGCCCTGCGGTGGTGCCCCACCTGCATACTTGCAAGCCTGAGACTTCCTCCTTGTAGCTAGGACTGATCCCTGTGCAGATCTCTGCAGCACTGTGCCCAGGGTCTGACTGAAAGCGCTGAGCAGCCTTCCAGTGCTGCACTTGGGGCCGAATGTCTAGGGCTAGCTGTCAGGAGCAGAAGAGTCCCAGCATGCTTCCAGGCTGGGAGTGGTTCTTTGGCGGCACCACAGCTGTCCAGTCTGTGCAAGGCGGTTCTGGGGTAACTCCCTTCATGCAGACCTCCCTACCCTGAAGCATCAAGACTGAACAACTCTTATTATCTTTAGCTGCCGATGTCAATGGTCCCTTATCCTGGCCTGGTGAAATCCAACTGTGCGCATGCTATGCTGTGCGTGCCTTGGGCTTCAGCATTCCTTTTTAGTGTCACCTCATTCTCACCTTGTGGGACTGGTTAAAGGGAAACGTGATCACGCGCTGCACATGTGCATCCGTGGTAAGGGTCCCCTCAAACCTCCCCAGACTAACCGATCGGCCTGGGCATTGTACATGAGCACTGTCTTCCTGTGCACTCTTCCAGGGTAGGACAGCCTGAAATGGACAAGTCCTACTGGAGAGTGAGTCCCATTGCTTTAGTCCAAAGCCTGCCCTCCCTTCTCATCCCATTTGGAGAAAACAGGCTGCTTAGTCTCTACACCATTCCCAAGCACTGAACTCTCCAAATCCTCTCTTCAATTTTGGGGTTGGGCAAGGGCAGCCGCACAGGCAGGTCTGAACTGAGCTCCCATTCCTTGTTTCTGCCTGACCCGTCCATTCCACTGTTCCTCTGTACAGAGCAATCCAGGGAAGGGGAACTTCTAATGCTAGTGCTGTGAGATGATTGAATGGAGCCAGAGCATGAAGCCAACAGCCAGGCTCAGCATTTCTGGCTCTGCCGCAGCCCAGCGGAGTCACGTGTCTCCATGAAGCAAGCACTTGTCCAGATCCCATTGCAAGGGCTGGTAGATGATTGATAAGCCCAGGGTCTCTGTTGGGGAGGGCTCACTGGGCTTAGGCAGAAGCCAGTTCCCATCTGCAGTGCCCCAGAACATGACACTTCCCCTCAAGCTGACCAGAGGCTCTGGCCTGCGTTCCATGAATAACAGAGGGCTGCCAGCACCTCTTGCTGAACGTCAGTGGCAGGGCTAAGGCTGGGGGGAGCGAGTCTGTTCCTGGGGTGGGGGCTCCCTGTAAAATCTCAGCACTGGGGCCCCTCACTGCTCTGCTTCTGGTTTTGCAACCTTCTGTCAGGTGTGCGTAGAATTCGGGGGGGGTGGGGAGTGCGAGTCATTGTCACCAAGACTTCCCTGCTGCCCATGGTGTTAACCAGGATTCTCTGTCTCCTGGCATGCCGAGACTCCCTCCTGGGCCTGTTCCCGCCCAGCCCTTCTCAGGTGCTCTGGAGAATCTGCTCAGCAGCACACCCCAGCCGCCTGGACCCCTCACTTCTGCTTCTCCCTGCTCTTCCTTCCCGTTGGGCCCTCCAGACACACTGCTTTGGCACGTTACTCCGGCTTCACCTTCTCCCTGCTGTCCATCGCTTCCTACCTTGTCAGACTTTGCCCACCAGGCATTTGATCCAGAGCCCCTTCCTGTCTCACTGCCCCCAGAAAGGATCAGGCCGGGTGACCCGGGGAGAGGTTCTCGTTCTGCAGATACTGCTTGAACACTAGAGTTAAGGTAACAAGTGAAACTGGCAAGACTTCATCAGCGGCGATCCTGAAAAGGGAAGTTGGGCTGTTCCCAAGGGCAGGTGCAGAGAAGGGGCTCCACTGGCAGGGACAGGGTGGGAAGGAGAAGGGATTGCTCAGCGGGCCTCAGCGCCTGGCAGGGGGTGATTCTGAACTGGCTCCTGGTCTGAATGGGGAAGACGCGGGGCCGCAAGTGGGGAAGGAGGCAGGACCGCGCTCTGTGCGGAAGAGGGTGGCTGGCAGAGCTATGCACAGGCTGGAGTGGAGAGCTGGGACTCAGAGATCCTCACTGTGGGGAGCAGTGGGCTGAGGTTAGAGGAGGTGAAAGGCTAGCTTTCAGCTGGCAGCACTGTTGAGGGATGGCGCGAGCAGGCAGCGCTGGTGCTGGGAGACATGGGAAGACAGTGCAGAGTTAGTGGCTGCCCACCAGTGTAGTGCCCAGTGTGGTATGGAAACAGCAGGACTCTGGACGTTACTTGTGCTTAAAATCCTGCCTGCCAAAACCAGTTCAGCCTTCGAGCCTGAGGCACAGTATCTGTGAAGCCTGGGATGCTGCAGCTCTGGCCTCGGCTCTTCCCATCCCTGGCACAAAGGGCTGCGGTGAATGAGCATCCAGGTGAGCTTTCGTGGCCTAAAAATCTCAGGCATCTTGGCTGGGCTGCCATCCCCTCATGGCTGGGTTCAGCTCCCAGATTTGCGTCCTCATGCAAGCCCTGCAGCGCAGGGAACCTGGGCCTTGTTCCCACTGTCCCTGTGTGCAGCCTTGTGCATGGGAGAGGGGAGTGGAGCTTGGCGGTGACTGTACAGCTGCACAGGCACTGCCGAGCCGAGTAGAAGCCAGTGCACGGGTAATCCCTCAGCCTCTAGCTGTCTGTGCAGGGCCTGGCCCGGGTGCCACTTATCCAGTGGGATAGCTGACCTGAAGGTGTTCTTGCTCCCAGCTCTGCTTCCTCCTTGCCTGAGAAACCAGTGGGATGGGGACTGTGGCTTTAAAAGAAGCCGTCAGCGTTTCAGAGATGCCTGCTGCTCTGGGCGCTGTGCCTAGTGCTTCCTGTTAGTGTGAAGGCCCTACGCTGCCCAGGGCCTTGCTCTGCTGGGGAGTTGTTTGTTCAGGCTGATTGTGTTGGAAGCTGCCCTGGCGCGTAGACCAGGAAGTCCTGTGTTTCCAGGAACACGGTTCTCACCTGGGGTGGGGGCTAGCACATGCAGTTACTGCCCATTGTTGAGGAGTCTCAGCCATGCTGCCTTAAGCCAAAGCAGCTTCTGCTAGGCTAGATGTGACTGGTCAGCAGCTCAGTGGCAAAACAGAATGGCGGGTGCTGGGTGGACAGATCACTGCAGTTCTTAGAGCGAGAGCAAACAGGCCCAGTTCCAGCTCGTTCTGGTGACAATCTGCCTCCTGAGCTTTCCTGACAGATCCCAAAATTTTATTTAAAAAAAAATTTTATGGGGGGGAGGGGGAGGGATAGCTCAGTGGTTTGAGCATTGGCCTGCTAAATCCAGGGTTGTGAGTTCAATCCTTGAGGGGGCCATTTAGGGAACTGGGGTAAAAATCTGTCTGGGGATTGGCCCTGCTTTGAGCAGGGGGTTGGACTAGATGACCTCCTGAGGTCCCTTCCAACCCTGAGATTCTATGATTCTATGACAGCTGACCAGAGCTTGGCCCATCAGGGAGTAGAAGCAGAGCCTATGGGGATGCAGCTGGAGCACAGCCAGCTGAGGATTGCAGGACTGTGTTTTCCTCTTGTCTGGGATCTGGGCAGCCTGCTGGATAATGTCCCATATCGGAACTCTCCAAGGGGTCAGTGGTCAACTTCTGTGCCTCAGTTTCCCTATTTGTACTGACTTGCCCAAGGTGTCACAAGTCAATGGCAGAGCAGGGTCTAGAACCCTGTATGGGATGAGAGGTTTCTGATTATATAGAGGGGTCACTGGGTTCGGATTCTTGCTCTCACATAGCTGACTGCACCCCTCCAATCTCCCCAGTACCAGTGGGGCTGTGGGTGGGGCTGCGATTCCAGCATTAGCTGCCTTTCCCCCTATTGGAGATGTCCCCCTGCCTGGTCGGTGACGCATTGGGGTCTTTGGTAGAGGAGGTGTCTGCTGGGCTGATCAGCACAGCCTCAAACAGCTGGACTCCTGACGGAAGCAGCTGCTACAAAGTGACTGGGCCATGCTGAGAGGTGCCCCTAAATCTACCCTCTGCCCCCGGCTGGGCCATAGCCCAGGGTTGCGCTCCCCCTACCGCCACCCCCGTCTCCTCCTAATCTCGCTGTTGTGTACAGAGAAGTTGTTTCTAGCATCATTAAGTGTCAAGATCTGAGTGGCAGCTCAGGGTTTTGGTGAGTAAGTCCTGGCTGGGAGCAGTGGGTGCTTCTAGGGCACTGGAGAGCTGACAGGTTGGCTTTGGTAGCCCTAGTGGCAGATGTGTGGCAGGTTCCCGGCCAGACCATGTACTGTGGGAGGGCTGCGTAAGGAAACCTCAGGGCGTCTTCCTGCGTTGCCAGAGCTGCCTCCATGTGGCAGGGCTTGGGCAGGGCGACTGGAGCAGCCCCACTGCGATCCACTGATGGCCACTTCCGTGATCCGAAGGGACCCCTGGGACCCTATGACCTAACACATGCCGAGAACTGCCCTGAATGAATTCCTGTCTGACCTGGAGTGGCTGTTGGAGATGCTTCCGACGCCGGTTTAAAAACTGCCCACGATGGAGAATCCACCATGCCCGTTGGTGGATCGTTGCAGTGGTTAGTTACTCTCGCTGTTAAAAAATTGTGCCTTATTTTCCCGTCTGAATTTGTCTAGCTTCAGCTTCCAGCCATTGGATCGTGTTATCTCTTCCTCTGCTAGCCTGCGGAGCGCACTGACAATATCTGTTCCCCATGTAGGGACTTAGACTGATCACGTCACCCCTTACCCTTCTCAGAGCTAAACACAGAGCTCCTGGGATCTTTGCTCGAAGGTGTTTTCTAACACTGCAATCATTCTCGGGCTCTAAATTCATCTGGCTGAATAGCTCATTGGGCAGTGGTCTCTGCCTCAGCCTGTTTCCTGGCAGCCAGAGAGCTCTACTGATTCTCCCCTTCGTGGGGAGGCAGGCAGCTGCCTCGTGATTTGGACTTTGGTCCCAACTGAACACGTGCATCCAAAAACTATTGCAGGTTGTGGACGTTTGACACAGTTGGCAGCTGCGGGGGCTGCTGCTACCCCTCAGGCCTGGCCCGGCCTGTGGGTAGCAGGGGGTGTTGCAGCTGGTTAGATTGGAATGCGCTGGCATGGGAAGGTATCTGTCACTGCTCTTGCCTGGCTCCAGCCACTGCCATTATACTGCAGCCTTGACTTAGCCAAAGGATGTTCTGATGGAAGCGCTCCCTTGTTCCTCTTGCACAGAGCTACTGAGAGTTGTCTGGCTCCTACAAGATGGTCCAGCTCAGCAGAGTCTTTTTTGATACACCATGCCCAGTTAACCTGTGGAATTCACTGCCACAAGATGTGGCCAAGAGCTGCTTAGATTCAGACACTTATTGGGGCAAGTGTCCAATCCTTATCTACTATTGCAGTACACAGGGTCAGAGAGAGAAACCCTCATTCCAACTACTAATTGATGGAGGTTGGGAACAAACTTCCTGGGGAGACAGGTTATTCCTGAACTACCAGCTGGTGGGTTTTTGCACCTGCATCTGAAGTAGCTGGAGCTGTCTGCTGTGAGACAGGGTATTGGCCTAGATGGGTCTCAAGTCTGATGTGCTGTGGCAATTCCTAGGCTCCTAAGAAAGGGTCACTGGGGCCCTCCACTTCCTGGCTGCGAAGGTCGGCATTGTGGTGGGAAGCCAGCTCGCACTGCTGTCAGTGGGGGAGTGGGGCTGATCATTTGAGCTCACTCAAACACTATGTTGGTTTGGATGCACCAAAGCTATAGTAGAGTCAAGCTTCCCCTCCCCTAATGGGGGAGACGCCTCCTGCAACACTGCTGCCTCTCCTCCCTGGAGTGTGCCACCTCGTGCCCAGCAGCCTAGCCCTGGCTCAGCACCAGGGCTGCAAGGAGGAAGCAGCTTCCATATGTCTGGCTGCCTTCCACTCTTCCTCTGTGTGCAGGCACTCAGCTGTTCTCTGTCATTGCAGAGCTTGTATGAAGGCTGCGAGGATCAGTGCGCCCCAGGAGCCGGGAAGGGCTCTGTTTTGTTTCATAATACAAATCCCCAGCCTAGTCTGTGTTGTGGCTGAGTCCTGGTGAGGGCTGATCCTGATATATACCCTGCTTTGTCTTGCTGCTGACGTGGACTATGAAACTGCAACCATCCCCAGCTCCGGCTGCTGTCTCTGAACCTTTAAACTTTCCCCTGTGCTGCCCAGAGGCAGCCGCCCCTCCCCGGAGCTGCAGGGAGCAGTTGAGGTTCAGGAGTTAGCAGGGCCGGCTCCAGGCACCCAAGCACATGATTGGGGCGACACCTGGTAAGGGATGGCGGGGGGAGCGCGGCGCGGCATTCCGCGGGGGTGGGCGCTCCGGCGGCGCGGCGCTCGGTGGCGGGGACAGGCTCCGGCGCTCGGCGGCGCTCTGGGGGGGGGGCGGCTCCGGCGGCACTCGGGGGGGGGGGGGACAGCCAGCTCGGGGGCTCCGGTGCTCGGCAGGGGGGCGGGTTCTGGCGGCGCTCGGCGGGGGGTTCTGGCGGCGCTCGGCTGGGGGGGTGGGCGGCGCTCGGCTGGGGGGGGGGGGCAGCAAAAAAGCTAGAGCCGGCTCTGGGAGTTAGCATATTTGCATGATTCCCTTGAAATCATTAAGGAAGCCCTGGTGGCTCCATTCTGCCGGTGAATGGCCTAATTGAATTCCTGGGGTTTCCTGTTAGTTTTGCTCAGGGAGCAGGGAAGTGGCTCGTTATCCGCCCTGACACTTCCCCCCCCCCACGGACGCTTCCAAAATGCAGATTCCAGATCCCCACCTCCTGGACTAAGAGGGCTCGAGCAGCTCTTTGGCCACAGCTCAGCTGGCTGCAAAAACAAAACTGCAACACAATCTTGTTCCTCTGGTTCCTGGCGTGAAATGGCAGCTCCCTCGGATTACCTGGGCTTGCAGCAGCCAGGTCCCTCTCCCAAAGCTGAGGCCGAATTCAGGAGCAGGGCTGGGGGGGACAGAAGAGCCACCAAAGCAGTTGCAAGCCCTCAACCCCTGCAGGCAGCCTGGCATCTCTGCTGGCACCCTGGGGCTGCCGCCCCCAAGATCCCAGCATGGAGCTGGGCTGATCATTCGCACACTGTGAGGGTTCCTAATGTGAACTGGTTCCTGGTGCTGCAGGAATTTTCCTCTGAGCTTCCCGAGCAACTCGAAGCCTTGACTGCAGCTGCCCCAAGCTGTGAGTTTGATCCCCAGTCTGAGTGTTGGTGCAGGAGGGCGGGAGTGCTCTGGTTCTCAGCGTGCCTGAGGGTCACCCCATAGCGTGCTCCGAGCTGTACAGTGCCAGTGTTGGCAAGATGCCATAGTGCCGGCCAGCATTGTGTCTGCATGCCCGTCCCATTGCCTCTGTCAGGTGCTAGCCCAGCCTGGCCAGAACTTGGAGCTGGATGTAAACCCAAGCCTGTGGTGCTTCCCACAGAGCTGGGGAGCCAGCCTCGGCCTCTGTGCCAGATTGCCTTCTGCTGCTCTCCAGTCGCCCTGCAGCGTGCCTCACTCGCTGTCCTGCAGTGCTCTGTTCAATCAGCTGCTGTCTCTCGCCCATTAGTGGCTGCTCTTTGGGTGAAGCAAGTCTGTGAGCATCTAGCTAGTGAATCGCTCTGGGGTGCCAGTTGCTAGATGCATGTTAGATTGCTGCTCTCCTATCTGTGGCTAGCCCCCACGTTCATATCTGCCCCGCTGGGTTTCAGTGCCTGTCCCCCTTTGCCTTTCAGATCCGGCTGCGCTGCCAGAAGGGAATCCCGCCCTCCCTGCGGGGCCGGGCCTGGCAGTACCTCTCAGGGGGCAAGGTCAAGCTGGAACAGAACACTGGCAGGTTTGATGTAAGCAGTTCTCGTTTTCTCCTCTTCCTGTATGATCTGCAGCTTCCCAGAGGTTAGCGCTGCTGGTGCTGACTGCAAAATGAGCCCAAAGGATGTGCCCATGTGGGACGCTGCTGACATCTAGGAAGGCCACCCGAACTGGGATGACCTGCCCGTCGCCTGCAGCACCAGGTCATAGCAGCTCTCGCTTCCACATTGCCCTTCGCACCACTGGGACTGGATCTCCCTCCAGCATCCCAAGGGCTCACACCCACATGTGCTGCCCAGAGTGTTAGCAATTCACGATACAAACTACCCGCTCTGGGCTTTTGCACGGGTTTCCCTGACCTATCTGAGCTTTTGTTACAAGACCAAAACGGTCCCAGCCTGTCTGGTGTTGGTCTGTCCCTGGGGCTGAGGTGAGGGGCTTGGGGGCCAGTCTGAGTGGTGATATTTTGACTGGCTCCAATCCTGCCCTTTTGGTATCATCCATCGCTGCTCGCCCAGCTACTGCTGTGCAGGGCTGAAAAGCTGCATTGATCTCCTGTTTTAAACCCCTGGTGGCCGTGATCCTGTATCCGGCAGACACTAACCCCACCAGCTGCAGTGTGAGCGTCCCATCTTGTAGCGGTCGGTTCCCCCTTCCCTGCTAACGCTCTCTGGTAAGAATGCAGAATGCACATGCCTGATCTCACCGAGGTGAATGGCTCTGTGGCAGCTCCATAGTTCAGTATTAAATGTTGGGTATAGACACATGTGGCTACAGTCGAGGCAGGTACCGAGGCTAGTGCCAGTATAGCAGTAGCAATGGGGTAGACGCTGTAGAATAGTGTCTGTTTCCGATCAGGTGGCCGACTGCCCCTCCTGTCCCAGAGCTTTCTGCACTCCCCCCCCCCCCCCCCCAATGGCCCAAAACACAAAGGGGCAATCCCAAAATCAGGGCTAGGTAGTGCTAGTGTCTTATGGCCATCGCCCCGATCCCACCCCATTGCCCCAGCCATCATGTCCTACAGGCACCTCCAGCAACTGCTGCCCTGGCATCAGTAAAGCTAGGGGTTGCTTAGCATGTGCAGCTGGACACAAGGAGAGCCAGCGCAAACTAGATCTATTTTTAGTACCGTCGCCCATAGCAGCCCCAGTTGTGGCCCAGGACTGTGCCAGGTGTTGTACAGACACTGCTCCGAGGGGCCCTGCCTCAAAGAACTCAGTGCGACTAGCCACCCACAAGTGCTCCCCGGCACTCCCTCTATGCAGTGAATGTTGCTCGGGAGAAGGGGCTAACTGGCAAACAAGCCCCACCACTTCGGAGAAGAGGTGGGGGAGGGGGATTTTTGGTCTCCCCTCCGCTCCTTGCTGGGAACTGCTGAAGCAAACCTGAAAGCCAGGGCTCTTCTTCCCCCCACTTCCCCATAATGCCAGCTGCCCTCCTGCTGGGCTGTGCTAATCCCTGGGTATGGATCACTTAACCCTGATCAGCCGGTTATAAACACATTCCAGGGGGATTAGCACAAGAAATCTGAATTGAATGGAGTGAAACAAAGAGGTCAGAGCTGCTCTAAATGGAATCCACACTGCAGCTGTGTCTGCTACAGAGATTACCTATTGGGGAGCAACTGAGCACGTTCAGCTGCCAGTCTGTGCTGGGTGACTCTTGTAGTGTGGACAGGTGGGTGCTACTGTAGAAGATGAGACTGATCCCTCTAGGTCAGGGCTGAGGTCCACATTTGAGGCTGGGGGGCAGGAGGGGGCCCTTGCTGTGTGCTGTACTTGGGCCGAGGCTAGCTAGGACTTCATCCTCCACTCCCTCTCACCATCTCAGAAGAGCAAGTGCTGGGTCTAGGTGTAGCTGTGGCTCCTGTGGCCACCTGCTTTGACAGGACAGGTGAGCTCCAGCCAGCCTTACGGAGAGGCCTTCTGTCAAGTTTCCTGCTGCTGGCCTCCAATTCACCAGATTGGTGGCTCTGTTGGGGAAGCCCTCACCCGTCACTAGGGAGTGGCAGCTGATCTGATGACAAGGGGAGAAGTATGGCAGCAGTGGGGATGCTGGTAGTGCGGTTCCGGGGGCTGACAAGAGCAGAGGAGCTCCCAAGTGGAGCGGATGCAACCTGAGCTGGCTGTCCCAGTCTGGCCACGCAGGGCAGTTCTTGTTTATGGCTCACCTGCTTGGAGCCATTCCCTCAGCCCTCGGAGTCACAGCCCTTGACTTGCCAGGGCTTGCGTGTGGGACATGGCCTGAAGGAAGAGCTGACACCACAGCTGGGAGTGAGAAATGCCAAACCTCACCTCCTCATGGATTCAGGTTTCCATAGCCGCCATCTGACTCAGACTCTGTCACCCACCCGTAGGGGCTGCAGGGAAGGGACCCAGGTGTCTGAGGTGTGGGAGAGTGAATGTGGATCTGAAACCTTGTCCCATCCCAGCTGATAAGGGCTAGGGGGAGTCCCTTGGATTGTGCAGCTGGAATCTCTTCTCTCGTGGCTCCCCACGCAGGTGCAGGGCAAGGCACTTGGGGTTCTTGTCCTCTGACCCTGTTTTGGGATGATCTAGGGAGACAGAAGCTGCTTCACCATAAGTTGGAGCTCATTCAGGCCATGCTGTGAGCAATGACTGCAGGGCGCCAGGAGCCTCTCCCTACTGAGGTTGCACTCGAAGTTTCAGAACAAGCGGCCACCAAATAATGTGGTATTGCTGGCTGGGGCTGAGATGAGCCATTGACCGTAGGTCCTGGTGCATGCACAGGCTGCCCCGGTTCATACTGCCGCTGGCGGGTCATAGCTGCACTAAGATTAGGGCTGGCAGAATTGAGTTTTTAACATTGTATGATTTTGGTGGATATCAGTGTTCGGTTTTGAGCCTCTTTTTCAATGTTTGTTGATTTTTAAATTTCACAGTTGCAGGGAATTATGGGAGCATTTGACAGTTATTTAGTGACAGGCACTGAGATTCAGAAAGTTAAATTTTATAAACGGTTAAAACACACGTATATTTTGACATGTGATGTTGACAAAGTAAATACCCTTGATCAAGAGATCACACCTGTTTGCACTATTCATTTGTAACAAGCCTCATTCAAAAGTCAAAAACGCTGGGTTTTTACTCTGGTTTCAAACAGTGTTTTTTTTACTTGCCTAGCTGTAAATTTTATCATCCATGGAAATGTTTTTCGTCGGCTTCATCCTTCCAAGACGAACTAAGGCCTTGCTGAGAGGTGAACGTGATGTTTGAGGCCAGTGTGTGATGAGCTCCCCCAGCATACTGTGGTTACTCATGTGCTCTCTCCTTCCTAGGAGCTGGATCTCTCGGCGGGGGACCCCAAGTGGCTGGATGTGATTGAGCGGGATCTCCACAGGCAGTTCCCATTCCATGAAATGTTTGTGTCTCGGGGAGGACATGGGTAAGAGCTCCCACTCTCTGCCATGTGACTTGGTTGTTTGCAGCATCCATAGGGCCTGGTAGCTGAGGCTCTGGGCTGAGCCAGGTTACCTGCAGATCAGCTCAGTAGAGTCTTGTTTACTCCCTTCTCCAATGTCGCATCTGCCTCTAGCAGCCAGCCCACCCTGGTACTCAGACCCAGCAGTAATGGACATGGGCTGAGAGTTTAGGTGGGCCGGCTCCCTCTGTTGCTCATCACCTGTTGCTGGCTGTCTAGCTCCATGTTGAAACTCAGTCTTTGTGCAGGTTGCACTAGAGCCCCTTGACAGGCCTGGGGAAGGGTCTTGCAAGAGGGACGCTATGGGGTGGGAGGACGTGGACACGTGATCAAACACCAGAGGGGGAGCTGGCTATTCACACGAAGCATGGAGTGAAAGGGAGATGTGTATGTAGCAATGGGAGAGGCCTCTCCGGGTTACCTGGTAACCAGGTATGTCCTGAGCTGTGTCCCTCTGTGCGGATAGCTGCAGGCCTGGGCACGTCGGCCAATAGAGCGTGACTGAGTAGCTGGCTGAGTCGTCTCCCATGCTGTGAGTGCTGCACGCGCCAGCCCAGGTCTCCATCACACCAGTGCCAGGTTCCCAGTGCAAGGCAGATTCTCCCTCTCCCATCTGGAGAGGCGCTGGAGTCAGCTGCTGAGTCAGCATCTCCAGCCAGATCAGTGAGGGTGGGAGGCGGAGGCTGGTTGTAAGCCCCTTGATGAAACATGACTAACCTTGTTGAAGGGCTCCAGGTCTGAGAGGATGACGGGGCTAACAGCCTTGCATGCACCCAGTGAGAATAAGACACCAGAGCTCCCTGGGGAGTGTTGCTGATGAGATCAGAGCCTCAGTCTGGTTATCTGCATTGCAGTAGTGCTTGCATGGCCCTGTTGTGTGTGTGCATAAGAGCCCCGTCCAAAGAGTTTAATCTTGGTGGGGAAATGTCAGGCCCCGATGAGGTGACCGCCGTAACCAGCTGCCTGTCTGGGGCAGGACGTTACAGGTGTCAGGGCTTGGGCAGGTTCTGAGAAGAGTGGTGGAGCAGAACCCAGTGCAGAGCCTCGTTGGGCTGCGATCTGCTGTGCCTGGAAGGCTCCGTGCCACAGCCAACTCAAACTGCATTGGCCTGTGTCCTGCCCTCCTGGTACAGGAACCATGCTGAGATGGGCTGGAGTCATCTGGCTGGGCGAACTCAGGCCCTCAGCAGCATGGAATTGGTAGACTAGTGCCTGGTGTCTGACTGATTGAAAAGTGATTTTGTACTGAGGTCGGCGTCTACTTGATTTGCTGCTGTGGACTGGGAGGTGTCCCCTTGCAGGGCCCCAACCAGTGTTTGCCTCTAGCTCCTGGGACTCTAGTGGTGAGGTTCTAAGTAGATCTCTGTGTTCCCGGTACTGTGTGACTGCCCACCTATAGGTGCTGGGGCATGGTGTCCTTCCGGGGCTCGAGAGCCTAAAGGTGGGAGATCAGACACCACCCTCATGTGCCTCCTGTCCATGTCCCTGCTCCCTGTTGCTCAGTGGGTGCTGTTTCTCTGCAGGCAGCAAGACTTGTTCCGGGTGCTGAAGGCCTACACGCTGTACCGGCCGGAGGAGGGCTACTGCCAGGCCCAGGCTCCCGTCGCAGCAGTGCTGCTCATGCATATGCCTGTGGAGGTACTGACTGCACAACACCTCGGACAGGACCATTGGGGCCAGGGGAGGGCTCTGACACAGACACACCCCCACCCACCCACCTCTGGCCCAGATCATGGCCCATCCCCCTGCCTTGTTGGTACCGGTTCCACCTGGACTGGCCCTTGCACTGGGAAGAGCCCAGTTAGCTCCCTGGAGGTGGTCGAGGAGGCTGGGGGTGGAGCAGCTGTGAGAGAGTGAGGAGGGGTCCCTGCTTTCTTTCTGTCCCACGGATGATTTGCTCCTGCTTGCAGTGATCTCGGATCCCGGGGAGGGCATCTTCTAGCACAACAGAATCATAGAATATCAGGGTTGGAAGGGACCTCAAGAGGTCATCTAGTCCAACCCCCTGCTCAAAGCAGAACCAATTCCCAACTAAATCATCCCAGCCAGGGCTTTGTCAAGCCGGACCTTAAAAACCTCCAAGGAAGGAGACTCCACCACATCCATAGGTAACCCATTCCAGTGCTTCACCACCCTCCTAGTGAAATAATGTTTCCTAATATCCAAGGTGGACCTCCCCCACTGCAACTTGAGACCATTGCTCCTTGTTCTGTCAACAGAGCTGGCCCTCCTTGCGTGCTCCCTGCACAGATTGTCACGAGGGCTGGTTTGGCTGGTGTCCGGTGTAATGGCTCCAGCGGGATCTGACCCGTGCTAAGGAGAGGGAATCTCTAGTCCTCTCGGGAGACTCCCAGTCCTCCAGTTAGGTGGCTGGGAAGGGACCGAGGACTCCGCTGTGTTTGGAGACTGCAGGGCTGACACCCCCCAAGGAGGAGAGGCAGGGCAAGGGGCCATGGCAGCAAACCCCAGCGAGTGGGGCCTTTCCTGGGGTGTGCTGGTTGTGCCTAGAAGTAGGAGTTGCAGGGGAAAGGAGCTCTCGTAATGGGGGGTTACCCTCATTTTCAGCCCAAGGGGTGGAGTAGCTTCCTAGGGGGTTTGCCAGGGACTGCAGGACCCTGTGCCTGCAGGGGATGGGCTGTTGGGTCTCCCCAACTTTTGATTGTGGTGGAGGAGCTGCTGTAGCTGCCTTGTCTCAATTCTCAGCGGGTGGAAACCCAAACATTTCTGGCCCCTGCAGACAACCTTGCTCGCATGTGGATTGGCCTGCAGCCAGCCAGCCAGCCAGGGGCACCAGCGAGCGGCGGTTATCTCACTGGGTGCTGGCTGTAGAGCCTCTCCTCTCCCCAGTAATGTGTGCCAGGGCTGGCTGGTGCCTGCTCAGGCTGAGCTAAGGAGGCAGCGTGTAGGGCGTGTTCCTTTCTCCGCAGAAAGGACCCCCCCCCCCCCCATTCCTCCTGCTTGTTAAGCGGGCGGCCTGGGCAGTGCTCATTCAGGCGGGCAGACAGACAGCCAACTGCCCCTTGCACTGGGCTGCCGCACCCCCCCCCCCCAAAGGTATCGGAAGTGCTGTGTGCTCCAGGCCCTGGAGGGTATGGAGTCAGCCTAGGGAAACACTAAAGCAGGCATCCCACTGGCATTGGTTCTGGCTTATGCTCTGCCACATCTCCCCCCTCCTGAGAATGCCAGGGACTTTGTCTGCCCTCCAGGGGATGGGGCTTCCCTGCACCCGAGACATCGTAACTGCCAGGGCTGCCTGCCGTGGGGATTCCCGCCCCCGCTCTGGGTTATGGCAGTGTGGCATAATGGCTAATGTGCTGGCCTGGGACTCAGACCTGGGTTCTGTGCCCAGCTCTGCTGCTGGGTGACCTTGGGCAAGACCTTTCACCACTCTGTGCCTGTTTCCCCATCTGTAGAATGGGGATAGTGAGCCTGACCTCCGTGAGGCACTGGGGATCGGCTGGTAATGAGCGCTAGCAGAGAGCTGGGATTAATAAACTCCTCCTGGAGCGCAGCCATGTTTGTGTCTGGGCTGCACAGCACAGGGCACGGTCTCGAACTTCCTGGGGCTCTGTTCCCTGAGCCCTTCCCATCTCAGACACGGGTCCCCGCCACCAGCATTGACCAGCCTGGCTTTCCGGTGTGCTCAACCTGGGCTCCCACTGAGGGTAGGAGCTGGGTGCCCAGCCCTCTGAAAATCGGGAATGAGGTGCCTCTGGGCAGGCCTGGGAAAGGGATGGTGAGGGCCCAGGGGGAAGCTTGCTGCATGGCCGCAGGGAAGGGGGCAGGCCCTTTGGGCGCAGGCTGGCCCTGCTTTTAGGCACAGCAGTACCGCTACACAGAAGCAGGGTGCCCATAGGGCTGCGTTTCCCCTTGCTGGGCCCCGTGGCTTGGGAGGAGCAGCACTGGCAAGTGGGGGGGCCTGGGGCTGCACTGACAGCAGTGAGTGCATGGAGGGCATCTCCAGCAGGGCTGCAGCACATGCCACCCTGTCCTGCACTGACTGCCTGTTCCCTCCTGCAGCAAGCCTTCTGGTGCCTGGTGCAGATCTGCGAGAAGTACCTCCCCGGCTACTACAGCGAGAAGCTGGTGAGTGAGGGTGGGCAGGAGGGAGAGGTCCCTCGGACACCTCTGAGCCTGCCCCCCAGAAAGCAGCTGGTAGGACAATTGGCTTCCTCTGCCTGCGATAGTCACCAGGGGCTGCAGGTGGACACCTCTACCAGAGCAGATCCCGGAGAGGGTCGAGTGTGGGGGCTCTGTAGCAAAGGGCCTGTTGGGCCACCTGCTCCAGAGGGAGGGTAGCCGCAGGGTTAGGCTCTGGGCTGGGAGATGGGGGTTCAGTCCCCAGCTCTGCAGGACTGTGTTGCTGGGTCCTGGGGATGCTGCTTCCTTGGCCCTGCCTCGCTGGCTGGGTGCAGAGGCTGTTCTGCGCCTGGCCCAATGGGTTCCTGGGCGCCTCGGGTGCTGCTGAGCTATGTGTCGGGTTAGTCCAGAAAGGGCCTGTCCTGGATAGATCAGAGAGGCAGGTGGATGCTCCAGCCTTCCAAAAGCAGCTCTGTGGCTAGGCCGGGAGCAGCTGCTCCATGCCCATCACAGGGATGTCTAGAGCACCCATGGGGAGCTGCTTTGGGTTTCTTTTGTCCAGCCTGGGGCAGTGACTGCTCATGCCGGGGGGGGGAGGAGAGAGAGGGGAGCCGAGTGCCGTGAGCTGACCCTGTGCTTGCAGTAGCTGTGTAGTCGCAGCAGAGTGTGAATCCCGCTCACATATTGAGATCTTTATCTGACACAGCAAAAGGTTCTGTTCACAGGCTCCGTTTCTCCCCCTCCCCAAACAGAAGTCCTGCCAGTCCCCTCCCACCGCACATGGCCCTGGGCACCTCACTTAGACTGCATTGCCACTGTGGGCAGGGCCACTGGCTTGCACCAGACTCTTAGCAAGGACTGGCTCGTCCTCTGGAGGACAAACCCCTTCTCTTCCCCCCCCGCCCCTCCCTTCTGCAGTATCTGCTCCCACTAGGAGGGCAGCGTGTTCCCATAATGCATCGGGAGTGGGTCACTCCGAGGAAGGGAGGGGGGAGTTGCAGGGGGACTGGGGTTTCCCAGTGTGTTTCTGCACTGGTAGGACGTGCCCCTGGCTTGGCAGCCCTAGAGACTGAGCTCCAGCAGCCATGCAGAGTGGACTAGGAAGGACGACCATGAACTGGGACTCTGTGGCTCTGGGTCCAATTTCTGGCTCTGCCAGACACCTGCCGACCTTAACAAGTTGCTCACCCCCTGCCTCTGTTCCCTCCTGTACAATGGGGGTGATGCTGACCCAGCTGCGGGGCGCATGTGAACCTGGACCAGTGGTTCTCAAACGTCTTGGCAGCCCCTTTCACACAGCAAGCCTCTGAGTGCGTCCGCCCCCCCTTCTAAATTAAAAACTCATTTTTATATTTAACACTATTTTACATGCTAAACTTATAACCTTGTTGTTTAAACTGAATTTACCTTTTCTCACCACTTTTAAATCAAGACTAAAATACATTTTTATTGAATTGTTATAAGCAAAAAATTATTTTGTAACTAGTTACTGTTTTAATACTGGAGGGACGCAAAGAAACTTTGTTAGTATCACTTTTCCCAGCAAACTTAGCGCCCCATTGCCACCCTTACTTCTGTGCTGCTGCTGGTGGCACGCTGCCTTCACAGCTGTTCACACCTTCCTCTTGGCACATGGGGTCAGCCCCAAATACCCAGCCTCTGCCTCAGCAGCCTGTCAGGATCCCAGCTGGAGAGGGTGAGAAATGGAAAGCCCTGTAACTTGGAGCATGGTAGCACCACCGTAGCCAGCCGGGAGTTGGTGCAGTTGGCCCTGCCTCTCCCGTTGGGTTGTTGCTGGTAGACGGCAGCTGTTTGGCTGTTTCTTGGTGACTATAAGTGTGTGGATGGCGGGTGGGCACTGTTTGGGGGGGATGGCACATCCCTGGTCCACCCCAGCAGCGCCTCTTCCCCCCCCCCCCCCCCCCCGTAATCTGCCGCTCTCCCTGCAGGAGGCCATCCAGCTGGATGGGGAGATCCTCTTCTCACTGCTGCACAGATTCGCACCCATGGCTTACAAGCACTTGAGCAAGCAAAAGATCGACCCCATCCTGTACATGACTGAGTGGTTCATGTGCGCCTTCTCCAGGACCCTGCCGTGGAGCTCCGTGCTGCGTGTCTGGGACATGTTCTTCTGTGAAGGTAGCACATGGGTCCCCAGCTGCTCTGTGCTCAGACTGGGACCTAGCTTGGGGACATCTGGGGGACTTGCCAGCCTGGCCCCCAGTTCAGCTGTCTGCACCGAGGGGAGCCATGTTCTCATGGCCCCGACGTAGAATTCTAACCCATGGGGCCTGGTTCTATTCCTGCCTCTGCCACTGGCTGCCTCTCTGCCTCAGTTTCCCCATCTGTAACCAAGTACTCAGAGATCTTTGGCTACAGAAGTGGAAATGATCAAACCAACACACCTGCTCAGCTTGCCTGTGCTGGCAGGTAACAGTGCAGTGGGAGCTGCTTTCTGTCAGGTTCAGCTGGGCTACAGCAGCTCTTTGGTCTCGCTCCTGGAAGGACAGGAGCCTCTGTGCGTCTCAGGAACAAACTGGATTGGCCGTTTAACGTGGGGATACAGATCACTAGTGCTGAGCGTCTCCCTGTGCTGAACAGGGCCAGGGCAAGAGCAGAATCCCATGTACTCCATCTACCAGCATCCCAGGCCCTTCCTGTCCCCATGACACTGAGGATCTTTGTTCCAAAGGGCTGGGCTCTCGCCTTCCCTGTGCTGCTTCCCCCATCATCCTGAGCAGAGGGGTCCCTCCTCGGGGTCCCTGGAGCTGGTACTGTGGCCTGGCTGAGCTGTCTTGGGAACTCATCCCTGCTGGGGCTGGCTCATCGGTGGGGCTGCTTGGGAGCTCCGGCTTGTTCTGGCCACATCCCCCAGCCCTGGTGCTCACGGGCAGCTGTGGAGAGCCGTCTCTCTGGAAGCAGTGGCCCCGAGTCTGGCCGCTGGGTAAGAGATGCAGGGCCCCTCACCCTCAAAGGGCTCCCCAGGGAGGATAGGGTCTGACATTCACTGTGGCTAGGGTCTGACTGGCCTCAATCCTTGGGTAAAAGGTTGGGGTTGCATGGCCTCCCTCAAGTGTCTGCACTGGGCAGTGATGTGGGGTGACCAGGTGTCCCGATTTTATCGGGGGTGACCAATGTTAGGTCGGGACACTGGACAAACAAGCAAATACTCCGGAGCCCGGAAGTGCTAGTCTCCCCCCCCCGACTCCGTCCCCTCCTTCCCCGAATCCCCACCTCTTCCCCAGGCTCACCATTCCTCCTCCCTCCGCAAGTGCTGGAGGGAGGCCCGGGAGACGCAGGGGGAGCGCGGGGCCGGGGTGAGTAAGAGTCTGGCCTGGCCCCGAGCGCAGGCAGGACTCAGTCGGGCGGTAGGGAGAGGAGGGGGGCGGCCCGCGGGGCCAGGCGGCGGCTGTTCTCACCCCCAGACAGCGGGACTCGGGAGCAGCCGCTGCTGCAGCTCCCACTGCCGCGGGGGAGGAAGCGACCATGGCGCTCGGCGGCTGCGGCTCTGGCGCCCGGGTCCGAACCCCCCGGGCTTGGGCCTGTTGCGGGGACCCAGCAGTGCTCACGCTGCGCGCACCCAGCCCCTGGCCAGTCGCGTCTGGGTGCAATCCCGCAGTGGCCCCAGGGCGGAGGCATCGGCAGCCCAGCCCCATTCATTCCCCTGCAGGACCCGAGTGGGACGGGGGGGGCTGGAGCCTGCTGCCCCCACTCCGGGGCCGCCGTGGGATAGCACCAGCTGGGCAGCAGCCCAGACGCGACTGGCCAGGGGCTGGGCGCAGTGTGCGCACTGCTGGGTCCCCGCAACAGACCAGAGCCCGGAGGGCCAAGCGCCATGGCCACTTCCTCCGGCAGTGGGAGCTGCAGCAGCGGCTGCTCCCAAGTCCTGCTGTCCAGGGCAGGAGAACAGCCACCGCCTGGCCCTGCGGGCTGCCTCCCTACTCTCCCTACCGCCCGACTGAGTCCTGCTTGCGCTCGAGGCCAGGCCAGACTCTCACTCAGCCCCGGCCCCGCGCTCCCCCTGCGTCTCCTGGGCCTCCCTCCAGCACTTGTGGAGGAAGGGTGGTTTTTTTTTTTTTTTTTTTTTTGCTCTGCCATCTTCCCCACCCTGCCACACCCCTCACCCCCACCCCCGCGTCCCGATATTTGACCTGGGTGATCTGGTCACCCTAGCAGTGATGCATGTCCAAACTCGCTCCACTCCCTCCTGCCCCCTGCTGGCAGCCTGTCTCCCTGCACCAGGTTCACTGGGCTCTCCACACTGCCCCCTCTTCACTTGGAGCTGAAGCTTGAGAATTACATAGACGGTCGCAAGTCTCCGTCTCCCTCCCTCTGCTGAGGGCTCTAGCTGCACAACCCCTCCAGAGAGGGCTCTGAATATGCCCCCTTTGTCTCCACGCTGCTGCTAAGCTGTGCCCCTAGGCTAGGCTTGGGAGGCCCTGACCCTCCTTCGCCTCCGTCGGGGCAACGTCAGTGGAGGACCCCTCCCCCTGTTAGGACAGGAGGGTGGGGTGTTTACGCCTGAGCTGAGTCAATGACCAGTGCCCTCCTGTGGAACACGGGCCAGAGAACTCCCCCGAAGTAACGCCTGTTTGAACTAGAGCAGGTTTCGTAGCTACACGTCCAGTCTGGCTGGCAAAAATCACCTGCGATGGCGGATCTGCCCCGGCCCTGGATGAGTCGTGCTGGTTCATTATCCTCTCTGTGTACCTAAAAAACCTGCCTTATTGCCAAGGAAGGGGCCAGGGCTGCCCCTGTTCAAGGGCATTGGCACTGCAGGAGGGTTCTCAGTCTGTCAGAGCCCAGGAAAACAACCAGCTCTTAGCACCTGCTGGTGCTTTCTGCCTCTGAGTGCTAATTGCTGGGCGGAGGTGCTGCAGCTTCCCTGCTCATTTCTGGAAGGGATGTGCAGCAAGACCGGATTGTGGCCTAGGGTTGGTAGGGAGGTGGGGGGCCATGCTGTGGGATGGATGGATCTGAAAGGCAGTCCCAGCACAGAGGCGGTGGCTCAGCTGTGGTAAAGTGGAAGATGGGTCAGTCTGAGCTGTGGTTACCCAGCCCTGAGCCTGCCATGAGAGTTACCAGGGCATGATTTGGCCTTGCTCCCCGGGCAGGCTGTGTATCCTGGCCATGTGTTTCAGTAGGGGTTGGGTGTGTTTTGGGGAGGCCGTGTGGTGCAGTGGATAGAGCACTGGATTGCAAGGAGCAAGGTAGTTTCTGCTCCTGCCTTGCTGTGACCTTGGGCACTTCGTTTCCCCTCACTGTCTCTGGTTCCCCTGCCTCGCCTGTTCAGATTATCAGTTCTCCAGGGCAGGGATTGTCTCTGGCTGTGTCTCATGCCAGCACCGTGGGGCCCTGATCTCAGCTGGGGTCTCTGCGCAGGCTGGCTTCAGACTGCGCCCAAAGGAGCTACCGGGAGGAGAGCGCTGGCGGGTGTAGAGAAGGCAGCCAAGGAGCCAGCTCTCCGACAAACAGCATTTCAAAGCATACCACTGGATGGCTACTTCAAGCTGGAGCTAAGTTTGGGGGCAGCTCCAGTGTAACCTCAGCTGGGCCCCGGGGGTGCTTGTCTCTTGCACCTCTGCAGATCAAGTTTCTGAGAAGAGATGATTTTCCTGGCAGCAGTGCCGGGGAAGATGCGTCGGGCACTGGGCTCCAGGCTGCCAAGCGATCTGGTTGATACTTGGGTTAATGTAGCACAGGGCAGGGGAGCCATTGGAAGGACGGTGCTGATCCCGGTGCTGCCTTGCAGTCTGCTCTTGGGGGATTGTGTCCATGAAGCAGGTGCTGGTAATTCCTTGTCTCTGCCTGGGACCAGACTGGTGTTGGGTCACAAGCAAGACATTGGTTTGGGACTAAGGGGCCCACACTTTGCCCCAAAGGCAAATGGGGCAGCAGGCCAGGTAAATTTTAGGTTTGGGAGTTGGTGGGGGAGGGGAGGGGAGCAGTCACTGGATCTTCCCCTCCTATCTGAGCCTTTGTGTCTCTGGCTCTGAGAAACTTCCTGCCAGCCATTAACCCCAGACTGCCCAGTGGAGAGCGTGGGGGCAGCTCAGAGGGTCACTGTCCTAAACTATCACTGTTGCACTCACTGTCCTCTTCAGAGCGTCCCGTCCCAGTATGCCATGCTGCAGCCTGTGGAGTCTATTAGAGGCTGAGGGCTGCGGGCTCCCAGCTGGCCTACATGGGGGTGGGGGTCCCTGTTTTAGGTCACGTACCAATGGGGAAGAGCAGGGCAAAGAATCTTTCCAGTCCCTGTGGCTGGAGCGGGCTGGCATGTGGCCGAGCCCTGGGGCTGTGCGGGTGCTAACCAGCTGGCGGCTCTGCTCTTCCAGGGGTGAAGATCCTGTTCCGGGTCGGCCTGGTGCTGCTGAAACACACGCTTGGCTCCTCCGAGAAGCTCAAGTCCTGCCAGGGGCAATACGAGACCATGGAGAGGCTGAGGGCGCTGAACCCCAAGATCATGCAAGAGGCCTTCCTGGTGCAGGAGGTGAGGAGATGCGTGTGCCAGGGCAGGCTGGGATCCCACCTCTGCCCCGACAGACATGTCCACAATTGACAGCTCACCAGCCCTCTCCCCCCTCACAGCGGTGACTGGATGGGAACCAACTGCACTCAGCATGGCCTGAGCCTTTCATCCAGGGATCAAAGCCCGGCACCGCCTGGCTGGCGCTCAGCACTCACATTCCCTCTAATGGAAGTGAGCTGGGGTGTGGAGAGGGCCTAGGGGGGCTGGGGTCTCTCCCTCCCAGTGCACCTTGCTGCTGCTCTCCCCCCCAGTCTGCTGCTTCAGCAGGCGAGGGAGCTCCCTAATGGGGGCAAACAGCCCACATCCCGCCCTGGCAGATGGGCAGCTCCTGGCTTGGGGGATCTACCAGTTCCTGGGGACAGTGACTATGCTGCTGCCCCAGGCTGCTCTGTGGCATTTCCCAGGAGGGGCTGTCAATAGCTAAACACTCCCTGGGGTGGGCACTTGGCTCAGATCCCCTAGCCCTGGGAAAGTAGCTTTGGGGGCAAGATCATCAGCTTCCTGCAGAGCCCCTTCTGGAGGGGCCCTGGGCAGGAGGCAGGTGCTCAGTGTGGGAGAGCCCTGGCTGGGGAAGGGGCCGTGGGCTCTGCTGTGAAGGGCTTTCAGGAACCCCAGACTTAGAAGCAAGTTCAAATCCAAGGGCTACCCCCCTCCCCCCCCCCCCCCCTCCGGGCACTGAGTGAAGCAGCTGTGTTCAGTGCAGTGCTGCCCTCTGCTGGTGAAGGCTTGGATAACAAGCAGGTCCTCTATCAGGGTACTGCAGGCCTTCCAGGGAAACCATGAACTATGTGGATGCTGGTCCAGGAGCAACGGAAGGTCCCTAAAAGTGGGGGGCCACCAGTACCAGAACTGTGCCCCTGCCCTCATGCTGCCCTTCTCCCTAAGGTCCCGCCCCACCCCACCCACGTCACATGTGGCTGTGACTGCTCCCTGGGGAGACAGCTGTGTTGGCAGCCCCCAGTTCTGGCCTAGCCTGCTGGTTGGCTGGGCAGGGGCCTGAGGAGCATGTGCTGTCCCCACAGATCATAGAGCTGCCGGTGACGGAGCGGCACATTGAGCGGGAGCACTTGATCCAGCTGAAAAAGTGGAAGGAGACCCGTGGGGAGCTGCAGTGCAGGTCTCCCCCACGCCTGCATGGCGCCAAAGCCATCAGCGACTCGGAGCCACATTCCCGCAAGGCGCTGGACCCTTCGCCCTCCATTATCCTGCCCCCCGGCCAGGCGCTCCCACCCAAGGGCCGCAAGAACAAGGAGAAGAAACGAGACCAAGGAAAAGTCAGGCCGGCCAATGGCCCCATCCCTGAGGAGACCAGAGACCAGGCCTTCGTTGAGCCTGGGGCTTCCCCGCATCACCAGTCCAAGGACAGCCTGAGCTCCCGCGAGAGCGAGGACACCTACTTGTAATGGGGTCACAGCACATTCTGACTCCACGGTGGCAGAGCGCCCAGGGCTGCCACCTCTGCACCTGAGGGCCAGCCAGCTGGGCCTAGACTCAGGATTGATTCCCTGCTGCAGCCAAGTGGGGAGTAGGGTGTGTCTGGGTGCCTCTCGCCTGTCACTCTGGGTGCTGGGGGGAGGAGCCTTATCTGTGGGAGTTAAGTTTTTATTTATTGTTTGGCTGCAGCTGATTTGCAGAGCAGAGACCAAGGGAGCTGAGCTTTGCCTGGGGTGATCATTCAGACCTGTAGGCAAAGGGCTGTGATCGTGCGTCTGCCCGAGGTCTGAATGTGTCTCTTCCTTCCATTGGGAGGTTCAAAGCCCTGTTCCCAAGAAAGGTCTGGGGCCTGGCTGGCTGCTCCAACGGGGGCTGGCTGATGTTTGAAATAAGCTGATGAATTGACCTGAGGCAGAGCAGGGGGCAGAATCTATCTCCGCCCAGGTGGCCTCTTTCCATGCTGAAGTTCCCTCTAAGGATCCCAGCTGCTGTCTTGGCTGGGCCAATCCTCCGTCGCTGAGTGGGTTGGAGGAGTGTGTACCCAGCAGTCGTGGAGGAGCATCCTAGGCTCAGCTGCTGCACATGCTTGGCCTGAGCTGTGGAGGAAGAGTTGAGTTGTTCTGTCCTGCCCCAGCCAGTGCTGCAGGAGTGTCTCTGTATTGCCCAACGGGGGTGGCTCTGTTGGCCTGAGCTCGGCGGATTCCAAACTGACGCTGTATCTGGTTGGGGCGGGGGGTTAAGGAGGAAATGACCTGACATTCCCACCCCACCCTGCTCCTCCATTTCTATAGAGCTGCACCTGAGCATTTATTTGGACTTTCTCTACTGCAGCGAGCCTATTTATTTGTGTAGCATAACTGTTCAAAAGGAGCCTTGCCAATATATAGGAAAGGTTAGATCCGCCTCAATGGGCGCCTGCAAATTCTGGGCAGGATGCAAGGGGCTGGGGACAAGGTCTGCATGAGGCAGGGCTGGCACTGGTTGCTCAGGACCTGGGTGAAAGCACTGCTTGCAGGGGACTGAGTTGAGCCTGCTGCTTTGGGTTTGCAGGGGAAGCCCTTCCTGGGGCTGTTTGGCAAGGTAAATGAGGCCACCTGGAGCACGTGTTGTCTGATTAAAGCTAGTGCTAGGCCTGGCATCTCAGCCCCGAATGCTGGGAGAGAACAGGTATATTCAGGGATTAATCCGGATGTGGAAGGGCAACAACCACTGCCTCCTAAATGGGGGTGCAGCCTGCAGATCCCAGACTGTAGTGCTCTCTCGATCCAGGAAGTCTCTGGCATATTGCATTAGTCACTGCAGGTTGCACTTCCACACTGAAGAGGGCAGTGTTAGCTGATTCTGGTGCAGCCTCGGGTGGACTGAAGTTGGGGAACCCCAGATATTGATGGCAAAGGTGAAAGGGAAGGCGGATCTATTTTCCAGCTTGCATCATTGAGTCTGGGGGCGAGGGGTCTGTTAGGAATCCTTCCCTCTTCTTCTTCACTCAGTCTTAGCCTCTCTGCAGACTGCCCCCTGGGGGTGGAAGGGATCTGACTGGAGGGGCTTCTCCTTGCCCATCCCAACAATGCTGGACAATGTGCCCATGTGGGTGAGACTCTAAAATAAATCAGTGAATGAAGTTGCAATGTTTTTGTACAGAGAATCAATAAAGCAGATTGTGTAAAGAAGGCGTGTGCTGCTGGGAGTGGGGTTCTCTGCCTCCCTCGAGTGAGGAGCCTGGGGTGCAGTCCATCCCCCATCTTGGGAGCCAGGGGCATTAATTCACCTGGCCCAGTGACTGCTTTCACTTCAGCTTCGTAAGAGCTCAAACAACTGGCCACGACTTCTCTGCATAAAGCCCATCCTTAAGCCCCAGCAGGATGAACTTGTTGCAAGTCTTGGGTACTTACCCCCTGGTGCAACAATTAACTAGTGTATGTCAGAGCCCAGCAGGGACAGGGGCCTAGCCAGGACTCCCCAGCAATTCCATGGCTGCTCCATGTTTGGACCTTACATTTCAAATGCTCCAGACCAACTGACTGCCCTAGAGGTCCCTTGTCCCCATGATCTTCCATTTATTAAAGCCTCATGTCCCACTTGAATGCGGCTACCTCTGGGGCTGTGCAAGGCAGGAGCAATGTTACGGGAGAGCAGCCAGGGTCAGAAGGGTAGTGTTGTGTCGGAGCCACACTGGGGCGCCATCACTTCAAGGGTAATTCCTGCCTCTGTCAGAAACGGGGGGAGGGGGCTGATCTGGGAACAGAGGGTCGGTTGGAGCTTTGGGCTGGTCTATGCTGGGGGGGATCGATCCAAGATACGTGCCTAGCTGAAGTCTAAGTATCTTGGATTGAATTACCTGGGGTCCAGATGGCGCAGGACCGATGGCCGCGGCTCCGCCACCAACTGCGCTACCGCTGCTCGCTCTGGTGGAGTTCCGGAGTCGACGGCGAGCGTGTTCGGGGATCGATATATCGCGTCTTAACGAGACATGATATATTGATCCCGGATAAATTGATTGCTACCCGCTGATACGGCGGGTAGTGAAGACGTACCCTTTGTGTCCCTTGCTGCTCTCTGACTGAAGGCCTGAAAGACTAGGGGGGTGCGGGGGGAGGATTGATTATTTTCCTTGTTACTCTAGACATCGCTCTCCCTCTGTCCTTTCCCTGGTGAGGTCGGTCACTGCTGGCCTGCTGACACAGCTGGGCCATTACGCAGAGACTGATTCAGTCAGGGCCCCCAGCAAGGCAGTGGAGACTCTGGCAGAACAGGAACTGGTACCCAAGGTCTAGGCTAGTGCCCTAATCACTGGGCAATTCTAACTAGCCTGTCCTGGGCAGAGCAGGCAGCTTGGTGCTCGAGTGCATGCTCCAAACCCAGCTGCTCTGGGCTCTTCAACCAACTGGTTCCCCAAGCACTTTCTGGAGGCTTCCTAAATTCCAGTGGCTGCAGTATGCTTTGGCCTCCACTCCACTGCCTCAGCAAGCAGGATCTAGTGCTGCCTGTAGCTCCTGGCCACTGGTCCCAGCTCCTCTGCTGGGGATAAATTCAGGGCAAAGGTCTCTGAGGGAGGCTGGCGGGGAGGCAGGAGGGATTCCCAGGAGGAGCCACCAGCCAGGTGTGTCAGCAAAAGCAGGGTGGTCCTGCAGCCTGGCTGCTGCTTGGGAAGCTGGGGTTGGAGGAGGCAAGAGCATGTGCTTTTCTGCTGCAGTACTATAGGCAGCACACCCTGAGCTCAGTCAGCAGCCAGACTCCTGTGAGGGCAGTTTCTGGACCTGGCTTGTGCTTCCGAACTAGAGGCTGGTAGGACTGGGCTGGGGATTGGCAGGAATCTGGCACCGAAGAGGCTAAACTGTAACATGGGCCAGGGCCCAGGTACTCTGTAAACCAGCTCCTGCCCTGGATGGGAACAGCTTTGCCCTGCGTGATGCTAGGCTAAAGCCCTACCTGGATGCTGGCCAGTGTCACCACAGTGAGGCCAGGGCCATGACCGTAAGCACTGATCAGTAAAGGAGCTGGACTCAGAGACCCAGCCAGGGCCACCATGGGTGTTTTCCAGCATAGCCCTAGGGAACAACTCACAAGCTGCACCCCACTAATGAGACCTGACCCACAGGGTGGGGATGAACCTACAGCAGAAGAGAGAGTGCCAACAGGAGGGTGGGGGAGATCCCTCTCCTGCATCAGGAATAAAGAAGTTGGTGCTTCTACATAGCCAGCTCTGTTATGGGATGTGGTGCTCCTACACTCAGCAATACTCCAGGCGGGGCCAGCTGCCTCAAGGGAGCAGCTGATGAGCAATTCAACAATGTTAGTTGTGTACTGTGTGAATACAGTCCCTCTTTTCCTCCAGCTCCTGCTCCTTACGTTTAACAAAGTACTTCAACCACACTTTCCACCTTCATCGGATACAGGGTAAGGGTGGTCAGAATGTACCTCACTCATGTACTGGAGCTTGTGGGTCATTCCACTCTTTAGCTGAGTTAGGTTGCCTTTTCCACTTCACTGCAAAGGCACATCCAGACATGCTACCTAGAGCAACTCCCCTGCCCATTGTCAAAGTCAGATTCAGGACTCACAATTTGTCAGACCACTCTGTTTATTAGCAAAAGCGCTCTGCTAATACACCCAGAAAATGTGAGAGCCATACAAGGCTCAAACTACCTTATTTATACAGATAAAAGGGCGTGAGATTAACAAGATTACAAAGGGAGCAGAACTGATAAATTTACCTGGAGCTAGACACATATCTCATGTCCTTATTAACTCTCACCAATCTCCTGTTAATGTCCCACCATCAGCTTAAGTGGACCCATTGTTTAATACCTTAATGTTCCTCTTCCTGACAACTTTATTTCAACATTCCTCATTCCTGCTTAAAGGAACATACAACATTTCTTTAATTCATTCTACTTTACTTTCACAATCCTTCCTTTTGGTCAAGCTACATGATGACCAACAATGACTGGGTTCCACATATCAACCGTTCTTTGTCTTTTTGTTCATCAGTGATATTTAGAATCATCATATTAGCACTCTGGTTTGGGGCAGCTACCTGCGTGGCATGTCTTACACAATTTTGGATACAGCAGGAGATTAACTGAAAACATACAAAAATCATTAGGATTCCAAACAGGATAGTCAGGGCTCCCTGAAACAACCAGCCTCCTGTGCCAGAGAAATTGAACAGGTTACTTAGCCACTTCCATAAAGAACTTGGCTCTTCATGGGGAAGATATGCGATCTGTTCTAAGTGGCTAGGGCGATCTATTACCTCATTGGCGTTGTCAGGTATATACACACAACATTCTTTTCCAATGAGAGCACAGGTCCCTCCATTGGCCGTCAGCACTATGTCGAATGCCTGACGGTTTTGGAGGGCCATCTGTCGGATCGCCCCTGTTTCTTTGGCCAGGGCTCTTAAACTTTCTCTGGTTTCATTTGCCATAATTTCAACTACTGCTTGTAACCTCAGGAGCCTTTTTGCATGGTGTATTACTCCCCCAAATGGGATAAAGGAACTGCCAATAGCCTCTTCCCAGATTAAGAGGCTTATGTTATTTACATACCATTGTGCATCTGATAAATCCCTTCTTTTCCGCCTGAAATTACGGAGGCGTTCTTGTGGGAAGGACTCTAGCACTCGGAATTGTGGGACAAGCTGGGCAGGATAACAGATACCTGACCAGTTAGTTGGTAACACGGTATAAGCTTTGGTCCCACAAACCCAATGATGCCCTATCACGGCCGGAAAGGGTTGGTTGCACCCATTTGCCATGTAGGTGCCTGCAAAGGAGGAATAATATCTCCCAAAGGGCACATAGTAATTCTCCTTATGAGGAGTGGTGTTATTTGCATGGCATTGAAAGACTGTATTGTTCTCACTACGGTTATTGTATGGGGAACATGAGATTGATTTCTCTGTTTGATCCCAGGTTGAGAAAAAGTCATATTTCCATACCCAGCCCACCACTCTTCAGTTTTGTTCGAATAATCCCATACACAAGTGGCCACAATATGCTGAAGGCAACTGCTCCTTCCCAGATCCAGCCCTGTCCCATTACACACCCAACACCAATGAACTTTTCCCTCCACCACACTTATCCATTTAGATACATTTATTCCCACCGCTTCCCAAGTGTCATTGCTGTTCCATGTTTTGTTAAACGGACGAGGTCCTCCAGTGAGGTCTGGGGAATTGAGTGAGATTGCCAGGACAGGAACACCAGCTTGAGAGTGGGCTCGGATGTGGCTGCAGACCCAGCAATTACAGATATTAAGGGTCTGAGCAATCCACACTTGCTGCTGGATAAAAGAATTGTCATTGTGGACTCTCCAGACCTTAAGACACCAGCAGCTGAGGAACAGGCGCCACCAGAGCCGCATGTTGGAGGCAAGGCCCTTCTGGTTCTGACAACCTCAACTGAAGGAACCACAGTCACGGTTTTACGTCCACCAGGCAGTAGGTGCCAGGCTCGCTACTGCTCCTTCTCGGGCCTTGCTTTAGGTCGTCGTCTGCTTCTGGGAACCCTTACGAGAGCGTGGATAGTAAGGTATTGCAGGCTGTTCCTCTATGTCTTCTTCTGGAGTCAAAATTGACCCTGCATGGTCCTGAGGTGATGATTGGTTCGCTGGGGGTGGTGCCTTTTTACATTGCGAAGCATGTATCCATGCTGCGATGCCAGATAGTTTAACAGCTGTCTGGGTAGTAAGCAGTACCTGATGAGGACCCTTCCACCGGGGCTCCAAGGCGTGTTTTCAATGGCCGTGTCGTACGTAGACCCAGTCACCTGGCTCAAGGTCATGGCAAGCGTCACAGGTGGGTTCCGTCGGCCAGGCAGCTCGAACCTGTGAATGGAAGTGACTTACAGCTTGCATTAGTCCCTTGCAATATTGAAGGAGCGTACTGTGCGTCAAGTTCAAGTCTGGGACTGGAGTAATGGTAGCCATAGCTCGCATAGGGCGTTCCATAACAATTTCAAAGGGACTCAATTTATGCCTTTGGCAGGGAGTGGATCGCATTTCCATAAGGGCCAGTGGTAGGGCTGCTGGCCAGCTTAACCCTGTGGAGTCTCAAATTTTAGCAAGCTTATTCTTAAGTACACCATTTCGCCTTTCCACAGCACCTGCGCTCTGTGGGTGGTAGGGACAGTGCAGCAGGTGTGTGATATGTAACACACGATCCAGGTATTCAACAAGTTGTCCGGTAAAATGTGTACCCGGGTCACTGGACAGAGTGGCAGGAATTCCCTTGGCAGGCAGAATATCATAGAATCATAGAATATCAGGGTTGGAAGGGACCTCAGGAGGTCATCTAGTCCAACCCCCTGCTCAAAGCAGGACCAATTCCCAGCTAAATCATCCCAGCCAGGGCTTTGTCAAGCCTGACCTTAAAAACCTCCAAGGAAGGAGACTCCACCACCTCCCTAGGTAACGCATTCCAGTGTTTCACCACCCTCCTAGTGAAATAGTTTTTCCTGATATCCAACCTGGACCTCCCCCACCGCAACTTGATTATGATTAACAAACCTTTAGCAACAGACAGTGAGTCAGCCTTGCGACAAGGAAAGGCTTCAATCCAACCAGAAAATAAACATATCATAACCAAAATAAATTCATATCATTGACACTTAGGCATTTGTACAAAATCAAGTTGCCAATGCAAGAATGGTGCTTGGGGCAGGCCCCGGAACCCCTGAGCCACTTTTACAGGTTTACCAATATTGTGGCTTTGGCAAGTGGTACAGGCGGCACAGTGGTGGGCTGCAAAAGAGCTGAAATGGGGGGCCCACCATCCTGCCTTAGTTACAGCAGAGACCATCCCCCTCCTTTCCAGCATGTGAAACACCGTGTAGCAGGGCAGCCAGAGACGGGTAGAGTGAAAAGGGGGCCACAAAGGCACCAGTAGGCGAATGCTAAAGGGAATCAGGATGTAGAGCGCAACCTTGGGCAACCCAGGAGTCTTTTTCGGCTTCTGGGGCAGTCTTGGAGCAGGGTGAGGTCAGTGAGGGACGGTGGTGGTATAGAAACAGAAAGGGAACCTAGAAACGCATCTGGGGAAGGTTCTATGGCAGCAGCATGTTTAGCAGAGGCGTCAGCAAATGCGTTACCCTTAGCAACATCAGTATCCACCATCGAGTGGCCAGGGTGCTTAACAATAGCTAGGGCAGACGGAAGTAAAACTGCATACAGGAGAGCAGCGATGTAGGGGCCATTTTTGATAGGGGTACTGGGGGAGGAAAGGAAACCCCAAGCTTGACAGAGGGTGCCAAAGTAATGTATGTGAAAGTGAAATGAATTATATTAAAGAAATACAATGAATTAAAGAACGCTGTATGTACCTTTAAGTAGAAATGAGAAATGCTGCGATCCAGGTGTCAGGAAAGCAGACATTAACTGTTAATCAATTGCTCCATTTAAGGGCGATTGGTGAAGCATTAGCCTTAGATCAATAAGAGTTAATTAGGAAGCAAGATATGCATATTGTACCCAGGCAAATTTTACAATTTTGCTCTCTTTGTCCCTTTGTTTAGTTCGCGCCCTTTTATCTGTATAAATAAGACTGTTTGGGTCTTGCATGGGGGTCACATTATCTGAATGTATTAGCAGAACGCTGTGCTAATAAAACAGAGTGGTCTGACAAACTATGAGTCCTGAGTCTAACTTTGACAATTTGGAGGTCCCACTGAGATGGCAACCGTCTTCACTGGGGCCATATGATTCCTGACTGTTTTTGTAGGACGACCGTGGCAGCCGGCACCTGGGCATTTGGCCCGAGTGGTCCTCCACTGGAACGGAAAGGTGCATGATCACAGTGAAGTCTATGCCATTGAAGCTGTTGGTTCCCATTCTGTTCTGGTAGGGATCCCGGGATCTGACATCAGGAATCTGGTCAGGTAATTATTTCTGTGTTTTGTCCGGACTGAGGACTGTCCTGTCTCTGTGTCTATCCATCCTCCTGTGGAGTGTTTGAGTCTGGGTGCTGTCTCTGTCCGGGGATCAGTCGACCAAGGGTTTCCTGTCCCCACGGTCTGAGTGAGCGAAATCTGCACAATCGCAGCTGCACCGCACCTTGGGTAAAACCCTTGGTGTGAAAGCAAGGGCGATTGAGGCAGTAGCCTGTGGGCTCCTTTTGTGTGTTGCACCGGGCATCGCTCTGACGAACCCGAATTTCCTTCTTGTATGATTGGTGTGTGTAAAGTCCTCCTGTATGGGTAACCAGACGTCTAAGTTGGGACAGTTCCCTAAAGGAATGCCGGCTCTGCATTTTCTGTATTTTAGGAAGGGTCCGGACTCCTGTAAATTTCTGGAAAAATGGTCTAGGCTAACTCAGGGGAATCCCAAAACTCAGTGACCACTGTTGAGATCTTGTAACAAAGACTGAGTGGTCGTCTTAAAAGACAAACTCGCCCAACCTAAAACTAAATTGGAAAAGGAGAGGTTAATTGTTTCATGCAGTGGTGGGAAGAGGCAAATCCTAGGTGGACAAAATCAAAACTCGCCTCTCTCAAATATTCAAATAATAAGTTAAAAGCTTTATTAAAAGCCTCCTCTCCCACCACCAGACCGAGAGCTCCTCTTTACCCCGTTCTCCGAAAGAAAAAAACAACAATCGCGGATCAATCCCAACCCCCTTCATACTCCCCTCTCATTGTAAAAAGGATAAAACGCCCCTTGTTCTGTTCCCCTTCGTTGTCTGCTTCAGAAACTGATTCTTTAGTGTTCCACTACCAATTCAGCAAGGAGGATGGGCTCCTCAATTAGCCCCCACCCTTCCTGGTCCCTTTCCTTAAACATTTCTTTCAAAATTGTGAAATGACCACAATATCATTCACACAAAAAACCAAAAACGGTTCATTGGAAAAAGCAGGATCGGGCCCAGACAAGCAGGCAAGCAACAGATAAAGAAACTGAAAAACAGGTTGGAAGCCCTAAGGGCAAAGTGTCAGGAATAAGTGCAAGTATGAACCCCTGGAACAATACTTAAAATGGTGAAATCTGAGTTGATAATGGTGTCATTTTGGAAGATTAACAAGTGATTTAAGGAAAGAGAGTGAAAAGTTAACTCTACAGAGGCTGGAGAGAATTAAACAGTTAAACTTGGTGAAAATGTTAAAAGGACCTTGTTAAAAAAATTTTTGGTTTCTTTGCAGCCATTCTAAAGGAAAAATGGTAGGGTTACCATACGTCTGGTTTTTCCCGGACATGTCCAGCCTTTCGGCAATCAAACCCCCGTCCGGGGGGAATTGCCAAAAAGCCGAACATGTCCGGGGAAATGCCGGCCGGGCACTTCCCCTCCCGCGGCGGCTCTGTTCCTCCCCGGACTCTTCGGCTCTGTTTAAGAGCCGAGCTGCCCGAGCGCTATGGGCTTCAGGCAGCCCCCTTGCCTCCGGACCCCAGCCGCCGGCCGGGCACTTCCCCTCCCGGGCTCCGGCGGCGCAGGGTCCGGAGGCATGGGGGCTGCCCGAAGCCCAAGCGCTACCGGCTTCACGGTTTGCCTCCAGACCCTGCGCCTCCGGCTGGGCGCTTCCCCTCCCGGGCTCCAGCTGTGCTGGGGAAGCGCCGGCCGGGGGTGCAGGGTCTGGGGGCTGCCTGGCAAACCGTGAAGCCGGTAGCGCTCGGGCAGCCCTTTTCGCGTGGCTGGGAGGGAGGAGGGGGCGGAGTTAGGGTGGAGTTGGGGCGGGAAGGGGCGGAGTTGTGGCGGGGCTGGGGTGGGGAAATGGGCGGGGCCAGGGTCCGTGGAGGGTCCTCTTTTTTTATTTGCTAAATATGGTAACCCTAAAAATGGGCCCTTTTCCGGGAATGTCTGTAAATAATCCAGGTAAAGAGACTATTTTAATTAGATAATTTGACTATGAACAATTTAGTCAAATTTGCTAAAAGAACATAAGGGGGGGAGGGTTCTATTGGAACTTAACTGCCCCAAATGTATAAAGGGAATGTAATCTATGTACAGCTATGTAAAAACAGAGCAGTATAAAAGGGATGTTAAGGAAAAGAAAATGTGTATGTATCTGTCTATCAAATAAATAAAGTGGAAATATGTGAGGTTTGTAAACTCCTGTTTTGTAGGTTTAAGATAAATTTGTTTTGTTTTGTTTATAATGCCACTAAAAATCCATTTGACTCTTTAATTCAAAGTTGCAAAACTGACAGACCTTTTTGCCAGACACAGATACTCAGTGTTGGTTGGCTTTGAGATTTGGTATTTAACCCTTAAGGGGTAACTTGATTCTTTACAAAATTTAAATGTTTTTAAATAAAGACCAAGTCATGACTGCAGCAGGGCAGTCAAAATCAGAATAGGGAGAGATTCTTTTTGTTTGTTTGTTTGTTTGTTTGTTTTTGTAACAAAATAGCAGATGAGAGCTGTAGTAAAAGAATAAAGACAGTGCCCCTCTGAAGCAACAGCAGGGGTGAGGTGCACAAAACAAAAAGAAGCAATGTTAGAAACACAGCCTTAAAATGGCTCCGTGTAATCAGACTGTCACTTTGATAAGGGTACATAAAAACTCTGTAAGAACAAAAGAAACAGTTACACCCTGTGTAAAAATTAATATGGCGAATGTTTTAAAAGTTAAAGTATAGAAGGAATGTGTAGACATGTGCAGTGTATATTATAGAGGGGGTAAAAGAAATGCAAACGAAACATGCTACTTAATTAAAATCCTATTAGGGCTCCAAAGGAGCCACAATAGATTGTGTTTTGTTTTTCAGATCTCTGTGTGTTTTGGAAGCAAGAGTTAAAAGTCATCAAAACTCTGGTAAAAGTTAATTGTGTTCCTTTTAAGACAGAGGCCTTGGCTACACTGGTGCTGTACAGCGCTGCAACTTGCTGCGCTCAGGGGTATGAAAACGCCCCCCCCCCCCCCCCCGAGCGCAGTGAGTGCAGCGCTGTAAAACACCAGTGTAATCAGAGCCTGCAGTGCTGCAAGCTATTCCCCTCGGAGAGGTGGAGAACATACAGCGCTGAGAGAGCTCTCGCAGCGCTGGCAGCGCAACTACACTCGCACTTCACAGCGCTGGGAAGTCCCAAGTGTAGCCAAGGCCAGAGTCTCTGAGCTCTGCTGATGGCTTTGAATCCAAAAGCCAAGCCTGTGTTGATGCAAATTACCTAACTGGTGAAGGAAGGAGAAAACTGCCAGCACAAAGAAACTGCAAATAAAGGACATACCTCATCAGCAAACAAATTGTCTAAATAAAAGGCAGGGTATAACAAGATACCTTTAGTTAAAATAAATGTAATGTTACTAAGTACCCCTGTAACAATGTATAGTGTGTATGATTTTTGGAAAAATCCTTTATTGTAATGATGCTTTTCAGCTATTACACTGCTCTACAGCCAAAATGCTTCTGAAATGAATGTAGTCAAACTTTACTAATTCTGGGTCACTGAGAACGAAAATGATGCTTAAAATTGTTGATTGGCTCTAGTTTTCAAGATATGCTATTGGGTCAGTCTATACGACCCTTGACTTGGGAATGGCGGAGGATAAGTGAGTTATAAAGGGAAGGGATCTCAATTTAAACCAGAAAGGACTAAATTACATCTTTGACTGGATCTATGAATAAATCTATGACTGGGTTTGGACAGTACTTGCTTTTTAGGCAAAACAATGAATGATGCAATCTGAAGCTGGTATTACGTCATACATGATATGAATTGCATCATGTTATTCCTAGAAGTCATGGATGATGCAATCATAACGAAGCTTACATCGCTCTGCTGAACAAACTGCCCTATATCAGCTCTAGAAATCATACAGTGTCGTGCTCTCTTATTTGTCAGTGTTTGATTTTGCAAAGGGACACATTTCTGTTTAGCCAAAGTGAGCAGAGATGCCTCGTACTTGTGTGAACAGTGCAGATAACTTCTGCTATGTTTGTGGTGAAGTGACTTTTGCATCACAAAAGCGCAGTATAACCACTATGGTTAAGAAAGCCTATCACCTTTATTTTGGCTGCAAAATTGGAGATCAGGACAAGAGGTGGGCCCCACACATATGCTGCAACACTTGTGCAACAAATCTTCGCCATGGTTGAACAGGAAAAGGAAATCTATGCCTTTTGCAGTGCCAATGATTTGGAGGGAGCCAACAGATCATACCAGCAATTGTTACTTCTGCATGGTGCCTCCAGTTGGGAAAGGTGTGTCAAAGAAGAAAAAGTGGACTGTGCATTATCCAAACATTCCATCAGCTATACGCCCAGTACCCCACGGAGAAGGACTGCCGGTTCCTGATGCACCAGAATCATTCTCACTTGAGTCAGACGAGGAAGAGGAAGAGGATGAAACTCCTGAACCATCAATGTCACAGGACCCACAGTTTCTCCCATCCTCCTCCTCTAAACCACACCTCATAACACAAAGTGAACTGAATGACCTTGTCAGGGATTTGGAAGTACCCAAGAGTAAGGCAGAGCTGTTGGGCTCCAGACTACAGCAGTGGAATCTCCTGGCAGGTGATGTTAGGGTTTCCATGTTCCGTGACCGTCAAAAGGATCTTGTCCCATTCTTCTTCATGGAAGGTGATCTTGTAGCCTGCAACAACATCGATGGTGTAATGGCAGCCCTCAACATCGGTCACGATCCAGATGAGTGGAGACTGTTCATTGATTCATCGAAGACGAGTCTTAAAGCTGTTTTACTGCATAATGGCAATGTTTTGCCATCCATTCCAGTTGGTCATGCAGTCCATATGAAGGAAACCTATGACAACATGAAACAACATGAAACAACTTTTGAAGTGCATGAACTATGACCAACATCAGTGGCAGCTTTGTGGTGATTTGAAGGTTGTTGCTCTCTTGCTTGGTCTGCAGACTGGATACACAAAGTACTGCTGTTTTCTCTGCGAATGGGATAGACGTGCAAGAGATTCCCACTACATCAAGAAAGATTGGCCACTCCTACTGTCATTGGAGCCTGGGAGGAAAAGTGTTCAGCATCCACCACTTGTTGAATCAAGGAAGATTTTGTTACCACCCTTACACATCAAGCTGGGTCTGATGGAGAACTTTGTCAAGACCATTGACAAAACACAAGCAGCTTTCAAGTACCTCCGTGGAAAATTTCCAGGGTTAAGTGAAGCTAAGATAAAGGAAGGTGTCTTTGTTGGTCCTCAGATTCGTGAACTTCTTCGAGATGATGCATTTGACCCTGCACTGCATGGCAAGGAAAAGACGGCATGGAAAGCCTTCCAGTTAGTGGCAATAAATTTTCTCGGAAACAACAAGGCAGACAACTACAGGTTGTTGGTGGAAAACCTCCTCAAGGCATACAAAAGCCTTGGTTGCAACATGTCACTAAAGATACATTTTTTGCACTCTCATCTAGATTTTTTTCCGCCGAACTGCGGAGCAGTGAGCGATGAGCACGGCGAGTGATTTCACCAGGACATTGCAACAATGGAGAAATGCTATCAGGGCAAATGGAGCCCATCAATGCTTGCAGACTATTGCTGGACAGTGACAAGAGATGCTCCCTTTAATGAATACAAGAGACAAGCCAAGAAGCGCCGAGTAGACACTGAATAGGAATAAACTATTTACAGAATAGTTTTTTGCCTTTTGTTTTATAATAAATTTTATTTATGTAACCCTTTTGCTGATTTTTAAAGTGTTACATAAACAGGACAGGTGAAATATTATCATGTAAAGCAACCATAAACACATGAAAAGACCTAGGTTTACAATTTATGATTAAAACTCTACTATCTACACAATATACATAGACATAAAATGTAAAAACTTAAATATCTTAGAAACAGTAGCCAATCAATTGTTTTAATTGTCATATTTGAATTCAGCACATCAAAATACATAATAAATAGCACATTTTATCTCTGAAGCAGACGACTTCTCAAAAATTGTAGACCAGTGTTACCTGTGAACAAACTTAAAGTTTAACACAGCTGGAAAGACATTGTAAACTTGGTCTGCTGTAGAGGAAAAACTGAGGTACACCACCGCATGGATTTAATGACTGAACAGTAAAATAATTTCCCCATAACCCTTAAAAGATAGAAGCCATTAAAACCTGGCCTGCCTATAAAACAAAAACACAGGAAAATATGGAGATAATTCCTCTTGTTTTGCCTGAAATCAGCAAGGGTATTTATAAAAGAAAGGAATATTTTAAGCAATAATAAATGCCACCCCAAAAGGGGTAGAAAAATATTATTTTTGTCTTTCAGAAAAAGCTAATACCAGCTACAGGACAACCTAATACAGAAACAAAAAAAAGTCTCAGCTTACTGTAAACACTGATTTAGCTGAGTTCTCTCTCAATCTTGGCATTGAATGGCAGAAAGTTACCAATCATCTGTTAAAAGGCAATGTGGGAAACCGAACCATTCATATTATACACGCAAATGGGGCCATGTTAAGAATTGCCACTGCAGAAAGACATAACAGCTTACCATTGGTATAACATATTTTCTGAATGGTCTCCCACAACTACTGGCATACTAATGTTACTAACCCTAATTGGTTTTGGTTTTAAATTGTATGTGTTTAATTGTAATGTTTGAAATGTGTTGTTGCATAAGACAAATGTATGCAAAGCTAGAGCCACAGGCCCAAATCACCTCCCAGTATTTTCTATTATGTGGACTAAATAAGAAGTGACACTGGCGATTAATAATCTTAGTGTCAAAAGGGGGATATGTAGGAGCTGGATTTTATAATATACTATGAGAATTAATGTATGATTTGATTTCATCCTGTCAGCCACCCCTTTTGAATAGCAGAAAGGAATGACAGACCAGAACAATCCTTATGACTGATTATGGTCACCCTTTTGTTTTAGAATAAGTTATAATGTCTACTATGGTTTCCTATATGTATTACAAAGTAGGCACTCTAGTTATATATACATTTCTTTGTTTTAAGGTTTAGTAAGTAAGAAACAGGATTCTCTATTGTGTCTATGTTAAGTAGATTAGAGGAATATTGAAGGCCTGGGTCTCAATGTAAATTGTCTTGGTTATTGATTGTAAAACTTAGCAAGGTTTAATTTGCAATGTCTTTTTACTCGATATAAAATACTACTGTTTGTATTCTCAATCTGTGTGAATAAGGAATGTATGCATCAGGAAAAGATAAGGTGTGAAGGCCATTGTTATAGCCAGAGTCAAAGAAGAAGAAGTAAAGAGACTTAAAGGACATCAAAGAATCATCAGGTACTGCTTACTATCCAGATGGCTGTTAAATCTTGCATGGGGGCTCACATTATCTGAATGTATTAGCAGAGCGCTGTGCTAATAAAACAGAGTGGTCTGACAAACTATGAGTCCTGAGTCTAACTTTGACATGTACAACCCCAAAAGTGTAGCGGGAGTCAGTGTAAATGGTGGCGGAGCGTTCCTCTGCCAAAAAGCAGGCGTGAGGGCAACTAATTCGGCGACTTGCGCTGAGTTCACAGAAGGTAAAGGATTTCTATGGTTTCAGAGAATGACACCACAGTGTATCCTGCAAGGGGATGATCTTGGTTCTCTCGAAAACAGGAACCATCAGTGAACAAAACAAGGTCAGAATTAGGGAGAGGGACATCAGAAAGGTCTGGGAGCGGGACGGTGACAGCAGAGACAGTTGCAAGGCAGTCATGGGGTTCACCGTCGTCAGACAAAGGAAGGGGAGTGGCAGGGTTTAACTGAGAACAATGCTTCACGGTAATATGCGATGCCGACAGCAGTAAAATTCGTACCTGGTGAGGCGGACGGAGGAGAGGTGGGCTGTGTTACGTTGTAGCAGCAGAGTTTCCACAGAGTGAGGGACCATGAGGGTAAGAGGAGAGTGGAGGACAAGGGATTCAGACATTTCGACTAGGCGAGCCACGGCAGCCACAGCGCGCAGGCGGAGGGCAAGCCTTGGGCAACAGGGTCCAAAGTGACAGAGAAATAAGCCACTGGGCGGTTCTTGTCTCCGTGCATCTGAGTGAGAACTCCAAGTGCACACCCAGATTGTTCGTGGCAGAAAAGGGTAAAAGACTTAGAATAGTTAGGCAGCCCTAATGCGGGGGCAGAAGCCAAACCTTGTTTGAGGGAAACAAAGGCAGAGTCGGCCTCAGGGGGCCACGGCATGGGGTCAGGCACAGAGAACCAAGTGAGCTCCTGGAGAGGTTTTGCAAGGGAGGCATATTACCTGCAAAATCCAGCCATGCCCCCAAAACTTTTGGACATGGCATGGGGAGCGGGGTCGGGGAAAGCTAAGGATAGCTTGGATGCAGGTGGGAGAAAGTGTATGGGAACCCTAGGAGGGGAGAAAGCCAAGGTATGTGACAGAGGCTTGACAGGCTCATAGCTTAGACACCTTGTGACCCTTGTTTGCTAGGGCAGTAAGGAGCACTAAAGAATCAGTTTCTGAGACAGATAACGAAGGGGAACAGAGGAGTAGATCAGCTACATATTGGACCAGTGTGGACCCGGATGGGAAAACAAGGTCAGTGAGGTCTTGGGCTAATGCTTGGGAAAAGTAAGATAGGCTTTCAGTATACCCCTGAGGGAGTGTGGTCCATGTGTACTGCTGCCCCTTGTAAGAAAAGGCAAAAAGATACTGGGAGTCAGGGTGAACCGGGACAGAAAAGAAAGCAGAGCACAAATCAACAACAGTAATATGAGTTGCATCTGGTGGGACAGAACCAGAATCATTGCTGGGTTAGGGACAACAGGAAAGGTGGGTATGACAATGTGGTTAATGGCTCAAAGATCCTAGAATATCATAGTTGGAAGGGACCTCAGGGGGTCATCTAGTCCATCCCACTGCTCAAAGCAGGACCAATCCCCAGACAGATTTTTACCCCAGTTCCCTAAATGGCCCCCTCAAGGATTGAACTCACAATCCTTGGTTTAGCAGGCCAATGCTCAAACCACTGAGCTATCCCTCCTCCCTAAACAAACTCCCACGATTCATCATCAGCTTTTCGAAATGGGAGGATAGGGGTGTTACAGGGGCTGAAGCAGGGAATAATAATGCTTTGTTCCCGCAGGGTGGTCATGACCGGAGCAATGCCAGCCTCTGCTTCGGGATTTAAAGGGTATTGAGACAGGCAAGGCAGGGGTTTGGAGGAATCAACAGTAATGCAGACGGGGTCAGTATTTAAGCGGCCCACTTCAGATGGGTGGGTTGGCCACAGAGAGGATGGGACCTGTGAAATTAGGTGTTCAAGGGATGGGATCAATGGGCAACAGGGGACCGGAGTGGAAAGGGAAGTTTCAGACAGCAGGGAGGCCACAGAATCACTCAGAGAGGACTGGGGAATTTGTAAGTAGACACCATCTGGGGAACAGTAGATGGTACAGCCAAGTTTACACAACAGATCCCGACCCAAAAGGTTTACCGGAGTGGAATCAGAGAGAAGGAATGCATGATCCGCGGAAAGGGGATCAACCTGGACCGGTAGAGGTTTCGAAAGAGGATAGGGGGTTGGGACTCCCGTATTGCCCACAGCGGACATGGTTTTTCCGGAGCGGGGAACCACAGGCAGGTCGGTACTACGAACTGCACAGAGTGAAGCTCCCGTATCAACAAGGAAAGGGAGAGAAAGATCATTGATAGTCAAAACACTCACCCGTGGGAGTGAGAGGTAGTAAAGGAGCTAAAATTTCCTGAGATTCCCTGGCGTCCCGTCATTGCTGTGGGACAAAGGAAGGCTGGGGACTGACTGGCTGTGCCGACAGGGGGTCTAACTGGTTATTTACAGAGCTATCAGGCCGGCTTGGACACTCGTTCTTCTAATGTCCAGGCTGCTTACTGTAATTACAAACATGCCCATAACCCAAAAATCCAGTTCCACGGCCCCTCCCGCAACCACATCCCCATCCTTGGGAACCCTCCCCATCCCCGGTACTGTCCGCCCTGCCCTGAATAATGCTGTATTTGCAGGGCCATTAACTTTTGGGAGGACTGTTCCTCCTTTCCTTTTAGAGTGCGGTGGCAGTGCTCTGCCACTGCTTGCAATTTGTTCATGGTTTCGGTCTCCCACCCAACACTTACTCGCTTTAGCATACTGCCAATAGCAGGTAGGAGGCCATTAACAAATGCATGAGCCAGGGCGCCCTGTCCATTTTCACCCGGTTGCTGTATACCAGAATGTTGCAGAAAAACATCAGTCAGCCAGGTGCGATAGTCGCCCGGGCTTTCTCCCTGTCGCTGTTTACAGCAATGTATGGCTGTCCAGTTGGTTTTAGGAGTCCATACTCGAGGAATGGCCTCATGCAGGTGTTTAGCTCGGCCTTTACATTTGTTCTGGTAGGCAGCGTCAGGACCCGTGTCTGGCAAATTAGAGTGGCGCTCACTGGCGGGCCAATTTGCTGCTGTGAGCCATTTTTCATGCTCGCTAAGGGTTACAAGTAGCTTGCACAGCTGCAGGAGGTCTGCCTCAGAGGGTTCATAGGTGTTGCACACTAACAAAAATTCCTCTGTGAACTTGGTAGGATTTTCCAGGGGCTTCGGGAAGCCTTTTACAATTGAATGGAGCTCTGTATGAGTCCAGGATTTATAGCTCCAAGTGGGACCCCCTTGTTGGCCCCCAGTATGCAGGATTCAGAGGGGAGCCTGGATAGTTTTAGAGCCAGAGCACAAGCAGTGGGCCCAATCGTTATCCAGGCTATCTTCGTATGTATGAGGGAAAACAGAGGAGTCAGGCAGACTGGAGGATTTTGGGAGAACGGGGGGGGGTTTCTTTACGGGTCTGAGCGGTACCAGAGGAATGGGTCTGGGCGGTATCGGACGATCCGGACTGGCCTGAACTGGAGACCTCTGAGAGTTGTTCCTGAACTGGGGAGGTTGGTGACCGTCTATTGATCCGACGCAGGGCTGCTAAGCCAATTAATACGTCTTCTGCATCGTCGTCTCCAGAATTTAACAAGGGGCTTTCTTCGTCCTCTTCCACAATGAGAAGGGGGTTGGGATCGATCCGAGTCTTCTCGGAGAACGGGGTAAAGAGGAGCACTCGGTCTGGTGGTGGGAGAGGAGGCTTCCAATAAAGCTTTTAACTTATTATTAGAATCTTTGAGAGAGGCGAGTTTCGATTCTGTCCACCTACGATTTGCCTCTTCCCACCACTGCATGAAACAATCAACCTCTCTTCTAGCCAATTTAGCTTTAGGTTGGCCGAGTTTGTCTTTTAAGACGTCCACTCGGTCTTTGTCCCAAGATCCTAACAGTGGCCACTGAGTTTTTGGATTCCCCTGAGTTAACCTAGACCATTTTTCCAGAAATATACAGGAGTCCGGACCCTTCCTAAAATGCATAAAATGAGCCGGCGTTCCTTTAGGGAACTGTCCCGACTTAGACGTCTGGTTACCCATACAGGAGGACTTCACACACACCAATCGCACAAGAAGGAAATTCAGGTTCATCAGAGCGATGCCTGGTGCAACACACAAAAGGAGCCCACAGGCTACTGCCTCAAGCACCCTTGCTTTCACACCAAGGGTTTTACCCAAGGCGCAGTGCGGCTGCGATTGTGCAGTTTCACTCACTCAGGCAGGGGACAGGAACCCCTTGGTCGGCCAATCCCCGGATGGAGATGGCACTCAGACTCAAACACTCCACAGGGAGGATGGATAGACACAGAGACAGGACAGTCCTCAGTCTGGACAAAACACAGAAATAATTACCTGACCAGATTCCTGATGTCAGATCCTGGGATCCCTACCAGAACAGAATGGGAACCAACAGCTTCGATGGCATAGACTTCACTGTGGTCGTGCACCTTTCCGTTCTGGCGGAGGACTGCTCGGGCCAAATGCCCAGGTGCCGGCTGCCACGGTCAGCCTGCAAAAATGGTCAGGAATCACACAGCTCCAGCGAAGATGGTTGCCATCTCAGTGGGACCTCCAAATTGTCAAAGTCAGACTTAGGATTCACAATTTGTCAGACCACTCTGTTTATTAGCAAAAGCGCTCTGCTAATACACCCAGAAAATGTGAGCGCCATACAAGGCTCAAACCACCTTATTTATACAGATAAAAGGGCGTGAGATTAACAAGATTACAAAGGGAGCAGAACTGATAAATTTACCTGGGGCTAGACACATATCTCATGTCCTTATTAACTCTCACCAATCTCCTGTTAATGTCCCACCATCAGCTTAAGTGGACCCATTGTTTAATTCCTTAATGTTCCTCTTCCTGACAACTTTATTTCAACATTCCTCATTCCTGCTTAAAGGAACATACAGCATTTCTTTAATTCATTCTATTTCTACAATATAATTCATTCTACTTCTACAATATAATTCATTCTACTTTCGCACCATAGTCTAGAGGAAAGTGCACTGAGCTGGGAAGCAAGAGATCATGAATTCAGAGCTAATCTCTATTGACCACTGTTTATATTTCCATGCATTTCACAGCCCTTATTACTGATCAAGGCCTCATATCGCAGCCCTAGACAGTAATCAGACATTACCTCCTCCCATTTTACAAATAAGTGAAAAGAAAGAAAACGAGGAGTCCTTGTGGCACCTTAGAGATTAACAAATTTATTTGGACATAAGCTTTCGTGGGCTAGAACCTAACCCTAACCCTAACCCAAACCCAATTCATCAGCTTAGGCCTGAATAAAGACTGGGAGTGGTTGGGTCATTACAAAACCTAAACTTAATTTCCCCAATACTAATTTCCCCCTACTGTTACTCACACCTTGTCAACTGTCTTTAATGGGCCACTCTCTTACCACTTCAAAAGTTATTTTTCCTCCCTTGGTATCCTGCTGTTAATTGATTTATCTCGTTAGACTGACCTAACACTTGGTAAAGCACCCCCATCCTTTCATATATTTATACCTGCTCCTGTAGTTTTTACTTCATACATCTGATGAAGTGGGTTCTAGCCCATGAAAGCTTATGCTCAAATAAATGTGTTAGTCTCTAAGGTGCCACAAGGGCGCCTCATTTTTTTTGCTGATACAGACTAACGCTGCTATCACTGAAACCTGAACAGAAAGGTTACACTAGGTAACTTCAAGCTGCTTGGGTATGGAACACAGGTCTTTACTATGACAGATACAAACTGTTAGTATAGAGATCTGTTTGTTAGCCTGGGATAGAATTTTGGGTTTGACTTTTTGATATGTGTATACAAAGGACAAAGACACTGTGATGTTGCGTCTGCCTAGCCAGCTGAATTTGTTAGATAGGATAAGAGTGGTTAAAGTGTTACTCTGAGCACACTTTAAGATTGTCTCAATCCCTATCTCAAGGCAAGTCAAACAACCAGTCGGGAGGGGCAAAGAGGCTTGGGGGAATGTATAAAATACTAAAAGACCAAAGAAATGCCCATCCCTGATCGCAGCACAACCTCACTCCTTACCCCTCCCATGGGATACAAAAGAGGTGGAACGAAGACCCCAGACCCAAAATGGAACATGACCCTAAGTTGTAAGGGGTGGGACTGTGGGCGTGCATGGCAGGTGTATTTGGGCCTACTAAGAAGGAGGAGGTGGGAAATAGGGAATGGGGAATGAGAATGGGGAACGGCGACACAGGCAAGGGTCTGAGATGTCAGAGCTGGGAAGGGGGAAATGGGGTAAAGGCTCTGCGGTGTCAGAGCTGGGAAGGGCGAACACGAGGTAAACGCTCTGCAGTGTCAGAGCTGGGAAGGTGGACACGGGGTAAACGCTCTGCAGTGTCAGAGCTGGGAAAGGGGCACGGGGTAAACGCTCTGCAGTGTCAGAGCTGGGAAGGGGGAACCACGAAGTAAACACTCTGCAGTGTCAGAGCTGGGAAAGGGGCACGGGGTAAACACTCTGCAGTATCACAGCTGGAAAGGGGGAACACGAAGTAAACACTCTGCAGTGTCAGAGCTGGGAAGGGGGAACACGAAGTAAACGCTCTGCAGTGTCAGAGCTGGGAAAGGGGAACACGAAGTAAACACTCTGCAGTGTCAGAGCTGGGAAAGGGGCACGGGGTAAACGCTCTGCAGTGTCAGAGCTGGGAAGGGGGAACACGAGGTGTGACAATGCGGTTCTGGCGGAACCCAACTGAGAGTGCCAACTCAGGACAAATTGCTCAAATAGGGCAGTTACAGCCCAAGGCTGGGGTTTTTTCCACCTCTAAGGCAAACCAAACCAGCCAGACTAAGAGGACTTCGGTCTCACCCCACTGGCTAACCACAAGTCTCACAAGCAATCTCCTTAGACACTCCAGTTTCCGAGTATTACCACCAGTGCCACTCGTTATGGGGACAAATGGTTATGAAAACCAATACCCCAGTAAAAGAAGAAGGTTCTCCTGATCCCAAAGGACCAAGCCCCAGACCCAGGTCAATATACAAATCAGATTTTACCCACAAATTACGCTGTTGCCAATCCTTCAGAATCTAAAATCTAAAGGTATATTCATAAAAGGAAAAAGATAGAGATGAGAGTTAGAATTGGTTAAATGGAATCAATTACATACAGTAATGGCAAAGTTCTTGGTTCAGGCTTGCAGCAGCGATGGAATAAACTGCAGGTTCAAATCAAGTCTCTGGATTACATCCCCCGCTGGGATGGGTCCTCAGTCCTTTGTTCAAAGCTTCAGCTTGTAGCAAAGTTCCTCCAGAGGTATGAAGTAGGCTTGAAGACAAGATGGAGATGAGGCATCAGCCTTATATAGTCTTTTCCAGGTGTAAGAACACCTCTTTGTCCTTACTGTGGAAAATTACAGCAAAATGGAGTCTGGAGTCACATGGGCCAGTCCCTGCATACTTTGCTGAGTTACAAGGCGTATCTGCCTTCTCTCAATGGGTCCATTGTATAGCTGATGGTCCTTAATGGGCCATCAAGCAGGCTAGGCAGAGCTAATCTCAGCTTGTCTGGGATGTCACCCAGAAGCATAGCATAAGTTTGCCATACAGACAGTATAGAGCCAATATTCATAACTTCGACCACAACACTGATACACACACACAGACAGCATAATCATAACCAGTAAACCATAACCTTGTCTTAGACACCCCATTTGACCCCCTTTATACAAGATTTGGGTGCCACTACAGGACCTTGGTTGCAACAATGATCTATACGGTCCCAGTTTATGTCAATAACGTCACACGAGGTAAATGCTCTGCAGTGTCAGAGCTGGGAAGGTGGACATGGGGTAAATGCTCTGTGGTGTCAGAGCTGGGAAAGGGGCATGGGGTAAATGCTCTGCGGTGTCAGAGCTGGGAAAGGGGAACATGAGGTAAACGCTCTGCAGTGTCAGAGCTGGGAAGGTGGACACGGGGTAAACGCTCTGCAGTGTCAGAGCTGGGAAAGAGGCACGGGGTAAATGCTCTGTGGTGTCAGAGCTGGACCTGAACACTGGAAACAGACTCTGCTGGTGTATAAAGCTCTGGATATGCTTGCTTGGAACTAACCCCAAACAACATTGCATTGTCTGCACTCCGGACTTCTGGTCTTCTGCTTCCTGTCTGCATGACAAGATCCCAGGGAGAGGGTGAAGGGATCTCTAACACAAACCTTATCTAGTCAACCACACTGCGTGAGTGGCAGAAATAGATATACTTTGATTAGCATTTCTCTAACCGTGCTGCTGAGCAGTACTTTAGCATCCCTGTGATTGTTATATTGTTTCCCAGGGGCATCATTCATTGAAGCAGCGGGAGCCTATGCAAAGTTTTAGGTGGACTAGTGCTTCCCCAGATCAACCTACCACTGTTGTTTTACTTCCTACTTATTTCGCTGCATGATCTGACTTAACCGACAGCTTCTGTTAAGAGAGACAAGGTGGGTGAGGTAATAGCTTTTATTGGAGCAATGTCTGTTGGTGAGAGAGACAAGCTTTCAAGCTTACAGGGAGCTTGTCTCTCTCACCAACAGAAGTTGTTCCAATAAAAGATATTATCTCACCCACTTTGTCTCTCTATTATTCTGGTTCTGGGACCGACACGACTACGACATTGCATATAGTTTCTGCTAAGGACTGAAATAGCAGGGCTTGCTACAGGACATAACTAGGGTGTGTTACCAAAGATGTAAGGGGTTCCCAGGATGAATGGCAGAGTTTGGCCAGGTCAGGACTGAGGTCCATCATCAGAGGTGTGGGGTGTTAGGATATAGATATTCAGGCCTGTCTGCAAAGGCCTATACTTTAGGAATTTACGTGTATTGTGATCACTTAGCTAGTTATAGAGGTATAAAAGAAAGAATCAGAATCACTGTCTGTCTGTGATAGGGCCTTCTCTCACTGGGACAGTCTGAGGCTCTGTTCTTAGGCCAAGGCCTTTGGCTAAGCAGCAGAGGCAGCCATAAGCTGGGAAGTGGACAGTCACATCCTCACATTCCAAACTAGTAGGTTATTATACGTCCGGATTTTCCCGGACATGTCCGGCTTTTTGGGCCTCAAATCCCCATCTGGGAGGAAATCCCAAAAAGCCGGACATGTCCGGGAAAATAAGGAGGGAGGGCCCGGCGGTGCGGGGCTGGGGGCCGGGGCCGGCGGTGCAGGGCAGGGGGCTGGGGCTGGGGCCGGGCCGGAGCCAGCAATGCTCGGCCGGGGGCCGGGGGTTGGGGCCGGGGCCGGCGGTGCTGGGCCGCGGCCGGGGCCGGCGATGCTCAGCCGGGGCCGGGGCCCAGGCTGGTGGTGCTCGGCTGGGGCCGGGGCTGGTGGTGCTCGGCCGGGGCCGGGGCTGGGGCTGGGGCCGGGGCCGGGGCCGGGGCCGGCGGTGTTCGGCCAGGGCCGGGACGGGGTCGGGGCCGGGGCCGGTGGTGCTCGGCTGGGGGTGCTTGGCCGGGGGCCAGGGCCGGGGCCAGCGGTGCTCGGCCGGGGGTGCTCAGCCAGGGGCCGGGCTGGGGCCGGGGCTGGCGGTGCTCAGCTGGGGATGCTCGGCCGGGGGCCGGGCCGGGGCCAGGGGTGCTCGGCGGGAGACGCCGGGGCCAGAGCCTCTTGGCCTGGGCCGGCCAGCCGCCAGAGGGAGCCGCTCGGCCAGGGGGGCCGGACTGGACCGTGCCGCACCCCGCCCCTGCCCCAGCTTACCTGCTGCCTTCCTGTTTCAGGCTTCCCGTGAACATTTGATTCGTGGGAAGCAGGGGAGGGGGAGGAGCAGGGGGCGGAGCGTTCAGGGGAGGGGGCAGAGTTGGGGCAGGGACTTTGGGGAAGGGGCGGAGTTGGGGTGGGGCCGGGGCCCCGTGGAGTGTCCTCCTTTTTTAAAATTAAAATATGGTAACCCTACAAACTAGTCACATTGAAATAAGTCAATCTGGGGCTGTTAGGAAGGAGATCCGATCTATCACCTCCAGAGAAAGGGAAGAGCCTAGAAGATGTAAAAGGAAACTTAGTTTGATAGCATCCTGCCTGGCAAGAGCTCACTTATCAATAGCTGGGATGTGAAATCCTCATTTCTGTATTGTTCCATCACTGTAGTCTCCACTTCCCTATTGTTTGTCTGTATAATCTCTGTCTGGTTCTGTGATTGTTTCTGTCTGCTGTATAATTAATTTTGTTGGGTGTAAACCAATTAAGGAGGTAGGATATAATTGGTTAAATAATCATGTTACAATATGTTAGAATTGGTTAGTTAAATTTTGTAAAATGATTGGTTAAGGTATAGCTAAGCAAAACTCAAGTTTTACTATATAGTCTGCAGTCAATCAGGAAGTAAGTGGGGAATGGGAACAGGGAATGGGGGTGGGGGAATTGGAATCATGTTTTGCTAGGGAAATGGGAACAGGGACACAGGCAAGGCTCTGTGGTGTCAGAGCTGGGAAAAGGGACATTGAGAAAGGAAACTGGAATCATGCTTGCTGGAAGTTCACCCCAATAAACATCGAATTGTTTGCACCTTTGGACTTCGGGTATTGTTGCTCTCTGTTTATGCGAGAAGGGCCAGGGAAGCGAGCGGGTGAAGGAATAAGCCCCCTAACATGGGGGGGGACCCTTCCTGCCCTATTCCCAGCTCTGGCTAGCATGGACAATCTGTCACTTTTATGAGCACTTAATTTACTCTCCCCAAAATAACAGTCCGACAGACCCAAACTTGCCGACATTATTTACACAATGTGGTTTCCTATTGGCAATAATGATGGCAGCTCTCCCTCTCCACTGTGTAAATATTTATCCCAGAAGCAGATATGGATCCAGCAGAGACCTTGCAGTCCCGGCCCTGGCAACATCGCATGTCCTTCCTCCATCCATGACAAATCAACTTGCCAGGTGACAGAGCCTCAGGAGGAACAGGAGTGACCCTTATACAATGGACTCCAGGAACCGGGGGGTGGGGGAAGGGGCATTGTAGCAGAATCTACAGAGAAACTTGCCCAAATGGTTTGATATATTGGGATTATGGGGGGGAATGAAATTAGCACATAATCCCAGGAACACAACACAAACCGAGCAGCCACAGCAGAGACAGAACAGCTTCTGTCCATCCAGGAAAGTCTCCTTTGTACATGGGCTGTTTCCTCCTCTACCCTCTTGTCACTTTTGCTGCTGCAGTGCTTTTAATGGAGTTCATTCCCAACCAGTTTAATCCCTAATCCAGAATGGGAGGCATAGGCACCAACTTTTCCCAGCGCCGGTGGGTCTGCCCTCCCACCCCCGGCCCTGCCCCAACTCCACCCCTGCCCTACCTCCTCCTGCCCCGCCCCCATTCCCCAAAGTCTCCACCCCAACTTTGCCCCCTCCTTACCCCTATTGGACCCCTGCCCCAAATCCCCACCCCGGCCCCGCCTCCCCCCCACGCCGTGTTCCTGCTCCTCCCCCTCCCTCCCAGCGCTTGCCACGCGAACCAGCTGGTTCGCAGTGGCAAGCGCTGGGAGGGAGTGGGGAAAAGCAGGATGCAGCATGCTCAGGGGAGGAGGCGGAGCAGAGGCAGAGGTGAGCTGGGGCGGGGGGGCATGACGGGGAGCTGCCGGTGGGTGCAGAGCAATTTTTCCCCGTGGGTGCTCCAGCCCCGGAGCACCCATGGAGTCGGCGCCTATGGTGGGAGGGGGGAATCTGGCTCACCTGGGATCTCCCCAACCGTGGAAAGTGGGCAGAGTCTGGACTGCTTCCTTTGGCCTGCTGGGCCATTTCATGGGGCATAAGTTTCAGGAGGTAGATACTTGGGAGGATTTACACCAATTGAGGGTTTGGGCCATTTTTAAAAGCAAATGCACAGACATGTGAGGAGGGACCAGGCTGCAGAGACTTCAGGCAAGTTCTGTGGCATTACCCTTTCACCCCTTGAAAATGACAGTTCTGCGGCGGGTGCATAGCAGCCGAGAGTCACCTGGGCTTAGACTGGGGCCTGTACTGAAGGCTCTTTCCTGAGCTGCAGTAAATGGTTACTATTTAGTGATGCCCATTGTTCCTAATCCAACTCACGTGTTACTCCCAGACTTTAGGCATCGCGGGGGGGCTGGATGAGCTACAAACCCTTTCACCTCTGAATGTCCAGCTCACAGCACATTTGGAGGATGGCTGGCATGACTGGCCCTGCCCTAGTGTGTCATTGTCTAGATTCTACGGAGTCCAGCTGAGGTTAGTGACTGACAGTCACTACCATCTGGTGGCGATGTAGTGACTTGTGAAACGAGTCTAGCAGGTCCCAATCCAGGGCCTCACGGACAGGTGGTGACATCACGAAAGACTTCACCACAATTGGCCCTGATGCCAATTGGTACCCTCAGTGTAGCAGCCCAGGACAGAAAGGACCAGGAAGAGTCAATTCCCCTCTCACTGCTGTCAGGGATCTCTTTGGGTGAGCATTCAGGCACTTTGGACAGGCAGGGCGAGACAGGAGGAGCTTGCACCAACATGGCCAGTGTTGTACCTGTTGTCTGGTAATAATCAGAAAACTCTGGCACTAGGAGCTGAATAATGAGAGACCTGGGACTGTCTCACTCCCTGGGGCAGTAGGAGCTGGGGAGTGCTGGGGCAGAGGCAAAGGACACACAAAGGGAGCTTTGGAGTGAAAGAACAACAGGGTCCGAAACTGGGCGATGGAATGCAATTGGCATGGACGGTCAGTGTCGGGTTTGTTACAGCTGCCCAGTGTATATCAATGCAAAGCTCTAATGGCAGCACTTTTCCTGTGCAGGACCCCAAACTGGTGGTTCACTACCCAGTGAACAGCGATGACAACCCAAACACTTTTCACTATGAAAGAGTGGAGAGATAAGCAAGAGAAAGGCCATGCGCTACTTAAACACTGCCACTGCTGTCCCGTGGGGAGGGGAGCAGTCCTGGCATCAGCCCAAGAGGCAATGGCCAGAAAAAATCCGAGAACTTTCTCCTATCGGGGTAAGCCCAAATGTGAGCTGCTAGATTTGCAACATGCTTCTGTCTTGACGTAACCGTATCAGGAAGGCCATTAGCAAAAACAAAAAGAATGGCAATCATAAGTCCTCCAAAGAACCAAGGCACAGATAAGGATTGCAACAGCCCTGTCTAATGAACCCAGACAGATCCTGTGATATTCTGGGAAGGAACAAATCAGATAAGAGGATTGGAAAAGGTTGAACTGAAGATGGGCCTGGTTCAGAACCCCAGATCCAAACACCCCCAGAACTAGGAGGGCACAATCAGCGCTGGATCCAGATCTTGAAGGAAAATTTGTTGCCACTAATGCCTTAAGATATTTGGGCTAGTTGATTGGGGTCATCTCAGTTCAACCAAGGTAGGGTAACCAGATGTCCCAATTTTATAGGAACAGTCCCGATTTTTGGGTCTTTTTCTTATACAGGCTCCTATTAAGCACCCCCCCATCCCAATGTTTCACATTTGCTGTCTGGTCACCCTAAACCAAGGAGACAGCTAGGCAGTTTGGGAAAAGGCGTGGAGCAGTCTCTGGTGCCCTCCAGCAGGGCCTGAGTCCAAATGCACTGAGAAATGTTCAGTAAAGGGCCTATTTGGCACAGTTTTAAACTGGGTGTGGTTTTGGTGGTTTGGATACTGATCTTCTTAGCCTCAAACCCCCACCGGTCATTGGAAACATTTGAATGAGAGCTGAGCAAACCAGGGATCATTAAGATTCAGATCCCACTTTAGCTGAATTCTCAAAGTTAAGTGAAAGATGGGTCTGGGGCTCAGAGAGCTGTACCCTGATTTTGGCTCATCTCTTTAAATTAGGAAGAAATCCCCTAAGCTAGCGCTCGCACTCTCTTTTTGTCAACAGTGAGAGTCGTTAACCACTGGAACAGTTTACCAAGGGGCATGGTAGAGTTTCCATCAATGACATTTTTAAATCAAGATGGGAGGTTTTCTAAAAGCTCTTCTCTGGGAATTATTTGGGGGGCAGTTCTCTGGCCTGTGCTATGCAGGAGGTCAGACGAGATGATCACAGTGGTCCCCTCTGACCTTAGCATCTCTCTTTCTCTCTCGATCTCCTAGCACTGTGCACGAGAGGGGTATTAACCCCATTTTGCAGATGGGGAAACTGAGGCACAGAGCGGTATATTGATAGCGCTGGTTGGAAAATTTTCATTGAAAGAGTTTTTTTGTCAGAAAAAGCTATTTCAACCAAACCAATTTCTCCCCCAAATTGTACTGATTTTGATTAAATTTCTGGGGGTGGAGGGGTGGGAGGACATTTCAAAATTATTTTTTTAATTCCAATTTTCTTTGAATTTTATTTTATTTTATTTTTCATTTTTATATTATTTGTATTATTTTTTACATTACATTATGACATATCAATAGTGGTAGTGCATGATATGCACTTCTACTACTGCCACAGCATAATATGATAGCTGAAATATTCTTTTATTTTTAAAATCATTAAGGGCGGCTTGCTACTTAGTTCTGATGGAATGATCTTATCTGCTTTTCTGGATCAAAGTGTCTCACGTGATACCAGTCAGCTCTGTGTTCTTGGGGAACCAGGGTGCAGCATCCAGCCTGTCTGACTCATGAAAGGACACCCCCTCCCCCATCCTCTGCTTGAACCAAAACTGATCAGAGAAAAGACTTGCAGAGAGCAGTGAAGGGTGGTGGGAGACACACCTTGACCCCTCCTGACAAGGGTGACAAGATTAACGCAACTCCCCTAGCCTCATCTGCATCAAAGATAGGACAGGGAGGCATCTCCATTAGCACACAGAATGGAGAGCAGAGATTCCAAGGCAAGAACCGCACTGAACTCCCAGACCAGAGAAGCAGGGATGCACTGCATGCTGGGGGATCTCTGCTCCAGATGTTAATGAACCCGCCTGCACACACCCAGCTCAGCAGTTATCAGACCAATTCTAGTCATAAATCTTTGATTGGGATCCAAAATACTGAAGCAGCCTAAGTGCATTGTGAGCTCCCTGGAAGGAACACCATCCACAGCCAGGAATGAGCAGTTCCTATTGTCTTGCCTAAAGAAAACCCTTGAGGCATCAGTTTACCCATAAACAAATCTAGTGTTCTCCCTTGAACCATTGTTGTTTCCCTACAAAAAACCCCTACCCATGCTCGTGTGTGTTCTGATGCATGGATACAACTCTGCATCAGTTCCACTGGAATTTCATCTTCTCATGACTGATCGTGCTGAGGGCTCTGAACTATCTCCAGCACTCAGGACCCTGAGCTACCACCTTCACCTGGGAACCTCGACCAGCTCAAGCTTCATGGATTGGTGAGATCCCAGCTCTCTCTCTCTCTGTTTTCTTTTCTACCTCAGGCAGGTATAGTTTTCTATATATGACTTTTGTAACCTTTAATAATGTATGTTATGTTGGTTTAGGCTCCTTGTATACTTATCACTATTATTCAATAAATAACTTTTATGGTTAGGCTGGTTGCTACCCTCTCTCTCTCTCTCTGAACTTTACTCATTTGTGTTTTTAGCTTCCCCATTTACTCTACAGCAACGCTTCTCCTACCTAAGCTAAAGATCCCTGTAGCGCCCAAAAATCCTGTGGGATTTGCTCATCAAATGGGTTACTGCCAGAACACTTGTAACATGAAAGTGGGGATAGGGACGTGCTGAACCTGTGATAGCTTGAAAGTGCTGCTCGACCCAGACCAGAGTCCAGGGGCATATAAGGGGTCAGCTTGAAAGTTCTGATTGACCCGGTCCACTCAGACTCTGTGTGTGTGTGTGTGTGTGTGTGTGTGTGTTCATCTGGTTCTGGGGCTGGAGGAACCCAGCCCTGGGGAACCTAGGTTCTGCAGGATAGGTCCGTTGGGAGGGGACTTGCAGAAGTGAGAAGCAGAGCTCCATATGAAAACACAAGTGACACAAGCAGTACATTGATAGAATTACAGAACCTCCCTCCCAGAAGAGTAACCCTAATAAATGAGCGTACCCCAAAGTAACAGGCAAATCTGGAAGAATCATAGAATATCAGGGTTGGAAGGGACCTCAGGAGGTATCTAGTCCAACCCCCTGCTCAAAGCAGGACCAATTCCCAACTAAATCATCTCAGCCAGGGCTTTGTCAAGCCTGATCTTAAAAAACCTCTAAGGAAGGTAACAAATGTCTGTGTTGTAATTAAACTATTTGACACTTTGTGAAACTTTTAGACACTTAATGATTTTAAAAACAAAAATAATAATAGACTATCGCAACTATTGTGTTGTATTATGACATGTCAGACATAGTTATGCACCACTACCATTGACATGCTATGAAATAATGTAAAAATAATATAATATAAACATGAAAAAATAGAATAAAATAAAATTAAAAATTACATTTTGAAATTTTCTAGACCAGGAGAGGAGACTGTATGTTTCAAAAGGCCTGAAACTCTTTACACTAAAGTCCCCACTTCACTGTGCCAAACTGGTTGACAGGGGCCTTGCTGTATATGAGAATCAGGACCACAGATTTTAAGATCCAAAAGAACCACTGTGATCTGATGTCCTGCATAGTTCAGGCCATGGTATTTCATCAAGGGATTCCTGCAGTGGAGGCTAGCATTGCCAACTTTCTTCTTGCACAAAACCGAACAGCCTAGGCAGCAGTGACCATGAGATGGTTGAGTTCAGGATCCTGACAAAAGGAATAAAGGAGAGTAGCAAAATACGGACCCTGGACTTCAGAAAAGCAGACTTCGACTTCCTTAGGGGAGGGGGAAAGGAGTTCAGGAGAGCTGGCTGTATTTTAAAGAAGCCTTATTGAGGGCACAGGAACAAACCATCCCGAAGTGCAGACAGAATAGCAAATATGGCAGGCGACCAGCTTGGCTTAACAGTAAAATCTTCGGTGAGCTTAAACACAAAAAGGAAGCTTACAAGAAGTGGAAATGACTAGGAAGGAGTATAAAAATATTGCTAGAGCATGCAGAAAGGCCAAGGCATAATTGGAGTTGCAGCGAGCAAGGGATGTGAAGGGTAACAAGAAGGGTTTCTACAGCTATGTTAGCAACAAGAAGAAAGGGAAAGGAAAAAGTGTGGGACCCTTACTGAATGGGGGAAGCAACTTAGTGACAGATGATGTGGAAAAAGCTGAAGTACTCAATGCTTTTTTTGCCTTGGTCTTCATAGACAAGGTCAGCTCCCAGACTGCTGCACTGGGCAACACAGTATGGTGAGCAGCCCTCAGTGGTGAAAGAACAGGTTAAGGACTATTTAGAAAAGCTGGACATGCACAAGTCCATGGGTCCAGATCTAATGCATCCAAGGGTGCTGAGGGAGTTGGCTGATGTGATTGCAGAGCCATTGGCCATTACACTGCTCTACAGCCAAAATGCTTCTGAAATAAATGTAGTCAAACTTTACTAATTCTGGGTCACTGAGAACGAAAATGATGCTTAAAATTGTTGATTGGCTCTAGTTTTCAAGATATGCTATTGGGTCAGTCTATATGACCCTTGTCTTGGGAATGGCGGAGGATAAGTGAGTTATAAAGGGAAGGGATCTCAATTTAAACCAGAAATGACTAAAATACATCTTTGACTGGATCTATGAATAAATCTATGACTGGGTTTGGACAGTACTTACTTTTTAGGCAAAACAATGAATGGTGCAATCTGAAGCTGGTATTGCGTCATACATGATATGAATTGCATCATGTTATTCCTAGAAGTCATGGATGATGCAATCATAACAAAGCTTACATCGCTCTGCTGAACAAACTGCCCTATATCAGCTCTAGAAATCATACAGTGTCGTGCTCTCTTATTTGTCAGTGTTTGATTTTGCAAAGGGACACATTTCTGTTTAGCCAAAGTGAGCAGAGATGCCTCGTACTTGTGTGAACAGTGCAGATAACTTCTGCTATGTTTGTGGTGAAGTGACTTTTGCATCACAAAAGCGCAGTATAACCACTATGGTTAAGAAAGCCTATCACCTTTATTTTGGCTGCAAAATTGGAGATCAGGACAAGAGGTGGGCCCCACACATATGCTGCAACACTTGTGCAACAGATCTTCGCCAGTGGTTGAACAGGAAAAAGAAATCTATGCCTTTTGCAGTGCCAATGATTTGGAGAGAGCCAACAGATCATACCAGCAATTGGTACTTCTGCATGGTGCCTCCAGTTGGGAAAGGTGTGTCAAAGAAGAAAAAGTGGATTGTGCATTATCCAAACATTCCATCAGCTATACGCCCAGTACCCCACGGAGAAGGACTGCTGGTTCCTGATGCACCAGAATCATTCTCACTTGAGTCAGATGAGGAAGAGGATGAAACTTCTGGTCCTGAACCATCAATGTCACAGGACCCACATTTTCTCCCATCCTCCTCCTCTGAACCACACCTCATAACACAAGGTGAACTGAATGACCTTGTCAGGGATTTGTAACTACCCAAGAGTAAGGCAGAGCTGTTGGGCTCCAGACTACAGCAGTGGAATCTCCTGGCAGGTGACGTTAGGGTTTCCATGTTCCGTGACCGTCAAAAGGATCTTGTCCCATTCTTCTTCATGGAAGGTGATCTTGTAGCCTGCAACAACATCGATGGTGTGATGGCAGCCCTCAACATCGTTCACGATCCAGATGAGTGGAGACTGTTCATTGATTCATCGAAGACGAGTCTTAAAGCTGTTTTACTGCATAATGGCAATATTTTGCCACCAATTCCAGTTGGTCATGCAGTCCATATGAAGGAAACCTAGGACAACATGAAACAACTTTTGAGGTGCATAAACTATGACCAACATCAGTGGCAGCTTTGTGGTGATTTGAAGGTTGTTGCTCTCTTGCTTGGTCTGCAGACTGGATACACAAAGTACTTCTGTTTTCTCTGTGAATGGGATAGTTGTGCAAGAGATTCCTACTACATCAAGAAAGATTGGCCACTCCGACAGTCATTGGAGCCAGGGAGGAAAAGTGTTCAGGATCCACCACTTGTTGAATCAAGGAAGATTTTGTTACCACCCTTACACATCAAGCTGGGTCTGATGAAGAACTTTGTCAAGGCCATTGACAAAACACAAGCAGCTTTCAAGTACCTCCGTGGAAAATTTCCAAGGTTAAGTGAAGCTAAGATAAAGGAAGGTGTCTTTGTTGGTCCTCAGATTCGTGAACTTCTTCGAGATGATGCATTCCTGCGTGGCAAGGAAAAGACGGCATGGAAAGCCTTCCAGTTAGTGGCAATAAATTTTCTCGGAAACAACAAGGCAGACAACTACAGGTTGTTGGTGGAAAACCTCCTCAAGGCATACAAAAGCCTTGGTTGCAACATGTCACTAAAGATACATTTTTTGCACTCTCATCTAGATTTTTTTCCACCGAACTGCGAAGCAGTGAGCGACGAGCATGGCGAGCAATTTCACCAGGACATTGCAACAATAGAGGAACGCTATCAGGGCAAATGGAGCCCATCAATGCTTGCAGACTATTGCTGGACAGTGACAAGAGATGCTCCCTTTAATAAATACAAGAGACAAGCCAAGAAGCGCCGAGTAGACACTGAATAGGACTAAACTATGTACAGAATAGTTTTTTGCCTTTTGTTTCATAATAAATTTGATTTATATAACCCTTTTGCTGATTTTTAAAGTGTTACATAAACAGGACAGGTGAAATATTATCATGTAAAGCAACCATAAACACATGAAAAGACCTAGGTTTACAATTTATGATTAAAACTCTACTATCTACACAATATACATAGACATAAAATGTAAAAACTTAAATATCTTAGAAACTGTAGCCAATCAGTTGTTTTAATTGTCATATTTGAATTCAGCACATCAAAATACATAATAAATAGCACATTTTATCTCTGAAGCAGACGACTTCTCAAAAATTGTAGACCAGTGTTATCTCTGAAAATTCTTAGTGATCGGGGGAGGTCCCGGATGATTGGAACAAGGCAAATATAGTGCCCATATTTTAAAAAGGGAAGAAATAGAACCCGGGGAACTACAGACCGGTCAGCCTCACTTAAGTCCCTGGCAAAATCATGGAGCAGGTCCTCCAGGAATCCATTCTGAAGCACTTGGACAAGAGGAAGGTGATCAGGAACAGTCAATATGGATTCACCAAGGACAAGTCATGCCTGACCAACCTGATTGCCTTCTATGATGAGATAACTGGCTCTGTGGATACTGGGAAAGCAGTGGATGTGATATATCTTGACTTTAGAAAAGCTTTTGATATGGTCTCCCACAGTTCTGGTTCTCATAGGGGGACTTCTGGTTTTGGTTTTGATACGGTCCCCCTCGGTTCTCATGGGGGACTTCAATCACCGAAATATCTGCTGAGAGAGCAATACAGCAGTGCACAGACAATCCAGGAAGTTTTTGAGAAGTGTAGGGGACAGGAAGTTTTTGGAAAGCAGTGGACGTGTTATTCCTTGACTTTAGCAAAGCTTTTGATACGGTCTCCCACAGTATTCTTGCCACCAACTTAAAGAAGTATGGACTGGATGAATGGACTATAAGGTGGATAGAAAGTTGGCTAGATCATCGGGCTCAACGGGTAATGATCAATGGCTCCATGTCTAGTTGGCAGCCAGTATCAAGCGGAGTGCCCAAGGGTCAGTCCTGGGGCCAGTTTTGTTCAATATCTTCATTAATGATCTGGAGGATGGAGTGGACTGCACCCTCAGCAAGTTTGCAGATGACACTAAACTGGGAGGAGTGGTAGATATGCTGGGGAGTAGGGATAGGATACAGGGGGACCTGGACAAATTAGAGGACTGGGCCAAAATAAATCTGATGAGGTTCAACAAGGACAAGTGCAGAGTCCTGCACTTAGGACGGAAGAATCCCATGCACTGCTGCAGACTAGGGACCGAGTGGCTAGGCAGCAGTTCTGCAGAAAAGGACCTGGGGGTTACAGTGGATGAGAAGCTGGATATGAGTCAACTGTGTGCCCTTGTTGCCAAGAAGGCTAACAGCATTTTGGGTTGTATAAGTAGGGGCATTGCCAGCAGATCGAGGGATGTGATCATTCCCCTCTATTCGGCATTGGTGAGGCCTCATATGGAGTACTGTGTCCAGTTTTGGGTCCCACATTACAAGAAGGATGTGGAAAAATTGGAAAGAGTCCAGCGGAGGGCAATAAAAATGATGAGGGGGCTGGAGCACATGACTTATGAGGAAAGGCTGAGGGAACTGGCATTATTTAGTCTGCAGAAGAGAAGAATGAGAAGAATGAGGGGGAATTTGATAGCTGCTTTCAACTACCTGAAAGGGGGTTCCAAAGAAGATAGATCTAGACTGTTCTCAGTGGTAGCAGATGACAAAACAAGGAGTAATGGTCTCAAGTTGCAGTGGGGTAAGTTTAGGTTGGATATTAGGAAAAACTTTTTCACTAGGAGGGTGATGAAGCACTGGAATGGGTTAGCTAGGGAGGTGGTGGAACCTCCTTCCTTACAGGTTTTTAAGGCCCGGTTTGACGAAGCCCTGGCTGGGATGATTTAGTTGAGGATTGGTCCTGCTTTGAGATGACCTCCAGAGGTCCCTTCCAACCCTGATATTCTATGATTCTAACAGTATTCTTGCCAGCAAGTTAAAAAAGTATGGATTGGATGAATGTACTATAAGGTGAATAGAAACCTGGCTAGACTGTTGGGCTCAACAGGTAGTGATCAACGGCTCAATGTCTAGTTGGGAGCCGGTATCAAGCGGAGTACCCCAGGGGTCGGTCCTGGGACCGGTTTCGTTCAACATCTTTATTAATGATCAGGATGATGGGATGAATTGCACCCTCAGCAAGTTCGCAGATGACACTAAACTGGGGGGAGAGGTAGAGTCACTGGAGGGTAGGGCTAGGGTCCAGAGTGACCTAGACAAATGGAGGATGGGACAAAAGAAATCTGATGCGGTTCAACAAGGACAAGTGCAGAGTCCTGCACTTAGGAAGGAAGAATCCCATGCACTGCTACAGGCTGGGGACCGACTGGCTAAGCGGCAGTTCTGCAGAAAAGGACCTGGTGACTACAATGGATGAGAAGCTGGATATGAGTCAGCAGTGTGCCCTTGTTGCCAAGAAGGCCAATAGCATATTGGGCTGTATTAGTAGGAGCATTGCCAGCAGATCAAGGGAAGTGATTATTCTGCTCTATTCACCACTGGTGAGGCCACATCTGGAGTATAGTATCCAGTTTTGGTCCCCCCACTACAGAAGGGACGTGGATAAATTGGAGAGAGTCGAGCAGAGGGCAACAAAAATGATTAGGGGGCTGGGGCATGTGACTTACGAGGAGAGGCTGAAGGAACTGGGGTTATTTAGTTTGCAGAAGAGATGAGTGGAGAGTTATTCTCTCTGTTACCAAAGGGAGATATATCAAGCCCAATAACTTGTGTGAGCCTTTATTTGTGGGGACTGTCCCAATCATGCACCGCCATTGGACGCAAATACAACACTTCATATACTGAAGAGTAAAACCGAAATTTCTGCATGCTACTTCTCCCACAATAACTGCAATTGTGTAGGTTGAAAAGCAAGGTGAATTCTGCTGTGCAGTGGGTTCAGGTTGTTGAGAGCCTACATAGAAGGGATCTGTGTGCCAGGGTGCTGCTCCATAGGTGTGCCATCTGCCCCACTGGAGGAGGAGGTCAGAAGGCAGGGGATAGCTGGTGTCTTTGCAAATTTGTGGATCCACCAGCCAAACTGTCCTGTATATATCTATATCTGTAGCTGTACACACCATAGGGGGTGCATGTAGGGTGACCAGATGTCCTGATTTTATAGGGACAGTCCCAATATTTGGGGCTTTGTCTTATATAGGCGCCTATTACCCCCCACCCCCGTCCCAATTTTTCACACTTGCTGTCTGGTCACCCTAGGTGCATGGCAGCAGCAGAGGCTGCAGGAGCAGCTGGGAAATGTCTCCACATGTGCTTGCCCACCTGGGGTCAGCATTCTGTAACCCCCATGGAGGACCACCACTCAAGACCTTTTATTCCGGCTTTGCACAGGTGAGGGGAATTTGGGCCTAATTGCAAATTCCTGGTTGCCCTGAGTTTCCCAGGGCAGCCAAGGTGGCAGATCTAAGGGATAAACCTCACCGCTTCTAGTGGCATCTCGGGAGAGCATGAAGAAGTTTCCCTGCCTTCCAACACCCGGTACATCAAACTATTAGTTACTTACCAAAAGAGACACACCATGGAAGATAATGGCTCCTAGGATAACTCTGCTAGCCCAGCCTTCCTCCCTCTGCTTTTTACTTGTAGGCTAAATCCAATGCAGGCCCCAGTTCGGTAAAGTACTGAACACACGTGCAAATCCCATTGACTTCAGTGCAATATAATCACATGCTTAAGTGCTTTGATGAATCGGGGAGATAATATGCCAGTAGGTAACCTAGGGGTCTTGAGTCTCTGTGGCCTTGGCTACACTTACCAGCTAGTTCGACGGCTGGAAATCGAAGTTCTGGGTTCGACTTATCGCGTCTAGTCTGGACGCGATAAGTCGAACCCGGAAGTGCTTGCCGTCGACTGCGGTACTCCAGCTCGGCGAGAGGAGTACCGCGGAGTCGACGGGGGAGCCTGCCTGCCGCGTGTGGACCAAGGTAAGTTCGAACTAAGGTACTTCGACTTCAGCTACGTTATTCACGTAGCTGAAGTTGCGTACCTTAGTTCGAATTGGGGGGGGTAGTGTAGACCAAGCCTGTGTGTATTGAAGATTTGGAGTGGACTGTTTGCAATGTGACTTCTGCTCCGTGTTCACTCCCTTTATCTGTCACTCTGTATCCCCAAAAGGGCCAGTATCCCCCATGAGGATTGCTGGAGCACAGAACCATCCACAGAAGCTCCCCCACAAGTGTGCCCCTGACATGCACCCCACTCTCAGAATCACGTCAGTTTCCTCCAAGGTATTGTACACTTTCTCCCTGGCCTCAGTGTGAGTCTCAGGGCAGGTCTTCACTACAGCGGGGAGTCGATTTAAGATACGCAAATTCAGCTACGCGAATAGCATAGCTGAATTCGACGTATCGCAGCCGACTTACCCCGCTGTAGGGACGGCGGCAAAAACGACCTCTGCGGCTTCCCGTCGACGGCGCTTACTCCCACCTCCGCTGGTGGAGTAAGAGCGTCGATTCGGGGATCGATTTCTACCTGCCGATTCAGGCGGGTAGTGTAGACCTAGCCTCAGTGTGGAGAGCACTAAGCCCCGAGAGAGCAACATTTGTCTCATCCCCGATGCATTTTTTTTTTATGGCTACTGTTTGCTCTCGACTCAGCTTGCAATCATGCTACCTGAGACTGCAGTTTTGGATCCAATTACAAACCAAACAAGATTTGGCCGGGCCTGTACTCAGGTGGGAGACCTTCAAGGAAAATGCAAGGTACTGCAGGCAAGGCTGGCTCCAGCTTTTTTGCCGCCCCAAGCGGCGAAGAGAAAAAAAAAAAAAAGCCGCGATCGGCAGCACTTCGGCGACTGCTCTCCTGCACCGCTTCATTCTTCAGCGGCAATTCGGTGGCTGGTCCTTCCCTCCGAGAGGGACTGAGGGACCCACCGCCAAAGACCTGGACGTGCCGCCCCCTTCCATGGGCTGCCCCAAGCACCAGCTTGCTGTGCTGGTGCCTGGAGCCGGCCCTGACTGCAGGAAGAGGTATTGGTGATCTAGTAAAGAGTGTATTTCCCATTGAGTCAGTACTGATCCAGTGCCCCAGCACGGTGCTAGTGGACCCTGTGCTACTAGCATTGCTGTCTTTCAGCTGAAATGTAAAACCAAGGTCCTCATCGCTTGGGATTATTAACAACCACATAGAATTTTTTGGAAGAGCCAAGATGCTAACCCTAGAGCAACGAGGAGTCTAGTGGCACCGTAAAGACTAACAGATTTATTTGGGCATAAGCTTTTGTGAGTAAAAATCCCACTTCTTCCATGCATCTGAAGAAGCGGGTTTTTTACCTATGAAAGCTTATGCCCAAATAAATCTGTTAGTCTTTAAGGTGCCACCGGACTCCTCATTGTTTTTGTGGATACAGACTAACACGGCTACCCCCTGATACTTGAACCCTAGAGCAGTGGTTTTCAACCTGTGGGCCATGGACCCCTGGGGGTCCGCAGACTTTGTGTAAGATGTCCAAAGGGGCCCGCACCTCCGTTTGAAAATTTTTTAGCAGTCCGCAAACGAAAAAAAAGGTTGAAAACCACTGTGCTAGTGTCCTACCAAAATTCCAGTTTACTTAATTACATTCTGCTTCCCTACATTCCCCCTCCAATATCAGTTGGCTATTTAGAATCATAGAATCATAGAATATCAGGGTTGGAAGGGACCTCAAGAGGTCATCTAGTCCAACCCCCTGCTCAAAGCAGGACCAATTCCCAACTAAATCATCCCAGCCAGGGCTTTGTCAAGCCGGGCCTTAAAAATATCCAAGGAAGGAGACTCCACCACCTCCCTAGGTAACGCATTCCAGTGCTTCACCACCCTACTAGTGAAATAGTGTTCCTAATATCCAACCTGGACCTCCCCCACTGCAACTTGAGACCATTGCTCCTTGTTCTGTCATCTGCCACCACTGAGAACAGCCGAGCTCCATCCTCTTTGGAACCCCCCTCCAGGTAGTTGAAGGCTGCTATCAAATCCACCCTCATTCTTCTCTTCTGGAGACTAAACAATCCCAATTCCCTCAGCGTCTCCTCATAAGTCATGTGCTCCAGACCCCTAATCATTTTTGTTGCCCTCCGCTGGACTCTTTCCAATTTTTCCACATCCTTTTTGTAGTGTGGGGCCCAAAACTGGACACAGTATTCTAGATAAGGCCTCACCAATGTCGAATAAAGGGGAACGATCACATTCCTCGATCTGCTGGCAATGCCCCTACTTATACAGCCCAAAATGCCGTTAGCCTTCTTGGCAACAAGAGCACACTGTTGACTCATATCCAGCCTCTCGTCCACTGTGACCCCTAGGTCCTTTTCTGCAGAACTGCTACCTAGCCATTCGGTCCCTAGTCTGTAGCAGTGCATGGGATTCTTCCGTCCTAAGTGCAGGACTCTGCACTTGTCCTTGTTGAACCTCATCAGGTTTTTTTCGGCCCAATCCTCTAATTTGTCTAGGTCCCGCTGTATCCGATCCCTACCCTCTAGTGTATCTACCATGCCTCCTAGTTTAGTGTCATCTGCAAACTTGCTGAGAGTGCAGTCCACACCATCCTCCAGATCATTAATAAAGATATTAAACAAAACCGGCCCCAGGACCGACCCTTGGGGCACTCCGCTTGAAACCGGCTGCCAACTAGACATGGAGCCATTGATCACTACCCGTTGAGCCCGACGATCTAGCCAGCTTTCTATCCACCTTACAGTCCATTCATCCAGCCCATACGTCTTTAACTTGGCGGCAAGAATACTGTGGGAAACCGTATCAAAAGCTTTGCTAAAGTCAAGGAATAACACATCCACTGCTTTCCCCTCATCCACAGAGCCAGTTATCTCATCATAGAAGGCAATTAGGTTAGTCAGGCACGACTTCCCCTTCGTGAATCCATGCTGACTGTTCCTGATCACTTCCCTCTCCTCTAAATGTTTCATAATTGATTCCCTGAGGACCTGCTCCATGATTTTTCCAGGGACTGAGGTGAGGCTGACTGGCCTGTAGTTCCCCGGATCCTCCTTCTTCCCTTTTTTAAAGATGGGCACTACATTAGCCTTTTTCCAGTCATCTGGGACCTCCCCCGATCGCCATGAGTTTTCAAAAACAATGGCTAATGGCTCTGCAATCTCACCCGCCAACTCCTTTAGCACCCTCGGATGCAGCGCATCCGGCCCCATGGACTTGTGCACGTCCAGTTTTTCTAAATAGTCCCGAACCACTTCTTTCTCCACAGAGGGCTGGTCACCTTTTCCCCATGCTGTACTGCCCAGTGCAGCAATCTGGGAGCTGACCTTGTGTGTGAAGACAGAGGCAAAAAAATCATTGAGTACATTAGCTGTTTCCACATCCTCGGTCACTAGGTTGCCTCCCTCATTCAGTAAGGGGCCCACGCTTTCCTTGATTTTCTTCTTGTTGCTAACATACCTGAAGAAACCCTTCTTGTTACTCTTAACATCTCTTGCTAACTGCAACTCCAAGTGTGATTTGGCCTTCCTGATTTCACTCCTGCATGCCTGAGCAATATTTTTATACTCCTCCCTGGTCATTTGTCCAATCTTCCACTTCCTGTAAGCTTCTTTTTTGCGTTTAAGATCAGCAAGGATTTCACTGTTTAGCCAAGCTGGTCGCCTGCCATATTTACTATTCTTTCTACACATCGGGATGGTTTGTTCCTGCAACCTCAATAAGGATTCTTTAAAATACAGCCAGCTCTCCTGGACCCCTTTGCCCTTCATGTTATTCTCCCAGGGGATCCTACCCATCTGTTCCCTGAGGGAGTCAAAGTCTGCTTTTCTGAAGTCCAGGGTCCATATTCTGCTGCTCTCCTTTCTTCCTTGTGTCAGGATCCTGAACTTGACCATCTCATGGTCACTGCCTCCCAGGTTCCCATCCACTTTTGCTTCCCCTACTAGTTCTTCCCTGTTTGTGAGTAGCAGGTCAAGAAAAGCTTTGCCCCTAGTTGGTTCCTCCAGCACTTGCACCAGGAAATTGTCCCCTACACTATCCAAAAATTTCCTGGATTGCCTGTGCACCGCTGTATTGCTCTCCCAGCAGATATCAGGGTGATTAAAGTCTCCCATGAGAACCAGGGCCTGCGATCTAGCAACTTCTGCTAGTTGCCAGAAGAAAGCCTCGTCCACCTCATCCCCCTGGTCTGGTGGTCTATAGCAGTCTCCAACCACGACATCACCCTTGTTGCTCACACTTCTCAACTTTATCCAGAGACTCTCAGGTTTTTCTGCAGTTTCATACCGGAGCTCTGAGCAGTCATACTCCTCTCTTACATACAACGCAACTCCCCCACCTTTTCTGCCCTGCCTGTCCTTCCTGAACAGTTTATATCCATCCATGATAGTACTCCAGTCATGTGAGTTATCCCACCAAGTCTCTGTTATTCCAATCACATCATAGTTCCCTGACTGTGCCAGGACTTCCAGTTCTCCCTGCTTGTTTCTCAGGCTTCTTGCATTTGTGTATAGGCACTTAAGATAACTCATCGATCGTCCCTCTTTCTCAGCATGAGACAGGAGTCCTCCCCTCTTGCGCTCTCCTGCATGTGCTTCCTCCCAGGATCCCATTTCCCCACTTACCTCAGGGCTTTGGTCTCCTTCCCCCGGTGAACCTAGTTTAAAGCCCTCCTCACTAGGTTAGCCAGCCTGCTGGCGAAGATGCTCTTCCCTCTCTTCGTTAGGTGGAGCCCGTCTCTGCCTAGCACTCCTCCTTCTTGGAACACCATCCCATGGTCGAAGAATCCAAAGCCTTCTCTCCGACACCACCTGCGTAGCCATTGGTTGACTTCCACGATTCGACGGTCTCTACCCCGGCCTTTTCCCTGCACAGGGAGGATGGACGAGAACACCACTTGCGCCTCAAACTCCTTTATCCTTCTTCCCAGAGCCACGTAGTCTGCAGTGATCCGCTCAAGGTCATTCTTGGCAGTATCATTGGTGCCCACGTGGAGAAGCAGGAAGGGGTAGCGATCCGAGGGCTTGATGAGTCTCGGCAGTCTCTCCGTCACGTCGTGTATCCTAGCTCCTGGCAAGCAGCAGACCTCTCGGTTTTCCCGGTCGGGGCGGCAGATAGATGACTCAGTCCCCCTGAGGAGGGAGTCCCCGACCACCACCACCCTCCTCCTCCTCTTGGGAGTGGTGGTTGTGGAACCCCCATTTCTGTGCTTCTTGCCCGTAAGTGTAGTGTGGGTGTGCACTGCTAAATAGCTGCCACCTGCCGCCCCAGAGTGCAGTAGGGCAGAGCATTTTAGTAGGGAGTGAGCTTTTGGAGTAACTTCTGTGCCTTGGTGATGAGAGATATAATTATACCAACAGGCTATTGCATTCAACGAAAGATTCAGTTGGGTTGGGATGTGCCTCTGATCAGGGTCACTTTCTCTTTAAAATTGGAGGCACAGGAAAGCTGTGAGAAAAAAAGAGAAATCTCCCCATAGCAGATGGGAAAGGAAACTCCAGCAGCATTCTGTGCTGTGTGAATTAATTTGAAATGAGCAAGTGACACTCACAGGCCAGACCTGGGCAGAAGCCAGGTCTGAGTGAGTGATGCTGCCTGCTTGAATAGAAAAAATGATTGCGCTTTCATTTGGCCAGGCTTCATGTAAAGCAGAAGGGTGTAAGGGCCTGGTTTGTGTAGTGATTTAGGGGTCTGTAGGTCCAGAGTATCAGACTGCACCATAGCCCTTCCCTGTGCGAGGGCTCAGGGTGAAATCAGAAGGTGTTCCCCAGGTCCTGTGCTCATGGATTTAATGAAATATTTACTCGCTGGGAATCCGACCTTTGAAACCAGGCCAAGCTAAGGCCTCCAGAGTAGCTGCCAAGCCTTGGCTGGTGAGGGAGGCCTACCTCCTTTCAGATTCATCATTAGTCCCCCCCTCCTGTTGGAGGAGCTCTCTGTGTGTGTTTCAGTGAGATATTTAACATCGCCCGGGATCCTTTTGAACTTTGCCATCTCCCAGGGCCTGTGCCTCGTGCACAACATGTCTGATTTGCCTTTCAAGAGGGTTGGGGGAGAAAGAGAAAGATCAGTATGTTGGGGGATGGGGATAAATGCCACTAATCTCAGCAAATGTCCCTTGGAACCCAACACCTTGGACTTTGGGGTTAATGGCCTGTGAACATTTATTGGTTTGCTATGTAGAAGCCTCTCTAGTTGAACACGTCGTTCAGGATCGCTCATGTTTCACATGATGAGCCTGATAGATGCCTGCATTGTTGTCTGAGTCCAGAGACAAAGGAGAAGACACATTCACTGCATTAATCCTAGGGAACTCAGTTCCAGTGTCCTGCTGGGGGCAGGTGGGGTGTTTAAGATTTCTAGGAGCTCCAGATAAATGCTCAGTTTGGAGCCCTCATTCACACACCACAAATCAAACCATTGCATATAGTGCCTGAGGCAACTGAGGAATTATTACTGTCATGGGTAGGGTCATGGTAAGCAGTGGGGGCTGCTTCCTGCTCTTGGTTATACCAGTGCAAATCTGGAGTAAATTGGTTGATTCAGTGAAGTTTCTCCAGGTTGATACTGGTGTAACTCAGAGTGGGATTTAGCCCAAACACTGCTAAACTGAGGATTTAACAATATGGTGGGAGCCCAAGGGCAACACCTCATTGTCCTAAACTGGAGTAGACTGTAGCTGTCCTCATCTTTAATCAAGAGGAGCTGCCTGCAGAGACTACAGGTCCCAGCATGCAGTAGTGTAGGCCTGGCTGGACCATGACTGATCTTGGAACCTCTAGTCTCCGGGACCATATTCTAGAACTCAGTGGGAAGCATCTGGCCTATGGGCCTCCCTCAGTGTTATGAATGTTGGTGCAGCATTAAAAGCAGGCGTATCAGGAAGAGGGAGGAGGCTGCTTCTGTTGGTTACCTTTTCCCATGCATGGCATCTCACTCTTACAGCCAAGCCAACAGGCCTACATGCTGATCTATCCAAATGTCTGGTAGAAATTGTGCAGAAGTAGTATAAGGGGCCTACTATTAATCAAATGTAGGCCCCGCCCCCTGACCTTCTCAGGCCATGCCCACCTGTCACTCTAAGACCTGCCCCTGGGGTACTTCAGGGGTCAAGATGGACACATGATCGGAAGCAAAGGATTTCATGTGACTCCTCTAAGAACTCCTCCCACCACCCCCTACCAATCAGGAAGGGTTTCATTCCCCGTAGGACCACCCTGAGAGGAGATTTGACCAATCAGGGAGTGTTCCGGAGTGGGATGACCAGGCCGGAAGAGGGTTGTATGACCCCTCTAAGAACTCCTCCCACCACCCTCTACCAATCAGGATGGGTTTCAGCCATAGAGGACCTCCCTAAGAGCATATTTGACCAATCAGGGCGTGTTCCGGGGCGGGGTGATCTGCCCAGAAGAGGGTCGTGTGACCCCGCTAAGAGCTCCCAATACTGCCCTCTTCCAATCAGAGCACAGCACCGCCTCCGGAAGTCCCAGCACCGCGTGGAAGAGACCATTTTGTTCCAACACATCGACGTGTTACCTGACTTTATAAAGAGTTACAACCAGAGCTTTCACAGAACTATACGTACCAGACCCGCTGATGTTAACCCTTCAAAGTCTCTAAAGGTATGGAAAATGGTTTACGGAGACCAGGGCCATCCTTAGGATTTAAGGGGCCCTACGCAGTATTATTAAATTGGTGCTCCTATGCCCGACGGCAGCCCGGGCTCGCAGCCTGGCAGGGGGAGGGATGAGGCAGCAGAGGATACCGAGCCGCCTGGCCTGCCTCACGGCGGCGGAGAGTCACAGTTCCTCGCAGAGACCTCGGTACTCTCTCCCTCATGCAGAATGTGCGGCGCCGACGCGTTCAGCTCTGTGAATATGGCCCCTGCCTAAGGACACTGCAGCGCGCTCTGGGTGTGCGGGAGACGACCCGCTCTTACCTGCTGTCATGGGCGGGTGGGTGAAGCTGCCACTTGAGGAGGCTAGCTCCCCAGCCCACCTCTTCTGCCTGTGGACCCACCCATACTCCACTCCTGCTTTGCCCCAGGCCTTGCCCCACTCTGCCCAGGCCCCGCCCTCTCCCCACTATCTCCCTCCTCTCTTGACTCCCCCTCCCTGCTCACCCTCTTCCAGACAAATCCCTGAACCCAAATGAAGCAAATGACATTTGAAAAAAAACACTCTTCTGCAATTTCTTTCTAAAGAAATGGAGCGTATTTTTCTCTGCATGCCAGAAGGTGAAGACTGGACATGCAGAAGGTAACTAATTAAAAGCACTAAACTTGGGAATAAAAAATGTTAGTCACAGGTTTTTTCATATGCCCTGAAGTTTGTCAGAGATTTATTTGCAAAATAAAGTAAGGGCAAGTCAGCTGTCCTGCTGAATCATAGAATCATAGAATATTAGGGTTGGAAGAGAACTCAGGAGGTCATCTAGTCCAACCCCCTGCTCAAAGCAGGACCAACACCAACTAAATCATCCCAGCCAGGGCTTTGTCAAGCCAGGCCTTAAAAACCTCTAAGGATGGAGATTCCATAACCCATTCCAGTGCTTCACCACCCTCCTAGTGAAATAGTGTTTCCTAATATCCAACCTAGACCTCCCCCACTGCAACTTGAGACCATTGCTCCTTGTTCTGTCATCTCCCACCACTGAGAACAGCCGAGCTCCATCCTCTTTGGAACCCCCCTTCAGATAGTTGAAGGCAGCTATCAAATCCCCCATCAGTCTTTTCTTCTGCAGACTAAATAACCCCAGTTCCCTCAGCCGCTCCTCGTAAGTCATGTGCCCCAGCCCCTAATCATTTTCGTTGCCCTCCGCTGGACTCTCTCCAATTTGTCCACATCCTTTCTGTAGTGGGGGGCCCAAAACTGGACGCAATACTCCAGATGTGGCCTCACCAGAGCCGAATAGAGGGGAATAATCACATCCCTCGATCTGCTGGCAATGCTCCTACTAATACAGCCCAATATGCCGTTAGCCTTCTTGGCAACAAGGGCACACTGCTGACTCATATCCAGCTTCTCATCTACTGTAATCCCCAGGCCCTTTTCTGCAGAACTGCTGCTTAGCCAGTCGGTCCCCAGCCTGTAGCAGTGCATAAGATTCTTCTGTCCTAAGTGCAGGACTCTGCACTTGTCCTTGTTGAACCCCATCAGATTTCTTTTCGCCCAATCCTCCAATTTGTCTAGGTCACTCTGGACCCTTTCCCTACCCTCCAGCGACTGTACCGCTCCCCACAGTTTAGTGTCATCTGCGAACTTACTGAGGGTGCAATCTATCCCATCATCCAGATCATTAATAAAGATGTTGAATGAAACCAGTTCCAGGACCAACCCCTGGGGTACTCTGCTTAAATATTAGAGTCTACATGATGCAGCTCTTCTCTGTTTTACATTTTCTTAATCAGTATTTCTAAGATGATTTTATATTTTAAATGTACTCTTAAGCCTTCATAAAGTAATCATTCCAAATTACTACCTATTACACTGAAACAAAGACATTATTTAAATTAATCAGTCACAGAGGTTTAGTGTGTTCATAACAATGTTCATTGCTTTAGAAAAAGGGAACACTCATTTTCTTTGTGTGATCTCCATAACAATAGACATGTTTATGAAATTTCACCAACTTTAAAAAATATGTTTTGAAAGATTTTATATCTTACTAAGGTACTGATTTTGCTGGAGATTTCTCTTAAAACTAGTTAATCAGATAGTCTAAAGTAAAGAAAGGGAAACTCATTTGTCCATCTATCTGGAAGGAAAAGGGTGTTGCCCCTTTACGGGCTCTCTTAAACAGCGGGTGAAGGGAAAAAGGGATGGACAGAAAGGACAGGAAGACTTTGGAAGCAAGTTTTTTGTACTATAGTAATTAAAATTAAAATGTGTATTTTAGATAAGGGAGGTTATGGCGGGGCGACGACTCACGGCAGCAGTGCCGCCTGCTGGTCATCCAGGGAATTAGCTCTTTCCAGCTCGGAGCGCCCTCTGCAGGCCGGTGTCTCACCTGCCTCTGGCCCCGTGTCCCTCCCGAATCCCAGTGCTCTTTGCCCAGGGGTTCTGCCCACCATAGTATCCCCTCTGACTGGGTATCCCCTCCCAGGGGAACCCCCACCCCCTATCCCCACCTTGCCTCAGTGGCTACTGCCCGTCACCATCTAGCCCCCGCTCCCTGGGGCAGACGGCAGTGTGTAAACCACTCATCATCGGCCAGGGGGGTTGGACCAGCTGCCTCTGCCTATATCTGGGCTGCCCCTTTTGTGGGCCCTTAGCTTGGCCTGCAGCCTGAGGCTTTGCTAGGGGCTCCCCAGCTCCCTCTACCCTTCCCCAGCCCTGCTTCACCCTAGGTACCCTTCTCTCCCAGGCAGCCCGGTCCACCCCTCTCAACATCTAGTCTTAGTCTCTCACCCCTCACCCCTCTTATAGGGCCAGCTGTGGTCTGGCTGGGGCATGGCCCCACCTGTGGCTGCTTCCCCCAATCAGCCTGGCTTTTCCCCGCTGCAGCCCTCTCCCAGGGCTGTTTTATGCCCTTCAGGGCAGGAGGGGGGTGACCACCCCGCTACAGTGGTCTTTTGAAGGATTTATTTTAAAAACTGTATGTCTGAAGATCCAAGCATTTCAGGCTAAAGATGAATGCTCAGATTGTGCAGCTAAAAATCTATGCAAGGATTTTTTGGAGATGTGATTTTATAATCTTCACTAATTCACTGATGAAATATTTTTAAAGTAAATTTTAAACTAAGGTCCTGTAGACTGACATGTTCTGAGTAACTATTACAGTGATGCACAACTGTTTTTGTCAGTAAATTCAGAAACTGACAGTATATACTTGGGGGTTGGCAAATGCCTGTTAAATGGCTTCATTACCACTTGAATGGCTCTTTAACAGTTTCAGTGTTGTGCTAATAGGTCTGGCAGGCCGGAGGCTTTTTCACTTTTAAGTTACTAGATCCCCTCCAGAGGAAAACTCACCAGGTTGCAGCAGCCAGTGGTGGTGGGAGCCTGCAGGAAGGGTCAGGAAAGGGATGGGAAGAGGCGGGAAGGTGGACACTAAGACCCAGGGGTGCCCCAAATTTTCGGGTGACCTACACAGCCCCGTATGTTGCGTATGCCTAAGGACAGCCCCAACAAAGACAGTTTTAAAATAAAACCGGTTGTTGTCCCTTTTAGAAAAAGCAGCCACGTGAGACTATCTAAAACCAAAGGAGCTTTTGAAAAAGGTTATGAACAGACGTTTACCGATGAGATATTCATCGTGGATGAAGCCTCAACCAGGGGCCAGAGACCTGTATACCGATTAAAAGATTACAAGGGTGAGAGAGTTACTGGATCTTTTTACCCTGAAGAATTACAAAAAGTAAACCCCAAACGAGACAGGATTTACAGGATTGAAAAAGTTCTAGTGGAGAAAGGAAACTGGTGAAAAAAGCAGCTACTGGTGAAATGGTTGGGGGGGCCCAATAAGTTTAACAGCTGGGTGGAAGCTTCTCAACTCTGTGACACTTAGACATGAAAGAAAACGATTCCTCCTGCAGAGAGAGAGAGAGAGAGAGAGAGAGAGAGAACGCCTTAGGGGTTGTGAATAAAAAAATAACCCTGATATCTAAAGCCTTCTCTCTGACACCACCTGCATAGCCATTCATTGACTTCCATGATTCAATGGTTTCTACCTGGGCCTTTTCCTTCCACAGGGAGGGCAGATGAGAACAGAGGGATGGTGAGCTCTGATTAATAGTAAATTAAATAAAACCCCAGGAGTTGGTAGAACTCTATTGAACAATTTAAATATAACCATGGGAGTTTGTAGAATGCTATTGGACAGTTTAAATATAACTCAGCAGTTGGTTGAACGCTATGGGTCACACTTTCTAGCAATTCAAAGTCATTAAAATAATAAAAATTTACAAAAATAAACAAGGGTCTAACCCAAAACTGAAATGTTTCAAGGGTTCCCAAACCTCCACCATACTTCTATAGAATGAGCATTTGCTGTAAAAACATTTAAAAGCTATGGGTATTTGTAGGGTGTTTACTGTGGTTGTGATACATCCATTTTCTTTCAAAATAACCCAAAACTTGAAGCATGAAAGAAACATATTAAAAAAAAACCAAAAACAAGACATTCATTGATATCAGTAACATTAAGGATTGTTGTGTATGGTGATTTACTGTTTAATACTGAAAGAAGGCCTTGCAGTGCTCTGTTTTTTCATTGAAACAGAAAAATGTATTTTAACTAAAAAAAAAAATAGTCAAAAGCAGCCCAGTTGTGCAGACAACTTAATTCCCTCACCCCTCAGATCACAAAAGGGAACTTTAGGGAGGGGAGCCTAATTTCCTTAGGTATCAGAGGAGTAGCTGTGTTAGTCTGGATCTGTGGCGACAAAGAGTCCTGTGGCACCTTACAGACTAACAGCCGTACTGGAGCATAAGCTTTCGTGGGTTAATACCCACTTAATTTCCTTAAGTATCTATTAATTCAGAGTTGTAAGTGATCAAATCAACCTGCTAACTACAGACTCTGAAACAAAGAGTAGGATGGTATAAAAACCTCTGTTTTTTTGGAGACTGTCCTCTTTCAACAGAAACTTGAACAGAATAGCTGCTGAACTGCAAGATGATGTATGCTGCTTGTTTTAAACTCAGAAAATATATATTATATAATATCACTCTTTGTCTATGCTGTCCTTACTAAAGAATAAAAACAACTAGGAGCCCTTGTGGCACCTTAGAGAGTAACAAATTTATTTGGGCATAAGCTTTCATGGGATATAACTCACTTCATCCGATGCATGAAGTGGAAAATACAGTAAGCAGGAATAAATATACAGCACATGAAAAGATGGGAGTTGCCTTACCAAGTGGGGGATCAGTGCTAATGAGGCCAATTCAATTAGGGTGGGGATAGGATACAGAGAGACCTAGACAAGTTAGAGGATTGGGCCAAAAGAAATCTGATGAGGTTCAACAAGGACAAGTGCAGAGTCCTGCACTTAAGACGGAAGAATTCCATGCACTGCTACAGGCTGGGGACCGAATGGCTAGGCAGCAGTTCTGCAGAAAAGGACCTAGGGGTTACAGTGGACGAGAAGCTGGATATGAGTCAAAAGTGTGCCCTTGTTGCCAAAAAGGCTAACGGCATTTTGAGCTGTATAATTAGGATCATTGCCAGCAGATCGGGGGACGTGATCATTCCCCTCTATTTGGCATTGGTGAGGCCTCATTCATAGATTCATAGACTCTAGGACTGGAAGGGACCTCGAGAGGTCATCGAGTCCAGTCCCCTGCCCTCATGGCAGGACCAAATACTGTCTGGAGTACTGTGTCCATTTTTGGGCCCCACACTACAAGAAGGATGTGGAAAAATTGGAAAGAGTCCAACGGAGGGCAACAAAAATGATTAGGGGGCCGGAGCACATGATTTATGAGGAAAGGCCGAGGGAACTGGGATTGTTTAGTCTGCAGAAGAGAAGAATGAGGGGGGATTTGATAGCTGCTTTCAGCTACCTGAAAGGAGGTTTCAAAGAAGATGGATCTAGACTGTTCTCAGTGGTAGCAGATGACAGAACAAGGAATAATGGTCTCAAGTTGCAGTGGGGGAGGTTTAGGTTGGATATTAGGAAAAACTTTTTCACTAGGAGGGTGTGACGTTATTGACATAAACTGGGACCGTATAGATCATTGTTGCAACCAAGGTGAGTGCAGACGTGGTTGTCTGGCTCGCTTGGTCCCAGAATGGACCCGGCTGAGGGATCCCGTTCTATGTACCTACAAGCTCTGTTTTAGACCGTGTTCCTGTCATCTAATAAACCTGTTTTACTGGCTGGCTGAGACTCACGTCTGACTGCAAAGTGGGGGTGCGTGGAGGACCCTATGGCTTCCTCAGGACCCCGCCTGGGTGGACTCGCTGTGGGAAGTGCACGGAGGGGCATATGCTGAATGTTCCAATGTCAGACCCAGGAGGTGAAGCCGTTTGAGCTTCTTGCCCTGAAGACAGTCTGCTCCGAGGGAGAGGAAGTTCCCCAAAGTCCTGACTGGCTTTGTGGGGAGCAGTTCCAGAGCATCGCCCAGGGACTCCGTGACAGGATCTCAACCGAATTGTACAGCATTTGCCAAGGTCACCCCTTGTGCTAAATTTTCTTGCGTTAGCCACAGACATTGCAAATCATAACCTATGGCAATAACAGTGTTTAATAAGCTTTCCAAACACAGGTCAGCGCAAGGGTCCCGGAGCTTGCAGTTTAGATCCTTCGCAGTCCAACTCACACAGCGGTTGGGCTGGCGCATCTATGACACAGCCCTCACAATCTTTGAAAAGCTTTTCTCTAAGGCAGTGATTAAGGACAGCATAAACAGCAACATGTACAATAGAACACATTACTTTTTTACGCTCATGACGTGGCACTGGCTCAGTTAGTTCCATGCCAAGCCTCCTCTTTAAATCCACATAGCTGTCATCCTCATCAATGATTTGCGCTGAGCAAAAACGAGGAGGGCCAGGTTCGTCTTCGTTGTCTGATGCAACACTGTCCAGCGCCTCCGGGTCCTCTACAAAGGCATCGTTAAGCTGTTGAGAGATTTCCAGAAAAGAAACAACTGTGAGCCCCCACTGCTTGTTTTTAGATTTACGCAACCCTGTGTTGGTTCCTAACCCCACTGCACCCCATCCTTGACTGTCACTTCTTAATTATTCATTTACCTGTGTGACGTCTTTTCCATTCACCTTGTCCACCGATGACTCCCAGAAGCCATGGTCGCCTTCTTCCATAGGGGTGGAAAACGAGAGGCCGTCATGCTCGTCAGTCTTCCTCACAAGCAGTTGGGTTTCGGGATTGAGTTCCGGCGTTTCCATCAACGGCTGGCCCAAAGTGCTGCCCTCAGCCACTCCCTCCTCCTCCTCAGAACTGTCGCTGATGTAGCGCGTCTCCACATGCAGTTGAAGGCCCTCGGAGCTAAAACAAAGTCTGAAGTTCTCATGGGGGTGGTGAAGGAGTCCATGTTTCCTCTCAGTGTTTCTTGTAACAAAACAGCCTCTTCCGCATGGCGCTGGGACTTTTGAGGGTGGTGCTGTGCTCTGATTGGTAGAGGGCAGTAGGGAGAGCTCTTAGAGGGGTCACAGAACCCACTTCTGGGCAGGTCACCAGAACACCCCCTGACTGGTAAAACCTTAGGGTGACAGGTAGGTGGGGCCTGAGGAGTCAAAGGGTGGGGCCTATGTTTGATTGATGGTAGGCACCTTATACTACTTGCAGGCTCACTCTGAACAGGCCCCCACCCGGAGCCCCAATTATCAAGCAGCCCCTCTACTCCCAGACCCCCAGCCCTGGTTCCCCTTTTTGTTCCACAAGACTCCTAACTCAGTAATCCCTCCTTCTTGACTGGATTTCCATGCTGAAGGAATGTGCTATCATGGCAGTAGCCAGAAAGCGAGACGTTAATAGGAAGGCATAAGTTCACCCGGATAAATACTGTAGACCCAATGAGTAACCCACTAGTAATGTACCCTGGTGTGATCCTTTACTGGGTAGTTAATGATTGGCTAGGAAAAGGGCATGAGGCAAAGCCTGAAGGGAATTAGCGAGTTGACAAGAGTCTGTGTCCCAGGCCATGGATCATTATTATTGGGAATCAAGAGGCACCTGATTCTGAACACTGCCCAGACATGCACTGGAAAGTGTGATGTTCCCATTGCTCTGATTCGTGGGGGAATGGGAGGGCTCAGGTTGGGGAATGGATCCAGGTTTCTGGCCTGCGGTGAGACTGAACCACTAGGAACATGAGTAACCCACTAGTAATCTACCTTGGAGTGATCCTGTACTGGGTATGGGCCATAAGGTAAAGCCTGGGGGGATTTAGGGTTGAATACCCAAAAGGGGTTAGGAACCTGGAAAACTCATTGCAATTCTCAAAGCCTGAGTCAGGTGCCTGAGCCCCTATATAATGAATGGGGTGAGCAAGGCACCTTGGACTGCAATTCACAAACCTCTGCACCCTAGGTGGGGAGCTGCCTAAGCTAGTCAATAGAAGATGCCAGCCAGAGAGGTGTGTGAGAAGCCCCACCCCTATCATGGAGATGGGCAGCTTGTGATTCTAAAGCTGGGAACCCTCTTTAGGGTTAGGCACCTTATGCCACTGGAGCAACAAGCTGGCTGTGACCTTCTAACTTTGAAGCTGGTATTTAGCACTTGCCTGGGATGTGGGAGAGCTGGGTTCAATTCCCCCTGCTCTGCCACAGGGGAAGAAAGGATTTGAACAGGGGTCTCCAATCTCTCCAGAGAATGGGCTAACCACTACTGAGGGATATTCTGCTACAGGGCTCCCTTATCAGAGTGGTTAATTGAACCTGGCCCTCCCCGATCCCAGGTGAGTGAGCGCCTCTTCCTCTGGCTGGGTTTTGAATGGGACCCAGTGCAGAAGGTGGCTTCTGAGCACAGCCCTCAGTGAGTTGGCTGGTGGTCAGTGAAGCTTCTGTGACTGGTTTGTGGATGTAGGTGGGAGACAGGTGCACCCACATTAATAAAATCTGGGGGGAACCAGGCATGGTTTTGCTTTGGACCCATCTCTGAATGAACAAGTCCCAGCAGATCTCCACTCTTCTCTGCCCGTTCTTTGGATGCTGTTTCCGGGTGCAGAAGTGCCTACAAAAAATGAGTGTGTCTGCACTTTTAGTAAGCCAGTCCCCACAACTTGAACCACTGAGATGGATTTAAAATGTATGGCCTAAACTGAATGAGCTCACTGTCTCCTTCCTGTAACATGTGCCCTCCCTTGCCCTGCCCCTCTCTAGGGGAGTTTATATCCCCGGATCTCTATTATTGGGATTCAATTTTGTGGTAACCATGTTGGTCCCAGGATATTAGAGAGACAAGGGGGAGAGGGAGGTAATATCTTTTATTGGACCAATTTCTGTTGGTGAGAGACAAGCTTTTGAGCTTACACAGAGTTCTTCAGGGTCAGGTCTGGGAAAGGGGAGTGTCACAGCTGGTGGAACAGATTGATTAGCATAAATAGTTAACATATATTTCATGGGACCATTCAAGGTTAACACCTCTCCAGTCATAAGAGGGAAATGCTGCTTGGGGGTGCTTGTTGGAGGATTATAGATTAATAAACCATAAATCCAGTGTGGTGCACCTCATCCAGTGCTCTAAACCAGATAATCAATAAACTCTCAAATGAACTCACACAGAAAAATGATGAAAGACAAAACCACTGTATCACCTATGGGTGAAGACTTTTCACAAAGCGATCGCTCTATAGCTGACCTATCAGTCCTCATCCTCAAAGAAAATCTGCACAGTACTTTCAAAAGACAAGCCTGGGTGCTTAAATTCATAACTTTGCTAGACACTAAAAATCAGGGACTAAGTAGACAGACTGGATTTATGGCTTATTACAACAATCTGTAACCCACTAACAACCCCTGCAGCTACCTCCCCCTCCTCTTCCCCCCTCTATGACTGGAGGGGTGTTAACAGGCCACTTCACTTGAATGGTCCCTTGAAATACACATTAACTACTTACGCTAAACAATCGGTTTCACCTTGTATTTAGCTGTGTAGGTTTCCTGAGTACCTTTCCCAGGCCCAGCCCTAAAGAAGAGCTGTGTGGAACAGGGATCTCAAACACGCAACCTGGGAGCCGCATGCGGCCCGTGGGATTGTTTTCTGTGGCCCGCGAGCTTCTCGTGCCCCCCCCCCAGCATTTACCTAGAGCGGCTCCAGCCCAACGCGCCTGCCTGCCTGTCCCCGCACCACTCCGGGAAGTGGCCAGAACCTGGGGAAGGAGGGGCACAGGGCTCTGTGTGTTGCTCTTGCTTCAGGCAGCGCCCCCAGCAGCTCCCATTGGCTGCAGTTCCCCATTCCCGGCCAATGGGAGTTGCTGGGGGTGGTGCCTGAAGCAACAGCAACACACAGACCCCTGTGCCCCTCCTCCCCCAGGTTCTGGCCACTTCCCGGAGTGGTGCGGGGACAGGCAGGCAGGCGGCCTGCCCTGCCCCCGGTGCGTGTCGGGCTGGAGCCCGCCCCCTGAGCCCCTCCTGCAGCCCAACCCCCAACCCCACACTTCTCCTGCACCCCACACCCCAACTCCCTGCCCTAAGCCCCACACCCCACACCCCTCCTGCCCTCCCTGGGGGCAGGAAGGGGGCAGAGTTGGGGTGGGGATTTCAGGGAAGGGGTTGAAATGGGGGCAGGGCCTCATGGAAGGGGTGGAGTGGGGGCGGGGCCAAGGGTGGCAGGGAGAGGTGTCAGTAATGCGGCCCTCGGCCAATGTACTAGTCCTCATGTGGCCCTCATGGTCATTTGAGTTTGAGACCCCTGGTGTGGAAGGTGGAAAGCTTGTCTCTCTCACCAACAGAAGTTGGTTCAATAAAAGATATTACCTCCCACACCTTGTCTCTCTATTATTTGGATTGTAAATTCTTTGAAGCCAGAACCAACCTCCTCTGTAGAGTCTATAAAACACCTAAGGCCCAATTCAGCAAAGAAATTAAACACTTGAAGTATGTAAATAGTCCCATTGAAATTCACTGAGACTAAAGTTGAAGCACATGCCTATGTGCTTTGCTGGATCAGAGCCCTAGTACATGTGTGGATGGTATAAAATAATAATAATCCCTATTATTTCCATGATACATTTTCCGATCTCAATCCACATATTCTGAGGCTCTGATTACTTACAGACCCCCAAATTTAAATGTGACTGGTGAGGAGCTTCACCCAGGGCCGGTGCAACCATTTAGGCAAACTAGGCGGCCGCCTAGGGCGCCTAGTGGTTGGGGGCACCTAAAAGCCCGCTCAGGCGAGGAGGTGGAGTGTAGGTGAGCTGGGGCGGGCTCCCCAGGCAGGGTTAGCTGCCGCGGGGGGGAGTCTCCCCAGGCAGGGTTAGCTGCCGCGGGGGAGAGTCTCCCCAGGCAGGGTTAGCTGCCGCGGCGGGGAGTCTCCCCAGGCGGGGTTAGCTGCCGCGGCGGGGAGTCTCCCCAGGTGGGGTTAGCTGCTGCGGCAGGGGTCTCCCCGGGCGGGGTTAGCTGCCGCAGGGGGGGGTAGCTGCTGTGGGGGGGTGGGGTTAGCTGGGGGGGCGCAAGGTGGAAGTTTCACCTAGGGCTTCCGTGGGGTGGGGGGGAGTCTCCCCAGGTGGGGTTAGCTGCTGTGAAGGTGGGCTCCCCGGGCAGGGTTAGCTGCCGTGGGGGGGTCTCCCCAGGCGGGGTTAGCTTCCGTGGGGGGCGTCTCCCCGGGCGGGGTTAGCTGCCGTGGATGGGGGGTAGCTGCTGCGGGGTGGGGGCTCCCTGGGCGGGGGGGTGGGGTTAGCTGCCGTGGGGGGGCGGGGTTAGCTGGAGGGGGGGGCACAAGGTGGAAGTTTCGCCTAGGACGCGAAACTTCCTTGCACAAGCCCTGGCTTCACCTTTCTCTAGGCCAGGCAGTGAATTGAGTCTAATTTCCAGCTGGCTTGTCAGGCATGTTCTACATACAACAACTTATAATATTCGTTCGGGGATCAGCACAGACTCAGCAAAAAGGCCAAACTCCATTGTCACTGTCCCTTGATTTCCAGCGAACTCGAGCTATGAAACACAGGGAAGTTTTCACTGGCCTGTCACTGAGCTGGAAGCATTCCATCAATAGTAACCTTCAAGGCATTTAGCAGGCATATTAAGTAGGAAGATAAAATCATGAATAGCGAGATTCTGCAAGGATGTTGCACAACTGGCACGGAAACAATGCTTATTAAAGCCCAGCATATCTCTGAACTCACATATTGCAGACCAAGCGCACATTTACTGGGTAATAAATCACACACACAAAGGGAGCTGGGAACAGAATTACAGTGCATAGCTGCAAAAATGTAGGCCTCTGCCACTTGAGCTAAAGGACAGCTCAGCCACTTGGCCCTCTTTGCAACAGCCACTAGCTAGCAACATCTCATACAAAGGGAATTGTTTGTCATGACACCAAGGTGAGATTGCGACTAATGTTCCATTATAAACCCTATTTTGACACATCCCCATCTTTTAACTGAAGAAGCTGTTGGTCTGAATGTGTCTCTGACTGATGTGAGTGCATATTATAAAATGTAGGTGTGACGGGTTGGATCACAGAAACCCCTTTGGGTCTGCCACCTGATGTGCCAAGACTACCTCTTAGCCCGTTTTCCCTGCCAGTTTTGGGGTTCAGTGCCCTGCTTGTTTGAGCCAGACCCACTAGCCTGCTATAAACCCAGACCCAGGTCAGAACAACATCCCCCAAAAGCTGCAGGCTTAACTGAAAACAGCTTAAGAAGTGTCCTGATGCCCAGCTCCCAGTGGGATCCAAACCCCAAATCAATCCGTTTTACTCTGTATAAAGCTTATACAGGGTAAACTCATAAATTGTCCGCCCTCTATAACCCTGATAGAGAGATATGCAAGCTGTTTGCCCCCCCCCCCAGGTATTAATACATACTCTGGGTTAATTAATAAGTAAAAAGTGATTTTATTAAATACAAAAAGTAAGATTTAAGTGGTTCCAAGTAATTACGGACAGAACAAAGTGAATTACCAAGCAAAATAAAATAAAACACGCAAGTCTAAACCTAATACAGTAAGAAAGTGATTACAGATAAAACCTCACCCTCAGATGTTTCAATAAGCTTCTATCACAGACTGGATGTCTTCCTAATCTGGGCACAATCTTTTCCCCTGGTACAGCCCTTGTTTCAGCTTAGGTGGTAGCTTGGGGATTTCTCATGATTGCAGCCCTCTTTGTTCTGTTCCACCCCCTTATATAGCTTTGGCACAAGGCGGGAATCTTTTGTCTCCCTGGGTCCCCACCCCTCCTTCTAAATGGAAAAGCACCAGGTTTAAGATGAATTTCAGTACCAAGTGACATGGTTACAAGTCCTGTGAGACCCCAAGCTTTCATTCCTCCCAGCCTGACTCACAGGAAGGCCTGCAAGCAAACAGAGCCATCCACAGTCAATTGTCCTGGTTGATGGGATCCATCAAGATTCCAAACCACCATTAATGGCCCACACTTTGCATAACTACAATAGGTCCTCAGAGTTATATTTCATATTCCTAGTTTCAGATACAAGAGTGGTACATTTATACAAATAGGATTACCACACTCAGTAGATTATAAACTTTGTAATGATACCTTACAAGAGACCTTTTGCATGAAGCAAATTCCAGTTATATTATATTCACACTCATTAGCATATTTTCATAAAATCATATAGAGTGCAACATCACAGTAGGATCATAAGGGTTTATATGGCAAGGACTCAAACAATCTATTAATTTCACAGTGGAAAAAAACAGATCCTCATGATTTTTTTGGCCCCTGGTAGCCAAAAAGTGGTTTACTGTAGAAGTTTGAAAATTCTTCAACTCAGTGTTGTGAATGTTTGAATTTTTCCTCCATTGCTTTCAACAGTTTGTGAAATATTTGATATATTTTTAGAGTTAAGCAACAGTTTTATGTCGGGGCTGCTGTAATATGATATATCTGTTATCATCTCAAGCTCCATTTATTTCATTGGCAGCAGTCTGGGCATTCTTTTAGAGATCTGGGGATTTTAAAACTGGAACATGACAGAGTACTAGGAGCTTAGTGCTAACCCAGCTATCCCCTACCCTGGAGTGGACTTAATTGGCAGATGGGTTCTCAGTGGCTTATTAGGCATGGGGTTGATGAGCTAATGAGAGCAATCAACTCATCAGCTGGGAACAGTTAAAGGACAGAAAGGAAGTGCAAGGGAAAAGCTGCAGAGGAAACAGGATCCCAGGATGGGGCAATCTTTTCTTCCTCCTCCCTGGAGAGTGGGCTAAGGCAGGGAAAGTTTACTTCCAATTGTGTGTTGCTGTATAAGGCTGAACTGGTGGAAGGCACTCAATAAATACAATGGTGCTACTTACAAATATGTGGATGTCTAGGTTGTTTGAGGTGGTCCAAAGGGTGGAGAAGACTGCCAAGTCACAGGAACAGAGACTCATTTCTTATGGTGTATGTGTATGCCGGTAACAGCCAGAAATTCCAGCTGAGATCAGTTGTGCTAGGCCTTTTACATACATAAGGGGAGAGGCAGTCTCTGCCCTGAAAAGCTTACACTCTAGCTAGATAAGATGGATAAAAAATGGGAGAAGGGAGTGTGATGGTCCCCATTTTACAGATGGAGTACATAGAGTCTTCCTAGGATCACAAAGGAATTCTAGGGCAGCAGCAAGAACTGAGCCCAGATCTGAGCCACTGCCCAGTGCCTTAACTGCCAGGCCACCTCACAAGAGGAAGGACACATGCCCATGAGGGAGCTTAAAATGATGCATGGTCTGTTAGCTGTAAAAGAAGGCCTTGGACTGCTCTCTTTAAAAGCAAGGGCAAACCCATTGACTTTATGAAAAAAATTGAGGTTTTGGAATTTGGAATACCCATCAGAATGAAATGGAGACTTTTCAACATAGGAACGGCCTATGGGTCAGACCAATGGTTCATCTAGTCCAGTATCCTGTCTTCAGACAATGGCCAGCTGCTTCAGAGGGAATGAACAGAAAGAGGCAGTTATCGAGTGATCCATCCCATCGTCCAATCCTAGCTTCTGGTAGTCAGAGATTTAGGGACACCTAGAGCATAGGATGGTGTCCCTGACCATCTTGATAATAGCCACTGATGGACAAAGCCTCCACGAACGCATCAAATTCTTTTTTGAACCCAGTTATACTTTTGTCCTTCACAGCATGCCCACACATTTTTTGTAAAAACAACCAACCAACCCCACGAGTGACTATTCAATTATTTAGTGGAACAGTTCCAACAGGAGAGTTGGACTCCACCCATAGTGGTTAGGACACTCACCTGGAATGTAGGACACCCAAATTCTAGTGACTATCCTGAGCAGGCACAAGGACTGGAACTTGGTTTTTCCCACATTGTAGGTAAGTGGCCTAACCACTGGGCTATTGACTATTCTAACACAGGGAAGCCCTCTACCCTGATACATTTCCACACACAAAGTATTTTTGACAAAATTGTATTTTCCAGCAAAGTCTGATTGAAAAATTTCCCTTCAGTTCTATCCTGTAATGAGCTCCATGGCATCAGTCCCATTATCGCCCAGCTGCTTCTGTTTATCATTTGTTAATTAACTTGTATTTCTGTCAATGATGAACTAAAACCTGGATTAACTGGAATTATAACTTTGGTGGGTAGCAGTCATCTAAGATAAATTGCACAATGGTTTTTGCTATGACCTTCTGCCAATAGTTGCTTGTAGCTTTCCACACAATTGTCTTTTGGGTTGAAATTTTCCATGCTTGGGCTCCACGCTAACGTGATGATTGGGTGGGGTTTTATTAGTTTTTTTTTTTTAATTTATAATTTTGAGCCAGTTGCATTGAGTGGTTTCTGAGGAAGATGAGCTGTCACTCAGCAGTAAACCCAGTTGAGGCCTGTTGGAATAGATACAGAGATTTTTTTCTTGGTTTTCCTTCAAACCCCATTGCCTCCTCCCAAAAATACCTAAGAAATTAAATACAAATAAAACCTTCATTCGTTCAATGTTCCAGCCGCACAGCTGAAATCTAAAGAGATCAGATTCCTGCAACAAGGTCAACTGATGATAGGATCCCTGCACATTTCAGAAGCAGGCCTGGGCTCCACATACCTGCCAACAGTACTAGTTTGACTGAGCCAATCTCAGTGCCTTGGTGTCCTGGCCAATTTCCCAGGACAGTTGACAGCTTGGGAAACCTATTAGTTGTGTTGCATGTCCTGCAAATGAGATACACTGAAGGCCACAATATAGGACAAGGCCCCAATCCTACAATGAGCACTGTGCGGGTGGGCTACACTTATAGTGGTTCTCAACCGGGGGTATGTGAATCCCTGGGGGTACACAGATGTCTTCCAGAGGGTACATCAACTCATCTAAATATTTGCCTAATTTTACAACAGGCTACATAAAAAGCACTAGCGAAGTCAGTACAAACTAAAATTTCATACAGACAATGACTTAGTTATACTGCTCTATAGACTATACACTGGAATGTAAGAACAGTATTTGTGTTCCAATTGATTTATTTTATAATTATATGGTTAAATGAGAAAGTAACAATTTTTCAGTAATAGTGTGCTGTGACACTTTTGTATTTTATGTCTGATCAGACTCCTGAAAGGGGTACAATAGTCTGGAAAGGTTGAGAACCACTGGGCATCTGTGTGGAGACCATTGGAGCAGGAGTCTGCCCATGGTGCAGGCATAATAGACTGCACTGCACATTTAAACAGGAAAACAAGACTGGTCTCCAGTTCCTAAGAGTCACATGGCTGAGTTAAAGTCACTGCGGCAGCAGGCATTTTTAGCTGCAACCTAAAAGTACAGCCTGCTTGTTATTTATATCTCACCAGATCAGAGAGAGCCTCTGTAGTGTACTGATGTAAAGGAGAGGCATGAGGATGGGGCAGTCAGGTGGAGGTGGTTCTGGGATCCTGTTGATTTGGGTCTGGTTCTGGGCTGGAATTAGGAAGTCACCTGGTTTGGTAGTGGGCCTTGTGAGTTCAGTTCTGGGCTGGGCTAGGAATAGGTGTTGGCTTTAGTTTGGGAGCAGCTGGGGGATATGGTTCTTCTGGGGTCCCTGTAGGCTCAGCTCTGGGCTGGAATCAGGTGAGGGCTCGGCCTTGGCTCAGGTTCAGGAGCTGAATCTAATGTTGCGGTCCCTGTGGTTGTGGGCCCGGTTCTTGGCTGAGGCTAATGGGTTGGAGCCAATTCCCAGGCTCACCCACAGATCCACTGGAGCCGGAGCCGGGCCGGCTCAGAGTCCCGGCCTGGGAGGGGCGCGGCTTAGCGCCGGGTGCCCTCGCCGTGCGCCCGTCCGCCCACCTGAGGCCGGGCCAGGGGAGGATCCGGGTCGCGGGCTCCTCCCCGCGGGGCGGGGCGGGGCGGGCTGGGGCCGCGGCCCGTTTATAGCCGTGCTCCGGCCCGCTCGCGCGGACAGCGGGCCCTGCCTCTTCCCGTGCCTGCTCCGGAGCGGCTCCGCCATGGATCTGCAGATCCTGGAGCATCGCGTGCGGGTGCTGAGCCTCGCCCGCCGCGGCCTCTGGCTCTACACGCACCCGCTCCTCAAGCTGCTGCTCCTGCCCCGCCGCAGCAGGTACCGGGCGGAGGGAGCCTGCCTTGCACTGGCGTGTTGGGGGCTGGAGGGTCAGAGGGCCCCGGCTTGGCACGGGGAGGGGGACCAGTGGGCCTTGGTTTCCTGGGGGCAGTGGGCCGGCCGGGAGCAGATCAGGGGAGTATGGCTGTGGGGCAGCTGATGGAAGCGCTAGTGCCCCAGATTCAGTCTCTCACTTCCTTTCCAAACTGCAGAGTCCCTGGGGATGTGTATGGGCCTATGGGCTGCCCTTTGTATGTGAGGAGGGGTGATGGAAGGCGGGAGCTGTGAAAGCCCTTGGTCTGTGAAACATGTGGGGTCAGGGAGAGAAGGAGATACTGGAGCCGGGGGAGGGGATGAGAGTGAGGGGGGTTAGGAGGATTGGTTAATTTGGGGTGGGAAGCTGTGTGCCCCCAGTGAGTCAGGGTAGTAGATAATGGATATGGGGGGAGATGGATACCCTGAATCCTCTCTGGGGATCCTGCTCCCTCTTTCTGTTTGTGGTAGGCACTAATGGGAGTGAACTGTAATTGAAGGATCCCAGGTGGATGAGCTTTAGCTAGATGTTGGGGTCATGATTGAGGGGGGTGGGCGGGCATGGATAATAGGTTGGATTGGGGCAAATTATGGGAGAATGGTTGCTTTGCTTGCAGGGTGAGGTGGGATGCAGCGCGTAGCAGGCTGTATGTGTGGAGGTGGCTTGCTGGAGTACATGTTGCTTTGGTAGGCAGCTTCTATGATAAGATGAAACTGGGCCAGGGTGAAGGGAGTCCTGTCTTCCTTTAATATGGAGACCATGACATTCAGACATTTTCTTTCTCCCACATTCCCAGGGTAGGCACACGTTAGAAGTGTGAGTATGAAAAGCTTTTTTGGGGTCACATAATACAAGATGCTTTCACAACTATGCACACTCCTGTGCTAGATGCTCTTTGCACATTCTTGTTCATGGGCTGGTGCTCTGGAACTTTAGCATAACGAGTACTGATGTAAAATAGAACTTTAACCTGTGCAAAAATGCATAGTATATTTGGAAGCTGATAGGCTGTGCGCGCCAGACATGCTTACCTGAGACTTTCACACACACTCATGGATAAGTCTGCTTTGTGCTCACTCCAAGTTGGGTCTTGCTCACTCCTAACACAAGTGAATGTTGGCACTGGGCAGCTGTTTGTTGCCATGCTTGTTGCTTCTCTGGCTTGCATCACATTTCCTTGTGATTCAGCAGCTGGGGGATTTCCCCTGTCCTGATATGCCTACAAAACCCAGGTCCATCTGTTGGGTGTCTGTGAATGAAATTGCCCCAGACTCAGAGAGCCCTAGCTCCCTTCATGAGAACACTTAACTCTGTTGCTGCATTCTTCTCTCCACTGAGAAGTGTGCTTCTGAATTCAGGTGTGCTCTTTAAAACCATTCCCTCTCACCCTGAATCCACTGAAACATCCCAGCTGCCCTTGGATGTGGTGCTGTCTGTGGGCATCACTCTATGCCAGAGAGTAGTCATGTTAGCTAGTCTCATGTTTGATGTTGATTCTTGCTAGAACAGTGCTAATGCTGTCAAGTCCTACTGTAGATAATAATGAGGAGGGGTTTATTAAAACATGCTATAGCCTGGGTCTCCCTCCTCAAAGACTGGATGCATCTTTAAAAATCAAAGCCAGTAATCTTGCAGTACTAAACATGATTGGATGGAAGGAAACGGGTCGTGTCTCAGCACTGTTGTGAAACATGAGTGTTTCTAATCCTGTTGGGCCACTGCTGTGTTTCAGAACAGTGCTTAAATGTGGCTGTGTAGTGTAGATGGTTCCTTCCAGTTTGCAGAGGGGAAATGGTGGGTGACGCAAGCATACAGGTCCATGGAAAAGTACCTTAACTATCCTTACCTGAGAGGAATTGCTCTACCTGTGGCAAGTGAACCAGTACTGGAAAATGTTTCAGTGTGCGCATTACATTCAATTATGTGTTGGTAGGTGCAAGTTCTTCAGCTTGACAGAGACGCCCGAGGACTACACCATTATGCTGGATGAAGAAGGCTTTAAAGGTACTGTGTGACAACTCTCTCATGCTGAGGCTGCAATTCCTGGAGACACAATGCTTTCCCCAGTTCTGGCATTAGCATGCTTCCTTTTTCATTGCCATTCAAATGCTGTTCAGACCCATTGTTTCTCTTTGCTGCTTTGAAAACCCTACGTCAGAGGGCAACTGCAGGACATAGGGTAGATTTTTTCTGTAGAGCCCCATTGCCGTTACTGGCTTTAGGCTTAATACAGGTCTATCCGTATAATGTGTGCCTCGATCCATGTTATGAATGCTCATGTAGATGTGCATTGGGTGCCCTGTAGCTTTCTGTACATGTTAATACTAGATGAGTACTTGTTATGTTGCTTGCTAGATGCACTTTGGTATTTAAAGAGGAAATGCAAATATCAACCAGCTTCAGTGTAATGAGCTTGAATGCCCCTCATAACCTGGATATGTGAGGGTGAGGCTTTTCCACATCTGGTGGGGTTCTCAAAACCAGCCATACTTCTACTTCTGGAGTTGTGGCTCCTGCTCAATGCCTTCCTAGCCTGTGATGTGCTGCTGATGTCACGTTCACCATAGAACCTTGCCAGCTGGCCTATAGAGGCCAGGGAAGTGTTGGTGGTGTGGTCTTGCCAAGTGTACTTCTAGAGACAAGAAGGTGTGACAACTTAATGCTTTATAGATGGTGCAGTATACAGCAGGAGTGCCAGAATGGGGGGGCCAAGGGGCCATGGCCCCACCACTTTTGAAAGTGGATGGGCCTGCCCTGTCCACTTTTTGCCATGGGCCCAGCCTCCTGCCCCAACTTTTCCCCCTGAGGCCCCACCCCGCAGTCAGGCTGGAAGCTGAAGCCTGGCTTGCATAAGAGCAGTCCAGGCAGCTGTGGGGAGCCATGGACTCTCCACTTGCCTGCGGTGGGGGTCATGAGAGCAGCCCTTAGCCTGTGTCCCCACTCCCCAGGCGTGCCTCCCCCGCCCAGGGCAGGTGGAGGGTCCATGGCTCCTGGGTGGAGGGCCATGGCCTGCCTGTGGTGTTTTGGCCCCCGAGTCCCTGCCCCCCCGGCCATGCCAGAGCCGGGTTGGAGTAAGAGCCATGTAGGCAGCTGTGGGTGGACACACACACACACTCACTCACACTCTCTCTCTGGTCGGGGGACCCCTGGGAATGGGGACATGGCCAGGGTCTGCTCCCAGGCCCTCCCACTCCAGGTAGGTGGAGGGGGCCAGTGCTTCCTGGCCCAGCTCTGGCTTCCAGCTTGCCTGGGGGACAGGGCGTGGGGGTGGGGGGGAGAGCAGGGCCATGGTGGGAACAGAGCTTCGTTGCTCCTCCACTGTTAGGAAGAATCCATCGCCCTGGCATACAGTAGAACTCAAGTGAAAATAAACTCTGGTTGCTTGAGTTGTTGCTGCTACCACAGCTGCTTGTAGACCTTTGCTAAGACTTACTATTCCAAATTACTACAATGTAATGAAGCAATATCAGTAATCTAGATAAACTAAGGCTGGAAGAGGATACATATATTGTTTCTTTAAAACTGTAGCAGTAAGGCAGGCAGGCAGTGTTCCCTCTAATTTTTCCCAGCCATGTGCAGAATAAATTATGTGCACCATCACCTCTATTTTGCTGCACATAACAAAATTTCATGTGGTGGGGGGTGGGGCCGAGGGGTTTGGCGTGTGAGATGGGGGGCTTGGCTGGGGCAGAGGATTGGGGTGTGGGTGGGTGAGGGCTCCAGTTGGGGATGTGGGCTCTGAGGTGGGGCTGGGGATGAGGGGTTTGGGGTGCAAGCTGCCCCAGGGGCTATGATGGGGAGAGAGGACCCCCCACCTCTCTCCCTGCAGCAGCACCTGGGCGGGGTGGGGGGGAGAGGGGGGGAGAGGCGTCTCTCCCCAGGCCACGGCAGATCTGTGTCAGGGCTGGGTTGGGGCCTGGGGAGGGGCACCCCCTCACTCACCATGGCAAGTCCAGGGCAGGTCCCTATCCAGGCTTAATAGGCAGCTGCGTAGCCATGCCGTTTAGAGGGAATTTAGCAGGCAGGAGGTGAGTTCAGGGAGTCTTCAATGAAGCAGAAAGATGATAGATTTAGTAAGTAAATGTTGGTGGTTCTGTACCTTTGTTGCCAGACAGGCTGCATAAAATAAATGTCCAAGATGCAGTTCGGTCATTTGGTTTAATCATAGACTGTCAGGGTTGGAAGAGACTCAGGTGGTCATCTAGTCCAATCCCCTGCTCCAAGCAGGACCAATCCCCAACTAAATCATCCCAGCCAGGGCTTTGTCAAGCCAGGCCTTAAAAACCTCTAAGGAAGGAGATTCTGCCACCTCCTTAAGTAACCCATTCCAGTGCTTCACCACCCTCCTGGTGAAATAGTTTTTCCTAATATTCAGTCTAGACCTCCCCCACTGTAATCAATTCACCATTCAGTACAGGGTTGTCCATACTCTAACCCAGTGATTTCCAAACTGCAGGTTGCGATCAAGTACTGGGTTGGGGACTGTAAGACACTGGGTCATGGCAGCTCTGGTCAGCACCATCGACGGCACCGTTAAAAGTCCCATTGGCAGTGCTGCCCAGCAGAGGCAGGCTAGTCCCTATCTGTTCTGACACTGCGCTGCGCCCCAGAAGCGGCCAGCAGCAGGTCCGGCTCCTAGATGGGGGGGCCACGGGGCTCTGTGCACTGCCCCCGTCCCAAGCACTGTCTCTGCACTGCCATTGGCCAGTTCCCCTAGGAGCCGGACCTGCTGCTGGCCGCTTCCGGGGCATAGTGCGGCCTGTGTTGCCAGGACAGGCAGGAAGCCAGCCTTAGCACCCACGCTGACTGGGAGCTGCCCAAGATAAGCCCCATACCCAACCCCACATACCAATCCCCTGCCTCAGCCCTGAGCCCCACCAAACCCAGAGCCCCTTCCTCCACCCAAATGCCTCATCCCTGGCCCCACTCCAGAACCTGCACCCCCAGCCCAGAGCCATGACCCCCCCCCCCCTCCTGCACCCCAACCCACTGTCCCATTCCTGAGCCCCTCAAACCTGGAGCCCCCTCCTGCAGGCCACACCCCTCATCCCTGGCCCCACCCCTACATCCCAACCAGGGCTGGTGCAACCGCTAGGCAGACTAGGCAGCCACCTAGGGCGCCGAGTGGTTGGGGGCACCAAAAAGCGGTGCCCCAAATATATATATATATAGAGAGAGAGAGAGAGGCTGCTGCTGCTTCCCGGCTCCAGAGGGGCTGCCTGTGGCACGATCAGTCCCTCCCACTGGGGGAGCATCCGGCGGTGGAGCAGGGAAGGGGAGGGTCTAGCGCTAGCAGCTGCGCCTTCTTCCCTGCGCCATAGGCCCAGTTGGGCTCCCCGCCACCCCTGGGGCTCTCAGCGGCAGCAGCAGGATTGGGCGCAGGGGTCTGGCTGCCTGTACCGCCGCTGAGAGCCCCAGGGGCGGCGGAGAGCCTGGCTCGGCCTGCGGTGTGGGGAAGAAGGCGCAGCTCCGCTCTGCTCTTCGGGAGGAGAAGCTGGGTGTCGACGACTCCTGCAAGGTACCTAGCCGGGCCGCAGGGAGCTGTACGGGCCCACGGAGCGCCGGGGAGTGGGCAGGTCCAGTCCCTGGCCTGGGGAATGGTGTATGTGGGAGCAACCCAGGCACCTGTCCTCCAGCCAGTGCCACCCCCTCCAGCTACCTTCTCCCCTGTGCACCCCACGCCCCAACAACCCATCCTCTCCTGCCACTTTTGCCTCTGGGCAACCTCCACCCAGCAATCCCCCCCTTCTCAGCCACCATGGTCACCTTCACCCCTGCATCAACCTCGGAACCCCCACCCCCCACTGCCATCTTCCTTCTGCCCACTCCTCCCTTGTGCAAACCCTTCCGTGCCACCTTCACCCCCCTGCAACAACCCAGGGCACAGACACACCCCTGTCTGCCAGCCCCTTGCAGCAACCCCCTCCTGTCCACTTCTCCCTTGTGCCGTTCCCTCCCTGCCACTGCACCCCCTGCAACAAGCCCCTTTAGCCTCTGTGCAATCTCTTCCCTGCCACTACACTCCCGCCCCCTCCACCCCCTGCAACAATCTCATGCACCCCCCTCTCTGCCACCTTCACCCCCTGGAAGAGCCCCCATATGACCCCCCCTCTTTGCAGCCCCCCCCCATACTCCCTGCACTTTGTGAACATCCGGGCCCCTGGGGGGGGAACTTGGCCATAGGAAGGTGGGGGCTGGACATCGGCGGGGGCGCGCAAGGTGGAAGCCTCGCCTAGGGCGGAAAATATCCTTGCACTGGCCCTGATCCCAACCCTCTGTCCCAGCCCTGAATCCCTCCCACACCCCTCATCCCCAGCTCTGTTGGGTCACGGGCATCAACAATTTTCTTCAACTGGGTCGCCAGAAAAAGTTTGAAAACCACTGCTGTAACCTGATGAGGATGCTCTGCAGCACTGAGCCCCTCACTGGCACTCTGTCTGCGACATACCGGTTCTGTGCTGGTGAAACTAGGACCAGAAAGAGATGCTTTCATTCCTTTTCAGTTAGCATATTATACTAGCAAGCACAAATCCAAGACCCCTCAGTTTATTTTTGTAGGGTTCCCTTGTCTCCCACACCAAAAAATGGTGGAGGTGGTAGGGAGTTCATTCCTATATATAGATTTCTGCCTCTCACTCAGTGCTTGTTAGAGGAGTTGGAAGGGACCTTATCACTGGAACTGTGTGTGCTGTATATCTGCACAACTCATGTCAGCTATATGCATGATGCAGCCTAAAGCTAACCCAGGCTAACATAGCCCTCTCCTGCACATGGTGTGCATGTATGCTTGGAGAACGAGGCCTCTGATTTGTGCTTCCCAATCTGGGTGTGTTTTCCAATTTCCCACTCCTGTGTCTTCCTGTTGCAGGACAGCATAGGCTGGCAGAGAATAAAATGAATGTCTTATCTTGTTGGATCTGGCTCAGGAGGTGTCACGGGCCTGGAAGCTGAACTCAAGTTCCCTGCTTCCCCCAGCTGCAGCATGGCACTAGATTGGGTCTGGTGGATCTATCCGTGGGCACTGGTCTTTCTATTTTAGCTGAGGATCTGGTGGTCACTTAGCTTCTAATCCATTACAAAAAGAAGAACAGGAGTACTTGTGGCACCTTAGAGACTAACAAATTTATTAGAGCATAAGCTTTCGTGGACTACAGCCCACTTCTTCGGATGCATATAGAATGGAACATATAATGAGGAGATATATATACACACATACAGAGAGCATAAACAGGTGGGAGTTGTCTTACTAACTCTGAGAGGCCAATTAATTAAGAGGAAAAAAAAAAAAAAAAAAAAAAAAAAACTTTTGAAGTGATAATCAAGCTAGCCGAGTACAGACAGTGTGATAAGAAGTGTGAGAGTACTTACAAGGGGAGATAGTCAACGTTTGTAATGGCTCAGCCATTCCCAGTACTCCTGTTCTTCTTTTTGCGGATACAGACTAACACGGCTGTTACTCTGAAACTAATCCATTACAAGCTGCCCTGCCGTGCTCAGGCCAATTTGGAATCTCTGCCTTCAGGGCAGGGGGTGGAAAGTAATTCAATGCAATCGTTTTAGGCTGTGAACACAAAGAGCTTCACAGCTAGGTCCCTATTGTGAGTTGTACTGTAACAACCAGTCACTTAAAAGCTGTTTTTAATGCATTGTTCATTGATGCATATTTATACATAGGACACGCTAACACTGGGGAGGGCAGGAAATGTAGAACAATAGATCTGAGAGCAGGATTCTGGACCCCGCTGAATTGTTCCCTCTTCATCCTGAGCTGTAACTTCAACAGAGAAAAAGCGCCTTGGTGGCAGGGCCGGCTTTAGGAAGTGCGGGGCCCAATTCAAACATTTTCGGCGGGGTCCTGGCAGGGATGACTTAAACTTTTTAAAAAGCCTTTCATTTCTTAGCAACCGGTTCCCTATAAAAAGTTCTGATTTAAGGGATGTGCCACAGGATGTATTTTTTGTACCAATAGGGTTACCATATGTCCAAAAAGAACCAAAAAGCCTGACATGTCCGGGAAAATACGGATGTATTTTAACCCTACCTAAAGTTTTTTTAAAAAAAGATGGGCCTGAGCTAGAAATGAACGCCATTTCACATGTGTGGGTCCCCACCACTCCCTGGGGGTGTGCTAGGGTGACCAGATGTCCTGATTTTATAGGGACAGTCCCGATTTTGGGGTCTTTTTCTTATATAGGATCCTATTACCCCCACCCCCATCCTGATTTTTCACACTTGCTGTCTGGTCACCCTAGGTGTGCACATGTGTGGGTTCCAGCTGCTCCCTGCCCCCCTCATTGAAGCAGGTGTGCAGGGTTACTGCCCTGGGAACCTCAGGGCACCACTGGACATGGGGCTGGCTGGTGGCAGGGTAGGAGCTGACTGGAGGTAGGGGCTGGCTGCAGGCAGGGCAAGGGGTGCAGGGCTGGCTGGAGATGGGCTGGCTGCGGGCAGGGCAGGGGGTGCGGGGCTGGCTGCGGGCAGGGCAGGGGGTGTGGGGCTGGAGGCAGGGCGGGGCTGGCTGGAGACAGGGTGACCAGATCACCCAGGTCAAATATGGGGATGCGGGGGGCGGGGCAGAGCAAAAAAATAAATAAATAACCGGCGGCAGAGCAAAAAAACAGCCCCCCCCCCTTCCTCCTCTCTCCGCAAGTGCTGGAGAGAGGCCCTGGAGATGCAAGGGGAGCGCAGGGCTGGGGTGAGTGAGAGTCCGGCCTGGCCCCGAGCGCAGGCAGGACTCAGTTGGGTGGTACCTGGAGGGAGAGTAGAGGGGGCGGCCCGCGGTGCCAGGCGGCGGCTGTTCTCCCCACCTGGGCAGCGGGACTCAGGAGCAGGCGCTGCTGCAGCTCCCACTGCCATGGCCAGAGGAAGTGGCCATGGCGTTTGGCGGCTGCGGCTCTGGCGCCCAGGCCCGAACCCCCCAAGCCCGGGCCTGTTGCGGGGACCCAGCAGCGCACACGCTGCGCGCACCCAGCCCCTGGCCAGTCGCATCTGGGCTGGCTGCCCAGCTGGTGCAATCCTGCGGGCGGCCCCAGAGCGGGGGCAGCAGGCCCCAGCTCCCACGTCCCACTCGGGTCCTGCAGGGGAACGAACGGGGCTGGGCTGCTGATGCCTCCGCCCCAGGTACGCTCTTGCTGGTACGCCGTACCAGGGCTTGGGCGCGGGGCCCTCTTAGGGGCAGGGCCTGATTCAGGGGATTTGGTTGAATTGGCCTAAAGCCAGCCTGGCTTGGTGGGGTGATGTAAAGCTAGCACATGCTGACACAGTGAAGAGTGTCAGCAAGAAGCAGAATGCCTATTAAAGGTCAAATGCTGTGCTAGTAGTGTGAAGGCTGCACAGCTTAAAATCCACCAATAAATGTACAGTTAAAGCTGTCACAGCACTTGGCCCTGTTGATGATTCTGTGAATTTTGTGATATATTTAACCTAGGCCCTGTCTTCATCAAAGAAATTCACACCATTGGAGAACTATGCTGATGTCATCACAGCAGTGGCAATACTCAGTGGAGCTCCTGTGGTGCAGTTTACATGGGTGATGTGCTGGTGTGAAGCACTGAAGTGATTGTGTGACTGGCATACGTTCTCCTGTTGACATAGCTACCACCTCTTGGGGAGATGTATTAACTATGCTGACAGGAAAAGCTCGCCTGTTGGCATAGTAGTGTCTTCACATACAGTGTTACAGCGGCGCAGCTGCACTGCTGAAACTACCGCTGTGGCACTGTACATGAAGACATGTCCGAAGCGTTAATCAGCACCCACAGCCCCACTTCTTATCCAGGATGTCAATTATCCTGCTTATTACCTGGCTCAGGAAAGATTGCATCAAAGATCACTCTGCAATCACACCATCCTACACAGCTAGCATTAAATACGAGGTAATATTATTGCAGAGAAACTATGGTGAGCTTTTAAATGCCAGATGTTGTTACAAAACACATGCCAGTAATTTGTGTATGTAATGAAAGAGGCTAACCAGGAAATCATAACTGAAGAACTGCGTGTCTGCTTTGCCTGGGAACACAGCTGGCTTTTAGCTTGTCTCATGCCATGTATCACGATGCATTCACCTGCTTTCCCTCTCTCTGGCGCCTTTCAGGATTACCCAGGGTGTCTGGGGTGAATCCCTACTACAGCGGGAGGGAGCCCTGTCTGTGCCCGTGAGAGGAACTCTTCCCTAGCCATTAGCTGCTTGCAACACAGGGCTCTCTGCTCTGGGCTCTTTGAGCCCCGCCCTTTCCCTCTGCAGGCTAGCAATTCGCACACTGTACCTTGTTACTTGAGTGCCTAGTCCCTTCTGGATGCCTGCAGTGTACACTGATCTGCTGCCTTTGTGGAGGCAATGCACTCCAGTTCACTGATTTCACCTCATTCTACGCTCTCCTTAGCATAAGGCACTTAAACTTCACTTTGGTTTTACTATAGACCTGTATATTTAACAGATTCAAATATAAGGGTTCATGGTTGTCCTTAAGCCTCCTTCTGGGCATGGGGTCATGCCATACCCAGAAGTACTGAATGTCTGGTGTTCCAGAAAGGTGAGAGTGGCCACCCTAAGCCTGCATGGTCCGAATGATGAATGTAGGGCAGGCTTAATGGAGGTCTGTGCTCACCTGAGGCAGGGCAGGTCTCAGGGCTAAGTTTCACTTTAACCATTGTTAAACCAAATCTCCTGTGTGGTACAGAATTCCAATTATTTTCCAATCACACATCACAGTAACCAAGGCAATCAGCTAGCTGTTGGCTTTCAGCAGAACCCCCCCCCCAGTGAAATACTGAGGTAGTCACACACAGGGCAACGGGCCTAGGTGTGCCTGGGCATGTCTGTGTTACACGCTCGCCTTGCTCTGTACCATGGATACCAGCCCTCTCCATTGAGATGTCACGCCAAACAGCTGTTTAAACAAGGGACTAATAGGGTTTGACGTGGTTGTCCTTAAGCCTCCTTTGAAGTTGGGTGACTATCTCCCTCAAGGGTTCTCTGTACATGAGGGATTGAGGAGGATGTTGAACATCAGTCTGGGGTTTGCTAGAGTGCATCCTATACCAGTGTTGAGTAAAGACCTGTGACAGTTGTGACCGTCTCACAACCCATTAGGATTAGGGTTGAATGCTGTGCAATGTTTTTTCTAAACTTGAATCCAATGATTGAGTCTCATTCTCTTCAATAGCTTGTTTTCCCCCATCACTTAAGCTTTGCCATGATTTTAGCAGACTGTCTTTGCTGGAGCTAGAAATCACTGTGGGATAGCTGTCCCATTTAAGAATCAGGTTTCCAGTGGCAGAAAATTCACATCCGATCTGCTGCTTACTGCCAGGTTAGAAATGGATGTGGGGGTGGGAGAGCATGATGTTTGGCATTGTGACTTTTAGGGTCTAGTATTGCTCAGCCTGGCATGGCTACAGTGCTCTGGGACAGTACAAAGGTCTTCAAAACCAATAAGTGTTTTTTAAGCAGTGGTCTGGAATCCGTGATCACAGTGCAGATTCCTGATGGTTTTGCCCAAACACTTCCTTGCTTGGGTTTGGTCTATCACAGTGGTTCTCAGACCACTTGAAAATTGCAGAGGGTCTTGGCGGATGACTTAATGATCTTTCCAAATGTTGTTTGCACCGTTAGCTAACTATTGTAAAGCACTTTGGATAAAAGCACTATAGTTTAAAAAAACAACAACCCTTAATAATAATTATTATTAACTATTATTATTATAAACTTTTTTGTTCTACAAATAAAAGTGCACAACCCATATTTTAATATCAGTAGTCTTGCCTTTCTAATGCAATGGATGTGCCTCTCTCTCTCCTGCCGCAGCAGCCCCGGAGTTGGGGAAAAGTTGTCTTTCTCTGGCCGCCGCAGCGCTGCACGTCCCAAATTCCCCTCCACCCCCTCTTCTCACTCCACTGCCCCCTCCCACCTCCCCTTCTCCCTCCCCCCCACACCCCCCAAGGCCACCACCTCACCTTACATGTGCATCTTCTCCAGGGTCCAGGCATCTAATTAGTGGAGCCATGCCAGCGCAGCTCCTCTAATTAGGTGGGTGGCCCTTCATTCTCTTGTGTGCAGCTGCCCAGATGCGCACCTTAGAGGGAACTATCCGTGGACCACAGTTTGAGAATCTCTGGTCTATCACTAACAGTTATTGTCTTGGAGAAACCCCAAGAAGGTCTGGACTGAATTTGATCCACCAAGGCTTTTATATTGTACTCCTTTAGGTTAGCTGTAGTCAGACAAGCAATCTCTGATCCGTTAGGAGAGCTCAGCTTTGATGTTTCTTTTGCTGCTTAAGGAGCCCTGCATCAAGAGGTAACTAAATTGTTTTCTACCTTCCCATCACCACTTACGTTGCCATGTCTATTCACTGTCTAACTGCATTGCTGAGATCCATCACACTGCTCCCCTTCCCCTGGTCTGATGCAATATCTTGAGTTCTTAGGCGTGATGTTTCTATTCTCAGCTCAGTTACAATTAGAGCTTCACTGCTAACCCTGATGCTGCTCTTGATGCAAAGTTACAGCTTGACCCCTCCATCACTGAAGGTCTTTATCCCACACTCCTTCTGCATGGTTTGGCCAGACCAGCTCACTTGGTCAAGCTGGAGAACATCTCACCCTTACAAAGCCTGCAGTCATTGCTGACCTTGGCAGTCCCAGCCCCTGGCTGACCCTGCTAGTCACTGCTCTCCCAGATGGCGTGGCTCAGCAGTTCTGTTCCCCCTAGTGAAGGCTTGTAATTGGCCTTTGGCTCTGACAGAGGAGCTCTGTTAACCGTGGGCAGGTGAGAGCCAGGCTGCAGCAGAATAATTTTCTTGGTCAGGTTCCCATCTCCGTGGGAGCTGCATTTTCAGTCTTTACAGGGAAACCTGTTGTCACTCAAGCCTCCAGGTGTCAGGGAGGAGAGTGTTTTGTAATGTGGGGCCTGCATCTGGAATGCTGCTTTGGAAGCAGGGGAAATGTCATAAGGTACCTACCAAAGTAATTTGCAGCTACTTGGCTTTGGCAGCCCTCAGCCTCTCAAGAGAAGCAGATTTTGCAATTAGATTGCTTTTCCTCATGTCAAATGATACAGAGACCAGTTAGCTGGGTCCCCAATGCATTGAAGAAGCTGGGGCCCCAGATGCACAACAGATATTCCCAGAACCTAGCTGGGAGAGAATCACAACCAAGATCTTTGCTCCTTGAGAAGGGGCAGAGGGGGCAGGAAAGAGGCTTAAGCTAAACCAAAAGCCATTCTGATACCAGAATAAGGTCTATATGGGGCACTGTACCCATGTGACACATCCATAGGCGGTGAGTTTTATATGGGCTCATGGTGTCCGGGCTCCAGCAATATTCAGGGCCCGGGGGTCCAGCTCCACCAATGTTCGGGGCCGGGTCTCTCCCCCAGCCCTGCCTGCTGCCCCTGCGCACCTCCCCTGAGTGTCCCCTGGCCCCCATTTGCTGCCCCCATGCACCTCCCCAGGCTCCTGGAGAGAAGTGTCCCTGTCTCCCCTGCAGCTCCATGCTGCCTCCTTGCATCAACTGCAGCCGCAGGGTCCCCCCATCCACTACTGCCAGGGAGACTGACTCTGAGCCTGCCCTTCCCCTTAGGCCCTTTCATTTTTCAATGGGACCCTTCACCAGCACGGGGGGGGAGGCCTGCCGGCCGTCATAGCTCCTGCCCCACACTGGACAAGGGGCAGCAGCAGGGGAGGAGGCAGCCCCCGCCCTCCGGCACCCACTGCAGGGGAGGCGAGGGGGCTTCTGGTACCTGAGAGGGGCCCTAGGAGAATGTGCAGTGGCAGTGGTGCGAGGCAAGTGTGGTGCAGTGGGGATGTTGGGGGGGCTCCCCCAGGAGCTTGCTGCTGCACTCCTCTCTGGCTCTTGCCCTAGGGCAGCCTGTCTGCACCCCAAACTCCTCATCCCCAACCCTCTGCCCTAGCCCTGAGCCCCCTCCCACACCCCAAACCCCTCATCACCAGCCCCACCCCAGAGCCATCACATTTTTTACATTTTTAAAAATATACAGTAATTCCTCACTTAACGTTGTAGTTCTGTTCCTGAAAAATGCTACTTTAAGTGAAATGATGTTAAGCGAATCCAATTTCCACATAAGAATTAATGTAAATAGGGGGGTTAGGTTCCAGGGAATTTTTTTTGCCAGACAAGATACTCACACTCTCTATATATCTCTACACACACACACACGCAGTATGAGTTTTAAACAATTTAATACTGTGCACAGCAATGATGATTGTGAAGCTTGGTTGAGGTGGTGAAGTCAGAGGGTGGGATATTTCCCAGGGAATGCCTTACTGCTAAATAATGAACTAGCACTCGGCTGACCCCTCAAGGGTTAACCCATTGGTTCCAAGCCCCCACCAGCTAGCTCCAATGGGCTGCTCTTTCTGCAAGCAGTGGAAAAAGCAGGCGGCTGCCAAACACTATAAGGGAGCATTGGGCAACTTTAAACGAGCATGTTCTCTAATAATTGGTCAGCAACAGTAAACAACATTAACTGGGATAACTTTAAGTGAGGAGTTACTGTATGTTGGCTTACAAGGGGTGTGGGGGGGCACTTGGACCTGTTCTGGGCACCACTGAAACTTATACAAACCTGCTGCCCCCGGACACATCTTCCTGTGTATTCCCCCGAGATTTATAACAAAGCAGTGCTTTTTCCCAGAGCCTGGATAAACAAGCTGGAGTTAGCGAGAGAGCCTGGGGCATAGCTCCAGTTGGTTGAGGTTGCAATTGTTCTTTGCTTTGAGATGCATTTTATTAGCAGAGCCCCTGATGTGGGTTCCGCGGAGTTAGCCTCTTCTTTTGATGTGTAATTGGATCTCAGGTGCCCAAGGCCCCAACTGTTTAGGCTTATTTATATGATTGTTACTCAGAAAGCAGCATATTAGAGCTAATGACCTGTTTCAGTGTAACTGGGGCTTTAGACTGTAATTACAAATGCCAATATGAGCTTTCACTCTGGCCTTTTCCTACACTGGGATTTTCAGACCTGGTGAAGCTGCACCAGTGTAAGGGCCTGTCTTCACTAGCAACGTTAAAGCGCTGGCTGTGGCAGCGCATTAACATGGCTGTGTAGTCATGGCATAGCGTTGGGAGAGCTCTAGTTAAAAAAAAAAAAAAACCCACCTCCATGCGGGGAATAGCTCCCAGCGCTGGGAGCGCTGTCAACACTGGCACTTCACAGCGCTGAAACTTGCAGCGCTCGGGAGAAAGTTGCAGCGCTGTAAAGTGCTAGTCTAGACAAGCCCTAAATGCGGTGCCCCAGTATAAGCCATGACTTGTACCTGGTGCAGCTTATCCTAATGCTGTGGGTCTGTGCTAAGGGACAGCTACACTGATGGCTAAAATCCTAATGCAGACAAGTCTTCTGGCTGAATTAAGAAACCTTTTCCTCTGTGGGGGAGTGTTGTCTAGTAGTGAGAGCACAGGACTAGGAGGGGTGGGTGCTAGCTTCTACTCCCAGTGCTGCCAGCAACTTCCTGTGGCCTTGAGCAAGTCACTTAATGATTCTTTCTTTCCCCATCTGCCCTTCCAATCAGAAGGGTTGAGATTAAATTGCTTTGAATTCTGGGAAAGGACCTCACACTTCAATGTTCGTCAAGGAGTTCATAGCTTGTAAATACAGAGGGCTCTGGCTTTGGTCCTGGTTTGAGAATTATCCATCTCACTGGCTCTGAATTGCCCATTAGCTCCTGAGGTACCTGGGGACAGGTGCACTAGAGGCCCTTCAGTTTTTGGCTCCTGTCCTGCTCATGCTGATTTTTGGAGCAGTAAGGCCTTCCCTGCACTAGGGAATGGCTCTGATCCAGCACCTGGTGCAGTGCAAAGCAGATGTGCAGGCAAGGGCAAGTCAGGGTGTAGTAACACCGATTGCTGGATCGCGGCTGTTACTATTGTAATTCTGGCCTGAAATACTGACAGACGTAAACGCGATCAGTCTTTGCTTTCATGGGAAAGAGGATTTCTCCCCTTTCTCTTGCAGAGGGGGAGGAGTGCACAGCTTGAGGAAGGGCCAGCTACAGACAGTGCCTTGACAACTATCTGTCCTGCCTCAGCACTCAGCTGCCTGTCTGAACCCACTCTAGCTGGCTGCCTCTGGCTGTTCTGCTTTGCCTGTCCAAGTCCAGAAGCTTTCTGTGCTCTCCTCATGATGAGAACTGCTAGTGGGTGTTAACCTGAGCTTATGCCTTTACAACAGGGCTCTGCTGCAGTAACGGGGAGAGACTTGACAACTGACACCAGGGAAAAAACCACAATATGCATAAGGCCATGCAAATAACAGGTCTTCTGGATTCTGATGTCAGAGCTAGGCATGCTGGGGATTGCAGCAGGCTGAATGGAAGCTAGATGTGAGATAAAACAAATGCGATACGGGATTTGAAAAGCCATATCCAAACCCACTCCTTCGGCCTAAGATCTGACCAAAACCTTGTCATCTGGCTCCTGGCATAACTTCACCCAACCCAAACCGATCCCTGCTGTGGCCTGGAACTGGGCCTCATCCCAATGTGGATCGGTGCACACCTTCCTTGGCTTGTCTCAAGCTGGGTCCCCCAATACCATCTGAGTCAGTGAACCATCTCTCCCTATTGGAGGGGGGAGGGATAGCTCAGTGGTTTGAGCATTGGCCTGCTAAACCCAGGGTTGTGAGTTCAATCCTTGAGGGGGCCACTTGGGAATCTGGGGTAAAATCAGTACTTGGTCCTGCTAGTGAAGGCAGGGGGCTGGACTCGATGACCTTTCAAGGTCCCTTCCAGTTCTAGGAGATGGGATATCTCCATTATTATTATTATTGATATTGACTGCAGCCCCACCTCCCCAGCCTGCCTCTGCCTATGTGGCATTTGCCCTTCAGGTACTGCATAAACATACAGCACTGCATACAAGCTAAGCAGGAAATTCTTTTGGCGCCGTGGAGACTGTTCCTGCGTTAGCGCTCTTGTGCAGGGAGAGGTATGCACCAGCAAAGGGACAGGGCTCTGTCCTGGAACTAGCAAGCTCTGTCACCAGTTACACTGCAGTGTGGAAACAGCAAGTCCCTATCCAAGGCAGCTGTTGCCTACATTGGTTTCTTGAGAGGTGTCCTGGCCTGTTTGCATAGTGCCTGCAGCTGGTGAGGCTTGGCACAACAAATGGCTGCGTAAGTGGGATGTTACTAGCTGCTGTGGGGAAGGTTCGTATGTTGCCCAGGCAGCAGCTGCCTCATGGCAGTTGGGTCTCTGTACTTGTTGCAGCAGCCTCATGGCTTCTGCCACACCCCCGACTCTTGGCTGGCTCCCAGGCTCTTGCTTTCATCTCCCACACTTCAGCTGAGCTGCCTTGGACCAGGCTCTGCACAGCCGGACTGCAGGGCCTGGCTTCCTGGTGGAAATGCTGTAGCTGGGCAGGAAGCGCACTGACAGGAACGCCAGCCCCAGGAGCAGCCTGAGGCAGGAAAGGTGGCAGAGTGTGGGGAGCAGTCTTGGCACCTCTTGCTAATGGATGGCGGGGTCCATCCTGCTGGAGGGGCCAAGGGGCAGGTGTCTCTAGAGCCTAGATGCCATGGAGCTGGCTGGGGTTAAAACTGCTGTAGCTAGTGCCGTGCAGCGTTTGCTTTTGTTGGCTCATGGGCCTGGGAGCCCTGCTTGCTCTGAGGGGAGAGCGCTGAGCTGCCTGGTTCTCTCTCCTAAGTGCTGATGGCTCCTGTTCTGGCCCTTCTCAAGGGACACGTGACTGGCTGCTTAGCACAGGCCTGTTCGCACAGTACCATGGCTGTGGGGTGGTGTCGAACAGCCTGTGTAGATGCAGAACAGTCCCTGGCCTGGTTCGGAGAGCTGTGCAGACTGACCCAGTAATGAAGGGGATGTCGATGGGGCAATGATAAACCCTTGGCAGTGGGTCTCCGAGCATGGGTCAGGTGGCTCAGGCTGGGCTGTGGGCTAAACCTAGCAGGGTAGATGTTCAGGCTCATGCTGGAGCCTGGGCTCTGTGACCTTCCCCCTCACAGGGTCTCAGAATCTGGGCTCCAGCCCAAGTCCAGACATCTACACTGCAGTTTCGTAGCTCTGTGAGCCTGGGCCAGCTGCAGACATGCTGCGGATCTCTTATTACAGTGTAGAAGTACCCAAAGGAATCCTTGATCTGGACTAGTCTGTTTGTTTGTGAATGGGTGAGGCTTTCGGGCTGTGGTGCAAATGCAGAGTCTCCTAGCACTGCCTTGGCCTTGCTGTCTCCTACGAAGCAGGCTGCCAGGCTACTCCATGGGTGGAGCTCTGAGGCTGGCAGTGCTAGCTGGCAGGAGCTGTTACCCTTCTCCTAGCTCCTTTCCTCCACTGATCCTGGCAGCCTTGTGCACACTCCTGCCTTCTCCTTTGATCAGCTGCTATTCTTTTCCAGCCACACCCTGCTAGGAGGAGATGAGCCCTATCATAGAAGATTAGGGTTGGAAGAGACATCAGGAAGTCACGCCGTCCAATCCCCTGCTCAAGGCAGGACCAACACCAACTAAATCATCCCAGCCAGGGCTTTGTCAAGCCTGACCTTATAAACCTCCTAAGGAAGGAGATTTTACCACCTCGCTAGGTAACCCATTCCAGTGCTTCACCACCCTCCTAGTGAAAAAGTTTTTCTTAATATCCAACCTAAACCTCCCACACTGCAACTTGAGACCATTACTTCTTGTTCTGCTACCACTGAGAATAGTCTAGATCCATCCTCTTTGGAGCCCCCTTTCAAGTAGTTGAAAGCAGCTATCAAATACCTTTTCCCCCCCCCCCCACTCTTCTCTTCTGCAGACTAAACAATCCCAGTTCCCTCAGCCTCTCTTTGTAAATCATGTGCCCCAGCCCCCTAATCATTTTCGTTGCCCTCTGCTGGACTCCCTCCAATTTGTCCACATCCCTTCTGTAGTGGGGGGACCAAAACTGGACACAATACTCCAGATGTGGCCTGACCAGTGCCAAATAGAGGGGAATAATTACTTCCCTCGATCTGCTGGCAATGCTCCTGCCAATACAGCCAATATGCTGTTGGCCTTCCTGGCAACAAAGGCACACTGCTGACTCGTTCCAGCTTCCCGTCCACTGTAATTCCCAGGTCCTGCAGAACTGCTGCTTAGCCAGTCGGTCCCCAGCCTGTAGAGGTGCATGGGATTCTTCCATCCTAAGTGCAGGACTCTGCACTTGTCCTTGTTGAACCTCATCAGATTTCTTTTGGCCCAATCCTCCAATTTGTCTAGGTCACTCTGGACCTTAGCCCTACTCTCCAGCGTATCTACCTCTCCCCCCAGCTTAGTCGTCCTCTGCAAACTTGCTGAGGGTGCAATTCATCCCATCATCCAGATCATTAATAAAGATGTTGAATAAAACCGGCCCCAGGACCGACCCCTCGGGCACTCCGCTTGATACCAGCTACCAACTAGACATGGAGCGATTGATCGCTGGCAAGAATACTGTGGGAGATTATATCAAAAGCTTTCCTAAAGTCAAGATATATCACATCCACTGCTTTCCCAATGTCCACAGAGCCAGTTATCTCATCATAGAAGGCAATCAGGTTGGTCAGGCATGACTTGCCCTTGGTGAATCCATGTTGACTGTTCCTGATCACCTTCCTCTCCTCCAAGTGCTTCAATATGGATTCCTTGAGGACCTGTGTGACAGGTTGGATCACAGAAACCCTCTTGGGAGCTGCCACCTGATGTGCCAAGACTACTTCTACCCCTGCTTCCCCTGCCAGCTCAGGAGTTTGTGCCTTTAGTCCGGTGAAGCCATACCAAAGGTGAATGTGAGTTAGAATTCTGAACCTCCTATTAAAGAGGTAAGGCCTTAGTTGTTTGATGGCCCACACAATGGCATAGCACTCCTTCTTTATGACCAAGTAATTCTGTTCGGCAAGGGACAGCTTTTTGCTTAGGAAAGCAATGGTATGCTTCTTGCTGTTTTCCCCTGTCTGCATCAGCACAGCACTCAACCCTGTGTCTGATGCATCAGTAGACCATTCAAAAGGCTTTTCAAAGTCGGCTGGCCAGCACAGGCTCTGCAGACAGGAGTGCTTTTATCTTGTTGAAGCCTTTCTGGCACACCTCTGACCAAATTATCTTATTAGGTTGATGCTTTTTACATAGGTCTGTGATTGGGGATACAATGTCACTGAATTCCCCCCCCCACACACACACAAACCTCCTGTAATTTTCCAAGCCTATGAAGGATTGGACTTGCCTTTTAGCCTGGGGTATAGGCCATTTTACGATGGCTTCCACCTTAAGAGGGTCAGGGGATATTTTATCCCCCCCACCCACACCCAGTGTCCCAGATAGGGGCAGCCAAAGTTCCTTATAGAGGGTTTCAGTTAGCCCAGCGTCTTTGAGCTTTGATAGCACAACTCCTTGTGGTCACCCCAGGTGTTGCTGAATACAGCAATGTCATCTATGTATGCCCTCACATAATTCTGCAGACCATTTAACACTCTGTTGACCAGTCTTTGGAAGGTTGCACCAGCATTTACCAGACCAAAAGGTAACCTGGTAAACTTGTAGAGCCCTATGTCAGTGATAAAGCTGATTTTTTTGTTGTGCCTCCCCACTCCAAAGGGAATCTGCCAGTAACCTTTGGTCAGATCAAAGGGGCTTGGCTCAGCACATCCAGCATGTCATCAATTCTTGGCATGGGGTACGCATCTGTTATAGTGACAGCATTGAGTTTTCTGTAGTCCACACAAAATCTAATGGTGCCATCCCTTTTGGGTACCAAGACCAAAGGGGAAGCTCATGCACTGTCAGATTCCTTAATCACCCCCAAGTCCAACATGCTTTGTAGCTCAGCCCGAATTTGCTCCTTCACCTTGCCGGTGGCCCTGTAAGGGGGGGAAGGAGGGGGCTGAGCCCCTTTCGTGAGGATTCTATGGGACAGCAAGTGTGTCCTCCCTGGTTTGTTGGAAAATACCTTGCCGTATTTCTGCAGTGCCTAAAACACTTCCTCCCTTTTGACTGGTGTCAGCTCACTACAGATTTCCATACTTTCCAGGGTTGACCCATCTTGGCATTCAGCCATCAGATCAGTGAGTGGTTGTGCCTCAGTTTCCCCTTCGGCACAACAGCTCATGTTTACTCGTCCACTCTACTGTGATAGGCCTTGAGTCTGTTTACATGTACCAGTTGGGGCACAGCATTATCTAGGGGCTTTTTAACTTTATAAGTGTCCTCACTCGCCACTTCCACTTCGAAGGGCCCCTCCCAGGAGTTTTGCATCTTGAACTTTTTGGCAGGGCTGAGTACCATGACCAAATCCCCGATGTCAAAAGTGCGTTTACAAGTATTTTTATCATACCATGCCTTGTGCTTGGCCTGACTGCTCTGGAGGTTGTTTTGGACAATTTCCATCATGTCTTTCAACTCCCTCCTGAACCTCTGGACGTACTCAGTCACGGGTTCCTCCCTTACCGTACTGCACCCTTCCCAGATATCCCTGATGAGATCGAGAGGTACCCTCACTTTTCTCCCATACAGAAGGTCAAATGGAGAAAAGCCCGTGGACTCTTGGGGTACCTCCCTGTAGGCATACAGCAATAGCTCATCCCAACTCTGGCCCCTTTTCTTGACCTACATCCCCAGCATGGATTTTAGGGTCCTATTGAACCTTTCCACCAGCCCACTGGTCTGGAGTTGGTAAGGGGCCATCTTAAGCTGTTTGACTCCACACACCTTCCATAGCTCATTGAACAACTGCGACATAAAATTTGCCTCCCGATCAGACAAAATCTCCTTAGGGAAGCCCACTCTGCTGAATATGGTGAGCAGGGCTCTTGCCACTGTTTCAGCTTCTGTTAGCGCAATTGCCTCAGGATACCAAGTGGCAAAGTCTACTACCACTAAGATATATTTGTTCCCTCTCTGCGTGGGGCGTGGCATAGGGCCCACTATGTCCATTGCCACTCTCTGGAACGCCTCCTGCAGGGGACGCAGCAGAGCCTTCTGGGGACCCCCCTCCCCCCGGTTTCTTCCTCTCCTGACACGCTGCACAAGTCCTACAATAATCCCTCACATCGTTCTGTATCCCTGGCCAGTAGAAATTCCTCCTCAGCCTGTCATACGTCCTCTGTACCCCCAAGTGACCAGCCAAGGGACTGTCATGCACTAACAGCACTAATTCCTCCCAGTGTTGGCTGGGTATAACCAACTGCTTATAGAGTTGACTGGGACCTGGTTTTTCCCTACAGGGGCCTCCCTATACAGTTTCCCATCCTCCTCAAAAAACTTCTCCCCCTCCCTTCCTGGAGTTTCCTCCGAGATATACTTTCAAGGGAGGGGTCCGCCCTTTGTCTAGCTGCAAATTCCTGACAGACAACCCTTGAGAGAGCATCCCAGGGCACTGACTGCATCTCCCCTGCCCCCTCCCCTGGGAGCCTGTTGTCTTCAGCAGGGCAAAGGCTTGGTTCTGCCTTCCCCTACTTGGAAGCATCCTGCCTCCCTGCACTGTGATGTCAATGGGACCCTCCCCCACCTCCCCTGTGGGCTCCAAGGTCCCCACCCTATTCTTGGGGACTCCCTCAGAGTCACCCACCCCTATGTTCCCTGGGGCAGGATGTGTTAGTTGTTCAGCTGCATCAGACCTACCGTCATCAGCTGGAACAGCCTCCCCTTCTAGGAGCCCCTCACAGCTTTTCTTCATGCTGCGAGTTACAACACTAACAACCCTAATTTTGCTGAAAAAATCATTTCCCAGCAACATGTCTGCAGGGATATCTTCAAGCATTCCCACCAGTAAATCACTTTCCGTATCTTCCCACTGCACATGAACCTTAGCCAGGGGCACAGGGAACCTCTGCAGCCCCAACCCCTTAATGTGGGTCATCTGCCCCCTCAGAACACTAGCATCTGGAACCACACTCAGTCGAACCAGAGAGAACTGAGCCACTGTATCCCTCCACCCCAGACACTCCATACCATCAATCTTGATAACTTGATGTGTTCCCTGTCCGCTTCACTAGGCCCCATGTCCACCAAGCTGGTGTGATAAGAGGTAGGAGTGCCCTCTGGGGCCTCAGGGCTGAGGGCAACTGAGCTAACCTGGGACAAGGGTGGTTTACTCTCCGTTAATTTGGGACAGCTGCTTCTCAGGTGCCTTGGGGAATTGCAGTGAAAGCACCTTCTGGGATCCCCTACTTGTGCAGGAAACTTGGGACAAGTAACAGGGGAATGGGGAGGTGAATGCCCAGCCTCCTTTTTCCCAGGGGTAAAGCGGTAATTCTGTTTTTCCCCCAACCCTGTACCCCTCTGCCAGTGGCTTGTTTGACTGCAGCTTGTGCTTGCTCATAAGAGTCTGCATACCCAACTAATTCACCCACTGCATTTACCTTTTTGTCCCACAAATACTGTCTTACATCATCACTGCACATATTCAGGAATTGTTCCTGAGTAACCAGATCACACATCCCTTCAAAGCTTGTAATGCCTTCCTCCCCCTTCCCGTCCCCCCCGCACCCTATCATATCTACCAAATCTCTCATTTCATTGGCATAAGCCACATTACTCAATCCAGATCCCCTCTTAAGATTCCTGAATTTAACCCTGGGTTTCAGGTGCAACCTGAAACTGTTTCAAAACTAGTTCCTTAAATTTATCATAGTTTGAAGCATCATCAGTAGGCATCTTATTGAATATGTCCAGAGCTCTGCCAGTCAATTTTGCTATCAATGTGGTCATCTTCTGATCTTCAGGGATGGCATGGAGGGTGCACAGTCTCTCAAAGGTGATGAAATATTTGGCAATATCTCTGAACTAGTCATACTGTGGACATAGTCACCCCCATTTGTGGATTTTTGGGGAAGTGGAGCCAGCAGGTGGAGGGTTTTGTCTCTTCAACTCCATAACAGCCAGTTCACGTTTCTGGGCCTCCATAGCCTTCTTGTGGGCAGTTTCCTCTGTCTCCATCCTGGCTTTTTCTGCCTCCATAGCTCTCCTGTGGGCAGCCTCCTCCCTCTCCATCAGTCTTCTATGTTCATTTTCTTTCTCTTTTGCTTCCAGTCTAGCCAGCTCTAGTTTGTTAGCTGCTTCACTGGTAGTCATTTTCCTGCTTTCTTCTGTGGAGCCACACCCCCTCTGCAGTTCACTGAAACTGGGATGCACTCAGCTCAGGGGATTCTTAGTTAACAGACTTTCACAGTGCCCACTGTTCAGCCTTTCTGGGCAATTTGCACCCTGTGCAGTTTTAGCTTCTTCTGATCCTATTTATTTTGCTTCCTTTTCTGTCCCTACTTCCCTTACCTGAAATAAGCAAACAGAAAATAACAAACCAGTAACCACTTTGTTCTCCAGCCATCACACTTAAAACTCACTTAAAATCACTACCAGTACCTCCAAAGCAATCAGCTGTGCACAGATCCTGCCAACTATGCCATTGTGACGGGTTGGATCACAGAAACCCTCTTGGGAGCTGCCACCGGATGTGCCAAGACTACTTCTACCCCTGCTTTCCCTGCCAACTCAGGACTCCAGCACCCTGTCTTGCTGAGCCAGACACACCCGTCTGCTCCAACAAAGACCCAAGGTCTGAATTACTTACTTCAAAGCTGCAGGTTTACCTGAAAGCAGCTTACAGAAGTGTTCCTGTCTTTAACACTCAGATGCTCAACTCCCAATGAGGTCTAAACTCAAATAAATCCATTTTACCCTGTATAAAGCTTGTACAGGGTAAAACTCATAAATTGTTCGCCCTCTATGACAGAGAGAGAGATGCACAGTTGTTTGCTCCCCCAGGTATTAATATGTACCCTGAGTTAACTAATAAGTAAAAAGTGATTTTATTAAATACAGAAAGTAGGATTTAAGTGGTTCCAAGTAGTAACAGACAGAACAAAGTAATTCACCAAGCAAAATTAAAATAAAATGTGCAAATCTATGTCTAATCAAACTGAATATAGATAAGATCATCACCAGTTCCAGAATGCTCCCTTTTACAGGCTAATCTCCTTTTAGCCTGGGTCCAGCAATCACTCTCACGCCTTGCAGTCACTGCCCTTTGTTCCAGGTTCTAACAAGTATCCTGGGGGATGGAGATGCACTCTCTCTAGCCAGCTGAAGACCAAATGGAGGGGTCTCCCAGGGGTTTAAATAGACTCTCTTGTGGGTGGAGACCCCCCCCCCTCACTCCTATGCAAAGTCCAGCTCCAAGATGGAGTTCTGGAGTCACCTGGGCAAGTCACATGTCCATGCATGACTCAGTTTTTACAGGCAGAAGCCATTATCCACATGGTATTTTGTATGTCTCCAGGAAGACTTCTTATGTGGATTGGAGCATTCCAAGATGCATTGTTCCCCAAGTGCTTCCTGATCAGGTACTTAACCTTGCGAATTCCTTCCTAAAGAAGCTGACCAAATGCCTCACAAAACTTACTTAGAAATCAAGCAAGTATACGGACAATATTCTTAACCTAAAGTACAAAATGATGTATGTGCACAACTAGGATGACTAGATATAGTAGACCATAACCTTTACCGAGATATGTTACATGGCACAGGCAGCACAAAACACATTCCAGTTATGTCATATTCCCATAAAGCATTATGGGGTACAGCGTCACAACCTGCTTCATGATTTTGCTGGGGACTGAAGTGGGGCTGACTGGTCTGTAGTTCCCTGGGTTCTCTTTCTTCTCTTTTTTTAAAAATGGGCACTATATTTGCCTTTTTCCAATCGTCGACTCTAGGACCTCCCCGGATCGCCACGAATTTTCAAAGATAATAGCCAATGGCTCTGCAATCACATCAGCCAACTCCCTCAGCACCCTTGGATGCATTAGATCAGGATTCATGGACTTGTGCATGTCCAGCTTTTCTAAATAGTCCTTAACCTGTTCTTTCACTACTGAGGGCTGTTCACCTCCTCCCCATACTGTGTTGCCCAGTGCAGCAGCCTGGGAGCTGACTTTGTCTGTGAAGACCGAGGCAAAAAAAGCATTGAGTACTTCAGCTTTTTCCACAAGTGTCACTGTGTTGCCTCTGCCAATTCAGTAAGGGTCCCACACTTTCCCTGACCACCTTCTTGTTGCTAACATACCTGTAGAAACCCTTCTTGTTACCCTTCACATCCCTTGCTAGCTGCAACTCCAATTATGCCTTGGCCTTCCTGATTACACCCCTGCATGCCAGGGGCGGCTCTAGCTTTTTTGCCGCCCCAAGCACAGCAGGCAGGCAGCTTTCGGCGGCATGCCTGCGGGAGGTCCCCAGTCCCGCGGATTCAGCGTACCCGCCGCTGAAGCCGCGGGACCGGTGGACCTCCCGCAGACATGCCGCCGAAGGCTGCCTGACTGCCGCCCTCGCAGGGACCGGCAGGGCGCCACCCGCGGCTTGCCGCCCCAGGCACATGCTTGGAGCCCTGGTGCCTGGAGCCGCCGCTGCTGCATGCTCGAGCAATTTTGTCAAGACCACTCTGTTTATTAGCACAGCGCTCTGCTATCACATTCAGATAATGTGAGCCCCATACAAGACCCAAACAATCTTATTTATACAGGTAAAAGGGCACAAACTAAACAAAGGGACAAAGTAAAATAGTAAAAAATACCTGAGGCACAATATGCATATCCTGCTTCCCTACTAACTCTTATCTATCTAAGGCCAATGCTTCACCAATCGCCCTTAAGTACAGAACTTATTCTACCTTAATGTTTGCCTTCCTGGCACCTGGATTGCAACATTTCTCGCTTCTGCTTAAAGGCACATACTGCATTCTTTAATTCATTCTATTTCTTTAATATAATTTATTTCACTTTCACAATCCCTCCTTTTGGTCAAGCTTACGCAAAGACCAATAATTACTGGGTTTCACATATTAACCGTTCTTTGTTCATCAGTGATATTTAACATTATTATATTAGCACTCTGTTTTGGGGCAGTCACCCGGGTGGCATATCTTACACAATTCTGGATACAGCAGGAGATTAACTGAAAACATACAAAAATCATTAGGCTTTCAAACAGGATAGTCACCGTTCCCTGAAACAACCAGTTTTCTATGCCAGAAAAATTGAACAGATTACTTAGCCACTTTCATAAAAACTTGGCTCTTTATGGGGAAGATATGTGATTTGTTCTAAGTGACTAGCGCGATCTATTACCTCATTGGTGTTGTCGGGTATAAACACACAACATTTTTTTTCAATGAGAGCACAGGTCCCTCCTTTGGCTGTCAGCACTATGTTCAATGCCTGGCGATTTTGGAGGGCCATCTGTCGGATCGCCCCTGTTTCTTTGGCTAGGGTTTTTAAACTCTCTCTGGTTTTATTTGCCATTATTTTAACTACTGCTTGTAACCTCATGAGCCTTTTTGCAAGGTGTATTACTCCCCCAAGTGGGATAAGGGAACAGCCAATGGCCTTTTCCCAGGTCAAGGGGCTTATGTTATTTACATACCATTGGGCATCTGGTAAGTCCCTTCTTCTTTGCCTGAAATTACGGAGGCGTTCTTGTGGGAAAGACCCTAGCACTCGGAATTGTGGGAAGAGTCGGGCGGGATAACAGATACCTGACCAGTTAGCTGGTAACGCAGTATAAGCTTTGGTCCCACAAACCCAATGATGGACTATTAAGGCTGGGAAGGGTCGGTTGCTCCCATTTGTCACATAGGTGCCTATAAAGGAGGAGTAATATCCTCCAAAGGGCACGGGGTAATTCTCCTTTCGAGGAGTGGTGTTATTTGCACGGCAGTGAGAGATTGTATTGTTTTTACTAAGATTACTGTAGGCGGAACATGAGACTGATTTTTCTGTTTGATCCCAAGTTGAGAAAAAATTCATATTTCCATACCCAGCCCACCACTCTTCAGTTTTGTTTGAATAATTCCATACACCATTGGCCACAATATGCTGAAGGCAACGGCTTTTTCCCAGATCCAGTCTTGTCCCATTACACACCCAACACCAATGACCTTTTCCTGCCACCACACTTATCCATTTAGATACATTTATTCCCACTGCTTTCAAAGTGTTGTTATTGTCCCATGTTTTGTCAAACGGGCAAGGTCCTCCACTGAGGTCTGGGGAATCCCACTTGCTGCTGGATAAAACAATTGTCATTGTGGACTTCCCAGACCTTAAGACACCAGAACAGGCGCCACCAGAGGCGCATGTTGGAGGCAAGGCCCTTCTGGTTCTGACAACCTCAACTGAGGGAACCATAGTTACAGATTTACATCCAGCAGGTGCTAGGCTCACTACTGCTCCTTCTCGGGCCTTGCTTTAGGTTGTCGTCTGCTTCTGGCAACCCTTACGAGGACGTAGATTGTAAGGTATTGCAGGCTGTTTCTCTACGTCTTCTTCCGGAGTCAAAATTGACTCTGCGCGGTTCTGAGGTGGTGATCAGTTCTTCGGGGAGGGTGTCTTCTTACACTGCGAAGCATGTATCCACGCTGCAATGCCAGATAGTTTAACAGCTGTCTGGGTAGTAAGCAGTACCTGATGAGGACCCTTCCACCGGGGTTCCAAGGCGTGTTTTCGATGATGGTGCCGTACGTAGACCCAGTCACCTGGCTCAAGGTCATGGCAAGCGTCACAGGTGGGTTCCGTCGGCCAGGCGGCTCAAACCTGTGAATGGAAGTGACTTACGGCTTGCATTAGTCCCTTGCAATATTGAAGGAGCGTACTGTGAGTCAAGTTCAAGTCTGGGACTGGAGTAATGGTAGCCATAGCTCGCGTAGGGCGTTCCATAACAATTTCAAAGGGACTCAATTTATGCCTTTGGCAGGGAGTGGATCGCATTTCCATAAGGGCCAGTGGTAGGGCTGCTGGCCAGCTTAACCCTGTGGAGTCTCAAATTTTAGCAAGCTTATTCTTAAGTACACCATTTCGCCTTTCCACAGCACCTGCGCTCTGTGGGTGGTAGGGACAGTCCAGCAGGTGTGTGATATGTAACACACGATCCAGGTGTTCAACAAGTTGTCCGGTAAAATGTGTACCCGGGTCACTGGACAGAGTGGCAGGAATTCCCTTGGCAGGCATAATATGATTAACAAACCTTTAGCAACAGACAGTGAGTCAGCCTTGCGACAAGGAAAGGCTTCAATCCAACCAGAAAATAAACATACCGTAACCAAAATAAATTCATATCATTGACACTTAGGCATTTGTACAAAATCAAGTTGCCAATGCAAGAATGGTGCTTGGGGCAGGCCCCGGAACCCCTGAGCCACTTTTACAGGTTTACCAATATTGTGGCTTTGGCAAGTGGTACAGGCGGCACAGTGGCGGGTTGCAAAAGAGCTGAAATGGGGGGCCCACCATCCTGCCTTAGTTACAGCAGAGACCATCCCCCTCCTTTCCAGCATGTGAAACACCGTGTAGCAGGTCGGCCAGCGATGGGTAGAGTGAAAAGGGGGCCACAAAGGCACCAGTAGGCGAACGCCAAAGGGAATCAGGATGTAGAGAGCAACCTTGGGCAACCCAGGAGTCTTTTTCGGCTTCTGGGGCAGTCTTGGAGCAGGGTGAGGTCAGTGAGGGACGGTGGTGGTATAGAAACAGAAAGGGAACCTAGAAACGCATCTGGGGAAGGTTCTATGGCAGCAGCAGGTTTAGCAGAGGCGTCAGCAAATGCGTTACCCTTAGCAACATCAGTATCCACCATCGAGTGGCCAGGGTGCTTAACAATAGCTAGGGCAGACGGAAGTAAAACTGCATACAGGAGAGCAGCGATGTAGGGGCCATTTTTGATAGGGGTACTGGGGGAGGAAAGGAAACCCCGAGCTTGCCAGAGGGTGCCAAAGTCATGTACAACCCCAAAAGCATAGCAGGAGTCAGTGTAAATAGCTCTGCCAAAAAGCAGGCACTGGTGAGGGCGACTTGCGCTGAGGTTACGGAAGGTAAAGGCGCAGCTTCTAGGGTCTCGGAGGTTTAACTGAGAACAACGCTTCACGGTAATATACCAAGCTGACAGCAGTAAAAGCTTATTGGTAAGGTGAGCGGAGGAGAGGTGGCCTGTGTTACATTGTAACAGCAGGGTTTCTACAGAGTGAGGGACCATGAGGGTAAGGGGAGAGTGGAGGACAAGGGATTCAGACATTTCGACTAGGCGAGCCGCGGCAGCCACAGCGCGCAGGCAGAGGGCAAGCCTTGGGCAACAGGGTCCAAAGTGGCAGAGAAATAAGCCACTGGGCGGTTCTTGTCTCCGTGCATCTGAGTGAGAACTCCAAGTGCACACCCAGATTGTTCGTGGCAGAAAAGGTTAAAAGGCTTAGAGTAGTCAGGCAGCCCTAATGCGGGGGCAGAAGCCAAACCTTGTTTGAGGGAAACAAAGGCAGAGTCTGCTTCAGAGGGCCATGGCATGGGGTCAGGCACAGAGTCGAGTGAGTTCCTGGAGGGGTTTTGCAAGGGAGGCATATTGGGGAATTCATTGCCTGCGAAATCCAGCCATGCCCAAAATCTTTCGGACCTGGCGTGGGGTCGGGGAAAGCTAAGGATAGCCTGGATGCGGGCGGGAGAAAGTGTACGGGAACCCTGGGAGAGGAGAAAACCAAGGTATGTGACAGAGGCTTGACAGAGCTGCAGTTTAGAGCGAGAAGCCTTGTGACATTTGGTTGCTAGGGCAGTAAGGAGCACTGAAGAATCAGTTTCTGAGGCAGACAACAAAGGGGAACAGAGGAGTAGATTATCTACACATTGGACTAGAGTGGACCCGGACGGGAAAACAAGGTCAGCTAGGTCTCGGGCTAGTGCCTGGGAAAAGTAAGACAGGCTTTCCGTATATTCCTGAGGGAGTGTAGTCCATGTGTATTGTTGTTCCTTGTAAGAAAAGGCAAAGAGGTACTGGGAGTCAGGGTGAACCGGAACAGAAAAGGAAGCAGAACGCAAATTAACAGTAAAATGAGTTGCATTTGGGATAGAAGCCAGAATTGTTGCTGGGTTAGGGACAACAGGAAAAGCGGGTATGACAATACGATTAATGGCTCGAAGGTCCTGAACAAATCACCATGTTTTGCCATCAGCTTTTTGAACTGGGAGGATAGGGGTGTTACAGGGACTGGAGCAGGGAATAATATTGCCTTGCTCCCGCAGGGCGGTCATGGCCGGAGCAATGCCAGCCTCTGCTTTGGGGTTTAAAGGGTATTGAGACAGGCAAGGCAGGGGTTTGGAGGAGTCAAAAGTAATGCAGACGGGGTCAGTATTTAAGCGGCCTACCTCAGAGGGATGGGTTGGCCACAGAGAGGATGGGACCTGTGAAATTAGGTGTTCAAGGGACGGGACCAGTGGGCAACAAGGGACCAGGGTGGAAAGGGGGATTTCAGACAGCAGGGAGGCCACAGAATCACTCAGAGAGGACTGGGGAATTTGTAAATAGACCCCATCCGGTGCAGCCAAGTTTACATAACAGATCCCGACCCAAAAGGTTTACCGGAGTGGAATCAGAGAGAAGGAAGGCATGATCTGCAGATAGGGGACCAACCTGGACCAGTAGAGGTTCTGAAAGGGGATAAGGGGTTGGGATGCCTGAAATGCCCTTAGCGGACACGTTTTTTCTGGAGCGGGGAACCGCAGGCAGGTCGGTAGTACAAACTGCAGATAGCGAAGCTCCCGTATCGACAAGGAAAGGGAGAGACAAATCATTGATAGTTAACACACACTCACCTGTGGGAGTGAGAGGTAGTAAAGGAGCTAAAATTTCCTGCGGTTCCCTGGCATCCCTTCATTGCTGTGGGACAAAATAAAGCTGGGGACTGACTGGCTGTGCTGGCAGGGGATTTAGCTGGTTATTTACAGAGCTATCAGGCCGGCTCGGACATTCGGACTTCCAATATCCGGGCTGCTTACAGTAATTACAAACATCCCCATAACCCAAAAATCCAGTTCCACGGCCCCTCCCTCGACCCCATCCCCGGTATTTTCCCCGTCCCTGGTACTGTTTACCCTGCCCTGAATAATGCTGTATTTGCAGGGCCATTAACTGTTGGGCTGATTGATCCTCCCTTCCTTTTAAAGTACATCGGCAGTGCTCTGCCACTGTTTGCAATTTGTCCATGGTTTTGGTCTTCCACCCAACACTTATTTGTTTTAGCATATTGCCAACAGCAGGTAGGAGGCCATTAACAAACGCATTAGCTAGGGCACCCTGTTCATTTTTATCCAGTTGCTGTATACCAGAATGTTGCAGAAAAATGTCAGTTAACCGGGAGCGATAGTTGCCCGGGTTTTCTCCCTGTTGTTGCTTACAGCTGTTTATGGCCGTCCAGTTGCTTTTAAGAGTCCATACCCGAGGGATGGCTTCAAATAGATTTTTAGCTTGCTCCTTTAACTTTTTTCGGTATTCAGCATTAGGACCGGTGTCTGGTAAAGTAGAGTGACGATTAGTGGTGAGCCAATTTGCTGCTGTGAGCCATTTTTCATGCTCACTAGGGGTAAGTAGTTTACACAGCTGCAGGAGGTCTGCCTCAGAGGGTTCATAGGTGTCACATACTAACAAAAATTCCTCTGCGAATTTGGTAGGATTTTCCCGGGGCTTTGGAAAGCCTTTTACAATTGAAAGGAGCTCTGTCTGAGTCCAGGGTTTATAGCTCCAAGTGGGACCCCCATCTTGGTCCCTACTATGCAGGATTCGGAGGGGAGCCTGGATATTTTTAAGGCCCAAGTGCAAGCTTTTACGGGGCAGAGCGGGATCAGAGGAATGGGCCTGGGTGGTATCAGACGATCTGGACGGGTCTGAACTGGATATCTCTGGAAATTGTTCCTGAGTCAGGTAATCTGGTGACGGTCTATTGATCTGACGCAAGGCTGCCAAGCCAATTAATGTGTCTTCCTCATTATCGTCCCCAGAATCTAACAAGGAGTTTTCTTCATCTTTTTTCACAGAGAGACAGGAGTATGAAGGGGTAAAGGGGAGCACTCGGTCTGGTGGTGGGAGAGGAGGTTTTCAATAAAGCTTTTAACTGATCATTTGAATCTTTGAGAGAGGTGAGTTTCGATTCTGTCCACCTACGATTTGCCTCTTCTCACCACTGCATGAAACAATCAACCTCTCCTCTGGCCAATTTAGTTTTAGATTGGCCGAGTTTGTCTTTTAAGACGTCCACTCGGTCCTTGTCCCAAGATCCTAACAGTGGCCACTGAGTTTTGGGATCTCCCTGAGTTAGCCTAGACCATTTTTTCCAGAAATTTACAGGAGTCCGGACCCTTCCTAAAATACAGAAAATGAGCTGGCGTTCCTTTTAGGGAACTGTCCCAACTTAGACGTCTGGTTACCCATACAGGAGGACTTTACTTTATATACACACCAATCACACACACACACACCAATCACACAAGAAGGAAATTCGGGTCCATCAGAGCAATGCCCGGTGCAACACACAAAAGGAGCCCACAGGCTACTGCCTCAATTGCCCTTGCTTTCGCACCAAGGGTTTTACCCAAGGTGCGGTGCGGCTGCGATTTGTGCAGATTTCACTCACTCAGACCGCGGGGACAGGAACCCCTTGGTCGGCCGATCCCCGGACGGAGACGGAATCCAGACTCAAACACTCCACAGTAGGACAGATAGACACAGAGACAGGACAGTCCTCAGTCCGGACAAAACAGAGAAATAATTACCTGACCAGATTCCTGATGTCAGATCCTGGGATCCCTAGCAGAACAGAGTGGGAACCAACAGGTTCGATGGCATAAACCTCACTGTGGTTGTGCGCCCTTCCGTTCAGGAGGACGTCCACTCGGGCCACATGCCCAGGTACCGGCTACCACGGTTGTCCTACAAAAACAGGTTTCAGGGTAGCAGCCGTGTTAGTCTGTATCCTCAAAAAGAACAGGAGTACTTGTGGCACCTTAGAGACTAACAAATTTATTAGAGCATAAGCTTTCGTGGGCATCCGAAGAAGTGGGTTGTAGCCCACGAAAGCTTATGCTCTACAAAAACAGTCAGGAATCACACAGCCCCAGTGAAGACAGTTGCCATCTCGGTAGAACCTCCAAATTGTCAAAGTTAGAATCAGGACTCACAGTTTTCTCAACACTATTCTGTTTATTAGCACAGCACTCTGCTAATACATTCAGATAATGTGAGCCCCATACAAGACCCAAAAATCTTATTTATACAGGTAAAAGAGCACGAACTAAACAAAGGGACAAAGAGTAAAATAGTAAAAAATACCTGAAGCACAATATGTGTATCCTGCTTCCCTACTAATGCTTATCGATCTAAGGCTAGTGCTTCACCAATCGCCCTTAAGTACAGAAGTTATTCTACCTTAATGTTTGCCTTCCTGGCACCTGGATTGCAACATTTCTCCTTTCTACTTAAAGGCACATACTGCATTCTTTAATTCATTCTATTTCTTTAATATAATTTATTTCACTTTCACAGTAAGCAGCAGGTCAAGAGGAGCAAGGCCCCTAGCTGATCCCTCCAGCACTTCTACCAGGAAGTTGTCCCCAACACTCTTCAAAAACTTCCTGGATTGTATGTGCATTGCTGTATTGCTCTCCCAGCAGATGTCAGGGTGATTAAAGTCCACTATTAGAACCAGGGCCTGTGATCTGGAAACTTCAGTTAGTTGTCTGAAGAAAGCCTTGTCTACCTCATCCTTCTGATACAGTGGTCTATAGCACATGCCCACCAGAACATCACTCTTTTCTTTATGGTGCCCCTACATAAAAAGGGTATTAACCTTTCATTTGGCCTGCAAAGCTTCTGGGATGACCAGGCTGGAGAGACAGGTGCTGTTCTGTGCCTCCCAGCATCCATGATCACATTGGATACCCCACTCATTGCAGCATGAACCATCTTGGACAAACCTTTATTTGTTGAGGCTTCAAACCAGTGAATGAGTCTTCCTGCCCCCTGTTCTAGGCCCTGGCTGTCCCACCATACAGGAAACCAGTTCATGGCACTTTCCCTTGCGCTTACAGTGACTCAGGGACCGAAACATTGCAGAGTCATTCCAAGCAATGATCAGCAGAAAATTTGCCCTGCTGCTTGCTCTAGAGGAAGACTTAGAAACAATGACCAACAATTTCAACACTAATGAATGAGGCAGCAATGGACATCCTTGGGAACATCATAAGAAGACAAAACCATGGGTCACAAATGAAATACTACAAATGTGACATTAAAAGAGAACTTAAGAGAGACAAGAACAGCACTGAGGGAGCAGATAAATACAGCACAATTGACAGAAAGATCAAGAAAAGAATGAAGGTGACCAAGGAGAGAGAGAGAGATTGAAAAACAATGCTCTAAAATTGAAGAGTGTATCAATAATAAAAATAGCAAACCAGCCATCCGGATTGTTAAAGATCTGACAAAGGAAAGATGGACTAAAGCTAACGCAATTCAAGGCAAGGAAGGGAACAGTCTTACAGAAAAAAGGGACATCCTCAATAGGTGGACAAACTACTGCTCTGATCTATACAGCCATCAGACAAATGGAGATCCTAGACTCTTAGACAGCCCAGATTCGACAGAGGATGATGATTTTCCAATACTATGTGAAGAAGTGGAGACAGCTGTGAAATCACTCAAGAATGGAAAGGCTACAGGTATTGACAACAGCCCAGCCAAATTGATGAAATTCAGAGGAGAAATAATAATAGATGTACCTACCAAGATCTGCAACAAGATTCAGTAGACCGGTGAGTGGCCCTCCATGTGGACAAAGTCACTAATCATCACCCTGCCAAAGAAAACCAAACTGCAATTGTGTCAAAATTAACGGATCATGAGCTTAATTAGCCATCCCAGCAAAGTGATGTTGAAGGTCATATTGAATAGATTGAAGCCGCAAGCGGAGAATATCATCGCTGAAGAACAGGCTGGCTTTTGTGCTGGAAGAAGTACCACAGAACAGATTTTTCAACCTTCGTGTTCTACATGAGAAGTACTTACAACGCCAGCAGGACATCTACCATGTCTTTGTTGACAGGCAGAAACATGCTGGCTTCCTTTTTGGGAGGGATAGCTCAGTGGTTTGAGCCTTAGCTTGCTAAACCCAGGGTTGTGAGTTCAATCCTTGAGGGGGCCATTTAGGGATTTGGGGATTTAATTGGGGATTGGTCCTGCTTTGAGCAGGGGGTTGGACTAGAGGATCTCCTGAGGTCCCTTCCAACCCTGATATTTTATGACTTCAAGAAGGTGTTTTGATAGAGTATGGCACGAAGCTCTCTAGGCAACCATGAAGAAGTACAATGTTGGTAATAAGCTTATTCTTACCATTAAACAACTGTATGCCAAGGCCAGCAGTGCAGTTCTCATCAGTGGCACAATAGGAGAGCGGTTTCGCATCACTGTTGAGTCCGGCAAGGCTGCCTTGTTTCACCCACACTGTTCAACATCTACTTGGAGCACGTAATTACTGATGCCCTAGAAGATCTCACATGCACAATCAGCATGGGGAGGGTGGCGGCAAACCATCTCAAATCTTCAGTTCACTGATGACATTGATGGCCTGGCAGGCAGTGAAGATCAACTTGCCAACCTTGTGAAACAATTGGATGAAACCTCTCCAAAATATGGCATGGAAATCAGTGCAGAGAAAACCAAGCTGATGACAAACAAATGCGATGGGATAAGCTCACATATCCCTGTCAGTGGACGAGAGCTGGAGACAGTGAAACAGTTCAAGTATCTGGGGGCAATCATCACTGATGAAGGATTCAAGGCTGAAATTCGGGCAAGAACTGTGCAAACAGCAGCAGTGGCAAAGCTAAAGCCAATTTGGAGGAATAAGAACATCTCCCTGGAATCCAGACTGAAACTGCTGCACACATTGGTCATCTCCATTTTTCTGTATGTGTGCGAGACATAGACCCTTACAGCAGCACTTGAACGGAAAATACAGATAGTAGAGATGAGATTTCCGTAAAATCCTGGGCATCTCCTACTTCGACCATGTGACTAATGAAGAGGTCCACAACATCATCACCCAATGCGCTGGGTCATATGAAGACCTCCTGACCATGGAGAAGTGCAAGCTGAAGTGGTATGGCCATGTAACAAGATCTGGCCTATCCAAGATCATCCTCCAAGGGACAGTACAGGGGAAGAGAAGAAGAGGTAGACAGAAGAAGAGATGGATTGACAACATGAGTGGACAGGAATGGACTTCGCAGAGACTCCAGCACTGACACACAATCATCAGGGGTGGAAACAATTGGTTGATTGCTCATCAGTGATGGTTCCCCAATGACCAATGCGATTATGGGAGTGGTGGTGGTGAAAGCAGTGACTCTGAGCTTCTTGGCTGTGAGCAGAGCTCTCCTTCCTCCCCAGGACTGCATGTTGAGCTAGGCTTGGCCTGGCTTGGATTCTCTTAGATCTAGGCTGAATAAACTAGGTTGTACAGTGCAGTTCTGCAAACGCTGGGGTTAGGTGGTGGTATGGGCAGCTCGGCCCGTTGGCCTAGGCACAGGACTTAGAGTTAATTGAAAGACTGGATAGCTTTTCACAATTGTGCTGCTGACACATTGGACTTCTCTTTACTAGAGATATCTAATGCTGTAGGAACTGTGGTCTCCATAGCATGCTTGTAAGGGACCATGTGCTCCAATTGGAGGACATGCATGCTAAGAACTAGTTCATTCTGCGGTATGTTCAGCCTGCATCCGTCTGGTGCCAGTGTGGATGCAGACAAGCTTTTTGATTACGAAATTAGAACAATACAGAATTAACATGGCCCACATTGAGACCTATCAGCTAGTTTTTAACCCATTCAATGTAAATGTGGACTTTTCTTCAAGTGGGTGTGTTTCCAGTGGGGGGGCCACAGGAATCAGTTCTTGGCTTGGGCTACTTAACACTTTAACAGTGACCTGGTAGAAAACAATCACTGCTGAAAGTGTGCTGATGACCCAAAGATTGGGGAGTGGTAAATAAGGAGGAGGACAGGTCTGGATCACTCGGGAAGCTGGGCACAAGTAGTGTTTTAATACAACCAAATGTAAAGTCATACGCCTAGGAACAAAGAATGTAGGCCGTACTTACAGGATGGGGGGGACTCTTATCCTGAGAAGCAGTGACTCTGAAAGACTTGGGAGTCATGGGGGCCAGTCAGCTGAACATGAGCTCCCTTTGTCATGCTGTGGCAAAAAGCACTAATACAATCCTTGGATGCATAAACAGGAGAACACAGAGTAAGAGCAGGGTGGTTATTTTACTTCTGCATTTGGCACTGATGCAATTGCTGCCGGGATCTTCTTCCAGTGTCCACAGTTCAAGACAGATAGTGATAAATTGCAGGAGGTTAAGAGATGAGCCAGGAGAATGATTGAAGGATTGGAAAACCTGCCTTATAGTGGTAGACTCAAGGAGCTCGATCTGTTTTAACAAAGACAATTAAGGGGTAACTTGATCAGTGTAAGTACCTATATGGGGAACACACTTGACAACAAGGGGCTTGTCAGCCTAACAAAGGTATAATGAGCCACTGGCTGGAGACTGAAGCTGGACATGTTGGCTAGACATAAGGTACAAATTTTTGAGGGCAATTAACCAGTGGCACAACTTCCCAAAGGTTGTGGTGGATTCTCAGCACTGGCAGTTCTTTCAGTTGGATGTTTGAGAGATGCTATGATTCAAACAGGAACTGTTCAGGGAAAAATCTCTGGCCAGTGTTAGACAGGCAGTCGGACTGGATCGCAATGCTCACTTCCGGCCCTGTGATCTAGGAAGCTGCAATAGTTCGCTGGGTCCCAGGTGGCCTTTCAAAACCTTCCAGAACCACCATTTCTGGGAGCGCTGCCAGGAGCTGTGGGGTGGCTAGCCAGAGAGCACTGTAACTGGAATTGTGTAGGACAGCTAGTTCAATGGTTCTCAACCAGGGATGCACATACCCCTAGGGGTACACAGAGGTCTTCCAGGGGGTACATCAACTCAACAGGCTACGTAAAAAGCACTAGTGAAGTCAGTACAAATTAAATTTCATACAAAACTTGTTTATACTGCTCTATATAATATACACTGAAATGCAAGTACAATATTCTGTTCAGTTTGATTTATTTTATAATTATATGGTAAAAATGAGGGAGGAAGCAAATTTTCAATCATAGTGTGCCGTGACACTTTTATATTTTTAGATCTGATTTTGTAAGCAAGTTGTTTTTAAGCGAGGTGAAACTTGGGGGTAGGCAAGACGAATCAGACTCCTAAAAGAGGCAGTCGTTTGGGAAGGTTGAGAACCACTGACTTAGTGGTTGTGGAGTGTCAAAGTGCAAGCTCTTTCTGTTCTCTCTGTACATCACCTCGCACAATGGGGTCCTGGTCCGTGACTGGGCTCTTATGTGCTACTGCAATACAAATAATTTAATAAAGTTTCTTAAATAGTCAGCGTAGCTAATGGGAATGCATTGAATGTACTGAAACAGTTCTATGCAACTGGCTTATTTCCCTCTGGCTGCGTGATGTTGAGCAGCTCAGTGAGAGCTTGTGCCTCAGTTTCCCAATTTGTATACTGGCTGATAACCTCTAACTGCTTGGTAAAGCACTCTGAGCTGTGGCTGGGAAGAAATAGGTGCTAGGTGACCTAGTCATTAGGTGGCCTGATATGTCCGTTTCTAATGCTGCAGTCTGAATCCCTGCTTGGAGTCTCACCTCAGCCTCTTGGCATTTCAGAGTTGCTCCCGTCAGAGTTCATGCAGGTGGTGGATTCCACCTGGCTGGTGCTCAACGTCTTGTCCAACGGCAGGTCCTCCACCAGCTCCCAGGCCATAGGAGTGACGAAGATTGCCAAGTCCGTCATTGCGCCACTGGCTGAGCACAACGTCTCGGTGCTGATGCTGTCTACCTACCAAACGGACTTCATCCTGGTGAGCCCCCCCCTTCTCCCCAGGCGGGAGTGTGGGTGGAGGACTCGAATTAGCCCTAAGGGGAGAGGTGGGAGAGCAACTACACAAGGAGTGTGACTGAGTAACCTTCATTAGGTGAATGGTGCAGGCTCTCCTATGGCAACAGTCTGATGAACGTATCCACCTCCAACACTGGGATGTGATTCAGAGGGTACTGGGTGCCATTCTAAGAACAGCAGAGGTCAGGCTACCCTCGCCATAGCAATATGAGACCCCCTAGAAGGGTTGTGCGTGAGATTTTTCCCTGCATGCTGTTCAGTTGAATGGGCAGTGAGCTAGGTGAGATGTGGGGTTAGAAGCTCACCTCTTCCTTCCTTGGGGGGGGGGGGTAGAGAAGAATGGCAAGGAGACAGCAGGCTTTCAGGGGGAGGTTAAGCTGAAGGGTGAGGTTTGAGGCCTGTTGCTCTCCCCAGGTGCGGGAGAAGGACCTGCCTGTGGTGATCCACACACTGGCCGGCGAGTTTGATATCTACAAGGAGGTGAAGGGAGAGTCCATTCCTGTTAACTGTGATGACATGAGCAACGGCTTCTTGAAACCCAAGCATGGTGAGTCCAGGACCACCCGCCTGGGCTCTCACCCTGTCTGCCCTCTGCAGAATGGAGGAGGGGTTTGAATTAACAACTTCACTGTCCCCTGCAACAGAAAACTGCCTATTGTGTGCTGACCCTGCCAGTGTGAACAGTTCTGTTCTCTGGCTCCGGCCACTCCAGCTCAGATCAGTTACTGAATGGGTCAGACTGTGGTAAACCAGGGGGGTCCCCAGACACGCCTCGTGGGTATGAACCATTTGCAGTTCAACTTAACTGGCACCACTCAGCTTTGGCCCAGTGGCCCAGCCCCTCTGTTGTGATGGACAGGCCAAAACTCTGAGTGGCATTGTGACCCAGTGTGCCAGGTCACCTTGCCACTTGGCTTGAGGTCCTCTCAAACAGAGGGCCTAGCGCAAACTGCTTTCCTTCCCGCTCCCCACCCTCCACCTTGGGCAGTCCTGCTTCTGCCAGTGGTATGCACCAGGCATTACATGAATATGGCTGCGGGTGCCACTCTGGTAGACACCAGAAATGCTTGGGGATCCAGGGAGAGACTGGAGTCCAGCTAGGGGACAATCAGAAATGTGCTCTCACATGTATTAAGGTTCCATTTATAAATGGTTTATAGAGAGAATACAGGTTTTTAATAAATGGTGATTTTAGTCCAATCTGTCATGCCTTCTGCTGGTTTGCCTGTAACAATGTATAGCACATAATACTGCTATCTGTAACATCTGATCTATTAACCCATTCTAATCCACTTATAAATGGAGCGTTAATAGACCATGTGACCAAAGGTACATTTTTACTGATGGCCTAGAGTAGCAGTAGTGTAGTTCTGCCACTGGAGGGCATTAGTACCTCAAGTTTGAGTTCCTCCATTGAGCACCTGCTCTGCGCACAGAAGCGGCTGTCTGTGCAGGTGGCTTGAGCTGGCCTGGCCTGGCCTGACCCCTTGCACTGCCTACAGCATATGCTGCTCTGCTGATTTGTTTCTATTTGCTCCTTATCAATGTAGCTGTAGGAATTGAGCCCTGTTGATTTTCCCTCTTCTACATCCAGATGTCAGTCTCTGTGCAGTACCTCCTCAAGGTGGCGCTGCTGTGCATCATTGCTCACATCTGTAGTGTCTAGTCTCCCCAGGGTAAGCTGGTCTGTCTGGCCAGGTACTGATCACACCGCTCCACCCTCCTGGAGGCTGACATGCTAGTCCCACAACTGGTTTGAGTTCATGAGAGCTGCTTAGTGCTGCCAGCTCAGACTCCCGCTATGCTGCTGCGCCATCAGCTTCATGACATGGCATTCATCGCCATGCATAAGAAGGGTGCTTCGTGCTCTTGCAGTCCGGGCTGTATGAGTGATTGTGTTTCCTCCCAGCTGCAAGCCCTACCGTGCACCCTGTGCAGAGTCCCCAGAACAGGTTCTGCATCCTGACCGTGGCTCCTGACACCCTGCCGGCCATTGCGACCATGCTCATAGATGTCCTGTTCTATTCACACAGGTAGGCAGCTGCGCGGGGCAGTGGGAGGAGACTGTTAGCCCCACCCCTTAGCATAGGCATTCTCAGTACTAAACTGCACTGCAGTGCAGGTGTGAGTACAGCTAGATGTGGGGGGGCAGCCTCTCACCTCAACACAGGCCCTGAAGAGACGGGTGGAGGGCTGGAGTGTGGCCAAAAACCTCCAGGTCCCTGAAAAATGTATGAACTACTAAAGAACCTTCAGGCACCCAAGGGCTCTGATGGGCAGGGGACCAAGGCCTTTGCAGGGGGTGCCCACAATGCCCTATGGGGGCATTAGGGGATACAGTGGTGATGTCAAGCCTGCCAGCACCTGGTTTGGATGGCACTTGGGACATTGCATGCAGCACTGGGGTTTAAAGAACCTTGCCAAAGGCAGAGATGGAGAAAGGCTCTTCCCACAGGACCGCATCCCCCAGCAGAGGGTGGGCTGGAGTTCAGCCTTAGCTCAGCTGGGCTGTTGGTGGGGGAGGGAAAGGGGGGGACCTTCCTGACCAGCAGGAGGTGGATCAGACAACAAGTGCTCAAGGTGAGGGGAGATGGCTTTGTAGATAGAGCAGCTGGGTCTGACCTGGCTTGTTTCAGGGGCTGGCCCAGAAGATCTGTTACTCACAGCACTGGGCTAGACATGGCATCACCAGCCAGCTGGTATTAGAGATGCCAACAAGGCACTTCACTGACTCCGAGTGAAGGCACCTCTTGGGGGGCTGCACCTCTGTAACTCTCCAGGAGCCAGCCATGAAATGGCTGCTGTGTTCTGCTGTGTGCTCCTGGGGCCCAGCCTGCCTCTGGGGCTAACCCCTCTGTCCCCTGTGTGTTTGCAGCCCTCCAAAGGAAGCCGCCCCAGGCAGTCAGGATCTCGACTCCATCAGGTTCTTCGCTTTCTCATTGATCGAGGGCTATATCTCCATCGTCATGGATTCAGAGACCCAGAAGAAGTACGTACCATTCATCCACCAGAAGATGGACCCAGTGTCCTTCACCCCATCTAAAGCTGCCCACATGCTCTGAAGATTTGGCCTTTGGATTGGGAGGCTGGTGTTCTGGAGGTGTCACGTTCCCTTTGGCTCCTGCCTGCTCCCGTTCTCCCCCCGCTGTGATGTTTGTGGGAGAGGTGTGGCGTTTCTCCTCCGAGCAGGGCCTCCTCTAGGAGCAGCTTCATGGGAGTCTGCCCTGGCTCATGCCAGCTAGTGGGGGAATGAGGAACAGTCTTAGGGCGGGAGTGACGTACTCCATTAAACACTTCTAGGTTCCCCAGTGACCTGCTGCTGACCAGCTCCTCTGGGGAGCTCTGGCGGATGGTGAGAATTGGCGGGCAACCACTGGGCTTCGGTAAGTGGAACAGGATGTAAGCTCTCCTGCCCAGCGGATCAGCTGCCTTAGCGCAGCATTGAGCCCTCCCAGGCTGAGATGTTCAGTGCACTCCGGGGGGCGGGGCAGGCTGTTGTCCCCAGGGGATAGGTGTGCCCAGAGTGACCTGCCCAAAGTCACAGAAGCCAGTGGCAGAGCAGTCTTGAAGCTTGGGCTCCCCTGTTCCAGGTCAGTGCTGTAACCAGGGGACCATTCCTCCCATCACTAGTGGGGCCCCAGAGAGCAACAAAGCATGCTGGTACTGTGGCTGCTCAATGGGGAGGAGTGCAATGGCTGTGGGCTGCCTGGCCAGGAGCCAAGAGGCACTCATTTCATGGTGTCGTCATATCAAAGTTCATAGAAGATTAGGGTTGGAAGAGCCCTCAAGAGGTCATCTAGTCCAGCCCCCTGCTCAAACCCCATTTTAGGCATGGGTTTGCCAGCTCGGTCTTAAACAGCCCAGGACTAGAGAGCCCCTTGTCTAGGGGGCAGGGGCACATGGGTGATAGGCTGAGGTTGTCCCTAGAGGCACTGGGCTGGTACCCACGCTGGCCCTTCTGTTCCCCTTCCTCAGATGAGTGTGGGATAGTGGCTCAGATCGCTGAGCCTCTGGCCGATGCAGACATATCTGCGTATTACATCAGCACCTTTAACTTCGACCATGCCCTGGTAAGTCGTCTCCCCTGCCCAGATCCCAGCATGCTGGAAATGAACCAGGCAAACAGATGCTGCTAATTGACCAGCTTTTCAGCCCCTTAACTGAGGAGTTCTGTCCCAGCCCCGGGGGGCGGGGGGAGCAGAGCCCCCTGCTGGGAACAGACATTCCAAGGGGATGAGGCCACCTGACTGCCTTGCTGTCTGAATAGGCCTCTTCCCATTGGCCTGCGGCTCAGTCTCCTAGCCCTGCATGGCTCCCTGGATGGTGGCATTTCAGCCTGGCTGCTCTGACACCAGCGCAGGGTTCAATGCTCCATTGTGTGGGGCCTGCTTGGGGTGGGAGGCACAAGAATGCATCTTATCCGAAGAATGAACCTCCCTGGCTCTGGCTCCGGCTCCCGCTCCCTGGCATTAGTGCCAAGCCAGGGCTGCAGCATGAGAAATGCTGGTACCAGGAATGTGTAGGGAAGTGGGAGGGACCCCAGGTGGGTCCAGGAGGACGTCTGTTGCTGAACTGTTGGCTGTCAGTGCCTGCCCCACAAAGGCTGGGGGAAAAGGGGTGCTGTGAGGATTGTGGGAGCCCTGCCCAGCTGCCACCTTGCCCCGAGGCTATGAAGCACCATTTCCATGTTGTGTGGAGAAGGCAGGGGATAACTAGCTTGGTCCTGATCTTGCTTTCCTTGCCAAGGGGAGGATAAATAGAGCTGGGGAGTTGGCTCTGATCCCACCTTGCAGTGGGAGTTGGCGATCCCTGTGGAGCTGCATGGGAACAGACTTCTGGGGTTCACCCAGTCCTCCCTCCAGTACAGTTGACAAGGGAGTGACTGGCCATGCAGTTCTGTCTCTGGTAACATAGCTCTGGCTTCCCCTCTCTGCTGCTAGGTCCCAGAGGAAGGCATTGACAGCATCATCGAGCTGCTCCAGAAGCGCCAGGAGAGCGGTAGATAGCTGGCATGGCAGCTCCCGTGCGCTCTGACACCTGTCCGGAAAGGCGACGGGGAGCTCAACACTGAGAGCAGGGCAGAGAACACTCCAGTCTCCTGTTTCTGATGGCTGGCTCCACATCAGCCTCTTGTTTGTCTTCAAGTTTCTGGGTGTGGCTTGCCTGGGGCGTGGCACGGCTCCAGCTGTGGCGCGAGCCCTGGGCTCCAGCTGGAGAGTCCTTGCGTTCTCCATGGGAGCGCCGGCTCTGACAGGCTCCCGGAGCGTCCCACTGGGGAACTGAGTGTTACCTGCCCCAGGGCTCCTTGTATCCTCAGACCCACCCCTCAGGGAGCAGAGTCCACCATGAACTGGTGTTGGGCAGAGGTTGCCCATCCCTGGATAGTAACTCTCCCGGCTTGCAGTCAAGCCTGTCGCATTGGTTTTTTCCTTTGACTGTTTTTGTAGCCAACTACCTAGTTGCACAGAGCCTCCAGTATTTAGTATTTCATTTGTGATGCCAGGTTTAGGCAGCAGTGGGGCTCTCTCCCTAGAGGCTGGCTGGTGGGCATCTCTGTGTATGTGGTAAGGGATAGGGAGTTTCTTCCCTTGACGTGTCAGGGGCAGTGGCTGGCTGCATGAGAAGAGGTGCTCGGCATTGGGTTGTCTAGCGGCTGAGTTGCCAAGGAAGAGGGTTGCTATGGTACAATCATTCCTGACACATGGTTAAGGGTGTGGGAGAAATGACTTGCTTGGGATTGTGTGGTCTTGTAGCAGTGTTAACAGCCCTGCCAGGTGCTCAAGACAGGTGCTCAGCCTCTTGGACAGTCCTGGCTTAGTACAGTATTAAGAATTGCAGGTAACCTAAAGCATGTAAGAATGGCTCCTATTTGTAGCATGGCCCTCCCAAGGAAGGAGGAGCAGAGAGCGTGCTGGGAAATGTCGTCGTGTGACCCAACCCCCTCTGTGGCTGCCTAGCTGCACTCGGATACAATACTTTTATTGCTTTTATAAGCCCCCTCTCCTTAGGGCAGGGGAGCAGGGATTGATTGGCCCAGACGCCCATCTGATGGGCGGGATGGTGTCTGTGCCAGAATGGGGTGTGCTAGTCAGTTGAGTTTTTAGGATTTCCAGGGTACAAGCAACTCCAGGTGGGGAAGGGAGGATGGTGGGAAATATACAAATCTCCTGGTTGTGAAGCTGAGAATTTCCCCAGATTGGCACAAGACAGTTGTGGAAAAAAAGCATGTCTGCGTTGTGTGGTGGAAGTGCCTGCATTGCAGCTGGAGTGCGCATTGGGATAGCTGGAGCTACCCTTGTGATGGATGCTGAGAGATCCAGGAGCCTGGTGTGTTTTTTTTCACATTCCCCTCAGATTGGAGTAGGAAAGCCACAACATTACCTACGGTTACAAGAGGAATCCAGGGAGGTGGAATTCCCTCTTTGTGTCTCCTGCACCCCTGTTTTCTGGGGCATTGTCATGGCAGTGGCTTTCAAGGGACCCCCTGCCGCCCCAGCCTCTGCCAAGACCTGCTGCTTCCCAGAGATGGGGGTGGTCCTCCCAAAAGTGGTGAGGTTGTCCCTCCTGGGCGGCCAGGAAAGCTGCCTCTAGGTGAATGAGTAGCTTGTTACCATATAGATATCTTCCTTGTTTCTGCAAGGGAGTGGCTGTTAATCTCCAGTTCATCGCAAGGGCACTCTTCCCCTCAAAACGCATTCCCCTTTGAAGCACAGCTGTGCCTCTTACATGAGGGAACAGCTGCCAGCAGTGACTGGAAGAGATTCTCCCAGAGCCTGTTCTTGGATTTCAACCTACCGCTCAACTTTTCTGTGAGCCTTCAAGACAGAGCAAGCTGGGTTGGCAGCAGTAGCACTTCTCAGCCAGGATGAACACTCCCACCACGCTTAGTTTAGGAAACCCCCTGAGAAACTGCCATGGTCCACTGCCCAGTGTCCAAGCCAGGCCTGGGCTGCTGGAAGCACTCTCTAGATGGGGCATCCTGTATGCCACAGTGAAGAGTTTAGGGGTGGACTAGGCGTGATCAGGGAGGCCATGTGCAGGTTCTCAGAACAGCAGGGTGATGTGATGTAGGATCACCTTCTGGGAAAGGGCAACTGTCCTCCGCCGGCGACTCTTGTTCATCTGTTTAGTGTGCATAGGAAAGGCCTCTGGCTGCTAGCCCAGTGGCTGATTGGTTCATCCTCAAGTGACTTTATCCCTGTTGAGTTTCTTGCCGATGCAGCAAGGCGCACACCAGTTTGTGCAGCAAAACCAGATTAAGGAAATCTTCTAGTTTTTGCATAGTTTTTTTTAATGTCAATAAATCTCCCATTTTGAAGAACGTTTGGTGGCTGCTGCTGTGTATCTGCCAGGTGTTGGAGGGGAATAGCCCCTCTCATGCGCCAAGTGTCCAGCTTTGCAGTGTCAGAGCATAAACTTCAGGGGACACCGGCTTCCCTGAGGAGTGAGGCCCTGAATGAGGATGAAAGGGCACTTCACTGGTATTGCCTAGAGACAGATTTTTGGTCTCTGTAGTAAAGTTCTAACCCCTCCACTTTATTGCCAAAGGGAATGGGAACCTAGCTGTGGTGTTTCCAGCTGTAACTGAGTGGGAAGAAGGGGAAAGTAGGTAGCAGGGGTTTAGGGAAATGGTCTTTGGGCCAGCATCATTATGGATTCTCAACACATCAAGGAGGCAAGCTGGCCTTGGGGGCGGGGGGAGAGGCACACTGCAGCAACAGTTGCTCAGGAATTAAACAATCATCTGGGTGTGGGAGCCAAATACTGATAAGCCAGCTCTTCCTTTCCTAGGAAAGGAGAAGGGCAGCTGTCTAACTGGTAATCTCTCTCTATCTCTCAGCAAATCTGCTACAGCAAGCAACAAACGACAGGCCTGTAGTTCTTAAGATCGTATTACCCAATTCCCTTGTTAGTAGGTTTCACTTCTACTGCAACTGCCCTGAGTTGCTCCTAAAGTGCTACTGGGTGCTGCAGTCTAGGGCCAGGCTAATTCGAAAGCCCTTGTGTTATGGTAGCACAGCCATTTGGGAAATTGGAAAAGCCCCAGCATCTCCTGGTGCACGTGGTATAGAATAAGCAGTAGGACATTAAAACAGAACCAGAACATACTGGTTCTGGTGTCCTTACCAGGAGGGGAAGTCACTCTTCCTTTTAACTCCAAAATAGCTGCTGGGTCCTGCCAGGAATTCATAGTGGAGCAGAGACAACTGCAGCCCCAGTGGAACATGCTGACTGGGATGGCAGTGGGTTCCTGGAATGGAGGTGTGTTCCTGTAGTGAGTGTGACAAGCACAGGGCCTAGCATATTTTTGAACCATCTTCAGGCAGAGAACAGCAGTTCCATTCTGCAAAGGACTTTGGAACTTGGTGTCTAAATTGGAGCAAACCTGAAAATCTTAATTCTCCAAAGGAAAATTTAAAAATCATTTTGGGTCAATTGTACCATTTTCTTTTTGTTTTGACTGTTATAACATCACAAACTCTGTATCTAAATCTCTTTTTACTGAACTTCAAAATGGAAGTGTCTTTGTCCTGAAAATGTCCTAATGGGGCATTTGACATGGCTGGAACTTTTTGGTTTTCTTAAGTGAAATTTTGGCAAAACTGACTTGATTTCATGCAGCATTTTGACTTGTGCCTGAACTGCCTATTCTGCTGGATGCATTTGGTAGAGTGGAGCTGAAAGACCATGAGCAGGTGCTAAGCTGCCTATGGCTTCTGGCTGATGTTGGGGGAAACAGGGGAAAGCCATCAGAGCTTCAGCGGCTCTGGGCAGGGGAGATGCCAGCAAGAGGAGGATGCTGGGGAGGACAGATGAGGTGCCCTGATTCTGCCATGCGGAGCTGTTGGTAGATGTCCGAATGATCAGCGCCAGGAGGGATGGGTTGGGAGGGTAGGTCAGGTAACGTTCCATGAAAAGTCTTCCTGCAAACCAGCGTGGGGAGCTAATCCCCGTCCTTCTAAAGAGCCCTGCTACTTCTGCAGCCCATGGCACTGACTGACCTAGAGCACTTTCCTCCAGCCAGGGCTGGATTAACTCTCCTGTGGGCTGGGGGCTATTAGATTTTGTGGGGCCCCTGTATACGAGTCTTTCCTGGCAGGGAGTTTGGTGCAGGAGGGCAATTCTGCTCTGGGGTGGGGACTGGAGTCCAGGAGGGGGTGCAGGGTCCTGGAGGGAGTCTGGGTGTGGGAGGAGGCTCAAGGCTGGGGCAGGAGGTTGCGGTGCAGGCTCTGGGCGGGGGCTAGGGTGCAAGGTATAGGCTCTGGCCAGGAGGTGCATACCACAGGTGGCTCCCAGGGGGCAGCACAGCAGGGCTTAGGCAGCCGTCCGCTTCCGGGAGTGGTGTGGGGCCACGGCATGGAGGCAGCCTGTCTCAGCGCCCGGCTGCGCTGTGGGACTTAGTGGCCCGGAGTTGGAGATCGCTGCCTCTGATTTATTTTTGTGGATCCCCCCTCGAGCCAGGGCCTGCTGCAACCCCTAAAGCCCCTGCCTTAATCCAGCCCTGCTTTCAGCACTCTGCTTGTGGTGTGGGAGCAAGGATCAGATGTTTCTTAGGGCTTCCTCCCTGGCAAGCTATGGAGTGAATTGACAGCGCCCAGTCCCCTCCCGTGTGGACACTACTAGAGCGCAGGGAAAGTCCCAGCTGGCGCTTTGACATACTAATTCCAAGGGCGATAAGCCAAGCTGCATTCTGAGACTCTTGCTTAACAGCATCCAGAGGGGATGTTATTGCACACAGGGCCAGTGCAACCTATTAGGTGACCTAGGCGGTCGCCTAAGGCACTAGCATTTGGGGGGCGGCATTTTCTTCTGCGGCGGCCTGATCTTCGGCCACCCCAGTCGTCGTCGGCATTTAGGCGGAGGGAGCTGGGGGGCGCGGGGAGGGCCGCCTGCAGCAAGTAAGGGGAGGGTGGCACGCAGGGGAACTTCCCGCCCCTGCTCACCTCTGCTCTGCCTCCTCCCCTGAGCACGCTGCCCCGCTCTGCTTCTCTCCCTACCATGCTTGCTGCGCCAAACAACTGATTGGCGCCGCAAGCCTGGGAGGCAGGAGAAGTGGAGCAGGATGGCTGCTCAAGGGGATCTGCCCTGGGGGGCGCCTCAGGGCGGGGGTGGGGAGCTGCCGCAGGGCTCGGGGAGGGCGCAAGGTAGAAGTTTCGTCTAGGGCACGAAACATCCTTGCACCGTCCCTGATTGCACAGCAAGCTGGTGTGCTGTGGATTCACACTGCAGTGCTGTGTAGACAAGCCCGTGATCTCCAAGGCCTGGAGGGCCCACTGAAGCCTGGGCCGGCAGCATTTATATAGCAGGCAGCCCCCCTGTTCTGTTAGGCAGTGGTGGAGGAGCTGCAGACTGCTGGGCAGTGAACTTCAGCTGAGCGAGGGACACCAGCTTACTTACAAACTGAAGTGCCAGTTACTTGCAGGCCTGTATCTCGCCTGTGGGGCTGCAGGCACTAGCAGCCTGAGGCCCTCAGTGTGGTTCCCAGGGGCTGTTGGATAGGGTTACCATATTTAACAAAAAAAGGGGACCCTCCATGGGGCCCTGGTCCCGCCCATTTCCCAACCCCAGCTCCGCCCCAACCCCGCCCTAACTCCGCCCCCTCCTCCCTCCCACTCCCAGCCATGCGAAAAGGGCTGCCCGAGCGCTACCGGCTTCACGGTTTGCCGGGCAGCCCCCAGACCCTGCGCCCCCATCCCGCGCTTCCCCATCACAGCTGGAGCCCGGGAGGGGAAGCACCCAGCCGGGGGCGCAGGGCCTGGAGGCTGCCCGGCAAACCGTGAAGCTGGTAGCGCTTGGGCTTCGGGAAGCCCCTATGCCTCCGGACCCTGCACCGCCGGAGCCCGGGAGGGGAAGTGCCCGGCCGGCGGCTGGGGTCCGGAGACAAGGGGGCTGCCTGAAGCTCATAGCGCTCGGGCAGCTCGGCTCTTAAACAGAGCCGAAGAGTCAGGGGAGGAGCAGAGCAGCCGCGGGAGGAGAAGTGCCCGGCCGGCATTTTCCCGGACATGTTCGGCTTTTTGGCAATTCCCCCCGGACGGGGGTTTGATTGCCGAAAAGCCGGACATGTCTGGGAAAAAACGGACGTATGGTAACCCTACTGTTGGAGGCTTGTGCCTGTAGCTGAGGCCTTGTGACAGTCATAACAATGAGTGCTGCTGCAGGCTCCCCCTGGTGTGGGTTTTGGTGGCTGACCAATGTGTGAATTAGGACTTGGAGCCTGGGTGGGGAGAGGCAAGTGAGGCATAGAGGTGAAGGTCACATGGAAGAGTGTAGGAGCCCTCGGCATCCAGACTCCCAGCCCTGTGTCCTAAGCCAAGAGTGGGCCCCGTTGAGACGAGGGTGATGGAAGGTAGATACTTGTTCTACGGAGCAGGGGCTAGATGTGAGCAAGTGCTACCTCACCGCAGCCTTCTCTCCAGTGTCCACTTGGAAGCTTTTCTCCCCACTCCATCCCATGTTATTGCCTCTCTCTTGGCTGTGTTTCTCCCCTCCCCCCCTTTTGGCTGGCTAGGTGGATGGGCAGCATCAGTAGTTAGGGAAGGGGGCAGCTGCTGGCTTCCCCTTGAGGCTGGGGGCAGTGAGGATGCTGGGGGGTTGGGGGAGCTGGTGCATATGTATAACCTGTGATCTTTAGGGGAAATCCCTTGTGGTTTTATAAACTGAAATCCCCCCTCCCCCCCCCCCCCCCCCCCCCGCGCAATCCTTCTGTTTTGAGGCACAGCTTGTTCTTTGCCCAAAGGGAATGTTGGATTCTGCCAAGCAGAGCTCTGGGTTCCTGGCATGTAGGGGCAAGCTTGTTTCACACCCATGGCACCTGGCTGTGAGCAGGTCAAAGCCAACTACTGCTGGTTCTGGAGAATGGAGCTAGCTTGCAGAATGGGAGCAAGGAGGCAAAGTCCTCTTGCCGTTGAGGTTTTTCTCGTTTGCTGGGAATGTTTCCCATGATCATAAACAACAGCTGGAGGGCTCACGTCCCTGTGTACTAATGAACCACACCCTGTGATCTGATGGGTCCCCTACACGGAGTTGAGTGAGATTGGGGAAGCAGTGGTGATGGGAGGTGCCCCATGCTTTACCATGAGGCCTGTCTATCCCTGCGGTCAGGTGTCTTTCACCTCGGTTACAACCTGCTGCTTCCCCCTCAGCAGTGAGTGCTGACACTCTGCACCGGAGGGAGGACCTGTTAACCACAGACTTGGCAGCCTGCTTCAGGGAAGGTGTGGGGAGCCCTGACGCCATTTCCCCAGCCACAAAGGATTTTCACTCTTGCGGGGGATGGAAAGTATGCTCTGTGTTAGCCAGCTTCCCTGGAGGGGCAGGGCCATTTCCCAGGGCATGGTGAACTCTGGCATGCCGGGCTGGCTAGGCAGCATTAAACAGCTGCAGCTGTCTTTACAGCAGTGCCACGCTAGCAAATCGGGCCAGGAGAGTGCTGAGCCAAGGGCTGCGTTGAGCCAGTGGATGGATAGCCAAGGGGTTCTAGTCTCACCCCTGCTTCAGTTTCCCCTTTGTCTTCTATATTCTGGGCTTGTCTACTCAAGGGCTTTAAATTGCACTAATTCAAATGACTTGTGTACACATGATGCGATTCTTCCAAGGGGCCTAACTGGCCAGGTAATACGTGTTCTATGATCCAGTTTGAAAGTGCATGAAATTCATTGGGGATTGAGGTTAGACTGTAAACTCTCAGGTCAAAGATTCTCTTACTCTGTTTAGTGCCCAATACAAGGAGGTTCTCTAGGTGCTGCTGCAATCAACATAATACAGTGATGAGTTGAAAAGGAACAAACTAGCCCCACGCTCTCAGCCTACTGCAGGGAGGAGAGCTGGCAGCCAGAGGGTGTGGTGGCCATTCCTGTCTGTGGGATGTGTCCGTCCCCATCTTACAAAGAGCTGTGAGAAGTACAGGGGAGAGGCACTCCATCTGCAAGGAGGCTCTGTCCCCTTGGCCCTTGCCATGACAATTTCTTCAGCTTCCATTCATAGAAGATTAGGGTTGGAAGAGGCCTCAGGAGGTTATCTAGTCCAACCCCCTGCTCAAAGCAGGACCAATCCCCAACTAAATCATCCCACCCAGGGCTTTGTCAAGCTGGGCCTTAAAAACCTCTAAGGATGGAGATTCCACCATCTCCCTACATAACCCATTCCAGTGCTTCACCACCCTCCTAGTGAAATAGTGTTTCCCAATATCCAATCTAGACCTCCCCCACTGCAACTTGAGATCATTGCTCCTTGTTCTGTCATCTGCCACCACTGAGAACAGCCGAGCTCCATCCTCTTTAGCACCCCCCTTCCCCCCTTCAGGTAGTTAGAATCATAGAAGTGTAGGACTGGAAGGGACCTTGAAAGTCATCGAGTCCAGTTCCCTGCCTTCACAGCAGGACCAAGTACCATCCCTTGAAGGCTGCTATCAAATCCCCCCTCACTCCTCTCTTCTGCAGACTAAATAACCCCTGTTCCCTCAGCCTCTTCTCGTAAGTCATGTGCCTCAGCCCCCTAATCAGTTTTTTTGCCCTCCGCTGGCCTCGCTCCAATTTGGCCACATCCCTTCTGTAGTAGGGAGACCAAAAGTGGACGCAATACTCCAGGTGTGGCCTCACCAGTGCCAAATAGAGGGGAATAATCACTTCCCTATGGCTTGTACCCTAACAGCTCTGCTACCCAGCCCAGGCCTTCCATGAGCCCTGTGGCTTTTGAACCTGGAGCAGAATTTTGCTGACTCTGGAATGCTGTAGATGATATGCTAATTTGCATACTACCCAGAATGCTCTCCCTATTCACACCTATTTATTGTGGGAACAGTTTGTGCTTGTGTAAGCCCAAATTCCTCGTCCACAGAGATGTGGATCTGGCTTCCTCTCCTTTTTAGCCCCCAAGCAATAACCCGTGGAGCCTGATGAAGTGATGCCAGCAGAGGGTATAAAAGCAAGTGAGGTTTAGAGTTACCTAGATCTTAAAGGAGCTAGGCTCAAAATGACATGAGGTTCCTTTTAATGGAGCTGGCCCTAAGGGTGGAGGAACCCTACATCAAGAGGCCCCGGGGGGTTGGGAGAGGTGAGTGAAATAGTTTCAAGGAAATCCCAAATGCAGGAACTCTTGCTATGTTGCAGGTTTTCAGGCTGCTCCCCTTTTTTGCAAAATGTTCCTATTAAGGCAGTATGGAAGTGAAACTTTTGCTCGTTACAAATCAATCTAAGGTCCTTCTCTGGCTCTCATTCCTAGAGTGTCTGAGCACCTCAAAATCGTCAATGCCTTTATTTACAGCCCGGTGAGGTAAGGATGTGTCATTATTCTCATGTTCGAGATGGGAAACAGGTACTGATTTCAATGGGCGTTGGGAGTCTAAATACCTCTAAGCAGTTGGGCCAAAGTCACGTCGAAAGTCTACAACAGAGCAGGAGCTTGAAGCCAGGCCTTCCAGGGCCTAGGCTACTGCCCGAACCACTGTGCTGTCCTTCCTGTCCGATGGGAGAGCTCCCAGTGAGGTGCAATTTTGCAAAATAATTTGGAAAATAAAACACCTCTATGTGGATCTGGTTCTCTGGCTAGCGCTCCCCCCTCTCGCTTTCCTTAATACCCCATCTGCCTTGCTGGGTGTGGAATGGAACAGGTTAATGAACTGAAGTTGTGGACTAGAGCAAAAATGGGGGGAAATGTTCAGTTTTTTGGTCAGCAGATGTGAAGCGACTGAACTGTGCAGGTGTGTCAAATTTGCCCAGTTGCTTTGGTGAACCACACCCCCCAAGCACAATGTTTATGTTAACATTTTCCAGACGCACCAGTCAGACTTTGTTTCAGATTTTATGTCACTTTTAATTTAAAAAAAAATCCTTCAAAAACCAAACCCCTCAAATTCAAATTTCAATCGCAGCTCTAAGGAAACATTTTGTTTGAGTGAAAGAAAAAAATTGACCTTAGCTCCCCCCTGTACCTGAACCATTCATCCCTTTGCCCCGCTCTGCAACGGCCTGGCATTCAGGCAGTGTCAGTATTGGCGTTCACCAGAACCAACTGAGCAAACCCCCGGCCCCCAGCTGAAACCCTCACTGTGCCTGTGCCTTCTCCTGTCGCAGGCTCTTGCAGAGCCCAGCATTACCGCTGGTGCTGTCCTATCCCTTCTTTTAGGCAGAATGTTCTAAACCCCTCCTTGGATGAGCAGCTTTCACGGTGGAGCCAGCTTGGAAAATAAGGAGAATTTGAAGGAGAAGAACTGGGCTTGGCCCTATTATCCCTGCTGCGCCCTTTGTGCCACTATTAAAGCACAGTGAAGGCTGTTAGGTAAGGAAACTGAGGCACAGAAGGGGGAAGTGAGTGGCCCAAGGTTGCACAATGAGCCTGGGGCAGAGCTGGGGTGAGACTGGGTGTTCCTGGCTCACTGGGCCATAACATCCCTGTATCTCGCTAAGAACATTCTTCCTCTTAGTCCAAACCTACGGCGCAATCTCAGTCCTGCGCATCTGCCCTCGCTGCTACGTCCACAGGCCCGCACTCTCCTTCGCACTGCAGCAGCGTCTCCCTGAGGCGGCAGGAGCCTGCGCCATGAGGAAGCTGGCCTGTAGCAGTGAGAGGCATGGTCTGAGGACAGGCCTGCTGAGCATCATGGGCCGCTGTTCTACAACTCTTCCTCTTCCTCATTCCAGGGCAGTGAGTGAGCCCCCAAGCAATCCAGAGGCATTACCTCAGGGGGGCTGTGAACAGAGGGGAGAGAGTGGGGGTCATTCATTCCCAAGGCCCCCAGAGAGTCTGCTGGGCTCATTAATAACACCCATGTGGCTGTATCTCATCAGGCCGTGCCCTTGCATAGCTTGCTGTTATCTGCAGCTGTGACGTCCTCTCCTGGCCCGCGCTGCTCCACTCACCACCCAGGACGATCTGAACGTGTCATTGCAGTCGGAGCATGAAAAAGGGCCAGGATGTGACAGCACTGGGGGAGAATCTCCTGGGCCTGGAGCGAGCACTCTGCACTGCGTTCTTCCGGCCGCCCCCTGCTCCTGCTCTGCTCCTGCTCCGGGTCTGGCTGTGCGTGCTCATGCTCTGCTCTGCAGGGAAATTCCTGGCGCTCCTGGCAGTCCAGCCCAGGCTGAGCTGAGCGGCGTGGGAAACTGCCCACACAGGCGCTGAGCCAGAGAATCCTTTGGAGCGCAGGGGGAGGGAATGAGCCTGGATTCTTAAGTGTAATTCTCAGTGATTTGGAAATGACTGAAGGGAGAGTGCGTTATCCCTGCGCGTCACCGGCGTGCGGGGGCCTGAGAGGAGCTAGCTGGACTGCTGCTGCTAAGGGCCCTGAAATCGAGGATGTGCCTCTGTTTCCATTCCCCTGCTCTACAATTGCTCCACCAGGAGCCACCTTCCCAGCACGTTAACAGCAGGCTCCCTGCACCGCTGCAGCCTCCCAGCTCCTGGGAGAACATGGCTCTGAGGCCCATTACTCAACCGAGGGACGTTCCAGCTCGGAATCTCCTGTCGGGCTTCGTAGAGCTGGTGCTGGACGGCTCAGGCAGCAGCCAGCTGCTCCTTATGCCCTTTCGGGGCCGTGCCAGGCTCCTGTTAGTCCTTGGGATCTGCACTGTGCACAACAGAGGAGAGAATTTCCCCTTGATCAGGTTAGGAGAGCCGAGGAATTGCCGTGTTTATCAATCTAGACACTTACTTTATAGGGCCCTGCTCACTGTAGTATGTGAGTGCCTTACAATCGTTCCTGGATTTTAGCCTCGCTGCCCCGTTAGGTAGGGAAGTGCTATTCTCATTTTACAGATGGGGAAACTGAGGTACAGGCTAGTGACTTGACTTGTGCAGGCAGGCTATGGCTGAGCTAGGACTTGAACCCACGTCTCTCTCTATTAAATCATAGAAATCCAGGACTGGCCGCGATCTCCACTAGACAGTCCTCCTTACAATGCCATGCTGCCTCCAAGCCGAGCTCCAGCTACTCCGCTAGCCTGTCTCACTTGGTCCCAGACTATGATGGACTAGCCCCGCCCCCCCATGCTTCCTACCCACCATCAGCTGGCTCATTACATGGAGCTCAGCGGGTTCCCCAGTGAAGCTGATCTTTGACCACGGTAACAATCTGACACAAGCAATGGGTTTCCGCTGCCTGCTAGAGCCCCACCCAGCCCAAGGGCCCAGGGAGGGTGGGGGCACATTCACTCTGGGGGGGAAGGAGAGTTCCAGACAGTCTGTCTCCTGCCAGGACTGAACCAGTCTCCAGAGGATGAGAGAAGTGGAGGGAGGGGTGTGGGAGAGGGAGGTGCAGTTTCTGGCTGACTAAAGAAAGGTGTCTGCATGGGGAGATTGACCAGAGCAGCTGTGCAGCGCATCATGTTAGACCCCTTTCCCCACCCTGCATCTGGCTGGTCTCTTTAGCTTGTAAATTCTTCAGGGCTGCTCTGCATATATGCAGGGCCTAGCACAATGGTGCCCTGATCTTGGTTGGCCCTCAGCCCCTCCTGTAATAAACACAGTTACTAACGGTGGACTACGCTGCCTATACACTCTAAAGAGTCACTTTATTCCAAAATAATTGGTGAGCTTCCAAAGTGGAGTAATTATGTTGCAATTAAATCATATTTATTCCGGAACTGTGTCCATATGGCAAGCAACTCTGCAATAACTGCTGCAAAATAGCTTAGTCCCCCTATTGTGGTCAGTTCCCCTGTGTCGTCGAACTCTCAGCTGCGCTGCTCCAAGTGGGACGATTGGTGCCCAGGGTGAAATTCAGCCCGTACCCAGAGAGCCAGCGCAAGGAGTGGGCCTTGCTGCTACCATCCCCCAACAACACCCATCAGCGTTGCACAGGGGGGATTTCATCCATTATGAATAAAATAGCCTTGGGGGAAATCATGCTGCACCCCTCTGTATCGCTGGATTTTCTCCCCCCGACAAAGTCTCTGACTCTCCCTCCTTCTCACCTCCCCTTTAACCATCATGTGTCTCAACTGCTGCCTAAAAAGGACAAACGAGAAGAGTATCATACAGCAGATGGGTGCTGGAGGGGGGTTGAGCGGCTGTAGCTCCTGCAGCCTGATGTGAATGAAGGCTGCTGCTCTGGACCTTGCCCAGTGCAATCAGTGGGGACTGGATTTAAGTAAAAACCCTAAAATTGGTTTAAAAGTCTGAGGCTCAACTCCCCACCCCACCCATGCTGAGCGAGGATCCTGACTCCTTATGGTCATAAGCAGCATTAATGCTGATGAGTCTTGGAGTCTGTAGCAGTCCCTGTGCTAAGGTGCTGTGTGGGGGTCTCTCATAGGAATGCATGGTGGGCACCTACATACAGACGTAGGCTTGGAGCTCAGGACCTTAAGCACCAATCCCTGCTCCTGGAGCTTTCGTGCTCCTTTAGCACCTCAAGCCCATCTCCTGCAAAGCAAAGGGTGGGACTGGGAGGTCTAGGAACTCCCTGCCCCTACTAGGGAGAATTTGACTGGGTGCTGGGAACCTTGCCCAGCTCAGAGCATGCCATCCGGTGTGCCTGTCTCCTGAGCCGGATGCTGTGCTGATAATCCCTGCGGCAGAGGGAATAGGGATACCACTGGAGCAGACCCCCCTGGACCAGGCTAAGTGGATGGACCAGATGGGCCAGCGTGGATCTGGATTTGGGGATGGCCCCAACGAGCAGCCTGCAGCGGAAACAGGGAGCTTCAGACAGTGCGACTGCCTTCTTATCTGGGATTAAAAATGGGAGGGATTTCCAGGCTGTGCCCATGCAATTGGTATTAGACAGAAAATACAAGCAGGGGGTTGAATTTTGCTTCTCTTGAGGGCGGAAGCTGCACCATTGCAACCCCCTTCCCACCTCCCATGGGATCCAAAATGGGTTCCAAGCCAGGGGAAAAATGAAGCAAGCAGCCAGTGATGACATTTTACTGGTGTAACTAGATACACACTTCCTGTGTGAAAGAGGGAGCAGGGAATTAGCCTTTGCAAGCATGGATGCGTATTTCAGCCTGTTGGGCTCGGTTCATCGGCATGCACGCCTGGCATTGCTGCAGTGTTTGAGCTGCCTGGATTATCAGCACCAGTGGCCATGACAGGTGGGTTTTGTTTCCTGGGTTCCATCTGCTCATGGCATGCTGTCTATGCTGTCTAGTGTTGTCCAGTGTGGAAGGTGGGTTGTCAGAAAACTATAAGGTATAAGGTTAGGGTTACCATATTTCAACAATCAAAAAAGAGGATGGGAGGAGCCCCGCCCTAGGCCCGCCCCTGTCCTGCCCTAGCCCCGCCCTTGCCTCTTCCACTCCCTCCCACTTCCCGCCCCCCTCAGAACTCCCAACCCTCCCCCCGCTCCTTGTCCCCTGACTGCCCACTCCTGGGACCTCTGCCCCTAACTGCCCCCCAGGACTCCACCCCCTACCTGAGCCTCTCTGCTCCTTGTCCCCTGATTGCCCCCTCCTGAGACCCTCCCCCCATCCTAACTGGCCCCCTAGAACTCTACCCCCTACCAGTCCCCTGACTGCCCCAACCCTTATCCACACCCCCACCCCCAGACAGATCCCTGGGACTCCCACGCCCCATCCAACCACTCCCCACCCCCTGACAGCCCTCCCCCAAAACTTCCGACCCATCTAAACCCCTCTGCTCCCTGTCCCCTGACTGCTCCGATCCCTCTCCCCACCCCTGGCCCCTGACAGCCCCCCCAGAACTCCCCCCCCCCGCTCCTTGTCCCCTGACTACCCCTCCTGGGACCCCTGCTCCTAACTGCCCTCCAGAACCCAACCCCCTACCTAAGCCTCCCTGTTCCTTGTCCCCTGACTGCCCCCTCCTGAGATCCTACTTGTACCCTGACTGCCCAAAACCTTATCCACACCCCCACCCCCAGACAGCTCCTCCAGAACTCCTGACCCATCCAACCCTCCCCCCTGCTCCCTGTCTCCTGACTGCCCCCTCCAGAACCCCCCTGCCCCTTCTCCGACCCCTTGGCCCCCTTACAGTGCCGCTCAGAACAGCGTGTCGGGCTCCACATGGAGCCCAACACGCTGCCGCACTCTCCAGCGGAGTGCATAGCCCGGTCCCCGCCCTCACAGAGTGCTGCGGAGCGGCGCACTGGGCAGGGGGAGGTGCTTCAGACTGCCGGAGGCCCGTTGCGAACGGCCGGCCGCCTGCGAATGCAGGGAGGGAGAGAGAGGAGGGGAGTGATCTCAGCTGCAGGGGAGAGGAGGGAGAAGCGGAGGAAGGGCTCTGGCTGCCGGAGCCTCGTGCGAGTGGCTCGATCCGTCTGGCTGCCCTGTCAGCCGTGCGTGCTCTGCATGGGGGGGAAATCCGGACATTTACAAATTCCCCCCAATGCTATTTTTAACTCAGAAAAGCCGGACATGTCCGGGAAACCAGACGAATGGTAACCCTATATAAGGTAGCGCAGCATTGTATCGATTTGCCTATGAATGTTCACCCCCTCTGGGCTGGTGGTGCAGGAAAACTTCCCATGCATTACCAGCTCTGGATGGGCAGTTAGATTTTGGGTAGGGTGTACTTATTATGGCTGCTGATATAGCTAACCTGTCCCCTCCATTCGTAGCTCTGCTATTCTGTCACCAGATGCTGGAAACTCTCCTTTGCTCAGCTGACTGGTATTCCGTCCTCTGCTGGCCTCTTCCATGCTGATTGCTGTCTTCCACGGCTGTCCCAGCCTGAAATGATGTTAAAACTGAAACTAGTCATAGGGCCTTTGATAGGAATGTGACGGGTTCCCCCCGGGGTGCCACCTGGAATTGGGGTACTACTGAGCCCCCTTGCCCACCAGCCTGGGCTCCCTTTACACTATACTGCTGTGACCAGCCTGCAGTTTCACTCGCACACATACAGGTCGGGACACACCCAGCTGCAGTTAACATGCAAACCCTGTGATCAGCGCTGCATGGGAATGCTCCAGTTACAGAACTTCCCACCTACTCAGGCACGCGCCCCCCCCCGCCCCTCTGGAGTGTAAACCCCAAATTATACCATCTTGCACCGCACAGGGAACTGTACAGCTTGATTTCAGAGTAGCAGCCGTGTTAGTCTGTATCCGCAAAAAGAAGAACAGGAGTACTTGTGGCACCTTAGAGACTAACAAATTTATTAGAGCATAAGCTTTCGTGGACTACAGCCCACTTCTTCGGATGCATCCGAAGAAGTGGGCTATAGTCCACGAAAGCTTATGCTCTAATAAATTTGTTAGTCTCTAAGGTGCCACAAGTACTCCTGTTCTTCTTTGTACAGCTTGAGCGCATGAAATTTGCTCCCTCCCTCAACGTGGAGAGGAATATACAACAGCTTTCTGCCCTGAGTTATAACTCCCACACACTGGTTTTAGACAAAGCAAAAACAAATGTATTAACTACAAAAGATAGATTTTAAGTGATTATAAGGGATAGCAAACAGATCAAAGCAGATCACCTAGCATATAAACAAAACACGCAAACTGAGCTTAATATGCTACATAGATCGGATATGAATAGCAAATCCTCACCCTAAGTGATGATTCAAGCAGGCTGCAGATTCTTAAGGGGTAAGATGCATTTGCTTACAGCTTGGAATCCCCAGGCAGGGCCGGCTCCAGGCACCAGCGCAGCAAGCAGGTGCTTGGGGCGGCCAACAGAGAGGGGCGGCAACATCCGGCTCTTGGGTGGCAATTCGGCGGCAGGTCCCTCGGTCCCTCTCGGAGCGAAGGACCTGCCGCCGAATTGCCACTGAAGAATGAAGCGGTGGTAGAAGTGCCGCAGATCGCGATCGCAGCTTTTTCTTTTTTTTTTTTTGCTGCTTGGCAAAAACCCTGAAGCTGGCCCTGTCCCCAGGTGTTCCATTCACAGGCTAAAAGTCCCTTTAGCCTGGGTCCAGCACTTCCCCCAGTTCAGTCTTTGTTCCTTAGCGTGTTTCTGGGAGTCTCTTTGGGTGGGGAGTCAGTGAACCACAATGATATCACTATCTTGCCTTAAATAGCCTTTGTTTAAAAACTTAGTTCCCATACCAGTCAATGGAAAAACACTGATATTCCAAGATGGAGTCCAGCACCAGGTGACCTGGTCACATGTCACTGTAGTGTCACAGCAGCCATGAGTGTCTGCAGCATCCTCAGGAAGGCCCCCAGGTGGGATATAAAATTCTCCTAAGGCCTATTCTGCCCTAATGGCTCATTAACCTGAATGGGCCCTTCCCAGCCAGCCATCTAGATTGAGCCTTTTGCCTAGTGGGTGTTTCCCAAGTGTAAAAACGTTTGTAATACAGATACATAGTCAATATTCCTATGTCTAGGGGAGGAGGGATAGCCTAGTGGTTTGCCCATTGGCCTCCTAAACAGAGGGTTGTGAGTTCAATCCTTGAGGGGGCCACTTAAGGATCTAGGGCAAAATCAGTACTTGGTCCTGCTAGTGAAGGCAGGGGGCTGGACTCAATGACCTTTCAAGGTCCCTTCTAGTTCTAGGAGATAGGATATCTCCATTTAAAAAAAAAACAACTTCAGATACAAAAGTGTTACATGCATACAAATAGGATAATCATATTCAGTAAAGTGTAATCTTTTCAATGACACCTCACATGACATATCTTGCATAAAATACATCATAATTATGCCATAATCATCATAGCTCTATGAAGAACATGGGGTGCAGTGTCACGAGGAACACCCCCTCCCAGTCTTTAATTGTGCTATCCTTCCGGCTCCCTGCAAGAGAGGGCAGTGCCTTTAGCTCCTGTACAGATGGGCATTGAAGCACAGACAGGCTAAGACCCAGAGTTGTCAAGATGTTTAGGGGTTGCTGAGCTCAGCTGTGCAACACCTCACTGATTGAGGCACTGAGAGCCAAACTCCCCTGGACAGTTCATTGGATTTAGGCACCTAGATAAGTTAGGCGTTACACTGCTGGGCACAGCCCCACCCAAATACTTTGAACAATCTGGGCCTAAGTGACTTGCCCAAGGGCACGCAGCCGTCAGGGAAGGGAATTCATCTCAGGTCTGCGAATCTGGGACCAGCCTCCTGGGTGCACCCTTCTGGAAGCAAGACTCCAGAGCAAGTGAGAGGCACCATGTGTCGGGTAACCGAGGAAACGTGTGTGCTCACTACTGACTGCCGTGCACCCCCCTCCCTCCTCCATTTGTGCCTTGTTAGTGCTCTCCCTTGGAGCCCCCTGTTGAATTTAGCTTGATCTCTGGGGCTGAGAGGCTGGTCACACGCTCCAAGGGGTGGGTAATAATACTAACAGGCCATTGTAACTTCTGAGGTTTGCAGTTATTGCAGTAACAAAACCAAAGGCGGAGCTGTGATGACAGCAAACCGCGCACTCTGATTGTCCCCTTCCCCCACCCTTTGGCTGCCTTGGCTATTGAGATGGCCAGCTCCGTGGGACAGGGGCTGTTTCCCACTCTGGGTATGGTCAGTGCCTAGCACACAGTGGGGTTGCTGATCCTGAGCAGAGCCCCTCAATGGTGCCATACTACACATACTGTAGGGGATTTTTTTAAGCTGCACCCACATGCTCAGTTTACACATCCCTGGGTGCTAGTTAATAAAACACTTGTCACTTGCACAAAAAACAGCTGGCTAGCTGCTTTCCATTGTGATGCCCTGAGCTGATCGGCTTGGCTTACAATGGCAAGAGGGAGCTAGTGATTTTGGGTGGGTCAGTTATGTGGGGTCCAACTTCAGATGCCTCCCAGAGGCCTGATTTTTAGAATGTGCTGAGCACCTGCTCGCTGCAAATCAGGCCTCTGACAGGGTCTCAGACTGGCCAAAGAAGTGATTGTCTCTGTGATATGCTGCCTGATGCTGAGGCACAGGGTGCGGGACTGGAATAACTGAGCCTGCTTTGAAAAGGACGCAGGAACTAGAGCAGGGGCAGGCAAACTTTTTGGCCTGAGGGCCACATCGGGTTTCCAAAATTGTATGGAGGGCCGGCTAGGGGTAGCTGTGCCTCCCCAAACAGAAAGGCATGGCCCAGCCCCTGCCCCCATCCGACCCCCCCCGTTCCCTGTCCCCTGATGGGCCCCCCGGGACCCCTGCCCCATCCACCCCTCCCTATCCCCTGACCGCCCCCTGCCACCCCATCCAACCCCCCCTCCTTCCTGACTGCTCCCTGGAACCCCTGCCCCCATTCAACTCCCCTGTTCCCTGCCCTCTGACTGCCCCGACCCCCGCCTCCTGACCACCCCCCCCCGAACTCCCCTACCCTCTATCCAACCCCCCTGCTTCCTGCCCCCTTATCGCGCTGCCTGGAGCACCTGTGGCTGGCGGCGCTACAGCCATGCCACTCAGAGCCCCAAGACAGGCAGCCACGCCGCCCAGTGGGAGCCAGCCACACCATGGCGCAGCACAGAGCACCGGGTCAGACTGGACTCTGCAGTGCGCTGCCCCAGGAGCTCGCAGCCCTGCCACCCAGAGCATTGCGCCGGCGGCGCAGTGAGCAGAGGCTGCGGGGGAGGGAGGACAGTGGGGGAGGGGCCGGGGGTGAGCCTTCCGGGCCAGGAGCTCAGGGGCCAGGCAGGAGGGTCCTGCAGGCCGGATGTGGCCCGTGGGCCATAGTTTGCCCACCTCTGAACTAGAGAGTGCCAAGCCACTTTAAATACTCTGGTTTCAGAGTCGCAGCCGTGTTAGTCTGTATCCGCAAAAAGAACAGGAGTACTTGTGGCACCTTAGAGACTAACAAATTTATTTGAGCATAAGCTTTCATGGGCTACAGCCCACTTCATCGGATGCATGTAGCGGAAAATACAGTAGGAAGATATATATATATACACAGAGAACATGAAACAATGGGTGTTACCATACACACTATAAGGAGAGTGATCAGTTAAGGTGAGCTTTTGTCAGCAGGAGAGAAAAAGAACTGTTTGTAGTGGTAATGAAAATGGCCATTTTCCAGCAATTGACAAGGAGATATAAGGAACTGTAGGGGGGAAAAATAAGGATGGGGAAATAGTTTTACTTTGTGTAATGGCCCATCCACTCCCAGTCTTTGTTCAAGTCTAATTTAATGGTGTCCAATTTGCAAATTAATTCCAATTCGGCAGTCTCTCCTTGGAGTCTGTTTTTGAAGTTTTTTTGTTGTAATATTGCAACTTTTAGGTCTGTAATTGAGTGGCCAGGGAGATTGAAGTGTTCTCCAACTGGTTTTTGAATGTTATAATTCTTGATGTCTGATTTGTGTCCATTTATTCTTTTATGTAGAGACTGTCTGGTTTGGCCAATGTACATGGCAGAGGGGCATTGCTGGCACATGATGGCATATATCACATTGGTAGATGTGCAGGTGAACGAGCCTCTGATAGTGTGGCTGATGTGATTAGGTCCTATGGTGTCCCTTGAATAGATATGTGGACAGAGTTGGCAACGGGCTTTGTTGCAAGGATAGGTTCCTGGGTTAGTGTTTTTGTTGTGTGGACAGGCCCAACAAAGAAAGTAACAGAACGCCACTAGCCATCACCTTCAGCCCCCAACTAAAACCTCTCCAGCGCATCATCAAGGATCTACAAACTATCCTGAAGGACGATCCATCACTCTCACAGATCTTGGGAGACAGGCCAGTCCTTGCTTACAGACAGCCCCCAAACCTAAAGCAAATACTCACTAGCAATCACACACCACACAACAAAAACACTGGGGGGGATTGCATGGTGCATGTGTGAACCACAGCTGAGAGCTGGATGTATTTACATAGGCTGGCTTGTTGGACACATGGACACGGGAGGTGAGAGAGACCTGCCAGTCCCATCTCCCTGCAGGCAGCATGTGGGAGCGTGTCTGTGTTGTAATGCTATGTGATTGCAGTTATGTTATTCAGCCACTAGATGTCTCTCTGTGCTCTAAAGAGTGCCAGACAAGGGTGGTGAACAAAGGAGACACATCTGGAACTCAAGCTGTGTGGGAGGTTGTTTGTGGCTCTTTTCTTTAATAAGCACCTCTTGTTTAAGAAGCTGCTCCCTGCCCCTCAGGAGACCAGAACATGATGGAAGGTCAGTCACACTCAGGGCCTGATTCTCCACTGCCTCAAAACAGGGCTGAAGTGGTACATAGCCCTGGTACTGGCCTTTGCCCCAGGGGTGAATTTCGCCCTTAGTTCTTGCTCAGTTCTCACGTAGGCAGTGGAATCTATGGGAGATTAGCTCAGCAAGGCCTGAGAAAGGGCCTAATCAGGATGTGGCCCCTGATGCGAAGCTCATTAACCTTTCCCTTCCATATTAGACATAGGGAGCCAGATTCTGCTGTCTGGTGTAATTCTAGTGTAACTCCATCGACTGCTGTGGGGATTTGTGCCAGTGGATGGCAGTTCCCTATGTCCGGAGAACAATTTTAAAAATGATTGATACATGAAATATTAATGGTGGCGGGAATGTGGGGAGCAGGTGGTTCCACCCTCATCAAAGAACCTGCGCTGGCATGGCCATCCCTCTACCAAATGTTTACCCAACACGAATTGAACCAGATGCTTGTGAGCACCCAGCCATCTCAAGTTCCTGCTATGCAGCAGTGGTATGCAGTGCTCTGCCAAGTGCTCTCACACTCCAAAGCCCTTGAATTCCTATGAAGTCCGCCGGCTCCTTCCTTCCTCTGTCTCCCTGCCTTTTCCAGAGTCATAAGGCAGCAGTGACGTATGCCAGGAAGATTAAGAAACAAGTCACTGCTAGTGTGGTCACAGGCTCTAATTTTAACTGAATTTGGTGTTGAAACCTTCCCACCCTTCTATCTTTATCCTGGTTCAATCAACGTAACCTAAAGACTCTGACCTCAGAGGAAAACCAGCATTTCCTTCTCTCTTTTTGGGGGCAGGACAGAAGATTCTGGGTATTTGAGACCAGGATTTCCCTCCTCCCACCTGGCCTCTACTTGGGACCGCTTGTGTTTCTCATAGACGGTGACTCAGGGGGATGAGCCATCTCTGGGGAGCATTGTGCATGCTCATGGCATCATTTCAAGAGCATCATGCTTGCTTCTGGGTGTGATGGGTGTGCTCCCCACACTGGCCCTGCAAGAGTGGAATTGGGCCAGGTGGGCCCAATCAGTGATTAGGCTGCAGTAAACAGGGGAGATTTAGGCTGAAGGCAGCTAATTAGAGAGGCTCACCTGTGAGGGACAGGGGGGGCTTTTACAAAAGCTAGGGAATGGGAAGCAGATGGGGTGGCAGGGAGAAGGCTGCAGTCCCTCCCTGGGAGAAGGGAGGAATGTTTGTGGGGCTGCAGAGATGAGTTGCCTGCAGTTACTCCCTGGGAGGAGGGAGTGAGGAGACTGGCAAACCCAGAGGAATGGGGAGGGCCAGGAGGTGCTGAAGCAGCTCAGGGAACGGACCTTGGCTGCTGTGTAGAGGGTCCCGAGAGTAGAGGGGGGGGCCTGGGTTCCCCTGCCAGCCACTGCGGGCATGGCACTGTGAGGCCGTGGAGCAGAAGACTGCCTGAGAGGGCTTGATACATTCCCTGGAAGGGGAAACCACACTAGTGACCTGGCTGGAAGGCTGAGTCATGAAGAGGACGCTGCGGGAGGGTGACCATAAGTCCCGGTTTTCCTAGACATGACCTCGGTTTTTGTCCTGCACCCTGTGGCTGGGCAGGCTTTTGAAATAAGAGGAAATATCTGGAATTTTTCTGCTCCAGATGTTGCAGCTCAGAAAGAGCCATCTCCACATCCCGACTGATGCCTCCCCTGCATCCGCAGCTTCTGGGTCCCACCTGCCCCAGCCCAGCCCGGACCGCCAGGCAAGTGCAGTCAAGCGCCTGTCAGCCAGGCAGCCTGCCCTGCCGTGGGACCTCAGAGCCCGTCCAAGAGGGGTGACGGGGCCAGGCCGCAGTTCCCCACCTGGGGAGGGGGAGATGCTGACTGACGGGTTGGCGCTGCGTCCTGGGCCTGTGCCAGCTGCCCTGCCACCATGACAGGGAGCAACACTGTCCCCTATCATGAGAGTGAGGCTGCAGTTACCCCCTCCAGCACTCAATAGCCCCTCCCACACCCCCAAATACACTCACATCCCTCCAGCACTCCCCGACTGTACCCTGCCTCTAGCTCCCCTTCCCCTGGCAGTGTCCTCTATTTGGGAACTTGAAATATGGTAACCCTATGCTGCAGTTGCTGGAGTGAGAGAGGGATTGCAGAGGAGAAAGTGGGGGGATGTAACCACTGGAAGGGGTGTCAGCCTGACCAAGGTAATTCCCAGAACTGCCCGCCAGGAGGTATCGCCGTCCAGTGGAGAGTACAGCAACCCATCACACTTGGCGGCAAATACAGGCAGGACGGTTGCCTCTCATATAAGGGGTCCATTATGGACTGGGCCTGACAAGAACCCCAAAGTGAGGGCAGGAAGGGACCGTAAGATGGCTGAACCCTGTGGCAAGGGGCTATAACAGAGACACGGCCCCTAAGGAAGGCAAAAGTGGAAATGCCCCAGCACAGACTTTCTTTGCGGAGGGAAGTTGTCCCGTACTAAGGGGGGGATGCCGGAGTTGCAGCTCCCACAGGGGGGACCGGAGAAGCAGCAGGGGTGGGTATCTGCTCTGTGAGAACAGATATTAGAGAACCAGCAGAGACTGTGGGAAGCCAAAGTGTATTTCCAAGACTGTCTGGTGTGGGTGGCTGGGGAACAGCAGCAGCTGGACAGAATCCTGCAGGAGAAAAGCAGGAGACATAGATTCATAGATTCATAGATTCTAGGACTGGAAGGGACCTCGAGAGGTCATCGAGTCCAGTCCCCTGCCCGCATGGCAGGACCAAATACTGCCTAGACCATCCCTAGTAGACATTTATCTAACCTACCCTTAAATATCTCCAGAGACGGAGATTCCACAACCTCCCTAGGCAATTTGTTCCAGTGTTTAACCACCCTGACAGTTAGGAACTTTTTCCTAATGTCCAATCTAGACCTCCCTTGCTGCAGTTTAAACCCATTGTTTCTGGTTCTATCCTTAGAGGCTAAGGTGAACAAGTTCTCTCCCTCCTCCTTATGACACCCTTTTATATACCTGAAAACTGCTATCATGTCCCCTCTCAGTCTTCTCTTTTCCAAACTAAACAAACCCAATTCTTTCAGCCTTCCTTCATAGGTCATGTTCTCAAGACCTTTAATCATTCTTGTTGCTCTTCTTTGGACCCTTTCCAGTTTCTCCACATCTTTTTTAAAATGCGGCGCCCAGAACTGGACACAATACTCCAGCTGAGGCCTAACCAGAGCAGAGTAGAGCGGAAGAATGACTTCTCGTGTCTTGCTCACAACACACCTGTTAATGCATCCCAGAATCATGTTTGCTTTTTTTTTGCAACAGCATCACACTGTTGACTCATATTTAGCTTGTGGTCCACTATAACCCCTAGATCCCTTTCTGCCGTACTCCTTCCTAGACAGTCTTTTCCCATTCTGTATGTGTGAAATTGATTTTTCCTTCCTAAGTGGAGCACTTTGCATTTGTCTTTGTTAAACTTCATCCTGTTTAACTCAGACCATTTCTCCAATTTGTCCAGATCATTTTGAATTATGACCCTGTCCTCCAAAGTAGTTGCAATCCCTCCCAGTTTGGTATCATCCGCAAACTTAATAAGCGTACTTTCTATGCCAATATCTAAGTCGTTGATGAAGATATTGAACAGAGCCGGTCCCAAAACAGACCCCTGCGGTACCCCACTCGTTACGCCTTTCCAGCAGGATTGGGAACCATTAATAACAACTCTCTGAGTACGATTATCCAGCCAGTTATGCACCCACCTTATAGTAGCCCCATCTAAATTGTATTTGCCTAGTTTATCGATAAGAATATCATGCGAGACCGTATCAAATGCCTTACTAAAGTCTAGGTATACCACATCCACCGCTTCACCCTTATCCACAAGGCTCGTTATCCTATCAAAGAAAGCTATCAGATTGGTTTGACATGATTTGTTCTTCACAAATCCATGCTGGCTATTCCCTATCACCTTACCACCTTCCAAGTGTTGGCAGATGATTTCCTTAATTACTTGCTCCATTATCTTCCCTGGCACAGAAGTTAAACTAACTGGTCTGTAGTTACCTGGGTTGTTTTTAGTTCCCTTTTTATAGATGGGCACTATATTTGCCCTTTTCCAGTCTTCTGGAATCTCTCCCGTCTCCCATGACTTTCCAAAGATAATAGCTAGAGGCTCAGATACCTCCTCTATTAGCTCCTTGAGTATTCTAGGATGCATTTCATCAGGCCCGGGTGACTTGCAGGCATCTAACTTTTCTAAGTGATTTTTAACTTGTTCTTTTTTTATTTTATCCGCTAAACCTACCCCCTTCCCATTAGCATTCACTATGTTAGGCATTCCTTCAGACTTCTCGGTGAAGACCGAAACAAAGAAGTCATTAAGCATCTCTGCCATTTCCAAGTTTCCTGTTACTGTTTCTCCCTCTTCACTAAGCAGTGGGCCTACCCTGTCTTTGGTCTTCCTCTTGCTTCTAATGTATTGATAAAAAGTCTTCTTGTTTCCTTTTATTCCCGTAGCTAGTTTGAGCTCATTTTGTGCCTTTGCCTTTCTAATCTTGCCCCTGCATTCCTGTGTTGTTTGCCTATATTCATCCTTTGTAATCTGTCCTAGTTTCCATTTTTTATATGACTCCTTTTTATTTTTTAGATCGTGCAAGATCTCGTGGTTAAGCCAAGGTGGTCTTTTGCCACATTTTCTATCTTTCCTAACCAGCGGAATAGCTTGCTTTTGGGCCCTTAATAGTGTCCCTTTGAAAAACTGCCAACTCTCCTCAGTTGTTTTTCCCCTCAGTCTTGATTCCCATGGGACCTTACCTATCAGCTCTCTGAGCTTCCCAAAATCTGCCTTCCTGAAATCCATTGTCTCTATTTTGCTGTTCTCCCTTCTACCCTTCCTTAGAATTGCAAAGTCTATGATTTCATGATCACTTTCACCCAGGCTGCCTTCTACTTTCACATTCTCAACGAGTTCCTCCCTATTTGTTAAAATCAAGTCTAGAACAGCTTCCCCCCTAGTAGCTTTTTCAACCTTCTGAAATAAAAAGTTGTCTCCAATGCAGTCCAAGAATTTGTTGGATAGTCTGTTCCCCGCTGTGTTATTTTCCCAACATATATCCGGATAGTTGAAGTCCCCCATCACCACCAAGTCTTGGGCTTTGGATGATTTTGTTAGTTGCTTGAAAAAAGCCTCATCCACCTCTTCCACCTGGTTAGGTGGCCTGTAGTAGACGCCTAGCATGACATCTCCCTTGTTTTTTGCCCCTTTAAGCCTAACCCAGAGACTCTCAACACTTCCGTCTCCTATGTCCATCTCTACCTCTGTCCAAGTGTGTACATTTTTAATATATAAGGCAACACCTCCTCCCTTTTTCCCCTGTCTATCCTTCCTGAGCAAGCTGTACCCATCCACACCAACATTCCAATCATGTGTATTATCCCACCAAGTTTCAGTGATGCCAACAATGTCATAGTTGTATTTATTTATTAGCACTTCCAGTTCTTCCTGCTTATTCCCCATACTTCTCGCATTTGTATATAGGCATCTAAAATACTGGTTTGATCTTTCCTCCCAGTTTTTTCCTGACTCTCCTTTCTCTCTGCCAATATAGCCCACACTCCCTCTTGTTTCCGACTCATTTCCCCGGTCTCCATGTTCCCCACTTACCTGTGGGCTTTGCTCACCTGTCCCCGTCGAACCTAGTTTAAAGCCCTCCTCACTAGGTTAGCCAGTCTGTGTCCGAATAGGGTCTTCCCTCTCCTCGAAAGGTGAACGCCATCTCTGCCTAGCAGTCCTTCCTCGAATAGCATCCCGTGGTCTAGGAAGCCAAAGCCCTCCTGGTGACACCATCTTCGCAGCCAGGCATTCACCTCCATGATGCATCTGTCTCTGCCCGGGCCCCTACCTTTAACAGGAAGAATTGAAGAGAATACCACCTGTGCTCCAAACTCCTTCACCCGTGCTCCCAGAGCCCTGTAGTCACTCTTGATCCGCTCAGTGTCACACCGCGCAGTATCATTTGTGCCCACATGGATGAGTAGCATGGGGTAGTAGTCAGAGGGCCGGATAATCCTCGACAATGCCTCCGTAACGTCTCGGATACGGGCCCCCGGCAGGCAGCATACCTCTCGAGATGAAATGTCAGGGCGACAGATGGGCGCCTCCGTCCCCCTCAGCAGAGAGTCTCCGACCACCACTACCCTACGTTTCCTATTCGCAGTGGTGGCAGCAGACTCTCCAGCCTTAGGGGTACGAGGCTTCTCCTCCTTTACTGTAGGGAGTGATTCCTTCTTTCCTGTATCAAGAAGAGCATAACGGTTACCTATAACCACGGCAGGAGGGTTCGGAGCAAGGGTGGAGCACTGCCTGCTGCCAGAAGTAACCAGCTGCCAGCGTCCACCCTGAGCCATCTCCTCCTCCACCAGTGGTGTATCAGCAGTCCTGTGTACTGGGACAGCTACCTCAGCTGTCTCCACATGGACACTGTCGAGGAATTGCTCGTGGATACGGATGCTCCTCAACCTAGCCACCTCCTCCTGTAGCTCTCTCACCTGCTGCCTGAGAGATTCCACCAGCAGGCACCTTTCACATTGGATGGTCCCCCCAGCCTGGATATCCGTAAGTGGAAATTGCAAGTTACAGTCTTTGCAAAACCACACCAGGATCTGGGTAGAGGCATCCATGCTTAGGCACTCTGTCTGGCTACAGGCACAGGTGGAGGAGACAGTAGCAGTGCTGGCACAGGTGTTGCGGGTCTTCCTAACCATCGTAAGCCTCCCTCTGTCAAACTCCCGTCTGCAGCCCCCTGTCAGCAGAGGCTTCTAGCTTTCAAACCTTCCTTTGAAGCTCACAGCTTCCAACTGCCAGCCACAGCACACGGTCCCCAAAAGGTTGCTGTATTGCTCCTCCTTCACCTGGAGAACTCCCTTGCGAAACTCCCTGTTAGCAGCCCCTGTTCGCTGTAAGGACCAAGAATGGGAAGGGCGCTTAGGGACCAGGAGGCCGGAGGCCCATGCTGGAAGGTGCTACGGCTTTGGGAGCAGGGGCACCTGGAGAGGGATTGCTCCTATTTGGAGGGAAGGAAAGAGCCATGCCAGGTGGCTGAGACTGAGGCAAGGGCCCAGAGAGCCCCATTCAGTAAGCGACTGGGTCAGAGGAGGACCTGCTTTCAATGTGGGGAGAAGGGCCCTATAACAAGGCATTGCCCCACAGGCCAAAGACAGAGAGTCAGGGAAAGGGCCAGGGTCCAAGGCAAGACAGAAAGGAAGAGCCAGGGGCCTGTAAGGAGCCCATAAGAATGGTGGAGATGCCCATGAGGCAGGTAAAGACACGTAGGTGAAACTGGGGGGAGGAGAGACCCCCAGGGAGGAAAGGAATCAATGCAGGGCTAACACCTAGATAAGCCACATACCAGTGGGGACCCAGACCCTGGGAGCCTGGGTGATGGAGGACTCGGTGGAGCAGAATGACCAGCTGACAGAGAAGCTGTCAACTGCAGCACGGGCCTGCCAGGAGGCTGTACAGGAACCAGAGTTCCAGCGGGAGAAGCTCCAAGGTGCTCTGGAGGAACAGGACAGGCTGCAGCTCATGGTCAGGGGCCTCAGACAGGAAAGGGATGAGCTGAGAGCCCACCTGGGGCAGGTGCAGGGTAGGTATAGGGGGGAGGGATAGCTCAGTGGTTTGAGCATTGGCCTGCTAAACCCACGATTATGAGTTCAATCCTTGAGGGGGCCATTTAGGGATCTGGGGCAAAAATCTGTCTGGGGATTGGCCCTGCTTTGAGCAGGGGGTTGGACTAGATGACCTCCTGAGGTCCCTTCCAACCCCGAGACTCTCTGATAGGTGACTTAGAGTAGAATACCTGGCCGCCCCGGGTTGCAGTCTGAGGGGGAGGGGGTGTGATGGGTGTGCTCCCCACTCTGGCTGTGGAAGTGGGCCAAGTGGGCTCAATCAGCTGATTAGGCTGCAGTAAATGGGAGATTTAGGCTGAAGGCAGCTAATTAGAGAAGCTCACCTGCGAGGGAGGAATGTTTGGGGGGCTGCAGAGATGAGTTGCCTGCAGTTACTCCCTGGGAGGAGGGAGTGAGGAGACTGGCAAACCCAGAGGAATGGGGAGGGCCAGGAGGTGCTGAAGCAGCTCAGGGAAAGGCAGCAAGGTACAGGGAACGGACCTTGGCTGCTGTATAGAGGGGGGGCTACTGCGGGCATGACACCGTGAGGCCATGAAGCAGAAGACTGCCTGAGAGGGCTTGATACATCCCCTGGAAGGGGAAACCACAGTAGTGACCTGAGTGGAAGGCTGAGTCATGAAGAGGACACTGTGGTTCCTGGAGCTGCGGAAGAGAAACTGACAGGGTGTAACCATGGGAAGGGGCCTTGGCCTGACTGAGCTAATCCCCAGAACCTCCAGGAGGCAGCGCTGTGCAGTGGTGAGTACGGCAACTCGTCATACTGGGGCTTGCGCTCTTCCTTTACGCCCCCTATGAAATCCCAGCACTGGGGCTGCCATCGTCAACCAACCAAGGCCCACAGTGGAATACAACGTGCAACAGACCCAAGATGATGGTCCCTACAGGAAACTTACAATGCATGGTTCCTTCCTGCAGTGCCATCCTTCCGCCAGTGGTGGTGTCAATCACTGCTGGCAGTGCAGGGGAAGGGAGGCCAAATGAAGGTAGAATGGAGGTAACTTTGGGGATAAAAATGACAGACATCCCTTGAAATGAAGGCCATTGGAGAGATCTGAGTACAGGCAGCTACTGCCACATGCTCCCAGCGAACAACCGACGGAGAGCTGAACAGTATGAGGACCTAGCTGGATTGACAGCCAGCGACAAAGACCAACAGCCTGTGATGAAGATCCTTGGAGAAGAGATTCCAAGGCCAGAAGGGACCACTGTAACCACCTAGTCCGACTTCCTGTATCGCACAGGCCAGAGACCTGCCCCAAAACAATGCATAGTGCAGATCTCTTAGAAAAAACATCTAACTTGATTTAAAAATTGTCAGTGATGGAAAATCCACCACGACCCTTGGTAAGTTGTTCCAATGGTTAATGACCCCCACTGTCAAATATTTACACCTTATTCCCAGTCTGAATGGTAAAGCTCAAGGCAGTCTGAAAGATGGTATGCAGAGATGGAGGAGAAATGGCATGAAATACACCATATTGCAACTTTCCCCAGGGGCATCAGCAAGGGTAGAGCTCAAGACCGTTAGCACCAAAAGCACAGGTTTCCACCGCTTGAACTAAGAGAGCAACTCTGTTAGTTGCTTGTAGCAGCTCTTACTGTCTCTGTGGGTTGGCCATTCACAGGAGACCTGTCGCAACAGCACTGGAGAATGTGCAGAATGAAGGAGAGGCATGAAGAGCAAATCAGCAATGATTGTTGGATGACATGAGGGGCAGACAACAGCAGGGATAAGTTCAGAGCAGTGAAACTTGTTCAGTACTGAAAAGTTGGCCTGACGGGTCCAGAGAGCACAGAATTCTCCACAGCGTGGTGAAGTACTTATGGGGTCGGAGCCATCCCCAAGAGATTGTCCCGTCTGCATGTATGCTAAACCCAGGAAAAGTGACAATCAGCTGCCTCTTGGGAACCGTGGCCATCTTAAGATTTCCTTCAAGCCTGTGTTACCTATTTAACCACCAGGCAGGGCCAGGTTCTGCGCTGGAGAGCAAAGGCCCCGATCCTCAAAGGTATCTAGGTTCCTAACTCCCACTGATTTCCAGGGACTTTAGGAGCCTAAATACCTCTTCATAGCTGGGCCCAAGCATTCTCAGGCTGTGCTCTGTGGCTCAGCAGAGCTCTTTATGGTGGTGGGCCTCAGAATGAGTGGTTGTGAGAACTAGCCAACTTTCTCTCATGCAGTGACTCACAGGAAGAATAGGTTGGAAATACTATTATAATACCTATAGGAATTGTTGTCTAGTACCCTATTGCATCATTGTTCCATCCTGCCTGGTCTATCCTTCCTCTTGATAAGAAGGAATGTTTCTTCTCTGGACACCCACTCCCACCAAAAGCGTATGACTTGAAGCAGGCCAGTTGTTATTCTTCTGCAACATCTAGATCTAGAATAAAAGTAGGTGCAAATGTTCTCCCATTCATAAAACTCCTGCACCTCTTTTCAAATCCTGTTGAACCCTTTGCTGCATTGATTTGCAGACAGGTAAACTGAGGCACCGAGCAGTCAAGTGATTTGCCTGTGCAGTGAGTCAGTGGCAGAGCTGAGATAGATGTATTTCTCAAGTGCCATTTCCCAGGCTTAAACACTAGATCATGTTGTGGATGTAGTCCACGAAAGCTTATGCTCTAATAAATTTGTTAGTCTCTAAGGTGCCACAAGTACTCCTGTTCTTCTTTTTGCGGATACAGACTAACAGGGCTGTTACTCTGAAACCAGAAACAAGGTGGCTTGCCCTTTAAGGGCTGGAGGCCTGGGGCCAACCAATCTTAGGTTACTAAGAAGGCTCATCTGAGCAGGGACCAGCTGATCCCTCTAGAAAGAGCAGCAGGAAGCCTCAGTGGTGAATGCTCAGGTGGAGCACAGAGGCTGCTGGGAGTGAGAAGCAGCAAATTTGGCAGTGACCCGGTATGAGGGAAAATGGATGGACTTGAGAACTTTAATTTAATAAACCAGAACCTCAGAGGGGCTGTGAATGGACAGAGGGTCTGAGAGTTACTGACAAAGTCCCTTGAATGGGGAGACTGAGGTAGCTGCTGCTTTCAGGGTTGTGCTGAGGGGGTGGCTATACCGACATTCCCTGCCTGTAAAGATGCAGCAAACAGGGGGCACCTTTGGTGGTGTTAAACCTTGTGAGTCAGATTTCTGGGGGGGTTGTTTGTTCCCCAAATCCCTAAGTGAGCCTGGTTCACGTCTGCCTTTCATTTCTTGCAAGAGGAGGCTGGGCAGCGCAGGAGGAATGGGGCTGGATTTGACTCATCTCGGTGACAGACAAGGGAGAACAAAAAGGGCTCCACTAAAAAAGAGGTTCAATATTGCAAACTTGCCATTTTGGCACCAGTCTCATGATATCTGATGTTTTATGAAGGCTCCGATCAGCTTCCTCTTTGGAAATGTGACAATCTGTCCTGCAGACTGCAAATAAATGTTACTCTTTCAACACACCAGTCAGGAGATGATATGAGAATCTCAGCTTTGATTTAAAAAAAAAAAAAAAAAGTCTAGCCCTTGTGGTTGTGACAAAAAGCATGAAGCTGTGGCCTAGCGGCTCCAGTGCCAAAAGGCAAAGAAAGAGATGCCAAACCATGGAAACTCAAATGGGGCAGCTGGGTTTTGCAAAATTGAGCCCCAAAGTGGTTTGAATGGAATCTCCGCTCAGAGGAGCTTATGCTGTGATATGATACAACCTGGAGAATCCATCCTCTGTGACCTGCAGGAAGTGATCCTGGGAGCCCCTGCAGGTGACTTTGGGTCAAATATGGCAGTGGGGATGCTCTGCTTAGTTCTTATCAATTAAAAAAAAATCTCTGTATTCAGTTGTATCCGGACGAAATGGAACAATTTGGAAAAGACTCCATACACTGGCAGCACAATGGATTTCAGGGGGGAGAGAGAGAGATGAAGCTCAGAGCACAGACCTCCAAAGCAGGGGTGACAACAACAATACTGTAATACTCACAGAACTCAAAGGATTTACGGACACACTGCAAGTAATAACTCTTGCACACACAGGCAGGACTCAAACGTGCAGCATGCTACCACCCCGCTGTCCCCCCAAATCACCTACAACAACCTAATAACATGCAAGACAACAACTTAGCAGCATATGGCACCATCAATTGGCAGGAGTGCTGTCTGCATTGATCAGTACAATAGGCAGTTCTCATTAATGGGGAAGGGAAATTAAACCTCATGCTGCAGGGCTCAAGCCGATCTCTATTAGAGTTGAGGATGAACCCTAATGTGGGGGGCAGATGATAGCACACCTGCTACTGTGGGGCTCTTACACCTTCCTTCGATGCATCTGTCACACAGCTGGGCTAGCTGGACCTCAGCTCTGAGCCAGTCTGGGGGTTCCTGTGGATGCACTCTGCCATCAAAGTCCGTAGCTATTCCAGATGAAACAAATCAGAACTCTGCAAGTTAGCGTCTCACTGTGTTTGGATCCACAACTACAGCTACTTCCCTAGGAGACCTCTTGAAACATTTGTTCTCTAACGCAATATAACTCTCTGGTCCAGTGTACAGGCCACGAGACTTGGTTGCTCTTTGCATCAAAGCAATAAGAGCGTCTGAGTAACAACTACGTAACTTTTTATTTAAACAGCTTGTTACTCTGACACAGCAGAAAAGAGCCTGCAGCTCCCTGGTCCCACTGCAAACCTGCCAGCTAGCAGGAGGGTTACACTGCTGCAGCTGTATCCCTGCACAACATTAGCTGTGCCCTACAGAGTTGTGGGTTCTATTCCCTGCTCTGCCTGTAACCATGGACCAGTTACTTCTCTTCTGTGTTTCCCATTGCTCTTATTTATTTAGACTGTAAGTGCTTCAGAGCAGTGACCATCTCTGTACATGTACAGTGTGCCGCTGATCTCAGACAGGACTCAAGGAGCTGCCCCAATACAAGTAATAATAATAAAAGGAAACTGCAAGGTATAGCTTTGAATCTGCCCAATTTTTTCTCTCTGTCTCCCCTACACAATGTATGTCTTGTCTGTCCACCAGTTCTCTGTCTGTCTTTCCCAAACTTCTCTTTATTTCACCCCCCAGGGCACTTATTCAGATATACACATGCACCCAAAGAATGTACGAGAACAACATTATAAAGAGAGATTTTACACTGATGAGTTCATTCAGGAATGTGTGTGTGTGTGAGAGAGAGAGAGATTGCATGACATGTAGGTGGACTCCCTGTGCTCCTGGGATGTCACATGTAAGGGAAGGGGATACCACAGGCCCTCTAGCTCTCAGATCTCAGACCTTCTGGACATCCCCGGCCTGCTCATCAGCATGTGATTTGGCAGCTGTGTGAGCCAGGAAGGAAACACCTGCATGGGGGAAAGTTTGTCAGCACTTCAGTGAAATGTCTGAGTGCAAGGGAAACCGAACGAGTTTGTCATGCAGATAAGCAGCATCTTCTCCTAGCAAGTGGGCACAATTTCCTAGAATGTGATTAGGGCTTTATGGGTACAGAGCCCTTCTCTGACAAAGCTGGCCCATCACTGTGCAAAGCAGCGAAAGCACCGTCATCCTCCTGATCTGGCAAGGAAGCACAGATCCAGCTTTGCCTATGCACAGCAACAGAGGGGATGCAGCCTCTGTTCAGCAGCTGCAGGGGCAGGTTGGGCCTTGAGCAATGCCCTGAATTGCACCCCTGCTTTACTGGGGCTGTGGGGCTCTGCAGGGAACAGAACAGCCAGGTATTAGAATGCCCCAGCCACACCCCTTCCCTCCTCCAGCTCTCACAAGTCTCACTAAATTTGCTTGGTTTTATTTTAAAACTCCAGCCTCGAGTAATTTTCTCACCTGGAAATCTTGGCTTTCTTTAAACACGATAGTAAGTTTCAAACCCTCATGGTTGTGGAGAAAAGCTTGAAAATGTGATTTGGGTATAACAGAGAGGCTCGGAAATCAAAAGTTTGGAACACTTAGGGTTGGCAATGCTGCCTTTCCCAGAATTCCCCCTGCCACTTGGGATACAGCAGAGGCAGCCCTAAATTGGCTTGGCGCTAGGCATAGAGGCTGGGGAGGGGTTGACAGGGGTCTCTGGCAATCCTGAACAGAGGGGAAAAGTCACTTCTCTGAGTTGTTGAGTTCAAGGCCAGAAGGGACCATTATCTCATCTCAAGGGCCTGCGAGATCACATCTCAGCCCCCACTCCTGTGCTGTAACCACAAAGCCACCCTCAAATGCCTCAGTCCCTCCATGTTATGTTCGCTCCTTCCTGGGCCATGTTTCAGCTAAGGGCTCTGCAGCTCATGCAGCTCCATCGACATGTGCACAGTTTAGACCATCTAAGCTGACTGCTGTGAGGTTCTTGACAGTATTCCAGCTTCTTTGGGCTGAAAGGGTTAACAGGAAGAGTGATGTGCAATTCTTCTCTGTAAAGTGATTATGTAAAAATAGTCCCTTGTTACTCACTGGGTCCACCACCCACATAATCATTATTATTATTAATTGTTTCCGGCAACACCCACTGCCCAACCTCATGGGGCGGCTTGCCCCAGCCAGCTTACAGTCTGATAAAGGGCAAGACCAGGGATCCAGTGTACGGTGGCCCACTTGCTTCTCAAGCTTGGCCTTTGTGTGGATGTCCAGATGGGGCAGACATTAGGGCTTGAGAGATCTGGGTTCAGGTTCCTGGGGCCTCCCTGTGCCTTGGCTCCTCAGCTATTCAGCGGGATAACAGCCCTGCCTTGACACACAGGAGGGTCAGGAGGGAAAATGCCTTAAGGAGGCCCCCAGAGGTTATGGTCATAGGGGCTATGGAGGAACCAGAGCTGGCAAAGTGCTCGTGGGATTCTGTGTGATGTGGGCTGGTGGCCCTTGGGGACCAGCTCAGGAAGGGGAAAGGGGTGGGGTGGCAAGACGCATGGGGACATTTATAGGATAAACAGTGCATCAGGACTGGTGTTGTTGCAGAGCATAGGGGACAGCAGCCAATGAGACAAGAAGGGGGGATGGGATGGGGGGGCAGGGGTACTCAGGGCCCTAAAGGGAAAGAAGGGAACCTGGGAGGAGATGACAGTGGGAATTCAGAGTCCTATTTGCTGACTGGATTGAGTTACCTATTCTTCCTGCAGAGCCAGTCCAGCTCTGGGAGAGGGAGCTGGGCCTATTCTGGCTCATGCCTCTGCAGAATCTATTGTTGGAGCCCCCACCTGATTCTCAGATCCCAGGCCAAGCTGGCAGGGATAGCAGCTAGGAGGGCTTGACCTGTAAACAAAGCAGGCTGGTTAGTCACTGGGACTCAATGAAGAGGGGACCCCGGGATGCTATTTTCAGAGTAAACGTTCAGAGTGGAACCACACTTGAAAGTAGGGTGACCAGATAGCAAGTGTGAAAAATCAGGACGGGGTGTGTGTGTGGGGGTGTAACAGGAGCCTATGTAAGAAAAAGCTCCAAAAATCAGGACTGTCCCTATAAAATGGGGACATCTGGTCACCCTACTTGAAAGCATAAATTAACTCTGCTCGCACTTCAACCAGACAAAGGTGGGGTGATTCTGCAGACTACAGTGGCTTGTCAATCTGCTTTTGACATAGGGTGACCAGATGTCCCGATTTTATAGGGACAGTCCCGATATTTGGGGCTTTGTCTTATATTACCCCATCCTGATTTTTCACACTTGCTCTCTGGTCACCTATTTTGACATGAGGTGAAATTCTCTTCCTAGCGTCCAGCATGATTCACACAAAGAACGCACGACAGATAGACACACGAGGTCTGCAGGGCATGTGTCGCACGCTGCGGAACAGATTGAGTGCGTATCAATGGAGCGTTATGTAGATTTCTTATCTCTGTCAGATGCTGGAATTGAGACACTGAGAGGAAAGGAGAGGGCGGAGCAGGAAACATGACTCAGAGGCGATGGTATAAACCATTGTAAGATAAACTTGGGGGGGGGGGAGGCCTGCCAGGAGCGCTGCCAGCTTTTCTGCCGCCCTAGGCGGCGGAAGGTCACGCCCCGAAATGCCGCCCCCCCACAGAGGTGGCGGAAGGTCCCGCCGTTGAAATACCGCTGCGGTCGCCGCCCCCCAAATTGTAGTGCCCTAGGCGACCGCCTAGGTCGCCTAATGGGTTGCGCTGGCCCTGGGGCCTGCTTTGGTGACCAGGAGATGGCGGGGGGCTAATAGCTCACAGTGATGTCTCTAGTGGTAGATGCTTTTCAACTATCATCAAGTCCCTAAGAGGAAGGAGGGCTTGATAAGTCACTGGCTGTATGCTCAGTAGACCTGGCTTCAGTTCCGTAGTGTGCTACAAACTTACTGTGTGGCCCTGAGCACAGTCCTGTGCGTCTCTTGATCTGTCAGTGCCTCAATTCCCCATCTGTCAACTGGGGATGTTACTGCTCCCTCTCTGCCTGGTCTCTGTGGGTGGTGAGCTCTTCCTCTGTACAGCACCTTGCACAGCGGGGGTCTGATTGTGCTCAGTCCTCTAGACCCTATGTCCCTTGGGGTTTGGCAGCAGCATCGACATTCATAGTGGAGCCAGCCCTTGTACCTGTGAGGTGCATCAGCACTTTGGAGGCAGCACAAAGACAGCAATGAGCTTAGTCCATTTCCCTGGGGCTTCTATGAAAAGTAGAGAACATCCACGCCCCCATGCCCTCCCCTGAGCTATTGCGACAGCTGCAGTCTTAGCCAACACACACCAGGATAGCAGCTAAGGGGTGTAAGAGATTCCTTGGAGCTGGGCAATATAATGCTTGGCACTCATATAGCAGTCTCCATTGTGCAGTCTCAGAGGTGGATGTCATCAGCCAGGAGTGGATTTACCATGAAACAAACCGTGTGGTGGCACGGGGCCCCCAACAACAGCAGGGCCCCCAAAATGCAGGACAAATCTCATCTGACAACCTGCCTCTGAGTACTGGCCAGTGGCGCAGCAGGGCTCAGGCAGGCTGCCTGCATGCCATGGCCAGTGGCCTCACGCTGCTCCCAGAAGCAACCAGCTGCTGGCACGTCTCTGTGCGCCCCTGGTGGGGGGAGGCGTCTCCACACACTGCCCCCGCCCTGGGCAGCACATGGAGACCCACTGCCCCACTGCCCTCCACACACTGCCCCCGCCCTGGGCAGCACATGGAGACCCACGGCACCCAGAGATGTGCCAGCAGCAGGGCTAAGACGGCTCCCTGCCTGCTCTGCTTCCCTCCCTCCGCGCCGTGCCAATCCCAGAAGCGGCTGTCATGTCCCTGCAGCCCCCGACCCGAGGCTGACCCCGCAGCTCCCGGGAACTGCGGCCAATAGGAGCTGCGGGGGCGGCGCCTGTGGACAGCGGCGCGTGGAGACACCCCCCCCACCCCTCCACCTGGGAGCTGCTGCCAGGGGAGGGGATGCCGGTCACTTTGGGAACTGTGCCGCCCCCCTGACCCTCCTCACCCCAACCTCCTGCCCCAGCCCAGAGCCTGCACCCCAACACTCAAACTCCCTCCCAGAGCCCACCCCCACACCCCTTCTCGCACCCAAACTCCCTCCCAGATCCCGCCCCCGCACCTCCTCCTGCACCCCAACCACCTGCCCCAATCAAAGTTCCTCACTTTATTTTCATATATTTCCCATTACTTATAATATAGGAGGAGGATGAAGAAAAAAAGAATGAAAATCAAGGTGGGAGATAAGAGAGAATGTTCTTTTTCTTGGCTGGGTCCCGAGTGGGAGTCCCAAAGATGAAGCTGCGCACAGGGCCCCACTAACTCTAAATCTGCCACTGTCTTCAGCCCATTTGATATACAGAGAAATGTGCATGATCTTCTTGAGGGCCAGATAATCCACCAGGCCAATGAAAGAGCTGGGAACCAAACCCAGGCCTCCCAGCTCATTGGCCTGTATGCTATCACATGGTCCTCTATCTGCAAGCCTGGAGCCTCAAAAGCCCCTCGACCCTGCAGGGGGAAGACTCAGTGAATAAGAAGCTGTGAAACAAACTACCCCCTTTCCTGCTGGACGGCTAGGGCCTGACAGCCCTTTTCTTCTCTGGCTGTATGGGACTGTAATTCCATTGCAATCTAGGGAGTAACGCAGGGGCAAAGGCTATAGAGGGTGGTTTTTTGCTAGGTGCTGCAAGCTGACTCTAAGCAGCATCTTCTAGGTGCCCATAGGAGGGGTAGCTTTTGGTTCAGATACAGCAGCTACCATTCTGATTTTTTTTCCTATTTAAAAATAAAGAGCTCCCCGAAATGCCGTGTAGCTCCAAAGGGTGGAGCGGACTGGTCTTCTTCTGAAGCAGCCCTCTGACTAGGCACTTGGGAAGCTGCTTGCATCACAGATGAGGTCTGGTGGGATCTCGAGGAACTTATTCGAAGAATTAGCTAGCGCGCAGAGACATCATTTCCTCTGGGTGGCCGCACAGCGGAGAACTCATTGGTGCTAGTCATTCCGTTAGCTTCTCTCTTTTTTTCCTGTCACACTGGGCCACCTCCTGCAGTAGGTGTTGGCTAATCAGTATACTAAAGAAAGCAAGTTTCCCCATTTTTGGCCATTAGCAGAGGAAGTGGCAGTGCACTTCACAGCAGGCTGCACTGAACACTTGCCACTCTGAGCATGCTGTGGAACGTGGAGACCTTGGGCTTTCTACTAGGTAGGTTACGACGTTTTCTTCCCTTGCTCCACTCTTCGGCCAATTGCTTGCTGTCATGGCAGCTTTGAAAATGTCCCCCCAGTGAGTCGCTGCCATTCTCCTCTGGCAGCAGGCTGTGATCAGAAGGAAAGGGCTGTGTAGGGTTTGGTGGAGGAGTATGTGAGAAAGAGTTAGTCCTTTAGGAGACTGAGTCACCCAAGAGAAAAATAGAACTGTGTTGCCAGACTGAAATTCAGCGGTGTTTTGCTGAATCTGTAACCTGTTCTGCTAAGCTGGGTCAGTGGAAAGTGAGCATTGGAAAGCTTTTGGGGGAAATGGCTCTTTTACTGGAAACAATTAAAAAGAAGAGTGAAAACTGGTTGCGAAAATCAGTACTTGCTCCGTCACAGAAGATACACTTTGTACTGGTCTGAAAAACATTTGCCTTAGGGTTTAGCTTTGCAGTTCTTACACCCTAGGTTTGGGGGGCGTGAGCTGCTGTACAAGGGAGTTTGGGGGCACTGGCTGGCATAGAGGGGACTGCCATTGGGTTTAGTCTTGGTTTTGGGAATGAGAGATGGTGCTTTTTGCCTCTGAGTTGTTGGTTTGAGACCAGCCACTACTGGTACCAACCCCAAGTGATTTCTATTGCATGGATGTTCCATGGCATCTGTGAATGGAGCTTGGTGGGTCTCTCTAAAGGTTCTAGCAGGAGAGGAAGGTGTTCTTGTGTCAGCAGAACTGTAGGCAGCCTCCACAAAGAGATCTTGGGTGGGAGGTTATAGCAATCTCTTCTCTTCCCCCATAGAGCAGATCCTTCCACATCAGGTGGTTTGATGGGATGCAGTTTGTGCCTGTCTGTGGACAGCTTAGGGAGTCCCAAAGTAGTCAGTCTGGTGCCTTTCACCATCATTTAGCCCAGAGATATGTAGAGATGGCTGGGGCCTGACTCAGCCCTTTTCTTCTCTGGCTGTATGGGAGCCAGGCAGCTTTCATATGGAGCCAGGCAGCTGTAGACTAGGTCTAGGACTTGATTTGACAGACACATTGGCATGATCTGGGACCAGAGGGAGATCAGCCAGTAGCTGTCTCTTCCTTAACTGCTGGCAGGAGGTAAAAGTTCAGCATGAGGTGACTCCTGGCTACAAGTGGCACCTGTAGGATCAGTGTATGAAGGCTAAGTGGGCCAGCACAGAGCTGAAAACTGTGTCAATATGTAACAATCCTGTTCCATCGCTCAGATACCTCCACCACAGCCAGCTTCAAGTGGCACAAGGGCTGGAGAGGTGCCTACCACATTAGCCTTCTCCACAGGTTAAATTTTCAAAAGCACCTAAGTCCCGAGGTGAAATTCTACTGTATGGCCCAGAAGGACATTTGGAGAGTCGAAGGTGTCAGGGTCAAATGATGTCCTATGACACTGTGAGCAGCGCATCTGAGAATTACGTATACAAATTATCATAGCAGCAGTTATGGTGGGTTAATGGTGCGGTAGTTGTTTTAAAATGTGTGAATGCCTGCATTATATGCAACTCTATATTAATTATCAGAGGGGTAGCTGTGTTAGTCTAGGTCTGTAAAAAGCAACAGAGAGTCCTGTGGCACCTTTAAGACTAACAGATGTATTGGAACATAAGCTTTCGTGGATGAATACCCACTTCGTCAGATGCATGTGGGTCTATATTAATTATTAACACACACAGCAATGCTGCTAAAGAAACACACTTGGTATTTCTGGAGATTACAACTTCTTCTGCAACAGGAAAGAGCAAGTCAACTCTGTCCTTGCTAGCATCTCTGCAGCCCAGCCCCGCTGCCTTCAGCTAGCCTGTGGTGCAGTATGTTCTGGGAGATTGCTAATCTAAAAACCCAGGAGCTTCTCAATGAGCTGTGTGAGCGTCAAGAGTGAGAAAAGTATCAGAGGGGCAGCCGTGTTAGTCTGGATCTGTAAAAAGCAACAGAGAGTCCTGTGGCACCTTTGAGACTAACAGATGTATTGGAGCATAAGCTTTCGTGGGTGAATGCCCACTTCGTCAGACGCAGGGTATTCACCCACGAAAGCTTATGCTCCAATATATCTGTTAGTCTTACGAGTGAAAAAAGTTCACCAAACTCAATTTCTGTCCAAACGTCACCTTCCCCAGGAGGGAGGGCTGCCTCCAGACCAGGCATAAGTGGGGCAGTTCTGCCAGCGTCAATAGAGTTGGCCCCCTTTGCGTCAGGAGTGAACTTCCTCCAAGTCGTGTTTCTTCCCACCTGGGAGCCATGTGGGCGGCACTCTGAGGAATTCAAGTGCTCCCAAGATGCTGCATCTAGCAGCTCTGGCGATGGCCCTGTGGATCCTGGCTCCTAGCACTGGCTAGGAAGTGGAATTTCCATCCCGTGAAAAATTTCTAGTGTAAAAAGCTAAATTGTCCTGAATTGGGACCAAAAGTCAAAAATCTCAAATCTTTTTGTTGGAAAGGAATTCAGAAATATTTCCTGGAAATGCTCCACGTGCCCAGGCTCCCCAGCTCTGTGGCTGCCCACCTTGCCAGCAAGGAGTTGGGCAGCCCCAGGAGCCTGGCGAACCACCTGCCCAGGGAGCAGGGAAGGCTGATAAGCTGGCTGGCAGGCTCAGAGCTGCGCAGAGCACCTGCCTGCTTTCTGTTGAAAGTTTAGATGGATTTGACACATTCCCATGGAACGTCCATTGCGTCTAATCATCATTTTCCAACGGAAAACTTCTGGTAGAAATCCTTTGCCGAACTCGCCTAGCTACGCTGTCTGAGGAAGGGGCACCCCGCCCAGGCAGCACAGAATCATTGAATCGTAGGAGTGGAAGGGATCTCGAGAGGTCATCTAGTTCCCTGCACTCATGGCAGGGCCAAGTATTATCTAGACCATGTTTACTTCAACTGCATCGTGTCATCGAAGCCAAGAGGGTGAATGCTGAATAACCAAAGGCAGATACCACAGTGATGCGTATAAGAGAAACAGGGAGATATGTGGGTAGGATTCACAAAGGTATTTAGGCACCTTCCTCTCCACCCTTGCGGGTACCTTGTATCCCAGCTATTGATCTAGGGAAGTAGATATAGTTAGGGGATAGAGCATGAACAAAAGAAATTACCCTGGAACACCCCGCAGGTTTCTGCCAGGAACACTGGATTGGCATTCGCTGGCGTTGATGCGTCTGCCTCATACAGTGGTTATGGGCTGGATGGAGATGTAATTTGGGCAGTGCCCTGGCCTGGGTTCTGCAGGAGGTCAGACTAGATGACCAGAATTAAACCATCCAACCTTAGAATCTATGAATGTTGCCCAAGGAGTTATTAGAAATCTTGGATTCTAGTTTTTCTGCAATACTTATGCAGGGGGATGAGGGGAGAAAGCAGAACCTGTAGCTTCTTAGGTCTCTTCTAGTACCTTTCAGATACCCCCAGATACCCGGCTGGGATAGTCCCAAGGGACGAGCCACTCTGTGCTTAGCCCCACAGTGTCATTTACATCTCCAACGAGCATTGCTGCTTAGGCGGACAAAGGACACGTTGGGCTCCTTTACTCCAGCCTCTGGGAAATTCCGCTTGGGAGCCAGAACGGCCCCCTACTGGGGAGCCCCCAAGCAGGTCGCCTGAGCATGGGCCCCAGGGGAGAACACTGTTATAGAGCAAATGACTCAGGGCCTCGTAGACATCAGTGGGAGTAAAATCAGGCCACCTATGAGCTAACAGGAAAAGAAACAACACAGGGATTTTAACTGGCTTCCTAAGAAGCAGGTACGTGTCAGCCTTGAGAGCAGACGCAGGGATCCTAGCTCAGTTACCCTGGACACACTAGAATCCACTTCCCAGGGACAGGTAGCCTGGCTCTCAAGTCAGTCTTTGGCCCTCCTGCACAAGCATAATGCTACAAAGTGGGGGTTGCAAACATGCAGAGGAATGTTGAAATCCAAACCGAAGATTGTTTTCATTGATGCTTTAATCACGCTGGGTCTCACTTCCCCACCCTGGGAAAATCAGGGATGACTCCTGCTTTTGCAAAGCGCTCCGAGGTCCCAGTGTAAAACACTCTAAATACCCACGTGTTATTGTTCTTCCGCACATTGTTATATGGCCAGCTGATGCACTCAGCCATTGCCAGTGCTAAAAGAGACACTTTGGGCTCTGATCTTGCCAGCTTTCGCAGAGTGGTATGTGACCAGTAGCTGATCTGAGAGCTTAAAGGAGAAGCAATTACATGTTACTTTTTTTCCTTCCAAAGAAAGCACAAAGGTTTCCAGCTAACACCTCCTTCATTATTGCCTGCCTTGATACAAGGCCTCCAATATGGGCTAAGGTATCTTGGTGTCTCCCTACCATCTGCATCAGTTGATGGGACTCTTTTCTATTCCTTTCTAGCCGTGACTCAGGGTCTCTTCATTCAATGTCTGGCACATGTAAACTCCAGCCCTGCCCCTTGCCGAGGGTGTCATCGGAATTCCCTGGACAAAATCACAGCAAAGACAAGACAGATGGAAAAGGAAGCCAAGGAGCTGTTCAGGTCCTATGTAAGTGCTGCCCTCCAGGGGGCACCTCTGGCTGGGGAGAATCTCTCAAGTGACGCCACTAAGCTCAGCATGGAGGGCACAGCTGCATCCAGCAGGGTTGGGAAAGGTGGTTGGCCCATGCTGGTAACTGCATAACTGTACCCATAAGGTGGCAGCCACAGGGATGGCCCCATGGAGTAAGCAAGGAGCTGACTGATTTCCCTGTAGGTGGAGGCCGGGTGACGTGTGTAGCACCTCATGCCCAGTACATAGGGGCCTGGTACAGCACACAGCCTCCCTCTGTGTAGGTCAAGCTATAAAGACTCATGCTTTTAGCTCTGGAGGTCACTAGTTCTGTCCCCAGTGTCTGTTACGAAGGTGGCTGTTTCACTGACATGCAATGATGTTGGGATCCTTCTGCCCAAAAAAGGCCTGGGACCTGCTCTGTGTCCTGTCTTATTGTTGGGACAAGAGTTCGCTGGAAATACCACGTGGTAGAGTCAGCATGACTAGCTGGGATGGCAGACTGGTGCTCTGTGAGTCGTTGGAGGTGTGTGGGTGGTCTGGGGGAATAACCCCGCTGACATAGTCACCTTCCCTCCAGCTAGATTTCCCCAGAGCCCATCAGTGCTTCCCTGAGCTTTGGCCAGAATGTGTGTGTGGGAGGGAACTCACAGGCCAATGAATCATAGATCAGAGGAATGTTAAGACGTGTTTGGTGCCTCCAGCAGCACAGCTGGTGCCGTCTGGCTGGATGTACCTGACTGCCATTGTCAAAGAGTAATCACCTGAGAGCTGACTGTGGAGAACACCTCCATCTAGCTAGGCAGGCCCAAGCAGTGTAAGCATTCCCTCTGACATACTCATGTTCCTTAGAGCACCATGACCAGCACAGCCCCCAACCCTGCCATGTTGCCAGAGGAGAACTGGGTTCCAAGCAATATAGCGTGTGGGAGTTTTCTTAGATCTTAAAAGCCACAGTCCTGCCTGCACTGTATGAACATGAAGCTGAAATTTGTCCTCAGCCAACATCTCCCATTCTCCTGCTGTGGTTTAGCATGCTGGCTGCTACTCTCCACCCCAGAAGTAGCTGCATTTTCATGTTGTTGTCAAGCACTAGTACTGGATCCTCTAGTCTAGTGCAAGGACTATAGTAGAAAAAGCATGGTTCGGTAATTAAAGCACTGACCTAGGTACCAAAAAGTCTGGTTCTAGCTCTGGCTTTGTCATCAGCTCACTAATCAAGTTGCTTCATGTTTCTGTGCCTCAGTTTCACCATCTATAAAATGGCTGTAATAATATTGACCTATTTCTGTGGGCTGGTGTGACAATTAATTCCTTAACATCTGCAGAGTGCTTTGAGGTCCCACAATAGGTAGTGTCCTGTTGCTATAAATGTAATGTATTGTAGTGAATCATAGACATTTAGGCTGGAAGGGACCTCAAGGGGTCATTTAGCTCATCCCCTCATGTTGAGGCAGGAGTGAGACAATCATTGGCAGGTGTTTGTCTAAGAGGGTTTCCTTTACTGGCCACGTAACAGTGGCCCAAGCGACTCCGTCAATCTCTCCCATGGTGGCTGGCATTGTATCTGTTTATTTTTATTTCCAGTTGACTCACCAGGGCTTGCTTGCGTCCGACCTTCACCGACTCTGCGATGAGGCTGTACAGTGGTTTCCTACAGAGAATATAACAGACCAGCCAAAGGTTGTCATGCTGCAGGAGCTATACCGGACTCTGGTGCATATGAAGGACGCCCTCGAGAACATCGGGAAGCAGCAGCAGGTGCTGAGCACCCCAGGTGCTGCACTACCTGACAAACTCCAAAACACCCAGTGGGCGGTGAGAGGGCTTCTCTCCAACACCGGCTGCGCCCTCTGTCTCGAGGGCGTCTCGCCCAACTCCAGGCACACCCCAGAGAGACCTGCAGCCACTAACGCTTTCCAGCAAAAGATTGACGGATGCAAAGTGCTCAGGAACTGGCAGAAGTTCCTGGAGAAACTGGCCAGGGGCTCAGTGAAGAAAGCGCCGCAGGCACTCAGAGATCAAAGGAAAAGACGGAAAGGCACAAAAAGAAAGGAGGGTTCCTCACGCTCCTGAATGAGCCGCCCAGTGGGAGCCAGGGAGCCCTAGATGGCTGCCACTCAGACCTGGTATGGGGACGGAGCCAGGCTTCCGAGAAATACTTGAATGAAATACACAACTCCTGTTTAACCCTGAGAAGCGGCTACACAGGAGCCCAGTGCAGGTACACCAGAGCCATGTCATGTTCTGGTCCCACACTCAATGTGCTAGGACGACAGTCCCTCGGGGCCAGATTGGCAAAGTGCTTGGCATGCAGCAGCCACCATTGCTCTTGGGGGTGGGAGGGATTCTCTGTTGTTCTCAAGTGGTTGGAGGGGATTCTCCTTCGGTCTCAATGGGAGCTGCTGGGGACCAGGCACTTACGGAAAGCTGGCCTGAGAGCTTCCAGGTACCTCTGCACAGCGTACAGAAACCAAGGTGCCTTTTTTCTTATCAAAAGCACTACTGGATTCTGCAGGAATGGTTCATTACTGCACTGTTTGAGATCCTCTACAGTGGAACAGGCTGGATTCAAATGCACAAAGAACCAGCATCTATCCCAGGGGTGGGCAAACTATGGCCCAGGGGCTGCATCCGGCCCTTCAGACATTTTAATCCAGCCCTTAAGCTCCTGCCAGGGAGCGGAGTCAGGTGCTTGCGCTGCCTGGGTCCTGGAAGCAGCGGCACGGCTCCTACGTGTACGGGCAGCCAGGGGGCTCCGCATGCTGTCCCCACCCCAAGCGCCACCCCCGCAGCTCCCATTGGCCAGCAAACAGGGCCAATGGGAGCTGCAGGGGTGGCACCTGCAGATGGGGCAGCATGCAGAGCTGCCTGGCCATGCCTCAGCGTAGGAGTCAGAGGGGGGACATGCCACTGCTTTCGGGAGCTGCTTGAAGTAAGCGCCACCTGGAGCCTGCATCCCTGACCCCCTCCCACACCCCAACCCCATCCCCAGTCCAGATTCCCCTCCTGCCCTCTGAACCTCTTGGTCTCACCCTCCTGCACCCCATAGCCTGCACACCCAGCCAGAGCCCTCACCTGCACCCCTGCCCAAGCCAAGAGCCCCCTCCCGCACTCTGAACTCCTCATTTCTGGCCCCACCACTGAGCCCGCACCCCCCAGCCAGAGCTCTCACCCCCTCCCATACCCCAATCCCCAATTTCGTGAGCATTCATGGTGCACCATACAATTTTCATACCCAGATGTGGCCCTCAGACCAAAAAGTTTGCCAACCCCAATCTATCCTGATGATCCAACCCTAGTTTAACCCATTTTGCCCACTTAGAATCATAGAATATCAGAGTTGGAAGGGACCTCAAGAGGTCATCTAGTCCAACCCCCTGCTCAAAGCAGGACCAATTCCCAGCTAAATCATCCCAGCCAGGGCTTTGTCAAGCCGGGCCTTAAAAACCTCCAAGGAAGGAGACTCCACCACCTCCCTAGGTAACGCATTCCAGTGTTTCACCACCCTCCTAGTGAAATAGTTTTTCCTGATATCCAACCTGGACCTCCCCCACTGCAGCTTGAGACCATTGCTCCTTGTTCTGTCATCTGCCACCACTGAGAACAGCCGAGCTCCATCCTCTTTGGAACCCCCCTTCAGGTAGTTGAAGGCTGCTATCAAATCCCCCCTCATTCTTCTCTTCTGGAGACTAAACAATCCCAGTTCTCTCAGCCTCTCCTCATAAGTCATGTGCTCCAGACCCCTAATCATTTTTGTTGCCCTCCGCTGGACTCTTTCCAATTTTTCCACATCCTTCTTGTAGTGTGGGGACCAAAACTGGACACAGTATTCCAGATGAGGCCTCACCATTGTCGAATAAAGGGGAACGATCACGTTCCTCGATCTGCTGGCAATGCCCCTACTTATACAGCCCAAAATGCCGTTAGCCTTCTTGGCAACAAGAGCACACTGTTGACTCATATCCAGCTTCTCGTCCACTGTGACCCCTAGGTCCTTTTCAGCAGAACTGCTACCTAGCCATTCGGTCCCTAGTCTGTAGCAGTGCATGGGATTCTTCCGTCCTAAGTGCAGGACTCTGCACTTGTCCTTGTTGAACCTCATCAGGTTTTTTTCTGCCCAATCCTCTAATTTGTCTAGGTCCCTCTGTATCCGATCCCTACCCTCTAGTGTATCTACCACGCCTCCTAGTTTAGTGTCATCTGCAAACTTGCTGAGAGTGCAGTCCACACCATCCTCCAGATCATTAATAAAGATATTAAACAAAACCGGCCCCAGGACCGACCCTTGGGGCACTCCACTTGAAACCGGCTGCCAACTAGACATGGAGCCATTGATCACTACCCGTTGAGCCCGACGATCTAGCCAGCTTTCTATCCACCTTACAGTCCATTCATCCAGCCCATACTTCTTTAACTTGGTGGCAAGAATACTGTGGGAGACAGTATCAAAAGCTTTGCTAAAGTCAAGAAATAACACATCCACTGCTTTCCCCTCATCCACAGAGCCAGTTATCTCATCATAGGATATCAGCCTCATCACTTGGCTGATTTTTTCCATTGCCCGACACCTTGAGCAATTATTTACACCAATGACAAGCGACCGGTTTCAGAGTAACAGCCGTGTTAGTCTGTATCCGCAAAAAGAAGAACAGGAGTACTTGTGGCACCTTAGAGACTAACAAATTTATTAGAGCATAAGCTTTCGTGGACTACAGCCCACTTCTTCGGATGCATATACATCCATATACATGTATATGTATACATACATATACATATTGCTAGATGCATCCGAAGAAGTGGGCTGTAGTCCACGAAAGCTTATGCTCTAATAAATTTGTTAGTCTCTAAGGTGCCACAAGTACTCCTGTTCTTCTTTTAATGACAAGCGAGTGTAATAAAATGCCTCTAAAACAGAACGGTAACAATTTACGCTCACTTAGCACTGGGGCAAATGATGACCCAAGGTGCTGGGCAACGGACAATCTAGTCCCAGGTATAGAAACTTAAATTATATGTGAGATTAACTGGTTATTCCAAGTCACCAGCAGCACAGAGCTGTTGGGAGGTTGACAAAGGGTATGTCTACACAGCAAAAGCTGTGCATGGGCTACCTAGCTAGCTTGAATCCAGCTAGCATGAGTAACAATAGCACTGAAGACAGTGAGCTGAGTCCATGCTGGGCTTGTACTTCCTTCACTGCCATGTCTTCACTCTATTGTTACATGCACTAGCTGGATTGAAGCCTGCTAGCCTGTGAAGCAGAATCATACCAGTCACTCCCAGGTCAGATCAGATCATGAGGTTACTGTGGCCCGGCAGCACTGACTGTCTGAGCATTAAACATGTTGTTAAACTTGGCCTGATTTTCCAGTGATTCAAAGGTCCAGTGACCCAGCCTGACTAAGTCGCTGTGCACTGTGGAGTATGTGTCTCTCCTAACCAGGATTCAACAACACTCAGCACATGACTGCTGCAGATGTTTGTTCTCTTTATGCCCCTTGTTGTGCTTTTCTAGAGGTGGTTTTGAGATCCCAAACCATGGTCTAGATCCTCAGCTGGAGTAACTTGGTTTAGCTCCAAAGACTTCAATTCACACCCACTGAGGATCTGACCTGGTAATTTGTATTGCTGTCAAAATGACTCTAGAGGAGTTTTAATTCCTCGGTATTACCTGGGAGTGGCATCATCTGCTGGTGCTGTGCTGATGTCCTAAGGCACCGTTGTGCTGTACCCCTGGAGGGTAGTATGGCACTGATGCCAACATAATGAAATGTGACCTTTGAAACAACCAGCATACCCTGCTCTGTAATAATTTATAGATTAATATTTGTACAGGTTCTGTATTTATTATGTACAATGGTTTAATTTAAAATAGCTTTGTACTGGAAAGATCTATTTAAAAATATGTGGTTTATATATATATATATATATATATATATATGTGTGTGTGTATGTTTTTAATATATGTTAAAATATGAACACAAGAATATTTTATTTATGGATTTAAATGTTTTTCTCTCATGGGAGTAGGCTACCTGGGTCATTCTGATCATTCTGATAAGTCAGACCCACTTATTTTTGTATAACCAGATTGTTAATTTTATTTTAAAATATTTCATTAAAAGCAATGTTGAAATGAAATGTTGATCTGAATTGAAAAGTAGAACCATTCCATTTAGAAAATGGGGAAACAAAACATTTTGACTTTTTTGGAATTTTTTTAATGGGTGGGGTTTTTTGGTTTTTTATTTCACCAAAACAATTCTGTGAAATTGACTCATATTCTCCATGTCTGTGTCTATCTGAATCTGCATTTCTTTGCTGGGGGAAAAATGTTTTGTGAGAAAAATGTCACTAAGCTCTTTGGAAGACCTTGCTCCTTGCTGACTGGGGCAATCTCGCCTTGAAGTCAATGGGCGTTTTGCTTGCGTAAAGACTTCAGGAAGTGGCTCATCCAACTCTCTCTTTTTTCAGCCCTTGCCCATGTCCACACATTTTGTCATCCTGTAATGGAAATTAGTTCAATGGGATTCCCAGTTGCCTGCACTGTTACAAAATAGCCTCACATTTCCCTGTTTTCCTTACTTGCAAAACTCTTCTTATCTGGCCGAGCATAAGATGGCAATCACTGAAGAATGTAGTGCAGCAGAGATAGCCCCTAGAGTGCCTGGGGGAATTTAGGGATTGCCAGACTGGCTCTGACAAGTGGTCCATCCAATTCAGTATCATGGCTTTAACAGTGGCCACAATCAGATGCTTCTGAGGTAGGTGTTAGGATCCGTACAATAAACTGTTCATAGGGAAAGTTTCTTCCTGACTCGGAGCAGTGAGTGACTGGACTACGCCCTGAAGCATAGGGATTTATATCTCTTCCAAATGTTTGAGTTTGGGAGAGAGCAGAACTACCTGGAGCATGGTGTGATCCAAGGCTCCTCCGGCTAAGGCAGAATGCAGGTTTGCTTATTTAGCTACAGAGATAAGCCGAGCTGGAAAAGCTCTTGGATACTGTAGTGAGGGAGGTTCTGCATGCATCACTGGTAGCTCCATGTTGTGGGTGGAAGAGTACACCTTTGATAGCTGTTTGTAGCCGGTCCTAAGGAATTCCGCAACTCCCTCACACCAGCAAGTGTCACAGCAACAATAAGAGAACCGATGCTGGTGGCAGAGAGGGAAACTAGAAATCTACAGCAGTTAAATTAACTAGCCCATTACAGGTGCTGTCCTCTCCCCAATTTCTATCTTTGCTGTTCTTCATGGCCAGGAGCTGATTCTTTCCTTTGCAATGTATCATTATGAATGGATCATAAATCCTAAGAAACTGTCACAGTCATTAGGCCCCAGAGCAAGGTAACGAATTTTGTAAACCAAATTTCTGTTCCCTCAGGGGATTTTTGGCCACAATGTCTAGTAAATGCCAAGAATGTGTAAATGAAACAGATGTGTGGGAGGGAAGGGAGGGTCAGAGTCTAATAGTGAAAGTTAGACAAGATAGCGACTAATTAGCAATAACCTGAAAGGAAAGTAAGAACTGGTGAAAGAGCTCACAGGGGGTTACCTGTTGGAGAAAGTCTGTTTAAAAAATACAGGAGTACTTGTGGCACCTTAGAGACTAACAAATTTGGTGCCACAAGTACTCCTGTTCTTTTTGCGGATACAGACTAACACGGCTGCTACTCTGAAACCTGTTTAAAAAGTAAAACTAAAGGGCAAACTCTTCTGAAATAATCTTCAGCAGCCCCACAGCAAGAGCAACCGGTTGCATCAGCTACAGCCAGCTACTTTATCTGCAGAAAATCAAACATGACCCAAAGCTTAGCATTGTAAGCAGGCTTTGGCCACCCAGCCTTTCACCAAGGCCACTCACACTTTCAAGGCAACTTGGGCAGGGCAAAAATTTTCCATCAAAACTGGTTGTCCGAGGAAAATGGGTTTGCAACTTAGAGATTTTTTTGAGAAAAATATCAGCTTTCTATGTAAAATTTCAAAAAAAATTTGTTGAAAAACCAAAAGCCCCAAAATTGAAATATTTTGGCCAAAAGAACCTAAGTATTTTGAGTCAGCTATTGAACTGTGGTGCCCCATGGGAGTCCTAAGTCAGTTTCCACATGGCCCCATTCTCCTCTATGGGCTGGGTTCTCCAGCCAGCCCACATCGTCCAGGATGGGCCAAGTCTAGGGATTCCCAGGCTGTAACCGTCTCCACTCACCAAGAAGTAGGGGGACCAGAGTTCCCTAAACTGAAAACGGGACACTGGCTGAGAGATGGTTGGTGCTCAGGGTCGGTGCTCAGCATGCAAAAAAAATACAGCAGTTTCATATACTGTATACGTATGTTCATCTATTTTACAATTTCATTTATTTTACTTACAATTCAGTAGTTACTAGCATTGTTCCTTGTCTTGCTGCTGTTCTTCAGGGTGTGAAGCCACCTGGCATCACCCCGAGCTCTGCCGTTCGCCCCACATTTTGAAAACCTCTGGCTTATGGTGTTGAGATAAGGCACCACTTAATTGAGCCAAATACCTTTTCTAACTGTATGCTGGATGGTCTGAATAGTAAAAACTGTTTTATTATGAGTAGACCAGTCTATTTAGAATAGTTCATTCTGAATTGTATACGTGTCATCAGTTGGCAAGAGCAAACAGGCCAAATGTCCTGTGACACTTGGGTTGCCAACCCTCCAGGCGCCGACTTTTGTTTTTGCTGGTGGGTGCTTCACTCCCAGTCCCACTCAGCCTCTTCCCCCGAGAAAACTCCCACCACCACCACTTCACTCCACCTCTTCCCACCTCCATTCCCTCCCCTGAGGATCCCCCCTGGCACTCTCTGCCCCCTCCCCTGAGCGTCTCCCACTCGCTCCTCTCCGCCCTCTCCTGCCTTAAGGGTGCGTGATGGGGAGAGGGGGCAGAGAGGAGCAGGCAGCGGGAGTCTTGGGGGAAGAGGAAGAGCGGGGGCAGGAAGAAGCACAGCATGGGAGAAGAGGCCAAGCAGAGACAGGGCCTCGGGGCAGAGTGTGGGTGGAGCCACGGTCCGTGGGTGCTAAGAACTCCCTATTTTTTTTCCGTGTGTTCGCTGGAGCTCAAGCATCTTTTTAAGCTCTGTCCCAGATGTCACTGGGCATGGTTTAGCCTAATGCATGTCATTGTGTTGTTTCTTTTGCTGGCATGCTTTCTGCCATGGACAGCCAAAGCCAGCCCTGAGAGGCCTTGCAGTGAGAGACCCTTACATATTGCGTCACAAAGCATTATCCCTCTGTGGAAATGGCAGGATTCAGAACCCAGAGATTGCTGCTGCGATTGACAGGTGGGAGGTTTCCTTTTGCAAGCAGAAGGGCTGAGTCTGCTCTCACTTGCACTCAGCGTAAAGCTGGTGTAACTCCCCTGCAGACAAGGACCCAGATCTTTGGCCCTGACACAGCCTCTTTGTACTTCTGGGCAGCACAAAGGGGTCATGAAGCCAGCTTAACCAGCTTCCTGGGGACTTCTGCTGGTGTGGGGAATCTCAGGGCTGCACAGACCCAGCAGAACCAGACCCACGCCACTTCCCTCGCAGCCCCCAGGATAGGGGGTGTGGCTGGGAAAAGGAGAGGGGCGGGGACACTGCTGTGGTCCAGCAACCTCCAGCTGTTGGAGATGATCATTACCAGCCAGCGCTACTTAGATCAGCCCACAATCAGAAGGGTATTAAGGTGCCTTAAAGCATCTCTTCCCCAGAGCTGTGCCAGCCCTATGCCAGCACAGAGCCCAACAGAGTTATCCTGGAGTGAAACTGGAGCGGGTAGAAAATCACACCTGTATCTGCAGAGTTGTGTGTTGTGTGTTGTTTACAAGACCCCTTTGTAAACAACAGCTGGCCCCGCCAGAGGCTCCTGTGACATAGTTTTGCTGTCCCTTAGAGATGACCTAAAGGATTTGGGGATGTCTGGATCCAGATGTGGAGCTAAACTTTGTGGCTCAGGCTCATCTCTGCTCAAAATCCTTTAACAATGGGGACCCAGTTAGAGGTTTCTTCTTTAGTCCCAGTCTGGGGTGGGAGGGGGGAAGGCTGAGTGCAGAAATACGTGCACACAGTGCCGGCTGGATGGATTCAGGCAGGAGGAATACAGGAAGTGGTGCGGCTGATTCAGTAGGTGGCCTGCTCCCTCTGAGTCAGGGCCTATTCTGTGCCACAGAGGTGGCCCCATTTCAGTGGTGGGTGCAGGGAGCAGGGGCCTGTTACAGCGAGTTGGAAAATGTCATCTTCGCACCATTGACTTTTTGGTGAGAAATTGAAATCAAATATTTTGATTCAGAAAAGCTGCCTCAGGGCCCCATGGGAGTCAGGTGCCTCATGATCCCTTTCTCCTCTATAGACTGCTGGGATCCGTGGGAGAACTGCACCTCCTATGGTTTCATGGTCTCCCTTCTTGGTAGGGTGACCATACGGCCCAAGCGTTCTGCACTAAGGGACATGGCTGTGAAGGATTCTGGGATATGGAGGGACGTGGATGGTTTTGAGGTCACAGAAGGACATGTGGGTGATATTGGAGTTGGGTTAAAATGGCTTCAAACCCCAGAAATAGAACGTGAACACTCTAGTCCCTGTCGCCCTCAGAAGCACACTGATCGGGAGCGGTGGCACAGATCCTCCTCGTGCTGTATCTTGTTTGTGGCCAGACTCTCCTGCCCGTGAGCCCTGCACTCACATCTATCTGTGTCAATACCTGACTCCTAGGGCCTCATCCTGCTTCCTTGTCAGGGCTGTCAGTCAGGAGTAACTCCACAGAAGCCAATGGAGCGACACAGGTGTGCAACCAGCGTGTCATGATTGGGACTTGGGCGGCCTGGCCTAGTGGGTGGGGCAAGGAGTCAGGCCTAATGGTCAGAGTAGCCAGCCAGCCAGAGTCAGGGAGCAGGAGTCAAGCAGAAGGTCGTAACCAGAGTCAGGAATCTGCACTGAAGCACAGAGCTGGGGTCCAAAACAGGGAATAAGGGCAGGGCCTGTAGTAGCCACAGGCCAAGTACTGCTAAGTTATACAGAGAGCTTCTTGGACTGCCCTGCAGGCTTAAATAGTGCACCTGGACCAATCAGAGGGCATCGGGGTACTGCCAAAGTATTTCCATGGGCAGTCTTCCGGTGGTGCTTAGTCGCCCAGGGTTTGTAGTGCATTGATCCCATATGGCTCTGCCAAGTGGCGGCACAGAGGCATCGGTCACCAGGAACCCCATTAGACGCAGAGTCTAGTGGAGTCTCCATGCTGAAGAACACCCCCTGCAAAAAGCCCCTAAACCCAAAAGCCCACACTTCTCCTTTGGTTTACCCAACCTTCCAAACGGGGCCGGATCCCCGCGGGAGTGCACCAACGTCAGCGGAGCTGGGTTGAGTCACACCAGCTGGGGGGACCCAACCCAAGGGCTCCTCCAAACAAAGAAGTCACTCATGGACAGCATCCAGTGCGACGCCCTGCAAAGAGCCATTGCACTCTGGCCCGTGAGCAGCGGATCTGAGGCTCGATTCTCCCCCAGCTTTGCCCTTCGTCATTTACACCTGTGCAAAGGGAGCACGACACCTGCATTAAACTTGGAGCATTTTACATCCCATAGCACAGGTGCAGTGATCATTGGAACCCAGCCCCTCACGCCTTGTGATGAGCAGCCTCAGGCTCCTGCCTTGAGCAGAGCTGTTTATTCTCTGCCCCGGGAAGGGGTTGCATAAATGTACAGGGGAGGCCGCTCCACCTGCTGATGTAACTCAGGAGTGCCGCCATTGAAGTCAATGTCATTACGCTGGTGCAAGGAAGAGGAGAATCAGGCCGTCTGAGTCAAAAGTCCTAAGGCACCGTCTGGTCATGAGCACACGAGGAGTCAGTCATTCCCTTGTGTCTGGCCCCGTCAGCACTGTCCAGAGCAGAGCCCTGGAGAATCAGCCATCGCTGTGAGTCAGTCCCTGGAAGGATCATTGCTAGGCAGCCATGCCAGCCCGTCCAAGGGCTGTACACTCTCTGGGTTCACCAAAAGTGCCAGTGCCCACCATCTGACTCTGCTAGGGAACGGTCAAACTTGATGGCACAAAGTCTTCTCGTTCTAGCTCAACAACTTCCTAACTTGCAGCATTTCGACAGGGCCACCCCGTGAAAGGGCCACTGAGGAAGGTCCAGCGCAGTGGCTGCTCCACAGAGGAGGTCCCCCTTTCTCCTGCAAGAGGCAAGCACCAGAGATCCTCAAGAGATGTCACAATGAAGCAGCCAGTGTCCACTTCCTTTGCAGTCAGTGGACACGCTCCAGGCCTTAGGCTGCAGCGGCTGGATTCATGTTCTACGTCTGTCCAGTGCTCCCCAGCTGAGCTCCGAAGAGGACGTTGTCTGCACGGGCATCGAATGCAAGGACTGAGGTAATATGCTGCCTTCATTCACTGGGGGGCGGCATCTCCGCTAAGTGTGACTGATGCTCTGGAACATGGCCCCAAGGGGGAAGCCAGTCCAGTGTGGTGCAGGATTCATGCAGCTTGCAGGGGGCAGATTGTGTAGTCATGTTTCATAAGGGTGGGAGCAGGACTGAGGGTTTCCTGTGAGAGTCCATGCCCTGCCTGGTGCCCACAGGCAGCCACCGCAGTTCCTGAAGTGGCTTGCGCTGGTTTGGCAAGGCAGGAAGCAGGGTAGCCAGGGGCTGTGTCAGTTGTGAGCACCCCTTCTGCAGTTGATGCTAGCTCAGCTCCTATGGTGCTCTCTCAGTGGAGATCAGACTGCCCTGATGGCCCAGAGGAGGCCACAGTGGAGAAAATGATGATGTGATTTAATTATATTATTATTATTATTATTATTATTATTACTGTTATTTATTTGTATTATCGTAGTGCCTAGGTGCCCTAGTCATGGCTCAGGACCCCATTGTGCTGGGTGCTGTACGTTATTTATTAGGTGCATTACGGTAGCGCCTAGGAGCCCTAGTTATGGCTCAGGACCCCATTGTGCTGGGCGCTGTACGTTATTTATTAGGTGTATTACGGTAGCGCCTAGGTGCTCTAGTCATGGATTGGGGGACCCCATTGTGCTGGGTGCCGAACGTTATTTATTAGGTGTATTATGGTAGCTCCTAGGAGCCCTATTCATGGCTCAGTACCTCATTGTGCTGGGTGCTGTACATTATTTATTAGGTGCATTACGGTAGCACCTAGGTGTCCTAGTCATGGCTCAGGACCCCATTGTGCTGAGCACTGTACTTGCCACCTCGTCTCTCCTGGGGGAGAATCCACCTGGTCTCAGTGGCCATCCCAGGAGGGGCCTGCACCATGCTGCATCACTGGGAATGGAGCTCTCCCTATGGCAGCATTTAACATAGGGCACCCCATTAACTCTGGCCCTTTCTATCTGGCCTTGAGAGCTGACAGCTGGAAACTAACAGAGGGGAGTACGCTGCCCTGCAGGGCAGCCCTGCCTAGGAGAGCAGTGATAGGCCGGTTAAATGTCTTCATGCTTGTCCCCATCCCCTAATATAAGACACCTCATGATGGGAGCTGGGGAGCAGTGCTGGTACGCCACTGGTTTAGCCTCGGTGGATGCCATGGGAGGTCAGCTGGGGACCAGGCAGGGCTGGTAGATTGGAAATTATTGTCCGATGGCAGGCATGTGAATCCCCACTGGGATGGTTCCTAACCAGCCAGTGGAACATTGTGCTAAGAGCATGGGATCTGTTTTCTAAAAGCTGGCTCTTTCGCACTGGTCGCAGAGGGCCGGTCCATTTCACCAGAGCCGATCTGTGGTGTCTCCGCATCTCGTGCTGGAGGGGAGCTTTGCTGGAACAATTTGCTTGTGATATGTTTTGGACCATGTGAAATCCTATAGAGCTGCTTCAGGGATAAACACATTGCGCCTCCTCATCCCTGCCCCTGCCCATAATAGAGGCTCAACTTAAATGTACCCCCCAAATTAAACAACATAGTAAGAGAACCAAAAAAGAGCCACGGTGGCTAAACAACAAAGTAAAAGAAGCAGTGAGAGGCGAAAAGGCATCCTTTAAAAAGTGGAAGTTAAATCCTAGTGAGGAAAATAGAAAGGAGCATAAACACTGGCAAATGAAGTGTAAAAATACAATTAGGAAGGCCAAAAAAGAATTTGAGGAACAGTTAACCAAAGACTCAAAAAGTAATAGAAAATTTTTTTTAAGTACATCAGAAGCAGGAAGCCTGCTAAACAACCAGTGGGGCCACTGGACAATCAAGATGCTAAAGGAGCACTCAAGGACGATAAGGCCATTGCAGAGAAACTAAATGAATTCTTTGCATTGGTCTTCACGGCTGAGGATGTGAGGGAGATTCCCAAACCTGAGCCATTCTTTTTAGGTGACAGATCTGAGGAACTGTCCCAGATTGAGGTGTCATTAGAGGAGGTTTTGGAACAAACTGATAAATTAAACAGCAATAAGTCATCAGGTATTCACCCAAGAGTTCTGAAGTAACTCAAATGTGAAATTGCAGAACTACTACTAGGTCTGTAACCTATCATTTAAATCAGCTTCTGTACCAGGTGACTGGAGGATAGCTAATGTGATGCCAATTTTTAAAAAGGGCTCCAGAGGTGATTCCGGCAATTACAGGCCTGTAAGCCTGACTTCAGTACCAGGCAAACTGGTTGAAACTATAATACAGAACAATATTGTCAGACATATAGATGAACATAATTTGTTGACGAAGAGGCAACATGGTTTTAGTAAAGGGAAATCATGCCTCACCAATCTACTAGAATTTTTGAGGTGGTCAACAAGCATGTGGACCAAAGGGATCCAGTGGATATAGTGTACTTAGATTTTCAGAAAGCCTTTGACAAGGTCCCTCACCAAAGGCTCTTACACAAAGTAAACTGCCATGGGACAAGAGGGAAGGTGCTCTCATGGATTGGTAACTGGTTAAAAGATAGGAAACAAAGGGTACATATAAATGGTCAGTTTTCAGAATGGAGAGAGGTAAATAGTGGTGTCCCCCAGGGGTCTGTTCTGGGACCAGTCCTATTTAACATATTCATAAATGATCTGGAAAAAGGGGTAAACAGTGAGTTGGCAAAATTTGCAGATGATACAAAATTACTAAAGATAGTTAAGACCCAGGCAGACTGCGAAGAACTACAAAAGGATCTCTCAAAACTGGGTGACTGGGCAACAAAATGGCAGATGAAATTTCATGTTGATAAATGCAAAGTAGTGCACATTGGAAAACATAATCCCAACTATGCATATAAAATGATGGGGTCTAAATTAGCTGTTACCACTCAAGAAAGAGATCTTGGAATCACTGAGGATAGTTCTCTGAAAACACCTACTCAATGTGCAGCAGCAGTCAAAAAAGTGAACAGAATGTTGGGAATCATTAAGAAAGGGATAGATAATAGGACAGAAAATATCACGTTGCCTCTATATAAATCCATGATACATCCATGTCTTGGATACTGTGTGCAGATGTGGTCGCCCCATCGCAAAAAAGATATTGGAATTGGAAAAGATTCAGAAAAGGGCAACAAAAATGATTAGGGGTATGGAACAGCTTCCATATGAGAGAGATTAATAAGACTGGGACTTTTCTAGCTTGGAAAAAAGACGACTAAGGGGAGATATGATTGAGATCTATAAAATCATGACTGGTGTAGAGAAAGTAGATAAGAAAGTGTTGTTTACTACTTCTCATAACACAAGAGCTAGGGATCACCAAATGAAATTAATAGGCAGCAGGTTTAAAACAAATAAAAGGAAGTATTTCTTCATACAACGCACAGTTAACCTGTGGAACTCCTTGCCAGAGGCTGTTGTGAAGGCCAAGACCATAACAGGGTTCAAAAAAGAACTAGATAAATTCATGGAGGATAGGTCCATCAATGCCTATTAGCCAGGATGGGCAGGGATGGTGTCCCTAGCCTCTGTTTGCCAGAAGCTGGGATTGGGTGACAGGGGATGGATCACTTGATGATTACCTGTTCTGTTCATTCCCTCTGGGGCACCTGTCATTCGCCACTGTCGGAAGACAGGATACTGAGCTAGATGGACCTTTGATCTGACCCAGTAGGGCCATTCTTATGCATTCTGGCAGTGCAATGGGCACAGAACCTTGCCACATCTCCTCTGCTAGCAGGACGGAGTTGCCAGAAGGTGTGTAGCTGGCAAAGCCAGCTCCTATGTCCCCAGCCCTTGCAGCAACCAGTAGAGTGGGTACTGAGGACTGGGCAGGGTGGGAGCATGCTCTGGCTATCCCTGATTGGTAGATGGCTCCTTAGACACCTGTAATTACTTGAGTTAAAACCTCACTTCTTCGGATGTCTCTATGCATCCGAAGAAGTGAGGTTTTAACTCACGAAAGGTTATGCCCAAATAAATCTGTTAGTCTTTAAGGTGCCACCAGACTCCTTGTTGTTTTTGTAGATACAGACTAACACGGCTACCCCCTGATACTTGTAATTACTTGGCCGAGTTTAGCCCCTGGGCTACTTTAACCTCAGCAGATAATAGCGAAGGGGATGGTGTAAAACTGGCTGGAGGATCAGGGAGCTGTAAGTGGCTCCTGCCCCACGGGGACTGATTGCAGCAGAGAATCTGAGCCATTGGGTCACTAGCACATTGGTGATAAAACTGGGTGCCCTTGCTCCATTCTGGCTAAGGCTATATGTTTGCCACAGCCAGGACTTTTGTGACTTATAAGGGGGTTGCCTGCCAAGTCACATGGCCTGCTACCCCCATGGCCTTGCACCTCTTTCATTTGTACCATGAGGGCATAAAATGCTCTCAGATGAGAGTTCTCCAAAGATAGCAGTGCTGGGGTTTTATGAGCACTCTGTATAAATGTAAGGGTGTGGGCCAGTGGGGAATCAGACCCATGCTTTTTGTAACCCGAGCCACTGAGTGAGATTCCCATGTATTTATACAGAAGTACTCTCTATGTGCTGGATTGTTAAGGGAGCCCAGCATCTCATTTGCATCTTCTGAAAACCTGACCATTTATTAATCTAAATGAGAGCAAAACTGAAAATCTGGCCCTGATTGTCCTTTTGAAACTTTCAGCCCTATCCAGTGTAAAGAAATCTGAGCCAGCCCTGGGTTTTTAAACCATTTTCTTCAGAAGAACACGTCAGGATGAAATGTTTTCAAATCACCCCCACTGCAAAATGAAAGAGATTTGGCTCCACTCAGTGACAACATGTGACTTTCTCTCCAATCAGTTTTCCTCTGAATTTGTGACTTCTGCCCTTTTGCCATGACAAAGCCCTGCCTTTTCCCCAACATTTGCCATGAGAAAAATACCCCCCAGCCTTAGGCAGAGTCTAGAATGGAGGCCCACAAAAAACAAACACACAAATGCCCTTGTTTTTAAGTGAAGGCCTATCATGGTCTGTGCTCTGTGGTTGTGCTCTCTGAGTGCCCCGGAATCCATTGGGAGCTTCCTCAGCTCTCGATTTACGGGGCCAGGAGTGTGGGATCCTTTGACAAGGAGACGATTTCCCTGTGGTTAGAACAGCCGGGTTTCAGTTAAATCACTATTGATAAAAGAAGAGTTGGAAGTGGTCAGACGGCAAGTCACTGCCTTGGGGTGGATTTTAACCACAGGAAAGAGCTGATGTCTAAAGTATCAGAGGGGTAGTCGTGTTAGTCTGGATCTGTAAAAAGCAACGAAGAGTCCTGTGGCACCTTATAGACTAACAGATGTATTGGAGCATAAGCTTTTGTGGGTGAATGCCCACTTCGTCTGACGAAGTGGGCATTCACCCACGAAAGCTTATGCTCCAATACATCTGATGTCTAAAGTGCATCTGAGCTTTTCTTACAGGACCATGGAGACATTTCCCAGTCTCCAACAACACAGAAAGGACTTCAGCCTGCCTGCTGCTAAGGATTCCCCTAGTGTGAGGGACAAGTCAGGGCCATGCTGGGAGTGGGACGTGCATGTGGCTGGCGCATGCTGCACCTGGGCAAGACCTGCTGGCACAATGAGCCCTAAGGGTCGTTACAGGCCAGTTTAATGGAGAGCAGCCTGAGGCCCAGCTGCCCATTCCTGGATTAGGGGAGGAGGCAGAACGGTGACGTCTTTGGGCCTCCCGCCCCCTCCCACCCCGGTGCCCCAAGTCCAGTTCTGGCCCATCTCGGTATCTCCAGCATTGTAGCAAAGAAAGCAACAAAAAAACACAACTTCTTGAAACACGCCAAGCTCCTTGAAACCCTGGGCCTGCCCCCACACCCAGACCCCAGCCCTCCCAGAAAGGGGGTAGTTCAGCCCCTTCCCTAGGAGCTGTTTCTTTGGTAAAGCCCTGAGTCAGCAAGGCACATGCTTAAGTTAGAAGTAGGGTGCAGCTCCTTCTAGTCCGACTGCTGAATATTCCCAGCTCCTGTGATGTGCTCCTTTAGTTATTCCTTTTCTCTCACTCCTAAGGAGATGAGCCATTCCCCACTTCAGTTAATTCAGTTTCATTTCACTAGTACCTGTGATGGCAGATTCCTGCTAGTTCTCCAACTGGCCATAGAGTCTTTCAGGGTAGACAAGACCTGAACTCCTTTTGTACAAAACAACAGGAGGACGTGAAAACAAACCAACACTTTCAGGCAGTCTTCAAACCATTCTGCTCTAGTGGCATTTTTCGCCCACTTTGCAGAGGTCAAAGCACTTATGCACAGGCTTTATTTAAAATCAATGGGACTTTTAAGTCTTTATTTAAAGTTAAACAGATGCATTAAGTGCTGGCAAGAATATAAGAACCAAACTGGGTCAGACCAGTGGTCCATCTAGCCCAGTACCTGTCTCTACAGTGGCTGGTACCAGGTGCTTCAGAGGGAAGGAACAGAACAGGGCAGTTATCGAGTGATCCATCCCCTGCCATCCAGTCCCAGCTTCTGGCAGTCAGAGGCTTAGGGACACCCAGAGCATGGGGCTTCATCTATGACCATCTTGGCTAATAGCCGTGGACAAGGCAATGGAGAATCATCCCACAGCATCTCAGTCCTTGGTATGGAAGGATCATTCATCTCCATGAGTCAAAGGGGAATTTATGGCTGTAATTATTCAATCCTGGGCTTCCCCAGACTGTGGGTGAAGTCCTGAGCTCCTTACTCAGTCCCTACTTAGCCAAACTCTCCTTGATGTCACATTCGCCAAATGTGGGGAACTCTGACCTCAGACCTGGACGTTGCTGCTTGCTGGAGATGAGGTGTTTTAGTTAAACACACACCAGAGCCCCATCCTGGATGCCAGGAGCGAGCCACCTTCCCCTCGCCATCGCTCAGTCAGCCTTTCCTCAGTCTAGCACCCAGGCAATGTGGCTTAGAGCTCAAGCTTTGGACTGGGACTTAGAGAACCTGAGTCCTAGGCCCGGCTTTGCCACTGGTCTGCTGGTGACCTTGGGCAAGGCAGTTCTTCACTCTGTGCCTCAGTTTCCCCAACTGATGACACCAACCACCTTTATAAAATGCTTTGAGACCTAGCGAGGTGGTATTCAAATGTGGCCACTGATTTTGGTGTCTGGGGGCTGATTTCCAAAACTGAAACCACTAGGTGCCATGGCTGCTCAGCTCTTCTGGCCGCCCCATCTCAGCAACAGGCTTGGAGGGGCTCAGGGGCGTGTGCAAGGGGGGGCAAGCAGGGGCATCCCCCCCGCAATCAGTGCAGGCCCAGAACTCCTCCGGGGCTGGGGCAGGGAGATGACAGCTCCTCCAGCCCCAGGAATGCAGGGGGAGATCCAGCTCCTCCTCCTGGCTGCCGCGGGAGAGCAAGCTCCACTGGCCCCGTGGCTGCAGCAGGGAGAGCTGCAGAGGGCACAGAAAGTGACCCTCCAAAAGTGGCCAAATTTGTATTCCTGTGCGTGCTCCTGAAGGGGCTGGAACAGTACAGCAGTGACTGACCTCCCTCATTGATGCAATAAGCTGAGTCTAAACATCACAGATAATTGGCATTCCCACCACCTCTGAGAGTGCCCACCCCCAATCACAGGGACCAGAGTATTAGAGAGATGTCTGGGGATGGGAATGTAGCAATGGCCACTTTAAATCAGACCTGAGTCCATGTAGGCCGGCAGCTTGGCTCTGACAGCGGGCAGCACTAGATGCTTTAGACAACTGTGCAAGAAACCCCCTTGTGGACAATTAAGGAACAGCCTGCTCCTCGGGGAAGTTTTTTGACCCCAGTAGTTGGCTTGTGCCCTGAACCATGAGGTTTAAATCCCGCGCTTGGTGTTGCTTAGCCTAACTAATGTACCGGGGTGCTCACTAGCCATAGGAATGGCAAGGCTTTTTTTAGACCACTAGAAAGGAAGGATAAGCTCTTGGGGCCTGGGACTCTAGTATGCGCATGACATCCTGGCCCTATTGTAATCAATTGAAGTTTTGCCATTGACAGGTCCGGCTCCGGGCACCAGCCTGGCAAGTAGGAGCTTGGGGCGGCCGCTCCGGAGAGGGGCAGCACGTCCAGTTATTCGGTGGCAATTTGGTGGACGGTCCCTCACTCCCGCTCGGAGCGAAGGACCTCCTGCCGAATTGCCGCCGCAGATCGCGATCGCGGCTTTTTTTTTTGGCTGCTTGGGGCGGCCAAAACCCTGGAGCCGGCCCTGGCCATTGACTTAAATAGGTCTCTCACTACAGCTGTACAGGGCACATTGGAAACACACTCCTGACTGAGCCCCTGGGTGCTGCTTAATCCAAAGAGCAGTAATAATGGACCTGAGGGGCTGAATAGCCAGCTAGGCCATAGGCCCTCCTCAGCTGTGCTAGTGGTCTGCAGGGCATGTAGGGCAACTCCCTCGTAGAACATTGGGAACCAAGGGTATGATGTAATAGTCTGACCAATAATTCCCTTCTCTTACAGCATCCACGGCTCGCCTGGGCCTTGGGGCACATGCTCTCCCGAGCCGCTCTGCCAGTTCAGTCCCTCGCGCACAGGCTCCTTGGCCTTGCAGAACTCTTCTGGTTCTGGCCCTGCTCACATGCCAGCAGAGCTTAGCATTTGGTCAGCTTGATCCATTAGCAGGGTTTCGGCTGGAGCCAGGACTTTGGCAGCTCGCCTCTGGGACCAAGGCTAAGAGGTGCTTTATGCAAGGTGTAACGTGCAGGGGCTGTGGAACACGGAACTTGAGTTTAGCTCCTCAGGTACCTGAAGGGGTGGAATCCACTGACCTTAAAATCCTGGCAGAGCCAGAACAAACATGTTCTTGATAATGGTGCTGATGAGCTGTTTGCTGGAGCACCTAGCGGATGACAAGGTTGGGGCCCCATTGTGCTGGTGGTATGCTAACATATGAGGTGAGATTTTTTGATCGTGTTTAGCGTTGGCCTAACTCAGGTCTCATGGTTAGTAATGGCAAATCTCTCCATCACTGCAAGCCAGTGCTGAGAGCCCCAGAGTAAATGCTAGGCCTTGCCCCAAAGGCTAGAGGGTGAGGCATACCAGGTGGGTTGAGATGCATAGGTGCTGCAACTCAGGGTGCGGGCGGTGCAGTAGCCCCCCCTGACTTGAAGGGGTTTCCATCATCTACAGCGTTTGCAGTTTGGTTCAATGGCTGTCAGCCCTTCTCTTCCCCCCCCCCCCCCCACTATACACATTGCTCCAGCCCCCCTGTTGAGATGGCGCAAGAGGATAATGGCAATAACACGGTGTGTGCAATTCTTGCTTGGGCTTGAAGCACCAGTGGGAGAGGGGAGGAGCCGGGTGTTTCAGAGGTTGAGAGAGATGAGAGCCCCACACCTATGGTCTCTTTTAACATGACTAGAATTGGAGGGTATGTGAGGTTGTAGGCAGCTGGCAAGTTCATTTTGAAATTGAAACAGAGAGGGGCTGAGCTGTGAGCAGTACAACCAGACCCATAACGAATTCCGAATGAGGTGAGAGCTTTTGCTTCTCTAATCTGGCAGACTCAGGAGCCTACTCCAAAAGGAAGAGCAGAAACTGCATCTGCCCTCTCCTTCTTCCTCTTTAGCTCATCCACGCTTTGTTTAGTCAGACATGAGGCTTTTTGCCTCTCCAGAAGAACCTTGAGAATATTCTGTGCATGGCCTTGGCTAGCCTGCTTCAGCTCCACTGCCAGATCGGAGCTAAATGCTGGAATTACTGGGGGAGGTTCTCTGACCTGCGTTATACAGGGGATCAAGACCAGATGATCAAAAGGGGCCCTCCTGGCTTTAAACACGCTGAATCTAGCCTGGGGATTTGCCCCAATACAGCCATCAGTGTAGCTGCACAAATACAACCTCCAGTGAAGAAGGTCAAGCTGCTATTGGCATTGGGCGAGTTTACCCTGACTTCAAGCAGAAATAAACTCCCCCACGGCAAGTAATTGCTATACCTGTCTACACAGGAGTGCAGCCACATTGATAGTTGTAACCAGGGCAAATCCTTAGTCCAGACAAGGCTATCAATGAAGATGGGTATAGAACTGTTGAAAGGCAGAGAATAATCAAACTACCACTTCCATTTTAATGAGTTGTTAGCCCAGAAACCAGGAGGCCAGGCCAGTTATTCTGATCCTCTTTTATCTTTGTTATGATTGGTGCGTAATTTGAACAACACCAATTTACCATTTTTGAGATCTGTATTCCAAAGTGTCAAAATCCACGTGGAGAGGTCCAAGAGGGTGGAGAAATCAGCTACAAAACTGGGGCTGAGTTAATGGGAAGCAACTCCAGTTCCCAGGTTGATGTTATATCCTGAAAGCCATGCAGAACTCCTTCGGGGTTCGGACGGGGAGTTCACTGGGCTCAGCTGAACTAGACAGAAACAGGATCAGCTGCATATAGGGCACCAGTGGTCCTGCAGGTTCTTCAGCCAGTGTGAACTGCAGAGAGGAACCTATTCAGCAGGGCAGAGATTCAGATTTCAGCGATTTGCAGTCTGGAGAAGAATGTTCCTATTGTTCCAGATGGTCTTAATCTTCGTGTCTGGCACTGCTCTGGCTGAGACCTCTTGAACCACGGGTGACTTGATTACAGCCCATACATACCTATCTGGGGAACAAATATGTAATAATTGTCTCTTCAAGCTAGCAGAGAAAGGTCAAACACAATCCAACAGCTGGAAGTTGAAACTAGACAAATTCAGACTGAAAAAAGGTGTACATTTTTAATGGTGAGAGTAATTAATCAATAGAACAATTTACAAAAGGTCGTGGTGGATTCTCTATCACTGGCAAGTTGTAAACGAAGATTGGGTATTTTTCTAAAAGCTCTGCACTAGGAGTTATTATGGGACCGGTCTCTGGCCTGTGTGATACAGGAGGTCAGACTAGATCAGGGGTTCTCAAACTTCATTGCACTGTGACCCCTATTACTACATGATCCCAGCAGGGAGGACCGAAGCCTGAGTCCACTTGAACCCCGCCGCCCCAGGTAGGGGGGCCAAAGCCCAAGCCTCACTGCCCCAGGCTGGGGGGGGGGGAGTTGAAGCCCAAGGACTTCAGCCCCAAAAGGGGGCCTGCAACTTGAGCCCCACCACCCTCGGGCTTCGGCTTCAACCCGGGGCAGTTGGGATCAGGCTTTGGATTTGGCCCTGGGCCCAGGCCACAGCAAGTCTAAGCCAGTCCTGGTGACCCCATTAAAATGGGGTCAGGACCCACTTTGGGGTCCTGACCCACAGATTGAGAACCGCTGGACTAGATGATCACAATGGTCCCTTCTGGCCTTGGAATCATTGAATTTAGGGGAGTCAGGCCCCCTCCTTTGAAAAAAAATCTCACTCCAAATTCTTTAGACTCCCTGGCTTGAGCCACCCTCTGTCACCTTCCCAAATCCATATTAATTTTAAAAAGTCACTCAGCCCACTCAAATGGTTTTTCCTTGTTAAGTGAGAAAATTGCACCTCCCTCATCGGGGAGGGTGTATTACTGAGAAGTTAGCACATTGCTCTGGAACTCTGGAGAGCTGGCTTCTATTTCTGGTTCTGCCATTGGCCTGCTGAGTGACCTTGGACAAATCGCTTCATGTATTTGTGCCTCAGTTTCCCCCTCTGTAAAATGAGGGCAATACTACTCACCTTCTTTTGTAAAGCTCTTTGAGAGATACTGATGAAAAGCTCTATGTAAGAGCGAGGTGTTATTATTCCCTCTCTTAGAGCTTTGCAAGTGATGCATCACACTGACGACATGATTGATGCTGTCTTCCGATGGGCTCCTACCTGGTTTAGATCTACCAATCCAGAGATGACAGGCTTTGTTATGAGGGGCAGCATGATCTAGTGGGTAGGGCATGGGCCTGCAGTTCAGGAAATCTAGGATCCATTCCAAGCTCTATCACTGACCTGCATTGTGACCTGGGTCAAATCATCTCTCTTTGTTCTCTTGTCTATTCAGATTTTAAGCTGTTTTGGGCAGGGGCTGTCTCCTATGTCTGTGTAGCACCCCGGACAATGGGGTCATGCTTTCAGGTGGGATCTCTAGCTGATACAGTAACACAAATGAATAATAGGTGCTTCTGGGGAATTTAAGCAAAAATCTTGAACTCCAAATTGACACAGGTGGTTCACTCTTTATTCTGTGGCATCCTCTCCTGGAGTGGGGATGACCATATAGACGCTTGGGCTAACTCACACAGGAGTTTTGCAAGAATTGGTGATAATTTCTGGGATTTTAAAAATCATTTTTCTGCCAAGCCAGTGTCCACTCTCACTCCCCACATAGAGTGATGGCTTTTGGAGCTGATCCTAGAATCTCTGACTCCTGTTCATATGTCTTTGATATTGAGAAAGAAAACAGGAAAGATCCTCTGGGCAAAGACTTTTCTAGACAATGTAGCAGATTTTAAAGTTATGCATCAAAGCTTAAGTGATGGATTAAACCACAAACTCCCATTGAACTTGGAGAGATTAGTGTGGCTAAATCCTCTAAGTGGCTTTGGAAATAACACAATCCAGCACATGTACCAGCTCAATGGAGTTTTTACAGTAAGTAGCATCTGCCTGTGGCAGGGGAATTTTTGGTATCTATTATTAATTATTAGTAATTACAATAATACCAAGTAGCCTCAACTGAGCTCAGGGTCCCATTGCACTAGGTATTGTATAGATGCAGAGAGAGACAATCCTTGCCACAAAGAGTTGACAAAAAGACTTTTCCAAGGTCACTCAATAGGTCAGTGGTAAAACCATGGTTAGCATCTAGGCCTGCTAACTCCCCCCAGGGCAGTAACCATTAGGACGTGCTGCCTGCTAACTCTTCAGATTGAAGATAGTGCCTCAAGTGGAGTCTGAGGACAAAACGTGATCCCCACGTTAGTGTGGGGCCTGCCAGTTGAGATCCCCTGAAGAGGCCCCTCCACCAACAGCTGCCTTTGTTTTTTTCTTGCTGCTAACAATCCTTTTGTCCATGTTGAGTGGAGCATCCCACAATACAGCTGTTTGAACTGCATGCACAAGGTGGGGTTTTGCGTGCACCCTGATGCAGTGGCAGCTAGTGCGGGCACAGTTAGCAATGGGAACTTACTCCACCCTGGAAGCTGCTGCTTGACCACGTCCTGCTCATTGACATTTAAATCAGATACATGAAACAAACATGCTGGACCCAGTGGACACCCCCAGGGTACAATCCAGCCATGTGCTGGGGCTGTGCGCTCAGGCTCAAAGAAACCCGAACAAGTCGGAGTATCTTCGTATTTGTACATATGGTTTCCATTGTTTGTTTTACTCACACCGCCTTCTCTAGGGCCAAAGTAAAGTGAGATCCAGTCTTCTCATGGCCACCATCCAGGAGCTGAAATATCACAAGTTCAGCCCTTGCCTCATTTGGGCTAGTTGAGACATTACAAAATCCAGTGAAAGAGGTGAACGCAAAGCTAATGAGTGAGAAGGAAGCGCAGTCTGGTGGATCTGGCACTAGATTAGGAAACATGGGTTCTATTCCTGGCTCTACTCTCTGAGGTTGTAAACTCTCTGGGGTATGGACTCTCTCTGTGTTTGTACATTAACTAGCATAGTGGGGCCCAAATATGATAGTAATACAAATGATTAATAATAGATACCAAATGCCTCACACAGATGCTACTTACTGTGAAATCCCCATGGATCTGGTACATGCACTGGACTGTGTTATCCCATGGATGGTAATAGTTTAGGTAAAATGATTCCTAGCTGCCGTCCTCTGTTCTATAATATTTGCTTTTTGTGGCACAGGTTGTGGCAAAGGGGCGAGGCCTGAGTTGATTGATTTGGCATTTGTAACACCTGCCATCTTGGCATGTACACTGGGGAATAAACCAGGAACCTCCAGAGCTTAAAACACCATGGCTCCAGAACTGACTCAGCCTGTACTCCACAGGCACACAGGGGGCTGCAGTTACATGTCTGCTCCTCAATCAGCACTTGTATCACCTTCCCTGGGACACGACATCACGTCCAGATTCACCCCGCCCCCAGCTGTGTGCTGTGTGCTGTGGCTGCCATCAAAGGTGAAGCTGCAACAACCAGCCAAATTGGGCTTGTGCTCTGTTTTTTTGCTTTGTGAGGGTGAATGGAGCCCTAACCAGGGGCGGATATGTTTTTTTCCTTAGAAATATCAGCAGTGTTCACTGAAGCCTTCCTTCTTTTGCTGAAGAACTTGTTGGGTGACTCAGAAATGCCAGTTGATAGCTTTTCCCGCCTTTAGCTGAAGGAAACACATGCTTAGATCTTAGCACAAGTACAAAGAAAGTGAAAGCTGATTCATCGAGGGGAGAGTCATTTTCATTCAGACTGTTTAATGCCCTGTTTTACTCACTCAGGAGGGAAACTGGCTGCTGTCAGAATCCCACCATCTCTCCAGTCATCCATAGAGCCTTCTGGGGTAGGAAAGAGTTGAATTTCGAATACAAAGTGGGAAAGAACCAAGATGAGAAAATAAACATTAAAACTCCCCTATCTTTCATATTGAATATGCATAAGCATCTAGCACAGAAATAATTAATAGTGATACCAGAGCTCATCTAGGGCTTTGCATCAGCAGCACTCAAAGTGCTTTACAAAAGAGGCCATACTCCCACTGGACAGACAGGGAAACTGAGACACAGCGAGAAAAGGAGGGGGCCTTGATCCCTGACTTGGATCTCTCAGTGCTACTGCAATAATCAAACTTTACAGGCCTTCTTTTTCTGTAATAAAGAAGCAAATTCACCTTTAAGGCCAATGAGTGATCCAGCAGGATGCCAGAAGGCAGGCGCTGTCCCTTTATGCTTTTTTAAAGGTGCTCCCCTAACTGATGAGCACTAGCCATGACCTGAGTAAATATCTCACAGACAGCTGCCTGGGTCTCCTCACTGCAGCTCAGAGTGCTGTAATGTTTGGCATCAGAGGCATTCAGCTCGGAATCAACTTCAGAATAATTTGCTGTTGGAAAGACTTGAGGGAGTTACCTGCATATCAAGGACATTCTTGTATTCTCTATAATATCCCTCGCTGGGGCAGTGAATGACTCCATAAAACATTACGAGGTTCACAGGCCACAGAATATTTGCTTAAATCTTTGCTGTCATTTTTATACATCATCCTATAGATATGCAGTTTAAGCATTTGTATAATGGCATTAACCCCTGCCTGACTCCCTCTCTCTCTCTCTCTCTCTTTTTTTTAATTTTCTTTGATGTTCTAATATTCCTTTGCTGACATTGATCAGACCTGCCTGGGGACAAGGTAATGTGCTCATGTGTATATAACTTCTATGCTTTCTCATAGGACAGGGCAATTTGGAACAGAACCACAGAGTCCAGTATCACGTTCCCTTGCCACACCTGGTTTAGAAATCCTCTTGAACACAATGTACCTGTGAGACTCATTGCCACAGGAAGTTATTGAGGTTAAGAACTTAGCAGGAGTCAAATAGGGACTGAACATGTATGTGGATAACAACACCATCCATAGTTACAATAGTAAGATTTTTTTAAAAAATCCCATGAGTTTTAGAGATTGCAAATTCTTTGGCGCCTGGACTGTCTTTTTTGTTTTGTACAGTGCCTAGCACAATAGGGTCGTGGTCCTTGAGTGGGACCCCTAGGCGCTAGCACAATAATGATAATCCTCATGCTTCAGGGCATAAGCCAATTGCTAACTAAAGGGGTCAGGAGGAAACTTTCCCTGGGGGGAAGATTATCCCACGTGTGGCTACTACAGGGTTTCTTGCACCTTCTGTGGGGGATCTGGTACTGGCCCTCATACATGTGGACTCTGGACTGTTATACTGCTGACTGCCACTGGCTTGCTGGATAACCTTGGGCAAGTAACTTCCCTCTCTGTGCCTCAGTTTCCCCATCTGTAAAATGGGGATAATGATACTGACTTCCTTTGTAAAGCACTTTGAGATCTGATGAAAAGTGCTGCATAAGAGCTAGGTGGTATTATTTAGCAATTCCTATTTTGTCTGAGAGCAGCCAATCCAAAATGCTTCAGACAAAGCCATACAAATCTCATGATTCGCCTTGTTGTGTCATACTAAACAGGGTGTAGGAGGGAAGATCTTCCTGATCCCAGTTAGTGATTCACTTATCATAAAGACTGAGGCTGGGAAGCATTAGGGTCTCGTGGTTAGGGCATTGCAATAGCCCTCTCAAGATCTGGATTAAATTCCCAGTTCCACAATAGACATCCTATGTGATGCTGGGCAAGTCACTCAGAGGATAATAACTCTGTCGCATAAGCTTAACCTACTTATTACAACTGCAGATGCTCTTTTTTTATTCATATACATGTCTAGCCCTTTTATGAGTCATGCCAACCTGGCTGCCACCACACTATCTGGTGGCAGTGAGTTCCACAGGCTAAACCAGGTTTATGTCAAAATCTATTTCCATGTATCCATCTACATGTTAGCCCCTCCTTAGCACAGGCCAGGACATTTCAGGTGATCATTTATTCAGCTCTAGCCACTCACTGCAGCCATCCTGACAGTAGGAAGCTGAGGCCAAATTTCAGCTCCACATCCTTCATCTCTAACACAAAAACCCATATTAATTTCTATGTTAAAATTAAAACTCTGTGTAACAATATATGCACATTAAGTGTGGTCCTCGCAGTCAGTCCTGCAAAGTTATGCAGCACTGGTAATCAGGACTTACTTCACCCTTCAGTGAAATGCAGCCTCCTCTGGGACAGGTTGTGGCCACTGTGCAACAGCATAATATTGTGCAGGAGGGCAGCTCATCAGGGCAAGGCAGGAACCCAAATAAAGCCCAAACTAGTGCTATTTGGGGAAAACCAAAGGTCTCAGCATTTGTGTTGTATGTTTCACTGTGATTTGGATGCCTTAGGGGGCCAGATAACTCAGGGTCAGCTCTTCCCATCGGATTTCCACTGTCCAGGAATAGCAATACAGTGGGAGGATCAGAGCTTGGGTTATTTCAGACCCATGTATATGGCTCCTTGGAGCATTACAAAGCCAGTGAAAAATGTAAACACAAATACTTTGGCTACAAAGACTCAACCATGTGCCCAGCCCTACTAGACAATAGTTTAAGATAGGAAGCAAAGAAGAATTCCTGCAGAATTCAACAGGGAGAATGTAGGGAGGTGGGACATAAACACCCAAACTGAAATGGAGCAAGAACACCATCGCCTTTCCTGATCAGTGCCAGGGCTCTTCAATGACTCTGAGTGGCCAGGACTTCGGTTTTACATTTCACTAAGGAATTGGCATCTCCTCCTGTGACAGGTTCAGTCCCAGAGATCCTCTTGGGACTGTCACCTGATGTGCTGAAACTATTTCTGAGCCTGTTTTCCCTGCCAACGTCCCTCCAGAACTTGCCTTGTTGAGCCAGACACGCTAGTCTGCTGCAACACAGATTCAGGGTCTGGGCCATACCCCCAAAGCTACAGACTTTAACCAAAAACAGCTCAGCAGGTTACCTGTCTCCAGCACCCAGACACCTAGACCCCAATGGGATCCAAACCCCAAATAAATCCGTTTACTCTGTATAAAGCTTATACAGGGTAAACTCATAAGAATATAAGAATGGCTGTACTGGGTCAGACCAAAGGTCCATCCAGCCCAGTATCCTGTCTACCGATAGCGGCCAATGCCAGGTGCCCCAGAGGGAGTGAACCTAACAGGTAATGATCAAGTGATCTCTCTCCTGCCGTCCATCACCACCCTCTGACAAACAGAGGCTAGGGACACCATTCCTTACCCATCCTGGCTAATAGCCATTAATGGACTTAACCGCCATGAATTTATCCAGTTCTCTTTTAAACCCTGTTATAGTCCTAGCCTTCACAACCTCCTCAGGCAAGGAGTTCCACAAGTTGACTGTGCACTGCGTGAAGAAGAACTTCCTTTTATTTGTTTTAAACCTGCTGCCCATTAATTTCATTTGGTGACCCCTAGTTCTTATATTATGGGAACAAGTAAATAACTTTTCCTTATTCACTTTCTCCACATCACTCATGATTTTATATACCTCTATCATTTCCCCCTTAGTCTCCTCTTTTCCTTGTCCACCCTCTATAACACTGATAGAAAGAGATGCACAGCTGTTTGCTCCCCCAGGTATTAATCACTTACTCTGGGTCTATTAATAAACAAAAGTGATTTTATTAAGTATAAAAAGTAGGATTTAAGTGGTTTCAAGTAATAACAGACAGAACAAAGTAAGTCACCAAGCAAAATAAAGCAAAAACATGCAAGTCTATGCCTAATATATTACAAAACTGATTACAGGTAATATCTCACCCTCAGAGATGTTCCAATAAGCTTCTTTTATAGATTAGACTCCTTCCTAGTCTGGGCCCAATCCTTTCCCCTGGTACAGTCCTTGTTAGTTCCAGCAGACATCTCAGGTGGTAAGCAAGGGCTTTCTCATGATTGCAGCCCCCTTTGTCCTGTTCCACCCTCTTTTATAGCTTTGTCACAAGGTGGGAATCTTTTGTCTCTCTGGGTCCCTACCCCTCCTTCTAAATAGAAAAGCACCAGATTTAAGGTGGATTTCATTATTAGGTAACATGGTCACATGTCCTGTGAGACCCCAGCCTTCATTCTTCCTGGGCTGGCCTGCACATACACAGGAAGATTTGCAAGTAAACAGAGCCATTTACAGTTCATTGATTCTGAAGCACCCTTAATTGCTTCCACTCAATATGTTTACATCAGTAATATAAGTTTATATCTTATTCTCCTAACTCCAGACATAGAAATAATACATGCAAACAAATACGATGATCACACTCAGTAGAGTATAAGCTTTGTAATGATACCTTACACAAACTCTTTTGCATAAAGTATATTCCAGTTACATCATATTCACATTTATAAGCATATTTTCATAAAGCATGTGGAGTGCAACGTCACACCTCCCATCATAGCGCTCCCTAGTGCCTTGCTGAGGCATTGGTTCAATTGGATGACACAGTTGGGTGCACGCTCCCTTCAGTCATTACTCAGGGAGGAGAGTGCCCCCTGCTGCACAGCAGCCCCTAGCACTGCACAGGGGAATTGGAATTAGTGAGGACTCAGAGTAGATGGCGCCCCCTACTGATTGCTCACACCAGTGCCTGCTGCACTACTCCCCCTAGCACCACACTGGGCACTGGAGTTAGTACTGACTCAGAGTAGACAGCAACCCCCCCTACTGAATTAACCATGCCACTGCCTGCAGTACAGGCACCCTAGCACATGCTTAGGCATTGGGGTCAACATGGATTCAGAAGGGAGAGTGCCCCCTACTGAGTCACCCGCTCTGCTCCCTGCAGCACAGTGCCCTCTAGCACCCTGCTGGACATTGGGTCAGTACTGACCCAGAAGGATGAGCTTGCTGCATTGAGACACAAGCATTGCCTGACTGTTCCGTGGAGCTCTCCCACCCAGGGACTTGAACATGTTCAGCCTGCTGGTGTGAACAGGATATAAACTTGTTAGAACTGCCTCCAGCCTTGAGCACGGCTTTAAAAAATTACTTTAACCCAGCTAGGCCCTATCTGCACCTTATAGCACAGCTATGTTCAAGGGCAATTGTGCTTCTGACGTCATTGGGGCTGTATCACTGGCCACCAGCCGAGGAGCCAGCCCTGTGTGTTCAGACAGTGGCCACACGGCAAAAGGGGCCAAAGTGGGAATTGGGAAGGAGGTGATTTCAGCATAATCCCAGTGTTGCAACTGGAAAATAAACTGCAACTTCCTGAGCAGGCTTAGCAGCCAGCCTGAGCTCGCACTGCAAGAGAGCGTCCCGGGGAAGATGGCTCTTGCATTTCTGGCAGTGCTAATATAATAAAATCACCCCCCCTCCTTGAACCAAATGCAGGGTCTGAGCCCACAACCTACAGAGCTAGAAGCATGAGCGGTTGCTACCAGAACTAAAGGGTTAATGCCTTTCACTAGCGGCAGCACAGCAGGGCTAGTGGAAAATTTTCCATCAAAACTATTTTCTGCCAGGAAATTGGGTTTTCAGCCTAATGAAGATTTGTAATGAAAAGCATTTGCTGTCAGTAAAAGACATTCAAACCAATGCTTGGTACCAGAAACACTTTCCTGTGTAGCAAGGTGGCTATTGCAAGGAGCCAGCCCTGACCCCCTAACAGTGGACGGGCTAGTTTCCATGTCCATAGGCTATTGTCACATAGGAATGTGCAGTGAAGTGACCCGGGACGCAGGGCCGGCTCCAGGCACCAGCCCACCAAGCATCTGCTTGGGGCGGCGCCTGGAGGGGGGCGGCGCGGCGGGGCTCTCTGGCCCGAGAGCGGGGCCGCGACTGGGCTCGCTGCCCTCCCCGCGGCGTTCCCGCCGCCGGGGAGAGCGGAGCCGCAGCGGGCTTGCCATCCTCCCCCCAGCGCTCCGGCCGGTCGGGGAGAGCGGGGCCCCGGCCGGGCTTGCCGTCCCCCTCCCGGCGCTCCGGCCGGTCGGGGAGAGCAGAGAGCCGCGGAGGGCTCGCCGCCCTCACCCCAGCGCTCTGGCCGCCGGGGGCTCTCCACCCTCCCCCCGGCACTCTGGCCACCGGGGAGAGCAGAGAGTCCCAGCCAGGCTCGCCGCCCTGCTCCCGCGCTCTGGCCGCCGGGGAGAGTGGGCCCGCAGCTGGGGGGGGGAGGGGGCGCGGCGGGTGGCTTTTTTGCCTAGGGCGGCAAAAAAGCCAGAGCCGGCCCTGCCGGGACATCCCTACAATAGCGCAGCACGGAACAGCTCATTCACTAGCACACTTCAGCACTTGAGCTGGCAGAGAATTCCCAATTGATTGCAGTCATGTTAGAGACCATGACACACAGCTGAGCAGTTACAATTCCATCCCTTTCTCTGCCCCCCTCCCTGATTCATGTAAATGTCTATTTTGTAACATCCCCTCCCACTTAAATACTTTCCCTGCCAGAATGACCTTTGGTTCCATTCAGTATTAGCTCTAACCCTTGTTATTTTCTAAATGAGACAGTCCCGGTGCTCTACCTGTGCATTACACAGCATCTGAAACGATGAAAAGTAACTGTTGGGGGGAAACCCCCAGCAGGGGAGGTGGGAGGTGAAAGTACTCTAAGGAAGAAGACTCACCCTCAGGAAACTGCAGCACTTCTCCCTGGGTGAGTCGCAGTATTGTCCTATGAACGTAGGCAGAATTTTTTTCGGGAGTCAGTTTGCAAATTCATGGGTTTTCCTTTAATCAACCCATCTCTCTGCTTCAAACAATTCCAGAATGAAGCATTCAGTAAAACCACAGCATGATGACCTCAACATTATCACAAAAAGTTACTTAGAAATAACCATTCACTGTTTCCAAACCGATCGCTACTTCCTGATTGTTAGTTTGAATGAATCTGCCTAACTTCTTCCCCCCCCCACCTCTTTCTTACAGACCGTATATAAACCAGTGAAATCCCCCAGTATGAACATGAATTTCTGAAAACTCCTTCTGTCAACATCAATCTCTCTTAAGTTGCTCCTGGGATACAGCTCAAAATGAAGTTCATTCCAGCAGGTAAAACCATCTTTGTCAATCCTATTTGATTTTTTTTTAAACTTTTCTGATTTTGAAGCAATCAGTCACACCTTTTGTCTGAGGCTCTTCTGTTTGGCGCAAAGAGAAACCCTTAAGAAACTTTTTCGCTAGTCTTAGCACCTCTGGGAATTGGCAGTAAAAAGCAAACATGCCTCTCTGGCATATTTCCACAAACATCTGGAAATTTATACCACTCTAAATTCTTCCAAAGGGTTTTCGAATTCTTTTGGGTCTCTCGCTGCTGAGAAACACTGATAACTCTTGTTTAATTAGATTTTTGAAAAAATCAGAGAAATAAGGAAGTTGCCAATTGCAAAATGTTTTTGGATTGAAAAGATCAGAGTCGAGCTTATCTAAAGGATAGACACTGAAGCCAGAATGTTGTTCTCGTGGCCTGAGTACAAGTCATGTCTATGTGAAGTGTTGTGGGGTAGATTGCGCTATGCAAACCAGTGCAATAGGGAGAAAAGAGTTTTAAGGGTTTTAAGCAGAGCAGGCAGCATGGCCCACTAGCTGGTGCACTTGGCTGTGACTCAGGAGCGCTGGCTTCTAGTCCCAGCCCTGCCACTGGCCTCATGAGTGCCCTTGGACAAATCACTGTGCCTAAGTTTCCCTCTCTGTGAAATGGGGATAATGGTAGTGAGTGCCGCCTTAAAGCACATCGAGATCTAATGAGAATGAAGCTACAGAAGAGCAAGGTATTACTGAGACTCTGGGCTAGAGAAGCTGAATGAGATTGCAAATTAATATTAATTTATTGGTGAATGTCACAAGCCACCTCAGCACTACTGGGCTCTCTGACAGTCCCACAGCTGAAATATGCATGGGAGAAAATTGCATAGCACTGGCCCACACCAGACCATGTTCCTCCCTACTGGGAGTTTAATTACATTAGGGAGGGCATTGGCTGTGTCCTTTGCTCTCCATCCTCCTTTGCTTTTCCTGAAAATGCCCTTGTCCCGAACATGAGCACTGCTATGTGAGTGATTGCAACACAGAAGGGAAGTCCTGTCAGTTGCAATGTACAAATTAGGGCACGGATGCTGCTGCAGCGAGTGTAAATAAAGTAATTATCGTATGACTTGTGACCTGCAGCGATTCCGAGGTTCTGACAAGTGTGGACAACTTCAGAGTTTGTCAGATACCAAGAACTATGTGGTTTTTCAGCAGCTGCATTGTGACATTGCTTGTTGAATTGGCTGTCTCTAGGCCCAATCAGCAGAGGTTGAGTTGAGTATGTTCTACTTTGCACAGGATCAGGCCTTTAAGATACTATGCTCCATAGAACCTGAATAGTGTAATTTTTCTCCCTCACTGTGCAGTTTATAGCACGGGACTGCAGGGGTCAGGACCCCAAGTTCTAGCTCTCCAGATCTGTACAGTATTCTCAACTCTGCCACTGGTGCCCTTGGTTGTGTCACTCTGTGACTCAGTTTCCCCATCTGTAAAATGGGGATGATAAGGTTTACCTGTCTTTGTAAAGGGCTTTGGGATCCTTGGATGAAAAGCAACATATAAGTGCCAAGGATTATTATTCATAACAATAATTCATATCAGCACCATTACCACTATGTGATACTATTCCCAAATGGCAGCATATTAATCTCTGGGTTCTATGGGAGAACAAGCAGGAACGTCCAGGGGTTGAAACAGAGAGGGAAAGGATACACAGTTCATCTTTCATAACATCATTTGACCTAACCCTGCTGTGTTCCTCTGTGACACATTGCTTTGGTCACCTGGCAGCCTGTCCCGCTTGTGGCTGTGTGCTGAATTTGGTGCTGGTACCCCAGGTAGTGAGGGGGCGAGTGTGTGTGGTGTGTGGGGGGGTGATAGTTGGAGTCTCAGCCCAAAGGCAATGGGTCATCCAAAATTATCCTGAAAACCCCTCGCCTCAGCCTGGTAATATCATCAGATGCAAGATTAGGCTTCTGCTATTATTAGCTATTCATATTACAGTTGGCCTACAATAATGACATATTACACCCGAGACAAGGGCCCCATTGTGCTAGTCTCTGTCCCAAAGACCTCACAGTCTAAACAGACAAGAGGGACAGAGGAAACTGAGGCACAGCGAGTGACAGTGACTTGCCCTAGGTCACCCAGAGGCAGAGGTAGGTCTAGAAACCAGGGGTGAGATCCTGGGGACATTGATGACAAAACCTCTGTTGATGTCCCTAGGGCCAGGCTGTCACCCCAGGTTTCCAATCCTGCTAAACCACACCGACTCCTGTGAGTGCACCTGGGAGCCTGGGATTTTGACACATGGCTGCAGGCATTGATGCCTTCCTGCATCCACTCCCATGATGGGGCTGCCTCTCATGCAAGATGGCTAACCTGCGAGGGTGAGGTGGGATCTTTGCCTATGGGGCCACACCAGAGGCGGGGAGCCCGAATCAGTGCACAGTGAGACACAGGTCAGCAGGCAGTGATGCAACACACAGCTGATTGTGGATCACCAGCAGGCCACCTCCCGGGTGGGGAGGATCAGGAACTCAGGGAAAGACAAGAGCTCACCTTGATGTGGAGGGGGGCTAGAAAGAAGACTCTGCTTGAAGAATAATAGCACTGTGTCTTTAAATATGTAGCAGGGCCAGGAAAGGTCTGAGGCAGAAACTCTACAGTGAATCAGAGAGAAGCTTTAGGGATAATGCCAACCTCCTAAGTCTAATAAATCTCTTTGTTCAGTGCTATTGTCTTATGACAGGAGCTGGGGGAAACCACTACTCCACTCAGACTTAGCCTGGCTGGCCGGCCGGCCCCATCCATAACCCAGTTCTATGCATATCAGCAGTTTCTCCTACTAGGCATTCAAACCAGCATTTTTTCAAGAATGCTCATTGGTCTAGGGGGGTTCTTAATAATTCCTAACATCAGTAGATGGCAAAGCAGATAGTATCATTATCCCCACTTCACAGAAGGGGAAACTGAGAAACTTGTCCATGGCCACCCAGTAGGTAAGGGGTGGAGCTAGGAATAGAACTCATGTATCCTGAGTCCTAAGCTACAGTGCTAGCCACTAGACCACTCTGCTTTTTAGATGAGCCTCTTGGTGACACCTCAATTGGCCACTATTGAAACTTTGATCAATGTCAACAACACGAGCCCAGAGAATGGGCACAAAACCCACACCCAGCCCTACCCCCTGCTTTGCATGCTTGACTAAATCTGACAGGTAGTCACAGGCAGTTGCGCAACTTGAGAAAACAAAAAGCTCCCAGAGGAAAGAAAAAAACAGGGGAATTCCTGCTGCATTGCAGGGCAGTGCTGAGCCAGGGGGCAGTGCTCTGGCAGGGAGCTGGAGAATGCAGACAGCAGAGCATTGAGGGTTGGGGAGACATGGGGAAATGGAAATTTTCTTCTTAACTACACTGGTAGAAGTGAGAGGAGAATATGGCCCTTAGGACAAACTCCAGCCCCTATCTACAGAAACTACACCGGATACGTGGGCATGGGGGAGCAAAGGGAAACTGGGTGCAAACCGGATGGTTCAGGGCAGGCAGGACACTGCCTCTGCTTTATCAAAGAGCAGCCCATGTGCCTCAGTAGCACATGGTTCTGACTGCAGGGGGATGGAAATGTTCTTGGTCCCAGAGATCAGCCGCTCCAACCCAGGCAATAGCTGGCTCCCTTCCCAGTGATCTGACACCTAGAGAGATCCTGCCCGGAGGCAATGGGAGAGAGCTTCTTTTGATCCTTCTTTCCCTCCAGCATTCGCAAGATCAGGAGCTATTAGTGACTGAGGCTGTCCAGTCCCAGTGACACTGGACGCTTTCCCGGGGGAGATCTCAGAGCTCTCATCTGGCTGGGTGGGCACTGAACTCTGAAGTGAATGGCGCTGATGGCTGGGTCCCAGTGGCATCATCTCACCGCGCCCGCTTTCCTCTGTCCACACAGGTGTTGTCCCCTTGCTGTTGATGATCCACTGCAGATTGGTGGTTGGCAAGGCACTGCCGGTGAACACACCCAGCCCCATGTGCGAGAACACGCACGTGTGCAAACCCAACGTGGCTGAGCAGACCCGGAAGCTAGTGGTGCTGCTCAATGCGACAGCTCAGGATCTCTTCAGCATCTATGTAAGTTCCCATTGGAGCCTCAGCTCCTCCTAAATTAAAACTGTGTGAGCTACTCAAGCAGGATACAGGCATGTCCTATTTGGCCAGCCAAGCTGCTCGTCCCCAAGGACATTGCATCAGGCAAGCGGAACGTGCTTATTGCTAGAACCCCACGGGAAGAGTTTACATAAAACTGGCAGGTGTTTGCTCAACCTGTGCAGGACCTCGGGGATGAGCCATGGATGTCAGCTGGGGATGCGGGTGCTCAGCACCTCTGAAAATCAGACCCTGCCCTGGATTTTCCCATCACAAATATAGGATGGGCAATGGAGCGCTGGCCTGCAGGGAGGAGTGGGAATTAGTGGGCTAGATTTTCAGGAGTGGAGTGCTGAGTTTAGATGCCAGCCTCAGCTGGGGAAAGCCTTCCAGCCCTTGGGGGGTTACATTTCTATCACCCCTCCCCACTGCACAGTTCGGCACAACTAATGGCTCCTGCTATCCCTGTCCCAGCTGTGGACAGAGCAGGAGGGACTGCAAAGCAGGACCAAAGTGCACTGGTAGGTGAGTTATTGGTGCAGTCGGGGGATGGCAGAGAAGAAGGACGGCCCAGTAGATTGGGCATGAGCCCAGTCTTAGGAGACCTGCACACTAATACCTGTTCCCCGCAGCTGGCTCGCGTGATCTTGGGCAAAGGGCTCCGGGCCTTGGTTTTCCACCCACATGACGGATGGGGTATTAGTCCTGTAAATCCTTTGCAAACTGCCAGATGCTCAGGTGCTATAGCCCGGGGAGACAGAGAAGTACCTCGCGAGAGGTGCCTCAGCTCTTACAGCATTGCCAACCACAAGGGTTCAACAGTCCTGAGTCAGGCTCTTGTTTACTGAGGTTTCGGAGCCTTTTGGGCACAACTGGGCCAAGTTTTCAAGCATTTGTGCACAGCTAGGAGAGCTAGAAACCTCCTTGTTTAACAACAGCTGAGATTCTCACAGGGCTCCAGGGGCAGGGCTTTAAAACCCATCCTGCAGCATGAGACGTGTGATAAAACAGTGAGCGGGGGAGGGCTGAAGGTGGGGCAGTGTGTGCGAGGGGCTGTGTGACTGAGATTCCCTAGTCATTTTTTCCCCTCCCGCCTCCCCCAGCTGGACTGCCAGGGTGACCCATTCAGCAGCCACCTGGATGAACTCTGCAACGCCAATGGAACCAACTTCCCTGACTTCGACGTGAACCGAACCAGCCATAAGAAGGAGATCATGGTGGCCTTGTACAAGGTCTTTGCCTTCCTGAACGCCTCGCTGGGCAACATCACCAGGGACCAGGAAGAGCTTAACCCCACGGCCAAGGAGCTGCTGGAGCGGCTCCACAACACCACCAAGACCACGCGGGGACTGATCTCCAACCTGACCTGCCTGCTGTGCACCAACTACAAGGTCTCCCAGGTGGACGTCACCTACGGCAAGAGCAGTAAGGGCATGACCGTCTTCAAGAAGAAGCAGCAGGGCTGCCAGGTGCTGAGGAGGTACGTGCAGGTCGTCTCCCAGGCGGCACAGGTCCTGCTACCTCACCTCTTGCAGGCATGAGCTGCCAGACAGACGGACCCTGCCACTCCCCCAGGGCCTGTTGAGCCCGACTGCGGAGGGATCAGTGCAGCACGGCTGAGGTGAGCAGGAGTCTGAGTCAGGGGCATCTGAGAGGGCACATGACAACCAGCTACAGACTCTGGAGGGCAAGGAGGCGGGATTGCCCTTTGGTCAGCCCTCTTGGTTTGGAAAGCCCCTGACCTTTAAGACACTCAGCTTTCAGGGAATTCATCCATCCAGGGGGGCTGCAGTGGCCCCCTGGTGTGGGACTAGCTCCCCCTTGACATCCGCCTCCATCAAGCCCTCTGCGCTTGCCCAGGGCACCTCTGGACTCTTCCTTCACGGGTGGTCTATTATTAATAAGCCTTGTTTGCTTCCTATTTATTATCTTCCCCCAATCCCTTTTGTAATATTGCTCCCCCAGCGCCGTTATTTATTTGAATGTTAATGAGGGTGAGTTCTATCATGTTTGTCTGGTATTTTAATTGTGTCTTTATGACGCTGTTCAGTGCCCAAGTGCCTTAGGGATAGGGCGCGTTATAAATTACCTGAATTATTAGTCTGTGGGAGGCCAAATGGGCTGGAATTGAGACAAAGGACGGTTTGGGCAGAAGACCAAGGAATGATGGCCCAGCACTGAGATGCGCCAGGCTGCAGAGCAGTCTGGCAATGGCCCTCGTGGATGCACCATTGCTTGGGTTGCTGAAAAGCAGGCTGGGGAAGGCATGAGGGAAGGACACTGCCGAAGCCCCAGCAAGATGGATTGGGTAGCTCTTGTCCATCTCCGGGCCACCCTTTCCTCTGACTTCAATGGGGAAATGAGCGGAGAGTTTAGTCCTTTGATTTTAGGAGGTTCTGCACTGCAGCTGGGAGTTAGGTTTCACTGCTTCTTCTTTGTCCCTCTCCAGCCCCCTCCGCACTTGGGGCCTTTTTTAATCTTGATTAGAAACAAAGCTTTAGAACTGCTGGAGCACTAGACCTGTCGCAGGATCCCAGGTGCTCTGTGAGACACACCTCACGTACGGGTATAAAATCACCAGTGGCAGGGATTTAAGAACAGGGTCTGCTCCGCTGAGTCCAGGTTCTGCAGTTATGGGCGCCCTACAAGTATTCCACTCCAGCCTAGAATCTGACTCTTTGGAGAGTGTCCCATGGGTTGGGCAAACTGTGGCATGCCCTTCTGTGAACCTGAGCTGAGGTCACACAGCTGCTGCAAAGTCCACACATTCAGGGCTGGCATTAGGGGGTAGCAAGGAGGGCAATTGCCCGGGGCCCTACGCCACAGGGGGCCCCACATGGTGGGGCTCGGGCTTCACCTTCCGAAATGTTGCAGCAATCCAGTGTGTGAGCAGGTAAGGAAGGTGGGATAGGAGCCCACTCCTTAGTTTCTGTCCTGGGCCCCAGCGAGTCTAACACCGTTCCTGCACACATTGTCTTTGTGAACGCCAGCGTGAGACTCGGCCTTGCTCAGAGTTAACTGAGGAGAATGTCTCAGAGAGCAGGTCCAAAGCCCATTGAAATCCATAGGAATCTTTAATGGCTTCAGCTCAGGCCAGGACGCTGAGATTTTCCAGGTTGAATTAAGGACAACCAATGAAAATGGCTTTGATAATCCCATCCTGGCCTCTCCAGTCACACAGGCTTCCCCCTGCGCCCACACGGAAAGGGAATGCCGCTCAGATCGCTCTCTGTCCTGGCTCCCCTTTGTGCACTATGCGCCACATGGCGAATGCAGTCTTGCAGGCTACTGGATTCATTTTCAAAGTGGCAGCCTTTCTATCATGGGGATGAACCGTTTGGGGGCAGGCCTTGGGGTGCTTTAAAACCAGTGAATGAGTTTTCTCACAAAAATTTCATTTAAAACAGAAACCAAAACTCCCTATCAAACTCAGTACCAACTTCCACCATGGCAGATGCTTGGTTTTTGAGATGCTTTTCCTCTTTGTGGAGGAAGAGGGTCTGTTTCTAAAGAAAGGTATCAAAAGATGAGTTACTGGAAAACCAGAACCATTTAACTCATTCTCCCCATCACACTCCTCCAAAAAAAGTGTCTGGGATCAGATAAAATGAGACCTGGATTTGAACTACCAGGATCTTGACAAAACTTTTCAAAATCTACAGCAGCCCTAGTTTTGCCCATCTCTATAAGATACTCTGAGAGCATCCAGAAGGAGCTAAAGGACACAGCTGACCTGTGTGATCTTCAGCTCAAGATTGGGTGTCCTTTTAAAAGATCTCCTCTAGTTCAACCTCAAGTAATTGGGGTCAATGCTGGATGAATCAGCTGGCCTGTGTTAGGCAGGAGGTCAGATTAGATTATCATAACAGTCTCTTCTAGACTTAAAATCTAGGATGGTGAATTTCTTATTTATGGCCCATAACAATTAGAAGTGGGGAGTTGGACAGAAACATTGCACTATCTGAGCAATCTTGTAAACTCCCATCTATTTGTATTTCCTTGTTGTTACTTGCACACAGTATTAAGGCACTTGTCAGGTGAGTGAAAGGTGTGGTTACTCTGAAGCAGACATGCTTTCTCTTCTGCACTGGTATCTTCCATGCAGCTGGCTCTGCAAATTTGACTATTTACTATGCATCGCTTGGACTGTTAAACCGGAATGATGAGAAAGGCACTCAAATTGAAGGGCAGTTGCAAAGGGTGGATGATTTAGTTGGGGTTGGTCCTGCTTTGAGCAGGGGGTTGGACTAGATACCTCCTGAGGTCCCGTCCAACCCTGAGACTCTCTGATTCTATGTGGGGGAGGGTGGGCATTGAAGTGCTGGTTGGCCAGCTACTATTTTGGATCATTCTCCCCAAACCCCAAGCAGCTGGGGACAGAACCCATAGTTTAAAAGGCTCAAATATCACTGATTTTGTTAAATCTTCACTTACGTTTTCAGTGACTTCACCCCTGTAGTGAGGAAAAGGGCTTTTCTCATCATGAAGGCAAAAGGGGGCTCAGGACCCCGTGAATGTAATTAATAGTCCTTATAAAGGGATGAATGATTGGAATGTCTCACGGGGAAGACAATAGTGCTGGTTCTCTCGAGGCAGCCGGGCTCTGGTGCCCTTATTGCAAGCACCTTCCTCCAGCGTGTCAGTGGCCCCCTTGTAGAGTTAGAAGCTGACCAGCGCGGGTAAATCTGGCAACCTTGGTTCTCCTTTTACTCTAGTGTAAATCAGCAGTGACACCAGTTCAAGTAGGGTAAGTGCAAGGGAACCAGGTCTCTTTGCTAACTGACCTCCATCGTCTCCCTGATGCAGACAAGGTTTGTATTCTCATTCACCTCGTTTACAGATGGTGAAACTGAGGCAGCACAATTTCAACCTCTGCTTTTGGGAGTCCGACTTGAGACACCGAGAGTCTGATTTTCAGAGGTACTGGAACACAAGCGCAACTCCAGATGAAGTCAGGGGATTGCCACCACCTCTGAAAATCAGGGCCGGGTGCCTCCGGCTGGGCACAAGTATCTTTAATTCTAACCCCCTCCATCAAAGTGCACTTTAAAGGCTGTATCACAAGTATTCTTACACTGACAGATGAATACTGTATCCAGACCACAGAAGTAGCTGTCTAGTAGATTCAGCCCAGGGCTGGGAGTAAAAAAAACCCGAGTTCTAATCCCAGCTCTACTGATTTGCATGACCTAGTTGCTGTAGCCTCTGTTTCCCCTGTTCCTTACATTCGTTCAAATCACAGTTTGCACCCCTGCAGTGGCTCAGACTCCACATGGCTTTGCTGTGCAAGGGGCCATATCTCGCAGGGATGTTGTGAGGCTATTTAATATTTGACATGAGTGCTAATTACAATGACATGGAAAACTATTTATGTGCTCCACAGTGACAGGGTAGTCTGTGTGTGTTACGGTGTCTGTGTGTCTGTAAAGCCTTATGGGAAAGTATGCCCCATGCCACATGTTTGACAGGACTTTTAATAATAATTATTATTAATAATAATATATTGTATGATATTTAAATATTTATTTTTATACTTTTAGAATGTCTTTTTTACAATAAATATTCTGAAACAGTCTCTTTTTTCCCTGTGGTTTTCTTAGCACTTCCCTGTTGTGTTACATTTGTTACCTCTGGTCTTCCCCCAAACTGCAGTAATTGTAGAGCTGTGAATGCATCTCCTGCAATGTTGCATCTCAGCAATGCTGGATTAGTTTCTCCAGAAGCTATTTCATTATGATCTCAAACCAAAGGCCACTGTAGACAATGGGCATCTTTCTAGACTTTGGATCAGGTCCTAGGAATCAGATTTTCAAGTGTTCAGCACCCCCAATTGGGGCAGAATTTAAAAAGTGCTCAACGTGGGGGAATATCCCCGTGGCCTGGCCCATGAATAGGGGCTGTAAAAGTTTCACATCCTCCCCCAGATGGGCACATGCTGGGGACAGGGCAGAGGCTGGAGGGAGCATGAACTATGGTCATTCCTGTCAGCGCCAGTGCCCCTGGCAGCCTGGGGGAGGCTTAGAGCCGCTCCAGTTGCCTAAATTACACCAGGAGCTGTGGCAGTCCTTTAAGCAGCTGGAAACCCAAGGGTCCAAGTGGCATAAAGCCACCTTTATCCTCCCTCCCTCCCTCTGGGCTATGACTCTGGGCTGTGTATCCAAGGGTTGGCAGGATCAGGCCCTGATCAGCTCTTCAGAAATAGGACCATGGGGCTGAAATCACTGGGGACAGAGCTGAGCTTGGCACAGGAGCTGGCTGTGAGACAGCTGGCCATATGCCACCTCTGCACCACTATGTTGGGAGCCATGTCGTCCCTCAGTGAGATTAGAACAGCCAGAGTTGCTGCCCTAACCTATGTCCAGCTGCTCATGGTCCAACAGACCCTTCCAACAGCTGGAAATAGCCAGGGAGTAGCTCTGGCCATACCCCCTTCTCTCCAGGACCACCCCTGTGCCAGAAGCTGCAGCAGTGGGTTGCAGAGTTGCCTGCAACTCTATGCCTGCCAGGGACTCTCCCTATGCTGGGCAACCCCCCCAGAGGGCATCTAATGGATTATGTATCAGAGGGGTAGCCGTGTTAGTCTGGATCTGTAAAACAGAGAGTCCTGTGGCACCTTACAGATGAACAGATGTATTGGAGCATAAGCTTTCATGGGTGAATACCCACTTCGTCATGCATCTGATGAAGTGGGCATTCACCCACGAAAGCTTATGCTCCAATACATCTGTTAGTCTTAAAGGTGCCACAGGACTCTCTGTTGCTTTTTAATGGATTATGGCAGCTTTGCAGCTTCTTTACGCCATCAGAGACAGCGTAAGCGCTGTGGGACACCAATGAGATTCAGTGCATGAAGCCACTAGCATACTGCTGGCATTCCATAAATAAGGCTGCTGCCAAAGGATGGCTGCACAGTGGGAGAGATCACAGGTGTTAAAAAGCCCACAGCCAGTGAAGGGAAACAAACCAAATCAGATAAAAAAATAACCACCTCAAAGACTCCAGCTCTGCCCTTGGAGAGGTTCATAAAAGTCTGGCTAAGCCTAGACCACCTAATTTTCCTACAGAACAATGATCCTGTGCTGGCCAATAAAATGGGATTGTATCAGTTAACAAGAGAGCGATTATGAGCACACTTGAGCAGTGTGATGAAATCCTCCTCCAGAGCCCATGGGCCTCCAGCCAAGCCTCCCAGGCATGAGACAAAGCGGATGAGCTAAGATCCTGTTTGATCATCCCTCATGTCTCGGAGGAGCACAAAATCTCTTTCTCTTAATAACATGCCCCATCAGGTTATTCAGCCCAGGCTTTACTAATCACAATTGCTCAGGCGCACCTCTGTAAAGGAGAGAGTCTAAGGCTGCCATCTGACCCAGAGCAAGGCGAAGTTGTTAATGTCATTTCTTCTTTGGCAGCCTCTGCAACTTCATCACTGCCCTGTGGCTCTCTTGCTATTGTCGGAGAGCTGGCTGCTCTGTGTTACTACGAGCCTCTGTGGGTGGCAAGGAGCAACTCCTCTCTATGCCATAGCGAGAGCGGGCCACAGCTGGGGATTTTGGGATGCAGGGAATTTTGATATTTATGAATTTACTTTGGTTCCAATTTGAAACCAAAGCAAATTTACCAAAGGTTTCCAGCGAGCTGGAGATCCCCACAACTGTTGTTTCAAAAACACTAAAATAAGGTGTTCTTGGAACAAAATGTGATACTGACATTCTAGCTAGCAGCCATGAAACTGACAAGAATGTCAATTTCACTTAGCTGCTCTGCTGCAGCTGGGGCTTTCTGGGCTGGCAGGCTACCTGCTGGGGCTCCCAGGATTGCTACCAAGTCCCAGGACAGAGCACTTACCACAAGTCCATCCTTCCTCACATAGTAACTAATCCATGGCTATCTAGGAATTTACAAGCATCCTGGGACTTGAGAGACCTGGGCTCAAGTCCCTTCTCTGCTGCAGACTTCTGTGCAGTCTCAGGGAAATCACTTACCCTATCTGTGCCTCAGTTTCCCAGCTGTAAAATGCACATAATAACCCTGCCATTGTGCACGGAGGGGGTTGTAAAGATAGACATATGAAAGATTGTAGGTGCTCAGAGGGGTCACATAGATAAAAAGAAAGAGGGGGCTACCAAATAATTACTTACTTTGTATTTGGTTTTACGTTTACAAAGAGATGCCCCAGCCCAGGATCCAGACCTAAGCGGCAGTCAGCAGACTGATCACCACACTTAGCTTCCAAAGGAGAAGTGGTTCAGTTTTCTTGTCTTCCAGCACAAATTTCTGACTTCAATCTTAATGCACAGCAGCGGCCTAGGCAGCCACTGGATCCCTACAGAAATTCATGCTTCCTAAAGGGCTCAGGCCTGCAGCCTGAACTCAGAATGACTCGCTGGACTCAAGCCCAGGCATATCCGGGCCCTGCTCCTCACCCTAGTTTCAGTTCATCATTTTAGAACCACTGAGTCAGCCAAAAGCAGATAGTAACATTTTATGATCCTACTGAAAGATTTAAGCAGCACTAATTAGTGTAGCAAAACTTCCTGGTGCAAAGCAGAAGCAGGAGTCCTGGCCTTCCACGGTCACCCCAGCGACCTGCTCTCTCCTCACAGGCTGCAGAGGCAAAAGGATGGCAGAAGGGAATGTGTCTCCTGCCATGCACAGGCCAGCAATGTTAGGCCAGCTCCGCCCCTAATACCAATGGATCCTGGACCTGATCCAAAGGCCTTATAGTCAATGGGAGTCTTTCCACTGACGTCAGTGAGTTCTAGATCTGGCTCAGAAAGTCCCTGTTGAAATATGAGATTTTCTTCAGGGTTTCACCAAACCTGGGAAATGCTCACCATGGAATAGGCCACCGAGTGGGTCAGAGCATCAGACACAAGTGGAATGACTAAGCCCCAGAAAGAAAGAGTTCCAGTTTAAACAATCAACTTGCCCTTTACAATGGTTAAAGAAACCCCTATAGTCCACAGATGCTGCTAGGTGGAAGTTACCCAGAAGAGAGGAGCAGGAGCTTTTGAAAGATGTGATGTCAGATATGTGATGTCTGCCTGCAGAGAGGGCAATTATCCACTGGAGCCCCCTACCTTACAGTGGCAGCAACTAGCCGTTGGAACAACTCACCAAGGGATGTGGCTGATCATTTGCAGTCTTTGCACTGTAATTGGATGTCTTCCGAAAAGACATGCTGTCTAGTTCAGCCACAAGTTATTGGGCTTGATAATGTCACTTATCTAGTAGGTGAGAGAAAGTCTCCAAACTACAGGAGTCACTGAGTAAAATTCTCTGGCCTGTGCTATACAGGAAGTCAGGCTAGATGATCCCTTCTGGCCTCACCATCTATGAATCTATACATGGGATTCTTCAGGCTTGGGTAGAGTTTTAGGGTCTTTCTTCCAGAGAGCCTGGCTCAAGCCAGAATCTGGCTTAAAACATGCCTGAGCTCTGGTGAGAATTAGATCTGGAACTGATCTCCATAACTTGGGGCTGTCTTTAAGGGAATTTAAACCAGATCCCTGAATCTAAGCACCCACCACTGCTGGAAGGTTCTGATTTGAAAGAGATTGTGGATCTGAAATTCACATAGCCAAGGACATGAAAACAAGATCTTAGTATTTTAGAAATTCACCTGTTCCTGAGACATTATTAATTATTATTATTATAGAGACCTCCAAATCAGAGATCATGGTCCTCTCCCGGAAGAAAGTGGACTGCTCTCTCCAGGTGAGGGGGGAGCAGCTGCCTTTAGTAGACGAGTTCATGTATCTAGAGGTCTTGTTCACAAGTGATGGCAAGTGGGAGCATGAGATAACGGGTGGATTGGGGCGGCGGCAGCAGTGATGCGGATGCTGTATCGATCTGTGGAGCTGAGTTCTTGGATGAAGCTCTTGGTTTACAGGTCGCTCTACATCCCCATCCTCACCTATGGTCATGAACTTTGGGTAATGACCAAAAGGACGAGATGGTGGGTACGAGTGGTGGAAATGAGGTTTCTCCGCAGGGTCGCTGGACTTGCTCTCCGACACAGGGTGAGGAGCTCAGCTATTTGGGAGGGCCTCAGAATAGAGCTGCTACTCCCCCTGATCAAGAGGAGCCAGATGAGGTGGTTCAGGCACCTGATAAGGATGCTCCCCGGGAGGCTTCTGTTGGAATTGTACCAGGCACATCCCACTGGGCGTAGGCCCCAGGCCAACCCAGGACCTCCTGAAGGGATTATATCTCCTGTCTGGCCTGGGAACGCTGCGGAATCCCCCAGGAGGAGCTGGAATCTGTTTACAGAGGAAAAGGAGGTCTGGACCTCCCTACTCTCCATGCTGCCGCTGTGACCCTCACCAGGAAAAGCGGCATAAAGGGAAAAGAAGAAGAAGATTATTATAGAGACAAGATGGGTGAGGCAATATATCTTTTATTGGACCAATTTCAGGTCAGACCTGAAGAAGAGCTCTGTGTAGCTTGAAAACCCATCTCTCTCACCAATACAAGTTGTCCAATAAAAGACATTACCTCCCCCACCTTGTGTTTCTAATATCCTGGGACAGCATGGCTACAACACCACCGCATATGTATCATTAGTACAGAACTTCCTAGAGACCCCAACCACATCGGCGCCCCATTGTGCTGGGTGCTGAACACACATATAGTGAGAGATGGGCCTCGCCCCACAGCACTTACAACCTTAAGTAAAGACAAGACATAACCGGCAAGTCAAATAAATAAATGGGCCTGAGGAGGAAGTGAGGGCAGAGCCCCAGTAATTCAGCATGTTTTACTTAGACTAGCTACATCTCAAGCATTTATTCTATCACAAAGAAGGGGATGGAACATCAAGAGTTGAAGGAAAATAAAGAAAACATGGGCTGGATTCTGCCCTTGTACAGGGGTTAATCAGGAATAATTCCATCAAAGGTAAAGACAGATGTAACACTCATTGTGAGATCAGAAACAAGTCCTTTGGACTCATCCGAGATTGGTGTACAAAGCTTTCACGAGCGAGTGTTTAGACTCTTTGTAACCGAGACGGCCCTCAAAGCAATGACAGCAAGCAGCAGTGGGTAGCACTCAGCGAGAGTGCTGAAAACAGAGAGGGACCACAGCTTCCAGTCCCTTTCCACAGAGATTACCTAAGGGCCTGGAAGGCTCAGAGGGCCGGAAGTGAGTTATGGAGCCTGTCATTGTTTTGTCATCTTAGAACTGGCAAAGAGTGAGGCTCTCGCAGCACTTTGTGACCCCTTCGAAAGGGAACATCTACATGTCAAAAACATCCCCGCAAACAACTGGCAACAAGCCTGTGAGCCTGAGGCTACAGACCCGGGCTCACGCTGCAGCATTGCAAATAGCAGTGGAGACGCTCCAGCTTGGGCTGGAGTTCGGGCTCCGAAACGCACCCAACCCTCTGGGCTCCAGAGCCCGAGCTCTGCCCGACACCAGAACGTCTCTATCGCTATTTTTAGTGCTGCAGCATCAGCCCCACGAGCCTGAGCCATAGGCCCAGCATGGGTGTCATAGGTCGGGGGGGGCTGTGCCTCCCCAAACAGCCTGGCATGGCCTTGCCCGTGTTCTGCCCCCAGGCCTCCTCCTGCAGTTCCCAGCACTCTTCCATGGCCCAGGCTGGCTGGGGCAGGCCGGCCTGCTGCCGGGACTCGGTGTGGCTGGTGCTGGGGCCTGGGCCGAGCTGCCCGCCCAGTTCTCGGACCATACCACCTGGCTGCCCAGTGCTCCAGGGTTGGAGGTGCTGGGACTGGCTGCCTGGGGCTCCAGGGCTGGGACGCTCAGGGGGGCCAGGGGCCGCGGTGGGGGTGCTCTGGACTCCTGTGGGGGAGGGGGAGGGGCGGGGCCCTGGGCAGAAGGGGAGGTGCCGGGGGCTAGCCTCCCTCAATGTCTGGGTTCACAGTGGCTGCCTATGAGGGCCAGGTTCCGAGACTTGCTGCCAGAGTTTTTTTGATGTGTAATTGTACCCTTACAGGCTTAAGTCCAGCTCCTGGTAGGCAGATGCCCACATCCTACCTGACATTAAATTGATCCTTCTTGCTAGTTTCACAGGGGAGACCTAGGAATGACTCAGCAATCAGACGCTTTGGTGCTGGGTGCTGAATACAAACCCAGACAGACAGAACTCACCCCCAGGCCCTACAGGTCATGGCCCCAGATTAGGGTTGTGGCCGATTGTTGCATTGTGACTAGACCTGCTCAGTGAAGGAGAAAAGGATTTCCAGTGGTGTCAATGCAGCTATTTTTTGGGGGGATGGAGAGATTCCACTCCCTGTTTCCATGCCCTGCCCCACTGGGAACCCTGTCCTGTACCAACTCGTGCCCCCGTCCTGCTGCAGGTGTCCCTCCGCTGGGGAGTCTCCCCTCTCTTCCCCACATAGTGCATGGGGGTGCTGCCAAGAGGAGCTGGGTTCTTGGCAGACTCCCCTGCATTCTGCTGCACAGGACCAGACTACTGGTGTGTTAATTACAGCTTCATTTGGTCCAGGCTCCAGCCACCCTTCCCTCTGGGCAGAGGGGCAGCCTGCCAAATTTGAGTGTTGCTGCGACCCTGTGCACCAGGTCACAATGCCACTTGCTGAAATTTGGCCTGCCACCCCTGTCTGTACAGAGGGGCAGCTAGGTCACATTCCAGTGGCATTGCGACCATGCAGCCAGAGCCATGTTCCAGGCCGCTCCAGCAGCGGCTGCATTTCAAAGTGTTCGGGCCATGGGCCCCCTGGCTCTGTTGCCTGTGAAACTTTGAGCAACTGCAAAAACCTGGGGGGGGGGGAAGGGCATTCACCCTCCCCAGCCACCTCGATTACCACCCCTGCTTTGGTCCTGCAAGTGGCCTGTCTGCTACCTTTCACCATCACAAAAGTTCACTTCTCCTTAAAAAGGAAATCAAATGTGTGTGTGAGGTTGGGGGCAAATGGGGCCAACTCTGGGAACAGAACATTCTGCTTCATCTTATACCCTGAGTCAGCTATAATATCCTACTTTATCATCAACGGCAGCACCACAATCAGATAAAGTATCTGATCACAGCATGCAGTTATCTTGGCCTTGGCTGAAAACAGAAAATGCAGAAACTTCTGCTACTGTGTCTGTGGCTTTTTGCCTCGGATGGGGCAGCATTAATAAGAACCTACTCTGCAAAGAGGCTCTCAGCTATGCTCCATTTGAAGAGCAGGCTTTAGAAAGAGCAGAAGAGATCCAGAATGATCAAACGCATAGCAATAGCCCCAACTTCTCATTAACAATGTCTCAGGCTTTCACCAGTAGAACTCAAAGCACTTCACCAAGGAGATCAGTTTCGTTATCTCAATTTACAGGTGGGGAAACTGAGGCACGGAGAAGCAATGTGACTGGCCTAAGGTCACCCAGCAGGTCAATGGCTGAGCTGAGAATAGAATTAAAGTCTCCTAAGTCCCACTCCACTCTAGCTACTATGCCACATTGAAACCTCACGCAACTTTCTTTGGCATAAAATCTTGCTTAAAAACTATAGCCCAAAATGCACCACACAGTTAAATGAAACAGCTACAAAGTTGGAACTGCTCACTGTGTCAAGTTAATCATGCTTAAGGCTATGCAAGCCCTTTGCAGGGCCTTAAATGTGACTTGCAAGGGAGAAAATAATGGTGTTTTATCCTATTTTTCTTCCACATCATGGTGAAAGAAAGCCTGAATTAGTTTTTTTTTTTCTTCTTGGTTTTTACCTTAAAAATCTCTGGAATTTCTAGTCTAATGTTCTCTGTTTTTGTTGGAGGTGTCTGTGGATAACTAGAGAACTTGAGTGGATGCTTTCTCAGGGCGAAGCTGAATCTTTCACTGAGTTCTTTTCTCCCAGCTGTTTGCCAGGTGTACGAGTTAAAAAGTGTTAACAAAAACCAAAACAAACAGAAAACAATTGTAAACAGTCTGATACCAAGGCCCATATCTTCAAAGGTATGTAGGTGCCTAAAGCCCATGAGCCCAAAACCAACTTTAATTTCACTGGTGATTGTTAAGGCTGGCTCCAGACACCAGCGCAGGAAGCAGGTGCTTGGGGCGGCCAATGGAAAGGGGCGGCACGTAGGGGTCTTTGGCTGCGAGGGAAGGACCGGCCACCGAATTGCCACCAAAGAATGAAGCAGCGCGGTAGAGCTGCTGCCGAAGTGCCGTCGATCGCGGCTTTATCTTTCCCCCTTCCCGCCCGCCGCTTAGGGCGGCAAAAAAGCCGGAGCCAGCCCTGGTGATTGTGGTGTCATAATCCCTACTGATTTTCCATCCTTCCATAGAATCTGTCAAGGGAAAGCAGGAAGAGACAAGACCTGAACTGATTCTAGCAAAAACAATGAGGAGTCCTCGTGGCACTTTAGAGACTAATAAATTTATTTGGGCATAAGCTTTTGTGGGCTAAAACCCACTTCATCAGATGCATGGAGTGAAAATTACAGTAAGCGGTATATATATGAAAAGATGGGAGTTGCCTTACAAAAAGTAATTTTCCCTCTGCTGACACTCACACCTTCTTGTCAACTGTTGGAAATGGGCGATGTCCACCTTAATTGAGTTGGCCTCATTAGCACTGACCCCCCAACTTGGTAAGGCAACTCCCATCTTTTCATATATATATACTGCTTACTGTATTTTTCACTCCATGCATCGGATGAAGTGGGTTTTAGCCCATGAAAGCTTATGCCCAAGTAAGTTTTGTTAGTCTCTAAGGTACCACAAGGACTCCTCGTTGTTTTTGTGATTCAGACTAATACGGCTACCACTCTGGCCTGATACTGTGACAAAACAAAATCAAACAACCAAAGCCAAATTTCCAGGCCTTCTGTATCAATCATAAAGAAGCAAAGAAAGAGGGGAGATAAAAATGATGAGTCATTTCAGAAGAGCTTTGAAAACAGCAGCAAAGTCAATATGCTTGAGAGCAGATGCCAAGAGCAGCGGCTGTGATGACAGTGTGAAAGGTCAGTGCTAGACCAGTGAAAGGGGAATAAAGTGAAAATATGGACTTGATTCAACTCTTACTTACTCAGGTGTAAATTTACACTGGTGCAGTCCTTTGTGTGGACTTGCCTATTCTGGTTTAAGGACAATGTGATCAAGTTTGCCTCTGCAGTGCCCCCTTGTGATCCATCTTGGCATGACTCACCCTGCCACAGGTCTCTGCTGGTAGGTTGCTGTCACTTGCAAGGTCCAATGCAGTAGTGTTTGAGCCCTCCAGCCCAGCCCGCCAGCCTTATCCCTTCTGGAGTATTAACGTCCACAGAAATCAGGACAAACCACCATTCAAACAGGGTCTTCTAAGGAACCTTTGGCAGGACCCCCTCCAGCAGGGCTCTACAGAACTAGTACCAGGGTCTAGTCAATCTCTTTCCCAGGAGGCTTGTTCACCCAGCAAACTGTCAGCCTCTGTGCAAACAGGCTTCTGCACATCAGAGAAGCAGAGCTCTGTTCTCGTCCCTGCTACACCCTGAACTGGGCTAGGTCTCGTCCTTAGCTTCCTTCTCCATGCCTGAGCTTTGCTGCAGGTGTAGCGGGGTGGGGCCAGTTGGGTCCACTGGCTCTCATTAACCCTCTCCTTGCCAGTGTGGGGGCCTGACTACCCCATCACAAGTGACTTATTTAAGTTTAGCTTAAACGTGTTCCCAGTGGATTTAAGTTAAACTGAACTAAGTCTGGTTTTAGGGAAATAAAAGTGTTCACACAGCCCTTTGCATTGGTTTCATTATGTTGGTTTTAAACACACATCTGTGGTTAAGCCGGCACCACTGTCATGTAGGCAAATGTTTTGCATCATTTTCTAGCCCTAGCAAGGAACACAGCCAGAAAATTAGCTGGGAAGATGAAGGCTTCAAGAGCAAGAAAGAAAGTGGGGGTGAGACGTCTCTTCCTAGAGACAAGGGTGATGAAAGAGTCATGACCAAGATCTAATCTCCCTTTGGCATTTTTCATATCATTTCATTTCTGCAAAGTTTCCATCTGCCTTTCCTGTGATCACTGATGCTGATACACAAAGTTTGCAGTCGAGTGGGAACCGCGATCGGCCGGACCTGCAGACGCGGCAGATAAACAAACTGGCCCGGCCCACCAGGGGCTTTCCCTACACAAGTGGCGTCCCAAGTTTGGGAAACACTGCTCTATGGAACCCCCCTCAGGTAGTTTAAGGCTGCTATCAAATTCCCCCTCAGTCTTCTTTTCTGCAGACTAAACAATCCCAGTTCCCTCAGCCTCTCCTCATAAGTCATGTTCTCCAGCCCACTAATCCTTTTCGTTGCCCTCCACTGGACTCTCTCCAATTTGTCCACCTCCTTTCTGTAGTGGGAGGCCCAAAACTGGACACAATATTCCAGAGACACTGAAGCAAAGAAAACCTTGGACCAATGAGCCATGTTTAATTTCAGTCATGAAAGGGAAAAATATGAGCTTGAATATGCTGACAGCACTTCTCAGGCCCATGAAGGAATAATCATTTATGCTGTCTGTGCATGTGTTTCTGTGTGTGTACATGCATGTGGGCATGGGTGTCTGCATATGTTTCTCTGTGTTTGTGTGCATGCATAGGTGTGTGCATGTCAGTGCATGTATGGATCTGTGTGCATGTATGCGCGTGTGTGCCTGCCTGGGTGTGCACATTGGTGTGTGTTGTGTGCATGTGTCTACGTGGACATGTCTATGCATGTGTGTCTCTGTGTGTGGTGTGTCTATGCACGCGTGTTTCTGTGTGTATTTCTGTGTGCGGGTGTCCTCGCATGTCAGAGTTTTGACTATGCCTCTTAGAAATCATAGAATATCAGGGTTGGAAGGGATCTCAAGAGGTCATCTAGTCCAACCCCCTGCTCAAAGCAGGACCAATCCCCAACTAAATCATTCCAGCCAGGGCTTTGTCAAGCCTGACCTTAAAAACCTCTAAGGAAGGAGATTCCACCACCTCCCTAGGTAACCCATTCCAGTGCTTCACCACCCTCCTAGTGAAATAGTGTTTCCTAATATCCAACCTAAACTTCCCCCATTGCAACTTGAGACCATTACTCCTTGTTCTGTCATCTGCTACCACTGAGAACAGTCTAGATCCATCCACTTGGGAACCCCCTTTCAGGTAGTTGAAAGTAGCTATCAAATTCCCTGTCATTCTTCTCTTCTGCAGACTAAATAATCCCAGTTCCCTCAGCCTCTCCTCATAAATCATGTGCTCCAGTCCCCTAATCATTTTTGTTGCCCTCCGCTGGACTCTTTCCAATTTTTCCACATCCTTCTTGTAGTGTGGGGCCCAAAACTGGACACAGTACTCCAGATGAGGCCTCACCAATGCCGAATAGACGGGAATGATCATGTCCCTCAATCTGCTGGCAATGTCCCCACTTATACAGCCCAAAATGCCATTAGCCTTCTTGGCAATAAGGGCACACTGTTGACTCATATCCAGCTTCTCGTCAACTGTAACCCCTAGGTCCTTTTCTGCAGAACTGCTTCCTAGCCATTCGGTCCCTAGTCTGTAACAGTGCATGGGATTCTTCCGTCCTAAGTGCAGGACTCTGCACTTGTCCTTGTTGAACCTCTTTTTGACCCAATCCTCTAATTTGTCTAGGCCCCTCTGTATCCTATCCCTACCCTCCAGCATATCTACCACTCCTCCCAGTTTAGTGTCATCTGCAAACTTGCTGAGGGTGCAGTCCACGCCATCCTCCAGATCATTAATGAAGATATTGAACAAAACCGGCCCCAGGACTGACTCTTGGGGCACTCCGCTTGAAACCGGCTGCCAACTAGACATGGAGCCATTGATCACTACCCGTTGAGCCCGACGATCTAGCCAGCTTTCTATCTACCTTATAGTCCATTCATCCAGCCCATACTACTTTAACTTGCTGGTAAGAATACTGTAGGAGACCGTATCAAAAGCTTTGCTAAAGTTAAGGAATAACACATCCACTGCTTTCCCCTCATCCACAAAGCCAGTTGTCTTGTCATAGAAGGCAATTAGGTTAGTCAGGCATGACTTGCCCTTGGTGAATCCATGCTGACTGTTCCTGATCACTTTCCTCTCCTCTAAGTGCTTCAGAATTGATGCCTTGAGGACCTGCTCCATGATTTTTCCAGGGACTAAGGTGAGGCTGACTGCCTGTAGTTCCCCGGATCCTCCTTCTTCGCTTTTGTAAAGATGGGCACTACATTAGCCTTTTTCCAGGCATCCGGGACCTCCCCTGATCGCCATGAGTTTTCAAAGATAATAGCCAATGGCTCTGCGATCACATCCACCAACTCCTTTAGCACACTCAGATGCAGCGCATCCAGCTCATGGACGTGTGCTCATTCAACTTTTCTAAATAGTCCTGAATCACTTCTTTCTCCACAAAGGGCTGGTCACCTCCTCCCCATGCTGTGTTGCTCAGTGCAGCAGTCTGGGAGCTGACCTTGTTCATCAAGACAGAAGCAAAAAAAGCATTGAGTACATTAGCTGTTTCCACATCCTCTGTCACTAGGTTGCCTCCCTCATTCAGTAAGGGGCCCACACTTTCCTTGACTTTCTTCTGGTTGCTAACATACCTGAAGAAACCCTTCTTGTTACTCTTAACATCTCTTGCTAGCTGCAACTCCAAGTGTGATTTGGCCTTCCTGATTTCACTCCTGCATGCCTGAGCAATATTTTTATACTCCTCCCTGGTCATTTGTCCAAGCTTCCACTTCTTGTAAGCTTCTTTTTTGTGTTTAAGATCAGCAAGGATTTCACTGTTAAGCCAAGCTGGTCACCTGCCATATTTACTGTTCTTTCTACACAGCGGGATGGTTTGTTCCTACAACCGCAATAAGGATTCTTTAAAAATACAGCCAGCTTTCCTGGACTCCTTTCCCCCTCATGTTATTCTCCCAGGGGATCCTGCCCATCAGTTCTCTGAGGGAATCAAAGTCTGCTTTTCTGAAGTCCAGGGTCCGTATTCTGCTGCTCTCCTTTCTTCCTTGTGTCAGGACCCTGAACTCGACCATCACATGGTCATCAAAAGCAAGAGGAGATGTTTGGCAGCTGTTTCTTGACTCCTGCCCTCAGTGCAGCCTCCAGCCAGACAGTAACTACAACCCTGACGATCTAGCAGACACACTTCCCTCATGGCTTTCCAATTGTGTTGCTAGTTTCTTTGAAACAAACGATATATTCACAGTAATAAATATGTCACGAGCAACAACTGGCTTTACGTGTGTCTGGGAAAATTCCCCCTCCAGAGGCATTTTCAGGAGAGGATGTTTATAAGCAATGTGCCAACCTGCCAGGGAGCTGACACAAGGGAAAGGTGGTGCAGACACAGTAACAATGGACAATAGAAATGAGTCAGATCCAATGGTAAGGTTTGGCCAGGCACTCGCAGAGATTTAGGTAGGTAGTGGCAGAATGGGGCAGACGCTAGCACAAATCTGGCAGAGGGTTGGGTGGGCACTGGATGAGATTCAGGCCAGCAATAGCCAAGTGGATCACACCTTTATTACAGCAGGGGATCCATGTGAGCGGAGACGAAAGGAAAGGAATCGATCAACTTCCAATATTCCAACACAGGGCTGTAACCAGCAGTGCCTGTCTTCATCTGTGAGAAAGCCAGTGTTACAGTGGCTGGTGCTACTAGCCAGGGCTAGAGAAGCTAATCATTATTTTGGATATTGACTTGAAAATGTCTGTTCATGACAACCAAGGAGGAAGGCAGCCAGGGAGACAAACATACACAGGGTATGCTGTTGGAAATGCTAATATTTTGTTTCAAAGCACAACCTGAATCTAATCTATCATCCATACCCCTCTATTTCCCCCCACAGTCATCTATTTAGATCTCCTTGTCATGTCCTCATGCTGCTTCCTCCCACATCCATGCAGATGTGATTCCCTGATCTTTGTACTCTTCCAGGACACTGGAAGAACACTTGTGCTCAAGGAGCTGGCATCACAGGATATGCTTTGTATGTTGAGGCTCTATCCTTCATCACTGTAGTACGTGAGCACCTCCAGTTAAAATTCAACAGTCCCCTCTCTCTTCCCTACCAGCAAGAGACAGGCCTATGGCTTTAAATTGGTGAGAACGGGGACACTATTAGGCGAAAGCTTGGCAGATAAGTAGGTTTCGACCCTTGCAATATGAAATTGGGGAAGGCTGTAGACCTCATCGGGTACGTGTAGACTGAAAAAACAAAAAACCCCAAAACACAACCCCCCAAAATGCAGCAGAGTCTCAGAGGCCAGGTTGACGAACTGGGGCTCGCAGGGCTCACACTACTAGTCAGGGATGTCTTAGCAGCATCCAGAGGGGTCTGACTCCAGCAGTAGCACCCCGCATGCTGACCAGCATGTTGCTTGGCACAGCTCCTTACCTGAAGGCAAAGTAGGGAAAACAAGAGATTGGGGCACATTTTAGTTCCTACCCCTGACTCACTCCCATTCTATCAGCAATTTGCCTAAAGCTTCCTCACCTCACCCACTCTCTGGGCCACAGGGTCGCTTCTGGGTGTGGATGTGGAGCTGCAGCTTCCTTGCCTAGGAGAAAAAGGGGACAGAAATGTAGTTGCTGTGCACTCTCAGCAGAGTGCGTGGCTGACAGTAGCTCTCCATCCTCTGGGCCGAAGTGCCTATAGCTTAGTCTAGAGGGACTTTAATGGAGCAGAAGGGGGGTAAGTGACAGGGTGATCTGGCCCACTGTGTAACAGAGAGTTGTTTTTTGACCACAGCCTCAGAAACCCCAATGGTTGAATGCTCCTTCTGGATATTCACAGGAAGGCCATGCATGTTCCCTGCACAAACATGCACAATGGCATTGTAGCCGTGTGGAATTCACCCCTGTGGCACCTCCTGCTGGTGTCCTGGGAATTAGCTTGTTTTCCAGCCTTGGAGCACCCTCTGCAGGAGCTGGGCCCCCGCATCCCTTCCTGGACTCCGGTGCCCTGTTCTCTGGGATGCTGCCCCTGGCAGTGACCCCTCACTCTTAGGGTCTCCCCCTCCCTGGGGAACCCCCACCCCCTATCTCCACCTCACCTCAGTCACAGGCTACTGCCAGTCACCAACTAGCCCCCACTCCCTGGGGCAGACTGAAGTATCAGCCACTCATCACAGGCAAGGTTGGGTTTGGACCTGCTGCCTCTGCCTAGCCTTGGGCTGTCCCCTGCAACCTCAGTACCTGTTTGGCCTTATACTAGGCTGCAGCCTGGGGGGGTTTCCAGGCCAGAGCTCCCCAGTTCCCTTGGCTTTCCCCCGGCCCTGCTGCACTCCAGGTACCTTCTGTAGCTCCCCAGCAGCCAGGCCCATCTCTCTCTACAGCCAGAGAGAGACTGTATGTCTGCCCCTGGCTTCCCTATCTTTTATAGGGCCAGCTGACTCTGCTTGGGGCATGGCCACAGCTGAGGCTGCCTCCCAATCAGTCCAGCCTATGTCTCCCAGTCCCAGCCCTCTCCAAGGGCTGGCGTTTAACCCCTTTCAGGCCAGGAGAGGTGATCACCCCGCTACAGGCATCAAGTTTATTTCAGACTCTGAAGTAGCCAGCGGGGTCATGGGGGGGGGGGGTGAGTCTTACACTGAAGCATGGTGCATCCAGGTCAAGTTACCAGCCCCTTTCTGTCACTGGAGGTTTTTAAGTACAGGTTGGACAAACCCATGTCAGGGTTGGTCTCAGGTTACAAGGTCCTGCCTCAATGCAGGGGGCTGGACTCGATGACCTCTCGGGGTTCCTTCCAGCCCGATGTTTCTATGAGTCTATGATATACAGTGACGTCTTTATCGGAGCAGTGCAGGTGGAAGTCTTTTTGCTTCCAGCAATGTGATTTGTACACAAACAGGATAGAACATCTCTACTGTCTGGATTCTTTCCCTCCTGAGCAAACAGTTTGTTTTAGTCAGTGCTGGATGTTTCCCAGGCCCCTGAGAACAATTTTTTGGGAAGGGATATTAAACCTCCTGCTTCAGGGCTTAAGCTGATCTCTAACTATTAGAGCTCAGGGTGAAACCAAATGTGGAGATTATCCCATATCTGCTACTGTGGGGTTCCTCTGGCTCATTTGGTACTGGCCACTGTCAGGGTCAGACTAATGGATTAGATCAGGGGTTCTCAAACTGGGGGTCATGAGGTTATTATATGGGGGTCACATGCTGTCAGCCTCCACCCCAAACCCTGCTTTGCCTCCAGCATTTATAATTGTGTTAAATACAAAAGTGTTTTTAATTTATAAGGACGGGGGGGGGGGTCGCACTCAGAGGCTTGCTATGTGAAAGGGGTCATCAGTAAAAAAGTTTGAGAGCCACTGGATTAGATGGACCGTGGATCGGATCCATCCCAGTAGTTCCTATGTTCCCTTTTTTATTTCCTAACTGGCCTCAGAGAGGAAAATTTCCTCCAAGAACAGACTTACCTTGCCTAGTGAAATCCAGCATCCTTCCCCTGCTTTAGAATTTATTCTTACTCAGCAGTTATCAAGACTTCCTTGTCTTCTAAATAGCTTTTTGTCTCACAGCAGAGCCCAGAACAGGCTGGGTCTCACTCCCCTCCCACCACCCCCACAAGGAGCTGCGCTCTTTGCAAAGAGTTGCCTATTCGTGTGCTTTCTTTGATTGCAGCTGAGGTGTGTTCCTTGGCTCTGGGAACAGGCGGAATAGCTGGCGGGTCCTTTCTGAGATCAAGGAGCCTTTTTCCCTCTCGTCTCCTGTTCAAGTTGGCTAGTCCAGCTCCTTCATAATTTATACCTAGTAGTCTAAATTCTGGTCCCATTGAAGTCAATCGCAACACTCACATCCAGCTTCAATCGAACCAGAATTTTATTTGAACTCTGCTGCGAGCAGGTCTTGAAAAAAAAAAAAGAAAGAAAAAAGACCAGATACCTTCAGACCTAGCTAAAGTAGTAGCCCTGCTAGCCAGCACCTGATAGGAAAGAAGAAGCTGGGAACCCAACAAGGCCCGAGGCAATGCTCTAATGAAATGCCCACCCTCAATTGCTGAGAAGGGGGAAGGTGCTGGGATTCCTACGAGGGCAGTCTTTTGCATCAACCTCTAATGTCAGATAAGTTTGATGCCCCCCACTCCTGTTGCCCAGGGCTAATGAAAGAAAGAGGGAGGAGCTAAACCAGGTTGGAAAAAAAATTACCATAGAAAATTTCAAGTTTTTAGTGAAAAATCTCAAACCAATAGACATAAGATTCTGAAATGTCACTATGGTGCCTCATGGGAGTTGTAGTTCAGGTGTCTCATGTCCCCATTCTCCTCTCTGGTCCCAACTCCCTGTTTGGACTGCATCTCCCATGATGCATCACGGTCTCCTCTGTTCGTGTGGGGAGGCAGTGCATCATGGGAGTCACTTGGCAATGCTGCATAATGGGAGATGTAGTCTGAATGGGAAGCCCTGCCCATAAAGGAGAATAGGGGTCATGCAACAACTGAACTATAACTCCCATGAGGATCTGTGGCGCCATATCACGTTCTAAATATTTTGGGCTTCAGTTCTTCTAAAAAATTCTGTAGAAAGAGGTGCTTTTCGTGAAAAATTTTGTTCAGTCTAAAACCCAATTTTCTGTCAAAAAACAGTTTTGATGGGAAATTTACATCCAGCATTAGTAGAATCCTGTCCCCATTGCACCCTGCAGCTTCTTTGCTGTTGAAGAATCTCAGCTCTCTTTAAGCCTTCTGGCTGCTGCAAGTGTGCTCCTCCACCCCTCCCAGACATCACTGAAACACACCGCATGGGCTCCTGTTGCACAGAGCAGGTCGTATGACTCGCCTGAGGTAAATCAGTTATAAGCTGTGCCAACATTTCACGTGTAGGATCCTGGGGCTGACGAGGGTCTGTATACAGTGCAATTGGGAGTGTGACTGCAGTAGGTGTAGACATACCCCAGCTAGATGAGGAAGGTGAACCAAAAAGTCCCTCATGGCTGTTCCTCCCCAGGAACAACCCAACTCCCCAGTGCCCTGCTGCCCATTCTAAGCCTATTCAAGAAGGAACTTCTCCATTGGGAGCTAAAGGCTTCTTGACCTGCATGCCCCATATAAGCCAAAGCAGCTTCTCTGACAGACAAGGCAGACAGTGTAAAGGCTTCAAGTGAGGTCCTGCTCACTGACTCTTATAACTTTGAGGATCAAGGGGAGGAAACAGCTGAGCTTGGACTTTACCATTTAGAGATACATGTAATTTAGTGTTGATCTGGGCTCCCACTGAGTCCTTCCCCTGGCTTCCTCCTTGTAAGTAGATGCCCTGCCCCATGCTCAGGAAGGTTGGTACCTCGTCAACAAGGGGCAGGGCCAACTACAACCTCAGCACATATGACACCCAAGGCTTCCTAGAGAGGAGGCCATCACTGCTTTTGAGAGCAGCAGCCTGAATACCACTGAGGGAAGCACCCCTCCAATAATCTGGGGGTAGTCTTTGAGGGTTTGGGGAGAAAACCCCCCCCCACACAAAAGGTGGTAGGGGAGAGAAGGAGGTGTACTGTGCACAAGCCGCCTCTTCCCAGAATCTGAGGCGGACTGGGGGTCATGGGAAGCATCATCCTTCCCCCCCCCCAAGTCTGCGGCACAAAGCTGGGAGTTATGGGACTTGAACCTGGATGGACACTGCTGCAGGGGTGAAGCATTCAGCCTCTGAGGCAGTGTTTTTCAATCCATGGGTCATGACCAAGTACTGGGTTGCGGCATGTCAGGTGCTGGGTCGCCTTGCTCTGGTCAGCATCGCTGACCGGGATGTTAGAAGTCCCGTCGGTGGTACTGCCAGGCTAAGGCAGGCTAGTGCCTACCTTTCCCAACACCGTGCTACGCCCCATAAGTGTCCAACAGTGGGTCTGGCTTCTAGGCAGGGGGGCCAGCGGGCTCCGTGCACTGCCCCCACCCCAAGCACTGGCTACACACTCCCATTAGCCAACAACCAGACAATGGGAATGGGGGAGTGAGGGGGTGAGAGTCACGCAGAGCCACTTGCACGCCTCCACCTAGGAGCCAGACCTGCTGCTGGCCGCTTCCGGGGCACAGCGTGGTCTGTGGTGCCAGGACAGGCAGGAAGCCTGCCTCGGCACCCCAGCTGTGCCACTGACCGTAAGCTGCTGGAGGTAAGTCTGTGCCCCAATCCCCTGCTCCAGCCCTGAGCCCCCCCAAACTCAGAGCCCCTCCTGCACCCCAAACCCCTCATCCCCAGCTCAGAACCCTGATCCCTCCCACACCCCAACCCTCTGCCCCAGCCCTGAGCCCCCCCAAGCCCAGAGCCCCTCATTCTTGGCCTCACCCCGCACCCCTCACCCCAACCTCTGCCCTGAGCCCCTCCCACATCCCAAGCCCCTCATCCCCAGTTCCATTGGGTCGCAGCCATCAACAATTTTCTTCAACTGGGTCCCCAGGAAAAAAGTTTGAAAACCACTGCTCTAAAGGAATCAGACGCTTCCCATTGTCTCCTGCTAATTAAGCAGGGTCTTCTGTGAGGAGCTCCATAGGAAGTCTGCCTCACCAACCTCAGCCAGAGGAATGGGGGCCACAAGACACAGCATCAAGAGTAGGGTTATGATTGAGGCTCCTCAGTGGGCTGAAGAACCTTCTTGTAGCTGGCTAAGGAGCAGGTCCCAGCAGCCAATGACTGTCACAAAGACAATGACTCTATCAGGGCCATCCCTGGGGAGCAGAACACCCCCCCTACCCCAGCCCAGGCCCCGCCCCACTCCACCCCTTCCCCTCTTCCCCCCTGCTCCGCCTCCTCCCTGCCCCCATTCCACCCCCCCCTTTCCAGCTTCCGCCCCCTCCCCCAAGTGACGCCAGGAGCCGGCGGGGCATAGTGGGGCAGGCTGGGACTGGGTCGCTCGTTGCTGCCAGTGCCAGGCCCCCCACTAACCCCCCAGATCATCCTGGACCCCGCATCCCGAAGCACGGGGCCCCTAAAGTGTGGGGCCCGGGGCGATTGCCCTTGTCCATCCTATGTATCAGCTCCACATACAATTTTTGGGTGGGGGAGAGAAGATCCTGATGGTATCAGCCTAATAATCCCACCTCAAAGAAGCCAATAGAATCTTCCAAGCAGAGCCTTCAGGCTTAGACAGCCATGAAGGTCACACAGCAAGTGAATGCCAGGTCACAGTTACAAGCCCTGTCTCACAGTCCTAGTTTCTAGCCACTGATGCCTCCCTGCATTGCCCATGTACCTGATATAATGGTGGCCTATCCATACTCCATGTGGAATCCTGTATGTATTGAGGGATTTATATGCATCAACTCTCTAAGCTCCACTCTTATGAAACCCAAGGAAAATACCCTCTGTTTCTTAAAGGACTGCAGAAGTACTGAGTGTCAGCGAAATTCTCATCTCCAGTGAGAGAAGCTAGCGATGCATAAACGTTTATTAGACCAGATGGTCAGACCTGAGGTCCATCTACTCCAGTATCCCATCTCCAACAGTGGCGAGCACCAGAAGCTTCAGAGAAAGGTACAAGCAGCTCACAGGAAAATGTGGGCTAATCTACGCCACATTTAGGTCCCTGTAGCTCTTGCAAATGTATACGATAGAGTCCACTGATAGAGAAAGGTGAGGTTATTAAAATAGCATGGCCTAGTGGTTAGGGTGGAAGAGTAGGACTCAGGAAACAATGGTTCAATTCCTGGTTCTAACTCCAGTTTGCTGAGTGACTTTGTGTAAGTCCCTTCCCTATGCCTTAGTTTCCCCTTCTGCAAAGTGAGACATTGATAGTGATCTCTTGGACAAAGTGCTTTGAGAGCTACAGATGATATAGGGGCTAGGTATTATTATTACAAAATCTCTGCAGCAGGAATTCCTTTTGCATATTCTGCAACTGTTCTGTCACTCTTTGTGACAGTTCCAGATTTGAAACATGGCCAGAATATGCAACAGAGATTCAGACTAAAGATAAGAGAGACAGTGCAGACCAGAGACCAGAATTGTGCCCTATAAATAGAAATTCTGCCTTCAAAGAAAGGAATCACATCTTCCCAGAGCCCGTTTCACAAGGCTCTCCTGGTATTTTAATGGTAGATTAAATTCTAAACAGGGTTATGTTAGTGCAAACTCCAGACAAGTTTCCAATTAACAGAACACCAGAGATTGGGATTCTATTCTTGGGCCTATCACTGATGGGATGTATGATCTCAGGGAAGTCACTGCCTGGCTCAGTGTCTTAGTTTCTCCATTTGTAAAATGGGGATGACACTTACCCTCCTGTACAAAGTACTCTGAGACCTATAGATGAAAAGAGAAGTGTTGAGGATTATAATAATTATCAGACAATTATTATTATTATTATGACAGGAGAGGAAGTATCGAAGAATTAAAAGCCTGTGAAAATTCCAAAATTTACACAGAAACAAAACTTCCGGCCATCAAAAAGTATGAAGCATCAAAGTATGACAGAGTAAAGACCCTGGATGTAATGAATCTGAATCACTCAGCAATGGGCTGACTGTGTGTTGCTCTAAGATCACTACATGTCCTAGCAAGGCCTGAAGTTTTCTGCCAATAACAACAGCCACAACCACACGCAACAGACCATTGGAGTTTCCTTAGTGCTGAAGGAAACTGAGCAGCAAACAGTTCATAGACGCGACTTCAAAGGCATCCTTGCATCAGCAAACCCACCCTTTACACTTCCGTCTAGATGTATTGCAGGTTTATGGAGTTTCACACACTCTACTTGAGAAGCAATTACCAAAGCATTTGAGTCATGAGACGTCTCATTGACCGTTACTCCCTTTGTCCAACAGGGAAGATTGCCAAGGGCAGAAATATTTTTGCAAGCGCCGACTATGGCACACACTGGCACCACTGAAACATTCTCACTCGAGTGCATAATCAGGGCTTCCAGTATGCTCCCGTTGCTAGGGTCTGGGGAATTTTTATCTGGGACCCTTGATGTGATCTTTTTCAGACCAAAAATCCTGACTCATGAAACCATGACGTGGAAGAGCTTGCTGTGTAAGCGCTGATCGAATTAGTAACATGACACCAGCTTGCTCTCAGGAAGCATGAGGAAAGTAAGCTTGTGTTTTGAGACATTTGTGAGACCTGAGTATTTTTTTCACTGTTCTTAAGTGAAAGGGGAAGAACAAAACCCCAAACCCTCAGCAATTCCTCAGTAATAAATATCACCCCATTACAGACAATGTCTCCCTGTTTAAAGCAAAATGAAGTGAAAGGAGAACTGGAAAATATATGTTTTCCCTTTTGCATTGCAATCAGTGGCAAATGTGCTCATCCTCCTCTCTGATGAACAGCTGACAATTTAAGAGAGAAATGATGACTTCCCATCGCTGGGAGCCAAACATATTGGCTCCTAAGATCAGCCTAGGAAAGAGAACGTGGGCCAGCTAGCCATGTGATTCCTGTTAAAGCAGCAGGTACCTAAACTTTGGGACTGCAACTTGCCATTGGGCCAAAAATTGCCTGTGAGTTGACATTGTTCTTTAAAACCAAAAATAGATGCACAGAAGTAGAATGCTTGTTCATGCTTTACCTTCCTTCCCAGAGATATTGCCTGCTGATTGAGGGTCAGATGTTCAAGAATGCCTGAACCCTGAGTTCATCAGCAGCAAGCACTGGTGGATGACCTCCCTTAGGCTCACCCAGCAGTTGCAGAATGGCTGGAGGACTGATCATGTTTGGTCCTCAGAACCCATTTTGGACACTTCTGCCCCAGAGTCACTGGCTAAGACCTTCATGGAGTACTTTGAAAGTGGAGAAGTGCATGCTCTGGGATGACATTGGTGAGGCCTCATCTGGAATACTGTGTCCAGTTTTGGGCCCCACACTACAAGAAGGATGTGGAAAAATTGGAAAGAGTCCAGCGGAGGGCAACAAAAATGATTAGGGGTCTGGAGCACATGACTTATGAGGAGAGGCTGAGGGAACTGGGATTGTTTAGTCTCCAGAAGAGAAGAATGAGGGGGGATTTGATAGCAGCCTTCAACTACCTGAAGGGGGGTTCCAAAGAGGATGGAGCTCGGCTGTTCTCAGTGGTGGCAGACGACAGAACAAGGAGCAATGGTCTCAAGTTGCAGTGGGGGAGGTCCAGGTTGGATATCAGGAAAAACTATTTCACTAGGAGGGTGGTGAAACACTGGAATGCGTTACCTAGGGAGGTGGTGGAGTCTCCTTCCTTGGAGGTTTTTAAGGCCCGGCTTGACAAAGCCCTGGCTGGGATGATTTAGCTGGGAATTGGTCCTGCTTTGAGCAGGGGGTTGGACTAGATGACCTCTTGAGGTCCCTTCCAACTCTGATATTCTATGATTCTATGATTCTATGACAGGCCAACTTCTGTTCTCAGTTACCCCAGTGCAATCCCATTGCACCTCCAGTAAAGAAACCTGGGTAACAGGAAGAGAACACAACATGGAATATTTATGAAGGGAACACCGATGTCGTGCTTACAGGCCACTACACTTTGACTATATGTAATTCTTTCGGGATCTTTTCTGGGGCAGATCTTTGGCCTGATTCTCTCCACTTTTACACTGGAATAACACCACTGACCTCCATGGAGATACCCCAGATTTACACCAGGGTAAATAGAAGCAGAATTTGGATTGTTCCTGGGTCATAATGCAGTCTCTATGTACTGCTCTGTGGGCCTAGAGTGTCTCCAGTTTCAGTTGATCTAGCCTCCCTTGCATAGGGGAATCTTCAGGTAGCATACAGATATTCTATGCCACCTATTCCACCCACCTCCCAGCTGTGTGCAGGGAGCATGGTCAGGGCTCTCCTATGCCCTGGGAATCCCTTAGTGCAACAGCCCCATGGGGATGACCATTAGCCATTGGCACAGGTTAGATCAGCCTTAATTTTTTATTAAGTTGCAGTCAGTTACACTTTTTCAGTCCCATTATCTTCACTGGGTTTGTAAAAATGTCACCGAGAGAAGGATGTGATCTGCAGAACTTTTACTCTCTTTTACCATTGAGATGCTAAAGGAGCACTCAAAGATGATAAGGCCATTGCGGAGAAACTAAATGAATTCTTTGCATCAGCTTTCAAGGCTGAGGATGTGAGGGAGATTCCCAAACCTGAGCTATTCTTTTCAGGTGACAAATCTGAGGAACTGTCCCAGATTGAGGTGTCATTAGAGGAGGTTTTGGAACAAAAATCGATAAACTAAACAGTAATAAGTCACCAGGACCAGATGGCATTCACCCAAGAGTTTTGAAGGAACTCAAATATGAAATTGCAGGACTACTAACTTTAGTTTGTAACCTATCATTTAAATCAGCTTCTATACCAAATGACTGGAGGATAGCTAATGTGACGCCAAGTTTTAAAAAGGGCTCCAGAGGTGATCCTGGCAACTACAGGCTGGTAAGCCTGAATACAGTACCGGGCAAACTGGTTGAAACTATAGCAAAGAACAAAATTGTCAAACATGATTTGTTGGAGAAGAGTCAACATGGTTTTAGTAAAGGGAAATCATGCCTCACCAATCTACTAGAATTCTTTGAGGGGGTCAACAAACATGGAGGGATAGCTCATGTGGACAAGGGGATCCAGTGGATGTAGTGACTTAGATTTTCAGAAAGTCTTTGACAAGGTCCCTCACCAAAGGCTCTTAAGCAAAGTAAGCAGTCATGGGATAAGAGGGAAGGTTCTCACATGGATTGGTAACTGGTTAAAAGATAGGAAACAAAGGGTAGGAATAAATGGTCAGTTTTCAGAATGGAGAGAGGTAAATAGTGATGTCCCCCAGGGATCTGTATTGGGCCCAGTCCTATTCAACATATTCATAAATGATCTGGAAAAAGGGGTAAACAGTGAGGTGACAAAATTTGCAGATGATACATAACTACTCAAGATAGTTAAGTCCCAGGCAGACTGAGAAGAACTATAAAAGGATCTCTCAAAACTAGGTGACTGGGCAACAAAATGGCAGATGACATTCAATGTTGATAAATGCAAAGTAATGCACATTGGAAAACATAATCCCAATATACATATAAAATGATGGCATCTAAAAAGACAGTTACCTTTTCCGTAACTGGTGTTCTTCGAGATGTGTTGCTCATGTCCATTCCACAATAGGTGTGCGTGCTTGCTACATGCACCAATTCCGGAAGTTTTTCCCCTAGCAGTACCCGTAGGGGAGTGCCTGTAACGACCCCTGGAGTGGGGCCTTTATGGCACGGTATAAGGGGCGCTATGTGCTTCCCCCACCCTCAGTTCCTTCTTGACAAACAGCTTCGACAAAGGGGAAGGAGGCCGGGATGTGGAATGGACATGAGCAACGCATCTCAAAGAACACCAGTTACGGAAAAGGTAACTGGCTTTTCTTCTTCAAGTGATTGCTCATGTGCATTCCACAGTAGGTGATTCCAAGCTATAGCTGTTGGAGGTGGGTAGGAGTTCATAGACACTCAGGATGGAGTACAGCCCTGCTGAACCCAGCGTCCTCCCTGGTTTGGGAGACGATCGCATTATGCGAGGTGAACGTGTGAACCAAAGACCATGTGGTAGCCCTACAAATGTCCTGAATGGGGACATGGGCCAAAAAGGCAGCCGACGAGGCTTGCCCCCTAGTCGAACGTGCCCTCACAATCGGCAGCGGGGGGACTCCCACCAGGTCGTAACAGGTACGAATACACAAGGTGATCCAGTTGGAGGGCCACTGAGTGGAGATTGGCCGACTTCTCATGTGTTCGGCTGAGGCGATGAACAGCTGCGAGGACTTCCTGAACGGCTTTGCATGTTCCAGGTAAAAGGCCAGAGCCCATCTCACATCCAGCATGTGGAGGCGGCGCTCCTCACTGGACGCATGGGGCTTGGGACAGAGCACCGTCAGGAAGAGATCCTGACCCATGTGGTAGGTAGAGACCACCTTGGGGAGGAACGAAGGATGTGGGCGGAGTTGGACCTTATCCTTATGGAACACCGTGTACGGGGGTTCAGAGGTCAGGGCCCTGAGCTCCAAGACACGTCTAGCTGATGTGATCACCACCAGGAAGGCCACCTTCCATGAGAGGTGCAACCAGGAGCATGTAGCTAGTGGTTCAAACGGGGACCTGTCAACCCAGCCAGCACCAAGTTCAGGTCCCACTGCGGGACTGGGGGCATAACATATGGGAAGAGACGATCCAACCCCTTAAGGAATCGGCCAGTCATAGCATGGGAGAATACTGTGTGGCCCTACACTGGTGGGTAGAAGGCCGATATGGCTGCAAAGTGCACCTTGATGGACGAGGGTGCTAGGCCTTGGGCCCTAAGGTGAAGGAGGTAGTCTAAAATGAGCTGGATCAGAGCAGCCACAGGCGAAACACCCCGATCGGCTGCCCACCGGGAAAATCGAGAACCACTCTGCCAGGTAGGCCCAACGTATGGAGGGCCATCTGCTTTCCAGGAGGATGCGCTGAACCCCTTCTGAGCATGTCCTCTCCTCCCAGCCTAACCAATGAGAAGCCACGCCATGAGGTGGAGTGCCGCTAGGTTGGGGTGAAGGAGGCAGCCTTGGTCCTGGGATAGCAGGTCCGGATGGGATGGCAATGGCCACAGCGGGGCGACTGCCAGGCTCGTGAGAGTCCCGTACCAATGTTGCCTGGGCCATGCCGGGGCAATCAGGAGGACCCAGGCACTCGACCACCTCCACCACTCCTCGGCCAAGGAGCCGCCCCACCTCCTGCTTGAGCAGGGCCTCGTGAGAGGGGTCCCCGAGGAGATGGAGGGTGGGTGGGCAGGGTAGAAGTAAACTGGAGGGTGCAGCCCCGGGAGATGGTGTTGAGGACCTATTGGTCCAAGGTCAGCCACGACCACTCCGGGAGAAAAGCACACAACCAGTAGGAGAAGGGAAGCTTTATTGCGGGTGGATCCATGGTATGAACTGGTAAGTTGCCTGCAGGCATCCCGTCAAAACTGATGCTTTAGAATCATAGAATATCAGGGTTGGAAGGGACTTCAGGAGGTCATCTAGTCTAACCCCCTGCTCAAAGCAGGACCAATCCCCAACTAAATCATCCCAGCCAGGGCTTTGTCGAGCCTGACCTTAAAAACCTCTAAGGAAGGAGATTCCACCACCTTCCTAGGTAACCCATTCCAGTGCTTCACCACCCTCCTAGTGAAATAGTGTTTCCTAATATCCAACCTAAACCTCCCCCATTGCAACTTGAGACCACTACTTCTTGTTCTGTCATCTACTACCACTGAGAACAGTCTAGATCCATCCTCTTTGGAACCCCCTTTCAGGTAGTTGAAAGCAGCTATCAAATCCCCCCTCATTCTTCTCTTCTGCAGACTAAATAATACCAGTTCCCTCAGCCTCTCCTCATAAGTCATGTGCTCCAGCTCCCTAATCATTTTTGTTGCCCTTCGCTGGACTCTTTCCAATTTTCCACATCCTTCTTGTAGTGTGGGGCCCAAAACTGGACACAGTACTCCAGATGAGGCCTCACCAATGTTGAATAGAGGGGAATGATCATGTCCCTCGAGTTGCTGGCAATGCTCCTATTTATACAGCCAAAATGCCGTTAGCCTTCTTGGCAACAAGGGCACACTGTTGACTCATATCCAGCTTCTTGTCCACTGTAACCCCTAGGTCCTTTTCTGCAGAACTGCTGCCTAGCCACTCGGTCCCTAGTCTGTAGCAGTGTATGAGATTCTTCTGTCCTAAGTGCAGGACTCTGCACTTGTCCTTGTTGAACCTCATCAGATTTCTTTTGGCCCAATACTCCAATTTGTCTAGGTCCCTCTGTATCCTATCCCTACCCTCCAGCATATCTACCACTCCTCCCAGTTTAGTGTCATCTGCAAACTTGTTGAGGGTGCAATCCACGCCATCCTCCAGATCATTAATGAAGATACTGAACAAAACCGGCCCCAGGACCGACCCTTGGGGCACTCCACTTGATACCGGCTGCCAACTAGACATGGAGCCATTGATAACTACCCGTTGAGCCCAATGATTTGCCAGCTTTCTATCCACCTTATAGTCCATTCATCCAACCCATACTTCTTTAACTTGCTGGTAAGAATACTGTGGGAGACCGTATCAAAAGCTTTGCTAAAGTCAAGGAATAACCTGCCTGTTTACCCTTGGAGGGCCGAGGTTGGGGTGCAGACTGGGATTGCCTCTCCGGGCGTTTCTTATAGTCCCTTGACTTTTTATAAGGGGGCTCATATTTAGAGTGGGTGGCCTGGGTGGGAGCCTGCTGTGTCTTAAACTTGGTCCTGGCCAGGGCCGGAAAATAGAGGCCAAGGGCCTTAAGCGTTGTGCGGGAATCTTTCAGGCCGTGCAATTTCACGTCCGTCTGTTCTGCAAACAGGGCCTTGCCAGCGGACGGAATGTTCTGTAAGTAGTTCTGTGCCTCACTGGACAGCCCAGACGGCAGGAGCCATGACGCCCTTCTCATGGACACCACAGAGGCCATGGATCTTTCAGCCATATCTGCAGCATCCGAAGCTGCCTGAAGGGCTGCCCTGGCAGCCACTGTATCCTCCTCCACCAGAGCCTTGGACTCTTTTTTGTCACACTCTTGGAGAGAGTCCTCAAATTTGGGCAGAGTGCCCCACAAATTGAACTTGTATCTCCCCAGAAGGGCTTGGTGGTTCTCCACCCTCAGCTGGAAACTCAAGGACAAATAAACCTTTCTCCTGAATAGATCCCGTCTCCTTGAGTCTTTATTCTTAGGAGAAGGGGCTGGTTGGCCCTGCCTCTCCCTGTGGTTGACCGACTCGACCACCAGGGAGTTGGGGGCAGGGTGGGTGTACAGGTATTCATGCCCCTTAGCAGGCATGAAGTACTTCCGTTCTGCCCTCTTATAGATGGGGGACACGGAAGCTGGGGTTTGCCACAAGGCGTTCGAAATCTTTGCCACCCCTTTATGGAGTGGGAGAGCCACCCTGCCCAGTGGACGTTAAAGAGGGAGTCCGAGGGTTCCTCCACCTCCTCGGCTTGAAGGTTGAGGCTTGATGCCACCCTTTTCAACAGTTCCTGGTGGGCTTTAGAGTCCTGGGAGGTTGAGATAGGGAGGCCGACAGTCTCTCCGAATCTCCGGCCACCGAGCAAGCCACCACCGGGGGCTACGGGGCCCATTGGTACCATGGTGCCAGCCAAGGAGCTAGGTGCCACTGCTCCTGCTGTGGCACCGGTGGAGCAGGCTGTTCAGCCTGACTAGCCTGCCCCATCAATTGATGACTGCGAAGGAAGGCTAGGCTGGCATATGACCTGCCACTATCCAGGGACTGGGACAAGCAGTGGTGTCGGGAACGGTGCCGACCACGAGACCGTGATCCCGGCATGGAGGAGCGGGAGTACTGCCGGTAACAGCTGCTCCGTGATTGGCTCCGCGGTGGGGATCTCGAGTGAGACGAAGAACGGGAACGGCGTCGATGCCTGAACCGCAAAGCATAGGTGGTGAGTTATATGGGCCCGTGCTCCACTAATATTCAGGAACGTGGGCCCAGCTCCACCAATGTTTGGGCTTATATTTTTCAGAGCTGTCCCATCCATAGGCAGGACTGGGACAACCGCCCTGGGCCCCACACTTTGTGGGTCCCTGCGCTTCAGGGATCCAGGGTGGCCTGGGAGGTTAGCGGAGGGCTTGGCAACCTGCCCCACTCTGGTCCTCCCCACCCTGCCTCTTCCCGCCCCTGCTCCGCCCCCTCCACACCCCCATTCCACCCCTTCCTCCAAGCCCCTGCCCCCTCTCTTTCCAGCTTCTGCCTTCTCCCCCAAGTGATGGCAGGGTAGGACAGAGCAGAGCGTGGAGGGCTGGGGCCGGATTGCTTGCAATTTAATGTTGATAAATGCAAAGTAATGCACATTGGAAAGTATAATCCCAACTATGCATATAAAATGATGGGGTCTAAATTAGCTGTTACCACTCAAGAAAGAGATCTTGGAATCATTGTGGATAGTTCTCTGAAAACATCTACTCAATGTGCAGCAGCAGCCAAAAAAGTGAACAGAATGTTGGGAATCATTAAGAAAGGGATAGATAATAGGACAGAAAATATCACGTTGCCTCTATATAAATCCATGATACATCCATGTCTTGGATACTGTGTGCAGATGTGGTCGCCCCATCTCAAAAAAGATATTGGAATTGGAAAAGATTCAGAAAAGGGCAAGAAAAATGATTAGGGGTATGGAACAGATTCCATATGAGGAAAGATTAATAAAACTGGGACTTTTTAGCTTGGAAAAGAGACGGCTAAGGGGAGATATGATTGAGGTCTATAAAATCATGACTGGTGTGGAGAAAGTAGATAAGAAAGTGTTTTTTACTCCTTCTCATAACACAAGAACTAGGGGTCACCCAATGAAATTAATATGCAGTGGGTTTAAAACAAACAGAAGTATTTCTTCACACAACACAGTCAATCTGTGGAACTCCTTGCCAGAGGATGTTGTGAAGGCCAAGATCATAACAGGGTTCAAAAAAGAACTAGATTAATTCATGGTGGATAGGTCCATCAATGGCTAATAGCCAGGATGGGCAGGGATGGTGTCACTAGCCTCTGTTTGCCAGAAACAGGGAATGGGCGACAGTGGATTGATCACTTGATGATTACCTGTTCTGTTCATTCCTTCTGGGGCACCTGGCATTGGCCACTGTTGGAAGACAAGATACTGGGCTAGATGGATCTTAGGTCTGACCCAGTCTGGCCATTCTTATGTTCTGATGTACTAGAACTGATGATTTGATAAGTTAAGAGCCCAGCTCAATTCTCAAAGCCTACAGAGATTAGGTAAGGGTGAGAGTCAGATGCTCCCCCATTTTGTGTGTGTGTTTAAACTGAGCTCATTTGCTCTGGAATCATTGCTAAACATGGAAACCAATGATGACATTTTATTATTATCAATACTGAGGCCTGGTCTACACTAGGCGTTTATGTCGAAGTTAGCGCCGTTACATCGAATTAACCCTGCACCCGTCCACACCGCGAAGGTATTTAGTTCGACATAGAGGTCTCTTTAATTCGACTTCTGTACTCCTCCCCGACGAGGGGAGTAGCGCTAAATTCGACATGGCCATGTCGAATTAGGCTAGGTGTGGATGGAAATCGACGCTAATAGCTCCGGGAGCTATCCCACAGTGCACCACTCTGTTGACGCTCTGGACAGCAGTACGAGCTCGGATGCTCTGAACTGCCACACAGGAAAAGCCCCGGGAAAATTTGAATTTGAATTCCTTTTCCTGTCTGGCCAGTTTGAATCTCATTTCCTGTCTGGACATCGTGGCGAGCTCAGCAGCACTGGCAACGATGCAGAGCTCTCCAGCAGTGATGGCCGTGCAATCTCAGAATAGAAAGAGGGCCCCAGCATGGACTGATCGGGAAGTCTTGGATCTCATCGCTGTGTGGGGCGATGAGTCCGTGCTTTCCGAGCTGCGATCCAAAAGACGGAATGCAAAGATCTACGAGAAGATCTCTAAAGACATGGCAGAGAGAGGATACAGCCGGGATGTAACGCAGTGCCGCGTGAAAATCAAGGAGCTGAGACAAGGCTACCAGAAGACCAAAGAGGCAAACGGACGCTCCGGATCCCATCCCCAGACATCCCGTTTCTACGAGGCACTGCATTCCATCCTCGGTGCGGCCGCCACCACTACCCCACCAGTGACCGTGGACTCTGAGGATGGGATAGTGTCCACGGCTGGATCCTCGGACATGTTAGCGGACGGGGAAGATGAGGAAGGAGATGAGGAGGACGAGGCAGTCGACAGCGCTCACAACGCTGATTTCCCCGACAGCCAGGATCTCTTCATCACCCTTACAGAGATCCCCTACCAACCCTCCCCAGCCGTTACCCCGGACACAGAATCTGGGGAAGGATCAGCCAGTAAGTGTTGTAAAAATCTAAACATTTATTTGTAACAGAACAGGAATATTAACAATTTAAAAAATGGGTTTCTCATGATTAGTTTGATTAGCTTAACGGTTCAGTCATGGGCAGTGCAACTATTGAAAAAAAATCTAGCAATGTCCGGTTTTGCATGATTGTCCTGCCCAAGCCGCTCTACTGGTTAGTCACTGCTACAGCAGCTACAGTAAAATGCGGTCTATATGTCCGGGGATGGAGCAGAAATCCTCCTGTGACATCTCGAGGAAGCTCTCCTGGAGGTAATTGGAAATCCGCTGCATTAGGTTCTTGGGGAGAGCGGCCTTATTGGGTCCTCCGTAGTAGGACACGTTGCCACGCCACGAGACAAGCAAGTACTCTGGAATCATTGCTCTGCACAGCATGGCGGCATACGGCCCTGGTCTTTGCAGGCTTTCCCGGAGCATTCGCTCTTTCTCGCTGTCAGAGATCCTCATGAGGGTGATGTCGCTCATGATGACCTGCTTTGAATGAGGTAGGGGAATGTTAGTGTTGGGACTGCTTTGCCGTTCCTTTACAGAACTGTAACCGCTGGTTTGCAGCCACGCGGTGGAGGCGGGAGAGGGGCAGCCGAAAGGGATCGTTCCCGGGGACAGCCGCGAGGGTGTGGGACAGGAGCAGACTTCCTGCTTGCCGAATTGCTGGCAGCAGGGACCGACATTGATTTCAATGTGAAATGAGGCCATTGCTAATATTAAAGTTTTAAGCTGCCACAAGTCTACGGCTTACCATGTCTGCCTGCAACAGAAATTCCGTTCTCCTGAAGACAGAAATTCCGTTCTCCACAAATGTGCTGTAGAAGACCCCAGGCACTGAATGCGAAGGCCGAGAATTCGACCTTGTGCTGAGTGCGCATGTGATAGGTGCTGTGCATGGTCTTGTTCACAGAGAAAGACTATGTTCTTTGTTCACAACTACATTTATCTTTCTGAGGAATTCACTCCCTTTTTCCCATTCCCACAGCCCCATCTGCGACTGTCTCACAACCTAGCCTGTCATCACACTCCCAGAGGCTAGCGCGGATTAGGCATAAGAAGAAGAGGACACGGGAGGACATGTTCTCGGAGCTTATAGCCTGCTCCAGAGCCCAGGCAGCACAGCAGACCCAGTGGCGGGAGAACTTGACCCGAATGCACCAAGCCAACATGGATCGGGAGGAGAGGTGGCGTCAGGAAGACCAGCAGGCGACTCAAACCCTGCTTGGACTAATGAGGGAGCAAACGGACACGCTCCGGCGCCTTGTGGATGTTCTGCAGGAACGGAGGCAGGAGGACAGAGCCCCGCTGCAGTCCATCTCTAACCGCCCTCCCCCGCCACCAAGTCCCATACTCCCCTCACCCAAAGTGCACAGAAGGAGAGGCGGCAGAGTCCCTGCTAACTCTCACTCCACCCCTGCAGAGAGCTCGAGCAGCAGAAGGCTCTCATTCCCCAAAATTTGACAAGTTCTTTCCTTCCCGCCTGACACAAGCCCCCGTCCAAGTTTCACTTTCCCAGTTCCATGTTTGGTTGATAATAAAAAATACGTTTCTGTTAACTACTGTTTCCATCATGTTCTTTTGGAGGAGGGGGGGATAGGGGGTTGGTAATTCGACAGGACAGTCACCTTTGGCAGGGTATATAGTCGGGGGCAGGCACAGCAGCAGGGCACATACATAGTGCAGTGATGCGGTGACTAGTTACCCTGGTTAGTCTGGGAGGTTGTTTTCATGTTATGTGGTGGGGGGTGGGTTGCTCTGTGACTTTGTGGCAGGGGAGGGCAGTTACAGATCTTAAGCGGCGGTCCTTAGGCAGGATCACAGAGCCACACAGCAGGGGATCTGTAACCGTCCTCCCCCTGCCACAAAGTCACATAGACCCCCCCATACACACAGTCCCTATCAGGAGGGGTGACAGGCTCCGTTGAAACAACCATCCCACCGCAGCGGAGCCTGTCAATCCTTGAGTTTAGAAGCTGCATTCGCGCCACTACAGTACACCCGCTCCACACCACAGTCTGCGTCCCAGTTTTAAAAAATTCCCGCGAATACAGTATTAAAGAAAACGGTGTGCTTTAACAAAGTAGAACTATTTTTATTTTGAAACGTGTGTTGGAAGTGGGGTGAAGGGGGTATGTAACTGGATAGGATAGTCAACATTAACTGGGTAAAGAAACGGGGGCAGGTTTAGCTTCTCAATACACAAACTTTAAAGTCACAGGTTACCCTGCTCACTCAGGAACTTTGCTTTCAAAGCCTTCCGGATGCACAGCGCTTCCCGCTGGTCTCTTCTAATCGCCCGGCTGTCTGGCTGTGAGTAATCAGCAGCCAGGCTATTTTCCTCAACCTCCCACCCCGCCATAAAGGTCTCCCCCTTGCTCTCACAGAGATTGTGGAGCACACAGCAAGCTGCAATAACAATGGGGATATTGGTTTCGCTGAGATCACAGCGAGTCAGTAAGTTTCTCCATCTCCCCTTGAGACGTCCAAAAGCACACTCCACCACCATTCTGCACTTGCTCAGCCGGTAGTTGAAGAGTTCTTTTTCAGTGTCCAGGGCGCCAGTATAGGGCTTCATGAGCCAGGGCATTAGCGGGTAGGCTGGGTCCCCGAGGATGACTATAGGCATCTCCACATCCCCAAGAGTTATTTTGTGGTCCGGGAAGTAAATACCTTGCTGCAGCCGTCTAAACAGACCAGAGTTCCTGAAAACACGAGCGTCATGAACCTTGCCCGGCCATCCCACGTAGATGTTGGTAAAACGTCCCCTGTGGTCCACCAGTGCTTGCAGCACCATGGAAAAGTAGCCCTTTCTGTTAATGTACTGGCTGGCCTGGTGTTACGGTGCCAGGATAGGGATGTGAGTTCCATCTATGGCCCCACCGCAGTTTGGGAATCCCATCGCTGCGAAGCCATCTATGATCGCCTCCACGTTTCCCAGGGTCACTACCTTTGGCAGCAGTACATCAACGATTGCCTTGGCTACTTGCATCACAACAACCCCCACGGTAGATTTGCCCACCCCAAACTGGTTCGCGACTGACCGGTAGCTGTCTGGCGTTGCAAGCTTCCACAGGGCTATGGCCACTCGCTTCTGGACAGTCAGGGCTGCTCGCATCCGGGTGTCATTGCGCTTCAGGGCAGGGGACAGCAACTCACAAAGTTCCAGGAAAGTTCCCTTCCGCATGCGAAAGTTTCGCAGCCACTGGGATTCATCCCAGACCTGCAGCACTATGCGGTCCCACCACTCAGTGCTTGTTTCCCGTGCCCAGAATCTCCTTTCCACGGCATCAACATGACCCATTGCCACCGTGATGTTCTCGGCGCTGGGTCCCCTGCTTTCTGAGAGGTCTGTGCTACTCTCAGACTTCAGGACATCACCGCGTTGACGTAGCCTCCTCGCCTGACTTTTCTGCATCTGCCTCAGGGAAAGGTGTATGATAAGTTGCGAGGCGTTGAGAGCGGCCACAACTGCAGTGATGGTTGCAGCAGGCTCCATGCTCGCAGTGCTGTGGCGTCCGCGCTGTCACTGACTAGAAAAGTGCGCGAACTGATTTCCCGCCGGCGCTTTCAGGGAGGGAGGGCGGGAGTGATGGACGGATGACGACAGTTACCCAAAAGCACCCTGGACACCTTTTTTTTACCCAGAAGGCATTTGCGGCTCCACCCAGAATTCCAATGGGCAGCGGGGACTCCGGGAACTGTGGGATAGCTGACCACAGTGCACCACTTCCAATGTCGACGCTTTCCCCGTTAGTGTGGACTCACAAAGTCGAATTACTGTCCTTAGTGTGGACACACACATTCGACTTTGCAATATCGATTCCAAAAATTCGATTTAAGTAAAATCGAACTACTCTCGTAGTGTAGACAAGGCCTGAGATGGCTCCTAGAGGACTCAATCAAGACCAAAGTCTCACAGTGCTAGGCACTGCACAAACACATGGTGACAGATGGTCCCTGCCCCAAAGAGCCTGCAGTCTAAATAGGCACAACAGTCAAAGCATGAGAGTGGAAGTGATTCACTCAAGGTCACTGCAATGGAGTGTACTCACCTCTCACGAACACCCCGTTTCAATGCCTGTGCCTGCATCCTCTCTCTCTCTCTCAATTTGTGGTGGGTCTTTGGCAACTCAGCCCTCTGGCCAAGTCTCACACAGTCTGTTTGTGAGATAAAAGCAAAGCAAACCCCTTCCAGGGTAAAAGTCCAACTGGGACCTCTCTCAGAGCCCTATGACTCTCTCAAGCTGTCCCTGCTCCGGTATAGAGTGGTGCCCCAGGGCTCCCTCTCTGGAGGCAATGTCTTCACCCTCTCAGGGCCTTTCTGGCTGCAGCTCTCCAACTGGACCACTACAGTTCAGTTCCCCTTCAGGGATGTCTCAATGTTCAGGCCACTTTCCCAGTAGCTGGTGGGGAGGACCTGGGCCCACTCTCTACTCTGGGTCCCAGCCCAGGCACCCTATAGTTAGCAGCCACTTCCCTGTAGCTCCAGCACTTTCTTCACCCTTACCTCAGGGCCTTGTCCTTATGGCATTCTAGCAGCCAGCTGGAGCACCATCTGCTCTTCTCCAGCTCTAGCAAGTAACTGAACTCCCTCTGGCCCTGCAGTTCTTATACTGACCTGCTGGGCCCTGATTGGCTGCGTCCCACACAGCTGCTCGAGGCAGCCTCAGGATCTCTCTACTGCCCTTTTCTGGGGAGGGGTGTGGCAGGGCCACAAGGCCTCCAACAGGGAGCCTCAGGGCCTAGTCCACTCCATAACACCCCTCCCCCTTCAGACAAGATTGAGGTGGTGCTCTTGCAGGTAATGACTCTGCTCACCCAGTCTTTTGCCCTAGTTTAGCAGGGTATTTACTCTCTCCAACCTTTCTGTTTAGAAAGTTCCTTTGCATGTGCCCGTTTGTCAGGGATCTCCCTCCCTGGCCTCTCTTACCTAGGGAGCTTTATAGTCCTTGCCCTGGTTTCCCTGCCAGGCCTCTCTGCCTGGAGAGATTTGGCAGTCTCTCACCACAGTGGATCAGGGTCTTCTCCCTCAGGCCTATCTACCTGGAGAGCTTTTATAATCTTTGCCCCTTTTGGTCAGGGCTCCCTGCCAGGCCTCTCTTACCTGGAGAGATTTTTCAGTTCAGGCTCCTTCCTTAAGTATCTCTGGGACATGCCTTCTACTAATTTTGCCCTGCTTCCTCAGGGTACTTCTCTTCACAGCCTTTCTACCTGGAGAGCTCTTCATAGTAGTTTGTGCCTTGGTTCTCAGGGTCTTTCTCCCAGGTCTCTCTACCTGGAGAGCTTTTAACCATCCCCTTGCCACAGTTAGTTAGGGTTCCTCTCAGACCTCTTTGTCTGAAGAGGTTTTAATTGTTCAGGCTCCCTGGGAGCTCCTTCTATTCAGGGCCAACCTATCTCAAAGGTGAGCTCAATCAAAGTTACCCTTTAGCCATGTTCCTTAGCCAAGGGAGATCTTCTTGTTTGGCTGACATTAGGAAGTCCACCAGGTCAATGGCAATACCCTTATCTTTCTCAGAGAAATATGAAGTGATCACAGCCTGGGGTCCCCCTTTTTGTAGGTAGCCCATATGGCGCACATAACCCTTCATAGTCATTGGATCTCACTGTGCTCAATTTACAGAGTCAATTCTCGAGGGCAGACCTGCCCTTTTAAACATAAATACACAAGGAAAGCATCTTTTCAGCAGCAGCTCCCTGGCTCCCCTGAGGATTCTCATGGCTAAGGTATTATATCTTTAATTTAGTACCACTGGCTCTGGATGCTTGAGCAAACTGGACATTCATGGATCGGATACCAGTCACAGGTCTAAGCAGATAATAGCGGAATTTAAAATACCAACTTTATTTCCTATTGATATATTTTCTTTAAGCATTTTCAGCCATCTTACCCTGTCAGTGAAAGGGAAAAAGTCTGTGTGAGATTTGAGGCCACTTCATTGTATCAAGGAGGACTTTGGTTTCCTGTTGACAAGCCTAAACTTTCATCAGCACAAATAAACCCTCCCTGCACCTCCCGTAAAACACCTGAATATCATGAAGAGAACATGTCATGAAATGTTTGTGACGGAAACAACCACGTTGCACTTATAAACCACAGCGGTCTGACCTTACATGCTTCTGGACCTTGGGGCAGATCCTGTGATGTAAAGAGTGTTAATGAATGTTAACTCTAGTGACAATACATTTAACGGTGCATGCTCTCAGAGGCACCTCATCCAGGAAAGAATCCATTAAATACAGAGGTGTTTTAACTGCATTAGCTGGGCAGACAGAAAAGTGTTTAGAACACAGGCCATGGAGAGCAGGGAAATCATTTTCCCTTTCCAAGAGAAGCCAGGGTTAACTGTACCATGAGTCCATCCTTATTATATATTATGATTTGTATTACAGTAGCACTTAGAGCCCTCTACTGCAATTGTGCTAAGTCAATGGAAAATTTTGTATATGACAAGATTGCCCTAAAAGTCTATTTATTTAGCATTAAAGCAGTGTGTCTCATTAAAGGATATTTAGAAAATGCCATGTTATGTTTGCGGGACTCTAAATTAGCTCCATAGAAAGTTATTACATGGCTTTAAAAATTTCAAATTAAAGTATACTTGACCACTTGACATGAATCAGTCTTGTAAACTGGTCATGGAAAAAGAACCATCTCAGACACAAAACCCACTCCCCACCTGTACCATGACAGTGAGAAATCTAATGGTATTTTACTCACCCACCAAAAAAATTTATTCACTTCAGTCAAGTGTGTGTGTGGGCTTTTGATAGGGTAACTATGCTTTGGTGTAGGAGACGTTGACCATAAAAACTTCAAGAATGCCAACCCAGTGGGGCATGACTAAGGGATGCAGTATACAGCAGCAGGCCACAATTGTCTATATTACCTGCTGATTGAAAAGGAAAGATGAAGGGCACTGGAAATTAAAGTGCCATTCAAAATACTGAGATGGTCAAGGAACATAGTTCTTGAGACACGATTTTATCAGTTGAACTGTACTGATGAAAAATACAGGGGGAATTCTGATCTCATTTACATTTGTGCAAATCTAGAGGAATCGCTCGATGTCCTCTAGATGTTCACCAATGGAAAGGAGAGCAGAGTTTAGTCCTTCTAAGCTTCTCTTACCTACAGGAGGTTAAGTTTCATTTCTTCTTGCTGGTCTATTTTGAAAGCCCGAAGTGATCAGATTAAAGAAACTTTTTTTTTTCAGACTAGCTCCCATGGAGCTGTGGAAATCCCTAAAAATTCTTCAATTTTCAGTTGAAAACCACACATTTATACCTGTTGTAATTCTGCTCTGTGATGCTGCAAGTAGGTGTATTTTGTTATTGAGTGCTAACTGTGCGTTATGTGTAAGGATGTGGTTTGAGACTCTGCTAATCATATTCAGCTTGACTTCCTGGCTAAGTCACACAAAGATGCTATTCTTCTTGTTAAATGCTACCTGAGTTAGAGTGTGATTTTTAGAAACATTGATGACTCAGACGTGGCTCCCACAGGTGTAGGATTTCCACACGCACTTGGTTAAAAGGCCTGTGGTCATGATAGACCAAAAAGGGTTACCACTACTCACCAACTTTCTGAAAACCCTGTAGGAAACATTCACTTTCACCCTACTGCACTTTCCCATATATTGTGTTTTTTTTTAAAAACTGCTTTGTAACATTCACCATAATTTGCATTTCTTTGACAAATAAAAGGGAGGATGCTGTCTATGATTCTCTGTATTACTCACAGATTTACTAGCATGGAAGTTACATTTTCTTGTACTCTGGCTTACTTAGTCTCCTCTCACTGCACACACATAGCTGTTTTTAGCATTCGTGGAAGAGACCCTTTGGAGAAAACTTTTTCAAGGTAGTTTAGTTCACTAAGAATCATGGACCTGGTACTACTAAGTAACTCGTTTTATGTTGGGGTGTATCACAGTTGATGATGATTAACGTGTAACATATTAAAATCAGTTATTGATCATTTAACTAGAAATGTTGTTGAAACAAGCACAAGAGAAAAGAGGTTTTAGCTTTAACTGGCATGACAGAATTTCTAATGAATAAAAAAATATATATAGATATATAAGTGGCTTGGACAACTGCAACTTGCAGTAAAAAGTCATTGTTCTAGAATTTGGTGATAATCAGTGGTTTGTGGGGAAAAGAGAATCAGATAATACTGTGGAAATTCATCAAGAGATACATTATTTCTAATCAGCCTAGATCAGCAGGGACCAAAAGTCATTACCTTGTATTAACTGATTAGGAGCCTATGTGAAACGAGTCAGTGAGTCTCAGTCCAAGTTTGTCGTGATCAAGTCTCCACATCACAAAAACACAGTCCCACAACTGGTCCCTGGGCTGGTAAAGAGGCCAAGGACAGAATAGACAAGAAGGGTGATGAATTCTACTGACTTTAGTGTTAAAACTTCCAGGTTGACACACATTGGTGGAACTCATGTTATAACTGCCCTATAGAGAAATGAAGGACTCCAGTTAAAGTGTGTGTGTGAAATTGATTAAAAATAAACAGGATAAACAAGATTATTGAGAACACTTATTTTCCTGCTTGTTTTTGGTTAGTGGGCAAATCAGCTAGTTACAAACAACCACAAAGTTACAGCCACAATACTGAAGGCCAGGCAAAAATTCAGGTCTTCCAGCAGGGCCGGCTCTGGCTTTTTTGCTGCCCCAGGCAAAAAAGTCTCTCACCGCCCCCTGCCCCCCAGTGGGGAGCATGGCAGGGGAGGGCGCCGAGCCCGGCCGCGGCCCCGCTCTCCCCGACCGGTCGGAGCGCCGGGAGGAGGGCGGCGAGCCCGGCCGCAGCCCTGCTCTCCCTGGGTGAGCACCGCCCCCCTCCAGGTGCCGCCCCAAGCACATGCTTGGAGGGCTGGTGCCTGGAGACGGCCCTGTCTTTCAGGTTTCTATTGTGGCATGTCTCTTGGATTAGGCATCAGTCAGTAAAACCCAGTTGGATGCTGTTGCAGGTTCAGCAATGCCTGGTATCAGCAGGCTACTCTGTGGTCCACCTACCTTGTACAGAAGAAAGTGGAAAGATAGCTGTGATATCATCCCATTTGTAATGCATGACTCAGCTAGCTGTGGAGATGAGTTCAGTTGAGTATTCAGTATTGTTCAATTTCAGATGCTCTTTTACTCCAGTTAGTACATTCCAATCTAGCTTCTGGCTCTTCTAGAGGCCATAGTGGTCAGGCCATGCAAGACCTCTTGCTGGGTTTAAATGAGGGTCAGCCGGCCAGTTTGGTCAGACTGGATTTCCCAGCAGATTTTTATATGACCAATCAAAGATTGCTTTGGCAATTAAAAGAGGTTGCTGGATGTCTGGAACATCTTGCAGCGGTTCTAGCAGTAGAGTCAGTTGACAGTGATGGACAATTGTGTGTCTTTGGAGTGGAATTGGATAGGTGAGGTGCCTCACGGATCTGTCCCATCGCCACTGTTCAACATACAGAAGGATGGCTTCTAAACACTATGGACCAGATCCTCAGCTAGTATGAACTGGAGTAGTTCCATTGACTTTCATGGAGCTACACTGATTTACACAATCTGAGAAATGTGCCCTGTTGCCCTGGATTTGAGGGGTGTATATACACCAGAATGTGATCAAGCTAATTGCAACCATATTATGTGCACTCAGCAACTATACATTCATAAAATAAAACACCACATAGTGAAAAGTTAATTTAAAAACAGGCTTTCAAAAGCAAGGTCATAGCTTTAACTATTTCCCCATGCTAATTTTTCCCCCTACTGTTACTCACACCTTCTTGTCAACTATTGGAAATAGGCCATCCTGATTATCACTACAAAAGTTTTTTTTCTCCTGCTGATAATAGCCCACCTTAATTGATTAGTCTCGTTATAGCTGGTATGGCAACACCCATTTTTTCATGTTCTCTGTGTGTATATATATCTTCCTACTGTATTTTGCACTGCATGCATCCGATGAAGTGGGTTTTAGCCCACGAAAACTTATGCCCAAATAAATTTGTTAGTCTCTAAGGTGCCACAAGGACTCCTCGTTCTTTTTGCTGATACAGACTAACACGGCTACCACTCTGAAACCTATCCTAGTTCTGGTTCTTAGACTGTGCTCATCACCATGGTATCTGAGTAGTTAAGGCAGTGGAATCTTTGCTGTGGTGGGTCCTTGATTCTCATCTCCATTGCTATCCATCCTAGTCTCTTGCTCCTCACCATGTCTATAAAGTGATTTAAAATCTTTTCCCCAGAGGTTTTTTTTAATCAGTATGACCAGGACTGACCTCAGCTATTACATTCCTCCCATTCCTCTATTATCTATTCATAGATTCCAGCACCAGAAGGAACCATTGTGATCATCCTAGACTGACCTGTATAACACAGGCCAGAGAACTTCCCTGAATTAATGTTAAGCATTGACAATGCACTCAGGGCTGTACAAGATACAAAATACAGATTCCTTACCCCAAAGAGCACAGAAACCACATTCTATTGCTTTGGATCTTCTTACATTTGATTTGAATTGTAACCAAGGAGGCTTTTCATTATAGTAATGTTTTAAGTGTGCTGTATTTCAAAATGGTTTACATCACACAACAGCCTAAGCCTCTTGGTATAAGGTGGGGTGATGCTTTAGAAATAAATTGATCATATAACTATAGCAACACTATTTGCAAAGTCAGAAGAAATTACTCAATGGCATAAAATGTCTAGATAGTTTATTTCCACAGATAATAACAAACCAGAACTATTCTCCGGAAATGGCAGATTTGATGCAGTTAGGTACAAACACCGAACCATCTGACTTGTGCTGCTTGCAGACACTGGCACCTTAGAGAGATCATCCTGAAATACTGCAACTGATGCTGGGGGCCACATTAGAGAGTGAGAGGGAACACAGTCAGTGTGGGAATGAAACCCAAAGAAGCTGCCCAGGAGAGATCACTGGTCCTCAGCTTCAGAGCATCCAACAAGTATCTCTAATCTAAAGTGCTGTGAGAGTAACTTTGCTTGCTATCTCTATTCAATAAAAGGTTTAAAACCAAAAGAGAGATATATAACATATGCAAAAACAGAAATATGTACACTGTCTAGAGAGTTAAATATGAACAGAAAAGATTAGACATCTCTAAAAGAATGCATAAGGTGTGTTATATTCCAAATCAGCACATTCTAAAATGTCCTATATGCCACAGCAGCTATCAGTTCCTGCGTGCTGGAAGCAGCTGCACTGGCTCACTGACCTTCCTCTTCTTCCTTGGCTTCCCCTTCTCTTCCTGGCTAAATGCAAGGTCCAGGCTGTATGTCTGCAAGAACCACCAGAGAAGGAGGTCATGCTCATAGCACAGACTGCCGGGTGGTTTCTAAGCAAAATATGAGACAAGAAAGCCAAACTTCAAATCCCACATCTTATTTCAGGGATCCTTTTGGTTTGGCGAGTTCAGCCTTGCTCTCTAGAAAGGAAATCAGGCAGGGAATCAAAACTAGGGTCCTGAACAATCTGGACTGGTCGCTTTGTTAAGGCAGGGAGCACATCTGGCAGCTAGAAGCAGCATCCATTCCTCACTGCTGAAAGAGAAATCTTTGGGGAGTTGATTAGTGTTTGGGGGTAAAAACACTCATCAACAAATTCATCTAGCCATTCAAACAAAGAGCAGAAGGATGGTGTTCTTTATGTCTGCATGTACTAAACAAAAGGCAGCTGGAAACTGGTTCTTGGCAGGAGACATAGGGTATGTCTACATTGCAATTAAACACCTGGCGGCTAGCCCGTGTCAGCTGACTCGGGCTCGTGGGACTCAGGCTATTAAACTTCAGTGTAGACATTTAGGTGTACGCTGCGGATCCCTAGATACCAAACATACTGGAAGCAACATACCATGGTGATTGGTGTAGACAGACAGACAGACCAAAAACTTCCTTACTCGTTTTCAGTTGCACTAGACACTTCAGTTGTACTTTTCAAAATAATGATCTCGTATTGCACTCAAAGCTGCTTATGTCATTGTCCCTTATTGCAGATGTAAAGTGCAATCTTTGGTAATCTAGCCCTTACTGCTAGGAACTGAAGGGATGCTCCCAATACAACACATATTCAAGGCCACTAGTTGGCATGATGTGGTCATTGCAGAATTTCTCAGTCATATTGTCAAGACTTTCTATAGCCCACGTGGCTTTGGAATGGGGATTCGTAACATATACGTATCTATGGTCTTTCAAACATGTGAAATACACAGATTACAGGTAGCATGAAAATAGTCCAAACTTTCCCCCATTCCATGATTCAATCTGTGTTTTTAACTTGTTTCTGTTTCCTCCTCTTCATTACCTACCAAAGCAGAGACATACTTGCTAACAACTTCCTTTCTTAATTCAAAAATGGAAAAAAACAGAACCACAAAGTGAGGCAGGCATGCTCTAGGCCAGCAAAACTCCCACTGAAATCAAAAGGAAGTTTTTGCATAAGAAAGGAGCAGTGATAGGGTTGCCAAGTTTGGTTGGACGTATTCCTGGAGGTTTCATCAAATGACATAATCTTTAATTTCTGGAGACTCCAGGACAATCCTGGAGGGTTGGCAACCCTAAGCAATGAACAGATCTCTAGGTCAGAGCCCCCAAGCTGAGAATGGCTGCTCAAATGGGCACTTCAAGCAGGTATTTATGCTACACCCCATGGAATCGCTATGTCCCATCTGCTTCCTTATCCCACACAAAGGGCGCACAGAGGGAAACTATCGGGTCAGTACATTCTCCCACTGGCCAGATGATGAATCAAAGGCCAGATTCCCAGTTAGCGGTGTAGGGAGACCTTCCTTCTGTGCTGCTCTCGCCATGGCAGGAATAGGAGTCAAATCACTGCTGACTGGTAGATCACAAGTATGTTGTATTCCCTTCAGCAGAACCACAAAGCATTCAGGGAGAGTCAAGTTTCTTCACCCAACATTAACTCTCTGCAGATCTGCACATCTTCTTGTGGGTCCTGAGGCAGAGCAAGTTGGTTAGTGAAACTCTTCCCTCTTCTCTGATCCCACCTAGATTTCCCACATGGCCTGGACTATTTTTAGGTGGAAGAAAATGGCCATGGAGAGGAGTGTCCATGGGAGAATCCCAATGACTCCATGCAGCTGATTTTATCTCTACAGAGTGGTATCTCTACTGGTAGTGCAGCTTTGTTCCCCTTCACAATCGATAGCACGAGCAGCATAAGGATCTGAGTATGGAACTATAAAGATCTTTGCAACACCCCTAAAGACAGACAAGTATTAACCCCACCCTTTGAAAAGTGGAAATTAAATCCTAGGGAGGAAAATAGAAAGGAGCATAAACTCTGGATAATGAAATGTAAAAATACAATTAGGAAGGCCAAAAAAGAATTTGAAAAACAGTTAGCCAAAGATTCAAAAAGTAATAGTAAAATTTTTTTTAAATACATCAGAAGCAGGAAGCCTGCTAAACAACCAGTGGGGCCACTGGACGATCAAGATGCTAAAGGAGCACTCAAGTACGACAAGGCCATTGCGGAGAAACTAAATGAATTCTTTGCATTGGTCTTCATGGCAGAGGATGTGAGGGAGATTTCCAAACCTGAGCCATTTTTTTTAGGTGACAAATCTGAGGAACTGTCCCAGATTGAGGTGTCATTAGAGACGGTTTTGGAACAAACTGATAAATTAAACAGTAATAAGTCACCAGAACCAGACGGTATTCACCCCAAGAGTTCTGAAGGAACTCAAATGTGAACTTGCAGAACTACTAACTGTAGTCTGTAACCTATCATTTAAATCAGCTTCTGTACCAAATGACTGAAGGATAGTTAATGTGACGCCAATTTTTAAAAAGGGATTCAGAGGTGATCCCAGTAATTACAGGCCGGTAAGCGTGACTTCAGTACCGGGCAAACTGATTGAAACTATAGTAAAGAACAAAACTGTCAGACACAGAGATGAACATAATTTGTTGGGGAAGAGTCAACATAGTTTTATTAAAGGTAAATCATTGCCTCACCAATCCGCTAGAATTCTTTGAGGGAGTCAACAAACATGTGTACAAGGGGGATCCAGTGGATACATTGTACTTAGATTTTCAGAAAGCCTTTGACAAGGTCCCTCACCAAAGGCTCTTAAGCAAAGTAAGCTGTCATGGGATAAGAGGAAAGGTGCTCTCATGGATTGGTAACTGGTTAAAAGATAGGAAGCAAAGGGTAGGAATAAATGGTCAGTTTTCAGAACGGAGGGAGGTACATAGTAGTGTCCCCTGGGGGTCTGTACTGGGACCAATTCCATTCAACATATTCATAAATGATCTGGAAAAAGGGGTAAACAGTGAGGTGACAAAATTTGCAGATGATACAAAACTACTCAAGATAGTTAAGTCCCAGGCAGACTGAAAAGAATTACAAAAGGATCTCTCAAAACTAGGTGACCGGGCAACAAAATGGCAGATGAAATTCAATGTTGATAAATGCAAAGTAATGCACATTGGAAAACAAAATCCCAACTATACATATAAAATGATGGGGTATGAATTAGGGGTATGAATTACCACTCAAGAAAGAGATCTTGGAGTCATTGTGGATAGTTCTCTGAAAACATCCACTCAATGTGCAGCGTCAGTCAAAAAAGCGAACAGACTGTTGGGCATCATTAAGAAAGGGATAGATAATAGAACAGAAAATATCCTATTGCCGCTATATAAATCCATGGTACGCCCACATCTTGAATACTGCATGCAGATGTGGTAGCTCCATCTCACAAAAGATATATTGGAATTGGAAAAGGTTCAGAAAAAGGCAATGTTATTATTTGTATTACAGCAGCTCACAGAGGTCCCAAGCTTGGTCCCACTGTGCTAGGTTCTGTACAAACTGACGAGTGAGAGACTCTCCCTGCCCCCGCCCCCGCCCCCATAAACTTACAATAGAAATAGACAAGACAGAAAATAGGTGGAAAGGGAAAGTCTTGCCCAATTTCAGCAGCAGAGCTAGGACAGAACAGAGGTCTCTAGACTCTTAGTCCAGAGCCTTATCTACGAGATCACACCACCTCCTTGGATGTAAGCAAAGGCACTACTACAGGGGTTTGCAACCTTTCAGAAGTGGTGTGCCGAGTCTTCATTTATTCACTCTAATTTTAGGTTTCACGTGCCGGTAATACATTTTAATGTTTTTAGAAGGTCTCTCTATAAGTCTATATTATATAACTAAACTACTGTTGTATGTAAAGTAAACAAGGTTTTTAAAATGTTTAAGAAACTTCATTTAAAATTAAATTAAAATGCAGATCTTATCAGTTTAGTGCTGTGGTTCTTAACCTGGGGTGCACGCACCCCCTGGGGATACGAGATGCCCTTTCTGGGGGTGCGAGATTTTTTTAGAAGGTAAATCATCGAAAAAACAAATTAAGCACAGGCACATAAGTACAACTACTTTTTCTCATCAAACCTATGTATTTATTAACATTATACATGTTTTAACGATTACTGTAATATACAAAGTTTTTAAGTTTTTAATTGTAGTAATTTTTGATAAGGGCTGCAGAGCGCTGGGACCAGGCCAGGAGCAGAGCCCTGGGCTGGCTGCCAGTATCCCAGGCCGGCAGGAGGGCTGAGCAGGGCCAGAGGCCCGGACCCCAGCTAGCAGGGGGCCGGGCGGCTGGAACCCCAGACCAGCAGTGAGGTGAGCGGGGCCGGTGGCTGGTATCCCAGGCCGGCAGCAGGCTGAGCGGGGTCGATGGCCGGGACCCCAACTGGCAAGGGGCCGGCAGCCGGAACCCCAGACCCGCTGCCGGTCTGGGGTTCCGTTCGCCAGCTCCTGCCAGCCGGGGTCCCAGCCGCCGGCCCCACTCAGCCGCCGCTGGCCAGGGATTCCGTTCATTCAGGCCGGCAGCGGGCTGAGCGGGGCCGGTGGCTGAGACCCCGGCTGGCAGCAGCGTGCCAGTAAAAATTGCCTCGTGTGCCACCTTTGGCACGCGTGCAGCAGGTTGCCAACCCCTGCACTATTATGTACTGACCTGCAGAATGCAATACATTTCAGCACTGTACTGCGTAACAAGGTGCTATATTTCTTAGTGGAATTTTTTTGTGTAGAACTGCAGCTAAAATATGAATCATGCCATTACTAACTTCAGGCATAAAATAGGGCAGCTGGATGTAGTCTGGAAAAAGGTATTATGTTAAAAATAGACCCAGATTAAAGCCCTCTTAAAGCCTGGGGCGGGGGAAGGGTCTGGCAGCAAAGTAGCTGTGATCTGAACTACCATGCAGCGTCATCCCCAGCAACACACTGCAAAATGAGGGTCCAGTTCTCTTCTACACCATTTCCTATGAACAGGTAGCATTATGCCATCTTTGCCCCCCTCATAGTCTAGAGTAGTCACAGACCTGCCAAGCCCTCAGTATAAGTTAAAGCAAACCTAGGGCTCCTCTAACTTATTTTCTGCTTCCCATAGTGGATTATGGGAAGGAGAAAATAGCTAGAGAACAGCAGCATCAGCCACACCCCCTCTTTTCCCTGGCCTGCCTGCATGGTAGGGGCTGAGAGTGGGGCTGGCGCAGAGCCACCCTGATGTTTTATGCCAGCAGGGAAGTCCCTTACCCCAGAGTCCCAAAGTGTTCAAATCCAGGGAAGTGATTTACAGTCATTCCCTGGTAAATTAAAGAGCATATCAATCAATGCTAAGGAGAATCATGCCCCATCACCTAAGCCTGGAGGACAGCATCTACAACACAGGTCCTGGAAGGTGTAAAACAGCAGAATGATCCTCAGGGATTTGTCATAACAGCAGATAATTTTCAAGAGGGAAAATAATCTCAAGAGTCTTTTAATTAAAGTGAGCTGGTCAAAGTGCTATACATTCTATGTAATCAGCTGCAACTTATCCTGACTCACTGGAGCTAGAGTGCTCAGCACTTCTGAAAATCAGGCCCAAGGCTCTTCAAACTGAGCCCAAAACCCAAGGAACCCCAAATCAATGGCCACTTTAATCTCTCTCGCTACCTCACCTCTACAACGGGGGTAATTCTTATCCGCCTCACAGCCACGGATTAATCCTTGCTTACAAAGTGCAGCAAGAGCGCTGGCTGGAAGATGCTACAGAAGCAAAAAGTGGTATTGCAAGGCTCACTTCTGATCTGATACCAGTTTACCCTGATGTGATTTCACTGACGTAGGTACTCCTGACTTATACCAGCATGAGTGGAGAATCAAACTTATTAGTTTTTTAAACCTATTCACTCAGAGCAGAGGAGGCAGAATGAAAGCCTGTCATTGCAGCGTTCCTATGGAAACTTGCCATTCTCATGTCCCCAGTAAATTATGCCAAGACGTCACTGTCTGCTAGTGACTCTTCTTTTTCCCCTTGCTCATTGTGGTGAAAACACTATCATGAAACATGAGTTCCTCTTCTACAGGCTGGGAAGCTCACAGACCTTATCTCTACCTTGAGGTTTCTCTTGTGCCTTTTAAGGGACTAAGGAACAGAATGTTCAAGTTTAAAAAAGAAAAACAGGTTCAGAATAAAAAAGTTCCAGATCCTCTCTACTCCCTCACCAAAGCCCCAATGGGTCTCCCAAAGGCACATGGGGCTGCATTAATAATAATACCTAGCTCTTATCTACCATTGTTGTTTGCAGTGGTGTTGTAGCCACGTTGGTCCCAAAATATGAGAGCCTAACAGAACTGATAAAGAGCTCTGTGTAGCTCTAAACTAAAGCTTGTCTCTTTCTCCAGCAGAAGTTAGTCCAATAAAAGATATTACCTCACCCACCTTGTGTCTCTGGCTCTTACCTAGCATTTTTCATCTGTGGATCGTTCGTATATCTGATTGCAAGATTGGGGCCCAGCTTTATGGCATGCTCCCCACTTAGAATCATAGAATATCAGTGTTGGAAGAGACCTCAGGAGGTCATCTAGTCCAATCCCCTGCTCAAAGCAAGACCAACACCAACTAAATCATCCTTGCTTTATCAAACTTCCATGCTGACCCACTGATGGACATTCTTCATGGCAACTACCCTACTCAGCCCACAGGGGATATCAAAGTTAATGTTGAATCAGTCATTCGTAACTTTTGAGGGTTCCTCCAGAGGGGGTTTGGGAGCCAGTGGCCAGCATGTATACCATGAACCTCTTGTGGAGATAGTGCTGCTATGGAGGCTGACAGCCAGTGGCAGAGGCTCTGGGCATCCATGTGGATGTCCCTCTGGCAGATCTCAGGAGATCTGAGGGTTTCAGATCTAAACCCCACCAGCTCTACTGGGAAGCAAACCTCACTTCCCATTGTGCAGATCACTAGGACACTATTTCTTACACCCTAGACAGGAATAACTAAGGTTAAGATTCTGTCATGGGTATTCTGTCATGGGTATTTTAGTAGAAGGTCAGGGTCAGGTCACGGGCAATAAACAAGAATTCACAGAAGCCTGCAACCTGTCCCTGACTTTTACTAAAAATACCATGGCAAGTGGGGAGACAAATAGAGCACTGCCAGGAACTTGCAGCTGCTCCAGCCCTACCCCTGCTCCTGCAGTAGGAGCTGACCCAACCCTGGCTGCTAGTCTGGCAGGCCACCAGCCACTGTTCTGGTGGCCCTGGGGGCCACTGCTCCTGCTCCAGCAGCACTGGGGCTGGCTGCCAGCAGCGGCTCTAGCTCATCCACTGCTCCTGCAGCAGGAGCTGATGGCCACTGCTCCATTCCCAGTGGTGCTGACTCAACCCCAGCCACTGCTTCAGCTCTGCCCCAGAAGTCATGGAGGTCCCAGAAAGTCACACAATCCGTGACCTCCATGAAAGAATCCTATCCTTAGGAATAACTCATGCAGAGAATGAATGGCCCTATCCAAGACACAGCTAAGAATCTGATGAGAACCAAGAGAAGCAGCCAGGAATTTCCTGACCTCATAGTGCTGTCTTGTTCCTCCCAGAATGGCCTAACAGGAAGAGAAGAGGCAAACTCAGCTCTGAATTTCTCTTTGCACTGATTGGGTGCTCGTAACCCCAGCTGTACTGGAAGAGAGATGTTCTGGGAAATTCTCATCAGATACAGCATTGTGTTGATAAGAGGACTAGAGATAAGCTTTTTTTTGCAAATGTTTAAGATAATGACGTTACTACAAAAAAAACCAGAGAGTCCTGTGGCACCTTTAAGACTAACAGAAGTATTGGACCATAAGCTTTCGTGGGTGAATGCCCACTTCGTCAGACGCAGGGTATTCACCCACGAAAGCTTATGCTCCAATACATCTGTTAGTCTTAACGGTGCCACAGGACTCTCTGTTGCTTTTTACAGATCCAGACTAACACGGCTACCCCTCTGATACTTGACTACAAAAAAATGTTCTTCCATCACTCAGCTGAGATGCTGCAGCAGGAAATTTTCACCTTGCAATGGCTTTCTTTCCCTGGCTCTTTAAAAACTGTTTTCGGTGGGAAGCTCATAGGACACAGACATCAAGGACAACGTTATACAAGCCCCATCCAGGCAAAGGCCCATTTGTATTAGTGGGACCCACCACAATCTGCCTTCACGGATATGACTGTAAGATGCTCAGCCTTAGTCACTAACAGGATGCTGTCATTCTGTCCAATGGACATTGATGCTCCTTGTTATACTGTCCCATCAATCAAAGGCTGCATTCCCACTGGCTTCAATAAGGGGTCAGTCCCTCAGGCAATCAGAAACAAGTGAATTTGAAATTAAAAGTTGAATAGTTTTCAAATTGCAAAGGCACCGTGCAATTTTTAAATTAACCTATTTTTGGTGGCCCAAGTTTGTATTTGATTTGTTACTCCCCTTTTAACTGATAGCACAGGCTTCCCAGAAACAGCAGCAACCACTGCCTGCTGGAAACCTGAAATATTTCTTAGGACTAGGTGGCAGAATTAAACGTTTCAAAAAATTAGGCCTTCACTCTGTTTGCTAAAACTCCTCCGGTCACTAGGAACCACTCTGAGGCCTCAAGGCACAGCTTGCCGTGTGAGAGAAAAACATGTGAATATGTACACACGGCAACCTTGTACTCATCTTTTAATGAGATCTCCGTCCAAGTGGGAAGTGCCTCTGATCTATCCTGCAAAAAGTTTGCTAAGGCCTTGATGCTTGGATGAAGCAAAAAAGATCAGGGCCTCATTGTGGTAGGCACTGTACAAATATATCGTAAGAGACAGTCTCTGCCTCACAGAGCTTACAATATAAATAAACAAGACAGAAAAAGCATGGAACGGGAAACAGTGGCACAGAGAGCCGACGCGACGTGCCCAGGTCACACAGCAGGCCTGGAACAGCACCCAGGCCTTGAGTCCCTGTCCAGTGCCCTAACTGTTAGGACAGTGGTTTTCAAAGGATGGGGTGGGCCTCCAAAGGGAATGTGTCAAAGGAGATGCCAGCTGTGTGCCTTTTTTCCCCCTCTTTCTTAAGAGCTCCGGCTGTGAGTCCCAGGTGGCTGGGGCTTGTGCAGAAGGACCATGCACACCAGGAAGGTGCGGATAAAGGGGACAGCTGAAGCCCTGCCATCCAGGCTTGGGCTTTCCTCCCCTTCCCTCAATCCCTCACTGGGAGACGAGGGTGCTCCGGCTTCCCTGGGTTGGCAGCAGCAGCGCAGAAGTAAGGGTGGCAATGGGGCACTAAGTCTGTTGTGAAAAGTGATACTGACAAGTATCACTTTTCACATTGCCACTCTTACTTCTGTGTTGCTGCTGGCACATGCTGCCTTCAGAGCTGGGGGTTGGTGGTATATGTCCTTTTGGAGGTTGGGGGGTAAATGACTATAGACACAAAGAAGGGGGGCCCAATCAAATATTTTGAGAACCACTGAGTTAGGGTATACCTACACTTCAATAAAAGACCTGCAGACCAGCTGTGGCTGGCCTGGGTCAGCTGACTCGAGCTTGCGGGTTTCAGGCTGCAGGGCTATAAAATTGCAGTATAGATATTCAGGCTCAGGCTGGAAGCTCTGAGACCCTCCCTGTTCATGGGGTCTCAGAACCCAGGCTCCAGCCCAAGCCTGAATATCTACATTGCTATTTTTAGCCCCAGAGCCCAAGCCCTGTGAGACTCAGTACCACACGTTTTTTACTACAACAGAAACATACCCTAATGGCCTGATCTGCTGAAATCCTCTTAAAAGCTGTTGGAATTGAAAGTACCAAGCATTTTTCAGGATGGAACATTCAGTCTCCACAAAAGACACAAACAATCAAACAGAGCCTTGCACTTTCTGAACTTCCATTCAAGAAAGATTAGGTGTTAAACATTTAATATCAAACACACAAATGTTTCTGTCATGATATCTTTATCTTCCTGCCTCAAGATACTGCCACCAATATGCTTTATGGATCAAAAACTTCAAAGAAACACCAGCACAGAGAGCAGTCTGCAACACACCTTAATTTAACCGCAAGATCCCATTTCCATTAGCAAGTATCCATATATGAAAACACTAGGTTGAAACCCTATATCTTACCCCACTCAAAGGTTGGTACCTACTACAACAGCAGTGGAGAGGAGCATGATATCAAAATATAGAATTGTGGACTAGATCCTCAGCTGATGTAAATCAGCATAGCTCTATTGAAGTCAATGGAACTAGGCTAAATTACACCAGGTGAGGATATTGTCCCATTTGTCAAACGCTGGAGAATTAAGTAGGAAGAGAAGCTTTGGTTGGAAGCATCAAGTTCTTCTTTAAATCCAAGCCTGTTTGATCATTGAAAAATATAGAAGTAGTATGAAAAGTAAATGAAGGGGCTTCTGCTTTAGATTCAATATGTGTAAAAGTCCTTCTGTAAGCCCATCCCTAAGGCCTTTATTAAAAAGTGTATTTATAGTCAGAAAAGCCCATCTTTTTGCTCTGTGTTTTGTGACAGACCCAGACCAGTGGGGTACAGGAGTCTGGTAGAGAGCAAATATACTGGATGAGTAGTTTTCTGTTCCCTGAGTGACCAGAGCAGGGGATGCACTAGAGGGACCTGCTAGAACCAGTTAAGGCAGGCAGGCTAATTAGGACACCTGGAGCCAATTAAGAAGAAGCTGCTAGAATCAATTAAGGCAGGCTAATCAGGGCACCTGGGTTTTAAAAAGGAGCTCACTTCAGTTTGTGGTACGAGTGTGAGGAGCTAGGAGCTGAGAGTGAGAGGGTGTGCTGCTGGAGAACTGAGGAGCACAAGTGTTATCAGACACCAGGAGGAAGGTCCTGTGGTGAGAATAAGGAAGGTGTTTAGAGGAGGCCATTGGGGAAGTAGCCCAGGGAGTTGTAGCTGTCATGCAGCTGTTACAGGAGGCACTATAGACAGCTGTAGTCCATAGGGCCCTAGGCTGGACCCCGGAGTAGAGGGCGGGCCCGAGTTCCCCCCAAACCTCCCAATTGACCTGGACTGTGGGTTCTTCCAGAAGGGAAAGGCTCTGGGCTGTTCCCCAACCCACATGGTGAATCTCTGAGGGAAGAAAATCTGCCAATAAGCGCAGGACCCACCAAGATAGAGGAGGAACTTTGTCACACTGGTGTGAGCAGTGGGATCTTGGGGTGCACAGCGTGGTGGAAGAAGGAGGGTTATTTAAAAAAAAAAGAAAAAAAACAACAACAAAAAACAAACAAAAAAAAGGGAGAAGGTTTATTTTTTTTCACCACAATGGATGACGTAGTGCAAGCACTGATACATGCTACGGCGGCCCAGCAGGAGGCTACCCGTGTCCAGGCAGCTGCCCAAGAGGAGGCAGTGCGGCTGCAGCAAGAGACTACTCGCCTGCTGATGGACCAGGCTGCTATGTTGCGGGAACTGGTAAACCAGGTAAAGTCCCTTACAGAGCTGAATCGCAGCCATGATGAGATGTGGCTCATATGGGCCAGCCATTGGCTGCAGAAAATGACACGGGAGGATGATGTAGAGGCATACCTTCTAGCCTTTGAGAGGACAGCCCTACGGGAGGCCTAGCCTCGAGATCAGTGGTCTGGCATCCTGGCCCCATTCCTGTGAGGGGAGGCCCAGAAGGCCTACCATGATCTGCCTGAAGAGGCTGCAGCAGACTACCCTCAGCTGAAAGCAGAGATCCTGGCCAGGGATACCCCTTCCTGGGGTAATGACAGCAGTGCAGGCCCAGCAGTACCACGGTTGGAGGTACCAGGAAGACAAAACCCTGCGGTCCCAATTGTATGACCTCATCCATCTTGCACAAAAGTGATTGCAAACAGAGTCCCAGAGTCCGGAAGAGATACTAGCGGTTCTGGTCATCGACTGATACATGAGGGGACTACCACCAGACCTTCGTGCCTGGGTAAGCCAGAACCTCTGACAAGGTTGTCGCCCTGGTAGAGAGGCGAAGGACAGCGAGGGAGCTGACCCGACCAGTTAAGGAAGAGGCACCCTGGGTTAAACTAGCAGCACCAAGCCCTAAAGTTCGGGTGACTGGGCCACCAGGAGAGCCCAGGTGGAAAAAGAGAGAGGCTGAAGGCCCATCAGAGGCCACAAAGAGTCGGAGCACTGAGTGAGAAGAGGATCGTGATGTTAGACTGCCCAAACCAAGAGACTGGGGAACGCCTAGGGCTCCATACAGATGTTATGCCTGCGGGGAGTGGGGACACATAGCTGCACAGTGTCCCAATGCTGAGAAGCCTATGCAATGTAACCTAGGGAACTGGGCAGATCCATGCTCCCCTAATCCACCTTGTGCGGGTCTCACTAACCCCACATATGTATACCAGACCAGTGAAACTAAATGGGGTAGGGACCACGGCACTGGTTGATGCGGGGAGGGCTATCATGCTTATCTCAGGGAAGCTCATGAAGTGTAGTCAGCTGCTGCAGGCTAAACGTACGGGGATAACATGGGTCCATGGGACAGTTAGTTACTACCCCACCATCCCAGTAAAAATCGAGATCCAAGGGAACACTACTGAGGTAGCAGCAGGGGTAGTCCCTAAACTCCCATACCCGGTGCTCATAGGGAGGCACTTCCCAGGGTTTGGAAACTTACTCCCAGTAGGGGGATTGGAGAAAGATGGGGACCCTAAAATTGGTGAGGCATCCTCCGCAGACTGTCAACCCCCAATCTTCTCTGAAATATCCCCAGATTTGTTCTCCACTCCCAGACAGGGTAGAAAGACAAAAAGGGAAAGAAGGGCAGCTAAGGCCTTGGGAACCTGAATACTGAACCAAAGCCAGAGGGTCGCTCTTGTAGGTAGGCAGACCCGCGCAGCTGAAAAGGAGGCCATGCAGGAGGGAGAAGCACCTGAATCTGACCCCCACCCTAATGCTTCTGAACCAGTAGAGGCAAAAGAGACTGGGCCCCTAGATCTTGGGCAGATTAGCCCCAAGAGAGGAAATTTTGGACGGGACCACGCAGCAGACCCAAGGTATGACAACATTAGGAAGGAGGTGACTGAAATAGATGGAGTCCCCGTGGAAGGAAAAACCCAGGGACCAGGACTTTACTTCATAATGAAGAAAGATCTCTTATACCGGGCTGCACCAGTACAGGGGCAGAAGGTACAGCAGATCCTAGTACCTCAAAACCACCAGAACGCTGTATTAAGTCTTGCTCAGTTATCTTTTTGGGGGGCATTTGGGGGTAGAGAAGACCCTGGCACGAGTCTTACGACGGTTCTGGCCCGGAGTACATGAAGAAGTGCGGAGGTACTGTGCCACTTAAGGACACCTTTAGTACCCCTTCCCATCATAGAGGTCCCCTTCGAGCAAATAGCCATGGACCTAGTGGGACCCCTGGAGAAGACAGCTCGGGGCCACCAATATATACTTGTTGTTTTGGACTATGCTACTTGCTACCCAGAAGCCATCCCCCTGCGGAACACGGCCTCTAAAACTATAGCCAAAGAGCTGGTGGGGATCTTTGCCCGAATGGGGCTACCGAAGGAGATATTAACTGACCAAGGAACCCCATTTATGTCGAAGCTAATGAAGGACCTCTGTATGCTGTTCCATATACATACCCTGAGAACTTCGGTCTACCATCCGCAGACTGATGGGTTGGTAGAAGGGTTTAACTGAACCCTCAAGGCTATGATAAGGAAGGTGGTAAGTCGGGACAGGAAGGATTGGGACACCCTACTACCCTACCTTATGTTCGCTATCCGGGAGGTACCACAGGCCTCAACTGGGTTTTCCCCCTTCGAGTTATTATACGGGCGTCACCCCTGTGGCATACTAGATATCGCCAAAGAGATCTGGGAAGAGGAACCCAATGAGGGGAGAAATATAATAGAGCATGTAATGCAGATGCGAGACCGGATAGCCCGGGTTACCCCTATTGTACAGGAATATTTGGAGAAGGCATGGAGGCCCAGCGAACCCATTACAATCGCAGGCAAAAGTGCAACTGTTTCAACCCGGGGATTGGGTTATGGTGTTGGTACCCACGGCAGAAAGCAAGGTTCTGGCCCAATGGCAGGGGCCCTATGAGGTGGTTGAACCCGTGGGGGAAGTAACCTACAAGGTGCGGCAGCCAGGACGCAGAAAACAAGAACAGATTTATCACGTTAACCTTCTGAAACCTTGGCATGCACAACGGTCCAAAAAGACCTAACCCAGGAAAACAAGCCTTCCAAACAGGTGAGAGTGTCTCCTGATTTAACACCAGACAAGAATGAGGTGTCTGAGATGATGTGTTCTTGACAAAACCGGGTCGAACAACCGAGACTTATCACCACATCGTCACGAACCCTGGGGCCAGAGTAACAATGAGGCCCTATCGGGTGCCAGCGGCAAAAAGGGAGGAAATAAAAGCAGAAGTAAAAAAAAAAAAGCTGGAGTTGGGGATCATCGAAGAATCCCAGTCAGTGGTCCAGCCCAATTGTGCTGGTGCCCAAACCTGATGGCACCACAAGATTTTGCAACAACTTCTGGCAACTAAACGAAGTATCCCAATTCGACGCGTACCCCATACCTCGCATAGATGAGCTAGTGGACCGTCTGGGGAATGCCCTGTACTTGACTACCCTAGACTTGACAAAGGGGTACTGTCAGATTCCCCTTGCAGAAGACGCAAAGGAAAAGACTGCGTTCTCTACACCAAAGGGTCTTTTTCAATATACTGTCCTCCTTTTTGGACTACATGGGGCCCCAGCTACTTTCCAGCGCCTCATGGACAAGCTATTACGCCCGCATAACAGTTACGCTGCTGTCTACTTGGACGATGTGGTCATTCATACTCCAGACTGGGAAACCCACCTGAAGAAGGTGGAGGCAGTCCTCGATACCTTCAGGCGAGCTGGCCTTACAGCAAACCCTGCCAAGTACACTGTAGGGTTTAGAGGCCAAATATCTTGGCTACATTGTGGGAAAAGGTCTGGTAAAACCCCAAGTGAACAAGTTAGAGGCCAGCCAAAATTGGCCCCGACCAAGTCGCAAGAAACAAGTCTGGGCGTTCCTAGGTGTGGTGGGGTATTACCAACGATTTATCCCCCACTTTGCCACAAGGGCAAGCCCCCTGACAGACCTAGTGGTCGGGGAGGAGCAACACCCAATTCTATACCTCAGTCGGAAACTCCTTCCAAGGGAACAAAAATATGCAGTGATGGAGAGAGAATGCCTCGCTGTAAAATGGGCCATGGAAACATTGCGCTACTACCTGCTCGGGCGCAGATTTGTCCTCGTGACTGACCATGCCCCTCTTCAATGGATGCAGCAGAACAAGGAGAAGAACAGAAGGGTGACCAGGTGGTTCTTATCCCTCCAACCTTTCCAGTTCCATGTGCAACACAGAGCAGGGAGCCGTCATGGCAACGCCGATGGTTTGTCACGTGTGCACTGTCTGGTGTCCCAAATTGCCCAACCACTTGGCGTTGAGCAGGGGGAGGGATATGTGACAGACCCAGACCAGTGGGGTACAGGAATCTGGTAGAGGGCAAATATACTGGTCACTGGATGAGTAGTTTTCTGTTCCCTGAGTGACCAGAGCAGGGGCTGCACCAGAGTAATCAGGAACCTGCTAGAACCAGTTCAGGCAGGCTAATTAGGACACCTGGAGCCAATTAAGAAGAAGCTGCTAGAATCAATTAAGGCAGGCTAATCAGGGCACCTGGGTTTTGAAAGGAGCTCACTTCAATGTGTGATGAGAGTATGGGGAGCTGGGAGCAAGAGGCGCAAGGAGCTGAGAGTGAGAGGGTGTGCTGCTGGAGGACTGAGGAGCACAAGCGTTATCAGACACTAGGAGGAAGGTCCTGTGATGAGAATAAGGAAGGTGTTTGGAGGAGGCCATGGGGAAGTAGCCCAGGGAGTTGTAGCTGTCATGCAGCTGTTACAGGAGGCACTATAGACAGCTGCAGTCCACAGGGCCATGGGCCGGAGTAGAGGGTGGGCCTGGGTTCCCTCCAAACCTCCCAATTGACCTGGACTGTGGTTTCTTCCAGAGGGGAAGGTCTGTGGGCTGTTCCCCAACCCACATGGTGAATCTCTGAGGGAAGAAAATCCGCCAATAAGTGCAGGACCCACCAAGATAGAGGAGGAACTTTGTCACAGTTTGTACAGCACCTAGCAACATGGGGTCCTGGTCAACAACTGGGGCTCCTAGACATTATGGTAATTCAAATAATAAATAAAACAACAATAACAATGGCCTTTTCTTCAACAGATCTGCACCCTGTATATCTCCCCCAAGTCACATCTGCTGACCTTAGGGACAAAAATAAGACTTCAATACTTTCTAATCCTGCTTTCCCTACACAGCTTTGGGAGAGGGAGCTGGAGTCCATCCCTACTTGAAGCTCATCTACAGATCAATGAACTCAGCTTTCAGTATTTCTCACTTGCTTTTTATGAGCCCAATTTAAGCCTTAATAGGGTAGCTCAATTGCACATTGGTACTTGTATTTGAATGTCCATTTTTCAATTGCACAAGCTTTTGACTTGATGATGCACAAGACTGACAGAATGAAGCAGCTTGACTCAGATCCCAGGGTGAGTTTGTAGGACTGGCAGTTAAAAAAAAATACCAGAACTCTGGCCAAGATTTTTAAAAGCAACTGGTGATTTTGGGAACCTCTATTGTTGGGTGCTCAACTTGTGATATTTTAAAGAGGCTTAGTCTAAGGGTGGGTGCTTAGCACTTTTTGAATACCTAGTCCTTACAAGCTGTCTCAAGTTGGACACCCAAATATTGAGGTTTCTAGAGTCACATCAGTCACTTTTGAAAATCTTGGTCTCAACTTTTAACTTGTAAAATTTGATCCACAGTCAGTGAGGGAAATCAGGAATCCTAGAATGCCATGTTTACGGTCACATTTATGGGCCTGGTTTAAACTAAAGCCCCATCTACACCATTCTGGCAGTGTCCTTAAAGTAGGTGTACATTACATTTATAGGCCTCTTTGCATTCTCAGAGCAGTTTAAAGGGGTATTAATGTAAATGAGAATCAGGTCATCGGAGTATAACCACAATAAAGACCTCAGGATTTCTTCTACAAAAACTCATCTGAAAACATTTACCTGATTATAAAAAAAAAAAATTCTGTAATAAGAGACTGTACTAATTCTACGAAGCTGTCTACAAAACAGGATGCCTTCATTCACTCACCAATCATTATGTCTGATAAAATGATTGCTTCTGCTCATATCACCTACACTTGACCACATCTGGCAATACTTAACCCACAAACTTCACTCAGTGCTCAGGCTTCCTGATTCAAGTGGAATCTATACTGGTCATTTGGTTTGCCTCCTTTCTACTCACAAATTAAGAAAGTTCCTTTGGTATGGAAAATAAGATTAATTCAAATTAGTAATGGCTTTATCAGGATGATCTGCTTCTTCTGACTAGTGACCTGATTTCATTTTCCCCTAAATTGACCTAAAAACAAAAAATCAGCCAACTTTTAATCTTCCATGATGAATTTTTTGCCAGTAAAAATGGTACTAAAGAGTCAATAAAGTGAAGAAACCCTTGTCAAGCAGATCAGTGCAGTGCAGATGGATTTGAGAGGTGAATATTCTTTAGAGGTGTTCAATGGGTAGAACGACTCCTCCGTTTTTTCAATCACCAACATTGTGGTTCCGAGCACCACCTTCACAATCGCCAACACCATTGCGTGCCGACTGAAGTTCATCACAGTGCATGAGGTATGTGTCTGATGCTATGAACAGAACATGATGTCCCACGAAGGATGTCAGAGCATGATTCAGTGGGACAAAATGAGTTACCAAAAAAAAAAAAAGGCTCCTGTTTTCACACTGATGATGAAATAAACAACAATCAGAAGGAAACTGGAGGCTGTACTTCAGAGAAAGATGTGGTTAAAGTTTGATAAAGATCAATCTGGGCACAGATCTTCATCTTTGAGAGACAAACGGATGGCAACTGTTTCAGACAGGGATAGTTTAGCTGCTGAAAGGCAAAGCTCACTTGGTAGCACATTCTTATCTCTGAGTTAGAGAGTCATGGGTTCAAATTCCCACAACAGTGTTTAGACTCCTATCCAATGCTGACACCACAGTGGAGTACTAGGGGGTAGCTAGAGGTGCCACCCTTTGCATGATATGTTAAGCTGAGGTCTCCACTTGCTGTGTGGGTGAAAGATAGACTCCCATGGTCTATTATCATGCGAATATGCTCGTGGAGCACTTCTTTCATCACTCAAACTAACTCACTGTGTAAGGGCTTAGTCCTGCACCATTCAAGTCAATGGGAGTTTTTCCATTGACTTTAATGGGGGCAGGATCAAGCCCTAAGTTGTTTGGAGACTGATTGTTCAGTGGCTGGCACTAGTTTACCAATCGTGTTCGTCCCATGGTATCTGAGGCATTGCACAGGAAAATACTAGTTTCTTAGACATTCTGGTGAGTGAATATTGATTTTTCAATGGAGACCAGTGCACAGATCCCCAAGTATGAAATGTGATGTATAAAATCAAATTCTAGGCTCCTGGTCAACGTTCAAATAAATGGGCTTTGTAAAGAAGTTTTCTGCAGTGCTTTGACAAACCTGTTACCTAAAGACAAAGAACCAACAGAGCCTGTGGTCCATGAACTTCCTCTTGGGATGGGGATGGGAGATCCAATTTTGACCAGTAGATCTAAATAATCCGCAAACACCACCTGTGGTGTTGCATACATTCATTGAGGAATGCTGCTCCACGATGCCCAGAGGGAATGAAGCCAGGTTAGGCCAATGACCCATCCAGTCTGGTATCCTTTCACCACAATGGCCACTACTGGATGCTTCAGAGAAATGTGCAAAAACTCTTGTAGCAGACAGTTATGGAATAAACTGCCAATACGAAGTTTCTTTCATTGTTGTATGCAGTGTTGTTGTAGTCATGTCTTTCCCAGACCTGAAGAAGAGCGCTGGATAGCTCGAACACTTGTCTCTTTCACTAACAGAAGTTTGTCCAATAAAAGATGTTACCTTACCTACCTTGTCTTTGTAAGCCCCATCACTCAGGGTTTATGCCCTGGGCCATGAGTTTATATCCTTTACAAACTTCTATCCTATTTAATAAAATTGTTGATATTCTTAATCATATTTATGTTTCATTCTTTTTTAAAAAAAATCCTAGTAAGCTCATAGACAAAATAAAAGGACATGGCAGTGAATTCCAGTTCTCTGGGAGTTTCTTAGTGCGAACCACAAGCAAGCCACAGTGATGCTCACCTGCTGAGAAGCCTTAGTGCAGGGTACTCTCTCTGTCCCCTTCACTCCCATGAGTTCTTTTTTACCTAAAATGTAAACATTATAATATCAGCTGTGGCCATGGCTACACTCAAAACTTCTAAGCTGCCGCGGGAGCGCTCCCGTGCTTTGAAGTGCGACTGTGGTGGCGCGCCAGCGCGCTGCAGGTACTCCACCTCCACGAGGGGATTAGCTTACAGCGCTGGGGCACTGTTTACAATGGTGCTTTACAGCGCTGTAACTTGCTGCACTCAGGGGGGTGGTTTTCACACCCCAAGCGAGAAAGTTGCAGCGCTGTAAAGTGCCAGTGTAGCCAAGCCCTAAGTCTACTTTAAAGACAGCATCCAGCAGCGTGACTGGATTTGATAGATCAAAATCTCATGGTGGCTTTGAAGTTACACTTTGTTTTCAGACAGTGCTGACATTTCATTCTCAGAAACAAACACTCTGTGGTATATTCTCATCTCAATGTGCAGCAAATTACTTACAGAAATTTATCCAGAAATTTATACTAAAACTCAATATTTTTAATTGACTAAAATACTATTTACTGAATGGCCCACTAAGTGGTGTCATTTCACAAGCTATATTTGAGAGCTTGGAAAGTCATGTATATGTAAGCAGAGTCAGGATGAGCTCTACCCTGACATCTGGTGGTGAATTATGGCGAGTGTGGAAAAGAACTCCAGGGGCTGATCTTGTTTGCATAGGCACACCCACTCACCTGGCAGGAAACAACAGCAACTCAAAGTGGTTACTTTGGCTGGTGTGGGATCCCCAGTTTCTCTGTTATTGGGGCAGGAAGAATAAAGTTTTGTTACCCTGATTCTGTGAATCAAGGCCAGTGGAACTGTTGTATGACAGAAGGACTGAGTGAGTCATTCACCATTACCTAGGTAGCATTTGCTTGTCAAGGGGCATGGGTTACAAAACCCAGTGAATTGAGAGAGGATGGGGACAGGTATTGGTACCTGGTGGTGTGGGTCCCTTTTGTGGGCCTGAAACACCAATTGCACCTCCTCCTCTCTCCACTGTTGAATGTCAGAGCTAACTTTGATTCTCTTAGGAGTCTAGTTACAGACTGCTGAGCTGAGTTCACTTTGGGCCAATAGTGCACCAGCACTGGGGCTCCCCTACTACTAGCTGAAATCACTAAGAGCTGAGATCACAAAAGAGCTAAAGCTACTTAAGAGCTGAGATCACTGAGGCTGTGTTAACTAGTGGGGGAGCCTGAAGCTATCACTAAGCTAGCTTAGCGGGGGTGAGCGGAGTGGCTCACAGGTCGGTGAGTGGAGCGGCTGGAGGAGCAGCTAGCAGAGCCTTGTGGGAGCAGCCCAAGGGACGGCCGGAGCGGAGCGGAGCGGAGCGGCTCGGCTCACAGGTCGGTGAGCGGAGCGGAGCGGCACGGCTCACAGGTCGGTGAGCGGAGCGGAGCGGAGCGGAGTGGAGCGGAGCAGCACGGCTCACAGGTCGGTGAGTGGAGTGGAGTGGAGTGGAGTGGAGTGGAGCGGAGCGGAGCGGAGCAGAGCAGCTGCCAGAGCAGTTCGGGGACGGCAGGAGTGGGACTGCAGGTGGAATGGAGCAGTTCGTGGTGAAGGCTGCGGTGGAACCCCACGGAGAAGCAGCCGGTTTGGCCTCGGATCACGTAAGGTGCCCCTTAACACCCTGCTCGCCCCCCCCCTTTTGAACTCTGGGGCTGCACTGATCATGGACAGAGACTTTGGGGGGTTGTCGGACTTTTGTGATTCTTGGGTTGCTGGACCCAAGAGACTTTGGGATTGGTGGACTTTTGGGACTTTGGTGATTCTTGGGTCGCTGGTTTCAAGAACCAATGGGAGAGGACACGGCCCAATTTGCTGGGGTGGGTCTTCGCTCATGGTTTGGTCTAAGAACTCTAGTTCTGGTGTTTTTCCAATTTAATGCTGATGTTGTTTACCTCATGTTATTAAACATTTTCTGTTACACTCAGACTCCGTGCTTGCGAGAGGGGAAGTATTGCCTCTTAGAGGCGCCCAGGGGGTGGTATGTAATTGTCCCAGGTCACTGGGTGGGGGCTCGAGCCGGTTTTGCATTGTGTTATTGAAACGGAACCCCTAGATACAGAACCCGGCCCTTGTTGCTGCCAACTTAGATGGGCAGAAGGGTTACATATAAATTTACAAAAAGAACAGGAGTACTTGTGGCACCTTAAAGACTAACAAATTTATTTGAGCATAAGCTTTCGTGCTCAAATAAATGTTTTAGTCTCTAAGGTGCCACAAGTACTCCTGTTCTTTTTGCGGATACAGACTAACATGGCTGCTACTCCGAAACCTATAAATTTACAGTATCAGAAGTTGGATTATGAGAGGGACAATGTGGTGAATTTGTTCAGTTTTAACATATAGGTGGGATTTGTAATGTCTGACTGTAGCTATCCAGAGGACAATAGGATCGTTATAAAAGTAGATAATACAATTCAATATTGATGAAATATCTATTTTCTATGTATTAGAACAATTTACTGAGATGCAGAAGTGGAGGACAAAGTGATAAGAATTGCATTTACTGTTAACATTTTACAAACTAAACGTCCACGTCAAGGCCCACTGTTATCCTCTTAATGAATCCAACCCAATTTGCTTTTTAAGAGCAGTTTAGACAACCCCAGTCAAGCAGGGCCAGTGCAAGGATATTTCGCACCCTAGGCGAAACTTTCACCTTGCGCCCCACCTCCGGCCCAGGGAGCTAGGGCCGTCCCTAGCTACTTTGGTGCCCTATACAGCCCCCCCGTAGACCTCCACGGGGGAGAGGGGGGGCTGGCCCCAGGCCTCCGCAGGGGGGCTGTGTGGGGGCCCCGCCCCAGGCCTCCACGGGGGGGAGCGCTGGTCCCAGGCGGCCGTGGGGGGCGTGGGGCTGGCCACTTCCTGCAGGAAGTGGAGTGACTCGGCCCCAGGAAGCCAGGGGAGCAGAGCAGGCTGGGGCCGGGTCACTCCATTTCCCGCAGGAAGTAGCCAGCCCCCCATGGAGGCCTGGGGCCAGCCCCCCGCTCCCCTCCGCGGAGGCCTGGGGCCCCAGCCTGCTCTGCTCCCCTGGCTCCCAGGCTTGGGGGGAGGAGGAAGGGGGGAACCACCCCCCCAGCACTCGCGGCTGGGAGCCAGGGAAGCGGAGCAGGCTGGGGCCAGGTCACTCCACTTACCATGCGGTGAGTGCAGGGTCGGGCCTGGCTGCAGTCTTCAGGGGCGTGGGGGTGGGGCGGAGCAGGGACAGGGCCCATGGAGAAGAACCGGGGAGCCCACCCGCGGCAGCTCCCTAGCCTCCCCTCCGTCTGGGGAACCCCCCCTGCGGCAGCTCCCTGCCCCCCCTCCACCCGGGCAGCCCCCCCTGCGGCAGCTCCCCGCCCCAGCTCACCTCCGCTCCGCCTTCTCCCCTGAGCACGCCGGCACCGCTCCACTTCTCCTGTCTCCCAGGCTTGCTGCACCAATCAGCTGTTTGGCGCGGCAAGCCTGGGAGGGGAGGAGAACTAGAGTGGGAGCGGCGCGCTCAGGGGAGAAGGCAGAGCAGAAGTGAGCTGGGGCGGGGAGCAGTTCCCCTGCACGCTCCCCCCCCCCATTACTTGCTGCAGACAGCCCTCCCCGCATCCCCCTGCCCCAGCTCACCTCCACTCCACCATCTCCCCTGAGCGCGCTTTTTGGCGCCCCCAACCACTTGGCACCCTAGGCGGCCGCCTAGTTCGCCTAGTGGTTGCACCGGCCCTGCCTGTCAGGGATGGGTTTACTTAATCCTGCCTCAACACAGGGTGGGTGGGGGAGGGGTTGAACTAGATGACCTCTTCAGGTCATTTTCAGTTCTTCATTTCATGATTCTACAATGTTAAGCCATCCTGGAAAGATTCTGCTCACCCGGGGCAGGTCAGTTGATGAAACACATGTATTGTGTCATTAATGCAGTTGTTCAGGAGCCTTTTGATTTTAAAGCAGGACCTTTACCTGTGTTTTGAGGGTTAAGAAAAGACGCTTCATTTTTGCAGCCTGGATCTGCATCAGTTTCGCCCTTCCTATTTTTACTTGACTCTACTATGATGGGCAGAGGGTTGTTCTGTGAAGAAAATGGTACATTCCCTTAATAGCCTGACAGAAAACACAATGCCTAAGGGCTTGTCCATACAGAGACTTTGTGCACATCAAGCCATGGTATAAATCTACAGCACACTAGCTTGCCAGGGATTAAAAGTTGCACAGTACACTCTGACAACAGTACATCACAGAGTGCACTACAGAGCTTTTAATGTGCAGTAGCAGGGTCCACATGGCCAGTTAGTGCACAGCAAGCTTAGGGCACTGTAGATTTATGCCCCATCTTGCCATGCACTAAGTCTCCATATAGACAAGCACTAAGAAATAAAATCTTACCCACAAGAACTACTCAGATTGAAGACAGAGAGGATAAAAATCAATGGTTTTAAAAAAATAAATTAAAAAAATCAGATTTTTTTGATAAAATGGTTTTTGAGGGAAAAACCTATCTAAAGATAGTTTTAATTAAGATACATTATAGCTCAAAGATATCGCATCATGGAATAGGATTATAAATTCTAATTCTATAGTATGAGACAATATATTCATGTAATGTTTAAGAAAAGTTTTGTAAATGAGTTCCAATAGTTCATGGATTAGGGACACCATTTGATGGGATTCCAGGGGCTTCTGTATAGATTATTTGGGTTAATCTTTCTATCTACCCAGTGGGACTCAGTGCTCAGTCTAGAAGATACCATCAGAGATGCTTAGTTTTACAGTTCTCAAACTGTGGATTTGTGTTTCCAGAGACAACATGCTTGTTAACAGCAAAAATGTTTTTAAATAAATAATATATAGAGGAGAAAAATAACAGACCTCAACCCTATTATCCCTCTGCAAATTTGTGTACACAGTCAATCCCTTACCTCTCTCTAAGGCCTTGGCTACACTTGCGAGTTACAGTGCAATAAAGGAGACCCGGGTGCACTAGCTCACTCCCTTTCCACACTGGTAAGGCACGTAGAGCGCTCTGACTCCACAGCTACAGCACTGCTGGTACTCCACCTTGGCGAGAGGAATAACGTTTGCTGCGCCCCCCTGGAGCGCCGCAGCACCAGTGTGAATGAGGTGTTGCATTACTGCGCTATGATCAGCCTCTGGAAACGTCCCATAATCCCCTTAAGTCAAGTTACCACTCTTGTCACTGTTGTGAAATCAGCTGCAGGAATGCGGAAAAGCCCTTTCAAAGCTCTGTTTCGGAGAAGCTGGCTGCTCATCAGCGCCAAGAAAAAGTAAACATTTACTGTTTGCTTTGAGTGAGTGAGAGAGAGGCAGGAGGGGAGGGGGGTCTGAACTTACAAGACAGCATGCTGACACACTCTCAGCACCCCAAAAACCCACTCTCTCTCCCCCCACATACACACAACACACTCCTTGTCACACTCCACCCCAGCCCCCTATTTGAAAAGCACGTTGCAGTCACTTGCATGCTGGGATAGCTGTCCATAATGCACCACTCCCAATGCCGCTGCAAGTGCCGCAAATGTGGCCATGTCAGTGTGCTTGAAGCTGTCAGTGTGGACAGACTGCAGCGCTTTCCCTACTGCACTCTATGAAGGGGGTTTAACTCACAGCACTCTACATCTGCAAGTATAGCCATGCCCCAAAAGTGCAAAGTTTCAAAAAGTTCAATGAATAGAAGATTGTTGGGGGCGGAATAGATCTGGACAAGGAAAAGAAGTCTGGAGATAAATGTGAGAAGGGAGGGACAGGTAGTAGAAACAAAAGTGAAACTGTTTGAGCAATATATTCCAGAAGTCTTGAGGTCTCTCTGAGTGTAGCCTTCATTGATTTGAGATCTACCATGCCATTCTCTCACTACGAGGGAAAACCTATAATGGCAGCAGGCCATAAAAGAAACCCAGTTTGGGAATATTTTAATGAAGTTCCTCTACCTGTGGGTAAGACAGGCATGCGTGCAAAATGCAAACAGTGCAACAAAGAAATGCAAGGTCTGGTTGCCCAAATGAAACAACATCAGGAGAAGTGTTCCTTCTCAGGAGGAAGCTGCATTGAAGATGATGAAAGGAACATGTCTGAACAAGCAGGATCTTCAGATTGGTAAACTTTTTTATTTCATACTTCTTTCTTAAGGACAGCCTGTCTTCCTTCTGGACTATTCTTGAATTCTCATGTTTGAGCAAAAAATAGAGCTGTTACTCTTTGGTATTATCATTTTAGATGTAGTTGTGATCAAAAATAAATAGCTGAAATAGGCAGATCTTCCTTTTACAATTTTAACTTTAAAGTAGTATTGAGTGTCAGTGAATGCAATGAGTAACACTAAATGAGCAGTATGGTAATAATAATTAAATAACTGCATTGACTTATTTTGTTTAGGAGAATCCATCCTCAACATACAGGATTCTGAAGACTATCCACCTTCAAGATCACCATCATTTTCTATAGTTTCAGAGTTATCTGCCAAAGATAGTGTTTCAGTCACACCATGTATGTCACATAGCCACAGTATATCACCTGTAGCAAAAAGAAAAAAAAAATCTCCATCATCCAAAAACAACCATAGATAAGTTTGTGATAAGAACCAGCAGATTACAAAAGGAGGTAATTGATGAAAAAATTGCCTGGTTTGTTTATGCAATGAACTCTCCTTTCCGTATGATTGAGAACCCACACTTCATTAACATGGTTCAGTCATTAAGACCAGGATACAGTCCACCCAACAGAGCAGATGTCGCAGGCAAATTGCTGGATAAAGTGTATGAAAGAGAAATTGAGCAGTGTGCAAAAGGTCTAAAGGGTAAAATTGTTAACCTGAGTCTTGATGAGTGGAGCAATGTCCACAATGATCCTGTTGTATGTGCTTGTGTGACAACAGAAGAAGGGAATGTCTTCCTTACAGAAACAATTGATACATCAGGAAATGCGCACACAGCAGAATACTTACAAGAAGTAGCAGTAAAAGCTCTAACAAACTGTGAAAAAAAATGCAATTGTCTAGTAAGCAGCTTGGTCACAGACGATGCTGCAAATGTATCCAAGATGAGAAGAAATTATTTGGAAGCGAGTGAAGAGAGTTCCAAGCTAATAATATACGGTTGCAGTGCTCATTTGATGCACCTCCTAGCCAAAGACTTGTTCCAGAAATAAAGGCTAATGTTGTTGAAATTGCAAAATACTTCCACAACAACTACTTTGCAGCAGCTGCTCTGAAAAAACTGGGAGGAACCAAGCTAACTCTCCCAGAAGACGTGTGATGGAACTCAGTAGTGGACTTTTTGAGCACTATATCAAGAACTGGTCTAATCTGATGACAGTTTGTGAACAAAATCGTGAAAAAATAGATGGCACTGTCACAGCCAAAGTTCTCAACATTGGGCTTAAGAGGAATGTTGAACACATGTTGAGAATCCTGAAGCCTATTTCTGTGGCCTTGAACAAAAGGCAGGGAAATAGCTGTTTTATTGCTGATGCTGTTGAAATTTGGAAGGAACTGGGTGAGATCTTAAAAAGAGAAATATGCAATGACAGAGTTAAATTACAAGCATTAAAAAAACGCACGGGATAAGTACTATCTCCAGCTCATTTTCTTGCAAGTATTCTCAATACTTGATACCAGGGTCAAACTTTAACTGCTGAAGAAGAGACGTTGGCTATGACATGGACATCCAGCAATGCCATAATGCCAACTATAATAAACTTCAGAGCTAAGGGTGAACCATTCAAGAAATATATGTTTGCTGATGATGTTTTAAAGAAAGTCATACCAATGAACTGGTGGAAGTCACTTAAGCACTTGGATTCAGAGACTGTTGAAATGATAATCTCACTTTTAACAGTAGTAGCTTCTTCTGCCGGTGTAGAAAGAATATTTTCTTCCTTTGGACTAATTCATTCCAAATTGAGAAATCGTTTGGGACCTGAAAAAGCAGGAAAGCTTGTTTTTCTTTTCCAGATTATGAACAAACAGGAAAATGAAGGTGAAGACAACTCAGTTAGCTGCTGAAGCCAATATTTTAAGTTTCTCATGTTGACCTGGCTGACATAGTCGATTTAATTTTTGTTTAAAAAAAAAATTTCATATGCTCATTTTGTTAAAATATTATATGTTTGCTGTTGAAGAAAAAAAAAAACAGAATACATAACTGTGACATTCCCCTCTGGTGTTATCTGGACCAGTGATCTGCTAGGCTTCTCCAATCCTTGACTCTGGGAGCCAGCCTTACCCTGCTCTGCTGTGAGAACCTCACTCCTGGGTTGTTCATGACAGCTACTTGCAGGTGAATGAGACTAGCCAATATCCCAGACACAACCATAGGAACCTCCGTCTTGCAGTGCCCAGTTATGCCTGCTGGATGCTGCAAGCTTATATAATTTTGTCAATTTAACAAAGAAATTGATATATACCAGGCTTGTTCTCCCAAGGGGAGTCTCTGACACACTGCAAACCAAATGCAGTGCTTCAGGTAGAATAAACAAACAGATTTATTAACTATAAAGGTAGATTTAAGTGATTATAATTCAAAGCATAACAAGTCAGATTTGGTCAAATGAAATAAAAGCAAAACGCATTCTAAGCTCATCTTAACACTTTCAATGTCCTTAAAAACGTAGATGCTTCTCACCACAGGCTGGCTGGTTACTTTTCAGTCAGGCTCTCCCCTTTGATCAGCATTGCTTGGTGGTGGTGGTGTCTGTAGATGTAGGTGGGAGAGAGAGAGAGCATGGCAAAGTCTCTCCCTTTTATCATGTCCTTTCTTTCCTCTTGGCTTTGTCCCCCCCACCCCGCTTCAGAGTCAGGTGAGCATTACCTCATCGCAGTCCCAAACTGCCCAAAGGAAGGGGGTGACTCCCTCAAGGGTCTAACAGATTATTTTGTTGCTGCCTAAGCCAGTGTCCATTGTTCCTGTGAGGCTGGGCTGGGTTTGTCCCATCCATGCCCTGATGAGGTGTGAACTGCCTCTCTGTTCTTGGGGAGTTTTTGCATGGGCTTGCTTTAAGCCATGAGGATACATTTTCAGCCTCATAATTATATACATGAAATTATAACCTTACTATAACATTACTGTAACAATTACTATAACATCACTATAACAACCATGCTCAGCGCATTATGAGCCTTCCGAAGACACCCAACATGACAAACTTTGCATTGGATACCACACAATCATTTTAAAAAGATGAACCTGGGGGTCCCCCGAGGTACAGAGCGTCACAATAACATTGTTGTTTTAGTTAAATAAAACAATTTAAATGTCTGTCTGGTGACAGTCTCCTTCTAATACAGCATGGCAAGAAAATCCTCCAAATATTAATGATTAACCTGTTGAACTGGAGATAGTTCATCTTCCAATGACTTCATAAATATCTGCTTCAATTACCTTTGGTAAATGAAACAACCAAACAATCATTCATTTTCTGATATAGCTGTAAAACTAATCCAAAACATTTTCAAAATAAATCACTTTAAAAATGTAAAGTGTGTACCTTCTAAAAATGAAACCTCCATCTATCTCTGAGTTGTGAAGAACATGTATTAAGGTTATAACAACCAACAGGAATGCACTTTTATGTAGAAATCCACAATTAAATCGAGTCTTCCTGACTAACGATTTAAATCACGATTTAAATCAAATCCACCCTGATTTCAGATCACTCATTCTGAATTTAAATGCTTTCAGTGCTTTTCCAATCCCACTTACCCATCCTCAACTACATGCCCTGCGTGGAAATGTAACAAAGAGAAGATTTTCAAAAGAGGTCAGGGCCAGATTTTTAAGAGGTCAGCACCAAAAGCTGGGGCCAGATTTTCAAAATTGCTCAGCTGCCAGCACCTCCCACTGTGACGTTCACGGGCAGATTTTCAGATCAATGTACACTGAACTGTGACAGATTTGAGACCTGGGAAGTGTAAAGAGTTCAAACAGTGATGCTGAAATGTGCCGGATGGGCATGGACTTTTGGGACAATAAGCTGTTGAGTTTCCTGGGAATCCATGGGGAATGGTTAGTGCAAATTCCACAACCACATTTATGCAAAAACTCAGCATTTTGAAGCTACGACCTGAGGAGAGAGCCTGTCATAACTATAAAGGGATACAGACTAACACGGCTGCTACTCTGAAACCTATAAAGGGAAGGGTAACAGCTCTCCTGTGTACAGTACTATAAAATCCCTCCTGGCCAGAGACTCCAAAATCCTTTTACCTGTAAAGGGTTAAGAAGCTCAAGTAACCTGGCTGACACCTGACCCAAAGGACCAATAAGGGGACAAGATACTTTCAAATCTTGGGGCGGGGAAGGCTTTTGTTTGTGCTCTTTGTTTTGGGGGTTGTTTGCTCTTGGGACTGAGAGGGACCAGACATCAATCCAGGTTCTCCAAATCTTTCTGAACAAGTCTCTCATATTTCAAACTTGTAAGTAAACAGCCAGGCAAGGCGTGTTAGCTTATCTTTGTTTTCTCAACTTGTAAATGTACCTTTTACTAGGGTGTTTACCTCTGTTTGCTGTAACTTTGAACCTAAGGCTAGAGGGGGGTCCTCTGGGCTCTTTAAATTTGATTACCCTGTAAAGTTATTTTCCATCCTGATTTTACAGAGATGATTTTTACCTTTTTCTTTAATTAAAAGCCTTCTTTTTAAGAACCTGATTGATTTTCCTTGTTTTTAGATCCAAGGGAGTTGGATCTTGATCCACCAGGAGTTGGTGGGAGGAAGGAGGGGGATGGTTAATTTCTCCTTGTTTTAAGATCCAAGGGGTTTGGATCTGTATTCACCAGGGAATTGGTGAAGAGTCTCTCAAGGCTACCCAGGGAAGGGAATTAGCATTTTGGGAGTGGTGGCAGCGGACCAGATCTAAGCTGGTAGTTAAGCTTAGAAGTTTTCATGCAGGCCCCCACATCTGTACCCTAACGTTCAGAGTGGGGAAGCAGCAATGACAGAGCCATTGACTGGTGACTACCTGTTCTTAGAGATCAAAGGCCTGAGCTGTATAAATAAACTGCTGAATTGTCCAGGTGGGTCTGGTTCCTGATCTAAAACCTGACAAACGTAACCAAAGGGGCAAACTCAGCCTAGGGTTTGAAAGACTGACACAAACCAGAGCCCTGTGTTGGAGCTGGGGGTGACCTCTGATAAGCTTTTAGAATGCATGTAGGTTCTTTTATTGTTTTTTATATGTTTTCTCTGTAATGCTTTTACCCTAAGAATAAATGCAGTTTGCTTTGTGAAAGCTGGTTGGTGAGCACTGTTATGGTCCCTAAAGAACGAGTAAACCACAGGTGCTGGACCCCAGTCAGACCTGCTGGAAAAACCACAGCGAGGTGCAGAGGGACTGCAAGCCCAAACCCCCATCTGAAGGGAGAGAGTGGCAGGTCTCTCCCCAAGGAGAGGTGATGACTGGGAAGCCTAAAACCTAAAGCTGGTGCCCTCGAAAAAGACCAGGGGTGGGTAGGTGGGTGAGGGACAAAGGTGCAGTTAACCCAGAAAACTGTGACACCAACACGCTGAGCTCTTTTGAAAAATCTGACCTCTATGGCTCCCCATTTTCCATGGTTAGTTATTGGTTATGGGAGCACAGCATCTCGCTGAATGATGCCAAGCGATGGAGAGGCACCACAATTTGTACATTTCTCTTAAAAGGCTGGGTACAATATAATGGGAATGGTTCCCATACTGGGGTAGGAGGATTGTGGGTTTGTATCAGACAGAGCTAGTGGAATACAGTCTCCACCATCTTTATTTAACTCATTGGCAGGTTTTCAGGCAGCTCCTCTAGATGCATGCAGGCACAGAGTTTACAGCAGCTAGATCAGGGGTTCTCAAACTTCATTGTACTGCAATGCCCATGACAACAAAAATTACTACATAACCCCAGGAGGGAGGACCAAAGCCTGAGCCAACCTGAGCCCCGCCACTCCGTGGGGGGGAGGGGGCCAAAGACAAAGGGCTTCAGCCCCAGTCAGGGGGCCTGTAACCTGAGCCCTGCCATACAGAGCTGAAACCCTTGGGCTTTGAGCTTCGGCCCTGGGTAGTGCGACTTGGGCACCAGCAAGTATAAGCCAGTCCTGGCAACCCCATTAAAATGGGTCACGACCCACAGTTTGAGAACTGCAAAGCTAAATAATGTATTTCTTCTATTTCCTCTTCCCGGCTCTTTCAGTGGGAAGGTCTGAAGGTCCAAGTTTGGACACTGCCAAATACAGGGCATATATGGGAGGCCTTTCACCTTGGCAAGGCAGGAACCAAGTCCTACACTCTCCAGTCATTATAGATATTAGGGTTTTAGGCCTCCATTTCCTACACATAATCCCTTTAATTTCCTAACCTACTAATACATAGCTCACCAGGTTCACAACATAATCCCTGGAACATACCCTAGTAATCAGATTCGTGTGATATTCTCTGAGCTGAGATCTCCCATGGCAAGTGACCCTCTAGACTGGCTCAAACTTACTCCGTCATTTGCAGACAAATTTGTTGTTCTACAAATCCCACTAATACCATGTAATACAGGTAGATAAGGCCTAATCCAAAATCCACCAATCGTTGGGACTCTTTTCATTGACTTCAATGGGCTTTGGCTCAGGCATCTAGAGAGGTACACACACAGAATAAAACTTCAGATAGATGTGTCAGAGAGATAAGAGGCAGAAATTCACATTTTGATTTGACATGAGACTTCATAACTTTGAAAAGGTCATTACTGGTACACATTGGAGTCTCTCTTGTTTTAGGCCTTTGGAAGCGGAACAACTATTCCAGAATAAAGTCACTTTTATTTCAGAATCCAGTAACCATACAGGGAGTTATTCCAGAATAGCTACCGTGGAATAATTATTCCGTTATAGCTAAATTGGCCAATAGCCCTGTGTAGACAAGCCCTTGTATTTGGACTGTAGACTCTTTGGGGCAGGGACTGTCGCTTCTTAGGTGTTTGTTTAGCAACTAGCACTGTGGGTCCCTGCTCTATGTTTGAGGCTTCTAAGTGCTACCAGAATACAAATAATAACAATAATGTTTGTGACATGGTTAGGTCTGAGCTGTACAAGACACTAATGTGGAGAGAGTCTCTCCCAGAAGATCTCATGATCTAGAAGACAGACATGGGAGAAGTAAGGACACGCTGGGAAATCCAAAGAAGAGAACACTTTTTAAAAACACCACCATCACCTAGCCTTTATATTGCACTTTACATTTGTAGATCTAAAAGCACTTAACAAAAGAAGTGATCATCATTATCCCCATTTCAGAAATGAGAAAGCTGAGGCACAGGGAGTTGAAATGACTTAGAATAATAGAATAGAATCATAGAATATCAGGGTTGAAAGGGACCTCAGGAGGTATCTAGTCCAACCCCCTGCTCAAAGCAGGACCAATTCCCAACTAAATCATCCCGGCCAGGGCTTTGTCAAGCCTGACCTTAAAAACCTCTAAGGAAGGAGATTCCACCACCTCCCTAGGTAACCCATTCCAGTGCTTCACCACCCTCCTAGTGAAAAGGTTTTTCCTAATATCCAACTTAAACCTCCCCCACTGCAACTTGAGACCATTACTCCTTCTTCTGTCTTCTGGTACCACTGAGAACAGTCTAAATCCATCCTCTTTGGAACACCCTTTCAGGTAGTTGAAAGCAGCTATCAAATCCCCCCTCATTCTTCTCTTCTGCAGACTAAACAATCCCAGTTCCCTCAGCCTCTCCTCATAAGTCATGAGCTCCAGCCCCCTAATCATTTTTGTTGCCCTCCGCTGGACTCTTTCCAATTTTTCCACATCCTTCTTGTAGTGTGGGGCCCAAAACTGAACATAGCAGGGCTGCCCAGAGGATTCAGGGGGTCTGGGGCAAAGCAATTTTGGGGGCCCCTTCTATAAAAAAAAGTTGCAATACTATAGAATACTATATTCTCGTTGGGGACACTGTGGGGCCCGGGGCCTGGGGCAAATTGCCCCACTTGCCCCACCCCCCCGTGGGCAGCCCTGGGACACAGTACTCCAGATGAGGCCTCACCAATGTCGAATAGAGGGGAATGATCACGTCTCTCGATCTACTGGCAATGTCCCTACTTATACAGCCCAAAATACCGTTAGCCTTCTTGGCAACAAGGGCACACTGTTGACTCATATCCAGCTTCTTGTCCACTGTAACCCCTAGGTCCTTTTCTGCAGAATTGCTGCCTAGCCACTCGGTCCCTAGTCTGTAGCAGTGCATGGGATTCTTCCGTTCTACGTGCAGGACTCTGCACTTGTCCTTGTTGAACCTCAGATTACCCAGCAATCCAATGGTAGAGCTGGGCATCGAACAGCAAGTCTCCTGAATCCCAGTTGAGTGCTCTAGCCACAATAATGAGATGGAGAAGAAAATTATGTTATTTACCCAAGGAATTAAGGTTTTTCAAATTCTAAAGAAACGGGAGGTCAGTGGAAGAAATAGAGACTTTAACGAGAACCAGGCCAAAATCTATTCTCAGTTATGATCATGCAGTCCCACTGGCATTGGGCTCAGGAGAGGTAATTTAATGCCAGAAAAGGTACATGAGACAATTCTGATATGATAGCATTTTAATGTTCACTTTGCACTGATGGAAATGATGCCACAAAGTTCAGGGTAATGGAGACTCAGATCCGACGGTTTTTAAAAAAAGCATTTTTCAATCTGTTTACAGAAGAGGGTGAAGACAATCCAGAAAAGCTAGATTATTTGGCTAAAACCAATTAGCTCCCTGAGTTGATCTCCTCAACAGATTCTCATTCTGAGATTGTGCAGTCAGAACAAAAACCTGATACAACTTACAAGTCAACGTTAGGTCACTGTACTACTGGGGAAAATTTTAAAACACTGATCCACACATAGACCCAATGGACAAGAAGAACCAGGATGGGTCTATGGAGAAGTCACATTCAGAGACCATAAATTACAGATATGTAATCTAGTTTCCCATCATTCTGCCTTCCTTCCTACATTGCCAATGTGAAATCCTAGGAGTTGTACCATTGATTTCAATGAGGCAAGACTAGAGACATTATTATGATGTCCAAAACAAGAGTTTTAGCACCACCAGCAGCTGTACAGTTTTTCATCCATAGATCTTAAAGCTCTTCACAAGGGTGGGTGGGTGTCATTAGCCTCATTTTGCAGATGGGGAGAATGAGATACAGAGAGAGGATGTGGCTTGCCCAGTGAGTCAGTGCAATGTTGGAAAAAAAACTTTAGGTCTACTGACTTCTAGCACCCTGCTCATGCCACTACAGCACTGCTGCCCTACCTCAGAATACTGCTAAGCGAGAACAGGTTAAAGCTGGAATTCATAGAAAATGTCTCTCTTTTCAGGGGAGACAATAAAGGCAAAGCCCACTCCCCACAGTAACTGCTGGTGACTTGGAGCCATTTCCTTACCTTGGTACTACTCTCTTCTTCGTCACAATCTAACCCTTGATGAGAGATCTCAGTAGGGCCATTCTCCTGGATCAGGCTGCTTCCCAAAGTCCTCATCCTCTTGCTCTCAGTTGTCAATCTTACTTTCAGGATATGAAACCCAGTGGATATGGACCCAATTTTCAGGTTGACAGGGTCTCCATCAAACAACAAGTTATCTGGGCTGCTGTCTTCCTTAAAGCCAGGGGGCTGGTAATCATCAGGAGTTACTGCACAGGGAAGAGTGTCCTCAATTGATAGACTAAATTCTAAGCCACTTTAATCTGCAATGATGGACAAATCCAGAACCTAGCCCAAGTAATTAGGCGGGTCTCTGGATAGATTTAATTGGGGTGTGAAGTGCAAAGGAAACATCCTCCCCAGGACATCAAAGCTTCTGCAGCCCAATGGCAGGAGAAGCCTCCACAAGTCTTTCTGCAGCCCCCTGTTGCCCAGATATACTTGGGTAACCCCACTATCTTCATATTTTCCCCTCACTTTACATCATCTAGCCAAGCAATGAGGTTGTAGAGGTGCAATTGGGTAGCATCTGCTCTACAGAATTTTTATTATTAGTGAAGATACACAAGAAAGAAAGAGACCAGTTTAATCTCAGATTGAAGTTGGTGGGGCTGGCCCGAGGAGGAAAAAAAATCTTTTTATGTGTAACCTTGCAATGGGTTGGTGGTCTAGTGGAAACCTCCTGCTTTGTATGCAAATTAAAATCCTGGCTAATCTCTTACAGAAGTAATAAATATTCTGTCCTATGATCTATTATGCAGGATGTCAGACTAGATTATCAGAACGGTCCTTTCTGGCTTCAAAGTCTATTAACAGAGCACATTTGATCTGGAGTCACTGAGAGATAATAAACTTGGAACTCTGAGATGCCATTTATACACTCACTTTCTGGATAAATACCAACCTAGCCAAGTATGTTTGCTCCTCATACTGAGGTAAAGGGAAAGGATGTGTCCCTTTTCCATTGCCCAGCTGTATTTCTTAAGTTTGTGACTATTTCCTTAGAAAGCATGTGTCACATCTTTAAGCACTGAATGGGACTATTCTATTTTGCATGCTGTCTCATCACAGCAGCTTTCTGGGTCCAGATTTCATCTTTCTATTCTTTGTTCCCCTTTACCGTGGCATGTGTTGCTCATGGGAATTAACAGGAGGGGAAATCAGCTTGACAGGGCAGACCGTTCTCCACTTACCATCATTGTAGTAGAAGAGTTTCATGGTGAGGGTAATGTCATTGGGAAGGGGCCCGAGGTTCTGCATTAAGAGGTACAGCTTACGAATCAGCAGGATGCTGCCTTTCTTAATCTCTTCACTGCTCACCCCCTTTGCAAAGCTCATTTTGGTGCTGGAGCCAAAACAAAAGAGCAACTGAATCATTAATGTCCAAATCCCAATTAAAAATATTCAGCTCCCACTGGTTTGTCTTGCACTATAGTAACAGAGCTTCAGTGCTTTTATGTAGTCCTAGCATGAATAGGGAAGTGACACAGACTTTCAAAAGTGGGAGATGGCATGAAGGAACACAATAGTCCAGAGTTAAGAATCGTGTAATTGACAAGTGAACAGATATTGTAACTGGGGCAATAAACTTCATTATACAAGTGTCGTGATTCACTTGTTTGTACATGACTAAGTTTGGCACAAACAGCCACAATACAAGTGCCTTTCACCTACTTGACTAGCTTCTAAATAATTTTCCTCTAACGAATGGGGGGAATTGGGTGAGAATCACATGTACAGCAAACTCAAAGAGGTTATGTTCAAGTCCGTCCTGTTCTAATTGAAGTGTGTGGAATGCCCTAACTTCAGTCCTAACATGACATGCTAGTCCAGAGATAAAATTTTCAAGAGTGCCTAAGAGACACAGGACCCTAACTCCATTGACTCTCAATGAGACTTGGGCTCCTACGTGTAGTTTATTCACAGAACAGGACATTTTAATGCAGCCTGTAACCTGTTTAGAAAGTCTTTGCAAGCATACAGTCTTGCTACCAAAAGTTACCAAAAGTTGAGATGATTTAAGAAAAGGCTTTTTTCTGGAAAGATAAAAAGACGTAGCCCTAAGTATGTCTAGTGAGTAGAGTTTAGTGTCTGTAAGCGAATCTTGAAGCTTACAAAAAAATATTGGTAAGGCAATAAATTGACTTATATGGAAGACCAAAACTACTTTTGGTAAAAAATTTGGATGATGCCTTAGGAGTAAATCTGTCCTTATGAAACAAAGTATACAGAGAATCAGCCATCATATCTTGAATTTTGGTTACCCTGCCAGCCAAGGTGATGACTACCAAACACAAAGTTTTAACAGAGAAGTGATAATGGGAGCTGCGCGAACGGCGAACCGCGGCCACTGCGAGCTGTGGAGAGTCGTGCCTGCGGATGGTCAACATAAATAAAATGTCTTGTGGCCCACCAGCGGATTACCCTGATGGGCCACGTGCCAACGGTTGCCGACCCCTGTCTTAGTGATTGCAGCAGTCATTCACCATACTGCAGTGTCAGACATCCAGTGAGGCCTGCAGAGCTGTCTTGGCCACCAACTGGCCTTCTGTAGCCACTGCCTTCAGTTCATCTATGGTCTCCTGAGGAGGTTTTTCAGACAGATGTAAAACCTTTCCCCTGAAGAAAATTGTTTTAGCTAATAAGTCTTGATTATCAGCTATGCAAGTCTGCAAACTAACAGATGAGTGAACTTTTCTCCCCAGAAGATCCATCTGCTTGCGCTCCTTGTTCCTGGGTTTAAGTTTAGGGGGTCCAGGCAGCTTAGAGCTTTCCTAAGTTATCATTACAACCAAAGACCCAGGGCCTGTGTGTGTGTAACAAAGTAGTCAAACCCCTCAAAAAAGTACAAATGATCTGCCCTCTTAGATGGCAAACTCAAGAATGTCTTTCATTAATAGCCATGGTCCAACAATCCTGGGACACTAGGTGCAGCATGTCAAGAAGTTATGAGACTTCTCCTGGACATTCTCCAGGAGACTCTCTACAGTACCCACCATTCTTTTAAGGAGGTCCTCAAAGGCCCCGACACTGTGTATTGTGGACATATCAGACAGAGTCATGGTCTTGTTAGATGGCCAAGGAATAGGCTGGTCCTCATATTCCTCCATGAGGACATCCTCATTTGCAGGAGCTTCTGATAAGATGAATGAGACTCCCTAAAAGAATCACTAAGGGAAAAGGGCAATTTTACTCTGGATCTTGATGAATCTATTGAAATCCTGGGTGCGGGTGGGCTTCTGAAGGTCTCTCCCTCAGGCTAAAGGGAGGAGTCAATAAACCAAGGGTTCAAGTAAAGGCAGGGGATAACAAATGATTAAACAGGAATGGGAGATGAAGGTCACAGGGTCAAAAGCAGGAAGCCAGAGGGAGACGCTGAGCAGAGAACCCCAGACAGAGCCCACTGCGAACTCTGCGCATATGTGTGCAAAGAAGAAGAAAAACCCCACAGTCACAGAATACTTCCACGTCCAGCATCCTCCTCCTGGTATGGTGGATGGCCAGCTTGGCCAGCGCCAGGAAGAAGTTGACCAGGAGGTCTTGCGACTTCATGGGGCCATGGATAGGGTGTGCAGACATCAGAAGGTGCTGGGGAAAGTGCAGCCAAAACCTGAGGAGAAGGTTCTGGAAGAGCTGGAAAAGGGGCTGCAGGCTGGTGTATTCGAGACAGATATGCACCAAGATTTCCATCTTGCCACAGAAGGGGCATGTAGTCCAGAAGGGGGCTGTACCACACCAAATACACACCTGTGCACACAGTTCCATGAAGGAGCCACCAACTAATATTCCCGGCGGGCCGTGGAACCAAGGTGGAATACAGACTGATCCACCAGGGCTCCTCACCCCCCACAGATGGTAGGAGGCCCTGCCACTTGGTGTCGGGGCAGGAGACAAGGGTGAGGAAATTAAAAGTATAGAGCACGAGCATGTACAACTGTGTCCTAGGCATGGTTCAAAAACACAGAGGGGGCGGCCGGAGGGGCTAGCAGGTGCAGGCACTTGATGACAAGGCCCGGAGGGCCAGGGGCAGGTAGGGAGCATCCCTAGGTTGGATCTTGAAACAGATGAATAAGCAGTCGATGGAAGAGGCTGATGTCTCCACAGAGACCAAGAGGGCTAGGTTTGCAAACCACATGGGAAGGGCATATGGTACCACAAATGTGGAAACCAGGGAACGAGACCTTTCTGAAGCACTCCTTCCAAGGCCATTCACATGTTGCTAGGGGAGTTGGAGATCTCCTAGAAGGGCTCCTGATGCCATGCAAAGATGAGGATGAAAATGTATAGAATTCCTTTCACAGAGGAGCTGATTCCTGAGGTGTAGAAACAGGAAGAGCCTCGCATCTGACAGCATGAGAGGTAGTCACCAACACCACAGAAGTTGGACATGGAAAAAATTTCATCTTCGGAACGTTCGGCTGTGGTACCAAAAGAGTCCTGGGTACTGGAGATAAAGGAGAGAAATCTAGCAATGGGGACTCCTGTTCCAAAGTGATAGTAGGTGATGTCAAAGCAACCTTAGTGGATGAAGAAGGCAGCGCCCATGACTCCAAGATATATGGTACTGATGCCCACAGTACCGAGATAATATTGTCAGTCACCGAAGGTATAGGATATAGCATCGTAGCTAAGGAACATGATTCTCCCAGTCTTTGAAGACTCACAATAACAATGTGGTTTCAAAGGAGCCATTTTAGACAAGTCCTCTTCTTTGTTAGTACTAGGGATGGCAATCGGTGCTGAGCCCTGTCTGGAGATCTTTGTTCTTTCCTGCCTCTTGCAGCAGGAACTACTGATTGACCTGAGGACAACTGACAAGAAGACTCAGAGAGCTTGACAGCAGCATGAAGTCTTCTGAGGACAAAAGATCTATCTCCCAGAGAGATGTCTCTTATAGCTGAAGCACTCATTGAAACTGGTTTCAAAGCCAGAAGAGACTGTTCCCAAGGGGTACTTCAGACACACTCCACATAGATCTTTCCGTTAAAAATAGTTTTAAACAGGCATCATGACCCCTCTGTATGTGCTTAGAAAAAGAGTTATAAATGGCACACTAGCTAGGGATATGAGACTCCCCTAAACACTTTCTAGATGCATCATTGGCAAGCACAACAGTCTTGCAGGCAGGGCAGATTTTAAAGCTCAGAGACCTGTTCTCCACCATGAGAACTATTCCTTGGTACTAAGGCAAGACTCATAGAAAGCAAAATTGCTTTAATTTGTGTTTGCTTGTTTTAGCAGCAAACTTAACTAAAACTTACCAAGAAAATACATTAACTCCAGGCTAACTAACTATACCTCTAAAGTACTAAAAGGCTAAGAGGAAGCAGGCAGACACTATGGGCTGTGACTTGCTACCATGGGCAGTGAGAAAGAACTGAGTAGCTGTTGGGGCTGCCCCTCCTTTTTCACCCTGATGTAGGGGGCATATGAGGCACATGTACAGCCCCAACAGGCACGGCCAGCTAAAAGATTCCAGGCTCACGCACACAGGGCACATACACCTACAGTGAGAGCCGAACAAATGTTTGAAGAAGAACAATCCTTATGGTGTCGATATTATGCTGCACCCAAGGGTGGTCATTGGCAGCCAGAGATTGAACGTGGGACCTCTGAATTTCAAAGCATGAGACTATTGCCTGAAGTACAACATCCTGCTCTGTTAGCCCAGGCTGTAGCAGGCTCATCGAATTCTATGTATGGCCCAGCCACCACCAGAGGGGGGCAGAGCGCTATACAGAGTGGGGATGGGATACATCAATCTTGTCCTTAATTCACTCTGCTATATCAAGGTGTTACAGCACATGTACTGTGATATGTAAGCTCATCAGCGCAGGAGTTCAGATCCTGCAGGATGCTGAGTGCCCTTAATTTCCACTGAGTTCAATGGCAGATGAAGCCCTTCAGCACCTCATGGTATTGGAGGGGTGCATGATACAATCACAAAGGAACAGTTTTTGCTTTAAAAATGTTTTGATGAAGCAAATTTCTCACTGTGTATTTTTCAGAAATAAAACAAAGCCATTACCTGATGATATCCATCTGGGGACCGTCCTTTGTATACTTGAATTTGAACTGATACAGCTCAGTCACCCTCTAGACATTCACAAAGGGAGCAGAAAAAAACCAAGTCTTTCAGCAACATGTTCCCAAAGAAAGCTCAACAGATTGTGCAGGAAACTCTCTGGTGTCCATGCTTCCTCATTCCTATGCCTGTCTAGCAGGATCAAATTACTGACTAGGCTCCATTTTGATCTCAAAAATCATCTGCAGATTTTTGTCAAACTTCTTAAAAGAATCAAATGCAAATTCACTTCTGGGCTGAGAAGAAACATGAGAAACTCCAACTCAAAAGGAAACTGGGGGAGAAAAATCAGGAGCCACTTAAAACAGGAGGCCATAATGTTAACTAGAGCTTACACTAGTGATGTTACTGTTAGGTCTGGTCGAAAATTTTGCATCCAAATGGTTTTTCGATGGAAAATTGGTTTTTTGACTAAATAATTTTTTTTTTTGCAAAGTGTCTTCTTTCTGCAGATTTTTTTTTTGTCAAAAAAAAAAAAAAATTAGCCTGAAAACAGAAAAATATCAATTCTGAAATGGTGCCGCAGGGTTTCATGGAAGTTGTAGTTCAGGTGCCTCTTGCTCCCATTTTCTTCTTGGACCAGGCTCCCCAGCCAGACTACATCTGCATGATGCACCTTGGCCATGCAACTGTCATTGCCAAGAGGGACCTGTGATGCACCCTGGACACACCCTTCCCTTGCCAAGAGGGGACCTATGGTGCATCATGGGAGATGCAGTCCTACCAGGGAACTTATAGAGGTGAATGGGAGCGTGAGGTGTCAGAACTACAACTCCTATGGGACAGCGGCAGCATATCAGAATGAAAATATTTCAGTTTTCGACATTTTGCTGAAAACTCAAAATTTTCTGAGGAAAATAAGAAACCATAAACAGCTCTGACTATAACACATTTAAAGAGCATTTCAGTAAGGTTTTGGAGGGGAATAATAATCCCGGCCTTGGTAGTAAATTCTTGCTCTTCTTCCATGAGCAGCATTGGGGGGCTGTGGAACAGTAGTGGATGAGCAGAGGTTCTGTCTTTATAGGACAGATGAAGACATAATGGCTCACGGGGCAATATAGAGCAGGGTGATATTCGCCACTGTACAAAAGGACCACCAAGTGCTCTATGCACCACCTACATCCCAGGGCTGAAGTGGTGAGTAGGCCTTGCAGTGGACCTCTCTGATCAGACTGAAAGTCACCCTTTAACAGTGCTGCTGACAGTTGGTGCATAAAGGAACAGTGTGCATTATCCCCAGCTCCTGCTTCTGGTCTTCAGCAGAGGGGAGCAAGGTCCTACCTATGCCCCTGAGCTACCCAACAAGCATCACTAGGTGCATCAGACAGGCCAACAGCCTAGTATTCAACAGGGGCACTTGATCACCACTCTGCCTGGCATCTGAGTTGGTCTGCTGGGCTGAAGGAATAAGAGAAAGAGGTAGCTTATGTCTCCTCGCTCAACCATGCATACCTGTCAAATCAAGGCAGAATTTAATCCTATGAGTCCATTCTGAATATAGTACAACTCACCCCTACAATTTATTTCCCCCCTAAGTAGAGCTCGACTCCTTCTTACCTGTGGCTCCTTGGGATTGGTGTAAATCTGTTTTAAGAAAGTATAGTGAATGCATCTTTCTCTCTGATAAAATGTAGCAGTGAGAAGTAATCAAACAACTGAATCTCTATCATGCCCTAAGAACACGGGGTATGTCTAGACTGCAATCATGAGTTGTGATTAGGGTGACCACCCGTCCCTTCGCTTAATTGATGTCTCTTGACCATTTTAAACACTAAATTGATGCTTATGATAATTGCATTGTATACTGGAGGGCAGCAGAAATGTACACTTGATATGCTAAGGTAAATCGTTTCCCTAAAATGTCCCTTAAAATAAAGCACTGTCCCTTATTTTTCATGTGGCTTTCCCTTATTTCCATCCAACAAAGGTGGTCACCCTAGTTGTGACTGCAGTTTGAGCTAGCTAGCTTTAATCTTGCTAGTTTGGGTATGGGAACAGTGAAGCTGCTGATTTGGGGCTGGCTTGTATAGCCCATGCCAATGCTTGCAATGATGCAGCTTTTCTGCTCCAGGAGCAAGCTCTCCATAAAAGATCAAACCATAGGACCATCTATATATAACAGCCTTCCTCTGGCAGCAGACAATACCTGTTGCTGCAGAGTAAGGTGGAAAAAACATCCATTATATGAAATTTTGAAGGGCTCAGGGGAGATCCCATCCAGACCCTCACCAGCGATCAATGAATGCCCTCATGCATGAGGATTAGTTACCCAGATCTTCACTATGGTGTCTAGAATACCTACAAGTGCTTTACAAAGGTATGCGTCAGAGGCTGGCCGTGAACATTCTCTGCAACACCAAGGGTCCCAATGGCAACTTGCCAGAAATCTGAGAGCTAAAGTGTTTGTCCCATCAGTGGCAACAAGAAGGCAACTGAAGAGGGTGCTCATAGAGAGGGGAAGGGAAGGAGGCAGTTGCCCATTTCTGTTTGGGGTATAGGCAGAAGGAAGCAGCGATGTGAAGCACATGGCAGTACTTGTAGTGAGTATCCTAGACCTGGGCTCTGACTACACTACAGACTTGTGCTGGCACAGCTACATCAGCCAGGGCTGTAAAGAAGCCTCTACAGTAGATGCGGATATACCAGCAGAGCTGTGCTTTTACTGGTATAGCTCGCTTTGCTTGTGAGGGGTGGTTTTACTCTAGTTAGAGCCACACTAGAAGCACTTTGCCAGTATTATATACTGGTATTCCTAGACCAGTAAACCATTCCTAGTGTGGACATGGCCTTAGTAATTTAAGGATGAATATTGTCCACAACTGATGGAGGCAAAATCTGCATCCAGCAAATGTTCCCATGCAAGCTAAGAAATTAGCATTTATCTTGTGAAGAGAGAGGTTATTGCTCTAAACTGAGGCTAACCCCATTGCCATGAGCTCTTTAACACTCCCTAAGTACAGACAGAGATGGGCAGAAGGAACCTTGGTTTAACACTGTGGGGGAAGGAAAACACCTTGCTTTCATTTAACGGATGACTTACTGCCAGGACAGCCATATGTAACTGGAAGAGAAAATAAGAGCCTAGTCAAAATCTAAGTGCCTAGAGTAATTAAGGAATAAATACATTCAATGGTTTGTAAGTCAGGGCTTTTCAGACAGTGCTAATTCAGATGCACTTGGGTGCAACATCAGTGACACCCTGTGGCCAGTTTTATTAACTACATCGGGGTCGGCAGCCTTCAACACGCAGCCCATCAGGGTAATCCCCTGGCGGGCCGCGAGACATTTTCTTTATGTTGACCGTCTGTGGGCACAGCCCCCCGCAGCTCCCAGTGGCCGCGGTTTGCCATTTCCAGCCAATGGGAGTTGCAGGAAGGGAGGAGGGATAGCTCAGTGGTTTGAGCATTGGCCTGCTAAACCCAGGGTTGTGAGTTCAATCCTTGAGGGTGCCATTTAGGGATCAGGGACAAAAATCTGTCTGGGGATTGGTCCTACTTTGAGTAGGGGGTTGGACTAGATAACATTTTGAGGTCCCTTCCAACCCTGATATTCCATTCTATGAAGTGGTGGCCCGCAGCTCCCATTGGCCAGGAATAAACAAAACATCTCATGGCCTGCCAGTGGATTACCATGATGGGCCGTATGCCAAAAGTTGCCAACCCTGATCAACAATCATTTTTCTAGGGATCTATAAATAAGGCCCTACCAAATTAATGGCCATGAAAAATGCATCACAGACCATGAAATCTGGTCTTTTGTGTGCTTTTACCCTACACTAGATCGATTTCATGGGGGAGACCAGCATTTCTCAAATTGGGGGTACTGACCCAAAAGGGGGGGGGATCACAAGGTTATTTTTGTGTGTGTGTGGGGGGGGGGGGAACATGGTATTGCCATCCTTACTTCTATGCTGCCTTCATAGCTGGGAGGCCAGAGAGTGGTTGCCTCTGACTGAGGGCCCAGCTCTGCAGGCAGCAGCGCCCATGCCATCCTTACTTCTGTGCTGCTGCTGGCAGTAGCTCTGCCTTCAGAGCTGGACTCCCGGCCAGCCGCCACTGCTCTCCAATTGCCCAGCTCTGAAGGCAGCACTGCCGTTTGCAGCATTAAGCTTAGCCGTACAGCACCTCCCCCAACACACACAATAACCTTGCGCCCCCCCGCCCCCCTCCCACACACAACTCCTTTTTGGGTCAGGACCCCTACAATTACAACACCCAGCAATTTCAGATTTAAATAGCTGAAATCATGAAATTTACTATTTTAAAAATCCTATGACTGTGAAATTGACCAATATGGACCGTGAATTTGGTAGGGCCCTAGCTATAAAATATGTGTATATCCAGTCTTGCCTCACAGTGCTCTCGCTTAACACATTACTTCTATTTAAAGCTCCTTGATACCGGCACCCTTCTATATTCAAGTCCAATATAAGATCCCTTTTTTTATTATGAATCTCACTATTTTTATCCCACCTACAATTAGCTACGAGGTTTCAGTCTTTGATCTCTGATATGGACTGCACTATAGCAAGAAACTGTACTTGAGAGTAGCTTTGTAAACCACTTGAAAGCTTTGGCTAGAGAAAACATTAATTCACTTGCCTACCGAAACAAAGGAACTGCCTCAATAGATCAAACCAGTGATCCACCTGACCCAGTACCCTCTCCCTGACACTGACTAGCACCAGATGCTTCAAAGGAATGTGCAAAAAATCTGAGAATGGATAATTATGGAATAACTGCTCACAGGAGTTTTTTCCTAATCCCTGTCAGTTAGAAGTTGATTTATGCTCTGAAGTATGAGGGTTTGAATCTCTTATAAATGGTGGAGACCATTACCTATTTAAAGCTGACTGTTTGAATTGTCGGTAAGCAAATATTTGAGTTCAGAATATTTCACATCATTTCATCTATAACAACAGTAGAATTGACATAGACAAGCGTCAGTCTGATCAGCAGTGCAGATATTGACAAGAATCCATCTGATTTAGGCAAGAGTCATTCTGCTATAGATGAGAGTTAGTCTGATGAACAATGCTGATACACAGAGAGCAATCAGCCCTTTGTATTTACAGGTCAGATTTTTCCTCAGATTGAGTAAGTGAGGGCTGGGATTACTTAAAAATGTACATTTATTCTGAAACCGGGTACTCAAACCTTGTATTTGACAGAATACAAGAAGAAAAGAAAATCTAAACTCAGGGCAGGTCTACACTTAAAACGTTGCATCGACACAGCTGCACGCCGCTGTAGCGTTCAAGTGAAGACGCTCTTAGGTCTTCCGTTGGCAGAGCTAATCCACCTCCCTGAGAGACAGTAGCTGTATCGACAGGAGAAGCTTTTCTGTCAACATAGCACTGTCTACACGGGGTGGCGGGTGGTTGGTTATTATAACTATGTCGCTCAGGAGTGTGGATTTTTCACACCCCTGAGCGATGTAGTTATACCGATATAAGTCTGTAGTGTAGACCTGGCCTCTGTATGGAAAACAGAGATGACAGTAAAATGAAGAAAACGGAAAACAGGAAAGAAAGGCAAGGAGATGGGAAAAGAAGGGGTGAAGGAAAGAGGGAGCAGAGAAGAATATGGCAAAAGAACAAAGGCAGGGAGAGAGATTTGCTTTGACTGACAGAATCTGCATCCATCCATTAAAGGATGTGAATGTAGAACAGAGAATGCAGGGGAGAACCTTGCAGACTGCAAATTAATGTGGAAACTATTCACAACAAGCCGGTCTAGACACTAATAATGGTTACTACGCTACGCTACCTAAAGGAGTAAGAGTCAATATCACAAACACACAGAGCAGCTTTCCTTTCTTCCCTGCAGCACAGATCTCTATTGTGTACTTGTTCGATGCAGTTTCCACTGGGATCACTGACGAATATATAGCAGAGATGGAATGCACATGGAAAATTGGAGCAGAGTTTTGCCCATTGTTTGTGAAGAACGATTATATTACCAAAATATGAAAGAAAAAAACTTACATAGTTCTTTTCCAAAGCATCAAAACAGCCCTGAATCCTGCCAGGAAATAAATGTTAGTAACTAGTCATGACAGTCTAGGAGCAGGAAATCCTCACTGATTAGATGGAGTTTAGAGTGCACATTTACAAGCATTAAGCAGTACAGAGCTGACAACATTTTTAGCTTTTAAAGCCCTCTGCAGGTCACTTAACAATTAAGGATCTCTTCTCCCCTCCATATGTGTGCACAGTTTATACACTAAGGGTATGTCTACACTACGAAATTAGTTCGAATTTATAGAAGCCGGTTTTATTGAAATCGGTTGTATACAGCCGATTGTGTATGTCCACACAATAAAATGCTCTAGGTGCTCTAGTCGGCAGACCGCGTCCACAGTACGAGGCTAGCGTCGACTTCCGGAGCATTGCACTATGGGTAGCTATCCCACAGCTATCCCACAGTTCCCGCAGTCTCCGCCGCCCCTTGGAATTCTGGGTTGAGATCCCAATGCCCGGATGATGCAAAACAGTGTCGCGGGCAGTTCTGGGTACATGTCGTCAGGCCCTTCCCTCCCCCGTCACAGCAACGGCAGACAATAGATTCGCGCCTTTTTACCTGGGTTACCTGGGTTACCTGTGCAGACAACATGGAGCCCGCTCAGCACAGCTGAGCTCACCGTCACCATATGTCCTCTTGGTGCCGGCAGACGTGGGACTGCATTGCTACACAGCAGCAGCTGCTAACTGCCTTTTGGCGGTAGACGGTGCAGTAGACTGGTAGCCTTCATCGGCGATCTGGGTGCTGGCAGCCGTGGGGCTTGCCTTTTGGCAGTAAATGGTGTATTATGACTGTTAGCCGGCCTATTACAAGTCGGGTCATCGCACATTAGCAGAGTCTTCCCTGAGCAGCAGCTCGTGCAATAGGCCTGAAGACCATCGTCATACACCGCCCCGTATTTGCTGCCAAGCACCCAGAAAGATGCCGAGGGCTATCAGTCACGCTGCACCGTAGTCTTAAGATGTAAAAAATAGATTTTCTCTGTATTCATTTGCTTCCCCCTCCCTCCGTCAAATCAACGGCCTGCTAAACCCAGGGTTTTCAGTTTAATCTTTGGGGGGGACCAGTCTGTGACAGTTGTTTGTGTCTCTCCCTGATGCACAGCCACCGTTCTTTATTTTAATTCCCTGTGCCTGTACGCCATGTCGTCACTCGGCCCCCCTCCCTCCTTCCCCTAGGCCGTCAGATACTACGTTTGCGCCACAGCTCGAGCCGAGAAGCGGTTCGCGCCTTTTCTTTGAATTCTGGGTTGAGATCCCAATGCCCGGATGATGCAAAACAGTGTCGCGGGCGGTTCTGGGTACATGTCGTCAGGCCCCTCCCTCCCCCGTCACAGCAACGGCAGACAATAGATTCGCGCCTTTTTACCTGGGTTACCTGGGTTACCTGTGCAGACAACATGGAGCCCGCTCAGCACAGCTGAGCTCACCGTCACCATATGTCCTCTGGGTGCCGGCAGACGTGGGACTGCATTGCTACACAGCAGCAGCTGCTAACTGCCTTTTGGCGGTAGACGGTGTAGCATGAGTGATAGCCGTGGGGCTGGCAGCCGTAGGGCTGCATTGCACCAGCCCCTTCCAGGCGATGGTATATTATGACTGGTACCCGTCATCGTCATACTGGTATGGCTGTCAATCATGGCCACCTGGGCAGACATGCTACTGTCTCGATGATGACGGTTACCAGTCATAATATACTATTTTCTGCCAATTGCCCAATATTGTCTGCTAAGCACCCAGAAGAGGCCGAGGGCGATGCTGGGTGCTGGCGGACGTGGGGCTGGCAGACGTGGGGCTGCATTGCTACACAGCAGCAGCCCCTTGCCTTTTGGCAGATGATGGTATATTATGATTGGTACCCATCATCATCGTACTGGTATGGCTGTCACTCATGCTGCAGCGTCGGCTGCCACCTTAAGATGTAAAAAATAGATTTGTTCTGTGTTCATTTGCTTCCCCTTCCTCCGTGAAATCAACGGCCTGCTAAGCCCAGGGTTTCCAGTTTAATCTTTGGGGGGACCATTCTGTGTGACAGTTGTTTGTGTTTCTCCCTGTTCCTGTACCTGTACACCATGTCGTCACTCGGCCCTCCCTCCCTCCCTCCCTCCCGCCCTCCTTCTCCTGGTCCATCAGATACTACTTTCGCGCCTTTTTTCTGACCAGGCGCCATAGCTAGCACTGGGATCATGGAGCCCGCTCAGATCACCGCGGCAATTATGAGCACTATGAACACCACGCGCATTGTCCTGGAGTATATGCAGAGCCAGAACATGCCAAGGCGAAACCCGGACCAGGCGAGGAGGCGATTGCAGCACGGCGACGAGAGTGATGAGGAAATTGACATGGCCATAGACCTCTCACAAGGCACAGGCCCCAGCAATGTGGAAATCATGGTGTCACTGGGGCAGGTTGATACCGTGGAACGCCGATTCTGGGCCCGGGAAACAAGCACAGACTGGTGGGATCGCATCGTGCTGCAGGTATGGGACGATTCCCAGTGGCTGCGAAACTTTCGCATGCGTAAGGCCACTTTCATGGAACTTTGTGACTTGCTTTCCCCTGCCCTGAAGCGCCAGAATACCAAGATGAGAGCAGCCCTCACAGTTGAGAAGCGAGTGGCGATAGCCCTGTGGAAGCTTGCAACGCCAGACAGCTACCGGTCAGTCGGGAATCAATTTGGAGTGGGCAAATCTACGGTGGGGGCTGCTGTGATCCAATTTGCCAGGGCAATGAAAGACCTGGTGATAGCAAGGGTAGTGACTCTGGGCAACGTGCAGTCAATAGTGGATGGTTTTGCTGAAATGGGATTCCCAAACTGTGGCGGGGCCATAGACGGAACCCATATCCCTATCTTGTCACCGGAGCACCAAGCCACCGACTACGTAAACCGCAAGGGGTACTTTTCAATGCTGCTGCAAGCCCTGGTGGATCACAAGGGACGTTTCACCAACATCAACGTGGGATGGCCGGGAAAGGTACATGATGCTCGCGTCTTCAGGAACTCTGCTCTGTTTCGAAAGCTGGAGGAAGGGACTTTCTTCCCGGACCAGAAAGTGACCATTGGGGATGTTGAAATGCCTATCGTGATCCTTGGGGACCCAGCCTACCCCTTAATGCCATGGCTCATGAAGCCGTACACAGGCAGCCTGGACAGGAGTCAGGACCTGTTCAACTACAGGCTGAGCAAGTGCCGAATGGTGGTGGAATGTGCATTTGGACGTTTAAAAGCGCGCTGGCGCAGCTTACTGACTCGCTCAGACCTCAGCGAAAAGAATATCCCTATTGTTATTGCTGCTTGCTGTGCGCTCCACAATATCTGTGAGAGTAAGGGGGAGACCTTTATGGCGGGGTGGGAGGTTGAGGCAACTCGCCTGGCCGCTGATTACGCGCAGCCAGACACCAGGGCGGTTAGAGGAGCACAGCAGGGCGCGGTGCGCATCAGAGAAGCTTTGAAAACGAGTTTTGTGACTGGCCAGGCTACTGTGTGAAACTTCTGTTTGTTTCTCCTTGATGAACCCTCCAACCCCCCCCCCCCGACCCGGTTCACTCTACTTCCCTGTAAACCAACCACCCCACCCCACCCTCCCCTCCCCCTTGCAGAGGCAATAAAGTCATTGTTTTTTCACATTCATGCATTCTTTATTAGTTCCTTACAGAGGTAGGGGGATAATTGCCAAGGTAGCCTGGGATGGGTGGGGGAGGAGGGATGGAAAAGGACACACTGCATTTTAAAACTTTAACTCTTATTGAAGGCCAGCCTTCTGATGCTTTGGCGATCATCTGGGGTGGAGTGACTGGGTGGACGGAGGCCCCCCCACCGTGTTCTTGGGCGTCTGGGTGAGGAGGCTATGGAACTTGGGGAGGAGGGCTGTTGGTTACACAGGGGCTGTAGCGGCGGTCTCTGCTCCTGCTGCCTTTCCTGCAACTCAACCATACGCTCGAGCATATCACTTTGATGCTCCAGCAGACGGAGCATTGCCTCTTGCCGTCTGTCTGCAAGCTGACGCCACCTATCGTCTTCAGCCCGCCACTTGCTCTGTTCTTCCCGCGATTCAGCCCGCCACCTCTCCTCTCGTTCATATTGGGCTTTTCTCATCTCCGTCATTGACTGCCTCCACGCATTCTGCTGTGCTCTATCAGCCTGGGCGGACATCTGCAGCTCCGTGAACATCTCGTCCCTCGTCTTACGTTTTCTCTTTCTAATGTTCACGAGCCTCTGCGAAGGAGAAACATTTGCAGCTGGTGGAGGAGAAGGGAGAGGTGGTTAAAAAAAGACACATTTTAGGGAACAATGGGTACACTCTTTCATTACAAGGTCGCATATTTCGGCTTGCAGGCAGCCATCGTAGGCCACAGTGTTTTGGCTTTTTTAACCTTCTTAACATGCGGGAAAGGTTGCAAACAGCAGCGCATTTCCCATATCAAGGATGAATTGGGTTGTCCATTTAAAATGGGGTTTCAATGTAAAAGGAGGGGGCTGCGGTTTCCCAGTTAACATGCGGCACAAACACAAGTAAACCACCCCCCCCACACACACAGACACGATTCTCTGGGATGATCACTTCACCCCTCCCCCCCACCGCGTGGTTAACAGCGGGGAACATTTCTGGTCAGAAGAGCAGGAACGGGCACCTCTGAATGTCCCCCTTAATAAAATCACCCCATTTCAACCAGGAGAGCTTTCTGGAGATGTCCCTGGAGGATTTCCGCTCCATCCCCATACACGTTAACAGACTTGCTTGCTTTTTTTTTGTAATGTTTACAAATATTTACAAAGTTACACTCACCAGAGGTCTCCTGTGTGCCCTGAGGGTCTTGGGTGAGTTCGGGGGTTACTGGTTCCAGGTCCAGGGTCACAAACATATCCTGGCTGTTGGGGAAACCGGTTTCTCCGCTTCCTTGCTGCTGTGAGCTACCTACAGTACCTCCATCGTCATCTTCCTCGTTCCCCGAACCGTCTTCCCTGTGTGTTTCTCCAGTGAGAGAGTCATAGCACACGGTTGGGGTAGTGGTGGCTGCACCCCCTAGGATCGCATGCAGCTCCGCGTAGTAGCGGCAAGTTTGCGGCTCTGCCCCGGACCTTCCGTTTGCTTCTCTGGCTTTGTGGTAGGCTTGCCTTAGCTCCTTAATTTTCACGCGGCACTGCTGTGTGTCCCTGTTATGGCCTCGGTCCTTCATGGCCTTGGAGATCTTTTCTAATACTTTTCCATTTCTTTTACTGCTACGGAGTTCAGCTATCACTGCTTCATCTCCCCATATGGCGAGCAGATCTCGTACCTCCCGTTCGGTCCATGCTGGAGCTCTTTTGCGATCCTGGGAGGACTCCATGACGGTTACCTGTGCTGATGAGCTCTGCGTGGTCACCTGTGCTCTCCACGCTGGGCAAACAGGAAATGAAATTCAAACCTTCGCGGGTCTTTTCCTGTCTACCTGGTCAGTGCATCTGAGTTGAGAGCGCTGTCCAGAGCGGTCACAATGAAGCACTGTGGGATAGCTCCCGGAGGCCAATAACATCGAATTCCGTCCACACTACCCCAATTCCGACCCGCAAAGGCCGGTTTTATCGCTAATCCCCTCGTCGGAGGTGGTGTAAAGAAACCGGTTTAAAGGGCCCTTTAAGTCGAAAGAAAGGGCCTCGTTGTGTGGACGTGTCCAGGCTTAATTCAGTTTAACGCTGCTAAAGTCAACCTAAACCCGTAGTGTAGACCAGGCCTAAGGCTCTGGTCCTGTGAACACTTATTACCAGGCATCCTGGGACTACTCAAAACAGTAACACTAGACTGGGTAATAATGGCCAGATCTTTGGACCCACTCTGTCCCTTTCGTGCTGATGGATCCAGCCAGCTGGGTGTTCCTTTGGCATAGCTGCGAGGAAGGCGGCATGGTTGGAGTGCTGCTGCAATCATAGAATCATAGAATATCAGGGTTGGAAGAGACCTCAGAAGGTCATCTAGTCCAACCCCCTGTTCAAAGCAGGACCAATCCCCAACTAAATCATCCTAGCCAGGGCTTTGTCAAGCCTGACCTTAAAAATCTCTAAGGAAGGAAATTCCACCACCTCCCTAGGTAACCCATTCCAGTGCTTCACCACCCTCCTAGTGAAAAAGTTTTTCCTAATATGCAACCTAAACCTCCCCCACTGCAACTTGAGACCATTGCTCCTTGTTTTGTCATCTGGAACCACTGAGAACAGTCTAGATTCGTCCTCTTTGGAACCCCCTTTCAGGAAGGCAGTTATCAAATCCCCCCTCATTCTTCTCTTCTGAAGACTAAACAATCCCAGTTCCCTCAGCCTCCCCTCATAAGTCATGTGCTCCAGCCAGGGCCGTCCCTAGCTATTCTGGGGCCCTACGCAGCCCCCCTGCGGGGGCGTACCTCTGTGGGAGGGGAGCAGGGGGGCTGTCCCCAGGCCTCCGCGGGGGGAGCGGGAGGGCTGTCCCCAAGCCTCCGTGGGGGCGGGGCTGGCTTCAGGGGCAGAGGGGAACCACCCCCCCAGCACTCACCGGCGGCATGGCTGGGACCGGGTCTGCACTTCCCACTGCCGGTGGGTGCAGGCCCGGCCATGCTGCGGAGCTCAGGAGAGTGGGGGCAGGGCTAGGGCGGAGCAGGGGTGGGAAGAGGCAGGGCTGGGCAGGGAAGGAGCAGGGCGGGGGGTGGGGGCGGAGCAGGGCAGGGGCCCTGGGGAAAAGCCTGAGCAGGGGCTGGAGCAGCACGCTGCTGTGCAGGGCACCAGGAAATTTGGTGCCCCAAATTTCCTGGTGCCCTACGCAGCTGCATACTTTGCGTATGAATAAGGACGGCCCCGGCTCCAGCCCTCTAATCATTTTGTTGCCCTCTGCTGGACTCTTGCCAATTTTTCCACACCCTTCTTGTAGTGTGGGGCCCAAAACTGGACACAGTACTCCAGATGAGGCCTCACCAATGCCAAATAGAGGGGAATGATCACATCCCTCGATCTGCTGGCAATGCCCCTACTTATACAGCCCAAAATGCTGTTAGCCTTCTTGGCAACAAGGGCACACTATTGACTCATAGGGCACACTGTTGACTTTTTATGATCATAATTTTAGGCTGCTCTAAACTATCCTGAGACAGTGCAGAACTGGCCCCAGGACTGGAGAACTGTATATGGCTCCTCTGCAGCCTCCTCATCTGTGCCTAGTGCTTACAGGACACAGCAGAGAACTGAGCCATGAATATTTGCAGGATTGGGCCCTTGCAGTAGTTAAGCAACACAGAAGTGCTACACTCCCTATAACAACTCCCTCTGCTGATAGTAAGGAGTAATGCCATTTTTCTGAAACCTGAAGAAGAGCTCTGTATAAGCTTGAAAGCTTGTCTCTCTCACCAACAGAAGGTGGTCCAATATTTCCTCACCCACCTTTCTCTCTATGTTTCTGAAATGCATTTATTAACTATAACTCCAGAAAGCTAAGGGCCTAGTTATGCCCCCAGAAACAGTCACAACTTCCAGTGAAGAGAAAACAGCACATACTAGTTAAAAATCAATCAAGCACTTTAAAAACTAGAAATAGCAGATATGTAACCTATGGAAACAAGTAACCTCACAACTTTGTTTAGAGTGAGCCTCAATCCTCCCTTACCTGCTTTGTTTGTTCACTTGAGGGCCTGATCCCGCTCTCATTGGGGTCAATGAGATCACATTTACATTGGAAGCTCGTTGGAGAGGGACCATGTCTTTGTTATATAAAGTGCCAAGCACACACAGCTTTTATAATAAATCAATGGGAATTGCTTTGGCAAATCCAATAGCATTGGCCCTGAAGGATTTCAAATTTAGGAAGTAAAGGCGTGTAGTACAATGCCATATTGCTGTTCAGCATAATCTTATCATAGGACTTGTCTACACGAACAGTTAGACAGCGGAAATCTGAGATGTAAATCTCACACACTAGCTTTCTGCAGTTTAAGTGCCTGAGTGCACTCTGCTGACATGGGTTAACAGCTCTTTAATGCATCTTGAGCTAGTCCCATTTCAAAGAAGACAAGATCAAAGCGCTCCAGCAAACCGTCCATGTGTACCAGCAGGGTGCACATGGACAGTTGGAGTGCAGCAGACTAGTGCAGGATAGATTCATACCCCAGCTTGTTGTGGTCTAATTGTCCATGTAGGCAAGCCCTAAGTTTCACTGTTATTCACTTACCACTTGACTATCTGCAGTGACCCCAGGCAGCTTTTATCTTCCCGAAGGATTTTTAGACAGAGGTCTGCAAAACAAGAGTTAGCATATAATTACAAAGCTTATTTGCAGCCACTGGGCAAACATTGAAATCTAGTCAGTCAGCAACATATGAAGTATTTTATCTGGAAACACTTCTTGAGCTGGAAGATTGGTTTTAACAGCATCCCAGGTGGGCTGACACAGGCTCACACTGTAGTTTAAAATGCCAAAGACCTTTGCTGAGATACACTGAACTCTTCCAGGACAAAGTACTGGAGTTACAGATTTATTGAGTGTGGCTTCATTTAGAAATGCCAACAACTTCCTTTCCCCTCAATCCCCATTCTCATCTTATTCTGGCATTTCCCAACAGCACCTTTTAGTTCTGCATTCTAGTGTTCACTAACACACAAATAAGCTAAACAACTGTGCTCAAAATGAACTAATGCTGTGACGTTTCCCCACCGGACTCCTTTGGCCCTTTTGTCCTCCGAGTTTAGGAGTTAGGATCCACAAGCAGAAAACTCCTAAAGTTGACGCCAATGCTGATATGCCAACCACAGAGGTTAATTAATGCCTTGGGGCCCAATCCTGCAGCTCTCACAGGATCTTAATATAAAGATGCGGATTAATCAAAGTTTCATCAGCTGGCATGACCTTGCCACAAGTCTCACAATACCTTGTGTTTTTCTTAAAGCCTCATCTCTGAAGCCATCTGATTATGTGAAGTATCAGGGGGTAGCCTTGTTAGTCTGAATCCACAAAAACAACAAGGAGTCTGGTGGCACCTTAAAGACTAACAGATTTATTTGGGCATAAGCTTTTGTGGGTAAAAAACCCACTTTTTCAGATGCATGGAGTGAAAATTACAGATGCAGGCATTATATACTGACACATGGAGAGCAGGGAGTTATCTCACAAGCGGAGAACCAGTGTTGACAGGACCAATTCAATCAGGGTGGATGTAGTCCACTCCCGATAACTGATGAGGAGGTATCAATTCCAGGAGAGGTAAAATTGCTTTTGTAGTGAGCCAGCCACTCCCAGTCCCTATTCAGACCCAAATTAATGGTGTTAAATTTGCAAATCAATTTTAGTTCTGCAGTTTCTCTTTGAAGTCTGTTTCTGAAGTTTTTTTGTTCAATGATAGTAACTTTTAAATCTGTTATAGAATATCCAGGAAGACTGAATGTCCTCCTACTGGCTTTTGTATGTTACCAGTTCTAATGTCCGATTTGTGTCCATTTATTTGTTCACGTAGAGACTGTCCGGTTTGGCCAATGTACATGGCAGAGGGGCACTGCTGGCACATGATGGCATATATCACATGAGTGGATGTGCAGGTGAATGAGTCCCTGATGGTGTGGCTGATGTGGTTGGGTCCTCTGATGGTGTCGCTAGAAACTAGAAACTGCAGAACTAAAATTCATTTACAGATTTAACACCATTAATCTGGGCTTGAATAGGAACTGGGAGTGGCTGGCTCACTACAAAAGCAACTTTACCTCTCCTGGAATTGACACCTCCTCATCAATTATCGGGAGTGGACTACATCCACCCTGATTGAATTGGCCCTGTCAACACTGGTTCTCCACTTGTGACATAACTCCCTTTTCCTAATGTGTCAATATAATAATGCCTGCATCTGTAATTTTCACTCCACGCATCTGAAGAAGTGGTTTTTTACCCACAAAAGCTTATGCCCAAATAAATCTGTTAATCTTTAAGGTGCCACCGGACTCCTTGTTGTTTTTGTGATTATGTGAGAATCTCAGCTTTCATTTACAAAATTTCCAGATTGTGGAGAAAAGCTTGAAAATCTGACCCCTAATGGCTCAAAAAACAGAAGGCAACTATAAAAAACCCCTGACATTTATTATAAAAATCCAATGATTTTTAAGCCAGTCTCGTGATTTTGGAGGAGCCTGATACATAGTTTTGGAAAGCTTGGGATTGGCAATACTGATGAAATTGCTGAGTAATGAATGCAACTGGAAAAAAAAAAAAAAAAAACATTGCGAGAAACAGCTGATGGTTGCCACTAGCTCTAAGTTGTCTTTCTGCCATAAGAGCTTTTTCTGTATCAGGGCTGCCGGATAAGGCCCATAGGCTCACATCCTGAAAGATATTTAGGTGCCTAATTCCCATTGATTTCAATAGAAATCTGGCACCTACATACCTCTGAGGATTTGAGCCATGGTCAGCAGTCTTCCTACAAAAGACTGAACTTGTCAAATATGTGAACAGCACTGGACTAATCTGTACAGGGCAAAGATAATGCATAGAAACATGCATGTAGCATGCATTGAAAACATTACCATCTAAATAGCGAGTTCCATATGAGCTCTCTGGGAAGAGCCCTCTTAGGTACGTTATACAGGAGACAGAGATGGCCAAAAGCCTTTTCACCAGCACCATGGACTCCTGGTCAATGGCAATTTTGTGTGGAAACAACACTGATTCCTGAAAAAAAGACAAAGACAAAAATATTATTGGTTTTAGACCAATACGAAGGCCCAGAGCTAGAGGGGAGAATTAGCAGGTTTAGAGGGAGTCTTAATTAGGGTAATTTTGGTCTCCATAGTGTGTATGCCACTCACTTACACATTGGTAAACTAAGTATAAGTAGCTCAAGGAGCATCTAACACACTTGGCCCAAAGTTTATTGCTACACAAAAGCTTTTGGTGACAGTATTAATATATTGTCACATAGGCAGAGAACTATTGCCACAGTTCCACAGGGCTGGTAGATGCGGTGTTACTGAATTCCAGTGACAAAACAGGGCTCTGAGGCCTACACACTGGAAAAGAAGCACTCTTCCAGGGGGGTTCTTCTCAACTCTTCAGCTATTTTGAGTCCAGAAGGCAGACGCAGCCTGCAGACAGGCTTCCAACAAAGCCAGAGGTTATATGCAGATCTGGTTTCTAAAAGAATGTGGGATTCTGCTTAGTAAGAGCTAAGCACTCATATACTTTTCCATGCCTAGGACTCTGTTTATTATGAATAAGGCTAAGATTTTGAAATGGGCAACAAACAAAAATTCATGTGGTCGTGACTTTTACTAAAAATAACCATACACGCCATGGCAGAGGCGCACAGCCCCAGCTGCAGCCCCCACTGCGGGGCAGGGGCACACGGCACCAGCAGCAGCCCCTGCCGCAAGCCATGAGGCAGAGGCACATGGCCCAGCGGTGGCTCCCGCCACAAGCTGCGGGGCAGGGGCGCACAGCCCCGGCGGCAGCTCCCACCGCGGGGCTATGTGGGGAGCATAGCCTGGCTCCAGCCACAGCTTCAGCTGCTGACAGCTGAAGAAGTCACGGAGGTCCAGTAAAGTCACGGAATCCGTGACTGCCGTGACCTCCGTGACTAAATCGTAGCTTTAATTATGAATACTAAACATCAAGTAGTGGTGATGATCTAGTGGTCCCTTCTGGTCTCCATGACACCTGGTATTAACATGCAAAATCTTTGTGAAAAGGAGTCCCACTACCAGTTCATTGTCTTTTTCTCCTCTAGGGAGGCTCTGCATGCCCAAGGAGTTTTACGTAGCCAAGCACCAGTATCCAGCACCTAGGCACCGATTCGCCTACAAATCCTCAGGCTGCGTAGCCAGCCTCTTCTTGGCTACCCTGGCCTGGAGACAGCTGCTTTCAAAACCCAACAAAGACACAGTATAATCAGCACTGAGCACACCGCCTGCCCTGGGAGCAAGGGATGGGAAGGGTAATCAAAGCCAGGTTTCCAGCTCTGCAGGGCTGAGTACTACTAGGCCAGCATGTTGATCAGTAACATTAAATCCTAAATCCTGTACCTTGGAGGTTTTATGCTTCTGTCCAGTATGTGAGAGCTGAGCCGTGGCCATAGCGCCTCAAAGTGCTGCCTTCCACATGCAATTAGAACCTGCAGAGAAATAAACATTAACCACTTGGCAAATACAGGATTCCTCGTATTTCTCATCTTCCTGAGCATAAGAACCAGACTGCATGAGAACTCTCTCTAGGTTTGAAAGCCGAGCTCTTACCAAGACAGCTAAATGGTGTCAGACTGACGTCATTCTGTGCCACCGTTTGGAAGTTCACATGGCAGGAAGAACCCCTCAGTATCTATAAACAAACTGTCAATAGTACTGGAAATTCAGTGCCAGAGCCACAGCTGGAGGGAATTGTTGTGGCTCCAGAGACTTCAATGAAGCTAGGCCAATTTACATCAACTGAGGATCTGGCTCTCTATCTCTTTGACAGATCTCTTTGATCCTCATGCTGGTGCACAGAACAGTGCTAATGCTCAGAAATGCTGAGCCGACTCCCAGACAGCTGTTTTAACAATCCAAAGAGCATTGTGCTTTTAAAAGAGCACTGTCAAGCTGAAAGCAAAATATTAATCTTGACCCATTTTAAGTCTCTATCTGAAACATCCCAAACATTTTTAAAATAATAGTAATCCCCATTTATCTTCCATAGAAATAAAGGGATTTAATCCCCTTTTAAGTGAAAATTTTATCTGAGCCTTCCTACTGAGCCACTATAGCTGTCTTCATAATATAGCATTTTTCACTTTCAAAATTCTTGACAAACATTAACAAACTAAGCCTCATTTCATTCCCCAAAGGTAGAGCAGCATCATAGAATCACAGAACTGGAAAGGACCTCGAGAGGTCATCTAGTCCAGTCCCCTGCACTCAAGGCAGGACTAAGTATTATCTAGAACATCCCTGACAGGTGTTTCTCCAACCTGCTCTTAAAAATCCCCAATGATGAAGATTCCACCAACCTCGCTAGGTAATTTATTCCAGTGCTTAACCACTCTAACAGTTAGGAAGTTTTTCCTAATGTCCAACCTAAATCGCACTTGCTGCAATTTAAGCCCATTGCTTCTTGTCCTAGCTGCAGAGGTTAAGAAGAACAATTTTTCTCCCTCCTCCTTGTAACAACCTTTTATGTACTTGAAAACTGTTATCATGTCCCCTCTCAGTCTTCTCTTCTCCAGACTAAACAAATCCAATTTTTTCAATCTTCCCTCATAGGCCATGTTTGCTAGACCTTTTATCATTTTTGTTGCTCTTCCCTGGACTTTCTCCAATTTGTCCACATCTTTTGTTGAAATGTGGTGCCCAGAACTGGACACAATACTCCAGCTGAGGCCTAATCAGCATGGAGTAGAGCGGAAGAATTACTTCTCATGTCTTGCTTACAATACTCCTGCTAATAAATCCCAGAATGATGTTTGCTTTTTTTGCAACAACTTTACACTGTTGACTCATATTTAGCTTGTGATCCACTATGACTCCCAGATACCTTTCCGCAGTACTCCTTCCTAGGCAGTCATTTCCCATTTTGTATGTGTGCAACTGATTGTTCCTTCCTAAGTGGAGTACTTTGCATTTGTCCTTATTGAATTTCATCCTATTTACTTCAGACCATTTCTCTAATTTGTCCAGATCATTTTGAATTTTAATCCTATCCTCCAAAGCACCTGCAACCCCTCTCAACTTGGTATCGTCCGCAAACTTTATTAAGTGTACTCTCTATGCCACTATCTAAATCATTGATGAAGATATTGAACAGAACCAGACCCAGAACCAATCCCTGTGGGACCCTACTCGTTATGCCCTTCCAGCATGACTGTGAACCACTGATAACTACTCTCTGGGAATGATTTTCCAACCAGTTATGAACCCACCTTATAGTAGCTCCATCTAGATTGAATTTCCCTAGTTTGTTTATGAGAAGGTGATGCAAGACAGTATCAAAAGCCTTACTAAAGTCAAGATATGCCACATCTACCGCTTTCCCCCATCCACAAGGCTTGTTATCCTGTCAAAGAAAGCTATCAGGTTGGTTTGACATGATTTGTTCTTGACAAATCCATGCTGACTGTTCTTTATCACCTTATTATCTGCTAGGTGTTTGCAAACTGATTGCTTAATTATTTGCTCCATTATTTTTCCGGGTACAGAAGCTAAGCTGACTGGTCTGTAATTCCCTGAGTTGTCCTTATTTCCATTTTATAGATGGGCACTATATTTGCCCTTTTCTAGTCTTCTGGAATGTCTCCCGTCTTCCATGACTTTTCAAAGATAATTGCTAATGGCTCAGATAACTGCTCAGTCAGCTCCTTGAGTATTCTAGGATGCATTTCATCACGCCCTAGTGATTTAAAGACATCTACCTTGTCTAAGTAATTTTTTACTTATTTTTTCCCTATTTTAGATTCTGATCCCACTTCATTTTCACTGGCATTCACTATTTTAGACATCCACCAACCTTCTTGGTGAAAACCGAAACAAAGAAGTCATTAAGTAACTCTGCCATTTCCACATTTTTTGTTATTGTCTTCCCCCCTCATTGAGTAATGGGCCTACTCTGTCCTTGGTCTTCCTCTTGCTTCTAATTTATTTGTAGAATGTTTTCTTGTTTCCTTTTATGTCCCTAGCTAGTTTGATCTCGTTTTGTGCCTTGGCTTTTCTAATTTTGTCCCTACATACTTGTATTATTTGTTTATATTCATCCTTCGTAATTTGACCACGTTTCCACTTTTTGTAAGACTCTTTTTTGAATTTTAGATCATTGAAGATCTCCTGATTAAGCCAGGTGGTCTCTTGCCATACTTCCTATCTTTCCTACACACAGATTGTGCCTCAGTTTCCCTGAGCGGTTAAAGCCAACACCTTCCAACTTGGGGATGCCTACACTTACTCACCTAAGCCCATAATTAGATACCTAAGTAAGTGGGGAGCCTGATTCTGATCTCAGTTCACCATGAAAATCCAGAGTTACTCACTGTAATCAATAGTTATTCCCAATATACACTGGTATAAATAAAATCAGAATCTGGCTCCTGATTTTTAGCTCACTTTAATTTACTGTGGAGATGTCGTAGGTGTCTCAAATTGAGACAGTAGTGGCTACTTTTGAAAAGTGACTTAGCCAGACCACATATGGAGTCAACTGCAGAGCCAGGATCAGAACCCAAGAGTTGCTGGGTCTTAGCCCTAGCATGTCACCACTTTTCAAAAGTTATCATTCCCAGCTCCAGCTATACAGAGGAAAAGGCACATGAGGATTTCTGTGACATGCATGCTGGATCATATTGCCAATGGAACTACTCCTGATTACACAGTAACGTGGGAGGAGAAGCCCAGTAAACGAGGCACATGCTCTTGGAGCACAGGCTCATGTAGATTTTCTTTTACAGCTGATAATTATTGGGCTTGGATAATCTGTGTACAGTATGGGGCATAAAGGCACATGGCCAGATTCTGCTCTGTCACAACACTTGGCCCACAGGCAACACATATGTTGGGAGGGTTTGAAAAGGAGGAAAGGCTACCAGGCTCCCTCTTAACGCAGCAATGATTAACCATGTGTCCATGGAGAGCCTATGGAGGGGGGACAAAAGGGGCTCCAAGTAGAGCGCCCACCCAATGTAGGCGGGTGTGTGAGTGTGCGCAGAACACTGCCCCCTCACAGAGTGTGGTAGAGTGGGACAGGTGGGGCTCTAAGGGTAGGGTGACCATCCGTCCCGTTTTTAAAGGGACAGTCCTGTTTTTTGGGACTTTTTCTTATATAGGCACCTATTACCCACCCCCACCCCTGTCCCATTTTTTCCACAGTTGCTATCTGCAGGGCCGGCTCCAGGCACCAGCTTCTCAAGCAGGTGCTTGGGGCGGCCGCTCTGGAGAGGGGCGGCACGTCCAGGTATTCGGAGGCAATTCGGCGGAGGGTCCCTCACTCCGCCTGGGAGCGAAGGACCTCCCGCCGAATTGCAGCCGCAGATCACGATCACGGCTTTTGTTTGTTTGTTTGTTTGTTTTGTTTGTGTTTTGGCTGCTTGGGGCGGCCAAAACCCTGGAGCCGGCCCTGGCTATCTGGTCACCCTATCTAAGGGGGAATATGATATCCCCTCTCTGGGTGTGTGGGGGCGCACACAGGGATCAGGGCCTATCAGCCCCTCAGGGTGGGGGGGAGCCGATGGGGATCTGGGGGATACCGCCCCCTCAGGGTGTTTGCGGGGGTCTCGATGGACCGGGCCCTTCCCGCTGCCGGTACCTCACCAAGGAGGGACTCCGGAAGCCAGGCGCCACCACGGGACCGAGCGAGCGAGAACGGAGCCCGCGCGCACCCTGACTGCTCTGCGAGCCCGCCTGCCCGGGCGCCTGCCTCGCCACAGCGGCCCCGCCCCCTGCTCAGGCCGGGCCGGCCCAGGCCCCGCCCCCGCCCCCAGCGCTCCGTGCTCAGACCGCTTCCCCATTCCCCCAACCCCCCGTGCTCAGACCTCGCCCCCCCAGCGCTCCGTGCTCAGACCCCCCCCCCAGGGCTCTGTGCTCAAACCCCCCCCCCGAGACCAGTGCTCAGACCCGCCCCAGGGCTCTGTGCTCAGACCTCCCCCAGAGCCCCGTGCTCAGACCCCCGCCCAGCGCTCTGTGCTCAGACCTCCCCCAGAGCCCCGTGCTCAGACCGCTTCCCCATCCGCCCCAACCCCCCGTGCTCAGACCTCGCCCCCCCCCAGCGCTCTGTGCTCAGACCTCCCCCAGAGCCCCGTGCTCAGACCGCTTCCCCATCCGCCCCAACCCCCCGTGCTCAGACCTCGCCCCCCCCAGCGCTCTGTGCTCAGACCCCCCCCCCGAGACCAGTGCTCAGACCCCCCCCCCCAGGGCTCTGTGCTCAGACCTCCCCCAGAGCCCCGTGCTCAGACCCCCGCCCAGCGCTCTGTGCTCAGACCCCCCCCCAGGGCTCTGTGCTCAGACCTCCCCCAGAGCCCCGTGCTCAGACCGCTTCCCCATCCGCCCCAACCCCCCGTGCTCAGACCTCGCCCCCCCCCCAGCGCTCCGTGCTCAGACCGCTTCCCCATTCCCCCAACCCCCCGTGCTCAGACCTCGCCCCCCCAGCGCTCTGTGCTCAGACCCCTTCCATCGCCCCCAGAGCCCCGTGCTCAGACCCCCCCCAGAGACCAGTGCTCAGACCCCCGCCCAGCGCTCTGTGCTCAGACCTCCCCCAGAGCCCCGTGCTCAGACCCCCCCCCAGAGACCAGTGCTCAGACCGCTTCCCCATCCGCCCCAACCCCCCGTGCTCAGACCTCGACCCCCCAGCGCTCTGTGCTCAGACCCCCCCCGAGACCAGTGCTCAGACCCCCGCCCAGCGCTCTGTGCTCTGACCTCCCCCAGAGCCCCGTGCTCAGACCCCCCCCAGAGACCAGTGCTCAGACCGCTTCCCCATCCGCCCCAACCCCCCGTGCTCAGACCTCGCCCCCCCCAGCGCTCCGTGCTCAGACCTCCCCCAGAGACCCGTGCTCAGACCCCTCCCCCCAGGGCTCTGTGCTCAGACCCCCCCCAGAGACCCGTGCTCAGACCCCTCCCCCCAGCGCTCTGTGCTCAGACCGCTTCCCCATCCGCCCCAACCCCCCGTGCTCAGACCTCGCCCCCCCCAGCGCTCCGTGCTCAGACCGCTTCCCCATTCCCCCAACCCCCCGTGCTCAGACCTCGCCCCCCAGCGCTCTGTGCTCAGACCCCTTCCATCGCCCCCAGAGCCCCGTGCTCAGACCCCCCCCAGAGCTCCGTGCTCAGACCGCTTCCCCATTCCCCCAACCCCCCGTGCTCAGACCTCGCCCCCCCAGCGCTCTGTGCTCAGACCCCTTCCATCGCCCCCAGAGCCCCGTGCTCAGACCCCCCCCAGAGACCAGTGCTCAGACCCCTTCCATCGCCCCCAGAGCCCCGTGCTCAGACACCCCCCCCAGCGCTCTGTGCTCAGACCCCCCCCCCAGACCAGTGCTCAGACCCCCCCCCAGGGCTCTGTGCTCAGACCTCCCCCAACCCCCCGTGCTCAGACCCCCCCTAGAGCCCCGTGCTCAGACCGCTTCCCCATTCCCCCAACCCCCCGTGCTCAGACCTCGCCCCCCCAGCGCTCTGTGCTCAGACCCCTTCCATCGCCCTCAGACCCCCCCCAGAGACCAGTGCTCAGACCCCTTCCATCGCCCCCAGAGCCCCGTGCTCAGACACCCCCCCCAGCGCTCTGTGCTCAGACCCCCCCCCCCGAGACCAGTGCTCAGACCCCCCCCAGGGCTCTGTGCTCAGACCTCCCCCAACCCCCCGTGCTCAGACCCCCCCTAGAGCCCCGTGCTCAGACCGCTTCCCCATTCCCCCAACCCCCCGTGCTCAGACCTCGCCCCCCCAGCGCTCTGTGCTCAGACCCCTTCCATCGCCCCCAGAGCCCCGTGCTCAGACACCCCCCCCCAGCGCTCTGTGCTCAGACCCCTTCCATCGCCCCCAGAGCCCCGTGCTCAGACACCCCCCCCCCAGCGCTCTGTGCTCAGACCCCTCCCCGAGACCAGTGCTCAGACACCCCCCCCAGGGCTCTGGGCTCAGACCTCCCCCAGAGCCCCATGCTCAGACCCCCCCCCAGCGCTCTGTGCTCAGACCCCCCCCCAGAGACCAGTCCTCAGACCCCCCCAGCGCTCTGTTCTCAGACCCCTTCCATCGCCCCCAGAACCCCGGGCTCAGACCTGCCCATGCTTGTTCTTTTGTTTTTCATAAGAACAAGGTTGTCTTTTGCATCCGTCCTTACAAAGGTGTTGTCTTCCTTTCAATTAAATCAAAATTTTCCCCCTCTGAGTTTCTGCCCAAGGCCAGCAGAGAGCGGACCTGACTTACTAGCTTTCCACAGGGCCCTAAGGAGCAATCAGAAGAGAGCTAAGCTTTTTTTCAAATGAAGATTTGGGCAGGGATTTGCAAAGGAACCTCAGAGGGTTCCCGCTGCCTGGCTCCTACTGACTCCAGTGAGATTGGAATGCTGCACTCCCATTGACTCCATTGAAATCCCTTTGTTAGTGTAAGATTCCTTATCCTCACCTTGGGCCAAAAGGGGTAAAATCAGGTGGAAGGATTCTATCAGGTGGCCATCCAGTACTCTAGGGTGACCAGATGTCACGATTTTATAGGGACAGTCCCAATTTTGGGGTCTTTTTCCTATATACTCCCCACCCCCATCCTGATTTTTCACATTTGCTGTCTGATCACCCTACAGTATTCCTTCCATGTCTTCCCTAAGCACCACAGGATGAATGTCTGCAGCATTGTGTGGTTGGGTGCTTAGCCCGGAAAATGTTGAGATGGAATGGATGGGGCACACATTTTGTTTCAGCACCCTCTACTGTGGTGAGCACAGTCTCTGTCTTCTCACCTGTGTTATCTGAGGCTCAGCTGTTATTTAGAACCACCTGCTCAGTGCTGGAGCAGCTAATGTCACCAAAAACTACATTGTTTCTTTTGTGTTTTCTGTGACTTGGCTGACCAGCCCAGATCCCTATGCAGGAGGTCAGTTAAATGGGGAATGTGCTACAGAGTCCTTTCCCTTTGTATTGAAGTCAGAGTGGGCTAATCAAATTCATTCCCAGCTATAGAACTCTTACAGGGAAAGATGCAAAAACCTGTGCTACCACAACAGAGCCCCAAGAAACAGGCCAACATGCCTGGGAACAAGTTAATGCTGAGGATGGGTTTTTGGTTCAGTACCTTGGTGGTGGTGGTATTTCCCCTCTTCATCTCTCTAATTGTGTGTACTTTGTTTATTTGCAGACTATCACATCACATACTATTCTCGGTAGTCCCCAGCTCTGAGAACTTCACGTGGCTTCCCCAGCTCTGGGAGTGTCACAAATAGGCGGGTTCAAATCAGTGATTTGGCAGACAGGCAAGAAGAGCCAGCATAAATGTTGCACACATGCACCCTTATTGGTGCTTCTCTCTTCTCCCTCCCCCTGACCTTTCCTCCACTATGCAGCCAGTAGCTGCTGGAAACCCAACCCCAGAGGGAGGGGAAACAAGAAGTGTTCCTTCCTGAGCTACTGAAGGGATCCTGCGATTAAATGCAGACACAGTCGTGGACTGAGTATTGAACCCAGGGCAGGTCTGAACACCAGCAATTGGACTAACCCACTCTCATGTTTTGCAGGGTCAGGCTTGTCAGTCGCTTATCTACGTGGAGCCCTGGCACCAATCACAAGCTGTGGAAGCTGGGCTGCTTCCTGCCTCAGTGCCCAAAGTTGAGCTGTAGAGGAACCAAGATGTCTGCAGGTCAGAGTCAGAAAGCTGAGACCTGGGACAAATGCACCTTACTAGAGCTGAAGGTGCCCTTTGCCAGGACTGAAATTGGGACCTTTTTCCAAGAGCAACCCAGGATTGGAAACCAGTACCTAGAAGATGCTTTTCTTCAGCGTTACTTGAAAACACACCTGCCATTCCAGGTTTGACCTGTGTGTGTATGTGTTGTGTGTGCAGTACAACCCCCTATTGCTGAGACTGTGGACACCTTTTCAGTCTGTGGGCATTGCAGAACATAGGTGCTGGAATTTGCAGTGCTGGGAGTGCTGCTCCACCCACTGGCTTGAAGTGGTTTCCATTATATTGAGGGTTTACAGTTTGGTTCAATGGCTCTCAGCACCCACACTTACGGTGACCAGATGGGATGAAGAAAATATCGGGACACATGGGGGGGGAGTCCCGCCGGCAGAGCAAAAAAAAAAGAAAAGAAGGCGGAGTCCTGCTGGCGGAGCAAAAGCAAATAACCAGGAGTGCGAAATATCGGGACAGTCCTGATTTTATCGGGACGTCTGGTCACCCTACCCGCACTATCCAAATTGTTCCAGCTCTCCTGCTGCAGAGTGAAAACCCTGTATATCACTGATCCCTTAGCTCCTTTATTGCTGAACCATATATCATGCACGGGTGGATTACTGGTGCTTTCTGACTATCCATTCATTTGTCTTGAAGTTGTGATGAAAAATGGTGATGGGACATGAGCATGTTCCAGCAGAAGTGAAAAGGGTTTAACAGAGTCTTTTGGGTAGGTTTGGGTGAGACATGACTCCTCTGTTCTGTTAGGCTATTAATGCCTTCACTGCATGCCAAGCATGGAGTAAACAATCAGGGGCTAAGTTAACCCATGGTAGCCTAACCCAGGCTGTGTTGTTGTGTTGTCATGCCCCCCATCAGCACTGGTGCTGCATCTGGCTCTGACAAACAATGCAGCTATCTAGGCATGTATCCCAGGGTTCACAGCACCACATCTCTCTGTGCTGCTGTATGCTCACATTTGCAGGATGTTGTGGGACAATTTGTCTGCCTGCTCTGGTAGCTGCAGGCTCCTGCACAGACTTGGTAGTGGACATTGTTGTAAAAAAAATATATGGAGATATACCTATCTCATAGAACTGGAAGGGACCCCAAAAGGTCATTGAGTCTGGCCCTGTGCCTTCACTAGTAGGACCCAAGTACTGATTTTGCCCCTAGATCCCCAAGGGGTCCCCTCAAGGATTGAATTTACAACCCTGGGTTTAGTAGACTAATTCTCAAACCACTGAGCTATCCCTCCCCCCAAAAATATATATGGAGATATACCTATCTCATAGAGCTGGAAGGGACCCTGAAAGGTCATCAAGTCCAGCCCCCTGCCTTCACTAGCAGGACCAAGTACTGATTTTTGCCCCAGATCCCCTCTCAAGGATTGAACTCACAACCCCAGGTTTAGCAGGCCAAGGCTCAAACCACCAAGCTATCCTTCTCCCCATGTCAAACACCAGAGTTGTGTGAAGCTGAAGAAATGACAAAGCAGAGGAGAAGCAATTGATTTCTGGTCACGGGACTTATGGGAAGGGATTGGAAGACCATCATGTCTTGATTGTTATGACTCTGTTGTCACTGCAGTTACCTCAAGGTAGTAATACATGTAGATAATACTTAGTTCTGCCATGAGTGCAGGGGACTGGACTAGATGACCTAGCAAGGTCCCTTCCAGTCCTGTGATTCTATGTTAATTGCTACGCTGGGGTCTGATGTAGAGCTCAAGGAGAGGTGGCTACCTCACTGTATAGGACTGATAGAGGAGAGCAGATGTGTGAACCCAAAGAGTGTTAAGGGGAAGATCCACAGCTGGGCCTGAGTTAAGTCTGCATTGAAGTGAAAATTTCCAGGAGAATAGGCACTGAGATGCCTGCAAACCCTGCTAAGCCATTCTTTTTCTCTTGCTCTTAATTTAACTACACTTTGCGAGCAGGGCACTTAAGGAAGTTCCCCTCAGGAGGAAGAATGTGTCCATTTCAGTCTGCCACTGGAATGAATGATCAGGAGTTCTTGTGTCTGCCCTTCTGCAATATCAGTCACTAGGCTTTGTGTTTGCCCTTAGACAATAAGGCCAGAGCTTGGCATTGTATGGGGTCACTGCAGATGGGGGCTGGATTTGCAGACCTTATGCAGAGTGATCGATGTTCTCTTTGTATCATTGAGCTCAGCTCTGTAGGAATCCCCAGTGAAGTTTGGGGATGGGACAGAGAAGGAATGGGGAGTGTGGCTTATTAACCCTATGAAAGGGGGCATACACTGGCTCCACAGGCTATTGTAGTTTTTCAGCTATTGGGGGCCAGATCCTTCCATTGTTACCCATGCTGAGTAGCACTTGACTCTGATTTGTTCCACTGCAAGTCATCTTATTGCTTCTAAAGCTAGGTATTACTCAGGGTGAAAAGGGTGGGAGAATCTGGCCCTCAGTGATTGATCTGAAGCTCTTTCTGTCACTGTTTGGTCTATTCTTTCGCTTGACCCTGCCATAAAGCCATAGTCCTGTGTCTGTAACACTGTAATGCCTGCTTTGGGGATTTGCTTTTTTGACAGCTGTGCCTGTTGCTAAAGAGAAGGATGAGGTGTCACAAAGACAGCATTGCAACAATGCTGCCAGATCAGGTGTATGAACAGGGCCTGAGAAGGAGGATGCCCTGGTTAAACATGAACACCTTCTTTACTGGCACCTGTGGCAAGAATATTTTGAAGCCCCGTGAAGAGCTGATGGATTCATGCTTTCATTCTGATGTGTGTCCCCTGGTGTGAGAGCTCTCCTCTGAAGAGAGAAAGTGGCTGGGACAGTATCCAGCAAATCGCTGCAAGATATTTCATAGAGTTACATATTTGGCCACAGAGAGGCAGTGTTGTCCCACTACTGAAAGGGAAGATCCAAGCTTAAAGACCCCTTACTTAATGCAACAGGGGTCTGGTGATTGCTGCATGAGACAGGAAATTGTACAGGAGTGTGTGAAGCTCTGCACGTGCCATCCAAATACCACACTGGAGCCTGAGTCTCCATGCAGCTGTGTTCAGAGGTGATTAACAAAGAATGCTCTTAGGGTGGTGGTGGTGGTGGAAGATCTGTTGATTCCAGGTACTCTATCATGATTTCTGGCAACTGGAAGAAAGTGTATGTTCTCTTTGGCTGCAAAGTCCAGCTGCAATGAAGTCCCCTGTAACTCCCAGCTGTGAGCTTAAATGTCTTCTTTCAATGCAAAGAAAACATGATGGCTACCATTGAATTTAACAGCCTTCCAGTAGGAGTAGTGGGGCCAAACAACCTAACTAGTCTTAAAATGGAGTTTGATAAGTTTCTCATCAGGATTATATAATGAGGTTGCCTGCAATAGCTGGAATCTGGACTCGGTGACTCAAGAGGTCTCTTCCAGTCCTGTGTTCCTATGTGTGCTTATTGTTGGTGCTGGGGGAGCCCATCTCTTTCTAGGGAAGCTTATTCTGTTTCTAGTGGTGGAAACATATCTGACTGTAAAAGTGATGATACAGATTTGTGAACACTTGGTTTCTGCATTGCTGAGCTTCCCCATCACCGAAAGAGATGGAACTCCTCCATCTCTCTGTAAAATGCCCTGTAGCATAAGGGATCACCTCTCTATCATCTCTGTCTTAAAGCATTTCTAACACACCAACCATTGGGCTGTCCGAGCACTGAATACGGTTAAGCACTGAATGAGGCTGTATGGCAGTTAGTGAATTCTGCTTTGGACTAGATGGTTAGTGGATGATCCTAGTGGAAGTGCAGCATTAAGATGCTGCTGGGATGTTATAGTCTATGGTCACAAATGCAGGGGCAGTGATCTCTTTCTACTAGGTGGTAGGCAAAGAGCCTATTAGAACTCTTGGGCACCATCCTGAATTACAAAGTTAATTGTGGCAGGTCCATTTGGAGTGCGTGTAAATTACCAGGCAGGTTGCCGGTCTCTCACTCCTGGAAGGCGGGGGTGGGGGGCACTGTTACTTGGAGGTGAACAGAGCAGTGCACTTGGGGTTTGCTGCAAGCTCACGATCATGTTTTACCTCCAATGTCCCTGCCTAGTGAGATGCCTGGCAACGTTTGGAGACTTGCTTAGTGAGGTCCTGCTCTGCTTCTCGACTGAGATTAACAGCTACCGAGACCCAGGGCTCTTGCATTTCCAAAGCAAATTCCAGAACAGTGAAGCACATGCAACTTGGATTCTTAGACTGTGCCTGTAAGGCACAGGCCTGTTTAGGGGTCATGGAAGCCACCTGGCCCTAAGAGGCCCTTGTCAGGGGCTGCCTGGGTGCCCCAAGTGTCCAAGGCCACTCTGCCTAGTGGCTATAGTCCCCAGTATCATTGCCCAATGGCAAGAGTCAAGATCCGCTCTGCCTAGTGACTGTAGTCCCAAGGCAGGGGGCTAGGGGAACCCAGGCTCACCCTACTCCACTGGGTTCTAATGTAGACCATATCCGTGGCCTAGGGTCTGGTACCTTTATTTACACCCCCAAGTTACTTCCTATCCCTGGTATCTGTACTTCCATTGGGGTCACAGTGTCTTGGGATCTCTCCTGGCTTCCTCTCTAGAGCTCCTTCCCCTGGTGACAGCAAGTTGTCACCCTTGGCTCCTACAGTTGATGGGCTTCCAGTGACTTGGCTAAGAGGCTCAGTCCCAGCGGCCCCTGTTACCCTAGTACCAGCGTGTCTCACAAGCTTGGCAGTACTTAGCCTCACAACACTTCTGTGAGATAGGACAGCCTGATCCCCATGTTATAGATGGGAACTGAAGCACAGGGAGAAGTGACTTGTCCAGGTCCACACAGGGAGTCACTGGCAGAGCTGGGAATGGAACCTAGGTTCCCCAAGTCCCAGGCTAGGGCCCAAACTACTGAACCATCTTCCTTTCCTCATCAAATGGAGCGGTAACTGCTCCTTCCTCTCCAGATGGCGCTGGCAGACTCTCCCGCTAGGGTCCCTGTTGTCAGTAAATGAGTGCCTGTGTGCTGCTCTCTCAGGGTCTGGTGGATGGTAAAGCTCTGTTGTCTTCTGGAAAATCCAGAGGGGCAGCCAGGGTGATTTGCTTTGCGAGAGGGGAGCATGGAGGCAGTGTGACAGTGGAGTGACACTCTGATCCTAGGCTAAGAGAGAGGCTGCTGTCCCAACTCGTAAGAGATGCCATCAAAGAGCAGGCCAGAGGGGACAGGATGGGCAAAGAGATGGTTAGTGCCATCCAGGAACAGGTTCCATCCTTTGCTTTGACAGATATTTTAGGGACTGCCTGCAGGTTCCTCACCCCACCGAGTGTGTTCTGAGGTCTCCGTGGGGCTGCCTTGCAGGTGCTGGAGAAGGTGAGTCTGGATCTGGAGAGGTTTGGGGCCCGTGTGGCGGCCGAGATTGACTCTCTGGGGCGTGAGTGCGAGTTGAATCCTCCTGCACTGCAGCACTATGATGCTTGGGGGCGGCGTGTGGACCACATTGTCACTTGCCCAGCCTGGAAGAGGATGAAGGAGATTGCAGCGGAGGAGGGGCTGATCGCTGAGGCCTACGAGAGGAAATACTCCATCTGGAGGTAACCATATGGGTATCAGAACCACTCCACAGTCTCAAGCATGTGCACCTTCTAGGGCCCAATCCTGTGCAAGGTGCTGGGCGCCTCTTGCAGGTTAAGCTTCGAAGGTTGATGTTCAGCACATCACAGGATTGGGTCCCCTGTCTTCTCATGGGTAATAAATGCTGTATAGGCAGACTCACCCCTACCCCGCCAGAAAGAACAGCAGTGTTTCTGCCCACTGTAACACACCACCTCATTATCAATCAGTCTTCAATGCCTATAATTTTTCATAATCTTCTATCATGTCACCATGCTCCTTCATTGCTCCGGGGGCCTAACTCACCCACACACTCCAGCTTGACACACACACACACACACACACACACTGCACTGGAATACTCGGACATAAAACTGGAATAACAGAGGGCTGGATCTGGCTCACCGGTAATTTTGAGGAGCTCCAGCCCCAAGAGAGAGCTCTCAGTTATTACCATGCTCTAGAACTGCACTCATTGCATGCTATCTACCAGGGCACAAGCCTGGGGCTCATTTGTGTCCTGGTTCTACCAGCCTTTGGGCCAGGACTCTGGTTCCTGCTCTCTCTGTCACAAACTGGTTTGGATTGGAGACTGTTCCTCCTCTACTCGCAGAGCTGGGTAGCCCTGATACTCTCCAGTTTTTGTGGCTGCACCCACTTCTCTCTCCATATTGGGAACCTTTCTCCTTGCTACAGCTGAATTGCTGTGGGGCATGTTTATCCCTGATTTCTTTTTTTGGTAGCCGTGTGCAACAGGTTGCCAAGCTGTACCTATATGCACCTTCTGCTGGCCTCTTCACCTGCCCGCTGGCCATGACTGATGGAGCAGCTAAAGTCATTGAGGTAAGAAAGCAGCTAGTCATTAATCAGCACAGGCTATTTCATTGCAGGTGTCTGCATTCATTGCAAAGGCAGCATGGCTAGGGTGGACTGGGAGATCCTCTAGGATGGACCAGTTGATTGTGACTGACCAATTGGTGACCACTGCTCTAGCTGTTACTGTAATGCAAATAATAAGTCTTCCAGCCACTTTCATTTCAAGGCCATGAGTCCCTGATTCTCCATTGCCTTGCATCTTGTTCATAGAATATCAGGGTTGGAAGGGACCTCAAGAGGTCATCTAGTCCAATTCCCTGCTCAAAGCAGGACCAATCTCCAGACAGATTTTTGCCCCACATCCCTAAATGGCCCCCTCAAGCATTAGAACTCACAACCCTGGGTTTAGCAGGCCAATGCGCAAACCACTGAGCTATCCCTCCCCCCTTCAATCATTTACACTTGTGCAAAGTGGGTGCTAAATGCCATGGCAAGATCCTCAACTGGTGTAATTAGCTGAGCTCCATTGATTTTCCTGGGCTGAGGACTTGGCTGGGTTTGCACAGGTGTCTGTGCCTACACAAGGTACAGAGCAGGGGAGAATCAGGCCCTGAGCTCACCAGCATAGTTTGGCCTTTGTACAGTGAGCAAATAATCCTAAGGGCCTTGTCCTCCCTCCAGCTTGCTGTGTGCTGGTGATGTACATTGTACCCTGGTGCACAGGCTGCTGGGGAAACTCTTGGGCCAAATCTCTAGAGAGGCTGAAGTCAGGGGGAGCTGAAGGCGCTCCCCCTGACATCAGCACCTCCCAGGACATGTCCCTGTGTAATGGAGTCTGGATCTTATTTCTGTACAATGCTACTGTCAGCCCTCTCCCATGGACACGCTGGGCCATTTCCGAGACTCTCTGCAGCAGTCACCAGACATACAGGGATTCAGGACATTGAAAGATTCCCTGCCCTGGTTGGAGTTTGCCTATTCTGACCCAGGGACAGGTTCCTGGATGACCCTCTGCAGCTTGTGAAGGCAATTGTTTCACAGTGTTTAAGGCCAGAAGGGACCATTAGATCACCTAGTCTGACCTCCTGTATGTCCCAGGGCGCCATCCCCACCCAGAGATGCCTCTATGGAGACTTTACTTAGACTAAAGCATTTCAATCCTAAATTGTGTGTCACAGTGAGAGAACGGGAGACACTGAAATGCCACCAGTGCCCGAGGCCCTGCAATGGCAGGAAATTGATTAGGTGGGATATGCCCAGGTGGTCCCAACAGGTGATCCATGTGCCATGCTGCAGAAGGAAGTGGGGAAAAAAACCCAAAGCCCTTGCCAATCTCACCTAGGGAAAAACTCCTTTCCAACCTCAACTCTGGATATCAGTGTGACCTTGAGCACGTGAGCAAGACCCACCAGCCAGGCATCTGGAAATAGGATTCTCTGTACCACCTCAGAGAGCTGGGCCAGCCTGTTTGGTGTCCTGTAACTAGCTGTGGCTGATCTCTGATGCCTCAGAGGAAGGTGAAATCCTCTCCCCACCCCCTCCATGAGTGTGGTCAGTGAAATATGTAGATGGCCTTTCTGGATCTTTCTCTCATGAAATTCTTGGTTTTCTTCCCCCCGCAACAGTCTCTGGGTATTTCCGGGCCCCTAGCGAAAGCTTTTGGCCACCTGACATCACGCGACCCCAAGAAGTTCTGGACCTCTGGCCAGTGGATGACGGAACGCAAAGGAGGCTCTGATGTTGGTAAGTGTCACAGGTTGAAAGTGGCTCCAGTGGAAGCGCTCTGTATGGCCGCATTTCTTTAATAACTGACAAGGCCGATAAGACCACAGTAGGCCGTGTTAACAATAACGTAAAACAATTGGGGCTGTTTTCAAAACCATGTAGTGGATTAAAACCAAGGGAAACCATGCATCTGACACCCCCTGCGCCCCCAGATGGTCTGACAATCTCTCTTGTTGCCACCAACACACAACAAAACAGATCTTCCAGGCCACTACCACACACCCACTCAGCTGTCTAGAGCCACGGACCCTCCACAGAGAATGCCCTGCGCCCACCTCTAGAAGCTCAGCTCTGAACACAGGCAGCAGAGGTGTTCTAGCCAGCATCTGTTGTGATGGGACAAAGAACTCTGGAAGACCCTGTTTCAAATGCTAGTCCTCTTCTCTTGTTCCCAAGCAAATGTTGGCGATATGGGGCTTTAAGGATGCAGAGAAACCTCAGTGCTGCATATTGGAGACAGAGGACTTTGGGAGGGGAGTGTTCCCCTCAGCAGATCCTGGAAGGTTAGGTGTAATTCCCTGCTGGGAGAAATGAAAGGGCCAGCTGAAGAGTGAACACTGTTGGGCGAGGCAAGACTGCAGGGCTCCTGGGTACAGAGTGCCCGTTGCCATTCTTGGTGGAATGGGAGCCGTGGTAGTGTTGCATCATTATGCCTATAAGTCAAGCTCATTCCTCTCCTATCAGTGCTGCCAGTATTTGCTGTTAACCTGGAGCAATTGGTCTGAGCTGCTAACACTCTAGCTGGGCTCCTTTTCTATGGAGGTGTGAGTATTTCACCCTGGTTGCACTTCACCCAAGGACAGTGAAGAGGATTAGTTGCTGATCCGTGTTTCATCTTGACAGCGCAGAGCAAAGAGGTGCTGCTTAAGCCACAAGCCAGAATTGCCTGTCACAGATGCTTCCCCTAAAGTCAAGATCTTGTGCTCTTTTCTTGCAGCTAGTGGCACAGAGTCAGTGGCCAGAGAGCAGCCAGATGGCACATATTGCCTCTACGGCTTTAAATGGTTTACATCAGCCACTGATTCAGACATGACGCTGACCCTGGCAAGGATCATGGATGCTCAGGGACGTGTAGAACAGGTGAGTTTCCCAGTGGAGCCCGGGAAGGTGGCAGAGAAATTGTTTTCCTCCCCTTCCATTCTTCATCACAGCCAAATACTCCTCATTCAGCCTATGTAGAACTCCCTGCAGTGAAGGGATCTCTCACATGTCCTTCTACATAGGGCTCCAGAGGCCTGTCCCTGTTCTTCTTGGAGGTGCGAGATAAGGAGGGGAAGCTGAATGGCATTGAGGTGCAAAGGCTGAAGGAGAAGCTGGGGACAAGGCAGGTGCCGACAGCTGAGCTGCTGCTGGATGGATCCAAGGCACATCGGGTATGCAAGGGGCAGCAGTGGAGAGATCAGGCGGCTCTCCCCTACTCAATGGGCTGGGCTGGCAGACACACACGGTGACACGAGGGTGGGGGTTTCAAGGCAAAAAGTCAGATTTTTCAGGTGACTGAGGCAGATTGAGATGGAGGGAAGAGTCCATTTCCACCACCCCATTGACACACTCCGCTTCCAAAGAGATTCCTGGGGGGATTTATTCTAGCCTTTGTTCCTTGATGCTTTCAGATCTCTGCAGAGGGTCGGGGTGTGGCCTCCATTGCCAACATGTTGACCATAACTAGGATCCACAATGTCATCTCTGCAGTGGCTGGCATGAGGAGGTGAAGCCCACATGGATCTCCATGCCCCTTGGGGAGCAGCCAGGCGGACAAAGGGGCTCAGCTTTGCGTGCTGTGGTGGGGCCGTGTCTGGGAGCTAAGTGATGCAGGGAAGTGGGAGGAGAAGGTTGTTTCTATCTCACAACATCCTGGCTTTCAAACTTCCTATTTGCTGTTTTTGTTTCAAGTAGGACTTCCTAATGTTGGCTCAGCTTGTGAGCTGCTTGGGGCAGGGTCCGCCTCTTAGCTCTGTGTTTGTAAGTGCCTACCAGAGGGGGGTCCTAGGCAGTACAGCAGGGCAGATAATGTGCAGCAGAGCCTATGCAAGAGGCCACACTTGCTGGGCAACCTCCTGTCTTAAGAGTCGCAAAGAATGCCCCCAAATGTACGTTGTTCCCATCAATAGCTCTCCAGGTGAAGAAATGTAAATTGACAAAGCTCCACTGACTTTCCACCCGGGGAGGGCTCCCAAGTGCTCTGCTGTCAGCGGGACATGTGGCAGCTCAAGCTAGATCCTGAGCCACACTGGCTGCTGCTGGTGTTATAGCAGCGCCCCAGGGCCCCAGTCAGAGATGGACAAGCATCCGGCCCAACAGGGCACCAGCCACCTATGAATACGTGGGAGCCCAGCTGGATCCAAATGGGGGGATAGTGGAGGTTCCACTCATGTCCCTACTGCTGGGGAGTGGTGGAGAGAAGACACCGCTGTCACCTCCCCCGAGTCAGGGGTGAGGTTGGGAAGGGAGGAGTGCAGGAGCACCAGGGATGAATGTGGCGTGTGCATGCAGATGTGGGGAGCCAGCAGTGGCTCAGGGACTGGCTGTTTCTCCTACTGGTGTTGCTGGGACAGCCAGGGAGTGCAAGAGAAGGGTTTGTCACTCCTGTCCCTCCTGGTGGGATTGGGTAGGCATGTCAGCATCCACTCAGGGTAGGAGCTCAGGAGGTGGTGGGAAGATGTGAACTAGCAGGTGTGGAGGGAAAGAGCATGACAAACTTCCCAGGGACCTGAGGGATGGTCGCAGCAGAAGCTGGACTCAAGCCCTTGGCCTACCTAGAACTAATCACTGACACTTGTTCTCATTGAGGATCAGGCCAGCATCACCTGAGCAATTCTTGGCTGAGCTGGCATTGAGACTGACACGCCAGAGCCATGTTAGACCTCTCAAAGCATCTACTGGGGCTGGACTGGGGTCCAGAAACATCCTCCAGAGAGACTTTGTGCTAGGACCCAGGCGCTGCCTATCCCCATCCCTGCCATACGGCCTTGGGGAGAAGACAGCCAGCCAGAGACTCCAGTGGGCATGGGCAGAAGCCACCAAGGCAGGCACCTCTGGACATTCCAGCTAACTCTGTAGGACCTTCGGTGACTTTCTCTGCTCTGTGCTGATTGGTTGTTTGCTCCAACCCTCCCCTTCCCCTCCCTCACCCGTTCTTCCCTTTAGCGGCACTCCATGCCTGCCTCTTATTCTCCTCTCCCCTGCCCCCTCTCTTTCACAGCACTAACATGCCATGTGCTGCTAGTGCACGGCTCATTCGACTGGCATGTTCTGCCTCCTCCCAGCCCGCATCTGTCTGATCTGCTGAGACTGGATGCTGTTCGGGGCAGGGACTGTCCACTACTCAGTACAGTGCCTAGCACAAGGAGCCCCCCTTCTTAGTTGGGCCTTTGGCACTACCATCCAAAGCATGATTACTAAGAACAACCGGGAGCTAGGTGGTGTAATAGAGAGCCTGGAGCACTGGGCCTGGTGCCAGATTTGAGGCCTGAACCAAAGGCTGTAGGCCTGGCCTTGGCAAAAGAATAACACACTAAATATTTATGCAAATACCTTTCAGAAGGCTAGTACGGATACATCCCAATCTTGTACAAGAGCAGATGGTTTAACAGAACAATGAATAGGGATGTTGTGTCTGAGATATCAGGCACAAGGGGAGGTAACAAACGTGTCAAGAAACTGGCAGGGTGGTAGGTAAGTTGTTTGTCTCAGGCTATAAATGTCAGGGTCCCTTGCCTTAACCCTTTGTATGGCCTAGGGGACAGCAGAGACTCTTGCTGCTGACTGAGCCACTCCTTGCCACAGGCACTGGTGTTAGCATACCTGTAACCATGGAGCCAGGGCGCTAGGACTGCAACTTGAGGGCAATACACCAGGCCGAGTGCCTTTGTCACCCTGTGCCTGTGCGCTCTCTTTATAAGTAACATCGAGGTCTGCTAAATTAGCAGGCTGCATGAGCTGCTAGTCCAAGGACAGATGCATTGAGCAACCTAAACAGTATTACCAAGGCAACAGCATTCCAGCCTTCAGCACTTGACAACAGGCAAGTGAGCAGGAAGAGGTTTGCTGGGGTGATGGGGAAAAGTAAGCACTGCTGCGGGTTAGCTGTCTCCTAGGCTGACTATACAGTATCACTTCCATCTGCCATGGCAGGGTTATTCTGCATCCCCAAGCTGTGAATGGCTCAAAGGGGAAGTTAGGAAATGGGTTTAATATATATGGGAATGTAAAAGCTGCAGCCACTAACCCTCCATGCCTAGGGTGACCAGACGTCCCGATTTTATCGGGACTGTCCCGATATTTGCTTCTTTGTCCCGCGTCCTGAACAATGTTTGGTCAGGACACTGGACAAATACAAAATTTTGCCCTCCCAGAGGGACTCTCGCCCCCCCAACACCCTTGCTCCGCCCCCTCCATCCCCCATTGGCTCCCTCCCCAAATCCCCGCCCTGGCCCCCCCTCTTCCCCAACCACGCAGCATTCCTCCTGCCTCCCAGGCTTGCAGCTGCATGGCGGCGCAAGCCAGGAGGGAGAGGGGTGGTGGCGGTGCCTGGATCCTGGAGCTGGTGAGTCAGCTCCGGCACCCGGGCACCGGGCAGGCGGGTAAAGGGAGGGAGACCGGGGGGGGGGAGGGGATCAGCTCTGAGCCCCCCGCCGCACCAGAGGGCTCCTGCCCAGCCCCCGGGCCGCTGCACACCAGGGCCCAGGAGAGCAGTGCGGAGGCTGCTCCAGTCCTGCAGCCCGCGGGGCAGCGCAGAGCAGGGGTGGGGCCAAATCCCCGCTGCTGCCAGTGAGCCCCGTGCCTCTCCCTCGTGCTCACGGGTTCAGCTCCTTCCCGGTGGGACGCGCCTCCCGCCCCCTGGCCTACCCTGGGCACATGCGGCGCACGTCCTGCGCCTCTCCCATTCAGCTGCGCTCCAGTGGCTCCTTCCTGGCGGGAGGGAGACTAGGCACGGGGGACGCACGACACATATGTCCAGGGTGGGCCTTGGGCAGCGGGAGGCACCTCCCACCGGGAAGGAGCCGCAGCCGCGAGCGGGAGGGAGAGGCGCGGGGCTCCCTGGCAGCAGCAAGGATTCGGCCCGTGCCACCCACCCGGTCCCTGCCCGCTCCGCGCTGCCCCCGCCCGGACCCACTGCGTCCCGATATTTTATATCTCTGATCTGGTCACCCTATCCATGCCTGACTGCCCTTTCGTCCCTAGGATGATTAACCTGGCCAGAGAGTATGCCAGCAAGCGTGTCGTCTTTGGGAAGCTCATCAAGGACCATCCCTTGCACATGCAAACCATGGCCCGGCTGGAGGTAAGGCTTCCTCACACTCAGCTAGCTCGCTCGCTCACTCAGACCGCAAGGCAAAGATTCACCACTGCTGCAGGGAGCTGTTAATCAGCGAGGCCACCTGCCACTGTTGTTCATAACCAGACTGGTCAGAGCTCTGTGGAGTTTTGTTACTGACGCTGTCAACCCTGCTTTAGGCACAAGGCTGCCAGAACTGGCTAGTATCGATCCATGGCACATTAGATAGGGATGTGACACGTACTCCAGCAGGATTTGAGCTGAGCTGAGCAGGGATTCAGCCACTCTGCAGGAGCCTGGATTTGCTCAAACAGCAGACAGGTGCAGAGCTATTCCTCCTAGAAGTACATGGATGCCCATGTAACCTAAGCGCATGTTATACCTTGCCCTTGGGCATGTAATTGAGCCTGGGACCTCTGGATCTCAAAGCATGAGCCTCAGAGGCTTGAGCTAAAAGACCCAGCTCCATTAGCCCAGGCCATAGCAGGCTCATTAACTTTGACAGGAGACCCAGGCACCAGTAGAGGTGGACAGAGCACCCGAGTGGGTTTCACCCATGTCCAAAATGGTCCCTGAATGATTTGTGGAATCCCTGGTGCAGTACATGGTGCTCTATTATTTAAATTCTATGGGGACTGTAAGCACTTCAGAGCAGTGGGTGCCTTCCACTCTGTCTGTGCAGCACCTGGCACAGTGGGGCCCTGATCCTGCTCAGGCGCTCTAGGCCTGCTGTAATAGAAATAAATAATAACAATATACAGACAAACAGGACTGAGGACTATAGAAGCGAGCTGGGTGTGAATCATAGAATCATAGAATATCAGAGTTGGAAGGGACCTCAGGAGGTCATCTAGTCCAACCCCCTGCTCAAAGCAGGACCAATTCCCAACTAAATCATCCCAGCCAGGGCTTTGTCAAGCCGGGCCTTAAAAACCTCCAAGGAAGGAGACTCCACCACCTCCCTAGGTAATGCATTCCAGTGCTTCACCACCCTCCTAGTGAAATAGTGTTTCCTAATATCCAACCTAGACCTCCCCCACTGCAACTTGAGATCATTGCTCCTTGTTCTGTCATCTGCCACTACTGAGAACAGCCGAGCTCCGTCCTCTTTTGGAACCCCCCTTCAGGTAGTTGAAGGCTGCTATCAAATCCCCCCTCATTCTTCTCTTCTGCAGACTAAACAATCCCAGTTCCCTCCGCCTCTCCTCATAAGTCATGTGCTCCAGACCCCTAATCATTTTTGTTGCCCTCCACTGGACTCTTTCCAATTTTTCCACATCCTTCTTGTAGTGTGGGGCCCAAAACTGGACACAGTACTCCAGATGAGGCCTCACCAATGTCGAATAAAGGGGAACGATCACGTTCCTCGATCTGCTGGCAATGCCCCTACTTATACAGCCCAAAATACTGTTAGCCTTCTTGGCAACAAGAGCACACTGTTGACTCATATCCAGCTTCTCGTCCACTGTGACCCCTAGGTCCTTTTCTGCAGAACTGCTACCTAGCCATTCGGTCCCTAGTCTGTAGCAGTGAATGGGATTCTTCCGTCCTAAGTGCAGGACTCTGCACTCGTCCTTGTTGAACCTCATCAGGTTTTTTTGGGCCCAATCCTCTAATTTGTCTAGGTCCCTCTGTATCCGATCCCTACCCTCTAGTGTATCTACCATGCCTCCTAGTTTAGTGTCATCTGCAAACTTGCTGAGAGTGCAGTCCACACCATCCTCCAGATCATTAATAAATATACTAAACAAAACTGGCCCCAGGACCGACCCTTGGGGCACTCCACTTGAAACCAGCTGCCAACTAGACATGGAGCCATTGATCACTGCCCGTTGAGCCCGACGATCTAGCCAGCTTTCTATCCACCTTACAGTCCATTCATCCAGCCCATACTTCTTTAACTTGGCGGCAATAATACTGTGGGGGAGACTGTATCAAAAGCTTTGCTAAAGTCAAGGAATAACACATCCTCATCCACAGAGCCAGTTATCTCATTATAGAAGGCAATTAGGTTAGTCAGGCGTGACTTGCCCTTGGTGAATCCATGCTGACTGTTCCTGATCACTTTCCTCTCCTCTAAAATGTTTCATAATTGATTCCTTGAGGACCTGCTCCATGATTTTTCCAGGGACTGAAGTGAGGCTGACTGGCTTGTAGTTTCCCAGATCCTCCTCCTTCCCTTTTTTAAAGATGGGCACTACATTAGCCTTTTTCCAGTCATCCAGGACCTCCCCCGATCACCATGAGTTTTCAAAAATAATGGCTAATGGCTCTGCAATCTCATCCGCCAACTCCTTTAGCACCCTCAGATGCAGCACATCCGGCCCCATGGACTTGTGCACGTCCAGTTTTTCTAAATAGTCCCGAACCACTTCTTTCTCCACAGAGGGCTGGTCACCTCCTCCCCATATTGTGCTGCCCAGTGCAGCAGTCTGGGAGCTGACCTTGTTTGTGAAGACACAGGCAAAAAAAGCATTGAGTACATTAGCTTTTTCCACATCCTCGGTCACTAGGTTGCCTCCCTCATTCAGTAAGGGGCCCACACTTTCCTTGACTTTCTTCTTGTTGCTAACATACCTGAAGAAACCCTTCTTGTTACTCTTAACATCTCTTGCTAGCTGCAACTCCAAGTGTGATTTGGCCTTCCTGATTTCACTCCTGCATGCCTGAGCAATATTTTTATACTCCTCCCTGGTCATTTGTCCACTCTTCCACTTCCTGTAAGCTTCTTTTTTGCGTTTAAGGTCAGCAAGGATTTCACTGTTTAGCCAAGCTGGTCGCCTGCCATATTTACTATTCTTTCTACACATTGGGATGGTTTGTTCCTGCAACCGCAATAAGGATTCTTTAAAATACAGCCAGCTCTCCTGGACCCCTTTGCCCTTCATGTTATTCTCCCAGGGGATCCTGCCCATCTGTGAACCTGCACTCTGGCTCTGATGAACCAGCTGGGCTGTGGAAGGAGTTTCAAACCTTGGTCTGGATTAGCAGTTTGGTCCTTCTCTGCTTTACAGAGATCAGAGAAGAAAATATTGTTTGTTATGGTAAATCACCAAAAAACAACCTGCAGAAACTTATTGTCCAAAAAGGGATCTAAAATACAAAGGGCCCTGCTCACTTCCCCAAACCCAATCAAACCTTCCGTTTCCTTCTTGCTCTGAGCAATGTAACATCATGCAAATGCTTGGCCCCATGGTGGGACAAGTTCCTCTTTCATCCCCACCTAATATATAAGAATCCTTTTTCAGGGTGATGGTGTTGGGGGAGAGACAGCTGTATCTCCAAGCTATTACTATCAAACATAGAAGTTGATGTTCTAGCATCTCTGAGTCTGTCCTCAGAACAGTGATATGGCCAGCTGGTCTAAATGGCCTCTGCAGAGCACATCAGAACAGATGCATGCAGAAAAGCTTAATATCATGTTGCCAGGGAAATGAGCCACTTATCAAGCAATCAGCCCGAGTTTTTGCAGGTCCTGACAAGTGGTTGCACCTGCCTCTCTGCAGATCATAGAATATCAGGGTTGGAAGGGACCTCGGGAGTTCATCTAGTCCAACCCCCTGCTCAAAGCAGGACCAACACCAACTAAATCATCCCAGCCAGGGCTTTGTCAAGCCTGACCTTAAAAACCTCTTAGGAAGGAAATTCCACCACCTCCCTAGGTAACCCATTCCAGTGCTTCACCACCCTCCTAGTGAAAAGGTTTTTTCTAATATCCAACCTGAACCTCCCCCACTGCAACTTGAGACCATTATTCCTTGTTCTGTCATCTGATACCACTGAGAACAGTCTAGATCAGGGGTCTCAAACTCAAATGATCATGAGGACTAGTACATTGGCCCGAGAGCCGCATTACTGATACCTCCCCCGCTGCTGCCCTCAGCCCCGCACCCACTCCACCCCTTCCATGAGGCCCCGCCCCTGCCCTGCCTCTTCCCACCCCTTCCCTGCCCCCATTCCAACCCCTTCCCCAAAATTCCCACCCCAACTCTGGTGTGGGGTGTGGTGGGGGCTCAGCGCAGGGAGTTGGAGTGTGGGGTGCAGGAGGGGTGAGGGGTACAGTAAGGGTGCAGGGTGCGGCAGGGGGCTCAGGGCAGTGGGATGGGGTGCAAGAGGAGTGTGGGGTGTGGCAGGGGGTTCAGGGCAGGGGGTCAGGGTGCAGGAGGCCCAAAACTGGACATAGCAGGGCTGCCCAGAGGATTCAGGGGGCCTGGGGCAAAGCAATTTTGGGGGCCCTGTGTTGGAGACCCCTGGTCTAGATCCATCCTCTTTGGACCCCCCTTTCAGGTAGTTGAAAGCAGCTATCAAATCCCCCCTCATTTTTCTCTTCTACAGACTGAACAATCCCAGTTCCCTCAGCCTCTCCTCATAAGTCATGTGCTCCAGCCCCCTAATCATTTGTGTTGCCATCCACTGGACTCTTTCCAATTTTTCCACATCCTTCTTGTAGTGTGGGGCCCAAAACTGGACACAGTACTCCAGATGAGGCCTCACCAATGCCGAATAGAGGGGAATGATCACGTCCCTCGATCTGCTGGCAATGCTCCTACTTATATAGCCCAAATTGCTGTTAGCCTTCTTGGTAACAAGGGCACACTGTTGACTCATATCCAGCTTCTTGTCCACTGTAACCCCTAGGTCCTTTTCTGCAGAACTGCTGCCTAGCCACTAACCCTAGTCTGTATCAGTGCAGGGGATTCTTCCATCCTTGTTGAACCTCATCAGATTTATTTTGGCCCAAACCTCTAATTTATCTAGGTCCCTCTGTATCCTATCCCTACCCTCCAGCGTATCTACCACTCCTCCCAGTTTAGTGTCATCTGCAAACTTGCTGAGGGTGCAATCCATGCCATCCTTCCATCTTTGGAAGGATGTCATCTTGTGTCCTGTGCATCACTGTGGAAGGATGTGGACTTGTGATGTCGTGGTATAGCTGAGAATTGTATCAGGTGCCTGGAAGGAGTATTGATCTGGTGTCTGATGGAGCCTAAAAAAGTGGCACTGTCCCACTCCTAATACTGGACCATGGTTACAGAACTACCAAGGGAATGAGGACCCCACACCTGGTCTGCAATACCTGGGCAGAGCAGCCTTTGCCTCTGCAGCTTTGGCAGGGGCTTGGTCGTGATTCAAGGTAATTCTCCCAGTACAAGGTCAGATGTGGCTGATGCATGCCTGTGCCCATAGGGATTGCACGTGAACGCTCCCTGCTTCTTCTTTCCCTGCAGGTGGAAACTCGAGGGGCCTTTCTCATGCTCATGGAGATAGCCAGGCTGCTGGGATTAGAGGAGACCAAGATGGCCAGTGAGCAGGACCTGCATCTTCTCAGGCTGCTGACGCCAGTTGCTAAGCTCTACACTGGGAAACAGGTATTGGGTGGCCACATTCGATTAGCCTGGGATGGGCTCTGTGCCGCATGTCACTGACCTTGAGCTGGACGGAAGAATGAATTACAGGGAGAATACAAATTGCAGCAGCAATACAGTGTCCAGGGCTTGGGGTAGAAAGAGGAAAACCTGCTCCTGCAAGGCTAGCAGAACAATGGAATGACTGCTGCCAGTTAGGGCAGGTGGGTTAATTAATTGCTCTGCATTGTGAGGAGTGGAGGTCAGCTATAGGGCACGGGAGAGGTGTGTTCCGATCAGTGATTGGTGAATGAGGCACATGTTTGATCAGAACAGATGGAACAGTGGTGTGGGTTTTTTAAAGTGTGTGTACACTTGGCCATAGGCATGCGCACGGGGTGTGCCCAGGCACACCCTAATCATGCCTGAGCTCGGTCTGGGAAGGCTGCTCCTCCCCCTCCCCCGCTGGAGGCTTGGGGCGGGGAGGAGGACAAATAGAAGGCTGCTTAGCACACCCAGGGAGATCAGCTGTTGGCAACTGCTAATCAGCTATTTAGCATGCTGCAGCAGCCCTCATTACCCCTTTGGCTGGCTGCAGCCAATCAGCTGTTCGGTGTGAAGTCGGACCTATCAGCTGTTTCCCCTACCCCTACTGCAGCTTGGAGATTGCAGGCAGAGGTGAGTGAGTCTTTCTGATTTTCAGGGTAGAGGAAGCTGGGGTATGGGGGACCAGCAGCCAGGGCACAGCAGCTTCTGGGCTAGCTGCAGAGGGGTGGGCAGCCTCTTGGCAGGGGGCTGGGGGGAGATGGGCAGGCAGCTTCTGGGTTGGCTCCAGGGGACGGGCCAGGGGCTTTCTCAAGGACTGAGCCAGCCAGTCTCAGCCCACCCTGGTGTTTCCCCCGGGACCTGTGTTCCCCCTTCAGTCAGGAGAAACCAGCTCCAGACTCCCTTAGTGCTGGGCAGGGGGGCAAACCAAAGGACATAGCTCCTTTAAGAAAAGTTCTTCCTTGTGTCTTTTGAGTGAAATTGGGCTGGGGCCTGCAGCTTGCCCCCCTCCCCCTTCTTTACCTGTCCAGAGGGGCTTCACTCCAGGCCCAGCTGCAAATGAGCAGCCTCCCCAAGCCTGGATGCTGTCCAGCCCCCTCCTATGTAGGCTCTGGGAGCTTCCAGCCCCTGTGGTTCCCTTATGCCAGGGAAAGTAATGCTTGCCCCCTCCTCCATGCCTAGATCAAGCCTGCCTGAGGGGCTTTTCCTATAAGAGGCAATTTATCCCCTCCCCTGCCAATCAGCATCCCCTCCTCCCAGTGTAAGGAAGGATTGATTCTCTTCCCCTGGATCCACCTCCACCCTCCCCCCCCTGCCCCCCACCCCTCCACCTCCTGGGGAATTCGTTCCCTTGCATCCATCCCCCTCTATCACTTCAGGTCAGGAGATGCTGCCCTGCTTCACCTTGGGACACCTGAGCTCCTCTTGTTTCAGGGTGCTGGGCTGCTGCAGCCTGGTGGAGTAAGCAACTGGCCCCCACTCCCCTGCCTTTGGCCATGGTCCCACCAGGGGCTCCCCTCCCACAAAAGTTGTAGAGTGTGTGAAGGAGTCAAAGTGGGGTGGGCTGCAGCCCCGGGATTGGGAACAGCTGGAGCAACAACACAGCAGCCACACAGCAGGATGAATGAATGGGCCACTTCTATGCTGGGCTGTTGAATTAAATTTCTCTCTGTGTCAGAGCGTGTAGTTTCTAGGCTGGCTGCAGGGAGTGGGTTTCGGGGGAGACAGCTGCTTTGAGTGTGTGGGTGGGAGCTGCTGCTAAATAGAGCTACCAGGAAGTGGGGAGCAGAGAGAGATGGGAAAAGGGACACAGATGGAGAACAAGAACTGGGAAACATCAGGAAGGGGAGATACCAATGGTAGACACGCTTTCAATAACTAGAATGAAAGTGTATAAACGTTGAAAATAGCCTCCCCTCAAAACTGGCAGAGTAATCCTCCAGCACCCACATCTCACCCTTAAGGCAGGAGGGGCAGAAAGGAGTGAGCAGCTGGTGGGAGGCATTTAGGGGAGGGAGTTTGCAAGAAGGAGGTTTTCTAGGGGGATGGGGTAGGAAGAGGTGGAGTGGGGGTGGAGCCTTGGATAAGGGGGTGAAGCCAGGATGGGGCACCCACCGCAAAACCAAAAGTCAGCACTTATGAGTCAGGGTGACAGGGTCCTCCCTGCCTGCGCAGGGTGTATTTATTGCCTGTACAGACTTCCCCAGCAGCTGCACAAAGTTGTTGTAATTGTGTCACACAGTGAACCCCATGCTGCTACCAAGACCCCCCTTACTCCCCCACCCGGTCCCGCCCAGCCAATCGCTGCCTCCCCAGCGCTACACATGACCTTTGACTTACGTCAGTCATAGCACTCTTTCACCATTGCACTCCAGCTTGGTTGGCGCTCTCAGTGCCTGCCCCGTAAGTGCCATCACGTCATTGGTCAAGGGGATGCCCAGGGGGTGGGATTTGGTGGGGACTCTATTCTGAGCGGTGGCATGGTAAGGGGGCTGGGCCGGGTCACGGTGGGTTGGATGTGGGCCTGACGGTCTCAGTAGCAGTCAGGGGATGGGGAATGGGGGTGTTGGATAGGGTGTGGAAGTCCCAGAGGGCCTGTCAGGGGCAGGGGTGTGGCTAGGGGTCAGGGCTGTCAGGGGACAGTTGGTGGGGATAGTTGGTGGGGTCCTGGGGGGTGATTGGGAGCGGGGGGGGGGGGGTCTCTGGAGGGGGCGGGCAGGGGACAAGGAGCAGGGTGGTTGAATGGGTTGGGAGTTCTGGGGATCCTGTCAGGAGGCAGGGAGTGGTTGGATAGGCATGGGAGTCCCGGGGGTCTGTCTCGGGGTGGGGGTGTGGATAAGGGTCATGGCAGGTAGGGGATAGGCTCCTAGGGAGGCAGTTACAGTGCGGGGGGGGGGGTCTCAGGGGAGGGCAGTCAGGAGACAAGAGAGCATGGAGGCTTAGATAGGGGGTAGGGTCCAGTGAGGGGACAAGGAGCAGTGGGGGTTGGGGTTCTGAGGGGGGCAATCAGGGGACAGGAAGTAGGAGGGTGTGGATCGGGATGGGGGTGGGGCTTGGGTGGGACTCCCTGGGTGCACACCCTAATGAAATGTGCTGCGCATGCCTATGCACTTGGCTGAAAATATTTTGCTAAATTAAAAAAGAGAATTCTCCTTTGGGCAGAGACCAAGCAAAGACAATTCACTCCCCAAAGGAATTTGTTTCCTACAGTTATGAGCAATTGAAAAAGGGGCTTGGGTTTGTGTAGAAGTTCAGTTTCAACCTTAACTCTCTAGAAGTCTCCCCTGCTGTTTCTCTCTCTCTAAACGTGTGCAGAAGTTTGAATGGATCCACTTATCCAGGGAGGGAGGTAATGTGTTTGTCTTGAAACAAATTGCTTTACTTCCAGGCACTATTTTTTGCATTATTTATCAATGGAGCATGGGGATTACTGTCTGCTTCTCAGGGCAACTTGCTGGCCTCTCACAGTTGACACTCTAAGCTGCTGAACTTCAAGATTTTGACCAAGTGGCCCTTTGACTAGGCGCGTTTCCCAACCTGCTCTACACACAGTACTTACAAAATCAGACATAAAATACAAAAGTGGCACAGCACACTGTTACTGAAAATTTACTTTCTCATTTTTACCATATAATTATAAAATCAATGGGAATATAAATCTTGTACTTACATTTCAGTGTCTAGTATATAGAGCAGTATAAACAAATAACTCTATGAAATTTTAGTTTGTACTGACTTTGCTAGTGCTCTTTATGTAGCCTGTTGTAAAACTAAGCAAATATCTAGATGAGTTGATGTACCCCCCGGATGACCACAGTGTCACTCCAGGGACACATGAACCCCTGATTGAGAACCACTGCCCTAGTTCCTCTCCCCAGAGAGTCCCTCCAAATCCCTTTATGTCCATGTAGGGTAACGAGTCACCTGCCTCACTGAGTTAGCATAACCCACTTAACCCTTTCCCTGCAGGATCAGCACCCAAAACTGTTTGGCTGCAACATAGTAATTAGCATGGAGGACAGCATGAGCCATTTCTCCATCTGGGTAATTTGGATCTTCCAGTTCAAATCCTGGAGTCTTGTGCTCTGTGTTTTGCAGGCGATTGCTGTTATTTCTGAGGGACTGGAGTGTTTTGGAGGGCAGGGCTACATGGAAGACACTGGCTTGCCAGTCGCACTGCGAGATGCCCAGGTAAGAAAACACAAACTAAGCACGACAGTTCTTCTCTATAGCTCCTCACTTGGTGCCCCTCAGGCATCCCTTTGCAGTGCTGCACCTCAGTCTGGCTCTCTGCCAAAGACAGATTGCCAAATGTCTAATGTCATGGCTGTCCTCTGCCCATTTGCCAGCCCTGCTCTTGGACCCCACATCACCACAGAGCTCTAACACTGTGATAGAACTGACCAGTCTGTCATTGTTCTTCTCGTCTTGATGGGCCATTCCCCGTCATGTCACTCGTGATTGACTCCTGCCCGGGGCGCTATTGAGCTGTCAGCCACATACTGACTTCCTCTGCCTGTTTGCCCTCATATGGGCTCACTCCTTCCTCAGAGAACCGACCCCTCCTGCTTCACACCCTCCCCTGGGCTGCTCCCATAAACTTGGTCTCCCCCCTCTCATCTCCCTACAAGCCTTCCTCACCTCCCTTCACAGTTCATTCCCTCTCCAGCCCTTGTCTCCTCTTTGGGCTTTGCAATGCCAACCTCCCGTACCCCATTCAACCCCAGCCTCGTCTGCTCTTCACAGCACTCCATCTGCCCTAGCCACCAGCCTTTAACCCCGTCCTCCTTCCCCAGCCTTTAACCTCGTATTCTGCAAGCACCGTGAAGTCCTGGCTCTCCCCCCGCATACATCTGCTCTTTCTGACTTAGCAGTTCCCCTTCTCCTTGCTCATCCACTCTCCTGACTCTACGCCTAGCAGCTCTACCCTTCAGTCACTATGGGATGTGTGTAGGAGACCAGTCAGAGTTCCTGTCATTGGTAAGAAATCCCAATAACCTGTCCCTCCTCCTTCACAGGTGCTGACCATCTGGGAGGGAACAACAAATATCCTCTCACTTGACGTGCTGCGCTCTCTCACCAAAAGCCAAGGCCAGGTTCTAGATGCATTCTGCTCTGGAGTGCAGGTGTGTTCACCACGGCAACATTGATCCTCCAGAGGTACCACCTCCCTGGACCTGGCTTCTTGCTCCTACTGCAAGACCTGCTGGGAACACCACTGCTTTAGAGTGCTGAGTTGATTGCCTCCAACCAGGCATTTCCCCCACTCTCACTCAGGGCTGAGGCTGCTGCTGCTGCCTGGCACCCCATGTTCCTTTCTTATGGCTGTGGTTTGGGAAGGGGAAGACCCCGGAGGGATTTGACAGCTCTCCAGCTATGGCTCTTGGTTTCAACAACCATGAACTACTTTATCTGTTGCATCCTTGAGCTGTAGGTGGTGAAAAAGGTTTGACTTACTGAACCAATTCTCCTGTCAACATTTCCCATGCCCGCATGGCTGTCCCACAGAAGAGCCTCAACAATGTGAAAAATGCCCCAAAACTTTCTCTGGAGTGGGCTGAAGCCCTTAAAAAGCCCACCCAGCTTTGCATTTCGTTTAACACTATTCCAGTAGGTTCGAGTGACACCAAGCAAAGCATGGCGAAATGGCTGTCTCATTGCATCTCTCCATGCTGCAGCCAGCTGAGCCTGTCGAGGCTCATTCCCCTTGGGGCTTCCAAGCTCAGATCTGGCTAGTCAGGAGACAGTCGGGCTTCTCTGCATCCAGGTACCAAGCACTATTGCTTAGACTGGGCTTCTAGACGAGAATCCTCGTTTGACATATGAGCTGCCGGTGCCCCAACTCTCCTGGCCTCTAGAAATTGGATTTATTTTGGGTTTTTATATTACCCACTGTTTTCACTCACTGCCATACCACTCCCTGGCATCAGAGTGTGGAGCAATATGTGGGGCCAGTTTTATTGGCTATGGCTTTGCTACAGTACTTTGGATGCATTTTAAAATCCACTTCTACTCCGAGAAGTGACATTTAAAAAATGGTGGTATGGGGTTCCAGGATTCTTGTATGCCAACAAGTTCATATCAAATTTGATCAGCTCACAAATGAAACCGGCTCTTTCTGAATGTCAGCTGTGCAAAACTCAGCCTGGACTATGTACAAATAAAGCCGAGTGTTCTGCCTTTTCATGCATCATCAACAATGATTCTGCAGACCAGTTTGTGCCCTCAGTGAAATCTGCGCAGCCCTATTGAAGTAAATAAGTAAATATGATTTGCAAGCAAAGCCCCCTGTTTTTGGTGTCCTCCCTCTTATTTTTAAATATGCATAACCTTGAAAATGATTCTCCATTATAAGAAACAAGTCCAGTTCTGGCTGTATTGTTTGTTTGCAGTAAGGAGAGGCTAACCAAAAAGAGTGGCAGCTTAAACAGTTTCTGATGGATTCAGAAATACCTAGATTCTAAAGGTCATTCCCTGTTTGACTACATCAGTCAGAAAAGTGATGGTAAAAATGGCCCCCTTGATGCTGCCCTCCTGTCAGTTATACTCTTATGGACTTAGAGTAGGTAGACAGGGAGGAAAGCCAAGCTGGAGTTGTTTCTGCCTTTGACATGATCACTGAAGCTGCTGGCTGAGTTCTTATTCCAGAATTTTTTTTCTCCTTATAACAGAGGAAGGGGGAAAAAACCCAGTTTGATTTTCCTGTACGTTGAATTTACACCGCTGGCAGTTGGGGGGGGAGAAAAAATCACCTGTGTGTGTATGTTTAAAAAGAAAAAAAAAAAGCCAATGAGAGATGAAAGGATTTGCTGCAGAACACACCTGTCGCTGTTCTGCCCAGAACCATGCTTTGAAGCTGATCAGATTTTGGATCTGCAGTACCTGGGTCCCTTTAAACACACAATTTGGGCCAGGAGTCGGCGACCTTCGCACACAGGCCAGCAGGGTAATCTGCTGGTGGACCGCCAGACATTTTGTTTACGTTTACTGTCCGCAGGCACAGCCGCCAGCAGCTCCTAATGGCCACGGTTTGCCGTTCTCGGCCAATGGGAGCTGCGGGAAGGGATGTGCTGGCCACCGATTCCCACAGCTCCCATTGGCCAGGAACGGCAAAACTGCAGCCGCTGGGAACTGCCGGGGGCCGTGCCTGCGGACGGTCAAGGTAAACAAAATGTCTCTCAGCCGCCAGCTGATTACCCTGATGGGCGGCGTGCTGAAGGTTGCTGACCCCTGGCTTAGGCAGTAGCAGTTTGTCACACAGCCAGTTGTACCAAGGTATTACAGTAGAACCTCCGTTATGAACACCTCGTCATGGTTCTTTCAAAAGTTAACAACTGAACATGGACTTATACAGCTTTGAAACTTTACTAAGCAAAAGAAAAATGCTGCTTTTAACCATCTTCATTTAAATGAAACCAGCCCAGAAAGTTTCCTTACCTTGTTAAATCTTTTTTTAAACTTTCCCTTAATTTTTTAGTTTCCATTTAACACAGTACTGTACTGTGTGTTTTGTGTCACTGCTGCTGCCTCGTTGCGTACTTCCGGTTCCAAATGCGGTGTGTGGTTGACCAGTCAGTTCGTAACTCTGGTTTTCGTAACACTGAGGTTCTGCTGTAGTGTGGTATATGAATCCACTGCGTTTTGAGAACCCTGTATACCTTTGGCTTCGCCCCAGCCTGTTCTGCCTGTGTTCTGCCTTTGGAGTCTATGCTATTTGTTGGCATCAATCTCTAAGTTACTTTTGCAAAAGGCTTTTTAAAACCTCTCATTAGTGTGCTGTGGGCTGGAGGTTCCTTTGGACTTTATCTTGGCAACAGACCTAACCTGTACTTAGGAAGGTGGTAGTGCAAGTAAGTTTTATAGAATACAAAATTGTGTTGACTTTTCACAGGCTGACTCCTACTGAGCTAACAGGCTGTGTTTTCCAGTAACAAGAGTAGGAACTGCATGATCACCTCAAGTATTGGAAGCCTAAAAATACACAAAACTACTTTTTAGTAGGAGATCAGCTACTAATAAGTGTCAGTTTCACAAATAATATGCAAATAAGAGATTAATTCACATGACAGTCTCTACGCAAAAGAATTAATGGACACAAATCTGACATCAGGAATCAGAACGTTCAAAAACCAGTAGAACACTTTAACCTGTCTGGTCATTCAATGACAGACCTGCGGGTGGCAATTTTGCAACAGAAAAGCTTCAAAAACAGACTCCAACAAGAAACTACTGAGCTTGAATTGATATGCAAACTAGATACAATCAACTTAGGCTTGAATAGAGACTAGGAATGGCTGAGCCATTACAAACATTGAATCTATCTCCCCTTGTAAGTATTCTCACACTTCTTATCAAACTGTCTGTACTGGGCTAGCTTGATTATCACTTCAAAAGGTTTTTTTCCTCTTAGAGTTGGTAAGACAACTCCCACCTTTTCATGCTCTCTGTATATATGTGTGTGTGTGTGTGTGTGTGTATATATATATATATATATATATCTCCTCAATATATGTTCCATTCTATGCATCTGAAGAAGTGGGCTGTAGCCCACGAAAGCTTATGCTCAAGTAAATGTGTTAGTCTCTAAGGTGCCACAAGTACTCCTGTTCTTTTTGCGGATACAGACTAACACGGCTGCTCCTCTGAAACCCTTCTACAAAATGCTACTCTAAAATACCAGCTCCTCTTTGCAAATTAACCATTGTAACCCTTCTGTCATATTGTAATTCAGCAGAAAAGCACAAATTGCAGAACTACTGGGGTAAAGATGTACAGTTCTGTAAAACATAGTGCCCCAGATGCTTGGGCCAAGACCCCTGGCTTCAGTGAGGTCCATGTCAAAACACTTCAAAGGGGCCAGGATTTCACACACACACTGCAAGTTTTTCAACCCATTGACCATGGAAATGCAGATCCAAACTCAGCATCAGTAATATGGTGTAGTGATGCATAAGGACATTTATATATTGGATACAAATACATGCTATGTGAATCAAGAGCCCTTCTGAGAGCTCACCCTGTGGCAGCATGGGAAACCCAGATTAAAGGCTACACTCGATCTCACACACCAAGGCAGCAGTGTGCACGCTGTAGTATTAATAGGAAGCCAGTGTAGAGTGGTATTAAGGTCTCACCGCTGACCTTCTGTCATGTTTTCCACACTACAGCTAGGCCACTGGGAAAATGGCAGCTTAATCAGAGGAGCAGCAAAGCCCCTTGGAACAGCCAGAGCCCTGCCATCCATTCTCAGGGAGTTGAGCACAGGCCTGGCTGCTTTGGGCTTTCCCACATATATGTGACTCGTAAGGGACGGATTCTTCAAACCTGCCTGTTAGCTCAAGGAGAGCAGTAGCTGCAGCCACGCTCTGAGCACAGCTCTAACATCTTCATGAAAGTGGAAATATTTGGATGTAGAAGGACAGATCAGATACAGTGGTGATGGGCATGTATAATTTCTGCCTGATACAGATATGTAATTACAGGGTAGTGTGTACACTAGTTGGTATCACACCTTAGATCTAGCTCAGTGTTTTTCAGTTAAACTAATGCTGCAAGTTTCCTTCAAACAATTTTCTCCTGAGTGCAGCTGAGCAGCGTTCTGTCAATGTTGGCTGGTGTGGTATAAGCTTCCCCATGGCAGCCTCAGTGAGAATTGCAGTGGTTTGAGCTCTTTCATTAGGATTTCAGCAGCTGTGTTTCCCTACAGGAGGCACTCGATAACTTTTCCTTTCTTTGCAGGGGAAGCTGGAGCTGGCTTCCAGCATTTCAGAACTGGAATCTTCTGTGCAGCTACTCCAGGATGCTCTCCACAGGCTTGGCCAGTTCACTCAAAGAGTTGGCTCAAAGGGGGCAGTTGCGATGGAGTTAGCAGCAAGAGACTTTGCCTACACTCTGGCAAGGATCTACACAGGTAATGGAGAGAACTGACAATCCACTGCAGAGACTCCAAAATGACTCTGAATTTGTCCTAGGATGTTCAGTTTCAGGGATCCTGGGGTAGGTTTCAGCTGGAGGAGATTGGTTTTCAAATAAAAAGCAACAGAGGGTCCTGTGGCACCGTTAAGACTAACAGAAGTATTGGGAGCATAAGCTTTCGTGGGTAAGAACCTCACTTCTTCAGATGCAAGTAATGGAAATCTCCAGAGGCAGGTATAAATCAGTATGGAGATAACGAGGTTAGTTCAATCAGGGAGGGTGAGGTGCTCTGCTAGCAGTTGAGGTGTGAACACCCAAGGGAGGAGAAACTGTTTCTGTAGTTGGATAGCCATTCACAGTCTTTGTTTAATCCTGATCTGATGGGGTCAAATTTGCAAATGAACTGGAGCTCAGCAGTTTCTCTTTGGAGTCTGGTCCTGAAGTTTTTTTGCTGTAAGATGGCTACCTTTACATCTGCTATTGTGTGGCCAGGGAGGTTGAAGTGTTCTCCTACAGGTTTTTGTATATTGCCATTCCTGATATCTGACTTGTGTCCATTTATCCTCTTGCGTAGTGACTGTCCAGTTTGGCCAATGTACATAGCAGAGGGGCATTGCTGGCATATGATGGCATATATAACATTGGTGGACGTTCAGGTGAATGAGCCGGTGATGTTGTAGCTGATCTGGTTAGGTCCAGTGATGGTGTTGCTGGTGTAGATATGTGGGCAGAGTTGGCATTGAGGTTTGTTGCATGGGTTGGTTCCTGAGGTAGAGTTGTTATGGTGCGGTACGTGTTTGCTGGTGAGAATATGCTTAAGGTTGGCGGGTTGTCTGTGGGCGAGGACTGGCCTGCCTCCCAAGGTCTGTGAAAGTGAGGGATCATTGTCCAGGATGGGTTGTAGATCACTGATGATGCGTTGGAGAGGTTTAAGCTGAGGACTGTAAGTGATGGCCAGTGGAGTTCTGTTGGTTTCTTTTTGGGGCCTGTCTTGTAACAGGAGGCTTCTGGGTACACATCTGGCTCTGTTGATTTGTTTCTTTATTTCCTTGTGTGGGTATCGTAGTTTTGAGAATGCTTGGTGAAGATCTTGTAGGTGTTGGTCTCTGTCTGAGGGGTTGGAGCAGATGCGATTGTACCTCAGTGCTTGGCTGTAGATGATGGATCGTGTGGTGTGACCGGGTGGAAGCTGGAGGCATGAAGGTAGGCGTAGCGGTCGGTGGGTTTTCGGTATAGGGTGGCGTTAATGTGGCCATCGCTTATTTGTACAGTGGTGTCTAGGAAGTGGACCTCCCGTGTAGATTGGTCCAGGCTGAGGTAGATGGTGGGGTGGAAGCTGTTAAAATCATGGTGGAATTCTTCCAGGGTCTCCTTCCATGGGTCCAGATGATGAAGATGTCATCAATGTAGCATAGGTAGAGAAGGGGCATGAGTGGACGGGAGCTGAGGAAGCGTTGTTCCAGGTCAGCCATAAAAATGTTGGCATATTGTGGGGCCATGCGGGTACCCATAGCGGTGCCACTGGTCTGGAGGTATATATTGTCACCAAATTTGAAATAAAGTCACAGAGCTCAGCAATAAGTTGTGCTGTGTCATCATCAGGGATACTGTTCCTGACAGCTTGTATTCCATCTGTGTGTGGGATGTTTGTGTAGAGAGCCTCTACATCCATGGTGGCTAGGATGGTGTTTTCTGGGAGGTCACCAATGCATTGTAGTTTTCTCAGGAAATCTGTGGTGTCACGGAGATAGCTGGGAGTGCTGGTGGCGTAGGGTCTGAGTAGGGAGTCCACATATCCAGACAGTCCTTCAGTGAGAGTGCCAATGCCCGAGATGATGGGGCACCCAGGATTTCCAGGTTTGTGGATCTTAGGTAGTAGATAGAATAACCCCGGTCGGGGCTCTAAGGGTATGTTAATTTGTTCCTGTGTTAGTGTAGGGAGTGTCCTGAGTAGATGGTGCAGTTTCTTAGTGTATTCCTCAGTGGGATCTGAGGAAAGTGGCCACAGGACCCTCTGTTGCTTTTTACAGATTCAGACTAACACAGCTACCCCCTGATACTTGATGGTTTTCAAATGTTGTTCAACAATGGTGGTGTAAGGAATGCTGGTCACTGCCTCCTTTTTGAGCAGAAGGAGATTCAGGTATGAACCAGCAAGAAGCTGTGATGGAGTAAGGAATACCCAACCCTTCCATTACATTTTGCTATTGGGATGGGAGTCTGGAAACATTTATACCTAACATGTGCTTTTTGCAGGGGCTCTCTTACTCGAACACGCAGCCCAGCCTGATGCCACCTCCACAGACACTTACACAGCTCAGAGGTAAATGGAACCCCTTTCTCCAGTCACCTCTTCCAAGCAGAGCCCCTAGGTGTATTCAGCAGGCGCCACACCACACTCCTGTGATCCGATCCCTTTCAGGTAGTCAGTCACACCTTCTTCTGCGACAGACCCAGACCTCAACAGCCGCTGCTGATGGAGACAAGTATCGGTCCTGCTGTGGTATTAGTGAAATCTGATCAATCCCCTCCATGGTGTTCATGGGGATTGCCTGTCCACAGCATGCCTTTCTAGAGATTGTAATACTACTAGGGGTTAGGTTGCAACAAGTATTGTCCATACAATGGTTTTGGTTAAAAGTTATTTGCATTCCCTATTCAGGTGGTGCAAACAGGATCTCTGCCCCGTAGACCCAGAAGAAAAAGCTGGCTGTTATGATGACAAGGCAGCTTCCATGGATACCTACTTGGTTTATGAGGGAAGCCCAGTTTTGAAAGGAAAGCTATGACTTAACTGAAGCTAACTGAGAAAATCCATACCTCACTTTGGAAGAGAAATTGGATTATAATCCTGGTGCGTCCAGTACAAATTGCATTTGCTTATAGTGTGCTTAATATTTAGGGTTAGGCTAAACAAATGGGCTATGACCATCTAAGTATCACCAATAGCCTCTTTGGGCTTGTCTATACTTACCGCGCTGGTTCGGCGGCAGGCAATCGAACTTCTGGGTTCGATTTATCGCGTCTAGTCTGGACGCGATAAATCGAACTCAGAAGTGCTCCCGGTCAACTCCGGTAATCCTGCTCGCCGCGAGGAGTACGCGGAGTCGACGGGGGAGCCTGCCTGCCGGGTCTGGACGGGGGTAAGTTCGAACTAAGGTATGTCGACTTCAGCTACGTTATTCACGTAGCTGAAGTTGCGTACCTTAGTTCGATTTGGGGGTTTAGTGTAGACCAAGCCTTTCAGGAGGTGTTGAAAAGAAACATGCTTAGAATGTTTTAGGGAAACACCTGGTGGTCAAATGCAGATAATGAATTGAATAAGAAGACTCTGACGTGCTAATGAGTATTCTTTTCAACACTGAGACAAGGAAACAACCAAAGCTACATCTGAAGCCTGGTCTAAAACACAGATGTTGCAGAAGTTTATAAAATTGTTTTTTAGCTTTGCAACACCACTTCCCTACCCCCTCTCTCTGAGCCCACACCCTACATCTGCAATGCTGCCTCCAGCAGCTTTGTGTCAGTGGAGAGTTCCCCTCCACAAGGGCATTCTCCACTGGCCTCTTTAGCTACAAGCATCTGGTTCCAAGGCTGTAGTATAAGTTGAGAACATAAGTTCCATCTACACTGTGATGTAACCAGGTTTCTCAACCAGGGCTAGCTCTGGCTTTTTTGCTGCCCTCAGCAAAAAAGCCTCCCGCCCCCACAGCGGGGAGCGCGCCGGGGGGAGGGTGGCGAGCCCGGCCGCGGCCCCGCTCTCCCCAACCGGCCAGAGCGCCGGGGGGAGGGCGGCGAGCCCGGCCGCGGTCCCGCTCTCCCCGGGTGAGCGCCGCCCCCCTCCAGGTGCCGCCCCAAGCACATGCTTGGAGGGCTGGTGCCTGGGGCCGGCCCTGTTCTCAACTCAGCAGTTGCTAAGTGCAATAGGTCCTAGCTGCAGCTGGGTAGGACAAAGAACCATATCATACATTAAGATGAAAACTGTATCTTATCCTGTAACTAAACCTATAACCAAGCTAGCTAACCATTGTGTAGTATTTCGGCTAGCGGTGCTTGTGATTTTCTCTTTAATTTCTTCCTTGTTACAAATTTTTGCTTTAACTTAAGATACTTGGACTTGAACATGGAGACTCTAAGCTGGGGGCCTCTTGTTGGAGGCCCTGGAAAATAGGACACTGACCTCTGAGGAAGCTGAGTCTGGAGCAGATGTAATGGTTTGAGCACCTGGCCAGAAGAATAAAGACGAGATCCTCTTTCCCAGGCAGAGATGGGTCAGCATGGTTATAGGGGGGTGCTTGGTAGAGTTCCAGTTACCCTAGGGATGGGTCTGAAAGAAATGGTTACATTTGATTAGTGTACACAAGGAATTGTTAAATAGAAACTTGATGTTATTGAGTCATGCATGTCACAAGACAGCCTCGTGCAGAGAAGTACTTTAGGGCAAGTCTACACTACAAAATTAAGTCAACCTAAGTTATGTCGACGTACAGCCATCATGGTAATTGAATCTGTTTTCATGTCCACATTACGCTCATTGTGTCGGCAGTGCACATCCTCACCTGGAGTGCTTGCACCAATTTAACTGCCAGCATGGGACACAATGGTCCGAAGAAGTGAGGTTTTTACTCACGAAAGCTTATGCCCAAATAAATCTGTTAGTCTTTAAGGTGCCACCAGACTCCTTGTTGTTTTTGTAGATACAGACTAACACGGCTACCCCCTGATACTTGACAGTATGGGACACAGTGGGACAGTTCCTGACAGGCAGTAACAGTCAATGTAAGCAACACAATGTCTACAATGACACTGCATCAACCTAACTACATTGACTTAAGCACTACACCTCTCGCGGAAGTGGAGTTATTAATTTGATGTAGTGGGCGAGTTACAGCGGTGCGAACTACATTGTAGTATAGATGCTTATAGAGTTAGGTCAATGTAAGCTGCCTCTGTAGTGTAGACCAGGCCTCAGCGTATTAGAAGTTGAATTGTTAAGGTATGCTACTGAGCCAAACTTATCCCTATATGCTGTTTAAAAATCAAACTTTGGTGAGATCAAATACACAATGTAGTTGATAAAATTACATCAGAAATGTAAGATCTAAGCAATTTTTTTTTTATAATCCTTATCAAATCAGTGCAAACAACTTAAAATGTGAAACCATTTCTTTGAACAAGATGGTTGAGTGATTTGGCTATTCTGCAATAAAGGAGTTGGGAAAAGGTTCAATACACATTGCATTTGTCTTTTTAAAGTACATCTAGTGCTCAACATTTAAATGAGACCGAGCAGGTCTCCTTGCCATACCCGGTAAGTGGAACTCCCTATTGAATTGAACTTCAAATTATAAAGAGGGCAGATGTGGGGAAGGAATCATAAATACACTGCACCTACGATAGCCTTTTCCCCCACCCAAAAATTAGAGACATGCAGTGTGCTCATTGCCTTACCCAGCCCAGTGGGTAACTCTACCTCTGAATACAGTTAACTATTGTTACCAAAGACATGCTATTTCTTGGCCAATGACATCACAGAATCTCAGGGTTAGAAGGGACCTCAGGAAGTCATCTAGTCTAACCCCCTGCTCAAAGGGGGACTAATCCCCAGACCCCTAAATGGCCCCCCTCAAGGATTGAACTCACAACCCTGGGTTTAGCAGGCCAAGGCTCAAACCACTATAGCGAGGAGGGCTCTATGCCTTCTATGATAATCACTTGGTGCTGAGGCATTCAGAGCCTCAGAAGTGCACAAACACTGTCAGCCTAGTTCTACTAAAGCTACTGCGGGATGAGACAAGTCACTTCAATATGAATCTTGCTCCAGGCTCCCAGAATGAGAAAGTTGCTTCCTACTGGTAAAGGAAATTAATCTTTGCCCTCCAGAGAGCTCATTCATTTCCCTTGCACACGTGCCTTAATGGTACTGCAGGACACAGGACATGAGGTTTCCAGTTTAGGTTAAAATCAATAAAACTATCAAGGCAGACATGTAGGTGTCGTTACTTTGGAAAGAAGGGAGATAGCTGTATTATTTTGTATGAATATATGTACTGCAGTTTATCTGCTTGATATCATTCTGTCTGACTACACAGAGTCAAATGAAAGGGGTTGTTATGAATAGCCAACAGGAAATGACAGAATGGTGGAGATCAGACATCTGGGGTAAACACCTTCAAGGGAATTAAGATAATATGGGTTAGGTTATTAATTGGGAAGATCTTTTCTGGGCACCAGCAACTTCATACAGTTGTTTTGCCAAGGCCACAGCCTAGATATCAAGAAGGACCATAAGCAGTTAAGAACCTTGGCCTAGAGAGGAAGGGGGATGGGGAGCAGGGAGACACACACAGAATGTTGTAGGGACTGTCTGTCTGTCTGTCCCAGGCCAGGAGTAGGGGTGTCTGGGCTAAGAAAAAAGAATAAATTTAGGTAAGCTCCAGACATTTAGGTCTTTTGTTATTTTACCCTTTTCTCTGCTTGCTATCTGCCTTTGGCTGAATAGATTTAAAATTTTTATTAAAGTTAATGTTTAAAATTAAATCTACACAAGTTAAGAGGGAAGGTACTGTATGAACATCTGGGGTCGGGCTTGAGTTATGAGGGATTACAGGTATTGGTTGCAAGGGTGAAGGGATACATACATATCACATAACCAGCATAGACCCAGATTGGGGTGTGGGAGTTTTTAAAGTGTCAGTGGCTAAGTGGGCTTGGGACACCACCCTGGTATATATAAAGAGTCCAAGTCAGTGTAGCGAATAAGTACATGGGTGGGGTGCGTCCCTTGGTTCATCAGGGAAGGAAGGTTATTTCCCTGGTCAGCAGTCTCGATTATTCAACCTGGTATTGGTGTCCTGTGATGTGTTTCGTATAGATGTCTCTGGACCACATGATGGTGTTGGACACCAGGAGCCGTCTCATGTGTCGGGCGTAGCGCTGACTAACTCCACACGCTCTCAGTACCGGCTCGTTGTGGGGGTCCCAAGAGCCCAGGGCTCCCACGATCAGGGTGTGAATCTGAACCTTGTAGCCCTGGGCTCTCAGGGTGTCGGCCAGCGGGGTGTACTTCAACGCCTTCTGTGCTCAGGCCTCGTGGGAGGCCAGTGACCTGTTTTGAAGAACCTGTTTTTCAGTCACTTTAATCAGTTGTCGTCACAGACTCCTAGAGGAAAGGGGCTCACACATGCCAAACAAAAGGGACTGTTGTACTACAGTTGGTATCCAGAGGGGCTGCAGCCCACACCACTTGTGAGGCATGTCTACACTGCAAGCAGGGGTGTGTGATTTTGGCACATGTAGACCATGCCTGAGCTAGCCATGTCTAGTTAGTTCAGGTACTAACAGCAGTGAAGTCGTGGCAGCACAGGCTGTACAAGCCCATTCAGGATCCTGGGTACTCACTTGGACAGTCAGCATGTGCTGAAGTCTGGGCTGCCGTAGCTTCACTGCTACTGCTACCCAGGTTAGCTAGATCCAGGCTAGCTCAGGTATGCCTACATGTGCCAAAATCACACCTCTGACCTCTGTAGATCTGCCCAAAGAGTGGTAGGACCGTATGGTGCCATGCAGAGAGGGGTGAAAGTACTGAAACCCCTCACCAGAGAGATGCACTTGAGAAGGCCTAAAAGGGGGCTAAAGCACAGCTCACCCTGTACGTGTGCTAGATCCAATATACAATGACCCACATTTAACTTCTAGCATTAGGAATTGTTTGCAGAGGTGATTAACAGACCACCAAGATCCTGATGCTTGCTAGGAGCCAATCTCCTGGAGTGCAGGGCTTTGGAGGCTATGACAATCCATGTTAACTGGGAGCTTGGGCTTTTTTTTTGTGGCGGCAGGGGAGGAGAGGGATTTTCAAAACAAAAAAATGTTTAAGCCCTACATATACACGGAGTTACAAAACACAAGGGACTGTACAATTGTCACTGTGTATGTAAATGACAAATTTATTAATACCTGAATAGTCACTTGGAGGTGACAGCAGAACAAATGGTGTTACAAACAAGTAATCCCTAGGCTCTAACAATTTGTACTGCAGCTAACCCGCTCTCCGGTCTGCGATTTGCATTTGTTAAGACACTTAATGTCCTTGAAGCAACTGATCAGATTTCAGATGCTATTTTAATAAAAACTCCACTCCGAATGTACAACCAAATGCATCATCTGTGACCACTGCAAGACAATTAATTTAATAATATAACTCTGGGAATTAGGTAAAAAAACATACCTCTTAAATAGTAAGATAAAACTCTAAAGTAGCATTTCAAAAAATTGAAAATCCAGAGGGTGTGCTGACCTTAAAACACCAAAAGCAACAATCTCTCAGCCCCAGAGCATAAAATGAAAGGATGGAGATCATTCTTAACCTGTCCCTAATGTTTGTACACTGTACAGTTAGCCAGACAAATGTTGAGACTCAGGGTTATAACTCATCTTTTCCAAAAATAACTCACTAAGCAGCACGACAAACATCCCCTGCTGGGTCCCATCAATCAATGGACTCTAGCTGAAGAGAACATTCTAACATTTTAGATAATCTAAATCTTGCTCTGGATCCTGAATGTGAACCAAACACACTCCAGAAACTGAATTTCATACAGCAGTGGTGGCAGCAGTTCCTGTACATCATCATCATCATCATCATGTTCCCATTACGCCTCTGGCGTTTAGGGCAGCGACGAAGCTCCTCCACTCCTGTCTGTTTCTGGCAAGTCTTTCCATGGTTCCCAGCTGTGCCCCAGGTTTCTCAGCTCGGCTTCCACAGCCCTTCGCCGTGTTGTTTTCGGGCGGCCTTGTTTTCGCTTGCCTTCAGGTGTCCATATTATTGCTACTCTGGTGATGGAATCAGTTTCCATCCTAAGCACATGACCGATCCGTCTCCAATGCCACCTGGTAATGATGGTGCTCAGATCCTCTTGGCTGCACCATGTCAATAGATCTTGGTTTGAGATTATTCTGGGCCAAAAGATATGGAGGATTTTTCTGAGGCAAGTTGTATGGAATGAAGACAGTTTGGCCATGTCATACTTTCTCATTCCCCAGCTGTCATGGAGTGTGGGGGACTCAGGGCCCTGCACCCCCGGCTTCCTGCTATTCACCATGACTCTCAGCCAGTCAGTAAAGCAGAAGGTTTATTTAGACGACAGGAATACAGTCCAAGACAGGTCTTGCAGGCACAGACAACAGGACCCCCTCTCAGTTGGGTCCATCCTGGTGTCTCAGGGCACCCCAGCCCCTTGGGAGGTCAGAGCCCTGTCTGCCTCCCAGCCATCTCTCCAGGCAGCTCCTGAAACTCTGTCTTCAGCGACCCCTCCCACAGCCTTTGTTCAGTTTCCCGGGCAAAGGTGTCACCTGGCCTCTAACCCCTTCCTGGGTTCTCATATTACATGCTCAGGTATTCTCCTTCGGTCAGTCTCCCATCCCCCAATGCAGACTATCCTAGCCACACTCCCCTGTCAGCATTCAAAGACCACAGTAAGAACAGTCCCAGTTCGTCACACCAGCATTCTGCACGATAAAGTAATGTTGAAAGTACGCAGCTCTGATAAATCTTGAGTTTGGTTTTGGTGTTGTATTTTGATGATTTCCAGACTGTATTTAAGCTCCTGAAGGTGTTCCTGGCTTTATTGATTTTGTTCCGGATGTCCTGGCTTGTTCCACCATCCTGGCTGATGGTGCTGCCCAAGTATATAAGTGTTTCTACATTGGTGAGAACATGATCCTCTATGCGTACTGGTGATGGTGAGGCAATATTAAAGGTCATGATATCGGTCTTATTGCGGTTGATTTTCAGTCCAATTTGCTAGCTGAATGCGTTGAGTCAAGTTGTTTTTTCTTGTATATGGTGTTGGGTATGTGACAGGAGAGCGACATCATCTGCGAACTCCAGGTCTTCAAGGGATGAGAAGAGTGTCCATTTAATGCCTCTTGGCATGTCTTCTGTTGTACGCCGCATTACCCAGTCGATGGCAATGTTGAAGAGGACTGCAGACATGACACATCCCTGATGTACTCCTGTTTTGACTTCAAAACTGAGCTCACTGTGATCAAGACTGAATGTAAAGTAGACATAGAAGCTTTTGATGATGTTGATTATACAGAAAGGAATTCCATATGCCCGCAGAATGCGCCATAGGCTGGTCCTGTGAATGCTATCAAAAGCCTTCTCAAAGTCTATGAAATTTATGTCAAGTTGCCGTTGCCATTCTAAGCACTGTTCTATGATGTTTCATAGAGCAAAGATCTGGTCTGTGCATCCATGCCCTTTCCGAAAACCAGCTTGTTCTTTTCTGAGAACGCTGGACTATGCTCTTACACAATACTTTGCTTGGCACAGATAAAACTGTGATGCCACGCCAGTTATTACAATCACTGAGAGTTTCTTTCTTTGGTATCTTCACTATAACCCCAATGATCCACCCATCTGGCACTTTTTCCCTTTCCCAGACTGATGAAAAATAGAGGGGCCAGGATAGATGCTGCTAATTTAGGATTTACCTTGAACAATTCTGCATTCAAGTTATCCTTGCCAGGAGCTTTCCCATTTTTTAAGGATTTGACGGCTTGAATAATCTCTTTCTTAGTTGGGGGGTCTGTGTTGATATCAAGATCTTCTGCCTCCTTGATGTTTGCTTCCTCTTTAGGTGGCTCCCTATTTAGCAATTCTTTGAAATGCTCTGTCCAGCCCATTTCTTGTTCTTTTTTGGTTATTAGTAGGTGTCCTTGTTCGTTCCCAATGAGAGTATTTGTTGGTGTCTGCCATTTACCACTGATAAGCCACGTCATTTTGTAGACGGTTCCTTGTTCACCATAAACAGCTGCATCCTCTGCTTGTATTGACAGATTACACTGGTCTACAATTTTTGAGAAGTCGTCTGCTTCAGAGATAAAATGTGCTATTTATTATGTATTTTGATGTGCTGAATTCAAATATGACAATTAAAACAACTGATTGGCTACTGTTTCTAAGATATTTAAGTTTTTACATTTTATGTCTATGTATATTGTGTAGATAGTAGAGTTTTAATCATAAATTGTAAACCTAGGTCTTTTCATGTGTTTATGGTTGCTTTCCATGATAATATTTCACCTGTCCTGTTTATGTAACACTTTAAAAATCAGCAAAAGGGTTATATAAATACAATTTATTATAAAACAAAAGGCAAAAAACTATTATGTACATAGTTTAGTCCTATTCAGTGTCTACTCGGCGCTTCTTGGCTTGTCTCTTGTATTCATTAAATGGAGCATCTCTTGTCACTGTCCAGCAATCGTCTGCAAGCATTGATGGGCTCCATTTGCCCTGATAGCGTTTCTCCATTGTTGCAATGTCCTGGTGAAATCGCTCGCCGTGCTCGTTGCTCACTGCTCCGCAGTTCGGTGGAAAAAAATCTCGATGAGAGTGCAAAAAATGTATCTTTAGTGACATGTTGCAACCAAGGCTTTTGTATGCTTTGAGGAGGTTTTCCACCAACAACCTGTAGTTGTCTGCCTTGTTGTTTCCGAGAAAATTTATTGCCACTAACTGGAAGGCTTTCCATGCCGTCTTTTCCTTGCCACGCAGTGCATGGTCAAATGCATCATCTCGAAGAAGTTCATGAATCTGAGGACCAACGACACCTTCCTTTATCTTAGTTTCACTTAACCTTGGAAATTTTCCATGGAGGTACTTGAAAGCTGCTTGTGTTTTGTCAATGGCCTTGACAAAGTTCTTCATCAGACCCAGCTTGATGTGTAAGGGTGGTAACAAAATCTTCCTTGATTCAACAAGTGGTGGATGCTGAACACTTTTCCTCCCAGGCTTCAATGACTGTCGGAGTGGCCAATCTTTCTTGATGTAGTGGGAATCTCTTGCATGACTATCCTATTCGCAGAGAAAACAGCAATACTTTGTGTATCCAATCTGCAGACCAAGCAAGAGAGCAACAACCTTCAAATCGCCACAAAGCTGCCACTGATGTTGGTCATAGTTTATGCACCTCAAAAGTTGTTTCATGTTGTCCTAGGTTTCCTTCATATGGACTGCATGACCAACTGGAATTGGTGGCAAAACATTGCCATTATGCAGTAAAACAGCTTTAAGACTCGTCTTCGATGAATCAATGAACAGTCTCCACTCATCTGGATCGTGAACGATGTTGAGGGCTGCCATCACACCATCGATGTTGTTGCAGGCTACAAGATCATCTTCCATGAAGAAGAATGGGACAAGGTCCTTCTGACGGTCACGGAACATGGAAACCCTAACATCACCTGCCAGGAGATTCCACTGCTGTAGTCTGGAGCCCAACAGCTCTGCCTTACTCTTGGGTAGTTCCAAATCCCTGACAAGGTCATTCAGTTCACCTTGTGTTATGAAGTGTGGTCAGGGCCGGCTCCAGGGTTTTGGCTGCCCCAAGCAGCCAAAAAAAAAAAAAAAAAGACGCGATCGCGATCTGCAGCGGCAATTCGGCGGGAGGTCCTTTGCTCCCAGCGGGAGTGAGGGACCGTCTGCCGAATTGCCGCCGAATCCCTGGACGTGCCGCCCCTCGCCGGAGCGGCCGCCCCAAGCACCTGCGTGTCAGCCTGGTGCCTGGAGCCGGCCCGGGTGTGGTTCAAAGGAGGAAGATGGGAGAAAATGTGGGTCCTGTGACATTGATGGTTCAGGACCAGAAGTTTCATCCTCTTCCTCGTCTGACTCAAGTGAGAATAATTCTGGTGCATCAGGAACCGGCAGTCCTTCTCCGTGGGGTACTGGGCGTATGGCTGATGGAATGTTTGGATAATGCACAGTCCACTTTTTCTTCTTTGACACACCTTTCCCAACTGGAGGCACCATGCAGAAGTAACAATTGCTGGTATGATCTGTTGGCTGTCTCCAAATCATTGGCACTGCAAAAGGCATAGATTTCCTTTTCCTGTTCAACCACTGGCAAAGATTTGTTGCACAAGTGTTGCAGCATATGTGTGGGGCCCACCTCTTGTCCTGATCTCCAATTTTGCAGCCAAAAGGTGATAGGCTTTCTTAACCATAGTGGTTATACTGCGCTTTTGTGATGCAAAAGTCACTTCACCACAAACATAGCAGAAGTTATCTGCACTGTTCACACAAGTACGAGGCATCTCTGCTCACTTTGGCTAAACAGAAATGTGTCCCTTTGCAAAATCAAACACTGACAAATAAGAGAGCACGACACTGTATGATTTCTAGAGCTGATATAGGGCAATTTGTTCAGCAGAGTGATGTAAGCTTCTTTATGATTGCATCATCCATGACTTCTAGGAATACCATGATGCAATTCATATCATGTATGACGCAATGTCAGCTTCAGATTGCATCATTCATTGTTTTGCCTAAAAAGCAAGTACTGTCCAAACCCAGTCATAGATTTATTCATAGATCCAGTCAAAGATGTATTTTAGTCATTTCTGGTTTAAATTGAGATCCCTTCCCTTTATAACTCACTTATCCTCCGCCATTCCCAAGTCAAGGGTCGTAGAGACTGACCCAATAGCATATCTTGAAAACTAGAGCCAATCAACAATTTTAAGCATCATTTTCGTTCTCCGTAACCCAGAATTAGTAAAGTTTGGCTACATTTATTTCAGAAGCATTTTGGCTGTAGAGCAGTGTTATCAATATAATGCCGTTTGTCCGCTCTCACAAGGTGTTTGACTTTGTCTTGCTCTACTGCTCGTGGTATTTGTCCTTTAGCTTCTGGGATTTTGTGTCTAAAACTATTTTCTTCAGGGCTCATCTGGTTTCTATGGCGTTCCATGTGCTGGGTGTAATCCACTCCTTCCTTCTCTTTTGCCTGTAGCCTAGACAGGCTTCACTGCTCTGTTTACAAATTACTGTTACTTTGTCCCATTTCTTGTTGATCTCCTCATCTGCATTCCCCTCCTCTTCATCAAGGTCTGCAAGAGCTTGAAACCTGTTCTTTAACTGCAGAATGAAGACTTTCTGTATTTCAAGGGACTTTAGCTTGTCAATAACATAACTTCTATGTCCCTTTTTTGGTGGACCCACACTTCTCAGTTTTAGCTTGATGGAGGCTGTCACAAGATGGTGGTCGCTGCCAACATCTGCACCCCTTCTCACTTTCACATCTGTCAGTGAGCGTCGCCATTTGCCATTGATCATGATATGGTCAATCTGGTTCTTATCTCTGTTATTTGGAGAACACCATGTCAGCTTGTGAATTTCACTATGTTGAAATAGGGTTCTGCGATGACTAGGTCATTCCTATTACAGAAATTAACAAGCCTTTCTCCGTTTTCATTCATGGTGCCACACCTATGTCTTCCCATTGCTCTGTCGTTGTTTGTGTTGTCCTTCCTGACCTTGGCATTCAGGTCTCTAATGAATTAGGTCGTGGCGTGGTACTCTCTCTAACTCTGCCTGTAGCGTAAAGTAGAATTTGTCCTTTACTTCTTCATCGCTGTCATTTGTTGGAGCATAGCACTGAATGAGGATGATATTATTATGTTTCCCTTTCAGTCTGGCTCTCATAAGTCTACTGCTGATAGATTTCCATTCAATCAGGGAATGCTCCACTACCTTCTTCAAAAGGATGGCAACACCCTCATGGTGTTGTCCATCATCCTGTCCAGAAAACAGCAAAGTTTCTCCAGAGGCTGTTGTTAATCTTCCTGATCCCATCCATCTGCTCTCGCTGACACCCAGGATGTGTAAGCTGTAGCATCTCATCTTTGCTGTGACCTGAGCTAGCTTCCCTGTTTCATACATTGTCTGTACGTTCCAAAAAAACAAGTTTGGTTTTTGTCTTGGTGTTGAGCACTTAAGTCTTCATGCCAGTGGCTTCCTTTCAGCTTTCCCCACTGGCAGTCATACGGGTCATTGACTCCCAATGGCTATCACACATAGAAATGGTCGATTTCTCCGTTGCTGTTTCCATAACATATTTTGTTTTTTTATGGGACAGGGTTGTTAGCCTTGTGCCTAACCCCCAACCTGGAGGACCAGGGTGTCTGTTTTGTCTGGTTCCCTCCCCCACAGACCAATCTGGCATGGTTGAACCCTACCAGGAGCAAAAAGCCCCCACCGACACAGACTCTGGGGATCGTTAGAGCACGCAAACTATCCTGCCACGACAAGACACGGACACCAGAGGTCAGAGGTCCTGTACACCTGCCTCCAAAATACCTAGTTGTTGCCCTACTCTTTACCTGACTCTAGAGCAGTTCTCACAACAAATTTATTGGTGGCCTCCAAGTGCGGCCACCAACTCTCCCTTAATTAATTGTAGGGAAAAAAAGTAAATATTCACAGATTCACATCCAAATCATTGTAATGTATATTTGTAGGGTTCTTTGGCAGAGTCAATAACAAAAATAATGCTCCCTCCCCTCCCCCATCCAGGACTTAGTGGGTCCTGGGGCTTGCTGTGAAAAATGGTATTTGTATATTTGTTAATATCACAGCATATTTACTAGCTACCTGGGAGGCTATGGAAAGTGATATTAACGAACATAGAAGGATCACTTTTCACAGATAGCTAGTAAGTCTGCTGTGAAAAGTGATACTTGCATGTTTGTTAATATCACTTTTCTCAGCAAGCCCCAGGACCCATTAAGACCTGGATGGTGAGGGCCGAAGCGGTTAGGCTGCAGGGGCCAGAGGCAATGGGTGCGGAACAGGGGGGCCCCAGGGCAATGGGGGGGAATGGATGCAGGGCTGGGGAGGCAGCAGGAGCCCAGGGTAATGGAGGGGGAAGGGGTGAATGCGAGGCCAGGAAGGCAGCAGGGTCCTGGGAGGGGGAGATGGATACAAGGGCATGGGAGGCAGCGGGGGCCAGGGGCAATGGGGGTGGATGATGAGCCCCACTGTTGCGTGGCCAGAGCCAGGGCCTGGTGTCTGCGGCCATGCAGCCAGGGCCAAGGCTCAGTGCCCACAGCCAGAACCCGGAGCTGGGGACAGGAATTGCATGGCTGAACCCAGGGATCAGAGCCTGCTGCCAGGCAGCTGAAGCTATGGGTCAGCACCCAGGGCTAGTGCCTGCCGCCACACGGCCAGAGCCCGGAGCCGGAGTCCAGGAGCGCGTGGCTGGAGCCAGGAGTCAGTGCCTGCTGCTATGTGGCTGGAAACAGCACCTGCTGCTGCGCGGCCAGGGCCAGGGGTCGGCACCATGTGGCAGGAGCCTGGGGACAGAGCTGTGGGTTGGCGCCTACTGCTGTGCAGCTGGAGCAGGGGATCAGCACTAGGCCCACGTGGCTGGAAACTGGGGCCAGCACCTGCCACGGCATGGCCAGAACTGGGGGCCAGAAGCCGACTGAAGCTCTGCGGCTGGGGGTCAGTACCTGCTGCCCTGCAACCAGAGCCAGGGGTTAGTGCCCAAAGTCCCGTGCTTGGTTGGAGCCTGCTGCCGTGCGGCTGGGCTGGGGGGTCAATGCCTGTGGCCAGCGCCTGCCACTGCGCGGCCGGAGATCGGGACTGGAGCTGGGAGCCAGCACCTGATGCCACGCAGCTGGAACCAGGGGCCGGAGGCTGAAGCCCCGCAGCTGGAGGCCGGGGCCATGTGGCCAGAGCCAGGGGAGAGGGGTGTCCGTACCCGCTGCCCCACGGTCCGAGCCTGGGGCCGGAGCCAGGTTCCTGAATTCCCACTACTGGAGCCTGCCCCCCAACCCCCGCTTCCTCCAAGGTGTGTCAAGAACTCACCTTGCTCCTCCAGTGTTGTGCCCCAACTCTCTCCAGAGGCAGTGCAGGGCTACGCATCCAGGAGCAACAAAGAGGGAGGGGGAGGGGCCGATGCTTTGCTTCCCTGCCCCCATCACCGCCCAGGAGGTTGTGGTGGGTGCATTTGAGAAATGTTGGTCTGGGCAATGGTTACAGACCTGCAAGTTCAGGTAGGGCTTCTTGCTGATGAAGGGTATTATAGATCTGCAGGTTTACTTTAGATTTGGCCTAATGATTCAAAACATTTATAGGCCTACTGTTTCATGCAATTTGCTATTTAGAGGGGATTAAAAACCTGTTGGTTCAAGTGAAGCTTGTTTCTGGCAAGAAAATTGGTAAAATACCTTCCTTTAATGTGCCTTAAGAAGATGAAACTAGAGTTGATGCATGCATGCTTTTCAAATGTGGATTCTAGCTCTGACAGTGCTCCTTGGCATATGTGGCCTTGCTTTAGGGGAACCTTGTTTAAGGAATGTGTATCTGCAATTTGCCTGAAATGAAACAGAAATAAACTCTGTGTAAATAAGTAGTAGTGTGATCCAGTGGATATAATACTAAACTGGTGGTCAGAAGACGTGTCCTGTTCTTGAATTCTACTTTGGGTTCACCATCTGCAAAATGGTAGTAATGATACTTAAACCTCCTTTGTTAACATGCATAGAGATCCTTTGAATGCAAAATATTAGTGAAATTCAAGGAGAGTTTTGTAGAGACTATCTAGCCAGATGTAAACCCTTTGATGGATGGAAGTGAGAGTATGTATCCCATTGGCAGCAGTAGGATGCACCAGCACTTAGAAAATAACAAAAAGGCAAATGTCATTATATTTAAAAAAACAAAACACTTTTGAATTTTTTGTTTATACAGACAGTGGAAGTGGTTCTCCAGAAGCTTGTTTAAAAACAACATGTTTGTGGTGGTCAGATGCCTTCCCTTTATATCAAAATCTTCGCTTTATTTGTAATAAAATTGAAAATTAGTTGAGACTTTAAAGTAAACTGTTGTTCATATCTACAAAGATTATATAGACTTGGAGAAATTTTGTTGTAAATAAACAAAACTAATTTTACTGTGAGTTTGTCATTGCCCAATAAGCACCAGATAAACAGCCACTTTCAATCACTCCTTTCTTCGGTGATCTCACTGTCACATGACATACTATATTGATAGTGTCACCTCTCTCCCTGACTTTCTAGTCCTCTGCACCATTATGCATACACAGAGCTTTTATAGTTTATATCACTTGCATTTTAGAGGCAGTAGAAATATCCCAGTAACAAAGAGTATTTTATTATTGACATCTGTAGCAAATTTTACTGCTGAGGTGCTTTGTTACTTACAAACTAAATCTTGCACACATCCAGTTCTAGGATCCTCCTAACCCTTACTCACACAAGGAGTCCTTACTCATGCACATACATCCACTTAGGTCAATGGAACTGCTTGAGTGAGTAAGGACTAATCACATGAGTACAGGTGTACAGACTCAGGCTCTTAATTTTCCATAATGACACTTGTTTTCTTGTGACTGATCTGTCCTCATGAAGCATGTGAAAAGTTTAGTTGCAGCACAACACTGAATACAGGGAAATCTTGTCTCTGCAGCACCATCACCAGCCTGGTACGAGAAGCCCCCAGATTCAGGAAATGTCTGTGTTACTTTTTAAACAACTCTTGTCATATTGTGATCAGTGTTGAGAGGCTGTAAAGGGAACCCCCTCCACCTGCTGTCTGTTAGAGAAACGGTAGTATCTGTCATAAAGGAATCTTGAGAAAGGGGAGTAGTCCTGGGAGAGACAGGGCAGGGAAGAATATAAGACGGAAAATTCCCCTTGTGCTTTTATAGTCTCCAATCTAGTTTCTCTTATAATTACTCAGAAGCATTTCTCTTCACTGACAGGAATGTGGAGGGTATGTCTATACTGCAATAAAACACCTGCAGCTGGCCAGTATCAGCTGACATGGGAGCCTGGGTCAGCTCACCTGGGCCAGCCACAGGTGTTTTAATGCAATGTAGACATACCCTTAGTCAATATTTTCAAACAAGGCGCATATAACAAGCTTCAGAAAAAGCGACTGCGGAGATCCCAGAGTTCAGCTTGCCTCTGGACTGTGGGGCCAACATTTGCTTCCCCTTAGAGTACATGGAATGAACAGCTCTTCCACCACCACCCTAAGAGACGCATCTTTGTTAATCACCTCTGAACACAGCTGCATGGGGAGTCAGGTTCCAGTGTGGTATTTGGATGGCACATGCAGAGCTTCACACACTCCTGTACAATTTCCTGTCTCATGTAGCAATCACCAGACCCCTGTTGCATTAAGTAAGAGGTCTTTAGGCTTGGATCTTCCCTTTCAGTGGTGAGACAACACTGCCTCTCTGTGGCCAAATATGTAACTGTATAAAAAAGCCAGTTACCTTTTCCGTAACTGGTGTTCTTTGAGATGTGTTACTCATGGCCATTCCACAGCAGGTGTGCGTGCTCGCCATGTGCACTGGTGCCGGATGTTTTTCCCCTAGCAGTACCCATAGGGGAGTGCCCATAGCGACCCCTGGAGTGGTGCCTCCATGGTTTTGGGGACCCCCGCCCTCAGTTCCTTCTTGCCAGACAACCCCGACAGAGGGGAAGGAGGCCGGGATGTGGAATGGACATGAGCAACGCATCTCTAAGAACACCAGTTACGGAAAAGGTAACTGTCTTTTCTTCTTCAAGTGATTGCTCATGTGCATTCCACAATAGGTGATTCCAAGCTGTATCTGTCAGAGGTGGGGAGTTCACAGACACTTGGGATGGAGCACAGACCTGCCAAACCCTGCGTCCTCCTTGGTTTGGGAGACGATCGCATAATGCGAGGTGAACATGTGAACCGAAGACCATGTGGTAGCCCTACAACTGTCCTGAATGGGGATATGGGCCAAAAAGGCAGCCGACGAGGCTTGCACCCTAGTCGAGTGTGCCCTCACAATTGGCGGCGGGGGGACTCCCGTCAGGTTGTAACAGGTACGAATACACGAGGTGATCCAGTTGGAGAGCCGCTGAGTGGAGATCAGCCGGCCTCTCATGTGTTCGGCTGAGGACTTCCTGAATGGCTTTGTACGTTTCAGGTAAAAGGCCAGAGCCTGTCTCACGTCCAGCGTGTGGAGGTGGCGCTCCTCACTGGACGCATGGGGCTTGGGGCAAAGGACCAGCAGGAAAATGTCCTGACCCATGTGGTAGTTGGAGACCACCTTCGGGAGGAACGAAGGATGTGGGCGGAGCTGGACCTTATCCTCATGAACACAGTGTACAGGGGTTCAGAGGTCAGGGCCCTGAGCTCCAAGACACGTCTAGCTGACGTGATCGCCAACAGGAAGGCCACCTTCCACGAGAGGTGCGACCAGGAGCATGTAGCTAGTGGCTCAAACGGCGGACCCATCAGCCGGGCCAGTACCAAGTTCAGGTCCCACTGCGGGACTCGGGGCCTAATGTACCGGAAGAGACGATCCAATCCCTTAAGGAATCGGCCAGTCATGGCATGGGAGAACACCATGTGGCCCTGCACTGGTGGGTGGAAGGCCGATATGGCCGCCAAGTGCACCTTGATGGACCAGGGCGCCAGGCCCTGGGCTCTAAGGTGAAGGAGGTAGTCCAAAACAAGCTGGATCGGGGTAGCCATGGGGGAAACCCCCCGCTCATCTGCCCATCGGGAGAACCAAGACCACTTTGCCAAGTAGGCTCGGTGCATGGAGGGTCGCCTGCTTTCCAAGAGGACGCGCTGAACCTTTCCTTCTGGCCTAACCATTGAGCAGCCACGCCATGAGGTGGAGTTCCGCTAGGTTGGGGGGAGGAGGTGGCCCTGGCTTGTGAGGGTCCCATACCAATGCTGCCTGGGCCATGCCAGGGCAATCAGGAGGACCTGGGCCCCGTCTGTCTTTATCTTTTCCAGGACCTTGCTGATCAGCGGGAACAGGGAGAAGGCATAAAGAAACTGGCCTGACCAGGATAGGAGGAAGACATCAGAGATAGCGCCCCATCCCAGCCCCTCGCCTGGAGCAGAACCGGGGACATCGATGGGTCTGCCAAGTCGTGAACAGGTCCACCTGGGGAGTTACCCATTCCAGGAAAAATCTTTGCACCACCTCTGGCTGAAGAGACCACTCGTGCTGAGAGAAGAAGTCCCTGCTCAAGTGATCCGCCCATGAGTTCCGGGCGCTTGCTAGGTGGTAGGCCTGTAGGCAAATGTCGTGGCCTATACAGAAGTCCCACAGCTTGAGGGCTTCCAAGCAGAGGAGCGAGCCCCACCTTGCCTGTTGATGTAAAACATCGAGGCCGTGTTGTCCCTGAGAACCCTGACCACCCTCCCTTCAGGCGTGAGTGGAAGGCCACGCACGCCAGCTGGACTGTCTGAGCTCCTTGACGTTTATGTGGAGGGCCAGGTCCTCTGCAGACCACAGACCTTGGGTCTGAACATCTCCCACATGGGCTCCACACCCAGGTCTGATGGGTCAGACACCAGTTCCATCGACGGGGGTCTGCCTCTGAACGGGACCCTGCGGAACATGTTCCCCGGGGAGGACCATAATTGTAAGGAGGCAATCACAGGCTCGGGCACAGTGAGGACCTTGTCCATCCTGCCTGGGAGAACACTGAGGACAACCAGAGCTGGAGGGGCCTCATCCTGGGTCTGGCATGGCGAACCACATATGTGCACGCCGGCATGTGACCCAAGAGCTGGAGAAAAACAAGGAATCTGGTGGCACCTTAAAGACTAACAGATTTATTTGGGCATTTGGTTGGGTCCTCTGATGCTGTTGCCAGAGTAGATATGGGGACAGAGTAGCCAACGAGGTTTGCTACAGGGATAGGTTCCTGGGTTGGTGTTTCTGTGGTGTGGTGTGTAGTTGCTGGTGAGTATTTGCTTCAGGTTGGGGGGTTGTCTGTAAGCGAGGACTGGCCTGCCTCCCAAGGTCTGTGAGAGTGAGGGATCATTTTCCAGGATAGGTTGTAGATCGTGGATAATGCGCTGGAGAGGTTTTAGCTGGGGGCTGTATGTGATGGCCAGTGGATCGTGTGATGTGTCTTGGATGGAAGCTGGAGGCATGTAGGTACGTATAGCGGTCAGTAGGTTTCCGGTATAGGGTGGTGTTTATGTGACCATCACTTATTTGTACTGTAGTGTCCAGGAAGTGGATCTCTTGTGTGGACTGGTCCAGGCTGAGGTTGATGGTGGGGTGGAGATTGTTGAAGTCCAGGTGGAATTCTTCAAGGGCCTCCTTTCCGTGGGTCCATATGATGAAGATGTCATCAATGTAGCGCAAGTAGAGGAGGGGCACTAGGGGACGAGAGCTGAGGAAGCGTTGTTCTAAGTCAGCCATAAAAATGTTGGCATACTGTGGGGCCATGCGGGTACCCATAGCAGTGCCACTGACTTGAAGGTATAAGTTGTCCCCAAATCTGAAGTGGTTGTGGGTGAGGACAAAGTCACAAAGCTCAGCCACCAGGCTTGCTGTGGCTTCATCAGGGATACTGTTCCTGACAGCTTGTAGTCCATCCTCATGTGGAATATTGGTATAAAGTGCTTCTACATCCATGGTGGCCAGGATGGTGTTTTCAGGAAGAACATCAATGCATTGTAGTTTCCTCAGGAAGTCGGTGGTGTCTCGAAGATAGCTGGGAGTGCTGGTAGCATAGGGTCTGAGGAGAGAGTCCAAATAGCCAGATAATCCTGCTGTAAGAGTGCCAATGCCTGAGATGATGGGGCGTCCAGGGTTTCCGGGTTTATGGATCTTGGGTAGCAGATAGAATACCCCTGGTCGGGGTTCTGGGGGTGTGTCCATGTAGATTTGTTCCCGTACTGTAGCTGGGAATTTCTTGAGCAGATGGTGTAGTTTCTTTTGGTATTCCTCGGTGGGATCAGAGGATAGCGGCCTGTAGAATGTGGTCTTGGAGAGTTGCCTGGCAGCCTCCTGTTCATAATCTGACCTGTTCATTATGACTACAGCACCTCCTTTGTCAGCCCCTTTGATGATAATGTCAGAGTTGTTTCTGAGGCTGTGGATGGCATTGCGTTCTGTACAGCTGAGGTTATGGGACAAGTGAGGTTGTTTGTCCACAATTTCAGCCTGTGCACGTCTGCGGAAACACTCTATGTAGAGGTCCAGTCTGTCATTTCGACCGTCAGGAGGAGTCCACGCAGAGTTCTTCTTCTTGTAGTGTTGGTAGGAGGGTTCCTGTGGGTCAGTGCACTGTTCAGTGGTGCGTTGAAAATATTCCTTGAGTCGAAGACGATGAAAGTAGGCTTCCAGATCACCGCAGAACTGTATCATGTTCGTGGGGATGGTGGGACAGAAAGAGAGTCCCCGAGATAGGACAGATTCTTCTGCTGGGCTGTGTGTGTGGTTGGAAAGATTGACAATGTTGTTAGATGAGTTGAGGGTACCATTGTTATAGCTCCCAGTGGCAGGTATTAGTTTAGATAGCTTACTGTCCTTTTTCCTCTGTAGAGAAGTGAAGTGTGCATTGTAAATGGCTTGTCTCATTTTTGTAAAGTCCAGCCACGTGGAAGTTTGTGTGGAAGGTTGGTATTGTATGAGAGTCTCCAGTTCTGAGAGCTCATTCTTGATCTTCTCCTGTCTGCTGTACAGGATGCTGATCAGGTGGTTCCTCAGTTTCTTTGAGAGTGTGTGGCACAGTCTCTCACCATACTCAGTGTAGTATGTTGATTGCAATGGATTTTTTACCTTCAGTCCTTTTGGTATGATGTCCATCTGTTTGCATTTGGAGAGGAAGATGATGTCTGTCTGTATCTGTGCAAGTTTTTTGTCGAGGTTGATGGATTTCCACTCCATACGGCTAAATTTCACTCTATGCATCCGAAGAAGTGAGGTTTTTACTCACGAAAGCTTATGCCCAAATAAATCTGTTAGTCTTTAAGGTGCCACCAGACTCCTTGTTGTTTTTGTAGATACAGACTAACACGGCTACCCCCTGATACTTTACACCATGCAAAGAGCTGGAGACATGCTCCGGCTGTTGTCACTGGAAACTTTGTGACTGTGTCTATGAGCCCTTTCCGGGACTAATGTGGACTTGGTGTCGTTCACCAACAGGCCCAGAGTGGTGCACGTGGACAGAAGGAGCGCCACATGATCCTGCACCTGTGACCGGGAGCTGCCCTTGACCAGCCAGTCGTCCAGATAGGGGAAGATCTGGACCCCACGGCACCTGAGGTAGGCCGCCACCACAGACATACACTTTGTAAATACCCTGGGGGCAATGGACAGGCCAAATGGGAGGACCGTGAATTGGTAGTGCTCCTGCCCAACCATGAAACGGTGGAAGCGTCTGTGCCCCTCGAATATATGGATGTGGAAGTACGTGTCCTGCAGATTGAGGGCGGCGTACCAGTCCCCGGGATCCAGGGAGGGAATGATGGAGGCCAGGGAGACCATGCGGAACTTGAGCTTCATCATGTGCTGGTTCAGACCTTGCAGGTCCAGGATGAGCTTGAGTGCCCCTTTGATCTTCGGGATAAGGAAATGGCGGGAGTAGTACCCCCTGCGTTTGAACTCCACTGGCACCACTTCCACCGCTCCTAGGCCAAGGAGCCGCCCCACCTCCTGTTCGAGCAGGGCCTCGTGAGAGGGGTCCCCCAGGATGGACTGGGACAGAGGGTGGTTGGGTGGGGTAGAGGTAAACTGGAGGGTGTAGCCCCAGGAGATGGTGCTGAGGACCCATCAATCTGAGGTCAGCCGCGACCACTCCAGGAGAAAAGCACACAACCAGTTGGAGAAGGGAAGCTTAACTGCAGGTGGATCCCTGATGTGAACTGGTAAATCGCCCCCGGGCGTCCTGTCAAAACTGCCATTTCCCTGCCTGTTTGCCCTTGGAGGACCCAGGCTAGGGGGCAGACCGGGACTGCCTCTGCAGATTTTTTTATAGTCCCGCGAATTTTTATAAGGGGGCTCGTATTTAGACTGGGTGGCCTGGGTGGGAGCCTGCTATGGCTTAAACTTAGGTCTAGCTAGAGCCGGAACATAGAGGCCAAGAGTCTTAAGTGTAGTGCGGGAGGCTTTCAGGCCATGCAATTTTATGTCTGTCTGTTCTGCAAACAGAGCCTTGCCGTCAAATGGGAGGTCCTGCAAGGAGTCCGCGCCTCACTGGACAGCCCAGACAGATGGAGCCACGATGCCCTTCTCATGGACACCGCGGAGGCCATGGACCACGTAGCTGTGTCCACCGCATCCAACGCTGCCTGCAGGGTTGTCCTGGCAGCAGCTCTACCCTCCTCCACCAGAGCTTTGAACTCCTTCCTGTCACACTCCTGGAGGAAGTCCTCGAAACGGGGCAGAGACAGGGCTGATGCTTCCATTTAGGCAATCTAGGCGGTTGCCTAGGGTGCCAGGATTTGGGGGGATGACATTTTGCCACCCTTGGCGGTGGGGGGTCCTTCCGCGCTCCGGGTCTTCAGCGGCAATTCTGCGGCGGGTCCTTCACTCGCTCTGGGACCCGCCGCTGAAGTGCCCCGAAGACTGGGAGCGCGGAAGGACCCCCCCGCCGCAGAATTGCCGCCGACGATGGGAGCACGGAAGGACCCTCGCTTAGGGGCCAAAAACCCTGGCGCCACTCCTGGGCAGAGAGCCCCACAGATTTAACTCATACTGGCCCAGGAGAGCCTGATGGCTCACCACCCATAACTGGAAATTCGAGGACGAATAAATTTTTCTCCCAAATCAATCCAGCCTCCTTGAGTCTTTATTTTTCAGAGTAGGGACTGGTTGGCCCTGCCGCTCCCTGTGGTTGACCGACTTGATCACGAGGCAGTTGGGGCAGGGTGGGTGTATGTATAGGTATTCATGCCCCTTGGCAGGAACAAAATACTTGCATTCCGCTCTCTTAGAGATGGGGGGCAATGAGGCTGGGGTTTGCCACAAGGCATTTGAAATTTTTGCCACACCTTCGTGGAGTGGAAAGGCCACCCTGCCCGGTACCGAGGTGGACAGGATGTTAAAGAGGGAGTCTGAGGGCTCCTCCACCTCTTCTGCCTGAAGGTTGAGGTTTGATGCCACCCTTTTCAATAGTTCCTGGTGGGCTTTAGAGTCCTCCTGCGGGACGGAGGGAGGAGGGACCATAATTGCCTCATCAGGGGAGGGTGAAAAGGCGGGTGCGGTACTTTGCGTGTCCACCGGCACTGGAGGATCCACCACCTGGTTGCTCTCCGGGCACAGCGCCGAAGATGTATGTCCCACCGACTCCTTCCTCGGAGGCTGGGAGAGGGAGGCCTACAGCTGTTCCAAGGCTCTGGCCACTGAACGAGCCCCCACTGGGGGCTGTGTCGGGGCCATGGTGGCCACTTGTACCATTGTGCCGGTGCCACCGCACCTGCTGTGGCACCGGCAAAGCCAGCTGTTCGGCCTGGCTAGCCTGTCCCATTGATGAACGACTACGAAGGGAGGCCGGGCTGACCTATAACCTGCCGCTGTTCCTGGACCAGGAGGAGCAGTAGTGCCAGGAGTGGTGCCGACCACGAGATCGTGATCCTGATGTGGAGGAATGGTACTGCCAGTAGCAGCTGCTATGTGATTGCCTCTGGCGGGCAGATCCGCGATGGCAAGGCGCCGGCGATCGACACCCAGGGTAGCGGGAGCAGTGCCGGGGCGGGGTCCTGGAGTGAGACGACGAACGGGAGCTGCGTCAACATTCGTGTCACAACTGGCTACGATAGACCCTCAGAGATGAGGACCTTTGGCGTCGTCTGCCTTGGTCCCATCGGTGTCCACTCCTCAAGGCGGAGCGGTGCCTGCAGTCTCTGTCAGTCAGAACCCAGCTAGACAACTTGATGGTGGTCAACGGTGACTGTGTGGACTATGCATGGGACAGTTGCTGAGTGGCGAATGGCATTGGGAACATTCCCTCAACCATGACCGGTACCGAGTCAGGGGCGACTGCGGAGATCCCAGAGTTCAGCTTGCCTCTGGACTGTGGGGCCAACATTGGCGGTGCTCCTGGTACCGGCATGGACATAACATCCCGGGCTGCTTGCAGAGCCTCTGGCATGGAGGACATCCGGACATCCAGGGAAGCCTGCTCCGAATGGGCAGGGCTACTCCGCTTGACCTGAGTCGGAGGCCTAGAGGCTGATGGGGACCGAGGACTACCCAACATACGTCTAGCCTCTCCCCCAGTCTTGCTCCAGTGCTGCGGCGGCGAAGGCCTCTTCTTAGCCTTCTTGGTGTGCCCAGTGGACGGGGAGCGGTGCCGACTGGTAGATGGCACCGGGGGGGTCCCTGTGCACTGAAAGCGTGGCACCCGGTGCCGACATGGAGCAGCGCGCCGGAGTCAGGGTCAATGCCGACTCCATCAGGATGGCCCGGAGCCGAATGTCTCTCTCGGTCCAAGGCTTGAAAGACTTGCAAATCTTACAGCGATCACTGAGATGGGTTTCACTCAAACAGTGTAAACAGTCCGTGTGCGGATCACTCACTGGCATCCGGAGCCTACAAGTGTGGCACTACTTACAACCCAGGGCACGGGTCATGCTCCGGCCTGGCTGCACTAAACTAATCTAATCAACTACTTAACTACAGGTAGTTGATTAGATTAACTGTAAGTAGTTAAGTACAGGTAGTTAAGTAGTTGATTAGAACAAACAAACAAGGGTTCTGGAGGAGAACTGCAGCAGAACTGGAACAGAGCAGTTCCGAAGCACTTTCACTGGCGGTAAGAAGGAACTGAGGGTGGGGGGAGTGCGCAGCGCCCCTTATACCGCGCCATGGAGGCGCCACTCTAGGGGTTGCTAGGGACGCTCCCCTACGGGTACTGCTAGGGGAAAAACTTGCAGCACTAGTGCATGTGGCAAGCACGCACACCTATTGTGGAATGCACATGAGCAATCACTCGAAGAAGCGCCGCCCAGCACCCGTCCCGTACCCCTGTCCCCTCACACACCCAAACTCTGCTGCTGCTGGGGGGAGGGGGAGGGGAGGGAAGAAACGGTGGCCTGCAACTTCCCCAGCAGTGGCCGGTGTGACTGGAGCAGGGGTTGCCTGAGCTGCCCCTGAGCCAGGTGCACTGGCCACTGCAGAAGTCACTGAGGTCACGGAATACATTACTTCTGTGACAAACTCGCACCCATAATAGCGCACAATATTATATGGGCTTTTTTATTTTGTTCTTGAAGCTGTGAGATACAGCCAATGGTTTTGATCCCTGCTCTGTCCCGAATCTGCAGTATTATTTAATTTTCAAAGAAAAGGCAATAAGAAAAACTTATAAAACAACTGTGCACCACACCTGTGTGACTAGAACAGGGCTGTCCCTAAATAACCAAGAGATGCTCAGAGAATACTTCAGTCTCCCAGAGAGTTCAATAAAATAATCCCTTCTCTGACTTAAAATATGGAAGACAAAAATAATAACAAAAGGAATAGAAGTTTGTGTGATGGAAAGTGACTAGGTATGTATGTAAGCCTGGGGTGCTGAAATGAACTAGCTGCCCTAATGGAGGAACATTACTCAGGCCCCTAAGTAGGTTAGATTTGCAGAACTAGCAGATGAGTTCTCCACCTTTGGGAGAGATGAAGAGAGTTTTCAGCATTAAACCTGAGTCCGTTTGGTTTGTTCCCAAAGAGCCACAGCTGCACCATCAACATTGAGAATAAGGAGAAAGGTTGCAAGTAAGAACTGAGCTTTAACTTCCCCACCAACATTGTCAAATGGTAAATGTTAAGGCATGGTTACTGCAGAGGATAGAAATGCACAGATCTCCTGTTTCCAAACCCCACTGAAACCGGATGTGAAGACTGTGGTGACCTAGGCCATTCTACACTGATGTGGTTGTGGTAATAAAGTCATTGGCTCAAACTCTGAAATTTGATGGTCCATTCAGGGTAAGAGAAATCTGAGGTACAAAGGTAGTTTTAACTCTCTTAACACCCAGTACTCCTGCCCAAGAGAAAACTGTATTGATTGTTATGGAGCAATACCTGATGCTCCATATGTTTTCATACCAGAAAAACTAAGTTTAATGTTTTTCTTCTAAATTTAAGAGCACCAATGTGCTCCTTGCAAAGACTCTCAGTGGAAAAGAAAGCAAGAGGAGGCTTATGACAAGCTCCTTTATGAAAGGTTTCTTGGTGTTTCTGTTAAACCTCAAATATTTCACCTACGAAGGACAGCAAGAAAAATAAATTAGGAAGTGTATTAGCAAATGCTCCCATGCAAAACTCTAAACTTTATTCACCTTTATTTATATATTTAACATTTCTAAAGTATTTACTTCTTGCTTTGACAAAAATGAAAAATATAGGAGCACTTTACTCCTCCTTAGGAGAGAAGGGTTATATATACAACTATGGAGAGATATCGGTTCCCCCTTTACATACAAAGAAAAATAATATTAATAAAAAAGTGCTTCATTGATCATAAAAGACTAAGAGCTGCAAGCATTCATTCACACTATATATCACATACCCAAAAAACCCGTATCATAACCTCTTGGCACCTGTCATTAGGAACTGCAGAATCTGACTTATTCCGGACTCTGCACCACAAAACCACACAATGTTAGTGTGTAGAACTACACCATGTCCACTAAGGTCGAGCTTCTAATCACTAGCCTCAAAGGAAAAACCAGAGAGATAGGAGCTGGTTTCTGTTCCAACCTTCTCAGCTGTACCTGGAACTGTAACCACTGTAGCAGTTCTAGTCAGGATTTTTACTGCATTTTCCCAGGAATAATTCATTTTCGATAAAACTCGAATTGGAGACCCTAGATTTTTCTTTGCTTTTCCCCTGATGATGATTTCCAAGTGTTTCAAAACATGTACCAGGGAGGAGCCCAAAGAGCATTGTCACCAGACATCCTGCCCTCTAAGCACATGGGCTCCTATGCTAAACCAGCATCTTGGAACATTCATTTTCATCTTGTAAATCTTCAGCTTACACTACAGCAGTGTATGCGCCTTTCACAAGCAGTGTGAAAAGTTCAGACATCAAAAATAAAATACTTTGACATGTCTTTCCCCTAAGGTTCTACCAGCTATTCGGAGATGCTTCTCTCTTTATGAAGTTCACTCTAGGAGGTGTCATTTTGATGTTCTACTGAAGGCAAGTACCCCTCTAGCCCAAGACCCATTATAATTCCTTGCACCTTTGTATTCAGAAACTTTTACATACTCCAAGGGAATCTGTTCTACTTGAGCATGTCAGAAGTAGAAGCTGTCACAGCTTAGCCTAGATAATATATTATACATTATAATGTACTTTTCTTCCTTCTCCAAACTGCATTAAGCATACTGTATCAAAAGGAAAAGGGTGTGTGAGAGTACCAAATGGTCTCATTAAGAAATAGATATTCAAAAGACTCACAATTTAATGAGGTGGTTTTAAAAGTAGCTTTCAAATTGGGGGGAGGGGAGGATCCATGATTTGTTTTGGTTCTTGATTATATGCTTGTTCAGGATTATCAAGTCTACAGTATACAGATCACAGAATGAAAAGGAGGAAATGTTCCACAGACATGACAAGCATCAGTGTACTTATTTTCACTGACTGGTAGCCTCAGGCCAGTGAAATTTTACTCAGCAAGATATCACAGCCATTCTATAGTTGCTTTGAAATCTCTCATTAAAGTGTGAGTCTGATCATCAGTATGACATTCAGTCTATGTTTGAATGCACCACAGTGAGTGCCCGATCAATGAACCAGCTCTGTATTCTGGATAAACTATTCTAAAAAAATGGGACAAGGGTAGTAGTTTAAAGGTCTACTAATTTCTCTGACACAGTTTTCTTTATGATGAGTTACATTTACAGAACCTTATATAGAAGCACCTGTGTAAAACCAGTCCTGAACAGGAAGCCATTCAATGCCCTTCCCTTTCACTTCCCTTAAACAAGCACATACTTTCCTTAGCCAAAGGTGTCCAGGTGTTTCCACTCAAAGCCACAGCCAGCTTGGCTAATGGCAATAAAAGATGTGGATTACATATGTAAATACAGAGCCGCTGAGTATGGTAATCTGTGATTGATTCCCCTTTTACGCAGTGAGGCTAACTAAACCCACTCTAAGAACAGAGGAAGAGTCCTCTCTTGGGAAAGAGATTCCCATTTTTTCTAGCAGCAACAGTTTCCCAAACAGCAGTTTCTTGTTTGGAAGTAACAGGAGTGACTGAAAGCACTAGCACTGACACGACAGGTATTCACACTCCGCACGCGGTCTCTGGACTGATTCCCCTCCTCTCCTTTCCTCCATAAAATTGAGAAGTCTGTCTGCAGCACAGTTCAATGGTGGTGCAGCTAGAAGAATGAGGGAGACCTGGTCCTGGGCCCAGCCCCTTTCCCACCTCCCCAGTCTTCCAGAAAAACAAAACAAAACAAATACATACATATATATATATATATATATATATATATATATATATATATATATATACACACACACACACACACCCCAACAGGATAAAAAGGAAAGGGGGGAATAGCTGGAAAAGAAGAATTCCACAATCCAGTGGTACGTCCTAGAGTTCTGTCCCTCTGAGCAGTGATCCATGCCCAAACTCCAAAGTGCACGGCTTCTCCAGTCCTACCAGCCTCTGTCCACCAAGCATGTCTGTTTAGGAGAAGAGTCAACATGGTCTTTTTCACCCTTCCTTCTAGGCTGGAGCTTCAATTTGAAGAGGCAGCGATGGGTTTATCCAGTTCAAGGTCAAGGCTGGAACTACTGGGATGCAAGCTGCTGTAGCAAGATTTGCAGACTCTGCTGGGTTCAAAGAGCTGTTGACTGGGAACTGGCACCTTCTGGTTACAGCAACTGGAGCAAAACACATTCCCACAATTCCTTGGATCAAGAACAGAAAGAGAGGAAGAAAAAACAATTAGAAGCAATTTGATTTAGCGCGACAAGTTTTAATATTACAGTGTGCCTCTGCAGGTGAACGAAGTGCTAGTGAAAGGGGTCAGACTGATAGCCCTGGAGACTGCAGGTATTCTCTAGACAACAGAGCAGAGGCAGAGACAGGGCAAGCTTCCCCTTCCAACCACACCCCTGTGTTTCACCACTGATGGGACCACCTCTAAAGCAGATAAGAGATTGAGTCTCCCATTTGTGATTCAATCACTGGCCTCTATTAAGACTTAGGTGCTTTTGAAATTTTACCCCAAGTGACTTGGGCAGCTATGTCCCATTTTCAGTGGGACTCACAGGTGTTTAAGGCTACAGTTGCACTAGAGGGTTTACAGTGGCAGAGCTGCACTGATGCAGCTTGCAACGTTGTAAGCTCCCTAATGTAACCCACAAACAGTGCTGTCTACACTGATGCTTAGGTCGGTGTCACTTACATCGCTTGGGGGGGGAAGAGGGGAGAAAGGGGGTGCTTTTTCCACACCCCTGAGTGATATAAGTTACACCGCAGTACGTGCTAGTGTAGATATAGCCTAAGTCACGTGACTTTGAAAATTTTATCCTCATGTTCAATTGTGGGGTGCACTAGGAACTGGACTGAGACCCCCAACTCAGTGGAAGTAGGTCAAAGAGCTGTTGGATGGTGAAGCTTCTGTTTACTACCAATCTTGTCCATATTTGAAACAGTGACCTAAAGGCTCCATGTCCCCATAATCCTCTAACACTACAGTATTCCTTTCTGGGAAGTGAGAGTACAAAGGGGTAACTAAGCCTTTTTTCTTGTTTCTTACACGTATATGCTTTGAAAGATTTAAAAATGGGCCAGAAAAAATACGATAAAACTTTAACAAATGTAGTCTACCCACTACCTCCAAGATCCAATAAAGGTCTGTGCTGCGATGGTTGTAGCTCAGTGGAACCATAGCGGCATCATACTTCCGCACACAGAAAATGTGAAAATCAACCAGAACCATGCAAAGCCATGGGATGAGCAGCCATGTATTCCATGCTTAGAAAGTGACACTAACAGTGCAGCAGAACAAGCAGTCTTATACACATTCCTGTCAGGTGTCAGTTGGCGGAGGCATGCTGGCTCATGCACCTCAGGGGAGTCATGGATAAATTTGGAATCTTGAAAATGATTAAATTTTTCACCCCCACCCGCCCAAATCCTGGCTCTGATCATTCTAAGCTGATGAGCACTATAGTTCACACCCCTGCCCTCCAAACTAGGCAGGCATTATTAAGACATTAACACTGTACTTCAGGGACCTGAAATTTTCAAATTTTACACAGAAGTTTCCAGAGTTTATCTGCTTGGCTTATGTTTTTCTCATTAACTCTTTGGTGTTAGGATTTTGTGCCGGTAGGGGCTTATGGGGGGAGATCTTGATTTCCTGCTGCCTAGAGACTGATGGGCAGAAAAGTCTGAATGTGTCTAGCAGCCTTGATTAATCTTTCAATGCCAGGAGACAAGATTTCCTGATGCTAGTAACTGGTGGAGTGACAGACAGCAAAGGGAAATCCCATTTCTCACCTCAATGGGCTAATTTCCCCAGCTCTGCACAGCAGCTTCTGGTTATAAAGCTCTAACCTTAGCACTAGGAAACTCACTTTGGCTAGACTCGTACAGTGGTTTTTGAAGTCTTCGTATGGACTCCATTAGAAACTGCTATTAGAAAAAACCGCAGGAGTGAAAACAGTTTAATGCAATGCAATACCGAGAAGCCCGGCAGGAAAGCAGTTCAGATATTCTAGAGCTCTGTTTCAGAAAGGACAATTATCCAGCAGAAACTTACTTTTGACAGACTAGAACAAAATGGTTTTCTGGAGAAAAGCAGCAAAACATTTTTTTAAATCTGTTTAGATCAGCAGCTTGTCTCACACACCTGATCTGTTTTCTCTTAGGGTTCTCCCCCTAACTCCTGAAGGGCCTTGTACTTTGCTAGAGGTTCATTCAATCTCATCCATCTTGCCTCTTTAACAGACACCAGAGGCTCAATGGAAAATGTCATATTCCTCCTCTGAGAGACGACCTGACTTTTGCTTTCCCAACAACCTGCTATCACTCCCACCTTCTCTTGCCAAGTAATAAACATCTACCCTTACCCTTTCTCCACCAGGCTCTACTTACTTGCTTCCCCCACGGTATTTTTTACTACTGATAAAATGGCACAGCCACACCAGCACTCTCCTATATCATTCACACTTCACAAAATACTCAGACATAAAGGAAAAGGGTTCAAAATAAACTGGTAACAACTAAATTTGTAGGTTGCTCCTTGCAATTAGAAGTGAAGCATTCACAGATTCCAAGGCCAGAGGGAACTATCATGATCATCTAGACTGATCCTCTGAATAATCCCTTGTAGAACTTCCCCAAAATAATTCCAATCTTGGTTTAAACATCCAATCTTGATTTGAAAATTGTCAATGGAGAATCCACCACGAACCTTGGTAAGTTGTTCCAAGGGTTAATTACTTGCACTGTTAAAAATGTATGCCTTATATTCAGTCTGAATTTTGTTTCTTGTTTCTCAAACAAATGACTCACTGAAGTGGGGGTTAGTTTGAACTGTGATGTGGATTACATAACAAAAAGCTGAGTCCTAAATGCCTTTCTGTGGAAAGAGCTGCTTGATCAGAGTCATATGAAACTAAACACCTGACAGGCTGTATTATCCACTCAGGATTCATTTCTGGTGTTTTCTGGACACGTGAAGAACAAAGATGAGGGCAGGGAGAAATAAAGTTAGTTTGGAAAAGTTATCAAAGAAATGCAGATAGACAACAGACAGAGGCTGTTGCAAATGCTCACCAGGTTTGATCAACACGTTCAATGTCCCTGCAGGGAGGGGAGAAAGAGCTCAGAGGGGAAACTAGTAAAAGACACAAATGGTGCCAACAAGGGACACTGAAGTTTCTTTAACTTGCTCAAGAGTACAGAATATGTGGTTTTCAACCTCATTTTTGCCCTCACAGGGACAGGGTGAGCAGGTCCACCCTGTGCAGTAGGATTAATGAAACATTAACATATGAAAACATTTGATCTTCTTGTTGTAGGTCACTTATTTCTTACTAGTCCCTTGAAAGCTATCTCAACCAATATGGATGGCCTGTTCCAACCAGGTTGGAAACTCTGAGAATGGCATGCAATGCAGGAACTAAATGGCAATTTGCATTAAAACTTGAATCCCTGAAGGGATTATAATTCCCAGGGTCCTTAGGCATGTCTTGTGTACACACCGAACAGGAGCCCTCTAGAGCCTAGGCCTGGAAAGTTGTAGGCTAAGTGGCAAAGCGATTCCAGGGAGACAGAGGAAGCAAGATGTCAGTGCTAAATGGGAAACGCTTTGCAATGGATAACTAAAATAAGCAAACCCACTAGAGAAAGGACAAAGGAAAACAGCAGAGCTCAATTCTCCCCAAATATGTCAGATGTATGTAATTTTAATACCTTTTATTTATACTTTTCATCTGAAGCTGTAAGTTATATATATATATACACACATATACACACACACACAGATGAGGAATCTTGGGAAAATCAAAACTGCTCAACTTATTCTAGTCATTCTTTACTGGGTTTGTTCATCTTCTCAAAAGAACAAAATATAAAAATGGACACAAAGCACAGCAGATGCTTTAACTCATTGCTGCTTCAAAGGGCAATACAGCATCAAAAACAGATGATCACCATCTGTTTAAGTGCTATCTTCTCTGATCATCTTGTCTGTTCCGATATATCCAACAATGGGATTCAGTAATATAGGGATACACCTTCATTCCCTGAAGCATGAAAATATGATTTATAAAGAGGGGATTACTTACCTGTAACTGGAGGTTCTTCAAGATATGTGGTCCCTAACTGTATTCCACTGAGGGTTATGCGCATGCGCCATGCGCCCAGAGCTGGAGCTTTTCTAAGTAGTATTACTCGTTGGTCTGCTCATGCGCCCTTGTGCCACCCTGTAGTTTCGCCTGAGGCGATAAAGGGTAGGGCAGACCGACCGCGTCTCCAGTTCCTTCTCCACTGTAGACATACCAGATCCCCAACAGAGGAGAAGGAGGGTGGGATTGGAATACAGATAGGGATCACACATCTCAAAGAATCTCCAGTTACAGGTAAGTAACCTCCTCTTCTTCTTTGAGTGACAGTTCCTATTGTATTCCACTGAGGGTGATTATCAAGCAGTACCTATATAGGAGGCAGGAGCGAGGAAGATGACGGAACCATGGAATGGAGGACCACTGCACCGAATGCTGAATGAGGAGTCCATTGCGGAATCATATACTGGAGTATAGTGAGAGGAAAAGGTGTGTACCGAATTCTACGTGGCTGCCTTACCTATGTGTACAAGGGGCACGACGTGGAGTGCAGCTGTGGTTGATGCTTGCAGTCTCATGGAATGGATTCATATCCCTCAGGTGGGGATCATCCCAACAATTGATAGAAGCGTATAATACATCCTGAGACCTACTTGGAGATTCTCTGAGTGGAGATGGCCTGTCCCTTAATTCTCTCCACTACGGAAACAAATAGCCTGGGCAACTTTTGAAATGGCTTCATCCTTTGTAGGTAAAAGGCCAGGGTCCTATCTACATGGAGGGAATGGAGTTGCCATTCCCCATGAGAGCCGTGTGGTTTGGGGGAAAGGTAGGTAAATGGATGGGTTGGTTGAGGTGGAATTGGGAAACCACTTTTGGAAGAAATCTGGGATGTAGTTTCACTGAAACCTTGTATTTATGGAATGTGGTAAACGGAGGGTTTTCCCATCATGGCCCACAGTTTGCCAACCCTCTTCGCTGAGGTAATGGCAATGAGGTCCCACTGAGGGGTGATAGGCTGAATGGACAGGTATTTACATATAAAGCCCTTCCAGAATCTGTCAGAGCAGAGGACAAAGAGACAGAAAGTAGCAGACTCCCTGCCAGTGACTGAAAAAGATGTGATTCCTATGTTGGTTGTACTGAATGGGAAAAGGTTTAGACAATATTTTATAACATTTACATTTACTTAAAAAAATATGCCTGCAAAGAGCAGACTGTCTCTGAATCACAATTTAAGGGAAAAGGAAGGCTGACTCTGTTTGAACGGGTATGGAGCTGATAGCAGGTTTGGCTTTTGAAATAGACATTGCAAATAAATTGGGACCCAAGAGCAAAACCAGCCTTGTTTTCCCAAAGAAGGCCGGATTCCTTGCTTCAGCAGTGCATATGGTCCTCCTACTCTAGAATTTCTCTTATCCAGATATCCTTCCTAGTCTTTCCTAATTTACGAGAAACAGAATGATCAGTTCAACTCAGGACAGCCTCGCTGTTCAGCTGCTTCCCCTTTCACCTTCAACTCTCTATGAACAGGTTACCTGCAGTGGTGCTTCCTGCTGGCAAGCCAGAATGTACTGTCACAGCCATAGCAGTGTGCAGCTAGGTGGTCTGGAAGCCATCGTGTCACCTGTGAAACAAAGAACACAAAGACAAATTTGTCAAGGAGACAGCCCTTGAAAAATCAGTCTGGACTGAGCGTATAAAGCCCATGAAGAGCACAGACACGGACACGTGCCCCCTGCTACTTAAACTGGACAGATTCAATCCTGGCAATACTGAAAGAAAGAGAAGACACAAATCTTCTCCTTGGAAAGTGATCCACCAAATTCCCTCCAGCCACGCAGAGAAGAAGTCCTAATTTATAGCTCACTGATTTCTTTCTATACTTCAAAGGTACCCAAGCCAAACATGTTTACAGGGAACGTGTTAGTCCAGGTTTCCTTCAGCTATTGTCTTTTCATGGTTTCTCAAAAATTGTTCATAGACACTTGACTGCAGAGGGCTCCTCGGCACAGATATCTGAAGTGTTAGAGATAAGTGAGGGCAAGGGGGATAGTTTACAAGAACTGGTGTGACCATGGGGCTGTAGTATAACCATGTTATAGAGATCATGTCCTAACAGAAGGAAAGAGGGAGCAATATCACAGACAGAGATTTAGTCTGTACCTCTGTGTCCTGTTTATCCACCTGCTCCCAGCTGGCTTCAGAGAAAATCTCTGTGCTGCAGCGAGACAAGCAGTTCTGATCCAGATTGCTTTCCGAGTCGGGTATTGAAGTCTGTTGGCAAACAAACACAGCTGAACAGAACCTGCACATACTCCCACTTCCACACGAACCAGAAGTAAAAAGTTGGGAAGGGGGAATCTGTGCACCTCCTGCTAGGAAAAGATAGATTATGCTTGGACTGGAGGGGCTCAGGTCAGATATACTTACATACCTATAATTTAGGTTGTGCCAGTACAGACAAGAGTTCTATCTGGGATGGGACTAAATGTGCAACAAGTGAGGCAGCTTGCTTGTGTAATGGTGTACTGCAACAGGACAGAATGAAACTGTTAACCCTTTAATGCTGGACATGGGGTTAAAATCTACCTGTTGCAGTGTATGTGCAAGTTTCCGGACACATAGCAAATGATTAACAGTGGGCACCTCACAAATTTCACAGCTGTACCCTGTCAATCCAATTTCTCAGCCCTATCTCCTTTCCAAAGTTCTTTCACTTTAAAAAACAATATTTATAATATGTATGCCTTGCTGCTTCTGATAGTTCCTTTGGGAAGATGCAAGTTAAAATCAAATATGTAGAGGTAAGGATTAGAGCCCACTTCCACAAGTAAGTCTTTGGACTGATGCGTCCTTGCCAGGTTGAACTTTATTTCAACTGACTTTGGTCAAAGGACACACATGACAGCTCTTCCAGACATGAGAGATTCAAGAACTTTTGTTCTCCACCTTTCAGTGCTGGAGAGCTGGTACCTCTGATGCTAGCTTAGAGAATATACCTATCAAGACCAGGCAGAAATAAAAGATAGAGACTAGGACCCAGGCTTGTAAAGGTATGTAGATGCCTAAAGATGTAGATAGGCACCTAAGTGCTTTTGAAAATCCATTTCAATCTGCCCATACATTACACATTGTGAAGGCCCTTATCTCAATAAGAATACTTTGAATTGGGTCACATTTCTGTCAAGAACCCAAGCTCCAGCTAATGAGAAAAGACCATTTTGAATGATGCTCAGCAGACCTTGCAGTCACAAAATCAGCATTTAGCAATTATTATATTAGCTGCAACCTCAGTGGCCCAAGAAGTTCATGCAAGTCTTTCCCAATGAATGCGCCTAGGACTATCCAGCCCCTCTGTCAACTAGACCCTTTTGCGACTTCCAAAGAATGCTTATAAACATTACTCCTGGGGGAATTCTGCACCACTGTGCAATGCAGAATTTATGTTCTGCACAGAATTTCCTTTTTCCCTCATAGAAATGGTTCTGCAGAGCTGCTGGCCACCACTTTTAGGGGCCACTAGACCCAGCAGAGCCCAGCTCCCCAGCTTGCAAATAGAAGACACTGCCAGGGGGAGGAGGAGCTGGAGGGTTCCTGGCAGCTGCAGTCCCCGACACACCCTGAAAGAAGGACATGGAACGCACTACAGGGAACTCCGTACAAGCCCAGGACCCAGCATCAGGGTGTTTCTTTCTCTGGATCCCTGGGCTCTGGGGGTGTGAGTGTATAGGATGTGGGGCACCTCTCAGCTGGGCTCTGAGGGCAAGGGGTGCATATGTCTGTGCTGGGGGTGCCCTGCAGCTGGGCTCTGGGGGGTTGGGGTGCAGGTGTCTGGGCTCGGAACAGTGGGTGTAGATGTCTGGGCTGGGGGACGACCCATGGCTGGGCTCTGGGGGGCAGGGGATGTAGATGTCTGGGCTGTGGAGGCACCCTGTGGCTGGGCTTTGGGGGGAGGGAGGAGGGGTGTGCAGGTGTTTGGGTCCCTGGCTGGAGGCGCAGAGAAGCAGGAACTGGGTTGTCGTAGGGTTTTCTTTAACTCTCTAGTCCTGGGGGAATTTTTGTTGTTGTCTGTATTGTTATAGACATAGTTGCTGACAATATTCAAAATAATTGAAACTGGTGTGATTCTATATTATTATTTTGACAAATAAATTATGCAGCATTTTGTGCACAGAATTTTTAATTTTTTGCACAGAATTCCCCCCAGGAGTAAAACCTGTAAATATTGTAAATGTAAATCTTTTATAATTCTGTAGCTGTACAAAATATACACATTACATGTAAAACGAGGCGTCTGGTGGCACCTAGAAGTGGGGGTTTTTACCCACGAAAGCTTATGCTCAAATAAATCTGTCTTTAAGGTGCCACCAGAGGCCTCGTTGTTTTTGTGGATACAGACTAACACGGCTACCCCTCTGATACTTGACACACTACATGTGTGTATAGAGAGTGAAGTTTTCATTATTATTATAATTTGTATTGTGGTAGTGTTCAGAGACCTCATTCAGGATCAGTATCCCAATGTGCTATGTGCTGTTCAAACACATAGGAAGACATGGTCCCTGCTCCAAGGAGTTTACAATCTGAGTATTCCCTTATGCCTCCCCTACCATCCTCATCCTTTCCATCCCCTCCCCCATTCCTTCTCCGCTGCTTTCCACCTCCCTCTCTCTAACTCTTCTCACTTCCCTTCTCTAAACTAACTGACAGGCCTCTGAAAAAAGACACCACAAACACAGCTGCTTGGTGGTAGTGGGGCTTCAAAGTTCCAGTGGCTCCTGCTGTTAGATTTTTGAAGCTACGCTACTGCCAAGAAGCAGAGTGAGGTAGGTGCATTGGCTTCTTTTTTGAAGTCCTGTTACTGCAGTTTAATTCAAACAGGAGGGGTAGGCAAAAATAGGTAAGGGGAGGAGGATTGAAGGGAATTTAAAAATTCACCACACCCACATGTGCCCAATGTATTTGCTTTACCTACAGATTATATATTTACAATTACAAACTTGTGAATACTACACAATTTGTAATCTTTTTATAGTATCCATAATGTTGCAACAACTACATACATGATGTAGTCTAGCTGTAGCAAACATACTACACTCAAACTATGCTCAAGATTCAGGTCTATTCTAGCTGCTTTAAGAAGCTTTAATGTGGCAAAGCTATAAAAGCTGGCTTTACTGGCACCTGAAGACTCCCCTTTTGTAAGGGAAATCCCTGGGTGGCAGAGGCAGCATAACAACTCTAAATCACCACCACTACTGAGCCTAGTGTAGGCCACATCTTTGAGGGAAGGGGACATGACCCACATCCCTGTGCCTCAGTGGTTCTCAGCTCCCAGAACAACCTCCTTTGCACCTACCTCTCAGTGATTTGCGCATTGGCCTGTTAAACCCAGGGTTGTGAGTTCAATCCTTGAGGGGGCCACTTAGGGATCTGGGGCAAAAATCAGTACTTAGTCCTGCTAGTGAAGGCAGGGGGCTGGACTCAATGACCTTTCGAGGTCCCTTCCAGTTCTATGAGATAGGTATATCTCCATATATTACTTTGCATTTATCAACATTGAATTTCATTGATTATGCCAAGACCAGTCATAAAATCATAAAATATCAAGGTTGGAAGAGACCTCCGGAGGTCATCTAGTCCACCCCCCTGCTCGAAGCAGGACCAACCCCAACTAAATCATTCCAGCCAATCCTATAGATCTGGCCCAATAAATTATATGTAAATGTTTAAAAAGTTCTCTCAACCATTTTATGGGCACAGCAAAAACTGTGTAAAGACACCGTGATTAGCCTCATTCTACAGCACACCAACGGTGTGTGTAAATTAGGACGGTCAAACAATTAAAAAAAATAATCACGAGATTAAAAAAATAGTCGCGATTAATCACAGTTTTAATCGCACTGTTAAACGATAGAATACCAATTTAAATTTATCATAAATATTTGTGGATGTTTTTCTACATTTTTAAATACATTAATTTCAATTATAACTGAATAATACAAAGCTCACTTTATATTATTATTTTTTATTACAAATATTTGCACTGTAAAAAAGATTAATAAAAGATAGTGCAATCTACAAGTCAAAGCATGAAAGGGCCTATGAATAGTTAGCATATCTGGCACATAAATACCTTGCAACACTGGCTACAATAATGCCATGCGAATGCCTGTTCTCACTTTCAGGTGACATTGTTAATAACAAGTGAGCAGCATTATTTCCTGTAAATGTAAACAAACTTGTTTGTCTAGTGGTTGGCTGAACAAGTAGGACTGAGTGGACTTGTAGGCTCTAAAGTTTTACATTGTTTTGTTTTTGAGTGCAGTTATGTGAAAAAAAAAATCTACATTTGTAAGTTGCACTTTCACGATAAAGAGATTGCACCTGAAATTGAGAACAGCATGCTCTTTTCAGCATAGACTCGCAAGACTGGAAGGGATCTCAAGAGGTCATCTAGTCCAGTCCCCTGCACTCATGGCATGACTGAGACTTTTAAAAAAAATATTACCATAACCAAAATTCACTGTCTAACCAAACAACAATATTTCTTACCAAACAGCTGACTTAGTCCTGTGGGCTCCAGAAATGTGATTAACCAATCCATTATTGTCAGCAGTGGCTGAATTACTATTACACTTACCACTTCGTCCCCATAATCGCCATTGAAACGTAGTGAACTATTCAGGTACTGGCTCTCCAACCGGCTCCTCAACTCCTGCACTTGCTTCTTCAATATCTCCACTTCCTGCTGATGCCCAGTTTCAATCTGACGCAGGCGCTGCTGGATAACATCAGTGTAGATTGGCATCCCATCATCATCCAAGTGGCTCCTGGTGGGTTGGTCTGGGCTGCTAACTGTCTGTTGCCTCCCAGAATGGCCAGGCACCCACTTATGGTGCAAGTTCCTCAAGTGAAACTGGGCAGAACTACAACTAGCTGTAGAGACCTGCCAGTTCAGAGAGGCTTTGATCCTATCATCCTCTCCATTCACACAGTGTCCATTTGCTGCAGGGTATTTCTGGGTAATACTAAATCCTGCAGGTTTCTCTGTCACCTTGTTCTCAGTCTCCAGCTCCCCATTACACACAATCTCATCTTTACATTCAGTTAAAGGCAAGGCACAAGGGGAAGGCATTGAGCTGTGTGTGTTGCTGCTGTTAGAAGTCCTGTTTACTTTTGTTCCCAGTCTGTGTAGCTCTATCATGTTTTCCCCCTCCGGTCTGTTTTCAGTTGTTTGAGAAAGTTCTTCAGCACTATTATCCATCAGACGAGGTCCGTGGTGAGGGCCTTTCTGAATCAGCTCTTGCTTTGCTCCATTCTCTGTTAAGGTTTCGGTAGAACTTTCCATGTTGGATGTTTTTGCCTCATGTTGGATTGTGATGGGCAATGGAGGGCTCTCTGCTTCTATATTAAGTCTACTAACACCTTCCTCCACATTCTTCTGAATGTCACTATTTACAGTACTCTGCAAGGGGACAGTTTGTAGTCCTTTCACCTGAAGTAACTTCTGGATACTGTTACTGAGATCCATAGGCTCCTCCTGTTGTCTTTTAAGCTCAGAAGAACCTTGTGAAACTGGATGTGGATTGGACACTGGATTGTTTATTAAACTATCTGTATCCATCTCAGTCTTTTCATAGAGGCCATCAACATAGCCATCAAGATTTTCAGTTCTGTTCTCCTTACCCAGGATAACCTCCTCCTCATCCTCTTTGCCTGTTGTCTCCAGGGTACCCCTCAAGAGCTCCTCCAGACCAACATCCTCTTTGGTGGCCTCCTGCAAAATGTTCTCCATCTGTCCCTCTGCCACGCCAGCTGCAACTGAAAGCTCTGCTCCAACAAGAGCCCTGCCTTGTTTGCTCAGGCTGTCCCCATCAAATGGATCATCCCCTGGGTTACCAAGGCTGCTCAGCTCCAGAGACCTACGGTGCTCTTGCCACTTTTCATTTAGGCTGGGATCACTACTACGTCGGTTAGTTGTAGGCACGTTGCTGTCGCAGGCTGTTGTCAGATTGTCAAACGATCTTGTCTTTGGTAGCCTACAGAGGTACAAAATCAGAATCAAAAGTTACTTTTTAAAATATTTAATTACACAGGTTATTATTAATGAGCTTCCCCATTTTGAATTCACAACCAGTCACTCACTACCGTGGAGTTCTGCAATGCACTACGGTTTTATCTAACAGTACAGTCTGATCATTTATGGTTCAAAGATGCTCCAGCACCGTCCCATCTGGCCTTCTCTCTCCATCAAGAAAATCTCTTCAACTAATCTTCAGACGTTCCCAGAATCATCCCTCCACACCAAAGCTCCACTTCCTAACTAGCATGCACCCAGAATCATCTGACTGGAAAAGGCTTCTCTAAAGAGAACGGAAGCAGTAGTTACATGAATGTAATACAAGGAAAAAAGCTGTGTGCACAACGAATGCAAGGCAGCCCTGAAGGTGCTATAACCCATATTTTCTGGCCTCCACAATACAGAGGCAGTACACCAAAGCAGAATAAATTCTGCAACTGGGGACAGTACCTGGGATGTTATTTGGGGATACTCCGTATACTGAACTGTGTTTTATCTGTTAATTTATTTCTAACCTATTTTCTACTCTAATGTGTTTGTTACACAACAATCCAAGAAGCCGAATACTTTCAAAATTGAAATGACCACGCAGGGGTTTTGTTAGTCATTTAAACAGTCCCACACCTCCCTCCCACACCAAGTGCTCCTCTCCCTAAATCCCACAACATTCTCTGTTGATCTTACTTTACAGGATGGGATTTCTGGGCTCTAGGCTCACCTGCCCAGAGACTGATCTTCAGGGCTGGAGCCTGGAACTGGGTAAGGGGCACAGGTGTCATCAGCAGGGGTGGAGGGGGAAGAACATGGTAGGTAAACAGCACTCCAGAGCATTAAATTACGCACATGACACACTGGATACAGGACCTAGAAAGAGAAAATGTGGCATGTTCATGTTTAGGAACATTAACCTGTCTCTCTCCAGGAATTTTGCTACTCTAATTTTACAGCTCAGGTTCGCAGTCCAGAGGTTCTACTGGATTTGGGGTCTAAGTAGCAACAATGGCATTTTTAATAATTTACTCGTAGCTATCAAGTTGTTATCCTTTCCTTCAGATATGGGGATTTTGGGAAGGGAAGGGTTTAAAGAACTTAGAAAAATCTTTACTTCCACAAACACGGTGACATTTTAACAGTTCTCTACAGGTTCTTATAGCATGCCCATCACCACAATATCTGAATGCCTAACATATTATTCTATCAAATATACATAAAGATGACTGTGCCTCTCTCCCCCAAGTCCCTCGTGAGAGTTTTTTACTATGGGAGTGAATGTGATGAAATTAGATATGTTTAAAGACTTCCATAACATTTTTTGTTATGCCAGTTTTTTGATAAAATTATCTGGGAATTTAAGATATCTTATGACACAACTCTTATCCCCCCAGGGTAACTTGAGAGAGATCTCTTGTTGGTAACCATATCTTGTCAAGCACACAAAATATTTTATTACAAGGAATACAGCATATATCTGACATAGAGATACTCTCTATGGCTGCATTTGGTATGTCCCAGGGGTCTCCTGAAGACAATGTAATGTAAATGCTTCAGAAAGATGGCTCTGGTGGTGTGGGAATGCATGGCATAGCAGAGGTTAGCTAAGGCTATTCAAACATAAAACCTTGCTATGGCACTCAAATGGTAACTATCCACTGGGTAAGTTGAGGCATATCCATAAGAATATACAGAAAAACGGCCATACTGGGTCAGACCAAAGGTCCATCTAGCCCAGTATCCTGTCTTCTGACAGTGGCCAATGCCAGGTGCACCACAGGGAATGAATAGAACAGGTAATCATCAAGTGACCTATCCCGTTGCCCATTCCCAGCTTCTAGCAAACAGAGGCTAGGGACACCATCCCTGTCCATCCTGGCTAATAGCCATTGATGGACCTATCCTCCATGAACTTACCTAGTTCTTTTTTGAACCCTGTTATAATCTTGGCTTTCACAAGATCCTCTGGCAAGGAGTTTCACAGTTATCTTTAGGCAGTACATTCATGCAACAGGCAAAGTCAAATCATCACCCACAAGAATAACTGGGATGCTTCCTTGAGGTGGATATTTTTGGGACAGTCACTTTCCCCCACTCCCACACTTGTAATGCAGAATCCCTAAAGGGACTCTCCCACAGGTGGTGGGGAATGAATGATACATACAGTTTCTGATTGGGAGGAGTAAAGCAGGTTTTTGAAGGCTTTGTTTGCTGCCCGCAGCAGAGACCAGACAGAACATGTCCTTTCCTGAGTATGTTTTTCTCCTCTCTCCTTCGCATTGTTGCACAGGAATGTACCAAAGAGGCAAGAGTAGGTGTGCTGCACCAATTTGACCTGTACAGACCAATACAGATAGAGTCATATGGCAGCATATATGGTGTATGTGAAAGATATAACTTTCATGCTTAAGAGGCAATTAATCTACCATTCATGTGATGCTGTATATGTAACGCTTTTGTGGAGGATGCCATATACATCTATTTAGCATTTTTTGCATGCCTTCTTAGAAAGCGAATGACAAGAACATACCAGCACAATGGGCTCCTCTCCATTATGCACCATCATATTTGAATTATATAAAGTGATAGGAGGAAATAGAACATAAAGGTTGCATGTTTATTTACATGCTGTGTCTAAAACTTACATACTGAAACCAGGGCCCTGGAGGATATGGTAGAGAAGGGAATTTTTGACACAGTTGTCACATAACATCAATAAAGTAAAAAAGCACAGAGCTGGCAATAATAGGTTATCAAAGAATCATAGACTATCAGGGTTGGAAGGGACCTCAGGAGATCATCTAGTCCAACCCCTGCTCAAAGCAGGACCAACCCCAACTAAATCATCCCAGCCAGGCCTTTGTCAAGCCTGACCTTAAAAACATCCAAGGAAGGAGATTCCACCACCTCCCTAGGTAACCGAGTGCTTCACCACCCTCCTAGTGACACTTTTTTTCCTAATATCCAACCTGAACCTCCCCCACCGCAACTTGAGACCATTGCTCCTTGTTCTGTCATCTGTTACCACTGAGAACAGTCTAGATCCATCCTCTTTGGAATCCCCTTTCAGGTAGTTGAAAGCAGCTATCAAATCCCACCTCATTCTTCTCTTCTGCAGACTAAACAATCCCAGTTCCCTCAGCCTTTCCTCATAAGTCATGTGCTCCAGCCCCCTCTTTCCAATTTTTCCACATCCTTCTTGTAGTGTGGGGCCCAAAACTGGACACAGTACTCCAGATGAGGCCTCACCAATGCTGAATAGAGGGGAACGATCACGTCCCTCAATTTGCTGGCAATGTCACTACTTATACAGCCCAAAATACTGTTGGCCTTCTTGGCCACAAGGGCACACTGTTGACTCATATCCAGCTTCTCGTCCACTGTGACCCCTAGGTCCTTTTCTGCAGAACTGCTGCCTAGCCACTTGGTCCCTTGTCTATAGCAGTGGATGGGATTCTTGCATCCTAAGTGCAGGACTCTGCATTTGTCCTTGTTGAACCTCATCAGATTTATTTTGGCCCAATCCTCTAATTTGTCTAGGTCCCTCTGTATCCTATCCCTACCCTCCAGCATATCCACCACTCCTCCCAGTTTAGTGTCACCTGCAAACTTGCTGAGAGTGCAGTCCACACCATCTTCTGTCTTGTGGCACAAATGGAGACACAGGAAGCTCATCCAATCTAGATTGTAGCTCACTCCACACTATAGCCTCAATCCAGCAAAGCCCTTAAGAATGTACTTATCTTTAAGCATGTCATAGTCCAATTGACTTCAATAGAACTACTTGTGTTAAAAGTTAAACACATGCTTAACTGCTTTGCTGGATTAGGGCCTTCAGCTCTAAAAAGACCAGAAGATGGAATTACTCAGGGGATTGGTGAAACATTATAGAAACTTTCTCCTCTAGGTTGCCAGTTCAAATCCATCCATGTAGTTAGTGACTAACAATAAGGATGTGACTGGCGTGGTGCCCTTGAGATGGGACTTCAGTAGCCTTAGCCAAACTTCTCAGAGGACAGTTGTCAATATCAGAAAAGCCACACTTTCTAGGCAGAGAAAGAGAATGGAAACTCCTTCTTGCTCTTAGAGACATCCTCTCCAAGTCAGGATGAAATAGCGTAGCGGAGAAGTGCTGGGGAAGTTTGCATTGCCATTACCTGGGCTGTCCCTATTCTGTGGACATTTGAATGCAGGACATGATTTCTTTATTTAAAGTTTTAAAGGAAGGCCCCATCCCTGCTTTCAGAGAGAACTGATCACAGATTCCATGAAGACAAGTGGTTTTGTCTGCCAGACAAGGCTCAACAGTTGTCACATCTGTTTATCAGGCTGCACTGTGACATAAGGTAGATGGGAAAATCGGAAACCCCTCAGGGCTATTCAGTGTGTTAGCTCTGTCTACTGGTTTAGAAGTATTTAATAAAACAGTAATCTCTCAAGCCACAACTCACAAGGAATGCTTCGTTAAACTCGAAAGAGCAAGGGAACTGCCTCTGGAGCTGATGGACGCAGTCCAACCACTGTAAAAATACTGGGCAGCGCTCATTTAGGTCATCCGAATTCTCACCATGGCCACAGCGATCTGCAAACTTGTGGCCAAAATCCAGCCATTCCATCTCCACTAGCACCTGGAAACCCTGAGGGAAAGAAAGTGTAGTTGAAGGTCTCCAGATTTTTTGTCAGTCCAAATGCAACAATTCTCCAGGACACAGTCTGAGACGTCTCATGGGAAGTATTCATGCTTAATATACCTGATTTCTTTTCAGAATTAATCATGTTTTCTTTCAACCTGCTTTTCTTCTATTTAATTCCCTTCACAATTAACCCACCATATCACTCAATAGCATCCATCAGATGCAGCAAGACTGGTGATAACATTAGTACATTTTCAGATGAGGAAACCTGAGTTCAATCATTCATAGCCTTCCCTATTAATCTGCAAAGAAACCCAAACTCAGCCGTCCTCCCATGCATCAATGGATGGTTTACAAACCTCTATGGTCCTGTAATATGGATCTAGCAGCAGTTTGGACAGTGCCACTATCTGTGGGGTTCGGTCCCAGCCATCCGAGCAGTGCACCAAGACTGGTCGCTGGTCTCTGTCTACTGCATGCACTACCAATAGTGCAGATTTCAGAAGCACAGACAAGTGCTGCAGCCATTTGGTACTTTCCAGTGCTGATAACCAACTAAAGAAAAACCAAGGGAGGATAGTTTATGCTCTCTTTAATGACAGGTTTCAGAGTAGCAGCCATGTTAGTCTGTATCCGCAAAAAGAACAGGAGTACTTGTGGCACCTTAGAGACTAACAAATTTATTAGAGCATAAGCTTTCGTGGGCTACAGCCCACTTCTTCGGATGCATCCCACGAAAGCTTATGCTTTAAAAAAATTGTTAGTCTCTAAGGTGCCACAAGTACTCCTGTTCTTTTTGTTCTCTTTAATGTTTCCCAGCTTAGATCTTTGAATTAAAAAAAATTAGAGTGATTATAATTAAAATCCTATTATAGTACTAAATAATGAGTGCTTTCCTTGAATCTATTTTTCACTTAAATTATCTTGTTAATGCTCTCACAAGTTTGCAGGAAATACAGACAGTGAATACAGACAGTGAATGTGAAAGGTTCATGGCAGCAAATGAAGAACCAGGAGAAACTGTTAGAGGAAAGAGCGTTGAAATGCTGCAGTGTTCTGGGGAAGATTCACAGTCAGAAGACCCCTCAATTATTGTCACTGGAGGTCAGTTATACCATGGAAATGATGGGCTGGGTCTCCAGGGTGAGGATATTAGGCATGTGGTAAGTTCATGGAGCAACACTAGTGCCTTTCAAAGGAAAGTCAGGCTGCTACACACTTCTGGGGTTAGATAGCATGTTACAATAGCAGTTTTAGTAAATCAGGAGAAAGCTGAAATATTGCAGGATGCACAGATGAGACTAACCAAGCCCACCTGACAGTAATACACTCTAATATTAAAACAAAGGATCCAATTTTGATCCCAGTCTCATTTGCTATCTCCATTTTAGAATTAATGAGTCAGTAACTTCCTTTTGCTCAAGCTATATGAAGTGAAAAATATAACTGTAGCATGTTTACAAAGAGAAGGCTGTGGAAGAACAAACACCTGCTTAATTCAGTCTAGAAAATATCAGGGGAAGAATGAGAGTTAGACACAAATATATAATTTAAGACTCAAATGCCCACTTACTTTCCTGGGTCTGGCATCTGTGTGCAGAGCAAGCGCAGCGACTGAAAGCTCTTCCGGATAGAATGGATGTTTGCCATCCCCATGAACACCACTTCACAATTTGGATAATACTCTGTAGAAAATTATAAAAACCAAGAGGAGGAATTAAAAACAACATGAATATTAAGTTAAAAAAGCAGCTTTTCTATAAAAACAAACTGCTGCAGTTGTGGACTGATGAAATAGTGGTGTTTAACACAATCCCTGTAGACAAAAATTTGTGCTTGGACTTCAGCTGGTATTCCAGACATTACAACAAATGGTGGAAAAACTGAAAGTACTGGTAACTATTGTGACAATATAAAGAAAATACATGTGCTTGTTTCTCTACTGAATTTATGATGGAGATCTAAGTCACTGTGCAGACTTATGAATCTTCCTTGCTGTCTGCTATTAGGTGAAACAACAGGTTAATACATTATCTTTTCACCTCTGCAGAACTGGTTTCCAAACTGACTTACACCATAACAGAACTAGCACACAATTTGGTGTATGTCTGGCAATGTCTATTAAGCAGAGGGCCAGGGCCAGGATAGTAGCGGTGTTCAGGTCCAGAGAGACGTCTATTGGCAAAAGGTTGTTTGTTTTTTTACTGTTCCATTTCATACCACAAGAAGCAGTGCACAGACAGCTCCCCATAGGGGTAGTGGTATTACACTGCTAGAAGTTATACAATGCCCTAAAAAGACTGAGCAATCTGAAAATGACTGTCAATTCATGATTGTCCTTAAACCTTAAAATTAAAGATGATTTATTTCTCCTTACCTCTTGGAAAGACCAAAGAGGTTATTTACTTCATCCCATCTACTCTGTGGAAGTGACAAGTGTAACTCAGATGAGAAATACTCAAGGCTGCAGTAGACAGAGAATGGAAGGGACTATTTCTGCAAGTCCTAAGAAGCTTTCCTCTGGACAAACCTGTAGTCTATACTCAAACTATTCACCCTAGATGGGTTGGCAGAATCAGTGCAGATACCCATAGGAAGTGCTCAGGCTCAGCATGTTTCAGGATCATGCCCTTTAGATGACCATCCTTAAGTTTATCTTACTTCTGTACTATGCATCTGACCAGTTGATTGGCAGATTAAATAAACTGCCTTATATGAAATACACTCTATGTCCTGAGGGAATGGACTTTAAATAATATCAGGCTGCAGTTCTATCAGGTTTGGCCTACTAGTATGGTCTTCTTCCTGGACCACAGGCACATCTGACACACACACAGAGGACTTTAACAGATGCCTCCAACTTTGTGCTTGCATCTGTAGACCACATAAATTGGATCCCAGAGCTCCTGGAGATCTATCCTTTAGCTCACACAGCCTGGATGATTTGGTGCAATTTGCAAGCCAGTAAATATTGCGTGCAACTCTTTGACTTTATACTCTTTTATTCTGCTACAAACTGAGGAGAGAGATCCACAAAATTCAACAGGGTTAATTGCTGATCCGAACGTAAATAGTATTGTACGCATATCCCAGATCTTTCAGGCTAAACTTTAGAACCAGATGGTGCCATTTAGCCAGTGATCTACATTGGGAATAGTGTGGAGCAGTACTGCCCCATGTGGAGCTCCAGGAGGCACCATCTTTCACTCCCCACCAAATGCCCTGATGTGGAGGAGAGTGCACAGGATGAACCATTTCCTGTAATGTGCCCTCCCTGCACCCTGCCATGCCTTGCTAGCTCCAAAGGCAGTGCGGAGGGCCCCTCTTCTTCAGGGACCTCTTTAGGAAGGATTGCATCCTATGAGTGCATGGAGCGCACAATCCCTAGCCCTTGCGTAGAGCAGGGAAGAAGGCATCTTTCCTCTACCACCTCTAATCACCATGCTAAAGCCAGGGATAATGTGGCCCTTTCTGAGCCATGAAGACAATATCCAAAATATTTTTTTAAAGTCATCACTATTTGAAGATGAAGCATATGGTCTGTGAAAGGCCAACAAACTGCTCCTTACAAAGGCTGTTACACTTAATGGTTGTATTCTGACTTCATCTCCAGAATGTACTGTTGGATTGACTGTATTTTATTAAAAATGTGACCAAGATGTGGGTATCAAATTTAATGAAGCTAACATAGCTGTCTGGAAATTCCCTACAAACTGTTCAAGCATCCTCATCTTGAAACTCAAGGTAAGTTGCTGTACTGCATTGTGCTTTCCATTTAGACATTTCATTCCATTAATCATGAGTTCCTTTATACTTTTTGGAAGCTATATGGACATTTAAGCTTCCTCTCTCACCACCAGCAGCTATGCCCCAAAGTGCAGCTATTCTGGTCAAAGATCTCAGAGGGCCACCTTAGATATTACTGAAATAGCTTTGCCTTTCCTACCTGTAATTTTCCTGTCTGGTATTCTCCCATATTCTCCAATGATGGAATTTAACCAGGATGTATTCCCATCTGCTAATGGTCATCAAAAAGCTTCCTGCTCATACTACCCACAATTCACAAATGGTGACAAAGAACATGGAACGTAATAATCCTTGGTAAACTTCACAAATGCAGGATAAATAAGTATTTTAATTACATTTATATATGGGAGCTGTTCCAGAAATACTAAGAGTGCTGTGTCTCTGCAAAAAAGTTTCCCCATGTATAACAATCCTGCAACACTATTACCCACTATGGTTTATTGAGTTTTGTTTTGGGTTTTCTCTTGTATTTTTATAGTTAATCTATACATTAATCTTTAGTGTGTTTTTATATTGCATGTAAGTTTAAATATATGATTCAGTGAAGAAAGACTATTCAACATACTGTACATAGTTCAGTGTTAATTGTATATTGTTACTGATTTAGTCTTACACTTTGAAGCACAGCATCAACTGGCAACTAACTCTGTCCCTTTCAAGTAAGTACAGGCTGACTACATTGAGTTTTCATGATCACTGATAGTTATATTGATACAAACTTTCATGCAATGCATTATACCAGTGTAAAAAGTTTTGGCTTGCAGCCATGTGACTGTAAAGGCTTGCAACACTGTTGTAACTACACTTCCTGGTGCAAAACCCCTTGCTGTAGACGAGCCCCATGTCCCTTTAAATGTGTATCTGTCCTTTTGACTACCTTCATATAATCATAGAATCATAGAATATCAGGGTTGGAAGGGACCTCAGGAGGTCATCTAGTCCAACCCCCTGCTCAAAGCATGATCAATCCCCAACTAAATCATCCCAGCCAGAGCTTTGTCAAGCTGACCTATAAACTGATATGAAAGTGATATAAACACTACTTACCTGGGCACTCACAGCCGCCACCTTTGGCTCTGTTAGCCACAGCAGCTGCATAAGAACGTGCATCCAAGATCAAAAGCTTCTGAGGCTGGATGGCCAAACTTTCTGCTCCTGAAGCATTAGAAATTGAGGAATCTGTGGAAAGAAAAAGGATAACCAAAGAGTAATTAAACAAATACTTTTGACACTATCTGCAACAACGTCATACAGGAACCACAATGTGCATGCACTGTGCACAGAGGAATCCTACACACTCTATGAACACACAGTCACTCCCACATATCTTATACTATACACAGGAGATCACACTCACATACAAAGCTCTAGCCATTTCAGAAATGGATGGGCTGATGAACTCACCAAATTCCACATCAGAGAGGTCCCCTCCATTGGAGAAGTCTCTGGAACAGTTTCCATTCATTAATTTGCTGCTTTTGGACTTAGCGTCTGAGGCACATGCTTTGGCCACTGACTGGACAAGATGTTCGTCATCTGCATTTCTCCAGCCCCACCAGCTGACCTCGGGCTGTCCACAACGGGAAATTACTGCCCCATTACACTGGTGCCTACACAGGAAAGAGTAAGAACAGCTAACTATACCCATCACATTAGTGCCCCAAATAAAAGAATCAGTAGAAACTAAACCACATAGAACATTAGAAATTAACTAGCTCACTGCAGAGTTTTACATCATATCAGTGTTTTAGAGGCACATATACCCTACAGGTTTATATAGAAGCCAAGGATGCTCCATAGGAACGTGTTCCACACTTGTAAGATAGTTGAGTCAATTGCTGTAATATGAAAGGATTAAATATGACAGTCAAACATAAGTCACTCTTGATGCCCAGGGATATGACTACACTGCAGTTAGACACCCGCAGCTAGCCTGTGCCAGCTGACTCGGACTCACAGGGCTTTGACTACACGACTGTTTAACTGCAGTGTAGATGTTCGGGCTCAGGCTTCAGCCCGAGCACAGAGACCATCCCAAGCCCAGACTTCTACACTGCAATTAAACAGCTCTGCAGCCCGAGCCCCATGAATCTGAGTCAGCTGGTGCAGGCCAGCTGCAGGTTTTTAATTGCAGTGTAGACATACCCCAGATCTCAGAAGGGGGGTGAACCTTGGTGTGCCTGCTGTATGATTATGCCTAAGCATAACTTGAAGACTTATTTCTGTGCATGGACAGTGTCCTCTTGTGAGTCCTCACTGTGCCCTGGGTGTTCTTGTAAAGACATACAGATTCTGCATTGGTTCTGTACTGCAAGTATTATTGCACTGGCAAAAGGAAAATAGCTCATTTCCCACCTTTTCACAAGGGATGTTAAATATCTATAGCTTGGCTTTTTCTGAAGCTTGTTATATGCGCCTTGTTTGAAAATATTGACTAAGGGTATGTCTACATTGCATTAAAACACCTGTGGCTGGCCCAGGTGAGCTGACCCAGGCTCCCATGTCAGCTGATACTGGCCAGCTGCAGGTGTTTTATTGCAGTATAGACATACCCTCCACATTCCTGTCAGTGAAGAGAAATGCTTCTGAGTAATTATAAGAGAAACTAGATTGGAGACTATAAAAGCACAAGGGGAATTTTCCGTCTTATATTCTTCCCTGCCCTATCTCTCCCAGGACTACTCCCCTTTCTCAAGATTCCTTTATGACAGATACTACCGTTTCTCTAACAGACAGCAGGTGGAGGGGGTTCCCTTTACAGCCTCTCAACACTGATCACAATATGACAAGAGTTGTTTAAAAAGTAACACAGACATTTCCTGAATCTGGGGGCTTCTCGTACCAGGCTGGTGATGGTGCTGCAGAGACAAGATTTCCCTGTATTCAGTGTTGTGCTGCAACTAAACTTTTCACGTGCTTCATGAGGACAGATCAGTCACAAGAAAACAAGTGTCATTATGGAAAATTAAGAGCCTGAGTCTGTACACCTGTACTCATGTGATTAGTCCTTACTCACTCAAGCAGTTCCATTGACCTAAGTGGATGTATGTGCATGAGTAAGGACTCCTTGTGTGAGTAAGGGTTAGGAGGATCCTAGAACTGGATGTGTGCAAGATTTAGTTTGTAAGTAACAAAGCACCTCAGCAGTAAAATTTGCTACAGATGTCAATAATAAAATACTCTTTGTTACTGGGATATTTCTACTGCCTCTAAAATGCAAGTGATATAAACTATAAAAGCTCTGTGTATGCATAATGGTGCAGAGGACTAGAAAGTCAGGGAGAGAGGTGACACTATCAATATAGTATGTCATGTGACAGTGAGATCACCGAAGAAAGGAGTGATTGAAAGTGGCTGTTTATCTGGTGCTTATTGGGCAATGACAAACTCACAGTAAAATTAGTTTTGTTTATTTACAACAAAATTTCTCCAAGTCTATATAATCTTTGTAGATATGAACAACAGTTTACTTTAAAGTCTCAACTAATTTTCAATTTTATTACAAATAAAGCGAAGATTTTGATATAAAGGGAAGGCATCTGACCACCACAAACATGTTGTTTTTAAACAAGCTTCTGGAGAACCACTTCCACTGTCTGTATAAACAAAAAATTCAAAAGTGTTTTGTTTTTTTAAATATAATGACATTTGCCTTTTTGTTATTTTCTAAGTGCTGGTGCATCCTACTGCTGCCAATGGGATACATACTCTCACTTCCATCCATCAAAGGGTTTACATCTGGCTAGATAGTCTCTACAAAACTCTCCTTGAATTTCACTAATATTTTGCATTCAAAGGATCTCTATGCATGTTAACAAAGGAGGTTTAAGTATCATTACTACCATTTTGCAGATGGTGAACCCAAAGTAGAATTCAAGAACAGGACACGTCTTCTGACCACCAGTTTAGTATTATATCCACTGGATCACACTACTACTTATTTACACAGAGTTTATTTCTGTTTCATTTCAGGCAAATTGCAGATACACATTCCTTAAACAAGGTTCCCCTAAAGCAAGGCCACATATGCCAAGGAGCACTGTCAGAGCTAGAATCCACATTTGAAAAGCATGCATGCATCAACTCTAGTTTCATCTTCTTAAGGCACATTAAAGGAAGGTATTTTACCAATTTTCTTGCCAGAAACAAGCTTCACTTGAACCAACAGGTTTTTAATCCCCTCTAAATAGCAAATTGCATGAAACAGTAGGCCTATAAATGTTTTGAATCATTAGGCCAAATCTAAAGTAAACCTGCAGATCTATAATACCCTTCATCAGCAAGAAGCCCTACCTGAACTTGCAGGTCTGTAACCATTGCCCAGACCAACATTTCTCAAATGCACCCACCACAACCTCCTGGGCGGTGATGGGGGCAGGGAAGCAAAGCATCGGCCCCTCCCCCTCCCTCTTTGTTGCTCCTGGATGCGTAGCCCTGCACTGCCTCTGGAGAGAGTTGGGGCACAACACTGGAGGAGCAAGGTGAGTTCTTGACACACCTTGGAGGAAGCGGGGGTTGGGGGGCAGGCTCCAGTAGTGGGAATTCAGGAACCTGGCTCCGGCCCCAGGCTCGGACCGTGGGGCAGCGGGTACGGACACCCCTCTCCCCTGGCTCTGGCCACATGGCCCCGGCCTCCAGCTGCGGGGCTTCAGCCTCCGGCCCCTGGTTCCAGCTGCGTGGCATCAGGTGCTGGCTCCCAGCTCCAGTCCCGATCTCCGGCCGCGCAGTGGCAGGCGCTGGCCACAGGCATTGACCCCCCAGCCCAGCCGCACGGCAGCAGGCTCCAACCAAGCACGGGACTTTGGGCACTAACCCCTGGCTCTGGTTGCAGGGCAGCAGGTACTGACCCCCAGCCGCAGAGCTTCAGTCGGCTTCTGGCCCCCAGTTCTGGCCATGCCGTGGCAGGTGCTGGCCCCAGTTTCCAGCCACGTGGGCCTAGTGCTGATCCCCTGCTCCAGCTGCACAGCAGTAGGCGCCAACCCACAGCTCTGTCCCCAGGCTCCTGCCACATGGTGCCGACCCCTGGCCCTGGCCGCGCAGCAGCAGGTGCTGTTTCCAGCCACATAGCAGCAGGCACTGACTCCTGGCTCCAGCCACGCGCTCCTGGACTCCGGCACCCGGCTCCGGGCTCTGGCCGTGTGGCGGCAGGCACTAGCCCTGGGTGCTGACCCATAGCTTCAGCTGCCTGGCAGCAGGCTCTGATCCCTGGGTTCAGCCATGCAATTCCTGTCCCCAGCTCCGGGTTCTGGCTGTGGGCACTGAGCCTTGGCCCTGGCTGCATGGCCGCAGACACCAGGCCCTGGCTCTGGCCACGCAACAGTGGGGCTCATCATCCACCCCCATTGCCCCTGGCCCCCGCTGCCTCCCATGCCCTTGTATCCATCTCCCCCTCCCAGGACCCTGCTGCCTTCCTGGCCTCGCATTCACCCCTTCCCCCTCCATTACCCTGGGCTCCTGCTGCCTCCCCAGCCCTGCATCCATTCCCCCCCATTGCCCTGGGGCCCCCCTGTTCCGCACCCATTGCCTCTGGCCCCTGCAGCCTAACCGCTTCGGCCCTCACCATCCAGGTCTTAATGGGTCCTGGGGCTTGCTGAGAAAAGTGATATTAACAAACATGCAAGTATCACTTTTCACAGCAGACTTACTAGCTATCTGTGAAAAGTGATCCTTCTATGTTCGTTAATATCACTTATCACTTTCCATAGCCTCCCAGGTAGCTAGTAAATATGCTGTGATATTAACAAATATACAAATACCATTTTTCACAGCAAGCCCCAGGACCCACTAAGTCCTGGATGGGGGAGGGGAGGGAGCATTATTTTTGTTATTGACTCTGCCAAAGAACCCTACAAATATACATTACAATGATTTGGATGTGAATCTGTGCATATTTACTTTTTTTTTTTTTTTTCTAAAACTAAGTGTTTTAGGAAAAAAAGAACGGTTACTTACCTTCTGTAACTGTTGCTCTTCGAGATGTGTTGTTCACGTCCATTACACATTAGGCGTGCGTGCGCTGCGTGCACGGACGTCGGAAACTTTTTCCCTTAGCGGCTCCCGTCGGGCCGGCAGGGCCTCCTCCCTCCCGCCAGAGCGGCGCCCCGCTCTAGGGTATATATATCCCTGCCGACCCGACCCCTCCGGTTCCTTCTTGCCGGAGACTCCGACAGAGGGGAAGGAGGGTGGGAAATGTAATGGACGTGAACAACACATCTCGAAGAACAACAGTTACAGAAGGTAAGTAACCGTTCTTTCTTCTTCGAGTGATTGTTCACATCCATTACACATTAGGTGATTCCCAAGCTTACCATTGGAGGTGGGTAGGAGTCAAGGTACAACTGACTGTAGCACAGCCCGTCCAACCACCGCGTCCTCTCTGGTCTGATGGTGGATCGCGTAGTGGGCTGTGAATGTATGTACGGACGACCAGGTGGCCGCTTTACACCTGCGCCAAGAAGGCCGTCGAGGATGCTTGGGCCCTCGTCGAGTGGGCCCGCATCTCTGGGGCCGGAACGTTGGCGAGCTCATAACACGTGCATATACAATGCACAATCCAGGCCGATAAGCGCTGTGTCGAGATAGGCAGGCCTCTCATACGTTCCGCAATGGCAATAAACAGCTGAGGTGTTCTGCGGAACGACCTGGTCCGCTCCAGGTAAAACGCCAATGCCCTTCGAACATCGAGGGTATGTAGGCTGCGGTGATAAGGGTCCGTATGGGGTTTAGGGAAGAACACCGATAGACAAATGTCCTGTCCCATGTGAAACTGCGAGACCACTTTTGGGAGGAATTTGGGGTGCGGCCTCAGTTGCACCTTATCCTTATGAAAAACTGTATAAGGGGGTTCTGAAGTGAGGGCCCTCAATTCCGATACCCTCCTGGCCGATGTGATGGCCACAAGAAACGCCACCTTCCACAAGAGGTGCGTGAGGGAGCAAGTGGCTAGGGGTTCAAAGGGGGGCCCCATGAGCTTAGTTAGGACTAGGTTCAGACTCCACGCAGGGACTGGTGGGCGCGAGTAGGGAAACACCCTCTCCAGCCCCTTGAGGAATCAGGCTACTGTGGGGTTGGAGAACACTGACACTCCCAACTCCCCCGGATGGAATGCCGAAATGGCAGCCAAATGCACTTTAATGGAGGCGGGGGCAAGCCCCTGATGCTTGAGGTGCAGTAAGTAGTCCAGGATCGATGGAACTGAGGCCTGCAGAGGCTGTATGTGCTGAGGCTCGCACCAGTGGGAGAACCTCTTCCATTTGGCCAGGTAGGTCGCTCTTGTGGAGGGCTTCCTACTACTAAGGAGAATTTGCTGAACCTGGTGAGAGCACCTGTGTTCCGCATCGTTCAGCCAGAGAGATACCACGCCGTGAGATGTAGCGACGACAGGTTCGGGTGGAGCAGGCGACCCCTGTCTTGTGTGACTAGGTCGCGATGGAGGGGGAGGGTGATCGGGTCGGCTATGGACAATTCCAGCAGGGTCGTGAACCAATGCTGGCGTGGCCAGGCCGGGGCAATGAGTATAATTGTCGCCCTGTCCCTGCGGGTCTTGAGGAGGACCTTATGGATGAGCGGGAATGGAGGGAAGGCATACCTCAGGCTCCCTCCCCACGGAATTGTGAAGGCATCTGCCAGCGATCCCGGGCTGAGTTTCTGAAATGAGCAAAACTGAGGGAATTGACTGTTGTCCTTGGTGGCGAAAAGATCCACCCGGGGAAAACCCCACCTCCGGAAGATTGAATGCAGGACGTCCCATCTCAACGCCCATTCGTGCATTTGGTAGGATCGGCTGAGGCGGTCCGCTAACCCGTTTTGGATCCCTGGGAGATACGTTGCAATAAGATGGACCGCATGGGCTATACAGAAGTCCCATAATTGGAGTGCCTCGCGGCAGAGGGGAGAGGACCGGGACCCGCCCTGCTTGTTTATATAGAACATGGCGGTAGTGTTGTCCGTCAGGACTGCCACGCTGTGACCTTCTATGGTGGCGTGGAAGGTCTGACAGGCGAGGCGAACTGCTCTCAGCTCCTTTAGATTGATGTGAAGCAACCTGTCTTCCCTGGACCACAAGCCTTGGGTCCGCAGTTCCCCCAGGTGTGCCCCCCAACCCAGGTCCGATGCATCTGTTACTAACGTCAGAGTGGGCTGTGGGGCAGCGAAGGGGATCCCTTCGCAGACCTGCTGTTGATCGAGCCACCAGCGGAGCGAGCCCAACACCCGATCTGGGATCGTCACCACCAGATCCAAGGGGTCTCTGTTGGGGCGGTACGTTTGGGTGAACCACAACTGCAAGGGACAGAGCCATAGGCGGGCATGTCTGACTACATGTGTGCAGGCTGCCATGTGTCCCAGGAGCTGCATGCAACACCTTGCCGTTGTCGTGGGGAATTTCTGGACTTTGCTTACGGCCCTCTGAATTGTCAGGAACCGCGACTCTGGGAGGCTTGCCCGCGCGGTCACTGAGTCCAGGACTGCACCTATGAAGTCCAGTCTCTGTGTGGGAGCTAATGTGGACTTGGGCACGTTGACCAGGAGGCCGAGCCTGCCGAACATCTGTAAGGCCAGCGTCACGTGAGAGCGGACTTCGGCCTCCAACCTGCCCGCGAGGAGCCAGTCGTCCAAGTACGGGAACACGCGCATCCTTCTCTTCCGAAGGAAGGCCGCTACCACGGACATGCATTTCGTGAATACTCGTGGTGCTGATGCCAGGCCAAAAGGTAGGACCGTAAATTGGAAATGGCGCTGGCTGACGGTGAAGCGCAGGAACCGCCTGTGGGCCGGATTGATGGCGATGTGAAAATAGGCATCTTTCATATCGAAGGCAGCGTACCAATCCCCCGGATCCAGGGATGGGATAATAGTTCCAAGGGAGACCATGCGGAAGCGCGTTCTGACCAGAAACTTGTTTAGGTCGCGCAGGTCCAGGATAGGACGGAGGCCCCCTTTTGCCTTGGGAATCAGGAAGTACCTGGAGTAGAATCCTTTTCCCCTTAGGTCTGGTGGGACCTCTTCCACTGCTCCTACTGTGAGAAGGGTCTGTACCTCCTGCATGAGAAGTTGCTCGTGAGAGGGGTCCCTGAAGAGGGACGGGGAAGGGGGATGGCAGGGAGGGGGCGAGGAAAACTGTAGGGTATAGCCCGCCTTCACTGTGCGCAGGACCCAGCGGTCCGATGTTATGCGCGACCATGCCCAGTAGAAATGGGACAGGCGGTCCTTGAAACTTAGAGGAGGATCCGGCATGGAATGTGGTACGCTGTCCTCGAGCGTAACTTCAAGAGCCTGGTTTGTTCCCTGGCTGCGGCTTGCCCTGGCCGTGACCTTGGCCCTGGTTAGGCGTATTGTTACGTCTCCGCCTGTTATCCCTGCCACGACGGCGGTACGGTTTGTGCCGAGGGCGAGGGTGGTACTGCCTCTGTGGTGGTTGAGGCTTAAAGGGCTTGCGTTGTGTCACCAGGGTATGCATTCCTAATGACTTTAGGGTTGCACGCGAGTCCTTAAGGCTATGTAGCCTGGCGTCTGTTTGGTCGGAGAACAAGCCCGAACCTTCAAACGGGAGGTCCTGCAGGGTGGTCTGCACCTCTGGCGGAAGGCCCGAAGCCTGTAACCATGCCGAACGCCTCATCACTACCCCTGACGCGATTGTTCTAGCCGCTGCGTCGGCTGAATCGAGGGAGGCCTGCAATGAGGTCTTGGCCACCGCCATCCCTTCGTCCACCAGGGCTGTGAACTCAGGATGTGTGTCCGGACGTAGGGAGTCTTTGAACGTGGAGACTGATGCCCAAGAATTAAAATTGTGCCTATTTAGAATCGCCTGCTGATTAGCGAGCCTCAGCTGGAGGCTCCCAGACGAATAGACTTTCCTTCCGAACAAGTCCAATCGTTTTGCCTCCTTGCCCTTGGGCGCAGGGGCTTGCTGGCCATGACGCTCTCGCTCGTTGACAAGAAGAGGAAGTCAAACCCTCTAGATGGGGCGAAGTATTTTCTCTCCACCCCTCTTGCAGTTGGTGCACTGGAGGCCGGCGTTTGCCACACCGTCTTATAGTTGGACTGGACTGTCCGAATAATCGGGAGAGCGACTCTGGAGGGCCCCTCCGGGCTCAGGATGTCGACCATGAGGTCCTCCTGCTCTACAGTCTCCTCCGCTTGCAAGCCCAGATTGAGGGCTACCCGGCGAAGCAGGTCTTGGTGCGCCCAATGATCAATCGGGGGAGGGCCGGACACTGTCGTGCCCGCTACAGCCTCGTCCGGCGAGGAGGAAGAGGTCGGGGCCTTTTGCCCATCCTCACCTTCCTGCAACCCGTCATCGACCGGATGTTCCTCTGGGGCCTGTCCCATGGTGTGGGACTGGGACGGTACCGTGCTCAGTGCCGAGTCCAATCCCTCCCGCTCCTGCGGTCTAGAGACCGTTGCCTCCTTGTAAGAGGGCAGGCGGTACCGCGGGGAGCGGGATCGGTACCCTGATGGCCCGGATCCCGAGGTCCTAGATGGGGGCCCTTGCTGGTGGTAGGCCCAGGGTGTCCAGAACGGCCATTGGCTTGGTTGGCCCCATTGGGGATGGCCAGAGGCTTCGTAGTCCCTACTAGCCTGTGCCCTATGGGCATACCTGCCGTACCTGTCCAAGTCAGTCTCCACCACCACGGACGGTGATCTGGAAGGCCACGGCGGAACCGTAGAACGGTGCCGGTCCGGGTTTGGGGAGTAGTGCCTCCGCGACCAGGACCTGGAGCAGCGTCTCGCCAACCTGGACCTGGATCGGTACCGGTGACCATGGGACCGGGAACGACTACGGGTGGTCGGTCTCGGGGAACGTACCGCCGACGCATCCCGGTGCTGACTCGTGTATGGCTGCTGAGTCGGTGCCGACCGCTTGCTGAGGCCCGACTGCTGCGGCGCTTTCTGCGCGGAGGGCAACCGGGAGTCCACCGAGGCGGAGCTTGACCGGGACCGGTGCCTTGAACGGTGCCGAGATGGCGACCGTGATGGGCGCACCATCGCCGGCTTGCCTCTGTGTGGCAGTCTCGGCGGAGCGTCCTCAGTTTGTGGAGGGCCCTCAACGGACAATGCAATGAGGTCCTTTGCTGCCTCAAATGTGTCCGGAGTGGAGGGCTGTTCCAAGAGCTCCTCCAGCCCTTCTTCCTCACTTGACACGCCTATCCCGGGGCTCGACGGGCCTTTCGGCGCCAGAGCCATGCTGGCCTTAGGCGCACTCGAGGTCTTCACCAGCACTGCCCTCTTATGCGGGGAGCGTCCTCGGGCCTTGGGTTGGTCCTTCGATTTTGCCGGCGAGGACGACCGGTGCCGTACATGCCCCCGTTGGGTCGGTGCCGTGGGCTTTGAGTGACCTGCTGGCGCCGGTTCCCGCACCGATGCCGGGGCGCTCCGCACTGAGGCAGACGGTGCCGCCAAAGTGGAGGGCTGTAACGCCGTCTCCATGAGCAGCTGCTTGAGGCGAAAGTCTCTTTCTTTCTTAGTTCTGGGCTTGAAGGCCTTGCAGATCTTGCAGCGCTCTTTCTGGTGAGCTTCCCCCAGGCAGCGGAGACACGAGTCGTGGGGGTCGCTCAATGGCATAGGCTTGCGGCACATGGCACAAGCCTTGAAGCCTTGGGCGTGCGGCATGCCCCGCCGCCCAGGGCCGGTGCCGGGGTTGACCAAGCAACCACAGCAGGAACTTTAAGTACCTAATGAGCTGTTAACTACTAAGCTTAACACTAACTACTAATAACTGATAACTGTTGCAGATAACACTAATGACTATGCTAAGGGACACTCTCAGACGAGAGACAGAGTTGTTCCAACGCCGCCACGGACGGTAAGAAGGAACTGGAGGGGTCGGGTCGGCAGGGATATATATACCCTAGAGCGGGGCGCCGCTCTGGCGGGAGGGAGGGGGCCCTGCCGGCCCGACGGGAGCCGCTAAGGGAAAAAGTTTCCGACGTCCGTGCACGCGGCGCGCACACACCTAATGTGTAATGGACATGAACAATCACTCGAAGAAGAATTGTCAGTGCGGCCACCAGTGAGAGTTGGTGGGTGCACTCTGAGGCCACCAAAAAATTTGTTGTGAGAACTCCTGGCCTAGACCTCAACTTTCTTAGGGTATGTCCACTCTGCAATTAAAAATCTGCAGCTGGGCTGTGCCAGATGACTCAGGCTCATGGGGCTTCTATTCCGGGCTGTTTAATTGCGGTGTAGACACTCGGGGCGGCTCAGGCTGGAGCCCAGGTTCTAGGGCACTGCGAGGTGGGAGGGTCCCAGAGCTCACTGCAGCCTGAGTGTCTACACTATAATCAGTAGAGGGATAGCTCAGTGGTTTGAGCATTGGCCTGCTAAACCCAGGGTTGTGAATTCAATCGTTGAGGGGGCCATTTAGGGATCTGGGGAAAAATCAGTATTTGGTCCTGCTAGTGAAGGCAGGGGGCTGGACTTGATGACCTTTCAAGGTCCCTTCCAGTTCTAGGAGATAGGATATCTCTATTAATTTATTTTTTATTAGGGGGCTGGAGCACATGACTTGTGAGGAGAGGCTGAATGCGTTACCTAGGGAGGTGGTGGAGTCTCCTTCCTTGGAGGTTTTTAAGGCTCGGCTTAACAAAGCCCTGGCTGGGATGATTCAGTTGGTGTTGGTCCTGCTTTGAGCAGGGGGTTGGACTAGATGACCTCTTGAGGTCCCTTCCAACCCTGATATTCTATGATTCTATGATTCAAACAGTCCCTTAGCCCGAGCCCTGTGAGCCCGAGTCAGCTGTCCTGGGCCGGCCGTGGATGTCTAACTACAGTGAACACATACCCTGAGACATGTTCAGGCAGATGAAATGAACTTGTTTAAAATGTGTTCCCAGGGTTATTAAATTTGTGTCAACTAGTTGTTACAGGTAACAAACACTGTAGTGTCCCTACTAGACCAAACCAGGAGCTGGCACAGGCTGCTTCATGCTAAATGTTTAGAAACTCTGACAACCTGTTTAGGCCTCACATTTGCCATATCCTAAGATTGTAATATATTCTGGGAGAAGTGGAGGCACACTGCACTTTAAAATTGTATCTTGATAGCTCTTTCTGTAATTAGTTCAAATAACATTCATATATTGAAAGGAAAAAACAGCAACCATTACTAGAAACAAAGCAGAGACCATTGGAATGGAGCCAGATTTACAACAGGTACCACCCACATGCAGGGAGAAAACATGTTTCCATTATAATCAGGAATCCTAGTTTTATGTGATAAAAACCACCCCAAATTCTCTGATAAAAAACCATAAAAATCCATGTTTTTCTGTGATTAAAATAAAATGCTGAACTTTAAGTTTCCCTAGCCACAATATATATAGGCATCTGTTGAACATGTGGTTTTACTGATATACAGTAACTCCTCGCTTAACGTCGTAGTTATGTTCCTGAAAAATGCGAAACGATGTTAATCGAATCCAATTTCCCCATAAGAATTAATGTAAACAGGGGGGGTTAGATTCCAGGGAAATTTTTTTCGCCAGACAAAAGACTATTCTGTGAAACTTAGTTGAGGTGGTGGAATCAGAGGGTGGGATATTTCCCAGGGAATATCTTACTGCTAAATGATGAACTAGCACTCGACTGAGCCCTCCAGGGTTAACACATTGTTGTTAATGTAGCCTCACACTCTACAAGGCAACACGAATGGAGGGAGGAGACACAGCATGGCAGAGAGAGAGAGAGAGAGAGAGTGTGTGTGTGTGTGGGGGGGGGGGGGGGTGCGCATTGCCCCTTTAAGTATGCTGACCCCACTCTAACTACATTGCCTTTTTAGGTAGATCAGCAAGTTGAGACAGCAGTTGCTGCCAAAGCGTGTCCCTCCCCACCCGCTTTGTGGAGGTGGGGTACAGGAGCAGGGGAAGGGGGACACCCTGACATTAGCATCCTTCTTTCACCCCTCTCTGCACAGCAAGCAGGAGGCTCCTGGGAGCAGCTCCAGGCCAGAGGGCAGGAGCAGCACAGGGCAGTGAGGGGAGGGACAGCTGAACTGCCGGCAGTTCATAGCCTGCTGGGCGGCTGCCACACAGGGAACTTAGGGAGCTAATAGGGGGACTGCCGGCCCACCCTGGTTCGAAGCCCCCAGCAGCTAGTTTAGGGCTACCATATGTCCGGATTTCCCCGGACATGTCTGGCTTTTCAGTCTATAAATAGCCGTCCGGGGGGGGATTTTAAAAAATCTAAAAATGTCTGGGATTTCCCCCCGGTCGGCTATTTATAGACAGAAAAGCGGCGGCCAAGCGCCACTGGGCACCCAAAGCCCCTTCCCGGCTCCTCCCATCCCCTGCAGCCTTACCACGCTGTCCAGCCCCGCAGCTGTCTTCCCTCTCCTCCACTCCCCTGAACGCTCCGCCCACCTGCTCCTCCCCCTCCCCTGCTTCCCGCCAATCAGAGCTTCGCGGGAAGTCTGAAAAGAAGCAGGGGCAAGCGGGAGGCAGCAGTAGGTAAGCTGGGGCGGGGGGGGGGGGGGGAGCGTGAAGAGGAGAGCTCCGGGGAGGCGCGGCCCTGGCCGCGCGGCTCCCTCCGGCCCGAGCTGCGACCGGCGGCCCCAGCAGCTGCGGCCCGGCTTGGGCCCCAGGGCGGCGGCCCCAGTTCTGGCCCCAGGCGGCAGCCCCGGCACCAGCCAAGCACCCCGGTCCGGCCTGGCTCGGGCCCCAGCAGCACCAGCCCAGCACCGGCCGAGCACCCCAGGCACCAGCCCGGCTCGGGCCCCAGCAGCGAAATCGGCCCAGCTCGGGCCCCAGCCCCGGCCAAGCACCTCCAGTCCGGCCCCAAGCCCCGCAACCCCGGCCGGAGCTCCAGCCAGAGCACAGCCCTATTCCTAGGCTCTTTAAAGCCGGCCCTGGTCAGGGGACAGGGAGGGGGGGTTGGATGGGTTGGGAGTTTGGGGGGTCTGTCGGGGGGTAGAGACAGTCAGGGATAGGGAGCAGGGGGGGTTGTGGGTCTGGGGTTCTGGGGGGGCTGTCAGGGGGGTAGGGGTGTGGAGAGGGGTTGAGGCAGGCAGGTAGCAGAGGGGATTGGATGGGTCGGGACTTCTGGGAGTCCTGTCAGGGGGCGGGGAGCAGTTGGATAGGGCATGGGAGTCCCCGGGGGTCTGTCTGGGGGCGGGGGTGTGAATATGGGGTGTGGGTGTGGATAAGGGTCGGGGCAGTCAGGGGACAGGTAGGGTCGTAGGGGGGCAGTGAGGGTGGGATGTTCTCAGGAGGGGGCAGTCAGGGGACAAGCACGGCGGCTTAGATGGGGGTGGAGTCCTAGGGGGCAGTTAGTGGCAGGGGTCCCAGGAGGGGGCAGTCAGGGGACAAGGAACGGGGGGGGTTGGGCAATCAGGGGGTGGGAAGTGGGAGGGAGTGGATGGGGGCGGGGCAGGGGTGGGTCTAGAGCGGGGCTCCTCTCCCCCAGTGTCCTCTTTTTTTGCTTGTGGAAATATGGTAACCCTAAGCTAGTTCCAATGGGCTGCTCTTTCTGTAAGCAGTGAACAAAGCAGGAGGCTGCCAAACAACGTTAGAAGGGACCATTGTGCAACTTTAAATAAGCATGTTCTCTAATTGATCGGCAACGTAACAACTAAACATTAACTGGGATGACGTTAAGTGAGGGGTTACTGTAAGAGACTGCGCGGAGGAGGAGAGTACCCTGCTGGGAGTGGGCTGCGCGCTCTGTCTGCCCCAGACGGTACCAGGTCTGCAGCAAGCCCGGCAGGGCAGCCTGCATCCTTCCCTCCCCGCCAACCGGAGCAGCGTGGAGCCCTGCCGGCAGGCAGCACGGTGGTCGGGGCCGCATGGCGAGCACCCCGCTGAAGCCCTGGCCACCCCCCTTCTCTCTCTCCCCCCGTTCCCGCTCCCTCCCCCCCGCTAGCCGGGGCACGTCTGCAGTGCAGGGAGTGCGCCTGCACCCTTGCTTCAGCTGCCCTGCAGGTTTTTTTTTTTTTTTTTTTTTGCTTGGAGCAGCAAAAAAGCCAGAGCCGGCCCTGCCTGGACTTCAGAAAAGCAGACTTGGACTCCCGCAGGGAACTGATGGGCAGGATCCCCTGGGAGGCTAATATGAGGGAGAAAGGAGTCCAGGAGAGCTGGCTGCATTTTAAGGAAGCCTTACTGAGGCGCAGGAACAAACCATCCTGGTGTGCAGAAAGAATAGCAAATATGGCAGGTGAACAGCTTGGCTTAACAGAGAAATCTTCGGTGAGCTTAAACACAAAAGGAAGCTTACAAGAAGTGGAAACTTGGGACAGATGACTAGGGAGGAGTATAAAAATATTGCTCCAGCATGCAGGGGTGTAATCAGGAAGCACAACTGGAGTTGCAGCTAGCAAGGGATCTGAAGGGTAACAAGAAGGTTTCTACAGGTATGTTAGCAACAAGAAGGTGGTCAGGGAAAGTATGGGACTCTTACTGAATGAAGGAGGCAGCCTAGTGACAGATGATGTGGAAAAAGCTGAAGTACTCAATGCTTTTTTTGCCTCAGTCTTCACAGACAAGGTCAGCTCACAGACTGTTGCATGGGGCAGCACAGTATGTGGAGGAGGTGAGCAGCCCTCAGTGGTGAAAGAACAAGTTAAGGACTATTTAGAAAAGCTGGACATGCACAAGTCCATGGGGCCGGATGCACTGCATCCGAGGGTGCTGAGGGAGTTGGCTGATGTGATTGCAGAGCTACTGGCCATTATCTTTGAAAACTCGTGGCAATCGTGGGAAGCCCAGGATGACTGGCAAAAGGCAAATATAGTGCCCATCTTTAAATAAGGGAAGGAGGAGAATCCGGGGAACTACAGGCCAGTCAGCCCCACTTCTGACCCTGGAAAAATCATGGAGCAGATCCTCAAGGAATCCATTTTGAAGCACTTGGAGGAGAGGAAGGTGATCAGGGACAGTCAACATGGATTCACCAAGGGCAAGTCATGCCTGACCAACCTGATTGCCTTCTATGATGAGATAACTGGCTCTGTGGATATGGGGAAAGCAGTGGATGTGATATAACTTGACTTTAGCAAAGCTTTTGATACGGTCTCCCACAGTATTCTTGCCAGCAAGTTAAAAAAGTATGGATTGGATAAATGGACTATAAGGTGGATAGAAAACTGGCTAGATTGTCGGGCTCAATGGGTAGTGATCAACGACTCTATGTCTAGTTGGCAGCCGGTATCAAGAGGAATGCCCTAGGGGTCGGTGCTGGGGCTGGTTTTGTTCAACATCTTTATTAATGATCACAGAATCATAGAATATCAGGGTTGAAAGGGACCTCAGGAGGTCATCTAGTCTAACCCCCTGCTCAAAGCAGGACCAATCCCCAATTAAATCATCCCAGCTAGGGCTTTGTCAAGTCTGACCTTAAAAACCTCTAAGGAAGGAAATTCCACCACCTCCCTAGGTAACCCATTCCAGTATTTCACCACCCTTCTAGTGAAAAAGTTTTTCCTAATATCCAACCTAAACCTCCCCCACTGCAACTTGAGACCATTACTCCTTGTTCTGTCATCTGATACCACTGAGAACAGTCTAGATCCATCCTCTTTGGAACCCCCTTTCAGATAGTTGAAAGCAACTATCAAGTCCCTCCTCATTCTTCTCTTCTGCAGACTAAACAATCCCAGTTCCCTCTGCTCTCCTCATAAGTCATGTGCTCCAGCCTCCTAATTATTTTTGTTGCCCTCTGCTGGACTCCTTCCAATTTTTCCACACCCTTCTTGTAGTGTAGGGCCCAAAACTGGACACAGTACTCCAGATGAGGCCTCACCAATGCCGAATAGAGGGGAACCATCATGTCCCTCAATCTGCTGGCAGTGCCCCTAATTATACAGTCCAAATTGCCGTTAGCCTTCTTGGCCACAAGGGCACACTCTTGACTTATATCCAGCTTCTCGTCCACTGTAATCCCCAGGTCCTTTTCTGCTTATCATCTTCTTACCATATTTTTGAACAATAAAAAAAAATAAAAAATGAAAAACATTTTTTAATGTATGTGAAGAATCTAATTCTACCATTTAAGAGATAAGCTAATTCACCTTCCTCTATGTGGCCTCAGATTTCATCATTATACATATATGGGAAAATTTTTCGTGTGTTCATCAACAATCCTGCTTTTTTATCTGTGACTGAGTTCTTGCCTCACTGTGTATCATCACTAGTATTAAAGAATCTGTAGGCTGAAGGGTGGGCTCATTAACAAATGTAAAACTCTAATACTACTGACGAGTTTGCACAGATGTAACTGACTCCCCTGTAACTGGAAATTACCAAACAGTTCTGTGGGTGATGTACAAAAAGGAATCCAAGCCAGCTCATGCCCACCTAACTGTCTGCTGTCCACAGAAATAAAAAGTAGTAAACAACTAGATTTGTCACTAAAATCTGACCGATTCACACAGGGAACACATCTGAATAAGATGATGCCATTTTTACAGTCAGTTTTCAAAGAGCTGAACCATCCACTAGTGGAAAGAGAACAAAAATTATTTAATTTTAACTTCCTACCCTTCTGGAGCCTAACCAATATGCAGCCCTCCAAACAGGGACTTGATAATAGTCACTCATTAGGTTATCTTCCTCCTCATGTCAGAGCAACCTCTTTGAGCACAATAAACCCACTAGGTGCCTTCTTCTATCTTGACTTTAGCAAAGTTTTGATAAATAACTGCTACAACTAACAACCTAACAAATCATTATTGCAATCCACTCCCCACATAATTTAGCAAGTACAGGATCTGTCCAATTTCGAAGTACCCCTGTTTCCTGCAACAGTAAAAATCATGCTACTTGTATAGGTGGTGACCTTGGAGAATGTGAAATGGACAAAAGACTATTCAGTATCTCTCCCTCCCAGATAGGTTCCCATGGTTTTAGGAAAACAAGTATGTGGGGAGGGGATGAAACCCTTTAAACTATCTCAGTATTTGCTCCCAGAATGCATGCTGTTTGGCTCTGATTGTTTATTGATTTTCTGACCCCCAAAGAAGCAAATTGTACAAAGTATGTTGAGGGCTAGATTTTCAAAGGTGCTCAGCACCGAACAGCTTCCATTTAGGCACTTCAGTAAGTATCTAGATTTCTAAAAGTGCTCAGCACTTGAGAATAATGGGAGCTGCTGGGTGCAGAGCACTTGGGAAATCTGGCCTCTTCATTTAAGTGCTTTACAAGAAAAGAAAATGAACAGTTCCCCCCCCCCCCCTTCCACACACACAATCCTATGGTATAAGGGAGTATTTGAGATCAGTTATTAGAAGGATTTTAATAATCATTATTACTTTTGATGAGGGAAAACCAAAGGGGTGGAGATGTATCTTTAAGTCTGACTTGAAGGCAATGAGATTAGTGGTCATAAAAACATCTCTAACCATCTAAAGCAGTGGTTTTCAACCTGTGGTTCGTGGACCACTGAGGGTCTGCAGACAAAGATTTCCAAAGGGAGCTGCACCTCCATTCAAAATTTTTTAGGGGTCCGCAAATGAAAAAAGATTGAAAACCATTGGTCGAAAGAAAAGCCCCATCAGTGGGGTTCCGTTTCTCTCTTTTCTAAAGCTAAGAAAAAGGCTACTGCTACCCCTATCATTGGTTGATTATGCGCTACTGGGGTATTCAAACAATGATTCATTAAATCCCTTCAAAATCTGTCACTAAATCTCAAGAGGCCTTTTGTATTATATAGAGGAGAAAAAACAAACATGAGAAAGCTTTATCCACTGGGCTTAATTTTAAAAATAAAATACTGAGTGGTCACACAGACAGATTCTATGAAGGTGTAGAATACGAAAGGGTGTGGGGACCAGATTATGCGTAGTTTTCATGCAGGTATATAGGAGGGGAGAAGCCTTTTCTTCCTGTTGTACTCTTTATGCATGGGCCAACCTCAGTTTGAGTCCCTGTGTTCTCCTAAGTGAACAATCGATCTCTGTTGGTGCCCCTGAATTGCAAGGCACCTCAAAAAAGGCAGGGGGGAGGAGGTGTGGGGGCAGATACTTGGCTATTTTCCCATACATAGATGCTGCATTCTCCTAAGTGGTAGTGAAATAAGTATGCTTTCCTTGCACACCTCTGCAATGTTTCCTACACTGCCTGCTGTGACACACTTATGTGAAAGGCACAATCTAATTCTAAATGTATTCTGGGTTCAAGCCTGTATATAAAACCATAATAAAGTAGATATACCACATTTTATTTAGGGACTTTTCATCCTAAAAATCAAATGAGTAAGGTCTTAAAAGTTAGTCTGTGCTGTAAAGGATATATTTGTTCTCAGAACAGTATATGGGATGAGGCCCCTGAAATGTACATGGAGCATATAACTACTTTCTTACTTGAAAAAAAGGAGGAAATGTAAGACGACTCAGAGGCTAATGTGTGATTCCTTGAATGAACTTGTTTCCCTTTCATGAGACAGTAAATCTCAAACTAGGAATGATCTCATGGGCTAATTTTTTTAAAAGTAAATACTGGTAAACTCAGAGATAGGGCACATGAAGATTTCTGTATGCTTTGCTGATCTGTAAATGTAGCTGTCTGTATGAAAAGCAGCTGTTTAGTTTCCCTCTATTCAGGCTGAATGGATGACTGGACAGATTTAATGGATTTATCAGTATTCATTATCTCTCTAATCCCTTTGTCATCTGATTTTTGGAAGAGATTTTTGACATCTACTGGGAGGCTAAGCAACACTAGAAAGATGGTTCAATCAATGTGTTAAGAGGCAGGCCTCAGAGTATTTGAAAAAAAAAACAGATGAGGCAAAATTGTAATTACTACAATAGATGCCGTGAGTAATTGTGCAGAGAGGCAATTTCATGATGAGAACAGCTGGATTCATTGGTAAAGAAGAGACCAACTGATCATTTAAAACAAAATGTTTAAAGTATGTAGAAGTTGCGAGTGTTTGTATTCCTATTCTCTTATGTTTCTAGACTGAGGGCAAGACTCTCAACTGGTGAAAATTGGTGTTGCTCCACTGACACCAATGGAGCTATGCCAGTTTACACCAACAGAGGATCTGCCCCTGTATATTCTGAATAGTCTGAATGATACTTCCTTTGGACTGCTCTGTACATGAGGCGATTTCATTCCCAAATGACCAGGCTAGAATCTGGGGAAGTCTAGAGCCAGTACTCTGGTATACAGCACTATCACTCGTCTGGTGGCACTATCAGTTTCTGCAGAATTTAAGTTGTCATTTAAAAAAAAAAAAAAAGCCTCTGTCTGAGGTGGATGCTGCCAAGAAGAGGTGTTGCAGTCAATGCTCAAAAAAGGGAAGGAGGAGGATCCGGGGAACCACAGACCAGTCAGCATCACCTTAGTCCCTGGAAAAATCATGGAGCAGGTCCTCAAGGAATGGAAGAATCCTGCACTTAGGATGGAAGAATCCTATGCACTGCTACAGGCTAGTGACCGAGTGGCTAGGAAGCAGTTCTGCAGAAAAAGACCTAGGGGTTACAGTGGACAAGAAGCTGGATATGAGTCAGTAGTGTGCCCTTATGGCCAAGAAGGCTAATGGCATTTTGGGCTGTATAATTAGGGGCACTGCCAGCAAATTGAAGATGAATCAATTGGTTCATGTGGAACGGGGATGAATTTTGGATGTGGTCTAAGAGTACCGAAAAAATATTGTGTAGGGGGGATGTGCCATCAGAGCTGCCATTTCTCCTATTGTCCTGGCTGAGGTGATTGCTATCTGGAAGGCCATCTTTATTGAAAGGTGTGTAAGAGAGCAGGTGGCCATGGGTTCGAAGGGAGATCTAATCAGGCGTTTCAATACCAGGTTCAGGTCCCACAAGGGGGTAAGATGTTGGGATTGTGGGGAAATGTTTATTATACCCCCTGAGGAATAGTTTAGTGGTCGGGTTTGGTAGCACTGAGTTTCCCTCTACGGTGGTGAAAAGCTGCTATAGCTGCCAGGTGGATCCTGAGGGAACTGAGAGATAGTCCTGAATGCTTTAGTCAGTACACACTCTAGGTCTTTGGAAGAGTGATGGATGTTGGGGAGATTTGATGGGAAGTACACTAATTTCAAAACCTGGACCATTTTTGTAGGTAAGTATGGTGTGTTGAGGACTTTTTACTGCATAGTAATACCTCCTTCGAGCAGAAGCTCTCTATACGTTTAAACCATGGAGTCACGCCTTGAGGCAAAGAATTCCCAGGTGGGATGTAGGGTGCATCCTTCGTTTTGCAAGAGGCAGCCTGGAGTGGATTGGAGAGAGATCGGCAGGCATGTCGCAAGATGTGAAAGGTAATTGTATCAGTTCTGTCTCAGCCAAGTGGGAGCAATCAATATGATATGTGCTCCTTCTCTTTTTGTTTTTAGTAAGACCTTTGCCAGTAAGGGGAATGGAAGAAAGTCATAGAAAGGTCCCTGCCCTGGGGAGATGGAGAGCCTCACCTAGGGAGCATTGCCCCATCCCTGCTCTGGAGCAATAGCATGGACATTTTTTGTTCAGGTAAGTGGCAAACAGGTCTGTGGTTGGTGTTCCCGATTGCCTGAATAGGTCATGAGGTATCGTTGTGTTTATCTCCCACTCATGGCCGTGTATGAATTTGCAACTGAGACTATCTGCTATTGAGTTTTGAGTGTCTGGAAGGTAAGCTGCTGATAGTGTGACATCGTGGGAGATGCACCAGATTCATTGCTTCTGCACAGAAGGAGAATGATCTAGCTCCTCCTTGTCAATTTATGTAGTACATACACGCTATGTTGTCTGTTAGGATTCTCATGTCTAATGCCTTGATCAGTGGGACGAAATGAGTGCAGGCCTCCTGAGTTCGAGGGAGTTGATGTGGAGGGATATCTCTGTAGATGACAACCTGCTTGTGTTGTCAGGTCATTTAGATGTGCATCCGATCCTATGAGGGATGGGTTGGTGGTAAGAAGCAGAGACGGAGAGGTTTGCAAAAAGGGAATCCCTTTTCAGACACTTCTTGGTTCTTTTCACCACTCCAAGGAGTTTTTGAGCCTGGTGGGTAGTGACAGGGGTTTGTCTAGCCTGTCTCTGTTTGGTCTGTAGACTGAGCTGAACCACAAGTGAAGTCATCGCATGTGAAGCCTGGCATGCGGTACTTCTGCTGTGCCCATGGCATATGCCTCAAAAGTTTGAGGCAGTGTTTGGCTGACATTTGTGAACTGTTTTAAACGGTCTCTATGAGTATGGTCAAAGAGAGGAATCTGTGCTGAAGTAGGAGGGCTCTGGCCTGTTATCAGTCAAGCTCAGTGCCTATGAACTCCAGGAGCTGCACTGGAGTGAGGGTTGATTTCTGGGAATTGATCGGTAGGCCCAATTTCATTACCAAGTCTACTGTGGATCCGGTGAATCAGGTGAGCCTCTTGGAAGGACTGGCCTCTGAGGAGACAATCATCCAGGTAGGGGTAAATCATGATCCCCGGGGAATGTAAGTGCACTGCCACTACTAAGAGAACCTTGGAGAATACTCTCAGAGCTGATGACAGCCCGAAGGGGAGTACTCTGTACTGGTAGTGGTCATGTCCTAAGGTAAGTCTGAGGAACCGTCTGTGAGAGGGCAAGATTGAGATCGAAAGTAAGTGTCCTGAAGGTTGAGGGCCAAAAACCAGTCTCCCTGTTTCAGGCTGGAATAATCGTTGCTAGAGTGACCATCTTAATTTTTTGAGCTTTGACATATTTTTTGAGTGCTCTGAGGTCTAGTATGGGTCTCCAACCTCCCTTCCTCTTGGGTATTAGGAAATAGCAAGAGTAAAAACCTTTGCTTCATAGAGGTACTGGTTTTATCGCTCTATCGATTTCTTGTCATACTAAACTCTTGTGAGAAGGGTCACTGTAGAGGGAGAGGGAAGAGTGTTGTGAAGGGAGTAAGGCGGTAAAATGGATGGAGTACCCAGTGCAAACAATTTCCAAAGACCCAGTGGGGCTGTCTGAGGGTATGCTCGGGGAGCATGGCAGGGCTGCGGGGAAGTTTCCCATGCCAGAAGATGACTCGGTGCCGAAGTCCCGGTCCCAAGAAGAGGATACTCCGTTACGTCGGATACATGGAGGTCTCTCAAGAGCCAGAATTCCAGCAGTACCAACCGATTCGGTGCCACTGGTGGTATTGAGGGGGTTGGTGATCTTGCCCACACCAACTGCTCCAGTGCCTGATGGGGCATCGATGACAGTGCTGATGGAACCATGTGTACTGGCAGTGTCTTCTTAGTGGAGTGCTGGCCCCTGTCTTTGGGTGCCGTTGACTCTATGCCTGTAACCATCAGGTTTTAGGCACATGAATGACACCTGGCACTCCAGATTTTTGTGAGCCATGATAACAGGCTGGGACTGTCTTGTACTGATGGTGCCGAACGTGCTAGAGAATATTTAAGGCTGACTTGGGGCTCATTCTGGGGACTTCCTACTCTCTTTTTCAATGACTTACGAGAGGAGTCAGCAACTGATTTCTTCAACCCACAGTCCTTGGATGTTGAGGGCTGTGAGGAAGACTCACATCTGCCAGGTGACTCTTGGCATGGGTCCGGGAACAGTTGGAGGGCTGCCTCCATGAAGATGATCTTCTGTCTCAACTCCCTGTCCTCGCAAGACCTGGGCCTGAGTTACTGGCAGAGACAATATTTCTGTGGAATGTGTCCTTCCCCATGGCAGCGTATGCACCAGGAGTGCTTGCCTGCTACAGGGATAGTCTCTTTGCAGGAAAGGCACTTCTTGAAGCCCGGTGAACAGGGCATACCCCGTTGGTGGAAGAATCCCTGATGAAAAAGGGGGAAACAAAGTCTTTTTGTTTTCTTTGCGAAGAAAGTAAAATGAGAAAAACTACAACCAAGACTGGGGAAACTAACTAGCTATAGAAATGTAAAAGAAGGTAATGGTTGGAAATGGACTGCTAATCGATCCATCTCTAGCCAGGGCAGTTGAGAAGGAACTAAGGAGTTAGCCCACACATGCTGGCTAGCCTCGTGCACCAGGAGAGATAGCACACGCGTGGGCATAATGGACCCTGCTACCAAAGTTCTCTGATCTGCAATGCAGGAACACAAGCACACCTACAGTGGAACGCCCATAGAGAACTAGTCGAACAGGAAGGGTTACATACACAGGAGTGTATAACATGGAGGTAATTGTAGAACTGTAAAGACCTCCCACACAGGAAGCATTACAGAGATTTAGGAACTGTAACATATCTAATCACATTAATCTCTAATTTGCCACAATCAACTGCTCAAATTAGATGCTGCATAAGGACTCTACTGAAAGTCCTGGGAAGACTGGCAAGGAAAAAACTTACAGTATTTACAAAGTTATCACAGATATACCAGAGACAAATAGCCTAAAATGTCAGTCAATACAAGCACATAATCTCTTTCCAGAGCCCTTGTGTGTCGCAATTATTGTATGGGGGTGTAAAAACCAAAAGGGGGGGGGGGGTCAAAAACTGACAAGGTGAGTTACACGCTGAAGTCCGATGTAAGAGTTCTGCAACAACAAAAGTTGAGAGGTGAAGGTATTAGTAATTCATAGCTGGAAGAGTTACAGAGTAACAAGGAATCAATATATAGCAAAGCTTCTCATGTATGCACACACCACCCCTTTGATTATGCATACTCAGAAACTAGGGGCACCAGGCACTGCTGTAACTCTGGTGTTTCCTACTATTTACAGAATCTATTGAAATGTTCATTACCTTCATTGTAGTTACTTGCACTCATTTTGAGCCCTGGCACATTAACACCCTGAGCATGTTTCATTACTAGCTGAGATTCCCAGTTCCAAGCAAGCTAAGGTTTTATTTGCTGAAAAGCCCCAATCCTCAGTTTGGTGACAGTGGATGCTCCTGGTCTGGAGTCTCACCTGTAAACCACAGCCGGGATACGCTTCCAGGACCGAAAACTTGCCACACTCTCCAGCTCCTTGTCCGTGATCCAGGCGGGAACTATGAGCTCCTGTGGGTAGCTACCACAGAGCCTGAGTGGAAAGAGGAAGTGAAGTGTTAAATGTAGCAGACAAATAGCAGATACATAACCTACTGACAATGTAAAATAAAAGGCAGTACAAGCAAACTAAGTGCTGTTCATTTCGCAACCCATACTATTTTGTGAGTTTTTGATCAATCATATATGCAGCTACAATCCTCTTTATCAGACATTAAAGAATACAGTGGACCAGAACCTTAGTTGGTGTAAGTCTGCATAGCTCCACTGATATCAATGGAGTAGTGCTGCTTTCACCATTTGAGGATCTGACCCAGCGTTTCCTTAGGAAAATTTTAACCCAATGGTTATTTAACTCCAGCTGCCAGGAACGCATCAAAACACAGAAGAGAAATTACTCATCTTCCAATACCAAAGAGTTAGTAATTCCACTCTCTTCTATAAGCTCATATCACAAAGCCGCTAGGAATGGAGTCATTATGGTCTCGCAGAGTCGGTCAGCAGAGGATATATGTGTAAAACTGGACCAATGCATCAACCTATCAATCCCTTTTGGAAGGCAGGAACTGGATTGTGCTGATGTGTGGTGGTCTGGCGAAATGGTACTTTTCCCTGTGGGCTGCCATCTTGTGCTCTAGAATTTAGTGAAAAGAGTGATGTGTGCTGGAATTACACAAAATGTCTGTAAGATTAGCTTGGAGAGGTGTGAACAGTTCCCATTCATTGCTATAGCATATTAATTCTTAGACCAATTGATGTTTATATAAATGTCAACTTTGGTAACTACTTAACCACTAACCCAAACTTGCAAGCAAAAAAAAAGGATACTCATATTTTGAAGATCAGCTCAATCTACTATGCGTGGGTTCTCACTGAATCTCAGTGAGTATAAGGCAGGGGTCGGCAACCTTTCAGAAGTGGTGTGCCGAGTCTTCATTTATTCACTCTAATTTAAGGTTTCGCGTGCCAGTAATACATTTTAATGTTTTTAGAAGGTCTCTTTCTATAAGTCTATAACATATAACTAAACTATTGTTGTATGAAAAGTAAACAAGGTTTTTAAAATATTTAAGAAGCTTCATTTAAAATTAAATTAAAATGCAGAGCCCCCCCGGACCAGTGGCCAGGACCCGGGCAGTGTGAGTGCCACTGAAAATCAGCTCGCATGCCGCCTTCGGCATAGTGTGCCATAGGTTGCCTACCCCTAGTATAAGAGAATACCAACACTCCTCTCCCTAGCCCCTCCAATCTGACCAATGGTTGAAAGGAACCTTCCAAGAATGAACCATAACAGCAAGGTTATAATTCTAACCAAACAGATCTCTGGAATGACGGAACATCTTTGTCTCAGGCTGCTTTTCAGGCTGCCTAACTCTTCTCTGTAACAAAAAGCCTGTACAACTATGGAAGCAGCAGGATACAAGGAGAAACAGCATGATAAGCCAGCCAGCTCTACACAGACAACACTAGTGGTCCACAGACCATCACTTGGGAACCCTTACCTTAATGTTTAAAAATTGTGTTTCATTTCTCACCCAAATTTAAGCATATTTCTAGGAGAAAAATTGTGAGCCCATAAAGAATGTCTTCCACAGCTTGAGATAAATTGCAGGGAACTGAAAATATTTTCTTCCAATAAGGGTAACAAAAGTGGAAGTAGTTACAAAAAATAAGTTATGCATTTTCCCCCAATTCAGGGCAACACATAAAGCATGTGCCTAAGTCTATCTCTATTCAGAAAAGCACTTAAGTACATGCATAAGTGTTTTCCTGAACAGGACTTTCCTGAATTTACTCCTCAGACTCTAAAAATGCCAAAGGGGAAAAAATTACGGTTTTTCTCCATTGTGCTTCTTTATTATGTATAAATAAAAAAGGCCTCTTTTCCTTTTTAAAAAAACCTTACACATGTCAAGAATATCTAGTCTAGTCTCCCTAGTTTTGTAGGAAGACTCCTGTGAAACTAGAGAACTGGAGTGGGAACTTTCTCAGATCTCAGTTCAAAAGCCTGGGTCTTTGAATCTTCCACAAAGAGTTTTTCTTCCCCATCTTTGTTAGGTGTTGGAGGAAAATAGTTGCTAACAAAAGCAAAATATTTTAAACAGTCTGAATAAGAATCAATTCCCTTCTCATTTGGTCAGGTTTCACTCTTCTGTAATGTTATAGTCCCTCTAGTTCTCCTGTCCTCCGAGGAGTCTTCCAGCAAGAAGAACAGAAAATCAAGACCTGATATCTCTAATTAAAAAAATATATACTTGAAAGCCCACTTTAAGGCATTATTTATAAATACATAAATCAGCAAAAAGGGCATAAGCTTATTTTTCCCTTTTTGCAGATTATCTTTCATTGTAGAAAGTCTCAATTTTAAGAAGTTCCAGTGATCTGCTACATGAGGATTGGTGTTTTGACAGGGCACTTGGCTGTGAACCAACAGTCTACAGAGATCCATACAACTTACTTGTATTTCTCATTGATATTGGATATCCTCCAGGCATTGTTCATATCAAAACCCATCCGTTCAACTTCATTTTTAAACCTCGAAGTTACATGCTCCCCTGGATACCAAAGGCAGACAGAGGAAATAAATCAGAAACACAAGGAAAGGTTCCTACTTTCCAAAACAGGTTGAGAAAGACACCACTGCACTCATTCAGGAAACAGGAAAGTAACAGGCACTGTGCAGCAGGACACCTGTATACATTTTTAACCCCCACTTTGAAAAATCGATATCAAGCAAGAGTACAACTGTTTCCCTTGATGACACTCAGTAATTGACTCGCCACACAGTAAAGAATAACTAATTTTTTTTTTTTAACAGTATTGAGTCTATGTCCCTGTAGATTCATACAGGAAACACCAAACTGCTGTGTAGATAGCAGACCAGATTCAAACACATTAGGAAAAACAAGTATAATTTAGATGAGTATGCTCTAATGAAGTCCAGAATACAATCTACCACAGAGGGACAAGATCTATTAATGTCTCCTTTCCAGAGCTCAGGAGAGTTTTGTATCAATGAGAAATAAACTAAGCTCTGGTCTGCCTGATTCCCAGATGGAAGGAACAGATGGTCTAATGCAGCAGTTCTCAAACTGTGGGTCGGGAGCTCAAAGTGGATCGCGACTCCGTTTTAATGGGGTTGCCAGGGCTGGCGTTAGACTTGCTGGGGCCCAAAGCCGAAGCCAAAGCTCAACCACCTGGGACTGAAGCCAAAGCCCGGGGGTTTCAGCCCTGGGTGGCGGGACTCGGGTTACAGGCCCCTCACCCAGGGCTGAAGCCCCGTGGGCTTCGGCTTTGGCCTGTCCGCCTTGGGTGGTGGGACTCGGGCTTTGGCCCCCCATCCAGGGCTGCGGGGCTCAGGTGGGCTCAAGCTTCGGTCCCCCCTCCTGTGGTCATGTAGTAATTTTTGTTGTCAGAAGGGGGTCACGGTGCAATGAAGTTTGAGAACCCCTGGTCTAATGGATAGGGCAGTAGGGCACTAACCTGGAACTCAAGAGACCTTGGCTCAATTCCCAATTCAGCCATTCCTGTATGACCTTGGAACAAGTCACTTAATTTACCCTGAGCCTCAGTTTCTCATCCCTTCCTCAGAGTGGTGTTCTGAGGTTAAAATTCATTAACAATTGTCAGATTCTGGCTGGGATGATTTAGTTGAGGATTGGTCATGCTTTGAGCAGGAGGTTGGACTAGATGACCTCCTGAGGTCCCTTCCAACCCTGATATTCTATTATTCTTAGATATTACTGTAACGAGGACCATACAAATTCCTAAATCAATACATTATGGCAACTGGAATGTTTACAATTTATTTTTGTACAGCGCCGTTTGAAAAAGTATCTCAATACAGTTGAAAAAAATTCAAGACAATAAAAAAAGTGAATCTGAGAGCCAGAAAGGATGCTAAAGGAGCACTCAAGGAAGATATGGCCATTCACAGAAACTTAATGAATTCTTTGCATCAGTCTTCAAGACTGAGTATGTGAGGGAGATTCCCAAACCTGAGCCATTCTTTTTAGGTGACAAATCTCAGGAACTGTCCCAAATTAATGAGATGTCATTAAAGGAGCTTTTGGAACAAATTGATAAACTAAACAGTAATAAGTCACTAGGACCAGACGGTATTCACCCAAGAGTTCGGAAGGAACTCAAATGTGAAATTGCAGAACTACTAACTGTAGTTTGTAACCTATCATTTAAATCAGCTTTTGTACCAGATGACTGGAGGATAGCTAATGTGACGCCAATTTTTAAAAAGGGCTCCTGAGGTGATCCCGGCAATTACAGGCTGGTAAGCCTGACTTCAAACTGGTTAAAAAAAAAAGGCTGGATCCCCACTTTGAACTTTAGGGTACAAATGTAGGGGCCTGCATGAAAACTTCTAAGCTTAACTACCAGCTTAGCTCTGGTTCCGCTGCCACCATTTCAATGGATTCCATTCCTGGGAAGCCTTGAAAAACCTTCACCAATTCCCTGGTGAATACAGATCCAAACCCCTTGGATCTTAAAACAAGGAGAAATTAACCATCCCCCCTCCTTCCTTCCACCAACTCCTGGTGAATAAAAAAAAAGAATTATCAGACACATAGATGAACATAAAAAGAAGAACAGGAGTACTTGTGGCACCTTAGAGACTAACAAATTTATTAGAGCATAAGCTTTCGTGGACTACAGCCCACTTCTTCGGATGCATATAGCATATATGCATATAGATGAACATGATTTGTTGGGGAAGAATCAACATGTTTTTTGTAAAGGGAAATCATGCCTCACCAATGTACTAGAATTCTTTGAGGGGGTCAACATGAATGTGGACTAGGGGGATCCAGTGGATATAGTGTACTTAGATTTTCAGAAAGTCTTTAACAAGGTCCCACACCAAACGCTCGTAAGCAAAATAAGCTGTCCTGGGGATAAGAGGGAAGGTCCTCTGATGGATCAGTAACTGGTTAAATGATAGGAAACAAAGGGTAGGAATAAATAGACCATTTTCAGAATGGAGAGAGGTAAATAGTGGTGTCCCCCAGGGGTCTATACTGGGACCAGTACTGTTCAACATATTCATAAATGATCTGGAAAAAGGAATAAACAGTGAGGTGGCAAAATGTGCAGATGATATAAAACTACACAAGATAGTTAAGTCCCAAGCAGACTGCGAAGAGCTACAAAAGGATCTCACTAAACTGGGTGACTGGGCAACAAAATGGCAATTGACATTCAATGTTGATAAATGCAAAGTAATGCACATAGGAAAACATAATCCCAACGATACATATAAAATGATGGGATCTAAATTAGCTGTTACCATTCAAGAAAGAGATCTTGGGAGTCACTGTGGATAGTTCTCTGAAAACATCCACTCACAGGCAGTCAAAAAAGCTAACAGAGTGTTGGGAATCATTAAGAAAAGTATAGATAATGAAGACAGAAAATATCATATTGCCTCTATATAAACCCATGTTACGTCCACATCTTGAATACTGCACGCCCCATCTCAAAAAAGATATATTTGAATTAGAAAAGGTACAGAAAAGGCCAACAAAAATGATTAGGGGTATGGAATGGCTACCATATGATGTGAGATTAATAAGACTGGAACTTTTCAGTTTGGAAAAGAGACGACTAAGGGAGGATATGATAGAGGTCTTGAAAATGGTGACTGGTGCGGAGAAAGTAAATAAGGAAGTGTTATTTACTCTCTCTCATAACACAAGAACTAGGGGGGTCACCAAATGAAATTAATAAGCAGAGGTTAAAACGAACAAAAGGAAGTATTTCTTCACACAACGCACAGTCAACTTCTGGAACTCTTTGCCAGAGGATGTTGTGAAGGCCAAGACTATAACAGGGTTCAAAAAAGAACTAGGTAAGTTCATGGAGGATAGGTCCATCAATGGCAATTAGCCAGGATAGGCAGGGATGTAAAGCCATGCTCTGAATTGTCCTTAGCCTCGGTTTGCCAGAAGCTGGGAATGGGTGACAGGGGATGGATCACTTGATGATTACCTGTTCTGTTCACTCCTTCTGAAGCACTTGGCATTGGCCACTGTTGGAAGACAGGATACTGGGCTAGATGGACCATTGATCTGAACTAGTATGGCCATTTTTATGTTCTTATGTATTGCCAGCCTGACAGCTTTCAAATCCAAACATTTCCATATAATTGTTTCCTGGTTGCAATATGCTTTTATGTTTCATATAAGCTACTCATCATAACCACAGACTTCATCAGTTAAGGAAGATCTGGTGACGCTTCACATAGTGAACAATATTTCAGTCACCACTTAAATAAAACATTATTACCTGTGGAGAATATATAGCCAAGCTGTTGCCAATAGAAAATATGACTGAAGCCATCTAGCTTAAAAACTTAAGATCCTTGTGGGAAAGAACAACTTTCTTCTATTGCATCAGTTTGTACAGTGTCAAAACCTTTCCTGCTAGCGTGGATACTTTTCTTAGTGAGACTACAATTGTTTTCCTACCTGTGTGAGATATGAAGTGAGAAGAAGACAACCTCTTAGTAACTAATGGAGCATCCCAGACAGTGGAGAAGTGCAAATGTATCTACTACTATACATGGAGTCACTAATTTTTCCTTATAATGCAATAGAATTAGTTTTTAGTCAGACGGTATCCAGTGATTTCCTCTGCACAGATGCAGCTCCAAGCCAGGGGACTCCCTCTATTCTGAATGGGAGGATACTCTTTCTGAGATGCCTAGCTCTCAACTGAGACTATATTTCCTGTGACTGGGAAAATTAAGACAAGTATTTCATGGGTCTACACCCTTCATAGAATCATAGAATATCAGGGTTGGAAGGGACCTCAGGAGGTCATCTAGTCCAACCCCCTGCTCAAAGCAGGACCTAATCCCAACTAAATTATCCCAGCCAGGGCTTTGTCAAGCCTGACCTTAAAAACCTCTAAGGAAGGAAATTCCAACACCTCCCTAGGTAACCCATTCCAGTGCTTCACCACCCTCCTAGTGAAAAAGTTTTTCCTAATATCCAACCTAAACCTCCACCACTGCAACTTGGGACCATTACTCCTTGTTCTGTCATCTGGTACCACTGAGAACAGTCTAGATCCATCCTCTTTGGAACCCCCTTTCAGGTAGTTGAAAGCAGCTATCAAATCCCCCCTCATTCTTCTCTTCTGCAGACTAAACAATCCCAGTTCCCTCAGCCTCTCCTCATAACTCTTGTGCTTCAGCCCCCTAATCATTTTTGTTGCTCTCCGCTGGACTCTTTCCAATTTTTCCACATCCTTCTTGTAGTGTGGGGCCCAAAACTGGAAACAGTACTCCAGGTGAGGCTTCACCAATGTTGAATAGAGGGGAATGATCACGTCCCTCGATTTGCTGGCAATGCCCCTACTTATACAACCCAAAATGCCGTTAGCCTTCTTGGCAACAAGGGCACACCAGATTTTTATAGTTTATCTTGAGCCATAATCTATTCTAATACTCCATGCATTACATAGGTTTCAGAATTCTACTTTCTATTATTTCTTTTATTTCGGTTTTCTGATATTCAGATACATTTCAGTGCAATTTAGCATTCTTACACCAATTATGCCAAATCTTGGGGCACCTCCATAAAAAGAAATAAAATATAAAGTAGTGAAGCAATTTCCTTCATTATACCCTCAACTTAGTGTGTCTCTACCACTAATCTACTCTAGCTATAATTCAACTCTTAAAGTACAAAAACAACCATCACCAGTAATAAGTGAAACCCAGGGGAAGGGAAAATTGTCACAAAGGATAAAATGAGAAAATTAATAGGATCCAGTGATTTCCAATGGATAGGTTACACTTTCGGAGAAGTAGTTTTGACCAGTAAAAGTTAATCAAGGAGTAAATGCTGTGGTATTCTCTAAATTAATGGTAGACTGCACCCAGGCTTGCTCGGGGAACAGAACTACTAGGGAACTTCAATACCCAGAAAGATCATGGAGCAAATAATTAAGCAATCAATTTGATTAATTAAGCAATCAAATTCCCTCGAAGATAATAAGGTGATAGGTAATAGCTTTTTTTGACAGGGTAACAAGCCTTGTGGATAGGGGGGAAGCGGTAGATGTGGTATATCTTGGCTTCAGTAAGCCTTGTGATACTGTCTCACATGACCTTCTCATAAACAAACTAGAGAAATGCAACCTAGATGAAGCTACTATACGGTGGGTGCATAACTGGTTGGAAAACCATTCCCAGATAGAAATCATCAGTGATTCATAGTCAAGCTGGAAGGGCATATCAAATGGGATCCAACAGGGATCAGTTCTGGGTCCAGTTCTGGTTAATATCTTCATCCATGATTTAGATAATGGCATAGAGAATAGGGAATACACTTATAAAGTCTGCAGATAATACCAAGCTGGGAGGGTTGCAAGTGCTTTGGAGGATAGGATTAAAATTTGAAATGATATGGACAAACTGGTGAAATGGTCTGAAGTAAATAGGATAAAATTCAATAAGGACAAATGCAAAGTACTCCAGTTAAGAAGGAACAATCAGTTGCACATATATAAAATGAGAAATGACTGCCTAGGAAGGAGCATTGTGAAAAGGGATCTGGGGGTCATAGTGGATCACAAGATAAATATGAGTTAACAGTGTAACACCGTTGTAAAAAAAGCAAACATCATTACCTGTTAGGTTCACTCCCTCTGGGGCACCTGGCATTGGCCACTGTCAGTAGACAGGATACTGGACTGGATGGACCTTTGCTCTGACCCAGTATGGCCGTTCTTATGTTCTTATCATTCTGGGATGTATTAGCAGGAGTGATATAAGCAAGACACAAGAAGTAATAATTCTGCTCTACTCCACACTAATTAGACCTCAACTGAAATACCGTGTCCAGTTCTGGATGCCACATTTCAGAAAAGATGTGGACAAATTGGAGAAAGTCCACAAAAGAGCAACAAAAATGATTAAAGATCTAGAAAACATGATCTATGAAGGAAGATAGAAAAAAATGGGTTTGTTTAGTCTGGAGAAGAGAAGACTGAGAGAGGACATGATAACAGTTTTCAAGTACATAAAAGGTTGTTACAAGGAGGAGGGAGAAAAATTGTTCTTCTTAACCTCTGCAGCTAGGACAAGAAGCAGTAGCCTTAAATTGCAGCAAGGGTGGTTTATGTTGGACTTTAGCGCACTGGAATAAATAGCCTAAGGAGGTTGTAGAATCTCCATCATTTGAAATTTTTAAAAGCAGGATAGACTAACACCTGTCAGGGATGGTCTAGATAATATTTAGTCCTGCCTTGAGTGTAGGGGTCTGGACTAGAAGACCTCTCCAAGTCCCTTCCAGTCCTATGATTTTATAATTCTATAAATACTACCACTTTTGTGTCTTCATTTCTATTACTTTCTATTATTTTCAGTTTCCAAGTATTGGTCAGAAAAGATCACGACCCTGGATAAAGAATATTTAGCAGAATAAGAAGTTACCTTGTGCAGTAACGATGGTTCTTCGAGATGTGTCCCCCTATGGGTGCTACACTGTAGGTGTGCTTGCATCCCTATGCTGCTGATCAGAGAACTTCGGTAGCAGTGTCTGTTAGGCCTCCACATGCACAGCCTCCTCTCATGCCCCACCATGAGGCTAGTCAGGACATGCATGCTAACCCCCTCAGTTCCTTCTCTACTGCGGGGTAATACACAAAAACTCTGAAGATGAGGGGAGGTTATGGAGCACCCATAGGGACACACATCTCGAAGGACAATCATAACTACACAAGCTGAGTAACTTTTTCTTTGAGTAGTGTCCCTATGGATGCTCCACTGTAGGTGACTCCTGAGCTGTAACCCCACTGGAGGGCTAGGACTTTGGATTTGGGTCAGTTACAGATGACAACACTGTGGAGCTGAAGATGGTATCAGAGGCGAAGTCTGCAGTGATCATACACTGTTCTCCGAAGGTGTGGACTGATGACCATGTCACCACTCTACCGATCTCTCGGATAGGGACATTTTTGAACAAAGCAACGGATGAGGACATCGACCTTGTGGAGTGTGTACAAAGAGTATCTCGAGGGATTATACTGTCAACTTGATAACATTATCTGATGCAGTTCGAGACACCTGGACAGTTATAGCTGTCAGGTGGACTCTGACAGTCCCGGACGATTTGAAAAAGGCAAATATAGTGCCCATATTTAAAAAAGGGAAGAAGGAGAACCCGGGGAACTACAGACCGGTCAGCCTCACTTCAGTCCCCGGCAAAATCATGGCGCAGGTCCTCAAGGAATCCATTTTGAAGCACTTGGAGGAGAGGAAGGTGATCAGGAACAGTCAACATGGATTCACCAAGGGCAAGTCATGCCTGACCAATCTGATTGCCTTCTATGATGAGACAACTAGCTCTGTGGATATGGGGAAAGTGGTGGATGTGATATATCTTGACTTTAGCAAAGCTTTTGATACGATCTCCCACAGTGTTCTTGCCAGCAAGCTAAAAAAGTATGGATTGGATAAATGGGCTATAAGGTGGATAGAAAGCTGGCTAGATTGTTGGGCTCAATGGATAGTGATCAACGGCTTGATGTCTAGTTGGCAGCCGGTATCAAGTAGAGTGTCCCAGGGGTCAGTCCTGGGGCTGGTTTTGTTCAACATCTTTATTAATGATCTGGATGATGGGATTAATTGCACCCTCAGCAAGTTCGCAGATGACGCTAAGCTGGAGGGAGAGGTAGCTACGCTGGAGGGTAGGGATAAGGTCCAGAGTGACCTAGACAAATTGGAGGATTGGACCAAAAGAAATCTGATAAGGTTCAACAAGGACAAGTGCAGAATCCTGCACTTAGGAAGGACAAATCCTATGCACTGCTACAGTCTGGGGACCGACTGGCTAAGAGGCAGTTCTGCAGAAAAGGACCTAGGGATTACAGTGGTTGAGAAGCTGGATATGAGTCAGCAATGTGCCCTTGTTGCCAAGAAGGCTAACAGCATTGCCAGCAGATCGAGGGAAGTGATTATTCCCCTCTATTCGGCCTGGTCTACACTATGAGTTTAATTTGAATTTAGCGGCGTTAAATCGAATTAACCCTGCACCCGTCCACACAACTAAGCCATTTATTTCGAAATAAAGGGCTCTTAAAATTGATTTCTGTACTCCTCCCCGACGAGCGGAGTAGCGCCAAAATCGATATTGTCATTTCGAATTAGGGTTAGTGTGGCCGCAATTCGATGGTATTGGCCTCTGGGAGCTATCCCACAGTGCAACATTGTGACCACTCTGGACAGCAATTTGAACTCGGATGCACTGGCCAGGTAGACAAGAAAAGCCCCGCGAACATTTAAATTTCATTTCCTGTTTGTCCAGCACAGGAGAGCATAGGTGACCACAGAGAGCTCATCAGCACAGATAACCATGCAGGCCGATAATCAAAAAAGAGCACCAGCATGGACCGTACGGGAGGTACTGGATTTGATCGCTATATGGGGAGAGGATTCAGTGCTAGCAGAACTTCGTTCGAAAAGACGAAATGCCAAAGCTTTTGAAAAAATCTCCAAGGGCATGATGGACTCAGAGTAGTGCCGCGTGAAAATCAAGGAGCTCAGACAAGCCTATCAGAAAACAAAGGAGGCAAATGGTTGCTCTAGGTCAGAGCCGCTTCTACGCTGAGCTGCATGCAATTCTAGGGGGGGCCGCCACCACTACCCCAACTCTGACCGTGGATTCCGAGGCGGGGGTAATCTCAGCCACACCTCAGGATTCTGCGGACGGGAAAGAGGAGGAAGAGGAGTAGGAGGAGGACGAGCTTGCGGAGAGCACACAACACTCCGTTCTCCCCAACAGCCAGGATCTTTTTCTCAGCCTGACTGAAGTACCCTCCCAAGCCAGTACCCAAGACCATGACCCCATGGAAGGGACCTCAGCCGAGTTTACCTTTTAAAGTATAAAACATGGTTTAAAAGCAAGCGTTTTTTAATGATTAATTTGCCCTGAGGACTTGGGATGCATTTGCGGCCAGTACAGCTACTGGAAAAGTCTGTTAACGTGTCTGGGGATGGAGCGGAAATCCTCCAGGGACATCTCCATGAAGCTCTCCTGGAGGTACTCCAAAAGCCTTTGCAGAAGGTTTCTGGGCAGTGCAGCCTTATTCCGTCCTCCGTGGTAGGACACTTGACCACGCCATGCTAGTACCAAGTAATCTGGTATCATTGCATGGCAAAGCCTGTCAGCGTATGGTTCTGGGGTTTGCTGGCATTCAAGCAACATCCATTCTTTATCTCGCTGTGTAATCCTCAGGAGAGTGATATCGCTCATGGTAATCTGGTTGAAATATGGGCATTTAATTAAGGGGACAGAGGTGGCCGTTCCTACTGGGCTGTTTGCCTGTGGCTGAAAAGAAATCCTTCCCTGCAGTTAGCCAAGCGCCGGGGTGGGGGTGGGGGTGGGAAGAGAGAATTGGCGCTGAGCTTTTCACCTTTGGCTAGCAGGGATCTTCCCTGATACCAGCCATGTGGTGGGGGGAGGGGTACAGCGATCATCCCAGATAATTCATGGCGGGAGGGGAGGGTGGGGGGTTAGTTTGGTTTCTGCAGGGATCTTCCCTGATACCAGCCACGCAGTGGGGGGAGGGATAAAGCAATCATCCCAGAGAATTGGATTGGGGGGTGGGGGGGTTAGTTTGTTTTCTGCTGCTGAAGGTTAATAGGAAAACCGCAGCAGTCAACGGGCTTTGCTTGGTATGTGGGAAAGGAGGGCGCAGAAGCCGAAAGACAATGGCTTACCATGGCCGCATGCAAGCTGAATTCTGTTGCCCGGACCTGCGTCTGTGATCTCTAATGCCAAAGCCACAGGCACTCAATATTAAGATGGAAAATGCGACCTTGTACTGAAATCACATGTGCTATGTAATGTGAATAGTGTTGTTCACCATGAAAGAGTATAAGCATTGTTCTGTAAAATGTATCATTTTAAAAACTTCTCTCCTTTTTTTCATCCCTCCAGCAGCTGCAAATTTTTCAAGCCTCCCTCCTCCGTCCCGAAGGCTATCTCAGATAAGGCGGCGGAGAAAGAGGACATGAGACTAGATGTTCTCGGAAATAATGGAATGCATCCGCAATGAAAGAGCTCATTTGAATGAGTGGAAGGACACGGTATCTAAATACAGGAAAGATGCCAGTGAACGTGAGGTCATGAGAGACGCTCGAGATGAGAGGTGGCAGGCTGCAATGCTGGGGCTGCTGCGTGATCAAACGGACATGCTCCGGCGTCTGGTGGAGCTTCAGGAACGGCAGCAGGATAACAGATGCCGCTGCAGCCCCTGTATAACCTCCCTCCCCCCTCACCATGTTCCATAGCCTCCTCACCCAGACGTGTAAGGGGGGGGGGGGGAAGAGGCTCCGTGCACCCTCCCACTCCACCCCAGTGGACAGCCCAACCAAAAGGCTGTCATTATATTGAATTTTTTCAGTGGCCTTTTACTTCCCTCCTATCCTCCTCCCAAACCTCACCCAGGTTACCTTGGCGGTTCTCTCCCTATGTTTATAATCAATTAATAAAGAATACATGATTTTTACACTATAGTGACTTTATTTCCTTTAAAAGCAAGCTGTGATTTAAGGGGGGAGGGTGGTTTGCTTATAGGGAATGAGTCAATCAAGGGGGCAGGTTTTCAACAAACAGAGCTTTCACACCATAGCCTGGCCAGTCATGAAACTGGTTTTCAAAGCTTTACTGATGTGCAACGCTTCCTGGTGTGATCTTCTAATCGGCCTGGTGTCTGGCTGCGCATAATCAGCAACCAGGCGATTTGCCTCAGCCTCCCACCCTGCCATAAAGGTCTCCCCCTTACTCTCACAGAGATTGTGGAACACACAGCAAGCAGCAATAACAATGGGGATATTGGTTTGGCTGAGGTCTGACCAAGTCAGTAACGAGCGCCAGCAACCTTTTAAACAGCCAAATGCACATTCTACCACCATTCTGCACTTGCTCAGCCTGTAGTTGAACAGCTCCTGACTCCTGTCCAGGCTGCCTGTGTATGGCTTCATGAGCCATGGCATTAAGGGGGAGGATGGGTCCCCAAGGATAACTATAGGCATTTCAACATCCCCAATGGTTATGTTCTGGTCCGGGAAGTAAGTCCCTTGCTGCAGCCGTTTAAACAGATTAGTGTTCCTGAAGATGCGAGCGTCATGAACCCTTCCCGGCCAGCCCACGTTGATGTTGGTGAAACGTCCCTTGTGATTCACAAGTGCTTGCAGCACCATTGAAAAATACCCCTTGCGGTTTATGTAATGGGTACCCTGGTGCTCCGGTGCGAAGACAGGGATATGGGTTCCATCTATTGCCCCACCACAGTTAGGGAATCCCATTGCAGCAAAGCCATCCACTATGAACTGCACATTTCCCAGAGTCACTACCTTTTGTAACAGCAGCTCAGTGATTGCTTTAGATACTTGCATCACAGCAGCCTCCACAGTAGATTTGCCCACTCCAAATTGATTCCCGACTGACTGGTAGCTGTCTGGCGTTGCAAGCTTCCACAGGGCTATCGCCACTCGCTTCTCAACTGTAAGGGCTGCTCTCATCTTGGTATTCTGGCGCTTCAGGGCAGGGGAAAGCAAGTCACAAAGTTCCATGAAAGTGCCCTTACGCATGCGAAAGTTTCGCAGCCACTGGTAATCGTCCCACACCTGCAACACTATGCGGTCCCACCAGTCTGTGCTTGTTTCCCGGGCCCAGAATCGGTGTTCCACGGCTATAACCTGCCCCATTAACAGCATGATCTCCAAAGCACCGGGGCCCGCGGTTTGATGGACATGGAATTCTATGTCCTCATCACTGTCGCTGCCGCGCTGCTGTAGCCTACTCCTCGCCGCCTGGTTTTCCAGGTTCCGGTTCAGCATAAACTGCACGATAACATGCAAGGTATTTACAACGTTCATGACTGCTGTCTTGAGCTGAGCGGGCTCCATGCTTGCCGTGGTATGGCGTCTGCACTGTTCACCCAGGAAAAAGGCGCGAAACGGTTGTCTGCCATTGCTTCCCTGGAGAGGGGGGAGGATGTAGCCAGAACCACCCGCGACAATGTTTTTGGCCCCATTAGGCATTGGGATCTCAACCCAGAATTTCAATGGGTGGAGGAGACTGCGGGAAGTATGGGATAGCTATGGGATAGCTACCCACAGTGCAACGCTCCGGAAATCAATGCTAGCCCCAGTACATGGACGCACACCGCTGAATTAATGTGCTTAGTGTGGCCGCATACATTCGACTTTATACAATCTGTTTCCAAAATTCGAATTATATAAATTCGGATTAATCCCGGAGTGTAGACATACCCTTCGGCACTGGTGAGGCCTCACCTGGAGTACTGCATCCAGTTTTGGTCCCCCCACTACAGAAGGGATGTGGACAAATTGGAGAGGCCAGCGGAGGGCAACGAGAATGATTAGGGGGCTGGGACACATGATTTACGAGGAGAGGCTGAGGGAACTGGGCTTATTTAGTCTGCAGAAGAGAAGAGTGAGGGTGGATTTGATAGCAGCCTTCAACTACCTGAAGGGGGGTTCCAAAGAGGATGGAGCTCGGCTGTTCTCAGTGCTGGTAAATGATAGAAGCAGCAGCAATGGTCTCTAGTTGCAGTGAGGGAGGTCTAGGTTGGATATTAGGAAACACTATTTCACTAGGAGGGTGGTGAAGCACTGGAATGGGTTACCTAGGGAGGTGGCAGAATCCCCTTCCTTAGAGGTTTTTAATGTCAGGATTGACAAAGCCCTAGCTGGGATGATTTAGTTGGTGTTGGTCCTGCTTTGAGCAGGTAATTGGAGTAGACGACCTCTTGAGATCTCTTCCAACCTAATATTCTATGATTCTTTAGGGTCAGTGCATATGTGAAAGAGTCACAGATGTCACAGAGATTTGTGGGAAGTATACCAAATCCAAAACCTGGACCATTTTTGCAGGTAAGTACGTTGTATCAAGAACTTTCTAGTGTGTAATAATATCTCTTGTACCTCCTTCAAACAGGAGCTTTTTCGGTTGGAACCAAGAAGCAGCCATGCCTTGAGGATAAGAATACCCAGGTTGGAATGTAGGGTATGTCCGTTGTTCTGCGAGAGGAGGTATGGAGTGACTGGGAGAGGGACTGGCGGGCACGTAGCGAGCTGTGACAGGTAAGAGTACCAGGTCTGTCTCCGCCAAGTGGGAGCAATCAATATGACGTGTTCTCCGTCTCTGTTTATTTTCAGCAGGACTTTCAACAGTAGGGTAAAGAGAGGAAAGTCATAGAGAAGATCCCCATCCCAGGGCAGGAGGAGAGTATCGCCCAGGGAGTGTTGTCCTATCCCTGCTGTGGAGTTGTAGTGTGGACATTTCTTGCTCAGGTAAGTGGCAAACAGATCTGTGGTTGGCATCCCCCATCGCCTGAATAGATGGTGAAGTGTTACTGGGTCTAGCTCCCACTTGTGGTTGTGTGGGAAACTGCAACTGAGACTGTCTGCTATCGAGTTTTGTGTGCCTGGGAGGTAAGGTCGTGGACAATACACCAGTTCCATAGTCTCACTGCCTCCGTGCAGAGGGAGGGCAACCTGGCTCCTCTGTGTCAATTTATGTCGTATATACAGGCTACATTGTCTGTTAGGACTCGTGTGCAATCCTTTGATCAGCAGGAGGAAGTGGGCACAGACATTCCTGACCCTCCTCTTAGCTCGAGGAGGTTGATGTAAAGAGACATCTCTGTGGGTGACCACTTGCCTTGTGTCATGAGGTCGTTTAGATGTGCACTCACCCTCTGAGCAATGCATTGGGGGTGGAAAGCAACAATGCAGGGTTTTGCGAGAAGGGAATCCCTTTGCTGGGTCTTTCCACCAGCCCAAATAGTTTTTGACCCTGGTGGGTAGTTACTGGGGTTTGTCTAGTCCAGTGGCCCACAAACTTTTCAGGGTCAAGCCCTCCCCTTACTCCTGTCTGCACCCTCCCTCCCCCCCGAGCTGGGCTGGGGCAGAGGGGTGGACGGGGTAAAAGGGCCAAGGCAGGGGCCACTACTGCAAGGATTTCCTGAACGGCTTGGTCTGGTCCAGGTAAAAGGCCAGTGCCCTACGTATGTCTAGCGTGTGTAGGCGACGTTCCTCGTTGGAGGAATGGGGCTTAGGACAGAGTACTGGCAGGAAAATGTCCTGATCCATATGGAAGGCGGAGACAACCTTGGGGAGAAACGCAGGGTGTGGGCGAAGCTGGACCTTATCCCTATGGAAGACCGTATACGGGGGTTCCGAGGTCAAGGCTCTAAGCTCCGAGACCCGACGGGCTGAGGTGATAGCCACCAAGAATGCTACTTTCTAGGACAGATGGGACCAGGAACACGTGGTCAAGGGCTCAAAGGGAGGGCCTGTGAGAAGGGATAGCACTAGATTCAGATTCCATTGCGGTACCGGGGCCCTGGCATACGGAAACGTACGGTCTAGTCCCCTTAAAAAGCGGGAAGTCATCTCATGGGGAAAAAAATCGAGTGACCCTGCACCAGAGGGTGAAAGGCTGAAATGGCCACTAAATGTACACTGACGGAGGCCGGAGCTAGACCCTGGGTCCTAAGGGACAGGAGGTAATCTAGAATAAGCTGGAGGGGTGCGTAAGACGGGGAGGCGCCCCGCTCTCCCGCCCACCTAGAAAACCTAAACCATTTGGTTAAGTAGGTCCATCATGTAGACGGCTTTCTGCTCTCCAGCAGAATTCTTCTGACATCTTCCGAACACCTTCCCTCCTCCTCGTTCAACCATGGAGCAACCACGCAGTCAGGTGAAGCGGGGCCAGGTTGGGATGGAGAAGGCATCCCCTCTCCTGGGAGAGGAGATCCAGGCGGAGCTGCAGCCTCCGCGGGTGGGCCACTAACAGTTGCAGAAGGGTCCCATACCAATGCTGGCGGGCCTAATCCGGGGCTATGAGGATAACCCTCGACCTGTCTGCCTTTACTTTCTGCAGGACCTTGCCTATCAGTGGAAACAGTGGAAAGGCACAGAACAGTTGGCCTAATCACCGGAGGAGGAATGCGTCCGAGATCGCCCCCCTTTCTGCCCCTGGCCTGGAGCAAAACTGAGGGCAGAGACGATTCTGGGCGGTAGCAAAGAACTCTACCTGGGGAGCTCCCCACTCTCAGAAGAGTTGCCGGGCGACCTCCCAGTGGAGTGACCACTCGTACCGGTGGGAGAAAACCCTGCTGAGGCGATCAGCTCACGTATTGCATGTGCCGGGTAGGTGAAAAGCTCTGAGAGAGAGATCATGGGCTATGCAGAATTCCCATAGGTCCAAGGCTTTCTGGCACAAGGCTGAGGAGCGCGTGCCCCCTTGCCTGTTGATGTAATACATCGCGGCCATATTGTCTGTGAGAACTCTGACCATCTTCCCCCGCAGGTGTAGGCTGAAGGCTAAGCACGCCAGGCGCACCGCCCTGAGCTCCCTGACGTTTATGTGCAGGGACAATTCCGAGGTCAACCATCTGCCCTGGGTTTGGAAGCTCCCCGCATGGGCTCCCCACCCCAGGTCCGAGGCATCCGACACCAGATCTAGTGAGGGAGGGGTCTCTCGGAAGGGAATCCTTTGTAACATGTTGGTCGGGAGGGACCACCATTGCAGGTGGGCCACTACATTGGGAGGTAACGTGACAACCTTGTCCAGGCCGTCCCTGGCCTGGGAATATTGGGAGGCCAGCCAGAGTTGGAGTGGCCTCATTCTGAGCCTGGCATGTCACACCACGTAGGTGCATGCTGCCATGTGGACTAAGATTTGAAGGCACCCCCTTGCCGTCGTCACGGGGAAGGCCGTGACTGAGGCTATGAGACTTTTGAGCGTCTCGAACCTGTCCCGGGGGAGAGAGGCCGTGGCCACCACCAAGTCTAACAGCGCTCCTATGAAGTGTATGCGCTGAACCAGAACTAGCGTGGACTTGTCCTCATTTACCACTAGGCCTAGACTCTCGCATGTAGCCAGTAAGAATTTCAGCTGGGCCTGCACCTGGGACCGAGACTTGCCCTTGAGCAGCCAGTCGTCCAGGTAGGGGAAAATTTGCAGCCCGTTACTCCTGAGGTGGGCTGCCACTACCGCCATGCAGTTGGTAAAAACCCTGGGAGCCATGGAGAGGCCAAAAGAAAGGACCGTAAACTGGTAGTGGTCCCACCCCACCGGGAAGTGGAGGAAGCGCCCGTGACCCTCGAAAATATGTATGTGGAAATACGCAACCTGGAGGTCCAGGGCTGCGAACCAATCCCCCGGTCTAGGGATGGAATAATAGTGACCAGGGAAAGCATACGGAACTTGTAATGGACCATAAACTGGTTGAGGTTCTGCAGGTCGAGGATAGGCCTGAGCCCACCTTTTGCCTTCGGGATCAGGAAATACCGGGAGTAAAAACCAAATTCCCGAGGTACCTTCTCCACCGCACCTAGGATGAGGAGGCATGTCACTTCCTGGTCTAGGAGGAGGACGTGCTCCGGGTCCCCGGGGGTGGGCGTTGGGGAGGGGGGACGAAGTGAACTGCAACATGTAGCCCTTGGAAATGGAACTGAGGACCCACTGATCCGACGTTATACGGGACCATTGCACTCGGAAGGCAGATAAACGGTTGCAGAACACAAACTTTATTAACTGGGGGCTTCCCTGACAACAGGCCTGGTGGCCCCCCTCAAAGTGTCAAAAGCGCCTCTTCCCCTGCCTCTTGCCCTTGGCGGGCCCAGGTCGCTGGGCCGGGCAGGACTGACGCTAGGACCTGCGTCTCTGCTCCCTCGGCCTCTTAGGCTGGGGCTCATATCTGCCTCTAGCCGGAGGAACCGAGGTCTGTGGCCTGGGTTTGTCCTTAGCTGGTGCGACAAATAGGCCCAGAGTTTGCAGGGTGGTGTGGGAGTCCTTCATCCCATACACATGGGTCTCGGTCTGATCCGCAAACAGGGCTTTCCCGTCAAAAGGCAAGTACTGCATGAGGGACTGGGACTCCGCGGACAGTCCTGACAGCGAGAGCCACAACGCCCTGCGCATGGCAACAGCCAAGGCCATCGAACACACTGCTGGATCTGCCGTGTCCAAAGCCGCTTGGAGGGCCACTTTCGCCGCCGCAGCGCCTTCATCGACCAAAGCTCTGAACTCCTTCTTATCCTTTTCCTGAAGAAGAGGTTTGAATTTTGGCAGAGACCCCCACAAGTTAAAATCATACCGGCTCAGGAGGGCGTGGTGATTTGCCACCCTGAGCTGGAAGCTTGCCGATGAATAAACCTTCCTGCCGAAGGTATCCAATCTCCTGGCGTCTTTATCCTTGGGGGTGGGGGTGGGTTGGCCATGCCTCTCTTGGTGGTTTACAGACTCCACCACCAGAGAGTTGGGTGCCAGTTGAGAGTACAAATATTCATGCCCCTTTGCTGGCACAAAGTACTTTCTCTCCGCCTTTTTAGAAATAGGTGCCAAGGACGCCGGAGTTTGCCAAAGCGAAGTCGAGATATTGGTCACCCCCTGGTGGAGAGCTAGGGTCACATGGTCCGGTGCCGAGGAGGACAAGACGTTGAACAAGGTGTCCGACGGCTCCTCCATTTCCTCAGCCTGGAGCTGGAGATTCGAGGCGACCCGCCTAAGGAGCTCCTCGTGAGCCTTAAAATCTTTCTGCAAGGCGGGTGGTGGCACCGCAATGGATTCCTCCAGTGTCAGTGACGGGACCGGATCTGCCCCCAGGGCATCGGGCGGTACCGGCGGTTCAACCCCCAAGTCCGAGCTCGGGTGCAGTGCCGCTGTCTCGGTGCCCATTGATTTTTCCCGGTGCCGAGGCGGGGACGTCAAATGTACCTGCGATTCCCCAGCCACCAAACGGGGTCTTGTCGGTGCTGGTAGTTGGGGCCAAGGTGCCCACTGACACCACTGCCCTAGCCAGGGTGCCCCTTGCCAATGACCCACTCGGGGACCTAGCAGAACCGCTTGATCGTGTGGGACGGGCGCGGCCTGGGGATGGGCGGCTGGGTGCCGAAGCCGAAGTCACTGAAGAGTGCACGGTACTGTAAGAGTGACGGGAGCGTCCATGGCCGTGTCGGTGCCAGCCTCGAGATTTAGATCTCGACGAAGAAGACCTGTGCCCGTCAGAGGTACCGCTTCCAGATTCCCCCCGGCGACCATGCTACGACACCTCAGTGCCAGTGACGGCCGAGGGGTGCTTCGCGAACTACGCCTATCGGAGCAAACACTCGAATCTGAGTGGCGGCGAGACCTGCTCCTATAACTCCGGTAGGAAGAGGCGCGTTTACACCTCTTGTCTCGGTGCCTGCAACCCCTCTGCGTAGTGGAGGACACTCGAGACTCCCTCTCAGGCAAATCGGCCAATGGAGTGGAAGTCTGACATGGGCTACGAGATGGCCTCGCAGAACGGGTAGGCACCTCATTCTCGGAACGGGGGCTATGCCGGACCAGGGAGGGTTGATGAGCTCCCAGCGGCGGCTTCCCTCGGGAGCGAGGGCCTGTCTCGGGCAGCGCGCCTGGCACCAGAAGGGCAAGGATGTCACGCGCTGCCTGTGCTGCCTCCGGCATCGACGGTATTCTCACCGCAGGAGAGGCACACGTGGACAGGACCAGACTACTCCGCTCAGCACGAGTAGGAGGTCTGGGTCCCGAGGGGGATCATGGGCTGCCCAACTCGGTTGTGGCCTCACCCCTGTCCTTCTTTCGGCGCCGCTGAGTCTTTCCTTGCTTCTTAGTGGGGGAGCGGTGCCGACTGGTTGATGGGGCGTCGCTCCGCACCAATGACATGCCCGGCACCGAGTTGGGTTGGCGTGCCAGTGCGGGGCCACTGCCGACTCCATTACTAGGGCCCGGAAATGAATATCCCTTTCACGTTTTGTTCTTGGTTTGAATGATCTGCAAATTTTACAATGCTCACTTACGTGAGTCTCGCCCAGACAGCGAAGGCACTGAGAGTGTGGGTCGCTTCTGGGCATAGAACTGTGACAGGAGTCGCACGACTTGAAGCCTGGGGCACGGGGCATGCCCCGAGCCAGGCAACTAACTAGAGAATCAGACTACTAAGAAGAGTTGTACTACTAAGGCTAGAAGTGCTGCAGCAGAGCTGGAGCACCAAGTTCCAACTACCTTCACTGTCAGCAAGAAGGAACTGAGGGTGGGGGGAGTGCGCAGATCCCCTTATAGCGTGATATAGAGGCGCCACTCCAGGGGTCGCAGCGGGGCTCCCCCACTACGGGTACTACTAAGGGAAAAACTTCCAGCACCGGTGCATGTGGTGAGCATGCACACCTACTGTGGAATACGCAGGAGCAATCACTCGAAGAAGTAAAATGGAGAGAGTACCCATTGTGAATGATCTCTAGGATCCATTGTTCCGATGTTACACATTCCCAGGTGCTGCAGAATGCTGCCAACCGGTGGCCAAATAGTGGATAGCCGTGGCTGGCTGCAGCAGTTGTGGGGAGTCTATCGATGCCTTGACTAAGGGTACGTCTTCACTTACCGGAGGGTCCGGCGGCAGGCAATCGATTTTCTGGGATCGATTTATCGCGTCTGGTTAAGACGCGATAAATCGATCCCGGATCGATCCCGGAAGTGCTCACCGTCGACGCCGGTACTCCAGCTCGCCGAGAGGAGTACGCGGCATCCACGGGGGAGCCTTCCTGCCATGTCTGGACCCGCGGTAAGTTCGGACTAAGGTACTTCGAATTCAGCTACGTTATTAACGTAGCTGAATATGCGTACCTTAGTCCGAAGTGGGGGCTTAGTGGGGACCAGGCCTAACATGTCAAAATTGGAGATTGGATGTAGATACCTGGGACAAGACACGTTGCGGGCCAGATGGTTTACACCTTGAAAATGTATTCTTTCTTCCTCTGCGGCTTGTACTAGCATTGAGATGGATATTGGGAGGTGTGTGGTTTGTGCTAGGGCTGTGGACTAAACTTCCTCTTTTGTCATAGTGTATAGATGCCCAGCGAATGAAGAGTGGCTCAAGAATCCTTCAGGGTGTGAAGAAAGGCACCAATATTTTCTGCAAAGAGTTTAGCGTCTTCAAAGGGAAGGTCTTTGACGGTTGATTGTACCTCCTTCAGGAAGCCCAAGAGATGGAGCCATGAAACACGTCGCATCACCACAGCCATGGAGATGGATGTGGCCCTTGTGTTGGTTGCATTGAGGGCAGATTGTAACGTTGTTTTTGCTATTAATTGTCCCTCCTGAATAATGGCCTTAAATTGGTTGCGATGTGACTCAGGCAGCAGCTCAGTAAAATCAGTTTAGAATAATTTACATAATCATATTTCACCATCAGGGCTTGGTAGTTGGTGATTCGCAACTGAAGCATGACTGAGGAGTATACCTTCTTTCCGAAAAGGTCCAAACACTTCCAGTCTCTATCATAGGGAGTGGACCTCATCGGGTACTGACAGCCATGGGAATTAACAGCGTCCACCACAATGGAGTGGGTTGGAGAATGGGAGATGAGGAACTCAGTCTCCCACGCTGGGACATAATATTTTTTGTCCACCCGTTTGCAAATAGGTACCACGAGCGCTGTGGTCTGCTTGATAGTCCTTGGCGGGTCCAGAATGGCCTTGTTAATGGATAGGGAGATCTCTGAGGAAGAGGATGAGTGCACTGACTAGCATCGAGGCGGGTCAGGAAGGGAGACAGTGCATGCATGGGCCTAAGGGACACTGCTACGGAAGTTCTCTGATCTGCAGTGCAGGGACACAAGCACACCTACAGTGGAGAACGCATAGGGACACTACTTGAAGAAGAACCACTGTATTCAGCTTGAAGAAAGAGAGGTCTCTATTTTTCTTTTGTTATTTAGCTATTTCTCTATTTTAATCTATAGGTGAGTGCAGCATTCATGAAAATAAAGTGCTAACAGTGCTGGCTGAAGAAAGAAAATGGGAGAAAGAGTTATGCAGGCTTTCTCCACATAACAGTGCCAATTTAAATGAAACTTGATTGGTAATATCCTGGACCCCAACTGAACAGAAATTGCCATTTACATTTAACTGTGTTAAATTTTGTGAGTTTTTAATGGTACAAATGGGAACCAGAATGAAATTAAACTCAATTCTAATTGGGACATGAGTGAGGATTCAAACCTGGATCTCGAGGGGCAAAAGGATCCTTCACAACTCCCATACACCAGCTCTGCTTGGCTAACTCATACAAAGCCTTGGTGAAAACAAATGTTAAGAGTTTGCACACATGGAATTCTGACATGATAATACCAATGTTGGACTGGCGAAGGGTCACCTTATAAGAGCACAAAGTTAATACAGTACTTCAGTTAGACAATTCATGTGAAGTTGTTTAAAACTGGGTATTCAAGTAAAGGGTAACATTAGCACAGAATTCACACTTTGTCAATACACTTTTTTGCAAGCTCACGAATTCTGCATTCCAGGAATCACAAGATAAAGGAGCAGCAGACAGGCAGCTAAAGGCCAAAGTATTTCTGCATACCTGGCCGGCACAAATCCCCATGCTGTTCTTTTTCGCTGGCATACACCTCCATACACCAAGCATGGTATGCAAATGAAAAAAGGTCCTCTATCTTCGAAGGAGGGCGAATGGCATTGTTCAGTCGCTTAAGCCACTCTTGACATTGCTCAAAGGTAGAGAACTGACACCTGTCCCAGAACCAAACATACATTTATTAATTTTCATGCAGAGATATCAGGTCATAAAATGTGATGAGTGATTAACCTCTGTGCAAACCAGAGATGTGAATAAACTGTTCTTTCTATTTCAGATGCTGTTGTGTAAACTGTAATGGATAGTAAAAATAATTATTCAGATAGTAATGTAATTATCCTAGGGAGTTGTCCTTCCCCCATAACCTTATATCTTTTGTATTTGCCTATGATTTGGCTCTCTGAATTTCCACAGGGACAATAACCGGGGAAAAATTCATCATCATTGTAAAGAAAATGGTCTGTGATTCTTGCTAACATCATACTGAAAGATATATCAAACATGAAGTCAAATTAAACCATATGTATAGATAGAGCCCTACCAAATTCATGGTCCATTCTGGTCAATTTCATAGTCATAGGATTTAAAAATAGCAAATTTCATGATTTCAGCTATTTAAATCTGAAATTTCACAGTGTTGTAATTGTAGGGGTCCTGACCCAAAAAGGAGGGGTGTGTGTGTGTGTGGGGGGGTGCTTCAAGGTTATTGTAGAGGGGGTTGCGGTACTGCTACCCTTGCTTCTGTGCTGCTGTTACTAGTGGCACTGCCTTCAGAGCTGGGCAGTTGAAGAGCAGCGGCTGCTGGCCAGGAGCCAAGTTCTGAAGCCAGAACCGCCGCCAGCAGTGGCGCAGAAGTAAGCATGGCATGGTATGGTATTGCCACCCTTACTTCTGCACTGCTGCCTGCAAAGCTGGGCCTTCAGCCAGCAGCTGCCACTCTCTGGCTGCCCACCTCTGAAGGCAGCAGCACAGAAGTAAGGGTGGCTGGCGGAGCACTGCCTTCAGAGCTGGGTGCCCAGCCAACAGCCGCTGCTCTCTGGCTTCCCAGCCCAGAAGGCAGTGCAGAAGGGTGGCAATACCGCAACCCCCCTAAAATAACCTGGCGAACCCCCTGCAACTCCCTTTTGGGTCAGGACCCCCAGTTTGAGAAATGCTGGTCTCCCCCGTGAAATCTGTATAGTATAGGGCAGGGGTAGGCAACCTATGGCACGTGTGCGAGCTGATTTGCAGTGGCACTCACACTGCCCGGCTCTGGCCACCGGTCCAGGGGGCTCTGCATTTTAAATTTAATTTTAAATGAAGCTTCTTAAACATTTTAAAAACCTTGTTTACTTTACATACAACAATAGTTTAGTTATATATTAGCAGACTTATAGAAAGAGACCTTCTAAAAACATTAAAATGTATTACTGGCACACGAAACCTTAAGTTAGAGTGAATAAATGACGACTCGGCACACCACTTCTAAAAGGTTGCAGACCCCTGGTATAGGGTAAAAGCACACAAAAGACCAGATTTCACAGTCCGTGGCGTGTTTTTCATGGCTGTGAATTTGGTAGGGCCCGATGTATATAAAGAGCATAATTTTCGAATTATTAAATAAGCCAGTATTATCTTGTCCTAGTTTCTCAGGCCCTGATTCATTAAGGTACTTATGCACATGTCTAAACTCATGAGTAGTCCCATTCAATGAGCCTACTCACATACTCAAAGTAAGGAATGTGTTTAAAGTATCTTGCTGAATCAGGGCCTCAAAAGGGAGTCAAAACAGAAATACATAACATAAATTGCAATCTATTAATGTGTATCCCTACAAACAAAAACATATCTTCTGATCAGATACAGAGTAAATACTGTATTCCATTTGAACAATGAACTTACTTCAAACCAAGGTGGACAAGTCACAGTGCCTGTAGTCCTACATCTCCCTCAAATGCTAAACTGTTTCTTCTCTTACTAATATTTTACCAGAGGGCAAGTATAAACAATGCTTCTTTCATTTGAGCTTTGTTTTCACATTACAGCAGGAAAGAAACAATAATGGAAGACTAATTAGAGTATCCTGACCACAAGAGCCACTAGTCTGCAAAATAATATTCCATAATTACAACAGTAGCTTAGCATTTCCAAATTGGTACCTGTTCATTATGGAATAGGACTCAGAACAAGCATGGTGAAATACGGGTTTGCCCAAATTTGTACAAATTTATTAAGGAGTTTACAGTTATAAACAGGTGGCCCCAGAGTACATAAATAAAATTTACTCTTAGGATTAAAACATGCAAACTATATTTTTCATGGGGAAAATAGTCCTTTCATTTGTAATTATAATGTTTAAATGAAACTAGTGGTGGTGTGATTAGTACCAATTTTATCTGAATGCCATCCAGATAATACTCCGGTTGCACTGATGGTTAAAGACAGCAGTTGTGTCCCCTAAATTAATTAAGGTCTTGACTTTGCAGATTCTGAATCCTGCACTCTGTACAAACATTCATATAAAATTGGTACTAATCACCCCATCACTAGTTTCATTTCAACATTATAATTACAAATGAAAAGACTGTATTTTTCCCATGAAAAATATAGTTTGCATGTTTTAAACCTTTCCCTTTTTTAACCCTGCATGCATTTGGTACATCAGGTCTAGAGCACACTGCCTTCTACTGGCTCAGTGCATGAAAGCATATTTCAGAACTTTGTTTTGAAGCCTTTCCAAAAACAGTCCAAGGAAAGAAAATAAAATATAGCAAGATTTTTGAAGCTATCGTTTCTGAAGGGAATTTTGTAGGGAGAGTGAAACCAATTTTCCTAATGCAGGCTAAATAGCTAGTATTGACTCTACAACTGAGAGAAAAGTCAAATACATGCGATCTAGAGAGAAAAGCTAAATCTGAAAACATTAAGAGCTACAGGTTAAAGAGAAAGTTAAATATATAACTCAAGCTGAACAACCAACTATGATCTACTAAATCAAACCAGTCCTCAACACAATGCTATGGCCCAGGAAGCAGTTGGCATGTTACATTTTCTGAGTTGAACATGTGGGGGCTGGTGCTATTCCACTCAGGGCTGGCTTTAGGCCAATTCCCCTGAATCGGGTCCCGTGCCTAAGAGGGCCCCGCACCCTAAAGAAGAGCACCTAACTTAGGTGCCTTTCCAATTTTTACTCACCCGGCGTCGGTCTAAGAAGCTATATGATTTATTGATTTGTGTCTAGTTTTGTATTTTGGTGAGACCATTGTTACACTGGGGAAAACCACATGAAACTGAAATTAATTTCAAAATAATCTTAAAAAATGTATTGCTCCATAGGGCTAGAACATCTCTACGACCAAAGCTATTTGGCTGATCAATTTCCAGCATAGTAAAGATTTCTAAAAAATATATTGTACTACAAGAATGCAGATGCAGTAACCACTATCCTCCTTCCTAAAATGTTCAGCTACAGTACACAGCAAGAACAGAAGGAATCTTTTGGAGAAAGCATGTGCACAAAAAGCGGGGGTGGGGGGGTGGAAGAGAGGGGCCATTTCCCCTAAAATGCTGCAGCCATCCATAATTTGAAGAAGTGCAAGGTTACCTTGCTTAGATTTCATACTTTCCTGGATGAAGCAACCCTTCCACCTGCAAAGTAGTTTGTACATACCTGATAACTTTGCAGTCTTTGCAAGTCAAATGAAGTTGAAATATATCTCGGCATTCAACACTTTCTATAAGCTGTAATGGAACCTGTAATTAAAAAGATTAAATGACCTTATTACAAAACGCACTGACACTGCAGTTTCTCAGCATGTCCCATAGACACTTATTAGAGGGCTTTGTGGAGAAAGAGAGCTATAAATATAATTAAATCAATAGTTCTGATGCAGTGTATTGCTGTATTTGAGACGATTCCTTACTCCATTGTTTCTCAGCTGAGAAACCCTGTAAGACCACATGACACTAGCGTCTCAGCTGGTCTCACACAGGTTATATCATGGTGAAGACTAAAGGATAGGGAGTATATGTGAAGGCATGGGTGCTAGCCTGGGGCTCAGGAGACTCCCTGCCCTGCCACAGACTTCCTGTGCAACCCTGGGAAAGTCACTTAGTCTCAGTGATTCAGCACTCCACCTGTAAAATTGAGAGAATAGCATTTCTCTACCCTATGGATGGTGTAAGGATAAATACATAAAAGATTGTGAGGCACTTAGATAACATAGTTAGGGGGACTAAAAAAGTACCATAGATAGACAAATGTTTTATGTTGCTGTCATGGTTGCTTTTAAAATAATAAATCTCTTCCTATCATTCTCCCATTGACTTTAGCATGCAAGTCAGAAGGATTTTCATGAAGGTTACATATAATAAATGAAGAGATGGGGATATTTGATGGGAAAACCCTGTTTCGTTCTAAATTGGAGCAGTTTTTCTAAGTCCTCCCTTTTTGACCAGATAGCCTCATTTATAATTAATTATTTGTAAAACACCATGAACCTGCATGGCATTTTACAAACAAATATGAGATTACAATCTAGGTGCCAAAAGATTGTTTACAATCCAGGTGATTTCCCCTTTCAGACAATCTGTCCATCTCTGTATCTGTTCATCCCTTTCTTCACCACTCTCCTTCCAAACCTAATCTTACATAGACAACCCTTCCTCACTGAATGCTCTATGCCCCTTACATTGCTTCATGTCTCCTCTTCCTACCCTCCAGACCCTGACCACTCATTATTACTCCTCCTTCCTCAGTCTCCAAGACCAACTCTACACTATTTCTTGCCTCTTTCTTTCAAAATCATCCATCAGTTCTACTCCCTTCCAGCCCACCTTTTCTCCAGCAACAAGTCTCTTCCCTTTTGACAAGCCTTATTTAGTAACTCAGCCTTCCACATTTCTTTCTGAGCAATCTGTCATCCTTTCTTCCAGGCAACCCTTCATATCAATTTCATTTCCTTCTCTTTCAGTACAATCCATCCTCTAGTCTTTGTCCACCTTCATTTCCTCTTCAGCCCCTCTTTCCATCCTTTATTACTCGCCCTATAAAACTCTTCCCTGCCAAATTATCTTTCCTTATTCTCCCATCCTTTCTCACAGATGACCTTTCGTTTCCATCAAGCTCTCTTTTTTCATGCTGAAGCACACTGCAAATCAGACTCACTCAGTGCAGTTAGTCTACTCTTCAAAGAGCCGTAAGTTATATTTGCAGGCAGTACAACATACAATAGTGTCTATCTAAATATAGCAGCAGAGAAGCAACTTTTTAAAAAAACAGCCATGCATTGCTATCAAAGCCCAACAATGTCACAGTATAGAGGGTATCGCAGCATCATGCTCTCGCAGTATCTTAGTTTCTCAACTGTCTCTGCTATAGTTCATTATCTCCCTTCAAACATTAGCAACACTTTAGAACTCTGGAAAACATTATCAAAATTAAATAAAGTTTCTCCCACATTTCTGAATTCCTGAAGCTGACTGTGGCTTAATGGCAACATTATGTCTGGGGAAAAAGAATAGTAATACATAAATATGATGGGGGAAATCTGAAAACATAAACTGACCCAACTGAGATTCATGTAATAATTAAAACTACAAAATAATTCCCACTCAGCCAGTATTACTTCATAGAATCACTGAAATGTAGGGCTGAAAGGGATCTTGATATGTCATTAAGTCCAGCCCCCTGTGCCAAGGCAGGACCTAGTAAACCTAAATTTGATAGAAGTTCACCAAACCTGTGCTTAAAAACCTCCAGGCATGGGGATTCTACAACCTCCCTGGGAAGCATATTCCAGTGTTTAACTACCCTTACAGTTAGAAAGTTCTTAATATCAAACCTAAATCTCCCTTGCTGCAGATTAAGCCCATTACTTCTTGTCCTACTACTTTCTGATGGGGATACAAAGGGAAGCCACAAGAGCGGTCATGCGACTCTCCTCAACAGTATGTTTCGGGTGCCCAGGGAAACCATCAGAGAGGTAAATCACTGTGGGGCAGGGGGCGGGACTGGGGAAGACCCAGGTGGTGGTTCCTATCCTGTGCCCGGCTCAGCTGGTAGTGTGGACTGGGAAGGATGGGACTTCCTCTTCCCCTGCACAACATCTAGGGCCAGGCCAGACCCACCCCCAGATTTCTCCCCCAGCTGCAGGAAGCTCTGCAAACTCCCTCCCTCCCACCACCCCGCTTCCTGCAACCATTGCTCCTCAGCTGCAGGGTGTGGAATCCCTGAACAGGTAGCTGCTCCCCCATCTTCCCAACCCCTGTGCATCCAGACCCCCTCATACCCAGACCCTCCCACTGAGCCTCAGCCCCCCATACTCAGAATCCCCTCGATGAGCCCCACTCCCTCTGCACCTGGACCACACCAATGAGCCACCCACACCCGGATCCCCACCTCACTGAGCCCCAACCAGTTGTACCTGGATCCCCACCCCACTGAGTCCCACTCTCCCAACATCTGGGCACCCCACCACTGAGCCCCAAACCATTCATCTAGACCACCCTGCAGAATCCCATTACCACTGCACACAAAATCCCCCAACAAGCCCCTGTGCATCCAGATCCCCTCCACACCCAGATTGCCCCACATGTGGATCCCCTCACACAGAACCCTCTCAACCCACATGTGGATCCCCCACGTAAGTCTCTCCACACTTGGATCTTGCCTTGCTGAGCCTGCCTGCCCATACCTGGTGCACCTGGCATGGAGAGGCAGGGCCCTGAGGTGTTTCTGGGGTAGGCGTGGTCCTTGGGTTGGGACCTCACCACTGATCCCGGTCCCCGGGGGAGAGAGGAGATCCCGGTCCCCGGGGGGAGCTGCACAGTGATCTCCCACCTCTGTGCAGCCAGTGGCCTGTGTACCTCAGTGCCATGCTGGAGCCTCCACATTTATTTGACAAATAAAATTTGCAGAATTTTAAAATATTGTGTGCAGAATTTTTATTTTATTTTTTTTTTTTTTTGGTAGCAGGATTTTTAATTTTTTTGGCACAGAATGCCCTCAGGAGTAATAGTTTCAGCCTTTCCTTAAAAAAATTAAATCAAGAGATATCAGCCTGGGAATTCAAGTTTTGATGTGCACTCAAAATGCCATCGTTGAATTTACTAATGATCCCTTGGATGAATATAAGTCAACACTTTTGATAGTCATAGTTTCATCAGGTTATGTGTGGTCTGCTGGGCCTTTTCTTTTTCCACTTAAAACCCCATGTTCCTATTGCTATGCTGATCTATCAATTTATCCAGTGAAAGGACTCATGCATACAGCCCTTCTCTGCTGTGTTGCAAGGTGAGCATCATCAACACAATTTTTTTCTGGTCAAAGCACAGGTGCAGCAAGTGATCTAGAAGCATTGTGCTACTTACTGAGATTTCACAAGCATCAGATTGATAGACAGTCTTTTGAATTGTAAACAAAAAACCAAGATTAAGATAAAAGCCAAAGACTGGGTTTGGGTATTTTTAACTGGATTCCATCTTCTCCACACAGCTGCCCCTTGCAAAAGTCCAAGAATTGGCATGCATACTGCATTCACTGGAAGGCCACTTCTTCAGCTGTTGCATGGGAACAGCTTGCACTTCCTTCAATAGGAGTTGCCTGCATGCAGCAGCTGTGGAATCAGGCTCTGGGAATTCATTCCATTTGAGAATACTGCATCCAACACAACATGCTACAAGTGGGTACTTTTGTAAGAGGTCCTGTCTCATACACAGAAGTATTTTTCTTCAGTGAGGTGGGAAGGTTGTTATCTCATTCAGAGTACCAACATCTAATTTAGGATATTAAGTCTTACACAAATTAGAATGTACGAGTCACAGGTGGTGGCCCCTTAAAGGGAGATGGGCCTCAGTCCACCTGTGACAAGCTTATCTCTCATCATATGGCTGGTGGGTCAGAGGACCCAATCAGGCCTGTGGTAAATAAAGAAGAGGCTGGGGAGAGAAGGGGCTGTATGTGGGTGTTGGTAGATGCTTGTAGATGCTGCAAGGAGTAATAAGGCTGCTGCCGGACACTGAGTCAGCGGGAGAGACTCTGCTGGGGAAGGAGGCCTGTGGAGAAGGCAGACAGGGTCAAATGACAGGTAAGAAGTGCTTGGAGAGAAAGAAGGCAGACCCTCTAGAAGGAGGGGTTATGCCCAGCGTGGGACATGGATGGGAAAAAAGAAAAAGGAACTTTGAAAAGACTGACCCTCTCTGAGACTGCGGCAGAAAAACTTTATTTTTGTGTTTATTTTATGTTAATAAACCTGACCCCCAAAAAGGGGCACTGAATGGATACAAGCCTTTGTAGAGTTATTGAGGAACCTGAGTAAAGGGGAAACAGAGGCAGAGTGCTGCAGAGCACCACTTGGCCAACAGGTGGTGCTACAGGGTAGGTGCACTCCCTGTTACATATTGAGCTGGTGTCTTCGCCCACGGCAGGAGTACTTCTCCATCTGCTAACATCCACCTGTAGCCCCTTTGCTCTCCCAGCCTCTTCCTTATCTACTGCAGGTCTGATTGGCTCTCCTGACCCACCAGTTACATGACCTACATCCTGAAGAGAGGAGTGAAGCTTGTCAACGGTGGGATTAGGGCCTTAAGGGACCAGCCACCCTCTGACAGTATGATATGCTCAAAATTAAAATAAAGCTTACAAAATTGGTAAACCTCCAAGTTATGAAAAGCCCCTTCCTATGCTAAACCAGTTCTTTTTTAAAGGGCAATTCTGATTTAAAGAAACAATGGAGATAAGTAGGGTCAACAGTTCACAGCACACTTTCAAATTATAGATGCACCATTTGTGCAGATCATAGAATATCAAGGTTGGAAGGGACCTCAGGAGATCATCTAGTCCAACCCACTGCTCAAAGCAGGTCTAATCCCCAGACAGATTTTTGCCCAGATCCCTAAGTGGCCCCCTCAATGACTGAGCTCACAACCCTGGGTTTAACAGCCCAACGCTCAAACCACTGAGCTATCCCTATCTTCTATAGCTGAAGTGTTTACTGTCCCAAACTACGACACTAAAAATGGTGCCTAATTGCATTTCTCTTCTATCCTCCATGTTAAGTCCTTTCTACCTAGAGCACTAGGTTAGCAGAGAAGATCAAATTCTGTTGCAGAAGAATAAGCATTCTAGTCTATTTCTTACATCATCAACATAAATGTCATCTGAATTCTTATGATTAATGATAATATATGAAGTAGAACTAACAGCACTTGAGGAATCAGGTGGAGTCTGCAGTTTTGACTGGCAGTAAACTGTTGTAATTTGTAAACTGAACCGACCAAATAGAAAACTCACTGAGGCACAATAAATATTGAAATACCAACATAATTTTGTAGACTCATTTCTGATCATAAACAGTGAGGTTTTGGTTTAAAAACAAACTTTCAGTGCTGATCATCATCATCGTCATCATCAAGGAAAATCCCAAAATGGCATAGCCTCATTGCATCGAGTGCCCACCTGGATCACTCTCTTAACTCGGTCCTTAAGCCGGTCTGGCTGGATATTCAGTCTATATCCATCACTGGTGATCTTATGCCACTAAAGCTTTTGGCACCTACATGACAGCCAATTGTGTAGTGGCATTCATGAAAACCGCTAAACTGACAGTCTTTGCAAATTAAATCCTGTATTTAGCCACAGACAGGCAGGGGCAGTGCAAGCATTTACACATGCCCTGATCCAGTGGCCAATTCTAGGGGTTCAAGTCCTTGGCTTCTCTGCTGAGATGCTAAACTGATGCCTCGCTGTGGTAACACACTTTATAACAAGGCCAGCAAGCAGCCTGCTAGGAAATGATCAGATTACCCACCAATTTTGCATGCCACAAGACAGCTGTCAGACGATAATTTTCAGACACTACCAGTGTATGCTAGAATTAAACTGGTGACCAAGAGGTGAAAGCCTTTATCTACTTTCTATTATCAATCCCATAAACCACTCCGACCCTCAATTTTATTTTAACATAGTGACAATCTAAGTGCCCTCTAAGCTGCGCGGCCAGGCGGCCATCCAGCAGGCTATCAAGTGCCGTGCACTTCAGGTGTCCCGCCCCCCACTGCAGTGCTGCTCCTGCCCTTTGCCTTGGAACCCCTGACCAGCTGCTCCCAGGAGCCTCTGCTTGCTGTGCAGAGCAGGGGGAGGGAGGGACTGATGTCAGGGTGTTCCCCTCCCCTGTACTCCCTCTCCCCAGAGCGTGGGGGGACACGACAGGGCAACCAAGAGGACAACCCAGAGATCCAGGTACACACCAAGGGAAGGGTAGGAAGTAGCCCAGGGACATCTGACTACGGTCCCTGGGGTGCAGACAACCCACCTTTGACCAGGAGGCCTGTGGGAGTCTACCATCTGCCAGAGATCCTTGATTTATTTGGAGGGTTAATTAAAAAATTCTGGAGGTGGCCCCCAATAAGGCCCCAGGATTGCCAGTCTCCATAGAAACAGGTTTGAGAATATGCCTGAACAAGGTGGGCAACAGGGTGGTACAAAGTGAGCCACAGGTGTTTCCCTCGCCCCACTGCCAGCTGGAAGCCAGGGCAAAAAGCCCTGGCGGCTTTGCCCATCCCTCTCCGCCCCTCTGCTCCTGGTTGGGAGCCAGGGGAGAATGGACCATGCTCTCAGCTGGGAGTCAGGCAGCCTTGTCAATTTCACAGCTCAAGACGGCTGCCTGGCTGAGGGGGAGCGGGCTGGGAAGGAAATGAGGGCAGCTGGCCCTTGATCCCTGGGGGCAAGACCCTGGGTGCCTTCCCACACTCTGAGCGAGGAAAGGGGAGGGGAAAAGCTGTGGGTGGCTTCCCCAACCTCCGGCAGGGTAGGAGGGGGGAAGCCTGCCGGGATCCCGGGACCCTGTGAGGCAGCCAGGCTCCCAGCAGGGAGCTGTCTGCAGAGCTGAGAGACCTGGATCTCAGCTCCCCACCCTGTCCTTCTTAGGTTGGTGGAAGCGCTCCCTGGTGAGGATGCGTACCACCGATCCAAGGAGCGTAGTGTGGACATGAACCACTGCAGTAATTAGGTTGACTAATAAGAACATAAGAACGGCCGTATCAGGTCAGACCAAAGGTCCATCTAGCCCAGTATTCTGTCTACCGACAGTGGCCAATGCCAGGTGCCCCAGAGGGAGTGGACCTAACAGGCAATGACCAAGTGATCTCTCTCCTGCCATCCATCTCCATCCTCTGACAAACAGAGATGAGGAGACCACATCTATAAGCAGTATTCGAGATGTGAGCGTATCATTGATTTATATAAGGGCAATAATATATTCCCAGTCTTATTTTCTATTCCCTTTTTAATGATTCCTAACATCCTGTTTGCTTTTTTGACCGCCTCTGCACACTGCGCGGACATCTTCAGAGAACTATCCACGATGACTCCAAGATCTTTTTCCTAACTCATTGTAGCTAAATTAGCCCCCATCATATTGTATGTATAGTTGGGGTTATTTTTTTTCAATGTGCATTACTTTACATTTATCCACATTAAATTTCATTTGCAATTTTGTTGCCCAATCACTTAGTTTTGTGAGATCTTTTTGAAGTTCATCACAGTCTGCTTTGGTCTTAACTATCTTGAGCAGTTTAGTATCATCTGCAAACTTTGCCACCTCACTGTTTACCCCTTTCTCCAGATCATTTATGAATAAGTTGAATTGGATTGGTCCAAGGACTGACCCTTGGGAAACACCACTAGTTACCCCTCTCCATTCTGAGAATTTATCATTAATTCCTACCCTTTCTTCCCTGTCTTTTAACCAGTTCAGTCCATGAAAGGACCTTCCCTTTTATCCCATGACAGCTTAATTTACGTAAGAGCCTTTGGTGAGGGACCTTGTCAAAGGCTTTCTGGAAATCTAAGTACACTATGTCCACTGGATCCCCCTTGTCCATATGTTTGTTGACCCCTTCAAAGAACTGTAATAGATTAGTAAGACATGATTTCCCTTTACAGAAACCATGTTGACTATTGCTCAACAGTTTGTTTTTCCTATGTGTCTGACAATTTTATTCTTAACTATTGTTTCGACTAATTTGCCCGGTACTGACGTTAGACTTACCGGTTTGTAATTGCTAGGATCACCTCTAGAGCCCTTTTTAAATATTGGTGTTACATTAGCTAACTTTCAGTCATTGGATACAGAATCCGATTTAAAGGACAGGTTACAAACCTTAGTTAATAGTTCCGCAACTTCACATTTGAGTTCTTTCAGAACTCTTGGGTGAATGCCATCTTGTCCGGGTGACTTGTTAATGTCGAGTTTATCAAATAATTCCAAAACCTCCTCCAGTGACACTTCAATCTGTGACCGTTCCTCAGATTTGTCACCTACAAAAGCCGGCTCAGGTTTGGAAACCTCCCTAACATCCTCAGCCGTGAAGACTGAAGCAAAGAATCCATTTAGTTTCTCCGCAATGACTTTATCGTCTTCAAGTTCTCCTTTTGTATCTCGATCATCAAAGTGCCCCACTGGTTGTTTAGCAGGCTTCCTGCTTCTGATGTACTTAAAAAAACATTTTGCTATTACCTTTGGAGTTTTTGGCTAGCCGTTCTTCAAACTCCTCTTTGGCTTTTCTTATTACATTCTTGCACTTAATCTGGCAGCGTTTATGCTCCTTTCTATTTGCCTCACTAGGATTTGATTTCCACTTTTTAAAGGAAGTCTTTTTATCTCTCACTGCTTCTTTTACATGGTTGTTAAGCCACGGTGGCTCTTTTTTAGTTCTTCTACTGTGTTTCTTAATTTGGGGTATACATTGAAGTTGGGCATCTATTATAGTGTCTTTAGAAAGTGCCCATGAAGCTTGCAGGGATTTCACTTTAGTCACTGTACCTTTTAACTTCTGTTTAACTAATCCCCTCATTTTTGCATATTAAATGCCACAGTGTTGGGCTGTTGAGATGTTCTTCCCACCACAGGGATGTTGAATGCTATTGTATTATGGTCACTATTTCCAAGCGGTCCTGTTATAGTTACCCCTTGGACCAGCTCCTGCGCTCCACTCAGGACTAATTCTAAAGTTGCCTCTCCCCTTGTGGGTTCCGGTACCAGCTACACCAGGAAGCAGTCATTTAAAGTATCGAGAAATTTTATCTCTGCATTTCGTCCTGAAGTGAAATGTTTCCAGTCAATATGGGGATAATTGAAATCCCCCATTATTATTGAGTTCTTAATTTTGATAGCCTCTCTAATTTCCCTTAGCATTTCATCATCACTATCACTGTCCTGGTCAGGTGGTCAATAATAGATCCCTAATGTTATATTCTTATTAGAGCATGAAATTTCTATCCAAAGAGATTCTACGGAACATGTGGATTCACTTAAGATTTTTACTTCACTTGATTCTACATTTTCTTTCCCATATAGTGCCACTCCCCCCCCTGCACGATCTGTTCTGTCCTTCCGATAGTTTTGTACCCCGGAATGATTGTGTGCCATTGATTGCTCTCAGTCCACCAGGTTTCTGTGATGCCTATTATATCAATATCCTCCTTTATCACAAGGCACTCTAGTTCACCTATCTTATTATTTAGACTTCTAGCATTTGTGCACAAGCACTTTAAAAACTTGTCACTGTTTATTTGTCTGCCCTTTTCTGATGTGTCAGATTCTTTTTTATATGAATGTGGCCCTTACATTATCCTCTTTCATCCTCTTCTCCTGACTATAACCTAGAGATTCTCTATCATTAGACTCTTCCCTAAGAGAGGTCTCTGTCCGATCCACATGCTCCTCTGCAGCAGTCGGCTTTCCCCCATCTCCTAGTTTAAAAACTGCTCTACAACCTTTTTAATGTTTAGTGCCAGCAGTCTGGTTCCACTTTAGTTTAGGTGGAGCCCATCTCTCCTGGGTAGTTTGGTTTATAGGTTTTAAGGGGAATAAAGAGAAACAGAACCGGCAAGGGACCCTCGCTCCCTTCCCACTCCCCTTCCAAACTCCCTTGCGAAACTCCCTTTTAGCAGCCCCTGTTCACAAAGCAGCAGCCCCTGTTCGCAAAGCCAGTGAAGCCATTCTGTACCACCACCAACAGAATCTAGCCACAAAGCTAGCTTCTGTGACCCCAGGAGGGTTATTCAGTGTCAGGGAATCTTCTGCAGTGTAGCTCCTATGTCACTCCTCCCTTTCTGCTGCCAGCACAGAGGAGAGAGGGTGGCTTGGTGGAAGCAAAAGGGGTGCAGCTGAGGCTTTTCTATGTCATGCTGATCCCTGGCCATCATTCTGCTCCATGTGGGTTATTAACAGCTGTAGCAACGTAGAGCATCCCAAAGGTTGCTCCTAATTTACATTAAAAGATTGGCTCCAAAATGAAAAATAAACTTTACACTAACTTTGTGCACATGCACACTCATACATCTCTGTCTTGCGTGCTCCTTAGCTGCAACTGAAGATCTGACCCTTATTGCAAATTTTTGCCCTTATAGTGAGGAAAATATCTAAACCCAGAAAAACAAAGAGACACTTTCCCCCAAAACCCTCGCACTGCTATTTTTAGCACATCGACAGAGTACATGGATGGAAGTTACGCTAGTCTGACAAATATACCAGTATAGTTTCTCATGTCCACAATTCAGGAACTAAAAAAATTTACACAATCAATTATAATTATGTCTTTGAAGTAGTTTTTAAAAATTCACAAATCATATGTACATTATTAGAGCTATTATAATCTACCTAGTATAATATATATTTGCATGAAGCTTTAGTTTTAGAATACTGGTAAAAAGCTTCATGCAAACGATTAAAAAAAAATTAAGTAACATTATTGGCTCTGCCACAAACTGATAAAAGAAACGCTCAAAGTTAAGACTGACATACCATCATAAAATAAAGCTAACATACCATCAAGAACCAAAGTTATGTATCCAAAAAATACAGCAGATGTCCCAGATTACTTTGTGACATGTACTACAATTAACTGAGTGGAGGACAATTGTCGAACTTATGTTTGAATTTCTTTGTTTTTTTTTGTCAGCACTAAAATAACAACATTACTACTTATGCTGTTTAACAACCATCTCAGCAATGGGCATTTCCTGATTAGCTCGCAGCAGTCGATGACATTAACTCCAGCCAGGCAATCTTCAGGAAATGTCTAGGGAGGTGGTTCATAAATTAAGCATTTTGATATTTATTTAATTTGCTGGTTTTGTTTTATCACAAGTGTGTAATGTATATGCTTCTGTGCTGTGTGCAAAGTACCAGGTAGTTCTATATAATTAATGGCTGATATTTTAGCCAGTCAGACTACACAGATTATTTGTCAGCATTGTATTTAGTAACTTAAGACTGCACAAAAGCTATGTAAATCACATTTTATATTGTCAGAACCTGGACACACATGACAAAATTTTCAAAAATGGGTGCCTAAACTTAGGCTCCTAAATAGGATTTGGAAAGATGTTGAGCATCCATAGTTCTACTGAAGTCAACAGAAACTGCTGAGTGCTCAGCACCTCTGAAAATTAGGCTTCTTATTTTAGTAACTAAGTATGAATTTGCTCTCTGTAGAGAAGGCTCTTGCCATCCTAACCTGTTTTATCCCCTTCAGGTAACCTAAAGAGAAGGTTCATTGCACCCTTCATTCTAAATTCCCATATTATTATTAAACATGGTTAAGGCTAAGATTTTGGCATGGGTATTTTTAATAAAACTCATGGACAGGATGCAGGCAAAGAACAATAAATCATGGAAATACACACAGTAATGCAGTATTCACTACATCAGTACTGAAGTCCAAGCCCCGCTGCCCAGGGCTGAAGCCAAAGTCCAAGATTTTGGCATGGGTATTTTTAATAAAACTCATGGACAGGATGCAGGCAAAGAACAATAAATCATGGAAATACACACAGTAATGCAGTATTCACTACATCAGTACTGAAGTCCAAGCCCCGCTGCCCAGGGCTGAAGCCAAAGTCCAAGCCCCACAGGGCTCAAGTCCAACCTCTGCAGCCCAGAGCCATACAGGACTGAATTATTAGGATTTTCAATAGAATCATAGAATATCAGGGTTGGAAGGGACCTCAGGAGGTCATCTAATCCAACCCCTGTTCAAAGCAGGACCAACACCAACTAAATCATCCCAGCCAGGGCTTTGTCAAGCCAGGCCTTAAAAACCTGTAAGCTTCCACCACCTTCCTAGGTAACCCATTCCAGTGCTTCACCACCCTTCCAGTGAAATAGTGTTTTCTAATATCCAACCTACACCTCCCCCACTGCAACTTGAGACCATTGCTCCTTGTTCTGTCATCTGCCACCACTGAGAACAGCTGAGCTCCATCTCTTTGGAACCCCCCTTCAGGTAGTTGAAGGCTGCTATCAAATCCCTCCTCACTCATCTGCAGATTAAATAAGCCCAGTTCCCTCAGCCTCTCCTCGTAAGTCATGTGCCCCAGCCCCCTAATCCTTTTCATTGCCCTCCACTGGACTGGCTCCAATTTGTCCACATCCTTTCTGTAGTGGGGGGGCCCAAAACTGGACACAATACTCCAGGTGTGGCCTGACCAGTGCCGAATAGAGGGGAATAATCACTTCCCTCGATCTGCTGGCAATGCTCCTAGTACTGCAGCCCAATATGCTGTTAGCCTTCTTGGCAACAAGGGCACACTGTTGACTCATATCCAGTTTCTCGTCTATTGTATTCCCCAGGTTCTTTTCTGCAGAACTGCCACTTAGCCAGTCAGTCTCCAGCCTGTAGCAGAGCATACAGTTGTGGAGGTTTCATAAAAACTCAGAATCCATTATCTCCGTGACAGATGTGTAGCCTTAATGACGGTTATTACGATGGTGCCTAAAGACCAATCAAGAATAGGGCTCACTGTGCTAAGCACTATGCAAACACAGAATAGCAGACAGCCCCTGCCCCAAAGAGCTAGCCATCTAAATAGACAAGATATACACAGGAGTAGAAGGGTTATAACACATAAGCAGAGTGAACAATATCTGAATTCATTCAGAATGCCTGTATCATGGTGGTAGTATGAATGAAACTTACATTCACAACAGACTCCTTGAATTTGATGTGCAGTCTGTAATTAGAAAGTGCAATGATGGCATCCTCTGCTCGTCCCACATACTCTGTGCTCTCACCATGAAGTTCAAGGAAAGGGACCTTCAGAACAGAAGGAGAAAGAACCCTTTAGAAAACATGAGCTACAAATGTGTTCCTGCTTACAAATATCCACTCAAGCTGTTCATGCACACTCCCTGAGGGGGGTTTGAAACACTGCATGGTATGTGTGAGGCTGTTACAACTGGCAGTGAAGCCAGTTACGATTTTGTGCAGATATCCATTGTAGCCTTATTTTAACATTCACAATTGTCTCATAATGATATCCATTGGGGCTCAAAACGTCCATGCTTGATCTCAGCCAAAGGTGAAATATTTTTGGAAGTTTTAGCAAAATCCCTTGAGATGTCTGAGTTATGAAAAAACTAAAACTATGTATCATTTTTTAGATGCAATTCTGCTCTGAAAAGAGACAATATAAAAATAGTACTCAATGAAACTGCTCCCTGTGTATATTCACAGTCCTATCTGCTTACTTAGGGTCACAAAAGTTTTGTTCTTGTTAACTGTGCAGAACCAATATAGCTAAGAGAAATATTTCATTCCTTCTTGTACACCAGCAAATGCGCTGTTTACTAAGCTCCAATCAATTACATTGGCACAAACCCATCAGACAATGGGACTATGCAGCATGCAATTTGACCTGAAGAACCTTTATTATTAGTGATGATGACCAAGAAGGAAAACTCAGCTTGATGCTCAGATCTGAAATTGAACTTGCAGGACTGGCAGCCAGAAAAAGAACAGCTGTCCTATAGTAACTACGGTTCTCGAGATGTTCATTGTCCACATGGACTGCACTTCTAACATAATGAATGCCAGTGAAATGAGGTAGGATCAGAGGCTAAAATAGGGAAAGAACAAGTTAAAACATTACTTAGACAAGTTAGATGTCTTCAAGTTACCAGGGCCTGATGAAATACATCCTAGAATACTCAAGGAGCTGACTGAGGAGATATCTGAGCCATTAGCGATTATCTTTTGAAAGGTTTCAGAGTAGCAGCCGTGTTAGTCTGTATCCGCAAAAAGAACAAGAGTACTAGTGGCACCTTAGAGACTAACAAATTTATTAGAGCATAAGCTTTCGTGGACTACAGCCCACTTCTTCGGATGCATATAGAGTGGAACATATATTGAGGAGATATATATACATACACACACACACACACACACACACACACACACACACAGAGAGCATGAACAGGTGGGAGTTGTCTTACCAACTCTGAGAGGAAAAAAAAACTTTTGAAGTGATAATCAAGATAGCCCAGTACAGACAGTTTGATAAGAAGTGTGAGAATACTTACAAGGGGAGATAGATTCCATGTTTGTAATGGCTCAGCCATTCCCAGTCCTTATTCAATCCTGAGTTGATTGTATCTAGTTTCTATTCTATTCAATTCTAGCTCAGCAGTCTCTCGTTGGAGTCTGTTTTTGAAGTTTTTCTGTTGTAAGATAGCCACCCGCAGGTCTGTCATTAAATGGCCAGACAGGTTAAAGTGTTCTCCCACTGGTTTTTGAGTATTATGATTCCTGATGTCAGATTTGTGTCCATTAATTCTTTTGCGTAGAGACTGTCCGGTTTGGCCAATGTACATGGCAGAGGGGCATTGCTGGCACATGATGGCATATATCACATTGGTAGATGTGCAGGTGAACGAGCCCCTGATGGTATGGCTGATGTGATTAGGTCCTATGATGATGTCACTTGAATAGATACGTGGACAGAGTTGGCATTGGGCTTTGTTACAAGGATAGGTTCCTGGGTCAGTGTTTTTGTTCAGTGATGTGTGGTTGCTGGTATTTGCTTTAGGTTGGGGGGGTTGTCTGTAAGCGAGGACAGGTCTGTCTCCCAAGATCTGTGAGAGTAAAGGATCATCTTTCAGGATAGGTTGTAGATCTCTGATGATGCGCTGGAGAGGTTTTAGTTGGGGGCTGAAGGTGACAGCTAGTGGTGTTCTGTTATTTTCTTTGTTGGGCCTGTCTTGTAGGAGGTGACTTCTGGGTACTCGTCTGGCTCTGTCAATCTGTTTTTTCACTCAGCAGGTGGGTATTGTAGTTTTAAGAATGCTTGATAGAGATCTTGTAGGTGCTTGTCTCTATCTGAGGGATATTGAGTCTCCGACTCAAAGAATATTTCCAACATACCTCTGAACAGCATACTAACCCACAGAATTCCCCCTACCAGCACTACAAAAAAAAGGATTCTGCGTGGACTCCTCCGGACGGTTGAAACAACAGACTGGATTTCTACATAGACGTGCAAAGGCTGAAATTGTGGAAAAGCAACATCACTTGCCCGATAACCTCAGCCATGCTTAACACAACGCCATCTAAAGCCTCAGAAACAACCCTGACATCATAATCAAAAAGGCTGACAAAGGAGGTGCTGTCGTCATCATGAATAAATTGGAATATGACCAAGAGGCTGCTACACAGCTCTCTAACACCACATTCTACAATCCCACTGAGGATTACCTAAAGAAATTACATCTGCTAAAAAAACTCCCTGACAAAGCACAGGAACAAATCTGTACAGACACATGCCTAGAACCCCGAGCGGGGGTATTCTATTTGCTACCCAAGATCCATAAACCTGGAAATCCTGGACGCCCCATCATCTCAGGCATTGGCACCCTAACATCAGGCTTGTCTGGTTATGTGGACTCTCTCCTCAGACCCTATGCTACCAGCACTCCCAGCTATCTTCGAGACACCACTGACTTCCTGAGGAAACTACAATCCATCGGTGATCTTCCAGAAAACACCATCCTGGCCACTATGGACGTAGAAGCCCTCTACACCAATATTCCACACAAAGATGGACTACAAGCTATCAGGAACAGTTTCCCCGATAATGTCACAGCTAACCTGGTGGCTGAACTTTGTGACTTTGTCCTCACCCACAACTATTTCACATTTGGGGACAATATATACCTTCAAGTCAACGGCACTGCTATTGGTACCCGCATGGCCCCACAGTATGCCAACATTTTTATGGCTGACTTAGAACAACGCTTCCTTAGCTCTCGTCCCCTACCGCCCCTACTCTACTTGCGCTACATTGATGACATCTTCATCATCTGGACCCATGGAAAAGAAGCCCTTGAGGAATTCCACCATGATTTCAATAATTTCCATCCCACCATCAACCTCAGCCTAGATCAATCCACACAAGCAGTCCATTTCCTGGACACTACTGTGCTAATAAGTGATGGTCACATAAATACCACCCTATACCAGAAACCTACTGACCGCTACACTTACCTACATGCCTCCAGCTTCCATCCAGGACACGCCACACGATCCATTGTCTACAGCCAAGCTCTAAGATATAACCGCATTTGCTCCAATCCCTCAGATAGAGACAAGCACCTACAAGATCTCTATCAAGCATTCTTAAAACTATAATACCCACCTGCTGAAGTGAAAAAACAGATTGACAAAGCCAGACGAGTACCCAGAAGTCACCTCCTACAAGACAGGCCCAACAAAGAAAATAACAGAACACCACTAGCTGTCACCTTCAGCCCCCAACTAAAACCTCTCCAGCGCATCATCAGAGATCTACAACCTATCCTGAAAGATGATCCTTTACTCTCACAGATCTTGGGAGACAGACCTGTCCTACTTACAGACAACCCACCAACCTAAAGCAAATACTCACCAGCAACCACACATCACTGAACAAAAACACTGACCCAGGAACCTATCCTTGTAACAAAGCCCGATGCCAACTCTGTCCACGTATCTATTCAAGTGACATCATCATAGGACCTAATCACATCAGCCATACCATCAGGGGCTCGTTCACCTGCACATCTACCAATGTGATATATGCCATCATTTGCCAGCAATGCCCCTCTGCCATGTACATTGGCCAAACCGGACAGTCTCTACGCAAAAGAATTAATGGACACAAATCTGACATCAGGAATCATAATACTCAAAAACCAGTGGGAGAACACTTTAACCTGTCTGGTCATTGAATGACCAGACCTGCGGGTGGCTATCTTACAACAGAAAAACTTCAAAAACAGACTCCAACGAGAGACTGCTGAGTTGGAATTGATATGCAAACTAGAGACAATCAACTCAGGATTAAATAAGGACTGGGAATGGCTGAGCCATTACAAACATGGAATCTATCTCCCTTTGTAAGTATTCTCACACTTCTTATCAAACTGTCTGTACTGGGCTATCTTGATTATCACTTCAAAAGTTTTTTTTCCTCTTAATTAATTGGCCTCTCAGAGTTGGTAAGACAACTCCCACCTGTTCATGCTCTCTGTATGTGTGTGTGTATATATATCTCCTCAATATATGTTCCACTCTATATGCATCCGAAGAAGTGGGCTGTCGTCCACGAAAGCTTATGCTCTAATAAATTTGTTAGTCTCTAAGGTGCCACTAGTACTCCTGTTCTTTTTATCTTTTGAAAAGTCATGGAAGACGGGAGACATTCCAGAAGAATGGAAAAGGTCAAATATAGTGCCAATCTATAAAAAGGGAAATAAGGACAACCCAGGGAATTACAGACCAGTCAGGTTAGCTTCTGAACCCGGAAAGATAATGGAGCAAATAATTACGAAATCAATTTGCAAACATCTAGAAGATAATAAGGTGATAAGTAACAATCAGCATGGATTTGTCAAGAACAAATCATGTCAAACCAAACTGATAGCTTTCTTTGACAGGGTAACAAGCCTTGTGGATGGGGGGGAAGAGTTAGACGTGTTATATCTTGACTTTAGTAAAGCTTTTGATACTGTCTCGCACAATCTTCTTATAAACAAACTAGGGAAATGCAACCTAGATGGAGCTACTATAAGGTAAAAAGAAGAACAGGAGTACTTGTGGCACCTTAGAGACTAACAAATTTATTGGAGCATAAGCTTTCGTGGACTATAGCCCACTTCTTCGGATGCATATAGAATGGAACATATATTGAGGAGATATATATACACACATACAGAGAGCATAAACAGGTGGGAGTTGTCTTACCAACTCTGAGAGGCCAATTAATTAAGAGGAAAAAAAAAAAAAAAACTTTTGAAGTGATAATCAAGCTAGCCCAGTACAGACAGTTTGATAAGAAGTGTGAGAATACTTACAAGGGGAGATAGATTCAATGTTTGTAATGGCTCAGCCATTCCCAGTCCTTATTCAAACCGGAGTTGATTGTGTCTAGTTTGCATATCAATTCTAGCTCAGCAGTCTCTCGTTGGAGTCTGTTTTTGAAGTTTTTCTGTTGTAATATAGCCACCCGACACTAGTGGCTATATTACAACAGAAAAACTTCAAAAACAGACTCCAACGAGAGACTGCTGAGCTAGAATTGATATGCAAACTAGACACAATCAACTCCGGTTTGAATAAGGACTGGGAATGGCTGAGCCATTACAAACATTGAATCTATCTCCCCTTGTAAGTATTCTCACACTTCTTATCAAACTGTCTGTACTGGGCTAGCTTGATTATCACTTCAAAAGTTTTTTTTCTCTTAATTAATTGGCCTCTCAGAGTTGGTAAGACAACTCCCACCTGTTTATGCTCTCTGTATGTGTGTATATATATCTCCTCAATATATGTTCCATTCTATATGCATCCGAAGAAGTGGGCTGTAGTCCACGAAAGCTTATGCTCTAATAAATTTGTTAGTCTCTAAGGTGCCACAAGTACTCCTGTTCTTCTTTTTGCGGATACAGACTAACACGGCTGCTACTCTGAAACCTACTATAAGGTGGGTGCATAACTGGTTGGAAAACTATTCCCAGAGATGTTTCAGAGTAGCATCCGAAGAAGTGGTATGGATCCGAAGAAGTGGGCTGTCGTCCACGAAAGCTTATGCTCTAATAAATGTTAGTCTCTAAGGTGCCACAAGTACTCCTGTTCTTTTTGCGTATTCCCAGAGAGTAATCGTCAGTGGTTCACAGTCATGCTGCAAGGACATAATGAGTGGGGTCCCGCAGGGATCAGTTCTGGGTCAGGTTCTGTTAAATATCTTCATCAATGATTTAGATAATGGCATAGAGAGCACACTGAAATTTTGCAGACGATACCAAGCTGGGAGGGGTAGCAAGTGCTTTGGAGGATAGGATTAAAATTCAAAATTATCTGGACAAACTGGATAAATAGTCTGGAATAATAAATAAGATGAAATTCAATGAGGACAAATGCAAAGTACTCCAGTTAAGAAGGAACAATCAGTTGCACACATACAAAATGGGAAATGACTTCCCAAGAAGGAGTACTGCGGAAAGGGATGTCGGGGTCATAGTGGACCACAAGCTAAATATGAGTAGGGTGAGCAGATGTCCTGATTTTATATGGAAAGTCCCGATATTTGGGGCTTTTTTTAATATGGGCTCCTATTACCCCCCCCACACCTCCTCTCCCGATTTTTCACACTTGATATCTGGTCACCCTAAACAGTGTAACACTGTTGCAAAAAAAGCAAACATCATTCACTCCTGCTAATGCATGCCAGATGTAAGCAAGACACGAGAAGTAATTCTTCCGCTCTACTCTGTGCTGATTAGGCCTCAACTGGAGTACTGTGTCCAGTTCTGGGTGCCACCTTTCAGGAAAGATGTGGACAAATTGGAGAAAGTCCAGAGAAGAGCAACAAAAATGATTAAAGGTCTAGAAAACATGACCTCTGAGGGAAGATTTGAAAAAAATCTTTGTTTAGTCTGGGTTTGTTTAGTCTGGAAAAGAAAAGACTGAGGCCTGGTCTACACTACGAGTTTATGTCGAATTTAGCAGCGTTAAATCAAATTAACCATGCACCCGTCCACTCAACGAAGCCATTTACTTCAACATAAAGGGCTCTTAAAATCTATTTCTGTACTCCTCCCCAACGAGGGGATTAGTGCTGAAATCGATATCGCCAGTTCAAATTAGGATAATGTAGACACAATTCGACGGTATTGGCCACCGGGAGCTATCCCACAGTACAACATTGTGACAGCTCTGGACAGCATTTTCAACTCAGATGCACTGACCAGGTGTACAGGAAAAGCCCCGCGAACTTTTGAATCTCATTTCTTGTTCGGCCAGTCGAGCTCATCAGCACAGGTGATCATGCAGAGCTCATCAGCACAGGTAACCATGCAATCTGAGAATCGAAAGAGTTCCAGCATGGACCGTACGGGAGGTACTGGATCTGATCGCTGTATGGGGAGACGATTCCGTGCTATCAGAACTACGTTCCAAAAGACGAAATGCCAATACATTTGAAAAAAATCTCAAAGGGCATGATGGAGACAGGCCACAACAGGGACTCAACACAGTGCCACGTGAAAATAAAGGAGCTCAGACAAGCGTAACAGAAAACCAAAGAATCAAACGGACGCTCCAGGGCAGAGCCGCAGACATGCCGCTTCTACGCTGTGTTGCATGCAATTCTAGGTGGGGCCGCCACCACTACCCCACCCCTGACCATGGATTCCGAGGAGGGGGTACTCTCAGCCATGCCTGAGGATTTTGCAGACGGGGAAGAAGAGAAGGAGGAGAACGAGCTTGAGGAGAGCACACAGCACACCGTTCTCCCCAACAGCCAGGATCTTTTTCTCACCCTGACTGAAATACCCTCCCAAGGCGGTATCCTAGACCATGAAGCCATAGAAGAGACACCTCGTGAGTTTACCTTTGTATATATAATACATGGTTTAAAAGCAAGCGTTTTTTAATGATTAATTTGCCCTGAGGACTTGGGATGCATTCGCGGCCAGTACAGCTGCTGGAAAAGTCTGTTAATGTGTCCGAGGATGGAGCGGAAATCCTCCAGGGACATCTCCATGAAGCTCTCCTGGAGGTACTCTAAAAGCCTTTGCAGAAGGTTTCTGGGGAGAGCAGCCTTATTCCGTCCTCCATGGTAGGACATTTTACCATGCTATGCTAGTAGCAAGTAATCTGGTATCCATTGCATGACAAAGCCTGGCAGCATATGGTCCTGGTGTTTGCTGGCATTCAAGTAACATCCATTCTTTTTCTCTCTGTGTTATCCTTAGGAGAGTGATATCATTCATGGTAACTTGGTTGAAATACGGGAATTTAATGAAGGGGACAGAGGTGACTGTTCCTACTGGGCTGTTTGCCAGTGGCTGAAAAGAAATCCTCCCCACAGTTAGCCAAGCGGTGTGTGTGTGGGATCTTCCCTGATACCAGCCATGCAGTGAGGGGAGGGGTAAAGCGATCATCCCAGAGAATTGGATGGGGGGGATTAGTTTGGTTTCTGCTGCTGCATGTTAACACGAAAACCGCAGCACTCAATGGGCTTTGCTTGGTATGGGAAATGAGGGCGCTGCTTTTATGAAGGTTGCAGAAGCCGAAAGACTATGGCTTACCATGGCCGCCTGCAAGCTGAATTCTGTTGCCCGGCCCTGCGTCTGTGATCTCTAACACCAAAGCCGCAGGCACTCAATATAAGATGCAAAATGCAACTTTGTACCAAAATCACATGTGCTATGTAATGTGAATAGTGTTCACCATGAAAGAGTATACCCATTGTTCTGTAAAATGTATATCTTTAAATACTTCTCTCACTTTTTCCCCTCCCGCAGCTGCAAATTTTTCAAGCCTCCCTCCTCCGTCCCGAAGGCTATCTCAGATAAGGCGGCAAAAAAAACAACACGCATGATGAAATATTCTCTGAGATCACGCAGTCGACCCACAATGAAAGAGCTCATCTGAATGTGTGGAAGGACACAGAATCACAGTACAGGAAAGCAGCCAATGAACGTGAGGACAGGAGGGACGATTGAGATAAGAGGTGGCGGCAGGAAGATCAGAGGAGGCAGGATGCAACGCTGTGGCTACTGCGGGATCAAACGGACATGCTCTGGCGTCTGGTGGAGCTTCAGGAACGGCAGCAGGACCACAGAGTGCCACTGCAGCCCCTGTTTAACTGCCCTCTCCCCTCCCCAAGTTCCATAGCCTCCTCATCCAGACGCCCAAGAACGCGGGTGGGGAAGGCTCCGGGCACCCAACCACTCCATCCCAGTGGACAGCCCAAGCAACAGAAGGCTGTCATTCAACAAGTTTTGAACTGGCCTTTTCCTTCCCTCCTTCCACACCCCACCCAGGCTACCTTGTCACTTATCTCCCTATTTTTATAATCAATTAATAAAGAATACATGATTTTTAAATGATAGTGACTTTATTTCCTTTGCAAGCAAGCTGTGATCGAAGGGGGAAGGGTGGGTGGCTTACAGGGAATGAATCAACCAAGGGGGCGGGTTTTCATCAAGGAGAAACAAACAGAACTGGCCAGTCATGAAACTGGTTTTCAAAGCTTCTCTGATGCGCACCGCACCCTGTTGTGCTTTTCTAATCGCCCCGGTGTCTGGCTGTGTGTAATCAGTGGGCAGGCGATATGCCTCAACCTAAACGTCTCCCCCTTACTCTCACAGAGATTGTGGAGCACACAGCAAGCAGCAATAACAATGGGAATATTGGTTTCGTTGAGGTATGAGCGAGTCAGTAAAGTGCGACCCTTTAAATGTCCAAATGCACATTCTACCATCATTCTGCACTTGCTCAGCCTATAGTTCAACAGCTCCTGACTACTGTCCAGGCTGCCTGTGTATGGCTTCATGAGCCATGGCATTAAGGGGTAGGCAGGGTGCCCAAGGATAACTATAGGCATGTCAACATCCCCAACAGTTATTGTCTGGTCTGGGAAGTAAATCCCTTGCTGCAGCCGTTTAAACAGACTAGTGTTCCTGAAGACGCAAGCGTCATGAACCCTTTCTGGCCATCCCACGTTGATGTTGGTGAAACGTCCCTTGTGATCCACCAGTGCTTGCAGCACCATTGAAAAGTACCCCTTTCGGTGCCAAGATAGGGATATGGGTTCCGTCTATCGCCCCACCACAGTTAGGGAATCCCATTCCAGCAAAGCCCATCCACAATGGCTTGCACATTTCCCAGAGTCACTACCCTTGATAGCAGCAGCTCTTTGATTGCGTTGGCTACTTGCATCACAGCAGCCTCCACAGTAGATTTGCCCACTCCAAATTTATGCCCGACTGACCAGTAGCTGTCTGGCATTGCAAGCTTCCACAGGGCTATCGCCACTCGCTTCTCAACTCTGAGGGATGCTGTCATCTTGGTATTCTGGTGGTTCAGGGCAGGGGAAAGCAAGTCACAAAGTTCCATGAAAGTGCCCTTACGCATGCAAAAGTTTCGCAGCCACTGGGAATCTTCCCACATCTGCAACACTATGTGGTCCCACCAGTCTGTGCTTGTTTCCCGGGCCCAGAATCGGCGTTGCACAGCATGAACCTGCCCCATTAACACCATGATCTCCAAAGCGCTGGGGCCCGCGCTTTGAGAGAATTCTTTGTCCATGTCCTCGTCACTGCGCTGCCGTCGCCTCCTCCTCGCCTGGTTTGTCAGATTCTGGTTCTGCATAAACGGCACGATAATGTGCGAGGTGTTTACAATGTTCATGACTGCTGTGTTGAGATAAGCGGGCTCCATGCTTGCTGTGGTATGGCGTCTGCACTGAAAAAAGGCGTGAAACGATTGTCTGCCATTGCTCTGATGAATGGAGGGGCAACTGACGACATGGCTTACAGGGAATTAAAATCAACAAAGAGGGTGGCTTTGCATCAAGGAGAAACACAAACAACTGTCACACAGAATGGCCCCCTCAAGGATTGAACTCAAAACCCTGGGTTTACCATTGATTTCACGGAGGGACGGGGGAGCAAATGAATAGAAAACAAATCTGGTCTATTTCTTGTTTTGATCCACTCCATCTATCTTTTACATCTTAGGCTGGCAGCAGACGGTGCAGTACGGCTCCTAGCCATAGTCATCTCCTGGGTGCTCAGCAGAAGATGCTGCATTACGACTGCTAGCCATTGTCATTTCCTGGCTGCTTGCCAGAACATGGGAATGACCTGGCTGAGTCACTCCCATGTCTGCCAAGGTGCCCCTGACCGACCTCACCGAGGTCAGCTAAAAGAGCACCCAGGAGTATGATGGCGATGGCTACCAGGCATAATGCACCTTCTGCTTCCAAAAGGCAATGAGCTGCTGCTGTGTAGCAAGGCAGTCCCACGTCTGCCAGCACCCAGGAGACATACGGTGACGGTCAGCTGAGGGGGCTCCATGCTTGCCGTGGTATGGCGTCTGCACAGGTAACCCAGGAAAAAAGGCGCGAAACGATTGTCTGCCATTGCTTTCACGGAAGGAGGGAGGGAGAGGGGGGGCCTGACGACATGTACCCAGAACCACCCGCGACAATGTTTTTTGCCCCATCAGGCATTGGGATCGCAACCCAGAATTCCAATGGGCGGGGGAGACTGTGGGAACTATGGGATAGCTACCCACAGTGCAACGCTCCGGAAGTCGACGCTAGCCTCGGTACTATGGACGCACACTGCCAAATTAATGTGCTTAGTGTGGACGCATGCACTCTACTTTATACAATCTGTTGCCAAAAATCGAATTCTGTAAAATCGGAGTAATTTCGTAGTGTAGACATACCCTGAGAGGGGAAATTATAACAGTTTTTAAGTACATAAAAGGTTGTTACAAGGAGGAGGGAGAAAAATTGTTCTTTTTAACCTCTGAGGATAGGACAGCAGGGGAGGTTTAGGTTGGACATTAGGAAAAACTTCCTGTCAGGGTGGTTAAGTACTGGAATAAATTGCCTGGGTAAGTTGTAAAATCTCCATCATTGGATTTTTAAGAGCAGGTTAGACAAATAGCTGCAAGGGATGGTCTAGATAATACTTAGTCCTGACATGAGTGCAGGGAACTGGACTAGATGACCTCTCAAGATCTCTTCCAGTCCTATGATTCTATGATTCTGCTGCACATGCACCCCATGTATGTAAGACTGGAATCTTTTGGAAGAGCAACGTCCATTGCGATCATGCCTGCACCCTGAATGCTCTCTGGAAACATAAAGGGAGGGGCAGCCACAACTGCCTTTCGATTTGTTCACTAAAATAGAACTCAGGGAATACAGGACTCCACAGTAACAAGGAAGGAGGGCAGGTCATAGAATGCATGTGAGCAAGGAACTGTTATTTTGTCTTTGAGAGATTGTCCAAATGAATTCCACTTCTGGTGACTTGCAAGTAGGCATGTCCTGATGACGGCTACTCAATCTACTGAAACAATAACTGTAAGACAGCTTTGTCAGATCTGGAGTTTTCTACCCAGGAGTAGTGCTGAAAGAAAATAGGAACTGAATTCCAGGCAGCTGCTCAACCCAGCTCAGATACTTGAATGTCTCTTGGAGAAGCTGCTTGAGCTCTGGTGGAATAGGCCCTAATCTGTGTATGTGAATCCAAACATACTGTCATATAGCAATTTCCAATACAGAACGAAACCCATTTAGTCTTTGTGTGGATATAAGCTGACCTTTCATCTTATCAGCAAAGGTCAGAAGCAGGCTAGAATTCCTGAATGATCTTGTTGTCAGAAGAGTCCTGACAATAACTAAGTGGTGTAGTTTAGCTTCTCTTTGATTAGCATGAGGCTAGGGAAAGAAAACTGGCAGGTGGATAACTTGATTCAGGTGAAAATCTGAGACAACTTTAGGCAAGAACCTTGGGTGATGTTTACAGTCATCTTGTCCTTATGGAATACTTCATATGGTGATCCGGTGAGGAACTGTGTCACTCCTATTCTTCTGGCTGAAGTTCTAGCCACTAAGGGTATACCTATACTGTATTTTAAAACCCATGGTAGCAAGATTCAGGCCCAGGTCTACAGATTCAGGCTCATGCTATAGTGCTAAAACCAGCTGTGTAGATGTTGAAGCTCGGGTTCTGAAGCCCACGTACGGGTTGGATTTCACATCTGAAGCTGTATTGACTGGCTCATCAGGTCTACGTACCAAAATTGCCTGGACCAGGTCTATCATTATCATCAAAGCTGCATCCTGCCAGAGCTTCCTCAGAACCCTCAGTATGAATGGAATGGCAGGGTACGCATACGTGAGTTCTGGCGTCCAAGAGAAGAGGAAGGCATCAGACAGAGAGCCTGAGCTGTTTCCCCCACCCCAGAACAGAACATCAGACACTTCTTGTTTTGATCTGTGGCACAGGTCTACCTTTGCGCGTCTCCATTTGCAGAAGATGTCTTGTAGAATGGAGTTCCTGGTCTACAATTCATCATTGTCTAATGCAGTGGTTCTCAAACTGTGGGTCGTGACCCCAAAGTGGGTCGTGACCCCATTTTAATGCAGTCGCCAGGGCCAGCATTAGACTTGCTGGGACCTGGGGCTGAAGTTGAAGCCCAAGCTCCACCCTCACCCAGGGCGGTGGGACTTGGGCTGCAGCCCCCTCTCGCCCTTCTCGGGGTGGCAGGGCTCGGGCTCTGCACCTCCCCCCTCCGGGTCATGTAGTAACTTTGTTGTCAGAAGAGGGTCCCAATGCAATGAAGTTTGAGAACTTCTGATCTAATAAGCGGATCTTCTAGGGAGTTCTGTAGGCCTAGAAAGTGAAGGGGATACCAGTGTGACTTGATGGCTGATGCACCAAGTCCCAAAGGAGAACTGCTTCCTAGCAGAGAGGTAAGGAGCATTCTCCCCCTCATTGCTGATGAAGTACACTGCTGTAGCATTGTCAATCAGTATTTGTATGGTGATTCCTCAAAGTAGGGATAGGAACGCTATGCATGCTAGGTGAACAGCTCGTAGTTCCAGGACTTTTACGAAGAGATTCACTTCTTGAGGGACCAAAGAATCCAGATAAGCTCCCTATTCAAGAGAGAGGATGTGTCTGTCACCAGCATCTTGGTGGGGAAAAGCAATGAGAATGAACACTGTTATTCAAAAATATTCTGCTTTTAAGGGCATAGGTGCCTCAGAAATGGAATAAATACAGAAAATCACTTGATGAAGAATATCTTATTACTTGTAAAACAAGCACACATTGTTACAAACAGGTCATGGGCAGCCAGACCTAGTAGTTAGAACCAGAGTCTGCAGTCACATGACAGTAGTCAAGAATCGGCTGGGTCAGGATATCGGGAGATCAGAAGCAGGAGAGAAACTGGAGATCAGACCCACAAGACAGGAACAAAAGTCAGACCAGGTCAAGATACCAGGGGGTTAAAGGCAGCAGACAAACTGGAGGTCATAAACCACAAGTCAGATGCCAGGAGTCATGTTGGGTCAGAATGCCAGGAAATCAAGTCAGGGAAGCAGGGATAGGAGAAGGGAGCAGGAAGCACACAGTCCAGAGCAGGGTGAAGCCCAGCTGTTCAGACAGCTTCTTGTTCCTGCTGCTGGCTTAAGTAGGGCCAGTGGGCCAATCAGCCATTCTGGGACTCTGCCAATCGAGCCTCAGGGGCAGAGCCTCACACTGGGGTTGGGCTTCCTGGGTCTCAGGTAAGCTATTACCAGCTGGATGGAGGGCTGGAACATGGCTGCTCCCATAAACTTTGCAGCCCTGGGCTCAAGACCCATGGATCATGACACACATATGCTCACCAAATCACTAAGACGCAGTGGATCTAATTTACCTCAATTTCAGTAAGGCATTTGATATGGTTCCACATGGGGAATTATTAGCTAAATTGGAAAAGATAGGGATCAATATGAAAACTGAAAGGTGGATAAGGCCCTGGTTAAAGGGGAGACTACAACAGGTCATACTGAAAGGTGAACTGTCAGGCTGGAAGGAGGTTACTAGTGGAGTTCCTCAGGGATCGGTTTTGGGACCAATCTTATTTAATCTTTTTATTACTGACCTTGGCACAAAAAGTGGGAATGTGCTAATAAAGTTTGCAGTTGACACGAAGCTGGGAGGTATCGCTAATACAGAGAGGGACCAGGATATCCTACAGGAAGATCTGGATGACCTTGTAAACTGGAGTAATAGTAATAGGATGTAATTTACTAGTGAAAAGTGCAAGGTCATGCATTTAGAGATTAACAACAAGAATTTTTGTTATAAACTGGGGACGCATCACTTGGAAGTAACAGAGGAAGAGAAGGAACTCGGAGTACTGGTTGATCACAAGATGACTATGAGTCGCCAATGTGATATGGCTGTGAAAAAAGCTAATGCGGTCTTGGGATACATCAGACGAGGTATTTCCAGTAGAGATAAGGAGGTGTTAGTACCATTATACAAGGCACAGGTGAGACCTCTTCTGGAATAGTTCTGCAGTTCTGGTCTCCCATGTTTAAGAAGGATGAATTCAAACTGGAACAGGTACAGAGAAGGGCTACTAGGATGATCCGAGGAATGGAAAACCTGTCTTATAAAAGGAGACTCAAAGAGCTTGGCTTGTTTAGCCTAACCAAAAGAAGGCTGAGGGGAGATATGATTGCTCTCTATAAATACATCAGAGGGATAAATACCAGGGAGGGAGAGGAATTATTTAAGCTCAGTACCAATGTGGACACAAAAACAAATGGATATAAACTGGCCATCAGGAAGTTTAGACTTGAAATTAGAAGAAGATTTCTAACCATCAGAGGAGTGAAGTTCTGGAATAGCCTTCCAATGGGAGCAGTGGAGGCAAAAGACATATCTGGCTTCAAGACTAAGCTTAATAAATTTGTGGAGGGTATGGTATGATGGGATAGCCTAATTTTGGCAATTGATTGATCTTTGACTATTAGTGGTAAATATGCCCAATGGCCTATGATGGGACACTAGATGGGGTGGGATCTGAGTTACTACAGATAATTCTTCCTTGGGTGTCTGGCTGGTGAGTCTTGCCCACATGCTCAGGGTTTAGCTGATCGCTATATTTGGGGTCGGGAAGGAATTTTCCTCCAGGGCAGATTGGCAGAGGCCCTGGAGGTTTTTCACCTTCCTCTGCAGCGTGGGCAAGGATCTCTTGCTGGAGGATTCTCTGCACCTTGAGGACTTTAAACCACTATTTGAGGACTTCAATGACTCAGGCATAGGTTAGGGGTTTGTTACAGGAGTGGGTGGGTGAGATTCTGTGGCCTGCGTTGTGCAGGAGGTCAGTCAAGAAGATCATAATGGTCCCTTCTGACTTTAAAGTCCATGAGTCTATAAGACAGTAAACGTGGGACAACCCCAATGTCTTTTTTTACAGTCACTTTTCAGAGTAGAATGACATTTTAGGCTGAAAAGTGTTAGATTTATTTGCTTATGAGTAACTACAAAAATAAATGAACTAAAATATCCAAATTTGGCATACATTTTTCTGATTGAAACACACAGCAAACTCTTTCAACCCCTGCCCTCCTTCCCCCCAACAAAAAAAGAAGAGAAGGTTACTCACCTTGCAGTAACTGAAGTTCTTCAAGATGTGTGTCCTTGTGGGTGCTCCACTCCATGTGACAGTGCATCCCGGTGCCGTTGATCAGACATCTTCAGTAGCAGTGCCTGGTCGGGATGCATGCGCTCAGCTGCTCTCTCGCGGCGTCATTAGGGTCTGCCTGAGCACGCGCGTCCCTCATCCCCCTCAGTTCCTTCTCTACCACAGAGTTCTCTGATTACTACTCCAAAGTAGAGGGGAGGTGGGTGAGTAGCGGAGCACCCACATCTCGAAGAACTTCAGTTACTGCAAGGTGAGTAACCGTCTCTTCTTCTTTGAGTGCTGTCCCTGTGAGTGCTCCACTCCAGGTGAATGTGAAGCAGTACCCACTATGGTTGGTCGGATTTTGGAGTTGTGGCAGTGATAATGGTAGACAGTACTGTATGGCCTACTATGGTGTCTGCCATGGTATCTGTGTGATAGCATAACATTTGGCGAATGTGTGGTCAGATATCCACATGGCCACCTAGCATACGTCGGTAATAGGTACATTGTCGAGGAATGCAATGGATGTTGATATCACCCGAGTAGCATGAGTTCTGATGCCCTTGAGTGGTTGAGCATTCTAAGTCTGGTAGCAAGATCTGATGCAGTCAGAGATCCACTTGGAGAGTTGTTGCTTAGAGATAGCAGCACCCTTTGATCTCTCAGTAGTGGACACAAATAACCAAGGCGATTTATGGAATGCCTTAGTTCTGTCTAGATAAAATGCAACTGCCCATCTGACGTCGAGGGTATGTAATGCCGCTTCCTGTGGAGTCTTGTGAGGTTTAGGATGGAATGCACGTGAGTGTACTGGCTGGTTGAGGTGGAAGGTGGACACCACCTTGGGGAGGAATTTGGAGTGAGGTCACATTGTAACCTTGTCTTTAGAGAAAATCGTATAGGGAGGGTAGGCCATCAGGTCACTTATTTCACCGACCCTTCTCGATGAGTTATGGCAACCAAGAAAGCTACTTGCATAGGCATGTGGAGCATGGATGAGGTAGCCAGGGGCTCAAAGGGAGGTTTCATAAGACCTCAGAGAACTAGGTTGAGATTCCAGGAGGCTGCTGGTAGGTGAATCTCAGGGTAGAGATTTTGCACGCCCGTGAGGAAGCGTTTTATGGTGGGGTGGGCAAAAAATGAATATGCGTACAGCAGATCATGGAAGGGGGTGAGAGCTGCGAAATGTACTCTGATAGCCCGTCCTGTTTTAGTTTTAAAAGGTAGTTTAAGATGTCAGGGAGGGTTGCGGTCTGAGGTGTCAAGCATCTGTGGAAGCAACATATGGAGAAGCATTTCAACTTTTGCAGGTAAGTCTTACGAGTGGAGTCTCCTTTACTGTGCAGGAGGACACACTGGACCTGCTCCGAACAGGCAAATTTGTGGGTTTGAAACCATGAAGGAACCACGCCATCAGATGGAGTTTCTGGAGCTGCGGCTGGAGAAGCCAACCGTTGTCCTGGGAGAGCAGATTTGGTCTGTTGGGGAGAGTCCTTGGAGGACGGATGGACATGAACAGCAGGTAAGGATACCATGTGTGTCTGGGACAAGCTGGGGAAATAAGTATGACCCTGGCCTTGTCCTCTCTGATCTTGCGTAGAACGCTGTGTATCAGTGGGACTGGCGGAAAAGCGTACATGAGGGATTTGTTCCACGGAATGAGGAACGAATCCCCTAGGGATGCGGTCTTGAGTCCCACTCTGGAGCAAAATAGATGGCATTTGTGGTTCTGAGTTGTGGCAAACAGGTCTATCGATAGGGTGCCCCTGTGGGAGAAGAGCTGTCGTAGTTTCGTAGGATGCAATTCCCATTCGTGTTCCTCGGAGAAGTGTCTGCTGAGTGTGTCGGCGGTAGTGTGGCGACACCCAGGCAGGTAGGAAGTGGTGATTTCTATGTGATGTTGTATGCACCAATTCCATAACCAGATGGCTTCTGTGCATAGGGAGTGCGATCATGCTCCCCCCTGCCTGTTGATATAGAACATATATGCTACATTGTCCATCAGGATCTGAATGCATTTGTTCCTTATGATGGGGAGACAGTGAAGGCAGGCGTATCTGACTGCTCTGAGCTCTAGAAGATTTATGTGCAGACGCGTCTCTGATAGGGACCAGCGGCTCTGTGTTGTGTGTTCCCCTAAGTGTGCTCCAAAGATCTGCAGAACAAAGTGGTGAGCATGAGCACTGGGAAATGTTCATGGAAGGGGATGCCCGTGCATAGGTTTTCTGGTTATGTCCACCATTGTAGGGAGGCCAATACATTCGCTGGCGGAATTAGCGTCATGCAGAAGCTGTGTCTGCTGGGTTTGTACAGAAAAACCTGAGAGTCTCTGGATTAAGTTTAGAAGTGTGAGCAACAACAGTGATGTCATGGTGGGAGTCTGCTATAGATCACCAGACCAGGAGGATGAGGTGGACAAGGCTTTCTTCAGGCAACTAACAGAAGTTATTAGATCACTGGCCCTGATTTGCATAGGGGACTTAAATCACCCTGATATCTGCTGGGAGAACAATACACCAGTGCACAAACAATTCCGGACATTTTTGGAAAGTATAGGGGACAATTTCCTGGTGCAAGTGCTAGAGGAAACAAATAAGGGCAGAGCACTTCTTGACCTGCTGCTCACAAATAGGGAAGAATTAGTAGGGGAAGCAAAAGTGGATGGGAACCTGGGAGGCAGTGCCATGAGATGGTTGAGTTCAGGATCCTGACACAAGGAAGAAAGGAAAGCAGCAAAATACTGAACATCAGAAAAGCAGACTTTTCCTTCATGGAACTGATCGGCAGGATCCCCTGGGAGAATAACATGAGGGGGAAAGGAGAGCTGGCTGTGTTTTAAAGAATCCTTATTGAGGTTGCAGGAACAAACCATCCCAATGTATAGAAAGAATAGTAAATATGGCAGGCAACCAGCTTGGCTTAACAGTGAAATCCTTGCTGACCTTAAACACAAAAAAGAATCTTACAAGAAGTGGAAGATTGGACAAATGACCAGGGAGGAGTATAAAAATATTTCTCAGGCATGCAGGAGTGAAATCAGGAAGGCCAAATCACACTTGGAGTTGCAGGTAGCAAGGGATGTTAAGAGTAACAAAATGGTTTCTACAAGTATGTTAGCAACAAGAAAGTGGTCAAGGAAAGTGTGGGCCCCTTACTGAATGGGGGAGGCAACCTAGTGACAGAGGATGTGGAAAAAACTAATGTACTCAATGCTTTTTTTGCCTCTGTCTTCACGAACAAGGTCAGCTCTCAGACTACTGCACAGGGCAGCACAGTATGGGGAGGAGGTGACCAGCCCTCTGTGGAGAAAGAAGTGGTTCAGGACTATTTAGAAAAGCTGGATGAGCACAAGTCCATGGGGTTGGATGCCCTGCATCCTAGAGTGCTAAAGGAGTTGGCACATGTGATTGCGCAGTCATTGGCCATTATCTTTGAAAACTCATGGCAATCAGGCGAGGTCCCGGATGATTGGAAAAAGGCTAATGTAGTGCCCATCTTTAAAAAAGGGAAGGAGAAGGATCTGGGGAACTACAGACCCGTCAGCCTCCCCTCCCTCAGTCCCTGGAAAAATCATGGAGCAGGTCCTCAAGGAATCAATTTTGAAGCACTTAGAGGAGAGGAAAGTGATCAGGAACAGTCAGCATAGATTCACCAAGGGCAGATGATGCCTGACTAACCTAATTGCCTTCTATGACGAGATAACTGTCTCTGTGGATGAGGAGAAAGCAGTGGACATGTTATTCCTTGACTTTAGCAAAGCTTTTGATACTGTCTCCCACAGTATTCTTGCCAGCAAGTTAAAGAAATATGGGCTGGATGAATGGACTATAAGATGGATAGAAGGCTGGCTAGATCATCGGGCTCAACAGGTAGTGATCAATGGCTCCATGTCTAGTTGGCAGCCGGTATCAAGCGGAGTGCCCCAAAGGTCAGTCCTGGGGCCGGTTTTGATCAATATCTTCATTAATGATCCGTAGGATGGCGTGGACTGCACCCTCAGCAAGTTTGCAGATGACACTAAACTGGGAGGAGTGGGAAATACATTGGAGGGTAGGGATAGGATACAGAGGGGCCTAGACAAATTAGAGGATTAAACCAAAAGAAATCTGATGAAATTCAACAAGGACAAGTGCAGAGTCCTGCACTTAGGATGGAAGAATCCCATGCACTGCTACAGAGCAGGGACCAAGTGGCTAGGCAGCAGTTCTGCAGAAAAGGACCTAGGGGTTACAGTGAACGAGAAACTGGATACGAGTCTACAGTGTGCCCTTGTTGCCAAGAATGCTAACGGCATTTGGGGCTGTATAAGTAGGAGCATTGCCAACAGATCGAGGGATGTGATCATTCCCCGCTATTTGGTGTTGGTGAGGCCTTGAATTTCTGTACATGTACAAATTTCTTCAGTTGGAGTAGGTCTAGTATAGGTCTCCATCCCTCGCCTTTCTTTTGGGTCAGAAAGTAGTGGGAGAACACTTTTTCCCGATGTTGCGTGATACAGGTTCCACTGAACGTAGCTGTAGAAGATGAGCCACTTCTACGTGAAGTAGGTGCTTGGTAGAGGAGTCCCTGAAGAGGGATGGGGAAGGGTGAAGGGTGGGCAGGCAGGATATGAAAGAGATGGAGTAAACTGACTTAACTATTTCCAGGACCCAGGGTCCTGTGTGACCTGTTGCCAGACATGGTGGAAAACTTGGAGACAGTGGTCAAATGGGCAAATAGGTGGCGGAATCAAGGGGTGATCGTGCAGACCACCGACCAACACTTCAAAATTGCTGTTTGTTTCCCGATGGGTGGAAGATAGCTGGTTGTGCATGGTTTTGTCTGCGCCTAGAAGGTCAGTTGCGGTTCCTCCCAATATCATACGGTCTGGGCTGGGGCCAGTGATATTGTTGTGCGCAGGGCCTCTGATAAGTTTAATATCGTTGTCTCCTGGGGAGGGACAGGTATATGCCCAGTGTGCTCAGGGTGGCTCTAGAGTCTTTCATAGTGTGAAGGACTTCATCGGTTTTTTTAGAAAAAAGTTTATCTTTGTCAAAGGAAAGGTACCCCACTTTGTTCTGCAGATCTTTGGGGATACCGGATGCAGACAGTCAGGAAGACCTGAGCATCACCACCGCAGTTGCGGTAGTGCAGGTTGCTATGTCCACCATGTCCAGGGATGTTTGTAGCACTGTCCTGGAAACCAACTGACCTTAGACAAGGACTGACTTAAAGTCCGCTCTCCTGGCCTCTAGGATATGGGAGGCAAAATCAAAGAGCTTGTTGTAGTTGTAATCATAGCTTGTGAGGAGGGCGGAGTAATTTGCAATTCTAAATTGCAAAGTGGAGGAGGTATAAACCTTGCGGCCCAGGGGGTCAAACCGTTTGAGGCCCTTGTCTTGTGGGGTGGGCCGGTATTGTGGCTGTTTTGTCCTGTGTGTCACTGCATCCACTACAAGAGAGTTTGGTTGTGGGTAGGAAAATAAGAAATCTACATCTTTAGCAGGAACATAATATTTGAAGTTCAGCCTTTTTGCATGTTGCTGGGATGGCGGCAGGGGTCTGCCAGAGAGTATCAACTGGTTCTAGGAGGACTTCGTTTATGAGTAGCGCGATCCTTGAGGGCACAGAGGGTTGGAGGATTTTGAGGAGTCTGTTGTGTCTCCTGGACTTCCTTCAAAGGGATGTCCTGGCTGAGTGCCACCCTCTTGAAAAGTTTCTGGAATTGCTTAAAGTCATCCACATTTTGTGGAGGTAGAGGCATGAGGGCTCCATCTACAGCTGATGGAGTCAGTGAATCAGGGAAAGGTTCATAGCTCACCTGCTCAGGAGGGGGTTCAGGAGCTCTAGATGTAGATGGAGCTAGAGACAGACGTGCAGAACGGGCTTGCGGTCTGGTGGAAGGGCCACAAGGAGGAGTGGCAGCAGGAGCCGACCAAGGGTACCACTGAGGCCAAGGCATAGTGTAAGAAAAGTGAGCTCCCGCCCACGGGGGGACAAAGTAGGGAAACTGAGGCTGGTTCTTGTGAGGTGCCATGCCTTGAGATATATATGGCTCCGGTGGAGGAGGAAAATCAGGCGGGAGAGAACTCTGCCTGCTGCTGCATGTTGTTCTCGCTGTCAGTGAAGGTAGCGAGGTCAGGTGGCAAGAGCGGCTGTTCAAACAGTGAGCATCGTGTGTCAAGGAGTGGAGAGTCAGGCACAGGGGCCACAGAGTTATCAACTTGATGCAAAAATTGTTGCTACTCCATGGGCTGTGGTCCTGCGGGGCACGAAGTGTGAGCGGAAGCTCGCAGTGACTTTTGTTTAGCTTTCACGGGTGCTGCGGGCCGTTTACAGGCATCCTGCAGGGGGTCCGCGTCTGCTGCGGGGATGATGGGCAGGCTCGGTGCCGACGTTCTTGTCAGCACCAGGGTAGAACGCACTGCCGGTCCAGGTCTATCTTCAGTGCCGATGGGACCGGTGCCAAGAACTTCCCACTGTAGGAAGTCGGGTCCCTGCTTTTGCGCTCCGCATGAGCCGCGGCTGAGGTGCTGCGGTGGTCGGAGGTGCCTGCTTTTGGCACTGTCAACACTGGGAGTAAAGATCTCGCAGGAGACCCCTTTACCCTTTTGAAAGTCTCTGTGCAGAGACCTTGGGGCTTCCTGCCTTTTCGCTTGAGAGGGTGAAGCCGCGCTCCCTATCAGTTCAGACCTAGCAGGGCAGCATGAGCGAGAGGGTTTAACTTGTGCCTGTCTCCATAGGCGGTTGCAGAGATTTCTCCATCAGGAGCATTTTTAGTCACAAGTCCCTGTTATGACGAGCCCTGGTTTTCAGGCTGGTACAATGGTGACACTTAGTGGGGAAGTGTGTGTCGCCGAGGCGTTTCGCGTGTCCGTCAGACTGCGGCATAGGCTCCTTGCAGGAGTGGCATTTCTTAAAGCCTGGGGACTCTGGAATCATTGAACTATTATTGCCTGGGGGGACAGTCTCAACGGGAGACAAACGTGGGAGAAAAAGGGTTTTTTTTTTTGTTTGGTTGGGTTTTTTTAAACTAACAAACTATTCTAAAGGAAGGGAGAGAACTGGAATATTTCTATCTATTTCTATATCTTTTTACTTATTTCCGTCAGTGACCAGGGAAGAGGTTCAGCACTGCCCTGAGTCCCATCTTCAGCTGAGGACGGTTGAGAAGCAACTAAGGGGGAGTGCAAGATGCGCACGCTCAGGCAGACCCTAACGCCGCCACGAGACAGCAGCTGAGCACATGCATCCCGACCAGGCACTGCTACCGAAGAGCTCCGGTCAACGGCACCAGGATGCACCGTCACCTGGAATGGAGCACCCACAGGGACAGAACTCGAAGAAGAACCGGACTTATTATCAAGCACAGCAGAAAATTGGAAGTAAAAAAAAAAAAAAAATACAAATCCTGTGGTTTCAGGACTTCTTGAGATTCTTCAAATTCTAAACTTTCATTTTAAAAATTAAGCGTTTGCCTTTTTTTCACTGTAAACTTGTAAAATCATGTGCTCTTGCTCCTTTTACCTAGCCTTGGTGAAAATTATACTTATGGGTTTATAACAAAAAACAAAGTTGCACGGATTTAACTAAAGGTGTGATTTTGGGGGTTGTGGTGGATAATCAGCTGAACATGAGTCCCAGTGCGACGCTGTGGCCGAAAGAGCTAATACGATCCTTAGATGCATAAACAGGGAAATCTCAAGTAGGAGAAGGGAGGTTATTTTACCTCTATATTTGGCACGGACAGAATACTGTGTCCAGTTCTGGTAGACACAATTCAAGAAGAATTTTGATAAATTGCAGCAGGTTCAGAGAAGAGTCACAAGAATGATTAAAGGATTAGAAAACATGCCTTATAGTGATAGACTCAAAGAGCTCAATCAATTTAGCTTAACAAAGAGAAAGTTAAGGGGTGACTTGATTACAGTCTACAAGTACAAGTAACAAATATTTAATAATGGGCTTTTCAATCGAGCAGAGAAAAGTATAACACAATCTAATGACTGGAAGTTGAAGCTAGACAAATTCAGACTAAAAATAAGGCAAAAAAAATGTTAACAGTGAGCGTAATTAACCACTGGAACAAATTACCAAGGGTCCTGGTGGATTCTCCATTACTAATAATTTTTAAATGAAGTTCAGATGTTTTCCCAAAAGATCTGCTCTAGGAATTAATTTGGGGAAGTTCTATGGCCTTTGTTATTCAGGCAGTCAGACTAGATGATAACAATGGTCTCTTCTGGCCTTGGAATCTGTGAATCAGGGGGGGGAGGGATAGCTCAGTGGTTTGAGCATTGGCCTGCTAAATCCAGAGTTGTGAGTTCAATCCTTGAGGGGGGCACTCAGGGATCTGGGGCAAAAATCAGTACTTGGTCCTGCTAGTGAAGGCAGGGGGGTGGACTCAATGACCTTTCAGGGTCCCTTCCAGCTCTATGAAATAGGTATATCTCCATATATTATATTATTATTATTTACTCTATGAATTTAAAATCTAGTTAGTTAAGCCACGGCAAAAGGTTGTGTGAACACTTTTAAACTGATACAAACTTGGTTTGTATCAGTTTAGAGTAAAGATATTAGGAATAGGTTTAAGTTAAACTGAAATAAAACACTCTTAAACCAAAATAAGGCTACGTCTTCACTATGCGGGGGGGTCGATTTAAGATATGCAAATTCAGCTACGCGAATAGCATAGCTGAATTCGACGTATCCGAGCCGACTTACTGTGAGGATGGCGGCAAATCGACCTCCGCGGCTCCCCCGTCGACGGCGCTTACTCCTACCTGCGCTGGTGGAGTACAAGCGTCGATTCAGGGATCGATTGTCACGTCCCAACGAGATGTGATAATTCGATCCCCGAGAGATCGATTTCTACCTGCCGATTCAGGCGGGTAGTGAAGACGTGCCCTCTAAGGAAACCCTTTGGACACCACAAGGCATGATCTCTCTGTCTGGCACAGTTATATGCTTCAAAAGAAAAGATTTATTTTCTTAAACTATCATCTTCCCTATCACTGTATGGAACTTTGGATGCAACTTTTATGCCAGAGGCCAACTCAAACAGCTCAGCTGCTCTACTGTGTAATCTTGATTAGACTGAGCAATAACAGATCTGCACATCTCTCAGTGCAGTAAAGGCAAAGAGTGGTCCAGTGACTACCTGAAGATTCTCATCCTCTCGGATCAGCTGCTTCCTGGGAAAGATCTGATTAGCCTGGATGCATTCAAGGCTGTGCTGAGTCTCTTCATCCTAGAAACAAAACTCTACAGTTAATTTCAACACTGTTACCCATTCACAGCAGACCTCTCCATTGACAGAAGGCATGAAGAGTTCCCAGTGACCAATGAAAGATTTAGACACGATGAACTATTACGAGAATTCAGCTACCAGTGACCCACAGAAGTGACATCATAGTTGCAATTTTACATTACTAGTGGCCCACAACTTTGCAATGTAAAACACAGATTTGGGACCTCTTTCCTTTGTTAAACACAAAAACATGAAGCAAAGTATTTTCCTTTCAATTTTAAATGCAATTTTAAAGAAATTGTAGCAAGGGGGCTTGGTCTCCCTCCCTGACAGGTGGGGAGAGAACCAGGACCACTCCCTGGTGTGCAGAACCGGGATATCAGTGGCCACCCCGCTGGACGCAGAGGGGTGGGACAGGAACCGGAACTATAAAAGGCCGGCCCTCTAGCTCAGTTGGGGCAGAGCTGCCAGAGGAGCAGGACGTCTCTTCCCCCCCTGGAGTCTGGACCTGATAAAGGCTGCTACAGTGCCAGAGATCTGGAGGGGCTGCCACTCGTCATTTACTCCAGTGAGATCAACGACAACCCTGGAACCCAGGTACCCTCGAACTGGGAGTGTAGGAAGGAGCCCAGCGAAGCCGAATAGGGTTCGGCTGGGTTACTGACTGCAAGCCAGCCAGCACTGAGAAAAGCCTGTTAAGAGTCTTTGGGTTTAGGGGTGAGAGCAACAAGGGTGATGTCATGGTGGGCGTGTGCTATAGACCACCAGATCAGAAGTATGAGGTAGATGAGGCTTTCTTTAGACAACTGAAGTTTCCAGATCACAGGCCCTGGTACTAATGGGAGACTTCAATCACCCTGACATCTGCTGGGAGAGCAATACAGCAATGCACAGACAATCCATGAAGTTTTTGGAGAGTGATGGGGACAACTTCCTGGTACAAGTGCTGGAGCAACCAATTAGGGACCTTGCTCCTCTTGACCTGCTGCTTACAAACAGGAAAGAATTGGTAGAGGAAGTAGAAGTGGGTGGCAACCTAGGCAGCAGTGACCATGAGATGGTTGAGTTCAGGATCCTCACAAAAGGAAGAAAGGAGAGTAGCAAAATACAGACCCTGGACTTCAGAAAAGCAGACTTTGACTCCTTTAGGGAACTGATGGGCAGGATCCCCTGGGAAGCTAATATGAGGGGGCAAAGAGTCCAGGAGAGCCAGCTGTATTTTAAAGAAGCCTTATTGAGGGCGCAGGAACATACCAATCCGAAGTGCAGAAAGAATAGGAAATATGGCAGGCGACCACCTTGGCTTAACAGTGAAATCGTTATCTCCAGACTGATTCTTGCCTGCATATTTATACCTGCCTCTGGAAATTTCCATTACATGCATCTGACGAAGTGGGTATTCAACCACGAAAGCTTATGCTCCAATACATCTGTTAGTCTTTACGGTGCCACAGGACTCTGTTGCTTTTTAGTGAAATCTTTGGTGAGCTTAAACTCAAAAAGGAAGCTTACAAGAAATGGAAATTTGGACAGATCACTAGGGAGGAGTATGAAAATATTGCTCAGGCATGCAGGGGTGTAATCAGGAAGACCAAGGCACAATTGGAGTTGCAGCTAGCAAGGGATGTGAAGGGTAACAAGAAGGGTTTCTACAGGTATGTTAGCAACAAGAAGGTGAGGGAAAGTGTGAGAACTTTGCTGAATGGGGGAGGCACATGATGTGGAAAAAGCTGAAGTACTTAGCTCCAGACTGCTGCACTGGGCAACACAGTATGGGGAGGAGGTGAGCAGCCCTCAGTGGTCAAAGAACAGGTTAAGGACTATTTAGAAAAGCTGGATGTGCACAAGTCCATGGGTCCAGATCAAATGCATCCAAGGGTGCTGAAGGAGTTGGCTGATGTGACTGCAGAGCCATTGGCCATTGTATATGAAAATTCATGGCCATCAGGGGAGGTCCCAGACAATTGGAGAAAGGCAAATATAGTGCCTATATTTTAAAAAGGGAAGGAGGAGGATCCGGGGAACTACAGACCAGTCAGCCTCACTTCAGTCCCCAGCAAAATCATGGAGCAGGTCCTCAAGGAATCCATTTTGAAGCACTTCGAGGAAAGGAAGGTGATCAGGAACAGTCAACATGGATTCACCAAAGGCAACTGATGCCTGACCAACCTGATTGCCTTCTATGATGAGATATCTGGCTCTGTGGATATGGGGAAAGCAGTGGATGTGATATATCTTGACTTTAGCAAAGCTTTTGATATGGTCTCCCACAGTATTCTTGCCAGCAAGTTAAAAAAGTATGGACTGGATGAATGGACTATAAGGTGGATAGAAAGCTGGCTAGATCATCAGGCTCAACGGGTAGTGATCAATGGCTCCATGTCTAGTTGGCAGCCGGTATCAAGCGGAGTGCCTCAGGGGTTAGACCTGGGGTCGGTTTTGTTCAACATCTTTATCAATGATCTGGATGATGGGATTAATTGCACCCTCAGCCATTTTGCAGATGACACTAAGCTAGGGGGAGAGATAGATAAGCTGGAGCATAGGGATAGGGTCCAGAATGACCTAGACAAATTGGAGGATTGGGCCAAAAGAAATCTGATGAGGTTCAACAAGGACAAGTGCAGAGTCCTACATTTAGGAAGGAAGACTCCAATGCACCGCTACAGGCTGTGGACCAACTGGCTAAGCAGCAGTTCTGCAGAAAAGGACCTGGGGATTACAGTGGACGAGAAGCTGGGTACGAATCAGCATTGTGCCCTTGTTGCCAAGAATGCCAACGGCATATTGGGCTGTATTAATAGGAGCATTGCCACCAGATCAAGGGAAGTGATTATTCTCCTCTTTTGGCACTGGTGAGGCCACATCTGGAGTATACCAATACTCCCACTACCGAAGGGATGTGGACAAATTGGAGAGTCCAGCAGAGGGCAATGAAAATTATTAGGGGGCTGGGGCACATGACTTACGAGGAGAGACTGAGGGAACTGGGCTTATTTAATCTGCAGAAGAGAAGAGTGAGTCGGGATTTGATAGCAGCCTTCAACTACCTGAAGGGGGGGTTCCAAAGAGGATGGAGCTAGGCTGTTCTCAGTGCTGGTAAATGAAAGAAACAGCAGCAATGGTCTCTAGTTGCAGTGGGGGAGATCTAGGTTGGATATTAGGAAACACTATTTCACTAGGAGGGTGGTGAAGCACTGGAATGGGTTACCTAGGGAGGTGGTGGAATCTCCATCCTTAGAAGTTTTTAAGGCCTGGCTTGACAAAGCCCTGGCTGGGACGATTTATTTGGGGTTGGCCCTGCTTTGAGCAGGGAATTGGACTAGATGACCTCCTGAGGTCTCTTTCAACCCTAATCTTCTATGATTCTATGTTGCGTCTGGATTCCCCACTGACGGACCACTCTGCTACTGTTGGGGCCCTGGGCTGGGACGCAGTGGAGTGGGTGGGCCTGAGTCCCCCTACCACCGTACTTGCATTGGTCTGATGCCCACCTGAGCTAGGACGCCAACGGTTTAGCTGGCTCTCCCATCGGAGAGCTAATCTCCCCTGAGACTGTTGTGCTGCTTTGCCTGACAGCAGGCCAGAGCCCCCTTACCTGACTGCTGCCCCACCCTGAGTGAGGGCTCTGGGCTATAGACTTGCCACCACCCGGCTCGACTGCGGGCCAGGCCCATTATATGTGGGCAGCCCCGCTCTGGCTGAGTGTCGGGGCCACTACACCCAACTGATACCCAGCCTGGACTGAAGGCTAGGGCCTATAAACTGCTGGCTAATTCTCCCTGAACGGAGTCGCTCTAGGAGCATTGCAGCAAGGGGGCTTGGTCTCCCTCCCTGATAGGCGGGGAGAGAACCACAACCGCCTTACAGAAATTAACTCAGTCCTTATACTACACAAATCTGCACCTTTCCTGCACAATTTAAACAGCCTTGCTCTACACAGTGTATCAGTAAAATTGCCCTAGCAAATTAATTTCAAACAGCCTTGCAATAAATCTGACTTAAATGCCATGAACAGTACATGGCTAATTAATCTGAATTTGGATGGAAGAATACTGCCTTGGTTTATATGCCAGACTGCTGACAGATGGTACACATGGAATAATGATGATGATCATCACAAAATTAAAACACAAATTGCTCAAAGATAAATAAAAAGGCAATGAAAACTATCTTTTCAGTTCAACCGGAAGCCTGGAGTGACATGTCAGGTATTGAGAATAGTATCTCTTATTATCACACAGTACCAACTCTCTCATCCTTCTTGTGCTGCAGCCTGCTTTGTTTTGGTCAGTCCTGACAAAACCCATGTGCTTACCATGACAGACCCAGGCTAGGAGGAGAAATCCTCGTCTTTGCTCACAACACTTTGAGGCTCTTCTTTCCGTAATAGTAAAAGCTGGAAAACAAAATGGCAAAGTGTAAATGTGAAGACAAATTCATTTTATCTTCTGGTGGCAAATAAATTATTTTAAATGCAAGTTAATTTTAAAGACCAAGACTCTAGTTAGAAGAAAACCCCAATTATACATCAATGAACAGATGAAGTCAATACAAACTAACTTGCCTTACAAGCACACACCATTATGAAATATGCCTGACTGCTTTAATGCATTCTCAATAATCACCAGTGAACAGACTGCCAGGAGAATAATAGTTGAATGTAACAATTATACTAATCTGTTTGTCTCATTTAAATTAAACATATGGCTTTCCAGGCTGCCCTGAGAACATTCCTGAGTCATTTGTAGATGCAGACTCTTCCCATCTATTTCTTATTTTTTTATACAAATATATTATGGATTTTCCTACCCACATCACAAAAAAGGATACAAGTAAAATACATTGAAATTATGTTCAGTGTTCAACAGTGTTGAAGCTCATCTGCCCTTCCATTTAGATTTGGAAGTTTCAGCACTGTGGTTGATGAAGGAAGCCATACTGAATTCACCAGCCCACAGACACAATGATATTGCAATATCACTAATTGCACACTGTATATTGTACAGAATATTTATGGGGGGGTAGGGGGACAACACCACCAAACAGCAGTGGATGCATGTAGTTCAAAAGCAAAACACATTCCAGTATGCAAAAATGCCCAGAGACAAAGGCAAACCCAGACCTACTACCTCTGTTGCACCTAAATAGTCTCATTAATATCAGTAAAAACAGCGAGGAATCCTTGTGGTACCTCAGAGACTAACAAATGTATTTGTGCATAAGCTTTTGTGGGCTAAAACCCACTTCATCACATGCATGGAGTGGAAAATACAGTAGGGAGGTATAAATACACAGTATATGAAAAGATGGGAGTTGCCGTACCAAGTGGGGGGTCAGTGCTAAAGTGCCAATTCAATTAAGGTGGAAGTGGGCTATTCTCAACAGTTGACAAGAAGGGATGGAAATCGCTTTTGTAGTACTAATGAGGCCAATGTAATCTACACAATCAGCAGGACTGCTATGGGTACCCGCATGGCCCCACAGTATGCCAACATTTTTATGGCTGACTTAGAACAATGCTTCCTCAGCTCTTGTCCCCTAACGCCCATACTCTATTTGCGCTATCTTGATGACATCTTCATCATCTGGAGCCAAAGGAAGGAGGCCCTTGAGGAATTCCACCAGAATTTCAACAATCTCCACCCCACCATCAATCTCAGCCTCGAAGGGACCTCAGGAGGTCATCTAGTCCAATCCGCTGCTCAAAGCAGATCCAATCACCAACTAAATCATCCCAGCCAGGGCTTTGTCAAGCCTGACCGTAAAAACCTCTAAGGAAGGAGATTCCATCATCTCCCTAGGTGCTTCACCACCCTCCTAGTGAAAAAGTTTTTCCTAATATCCAACCTAAACCTCCCACACTGCAACTTGAGAACATTACTCCTTGTTCTTTCATCTAATAATTCCCCCTCATACTTCTCTTCTGCAGACTAAATAATCCCAGTTCCCTCAGCCTCTCCTCATAAGTCATGTGCTCCAGCCCCCTAATCATTTTTGTTGCCCTCCGCAGGACTCTTTCCAATTTTTCCCACATCCTTCATGTAGTGTGGGGCCCAAAACTGGACACAGTACTCCAGATGAGGCCTCCAACGCCGAATAGAGGGGAATGATCACACCCCTCGATTTGCTGGTAATGCTCCGACTTATACAGGCCAAAATGCCATTAGCCTTGTTGGCAACAAGGACACACTGTTGACTCATATCCAGCTTCTCGTCCACTGTAGCCCCTAGGTCCTTTTCTGCAGAACTGCTGCCTAGCCACTCGGTCCCTACTCTGTAGCAGTGCATGGGATTCTTCCATCCTAAGTGCAGGACTCTGCACTTGTCCTTGTTGAACCTCATCATATTTATTTTGGCCCAATCCTCCAATTTGTCTAGGTCCCTCTGTATCCTATCACTATCCTCCAGCGTATCTACCACTCCTCCCAGTTTAGTGTCATCTGCAAACTTGCTGAGGGTGCAATCCACGCCATCCTCCAGATCATTAATGAAGATATTGAACAAAACCGGCCCTAGGACCGACACTTCGGGCACTCCACTTGATACCGGCTGCCAACTAGACATGAAGCCACTGATCACTACCCGTTGAGCCCGATGATCTAGCCAGCTTTCTATCCACCTTATAGTCTATTCATCCAGCCCATATTTCTTTAACTTGCTGGCAAGAATACTGTGGGAGGCTGTATCAAAAGCTTTTCTAAAGTCAAGGAATAACATGTCCACTGCTTTCCCCTCATCCACAGAGACAGTTATCTTGTCATAGAAGGCAATTAGATTAATCAGGCATAACTTGCCCTTGGTGAATCCATGCTGACTGTTCCTGATCACTTTCCTCTTCTCTACGTGCTTCAGAATTGACTCCTTGAGGACCTGCTCCATGATATTTCCAGGGACTGAGGTGAGGCTGACTGGCCTGTAGTTCCTCGGATCCTCCTTCTTCCCTTTTTTAAAGATGGGCAATACATTAGCCTTTTTCCAGTCATCCGGGACCTTCACCGATTGCCATGAGTTTTTAAAGATAATGGCCAATGACTCTGCAATTACATCCGCCAACTGCTTTAGCACCCTCGGATGCAGTGCATCTGGCCCCATGGACTTGTGCTCGTCCAGCTTTTCTAAATAGTCCTGAACCACTTCTTTCTCCACAGAGGGCTGGTCACCTCCTCCCCATACTGTGCTGCCCAGTGCAGTAGTCTGAGAGCTGACCTTGTTCGTCAAGACAGAGGCAAAAAAAGCATTGAGTACATTAGCTGTTTCCACATCCTCCGTCACTAGGTTGCCTCCCCCATTCAGTAAGGGGCCCACACTTTCCTTGACCACCTTCTTGTTGCTAACATACTTGTAGAAACCATTTTGTTACTTTTAACATCCCTTGCTACTTGCAACTCCAAGTGTGATTTGGCCTTCCTGATTTCACTCCTGCATGCCTGAGAAATATTTTTATACTCCTCCCTGGTCATTTGTCCAATCTTCCACTTCTTGTAAGATTCTTTTTTGTGTTTAAGATCAGCAAGGATTTCACTGTTAAGCCAAGCTGGTGGCCTGCCATATTTACTATTCTTTCTATACATTGGGATCATTTGTTCCTGCAACCTCAATAAGGATTCTTTAAAACACAGCCAGCTCTCCTGGATTCCTTTCCTCCTCATGTTATTCTCCCAGAGGATCCTACCCATCAGTTCCATGAGGGAGTCAAAGTCTGCTTTTCTGAAGTCCAGGGTCCGTATTCTGCTGCTCTCCTTTCTTCCTTGTGTCAGGATCCTGAACTCGACCATCTCATGGTCACTGCCTCCCAGGTTTCCATCCACTTTTGCTTCCCCTGCTAATTCTTCCCTATTTGTGAGCAGCAGGTGAAGAAGAGCTCTGTCCCTAGTTGAATTAATATTTTTAAAGAGACACTGACTGGTTCAAAAACAGATTTTTTAAAAAGCACCTGTTGTGTCTATAGTGTTGTTTTGTGCACTGCAGGGTGTACCATCTGCTACCACTGTGGAACTCTTGATGTAGCTTTAGCTGCTTCAACTTCACTTGAGTCCTAGGGTAGCGCATATGGGCTACAGGCACTGACAGAGCAGGCACAGACTGGTGGGACTAGGCACCTGAGGGGCTAACTCAGATTAGCTTCTCAAAGACAAGAATATAGAGTCCTCTGTTGCCTGCAAATATGATCTCTTTCTACGGTCTCAGATTCTGCTTCTCCAGGACCCTCAACAGGTATGAAGGGGTTCTGAGATGGCGGGGGGGGAGGTACACTGTGGAAGATGAGCTGGAGTGGGGGACAGACGGATTTTGAGTCTATGGGGAAGCTGAGCAAAGAGTGGTTTTGAACTGTTGCTGAAGGGATCTGAGCCTGTGGTATCTGCAGCCATTCCACGCATTTGCGGAACTGTTGCCACTGTTATAAATGATCCTGCCAAGATAATTAATCTGCAAACTCTGCCATCCATAGTTTATAAAGTCATACTTGGCCATCAGTGCCAATTTAATTAGAGATCCAGAACTGTAGTCCAGCTGAGGAGAAAACCTTTTGACCTATATGGTCTAGTCTCTTGCCCTCCCTGTCTGTCAGGGTGGAGCATGGGTATGGCTGCTTGGATCACCATGGAGTTAGCTGGAGGGTGTGAAAATAAAAAATGGGACCTTTTGATGGAGACTTGGTACCTTTCCTTAGCCCCCTTCGGGGTGGGGGCGAATGTGGCCCGGGCATGCCACAGGGCGTGTCGTGCTGGTTGAAGAATGGTATCATTGATTGGTAAGGTTCAGAGTTTATCGACATGCTGACTGCAACAGCGCTCAGCCAAATCCAGCATCATCTCTAGCCTGTTGGGTGATGGTGTAATGAGATGTGAAAGTGTGAACTGATGACCATATTGCCACTTTACAAATGTCCTGGATAGGAACTTGTGCTACAAATGCTGTCATAGATGTTTGGATCCTTGTGGAATGTGCTGTTAGGGCAGGAACCTTTTCCCGGTCATAGCATGTACAGATGCAGGATGCGATCCATGATGAAATTCTCTGGGCTCAGATGGAAAGACCTTTCATCCTGTCTGCAACAGCTACAAATAGTTGAGTGGTTTTCTGAAATGGCTTAGTCCTTTCTATGTAGAAGGCCACTGCATGTCTGACGTCTATCAAGTGGAGCCTGTGCTCTTTCCCATTAGTATGTGGTTTCGGACAAAAGACCAGCAGGAAGATACGCTGGTTACTATGGAACTCTGAAACCATCTTTGGAAGGAAAGCTGGATGAGGACACAATTGGACCTTGTACTTGAAAAATACCATGGACCCGGATCTCAGATACTCTTCTGGCAGAAGTAATGGACACTAGGAAGATCACCTTCCAGGATAGGTACAGCAGAGAGCATGTTGCCAGTGGCTCAGATGGGGGTCCTGTCAGTTTTGAGATCCCAGGGAGGGACTGTTTGACATACATGGGAGTACAATCTCTCAAGGCCCTTAAGAAACCAACCACAGATGTTGTTTGAAAACACGGAATGGCCATTCACCCATGGGTGAAAAACTGAGATTGCGACCAAATGGACTCTAACAGATGACACAGTTAGACCTCGTTGCTTCAGGTGTAGCAAGTAGTCCAGAAAGAATGGTATTAATGATTGTGTAGGGGAGAGACCCTTCTGCATAGACCAGATTGAGAATCTCTTCCACTTTGCCAGACAAGTCGCTCTAGTGGACGGCTTCCTGCTCTCTAGTAGGACCTCGTGGACCTGCCCCAAGCATGCTAGCTCTGCGGGGTTCAGCCATGGAGCTTCCAGGCTGTCAGATGAAGGGACTGGAGGTTCAAGTGATGCAGACAGAGGTGGTCCTGAGAGATCAGGTGTGGACACAGAGGTAGGATTGGCATCTCCACTGAGAGGTCTAGAAATGTGGTGAACCAATGGTGGGGCCAGGCAGGGGCTACCAGGATGACTCATGCTTTGTCCCTTCTGATCCTCAGCAAGATCTTGAGTACAAGAAGAATGGGAGGAAACACGTAGAAGACATGACCCATCCAAGGGAGGAGGAAGGCGTCTGCAAGAGATCCGGGGCTGTGACCCAGGAGGGTGCTGAACTGGAAACACTTCCTGTTGTGCTTTTGTTGCAAACTGATCTATCTGGGGAGTCCCCCACCTCTGGAAAATGGTGTTCACGATATCTGGACGAATGGACCACTTGTGGTGGTTGGAGAAGAATCTGCTAAGGTGATCCACTAGCTCACTTTGCAAAACCAGCAGATTGGAAGCCTTGAGGTGGATCGAGTGGGCTATGCCAAAGTCCCACAAACAAAGTGCTTCCTGGCACAGGTGATAGGAGCACATTTCTCCCTCCCTGTTGATATAAAACATCGTCATCATGTTGTCTGTAAGAGCTGACACGTTCTTACCTGCCACATGGGGCTGGAATGCCTGGCAAGCCAAGTGAACCGCAACATCAACCCTGATGTTGATGTGCAGCGAGAGCTCTTCCAGAGCCATGAGTTCTGAGGGAACCCAAGTGAGCACACCAGCCCATCGCTGAAGAGTCTGTAACAAGAGACACTGATGGTTGGGGTCTTGAGAATGGGACTGCCATGTGCACCGTCACTGGGTCTAGCCACCAGTTGAGGGAGGAAATCACCGATGGCAGAACTGTGATAACTGTGTCTAAATAGTGTCGGTTTGGTGAGTACACAGACGCCAGCCACACCTGGAGAGATCGTAGTCGAAGTCTCACATGCTGCACCACACAGATGCATGAGGCCATGTGGCCCAGGAGCTTCAAGCAATTCCTCACTGTTGTGATCTCTGAGGCGCTCTATAAGCATCACTATTGCTTGGAACCACGCTTCTGGGAGGAAGGCTCTGGCTTGGACAGAGACGAGGATCGCCCCGATAAACTCTTATCATTTGAACCGGGGAGAGGGTAGACTTTTGCACATTTATCAGCAGACCTAAGTCTTGGAATGTTGACTGGATTAACTTTATATCAGACTCCACTTGGATCTTGGTCTAACCTCTGAGCTGCCAGTTGTCAAGGTAAAGGTAGTCCTGAATCGCCTGTCTCGTCAGGAAGGCTGCGATGACCACCATGGACTTTGTGAACACTCGAGGGGCTGCTGACAGGCCGAATGGGAGAACTGCATATTAGTAGTGCACATGGTTCACAATGAACCTAAGGAACGGTCTGTGTCCCTGAATAATCGAGATATGGAAGTAAGCATCCTTCAAATCAAAGGCAGTGTACCAGTCCCCTGGACCCAGGCAGGGCATGATGGAAGCCAAGGAGACAATGCGGAACGTTAGCTTCTTAGTGTATCTGTTGAGATTTCTCAGATCCAGAATCAGTCTGAGACCACCGTTGGTTTTTGGGATTAGGAAATATCGGGAGTATAACCCCTCGGCCCCTTAACACTGGTGGAATCTCTTCCAGAGCTCCCAACCTTAGGAGCATCTCTTGGCCTAGAAGTTGCTCATGAGAATGGGGACTGAAGAGGGACAGGGCAGGGGGGAACTGAACTGAAGGATAATCACACTGCTATCTTGCTTAGCATCCATCGGTCTGTTGTAATATGGGCCCACCCCTGATAGAAATGGGATAAACAATCCGCAAATACTGGGGATGTGTGGATCCAAGTTCTGTCCTCGTACATCAGCCCCAGGCGTCCCATCTTGGACCCACCAGAGCGTCTGGGGGTGCAGGCATAGATATGGACGAAGACTGGGGAGGAGGTATTCTCCTAAAGCCCCTACTCCTCTTCCTGTGAGAGTGCTGCCGGGCAGGTGACGAGAGGAATCAAGAGGCCGCTTGAGGCTTATAACGTTTCTTTGTGATGCCAGTGTATAAAGCTCTAAGGACTTCAACATAGATTTGGAGTCCTTTAGGCTGTGCAGCCTGGAGTCCATCTGCTTGCAAGGAGCCAGATAGCAGTGGCTCCTTGGCTGCAGTAAAACAGGGAACTGCCATGGTGCTGCCATAACCCTCTGGTAGTCATATTCTGGAATGGAAGCTGAAGACCATGTCGAACATCCAAATCCTCAGGCTCAGAGGAACTGGAGTCCTGCACAAATAGCGGTACCAATGGAGCCATCAGAACAGCATGCATTAAAGGGGTACGGCCAGCAGGTGGTAGACCTAACGCAGAAGGTGGGGCCCTCCAAGCAGATTAGTGCACCAGAACACACAGAGACCTCACTCTTTTCAGGGCAAACAGTATGTGCATACCAGCTGGAAGATTTTTCCCTTAGCAGCGTCTGTAGGGTTGGCCTGAGCGCCCCCTGGAGTCGTGCCTTCCTGGCGCCCAATATAGGGCCCTGCCAACCCCCCATCTCCTCAGTTCCTTCTTACTACCAGTGACGGCTAGCTGGAACAACTGTCGCTCTTACATTGCAAGCACTTTTGGCAGTGTCCACTTCAGTCTTCACTGTTAAATAGTTGTAAATAGTTCATTACTTATTCGTCATAGTTAGTCGTTATAGCTGTGTAACAGGGACTGGTAACAGGATTTTTCTCAGGACCGACGATTCACAGGATGCAGGCAGAGCAGAAGCAGGAGGGATACACAGGTCCGGGACTGGAGGATACTTCTTGTCATGGAATGTGTTACTCCTCCGTGGTCAGCGCTTATAGAGGGTGCAGCATCCTTCTTGGATTTGGAGATTTACTGCCATGCTTATGCGCATGCTTTCATGGCTAGACTCCAGCGTGGGGTACATACCACTGGTACAAAAGGAGCTGGACCAAAGCTCCATGGTAGGGGGAGTTCTCTTAGATTGTTCAGGTCGATGTGCAGGGGGGTTCCCTGGCCAGGATCCAATTCCGGACCCATGCACAAGGAAGGACAGGCAGATACTGCACCTAGACCCTGTGTGGGCTTTCCCCAAACAGTTCAAACAGCATTGGTGCTCGTCACTGATGGAAAACGAGCAAGGGCAGGAAGTACAGACTTTGAATCCCAACGTCTTTGGCATAATCCAGTACCCAGACACGGGTGCTAGAAGAGGGGCGGAAGGGATTGTTTGGTGGGAAAACTGCCGAAGCAGTGTAGCGTTCCCATTCCCCCACACACACACCCCGGCTCTGTGGAGGTGGGGTAAAGGAGCATTAGCACCCCTTTCCCCCACACACACACACACAGCAAGTAGGAGGCTCCCAGGAGCAGCTCCAGGGCAGAGGGCAGGAGCAACACACGGCAGAGCAGGGAGGGAAAGTTGAACTGCCTGGCAATTCATAGCCTGCTGGGCAGCTGCCACACAGGGAACTTAGGGGAGCTGATAGGGGGGCTGCCGGCCCACCCTGGTTCCAAGCCCCCACCAGCTAGCTCCAATGGGCTGCTCTTTCTGCAAGCAGTGGACAAAGCAGGCGGCTGCCAAACAACGTTATAAGGGAGCATTGCGTAACTTTAAACGAGCATGTTCTCTAATTGATCAGCAATGTAACAACGAAACAACGTTAACCGGGCCGATGTTAAGTGAGGAGTTACTGTCTGTGACTGAATGAACCCTGTATTCACACCACACACACTTTTATACTGATCTTTGTACAAAATATGCCTTGTGTGGTATCATCAAAAAACTAATAACTTACTGATCAATAATTTCATGGTGAAATGTATGTAGCAACATTATATGTTAAGTTATGAATCCTCCCTGTATGAAGCTGGTAGTACATGTACAAACCCATGCAGCTCTGATTAGGCAGGATTGGTTAAGTAGGTCTATCTTATACAAAGGAATGTTTATTTCAATTTACATAAAAGTAGTAAACGGTCTCTGAGACTGCAAGAGCAAATCTGCATTTCAACATACACAGGGGAGAAGAAAGAGCATGGGGGCACCTTCACCCCAGACTCCACATAGCCTTCTTTACTGTTTGAATAAACTGTGCTTTGAGGGGTAATCCTCAGAAGAACCCACTTCAAAGGGGGACAGGACTATAAAAGTGAGAGGCAAAACTACCCCAGTCTATTTATGTCCATCTCTCTGTCTTGCTCTTCCAGCTAAGACGACAAAGGAACCAGTCCTTTGGAGTTTGGGGGCAGATCATGACTTGAGCTAGCGAACAGGAGCAGCTAACAGGGGACTTTTTTGAAGGAGTTCTCCAGGTGAAGGAGAAGCGATTACGTGACCCTTGGGGTAAGTTTGTTGTCTGTAGTGTGTGTTTGTGTTTGTGATGTGCTTGCTGCTTGACTGAAATATACCGTGTGATCTGTTTGTTTGGGGGACGTGTGCTGACTGTGTGTGCTGAGCCTAGCGGTCTGCTAGTCAAGGCTGAGAGCTTCTTGATGAGGATTTGATCCCTAAGCCCTTTAAGCACCCATCAACCCTTAACCAGGGGTGAGGCTACTCAGGAAGACCAGTGCTTTAAAAGGCCCCCTCTTAAGTGACCAGAGGAGCTAGTGAACAGGAGCGGCTTACAGGGGAGTTTTGCGAGAGTGTTTACGGGGAGAGTGCGAGGGGGGCTAGATACACTTAACATTCCTTAAACTTCTTTAAACTTAAAGACAAAAACACCCTCTGATAAAAACAACAACAAAGGAACAAGCTTGAGGAGTAAAAAGAGAATGCAGGCAGAAGTCCAGCAACAGAGTGGAGGCTATCCAGTTTATTGCAACCAATGCAGCATGTATGATTACCTGCCCTATCGGCAGGTGGTGCATGTGTGCCTTCAGTGCAAGGAGATCCTGGCTCTCAGAGGCAGTGTACGGGCTTTGGAGACCAGAGTGGCTGAACTGGAGGAGCTAAGAGACACAAAGAGGTACATAGATGAGACTTTCGGGGACACAGTAGAACAGTCCCACCCCCGGTCTGAGACCCTCTGTGCTGTTGAGGAGGATGAAAGTCTCAGGGAAAGAGAACATCCAACTGGAGCAGGGAAACGATCCCATAGTTGGGACCCTCCTTCCAGGTGATGTTGTGGTATCCTCTTGCATTGAGGATACCTCTCCGGGGGAGGGAACTCCAGTTATTAGGAAGAAACAGGTATTAGTAATGGGCAATTCAATCATTAGAAATATAGATTTGCAATGACCGGGAGAACCACATGGTAATTTGCCTGCCTGGTGCAAAAATTGCGGATCTCTTAAGACATCTAGATAGACTTATGTGTAGTGCTGTGGAGGAGCCAGTGGTCATGGTACATGTAGGTGCCAATGACATAGGGAAGGATAGGAGAGTGGGTCTGGAGGCCAAATTTAGGCTGCTAGGTAAGAGACTGAAGTCAAGGACCTCTATGGTGGCATTCTCTGAAATGCTTCCAGTTCCTCGCGCAGGGCCAGTTAGACAGACAGAACTGCAGGGTGTCAATGCGTGGATGAGACGATGGTGTAGAGAGGAGGGATTTAGATTTATTAGGAACTGGGGAAACTTTTGGGAAAGGGGGAGCCTATACAGCAGAGGTGGCCAACCTGAGCCTGAGAAGAAGCCAGAATTTACCAATGTACATTGCCAAAGGGCCACAGTAATATACATTAGCAGCCCCCACATTAGCTCCCTCCTCCCCCCGCTCCCAGTTCCTCCCACCCACCAGCAGCCCCGCCAATCAGCGCCACCCCCTTCCTCCCCACACCTCCTGATCATCTGTTTCAAGGCATGCAGGAGGCTGCGGGGGGCAGCAAGGGCACGGCAGGCTCAGGGGCGGGAAGGGGTGGAGTGGGGGCAGGGCCTGTGGCAGAGCCAGGGGTTGAGCAGTGAGCACCCCTTGGCACACTGGAAAGTTGGCGCCTGTAGCTCCAGCCCCAGAATCTGTGCCTATACAAGGAGCCGCATATTAACTTCTGAAGAGCCGCATGTGGCTCTGGAGCCACAGGTTGGCCACCCCTCCTATACAGGAAGTATGGGCTCCACCTAAACCAAAATTGAACCAGATTGCTGGCCAGGGTGGATAAAAATCAATGATTTTTTTAAAAAAATAAATAAATAAAACAGATTTTTTAAATTTAAATCTGATTTTTTTGATAAAATGCTTTTTGAGGGGAAAAAAACTATCTAAAGATAGTTTTATTAAACTACATTATGGCTCAAAGATATCTCATCATGGAATAGGATTATAAATTCTAATTCTATAGTATGAGACAATATATTCATGTAATGTTTAAGAAAGGTTTTGTAAATGAGTTCCAGTAGTTCATGGATTAGGGACACCATCTAATAGGGTTCCAGAGGCTTCTGTATAGATTATTTAGGTTAATCTTTCTATCTACCCAATGGGACTCAGTGCTCAGTCTAGAAGATACCATCAGAGATGCTTAGTTTTGCAGTTCTCAAACTGTGGATTTATGTCTCCTAACATGCTTGTTAACAGCAAAAATAATTTTTAAATAAATAAATATAGAGAGAGGTGAGAAATAACACTCTATTGTTCCTCTGCAAATTTGTGCACATAGAGTCAATCCCTTACCTCTCTCTAAAAGTGCAAAGTTTAAAGAAGTTCAATGAATAGAAGATTGTTGGGGGCGGAATACATCTGGACAAGAAGAAGTCTGGAGATAAATGTGAGAAGTGAGGGACATATGCTTGTTTTCTTAAAATATTACGTTTGCTGTTGAAGAAAAAAATCCAGAATATTTAACAAATGTAAATGTCTGTCTGGTGATGTTCTCTTCCTAATACAACATGGCAAGAAAATCCTCCAAATATTAATGATTAACCTGTTGAATTGGAGCTAGTTCACCTCCCAATGACATATCTGCTTCAATTACCTTTGAAATAACCAATCATTCATTTTCTGATATAGCTGTAAAACTAATCTGAAAAGTTTTAAAAATAAATCACTGTTTAAAAATGTATAGTGTATACCTTCTAAAATGAAACCTACATCTATCTCTGAGTTGTGAAAAAAAAAAAACAGTTACCTTTTCCATAACTGGTGTTCTTCGAGATGTGTTGCTCATGTGTATTCCACAGTAGGTGTGCGTGCTCGCCACGTGCACCAGTGCTGGAAGTTTTTCCCCTAGCAGTACCCATAGGGGGGGGGGGGAAGGGTAGCGCCCCCGCGACCCCTGGAGTGGTGCCTGCCTGGCACTGTATAAGGGGAGCTGCGCGCTCCCCTCACCCTCAGTTCCTTCTTGCCAGACAACTCCGACAGAGGGGAAGAAGGGTGGGATGTGGAATAGACATGAGTAATGCATCTTGATGAACACAGAGTTATGGAAAAGGTAACTGTTTTTTCCTCTTCTGTGGAATACACATGAGCAATCACTCGAAGGTGATTCCAAGCTGTATCTGTTGGAGGTGGGTAGGAGTTCACAAGTTCCCAGGACAGAGGACGGCCCTGCCGAACCCGGCATCATCCCTGGTTTGCAAAAAGAACAGGAGTACTTGTGGTACCTTAGAGACTAACAAATTTATTAGAGCATAAGCTTTCATAAGCTATAGCCCACTTCTTCGGATGCATATAGAATGGAACATATATTGAGGAGATACATATACACACACACATACAGAGAGCATGAACAGGTGGGAATTGTCTTACCAACTCTGAGAGGCCAATTAAGATGCTCTCTGTATGTGTGTATATATATCTCCTCTCCAGCTTTCTATCCACCTTATAGTCCATTCATCCAGCCCATACTTCTTTAACTTGGCGGCAAGAATACTGTGGGAGACCGTATCAAAAGCTTTGCTAAAGTCAAGGAATAACACATCCACTGCTTTCCCCTCATCCACAGACCCTGTTATCTCCTCATAGAAGGCAATTAGGTTAGTCAGTCATGACTTGCCCTTGGTGAATCCATGCTGACTGTTCCTGATCACTTTCCTCTCCTTTAAGTGCTTCAGAAATGACTCCTTGAGGACATGCTCCATGATTTTTCCAGGGTCGAAGGCACCGCGGTACCCAGTACCGGCTCGGGGCAGCATGCCGGGATCGGAGTCAGGAGTCAGCACCAATTCCATCAGACTGGCCCAGAGCCTAATGTCTCCTTCCATTTTGGTCCAGTGCCTAAATGATTTGCAAATTTTCACCTTTCGCTGATGTGGGTCTCTCCCAAACAGCGCAAATAGTCTGTATGCGGGTCGCTACTTGGCATAGAATGCCGACAAGAACCGCACAACTTAAAATCCCGGGGCTTGAGGCATGCCCCGGCCAGGGCTCACTGACTAACTAAACAGCTAACTAACTACAGGTACTAAACGAATGAACAGTTCTGGTCACGAACTACAGCGAAGCTGGAGCAGAGCAGTTCCGACACACCTTCACTGGCGGCAAGAAGAAACTGGGGCCTGGGAAGCGCTCCCACCCTAAGGATACTGCTAGGGGAAAAAACTTCCGGCACCGGTGCACGTGGCGAGAATGCACACCTACTGTGGAATACACATGACAAATCACTTGAAGAAGAATATGTATTAAGGGTATAACAACCAACAAGAAAGCACTTTTATGTAGAAAACCATGATTAAATTGAGTCTTCCTTACTAGTGATTTAAATCATGATTTAAATCAATTTGATTTAAATCAAATCCACCCAGTTGCTGGTACTTAAAATTAAAAAGGTTGTGGAGCAGTTTTTAAACTAAGGGCTGGAGGAAAGCTAATGAGGTTTTTTCAAAATATCAGGGTTAGAAGGGACCTCAGGAGGTCATCTAGTTCAACCCCCTGCTCAGAGACAAACCAATCCCCAGACAGATTTTTGCCCCAGATCCCTAAATGGCTCCTTCAAGGATTGAACTCACAACCCTGGGTTTAGCAGGCCAATGCTCAAACCACTGATCTATCTCCCCACCAAGTGCAGATGAGCATGTGGTTCGGACAGAGACATCCCTTAAGGGAGGATCTATTAATGGAGATCCTCTATGTCCTAGTAGGGAGGAGAGGATGGAAGATGATAAAATACAGGTAGAAACTGATGAAAAATAGTCAAATAATAAAATTCAATTACACAATGTAATGACAGACAGCTGAAAAGTAACATGTTTTTAAAGTGCTTATATATAAATGCTAGAAGTCTAAATAATAAGATGGCTGAACTAGAGTGCCTCATATTAAATGAGGATATTGATAAAATAGGCATCACAGAAACTTGGTGGAATGAGGATAATCAATGGGACACAGTAATACCAGGGTACAAAATATACTGGAAGGACAGAACAGGTCGTGCTGGTGGGGGAGTGGCATTATATGTGAAAGAAAGCATAGAATCAAATGAAGTAAAAATCTTAAATGAACCAAACTCTACCACAGAATCTCCATGGATAGTAATTCCATACTCTAATAATAAGAATATAGCAGTAGGGATATATTATCGACCACCGGACCAGGATGGTGATTGTGACTATGAAATGCTCAGGGAGATAAGAGAGGCTATTAAAATAAAAACTCAATAATAATGGGAGATTTCAACTATTTCCATATTGACTGGATACATGTCACCTCAGGACGGGATGCAGAGATAAAGTTTCTTGACACCTTAAATGACTGCTTCTTGGAGCAGCTAGTCCTGGAACCCACAAGAGGACAGACAATTCTTGATTTAGTCCTAAGTGGAGCGCAGGATCAGGTCCAAGAGGTGAATATAACTGGACAGCTTGGTAATAGGGACCATAATATAATTAAATTTAACATCCCTGTGGAAGTGAAAACACCACAGCAGCCCAACACTATAGCATTTAATTTCAGAACGGGGAACTACACAAAAATGAGGAAGTTGGTTAAACAGAAATTAAAAGTTACAGTGCAAAAAGTGAAATCCCTGCAAGCTGCATGGAAATTTTTTAAAGACACCATAACAGATCTCAACTTAAATGTATACCCCAAATTAAAAAACATAGTAAGAGAATCAAAAAAGTGCCACGGTGGCTAAATAAAAAAGTAAAAGAAGCATTGAGAGGCAAAAAGGCATTCTTTAAAAAGTGGAAGTTAAATCCTAGTGAGGAAAATAGAAAGAAGCATAAACCCTGACAAATGAAGTGTTAAAATATAATTAGGAAGACCAAAAAATAATTTGAAGAACAGCTAGCAAAAGACTCAAAAAGTAATAGCAAAAAAATGTTTAAGTACATCAGAAGCAGGAAGTCTGCTAAACAACCAGTGGGGCTACTGGACAATCTGGCGGCGAATAGCAGAGGCTAGCAGCGGGAGTTTGCCTGGGAGCTGTCCAAGAGGAGGTATGCTAAGTGCTGCATTAGGGGGGCTGTGTTGGTGAGTATCTGAGTGTCTGCTGCTGGGACAGTTGGTCAGTTTGACCGTGTGCTTGATTCCTTGCTTGTTTGTTTGAAAAGTGTGAATTGGGAGTGCTTTGTTCCAGATCGGCCTTGAGTGGGCCTGACTGGTATATAAGGGCAGTCAGCAGCGAACCAGCTGAGCGGCGAACAGCAGAGGCTAACAGCGGGAGTTTGCCTGGGAGTTCGCGTGGGGAGAGCGCACTGAGGCTTTCATCTGCAGGTTTCTCTGAGTAGTTCCTGCAACAGGTGACGAAGCTCTTAAGAGGACGGTGATATGGAAGGTGAGCGATCAGCTGTTGTAACCTGCACAGGTTGTGCCATGTTTGTCTTTCTTCCTCAGGACAGAAGCGACTTTGTCTGTACAAAGTGCAAGCTGGTCTCCATATTGGAAGAGAAGGTTCGAGGGCTGGAGAAACGAGTGTCGACTCTGCGTTGCATAAGGGAAAATGAAGATTTCCTGGACAGACGTCAGGAGATGCTTCTACGGCCACAATGTTCTGAAGATTCAGAGCAGGCGCAGCAGGGACAGAAGGATTGTGAGGAGGTTTGGCAGCATGTGACCTCCAGAAGAAGAAAGAGGAGCGTCCATGCACCAGCAATGGAGATACAGGTGAGCAATCGTTTCCATGTTCTCTCTACAGGTACTAATGCGGAGAGTGGACTAGATGACCCATCTGAGGGAAGGGAGCAGAAGGAGACTCCACCGATTGGAAGGCAAAAGATGCACTGTCCTAGGGATGGGGGTTCCACGACCACCACTCCCAAGACGAGGAGGAGGGTGGTGGTGGTCGGGGACTCCCTCCTCAGGGGGACTGAGTCATCTATCTGCCGCCCCGACCGGGAAAACCGAGAGGTCTGCTGCTTGCCAGGAGCTAGGATACACGATGTGACGGAGAGACTGCCGAGACTCATCAAGCCCTCGGATCGCTACCCCTTCCTGCTTCTCCACGTGGGCACCAATGATACTGCCAAGAATGACCTTGAGCGGATCACTGCAGACTACATGGCTCTGGGAAGAAGGATAAAGGAGTTTGAGGCGCAAGTGGTGTTCTCGTCCATCCTCCCTGTGCAAGGAAAAGGCCGGGGTAGAGACCGTCGAATCGTGGAAGTCAACGAATGGCTACGCAGGTGGTGTCGGAGAGAAGGCTTTGGATTCTTCGACCATGGGATGGTGTTCCAAGAAGGAGGAGTGCTAGGCAGAGACGGGCTCCACCTAACGAACAGAGGGAAGAGCATCTTCGCCAGCAGGCTGGCTAACCTAGTGAGGAGGGCTTTAAACTAGGTTCACCGGGGGAAGGAGACCAAAGCCCTGAGGTAAGTGCGGAAATGGGATCCTGGGAGGAAGCACAAGCAGGACGACTCCTGTCTCATGCTGAGAAAGAGGGACGATCGTTGAGTTCTCTTAAGTGCCTATACACAAATGCAAGAAGCCTGGGAAACAAGCGGGGAGAACTGGAAGTCCTGGCACAGTCAGGGAACTATGATGTGATTGGAATAACAGAGACTTGGTGGGATAACTCACATGTCTGGAGTACTGTCATGGATGGATATAAACTGTTCAGGAAGGACAGGCAGGGCAGAAAAGGTGGGGGAGTTGCGTTGTATGTAAGAGAGGAGTATGACTGCTCAGAGCTCCGGTATGAAACTGCAGAAAAACCTGAGAGTCTCTGGATAAAGTTGAGAAGTGTGAGCAACAAGGGTGATGTCGTGGTTGGAGTCTGCTATAGACCACCAGACCAGGGGGATGAGGTGGACGAGGCTTTCTTCTGGCAACTAGCAGAAGTTGCTAGATCGCAGGCCCTGGTTCTCATGGGAGACTTTAATCACCCTGATATCTGCTGGGAGAGCAATACAGCGGTGCACAGGCAATCCAGGAAATTTTTGGAAAGTGTAGGGGACAATTTCCTGGTGCAAGTGCTGGAGGAACCAACTAGGGGCAAAGCTTTTCTTGACCTGCTGCTCACAAACCGGGAAGAATTAGTAGGGGAAGCAAAAGTGGATGGGAACCTGGGAGGCAGTGACCATGAGACGGTCGAGTTCAGGATCCTGACACAAGAAAGAAAGGAGAGCAGCAGAATACGGACCCTGGACTTCAGACTCCCTCAGGGAACAGATGGGCAGGATCCCCTGGGAGAATAACATGAAGGGCAAAGGGGTCCAGGAGAGCTGGCTGTATTTTAAAGAATCCTTATTGAGGTTGCAGGAACAAACCATTCCGATGTGTAGAAAGAATAGTAAATACGGCAGGCGACCAGCTTGGCTAAACAGTGAAATCCTTGCTGATCTTAAACGCAAAAAAGAAGCTTACACGAAGTGGAAGATTGGACAAATGACCAGGGAGGAATATAAAAATATTGCTCAGGCATGCAGGAGTGAAATCAGGAAGGCCAAATCACACTTGGAGTTGCAGTTAGCAAGAGATGTTAAGAGTAACAAGAAGGGTTTCTTCAGGTATGTTAGCAACAAGAAGAAAATCAAGGAAAGTGTGGGCCCCTTACTGAATGAGGGAGGCAACCTAGTGACCGAGGATGTGGAAAAAGCTAATGTACTCAATGATTTTTTTGCCTCTGTCTTCACGCACAAGGTCAGCTCCCAGATTGCTGCACTGGGCAATACAGCATGGGGAGAAGGTGACCAACCCTCTGTGGAGAAAGAAGTGGTTCGGGACTATTTAGAAAAACTGGACGTGCACAAGTCCATGGGGTCGGATGCGCTGCATCCAAGGGTGCTAAAGGAGTTGGCGGGTGAGATTGCAGAGCCATTAGCCATTATTTTTTAAAACTCCTGGCGATCGGGGGAGGTCCCAGATGACTGGAAAAAGGCTAATGTAGTGCCTACCTTTAAAAAAGGGAAGAAGGAGGATCCGGGGAACTACAGGCCAGTCAGCCTCACCTCAGTCCCTGGAAAAATCATGGAGCAGGTCCTCAAGGAATCAATTATGAAACATTTAGAGGAGAGGAAAGTGATCAGGAACAGTCAGCATGGATTCACGAAGGGGAAGTCGTGCCTGACTAACCTAATTGCCTTCTATGATGAGATAACTGGCTCTGTGGATGAGGGGAAAGCAGTGGATGTGTTATTCCTTGACTTTAGCAAAGCTTTTGATACGGTCTCCCACAGTATTCTTGCCGCCAAGTTAAAGAAGTATGGGCTGGATGAATGGACTGTAAGGTGGATAGAAAGCTGGCTAGATCGTCGGGCTCAACGGGTAGTGATCAATGGCTTCATGTCTAGTTGGCAGCCGGTTTCAAGCGGAGTGCCCCAAGGGTCGGTCCTGGGGCCGGTTTTGTTTAACATCTTTATTAATGATCTGGAAGATGGTGTGGACTGCACTCTCAGCAAGTTTGCAGATGACACTAAACTAGGAGGCATGGTAGATACACTAGAGGGTAGGGATCGGATACAGAGGGACCTAGACAAATTAGAGGATTGGGCCGAAAAAAACCTGATGAGGTTCAACAAGGACAAGTGCAGAGTCCTGCACTTAGGACGGAAGAATCCCATGCACTGCTACAGACTAGGGACCGAATAGCTAGGTAGCAGTTCTGCAGAAAAGGACCTAGGGGTCACAGTGGATGAGAAGCTGGATATGAGTCAACAGTGTGCTCTTGTTGCCAAGAAGGCTAACGGCATTTTGGGCTGTATAAGTAGGGGCATTGCCAGCAGATCAAGGAACGTGATCGTTCCCCTTTATTCGACATTGGTGAGGCCTCATCTGGAATACTGTGTCCAGTTTTGGGCCCCACACTATAAGAAGGGTGTGGAAAAATTGGAAAGAGTCCAGCGGAGGGCAACAAAAATGATTAGGGGTCTGGAGCACATGACTTATGAGGAGAGGCTGAGGGAACTGGGATTGTTTAGTCTCCAGAAGAGAAGAATGAGGGGGGATTTGATAGCAGCCTTCAACTACCTGAAGGGGGGTTCCAAAGAGGATGGAGCTCGGCTGTTCTCAGTGGTGGCAGATGACAGAACAAGGAGCAATGGTCTCAAGTTGCAGTGGGGGAGGTCCAGGTTGGATATCAGGAAAAACTATTTCACTAGGAGGGTGATGAAACACTGGAATGCATTACCTAGGGAGGTGGTGGAGTCTCCTTCCTTGGAGGTTTTTAGGACCCGGCTTGACAAAGCCCTGGCTGGGATGATTTAGTTGGGAATTGGTCCTGCTTTGAGCAGGGGGTTGGACTAGATGACCTCTTGAGGTCCCTTCCAACTCTGATATTCTATGATTCTAAGATGCTAAAGGAGCACTCAAGGATGATAAGGCCATTGCAGAGAAACTAAACGAATTATTTCCATTGGTTTCCATTCTTTTTAGGTGACAATTCTGAGGAACTTTCCAAGATAGAGATGTCATTAGAGAAGGTTTTGGAACAAACTGATAAACTAAACAGTAATAAGTCACCAGGACTAGATGGTATTCACCCAAGAGTTCTGAAGGAACTCAGATGTGAAATTGCAGGACTACTAACTGTAGTCTGTAAACTATCATTTAAATCAGCTTCTGTACTGGATGACTGGAGGATAGCTAATGTGACACCAATTTTTAAACAGAGCTCCAGAGGTGATCCCGGCAATTACAGGCCGGTAAGCCTGACTTCAGTACCGGGCAAACTGGTTGAAGAACAAAACTGTCAGACATATAGATGAACATACAAAGAATTCTTTGAGGGGATCAACAAGCATGTAGACAAGGGGAATCCAGTGAATATAGTGTACTTAGATTTTCAGAAAGCCTTTGACATGGTCCCTCACCAAAGGCTCTTAAGCAAGGTAAGCTGTCTTGGGAGAACAGGGAAGGTCCTCTTATGCGTTGATAACTGGTTAAAGGATAAGAAACAAAGGGTAGGAATAAATGTGTCGGTTTTCAAAATGGAGAGAGGCAAATAGGGGTGTCCCCCAGGGGTCTACACTGGGACCAGTCCTATTCAACATATTCATAAATGATCTGGAAAAAGGGGTAAACAAGGAGGTGACAAAATTTGCAGATGATACAAAACTACTCAAGATAGTTAAGCCCCAAGCACACTGCGAAGAGCTACAAAAGGATCTCTTAAAACTGGGTGACTGGGCAACAAAATGGCAGATGAAATTCAGTGTTGATAAATGCAAAGTAATGCACATTGGAAAACATCCTGACTATACATATAGAATCATAGAATATCAGGGTTGGAAGAGACCTCAGGAGGTCATCTAGTCCAACCCCCTGCTCAAAGCAGGACCAATCCCCAACTAAATCCCCAAATGGCCCCCTGAAGGATTGAACTTACAACCCTGGGTTTAACAGGCCAATGCTCAAACCACTGAGCTATCCCTCCCCCTAATACTGTGGGAAACTATCAAAAGCTTTGCTAAAGTAAAGGAATAACACGTCCCTTGCTTTCCCTACATCCACAGAGCCAGTTATCTTTTCATAGAAGGCAATTAGTCATCATGTAGTCTACAGTAGTGGTGTCCTACATGTGGCCCTCGCGACTCTAAACTGTTACCCAGAAGAAGTTTAGAAGAAAATAAGTATTTGAAAGCAACTGAGCTGTGTCCTGTGATTTTTTGAACTACAGTGTTTGAATCAGCCCCTATGAAGAGGAGGATGGTGGCACCACCTCCTTAACTGCCTCTCACTGCTTCCCATATAACCCCAGCAGCAGCTCTGGTGCATGTGAGTTGAAAGCACTGGAGACTGCTGTTCCTTCCCTGCTGTAGCTGCTCATTAGCTTCCCTGAAGGCCACCAGCTGCACTGCAGGACAGTATGTCTGGTGTTCCATTGCCTAATTCTTGCCAATCTGTGAGTACCCCAGAGAGAGCAGGATAGTTCTGACTGATCCTATGGGAGCTACTAGCAAAGGATGGCTCCGCCTTCACAATACAAACTACAGTTAAGCAGGACAGCACACGGAAAGAGAAAAAGAGAGTCTGAGAAACAACATCCTGATTTTTTGCCTCCGTTCTGGCACAAATCAGAGCAGCCTGGGGTATGTTCTAATTTATAACAGCTGGCTATGGTCCCTATGGTGACAGAGCATGCCTGCCCCGCACTGGTACTGCAGGGGTTAACTCCTCCCTTTGGGACAAGGAGGCACTGCCCCATCAGCCCTGCTGGGCACGCTCCAGCTGGAGACCAGATATAAAAGGGAGCAGCCCAGCTCATTCCGGGTGGACTGCTGAGAAGGGAGGACAGACATTGCAGGCTCCAGCCCAAGAACTGCCGAGGCCCCTGGTGGCAGATGCCGGAGGTGCCAAAGCCCAGGCGGATGCCCAAAGAGTGTCAGAGCTGCTGAGAGCTGCACAGGCTGAAGAGCCCACAGACCCTGGCAACATCTGGACCACTGCACTAGGTACAAAGTAGGAAGTAGCTCAGTGGGACTAGTCATTGTGCCAGGTGGCATCAGCGTGCTTAAGTCATATTCCCCGCTGCCAGGGCCCCGAGCTGGGACCCGGTGGAGCAGGGAGGGCCCAGATCCCCCTACCCTAGCCACCACCACCCCCAAGTGGTGGCCCACTCCCGCAACAGGGCACTAGGCCACTCAGACCTGCTGAAGAGGGCAGCCATATTGACTTTGGCTGCTGGGACACAAAGAGATATTGACTCCGGCCAGAAGGCCACCCTACCCCAATAGGGAGGCTGGCCTCGGCAGTGGTCCCCGGCCGGCCGGAGCAGCCGCAGTCCGCTGGCCTCGACAGCGGTCCAGAGCCGGCCGCAACAGCTGTGGTCCATGACCCCCAGCAGCTGGTGCCACTGGCCCCTGGTGCCCCACCCCCAGCAGTGGTCCCCTGGCCCCCCTTAGCCGCAGCCCCCTGAATGCCCTGCCCCCAGCAGCGGTCCCGCACCCCTCCCCCCCCCCCCCCCCCCCAAGATGTAATCACAGGTATTCCTAGTATAAGTCATGGACAGGTCACAGGCCATGAATTTTTGTTTATTGCCCATGACTTTTACTAAAAATACCCATGACTAAACTGTAGTCTTATATATAGACTCTGGCCATTTGGCCATGCAGCCCACACCTGAGGGCTACCATCTAGACTTTGGCCATTGGGTCACACTGCCCAGAAGGAGAGGGCAACCATATTCACTTTGGCCATTAGGCCACACTACCCCGAGCTCCAGTGTGATCATGCAGACTTAGCCGCGGGGCGACAACAAATCTTACCACATCCCAAAAGGGGATGGGGCGCACCTGCCCTGCGACAGTCCCCAAGAGACAATGAGGGAAACAAATATGCGGGCATTACACCCACCGGGAACGCCATCACATTAGGTGCATCACCAGTAATGATGGGGGTTCAGCTTCCTTTGTACCATCTGAGGGATGCAAAAGGAGAAAAGTGGGCCAGAAAATCTGTCTAAAGGTATTGACTGTAGTCCCTTGACCTTTCTGAATTAATATGATTGACCCTCTGGCTGAAAAATCTGAACACAACTTGTTTACAAATCTGCCTACAGAAACCCATTTCGGTGTTCAATCACTATGATCAGAAAATTACTATGATCAGAACTGATTTAGCAGTTCTCACTGCTAAAGATCAGATGAATTAAAGAGTGAGCAGGTTTTCAATAAGGTGTCATATGCCTGGAAACAAGCAACATATTTCTTATAGACTAGAAGTAGGATTCTGAACTGAAAAAGATTTGGCTGTAAAAATTATCAGCAATACTCTGAAAATGAAACCTTGTTTCTGTGAACTTTAGTCTTTTCTTAACAGACAGCTTTGTTGGATTTCACTGATGTCAATCCACACATCATCCCACATTCCAGGGCAATTCAGTACAAACTGAGATTAGCACAAACTGTCCAAAGAAATCCATTCTCTCTCACACAGGACCTGAGTTAATCTTCCCTGATTAGTAGTTGAATGGAGTAAAAGTTCCAGTCTGGCTTAACTACAGTTAGCAAATCTCCAGTGGTTTACTGTGGTTTAATAACATTTTCCCAAAATAGGTCCTCACTATTCAAGAAAACATGAGGCCTGGTCTACACTACAATTTTAGGTTGAATTTAGCAGCAGTACCTCGATTTAACCATGCACCTGTCCACACAACGAAGCCCTTTTTTCCGACTTAAAGGGCTCTTAAAATTGATTTCTTTACTCCATCCTCCGAGGGAATTAGGGCTGAAATCGGCCTTGCGGGGTCAAATTTGGGGTAGTGTGGACACAATTCGACAGTATTGGCCTCCATGAGCTGTCCCAGAGTGCTCCATTGTGACCGCTCTGGACAGCGCTCTCAACTCAGATGCAATGGCCAGGTAGACAGGAAAAGTCCCGCAAACTTTTGAATTTCATTTCCCATTTGGCCAGCGTGGCGAGCTGGTCAGCACAGGTGACCATGCAGAGCTCATCAGCAGAGATGACCATGGAGTCCCAGAATTGCAAAAGAGCTCCAGCGTGGACCGAACGGGAGGTACGGGATCTGATTGCTGTATGGGGAGATGAATCCGTGCTAGCTGAACTCCGTTCCAGTAAACGAAATGCCAAAACATTTGAAAAAAATCTCCAAGGGCATGAAGGACAGAGGCTATAACAGGGACTCGCAGCAGTGCCGCGTGAAAATTAAGGAGCTCAGGCAAGCCTACCAAAAAAATAGAGAGGCAAATGGCCGCTCCGGGTCACAGCCCCAAACATGTCGCTTCTATGATGAGCTGCATGCCACTCTAGGGGTGCAGCAACCACTACCCCAACCCTGTGCTTTGACTCCATCAATGGAGTAGAACGTAACACAGAAGAGGGTTTTGGGGACGAGGAAGATAGCTCACAGCAAGGAAGTGGAGAAACCGGTTTCCCCAACAGTCAGGATCTGTTTCTCACCCTGGACCTGGAGTCAGTACCCCCCGAACCCACCCAAGGCGGGCTCCTGGGCCCTGAAGGCAGAGAAGGGACCTCTGGTGAGTGTACCTTTGTAAATATTATACATGGTTTAAAAGCAAGCGTGTTTAATGATTAATTTGCCCTGGCATTCACGGCCAGTACAGCTACTAGAAAAGTCTGTTCACGTGTCTGGGGATGGAGCGGAAATCCTCCAATGACATCTCCATAAAGCTCTCCTGGATGTACCCCCAAAGCCTTTACAAAAGGTTTCTGGGGAGGGCAGCTTTATTCCGTTCTCCCTAGTAGGGTTAATTCGGTTTGTGCTGCATGTTAACCCGGAAACCGCAGCCCCTCCTTTTAAATTGCCAACCCATTTTAAATGGCCAACCCAACGGCCACTTGGTATGGGAAAAGAGGGCACTGCTGTTTGAAACCATTCCCATGTTATGAAGGTTAAAGAAGCCAAAAGACTGGCTTACCATGGCTGCCTGCAAGCCGAATTCTGTTGCCCGGCCCTCCGTGAGTGATCTCTCACACCAAACCAGAGGCAAAATGTGACCTTGTAACGAAAGCACATGTGCTATGTAATGTTAACAGCAAGGTTTACCATGAAAGAGTGTACCCATTGTTCTATAAAATGTGTCTTTTTAACTACCACTCTCCCTTATTTTTCCTCCATCAGCTGCATATGTTTCTCCTTCCCAGAGGCTACCGAAGATTAGAACGCAAAAAAAATGCACTCGGGATGTAATGTTCTCTGAGCTCATACTGTCCTCCTACACTGACAGAGCACAGAAGAATGTGTGGACGCAGACAATGTCAGAGTGCAGGAAAGCACAATATGAACACGAGGAGAGGTGGTGGGCTGAAGAGAGTAAGTGGCGGGCTGAAGATGATAGGTGGCGTCAGCTTGCTGACAGAAGGCAGAAGTCAATGCTCAGGCTGCTGGAGGATCAAACTCATATGCTCCAGCGTATGGTTGAGCTGCAGGAAAGGCAGCAGGAGCACAGACCACCGCTACAGCCCCTGTGTAAACAACCGCCCTCCTCCCCAAGTTCCATAGCCTCCTCACCCAGACGCTGAAGAATGCGGTGGGGGGGCCTCCGGCCACCCAGCCACTCCACCCCAGACGATTCCCCAAGCAACAGAAGGCTGGCATTCAATAAGTTTTAAAGTTTAGTGTGGCCTTGTCCTTCCCTCCTCCCCCACCCCACCCGGTGCTTCCCTCCTCTCCCACCCCTCCCGGGCTACCTTGGCAGTTATCCTCCTATTTCTGTGATGAATTAATAAAGAATGCATGAATGTGAAGCAACAATGACTTTATTGCCTCTGCAAGCGGTGATCGAAAGGGGGAGGGGAGGGTGGTTAACTTACACGGAAGTAGAGTGAACCAAGGGGGGGAGGGGGTTCATCAAGAAGAAACAAACAGAACTTTCACACCATAGCCTGGAAACTGGTTTTCAAAGCTTCTCTGATGCGCACCGCACCCTCCTGTACTCTTCTAAACGTCCTGGTGTCTGGCTGCGCGCAATCAGCAGCCAGGCGATTTGCTTCAACCTCCCACCCCACCATAAACATCTCCCCCTTACTCTCACAGAGATTGTGGAACGCACAGCAAGCAATAACAACAATGGGAATATTGGTTTCGCTAAGGTCTATCCGAGTCAGTAAACTGCGCCAGCGCGCTTTTAAACGTCCAAATGCACATTCTACCATCATTCTGCACTTGCTCAGCCTATAGTTGAACAGCTCCTGACTACTGTCCAGGCTGCATGTGTATGACTTCATGAGCCATGGCATTAAGGGGTGGGCTAAGTCCCCAAGGAAAACTATAGGCATTTCAACATCCCCAACGGTTATTTTCTGGTCTGGGAAGAAAATCCCTTCCTGCAGCTTTTGAAACAGACCAGCGTTCCTGAAGACGCGAGCGTCATGAACCCTTTCTGGCCATCCCACGTTGATGTTGGTGAAACGTCCCTTGTGATCCACCAGTGCTTGCAGCACCATTGAAAAGTACCCCTTTCAGTGCCAAGATAGGGATATGGGTTCCATCTATCGCCCCACCACAGTTAGGGAATCCCATTCCAGCAAAGCCCATCCACAATGGCTTGCACATTTCCCAGAGTCACTACCCTTGATAGCAGCAGCTCTTTGATTGCGTTGGCTACTTGCATCACAGCAGCCCCCACAGTAGATTTGCCCACTCCAAATTGATGCCCGACTGACCGGTAGCTGTTTCGCGTTGCAAGCTTCCACAGGGCTATCGCCACTCGCTTCTCAACTGTGAGAGCTGCTCTCATCTTGGTATTCTGGCGCTTCAAGGAAGGGGAAAGCAAGTCACAAAGTTCCATGAAAGCGCCCTTACGCATGCGAAAGTTTCACAGCCACTGGGAATCGTCCCACACCTGCAACACTATGCAGTCCCACCATTCTGTGCTTGTTTTCCGGGCCCAGAATCAGCATTCCACGGCATGAACCTGCCCCATTAACACCATGATGTGCACATTGCAGGGCCCGTACTTTGTGAGAAGTCTATGTCCATGTCATAAAAGGGCAGACAAAGAAACAGTCACAAGTTTTTAAAGTGCTTGTGCACAAATGCTAGAAGTCTAAATAATAAGATGGGTGAACTAGAGTGCCTCGTGATAAAGGAGGATATTGATATAATAGGCATCACAGAAACCTGGTGGACTGAGAGCAATCAATGGCACACAATCATTCCGGGGTACAAAACATATCGGAAGGACAGAACAGGTCGTGGAGGGGGGGGAGTGGCACTATATGGGAAAGAAAATGTAGAATCAAATGAAGTAAAAATCTTAAGTGAATCCACATGTTCCATAGAATCTCTATGGATAAAAATTTCATGCTCTAATAAGAATATAACATTAGGGATCTATTATAGACCACCTGACCAGGACAGTGATAGTGATGATGAAATGCTAAGGAAAATTAGAGAGGCTATCAAAATTAAGAACCCAATAATAGTGGGGGATTTCAATTATCCCCATATTGACTGGGAACATTTCACTTCAGGACGAAATGCAGAGATAAAATTTCTCGATACTTTAAAAATGACTGCTTCATGGAGCAGCTGGTACGGGAACCCACAAGGGGAGAGGCAACTCTAGATATAGTCCTGAGTGGAGCGCAGGAGCTGGTCCAAGAGGTAGCTATAACAGGACCGCTTGGAAATAGTGACCATAATACAATAGCATTCAACATCCCTGTGGTGGGAAGAACATCTCAACAGCCCAACACTGTGGCATTTAATTTCAAAAGGGGAACTATGCAAAAATGAGGGGATTAGTTAAACAGAAGTTAAAAAGGACAGTGACTAAAGTAAAATCCCTGTAAGCTGCATGGGCGCTTTTTGAAGATACCATAATAGAGGCCCAACTTAAATGTATACCCCAAATTAAGAAACACAGTAAAAGAACTAAAAAAGAGCCACCGTGGCTTAACAACCATGTAAAAGAAGCAGTGAGAGATAAAAAGACTTCCTTGAAAAAGTGGAAGTCAAATCCTAGTGAGGCAAATAGAAAGGAGCATAAACGCTGCCAGATTATTTGCAAGAATGTAATAAGAAAAGCCAAAGAGGAGTTTGAAGAACGGCTAGCCAAAAACTCCAAAGGTAATAACAAAATGTTTTTTAAGTATATCAGAAGCAGGAAGCCTGCTAAACAACCAGTGGGGCCCCTTGATGATCAAGATACAAAAGAAGTGCTTAAAGACGATAAAGTCAGTGCGGAGAAACTAAATGGATTCTTTGCTTCAGTCTTCACGGCTGAGGATGTTAGGGAGATTCCCAAACCTGAGCCGGCTTTTGTAGGTGACAAATCTGAGGTAACATTAACAAGTCACCGGGGCCAGATGGCATTGTCCCAAGAGTTCTGAAAGAACTCAAATGTGAAGTTGCGGAACTAAGGTTTGTAACCTGTCCTTTAAATCGGATTCTGTACCCAATGACTAGAAGTTAGCTAATGTAATGCCAATATTTAAAAAGGGCTCTAGAGGTGATCCCGGCAATTACAGACCGGTAAGTCTAACGTCGGTACCGGGTAAATTAATCGAAACAATAGTTAATAATAAAATTGTCAGACACATAGAAAAACAAACTGTTGAGCAATAGTCAACATGGTTTCTGTAAAGGGAAATCGTGTCTTACTAATCTATTAGAGTTCTTTGAAGGGGTCAACAAACGTGGACAAGGGGGATCCAGTGGACATAGTGTACTTAGATTTCCAGAAAGCCTTTGACAAGGTCCCTCACCAAAGGCTCTTACGTAAATTAAGTTGTCAAGGGATAAAAGGGAAGGTCCTTTCATGGATTGAGAACTGGTTAAAAGACCGGGAACAAAGGGTAGGAATTAATGATAAATTCTTAGAATGGAGAGGGGTAACTAGTGGTGTTCCCAAAGGGTCAGTCCTCGGACCAATCCTATTCAACTTATTTATAAATGATCTGGAGAAAGGGGTAAACAGTGAGGTGGCAAAGTTGAGCAGTTTAGTATCATCTGCAAAGATAGTTAAGACCAAAGCAGACTGTGATGAACTTCAAAAAGATTTCACAAAACTAAGTGATTGGGCAACAAAATGGCAAATGAAATTTAATGTGGATAAATGTAAAGTAATGCACATTGGAAAAAATAACCCCAACTATACATACAGTATGATGGGGGCTAATTTAGCTACAACGAGTCAGGAAAACGATCTTTGAGTCATCGTGGATAGTTCTCTGAAGATGTCCGCGCAGTGTGCAGAGGCGGTCAAAAAAGCAAACAGGATGTTAGGGATCATTAAAAAGGAGATAGAGAATAAGACTGAGAATATATTATTGCCCTTATATAAATCAATGGTACGCCCACATCTCGAATACTGCTTACAGATGTGGTCTCCTCATCTAAAAAAAGATATACTGGCACTAGAAAAGGTTCAGAAAAGGGCAACTAAAATGATCAGGGGTTTGGAATGGGTCCCATATGAGGAGAGATTAAAGAGGCTAGGACTCTTCAGCTTGGAAAAGAGGAGACTAAGGGGGGATATGATAGAGGTATATAAAATCATGAGTGATGTGGAGAAAGTGGATAAGGAAAAGTTATTTACTTATTCCCATAATACAAGAACTAGGGGTCACCAAATGAAATTAATAGGCAGCAGGTTTAAAACAAATACAAGGAAGTTCTTCTTCACGCAGCGCATAGTCCACTTGTGGAACTCCTTGCCCAAGGAGGTTGTGAAGGCTAGGACTATAACAGCGTTTAAAAGAGAACTGGATAAATTCATGGTGGTTAAGTCCATTAATGGCTATTAGCCAGGATGGGTAAGGAATGGTGTCCCTAGCCTGTTTGTCAGAGGATGGAGATGGATGGCAGGAGAGAGATAACTTGATCATTGCCTGCTGGTCCACTCCCTCTAGGGCACCTGGCATTGGCCACTGTCGGTAAACAGGATACTGGGCTAGATGGACCTTTGGTCTGACCCAGTACGGCCGTTCTTATGTCCTCATCACTCGTCACCATGCTGCCGTCGCCTTCTCGCCTGGTTTTGCTTTTGCAGGTTCTGGTTCTGCATATACTGCAGAATAATGCACCTGGTGTTTACAGTGCTCATAATTGCCGCGGTGATCTGAGCGGGCTCCATGTTCCCAGTGCTATGGTGTCTGCGCTGAAAAAAGGCGCAAAACGATTGTCTGCCGTTGCTCTGACGGAGGGAGAGGCGACTGATAACATGGCTTACAGGGAATTAAAATCAACAAAAGGGGTGGCTTTGCATCAAGGAGAAACACAAACAACTGTCGCACAGAATGGCCCCATCAAGGATTGAACTCAAAACCCTGGGTTTAGCAGGCCGTTGATTTCACGGAGGGAGGGAGGAGCAAATGAATACAAATGAATAGAAAACAAAACTGGTCTATTTCTTGTTTTGATCCACTCTATCTTATACATCTTAGGCTGGCAGCAGATGGTGCAGTACCACTGCTAGCCATTGTCATCTCCTGGCTGCTCGCCAGAAGATGGTGCAGTACGACTGCTAGCCATCGTCATTTCCTGGCTGCTCACCAGAAGACGGTGCAGTAAGACTGCTGGCAGGACTGAGTCTCCAGGACACGAAACTTAAAAAGGGAATGACCTGGCTGAGTCACTCCCATGTCTGCCCAGGCACCCCTGACCGACCTCACCGAGGTCGGCTAAAAGAGCAGCCAGGAGTATGACGACGATGGCTACCAGGCGTAATGCACCGTCTGCTGCCAAAAGGCAATGAGCTGCTGCTGTGTAGCAATGCAGTCCCACGTCTGCCAGCACCCAGGAGACGTACAGTGACGGTGAGCGGGCTCCATGCTTGCTGTGGTATGGCGTCTGCACAGGTAACCCAGGAAAAAAGGCACAAAATGATTGCTTTCCGCCAACTTAATGCACGTAGAGGATTTTGTGTGGGGACACACACAATCGACTAAAAAACGATTTCTAAAAAAACGACTTCTATAAATTCGACCTATTTCGTAGTGTAGACATACCCTGACTCTCAAGTTCAAATCCCTATTCCTAGACAGCTGGTTGCTAGTAATCTTTGTTCTTAAAAATAAAACTTCATTCTGTGGCTCACCAGTTCTGCTATAAAGTTTTCAAAGTATGGGGCTATCCTTTCTACTGTAGCGATATTTCTGTTAATTTCTGACAAAGTAAGGTGTTTATGTTTCTCCTATTACCTTCTCCATCTGCATGTCCTGGCTGAAAGAGCAAGATGCCTAGTAAAGTTTATAATCTCACATTTAAAGATATGTAAAGATATCTGCTTAGTGCTGAGAGCAAAGGAAAGTAGGAGAGAAAGAAAAAGGGAAAGAGAGAGAGATCCCAGTATTTAATACGCTTTCCCTTCCTTCCTTTCCCAGCACCTGAATTTCATTATTTTGGTATTAACATAGATTTTGTACTGCCCCAAAATTTCCAGTGTAATACAGATTTTTGTTCCAACAACCCGCAAGTGCACTGTAGAAGTTGCAGGTAGGAAACTGAAGGTTTTGATAAAAAAAAGTGGCAAGATGGGGGCATTAAGCATTCCAGGAGATGGTTTGGGTTTTTTTTATCTAATGCCATGTCTACACTAGCAAGCTTACAATGGCACAGCTGTACCAATGAAAACCTCTCCCGCTGACATAGCGCTGACCACACTACCCCTTAAGCTGGCAAAACTTATGTCACTCAGGGGGGTGGGGGGTTTTTCCACACCAATGAGCAACATAAGTTTTGTCGACATAAGTGGTAGTGTAGACATGGCCTAAGAGGCAGGTGAGACAGCTGACACTGGGCAGAGGACAAATCTTTTACCTTCCACCATGAGGGCAGAGATGACTTGAAAATATTTTTGAGAGGTGGCTGAATTTCCAGTTTTCCCTCCCAGCAACCCTTAACAGTAACTGTCCTACTGCCCTCTCCCTGATGTCTACCACTGCATCTAAAATTTGCTAAATGATTCTGCAAAACTGTTCAGCAGTGAAATGGTTAGCACTACTGACATTTATGTTGCCATCTTTAGATTTCTCTGTTAATACAGACTCAGGAAAACTATACTGGTTCACATTTGGAAGATTTTTTTTCACAACCAAAAGGGCTAGAAAACTTTATTTTAAAGTGAAAGATTCTGGAGAACAAGTCTGTGGTAAGTTCCGCAGCTGCAAAAAAAACTACTGGATCCTACCCAATGTCTTAGGATGTTGACCTTAGTTTGCCTCTTTTATTTCATGAACAGACTAATCAATCATAGCTGTGGAAACCAGCAGCAAAACTTGTCTAGATAAAATCTATAAACTTACCAAATAGTGATAGGTAACAAATGAGTCTTCTTTGTCCCAGCAAGTTTCAGATGTTGCTTTTCTGACACTTCACATTAAAAGCTGCAAAATCAAAGACTGTACTTTAAAAGTCTTCAATCAAAAAGGCATTTCTTTTTTTCAAAAACAGGATATTAAACAAACTCAATTACCACACAACTCTTCCCAGTTTAAAAATGAAAAGTCAACAACTGCTAGCTACTGCATGAGACCTCATAATTAGCCAGATCTCAATATACCTGAATGGGGGTGAGGTAATATCTTTTACTGGACCAACTTCTATTGGTGAAAGCAACAAGCTTTGAAGGGGTAATACAGATTTATGAAGCACACAGGGTTCCCGTTAAAGTCTGACTCTTGGAAGGGAATGGGTCAGAAAAGTTGCCCATAAGGTATCTCAACTGTTTTTCAACCCTCTTCCCAACAGGGAAGTATTAGAAGATATTATTCAGTAACAGACTTTTAGAAAGCTAGTATCTACACCAGACTTGCAACAGATTTGGCTTTTTACAAAAAAAAGTCAAATTAAGAAAAAAACCATTAATGGGAGAGGACGTACTGCATCAGATCGGTGGCCATCTAATCTGTTATCTTCTCTTTGACCAGGCCTAGTACCAGATGCATTACAGAGAGTGTAAAAAACCCCAAGTGGACAAGTATCAGAGGGGTAGCCGTTGCATCCGACGAAGTGGGCATTCACCCACGAAAGCTTATGCTCCAATACAATCTGTTAGTCTTAAAGGTGCCACAGGACTCTCTGTTCCCAAGTGGACAATTATCTCCATATAAGAAATTTCTTCCTAATCTCAATTTTTTTAAGTTACCTAAAACTGTGCAAACAGATACCTTTGAAAGTATTAATGTAAAATATTTTTGCCCCAACTATGCAAAAGCCCAGCCTTTATAGGGGTGAAAGGTCTAATTTGCCTCATTCCTATCCAATGACTTCACCTCGTATCCACAGGCATCTTTCATCACATTTGAATGATTACTCTGACAACTGAAATCACATGAGGCTAAAAAACTGTATGCTAAATTGAATACCGGACCCCCAAAATTAAAACTCCTGTCTGAAACCAGCAATTTCTAGAAGAATGAAAGTAACCAAACAGATGGCATACCACTTCCACGCACCTAGTGAACTACTTGTGTTGTTCTTTACAATAACTTTTAAACCACCCTAATGGCATGCCAGAGGCATATGAGCCAGGAAAATCTAAATTAAACAGAAATACCATTCCACCAATGGTAATAGTCTATCAATGTGACATTCTATCAATGGAGATATACCCCTCAATCAGATTCAATCAGATTCTAGTTAAAAATCTCTATTTTCTTACATATGTATTGTCTAAATTAGTTGGTGCTTTACAACTGGAAAGAATAAAAAAAGAAAATAATACTTCCAGTACACAAAAAACAGGGATCTCTAATTTTAGGTCTGAGGTGCTGGGAGGAGAACACTGAAAAATAAAATGACAAACATAGGAGCAAAGTCTATCAAGCGCAAGGAGTTTTAAAACAGTATGTAGTCAATATACTTTAGAGAAGAACACAGACTTACATTAACTTTCAGCTACAAAAAAAAAAATCTTGCCCTATCAATGTTTTATCTTGATAGTAGATACAAGAAAGGATAAATGTGCCACTAATAATCACAATTATTAAAACAAACAGGCTAAAGTAGGATACAGAGAAACTGTATTTTATTATGCCTTGCACAATTGAGCAAAACTGCAGGTTAATTTCCAATTCCAGAGTCTTTATGATTGATGATGGTTAGCAGTGACATATGAAGCAAAAAGAACACGACCTGATTACCAAGTAGCAAGCCAAGCTTACTGCACAAAGCTCAGTTTTACAGTTGCTTAGTTGCACAAAGCTTGGTTTGACATGGAGACCGACCAAGTTTGTTACAGAAGTTTATTTCTGGCAGTATTTGGAAACTACTTCATGACAGAGTCATTAGCATTCCTCTGTAAAGCTGCTGGTCATAGATAAGCAGCTAAAATGTTATCACTTCCTAAGTCAGCAACTTGGGCCAAAAAACAACAAGCTATACCAGGGGCAGGCAAACTTTTTGGCCTGAGGGCCACATCGGGTTTCCGAAATTGTATGGAGGGCCGGTTAGGGGAGGCTGTGCCTCCCCAAACAGCCAGGCATGGCCCGGCCCCCGCTCCCTATCTGCCCCCACCCCCCCGCTTCTCACCCCCTGACAGCCCCTCTGGGACTCCTGCCCCATCCACCCCACCCCACCCCATTCCCTGTCCCGACCGCCCCCGGAACCCCCGCCCCATCCAACCCCTCCTCTCATTCCTGACTGCCCCCCCGGGACCCCTGCCCCATCCAACCACCCCTTCTCCCTGTCCCCTGACCTCCCCCAGAACCCTGCCCGACTGTCACCTGCCGCCTCATCCAATCCCCCCCGCTCCTGACTGCCCCCCCGGGACCCCTACCCCCATTCAACCCCCCTGTTCCCCACCCTCTGACCACCCCAACCCCTATCCACACCCCCAACCACCACCCTGACCTCTCCTGCCCTCTATCCACCCCCACCCCCGCTCCCTGCCCCCTTACCACGCTGCCTGGAGGCGCTACAGCTGTGCCACCCAGAGCCCAGGACAGGCAGCCACGCCGCCCGGTGGGAGCCAGCCACGCCATGGTACAGCACAGACACTGGGTCAGGCCGGGCTCTGCAACTGTGCTGCCCCAGGAGCTCACAGCCCTGCCGCCCAGAGCATTGCACCAGCAGTGCAGTGAGCTGAGGCTGCAGGGGAGGGGGAATAGCAGGGGAGGGGCTGGGGGCTAGCCTCCAGGGCCAGGAGCTCAGGGGCCAGGCAGGAGGGTCCCGCGGCCCGGATGTGGCTATACTTCTGGGCTATACCAAGAAACACCACTCTGAATTAAGCTATCATCTTACAAATACCAACCAGCAGAGAGGGTAACAGTCTCAGTTTCTGATGTATGAGAGTGATTGGATATACAGTATTCTTACAGCTGGTGATTTATTTTTAACATAATAAAGTTTATTTAAATAATGTCACATTTGAAATTAATACTGACAGATTCTCTCTGGCACACAAGTTCCATTTGACCCAGGAGATGAAAGGGCCAGAAAACTAGTTTCAGCTCCCAAATTCTAAACGCCAGTCTGTGCTGGTCCCACCCCAACGAGAGTTAGAGCACCTACATGGCTGCTTTAAGTTATACCATTAAGGACACTATAGCAGTGGAGAATAGGCATAACTCCACTACTTACCCTCCCCTGATGCTGATCATATCTATGATATGCCCCTAGATTGGGACAGAGGGCGGATGGCATAGGAGCCAGCTGGGTTCGCTTCATGCCATCAAGAGAATTTCCTGCTGGCCATTTCCAGATTCTGGCCTTTTTGCCCCACCTGAGTGGCATAAAGAAGCCACATCTCATTTGATACTCTAGTCTATAATACTGTGATAATGTATAGTACACTGCTATGGATTGGTATGTCTCAACTATGTTAAAAATGGGGATGTGTTAATTTCCTACATGCACACTGTGGCCAGGTGATGACACACTTAAAATATATTATTTAATTATCATGAGGCTAAAACTTCAGAGATAGTCTCTTATCATCTGCAATACATAGGCACAATTGAATGCATAAAAAAGGGCATGATTGTACAAAACCTTACTCACCTGCACAAGTCCAACTTCAACAAGTACTGTCAATGGCTTCAATGGGATTGTTCGTATGAGCAAGAGTCTGTAGGATTGAGCCCTAAAAAGTTAAAGATGACTTGTAAAGGAAAAGAAGTAAGTTTGTTTCTCTCTGTTTTTCTTCTTTCAGATATATAAAGAAGTTATGAAAGACTCACCCTCACCCACCTGCCAAACTGTTTTTATTCTAGTTATTTATTACATTTAGAAATTTAGGTCTTGTTTACCATGTTTTTCCTGGAAGACTCTATAGAGAACTGAAGAAATAGTAGCATTATGACATCACAAACACCATGGAAGTGAACTATGAACAGATGGAATTTTTAGTTAATCATTCCTTTGTTAACATCTATTTAATTCAAATTCTGACAAACTGTTGGGAGAAAAGATACCTTAGTTAAAAATTTAACCCATCTGCCTAGGGTAACCAGATGTCCTGTTTTCAAAGGTACAGTCCCATGTTTTGGGACTTTTTCTTATATAGGTGCCTATTACCCCCCACCCCCGTCCCGTTTTTTCACAGTTGCTATCTGGTAACCCTACATCTGCCCTGTCAATTAAAGGCCCGGGAAGCTCCCAATCCACTTCTCTGAACCTCCAAAGAAACTTCCAGCAAAAAATCAAAAGGCAAGATTTTACTTTCCTAATATTTACAAGGCAAGACAAAGTGAGGGGAAGAGCTTTTGGAGGAAAAAAAAACAAACAAACCCAAATCTTGTTTAGCCTTCATCATGAAGAAGCAAAAAAGAAGATGCATAATTTTGTTTCTTTCTTTGACAATCATCTTTAAGAAAGGGTTTGGGGTTTTTTTGCTTGCTCAAGTATAGCATTTCTGCTTTCATTGTGCCATGTTATGTTGCAACCTAATGTTATGTAAATATGGTTTCATATAAGAAGTTCCTTATTTTGTTCTTATTTTTAAATACTTTAATGGAGTGGCTCACACACACACATCCCTTGGAAGTATGGTAAATGGGCACCTCCCCCCTTTCTTTTTGTCCATGTAATGGCACACCTGCCACTTTTTCTCCTTTGTTTGTCCACTTTGTTTTCCTTACTCTCAACTTTCCCTCTTTTCTGTTTATTTCTCCCCTGCTCTTGTTTCCTTTTACTCCTATTCCCCTCACAGCTTCTTATTCCAAGTCCTCAAAACATCAGAAGGTTACATATTCCTTGGAATGGTGAAAGCTCTGGAATTGGGCTCCATGTGGTCTTGTGGCTGAGCTGAAAACCACAGCAGCAGATAAGAGACCCTTGAATCTGCAGGCCTATACCCAAGAGTTTCTCCTGCAACTGGATATATTGAGGCTGCTATCTAAAGAAAACCCTAAAACACATAGATAGGGAGGGAAAGCAGGAGGCTTTCCAGGAAATAGTTACTATTTTATTCCAGCACTGTTCTACTCTGTGATACACCTCCCTGGATTAGTTAGGGAGTTGGTTTCCCAGTTTAGAAAATAGTGTCCATTGGGCCAGTAGCTAGACATATACACATGAACAAATCGGGTGACAGAGAATGAACAAAGAGCATTCAGCCACACTGCATTTCCTCCTCCAAACTCAGGTTTTAGGCAATTTCTGTAACTCAGATACTACCTAAAGAGCCTTTTACTTCACTTGGATTCCTGTCTTTCTACAAAATTTCCTAGATGATCAGCTTCACCAAGAAAAAAAATATATTTTATGTCTACAAATTCAAGAGCTTTTACAAGGTTTTGTCTTGGTGAAGCCTCTTTCAACAGTTACTCAAGATTAAATCCAGGCATTGCTAATCTCAAAGCATTAGTGGTGACTGATTTGGCTCTCTGTAGAACTCTGTGAAAATGGGGATATGATCGTTTACCTCTCATCTCCCTAAGAAATGGAACTCAGAAGTAACTGCCAATGGAGAAAATTCTGAAGTCTCAGGCAGCAAGCAAAGATTCAAATGAGAGAAGAGTCAGACAAAAGCACAGCCCAGACCACTACTGTCATATTATCTAACAGCTAGAAGCAGTTTGAAATTTATCATTGCAATGGAAAGGGAGAGCAAAGGCAGAATCCTTCATTAGAAGGAATCTATATTTTTTCCAAATTGATAATCTGCCGCAAATAATCATATGCTAAACAATTATTTCAGCCTTAAATGGGATTACACTAAGATCCACTTTACTTTGATACTTTAGAGAAAAACTCTATTTGGAGTTAAGACCCCGTGTACCAGGATTCTCCTGCATCCATCTCAACACTGGGGAAAACACCCCAACAGCTTCAAGCTTCCATTAGGGCAGAAAAATGGAAGAATCTTTCACTTCCCCTGTGAAATTTCACATCCTCTCTCATGATTTGCGGTTTTCATTGATTCAATACTTTAGAAGCCAACAGAATATTGTATTGTGAATGTGAGCAGTTGTGTACAAAGTGGGATATAATTTCCCTGACACGCACTGCAGATCCACTGGGCACTGGAGGTCTAATTTACTCTTTATTAATCTATTCTGTTGTTTCTCCTTTTCCCTCGTCCTCTATTCTGTGTTCTCCCTCTCTGCTCTCTTCACACTGTGTTGGCATTCTGAGCCTGGGGATGTCACGTAGGAAAAGTTTCAGAACTGTGTGAGTAGTTCTGAGCTGTAGACAGGAGAAGAGGGGATCTGAACTTAGCGTATAGGTATATAAATGTTTTTGAGCACATGGTGATTAGGTTGGAGGGAACTGAAGGGGTTTGGGAAGACTCTAAGGTGAGAAGAGGACAGGATGGGTTAATAGGGGCAAATTGAGTCAATTGGCGATCAGTGGGGGGTAGGGAGGACCGACAGAAACAATTAAAGGACAAAGTGGGGCAGAGCTAAGATGAAGGGAGAGAGGTAAAAGTATGAGAGAAAAGTAAAGGAGTGGAAAGAGGGACAAACACTTTCTCCCACCCTGACCTTTATTGTGTAGTGTCCCAGCTTTGCATTCTGAGAGGGGAAGGAAGATGGAGAGGAAAGACGATACCCCTTTTTCTTCCCACTTCTCCACCAACCTCCCTCATTCCCCACCAAAGTAGTTCCCTGTGCCATCCCTGCCCCCAACCACAGTGTCTCACTTTTTCTCTCTAAAAATATGATCAACCTATAGAGCAGGATCAGGGGAGGAGGGAGGAGCAGCTTGCTACTTGCAGGCCCACCAGTAACCATTGTCTTTTCCATCTCTCCAATACCACTCTTCGTGTCCTCTTCCACTCTGTGTCCTCTTCCGTTCTGTGAACTGGATGAACATAGAGATTTACTAAAATGCTTCTCTCTGCAGTAGCAGCATGCAGTGCATACCAGAGCAGACTTCCTGTAGCTTTTATTTCACTTGAACCCAGAAGTGGGACTAAAACAAAGTAACCCAATATGATATATCTGAAATGAACTAAATTAAGAATGCTGGGCCTCTGAAGCCACTTTGTTCTGAGGAGTCCTCTGGACTTTGTTAGTACCTGGTGCTAAGTTGCCTATAGGAGCTTTCCTCATAGAGCTATTTTTGTGAGGATGGGTTTAGGCCAAGTTTTTAAAAAAATGGTTGCCTACAGTTAGGGGCTTATAAATGTATATTCAGGCACCTAAATAAGTGGCCTGATTTTCACAAATGCTGAACAACACATAGCTCACATTTTTACAGTGGTACAATCTCAGGCTATTACTTACATTACTCAATGGATAAGGCACACTCTTCTAAGTTAGAGGGTTAGGAATGTTAATCATTTCAAGCGATGTGATTGACTGAGCACTGGAACTTTATAAAGCTGTCAATCACTCTGGATGTTGCTTGCACTGTCCCTTTTTAATTTCAATTAGAGTCTAAGGGGGAGAGAAAACTGTTAAGATTTGGTGAACCATTGCAATTTGTTTAGTGTGTTTGCATGGTATAGTGCACCTATAAGATGATCAATAAATAATATGCTAAATCACCACAAAGTGATTTACAGAAGATGCATAATAATTTAATTGTACAGTCAAAGTTACTGTTAGGGACGTCCAGTGCTCAAAGTAACTCCGCTTCCTAGAGCTGTTCTACAACATGTGAAGTAATCAATCACCCTATAACTCATGCTGTATACACAACAGACATATGTACTTTGCGTCCTCTTCTAGCACACTCTAATTATTCTTTTTAAATAAGGACACAACCAGGTTTCCAGTAAGGAAAAGCTTCCTCTTTAAGAACTAATCATATCTTGGTTTACCAACTCTGGCCCTCTGAATGAAACTGAACAATCTGACCTCTGATCTCTTTTTAAAGTGGGAGCTAATACAGCTAGTTTTTAAATATTCAGATATGCTAAGAAATATTGTAAAAATATTTTCTAGGATAATGAAATTCATTACTGCACTTTCCTAGTGTAGTATTTTCCTTAGTATTTTTCTAATTAATTTTCTCAGTGGACTTCTGTGAAAATCTGTACCATCCATCAAATTAAAGAATACTTTCTCAACACCTCCGTGAAGAAGCTTGAACAAACAGATGAGCATGACTTGAAAATTAAGCTGGCTGTATCAGACTGCGGTGCTGCTTAGTGAAAGAGAAATTCCACAACTGAAGGTCCACTACTGAGAATGTCCTGCCCTATCATTCCGCAGTACGAATCTGGGGACAGGTAGTTTGAGTATGACAACTGCTGCCAAATGTCAAGATAAAACAAGGAGAGAGAAAGGCAGTGTTTCACGTACCCGTTGCAGATACTCAGCTGGTATAAATCCACTTATACCAGCTGAGAATCTGCATTTCAATACCCAAACCATAGCAGGATTTATAGTTCAAAATCAACACCCTGAATTACACTCGGAAACAAACTGAATGCCAGTACAATCCATACACCTCCTGCTCCCTGCATGGAACTGTTAAGGAAGTACAGAGCTGTCTTTTGTACCAGAAAAATCTTCTAAGTTGTCTTCAGGTATAGCCAGCCCCATCAACAGCACATTTCAGTGATGCAACTTGGAGCTGACAAAGATATCATCTGACTGGAGCAAGGACCATAACAGAAAGAAAAGGTTGCCACTGTATGTAAGCATAGATGGAAAAAGTATGCTTGGCCTGGCCAAAGCCACTACAAAGTATTTACATAGTACTGTGCATTTACATTGTTTTAGTCACAATCACAATACACAGACAAGAAAGCTGGATGAAAAGCAGTCAAAAGCTAACAAATGAAAAAAAAAACAGTTTGGATTCTCTTTTCATAAAATTTTAAAACAAAAATTCTCTCTTCCCTTGCATTAGTTAAGAGTCACTTTCACAGGGAAAAAGTTAGTAGAAACAGCCAGTAAGTGTGAAATCACAAGAGCATCTACCATCCTGATTAACTTAGTAGTAAAATTTTGCATTTTGGAAATTAACCAAGCAACAGGCTGGTTCTATTAAGATCCCTAAAACCATTCTGTTTGCTAGAAATCAGTCCAAATACCTGTTCCATAGTGTCATCCACCCTTACAATAAAAAGGCCAAGAGCCCACCATCACTTGCTTGGCCTGCTTTAATTCTAAATGCCCTGCAGGAACATTTCTTTTAACCAGAAGTATCTGTTATCTCCTTTAAACAGAAATGTATGCATGTGACCTTGTCGTATATAAGCATACAAGGAAAAGTTTTTCATAAAGACAGTATCAACTTCTGTTTTTCTTTTCTGATATAGCACTCTTTAAACCTGTCCTGGTTATTTTTTTAACCCTGTTTTTTACACACACACACACACACACACACACTTTTTCTGCTCCTCTGCTTCTCTTTGAAAGATCTTTAAGACAGACCTCAGAGCAATATCAGCTCAAGTTAACTGTGCTAGGGCTAACCAGTTTTCTTTTCTCTCTGTGCACAAAGCTGCCTGCTGCTTACTTGTCACCCTACAGCTTCACTTTAAACTCTGCTGCTGCTATCACTGGTAAACACCCCTCTTGCAGGCTGAAAGAAAGGCATGCTCTATCATTAGTTAAACTTACTACACACAAAATGCACAATGGAAGGAAACTGAAAAAAGAAAAATAAGTGTTTTTTTTCCTTTCCCATCTCTTTTATTTACAATAATCTTACAGTTTACTTGCAATAGGAAAAAGTACAACATTTTCAGATGCAAACGTCACAAACTGACTATATCATTTTTAAATAACAAATCTGGATGTGGAATTCTTCAACCAAAATACACATTCAGTAGGTACTGCAGGTAAAAAACAAAATAGTTATCAGCAGTCAACAATTTAAACATACAAGGGACCCTATAAATGACAACATAGGCAGAGAAAGGGGAAATCATTTGTACCTATAATAATATACAAACATCTGTAAACTGAGCTAAATTAACGAAGTCAGGAATTTAGACTGAACAGAGTATCAGTGTAAAATCTAAATTTTCTGGATTCAGAAAACGTAATCAAACCTTTAATATTTAAACAGTTTGCGTATGTGTTCCATTTCTGTGGGAATGGAATTAAGGTAAGTTTCCAAACCTTCCAATGGTACTTTTAAAAAGTGTGTTTAGGGCACCTTTGCAAAATGCATATTTATGTACTCAAATTTACATATGTGGATTCAGTTTAAGTGATTCTTGAAAACTCATTATTTCATAGAATATCACGGTTGGAAGGGACCTCACGAGGTCATCTAGTCCAACCCTCTGCTCAAAGCAGGACCAATCCCCAACTAAATCATCCCAGCCAGGGCTTCGTCAAGCCTGACCTTAAAAACCTCTAAGGAAGGAGATTCCACCACCTCCCTAGGTAAACCATTCCAGTGCTTCACCACCCTCCTAGTGAAAAAGTTTTTCCTAATATCCAACCTAAATCTCCCCCACTGCAACTTGAGACCATTACTCCTTGTTCTATCATCTGCTACCACTGAGAACAGTCTAGATCCATTCTCTTTGGAACTCCCTTTCAGGTAGTTGAAAGCAGCTATTACTTGAGCAATTAGGGCTAAGTAAATATGTATTTAGAGACTTTTTTTTAAAGATACTGACTGGATTATTTATCTTTGATAAACTGTAATATTTATCAATTAAATATTCTCAAGTGCTCTTACAGCCCTATGCAATAAATCAAATTAGCTTTTTGTGGAACATTAAGTCCAGTGGGTCTCAACTTTATCCATTCTGTGACCCTCATGTTACAACAGAAAAGATTTGGAACCTCCCTCCCTTCCATATGTTTTGGGACTCCCCTCTCACCTAGCAATAAAGAAAGGAAGGGGGTCATGACGCCCTGAAATCTACTCATAGTCATCCTTGGTGTCACAACCCAGATGTTAAGAATCATGATTTCATCTATCATGAAATTCTGAATTTAGGGAATGTGCTATATGTGTAGTTAAACATTACTATGAAATTTACAGGAAATATGAATTGCAAATGATAGCTAAGGAAACATTTGTCCATTTTTACTTTCCCTACATAACTGCATATGTTTTTAACTAAAAAAAGGCAAGACCACTTTTGATATAGAGGCAAAAAGAAGCTGAATAATCCACATCTATGTTTCTGGTTTCTTAATATATAAATGACCTTAGCACTTCAGAGGGGTTGACTAGGTGCGGATGCTACCCTTGATGGAGCTACACCTTTGAGTAAATATGGCTGGCTGGCCAATAATGGGCATATAATGCATATTCAGGCCAGCCTATTTAGGTACAGCATGTTTTTCAGTATTTTCTTGTTGAGGACAATTCAAAGACTAGCAGACGACCCTCTCCCCTATAAGTCAGGAAACTCTGGAGTGTGTGGGAAGGAGGAGGGAGTTTAAGAAAAAAATACATTCTCTATTCCATCAGCCAGAAGGAGTAGGGTGGAAAGCGGACCTCAAATTTCAGACACCTACCAGCAAAAGGCTGGTATGGAAATACCCGGTCTAGAACCAACACCTTGATATCTGCAAAAAGAACAGGAGTACTTGTGGCACCTTAGAGACTAACAAATTTATTAGAGCATAAGCTTTCGCGGACTACAGCCCACTTCTTCGGATGCATACCTTGATATCTGCCACCTTGATATCTATTTGTTTAGAATTTATCATTTCGTTCAAAACAAAAATTAAGCTTCTAGTCCTTATGGTTGTGAAGAACACTTCACAAATATGAGTTGAGTGTGACCAATGCCATCTCGTCTACCTGAGTTGGCAGAAAAAAGGAAAGTGAGGAGGGAGGGAAAACTTAGATTTCTGACATTTACCTGCCAAGGGGTTATATGAAAGACAGAGTCCACAATTAGGGTCCAGGGACAGCATCATAGTAGAAATCCTAGCCCAGGGGTCAGCAACCTACAGCACGCGTGCCAAAGATGGCACGCGAGCCGATTTTGAGTGGCCCGCAGCTCCCTGCCGCGGTCCCGGCCCCCATCCCCACTCAGCCCCTGCGGGAGCAGGAGACAGAAGCTTGGTTCTGCAGCAGCCAAGCTTCCCCCCTCCCCCGCTTCTTCCCCCAGCATGGTGCTTTCCTGCCTCTCCTCCTCCTCCTCTCCGTCCCTGCGCCAATCAGCTGATGGCCCTAGCAAGGGGGAAGGGGAAGAGCGGCAGCGTGCACACAGCTCCGTAGAGGAGGCAGAGAGAGGTAGGGACGGAGCCTGGGGGAAGAGGGTGGAACAGGGCATATCCCTTCCAGCCCCCTGCCCTGAGGGCAGGGGGCTGGGAGCACCCCCACGAGCCAAGCACCCCAGCCTTCTGCCCTGCACCGCCCACACACCCTAGCCCTCTGCCCTGCACCCCTCCTAACACACACCCAGCCTTCTGCCCTGCACCCCCTCACACACACACTCAGCCTTCTCCCCTGCACCCCCCATACTCCCAGCCCTCTGCCCTGACCCTTGAACCCGCCCACATACCCAGCCTTCTGCCCTGCACCCACTCCACACCCCCAGCCCTCTGCCCTGAACCCCCCACATCCCAACACACACCCAGCCTTCTGTCCTTCAACCCCCACAGCCCCCAGCCCTCTGACCTGACCCTTGAACCCCCCACACACCCAGCCTTCTGCCCTGCACCCCCCCACACCCCCAGTCCTCTGCCCTGATCCCTGAACCTCCCCCACACACACCCCAGCCCTCTGCCCTGACCCCTGAAACACGCCCCCCCCACAGGTCTGGGGTCCCGGCCATAGGCCCTGCTCAGCCCGCTGCCGGCCTAGGTGAACAGAATCCCAGGCTGGCAGCGAGCTGAGCAGGCTGGTGGCGTAAGATCAGCATTTTAATTTAATTTTAAAGGACACTTCTTAAACATTTTGAAAACCTTGTTTACTTTATATACAATAGTTTAGTTATATAATATAGACTTATAGAAAGAAACCTTCTAAAAATGTTAAAATGTATTACCGGCACTTGAAACCTTAAATTAGAGTGAATAAATGAAGACTCGGCACACCACTTCTGAAAGGTTGCCTACCCCTGTCCTAGCCCATTTCCCAGTAGATGGTGGCAAGGTAACTGGGCTATTCACGAAGGTGTCAAATGCTGAATCTTGTTGCTGAAGCACTGCATCCATCCCCATTTTTTATTTTGTATTTCTCAGTTTGTAAGTATCTGATACATTTTACAAGCCCTTCTGGTAAGAATCTCACTGCTCACCACAGCAGATGAGTCTGCGAAGCTGGCTTCTCATAGAATCAAAGAAGGGACCTCAGGAGGTCATCTAGTCCAACCCCCTGCTCAAAGCAGGACCAACACCAACTAAATCATCCCAGCCAAAGCTTTATCAAACCAGGCCTTAAAAAACTCTAAGGATGGAGATTCCACCACCTCCCTAGGTAACCCATTCCAGTGCTTCACCACCCTCCTAGTGAAATAGTATTTCCTAATATCCAACCTAGACCTCCCCCACTGCAACTAGAGTCCATTGCTTCTTGTTTTGTCATCTGCCACCAGTGAGAACAGCTGAGCTCCATCCTCTATGGAACCCCCCTTTCAGATTGTTAAAGGCTACTATCAAATCCCCCCTCACGCTTCTCTTCTGCGGACTAAATAACCTCAGTTCCCTCAGCCTCTCCTCGTAAGTCATGTGCCCCAGCCCCCTAATCATTGTTATTGTCCTTCGCTGGATTCTCTCCAATTTGTCCACGTCCCTTCTCTAGTGGGGGGACCAAAACTCGATGCAATACTCCAGGTGTGGCCTCACCAGTGTCGAATAGAGGGGAATAATCACTTCCCTCGATCTGCTGGCAATGCTCCTACTAATACAGCCCAGTCTGCTGTTGGCCTTCTTGGCAACAAGGGCACACTGCTGATCCATATCCAGTTTCTCGTCCACTGTAATCCCCAGGTCCTTTTCTGCAGAACTGCTGCTTAGCCCCACAGCCTGTAGCAGTGCATGGGATTCTTCCTTCTTAAGTGCAGGACTCTGCACTTGTCCTTGTTGAACCTCATCAGATTTTCTTTTGCCCAATCCTCCAATTTGTCTAGGTCACTCTGGACCCTATCCCTACCCTCCAGTGTATCTACCTCTCCCCCCCAGCTTAGTGTCATCTGCGATCTTGCTGAGGGTGCAATTCATCCCATCTTCCAGATCATTAATAAAGATTTTGAACAAAACCAGCCCCAGGACCGATCCCTGGGGCACTCCGCTTGATACCAGCTGCCAACTAGACAATGAGCCGTTGATCACTACTGGTTGAGCTCAACAATCTAGCCAGCTTTCTATCCACCTTACAGTCCATTAATGCAATCCATACTTTTTTAACTTGCTGGCAAGATACACTAGAGGGTAGGGATCGGATACAGAGGGACCTAGACAAATTAGAGGATTGGGCCCAAAAAAACCTGATGAGGTTCAACAAGGACAAGTGCAGAGTCCTGCACTTAGGATGGAAGAATCCCATGCACTGCTACAGACTAGGGACCGAATGGCTAGGTAGCAGTTCTGCAGAAAAGGACCTAGGGGTCACAGTGGACGAGAAGCTGGATATGAGTCAACAGTGTGCTCTTGTTGCCAAGAAGGCTAACGGCATTTTGGGCTGTATAAGTAGGGGCATTGCCAGCAGATCGAGGAACGTGCTCGTTCCCCGTTATTCAACATTGGTGAGGCCTCATCTGGAATACTGTGTCCAGTTTTGGGCCCCACACTACAAGAAGGATGTGGAAAAATTGGAAAGAGTCCAGCGGAGGGCAACAAAAATGATTAGGGGTCTGGAGCACATGACTTATGAGGAGAGGCTGGGGGAACTGGGATTGTTTAGTCTCCAGAAGAGAAGAATGAGGGGGGATTTGATAGCAGCCTTCAACTACCTGAAGGGTTCCAAAGAGGATGGACCTCGGCTGTTCTCAGTGGTGGCAGATGACAGAACAAGGAGCAATGGTCTCAAGTTGCAGTGGGGGAGGGCCAGGTTGGATATTAGGAAACACTATTTCACTAGGAGGGTGGTGAAGCACTGGAATGCGTTACCTAGGGATGTGGTGGAGTCTCCTTCCTTGGAGGTTTTTAAGGCCCGGCTTGACAAAGCCCTGGCTGGGATGATTTAGTTGGGAATTGGTCCTGCATTGAGCAGGGGGTTGGACTAGATGACCTCTTGAGGTCCCTTCCAACCATGATATTCTATGATTCTATGATTCAGTGGTCTATAGCACATGCCCACCACGACATCTCACGAGGACAGTCTCTGGTCCTCACTGGTAGGGATCCACCCTTCATATGCCTATTGACCTATGGCTAGTAGTATATTAATTAATGTGTGTACTAATTTTAGAGCAAAGCTGTGGAAACCAATATCAGCTAGATGGAACAGAATACCAGCAAAATACTGCAGGTCTGGCCATAATGCCAAGCTTATACTGAAGGTCACCTGAAAGGGGCACTGTCAATTTAAACATCATATATTGTAAAACAATTTCTTTACCTATGCAACACCTCAAATAATTAAAAGTGAACAAATTTTTAAAATCCAATTTACTTTTCCCTATTTATGTTCTTTGTGTACTTTTGCCACTCACTTTGGACAATGAAAATCAATGAAGTCAGTTTCACTGTTCACAGTGAATTTAACTCTCAGGTTCTTAGGCTTCAATGTTTGTTACCAACATTGCAAGAGAATGATATGTTTATTTTTTTAATTTAAAATATTTCTATTGGATTTTTTTTTTATTAAACCAAATTTGGTCCAAATTCAAGTTGACTGTGTACATTTTAAAGAGTAACATGGGTCAAGAAACAGTGAGGTTTATTTTTCTGATAAATTATTTTTGAAGTGCACAATGTGGCTGCTTGTTATCCACAGATAGCATATTACATGAATCCTCCAACTCCTAAGACTGGATTCTTATTCTTAATAAGTGGATTCTTATTCACTTATGGGTGCAATCAAGGTTTTGCTTTTTATCTGCAAAACTATGATTTAAGTCACAACTATCTGAGAAATGACCTCTCCACTTCACCCCACCATGTATTATCATGGCAGCTAAAATTAGTCTAGGATAACTTTAAAATGCTTAGATTTAAGTATCTGAGAATCAAGGCAAAGCTTTATAAGTGGAAGATCCTCAACTATGGAATCAAATTCCCTCACTAGTCCATCAGAGACCACTCTTTAGGGCACAATACATAGCCTCTACCTCCTTTCTGGCAGGCACTCATCATGCTTCTGGATTTCATCGTAAGAGAACTCAAAATGAGAATTTTCTATATATTAATGCTATAGATTAAACATTTACAGCCATCCTCCCAACGTTCATCAATTTTATTCCATTTTTGGGTATAAAACTCACAAAAAATGGTATTACAATTAATGGTTTGCTGCTGGTGAAGACAACAGCAAACTACTGACTTCACTGGTGGCAGCATAAGACCCTAAGTCAGCAGCATTTGGTCTTGTTATGTTTTATATGCATTTGCAATGTGACATCTTGTTGTATTTCATCCTGGTTATTGAATGATATGGACATGGCACTGGAAACTAAATTCAGATCCTGTTTATATGAAATAATGAGGACAAAAAGTCCCTGTTTAAAGCTCATACAGTGAGACATTGCCACAACTTTGCATTAGGAGATGCAGTACAACAAAATAACACAGGCCACTCCACATTAAAAAAGGGCATCCTGCACTTTTTTGAGAAAGATTCTTATTTACAAGATGTCTGCCTTTATTTCCAAGTGTATGGTATATATTATCTGGAGAAATTTGATTTAAACTGAAAACCAGACTCCTTTATTATTTTGCCAGTTTGTAGGATTACATTTCAGCAACAAGTTATTAAAACTATCAACCTCCTCTCCTATAAATCCACAGACAAAAAGCAGAAAAGAAAGAGACACAAACTAGGGTTTTCTAAGTAACCTGTGAGGATCTTATCTGACTTACAAGGAATCCTTCAAACTCCATTGACACAAATGAAGAATAAATAAGAATAGGAATTCAGACTGCATACTCCAACAGTCTTTTATTTTGTTTGGCATAAGAACTTGCAGACCCATCTCTAAGTGAAAGTAATCCAGCGGGTTCCAGAGGAAGTACAGTATATCAGTAAAAACAATAAGAAGTCCTTGTGGCACCTTAGAGACTAACAAATTTATTTGGGCATAAGCTTTCGTGGGATATAACCCACTTCATCAGATGCATTGAGTGGAAATACAGTAAGCAGGAATAAATATATAGCACATGAAAAGATGGGAGTTGCCTTACCAAAGTCGGGGGTCAGTGCTAACAAGGCCAATTCAATTAGGGTGTACTGATGCAAACTAACACGGCTACCCCTCTGAAACATACAGTATATCAGAATTTTAAGAAAAATTGCTTCTATTATATATAAGCAAAACAGCACTGCAGAAACATCACCACACATCCAATAATACACTAAAATTACTTAGCCCTGGTTTTAATTTTTCTATATAAATTTAGTACTCTTATTTCTGGATCTACATCAGAAACCAACAATGTTTGTACAGTATTTCCCTGGGAACAATCTACCACCCAAATATTATATTCTAAAGTACCAGTTCTCAAACTTCTGACAATAAAAATTACTACATGACCAGGGGAGGGAGGTAGTGCGGTGAAGCGGCGCAGGTAGAGCCCAAGCCTAAGCCCCACTGCCCTCAGTTAAAGCACTGAGGCTTCAGGTTCAGTCCCAGGTCCCAGGGAGTCTAATCCTGGCCCTGGTGACCCCATTAAAATGGGCTCAAGGTCCACTTTGGGATCCCAACCCACAGTTTGAGAACCATTGTTCTAAAGCATGCCAAGTAATGATCCTGGATGAAAAATCTTCTAAGTAGACTGTAAACTAAATTAGAATCAATGAACAGATTAGCTCCTTAAAATACCACATGGACTGCATCTCTTTTCCATTCACCTAGAAGTATACTTTTGTCAACTGGATCTGAAATTGTGATACACCTCTAACCCAATATAACGCGACCCGATATAACATGAATTTGGATAGAACGCGGTAAAGCAGCACTCAGGGGAGGGGGGGGGGGGCGAGCTGCACGCTGTGGCGGATCAAAGAAAGTTCAATATTACGCGGTTTCACCTATAACACGTGGTAAGATTTTTTGGCTCCCGAGGACAGCGTTATATCGGGGTAGAGGTGTACCTGTACAACTGCATTTTTCTACAATCTTGTCATTTTCGCTCAAAATACAACCTCCATTAGTATAATTGTTTAAATCAGGGGTCTCAAAATCCTGGCTCACGGGCCATCTGCAGCCCAAGAACCTCCCCACTGCAGGCCGCGGAAACTTTTAAAAAAGTTCTTTCATCCTCAGGGCTGCCGACCAAAGGGGGGGGAGGGAGAGAGGAGAGATTCACATGCCCCTCCTCCCAATGTTGCTCCATCCTGCTGCTCCTGGAACCCTCCCAGGGGTTGCACTCAGCATGTGTCATTAACCTCAGGCAGCTTGGCTCCCTGCAGGTGGTTCCCTATCCCTGCTGTTGCTGGCAGAGCTGAGGCGAGAGATCCATGCAGCCATGTGCCGCCCCCCACAGCTCTCATTGGCTGGGGGAGAGAGACAGATACAATCACTAGTCGCCAAGCAGAGTCAGCATCACTAGTCGCCGGGCAGAGTCAGCAGGGGTGGTATGAGGCCAAGGGAGCAAGGGAAAAGGGTGGGAAACGGGCCGGGAGGTAGCGTGAACACCATCTTCAGTGACATTATTGGCCCGCTGAGAGGATTTGAAGACTGGCACTGGCCCTAAGGTAAACTGAGTTTGAGACCCCTGGTTTAAATCATAGACTAGCACTTCCACTACCAACAATTTTTATGTTCAATCTCAATATAACATTAAAATTAGTAAACAATGTATTAATTTCTTCCAGCTACCATTTCAGCACCAAGGATATCAGATCTACTGGGAAAGACATGACACAGAGGCGTACTCACTGCTTCCAGATTTCACTTCCTGATAGACAGCAGCTCAACAAATCTGAACACTAACATGTAGAACCTGCTGCACAGGAAAGGATCCGGGGTTGGGTGGACATGCTTTTGTGATGCATTTTTGGACTACAAGTTGGTGTTGTTATGGGTACTATCACAATAGAAGCAAATATACATGGAGGGAGGCACAAAGCTGACTGCATGAAAAAAATCTATGAATCTGTATATTAATGAGACTGCAACGACTCACCATAATACACATTTCCAGATTAATTCAATTTCTGTTTTACGTACATTAAAAATTTTTTAAAGAATACTAAAGTTATGAAGTCAAGCTCTCAAAAAGTTAGGAATGCCAGAAATTAAGTTTGCCTGTACAACTTTTAATTCAGCCCTCTTGTGTGTATGCCTAAAGTATTTAATGATCACATACAATTTTTTCCACAGGACACCTGCATTACTCAGTGCACTGGATGGTCAGGTCTTAACTGAATGGGAAGCTATTTCTTTCTATCTTCATCATTCACTGTGTGAACCCATGCCTTAATTACTTCACACTACTCAAACTCTGCACTGAATAAAGATATTTCCTCATGGGCTTCATATGATGCTCATCACCTTAGCCCCATTGTGCTTCAAAAATGTTAATTAATTTATCTTTGCAACATCTCTGTGAGATAAGTGATGGTACTATCCCCATTTGAAAGACAGGAAATTAAGATATAGAGAATAATTATCTCAACTATCCACTAATTTTGGGTGCCCAAATCAAGCTATTTAGGTTTTTTCAGAGTACTTCACATTTTTGCAGCACTTTGATGTTAAAAACACAGCTCCCATAGAGCTGAGTGCTCAGTACTTCTGCAAACCATGCCCAAATGTCTCTAGTTAGGCATCCAAAAAATGAGGAACACACAGTGGTCATCTGTGGAAAATTTTTATTTAAATGACTAGGCCAGCATCATATAGGAACTTTATAGCAGAGGCTAGGATAGATTCCAGTTCTCCAGGATGACAATCACATGCTTTAGCCATGAGACGAGACCAACCCTCTCCCCACTGCCTCCCCCAATCACTTCATAATTTCCTGTTTCCACAACAAATAAGGCAGTGGTCCTACAGACAATAGCCTCATTCACAACATGACCCGGATTCAATCCCTGAACACCACCCATCCTGTGCACTCAAAAAGGCAGAGGTCCTGTGGAAAAATCAGTCATGTAATTAATGGCTGTATTATAATGCAAACACATAAGGGGGCTGAAATTAAATTTGTATGAGCAACTATAATTCTGGCATTCCTAATTTTTGAATGCTTGATTTTGCAACTTTAATATTCTTTTAATGCAGTTTTTTTAAAATGAATTTACCATGGGGTTTTTTTTTGTTTTTTTTTAAACAAAACCATATCATATGGAACCACAATGACCCCACACAAGTTATCAGTATGGTAAAAACCTTCAGATTTACATCACAGGCCCTAACACATAAGCCATAGGAGAAGGAGGAGGTTGATATCCTCCTTGTGGGTCAGCCACTAAAGGAAGATGAGACATATACTTTGACAGTGGGTTTCACAAATATTTGCTAACAGAAGAGGAACACTGAGACTCAAGAACCCTGAGTTCTATTCCAGATTCTGGAGAAGAGTGTTTATATAAACCCTGTCGCCCCTTCATATCCCGTCAGTTCCTACCTCCCTTTCCCTGTATCTATCCTCCTTTGCTTCTATTCCCCCTAGCCAGATTTGTTCTGTTTCTGCTCCTGTTCCCCATCCTTATTCCCACCCCCTGCTATTCCTGTCCCACCACCAATCTGTCCCCTCTCCACTCCTGCACGACAATCAGGCTGCATCCTTCTCCTCAAAAACTGCATGAGCTCTAGCTGTGGAAGTACTGACAGGACAGGAGATACAATTACCTTGCTCTCAGTTCTGGTGCCTGGCAGTACAGCGTGCCCCTCATCTAGGATGAGCATTTGCAGGAAATGTTCTGCTCAGTCCCAGGCTGGGGCATGTCCAGTAACCTCTTTGAGGGTGGAACATGCTCAGTGGAGAGGGAATATTTGGATAGTTTTGCTGCTAGTCTCTAACAAACTTATACTGAGCACAGGCAAATGAAAATTTTCAGAGGCTAACAATTCAGACAAATTTGGGTGGATTTTCTCAGGAATGACAAAAGGCGTTTCTCTGCCAAATTTTGAATCTCTGCTCCCAAGCACAGGGGCACTAGACAGGAGTGTCTCAACACAATTATAAGAATTTTGTAACATTTTTTCCTAACTTCATTCTCAGAATGGCTAGACTACGTTTGCTGAACCCTTATTTTTTATATAATCCACCTGAGGCAGTCACCCAATTTTGAAAATTTCAGCCTGAACAACTCAATTTCTGACAAGTTGTAAGCAAGTGAAAACAGGGTCGTATAATGGAAAATGTCAGTCAGCCTTAACAATGTGTTGCTATCGAATCCACCTATAATATCTGTTTCAAGTTAGAGTCTTCTGAGAAAAAGAGGTACATACTTCAAGCTTCTCACCTCTTTAAAAACTAATTTGAGATAAAAATGTCTATCTATGACTATTGGTAAAAAGAAGAGTGTATAGACAGGTCATACTATTATGAAAAAGATAGGACATTTTGAGGGTGGATTTGGGGGACAGCTTTTTATCTTTGCCTCCTAACACTATAAAAATCATGATGGAATAACTAATAATTGAAAAAAATGGCATTATTTTTGCTTGATCCATGTTAAAACTTTCACAGACATGACCTGCTTATACAACCCTCCCTGTTCCTCTACAGATGTCTCCATTCCCTCTTTGATGCCATCTTCCTTTAAGCTTCTGATCAATACTACCGTGCATTCCTCTTAACTCTTCTTAAAACTGACACCAGAGCAGCTTTGTGCTAAAACTCTGGCAGCCTGGGTTGAACTGTCAATGCAGGCTGAGCAGCTTGCCCTGGGAATGCCACCAGAGTGGCAGCTGTTTGAGCAGTGGAAGCATGAGTAAGTTTCTAATTGGCTGACTCTCAAGTCTGACATCACATCCAAGAATTAGATGGCTCTTTTCCATCCTGGATATAATGAAACAATTTCTATTGTGCTATTCATTAACTTGCATTTCATTCAGTGGCTTCTAAGAAGATCATGAATGACACTTTAGGGAGATGAACATACTCTGATAGATCCAGGCCAGTTGGGTACAGCAGAATAGCAGAAGGCAGATATACTGGCCACTGGATTAACAGTTTTCTGTTCCCTGACTGACCAGAGCAGGGGCTGCTCCAGGCTAATGAGAACATTAACCTGCAAAGAGTCAGGTGAGGCCATTAAGCTAATGTGACCACCTGACTCTAATTAAGGGCCCGCTGATACTATAAAAAGGGCTCACTCCAGTCAGGCAGAAGAGAGCCAGGGTGGCTGAAGGACTGGTTAATGAAGACATCCTCGAGTTATTGATAAGGGAGCCCTAAGGTAAGGGAGAAGCAGGAGAGCTGTGGGGAAGTGGCCCAGGGAAATGTAGCAACTCAGCCACTGAAAGGTTGGCTACCAACAGCTGCTACCATTAGGGTCCCTGGGCTGGAACCTGGAGTAGAGGGCAGGCCCGAGTTCCCCCCAACCCACCACTACAGGAACACCTCCTGGGAGGGGAAGTCAGCCCCCTGTCAGGACAGGAGGCTAAACTGTTCTAAAAACAAGCCCTAGGGACAACAGACTATGGGAATTCTCTCACCAACCTCCTTGCTGGCTTATGATGAAAAGGGCTCAGTAGACTGTAACCCTGGCCCTAGAGAGAGAAGGGCTACGTGGAGAGTCACAGAGAGCCACTGAGGCTAGCATAGACTGCCTAGAAGCGCAGGACCCATGGGGACAAGGTCAGAACTCTGCCACAATACATTTAATGATGGCTTGTCTATTGCTACATTAACACACTGGGGAATTTTTAGTGCGCATCAGCAGGGTCTACATGGAGAAATTCATGTACAACATTTCAGTGTACTTCAGAAATCAGACCTGTCATACATTGCCACACTGCATACACAAGCCCTAAAATAAACAAGGATTAACATCCAGGGCAACTATGGCAAACTACATTCTTATTACTCACATGTCTCAAGGATCGTACAGGTATTAAATTATATACTACACTTCAATGACAAACATTTACTGGATTAAAAACTAGGTTTTTTAATACGGATACTATTAAGGTATTTTAAATTTCTCCAGTTAAAATTCATTTGTGGTGCAAAAGACCAGCTGAAGGCCCTTCATACTGCTTAAAGACTGGACTGGGGCTGTATGGGGGAGCAGCAGACTGCATGGTTATGAAAAAGGGGTGTGGCTATATATCCACATAGGCTGGAGTGAAGAGCCTGGGGGCAGGCATAGGAATCCTCATCTAACTAGATCACACTCTTTAATCACTAAATCAACCTTAACACATGTATCATATGCTCTTGGGGCGGAAGGTGAATCATCTCCAACCATCCTCATTTCTGCATGTAGCCCAATTACTTGGTATTTATGAAAGGTTAAAGGGTTTACAAAGCAGTCCACTGAAGCTTGTTAATGTTTTATTTTATAAAAGCACCCACTGTAGTCTGAACACCAAGTAATTTGTTTTAAATAACTTGTTTTCTTAGTGACTTCCCCTCCTCTCTCTCACAAACATATACCCACAAAGTTATTGTTCACTTGAATGTAGCGTTACACTCCTTTATTTAAAAAACAGAACAAGAGTTGCAGGATTTCTTTAACAAGGTACACTGACTCTACCTAGGGATTTTTTTTTTTTTTTTTTTTTTTGAGTTTCATAGCAGAGCTTTAAACGAAAGGCACATTCCAGAATTAGTGTTTAGGGCTTGACCTTTCAAAGGAGAGTGAGGGAGTTAAGTCCCCAAATATCACTGAAGTAAAGCACCTTTAAAAATCCCAAGCTAAAATCATAAACTATCATTCTCTTGCCCTAACATAGAGCAACATATTAAAAAAGCACAGAGGTAAAATTAAGAATCTGTATTATAATATAGTTCTCAGTATCTTAACTACTTGAAACTTGGCATAGTATTACCAAGAATCACAGTTACCAACCTAATTGGACCTCTGACCCCTCCAGGTTTCTTTGAAAGCACCCTCCCCGCCTTCTGGTCTCAGGCCTCTGGTCATCATCTAGCTCTGGGGGGAATTCTCCCCACTCTCAGACCAGGGTCTAGATCAGTGGTCCCCAAACTTTTTTGGTCACACTTCCCCTTACCCATAACAGAATATGTCTGTCTCTCCTCCTGCCCAGAAGCCAGAACTGGGAGCAGGGCCAGGAGTGGGCCATGGTCAGAGCCTGGGGCTGGGACCGCTGGGGCCAGAGCTGGGCCAATGTTGGGGTCAAGAGCTGAGGCGAAGGCCAGGAGCCGAGGCGGTGGCAGGAGCTGCAGCTGGGGCTAGAAGCAAGGCAGACCTGGGGGCAGAACAGGGCTGGGTGGTGCTCCCTCCCCACCCCCCATGGGAGCTAGCCAGGGCCCCGCCATACCCACTCTAACATTCCTCCATGTCTCCCTATGGGGTTGCATCCCACAATTTGGGGACCACCATTCTAGGTGGTAGACTCCTGGTACTAATCTGTAATCTCCTTAGCAAGCCTAACAAGCAGTTACCCTGAAATTCTTGTTAGTGGTTTATACAGTGATCAGGCAGCCTCCTTAAAGTACAGTATTTGTTTAGAACAAAAACAGTTCAGAAAAAAAATCTTAAAACAACAAAACATATCTAGCTTTCCCCTAAGGCAGAGGTGGGCAAGCCTGCGGGCCACATCCAGCCCAAAGAATGCTCCTGCCCGGCCCTTGAGCTCCTGGCCTGGGAGGCTCACCCCCAGCCCCTCCCCTGCTGTTCCCCCTCCCCAGCAGCCTTGGCTCACTGCGCTGCCGGCACAATGCTCTGGGTGGCAGGGCTGCAAGCTCCTGAGGCAGTGCAGCGGCAGATAGGGCGACCAGATGTCCAGCTTTTACAGGAACAGTCCCGATTTTTGGGTCTTTTTCTTATATAGGCTCCTATTACCCCCCCCACCCCAGTCCCGATTTTTAACATTTGCTGTCTGGTCACCCTAGCTGCAGAGCCCAGCCTGAACCGGTGCTCTGGGCGACGGGGTTGTAGTGCCGCCAGCCACCGATGCTCCAGGCAGTGTGGTAAGAAGGCAGGAAGGGGAGGGGGGGGTAGTGGATAGAGGGCAGGGGAGTTTGGGGGGGGTGCTTAGGGGGCAGGGGTGTGGATAGGGTCAGGGCAGTCAGAGGGCCGGAAACAGGGGGTTGAATAGGGACAGGGGTCCCAGGGGGGTGTGGAGGTGCAGGGCAGAGGGCTGGGTGTTGGGGGGAGATTAGGGCTGGGGGGTGTGGAGGTGCAGGGCCAAGGGCTGGGGGGTGTGGAGGTGCAGGGCACAAGGCTGGGTGGTGGGGGGGAGGTGCAGGGCACAAGGCTGGGTGGTGGGGGGGTGCAGGGCAGAAGGCTGGGTGTTGGGGGGAGATTAGGGCTGGGGGGTGTGGAGGTGCAGGGCCAAGGGCTGGGGGGTGTGGAGGTGCAGGGCACAAGGCTGGGTGTTGGGGGGGAGGTGCAGGGCTGAGGGGGTGTGGGGGTGCAAGGCAGAAGGCTGGGTGTTGGGGGGGTGCAGGGCAGAGGGCTGGGGTGCTCGGCTCATGGGGGTGCTCCCAGCTCCCTGCCCTGAGCGGCTCAGGGCAGGGGGCTGGAAGGGATATGCCCTGTTCCACCCCCTTCCCCAAGGCCCATCCCTACCTCTCTCTGCCTCCAGGCAGCGTGGTAAGGAGGCAGGAAGCGGAGGGGGTGGGGGGGAAGTGGATAGAGAGCAGGGGAGTCTGGGGGGGGTTAGGGGGCAGGGTGGTCAGAGGGTGGGAAATGGGGGGTTGAATGGGGGGCAGGGGTCCCAGGGGCAGTCAGGGAATGGGGGGGTTGGATGGGGCAGGGGTCCCAGGGGGGCTGTTAGGGGGCGAGAAGCAAGGGGGGGGCTGGGCTATGCCTGGCCATTTGGGGAGGAACAGCCTCCCCTAACCAGCCCTCTATACAATTTCAGAAACCCAATGCAGCCCTCAGGCCAAAAAGTTTGCCTGCCCCTGCCCTAAGGGTTACCAATCCCTGGATCCGGAAAGGCCTAATTGCTTTAGACTCCCTCCACAGAGTCTCTTTCTTTCTCACTCTGGCAGCAAATCTCCCTAGACAGCTTCTGGCAAATGCCACCCTCCCTGCTCCGTGAAGGGCTTTGCAAGTGTTTTCTTTTGATCTCCAAGCTCCTAGGTTTGGCAAACAAGGCATGCATCTTGATGGAGACTGGCACCTTGAAGCTAACAGTTTGCCCTGTTTTTCAAGTGTGTGCTGGGGTGTCCTTATCTAGACCCCCTTGCATTCCTTTCCTCTTCCCACAGACCCCTGTTAAGACAAATCAATACATTCATATAGGAAAGTCCAATAATCCACCAGTTATGCAGTAATTGTACCTCACTGACCAGGTCACATACAATGTTCACAAAATTATCAGAATTCATACATTAATACATAGCAATTCCATATCCATCACACTAAGTATGAAAGTCCAATGCTTTAAATTCAAAAGAATGAAACTAGCCAGTTTTCTTCAAAGTTGCAGGTCAGTCATGAGAGAGTCAGGACTAGCTTTTAACAATAGTTGTTAATGCAATGAAGAGATCCCAGAGTAAATTAAATTCTTCTAATCTGCCCTCCCAATCCGTAGGTAGTTTTATGTACAAGAAGATTGGTTGCAAATCTCTGATCCAGTCCTTGCGAGAGTGTGGGTGACCTGACTCCCACTAACTAGTGAGGTCTTTTGGCTAAATGTGTAAATTTCATGGTGTATTTATTCAGTGTAATACCATTCATTTTGTGCAAAAATAAACTTAGAACAAATGGGATCACTGTGGTTTATTCTGGATACATGATCTGCTACCTTTCCCTTAAAAATGATATTGACACACATCCATATGCAAGTTTCATCTCTCACTGTCAGGTTGGTGGACCTGCAGAATGAAATACTGTTCCTTTCCAGCTTGTGAACTTTCAGGAAAAAATCCCTAATTATTGTACCAAGAACTATTTCCTTTTTAAAAGTCATGACAGTAGTACTATGACTTTCCAGTTCATCTCACTTTGGTGCAAGACCTTCAGTTGAAACAGTTGTGGTGATTACCTGATAGCTAGTTTAAGCTAAGTCAGGGATAGGCAACCTTTCACAAGTGGTGTGCCGAGTCTTCATTTATTCACTTTAATTTAAGGTTTCATGTGCCAGTAATACATGTTAACGTAATATTTTTAGGTCTTCTGCCTCCTGCCCCTGCTGTGGAGAGTGGGGGTGGGGGGCTGGGACCCCCCACCACCACTCTCCCCTGTTGGGGCAGGAGGCAGGAGCTTGGTCCTGCAGCAGCCAAGCTTTCCTCCTTCCCCTTCTTCCCCCAGCATGGCACTTTCCAGCCCCTCCTCCTCCTCCTCTCAGTGGGCAGGCAGTGTGCCACTCAAAATCAGCTTGTGTGCCGTGTTTGGCACACATGCTGTAGGTTGCCGACCCCTGGGCTAAGTAGTAATGCTTTCAGCAAAGGACTAGGAACTAGGATATCACCATGAACTACTGATTTTTGTACAAGTCAAAACCTTGTGTCTCAGACCAACCTAGCTGAGAAAGCTGAGGTTTAAAAACATTAATTAGAAAACCAGAGGGGGGGTGGGGGGGGAGACAGGCAGCATGGAAACATTTGACAGATATAACCTATTCATCTACTGATGAATATCATGTCTAGATCTTGTTTCATAGCTACCTTTGGATGTCATGGGGGTTTTGATTTGGGCACAACATTCACTTCCAATATTGAGCTTGGTATGCAGAAGCTCAGAAAAAGTCACAATTTTAAAAGTTTTCTAAAAACAGTCACTGATGTCATAGTTATTTTGAAAATTCATCCTTCCTAAAAAGTTATTTCAGGATACATACATACACACACATACACACACACACATACACATACATATACATATATACACATATATATACATACACACACACACTGAAGGCTTTCTGCACTGACTGCAGAACTTTTGAATACAGGCCACTTTCCAGAAACTTTGTGTAGAGCTTTCCGCAGCCCCGAAGAACAGCAACACTAAAGTGACAGCTGCCCTGACAGTAGAGAAGCAAGTGGCAAATCACTCTGTGGAAGCTTACAACACCAGACTGGTACTGGTCAGTGGGAAATCAATTCAGAGTTGGTAAATCCACAGTGGGAGCTCTTGTGATCCAAGTATGCAGGACCATTAATTGACTTCTGCTTAAAAGGGTAGCAGCTTTGGGTAACGTGCAGGACAATGGATGGTTTTGCCACAATGGAGTTCCCTAACTGTGTTGGGGCAATAGAAGGCATGTAATATCGCTATCTTGGCACCAGACCACCTGGCAAAAGAGTACATAAACCATAAGGGATACTTTTCAATGGTTTTGCAAGTGCTGGTGGATCACAGGGGGAGTTTCAATGACATCACCATGGAATAGCCAGGAAAGGTGCATGATGTGCATCTTTAGAACCACACCTGTTCAGAAAGCAGCAATCAGGGACTTTCTTTCCAGATCGCAAAATAACTTGATATTGAAATGCCAGTAGTGATCCTTGGAAACCCAGCCTACGCCTTGCTCCTATGGCTCATGAAGCTGTACACTGGCCACCTGGACAGCAGTAAGGAGCGATTCAACAATAGGCTGAGCAAGTGCAGAATGGTGATTAAACATCCAAAAGCATTTTCTAAGAGTCACTGGCAGAGTCTGCTTGCTAGGTTAGACCTCAGTGAAAGTAATTAGTCCCATTGTTATCTGTAAGGCAAAGGGAGAGAAGTTTCTGCAAGGGTGGGGGGTAGAGGCAGATTGGCTGCTCAAAATTAGCTGCCAACTTGATATGAGGGCAATAAGAAGAGGTCAGCAAGGAGAAAATGAAAACCTGTTTCAGTGATCTGCCTTCCCATACCATCCCTTCCATTGCATCAGTTTCCCTGTACTTCCCCTTAAGTCCCATGATTGGAATAAAGAGCATTTCATTCTCAACACACTTCTATTGCACGCCCACACACACTGAAAACAGGAAAATAATTTAATCTTGGGCAAACAGTCTAATAAAATTAGGAGGGGAGAAACCAAGTCAGCTTGCCTGTGAAAGTACAGTAGTCTTTACCATCAGACATCATTGAATGGCCGCCCTTTCTTCTTGGTATCCTCCCACAGTACAGAGTGGAAGGAACACAATGCTCCCCCCAGAACATTTGGGGGAGTGGGATTGAGAACAGGCGATGCTTGCAGGCAGTTCTGCAGGGGCTGCAGACAGAGTCTAGCCTCAAGCTACTTTCCTTAAAGCTCAGCCAGATGCCTCAATATGTTTAATTGGTCCTTCATAATCCACAGCATCTCATCGTGCATGGCATGCTCATGCTCCCGGGATGCTCTCCACGTCCAGTTTTCAGACAATGAAATCCTCCAGGCTCTTAGCTCTGTCTCAGCTGTCCCAGAGGCATTCATTATCTCACTGAACATGTCATCACATGTCCTCTTTTTCCACCTTCTAATCTGCAAAAGCCTAGCCACAAGTGTGGTGTATGCACTAAAGGCCAAGCTTTCCTCCGTAAGGCATGCAAAGCACAAGTCTGGTGCAAGGCTGCTAGTCATTTAAAAAAAAAATATATATATATATATAAAACTACATCACACTCCTTATTACATTGAAGTGCAAGCCAAACATACGCAGAATCCCTAGCTATTCAGTGAACAGGTTTGCTGTTCCAGCCATTGTGACTATGGCCCCGCGACATGGGTGACGGACCTTGTAGTCCTGACACGGGTTTGCTACAGGTGGACAATGCTCCCTCCGCCTAGCAACATGGATGTTGCTATGAGACCAGGCACCAGCGTTAAGCCTCCCAAAGGCTTTGTCAGAGCAGCTCCGGGAGGGTTGCGGCCACAAGAGAACACAGGAAGCCCACCCCCTACCCCCTTAATGCTGCTGGTAGTAGTCACCCTGGACTTGCAGAATCTGAGGTCAATGCTGATCCCTGCCAACCAAATCACCAGTATGTTAGGGAAAGCATCGTTGAGGGTCCTGAAACTCACCATGGGCAGTGGATCACATGCTCTATTGTTTGCAGTACAAGCACTTGTAATGAAAGCTTCCTCCATTTCCCATAGGTAACCCTATGTGATATTGACCTCCTGAGGGTAACAGAGGCAGCAAGGGAGTAGATGCTGCATGCCTCTGTGTACAGACTTGGTCTTTATGCTGCTATGCTGTGTAACGCAATGATGCCAGCAGAGTTAATACTGGAGTAGCATGGGAAAGTGTCCTACCGTGGTGGAAGAAAAATGGCAGCCCTCCCCAGAAACTTTCTGCAAAGGATTGCAGAGTACCTCCATGAAAATTTCTGAGAGATCTCCAAGGATAATTCCATGGCCATCCCTGTGCAGATAAACAATCTTTTCCAGGGGGCACCCTATACATAATTGGAGCAGCCACTGCAAAGCAGATACCCACTGCACCTCACTTATTCTTCAGATTAAACAAAATATAAAAGTGCACATAATCCCTACAGTTTAATTAAAATTGCATACTCAGAGGTGCCTTCTCCAGAATCATGCTTGGCCACCACGCTGTCCTGTGACCTGCTGAGGTCCGGGGTTAAAAATAGCTCCTGGCTCTTGGGGAGAATAGATCCACCACTCGCCTGTCCCTCATTCTCCTCCTCCAGACTGCCCTCGTCATTGTTGCCTGAGGTGGCCTGGGACTCAGACTTCTGGGATGTATCCATGCTGCATTTGGGGGCAGTGATGGGATCGCTCTTGAGAATCGCATGCAGCTCATTGTAGAAGCGGCAGGTCTGTGGTACAGAACCAGACTGACTGTTCGCCACGCTTGTCTTCTGGTACTGTTGCTGATGTTTTATTTTCACACTGCACTACTGCATGTCCCGGCTGTAGCCCTTCTCCTCCATGCCCTGGTCAATCTTTTCGTAGATGTCTACATTTCTTCTGCTGGATCAGAGTTGTGTCTGCACAGATTCTTCTCCCCCAAGGCCAATAAGGTCGTCCACCTCTTGCATACTCTACGATGGAGCACATTTGGGGTGTTGAGTTGCCAGGATCAGGTGGGCTGGAGGGGGGGGGGGGGAGAATCAAGCAAGTTGCTAAAAGGGTGGGGGGAGAAGATAAGTAGGCCTATATTGCTTATAGGAGACTAAACCATGGGTATTGTTTTATTTCAGAATTGCAAGGTTTTCATTTTGTACTGATTGTACCTTTATGTCTGAAAAATATATTGAAAGTTCAATCACATGTGATTCAACTTTAAAAACCTTTTTCCAGTTGTTCCCACTTCACACCCAAAAAAATCCACTATTTTTCAGTTGGACAAGAAAGTTTCACAGGTAACCCTAGGTGGAAGCAAAATGCTCAACAAATTGGAGTCAGAAATACAACTTGGAATTTAAACAGTTGTTTAAGCAGAGAAGATGTGAAATGGCAGTCTGTCTAATCTGTTGGAGACATTGAAGGAATCTCCTGGATTGTTCACAGGTATCAACCCATCTGAAGAAGCCACCAAACCATGCCATAGATAGCTGAACAAGTCTCCAAAACATAAATGGACAAAATTGAGAGGGGTGAGAAAAAAGTGAAATAGCAAGCAGGAACAAAATGTAAGTAGCAAAGAGGAAGGAAGGAAGGATGGATCATGATTAAAGCTGAGAGATTTGGTTCCTATTCCCAAATCTGCCACAGACTGACAGACTTTGGACAGAGTATCAGTGCATGTTTGCTAATCTGTTCTCAGTAACTCTTACCTACCTCACCAGAGCTGCAGTGCTTTGAGATCCACAAACAGAACTTTCTAAACAGTTACAGGTTGAGAAACTGATCAGAATTTATTGTGTATTATGAGCTGTAAAAAATTTTTTACAAAGATAAAGGACATTTAAAAGTTAAAGGGACAGTGTGAGGCAAAAAGTTCCCATAAAGCCATAGATGTTTACAATTCCCAGTTAAAACATTTAACTTATTTTGCTGATTATGCTCTTTATATTTTTTGTATTCCCCCTGAGCTTGGATGAAAAGACTAGTAAATTTCACTTTCAGGTGCTCATGTGAAATAAAATGCTGCTGCAATGTTTAGAATGTAAAAGTTTAAGTTTTGTAAGTTTGTTTCCAAAAGCTAGATCTGGGGGACTTAAGTTACCTGAGGCTAGGTCTACACTACCCACCTGAATCGGCGGGTAGAAATAGACCTCTTGGGGATCGATTTATCGATTTAATTTATCGATTTAATCGATCCCCTAATCGATGCTCTTACTCCACCAGTGGAGGTGGGAGTAAGCGCCGTCGACAGGAAGCCGTGGAGGTCGATTTTGCCGCGGTCCTCACAGCAGGGTAAGTCGGCTGCGATACGTCGAATTCAGCTACGCTATTCACGTAGCTGAATTTGCGTATCTTAAATCGACTCCCCCCTGTAGTGTAGATGTAGCCTGAAAGCATTCCCTTAACTTGTGTTTATAGAATCATAGAATATCAGGGTTAAAAGGGACCTCAGGAGGTCATCTAGTCCAACCCCCTGCACAAAGCACGACCAATTCCCAACTAAATCATCCCAGCCAGGGCTTTGTCAAGCCTGACCTTAAAAACCTCTAAGGAAGGAAATTCCACCACCTCCCTAGGTAACCCATTCCAGTGCTTCACCACCCTCCTAGTGAAAAAGTTTTTCCTAATATCCAACCTAAACCTCCCCCCACTGCAACTAGAGACCATTACTCCTTGTTCTGTCTTCTGGTACCACTGAGAACAGTCTAGATCCATCCTCTTTGGAACCCCCTTTCAGGTAGTTGAAAGTAGCTATCAAATCCCCCCTCATTCTTCTCTTCTGGAGACTAAACAATCCCAGGTCCCTCAGCCTCTCCTCACAAGTCATGTGCTCCAGCCCCTAATCATTTTTGTTGCCCTCCGCTGGACTCTTTCCAATTTTTCTACATCTTTTCTGTAGCGTGGGGCCCAAAACTGGACATGGTACTCAAGATGAGGCCTCACCAATGTCGAATAGAGGGGAATGATCATGTGCCTCGATCTGCTGGCAATGCCCCTACTTATTCAACCCAAAATGCTGTTAGCCTTCTTGGCAACAAGGACACACTGACTCATATCTAGCTTCTCGTCCACTGTAACCCCTAGGTCCTTTTCTGCAGAACTGCTGCCTAGCCATTTGGTCCCTAGTCTGTAGCAGTGCATGGGATTCTTCCATCCTAAGTGCAGGATTCTGCTCTTGTCCTTGTTGAACCTCATCAGGTTTCTTTTAGCCCAATCCTCTAAGTTGTCTAGGTCCCTCTGTATCCTATCCCTACCCTCCAGCGTATCTACCACTCCTCCCAGTTTAGTGTCATCTGCAAACTTGCTAAGAGTTCAGTCCACGCCATCCTCCAGATCATTAATGAAGATATTGAACAAAACCGGCCCCAGGACTGACCCTTGGGGCACTCCGCTTGATACTGGCTGCCAATTAGACGGAGCCATTGATCACTACCCGTTGAGTCCAATGATCTAGCCAGCTTTCTATCTACCTTATAGTCCATTCATCCAGCCCATACTATTTTAACTCGCCGGCAAGAATACTGTGGGAGACCGTATCAAAAGCTTTGCTAAAGTCAAGGAATAACATCCACTGCTTTCCCCTCATCCACAGACTCAGTTATCTCCTCAGACAGGGCTGCCCAGAGGAATCAGGGGGCTTGGGGCAGTGGGGGAGCGGACATACTGACCAGGCGGCGCTCCGAGTCTGCGGCAGCGGGTCCTTCAGTTGCTCCGTGTCTTCGGCAGCACTGAAGGACCCGCCATCGAAATGCTGCAGAAGGCCCAGAGCGACTGAAGGGCCCCACCATCACCGAAATGCCGCCGAAGACCCAGACCGCCACCAGGTAAGTAAAAAGGCACCTCTAGCCAGGAAAGGGATTCTCAGCCAGGGCTCACGGGGCCCAGGGCAAATTACCCACTTCCCCCCCCCCCCCCCCCCCCCCCGGGCGGCCCTGCGAAGAGAAGGCAATTCCTGTTCCTGGTGTGAAGCCTCGGTCTACTATACTCTTTGTTCTTGAAGTTGACTCTTCCTATTTGTTGGACTGGGTTACGACATTCTTGCTAAACATGCTTTTGTATTAAATTTTAAAGTGTTTTATAGCTACTGTATGTTCTTGCTTTTATATCTGTTTCAGTTCTGAAGACATACCTTTTGCAAAGCCAGTCCAAATAGAAGCTGAGTATTAACAGCAATGGTTTTTCTGATGCAGCCAACCTTTTCTGTGGAAGATATTTACTGGAAAAAGCCTGTCAGCATCCAAGTTACATATTTTTATATATATAAAAATAAAAAAAAAAAAAATCACATGTAAAGAGCTAGGTTTGAAAAGAAAAAAAAAAAAAAAAAAAAAAGACACTCACCAGTAGTCAGAGGGAAACATTCTATACTGGGTGCTAAACTATCAATTCCCAGGGGGGAGGGATAGCTCAGTGGCTTGAGCATTGGCCTCCTAAACCCAGGGAGGAGTGTTCAACCCTTGAGGGGGCCATTTAGGGAACTGGGACAAAGATCTGTCTGGGGATTGGTCCTGCTTTGAGCAGGGGGTTGGGACTAGATGACCTCCTGAAGTCCATTCCAACCCTAATATTATATGATTTTACAAATTAAGCTTAGGTTTCCATCTCTTTTGGTTATAAAAGAAGCCTTCCAAATGTGAACTGAATGTAGATTGGATAGGGCAGGTGCACTCAGGAGCAATCTTTCAGGTCTACCTCTGGCTACCACCAGAGGGTTTTTTTGTTGGTGGTTTTTAAAACCTTGAAGATGATTATGCCAATAGTAATAAGAGGAAAAGACTGGGATTTAGTTATATTTTGACTGACCTTAGAACTAATCAATCCATTTTCACTGTTGCCTACAAAAAATGAAGACAAACAAAAACCAGACAGGATCTCTTTTCAGAGCATTATACTGGACAACACAGCAAAACTCCTTAGAGACTGAGGAAACCTGAAGAGCAGTATGATAGGAAGGCAGCGGCTTGGCATGACATTTCTACTGCATGCGCTCCCTCTTACAAAATAGGACTAACAGTAGCAGAACTGTTACTATAAACACCAGAAGAAAAAGAAACTGTGTCAAGAGTCCCATAAGACTGTCTCAGACCAGATTTTCTTAGGCCTGGTGACTTTCCCCACTGCTTAAGGAAACAAGTTTGGATTATCAACACTTTGCATTCATTGCCTATGCTCTGTAGCAGGTTTCTGAACAGAGGCCAAAAAGCATACTCAAGTCCCTTCCAGATATCAAGATAACAGTGTGATAGCCTTATCTCTTAGCAGGCCAAATCTATAAATACTGTACTGCTAAATGGCCTCAAACAGAATAAAAAATAATTTATACAGAAACCATTAGCATAGAGATTCACAGCTCTTAAGGTCTCCAGGTCCTATTCATAACAGGATAGATAGGGCAGGGTAACCTTATTATGTCCAGATATTAGAGGGTTATCCTTAGTTGTGGGACGGGGTTTCACCTCATACTGCAAGAGTGAATGCAATCACAAAAGTCCCTGCATGTTGTCCATCAATAAACATTCACTTATACTGTTAATATAGGGTCTCTGGACAAGAAGTTTTACTCTTCATTTGTGTAAGCACTAACGAAAAAATGCAAGCACAGCTCGTCCATTTCACATTTAAAATTCTGACAAATAAACAAAATGTTCAGATAGCATATTTTCAATAATGACAGACATCTAAACATTACATTTTATTAAATTAAGCCTCAAAAGAACGGTTTCAAGTGACCAGTAAAAATAACAAATGAGCACACTACTGTCCCAAACTTTCAACTCAAGGATATTTTTACTAGGCTGGTATATAAAATGTAGCCCAGCCTCTAAAGTGGAGCTGGAAAAATAGTGAAAAAGTTTATTCATGAGCTGGTTAGTTACTGCTGAATTGCAATTCCATCTGAACATTTTATACTAGTGTCAATTTTGCCCCACATGAATAAACATTCAAGCAACCATCTTTTGTTTACATTAATGTTTTGGAAAGGGCTTTATTTTGTGAGCTTTCATGCTAGAAACTTGCCCAGACACCCATCCTCCTCCTTGTCCTCCCCGTCCCAGAATGTGACAAGAGAAAATGAATTCAAAGTCAACTGCTGAGCCAATACACCTAGATCTTGTGTAAGGAGGGACAGGAACAGATTTTAGATATTAAAATTTCTTAGGCCTGCTTGCTTTCATGAATCTCAAAGTGCTCCACACACTCTTCGTCCACCTACTGTCTGATCAGCCAGCCAGCTCTGGCTTCTCTTCATTAACTAAAAAAAAAAATCTTCCTATCTTATATAAGGCAGTCATATCTGGTGATCCACAATGCCATCATAGTATTCACCATGATTAGTGTGTTGGTACCTCTGCACACAGAATCTCATTGCTCAGCACATTAGCAACTGAGGTTCCTGAAGTCTTCTCTAGGGTGACAATGGTTTCTGGACTATACGGACATATGTCCTCAGACTTTCATCCACCACAATGAGGTTTTTCAAAGGCTTGATGGGGCAAAATTATTTCGTGTTACATGAGCCAAGGGAAGGAAGCAGTTGACAGTCTGAAGGAGCGCCGAGCCCAAATAGCTGGGGAAAGGAGATTCTAGGTTTTTACTGTGGATCATTGTTGGAAGCATAGCTGATGAATTGTTGACAGTATCTTGAGACATCTCTCCAAGATGAGCATCCTATGCAACCTAATGCCTCATAACTAGGGTCCTAAATTATTTGAAAACATGTAAGGTAACTTGAAAAACTGATCAAGAATCCATAGTCTGGGGTGGGGAGAAATAGCAACACATGTCTTAGATCAGTGGTCTCCAAACTTCTTTGATTGTGCACCCCAATAGTAAGAAAATTTGAGCTTACACACCCTGCTGCGCCACCCCAAGCAAAAAAAAAAAAAAAAAAAAGAGCAGCGCCCGAATTGCCGAAGCGGCGCACACCCTGAAGGATCCTCTTGCGCACCCCATGGGGTACATGCACCCCACTTTGGAGACAACTGTCTTAAGATTACTCTTGTGGATACAGATCATCTATGAAAAAAAACACCAAATAATGGGTGACCATGGATCTCTCTGAGAGCAACAAATACAGCAGCTAAGATTTTATTGTTTGATTTAATGAGGCTGAAAGCTAGAGCTACATACTGGGAGTAATTTTGACCATGGGAAAACATGGAATTTCTTGAGCGTACCAAAGCAAGGATGAAGATAGTCTTTCATGAGGTTGATCAGAGACAGACCTGAAGAAAGTTATCAAGGTGAACTTCAGGATTGTCATCTTAACTTCTGGAGTCCTGACATGTTCAGGTACACAAAAGGCCCAGCAAAGTCATGACTGCTATTTTTGGATAAAACAGAGATTAAGAGTCAGCTTCTGGGGAACCAGGCCATCAGACAGATAGTGGAGGGGGAAGTCAGCCATCATTTTAGAATTGGGGATTGTCTGACTACACTGTAGCTATCCAATGACCCTAGATCTGTTGCTTTGCTCTCTGTTACAGTGGATATCTCAAAGTGGAAGGCATAGTAGCTTTGAAAGGAATGCCTGCTTTTATAGTAGCGATTGAATTCTGTTTTGAGACTGGGAGTGCTATCTGTAGCTTCAACTTCTGCTTTGTCCAATAACTTTACCTCAAGGAAGGAGACTATCGTGATTATTAGGAGGTGTTGGATCTGGGAAGCCACCTGTTAACAGCACTGGATACCATGAATCTGGTGGCAAAGTCACACATACAAGCTGCTGGGATAGGCTAGAATAGCATAGCATTTTTAAGATATTAGAAAATTGGAAATGTGTAACAGTTAAATACAGGGCACAACAGTACACAACGTATTCCTTTAGATTGCACGTGGTGTGTATTTAGGTGGCTTGACAACAAGTTATTTCCTCTCCCATCATAACTACACCTCCGTGTCTCGTCATGGAGGTCGCGGAAGTCAGATTCCATGACTTTCCCGACCACCATGACTTCTGCGGCTGCCAGGGTGGTTGGCCCCGGCACCACCTGAGCAGTGGCCCTTGCGGCTGGCCCCAGGGGCCACCTGAGTAGCCGCTGCGTGGGTGGCCCCTGGCAGCGATCCCCACCACAGCAGGAGCAGCAGCTACTCCGGCAGCACTGCACTTTCCTCCGCAGCAACAGCCCCTGGGGTGCCACACCCCCCATTTAGTCGGGGGTATTTATAGTAGGTCATGGATAGGTCACAGGCCGTGAGTTTTTGTTTATTGGCTGTGACCTGTCCATGACTTTTATTAAAAATACCTGTGACTAAATCGTAGTCTTAATCGTGACTAGTAAATGTAGTTCTCAGACTAGTAGGCATCAGGTAAATTTTTGAAGAGGACAGTACTAAATGAGAATAGCTACAACCTGAGGAAGGACACAAGACCATTATTCAGTTTTGAGTGAGAGCTCTCAGATGATCCCATCCCAAGTATCATACCCAAGCAATTAGGGAGGAGCACAGACTGAGTTTTGCAAGATATACCAGCAGCTTATTAAAAAGCGATCCTGAAACAAAGTGAGAAATATGCTTCCATTGTCCTCATATGGCAGCATTAGCCAACCTTGTCAAAAAAAAGTAAGTGATCAAGCTTTTTTTTTTTTTTTTTTGGGGGGGGGGGGGGGGGGGAAGAGAAGACCCTCAGGCTATGACTCAAAATGTGTACATACTAAAGTATACTCTTAATATGGAGGTTTCAATGCAATTCAGACTAACCATGCAATGAATCCCAATCTCTTCTATTTCAAAAAGGAGATGTTAGTAGTAGTTACAACTCTTTGCAAAACTTGCACTCTCAGAAGATCTGAAATACTTTTCCCCATGACTGTTTGTCAACTCGCACTTTGTGCTGCCTTTCTAAATCCCCAGACAACTGATATAAGTGTACACATCCCTAAAAAGCATGCATCTTTACCTTTAGACTTTATTTCACATGACAACAAGAATATTACCAGGAAGTAAAACCTTCCTCATTCAGAAACAACATGTATTAGGGAGGAGCACAGACTAAGTATTCATTTGGATTCAGAGCTGTTTAGACACCAAAATCACAGTGGTTAGTGGCTATGGCACCAGAGGACAAGTGCCTTCACATGAGTTGTCCAAAAGGCAGATAACACCATGCAGCTCAAAATCAAGAGAGACTTAACTCTACTAGGCTATTTAGTTCCTTATCTGGCTCTTATGAGAGCAGTTTTCACATGAGCATGTGAAGCAAAAGGCATTTGCAAATATGTCTAACAGCATTCCATGTCAAAACAAGTTGCTTTTTGTTCAAATTTGCTGCCAACATACCAGCATTTTGGGACAGCTGAATGTTATAAGTGAACTGACCCGCTAATTACATATTCTTTGCTGTCCCATCAACTTCTGCAGCTGATGCATTTTGCCACCTACTTCACTTGGTATATTTCTAGTATTTTCAGTCCCATGCAACTAATTTGTTCTACATGACTACTCTAGTTTTAGGTCTCCATGCTCAATCTGCGCCATTTTAATTATACCAGTATAGTGCAACACAATCACCCTCCCAGTGTGGATGCAGTTATATCATTTTAAAAGGTGCTTTATACCAGTATAGCTATTACTGTACAAAAAAAGGGGAACACACTATAATGGTATAAGGTATCTTTACACCAGTATAACTGCTCACTAAGGACTGTAGTTATATTGTCTTTTTTTATATAAAACAAAAACACCAATAGAAATAGTTGCATCGGTATGAAATTGGTGTGTACACCACATCTTGGCAGTGTCAGAATTCTACACGACTCAGATAATAGTCTCCTTTAATCATAGCCAAAGTACTTGTGAGATGAAAAAGGTCCTATTTCTCTATAAAGCTGTAAATTTAGAGACAAAGATAGGACAACATGATTGCCACATAAGTGACAATTCTCCAAGGTTTACATTTATCAGAAAGGCAAACAAGCAATAAGCTGGTGGAAGAACACTACTATTATGCCCACCAATACAGGAACTTCCATCTATACATCAACAACAATACATCTTAAACCAAGAGACACAAAAAAAGGGTAAAACCCACGTTGAAAACGAAGTGCAGAAAACACTAGAGTCCGTGCCAGAAAATCATGGTGTCATTAAAGATGTAGAAAAATGAAGGATAAACAGGCTGAGCAGAGTCAAAAGTCTTCAGCAAAACAAGATTTCTAGTTGTAGAATATGTACTATTTAAAGAGAAGATTCAGGAGTTTAACAGTAAAAAGTTTTATTCAGTTTAAAATATCAACTTAGGCATTTCCTTAATGCAAGGCTCAGAGAGGAGAAAGACAACAACATAATGAACCAAGCTAACAGGAGTTTCAGGGTCAGCTTGCTACTACAAATAGCATTATGAAAAAGTAAACAAAGCTCAGAGTTTTGGAATGGTGCCTTTCCAAAGGGGGTGAATGGATGGAAGAAAGTAACCCCAGCTCATGACCAATGCATGGACTGCAGAGAACAGTTCTCTATTGTAAGCCTTCCCAACTGCTCATACAAAAATTGCCTAAACAATAATGCAAACAATGGAGGGCGCTCAGAATGGCAGAGTGGTTGAAAGCTAAACAATTCCTCTTAAACTGCCCTGTAATGAAACATTGGTTGGAAAGGCAAGAGATTCTCCAGTTGGCATAGCGAGCAAGGTACAAAGCACATTACTGACTAGAGTCTCCCCACCACAATCTCCATTTACTTCAGTTTAAGAGCCATACTCTAATTACACTTTAAACACACACAAAAATAGGAAAAAAGCAGCCTCAGTGTTCAGAGATGTCCTAGGAGTGGAGCCCACTATTGAAGGGACTCCAAGCAAAATTAGATTATGTCGGCAAAACTTATGTCACTCAGGGGTGTGAAAACACACACCCCGAGCGACATAAGTTTTACTGGCATAAGTGGTAGTGTGCACAGCATTATGTTGGTGGGAGAGCTTCTCCCGCTGACATCGCTACTGCTGCTCATTGAGGTGGTTTTATTATAAGGACAGGAGAGCTCTCTCCCGTCAGCACAGAGTGGCTACACAAGCGATCTTACAGCATACAGCTGTGTAAGCTAGCTACATGGCCTTACTCCTGTTAGAACTCCAGAGCCAACACAAGAGCAGGATTGTATTCTGTTATGCATCATACTTGTTTACCAAGTTTCACTCAGTTACATCTGTGCAAACCTACTTATGGCAATAGGATTTTAAGTGTCACTTTTAAAAGGACAACATAATATTTATCACATTGCTTTACTACATTTTTTTAAAGTATTCCTTTCACCTGGCAGGTGGTCTCCTTTTTCTGGAAAAGGGAAATTTTTTTGAACAGTGAAATATTAGAAATGTGAAATATGAACAGAGCCAAACTTCAATTAGATTTCCACTCTAAGTCCAGTTTAGATGTTTTTACTGAGGAGACTAGTTTTGCAATGCTAAGAAAGTTAGTATCACAAATGATTGTACGAGATGCAGGTTTTTACAAATGGGAGAGATCTGAAACATGAGGGGAACCCCAAAGCAACTTATTAAGAATTCAACAGATGTGTATATTTCCATGACTGAAGATTCCCAGATTCAGTTTTTTCAAACATAGATCAAAACTGGAGGGAAAGGAGAAGCTCTGCAGCAGTGTGTGAACTAAACGCCTCCAAATCATACAATGCTCGCATTGGAATACAAAGGGATTAACCAGGATTCCAGTCCAAAAACACACTACACAAAAACTACTGTACTTTACAATGCAGCACCATGTACCCAAACAACAATCCACAAACCAAAACCTACAAGAAATGTCAGTGGTTAGAATGCAGACATCAAAATGTTTACCTTGCCCCTGCCAAAGAGACACCACTAGGACTCTCTCCAAAATGAAAAGGTACATTATCTTCCTGTGAGCGTTAGTCTAATAAAGAAGGTTCACTGAATACAGACAAAGAGGATGATTTCATTATAATGGGTATCCAACCAGAATGTAATGACCCATTGACTGGAATTTGCTGTCACCAGCAGTATGAACAGCAGTGGTGACTGAGAAAATTCAGTACTTGAACTTTCCCCAAATATGCTATTTGCTTAGACTCATGACTAACAGGTCCACATTCCACCATAATTGAAAGAAACCCAACATGCTCAGAGATTTCAGAGAGTTTGCCTTTCTGATCATTACATGGAATACTCACTCATAGTGCAATTAGATTTATCCATTCTTAAGGAAATGCAAAAAAGCTGTTTAATATGTAGACGAGAACAATGAAAAAAGGCCAAAAATGCTGCAGCTACAGATCAATACATTCACTTAACGTCCAACAAGGGCACATGATTGTTGACCTTCACATGTGGTGGGGGATGTAAAACAAAACATTTTAAACAAAACAGGTTCAGCCAGTTTATTAAAGTTTAATTACTTGTCTAAGTACTAGAGAGACAAGGTTTCAAGTAGTACAACAGTCCTGCTCTGTTGTAGATCTATTGCTCAACCAAGAAACCCTGCTATTGCTTCTGATACAGGTCAAGGAAGAACTTTTCAGCAAAGCTGCCTTTGGGACACAGTGGGTGCAGCTGAACCCAGTAGGCTCCACCTCTGGAGCAATGGATTTTCATGAAAGTCACCTCTAGTCCTCCTTATAAACATTAAGTAGGTTAATGAACTGAGAATCTTCAAAATAAGAGTGTAATGGCATTGAAAGTAATCACAGGAGAACAGCATGTGCTCTAGACATACAACTAATAAAATTAGCTACAGTGTAGTAACAAATCAGTGTTGACTATATGTGAATGCAGAGGTCTCAATCATCATATACTTGACCAGATAAATGCCCTAAATACATTTTTATAACCAGGCTGGCAAAGCTATGTGGCATCCCACATCTATTTTTGGTATAAGTTTCAATGAGTAGCAACACATTTGCCAATTCAAATTCAATGAACAGAGATGCCATTGGCACACAGTCCTAGATCCAGTGCTGCCACAAGGGATTAAAGGAAGTGATCAAGCTGCTATTGCCCTCTTCTTCCAGGAACCACTTCTGAGAGCACGAGGAAGACTGCTGGAAGCGTGACTCATGGTCCCCACCCACTAGAGAAAAAACAACTACTTGAAGTCTTCTCCAGGATTTGCTACCAAAGCTGGAGGATGCCACAACTGGGCCTCAGTTCAACACTCAAGTTAAAGTGCTAAAAGGTGATTGTTACCCATCAAATTAAGTCATTGGACAATGGATCAACTGGTGAAGACAGCTGCTTACTCCCTCCGTGCATCAAAAACTAAAATCTGAAATGTTACTGTTAATTTAATAACATCAGTATCTGAGGATAAAAATGAAACTATGATCATCCCATCTATGTACTGTGCAGATGAACCTATATTTGTCTGTTTTTAAAATATATTAAAGGCCACAATAGGAACGACAATCATGAATAGTTTGTTCCACACGATTACCTTCTGTGCAACTAAACTGCTCTTAAACTCCCTTCATGCCCTGTCCTTTGTTACTGTATTGTCAGTTCATGCTCTTAGTTTTGTTCATATTACCCTTTTGAATAGTTTCATGTCAGTCACTTGACAAACACCTCAGTCATTAAGGTTTTGATCTCCTCTTTTCCTATTGGGGTTTTAAGTTGAGTGCATGATTGTGGGGAAAGGGCCAAATGCTACAGTGTCTGTTATTAGCTAAGTTACAAATAGGCTTGGAAGATAGTTAGAATCCCCAAACCAAAATATATATATATAAAAATAAAACTGAAAAGTTAGTTTTTTCCTATTATAGTGCAAGTTACGCAAGCCTTACAAAGGAGAAAAGGTCTTTAAATCATTCTTTAGGACAGAGAAAGATGGCACCCAGGTAGGGGAAGAACGTGGAACAGTTAAACAAGGTCAGGGCAGAGGGATTTCAACAGAAGACGCTGTTCAAGGTGAATGTGATTGTACAATACAAGAGGCAAAAGCAAAAATATGGGAGAGAAGAGATCATATGTACGCAAGGTCAACATTATGTAGGACCTTGGAGGCGAAGACCAGGAACTTGAACTTAACTCAATGGATGGCAAGAAATGAGAACTTAAAAAACCTGAATGTATGCAATTTAAAATAATAAAATTGTGAACAGGATGACAGTTTGTCCCCCTATCCAGTAAGTACTGGGTAAAAAAATTTCAAGCCCCGTTGATGGCACTGTATGATGTATAGATTACTCACGAAGCTTCACCAAGAAAACATGGCTGAAACAAAGCATGAGTATTCTGGTACACAGTCTGCTTACAAATTCAGAAGCTGTTGTACACAGCTCATTAATGACATTTCTTCAAGACAAGCGTTTTCCTGTAGCAGTTAATATGTACACTGATTCACTGGATGGCTAATTAAAATTCCAAGATAAACCATTATATCTGATTTCTGATGTATCAAACATTTCTAAATGAATAAAAAGCCAAGCCATTAAAAAAATGGATGTGTATGAAAACAAAAGTTAAGGATTTGTTTAAGGAGAAATAGGGAAGACTGAATTCAGACAAACTAGTGAATAACTTCATTTTTTATATGTTAATCATTTAGTCAACAATAAAGTTGTGGCAACAGAACATAGGAACAAGGGCAGAAGTACAGTAAGCCCACAAACTAGTATCTACCTCTAGAAAATTGGGGATTATTTTCTGATCTCAAAGTAGCATTCACCCATCTGTGTGAATAATTTCAGATGTTCACTTAATTCTGCATACCAGTTCCCCAAATAAAAATCTAATTTTCCAGTTCTGTCCCCAGTGATGGTCCAAAACAATCTAGAACTATATGAACACGGATCTCTGTTGCTACTTCAGTTTAGAGGCAAAGTGCTGATAGGACTACTTTTACTTGACAAAAAGTTACACAAAGGGTACGTCTTCACTACCCGCCGTATCGGCAGGTAGCAATCGATTTATCCGGGATCGATATATCACGTCTCGTTAAGATGTGATATATCGATCCCCGAACACGCTCACCGTCGACTCCAGAACTCCACCAGAGCGAGCGGCGGTAGCGCAGTTGACGGGGGAGCCGCTGCAGTCGATCCTGCGCCATCTGGACCCCAGGTAATTCAATCCAAGATACTTCAACTTCAGCTATGCTATTCTCGTAGCTGAAGTTGCGCATCTTGGATCGACGCCCCCCCCCCGGTGTAGACCAGCCCTAAAGCTTGTGTTTTTAGACTAGTCTCCTAATCCCTCTAAACAGAATTTGATGCACATCCCCAACAAGCCACTATCACACTATTCATATACATTGGAACACAATCTGAAGAAAATATCACAGAAGAAACAGGAAGACTAAGCCACCATCACCAGTAAGGAAGTTCATGACTACTCACACAGTTTTAAAGCTAAAGAGAACACAAGGCAATCTGCAGAGCTACAGAAGAAGTTAGAGATTTCACTGTCATTACTCTTCCCCCCCCCCCCCCCCCCATCTTTAAAAAAGATAGGAGAGAGCACTGAAAACCACAGCAAGACATGGACAAGTAAGCAAGCAGGCCAAATTAGATATTTTCTTCCAAATTTACCTGCTGATTGTTTTTGTACTAGAGCCTGCAAGTCTACTTTAGATCTAGGTCCCCTGACCTCATGTTTCCTTACTGCTTTCTAATTACAATTTTACAGGTATTTTTGGGTACCTGTGAAGATTTCAATTGGCAGCATAGGAGCAAACTCACAAAACATTTTAATTGATGTTTATATTTTAAAATAGAAATTGAAACCAGAAGTCTATTTTCTATTTTACCCTATAACAATTTCATTTGATTTTGAGTCAAGACAACAACACTGTACATGTTTCTTTTTATTGCTCAGTGATTGTGACATTTCCCTGGTGTTATCCGGGCCGGTGATCTGCTAGGTCACTCCAATCCTCGACTCTGGGAGCCAGCCTTACCCTGCTCTGCTTTGAGAACCCCCACTCCTGGGCTGTTCATGCACAGCCTCTAGCATGTAAGCTGTTCCCAGCTTCAGGAGTGAGCACTTTTGGCCAGCCGCTGCTTGGATTGTGCAACCGAATGACACTAACCAATATCTCCAGTACCAGACACAACCCTAAGAACTTCCATCTTGCAGTGTCCAGTTATGCCCACTGGACACTGCAAGCTTAGGAGTTTGTCAATTTAACAAAGAAATTGATATATAGCAGGCTTGTTATCCCAAGGGGAGTCTCTGACATGCTTCAAACCAAATATACTGCTTCAGGTAGAACGAACAAATTTATTAACTACAAAAGATTTAATCACTTAAAATCTAAGTCAAAGCACAACAAGTCAGATTTGTTCAAAGAAAATAAAAGCAAAATGTATTCTAAGATGATCTTAACACTTTCAAAGTCCTTCCAAATTTAGAGTTACCTCATCGCAATCCCAAACTGACCAAAGGAAGGGGAGTGACTCACTCAGAGACTAACAGATCCTTTTGTTGTTGCCTAGGCCAGCATCCTTTGTTCCTGTGAGGCTGGGCTGGGTTTGTCCCATATATGCCCTGATGAGGTGTGAGCTGCCTCTCAGCTCCTGGAGAGTTTTTGCCAGGGCTTGTTTTAAGCCAGGAGGACACATTTTCAGCCTTCTAACTATATACATGAAATTACAACCTATAACATTACTATAACAATGCTCAGTGCTTCAGGAGCCTTCCAAAGACACCCAACATGACAAACTTTGCATTGGACACCATACAACCATATTATAAAGGATGAACATGGGGGTGCAGGGTGCTCCCCTGAGGTACAGAGCATCACAGTGAGGTTGTAGCCCACAAAAGCTTATGCTCTAACAAATTTGTTAGTCTCTAAGGTGCCACAAGGACTCCTATCTTTTCAGAGGCATGTTTCATTACCACTTAAGGGACATATCAACTTAAAAAAAATATTAGTTGAGTAGTCTGAGGTACCACCCTTTGCCTCTGAACTCTTAAACAGTGTTTTACAATTATATTTTTCCTTCTATATTTTACTCCCCCCTACTCCTGTGTAAAAAGGCCAACCCCAAACACATACGGCACACAAATTTCTCTATTCCCAGTTCCATTAATAACTAATACTTTGATAAACTCCAACCACCACTACTTCCACTTTTTTCAGTTTGAAGTGTCCTGTTATTGTACTCATCAATCCCAAACTGTATCAAATTTAAATTCAAAAATTCATCTGTACAGCTTTAAACAGAGGCAATTAGTTAATAGTCATTTGTGGTCTGGTTCTGCTTGCCCATCCTCTTCCAAGAGCTTCTATAAAACTAAATCACGTTCAAAGAATCTCTGGTCAAACAGTTTGAATGAATCCACAAACTGAATGCTATATTATCCATTATAAATATGAGGGGGAGGGATAGCTCAGTGGTTTGAGCATTGGCCTGCTAAACCCAGGATTGTGAGTAAAATCCTTAAGGGGGCCACTTAGGGATTTGGGGCAAAATCTGTACTTGGTCCTGCTAGTGAAGGAAGGGGGCTGGATTTGATGACCTTTCAGGGTCCCTTCCAGCTCTATGAGATTGGTATATCTCCATATATTATTATTTTCTTATAGGTTAGTGATAGCATAGTTTGAGTCTCATTAAAGTATATATACACACACATGTTCATTGAACCTTTAGAGACTATCAGAGTGCTAAAGCCAGGTTCTGTGCTGACTAACTTTGTTAACTTGTTTATGTTTGATAAAACAGGATTTGTTTAAATGAGATATTGCTCATTAAATGAGATATTGTATTGTTATCCAAATAACTATTTTGAGAGAACACTGAAGCGGGATGTATATGGTTCCAGTCAACAACCTGACCCACTGTTGCTAGATTTGTGTGCCAACCCATCTGTTCTTAACCTCAAATTCTGTAGGTCACAGATTTTGAAGTACCTTTTTCCAAGAACTGATGTGACATCTATACGTTAGATTTTGTATACTGGATTACATTTAGTTACAGGCAAATTATGCTTTTAACAGAACAGAAATAAAAATGAAAGGAAACAGCTCTGTTCTTGGAACAGTGAAATTTCAGCCTTCTAAGAGAGCCAACTAAGGAAACAGAAAGAACAGGAGTACTTGTGACACCTTAGAGACTAACAAATTTATTTAAGCATAAGCTTAAAATAGAGATATAAAATAGTCGGGATGTGGGGAGGTCGGAGCAACAACAAAAAAGGGAGTTTCAAAGGGGCTAGGGGCATTAGCAGGCCCCAGCCGTGCACGCTGCCCTCCCCGTGAAGCCTCCCGCCCCCCCGGCCTGCCCCAGGGGCATGCGGTGCCTCCAGGTGGGGGCAGCATAGAGCAGGCAGGGGCCGGCGCGGGCCAAATCCCCGCTGCTACTGAGGAGCCCCACACCTCTCCCTCCCGCTCGCGGCTGCGGCTCCTTCCCGGCAGGACGCGCCTCCTGCCACCCAGGGCATATGCGGCACACGTCCCCTGCACCTAGTCTCCCTCCCGCCAGGAAGGAGCCGCTGGAGCGCAGCCGAGCGGGAGAGGCGCCGGGCTCCCCGGCGGTGGCGGGACGCGCGCCACATGTGCCCAGGTCTGGCCAGGGGGCACATCCCGCCGGGAAGGAGCTGCAGCCGTGAGCGGGAGGGAGAGGCGCGGGGCTTCCCAGCAGCAGCGGGGATTCGGCCCACACCCCCGTGACGCCCACCCGGCCCCTGCCCGCTCTGCGCTGCCCCCGCCCGGACCCACCGTGCTGCCCCACAGTCTGAAACAGCCACCACACTGCACTCCAGGCCCCGGGCTCCTGTGTGCAGCAGCCCGGGGGCCAGGCAGGAGCCCTCTGGCACAGTGGGGGGCTCAGAGCTCAGCCCCCCGTCTCCCTCCCTTGCCAGCCCACGTACCGGAGCTGACTCACCAGCTCCAGGATCCAGGTGCCGCCGCCACCACCCCCCTCCCTCCAGGCTTGTGCCGCCATGCAGCTGCAAGCCTGGGAGGGAGGAGGAATGCCGCATAGTTGGGGAAGAGACGGGGCCAGGCCAGGGATTTGGGGAGGGAGCCAATGGGGGAAGGAGACGGCGGAGCGTGCCTTGGGGAGGGCAAAATTTCTTGTTTGTCCAGTGTCCCGACCAAACATTAGTCAGGACGTGGGACAAAGCAGCAAATATCAGGACAGTCCCGATAAAATTGGGACGTCTGGTCACCCTAGCTACAGCCCACTTCTTTGGATGCATAGAATGGAACATATATTGAGGAGATATAAATACACATACAGAGAGCATGAAAAGGTGGGAGTTGTCTTACCAACTCTGAGAGGCCAATTAAGTAAGAGGAAAAGAAACTTTTTAAGTAATAATCAAGATCGCCCAGTACAGACTGTTTGATAAGAAGTGTGAATACTTACATGGGGAGATAGAGTCAATGTTTGTAATGGCTCAGCCATTCCTAGTCTCTATTTAAACCTAAATTGATTGTATCTAATTTGCATATTAATTCAAGCTCAGTAGTTTCTTGTTGGAGTCTGTTTTTGAAGCTTTTTGTTGCAAAATTGCCACCCGCAGGTCCGTCATTGAATGACCAGACAGGTTAAAGTGTTCTACTGGTTTTTGAATGTTCTAATTCCTGATGTCAGATTTGTGTCCATTAACAGATTAACAAAAACTAATTAAGACTCAAAAGGGCTAATTAAGGCCTAGTCCTGCTCTCCCCAACACCATAGTTTCCAAAATGTTGATTCCAGGTCCCAGCACACAAGAAACTTGCCAAAAAATGGCAAGAAAAAAGTGCAGATTTCTCCCAGAGACTAAGGTGAAGGATGATGAGGGATTCCAATCAAGTTACTGTCCCTGGATACTACTTAGGTGGCTTTGCCTTTCATCTCAGCTTCTGGCCATGGGACATTTTAAGGCCTCCACACCCCTAGCCCAGCAGCTGGAAGGGAAAATTAGTTATTTACTTGTAGAACTTCCCTGACTGATACATGAGTCTCCACTACCCTACACCCCTATTGACAGTAAAAGGAAACAAATCTCTGCTACTCTACACTTCCTCCAGCCTCCATTGCCAAGTGCTGTGCTACTCACAGCTTTCCTGAGCAGCTGGAGCACAAAAAAATATTCTTGACAGTTTCCCAGCTGCTACCAACACCAGTATGAATAGAAGTCTAGTCTCACTTTACTGTTCTTTGCCAGAACTACAAGCAGAGGCACTGGGGCTTTCTGCAGTCTCAGGCAGATCACTGTGCCAGTCTACATTCAGTTTGCATTTGGAAGGGATATTTTGCCAGCATAAGGGCAGGAAATTCCCCATCCCACCCTAAAGAAGTTAAAGCTTGAATTCGGATATCTTCAGACCCATACTTGCCATTAAAAGCCTTTCACTGTCAAGTTAATTTTTCAAGTGTTTGAATTAGCACAAAACCACCCTTGTGTCTATTGGCAATTACCCTCAACCTACCAGCAATTTTGTGGCATCACACCAAAGATATCAAGTTCTCAATAACTAATAGTATTTGATTTCACCACACAGGGAATTACAGAGATAGAAGCACATTTCCTCAGTTCAATGCATACCCCAGTGCAGTTTCCAGAGCAATACAAAGTTATATTTACAGTTTTCTGGGGATCACTGGTCAGGCTATTAAAGTTACAGCTGACTCTCAAACAAAAAACTGTGTTCTGAAATCAATACTTGTCAGCCTCCAACTCTTCACACAATCTAAACAAAGCAGCTAGCAAAGTATAATTTTTTGGCACAAAATAAAATTAAAATGCTGAATTTATTACTTGTTTTGTAATAAGTGTACACAAGTATAGTAAAGAACATGTGGGTGATATAAACATGGATACTTAAATCAAAGTTTGTTTCCGAACTAAAGTAACACTATTAACTAAGCTAACTACAGACAAAATTAAGAAGGATTCAGTGTATATCTACAAGGACCTGTAGCTCTAGCTTAAAATACCACCTCTTCTGATATAATCAGCAATATTGTAGCAATTGGAGTCACATGCACTGGAATATAGTTCTGTAATTTAAATTAGCAAGAGAAGAGGTGTCATGTCTCTTCTTCATACCTGATAAGGTGATCCCATAAGCCTAACCACAATTTTGCTCTGAAAGCACAATAGTATCAGTTTTGCATCCTTCCCTATACATCCAGTAAAACTTTTTAAAATGCTCCATCCTTGCCATCTCCCTAGTAACAGAAATACCTTGTTTATCACCACATGAAATGGCACAGCACTTACTGATCCTCCCTATCTAACTCTGGTAACATAGCAATAGGACAGTGGTTCCCAAACTTTAACAACCTGTGAACCCCTTTCATTAAAATGTCAAGTCTCGCGAACCCCCTCCTCAAAATGAATATTTTCAGGGATTTTCTCCTTTACCTGAGTATAAATTATAAAGGCAGTGATCTTGGAAATATAAAATTTGTTTTTAAGACTTGCTTATTACACATTATTATTTATCATTACTGTATTTTTATTACATTATGAAAATGGCAACACTCTTCCAAGATCTCACTTTCGTAGCTTGTATCACTTTGAATAAGCCTGTTATAAGACAAGGCTCCTATGTTTCATCAAGGAGTACAAGATGTGAAAGAGCATGAAGGTATTTAAGAAGCCAACTCAAAGAATTCCTCCTACACAAGCATTCAGGTCTTGAGCAGTCCAGGCAAACAACTCACATTACAACAAAGCTTAAACTTGTTCTTCATAATAATTTAAAAAACAAGACTAGCTACCTATTTAATTTTAAAAACAGCAAAAAATATCCACCTCCCTTTCTATTTCTTATGAGGAGTCTTGAAGTTTGATAGATATGCTTGCTTTCATCAGCTTAGCTCTTGGAAGTCCAGGGGCTCCGTGCTGCTCGCCCCGTGCTGTCCCTAGGGACAGCTCTGTCCACAATTAGGGAATTTTTTCCTGAGAACCCCCTGTAACATTTCACGAACCCCAGTTTGGGAACCACTGCAATAGGAGCACCATGCCATGTCACTGCCCCCTTCACAGCAAAACACCGCACAGCACTGTTCCTTCCAGGCTCCTTAGACTCTTGGAGAAGTGCCTCTCCACCACCCTCAATGACATATAAGATGGATGAGATCTTCTGATACTGTGATAATCTGGCATTTTACCTCTACCTTCAGCAACTTGGAGACACCCATCTCCTATATCTTCTGGAATGAGATACTGCCATTTTCTAACCCATATAAATGGACAACTTCTCTCAAGCTGCAACTGCCATCAACAAATTTAAAAAATTTATTAAAGCTAATGTTTACAAAAATTATATAGTACATAGGTTGGGAAAAGAGTGTCTGTACATCTGGGTATAGTGCTTAGATTATTCACAAATACAAAGTATCAGAGGGGTAGCCAAGTTAGTCTGAATCTGTAAAAAGCAACAGAGGGTCCTGTGGCACCTTTGAGACTAACAGAAGTATTGGGAGCATAAGCTTTCGTGGGTAAGAACCTCACTTCTTCAGATGCAAGTTGCTTTTCACAAATACAAAGTTAGTTTTTTAAATGTCATATGCTACATAGAGTACATAATCAGCAATAACCCAAATTTAGGTGAACAGATTTAACAATACAGTTTAGAAATTAGAATTCAAATACTTGGGTACATGACTCATGAAAAGCTGTACAGATTTGGTTGCGCAATCGAGTGGAGATTGTCCCTCAGTAATTTGAGAATTAGGTTGGTTGTCCATTTAGAAAATACAATCCACGAGGAATACTACACATCATTCACAGTCTGCACAACAATTCCCTGCATAAGAAGTAACCACTTAAACACTGGCCTTTGAATCTTTAAAGCAGTGCAACAATGCAGATGGGTAGTACTGATGGAACTCCAGGGTAGGATCATACAACAACACTTGAGGGGGGGGGGGGGAAGAATCTAGGCTTATGTTTTCAGGAACAATAAGCAAGCTAAAAATCTAAATCCCTTTAGAGAATTTAGGAAGGGGGACCTGCATACCTAAATGCTAGAGAAACTCCATAACATACAGAAATACTACAGCTTTACGTTAAAATGCTAAACCAAGATTACACATATTATATTTGACATGAGCTATTTTAGAGGTTCTCCCCACCCCAATCTTCTCTATTACCTGGACTAAGAATAATCTACAGGAGGTCCCAGTGTTTATAATTTGAAGCCAACCTCTCCCTCACTGCCTCTCCCAAAATCCATGTGGGTCAGATGATACTCTAACCACTGAGATGCCACAGCTACCTCTCAAGACTCAATCTGGAAGTGTCCCCTTTCAAGCCCAACCTCCCTCCCTCGAAAACACAACATTGCCATTCCAACCACCACAGTAATCTAGCACTTGCCTCAGGAACAATCAGTGGGGCACAATCCTGTGCCACATATCAAATTCTAGAAGCATTCACCCCTTTCTACCCCAAATGGCCCCTCACAATAGCACCTCATAAAATAGCATAGTTCTGCACTCACATTTCTGTACTCTGCTAATACTCTTTCCCAGCCACTCCCAAACATTCCCTCATCTACACCATCAGAGCTAAGCTGTGCCACATGCCCCATCACATCAACACTCCTTGATCGGATTCAGGAAGGCAGGCGCGGGCCCCATTCTTGCTTCTGAACCAAAACCTGCATCCCTACCACGTGTGCATGGATCACAGGCTTACCACACAAGGGGAAAAGAGGGATGTCTGAATAGGTGGAGTGGAAGGAATGAAGGGAAAGCGTGTCTTGTCAGGAAGTTATTTTTTTATTTTTAAGTGGCAAATAGACAAAGAGGTCATCTCTGCCTTTAGGGAAAGGGTTGAGGAACCTGACTTCTCCTTTCACCAGGTATCTATCATGTGGTGAACTTGGACATTGGATGGAAAAGTATGGGCGGTCTCTTGCGGGGAGGGAGGGGAAGGGAAGCCAAGCCCTGGCTCCCTCAAGGAAGAGGATGGGAGAAGGGACATCTCTGATACAGGAAAAGTTCAGACGCCACAGCTCAGTCAGGCTCCCCACAGAGGACAGGGAGCGCCTGCTTAGATTCCCCTGACACATGGGGACAGTTACCTCTGTTCAGGGAACTGGGAGAGGCAGTCAAGGCTCCACACACAGTAAGCAATAAACACCTGAGCAACCCCCACTTGAGTCTGGATCCTTGGTATGGTGGGGAAGCAAGGGGCTAGAGGGGGGACAACACAGGCCCAATGCATAAAGAGGCACACACCAGTCTCCCTCTACAGCAGTGGTTTTCAACCAGGGATACATGTACCCCTGGGGATACGCAAAGGTTTGCTGGGGGTACATCAACTCATCTAGATGTTTGCCTGGTTTTACAACAGGCTGCATAAAAAGCACTAGCAAAGTCAGTACAAATTTCATACAATAACTTGTTTATACTGCTCTATATTATACTATACACTGAACTGTAGGTACAATATGATTATTCCAATTTATTGTAATATATTGTTAAATGAGAAAGTAAGCAAATTTTCAGTAACAGTGTGCTGTGACACTTCTGTATTTTTACGTCTGATTTTGTAAGCAAGTAGTTTTTTTTAAGTGAGGTGAAACTTGGGGGTAGGCAAGACAAATCAGACTCCAGAAAGGGGTACAGTAGTCTGGAAAGATTGAGAGAGACTGCTCTATAGGAGGCATAGGGGTATCTCTGCCACGTGGGAAGGAAGCCTGGACACCACCCACCTCTAGGAGAATCCCTGTGACCCCAGCGCACGCGCACACACGCGATGGAGTAACTGGTCAGGAGCAAGGGGAAAGCCAGGTGCTCAGAACCCCAGTGGATGGACCCCAGGGTCGCTGCTGAAGGGATACAGCGGGCGGGCGGCCCATGCCTCACTACCCCAAAGAGGGTGCCTGCTCCGCGCGCGAGAAAAGCCAACCTTCCTTTATAAGGGGTCTTGGGGGCACAGGAGAGGACTCTGCCCCGGGCAGAATCTCTCCGCCGCCCCGGACCAGGGGCGGGGAGCGGCAGGGGAGATGGAGCCCAGTGCCCCCCCCCCCCGGTTAAGGGGCAACTCTGCCCGGGGCGCGGAGAGGAAGCCCGAGCCCCCGGCAGGAGCCGAGACGTGGGGAGGGGCGTGCCCGTCCCAGGGCGAGCGGCAGCCTGGCCCGCACACCGGGCCCGGGGGAGCCTAGATCCCCGCGGGGTGGGGGGCGGACGAGAAAGCGGAGGGCCCCGTGCCTGGTCCGCAGCTCCCGGCCTCCGCGAGGAGCCCGCTCCGCCGCCGCCGACAGCCCGAGCAGCTCCGTCCCCTGCCAGGCCCGGCGGGCGCCAGGCGGTGGAGGCCCCGCTGCTGTCCCAGCCGAGTGTCTCCTTACCGTACGACGGGGCATGGCGCGGAGCGCCCCGGGGCACGGCCTCCTGCCTGGGGCGGGGGCGACGGGTCGGGGTCGCTAGGCTCCTCTCCGCTGCCACCGCCTCCTCACAACCACAACAACATGGCGGCCGCACAGCGCGCGGGCACGGGCGGCCAGGGCGAGGGGCGGGACCGGCGGCGGCGCGCGGCCAGCGAGAGGGGCGGGACCGGCACCGCCACCGCCCTCCCCGGCCCGTCCTCGGAGCGGTCCCTGTTTGTTCCCTGCCCCCCACCCCAGCCCCGGCAGGCGCAGGCGGGGGGCACGGCGCTCCTTTCCCTGTCCCCCACAGCGGGGCGTCAAGCACCGACCCCCGGAGCCCTCCGGCTCGCCATAGCTATAGGCCCAGGGGGAGCTTCCGTGATTAACAACATCTGTAATCAGAGGGGAAAGCACGTGTTACACAGCCCAGGAGGTTCGGGGGACAAAGGCCAGTCTCCTAAATAGCCAGGCAGGCCCCTTTGAGTAGGGAATAGCCTTACATTTGCTCTACTTTTTGCGCTCTTCAAGCCTGGGAAACGCCACTTCCTGCACTAACAAAGCTTCTTGAGTGGGTTTCAACCCTTATACAAGTCTAAAAATCACTAACTAAATCTACAGCCCCTGCCTTTAGAGAAACAAAGATCAATTTGTCAGAGCAATTCCAGTCTGCCAGTTCACTCTTGCCAGAGAGATTTAAATGTCTAGGTCTGTGGTTGGCCACGGACACATTCTTCATGCAGAAGAAATTACACAGCAATCCCCAAGGGAATTGAATGCAAAGGGATAGCTGTAGACTCTTATCCAAATAGTATCACAAGTGACATCTATTCTCCTGGTTATATGTGACCCCAAATCCTTGAAGTGTTACATTTGTGAATGGGAGAAACCAAGAGCCACTATAATTGTGCAAAACAAGCCCGTGGTCTCTTCTCCCAGCTTTAGTGTATTCCATAAAGCAACAGTCCTATTGTTCTCTCTCCATAACTTTTCCACCCTCACAGGAGGCACACAATTACAAACCAGTTAAAAAGGTCTCCTTTGCCACAAGGCCTACAAAACGCCTCAATAATAGTTAGCCAACTAGTGTGCTGTAACCACTAATCATGCTGACCAGTATTAGCTCATTGCTTTCTGGTCTCTACCTGCTATCTTACACAAGTGGTTTAGGGTAGAGTGTGTCTTATGTTTGTAAGAGTGTCCAGTACAATAGCCTCTACAAATAACTGATGCCCTTGTGAGAAGAGGCTAGGGGTTTTATCAATTTCCCCAGCATATTAAACAAAATCCCTGCCTCGGAACAATCTGCAAGACATGGATGCAAATAAAATAAAGTTAACTATATATTTCTAAATACAACATTTCAAGTTAACTGCTGGTGGAAGGTGCTGAACAGTGGTCTGCAAAGTATGGCCCTCCCCTAATTTGCCCTATTTAGTCCTTGCCCCTCCAACATAGAAAGAGGAATTCTGTTTCCACAGCTTAGTTCAAGACTTTTCTTCTCTACATAATTCTAAAGGGGTTATTTGTGTTTGTGGTTTTGTAATATAGACACCTATCCAAAATATAAACTGAGACCCACATTTCACAGAATAATGAACATAATGGCCTTCAGACAATTAAACCAGATTTGAATTAGTACTGTTAAAACTCTAAACTGAGGCCAGTATTGATCCCCAAGCCATTAAGTCCCCACCAAAGGTTCTCATACTACACATACCATACAGTCATCCTGAGCCTGTTTGCAAAAAGTCCTTCAACCAGAAAGAATCCCAGGCAACCTATAAAACTAAAATAAACAGGTTCTTCTTAGGGTGGAAAACACTTCTAAAGTTCCCTCTTCCAGGATCAGACAAGCAATTTCAAAATCACTTTTCCTCTAAGAAAATGGTTCAGGCAAACAAAGCAAATCCCAACACCCTCCCCTCTTTCCTTGGGGGGGACCTGTATTCATCCTTTCTTCAGGATTAAAGCTCCAAAGTCCCTTTCCTCTGGGATTAAAGTGAACAAATAAGGTAGTTGCTTTAGAGACCCTTTCCCCTATCACATGAGCTGTTTGACTCACCAGCCAAGTCATTAATTTGCTCTTCCTCCTTTTATAACCACCAGGCTGGTCTCCTGGAAGGTTAATGAACTCCAGCTGATTTTGATTTTTGCTTATTAACCCTCGCCTCCCAGAACAGAATCATAGGCCTTGTCTACATGGGGAAATTGACCAGCATAGGTCTTCCAGAATAAACTACTTCAATAGCTCCCCATGTGAACACTCTATTACAGAATAGAATGGCTACTCGTCAATATCTTATTTTGGAATAGCTATGCTGGCCAATTTATTTGTGTAGACAGGATCTATTAGACAGGAACTCTGGGACTTTCCTCCTGCTGCTACTAGGTTACAGATAAGTAAGGTATCCTGTCACAGAACTCTTTCCAGAAGATGATTTTAATGCAGTATTTTCTGATCTATGAGGTGGACACTAAGGGTATGTCTACACTGCAATTAAACACCCAAAGCTGGCCCATATCAGCTGACTCAGGCTCACAGGACTCAGGCTAGGGGACTGTTTAATTGCTGTGTAGATGTTCAGGGTCAGGCTAAGGTATCAGTTTTCCCTTAAACCAGCACTTCTGTAAATCACACAGCACTTGTGAACACTTATAATAAAACAAAAGTAGGTTTATTTAAGAAAGAAGTACTAGAAAAAAGAGAGAGTAATGGAAATACATGGCTACAATGCAAAACAAAATTATCAAATGCAAACCTGGATCTACACTTATCAATTGTTCCCTTTCCTGACTAATAAAGTAGATTTCCCCCCAAAAGCTCGGTTAGGCTATGTCTACACTACAGCCTATGTGGGCATAATTTATGTCACTCACGGGTGTGAATAAACCACCCCCCTGAGCGACATAAGTTACTCCGACATAAGCGCACGTGTGCACAATGCTATGTCGGCAGGAGATCTTCTCTCCTGTCAGCATAGAGCGTCTTCACCAGAAGCACTGCAGCGCTGTATGTAACCAGGATCCAATTTTTAACACTTCATTTCTTGCAGAGGATCTTTCTCCCTCCTCTCTTACATTGAAACAGATTTTTGTTTCTATTCCTAGACAGAGTGAACCCCCGCCTTATTATAAAGATTCTTTTGTACCTTCAAGAGGTTTCAACTGTTTGCAGTCTCTGTTTTTCCATTGAAAATCTGGGGATTGAGAAAGGTTTAACAATTGAGCCTTGCATTGCATTACTTGGTAAACAGGGCCAGGTGACAACTCCCTCCTGCCTGAATGGGCCATCATCGAGACACATTATCCCCTGATGACTAATTTTTACTCCCAGACAGTCCCTAAAGCCTCCTTTCAATATAAATACATTATTCCTTAAATACTACCCATATATACATATCACAATGATAATTAATCTTGACAAATTATGAACTTTCTGTAGGTACCTTACATATTACTCTTTACAGATAAATGTCCTGTAAGACATGTGTTTGATGTAGTCAATTTGTCAGGTCTCAGGTGAGAGTTGTTTGCAATGGACAGGAGAACCTTTGCAAAAATCTGTGTCACTATGGGTCCTTTAATGTAGCAGAGAAGAGCTAATGACTGGAAGTTAAAGCTGGACAAATTCAGAGAGGAAATAAGATATAAAGTTTTAACAGTGATGGTAATTAACCATTGGAACAACTTACCGAGGGTTCTGGTGGATTCTTCAACACTGACAATTTTAAAAACAAGATTGGATGTTTTTCTAAAAGATCTGTTCTAGGAATTATTTTGGAGAAATGCTACAGCCTATGTGATACAGGGGCATTGCCAGCAGATCGAGGGATGTGATCATTCCCCTCTATTCGACATTGGTGGGGCCTCACCTGAAGTACTGTTTCCAGTTTTGGGCCCCACACTACAAGAAGGATGTGGAAATATTGGAAAGAGTCCAGCGGAGGGCAACAAAAATTATTAGGGGGCTGGAGCACATGACTTATGAGGAGAGGCTGAGGGAACTGGGATTGTTTAGTCTGCAGAAGAGAAGAATGAGGACGGATTTGATAGCTGCTTTCAACTATCTGAAAGGGAGTTCCAAAGAGGATAGATCTAGACTGTTCTCAGTGGTAGCAGATGACAGAACAAGGAGTAATGGTCTCAAGTTGCAGTGGGGGAGGTTTAGGTTGGATATTAGGAAAAACTTTTTCACTAGGAGGGTGGTGAAGCACTGGAATGGGTTACCTAGGGAGATGGTGGAATTTCCTTCCTTAGAGATTTTTAATGTCAGGCTTGACAAAGCCCTGGCTGGGATGATTTAGTTGGGATTAGGTCCTGCTTTGAGCAGGGGGTTGGACTAGATGACCTCCTGAGGTCCCTTCCAACCCTGATATTCCATAGAATATGGATTCTATGATACAGGAGGTCAGACCTACAGCGGTTCTCAAACTGTGGTTCGGAACCCCATTTTCATGGGGTCGCCAGGGCCAATGTTAGACTTGCTGGGGCTAGAGGCTAAAGCCAAAGCCTGAGGACTTCAGCCTGGGGCAAGAGGGCTGAAGCTCCGGCCCCCCTTCCGCAGGATCATGTAGTAATTTTTTGTTGTCAGATAGAGTGACCAGATGTCCCGATTTTATAGGGACAGTCCTGATTTTGTTTTTGTTTTTTCTTATATAGGCTCCTATTACCCCCACCCCCCACCCCCGTCCCGATTTTTCACACTTGCTGTCTGGTGACCCTATTGTCAGAAGGGGGGTTGCAGTGCAATGAAGTTTGAGAACCTCGATCACAAATGGTCCTTTCTGGCCTTGGAATCTATGAACTGGGATGCAAGGCATGCAGTGAGTGGTTTTCTAGGTTAGGGCCTTTGCTCAGGGATAGTAAACATTTGAAAGGAGGTTAATTAGCATCTTTAAAGGGATTCTTCCAACAACAAACCATTGTCTAGAGGGTAGGGAATGCAAATGTTATTTGTAAGTCAGCCATATACTTTCAAAGGAACACAGGTAACAGGAGGAAAAACTAGCCTCTTAAAACTTGTTTATACCCAAGTGCAATGATTATAACAGCAAAGACTTTAAAAAAATATGCAATGGACGGGGCATGAAAAGGAAAAGGATAATATCCTCTGCTGCAGAGATACCTGCATGCATCACTGTGTGTGGGAGTGGGGAAGGTGTTTGGTATGATAATACGTCAGCTACATCAAAGAAACCTGAAAATGAAAACAGGCCTGGGAGGGAGGATGAGAGAGGAAGAAAGGTGACAGGTATCACCGGGGCAAGGCTGTCTCATTCAAAGGCTACCCAGGAAGGAGTACAATATGTATTGTATTTATATTTAAATACTTTAGGCACCTTATCACATAATTAGTAAAACTACATAATCCCAGCAGCATTAAAATGATTGCTCAAACAAGAATTCAGCCAGTAGGCCACCTATTAAAAAATTCCTTCCCCCAGTTCATCATTTTGGGAGGCATACCCTAAGCTAAAATAAACAAGGAGCCTGGTGGCACCTTAAAGACTAACAGATTTATTTGGGCATAAGCTTTCGTGGGTAAAAAAACCACTTCTTCAGATGCATGGAGTGAAAATTACAAACCAAAAACTGTCTCCAAAAACCCTATCAAACAGGTGTCTTTTGATGTGTGCTTGGAAGGCCACCAAATTTGGGTTGTCAGACCAAGAAGGGGAGCAAGCGCCAGAGCCTTTGCAGAGAGAACCCTGTGACGTTCTCCTCTGGTGCTATCTGGACCGCTGATCTGCTAGTTCACTCCAATCCTTGAGTCTGTGAGCCAGCCTTATCCAGCTCTGCAGTGAGAACCCCCACTCCAGGGCTGTTCACACACAGCCTCTGGCATGTAAGCTGCTCCTTGGATTGTGCAACCAAATGACACTAGCCAATATCTCTGGTCCCAGACACAGCCCTAAGAACCTCTGTCTTGCAGTGTCCAGTTATGCCCACTGGATGCTGCAAACTTATATGAGTTTGTCAATTTAACAAATAAATTGATATATACCAGGCTTGTTATCCCAAGGGGAGTCTCTGATACGCTTCCAACCAAACGCACTTCTTCAGGTAGAATAAACGAACAGATTTATTAACTATAAAGGTAGATTTTAAGTGATTATACATCAAAACACAACAAGTCAGATTTGGTCAAATGAAATAAAAGCAAAACGCATTCTAAGCTGATCTTAATACTTTCAACATCCTTACAAACTAAGATGTTTCTCACCACGGGCTGGCTGGTTGCTCTTCAGCCAGGCTCTCCCCTTTGATCAGCGCGTCAGCCGCTTGATGTGGTGTCTCTAGATGAAGGTGGAAAAGAGATGAAGAGCATGTTAAACATCTCTCCCTTTTATCATGTCCTTTCTTCCCTCTTGGCTTTGTCCCCTCCCCCCCCCCCCGCACTTCAGAGTGAGGTGAGCATTACCTCATTGCAATCCCAAGATGACCAAAGAAAGGGGACAAGTATCAGAGGGGTAACCGTGTTAGTCTGAATCTGTAAAAAGCAACAGAGGGTCCTGTGGCACCTTTGAGACTAACAGAAGTACTGGGAGCATAAGCTTTCGTGGGTAAGAACCTCACTTCTTCAGATGCAAGTAATGGAAATCTCCAGAGGCAGGTATAAATCAGTGTGGAGATAACGAGGTTAGTTCAACACCTACAAGAGACCAACACCTACAAGATCTTCACCAAGCATTCTCAAAACTACGATACCCACACAAGGAAATAAAGAAACAAATCAACAGAGCCAGACGTGTACCCAGAAGCCTCCTGCTACAAGACAGGCCCAGAAGAGAAACCAACAGAACTCCACTGGCCATCACCTACAGTCCTCAGCTTAAACCTCTCCAACGCATCATCAGTGATCTACAACCCATCCTGGACAATGATCCCTCACTTTCACAGACCTTGGGAGGCAGGCCAGTCCTCGCCCACAGACAACCTGCCAACTTTAAGCATATTCTCACCAGCAACCACGCACCGCACCATAACAACTCTAACTCAGGAACCAACCCATGCAACAAACCTCGATGCCAACTCTGCCCACATATCTACACCAGCGACACCATCACAGGACCTAACCAGATCAGCCACACTATCACTGGTTCATTCACCTGCACGTCCGCCAATGTTATATACCCCATCATGTGCCAGCAATGCCCCTCTGCTATGTACATTGGCCAAACTGGACAGTCACTACGCAAGAGGATAAATGGACACAAGTCAGATATCAGGAATGGCAATATACAAAAACCTGTAGGAGAACACTTCAACCTCCCTGGCCACACAATAGCAGATGTAAAGGTAGCCATCTTACAGCAAACAAACTTCAGGACCAGACTCCAAAGAGAAACTGCTGAGCTTCAGTTCATTTGCAAATTTGACACCATCAGATCAGGATTAAACAAAGACTGTGAATGGCTATCCAACTACAGAAACAAAAACAACAAGGAGTCTGGTGGCACCTTAAAGACTAACAGATTTATTTGGGCATAAGCTTTCGTGAGTAAAAACCTCACTTCTTCGGATGCATTCACTCTATGCATCCGAAGAAGTGAGGTTTTTACTCACAAAAGCTTATGCCCAAATAATTCTGTTAGTCTTTAAGGTGCCACCAGACTCCTTGTTGTTTTTGTAGATACAGACTAACACGGCTACCCCCTGATACTTAACTCAGGCCTGGTCTACACTACGGGTTTAGGTCAACTTTAGCAGCGTTAAACCGAATTAAGCCTGGACACGTCCACACAACGAGGCCCTTTCTTTCGACTTAAAGGGCCCTTTAAACCGGTTTCTTTACACCACCTCCGACGAGGGGATTAGCGATAAAACCGGCCTTTGCGGGTCGGAATTGGGGTAGTGTGGACGGAATTCGATGTTATTGGCCTCCGGGAGCTATCCCACAGTGCTTCATTGTGACCGCTCTGGACAGCGCTCTCAACTCAGATGCACTGACCAGGTAGACAGGAAAAGACCCGCGAAGGTTTGAATTTCATTTCCTGTTTGCCCAGCGTGGAGAGCACAGGTGACCACGCAGAGCTCATCAGCACAGGTAACCGTGATGGAGTCCTCCCAGGATCGCAAAAGAGCTCCAGCATGGACCGAATGGGAGGTACGAGATCTGCTCGCCATATGGGGAGATGAAGCAGTGATAGCTGAACTCCGTAGCAGTAAAAGAAATGGAAAAGTATTAGAAAAGATCTCCAAGGCCATGAAGGACCGAGGCCATAACAGGGACACACAGCAGTGCCGCGTGAAAATTAAGGAGCTACGGCAAGCTTACCACAAAGCCAGAGAAGCAAACGGAAGGTCCGGGGCAGAGCCGCAAACTTGCCGCTACTACGCGGAGCTGCATGCGATCCTAGGGGGTGCAGCCACCACTACCCCAACCGTGTGCTATGACTCTCTCACTGGAGAAACACACAGGGAAGACGGTTCGGGGAACGAGGAAGATGACGATGGAGGTACTGTAGGTAGCTCACAGCAGCAAGGAAGCGGAGAAACCGGTTTCCCCAACAGCCAGGATATGTTTGTGACCCTGGACCTGGAACCAGTAACCCCCGAACTCACCCAAGACCCTCAGGGCACACAGGAGACCTCTGGTGAGTGTAACTTTGTAAATATTTGTAAACATTACAAAAAAAAAGCAAGCAAGTCTGTTAACGTGTATGGGGATGGAGCGGAAATCCTCCAGGGACATCTCCAGAAAGCTCTCCTGGTTGAAATGGGGTGATTTTATTAAGGGGGACATTCAGAGGCGCCCGTTCCTGCTCTTCTGACCAGAAATGTTCCCCGCTGTTAACCACGTGGTGGGGGGAGGGGTGAAGTGATCATCCCAGAGAATCGTGTGTGTGTGGGGGGGGTGGTTTACTTGTGTTTGTGCCGCATGTTAACCGGGAAACCGCAGCCCCCTCCTTTTACATTGAAACCCCATTTTAAATGGACAACCCAATTCATCCTTGATATGGGAAATGCGCTGCTGTTTGCAACCTTTCCCGCATGTTAAGAAGGTTAAAAAAGCCAAAACACTGTGGCCTACGATGGCTGCCTGTAAGCCGAAATATGCGACCTTGTAATGAAAGAGTGTACCCATTGTTCCCTAAAATGTGTCTTTTTTAACCACCTCTCCCTTCTCCTCCGCCAGCTGCAAATGTTTCTCCTTCGCAGAGGCTCGTGAACATTAGAAAGAGAAAACGTAAGACGAGGGACGAGATGTTCACGGAGCTGCAGATGTCCGCCCAGGCTGATAGAGCACAGCAGAATGCGTGGAGGCAGTCAATGTCGGAGATGAGAAAAGCCCAATATGAACAAGAGGAGAGGTGGCGGGCTGAATCGCGGGAAGAACAGAGCAAGTGGTGGGCTGAAGACGATAGGTGGCGTCAGCTTGCAGACAGACGGCAAGAGGCAATGCTCCGTCTGCTGGAGCATCAAACTGATATGCTCGAGCGTATGGTTGAGTTGCAGGAAAGGCAGCAGGAGCAGAGACCGCCGCTACAGCCCCTGTGTAACCAACAGCCCTCCTCCCCAAGTTCCATAGCCTCCTCACCAAGACGCCCAAGAACACGGTGGGGGGGCCTCCGTCCACCCAGTCACTCCACCCCAGATGATCGCCCAAGCATCAGAAGGCTGGCCTTCAATAAGAGTTAAAGTTTTAAAATGCAGTGTGTCCTTTTCCATCCCTCCTCCCCCACCCATCCCAGGCTACCGTGGCAATTATCCCCCTACCTCTGTAAGGAACTAATAAAGAATGCATGAATGTGAAAAAACAATGACTTTATTGCCTCTGCAAGCGGGAGGGGAGGGGAGGGTGGGGTGGGGTGGTTGGTTTACAGGGAAGTAGAGTGAACCGGGTCGGGGGGGTGGGGGGGTTGGAGGGTTCATCAAGGAGAAACAAACAGAAGTTTCACACAGTAGCCTGGCCAGTCACAAAACTCGTTTTCAAAGCTTCTCTGATGCGCACCGCGCCCTGCTGTGCTCCTCTAACCGCCCTGGTGTCTGGCTGCGCGTAATCAGCGGCCAGGCGAGTTGCCTCAACCTCCCACCCTGCCATAAATGTCTCCCCCTTACTCTCACAGATATTGTGGAGCGCACAGCAAGCAGCAATAACAATGGGGATATTCTTTTCGCTGAGGTCTGAGCGAGTCAGTAAGCTGCGCCAGCGCGCTTTTAAACGTCCAAATGCACATTCCACCACCATTCGGCACTTGCTCAGCCTGTAGTTGAACAGGTCCTGACTCCTGTCCAGGCTGCCTGTGTACGGCTTCATGAGCCATGGCATTAAGGGGTAGGCTGGGTCCCCAAGGATCACGATAGGCATTTCAACATCCCCAATGGTCACTTTCTGGTCCGGGAAGAAAGTCCCTTCCTCCAGCTTTCGAAACAGAGCAGAGTTCCTGAAGACGCGAGCATCATGTACCTTTCCCGGCCATCCCACGTTGATGTTGGTGAAACGTCCCTTGTGATCCACCAGGGCTTGCAGCAGCATTGAAAAGTACCCCTTGCGGTTTACGTAGTCGGTGGCTTGGTGCTCCGGTGACAAGATAGGGATATGGGTTCCGTCTATGGCCCCACCACAGTTTGGGAATCCCATTTCAGCAAAACCATCCACTATTGACTGCACGTTTCCCAGAGTCACTACCCTTGCTATCACCAGGTCTTTCATTGCCCTGGCAAATTGGATCACAGCAGCCCCCACCGTAGATTTGCCCACTCCAAATTGATTCCCGACTGACCGGTAGCTGTCTGGCGTTGCAAGCTTCCACAGGGCTATCGCCACTCGCTTCTCAACTGTGAGGGCTGCTCTCATCTTGGTATCCTGGCGTTTCAGGGCAGGGGAAAGCAAGTCACAAAGTTCCATGAAAGTGGCCTTACGCATGCGAAAGTTTCGCAGCCACTGGGAATCGTCCCATACCTGCAGCACGATGCGATCCCACCAGTCTGTGCTTGTTTCCCGGGCCCAGAATCGGCGTTCCACGGCATCAACCTGCCCCAGTGACACCATGATTTCCACATTGCTGGGGCCTGTGCCTTGTGAGAGGTCTATGGCCATGTCAATTTCCTCATCACTCTTGTCGCCGCGCTGCAATCGCCTCCTCGCCTGGTCCGGGTTTCGCCTTGGCATGTTCTGGCTCTGCATATACTCCAGGACAATGCGCGTGGTGTTCATAGTGCTCATAATTGCCGCGGTGATCTGAGCGGGCTCCATGATCCCAGTGCTAGCTATGGCGCCTGGTCAGAAAAAAGGCGCGAAAGTAGTATCTGATGGACCAGGAGAAGGAGGGCGGGAGGGAGGGAGGGAGGGCCAAGTGACGACATGGCGTACAGGTACAGGAACAGGGAGAAACACAAACAACTGTCACACAGAATGGTCCCCCCAAAGATTAAACTGGAAACCCTGGGCTTAGCAGGCCGTTGATTTCACGGAGGAAGGGGAAGCAAATGAACACAGAACAAATCTATTTTTTACATCTTAAGGTGGCAGCCGACGGTGCAGCATGAGTGACAGCCATACCAGTATGACGACGATGGGTACCAATCATAATATACCATCATCTGCCAAAAGGCAAGGGGCTGCTGCTGTGTAGCAATGCAGCCCCACGTCTGCCAGCCCCACGTCCGCCAGCACCCAGCATCGCCCTCGGCCTCTTCTGGGTGCTTAGCAGACAATATTTGGCAATTGGCAGAAAATAGTATATTACGACTGGTAACCATCATCATCAAAACAGTAGCATGTCTGCCCAGGTGGCCATGATTGACAGCCATACCAGTATGACGATGACGGGTACCAGTCATAATATACCATCGCCTGCAAGGGGCTGGTGCAATGCAGCCCTACGGCTGCCAGCCCCACGGCTATCACTCATGCTACACCGTCTACCGCCAAAAGGCAGTTAGCAGCTGCTGCTGTGTAGCAATGCAGTCCCACGTCTGCCGGCACCCAGAGGACATATGGTGACGGTGAGCTCAGCTGAGCTGAGCGGGCTCCATGCTTGCCGTGGTATGTTGTCTGCACAGGTAACCCAGGTAAAAAGGCGCGAATCTATTGTCTGCCGTTGCTGTGACGAGGGGGGAGGGGCCTGACGACATGTACCCAGAACCGCCCGCGACACTGTTTTGCATCATCCGGGCATTGGGATCTCAACCCAGAATTCAAAGAAAAGGCGCGAACCGCTTCTCGGCTCTCTGAGCTGTGGCGCAAACGTAGTATCTGACGGCCTAGGGGAAGGAGGGAGGGGGGCCGAGTGACGACATGGCGTACAGGCACAGGGAATTAAAATAAAGAACGGTGGCTGTGCATCAGGGAGAGACACAAACAACTGTCACAGACTGGTCCCCCCCAAAGATTAAACTGAAAACCCTGGGTTTAGCAGGCCGTTGATTTGACGGAGGGAGGGGGAAGCAAATGAATACAGAGCAAATCTATTTTTTTACATCTTAAGATGACGGTGCAGCGTTACTGATAGCCCTCGGCATCTTTCTGGGTGCTTGGCAGCAAATACGGGGCGGTGTATGACGATGGTCTTCAGGCCTATTGCACAATCGGCTGCTCAGGGAAGACTCTGCTAACGTACGATGACCCGACTTGTAATAGGATGGCTAACAGTCGTAATACACCATTTACTGCCAAAAGGCAAGCCCCACGGCTGCCAGCACCCAGATCGCCGATGAAGGCTACCAGTCTACTGCACCGTCTACCGCCAAAAGGCAGTTAGCAGCTGCTGCTGTGTAGCAATGCAGTCCCATGTCTGCCGGCACCAAGAGGACATATGGTGACGGTGAGCTCAGCTGAGCTGAGCGGGCTCCATGTTGTCTGCACAGGTAACCCAGGTAACCCAGGTAAAAAGGCGCGAATCTATTGTCTGCCGTTGCTGTGACGGGGGAGGGAGGGGCCTGACGACATGTACCCAGAACCGCCTGCGACACTGTTTTGCATCATCCGGGCATTGGGATCTCAACCCAGAATTCCAAGGGGCGGCAGAGACTGCGGGAACTGTGGGATAGCTGTGGGATAGCTACCCATAGTGCAATGCTCCGGAAGTCGACGCTAGCCTCGTACTGTGGACGCGGTCCGCCGACTAGAGCACCTAGAGCATTTTATTGTGTGGACACACACAATCGGCTGTATACAACCGATTTCAATAAAACCGGCTTCTATAAATTCGAACTAATTTCGTAGTGTAGACATACCCTAAGAAACAGTTTCTCCTCCCTTGGTGTTCACACCTCAACTGCTAGCAGAGCACCTCACCCTCCCTGATTGAACTAACCGCGTTATCTCCACACTGATTTATACCTGCCTCTGGAGATTTCCATTACTTGCATCTGAAGAAGTGAGGTTCTTACCCACAAAAGCTTATGCTCCCAGTACTTCTGTTAGTCTCAAAGATGCCACAGGACCCTCTGTTGCTGTTTAAAGAAAGGGGAGTGACTCACTCAGAGTCTAACAGCTCCTTTATTGTTGCCTAGGCCAGCGTCCTTTGTTCCTTTGTGGCTGGGGTGGGTTTGTCCCATCCATGCCCTGAAGAGGTGTGAACTGCCTCTCTGTCCTTGGAGAGTTTTTGCCTGAGCTTGCTTTAAGCCATGAGGATACATTTTCAGCTTCATAACTATATAAATGAAATTATAACCTTTAACAGGGGTCGGCAACCTTTCAGAAGGTGCCGAGTCTTACATTTTAACGTTTTTAGAAGGTTTCTTTCTATAAGTCTATAATATATGACTAAACTATTGTTGTATGTAAAGTAAATAAGGCTTTTAAAATGTTTAAGAAGCGTCATTTAAAATTAAATTAAAATGCAGAGCCCCACCAGACTGCCAGGACCCGGGCAGTGTGAGTGCCACTGAAAATCAGCTCGTGTGCTGCCTTCGGCACCTGTGCCATAGGTTGCCTACCCCTGACCTATAACATTACTGTAACAATTACTATAACAGGAGTCAGCAACCTTTCAGAAGTGGTGTGCCGAGTCTTCATTTATTCACTTTAATTTAAGGTTTCACGTGCCGATAATACATTTTAATGTTTTTAGAAGATCTCTCTCTATAAGTCTATATATTATATAACTAAACTATTGTTGTATTGTAAAATAAATAAGGTTTTCAAAATGTTTAAGAAGCTTCATTTAAAATTAAATTAAAACGTTGATCTTACGCCGCTGGCCTGCTCAGCCCGCTGCTGGTCTGGGGTTCTGTTCACCTAGGCCGACAGTGGGCTGAGCGGGGCCTGTGGCCGGGACCCCGGCTGGCAAGGGTCCGGCAGCCAGAACCCCAGACCAGCAATGGGCTGAGCGGCTTAGCCCGCTGCCACTCAGGAGTTCCATCCACTGGCTCCTGCCAGCGGGATCCCGACTGCCGGACCCACTCAGCCCGCTGCCAGTCTGGGGTCCCGGCCCTGCCCACATACAGTGGGTACCTACCTTCTCCCTGGTTCTGGCCCATTCTCTTCCTCTCTCTCTGCACTGAGCTGAGGGTGGGAGTGCACTGAGGACAGGGCAGGGGGTGAAGGAGCAGGCTGGGGTTTGGGGTGTAGGGTCTGGCCAGGAGCTAGAATGAGGGAGGAGGCTCAGGGTTGGGGCAGGAGGTTTGGGTGTGGAGTGCTTACCTGGGCAGCTCCCATTTGTTGCGAGGGGTGCAGGTGGGAATGTGGAGGGGAGGTGCAGGAGCTCCTGTTTGGTGCTCAGGGTCGGGGTGGGGATGTGGGGGTTGCAAGAGTCAGAATGTGGGGGGATGTATAGGGTGTGGGGGGGTGCAAGAGTCAGAGCAGAGGGCTGGGGGCATGTGAGGGGGCTGCAGATGTCAGGGCATAGTGTTTGGGGGGTCTGGGTATGTGTGGGAGTGCCAGAGTCAGGGCTGGGGTCATGGGGGGGTGAAGGAGTCAAGCAGAGGGCTGGGTGTGTGTGAGGGGGGTACAGGGCTCAGGGCAGGGGCCTGGAGGGTGTGCGGGGTGCAGGGCTCAGGGCACAGGCCTGGGGGGTGTCCTGGGCTGCAGGGCTCAGGGCAGAGGGCTGGGTGTGTGTGAGGGGGGTCAGGGCGGAGGGCAGGGGGTGTGGGCTGGGGTCGTCGGGTGCTCACAGCAGGGGGCTTGAGGGGATTTGCCCCTATTCCACTAACCCTAACCCTAACCCTAACTTCTCGGCCCTCCACCTCCCCCCACCCCCTGCCCCTTGCCCCCTGCCCCTGCGGGAGAGAGCCGGGGGGGTGGAGGGCGGAGAACAGTGGGCCGGGCCAGGCAGGATTTTTAAAAATCGTCTCGTGTGCCGTCTTTGGCACGCGTGCGATAGGTTGCCAACCCCTGTACTATAACATCACTATAACAACCATAGAATCATAGAATCATAGAATCATAGAATATCAGAGTTGGAAGGGACCTCAAGAGGTCATCTAGTCCAACCCCCTGCTCAAAGCAGGACCAATTCCCAGCTAAATCATCCCAGCCAGGGCTTTGTCAAGCCGGGCCTTAAAAACCTCCAAGGAAGGAGACTCCACCACCTCCCTAGGTAACGCATTCCAGTGTTTCACCACCCTCCTAGTGAAATAGTTTTTCCTGATATCCAACCTGGACCTCCCCCACTGCAACTTGAGACCATTGCTCCTTGTTCTGTCGTCTGCCACCACTGAGAACAGCCGAGCTCCATCCTCTTTGGAACCCCCCTTCAGGTAGTTGAAGGCTGCTATCAAATCCCCCCTCATTCTTCTCTTCTGGAGACTAAACAATCCCAGTTCCCTCAGCCTCTCCTCATAAGTCATGTGCTCCAGACCCCTAATCATTTTTGTTGCCCTCCGCTGGACTCTTTCCAATTTTTCCACATCCTTCTTGTAGTGTGGGGCCCAAAACTGGACACAGTATTCCAGATGAGGCCTCACCAATGTCGAATAAAGGGGAACGATCACGTCCCTCGATCTGCTGGCAATGCCCCTACTTATACAGCCCAAAATGCCGTTAGCCTCTTGGCAACAAGAGCACACTGTTGACTCATATCCAGCCTCTCGTCCACTGTGACCCCTAGGTCCTTTTCTGCAGAACTGCTACCTAGCCATTCGGTCCCTAGTCTGTAGCAGTGCATGGGATTCTTCCGTCCTAAGTGCAGGACTCTGCACCTGTCCTTGTTGAACCTCATCAGGTTTTTTTTGGCCCAATCCTCTAATTTGTCTAGGTCCCTCTGTATCCGATCCCTACCCTCTAGTGTATCTACCACGCCTCCTAGTTTAGTGTCATCTGCAAACTTGCTGAGAGTGCAGTCCACACCATCCTCCAGATCATTAATAAAGATATTAAACAAAACCGGCCCCAGGACCGACCCTTGGGGCACTCCGCTTGAAACCGGCTGCCAACTAGACATGGAGCCATTGATCACTACCCGTTGAGCCCGATGATCTAGCCAGCTTTCTATCCACCTTACAGTCCATTCATCCAGCCCATACTTCTTTAACTTGGCGGCAAGAATACTGTGGGAGACCGTATCAAAAGCTTTGCTAAAGTCAAGGAATAACACATCCACTGCTTTCCCCTCACCCACAGAGTCAGTTATCTCATCATAGAAGGCAATTAGGTTAGTCAGGCACGACTTCCCCTTCGTGAATCCATGCTGACTGTTCCTGATCACTTTCCTCTCCTCTAAATGTTTCATAATTGATTCCTTGAGGACCTGCTCCATGATTTTTCCAGGGACTGAGGTGAGGCTGACTGGCCTGTAGTTCCCCGGATCCTCCTTCTTCCCTTTTTTAAAGATGGGCACTACATTAGCCTTTTTCCAGTCATCTGGGACCTCCCCCGATCGCCATGAGTTTTCAAAAATAATGGCTAATGGCTCTGCAATCTCACCCGCCAACTCCTTTAGCACCCTCGGATGCAGCGCATCCGGCCCCATGGACTTGTGCACGTCCAGTTTTTCTAAATAGTCCCGAACCACTTCTTTCTCCACAGAGGGTTGGTCACCTTCTCCCCATGCTGTACTGCCCAGTGCAGCAGTCTGGGAGCTGACCTTGTTCGTGAAGACAGAGGCAAAAAAATCATTGAGTACATTAGCTTTTTCCACATCCTCGGTCACTAGGTTGCCTCCCTCATTCATTAAGGGGCCCACACTTTCCTTGATTTTCTTCTTGTTGCTAACATACCTGAAGAAACCCTTCTTGTTACTCTTAACATCTCTTGCTAACTGCAACTCCAAGTGTGATTTGGCCTTCCTGATTTCACTCCTGCATGCCTGAGCAATATTTTTATACTCCTCCCTGGTCATTTGTCCAATCTTCCACTTCTTGTAAGCTTCTTTTTTGCGTTTAAGATCAGCAAGGATTTCGCTGTTTAGCCAAGCTGGTCGCCTGCCATATTTACTATTCTTTCTACACATCGGGATGGTTTGTTCCTGCAACCTCAATAAGGATTCTTTAAAATACAGCCAGCTCTCCTGGACCCCTTTGCCCTTCATGTTATTCTCCCAGGGGATCCTGCCCATCTGTTCCCTGAGGGAGTCAAAGTCTGCTTTTCTGAAGTCCAGGGTCCGTATTCTGCTGCTCTCCTTTCTTCCTTGTGTCAGGATCCTGAACTCGACCATCTCATGGTCACTGCCTCCCAGATTCCCATCCACTTTTGCTTCCCCTACTAGTTCTTCCCTGTTTTTGAGTAGCAGGTCAAGAAAAGCTTTGCCCCTAGTTGGTTCCTCCAGCACTTGCACCAGGAAATTGTCCCCTACACTATCCAAAAATTTCCTGGATTGCCTGTGCACCGCTGTATTGCTCTCCCAGCAGATATCAGGGTGATTAAAGTCTCCCATGAGAACCAGGGCCTGCGATCTAGCAGCTTCTGCTAGTTGCCAGAAGAAAGCCTCGTCCACCTCATCCCCCTGGTCTGGTGGTCTATAGCAGACTCCAACCACGACATCACCCTTGTTGCTCACACTTCTCAACTTTATCCAGAGACTCTCAGGTTTTTCTGCAGTTTCATACCGGAGCTCTGAGCAGTCATACTCCTCTCTTACATACAACGCAACTCCCCCACCTTTTCTGCCCTGCCTGTCCTTCCTGAACAGTTTATATCCATCCATGACAGTACTCCAGTCATGTGAGTTATCCCACCAAGTCTCTGTTATTCCAATCACATCATAGTTCCCTGACTGTGCCAGGACTTCCAGTTCTCCCTGCTTGTTTCCCAGGCTTCTTGCATTTGTGTATAGGCACTTAAGATAACTCATCGATCGTCCCTCTTTCTCAGCATGAGACAGGAGTCCTCCCCTCTTGCGCTCTCCTGCTTGTGCTTCCTCCCAGGATCCCATTTCCCCACTTACCTCAGGGCTTTGGTCTCCTTCCCCCGGTGAACCTAGTTTAAAGCCCTCCTCACTAGGTTAGCCAGCCTGCTGGCGAAGATGCTCTTCCCTCTCTTCGTTAGGTGGAGCCCGTCTCTGCCTAGCACTCCTTCTTCTTGGAACACCATCCCATGGTCGAAGAATCCAAAGCCTTCTCTCCGACACCACCTGCGTAGCCATTCGTTGACTTCCACGATTCGACGGTCTCTACCCCGGCCTTTTCCTTGCACAGGGAGGATGGACGAGAACACCACTTGCGCCTCAAACTCCTTTATCCTTCTTCCAAGAGCCACGTAGTCTGCAGTGATCCGCTCAAGGTCATTCTTGGCAGTATCATTGGTGCCCACGTGGAGAAGCAGGAAGGGGTAGCGATCCGATGCTCAGTGAATCATGAGCCTCCGAAGGCTCATGACAAACTTTGCATTGGACACCATTTTATGAAGATGAATATGGGGGTGTAGAGTGTTCCCCTGAGGTACAGAGCTTCACAGCCACCCTCTCTCTTTTATGTCGAAGGGGAACCAGCCAAGGCATCTCTTCTGACTGCAGCTGTGGCAGAGTGGCACTGGGAGAGAGGTGATAGCACAAATTGTCCCTATCTAGCTTAATTGTTGACAAGATTAAATGCATTTGGGCATGGCTACACTGGAAACTTAAAAGCGCTGTGCAGGAACGTTCCCGTGGCAGCGCTTTGAAGTGTGAGTGTGGTCGCGAGTAATCCACCTCCACGAGGCACTGGGAACGCTGTTTACACTAGCGCTTTAAAGTCTTGAATTGTTTCCAGGTAAAATCAATGAGTTTGTCCCTGAATGAAATACCTATTCTGGAGGATTTGGTTGAGGCTGTGACCTGAGGCCTTGTCTACACTGTCACTTACGGCATTGAAACTTTCTTCACTGACGGTGTGAAAAAACACCCCCCTGAGCGATGCAAGTTTCAGTGCTGTAAAGTAGCAGTGTAGACAGTGCTACAGTGCTGGGAGCTGTGCTCCCAGTGCTAATAGCTATTTCCTTCGCGGAGGTGGTTTTATTACAGTGCTGGGAGAGCTCTCTCCCAGTGCTGGAGCCGCGACTACACAGACACCTTAAAGCGCTGCCATGGCAGTGCTACCGCAGCAGCGCTTTAACATCGCCTGTGTAGACATACCCTATGAAATGCCACCCAGATCAATAAAGGCATCATTAAAGTCCATGAGAGTCATGGTTACAGGGGTAACTGCATCTCTGACCCCTTCCCTGGTCTCTCTGAGTGTGCCCCTACAAGTATTGGGCCTCTTTCTCTTCCCTCTCTGGGGTGGAATCCCATGATTCTCCCACTCGTAGACAGGGACCTGAGTTACAGTATCCTGTGCACCAACTGTGCTTATCCCAGTGTTGCTGACTCTCATGATAATTTTTGTTTTCCTTAAAGCCCCAGCTCCTGGAATCAAGTGGGTATGTGATGATTTCAGACATAATTCTTAAAAAAAAAAAAAGAAAAGTTTCTAGCCCTCATGGCTGTGGAGAAAGCTTCAAAATGTGACCCCAGTGCACTCTAAAGGCTCAAAAAGTAAATGGTAAATAAAAAGAACACCAAATCTATTATTTTTACATGATCTCGTGATTGGAAAGCCAATCTCATGATTTTTGGTGAGCCTGACTCGTGATTTTTTAATATTTGGAGTTAGCAATTCTGTTATCCCAACAGGTCCACGAGGATGCAGTTCATCTCTTCAGGAGCTTGTGACTAAATTAAATTATGTCAGAAAATTCCAACTTGTTGAAGCAAAAAGTTTTTCTGATTTTGTTACAGATTTGACAAAACTTTTGTGAAAACACAGGCAAGTTTTAATTGGAAATCTGGTGGGGTTCCAGGTCTTCCCCTCTGTGGAAGGGTTCCTGTCAGCCCGAGGAGTCCCAGCTGGAGCCAGGTCTCTCTTAGGTCTGTCTGGACTGTTAGGTTCCCCAATCCAGAGAAGTCAAGCCATGGCTAAAGCAGGGCTTCTCCAGGCTGTTAGGCTCTCCACTCAAGACAGAGCCTTCAAGATTTCCAGGGTCCCTGCCATGGAGTTTGGAGCCTGGAACTCCTAGGACTGGCTCCCAGCGTCTGCAGCTCTGCCATGCACATTGCCCCAAGTTGAGGATCCCAGGGCTTCTAGAGTCCCAGATCAGCTGACCATTTGACAAATTCATGCAATAATAATAAGAAAAATAAACCAACTTATTTGCTTTAATAACACAGTAGAACCCTATTGTATGAACTAATTGAGGATTAAGGAATTCATAAAAAAAAAAAGTTTGTAAAATTTAATATCTCAAAATTACAGTCAGCATGATGCATAAGTTGTATTTAGGTGCCTTGTATCACTTTCTACGTGTCTTTCAAATCACTGTGAAGTGATTTCCAGTGCACTGAAGGCATCGGAATGTGAAGGGATTTTGACTTGCTCTTCATTGACATCACTTTTGTTACGTGATTTATTTTTTCCCGTTGGTTCATATAACCTGTCATTCATAAGATAGGAATTTGTAAAACTGAGGTTCAATTATACTTCTTTAGACCTTCTATAGAACCTTCTACTTGAGAATCCCAAAGTGCTGTATACATATATGCACCCCCTACCTCATAACAAAATGATGAAACTGTTATCACCTATAACACCTGTGACACTGGCAGACCAGCCAACCTGTGTATGACCCAGAACAACTTGACCAGAGGCATTACAATTGTGTCTGGACAATTCACTTGTATGTGAATTTCAAAGAGATGTATTAGAGCAGCAATCATTAACCCATTCACTTGTAGTAATAGAAGTCAAGGATAGATGCTAAATGTGTTTGGCTGTGTACCTGTATCCTGTTAGAAGTTTACCAATGTAACCAAATTAGCTTTTCCGTGCTAAATTCTTTTAATGACTTAATTGCCTTACATTATATATGAGCCTGTGTTCAGTTAACCTTAAGATAAAAAATGTGAGATACTGCTGGAAACTAATATTATTATCTACATTGTCTTCATCTTATCTGTCTCTATTATAATGAATACCTGGCTGTTGTTTTATAGTATAACTAGATTACCTGTGTATTCATAGGAAATTGAATGTTAACTTCAAAGTGGTTAGTCAGTGTGCACTCAACAAAGAAGAATCCTTAGTCACATGCTGTTCTTAAAACTCTTAACAGCCTGCTTCAGCTATAAAAGTGAAACCTCAGGCCTGATCCTACATCTCTAGTCTGCTGAACTTTAAATAAGGAAAGCTTAAGATGTGGCACTGAGATCTTCCAAGTAGTTATTAATTTGGAATACCCTGGAAAACGCATGGAAAGACTCCATCAGGCTTTATATCTAAACTGCATTTGGATTCTAACCTTTTGGGATGATTCCAGAGAGACTTTTGCAAGCTTGCAGACTGATCCATCACTGCTACAAATCTGATATAAGGACCTTGCAAGCATTTGTAATATATATAATCTTTTAACTGCTCAATAGTGGTAGCCGTGTTAGTCTGTATCAGCAAAAACAACAAGGAGTCCTCCTGACACCTTAGAGCAGGGGTCCCCAATGTGATGCCTGCGGGTACCATTGTGTCTGCTGGGGCGTCTAAGTGCGCCCGCGTACTGGCTGGTGGATGAGCATCCGCCAAAATGCTGCTGAGAAGCAGTGTCATCCAGAGGCATCACCACCGAAATGCTGCTGCGGGCGCCAGAGGGCTCTGAGCAGCCAGGAGCCCCACAGCTCCTTGCTGGTGGCTGCAGCTCCTGGCCTCTGGCAGTAGGGGACCCCACAGCTCAGGGCTGTGAGGGAAGGGGAACCTGGACCTCCCAGCCAGGCCCCTGCAGCTGCCCAGCGGCTCCCCTTCTGTGATGGATTGAATTGAATGAATTAATGGAGATATCCCATCTCCTAGAGCTGGAAGGGACCTTGAAAGGTCATTGAGTCCAGCCCCCTGCCTTCACTAGCAGGACCAAGTACTGATTTTGCCCCAGATCCCTAAGTGGCCCCTTCAAGGACTGAACTCACAACCTTGGGTTTAGCAGGCCAATGCTCAAACCACTGAGCTATCCCTCCCCCCTATAAAATGCCGCCGAGAAGCAGTGTCATCCAGAGCGTCGCCACCAAAATGCTGATACAAATGGATCTTTTTAGTAAAAGTCACGGACAGGTCACCAGCTTCGGTGAATTTTCCTCAGTGAATTTTTCTTTATTGCCCGTGACCTTCCGTGACTTTTACTAAAAAGATCCGTGAAAAAATCTTAGCCTTAAGTATGACCCATGTTTATAAAAATTATAAATATGGAAACAATAAACATACAGGATTGCATATTAAATACATATAACAGTGTTTCATTCATGTTACAAAACATGTAGCACACAGTGCTTGGTGACTAATGCTGTTGCTATCACAGGTTGGTGTAGTCATGGTTCTCTTTGTTTTCCCCTGGCATGGAGGGATAGGGGGAAGAGTTCATGCCACATTGATGGGCATAGGGAGCAATGACCATGGAGTCTTCTATGGATTGGAAAGGCTGCTGTGCTCAGGGTCTTTGGGCATGTTGCTCAGTAATGTCCCTGATGTGATCCAGATTGAACTTTGGGGTGGTAAACAAGGTCATTCCAGCAGCTCTCATGTGCCTTGGTAAGTGACACGAGGCAAAAGACAGATAAAGAGAAGTTAAGTGACATGCCCAAAGTCACTCAGCCAGTCAGTGGCAGGGTGAGACTAGAACTGAAAGGTTCTGGCTCCCAGGCCCTAACTCCAGACCACTAGACAATACTACCCATGAGAGTTGAGAAACACACTGTCTGCCTTCTACCCTTAAGCAAATTAAGACCCTGAGGTCACTTGAGTACTGGTCTGAAATTTGTTTTCCTCGGTGTACACATCCTGTGTGCCCTCCATTGTATAGACATAGGAAGGAGAGGATGGTGTAGGGTTAAATATCTGCATGATTTGTGTTAGGACATTAGGAAAAGCTGATGGTTTTATTAGCATTTGTAATGTTTCCATATTCAATATTTAATTATTAACATGCCAACATTTTCTTCCTGGAAAGTGTAACTAGAGTAAACTCTTGGAAGGTTCAGTCGACTTCCCCTTCAAATAATGTGATAGGTTGTTTGGAAAGCTGAAATCTTAGCAGCACTTCTGTCATGTCTGTTAAATTATTAATTTTAAAACATGAATTATTAATTTTTAATTTTATTTGGCAAACACCACAATTAAACAGCCCCTTAGCTGAGCCCTGTGAGCCTGAGTCAGTTGGCACGGGCCAGCTGGAGGTGTCCAGTTGTAGTGTAGACATACCCTTAGTGTCCATTTTGATTCAATATGCTTTTTTTTTTCTTATCTGGTCATCTGTGTGTTATGTGTTTGTCTTTCGATGGTGTTATGAACGATTGAAGCTTTCCTTCAAAGGCGTCTGAATATGACATGTAAATATATAAATGTATGAGTTCTGCTAATTGAATTTAATTTTACAAATGAATAGAATTCAAGCAATTCTACAAACAAAAAAAATACATTTGTTTACTTTGGTCTTTAATGCCTGATGACGTTGAAGCCATAGATCAAATCTAAGATATTATTGCATATCTAGGGAAAATCACCTTTCCAATGATATAAGACAACCCTTAAATCCTGACAGTCCAGCGTGAATCTATGTGCAGTCACTGGCCCCAATTTGTCTGTCTATCTATGACAAAACATTAAAAACAGCTCACAGACTGCTGAGGTCCACAGAAAAATTCCTTTTTAAGGGACTGATCCAAAGCCCACTGAAGTCATTGGGATCAGTGGGGTTTGGATCAGACCCTAAGCGGAGAACTTCTTCAAACTATTGAACTTTGGGAAAAAAGGCTTTTATCAAAAGGGATCTTTCTTCTGAGATGATTCATAGGTGGATGGAAATTATTCAGGACTGAATGTAACCATTGAGATTACCAAGATGTCACAAGTCAAAGCCTGGGAAGAGTGCCCTGGTTTCAGTAGCACTGTTAGGTTTTTGACAGATATATACCACTAATCTCCTAGATTCCAACTGAGCATTAAAAACACTCCTGGCTTTGCTGGTGCTAAGACACAAAAGCAGAATTTTCATTCCAAGAAATGTGACAAGCTCCAAGAGGAGGCTTGAAATACGGGATCTTCCTCAGGAATGCAACTACTTGAGGTCAGTCTCTTTCTGTCTCTGTGTCTCCCATGTGGGGTCCCTCCTGCTGCCCACGGCGGCTGGGAGCTGCCGGGTCCCTACTGCCGCCCATAGCAGTTGGGAGCTCCAGAGATCTTTCTGCCACCCCCAGCAGCGGGGAACTGTGGAGTTGGCAGGGAGCTGCGGGGGTCCCCCACTACTTGCAGTGGCCAGGAGCTGTGGCATACCCCCACTGCCTCAGAGCTTGGGGGCCCCACTGCCTTGGGTGGCGGGGGTATCCTGCAGCTTCCAGCCCCCTGCAGGCAAAGTCATGGAGGTCTTCGGAAGTCACAGATTCTGAGACTTCTGCAGCCTCCGTAATAAAATAGTAGCCTTAGTCATATTCTTACGGTGCTGCTAAACTGTTTTTAACTTGTATATTTGCACTTTGTTTCCTGTTTCTTTGCACACAATAAGTTATATGTTTGGAAATTCAGAGAATATTTATTAGTTTATACCAAGCATAAATGACACTTTACAAAGTTCATTACAAGAGTCAATAACCTATCCATATTTAAGATCTTTGCACACTAGGCTCACTAATTCATAAAAGTATCACACAACACTACTATGGCTGACTGTTAAAATGCTCTTTTTAGGCCTTCTTTAGCTGTACAGCTCCATGGTTGGCTCTTCTAATAGCTCTTATGCACTGTGTAACAGGATATGCTTAATGCCATTGCACATTTGGATGAGAATGGCCCTCACTGTGGATTTTCCAACTCTGGACTGACTGCTCACTGACTCGTAGCAATCTGGTGCTGCAAGCTTCCAAGGCATGATCACCACTTGCTTCTTCATTGTCAATGCAGCTCTCTTTTGGTGTTCATGCGCTGGGATGAGCTCGGCACACAGATCCAGGAATATGGCCTTGTGCATCCGAAAGTTCTGCAGCCACTGCTCATCATCCCAAACCTGCATTACGATGCAATCCCACCAGTCAGTGCTCTCTTCTCAGCCCCAGAAGCACCAATCCCCATGAAGATGCTCTGTGAATGCCAACAGCAACCCAATATTTTTATCTGCAGCATCCAGCAGCATCTAGTCATCATCATCAGATATCTCTTCTTCCTCCTCACACCACCAGTTGCAACACTACTTCTTGAAATTCCACAAAGATAGTAGAATTGTGTGTCTGGTTAAAAATGTGTATTGGACCTGCCAACAATCCAGCTTTCAGAAATGGAAATATTTTGCTCTCCAGAAGGCTGCTTGTAACAGGTTCCCCAATGTTAAAGTTAGTTCTGGAATTTGATTCCTCTGGGTTTAGTGTGTGTTTATAAGCTTGACAAGCCTAACCTGTTCTTTAACTTCAGTTGGGCATGTGTTAACTGACAAGAATGGTACTTGTCCTGCAATGTCAGGCTTGTATTGTACAGTAATTGCCTCAAACACCAGAGAGAAAACAAAGTTTAAGAAATCAGTGGGTGGAAAGTTTAACTGCAGATATCTGATTATGATAGGCACTGGTTGTCATTCTGGTAACCAGATCCCCGTGTCTCTTCCTGTAACAGAATAGGAGACATTTATTTTTGTATTATACACCAGCTGCATTTTCAGTCCATGTGAACATTTGTGACACCGGTTTACAATGAAAGGGTTGTTGTGAAAAAAGAGTTAGGGGAGTGTGACCTGGTGGCTCTGAGCACAGGCCTGGCAACCAGGAACATTTTGGTTCTGTCTTGGACACGAAGTCCCTCTATGTTCTAGGGAAAGTCACTTAGGCCATGATCCACAAGGGGACTCAGGGACTGCAATACTGAGTGTCACAACACCTAATTTTTAGGTACCTAGAAAATCACAGGAACAGCACTGAGATCCACCAAACTTGAGTCAGGCGCCTAGGCACCTATACAAACCGCCTAAGTTAGCCAGTAGGGGATGCAGACAAAAGGGGTGTGTGCTAAGTCCCACCCCTCTCTGAGTTGGGCATCTAAATCCAGGTTTCAAAGAGGCACCTTGCTCTGCTTGTGACTCATGAACCTGGTGAAGAGAAGCATTCTGCCACCCAACCAAGTTGTGTGTGGGTCCATCAGCAGCTGCTTAACTCCACATGAAACAGCCATGAGTGTGGGGAAAGAGGCAGTCCCACTTTGTAACCTTTAGTCCAGGAGTTAGGGTACTCACTCAGGCTATAGAAGACACCACTTCAAGTCCCTTTTCTGCCAGAGTGGGAGAAAAGATTTGAAGGGATTTGCTAACACTAGGCTATGGAAGATGTTGATGTCGGGGGCATCCCTCAATCTCCCATTGAAACTATTCCACTCTAAATTACTATGAATTGGGACAGAGAAAGAGTTAGAATGACCTCCTCTTTCCAGCTCTTTGTGTGGAACTAGGTGGCCTCCAATGCGCCTACTGGATCAGGCCCTCCATGCAACTTAGGTGGCCAAACATCTATTGTTCCCTTGTGCCTGGATCACTCTGGGGCTAGGCAGGAGCTAGGTGCCCAGGTGCCTAGAATGAGGCAGCAAGTGTGGTTGCTTAGAGGCAGAAATGTAGGCACCTAGGAAACTTTTACTGCAAAAACTTAGGTGCAAAGTAACTTTAGTAGCCCACAGGGTTAAACGGCAGTCATGTGGGACTCTTCTGCATAACAGTTATGCCTAAAAACAGGATTAAGGCACCTAAATACTTTCATGGCTCCCACACTTACTTCTCTGTTCCTGTTTATTCATCTGTAAAATGGGGATAATACCACCTCCCTCACAATAGGGTTGGGAGGTTTAATTGTTTGTAAAAGTGCTTTGAAGATGAAGTCTGCTATGTACTAAGCACAGCCACAGACTTTTGATCTGCATGATACAAACACTTTGGAGAAAAAGTCATATTCCAATTGTCTGCCACACTGAAAGGAGTTTTATTTTTAAATGATTTCTCAGATTGGGCGTGGGATCAGATATTTACAGATTACTGCGATAGCCAGAATTGTCCTTGTGCTTTTTGCACCCAAAAGAACTGCACAGTTGAAACTGAAAGCTAAGTAACTTTTGGATGTTTCTCTCTGCCTTTGGGCTTGTCCAAACGGAAAAGTTTTGCCAGTTATGCCAGTATACTTACACTGGCATAATTGAGCCAATATAGTTATACCAGTATACACTCCTATATGCCCAGTTATTCCGGAATAAGAGTGGCTTGATTTGATTTAGTTTAGTTTAAAATCCTTCCTGGCCAACAAAAGCTAAAGCAAAGGCAGCCCTCTGATATTAAACACAAGGGATTATAGCAGTATAACTAAACTGGTTTATATTCACACCTTGCCTTATACTAGCATAACTTTCCCATGTACACAAGCTCTTAGACACAAAGGTCACATGGAAGTTCTAGGCTTTATTCCCTACTCTGGCATGGGCTTTTGTGTGAACTGAGACAAATCACACATTTTCTGGGCCTCATCTATTCCATCTGCATATTGTGATACTTGCCTCTCCCACCACATGTGGGCTGGGAAGTTTAACTTACTCAAGTTTGCAAAGTACTTTAAGATTCTCAGGTGGAAAGCACTATACATGTACAAGTTATTGCTATACTCAGAGCCCTCCAATTGCCAGTGAACTGGAAAAGAAAAGTTACAGGCTGCATTTGTCATCTTCCACAGGGAAAAAAAAAAAATCTAACAGTCCTTTTTTGTAAAAATCTCCTTTTATTATATTACATAACATCTTATCTGCTTTGCAGCTGATGCTCCATTCCTGCGTCTCTGTTGCAACATTTTGCTGTCGTTCTAACCTGGGACTGAAAACACACCACATCATGAAGCATTTAGTACAATAGGACAATTGTAGCCATGGGTTTTGCTCACATACCAGGCATATTCAGCAGGAGTGAAGCAGTTAAGCCTTTGAAGGTCGGTAGCATTATTCATGCAGCCAGCATAGTGCTGGAGATTTTGTTTATTTCATTCAGTGAGGTGGTACAGCTCTGGGAAAGTGCTACCACCATGGTGCACAAGGAAAAATCACAAACCTCCCATTGACTTTCCTTGGTCCTGAAGCAAGCCCCTTAATGATTTACTGGCTATTGAAAGCCCAGCTAATCATGTCATTCTAGAGAGACATCTGCTACCAATGTCAGCAAACCCTATGGTTGCTGACATCTGAGGGATGAGACATATGGAGGCAAAGTGCCCATCAAAGGCCCTGCTATGTCCTTCTCTGGGGCTAGGTCTACACTACCTGCCTGAATTGGCGGGTAGAAATCGACCTCTCGGGGATCGATTTATCGCGTCCCGTCGGGAACAATCGATCCCCTAATCGACGCTCTTACTCCACCAGCGGAGGTGGGAGTAAGCGCCGTCGACAGGAAGCCGCGGAGGTCGATTTTGCCGCGGTCCTCACAGCGGGGTAAGTCGGCTGCGATACGTCGAATTCAGCTACGCTATTCACGTAGCTGAATTTGTGTATCTTAAATCGACTCCCCCCTGTAGTGTAGATGTAGCCTGAGTCAGGTGCAAAGGCAGCCATTGTGTTCCAGGCCCTGTTCCTTTTTCAGCATCAGTAAAGCAGAGCAGAGGTGGCCAAGGTTCACCCAAGGGCCCTGCTGGCAATTGGCCAGGAACAGAAAGGCTGCGCCTACCATGGATGATGTGGGACATGCAGCAGCCCCCATCTTCAGAGGGAAGCACAGCGAACGGAGGCTGCGAACTCTTGAGTTGCCTGGCGGCTCCCGTACAGCGGGGGCATCGTAAGCCTTTGTCTGCAGCAGCCCTGGGCACAGACAGTATCACGGGGACCCGCTTCAGAAACGCGGCACGCAGGGGTGGGGCGGCCTGACCCAGCCAGGGCTCAGCCCCGCCCCCTCCACGCGCTGCCCCGCCCCGGCAGTCCCCGTGCCGCGGGGCGGGGCGGGGCGGGGCGGGGGAGGAGCCGCCTCCGCGGGGGGCGCTGGGTCCCTCCAGCCGGGGGAACGGAGCTGGGCTCGCGGGGAGAGCGAAGGGCGGCCGGGTTCCGGGGCAGCCAGGCACCAGGCTAGCGGAGGGGATCAGCGGTCCCAAGGGAGCGAGGACTCCGCCACTATCGCGTTTCCTGCCTGTGGCGGAAGCGCCCTTTGACCCCGGAAGTGTCAGGCCGAGGGAGGCGGGGCTGAGCTGTCAGAGCCGGACTCGCCGGCAAGGGACCGGAGCGGCCGGTGAGTGCGCGGCTGCGCGGGGACTGGCTGGGTGGCTCGGGGCGGTGGGACAATTCGGGAACAGCTGGGTGGGTTTGGGGGGCCGGTGCCTGTGGCTGGGGGCAGCGGGACAGTTGGGGGGCAGCGGGGTAGGTCGGGGGGCGGTGCCTGTGGATGGGGGGCTGTGGGTAGGGAGGTGGGGCTGACTGGGGGCAGTGGGACAATTGGGGGGCGGAGGAGTAGGTCGGAAGGGTGGTGGCTGTGGATGGGAACATGGGGGTGACTGGGGGCAGTGGACAATTCGGGGGCAGCTGGGTTGGTCGGGGGGGCCGGGGCCGGTGGGTGGGGGCAGCGGGGTGGGTTGGGGGGGCCGGTGCCTGTGGGTGGGGGCCGGTGCCTGTGGGTGGGGCAGTGGCTGGGGGCAGTGGGACAGTGAGGTGGGTCGGGGGGCAGTGCCTGTGGGTGGGGACTTGGGGATGGCTGGGGGAAGTGGGACAGTTGAAGGAGTTGGGGACGATGCCTGCATGAGGAGGGTGGTGGGGTGGGGTTGTTTCTTTAGTAATATATGTGACCTGTGTAACATCAGTGCAGGTTTGCAGCCACTTTCACAAGTCACTGGAGCTGTACCACAAAGTCCCTCATTTTAATCAGCACTGTTGTGTTATTTGATGTAGCATATGAAGGCCAATGTGACATCTTGTCCTGCAGGTGTCTCCTGTCTTCTGCACCTGAGCGTATGTCCCCTGGGATCCCTCAGGAGATAGGTCATAAACAGCAATTCAGTGTGACAGGACTATGACACTCACTGAAGAGCAATTCAGTCTTCCCTTGGTAGAGTTGCTCGGCTTTTACACTAGTTCCATCTGCTGATGCAGCCCCAAAGTTATACAAAGGGAGTTGTGTCCTCAAGGCTTACACCAAAGCTCATAGGAAAATGTATATGTTAGTAAAAAGAAGAACAGGAGTACTTGTGGCACCTTAGAGACTTAGTCTCTAAGGTGCCACAAGTACTCCTGTTCTTCTTTTTGCGGATACAGACTAACACAGCTGCTACTCTGAAACCTGTCATTATATGTTAGTAGTCTTGCCTGATCCTTATGGATGCTCCATAGTTCAAGATTATTTGGCCCCTCCTTTTCATTTTTAGCTCAACAATCTATAGGGCGGCAGTCTAACTTTCATAAGTACTGATCCATAACTCCTGTTGACTTCAGCTGGAGTTCTTGGTGCTGAGCACCAAGTAAATCAGGCTGCTGTTTTTTTGTTTTTGTTTTTAAAGGTATGTGTATAGTAGATTTTTAAAAACCGTTTTTAGAAATTTAAGTGCAGAATTGATTTTGTGTCGAAGACTGGAAAATAATGTAATTTGTTTCACAATAAAAACAATATCCTTGTGGTTTTTCAGCCTCAGTGATTTATCATAGAAATGTGAAAATTCCTACATATCTATGTTTTTAAAACACTGGTGGGAAGCTTACCATTTTAATTGCTTTTAGAATCCTATAAATAGTTCTCTTTTCCTCCCACCCAAGTACCGCAGTGGTTGTATATTGGGATTAGCATGGTGAAATATATTTGTTGTTAAATGGATTTTATAAGAAATCCTTTTGTCATAAGATCAATTTATCTAAAAGGTTAAACATTAAAGGTTTTGTTATCTAAAATTTCAGATGACAAATGGACAAAAGCCTCAGCCTTTCAGGGTATGTCTACACTGCACCTGGGAGCAAGTCTCCTAGCATGGGTACACAGATTTACCCTAGCTGGGCTCAAGCTAGTGTGCTAAAAATAGCAATGTGGATGTTCTGGCACAGGTGGAACCTCGGGCTCTCAAGCCCGTCTGACCCCAAGGCTTCTGAGCCTGAGCTCCGGCCTGAGCTGGAACGTCCACTTTGGTATTTTTAGTGTACTATCTTGAGCCCTACTAGTCTGTCTGCCTGGGCTAGAGGTTCACTTAGAGCTGTGGTGTAGATATACCCACAGAGTCTGTAATTTCCAGCTTATGCTTGGATGCTGCATTTGGATCCATGTGGGTGAACATGGCATACATGTGGTTCTGCCTGAGGATAAGGGTCCAGAGGCGTTGATCTAACTTCAGGATTAGGGTCTTAAACTTTAACTTGAATACAACTTTTTAACAGCATTTGAAATAAATGATCATACTTTTATAAAACCGCAGAAATTAAATAACAAAAGCCTTGTTGAGCTTGTGGTTTCCAAGCTTTTTAATATTTGGGATTTTTAAGGATGTTTTTAATGGTACATCTTCTCTTGAATTGCCTTAGAAAGGTTTTTCCTGTAATAGAACTAATTTTATAATAACAGTTTCTGTGAGAATACAGGGGCTTGTACAGAATCATATAAGCAATGGGCATAGAAGAAAGGTGAAAGCTAGAACATCTTTTCTAGTCTAATCTCATGTCCTTAAAGATATATATTATGTATATAGTCATTTAATAAACTTGCTTCATAAGAACACAGAATCTTCTTTTGATAACGTTAGCAGGATGTCTTATGACTGCCCTTAGAATTTCTGACATCTGGACAGAGACTATTGCTACAGGGCTCTACAAAGGAGAGGTCTTAACAGGGCTCTTCAGTAACCATGTGAGAATTATAAGCATTTACACAAAAGAAACTACACCAACAAAAATTCTTTTTGGTGCTCCTGTAGATGTCTCTGTGACTGCTTGGGGTAAATGCTATAAAGAGAATATGGCTGTACTCTATAAGTCAAGGGGAACTGTGCTTTTTCTGTGGCCTATGCACCTAATCCTTGGCTATCTCCTCAAGTCTGATGTTTGGTGGTGTAAAGGTTTCCTTTGTATTGATGTGCTTCCAGCCTCTAGGGGTGCGTTTTATAGAAGGCTATAACCTGTCTTGTTTTGTTGTTGGTTAATTGTTTCTGTAAACATTTCCTCATACCACTTTTATGTTGGTGTTTGCCAAAGACAGAGAGATCTCAGCACAATGCCAGTATTGCCCTTGGATGAACTCCAGCTGACAGAAACTGATCCAAAGACAGGGAAACTGAGGACTTCACCAGCATTGGTGAGCTGTGTTGTCTTTGAAATGAAAACATTCAACAAATTGTTCTCTCATTTCAAGAAGTGACTTTAGCAAAACTGGCTCTGGAACAAAAATTCAGTGAAATCCAAAAGGCTTCCCTCTAGGAGGAGGCTTTATTTGAAGTCTGCATGTTCATAGAATCACAGTGTTGGAAGGGATCTCAGGAGGTCATCTAGTCCAACCCCCTGCTCAAAGCAGGACCAATCCCCAGACAGATTTTTGCCCCAGATCCCTATAATGGCCCCCTCAAGGATTGAGCTCACAACCCTGGGTTTAGCAGGCTAATGCTCAAACCACTGAGCTATCCCTCCCCCCAATAGTGTATTGAAACTATTTGGGGCTTTTGTTCTATGGTGTATCCCAAGTTTATTATAAACGTAGTCTTCATTCCGAGAATTGCTTGATGGGTAGTGTTGATATTCCTGCAGTGGAGAGAGATTTGAAACTCAGTTTAGAAGTTTAACTCTGAGGTGGAGCATCAGTGTTGGTTCCTCTGTGTCACCACATTCTGTGTGCTCGCCCATGTGGATTTGCAACCACAGGCTTAAGTCAGATCTCAATGTAATGCAAGCTGCGCTAAAGGACGATAACCTGTTTGATTTCTGTACTGGATAGTCCAATCAGCTTGACTCTGGAAGGTGCTCAAGCATCAGTATTGAAAGGGAGAAACATTTCAAAGGAATGACTCTGAGCTGCTGCTGTTTGTTTTGGAGGTGTGGGAGTTGCTTGTTAGCTATTTATCTGAATGGGATACAAGGAGCAACATGTACTGAACTGTGCAGGATTCTGAAAATATTATTGGAAAAATAAGGATGATACAGAACCACTGATCTGCAGTGTTTTAAAGAGTAAAGAGCGGGGAGAACTGCCAGGGAACATAAGAGGATGGATTCCTGATAACCACACACCAGTTTCCTAAAAATAAGAGAGATGTCCCTGGCTGCATAAATGGTTAAGAGGAATTCTTGTTTCTTGATCCCTGGTTTGTTAACACATTGTCTTTTTGCGTTCTGTAGCATCCAGAAATGAAGGCTGATCGGTCTTTTGTGCTATATAAACCACCCCCTAAAGTCAGAGACCCTGCTCTAGTGGAGGAGTTCTTGGAACGAGCAAAATTCATTGCAGATGATCTGAACTGGCTTCTGGCTTTGCCTCATGATAAATTTTGGTGCCAGGTAATGTTACTGAATAGATAATAAATAAAAACCTGTGACTTATATGAGTGCTTAGAAAAATAAGTAGGTTTAATTAATGTGTCTGATGAGGGCTCATAATTGCCTTTTGTTGCTAGTACCCAAACATCTTAATTTTGGATCGTGTGACATTAAGATTGTAATATTTCCTTAAAGATTTTTGATAATTTTTAATGAATTTTAAAACTGCTAGTTTGGAATCAGTGGACCATGGACTCCTCTGAACACCTTTGATCTCTTTGGCTCACTGATGAATTTAAATACCATGTGCTGCATATGTGTCATGTGATGTGGTGTACTACTGTGTATGCTTCATCTTTCCTTCTCCCCACTTGCCTTTGTTCTGTTGTATTAGGTCATATTTGATGAGACACTTCAGAAATGCCTGGATTCGTACCTGTGCCATGCCCCTCGCAAGTTTGATGCATCATTTGATTTCCCTCTGGAGGTGAATGACATGCAGAAATGCCTTCATCAGAGTGTCTTCCTAACCTTCCTCAGAATGTCCACTCACAAGGAGTCCAAAGTAAATACCTCTTCTTATCCTCACTGCACACTGTATGGCTTACAAAAATTGATAGACATTTTGGGAAACAAACTGTGTTTCCTATTCATCTCTCCTAGCTGCCTTCCTTTTTTAGCCCCTGTTTTTCTCATTCCAATAGTTTCCACAAAGATAGTCCCCAATCAGTAAAGGATAGAACTATCTCAAGTGTGTAACGAATGCATTAATCTTTTTCACAAAGGAAAATGCTACTCTTAATAATAGGTTAGCGAGGTGTGGCATTATAATGGGTAGTATAAGAGAATTTAAAGTAAGTTAGCCTTTGCAGGGCTGCATAAAAGGTGTGAGAGGCTGTCAGAGGCTCCTGTAGCCATGTGTTGGTGACCACTCTCATGCCACCTGCTGCCCTGGTCCAGGCATCAAGTCATGTAACTCAGACCGAGACTTGTCTGTCATTGCACTTTCTCCAAATTTCTGCCTCTCCCTATGGTTGAGGTAAAATTGCATCTAATTACAATTTTCTTTGCATCAGAATGAAGGGTGTGTGAGTGCAGTGCTCATTAGCAGAGGTGAAAGTTTCACAAGAGCCTTAAGGAAACTCATTCTGTCCTCAGGTTTTAATAATTACTGACCTGTAATCCTCCTTGGTTCATTTTAAGAATATGCATTGTCATGATGGTCAATTTCCGTCTGTTTTGAGAAAAGATCTCAGTGTGGGTTTTGGAGGAGTGGGAAGAGAACAGATGAAAGAAGTGCTGTATCTTGTAGTTAGCATCACTTCAATAAAAGTACTCCACACTTCTGCAGAGCCTTTCATCTAAGCCGGAATACGGTACAGACGTTAATCGATTAAACCTCACAGCTCCAATGAGGTAGCTAAGTATTTGGGTAAATTGAAGTCAATGGTTTGCCTGTTGCCACATAGCAAATTAGTGAGAGTGCTAAAAATAGAATCCAGCAATCCTAACTCCTTGTCCTCTGTATTAACTGGGAGAACACATGCAACACACTCTCTAGCATTCGCTTTGGATGGATAATGTTTGCCATCATAAGTAAATCTTTCTTTTATTAGTCATTGCGTCCACTATTATTCTTTAAATTGGATACTTCTCCATTTCAGGAGCAATGAGAATTTTAGTTTGAAGACCTTTGTCATTTAGAATTTCAAAAACATTTCCAGCCTAACATGTTAGTTACACAAGTTATATCTGCAAGATGGAGTTGGTGTAGGGGTTTAGAGCACTGTGATGTAAATCAGGAGTCCTGGGTTCCGTTCCTATCTGCCACTGATGAAGTGATCTTAGGCAAGGAGCTTAATTCCTCAGTGCCTTGGCTTCCAAATCTGTAAAATGCTTGCCTACCTCACAGGGGTGGCACTTTAAGTGCGTTGAGGTACTTGGGTTAGAGAATGTATAAGTATTATTATTACTGTAAATGCTGTAATCCTTGCAGAGTTAGGGTTACCATACATCTGGACATTTTTTCTTTTTTGATCCTCCACCCTCTGAGTGGATTTTTCAAATAAGAGGCAATGTCTGGATTTTTGTGAGCTAACTAGCTGATGTTGCAGCTCAGAGAGAGCTGTCTCCATGTCATGATTGGTCCCTGCAGCTGATTGGTCACTTCCTTGCAGCCACAGCAACCCCTGCAGCAGCCCTCTCTTCTAGTACACACACACCCCTGCAGCCTCCCCCAGATATCCCCTCCCAGTACACCCCCCTCCAGCATCCTCTAAATACCCCCTTCCACTCCCCCACAACTCCCTCTCCCACAGTGTCCTCTTTATGGGAACCTGAAATATGGTAACCCTATGCAGAGTAGAATATGGATTCTCTTTCAAGTTGTTAGAAGTTTATTTTGTCTTTTTTTTTTTTTTAAATGTGTTTTCTCTTGTTTTTAATAGGAACACTTCATCACACCCTCTGTTTTTGGAGAAATTCTTTACAATAACTTCCTGTTTGACATCCCTAAGATTCTGGATCTGTGTGTGCTCTTTGGGAAAGGAAATGGCATCTTACTTCAGAAGATGATTGGTTAGTCAAAGCTAGGAGCAGCTTGAGGCTTTCTAGTTGTTCTCTGAAAGGCAGGCATTGAAGGGGGTGGGGTTGCTACTGAGTGTAGCAACCTCAGAACAAACTCTTCCTTATAAAATAAGAAGTTTTGATTTCTGAATAAGATGGGGTTTTTTTTACTTTCTTGTGAACCATCTTTATTTATGGGTGATATGGGGAGGGGATTACACTTTGCTGTTTGGGAAAACTAAGTTTGTTTCATAGTCCGTCTTGCTTCCTAAGTTAGATCTGCTACAGGGTCTCTTTATTGCTCAACAGTAACTCCTCTGGCTAGTTAAAATGCAGCTCTGAGGCTGTAAAGGGACTCTGTGCTTCAATGAGGAACATGGAAGATCCTGGAGTGAGGAGACAGTCCGAAAAGCCTTATTCTTTGCAGGATGAGGGAAGGGGGAGCAGTCTGACTGCTAAGAGTGGGCCTTTTGCTCCTGTAGTTGGCAGCTAGACAAAACACACAATGTGATTGTTCTGTGACTACAGAGAGCTTTAACTGGAAAAATAGAACTGAAATCATCACTGCACTACCTGTGTCAGCAAACACAGTAGCAATTATACATTTAGCAACAGCTCAGCCTTGGACATTAGAACCTGTTTTATGGTCAGAGGACGAGTTGGTCTGGACACTGCATTTATCCCTATTATTTTCACAAGGGACCATCTGCGATCCTTATCTTCCACCTGAGCATGTAGTTTTGGATACAATAAGATATAGAATCCTTCATCTAAAATTCAAAACCAGACTTTTCTGAAGTTTGAATAATTTATCTTTTTTCTTTCCTTTGAAAGATGGCTATTGTTGGATTTCTAATCCAATCCAAGTTAAAATGGGAAGCACTGTACGAGAAATCTTGTGACACAGGCTGTTCAAACAAGATTTTTTTCCAAATTTCCAGGCCTAAACACTTTAACTTTTGAATGCTGATCTTTCTCCTCTTGTCAAAATGTATTTTTTTTAAGTCTAAGTTTCAAAAACCTAGTCTAAATGGTACATGCAACTACTGTGATCACGTGTGCAACAGCAGTAATTGTGCACACGGATGTCCCATGACATGTCTCCCTGACTGTTTGTGTATGCACTCATGGTATCTGCATGTGCAATTCAGGTGTGCAAATGCAAAAAATCAGATTTTTCCTGTCCTTATTCTTTTCTGTGAAATCTGTTTCACGGGTCTCACACACCTGTGTAAACTCTTCAAGAGGTTTGTCCTTGTGGTAGAACCATGGTAATCTGCACAGCATGTCTGGTAATTCACGGAAAAAGGGCAATCAATGTCTCTCCACTATTCAATTAAGATTTTACAGCACTCTGCTATTCTGCAGAGTATTTTGAAAAGATAATGAGAGCAATACTTAGTCTTATATTATTAAGATAAGGCCTCATTACCTTTAAAAAAAATTCTACAGAACATTTACTGGCATACATGGAATCAGCAATTAAAACTCAACTACAGATGTCAAATAAAGGAACTAGGAGCATTTAGTGATATTATTTACTGACGCAACCAACAGTGCAGTGCTTGAATCATCTAGCGCCTCGGACACTGTGTTCTAATGAACATTCTCATTACCAGCCCTCCAAAGGCTCTTAAGCAAAATAAGCTGTGATGGGATAAGAGGGAAGGTCCTCTCAAGGATTGGTAACTGGTTAAAAGATAGGAAAAAAGAGGTAGAAATAAAGGGTTAGTTTTCAGAATGGAGAAAGGTAAATAGTGGTTTCCCCCAGGGATATGTACTGGGACCTGTCCTATTCAACATATTTATAAATGATCTGGAAAAAAGGAGTAAAGAGTGAGATGGCAAAATTTGCAGATGATACAAAACTACTCAAGATAGTTAAGTCCCACGCAGAATGTGAAGAGCTACAAAAGGATCTCACAAAACTGGGTGACTGGGCAACAAAATGGCAGATGAAATTCAATGTTGATAAATGCAAAGTAATGCACATTGGAAAGCATAATCCCAACTACACTTCTAAAATGATGGGGTCTAAATTAGCTGTTACCTCGGAAGAAAGAGATCTTGGAGTCACTGTGGATAGTTCTCTGAAAACATCCACTCAATGTGCAGCTGCAGTCAAAAAAGCGAACAGAATATTGGGAATCATTAAGAAAGGGATAGAAAATAAGACAGAAAATATCATATTTCCTCTATATAAATCCATGGTATGCCCACATCTTGAATACTGCGTGCAGATGTGGTCGCCCCATCTCAAAAAAGATATATTGGAATTGGAAAAGGTTCAGAAAAGGGCAACAAAAATGATTAGGAGTATGGAATGGCTTCCATATGAGGAGAGATTAATAAGATTGGGACTTTTCAACTTGGAAAAGAGACAGCTAAGGGGGAATATGATAGAGATCTATAAAATCATGACTGGTGTGGAGAAATTAAATAAGGAAGTGTTATTTACTCCTTCTCATAACACAAGAACTTGGGGTCACCAAATGAAATTAATAGGCAGCAGGTTTAAAACAAACAAAAGGAAGTATTTTTTTCTCACAATGCACAGTCAGTCTGTGGAACTCTGCCAGAGGATGTTGTGAAGGTCAAGACTATAACAGGGTTCAAAAAAGAATTAGATAAATTAATGGAGGATACGTCCATCAATGGCTATTAGTCAGGATGGGCAGGGATGGTGTCCCGAGCCTCTGTTTGCCAGAAGCTGGGAATGGGTGACAGGGGATGGATCACTTGATGCTTACCTGTTCTGTTTATTCCCTGTGGGGCACCTGGCATTGGCCACTGTCGGAAGACAGGATACTGGGCTGGATGGTCCTTTGGTCTCACCCAGTATGGCCGTTTTTATGTTCTCCAGCTGCACTGAACTGTTCGGAGATGGTCAGCTGTATAGGAACAAGCACTGTACTTGTGGTGGGTATAGGTCAATAGTTCCACCCTGGGTGGTTACAAGTCTTATTTTTAGAGAAGATGCTGTGGATAGTACATAAGGACGTTGCTTGGTGTGAGGCTACTTGTTGGGCTGGACATTTGAATTAATCTGGAATGGATTTTTTCCTCTTCTCCTTTCAGAAAACATCTTCACTCAGCAATCAAGTTACTTCAGTGACTTGAATGAAACAGTGCCCACAATCCTCCAGGTACTGCCTCTTTATCTGGCTTGGGGTGGTTTTCTGAGCCCCCAGGGGAGGTTCTGACATAGTCCCAGGAGGCATAGTTGCAGGCTGGCAGAATGTTTGTGTTTCTTTGTATTTGATCCCCTTAGTTCTACCAGCTTATGTTAGATAGCTTTTATCTACAATGGTTACTTACAGCTAACCCCCTTACATCCTACCTGTTTATGACACTCTCCTTGCTGTGAATCCTTGGGACTTCCTTTGCTAGATAGTTCATATAGGAAGTGCCCATTTTCCCCTCCCCAAATCAAGAAACTGACACATTTACACTAGTGATAACACCCAGTAAGCTCATAGGAAAGAATGAAAATATCTTTGGAACCAAGATACATAAATTGCTCCTCTACAGATATTAGCCAGGTCCAATGTTCTGAGCTTTCGTTGCTCTGAGCAGTAAGAATTTCCCCAAGCTGACTGGGCTATGCTCATATTTAATTTGAATATGAATCAAGATGCCTTGGCTTCATTCAATGGGAAAATTTGTGTTTTAGTCCTCAAACAAATAATTTTTAAAAAGTCATTTTGCCAAGACAGCTGGGATGGCTTTCTGTTCTCTTTGAATTCCGGTGTCTCCATCTCCATCATGCTTTGGGTGTGCTAAACTCAGCGGTCCAGGAGCACTCATGTGAGAGATGGTGCCATGTGTAGAAGTGCTCTATGATGCCAGATTATCCATTCAAAACAGTTATTTGAAGGGCAGTGAAGATTTTGCCCATTGTATGTGGTGTATGTCTTGAAGCAATTACTTTGGGTTTACAGAGCTCTGCTTTGCATACTGTGTGTTAGAGGTTTTGTTAGTTAACATTGTCACAGAAAGAGCATATACCAGTCCAAAGAAAAACACTTGGTGATTATAAGGAAAAGCAGTATAAACCCAAGTATTCAACTTCAAAAAATGCCTATAGCCCCTCTGTTAATCTTATAACCTGCTCTGGTGGGGGCCTCCAAAGATGCAGCTCTCCAAAGATGCAACTGTAATAGAGTTGTTTCTTAAGTTCTGGGCCAGGGATCGGCAACTTTTGGCACGCGGCCCATCAGGGAAATCCGCTGGCAGGCTGGGACAGTTTGTTTACCTGCAGCGCCCGCAGGCTCGGCCGATCGCAGTTCTCAATGACCGTGGTTTGCCATTCCAGGCCAATGGGGGCTGTGAGAAGTAGTGGACAGCACATTCCTCAGCCCACGCCACTTCCTGCAGCCCCCATTGGCCTGGAACAGCAAACTGTGGCCAGTGGGAGCTGTGATCAGCCGAGCTTGCGGAACCTGCAAGTAAACAAACTGTCCCAGCCCGCCAGCGGATTTCCCTGATGGGCCGCATGCCAAAGGTTGCCGACCCCTGTTGTAGACTGTGAGAGAAAGATGCAGGTAAATTTGTCCCTGCTTTCAGGTTAGGCATATCTTCATTGTGTGTAAATAGCAATGTTTTTTGTTCAGTTCAGCTGCCAGTCATAAAAGGACTACTGACAAGATAGAACACACCTGGGTGCATTTGCCTGTTTGATGTAATAATGGTTTGCTCTTTGTGATCCAGGTGTTCAACAACGTTCTGCAGGAGTGTGGCTTGCAATGTGATGGGGCCTCAGCCAAGCCCCAGAAACTGGAAGAAAGAGTCAAAGTGACTCCTAGTGCCATGCCTCTCCAGGTGGAGTTATTGCTGTAACCTTTCCCTCTGTGTACATCATTTTTTTTGCTAAACTAACCACAGACTGTTAACCCCGCATTGAGATCCCAGATTCTTAGGTCTCATTCAGCATATGGTTCCTAGTCATTGTTTCAGTGCTTATCATGTGACTCAGAGTTCTGTATTCTTTGTTCTTCTATTCATTTTGGGTTGCCTTTCCCCCCCCATAAATGCTGGTATGACCTTTATCTGCTTTCCTTTCCAACCCCTGCTAAGCAGTGTGAAAGGGCATATTATGAAATAAAGCAATAACTGAATAACTGCAAAATAGCTTTATGATGTTGATCTTCCATTTATATAGCCCTTTCCTTCAAAATTATTATGTGTGGTGCTGGGAAGGGCCCCATTGTGCTAGGTGCTGTATAAGCACATATTAAAAGAGTTTATAGTCTAATAATAGGTTTCAGAGTAGCAGCCGTGTTAGTCTGTATCCACAAAAAGAACAGGAGTACTTGTGGCACCTTAGAGACTAACAAATTTATTAGAGCATAAGCTTTCGTGGACTACAGCCCACTTCTTCGGATGCATCTCCAGGCACTTTAACTGTACAAACCATATATAGGATTAGTTTTCAAACTGGGAGGTGCACTCCCCAGTAGGGGCATGATGAGGTTATAAGGGGTATGAGGTGGGTGTGGGGTTGCAGTTGGCTAAGTGTCCGGGAGAGGGGAACAGCAGGGAGAGCACACATTCAGTCCTGGTGGTGGAGGAGTGCAGGTCTACCCCAGACTCACACCACGCTAACCTATCCTATCTCCTAGAACTGGAAGGGACCTTGAAAGGTCATTGAATCTAGCCCCCTGCCTTCACTAGCAGGACCAAGTACCAATTTTACCCTAGATCCCTAAGTGGCCCCTTCAAGGATTGAACTCACAACCCTGAGTTTAGCAGGCCAATGCTCAAACTACTGAGCTATCCTGCCCCTGCAGTCACTGCCTCCCCTCTCTTACTGCTGGGGACTCCCTGCATGCTGTCCCCATTGTTACCCTGCCCACATGGCCCAGATACCTGACTGGCTACAGCTCCATGTGTTTTTAAACCCTCTGATGGCTGCAGGAGTGAGGGGCTCTGGACATGAGGAAGGGAGAGCGAAGAGCCATAGTGTCCTCTGGGGATGAAGCCAGCCATTTCCTGCTGCCACCTGAGTGTGAGCTGTCTGCTCCCCTCAGTCACTTCCTGCTCTGCATGGATGGACATTGGGGGTGAGGTGGGGGGCCTGTTATGTGACTCCCAGGTAGAAGGGGGAGCACAGCAAAGAAGTTTGGGAACCTCTGATATAGAGGAATCACTTCTGCTGCCACTGAAAGTGGACCATGTCAGCTCTTTAAGTGCAAACACTAATGCTGTGCAACCCCATTTAGGATAGAAGGGGGAAGAATACTGTATCCAGCTGGACTTCTAGAGGGACTTAATGAGGTAAATTGCCATTATGCAAAATGGGCTTTGGACAGGGCCCCCCTAATTTAACAAAAGTGCCTTGGAAACTTTAATGAGCATAAATAGTCAGATGCTTTCATTATGCCTTCTGAGGGAGAAAAGGTCTAGTATAGATGTTGCCCTAAATATTTGTGGACTGTCTTATTTGTGCCATGAGTGACACAAAGAAGAACTCTCTTCCCACCCTCAAAAGGGCAGCTTTTCCGTGAACTCAGTGCGTTAGCACTAGTCTCCGAATACTAGGCTGCCAGGACAACTCGATGTGACTTTTTCCTCTCTTTGGATAATGAATAGTTCTTTCTCTACTAGGCATTGAAGGATATCGTGTTGTACTTGTGTGACACGTGCACCACCCTTTGGGCCTTTCTTGATGTCTTTCCCCTGGCCTGTCAGACCTTTCAAAAACATGACTTCTGTTACAGGTACGTTTCTAGTCTCTGACAGCTTGGTTTAGTGGAGTATAAATGCCGAGTGTGCTGTTTTGTCCTTTCCCTTTACATTTATCATTAAAAGAATAGGCTGCTCAGTTTATTCTGATGGTAGAGTAGTCTTTTGGTGAATAAAACAGGTCACTACAGGGGATGCCCAGAGTTTCCCGAATTGAGGATTACCTTGGCAATTTGCCAGGAGGCTGGGTTGTATCTAATTTCCATACAATGGACCAGATTACAGCCGCTTCCTCAGTAATATTGCAGAGTGTCCTATAAAGACTTCAGCTTTTAGCATGCCATCTTGATCTGGGTGGAGGCAGCACTGTGTACTGGGATCAGTGGTCTCTGCAGGCTGTCCCTTTAACAAGGATGTGGGCAGCCACACACTAAGTTAGTCACTTTGGCCACAACTGCATTGATTGTGGATATTAATGATGATGTAGATTTAAAAATATGGCTTATTACATTTGGTAAGATAAGAGGTTTTAAGCTCTAAGAGGTGTAGGTTGCTGGAGGGGTATCCCCATTGTATGTGATCATGCTATTGATGGTAGTCAGATTATTGGACTGGTGGTGAATGTTTAGACTGGCCAAACAGCTGCACTATGGTGTTTGGTAACCCAAAGGGAAAAAGTAATTGCTTTAGTTCTGTTGTTGTTGTCTGAAATACACTAAAATGGCCCTGCCCTCTTTTAAGGGGACAGCTGCATTTTCAATCTGGACAATGCACTGTCAATCTGGACTAATCACCGCTCCTTTGGGGTATGGCAGATGAATACTGATTTGCATGTGTCCCTTTCTGAGAATCTATAAGGTTTCTAAATCAGCCTCTTGTCACTCTTGCTAATCATCTGTCTCCTGACCTAGAAGTATGAACTGGTTTCTGCTATGTTGTTAAATTGGTGTCCTTGAGGCATGTTGACATCTTGATATGAGACCAATTATGAGCAGTGTGTGTGTATCCTCTGCATGCCATTTTGCAGTCTTAGCACAAAGAACTATAAACCATCAGTTGTAAACCCCTAGCAAATCATGAAGCAAACCCAGTTGTTTCTTGGTGTGGGCAAGTATACCTGCATCCCATGATGCTTTGTCTCTAGGTAAAAATGGTATGTATGGGCTGTCTGGCTCTCAGAACCTGGTACTAGGCCAAAGTGGCTCCTTTGTTCCCTCCCTCCTTTCCCGAGACCAAAAGGAGCATGTGTTCTCTCTCCCTGCAAATGGGACCAAGCATGTCTGTCATCAGTCTAAGTCTGTGTAAGAGGAGATCTCACAGCAGTAAGAAAGGAGTTCAGTTTGGGTGCATCAGTCTGTCAACTCTTCATGGGCTGCAGATGTGTGTGCAGGATGCTCTAGAGTAGTGCAGATCGTTTGCCTAGTCAGCAGCAGGATGCTTTGAAACCATCTCATTTGGCTGCAGCTGTAGTGTAAGTGCTGAACAGATCCTTAGGGAGCTGCTGTTTCTGGGAATAAGCTATAATGAAACAAGGGTCAGAGCTGGAACTGCTAGTAATTAGAGACTGGCGATATCAATATCAAGGTTCCCATTTGATTTGTCTTTTAATGAAGCATTTTAAAAACATCTATTGACAGTTCTTGTTTTATTACATGTTTTTGCAGACTGGCTTCATTTTATGAACTTGCAATTCCTGAGCTGGAATCTGCAATTAAGAGGAGGACATGTGAGGATAAGAGGTAAAAAGTGTCAGAGAAGGTTTGCCTATTCTTTTCAGAGAGAACCACCCCCACAGTAAATTAAAACATTCTTTCCCCTTCCACATCCATGCCCTTAGTCTCTCTCTGCCTTCCTTGACTTCTTCTCAAGAGTCCTGAAGAAGAAGCTTTTCTGACTTCAAAAAAGCCTCTTTCCCACCTGGTGGGATTTTTAATTACGGTATATACTTTTTCATTAGCCCGTTCGTTTATAAGCCGACCCCCCAAGATGGCCAGGTAAATATAGCAAAAACGGTATGACCCTTTCATAAGCCGACCCTATATTTCAGGGGTTGGCAAACTTTGGCTCCTGGCCCATTAGGGTAAGCTGCTAGCGGGCCTGGACGTTTTGTTTATCTGGAGCGTCTGCAGGCACGGAGCCCCTCAGCTCCCAGTGTCCGCAGTTTGCCGTTCCCAGCCAATGGGAGCTGCGGGAAGTGGCGCGCCACTTTCCGCAGCTCCCATTGGCTGGGAATGGCAAACCGCAGACACTGGGAGCTGAGAGGCTCCATGCCTGCAGACGCTCCAGATAAACAAACCGACAATGTATTAGATATTCAATTCAAAGTTTCCATAGAGTTTAAAATCATCAAATTTTTGTGTAGACCCATTTATAAGCTGACCCCCGCGCTTTGATGCGTCACATTTTTACCAAAAATATTTGGCTTATGAACGAGTATGTACGGTAAATCCTTTTCTACTTTCTAGGGAGAGGCACTGCATAGTGTACTATCCCAAGGTAGTTGCATCCTAAACCTGTAATAAAGTGCAAGCATGTAAAAGAGCCGGTATGCTTCCATTCATAGATTTGCCCCAGTGTGTTTGAAAGCAAGAGTTCTTGCTAAGATGGTTTAAATACCATTTGCTTAGCTAGTGAGAACCAAGAGAACAGTGTTTAAAAAGGTTTCAGAGTAGTAGCCATGTTAGTCTGTATCCGCAAAAAAACAGGAGTACTTGTGGCACCTTAGAAACTAACAAATTGGAATTGATGTGCAAACTAGATACAATCGATTTAGGCTTGAATAAGGACTGGGAATGGCTGAGCCATTACAAACATTGAATCTATCTCCCTTTGTAAATATTCTCACACTTCTTATCAAACTGTCTGTACTGGGCTATCTTGATTATCACTTCAAAAGTTTTTTTTCTCTTAATTAATTGGCCTCTCAGAGCTGGTAAGACAACTCCCACCTGTTCATGCTCTCTGTATGTGTGTATATATATCTCCTCAATATATGTTCCATTCTATGCATCCGAAGAAGTGGGCTGTAACCCGCGAAAGCTTATGCTCTAATAAATTTGTTAGTCTCTAAGGTGCCACAAGTACTCCTAGTATTTAAAAAATATTTATAGAGCAACTTTGTTTAGAATATGTATTCAAACAGATTGTGTAATGGTTCTGTCTGCTCCTTGCAGCAGAGACAAACTGGGGGCTTGTTTACATGAACAGTTAGACCAGGTTCTCAAACTTTTGTACTGGTGACCCCTTTCACACAGCAAGCCTCTGAGTATGACCCCCCCCTATAAATTAAAAACACATTTTTTATATTAACATTATAATAAATGCTGGGGGCGAAGCAGGGTTTGGGGGTGGAGGCAGACAGCTCGCAACCCCCATGTAATAACCTTGCAACCGTCTGAGGGATCATGACCCCCAGTTTGAGAACCCCTTAGAGCCTCGCAAATTGGGGTGTGAATCTACCCCATATTAGCCTGTTGGGAGTCTGTCTGTGTGCACCCTGCTGATATGTTTAACAGTTTATTAGAGCGATTTGATCTAGTCCTGTTTCAAAGAGGACTAGCTCAAAGTGCTCTAATAGACTGTTAACACATGTCAGCAGGGTGCACAAGGTCAGTTAGAGTGTTGCAGGCTAGTGCGGGATAGAGTCACACCCCAGCTCACCGTGGTCTAATTGTTCATGTAGACAAGCCCTAAGCATTCAAAATGGCTCAGCTAACACAGGTTCTCCTCTAAAGTGAGCAGGGCCCAAGCCACAGAGATGTTTTTTTTTTCTTGTGTTGAGACTAACTCCATGCGCTCTTTCTCTCTCTCTCTCTGAAGCTTACTGGCTGACTTGTGGAGGAGGCTTTCTCATTCCAGGAAGAAGGTGGTGGAAATCTTTCATATTCTCATTAACCAGATCTGCCTCCAGCCCATCTTAGAAAGCAGGTACAGGCACTTTATCTATGTGGCTGAGACTGCAGTGTCTACTGGTAGGGTGCTATCTTTAGGAGTAACTCAGTTGCTTAATTGCTCTGTTGAAGAGAAGAGTCCTGAGATTTCCAGCCTTACTGATGAATTATGATTTATGATTTATATTGGGGTAGTGCCCAAAGACCCCATTGGGATCAGAGCCCTGTTGTGCTGGGTGCTGTACAAAGATCTAGGATGAAACTGTCCCTGATCTAAAGCATTTACAAACTGAGCTTTGTTTTGACCCCTCCAGACGGGATAAGGCCATGTCCTAGTGAACATGTTCATATTGGATACGGGATATGTTGTGACTTCTAGGCTAGTGCTTAGATATCATGAGGCTAAGCACTTTAGCAACACCTAAAATACATAGAAATCCACATTGTGTTGTAGGTCATTGAAGAATGTTTTTAAATCTAGCTATGGATGCGTTTGCCCTTTCCATTTTCACCCCAGTGAAAAGCTAGTGTGTAACGGTCCTCATCCCTAGATCTCCAAGTGCTGTACAAAGGGGGGTGAGTATCCCCATTTAACAGAGGGGGAAATTGAGGTACAGAGAGGTGAAGTGACTTACTCAGGGCCACATGTGTTGAGTCACGAGAAGGATCCAGACCCTGGGACTTCTAGGCCAGTGCCCTTTCCATTGGACCATGCTGCCTTTACACTTGTCAGGGTTCCTTCCCCACTTTGCACTCTAGGGTACAGATGTGGGGACCCGCATGAAAGTCCCCTAAGCTTATTTCTACCAGCTTAGGTTAAAACCTGGTACGCTGCCACCACCAACTGATTTAACAAGAAACAGGGAAAGGACCACTTGGAGTTCCTCTTCCCCCAAAATATCCCCCCAAGCCCTTACACCCCCTTTCCTGGGGAGGCTTGAGTATAATATCCTAACCAATTGGTTACAAAGTGATCAAAGACCCAAACCCCTGGAAAAATCAGTCAGGTTCTTAAAAGAAGGATTTTATTAAAAAGAAAAGGTAAAAATCATCTCTGTAAAATCAGGATGGAAAATAACTTTACAGGGTAATCAGATTCAAAGAGCCCAGAGGAACCCCCTCTAGCCTTAGTTTCAAAGTTACAGCAAAAGAGGGATAAACCTCCCTCTAGCAAAGGGAACATTCACAAGTTGAGAAAACAGGATAAACTAATACGCCTTGCCTGGCTATTACTTACAAGTTTGAAATATGAGAGACTTGTTCAGAAAGATTTGGAGAGCATGGATTGATGTCCGGTCCCGCTTAGTCCCAAGAGCGAACACCCCCCAAAACAAAGAGCACAAACAAAAGCCTCACCCCCGCCCCCCAAATTTGAAAGTATTTTGTCCCCTTATTGTTCCTTTGGGTCAGGTGTCAGCCAGGTTACCTGAGCTTCTTAACCCTTTACAGGCAAAAGGATTTTGGTGCCTCTGGCCAGGAGGGATTCCATAGTACTGTATACAGGAGGGTTGTTACCCTTCCCTTTATAGTTATGACAACACTGTTGGAATGAATGTTTGTAGACAGCCTGCACTGAGCTGTTGATGTCACTGCAGCTCCTCTGATACTTGAATACTGACCCCAAATTATCATCAGTACAATCTGTTCAAGGAGATGATGCTCTGGTGGTTGAGGTGGAGCTGGGTTCAGTTCCCTGTGTGACCGTGGGCAAATCACTTAGCCTCTCTGTGCCTCAGTTCCCATCTGTAGAACAGGGATAAAAGTCCTGCCTTTTCTCAGAAGATAAGTGCATTGAAGATTGTGAGTGCTCAGATACAGTACTGTGGTAATGGTTGTGGGCCATATTAATACCTTAGAATTCAGGGGTTCTCAAACTTAATTGCACCATGACCCCCTTCTGACAATAAAAATTACTACACGACCCCAGGAGGGGGCACCGAAGCCTGAGCCCGCCTGAGTGTTGCTGCCTCAGGTGCGGGGACCAAACTAAAGCCCAACCTGAGTCTCGCTGTCCAGGGCTAAAGTCCTTGGGCTTTGGCTGGGCCCCAGCAAGTCTAAGCCAGCCCTGGCGACTCCATTAAAACGGGGTCGCGACCCACTTTGGGGTCCTGACCCACAGTTTGAGAACCGCTGTCTTAGGTAGATGGCAGCATCAGCAGCAAATGACAGAGCTGGGTAGTCTGGGCTGTCAGGAGCTGGGGCTGTTGTGGAGGTGACACATCCTGCTTCTAGAGGAGTATCTGTATGGCATCAATACACTGGCAGGAGCATTCTGTGAAGGGGTGGCTCTCAGCCATCACATCAGTTTGGCTTCTGTGGTGATGCTCAATGCACTGGAACCAAGGGGAGGTTGAGACTATATAATAAAGTGGTCTTTGTTTGGCATATGCCCTCACACAGGTGAGCAAAAGAGAGATCACACATTCTCTGGGAGGTTCTGTGCTATAACCTCATATGTAAGGAACCCAGTCTTGCAGGAATCTCAATGTAATTAGGAATATAAGTACCTGCCCCTCCTCTCCCCACTCTGTTTTGACTTCTTTTTGGGCCACGCACTGCAATCTCACTTGCCTTCCAGTATGGTTTCAATCCTATCAAAAGTCTTATTTCCTTAAGACCAAGTTCAGCTTGCTGAAATGTTCACTGAAGCCTCATGAGAAGGCTGGGTCAGTTTCATGATTTGCTGCTTTTTAAAACTAAAAGTCTCAAAAAATCCCACTGGAATGAAATCTGTTGAACACATGGATTTGCTGTGATGTACGTGTGGTCATCACATGTGGCAGACATGGCTAGCAAGGCAGGTCACGGAGGTTCAGAAGGAGGAATGTGATGTTCTCAAAAGTACAGCTCTGAATTCAATTTCTCACTGTTCCATGGCATTGTCTCTTACAGCTATGAGACTATTCAGCCCTTTATTGAAGAGTTTCTGCAGATCTTCACCTCAGTGCTTCAGGAGAGGAGGTAAATCCAACAGAATGGGAGCCAAAGGAGGAATAACTGTCCTCCCATATCTGTTCCCAGCACTAAAAGTGCGGAAGACATTGGTATATGAGGGACTTTGATGCATGTGGGAATTAGAAATCTTTCAGTCTAGTTAGGAAATGTTCTGTGAGAGAGAATTATAACAAGCATTATTGTAGTGCTGCAGAGGATGCTGTGTGGTGCCAGAGACTGTTATAATGCTTTGCACTTCTTTAGCACCTCTTGCTGTAGGCTCTCAAAGTGCAGTATGTATGTTAATGAATTAACCATCACAGCTACCTTGTCAGGTTAGACAATTATTTGTCCCCAGTCTACAGATGGGGAATCCGAACTACAAGATTAAGTGACTTGTCCAAGGAGACACAGCGAGTCAGTGGCAGAGCTGGGAATCAAACCCAGATTTACTAACTCCCCCCGGTCAGGTGTTTTAATCACAAAATCCTGCTCCTCTCTAGCTGGACATTGGGTCATTGGAGGGTCACAGCATCATGTTGAGGGTTATAATTGGCTGTTGCGGTGTGGGCAGGTTGACTGGATTATGATGGAATACAAAACTAGGCCTGGCGATAGACATTGGAGTTTGTTTCTGGGTGTCTGCAAGGTCGTGGGGTTCATGACTGCATGCTGATGAGGTTACAGCAGCGCATTAAGGATTGCAGCAGGGAGCTTTGCAGTTCATTCACTCCTCAGTTTGACTGATATACTTGCTTTTGTGTTTTCAGGTTTCTTTGTGACTATGATGAGCTGTTTCCTGTCGCAGACGATGTGAGTCTGCTTCAGCAGGCATCCTCTGCCTTGTATCCTTTTCTCTCAGCAGGTGGACACTGCACTGTGTTTTAAAAAGCTGGTGGCGGTTGACAGTCTATACTGGCACTCTCACACTTGCTACTTCTGATTAGCTGCACCAGTGGCAGCAATGGTGGGGAAGCTGTTCGAAAAAAGCCTAGTGTAGGCACAGATTTGGACTCCTCAAAGAGCACGTAACTACTCACATGTGATGTCTGAACAGGCAAATCTGGACTAGAGCACAGAGAAATGCCCTTAATGCAGTCTTGTAGGGATGACACCCGGACAGCATATATCCTCCAAGCAGTGGAAAGTGCCTGGGAAGCTGTGGAGAGGAGAAAAACACCAGTCGTTAAAAGCCAACCTCCACCAATGGTATCTGATGGAGCGTCAGCAATGGTGGAAAATGCTGCTAAGGACTCAGAAGGGCTTGATGATGCATACAACTTGGAGTATGATGTGAGTATGGAGCTGCATGGACAGGGAGGGTAACGGTTCTCTCCCATCATCTCCACTTAACTGATTGCACTTGACTTGTTTGTAAAGCATTTTGAGGAGAGGAAGGTGATCAGGAATAGTCAACATAGATTCACCAAGGGCAAGTCATGCCTGACCAACCTGATTGCCTTCTATGATGAGATAACTGGCTCTGTGGATATGGGGAAAGTGGTGGATGTGATATATCTTGACTTTAGCAAAGCTTTTGATACGGTCTCCCACAGTATTCTTGCCAGCAAGTTAAAAAAGTATGGGCTGGATGAATGGACTATAAGGTAGATAGAAAGCTGGCTAGATCATCAGGCTCAACGGGTAGTGACTGATGTCTAGTTGGCAGCCGGTATCAAGCGGAGTGCCCGAGGGGTCAGTCCTGGGGCAGGTTTTGTTCAACATCTTTATTAATGATCTGGATGTTGGGATGAATTGCACCCTCAGCAAGTTCGCAGACGACACTAAGCTGGGGGAGAGGTAGATATGCTGTAGGGTAGGGATAGGGTCCAGAGTGACCTATACAAATTGGAGGATTGGGCCAAAAGAAATCTGACGAGGTTCAACAAGGACAAGTGCAGAGTCCTGCACTTAAGACCGTATCAAAAGCTTTGCTAAAGTCAAGGAATAACACGTCCACTGCTTTCCCCTCATCCACAGATCTCAAGTTGCAGTGGGGGAGGTCTAGGTTGGATATTAGGAAACACTATTTCACTAGGCGGGTGGTGAAGTACTGGAATGGGTTCCCTAGGGAGGTGGTGGAATCTCCGTCCTTAGAGGTTTTTAAGGTCAGGCTTGAGAAAGCCCTGGCTGGGATGATTTAGTTGGGGATTGGTCCTGCTTTGAGCAGGGGGTTGGACTAGATGACCTCCTGAGGTCCCTTCCAACCCTAATATTCTATGATTCTATGATATACCTGTTAAGTATTATTTGAGGAAAAGATGCTGTAAAATATCCCAGCTCTCTCAGATTCAAAGAGCTGCATACCTAATTCTGTACTTGATGGATTCTGCCTAGTGCCCCATTTGGGTTCTATTCTCATATCCCTAACTGTTCTTTGCCCCGGTTTCCATGCACACATGCCCTCTCTGTATTGTGATCCCTTTTCAGTAATTTCACCCCTTGTGTTTGGTATGTATAGTGTGCTGGAGCAGCTGCAGCACCCGCTGCCAAGGTCTCGGGGGTGGAGTTGGATTCTTTGATCTCTCAAGTGAAAGATCTGCTGCCTGACCTAGGGGAGGGCTTCATCTTGGCCTGCCTGGAGGAGCACAGCTACAGTGTAGAGCAGGTGATAAACAACATCCTGGAGGATAGGCTGGTGCCATCCCTGGACAAACTGGAGCGAACAATGCCAAGGTGGGGATGAGGTTTTAGTATGTTTGATGTTGTTTTATTTCCAGTTGTGGATTGTTAAAGGGACTGTTCTGCATGATGGTTACTAATCACTCTGTGCCTGGGAAACTGAATGAGCTTGTGTTTCCCTCGGCGGGTAGCTGCAGTGGGAGCTGCCCAGTTCTGTCTGCCACTAAGCCTCAGTCCTGTCTCTTCCCCTGTTTCCCTGCAGAGGCCAGAGATTTTTCCATCCTGAGTTGTTGTACAACAGAGGCTGGGTCATGTGTTATGAAGTGACACAAATGATTGTCCATTGGACACTAAAATGAGACCTGTCAAAATCACGTCATGGAGGACAACAGCTTAGCCCTGTACTGGGCAATAGTGCCACCACTCTTATACAGCAAGCCCCAAATCCATTACCTGCAAAAGTTAATAATTTGCTGCAGATGGCTATGGTATGGTCCTTCATGATTAAAATCCCACCAGTCCTGCATGAAGGGAGTATCTTCAAAGAAACTAATTCAAGTGGAATTCACCCTGCAGGGCAGAGTAGTTAAATTGTAAGGTACTAGAATTGTACTCTGTGCAGAAAGAATTTTAACCAAGGAGAAATGAGAAATTACAATTCAAATCCACTTTTATCAGAGTTCACAGAGCTGCCTGACCTCTGCTGCTTTCTGTATGTTGCATTGGGGGCTTAGGAATCATAATCAGCAATGGAACCTGCTTGGTTTTAGCTGCCTTTGGAGCTGTAGAATGTGCATGCACTACAGCAGCAGTTTCCAACTGTGATTCAGGATGTGAATGGTATGCTATGCCCAGTCATACTCCAGAAAGGCATTAGCTGACTGTGTCTGGTATGTTGTTCAGTAGTGATGCACTTTAAAAAAAAAAAAAAGAAAAAAGCAATCTTATCAGAACAGAAACTATATAAAATGGTGGTTTTGTACATAACAATCTGCTTTTTATTCTCTTTTAATCAGATCTGCTGACTTTGCTGGCACAAACTACTTTTTATTTCTGTTAGCACTGCAGAGCTAACACAGTTACGGGAGGCTGGGTGGATTCTGTTTTGCTTCATGCATCATCAACAAAACTGTCAGCTAATGTGGCAAAGGCAGAATTGTGATTCCTGGTGATCTTAGAACAGAGCACAGCTGACTTTTTTCAGATCCAGCACCAGAAATAATAAATTTAAAGATTATCCTCTTTTGACTCGTAAATTGAAAAAATTTAATCTGGAAATATTTGAGACAGAATGAGTAAGGAACCATAGGGAGAGCTACCTTCTGAAACCATCCGTAACAGATTATTGGGATTTCCTCCAGAGAGTAGTCCAATACATACATACAGAGTTGATTTTACCAAATCACTGCTGAGCATAATCGTGCTTCAGTATTGAATACTCTAGTTTTGTCCATTCTTAAAAGAAGGATTTTCTCCCCTTGCTTTCTCCTAAATGGGTTTGAGCCTCCCCTTGAAGATCAGCCACATGGTTTGAGACCTCTATTCTAGACCAGCACAGTATTGGATGTTAACTGGGGCTGTGAAACAGAAAATGACTGGAGCTATTGCAATCTGATGCTGTTCAGTTTTGTACTTTGTGCTGCTGTGTACGGTTAAGGGATTGACGGAGTCATGGAGATCATGGCATTGACTGAGAGAATATGGCCCTTCTTAGCTTTATCTCAGTGGCTTCTGTTCTGTCTCCTTTCTAACAGGCAGGTGAAGACAGAACCAACCCCTCTGGTGACTTCTCGATACAACATCTTCCAGGATGATGAGTTTGATATATTCAGCAGGGACTCAGTGGACATGTCCCGGGTACAAAAAGGCAGGAGGTGCGTATCACAGCTTCAATCAGTTCTTTTGGACAGGGTGGTATAAATGTTCATGGACTTAGAGCAATAAATTCCATTAAGAAAATCCCATTGCAGTCCTCAGAGTATATTTGTATGTCTGAGGCCAACTGGTAGAGTTATTTTCCTGATCACTTGTCCACAAGCAGCTAGGGCTAGAGATTTGGTTGGTTTTAACAAGAAAACATCATTGTCCCAATTTTTGGGCTGTGATCTCATTCTCGCTAGGAAATTAAAATGAAATAGTGTTGTGGCCTTTCTCTCTATTCAGCTTGTGCTGTTTGACACTACTGCGCCAGACTCACTTCTAACATCTGACTCTGATTTGGTCTTTTATGTTTATTTTCTTTTCTCCATAAATTGCAAGGCCACTACTGCCACCAGTCTGAGATTTGTGAGTCAGAAATGAGGCTAGGTGAAATTTGTTTCAGATTCAAGTACAAATATCAATAATGTCCATCTGTTTTGAAATCTAGCTCAGATAACACAATCTCAGTAATCTAGTTCCTCCACTGTAGTTCCTGTCTCTGTGAAAGTGCATTGCCTCTGTTTCTCACATCTCTTAGCATGCCATGCTGTACCATGTACTTTGTTTGTTTAACCCAGTGCTTTTGGTATTACCCTCTGCTGATTCAGGTTTTCCCTCAAAAGCCCAACAGAGTGGTTTGATGTGTTCCAGGCATTATTCAAACATTTCTTTTAAATCAGCCAAGCCTGTGTGTGGACCTGTCTTTAGATATATAAATAGCTGGGAAATGAAAGACTGATTTGTAAATTAAACTGTCTGGCTGTGGCAGCATCAGCTAAGTTTGCAGCTCCAAGACTGTAACAAAGTATTGGAGGAAAAGTGGGTGTGCTAATCTCTTTTATTGGAGGAAAGTCCAATCAGACTGTGATTTGCAGCAGGAAGTAATCAAATTATAGCTTTTTTTTTTACTACAAATCCTACTCTGGTTTGGCTGTGTCAAGCTGTCCTGCATATAATAATCTGCTCTTTATACTCAAGAGAGTGAGGACCAACCTCAGGGCAGACTGTTAAGAACCAGGGCACAAACTCCAAATTGAGTTCTATACTTAGATTTCACCAACCAATTATCAAATGTAAACTCCTCAGGCTCTATAACAGCCTGAACATGAAATCACAGGCAGTTCCCTTGAATACTCTGATTGGTCTTGCCACTCTGATTGCTCCTGCCTACCTTTGTGATAGATGGTCCCTTGCACCAAACAGCAATATTTAGGGCAGGTCCACACTTAAAACGCTGCATCAGCACAGCTGCACCGATGCAGCTGTGTCGCTGCAGCACTCAAGTGAAGATGCTCAAGTGAAGAGGCATAGGTAATCCACCTCCCGAGAAGCGGTAGCTATGGTTAGGTCTACACTTACCCGGTAGTTCGGCGGCGAGCGATCGAACTTCTGGGTTCGACTTATCGCGTCTTGTCTGGACGTGATAAGTCGAACCCGGAAGTGCTCGCCGTCGACTGCGGTACTCCAGCTAGACGAGAGGAGTACTGCGGAGTCGACGGGGGAGCCTGCCTGCCGCGTGTGGACCGAGGTAAGTTCGAACTAAGGTACTTTGAACTTCAGCTACGTTATTCACATAGCTGAAGTTGCATACCTTAGTTCGAATTAGGGGGTTAGTGTAGACCTGGCCTAAGTTGATGGGAGAAGTGCTTCCATTTGACATAGCGCTGTCTACATGCTGGCGAGGGGCGTTAAGTCAGTATAACTATGACTGTGGATATTTCACACCCCTGAATGACCTAGTTATACTGCTATAGGGCTGCAGTGTAGACCTGGCCTTAGGCTACTCCCAGTCCCAAAGGACCAGTTGCTTACTTCAGGTCAATTACACCTTAGATCTCACACCAAAGACAACGCTCATAGTCAATCCTATAATATATATACAGATTTAGGAAAGGGAAACATCAATTATTTAAAAGGTTAAAGCAAGTAAACATAGGTACACACAAATTAGTTCCAATCTTAAGTTTCAAAAAGTTGTAGAAGCTTCTATAATAAGCAAGATCTCTATGTCCTCTAGGGCTAACCAGGCTGAGCATTGAGGTTCTTTTGCTGATGTCTAGTAATCCTTGCCTGTCCCCAGCCATCTCCTCAAGTCTCAGCAGCAGAAGTTAGGGGGTTTTATTCCCTTCCCCCATCCACTTTGAGCTGCTGCTTCCAGTGATGAACTCATCTGATGGGAGGAATTCACTTGCAAGACTCATCTTCCTGAGGCGGGACGGGTGGAGAGTAAACAACAAAGTTGTTGGTTCTCTTTTAACGTTCCACTCTGATCTGCCTGGTGTCAGTGGGCCTTCCTTGTGGGGCAGGACAGACCACCTTCTGTTGGAGGCCAGCATTTCACACTAACCAATATATCTCATCTGTCTGAGAAAAGGTGGGTGATGTAATACCTTATATTGGACCAACTTCTCACCCATCTTGTCTCGCTGTCCTGGGACCTACATGGCTACAACTACATCTCTCCTGTCTGGTGACTTACACAATTATCAAGGCTCATAGTGCAAATGCTCAAATATTACTTTACAATCTGTGATACAGATGTTATAAGTGATTCCAGCTATGTATTTGTCAGTATTGAAGCATGGGGACCTTAGAATCATAGAATATCAGGGTTGGAAGGGACCTCAAGAGGTCATCTAGTCCAACCCCCTGCTCAAAGCAGGACCAATTCCCAACTAAATCATCCCAGCCAGGGCTTTGTCAAGCCAGGCCTTAAAAACCTCCAAGGAAGGAGACTCCACCACCTCCCTAGGTAACGCATTCCAGTGCTTCACCACCCTCCTAGTGAAATAGTGTTTCCTAATATCCAACCTAGACCTCCCCCACTGCAACTTGAGACCATTGCTCCTTGTTCTGTCATCTGCCACCACTGAGAACAGCCGAGCTCCATCCTCTTTGGAACCCCCCTTCAGGTAGTTGAAGGCTGCTATCAAATCCCCCCTCATTCTTCTCTTCTGGAGACTAAACAATCCCAGTTCCCCCAGCCTCTCCTCATAAGTCATGTGCTCCAGACCCCTAATCATTTTTGTTGCCCTCTGCTGGACTCTTTCCAATTTTTCCACATCCTTCTTGTAGTGTGGGGCCTAAAACTGGACACAGTATTCCAGATGATGCCTCACCAATGTCGAATAAAGGGGAACGTTCCTCGATCTGCTGGCAATGCCCCTACTTATACAGCCCAAAATGCCGTTAGCCTTCTTGGCAACAAGAGCACACTGTTGACTCATATCCAGCTTCTCGTCTACTGTGACCCCTAGGTCCTTTTCTGCAGAACTGCTACCTAGCCAGTCCGTCCCTAGTCTGTAGCAGTGCATGGGATTCTTCCATCCTAAGTGCAGGACTCTGCACTTGTCCTTGTTGAACCTCATCAGGTTTTTTTGGGCCCAATCCTCTAATTTGTCTAGGTCCCTCTGTATCCAATCCCTACCCTCTAGTGTATCTACCACGCCTCCTAGTTTAGTGTCATCTGCAAACTTTCTGAGAGTGCAGTCCACACCATCCTCCAGATCATTAATAAAGATATTAAACAAAACCGGCCCCAGGACTGACCCTTGGGGCACTCCGCTTGAAACCAGCTGCCAACTAGACATGGAGTTGAGCCCGATGATCTAGCCAGCTTTCTATCCACCTTACAGTCCATTCATCCAGCCCATACTTCTTTAACGTGGCGGCAAGAATACTGTGGGAGACCGTATCAAAAGCTTTGCTAAAGTCAAGGAATAGCACATCCACTGCTTTCCCCTCATCCACAGAGCCAGTTATCTCATTATAGAAGGCAATTAGGTTAGTCAGGCACGACTTGCCCTTGGTGAATCCATGCTGACTGTTCCTGATCACTTTCCTCTCTTCTAAGTGTTTCATAATTGATTCCTTGAGGACCTGCTCTATGATTTTTTTCCAGGGACTGAGGTGAGGCTGACTGGCCTGTAGTTCCCCGGAGTACCTTGGCCTAAGTTGGCACCTGATCTGTCAGCATCACAGGCTGTCAAACAAAATTGTTGCTTGCCTTGCAGGCCAAAATACCTACCTTAAAACTGTTTAAGTACAGCTGGAAAACCCCCAGACTCAGGTTATGTCTGCAGTTGTACCATTACAGCAGCACTGCTGAAGCGATTTAAGTGTAGACATTCACTACAGCATCAGAAGGGGTTTTCCTATCACAGTAATTAATTCACCTCCCTGAGAGGTGGTAGTTACACCAGGGGCTAGGTCATCTGAACTGCACCCCTGAGCGATGTAGCTGGGTTGATCTAACTTCTTAGCGTGGACCTGGCCCTAGGTTATCTCCCATCTCTCCCATCCCCATTCACCACATTCCTCTGATCAAAGCACCAGCAGACATCACATGCATGTGAGACCCAGCAATGCTCTATGCCTTCTCCCAAACCATTCCTTTGTTGGCTGATATCAGCTAGGCCAGTGGTCACCAACCTATCCTAGAGAATCTCGCAGTCGATGGTGATCTCCAGTGGTGCTGTGGGGCTGCCGCTAAGGCAGGGTCCCTGCCTACCCTGGCTCCATGTCGGTCCTGGAAGGGGCCAACACACCCCTGCGTCCCCTGGGCGGGAGGGGCACTTGGCTCCACGCGCTTCCCCTCTGTACAAGCACTGCCCCTGCAGCTCCCATTGGCCACAGCTCCCCGTTCCCGGCCAATGGGAGCTGCGGGGGCAGTGCTTGCAGGCAGGAGCAGTGTCCGGAGGGAGACCCCTACCCCCCCACCCTGGTGGTGCAGTGGGGCTTCCACTAAGGCAGGGTCCCTGCCTACCCCAGCCCCACACCACTCCCGGAAGTGGCAGCAGGACAGCGCGGTCCCGGGGGTAGGGAGGGCAGAGGTCTCCCTCCGCGCACTGCTCCTGCCTGCAAGCACTGTCCTACAGCTCCCATTGGCTGGGAACCGGGAGTTGTGGCCAATGGGAGCTGCGGGAGCGGTGCTTGTAGAGAGGGGAAGCCCCAGCCCTGACCCCAACTCTCTGCCCCACCCCGGAGTCCCCTCCTGCACCCAAACTCCCTCCCAGAGTTTGCAACCTTCACCCCCTCCTGTACCCCAACTCCCTGCCCCAGGCTCAGGCCAGAGCCCCCTCCCACACTGCGAACTCCTCGGCCCCAGCCCAGAGCCCGCACCCCCTCCCAAACCCCTACCCCAGCTTGGTGAGGGTGGGAGAGTCTGAGTGACGGAGAGAGGTGGGGATGGAGTGAGCGGGGCATGACCTTGGGAAAGGGGTAGGGTAGATCTTGGGTTGTCCTTAAATTCCAAAAGTGATCTTCGGTGTAAAAAGTTTGGAGACCACTGAGCTAGACCCATTCTTTTCCCATCTGTCTGTCAGCACATGTCTACTGCTCATCTCAGCCCCTTCATCCTCCACCTTTCTGAGACAGCTCAGATCTCTTGTGCTCTGGTGCTCCTTTAGTTCCCCATGTTGCTGTGTCTGTCGCTCTGCCCTCCTGGCTATGTCTTCACTGCAAAATAGGTGTGTTTTTTAGATCAGTTATAGCTAAGGCTGCAAGTTTGTCACAGATTCTGTGACTTTCTGTGACTTCTGCAGCAGCCGGTGTACCTGGCTCAGGGTCAGCTTAGGCAGCTCCTGTGCTAGGTGCACTGGCCGCAGCTGGGGCAGTCTCGGGGCCCTGTGCTCCCAACCTCTTCCCCGCAGCTGAGTTTGGGTGTGGGAGGGGGCAGGGGGTTGGGGCACGGGACAAAGTGAGGCGGGTGCTGGGCGGCGCTTACCTCGGGGGCTCCCCAGAAGCGGCGACATCCACCTTGCTCAGCTGCTAGGCGGAGGCATGGCCAGGTAGCTCGGTGTGCTGCCTCTGCCCAGAGCAGTGGCTTCGCAGCTCCCATTGGCTGTGGTTCCCCAACCCCCTGCCCCCTCCCACACCCAAACTGCTGCTACTTGTGGGGGAGAGGCACGAAGCCAGGTAGGGAGCCTCCCGGCCCCGCCAACCCCTCCCCCCAAGCACCAGCCGAGGTCCCGTGATTAAAATGTAGCCTTAGTTATAGCTCTTTTGATGTAAAATCCAAGTGAAGGTAGCCTTTGGTAGCTAATTGGAATCACCCATATATCTCCACTTAGGGCTGACCTTGACTTGGTACATCAAGGTAAAAACTACAATGCCTTGTCTTCACTAGGAATTAACATCAAGATAGCTGTTTCGATGTCAAAACCATACCTATTTTGTGGTGAAGACTGTTGTCCTTGTCTAGCAGGCAGAAAACTTGAGACTTGCCCAGGCTTTCTGGGCAATAGGGTTTTCTCCAGCCTCATCGAAGGCCTGATTTGGGTCTCAATGATCTCTACTCTTTTTGCTTCCCTCCTTAAAACCAGAGAGATATAATTGTGGTGCTTGCTCTTTATCTTATTAGAGTTCTGTTGTTGTTGTTGAACATGATATTGCACCTGAAGACCACAACCTGGCTGGGCCCCATTGTACAAGTTCAGGGGTGGGCAAACTTTTGGCCCGAGGGCCACATCAGGGAATAGAAATTGTATGTTGGGCTATGAATGCTCACAAAATTGGGGTTGGAGTGCGAGAGGGGGTGCAGGCTCTGGGGTGGGGCTGGGGATGAGGAGTTTGGGGTGCAGGAGGGCGCTCCGGGCTGGGATCGAGGGGTTTGGAAAGCAGGAGGGGTATCAGGGCTGGGGCAGGGGGTTGGGGCGTGGGGAGAGGCTCAGAGGTGCAGGCTCCAAGCGGCACTTACCTCAAGTGGCTCCCAGAAGCAGTGGCATATTCCTTCTCTGGCTCCTTTGTGGAGGCACAGCCAGGTGGCTCTGCGTGCTGCCCCATCTGTAGGCACCACCTTTGCAGCTCCCATTGGAGCGCGTCGGAGCTGGAGTGGGGCCATGCCGCTGCTTCTGGGAGACATAGGGTGCGACCCTGACCCAGCGCCCCGGCCGGAGTGCCGGAGCGGGGCTGAGCCGCCTGGTGCGGCCCCGACCCAGTGCCCTGGCCGGAGTGGGGCTGAGCCGTGTGGTGCGGCCCCTGACCCAGTGCCCTGGCCGGAGCGGAGCTGAGTCGCGTGGAATGGAATTGATGGTCAGGGCAGAGGATGGTTTTCCCTATATTTGCAAGTGTGTCACAGGAACGTGGCAATTCTTGATATACCTGTTCATCAGACAGGTTCCTCCACTAATAATATGCAGATTCTGAATGAATTCTGGATTCAGATGTGAATTCCTCCTCAGGCTTTGGGAGCTGCAGGTCCTGAGTAGACTCAGAAAAGGATTTCCCCATAAGTCTGCAGTAAGTTCTCATATGTGGTTTACAACTCCGCATCACAAGGTCTTGATCACTGTACAGGACCAGTGGGTGCTCAGTGTGTCTGAAAATCCGGTTTGAGGTATCAGATCCCTGTGCAACTGAGGCATGCTAAATCAATGGCCATATCTGAATTTTGGCTGTACCCATGTCTTGATTTCCTTATCTTAATATGGGTCTAATATTACTTGCCTCACAGGGGTTGGATGAGGGTTAATTGATGGGTGTTTAAGTGATTTGAGATATATAGATAAAGTGCAACAGGAATGCAAAGTGGTGTTATTGTGGGGCTCTGATTTCCTGGCTGAGGCAGATCTCCCTGCTTGGTGTTTTGTTCTGCTGTCTTTTCCCCTCTGAATCCTGCTTTTCTAGCCCCTGCTTAGGCTAGGCCTACACTACAGGGGAGGGTCGACCTAAGATACGCAACTTCAGCTACGTGAATAGCGTAGCTGAAGTGGCGTATTTTAGGTCGACTTACCTGGCTGTGAGGACAGCGCGAGTCGACCGCTGCCGTGCCGCCGTCGACTCTGCTTCCGCCTCTTGCCGTGGTGGATTTCCGGAGTCGACGGAAGAGCCATCGGGGATCGATTTTATCGCGTCTTCACTAGACGCGATGAGTCGATCCCCAATAGATCGATTGCTACCCGCCGATTCGGTGGGTAGTGAAGACGTGCCCTTAGTGTAATACTCATAATCATCTCACTGTTACCTTGTGCTCTCCTCATCTGTTTGTTTGTGTTCAGCTGCGTTCTCTCATCCTATGCTTAGGTTGGAAGCTCTTTGACTTGGGGGGAGGTGTACAGCACCTAGTACGATGCAGCACTGAGCCCTGATTTGTGTCTTTAGGCGCTAGTTCTGCAATACAGATACTTAACCCCCATGAACCAGTACAGCTGCAGCCTGGTGTTAAAGGGCACTGTGCACCTGGACATGCTGCCCCTCAGCTGAGACAAGTTCCAGGCCCTGACCACTTGTAGTTATTCACGGTCCATGGTACTTTTGGGGAGAGTTTGGTCCTGGTCAAATTCCAGCTTGAGTAATTGCATTTGGCCATTCTTAAAATCTCCTCGGCAGTTTCTGCCGGAGGTGGCAATCTCCATTCCTGTTCTGACCTGTTGCACAATCTTGCTGGGTGCTGTTAAACAGCTGTTGTGTTCCAAACCAGAAGTGGCTGTTTTCATTAGTGGGTCAAATGATCCTTTTGCATCTCCATTACTTACCTCAGGAGGGGAAGCAGTGAGGCTTATGTTTGTGAGCTTCTTTGAGATGAAAGATGCTAGAGCAAGATGAATAAAATGTAGTCACCAGATGGTGCTTAAATTTCCATTTATTTAAAAAATCCAATGTGATATATGCCATCATGTGCCAGCAATGCCCCTCTGCCATGTACATTGGCCAAACCGGACAGTCTCTACGCAAAAGAATTAATGGACACAGATCTGACATCAGGAATCAAAATACTCAAAAACCAGTGGGAGAACACTTTAACCTGTCTGGTCATTCAGTGACAGACCTGCGGGTGGCTATATTACAACAGAAAAACTTAAAAAACAGACTCCAAAGAGAGACTGCTGAGCTAGAATTGATATGCAAACTAGACACAATCAACTCAGGATTGAATAAGGACTGGGAATGGCTGAGCCATTACAAACATTGACTCTATCTCCCCTTGTAAGTACTCTCACACTTATTATCAAACTGTCTGTACTGGGCTAGCTTGATTATCACTTCAAAAGTTTTTTTTTTTCCTCTTAATTAATTGGCCTCTCAGAGTTGGTAAGACAACTCCCACCTGTTTATGCTCTCTGTATGTGTGTATATATATATCCTCAATATATGTTCCATTCTATATGCATCCGAAGAAGTGGGCTGTAGTCCACGAAAGCTTATGCTCTAATATGTTAGTCTCTAAGGTGCCACAAGTACTCCTGTTCTTCTTTCAGCTGTAAAGAGCAACTCTAAACTGCCTTTATTTCTTTCTGTCCTCTCCACCGACGTGCAGGAAGGACAAGGATACGACAAAGAGTTTACTGAATGACAAGCGACTGATAGCTGAGCAGAAGGAACGCTACAGCCAGTACAGTGTGATCGTAGAGGAGGTCCCTGAGCAGGAGGGGGAAGCCCAGTTCTATAGGGTTGACTATGAGGATGAATACGACGACACCTATGATGGCAACCAGGTGGGGGCGAATGATGCTGACTCAGACGATGAGCTGATCAGTAGGAGGTGGGTACAGCATCTTTGGCCAACAGGAAGAGGATGGTTGGTGTGTCCTATAAGCCACGTGTCTGCACACTAGCACAGAGCCCGGGTGAAAATGCTCATCCTGCACACAGGTCTCCGCTGCCCATGCTTCTGCTCTCACCCCAGACAGAGGGGCTTGGAGACACCTCTCTGCTCTTTCTGCTCCCAGCCTGGAGGAGGGGTTTCTGGGTCTCCCCTTTCCTTTGCTGGTCAGGGAGCTTCTCCCAGCCGTGGGAACAGGGAGTTGTCATGCTCCCCATTCCTCCTATACCTCCTTTCCTTTCTTCATGTGTGGAACCAAATGCTGCCTGAGCTCAGTTTTAAAACCTGAGCGGGAGGCTTTGCTCAGAGAGGTTAAGCTTTCACTGAGGCAGCACTTCACTCTGCACACAGAGGGGAACGCTGGTCATTGGGGATGGAGGATGTGAATTGGCCTCTTATGCTTGTTTCTCCCCCCATCCCAATGCAGAATAGCCGCTGGGCAAAAAGTAAGAAAAAGCTGACCTCTGTTCTTGCTTGTTTGGCAAGTCCCTCCCCCCACCCTGGGCACAGGCTCTTCTGTGATCTAGTGATTAGAGCATGCAACTGAGAGTTCTGGGCTCCACTGCACTGCCTCGGCATGTGACCATCACCTCTCTCTGCCACAGTCTCACCATCTGCAAGTTGGCTCCCAGGGGTATGAGGGTTAGCTGAGAGTTAGAACTGAAAAACATTAATTCTAAGAGCATGGCTAGAGGTATGTTGGGAAAAGGAATGAGATTTTGACAGACAACCAAGTATGCACACCCACTCTTTCTCTCTCTTTCTCCATCTTTTGGAAGCTGTAAGCTTAACGTTTCTCTTGTGATTTACAGAGTAATTTTCCAGCCATAACAGCATTTTCAGGAAGCAGGAATTGTACCTTTTTAACAGGCAGTGCTAACCCCATTTAAAACAAAATATTTCTCTTCTCTACTTTTTTCTTCTTTTGGAATCTTCCTAAAGAGTTCTAGGGACTTGAATAAAAACTTCCTTACGGTTCACCTGTAACACATTGGGGCTTGATCTTCAGGAGTTGTGAGCACCCACCCTTCCCACTGGCTTTTCTGGGAGGTCTGAGGGTGCTCAGCACTTCTGAAGATCAGGCCTGGGTGTCTGATATAAAACAAAGGCTGTTGTACTTTTGGTTTTAAGTTTTATTTTCCTTGGTGACACAACCACAGATTTAAAATCAAATGGAATCCTTTAGAAGAACTGCATTAGAGCCAGAAATAAAGGGATAGTTTTTCTCTTCCTCGCTCCAGGCCTTTGCACTGCTCGAGGTGTGCAAAGGGGCCATAAAGCCGATGGATTTCCTCCTGTGTGAAAGACTCCCCAGCAAAGCCAGCATAATGGGTGCAACTGAGAATCAATGGGACAACCTCTGACCAATCATAGCAGTTTTAAAGTGGGGACTATTTTGAGCAGATACCTGATTTTAATATGGTGTGCACGTAATGTGAGTTGATATGCCTACATACAACCCTCAGTCCCATCGCTCTCTGTGTGCTGATGTCTAGAGAGAGTTAACCATCAAATGCCATTGCTCTATGCAAAATGCTTTCTGGGTGGTCTCCTAGAGGAAGGCATGTTTTTTTTTTGTGCAGCTCTGTTGTCCCTTGCATGTCTCAAGTCTTTTCTGCCTTTCTCCTCCCCCTTGCAATTCACCCAGTGCATGAAATGCCATCCTATCCCTGCCTCAAGGTGGCACTGGATAGTAAGTGTTTTAAACTGTCCCTTTTTAAGTTAGATTTGATAGATGTGAAAAGTACATTCCACAGGGAATGGAAGATGTGCATATATAAAAAGGGAGAATTAAACTGAATACACAGCCCCAAATTCATCCTGGGGTAGTGTTGCTGTCTGTCCAGGTTTTCCAGGGATCATCCCTTTCTGAGGTAGCTGTCCCAGGAAATCTGTAAGGGAGCTCATTACACACGGCCGGCTGGCCAGTTTTATGGGCTCAGGATCATCCTGGATGTCTGGATTTTTTGTACATCAGAGGTGGCATCCCTATCCTCGAGTGGGTCTGGGGGAGATCTCCATTGACCTCTGTGGAATTACAATAGGGCTGCACTTGACCCCCAATGTATATGGTCCTACAGCTAGACCAAATGTACAGGTGGTGAAGTATTAAATATGAAATCAAGGATACATGTTCCACTAAGACACTTTTCCCTATTAGTCAATTTTCACCAATTGCAGATCTCCTGGAAGTCAGTGGAACATGGCAAATTTGTCATTGGCTGCTCTCCTTCTCTCTAGATTTGCTAATTCAGTCCACTTGCTTTACAAATTAGGCAGGTCCATAAAAGCTGTGGATTTCACTTCTTGAAAGACCTGCCCTTCTGTAATTCAGAATTGTCTTTAAAAGATTCTAGTATCAGAACTGCCCAGATGAAATAGTACTGAATCTTTCACCTTTGTCTCTCCATTTCCCAGGCCATTTACCATCCCTCAAGTCCTGAGACACAAAGGACAAGAGGAGGAGGAGGAAGAGGAGGAAGTGGAAGAGCCTGAAAAGGAAACAACAAAGGTTACTAGCTTAATTTGTAGGCTGATGGGAATTGGCATTATGCTAAATTATATTGTATGCCCTATCTATTTCACCTGTTGAAGCCAGTAGCGGATTAATGATTTTGCCACCCCCAGCCCCATATGAACTTGTTTTAGTTTTTTTACAAATTCATTTGAACTAAAATGAATGTAAATATCATTAAAATAATTGAACATTTACAAGTTTTATTATAAATAAAATTACAAGTACAGTGGACCCTCGCTTGAACGTGCGTCTGTATAGCGCGATTTCGCTTATAGCGCGGGACCGCGCATGGATCCAAAACCCCGCGTTCAAGCGGGGGTCCAGCGCAGTTTAGGATTCTCGCGAGTATGTTTATGAAATGGTGTCGCGCCGTCATTGGTGGTTTCAATATGCGCGATGATTGGTAGAATCACGGCATCACTGATGCCGCGATTACAAAAATGCTGCTATTATAAATTTGCCGCCCCTGCAAATTTGCCGGTCTAGGTGATAATACGCCGCTGGTTGAAGCCCTGACCAGTAACAGTGTGGAAAGGGTTTCCTTTTCCAAACCATGGATCTGTTCACATAGCATTGAGGCAGCTCTGCTTTTCAGAGTGGCAGGCTGCAGCAAGTTGGACAGTGAAGTGTCCCCCAAGTGCAATTGCCCACAGCCTCCCAACCTAGGCATGTCACAGGACTCTTATTCCTTGGAGAGGTGTGCATGTCTCTCTGGAAGAGATGATATGATGCCAGCGGAGTGCATGAGGGGGAGGGGAGGATCATTAAAGCTGTATTATTTTCATGGTTGTCATGGATTTAATGGGAATTGACCATTTGGCTGTGATGGGGGGAAAAAATCCCTAAAATCTCAGTGAAACCACTTGCAATTCAAATTTTCGGATGCTTTTCACTTTGATCAATTTGGCATCTCACATCAGCCGCTCCCTGTCACTGATCCTGGAGGACTACTTGGCTGTAATGAATAACTTCAGCTGAGGGATGTGGGGGACTCTCCCCACACCAGGGAGCCACAAGAAGTCAGGCTTCTGTAGCTCCCCAAGTCACGCTTAATGCTGATAAGACGGTAATGAGATTAAAGACTTTATTTCCATCCCCCAGCAGGACCATTTTGTGCAGGACCCAGCAGTGCTGAGGGAGAGAGCTGAAGCCAGACGGATGACTTACCTTGCAAGGAAAGGGTAAGATGGAATCCTACTCCAGGGGTGAATCATGGCTCCATTGAAGTCAGTGGCAAAACACTCCCTGACTTTAGTGGGCCAGGATTTCCTCCTTGGTGACTGTCATGCTGTTGCACCTGGTCGGAATATTCTGTCTCCTCAGGGCTCCAGCCACAATGGTATGTTGCATCTTGAGTTGACTAGAAGCTCCAGGTCTTAGGCTGTGGCTACACTGCACTTTCATCATTAAAACTTTTGTCACTCAGGAGTGTGAAAAAAACAAACAAACCCCAAATAAAAAAAGTTTTAACGACAAAAAGTGACGGTGGAGACAGTGCTTTGTTGGCGGGAGACGCTCTCCTGATGACGAAGCTACCGCCCGTCGTTGGGGGTGCTTTTGTTTGGTCGTCAGGAGAGCGGCTACACTACATATCTTACAATGGCAGTACTGTAACGGCACAGCTGCACCGTTGTAAGATGCGCAGTCTACACACAGCCTCAGGTTGGCTTTCAGAAATGACAGTCCACCTTTCGAGAGTTGTTGGGAGTGTCACCATTTCCAACATCTTACTCAGCTTCCACTTTGCTGCCTAGAGTGCAGCTACACCAAGTGGCAGGGATGCCTGGCAAGTCCCTTCACTGGCACAGCAATGCTACTGCTGCAGTTATATGGGGGCAGGGAGAGCAGGAACCTGCATAAGATTAGTAAGATTTGGGGGTACAGGAGCTTCCCAGATCCTCAGTAACTACCACAGGGGATGCCTAGACAGTACAAGGCTTCAGTGCAACATCTGGCTGGCTGCTGGCATGCTAAAAGCAGGAAGAGGGAGCTGGCATCACAGGGCTGATGGGTAATGTTCGGATACTATAGAAGTGCTGCACAGCTCACTCATCAGGGGAGATGGCTGGGTGGATGGACTCCCCTCAGGTGTGCTCTCTCCACATCTGATTTTTTCTCAGGCTCTTTTGTCTTAGAGAAATTAGATGTGTGATCCTCATTGTGCCTTGTGCAGAACTTGTGGTGATTCCCATTTTTATCTATACTTTAGGTACAAGCATGACAACACCTCAGCTGTCGTAGGGAACGCCAAGGGGCATGGACAAAGCCGGGATACAGTCCAAGACCGAAGGAAGAAGGAAGCCAACAAAGGGGCAAGAGCTAATCATAACCGCCGCGTCATGGCTGACAGGAAACGGAACAAAGGCATGATCCCTTCCTGAGGGACTCTTAGCCCAAGGCATTGCATTGGATTCAGGCCTTCACTTCTGAGGGCCTCCTGATCTTAAGGTTATGGTGCAATACCCAGCCCTTCAATTTTAACTGGGATCACCCCACCCTGGGGAGAGCTTTCCATTTATGAATAGGAACTGCCCATCAGGCAGGCTTGCTGCTGTGCTAGTTGTCAATACAGCTAATGCAGCAGCAGGTCTCTCAGATGCATAGGACAGGCTGCAACAGCCATTCATTTTTTTTTAAAACTATTTTGTAATGATTCTATGAGAACTTTATTTTCATATAAGAAACATCCCCCTGCCCCCACAACTATCAGCACAGCTAAGAGCACTTAGAATGAGCGCTACAACTGACAGTGAGGTTCGCCTGTGCCATTAGCTACAGCTGCCCACTCCACACACGGTGCCTTATCCTGCAGTAGACTCATGGGATGTATAGAAACAAATGCACAACAGACCAGTCCTGTTGCTGATAAAGCCCTAGGAGTTCAGCTGTATGGTGATGTACTTTAAATTCCTCTCCCTTGAGCGAGAAACGTGTATAAAAACATGCAGATAAAGAATTTGAATCTTTCGGCTTGGTGTTTTATGCAGTTTCCGTCAATGAACCCTATCTAATTTAATCTGTCTGTATCCATTAGCAGTGAACTATCATATGCCTGCAGTTAGGAGCTTGTTTAATGAAGTGAGGTGTGCAGTGGATATGCATGGCCCAAAGCCCCTTTGAAAGGCCTTCACTATCAAGGCATCTAAAGCAAGATGATTGCAATATGCAAATTAGGTGAGGGGAAGGCATGCAGTGATTTGCCTCTGCAGTCACAGTCCATAGAGTTGCTTTCCCAATAGCTACTTGTCACCACTCATTAAGCAGAACAGCTCAGATCATACCTGTCATGGGGAACGCTATGAGCTAGTAATAGCAATCTCTGCCTGCTGACAGAGGTCTCAAGAGAAACAATCTTGTCATACAAAAAGGCACTTCTACAGAATGAGACCGTGCCTGAAGTCACTTTAATCTATTTGTAAGGTACTCAGATACCAGGGTGAGGGCTACCTTACAAGAGCCTAGACAGCTATTGGAGATGGAGCTAGCTGTCTGTGATACGAATGTCAATAAGTTGTCATTAAATATCTGCACATTGAAAATGCGTTCTGCTCACCAGCATGTAGACTTATCCTACATTTGAAAATAAATGAGTACATTAGCTCCCCACATAGATGACAAAGGGGTTGTGGTAGATCAACCTGTTCCAAAGGAAGTCTAGAGCAATTTATTTTTGGTGTATTGCTGCTACGTAAAATGCACTGAATTCTACGCTTCCAGCATTCTAACCCTTGTTTTGGTGTGTGTAGTACTACATGTTGCTTTTCTCCAAATACTGCAGAAGGCAGGCTTTTGTATTAAGCTTTGTATGCACATCCTTCACTGCCAAGTTATACGCAGGGGGAGGAGATTGTACAGCTATGTGATTAGTGCTATAACAGTGAGGCTGCTTTCAGAAAGAATGGAAATGGCTGTCACCATTATGCAAATAGGATAAAGCCCTGAATGTTCACAGGATAAAATTTTCTGCACTATTCAACAGCCCACTAGGACATGGGGTAAAAGGAATGAATTTAACTCTTTGTGCTTCCCCAAAAGCCATTGTCATAGGAAACTACTTAACCCTTGTACTTTGTTATCCCCTTGCCTAATAATTTGCTTTTTGCCAGACTTGCTACCACATCTCCCCCTCGAATATGTATTCACTGCTAGGTAACTCTAGCTTCAAGGCTACTGAAACCACCATCCCTAGGTCAGCATAGCATAAAGCTATCAGCACTGCAGGTAGAACTTACACTAGAAGCAAACGTGGGTTTTTTGGCTAGGTTATGAGATTAGCCCAGCAAGGCCTAAATCCTACCCCCTAGGGTGCCTCTATAAAAGCAATTTAAGGCTGCTAGGAGTCTACAGCCACCATTTTTTCCTCAAACAAAATATTGGCAAATCCTCCTTACCCACCAAATATAAATGGCACCTAGGGTGGTTAAGCTGTTTTCACTATCCATAAAGCTTTTCTCCAGTTCATGCTACTGCTGTAGCAAGTTCCATTCCACTTCAGAGTCATCCATCAGCAAAACTTCAATTGCATGTTATTAGTGGAAATGTAACAGGCAGAAAGACAGTTCAAGTGTAAGGTGTGTAGGACTGGCAGCCAGCTTGGTTTGTACAGGACTGGCCAGGCAAGTAGTAACTGGTTTCAGTCATCCCCATCCACTAAAAACAGATTCCTATTGGAGAAGTTTTAAAGGAACCAGGGAGTTAGATAATGCTTTATCTTCCTCCATTCCTGGCCTGTGAAGGAAGAGGGTTTCTGGAAATAGGCAGCAAAGCGGCATGGGAACTGATGGCACTGCTATCAGTTAGGATGAGACTCTTAAAGCTGCTTCCCACTACAGCCAGAAAGGCACTAGTGCTGCTCCACCTAGCAGGCTAAGAATAGCATCTTGACACAAAACCAAGCATGGCAGCTTGGGCTAGCTGCTTGCATACAATCCCACTCAACCCCCCTGCTACAGGCTCAGGCAGTAGTCTACCCATTCTGGGAAATGTCTTGCCTGCTGCTGTATAGACATAACCAAGGATGACATAGCTACAATCTCACTATAGTATTGCCATATCCCTTCCCATTGCTTGCTTTTTACCACTTTCCCCCATGCCTGTATGATATTTAGCTTTATGCTCCCAGGGCAGGCACTAGCTGTTTAGCACCTTATGTAGTGTATCAAACAGCAAAAGAATAAGGCACCTGCACCACTTCAGCATACTCATTCTGTAAGCAGAAAAGGCTGAACAGAACACTCAAGACAGATCACTACAGCCCTCCCAACATGGTAATGCAGAGCTCCAGACCTATACTAAATTTAAAATGAGTTAGCCCTATAAGCTTGAAAAGGGACTCAGCTGTCATTAGAATACACCAGCTATACATCTTATTTACAGCCCCTTCATTTTAGCCCTTCTTCCCCAGGGTGGGGTGTTTTGTTTTTAAGTGCAGCTCAGGCCAGCTGTCTGAAAGCAAAGCAGCCCTTCTCACTGAGTAGTGAAGGCTATTTGAAAGTTAAGATTTTAATTAAAATCAGTACTACAGAGGCAGCCACCCTGAACAAATGCTTATCATCTGTCAGCAAGCAAAGACTAGATGGTTTGTTTGAGATGTAACAAAGATACAGCCCCAGAACCAAAACTGGGTGCTTTGATATACTAATTACTATAAAAAACAATGTTTAAATAAAGAGACTAAAGTGGTGCATATAACCAAGAGCAAAGTGAAAGATGGGTTTGAATGCTGGAGGAATTTTTTAAATAAAGTGCTGTTAAGAATATTTGGAGAGACCATTTATGGTTCGAGATTTTGGCTAGCTATTGCCTGCCTATTTAAGGCTATTGTTCCTGTCTGTACATTGGTCCAGTTATAAACTGGAACATTTACCAGGCAAAAGCAATAAATACTGACAAAGACTTTCAGCTGTACCTGTGCTTCCACTTTTTAAGGTTATACAAAAACAAACCGCATTTGATTTTCCATACTGTGCCACAGAAATAAGGCTTTATATGCCACATTAATTTAGAGCCCAACATCCTGTGGCTAACAATAAACCCTTATTTACATATGGAGCACAGGGAAGTTCACTGACCATGTAAGCACAAGAGGTACAGGTTAGTGAGTTTATTAGTTTAACAGAATGTTTTAACAAAGCAGGAGTAAATCCATCAAGGTTTCTGCCACAGATGAAGTTGGTGATGTACTCTGGCTCAGATTTCTTCAGTCAGAAGCCCATTTTCATGCTTGGTAACTGGTATCAGGCAATTGAAGAGTTTACACAAGGGGATACAGGCACCCCCGCATGGCTCCTGCAGCTCTCACTTCACTCTTCTTGTGTCTCATACTTGTGCTTGATGTGTTTCCACAGTTTCTGCATTTGAAAAAAACAAAAGCAAGAAGTCTTATGTATGTGTGCCAGTGATGCTGGGTTGAATTTCTTACTTTCACCTAAAGGGAATGCCTACAAGTGAGGAACACACTGAAGTTTCCTGCCATTGCTGTCCCATTTGGTGTCTTGCCCTTGACAGCATATCCTAATGGCACTTGTTTGGGTGACCACTTTGGCACATCCACACAATGCCTTACCTAGCCAGACCAGTGCACTCCAGGAATACCAAAGCACTTGTTCCAGAAGGCACAGCACACACTTGAAACACAGGTTCTGGGGTAACTTCTACAGTGCAATTCCTCCTCTTGAATGGAGTTAAGATAATGGATCTCATCTTTTTTGATTAAGCTGCCTCTTGCAGTGGACTGGCAGAATGAGACCATGTCCCCTTCCTCTCATGTCCCAGCATACTTGCTGCCATTTCTTCCTTCTAGTCACACATCCTTTTCTGCATTTTGCTTAATATTTTTATAGTAGCTTTGCTCTTTTGTTCTATGACCTCCCTGTACCCAGTCACCAGAGGAGCGTATGATACCAGGTGAGTGCCACAAGAGCCCGGAGCAGTGCACTGATGCCTCAGCTTGGGGCCCCATTCTCAGGATCTGCATTAGGTAAACTACAATAGCAGAAAGGGAATGTAGGTAGCTTTCAAGAATATTTTTATAGGGAGGCAGTCTAGGATCATACAACTTTATAGGTTCCTACTGCTGCCCTACTCTGTAACCTTGCAGGTTAAGAAACACCAAATTGTTGCAGCTTCTGGCTCCCCATTCACACTGAGGAAAAGCCACTGTAGTTAACAGATTCAAGCTGGACCCAAAACAAGGTCTTTAGCCCAACCATCACAACCAACTGATACAATAAATACTTGTAAGATTCTTGTTTGTGGGCAGAAAGTATCATAGCATTTCTAATGCCTGGTCTAGACAGGATCATAGCCTCTTTAAAAGAGGAAAATCAGCATACAACCCTAGACTGACAAAGAGTACACTAACACGTAATAACTGAATTGCTCAATTAAGAAAGTAGCCAAAGAAATACATAATTCCAGTTGGATATTAGAAGTTTCCTCTGGCCCCAAACTCCTGGAAGGGAAAAGGAAATGTGCAAATCATACACTTTATATTTGGCTGTAATTTTGTATTTTGCACAAACTCTGGGTGCTTTTAGAGTTAAAATACATACTTTATCACAACTTGGTATGCTAAGGGGACAGTTACAGATAACTGGAGGATCAGGTAATGTGTGTATCACTTATTGCCATGGTATCTAAGCATTAATTATCAAGCTTTTCCTGTCCATGGATGCAACTTAACTACAATGATGACTTGACTCATCTCATCTTACATTGCAGACTGCTTGGGACAGCACTGCAATATTGGCACACATCCTATATGACCTACATTGTGTGCAAAGTTGCTGTCACCTTTTTTGTTGAGTTAGACATCAGAAATATGAAACTGAAGACATTCAAGAAATATGAGTCCTTGTTTTAAGCTTCCTGTGTTACCATTTCTTTGACTGTCTCCCCCATTAGGGCCAAGACAACTAGAGAAGTCCAAGAGCATGCATAAATCCTCCCTATAAGTGCCATAATAGCAGTACTTCTATAATCATGGTGGTTATCACAAGGCAATTCAGCACTGGCATTACTATGCATTTACAAAATGCATCTGCCATGATACTAGCATGGTTGCTGGATCCTCAGCCCTTCATATGCATCTGGCCCTGTAAAATAAAGGGCTGAATAAAGTGAGCAGAACTCAACCCCACTGCTTCCCTACCATGACAGGCAGCCTGTGTTAAGGGAGTAGGTTCGCCCAGCCACTGCTGTGTTCACCTTGGCAGAGACCGCTCAGAGCTGGCTGGAAGGTGCGGCAGGGCGCGGTGCCCCCCGGCCTAGCACAGGGCGGCGGGGGACACGGGGCGCAGCGGCGAGCGCAGAAGGGGCGAGGTATGTTGTAAGGAAGCCGCAGCATGGAGAATAGGCCCCTGGTCCGCCGCCCCGCCCCGATCGGCGGGGCTGAGGGGCCCGGCACCCACCCGGGCGGCTGGTCCCGTCTAGGCAGGGCCCGGAGGCGGTCTGGAGCCGGCAGCCAGCCCCGCTAGTACGGCGGGGAAGAGCGTCACCGGCCGGGCCAAGGTCACCCGGGGCCCGGCTCTCCGCGGCCCCACTCTGGCCGCAGGCGGAACACGCCTGGGGATACGGACTGTCAAGGGGCCGCGCCCGAGCCGGGGCCGCGCGCAGTGCACAGGCCGCCCTGACCTTCAGCCACGCCGGCCTAGGAACTGCGCGAGCTCCGCCGCGGCCCCTCAGCGGCCCCTCACCCCGTGGTTGAGACGCTCGTAGAACGCGTCCGCGCCCTGGTCGAAGGCGCGTTCGAAGACGAGGGCCCCCAGCACGATGGTCAGGGCGAAGGTGGAGGTGCGGCGGAAAAACACACTGTACAGCCGGGAGCGCAGCGCCATGACGGCCTCCTCTGGCGATGCCCGGGCCAGCGCAGGCGCGGCCTGCACCAGGAATTTATAGTGGCGGCGATGCACCCTGGGACTTGGAGTCCTGCCGCGAGGCACCATGGGATTTGGAGTGCGGCGTCGCGCCGCTCCACCGCAGGGGGAAAGCACCTCGCTCTCGGGGGCAGAGGCGGACTTCATTTCCCGGCATGCACAGCGCCACGCTCGCCTCTGACCATCGTCCCTAAGCGATGAGACCTCTGGGAAATGTAGTCCCTTCATTCGAACGCGTGCGCCGGCTCCTCGCTGGTGGCGGTAAAAAACGACAAGCCCCAGCATGCTGTGCGGTGCGCGCTCAGGGAGGCGCAGGTTGGGGAGTCGGGCTGTGGCCGTGGGGAGGTGAGTGGCGCCGGGCCTTGCGCTGGGGTAGGGTCAGGACAGCAGGATTAGGGCAACGCGGCGGCTCCTGGGCGGCCGGGCTCGGGAGAGCTCGGACAGAGGAACTATTTCTTCTGGGGATGCAGGCCCGGCCCGGCCCATTGATACCCCTCGCGCGCTCCGCCCCAGGGACCCCTAAGGCAGCGTGTACACACAGCGTGGGCCTGAGGCACCCTTTGCCTGGCCCCTTGTGTAGAGTGCGTCTCGAATGGAGCCCCTCAGGCTGGGACTCTTCACACCCATGTTATGCTAGTGCAAGTGACGTCACAAAGTGCAAGGTGCTGAGGAATCCGGCCCGATAAAAGCACAGACGGAAGGTGGGGATTTGAATCCATTTAACGCAAACCAGGCGTTATAATGTTAGCATGACTTAAAATACTTCTGATGTGGGGAGGAGTAATGAACCATCAAGGCCAAACAAACAGTGGCCTCTGATTTGAGCTGCTTCCATTTGTATGTGCTCAGCTTGAGACAGTGGGGGCTTGAGGCTATTTTGGAAGTGCTGCAATTGGATGTTGATGTAAGCTGTAAGTATACAGCATCTCTGACAATCGGGGCCAAGCTTCTTGAATTGGGCAGCCCAAATTGCACCCAAGATCAGTATCTAATAATGAAAATTTCAGCTCAAGTTTATATAGACCAGCTGCATATTGTGTGTTTTACACAGCACAATAGGCATTCTTGGTGATCTTCATACCTACAGAAAGAGTCTTGAATTCTACATGAAACAGCACCACAAATAATGACACTGGATTGTGGTGGGTAATGAGCAGAGCTAAGAGAAATCCATGAGGAAAGAACATTTGCTCCTGGAAATAGAATCCTAGGGATAGAAGGGACCACAAGGGAGGCATGTTAGGTTTCATATATTGGGGTGTGTGTGTGTGTGTGTGTGCGCAGCTATTTTTTTGTATTGATCACACATGAGAGTAAGAGTAGTTATCATTAGAGAGCAGAGACTTCTCAGGTAGAAGGCACAAGAAAAACATAAATTTTGTGGCCTGGTGTTGCCTCTACTTTAAATCAGTGGAAGTTCTGCCATTGACTTTAGTGATAGCACGAGGAGGGTGAAGTTGCTTAGAATACGTTTTATTGGAGGAATTCTAGTTCCCATTTGCCTTCTGCTTATTTATATCAAAGTGGTTCATTTTAACAAGGGGAGCAGTTACACATTACCCCCATCAATGCAAACCTCAGTGGGGCAGAGGTAAATCTGGGTTTAGAAGCATGTGGGGGAGGGGTATCTGGGGCTGCATTCAAGCAAACTAAAAGGAGGAGGGGAAAATTCCCTTTAAAACCTCCCTCTCTCTTCCAGGGTTTCCATTTAATGAGTATCTAAATTGAATTTTAAAATGGATCTTAAAAACTGACATTTTCTCTGTGTTTCAGTCATGTCAGCCACCCAGAAATGGAGTCCTGGCTGCAGAGCCATTTGCTTTCCTTGATCTTGCACACAGCTTCTGCTAAGATCAGTGGAGGTTTCTGTCTGGGTCGGAGACATGGAGAAAAGCTGGAAAGTTGGCCAAGAGGTTTGGACACCCAGTTCCCATTAATTATAATGGGAATTAGGTGTACCTATCTCTTAGGTGGCTTTGAAAACTCAGCCGCAATTTTTCAATGGTAACTGCTGAGCATCATTTCTGCTAAGGCAATCTTCCTAATAAGCCTATAAACTATTCCCACTTGGCTGGATTTTGATCACAGTTATGCTGGCATGACTCCTGACTAAATCCATTGAGAGTTATTCTGGATTTACACTGGTGTAAATTAGATCAGAATTTGTCCTCTTTTCAGCATGGAGAGATGCTGGCAGACTCCACTGGTTTCACTTGTTACTATAGAGATCTGAGCATATTTAAATTGGCAGCTGGGTCTCATAAGCTTGACACTTGGCTTTAATTAACTTCACATCTGCCTAGATATCCTACCCAAGGTGGCTGAAATGCCCTGAGCCTGGATTATGAGGAAGCAGGAAATTGAGAGAGAGGCCCAGAGTCAGGTACCAAAAAAATCAGTTACACCCAGATGAAAACAAATCAGACATGTTCTCTTCAGCATCTCCTTCCCTCTCCCTGGATTGCATGCACCTGTAAATGAAATCAGTGAAAGGCCCCTTAGAGAAGAAGGGTGTGAGATTATGCAGTGTACCTTGGATCTTTTCAACCACCCAGCCCATGTGGTTACGCCAACCACTGCACTCATTGGATTGTGCTATTGCTTTTTGAAAAGGTTGCTCTGAAAAGATTTTAAACTGGAACAATATTATTTTAAAATGGGCTTAAGGCAGATGGACCTCTGCACCTGTACAGGCTCCTTGATGTTCGTGTGGTGGCTCCACAGAGACTCGGGGGTCCACTTTGCATGGATCAAATAGCAAATATTACATTAAAGGAGAAAAGCCAGGTTAAAAAATATTAAGCAGAATTTTTTACTCCTGTTATTAATAACAGCCAAGATTATTAAAACTGAGGGAATTCTTTTAAAAAAATCTATTTGTACTTTTAACCAATAATGCTGTTTATTTTGTGCTTCATTCGGTAGGGAGAGCAGAAATAGGTTAGTCAATATCACTTTTGGTTCTAGTCATTTTCACTTTGATTCCCAGGCACTAGCCCTGTGCTGAAGAGTCTGGATTGCAGCACTACAGAAGATTGTTAAAATCTAAACAAATAACTGTTGTAATTGAAATTATATGAAGATGAAAATATTTATTGCTCTTACTCCTTGTAAAAAAACATTTTGTGTCCCATCCCCGTCCCCATTATTATCGAGTATCCGGTGACCCTCTAATAGAACTTTATGATATTTTTTTCCCCCTAGTCTGACTTGCTACAAGAATGCAGGAGCCAGTACCACAAGGGATGTCTGGTTTGTAGAAAGCAGCATTTGCTGAAATCTACAAGAGTTCTCACTCTTTGCTGCTGCTGTTTATTTTGGGAATTAATTTCTGCAGTTATGGGGCCAGAATGATGAAAAATGCAAATAAAGAAAAGTAAAGATTTAAATGAATTTTCTCAGAGTCTGATGCTGTAATGTTTTCTGGACATGAAATTCACACTGAACTCCATGGATATTTTGTGTGTGGATCCATTGCAGAAACCAAGCTCATTTCCCCTGATCTGAGATCTGGTTTTGTGGAAATTGGGGTAAAAATAGACTGCAGAAGCAGGTGGTTGAAATCTAGAGTTTGGGTTAATGTCAGCTGCTGGCATATCCACTGGAATCAGATGTCAGAGGGCTTTAAACATAGAAACTTTAAAAAAAAAAAAAATCCTTGAGTGACCCTTTATGTGGTGGAAAGCTGTAAGAACTTTCCCCTACAGATCCCAAAAGCTGTCTGGCTGCTGAGATATGCCTAGTGCCAGATTCCACAGTTGGTTACAAAAGTTTGTAGTACATCAGGTAGAAGAAGGTGACAAATGGTAGGTAAATGCTGAAGATGGGCTGTGTCTTCCAGGACTGCAGAGCAGAGCTTCAGGCTTCACCCCTGCAGAGCTTAAGAGCTCACCAGGGTTGAAACTCCTGGCCATCCAAGCCATGGTAGCACTTTACTAGCAAGAGCTAGACTTAGCCATCATTCTAGATAACATAGTTGGTTTCCCAGTAGGGTAATCAGAACCTGAGAGAGAGAGAGAGAGAGAGACCAACCCCATCTGGCTTATTCTTATCCAAGTATTTTACCATCCATCATGTACCTAGAGAACAAAGGGCGATCCAAAAGGAGGCATTTATATTCAGTGCCTCAAGGTGGGGGTTTATTGGTGTGTGATTCCTCCAGGCCCTTGTATTTGTGCAGTGGCTGGCACAGGCATTGAGGAATCTTGCACTGGAAGCGAAGGGAACAGACACCTCCTTTCTCAGGCTCTGGGAGGCTGATAGATTGACTTTGTAGCAGTGATTTGTTTTGCCCCTGAGGTGTCTGCTCTGAGGGAAGGCTGGGTATTGGCGCTAAAGGGATCACCTGTTGATGGCATTGTTCCTGCTGACTCTGGAGAACCTCCTGGGGGCTCTGGTCCTGGCTGTCTTTTTGTTTTTAAGTCTTTATTTCTTGTGCTAATTTCTGTGCCATGCTTTTCAGAGACTTGGTCATCAAGGTGTCTGAAGCTGGGTAGGCATTTTCAGAGTCTATCTACCTATCTGTCCATCTTAGGTATTTGTAAGGTGTCCGTCATGTTCCAAGAGCGGGAGTATACAGCTGCTACTGGCTGAGATTCTGTACTGCGCTTCGAGCAGGCACAGTCCAGCGGGCGATGGGGCACAGGTGGTTTAAGCCATCTTTGCCCATCGGGATTTTGGCCTGCTCTGGGGCCTGATGTGGCCCCAGCATAAATTAGAGCAGTCAGCTCCTGTTATAATTTTTAGATCCTGCCAATGGACCATAGCACAAAATCTCTGTAGTGCTCAGTGCTACGGAGACTCATTTGACATGCCCCTGCCCTCCACCAGCCTTTCTCCCATGCCAGGCTGGTCAGCATCAGGTAATGTGTGGTGGTTCAGTGCAGTGTCTGTGCCAGGGAAATTATCTCCCAGCTGGCTAGGGGTTTTATATGACCCTTATTTGCTGCCAGGACATCTGTACAGGGGGTGCAGTGGAAGGGAGAATCCCTCTTGCTTCAATTTCTGAAGGTCTAGGAATGGAATCATTTGGAGGGATACATTGGTGGGCTGGAAGGAGGAGAAAAGGATGGGGAGAGGCTAATCCTGCATGTTGTAAGGCAGCATTAAACTCTAGCTAGATCAGCACTGGATTAGGCATTACCATCACTTTATCATCCAGGGTGGCTAATTCCTGAGATCATCCCAGCTCCCCGGGGTAACCGCTTCACCACACAGGAGCTGCTGGGCAGCTTGCGGAGGTTCTCTGGCATTGCTGCTTGGACGATCTGGACTCCTCACACAGCAGAGAACCCTAAGGGTAGGAGCAGTGCCGTGAGGAGGCATTTTAGTGCCTGGGGCGAGCAAGCATGTTTGCTCCCCCTACTGTTTTTTTTCGTTATTTTTCTGCCCCTGCAGCTTTGCACCTTGGCGGTTGCCCTGCTCACCCTGCCCTGGTTACAGCCCTGGGGAGGAGGTGTGTTTAGCTGGCACCCCACTGCTTAGGGAGCAAGACACCATGGAAGGGAATGGGAGCCTCCCTGCAGCAGTGCTGAGCGTTATCCACTAGACTCAGAGCTGCCATGTCTTGGGGGGAGGGGCAATAGTTTAAATTAGCCTGTCTCGCCCCCTCCTCTCTATCCCTCTCAAGTGTACACCTCCAGAGGGTGCATATCCTTGTCCTTTGGGAGCAGTAGCTGTAAGGATTTCCCTGGGAATGAATACTGCACGGCGCTGACATCTGTCTGATGCTGTTTTCCAGGCAGCGCTGACCCTGCTCTGCCCAACGGAGGATAAATGGGGAAGAGGTATTTCTGTGACTACTGTGACCGATCCTTTCAAGACAATCTTCACAACAGGAAGAAGCACCTGAACGGGGTGCAGCACCTGAGGGCCAAAAAGGCCTGGTATGACCTGTTCCGAGGTGGGTCCTGCCAGCCGAGTTGAACCTTCTCCCAGGAGGGTAGTCATGGGAGGTGGTCAGTAAATGAGGCTGGATCAGCATCAGTAATCTGTCTCCATCATCATTCATCCCAGTGTGTCAAGGACGCCTCCCAGACTTGGTGGTATGACTGCCAAATTATTTCCAAGGCAGCAATATCACACTGTGAAGAATCCTGGGTGTCAGGTGAGATTTGAAATGAGATGGAAAGAACCAGGAAGTCTGCTCCAGATGGTAGAAGTGCAAAGGGGAAGCCTCTTGCACCAACAGTGGTGAGGCTGAGAGAGGAGGCATGTGCTGGATGAGGGGTGTAGAGAGAGAGTGCTGGAGTTAGGCAGCTCTTGAAACCCCAGAGGACTACTGTGACCTGAATTGGAAGCTGGGGGAGCAGAGATGTGTGATGGGGAGAAAAGGTCCTGCTTTGTATGGGGGTTCCGCGACCATGGGGGAGGGTGGCACTGAGGGTTTGGACAGAGGAGGCAGAGGCGGGTGTGGAATTGTGTTGGAAGATGCAGCTGCAGCCCAGGAGATGCCCTTGTGACTTGGGGAAATCGCACGGCCTTTGTTGGGGCTCCCATGGGCCAGGAGTTAGAGACTGCCTCAGTCGGACAAATCACCTGGCTTGCTGGGTCAGGCACAGCATGGTGCTGATGGGCTCGGGCTGGGCAGGAAGTTTGTCTAGTGCAGTTTGGGTTGTGGAAGTTTAGGTGACTGTTGCTGAGCGTGAAAGGACCAACGGGGTCTTGCCAGGGCAAGCTGCCGAATAGCCTTACCGATTTGTTCGTTCCCAGGCCTATCTTGTGCTGCTGTCCTAGTGACCCACCCCAACCTTGATTTACAGAGGTCACCTTCCTTTTGGCTAGCAAGGACTCCTGTCTCCAGACTGAATATAGCCCTGGCATTAGCAGCTGCAGTTTCCATTGAAATTTGAGGGAGTTGCCTCTACCAGGGCTCAGCTTGGCTCTCCAGGCTCATTCCCAGGGCACAACCTCAATAGTCATTAAAGGCCACTTTTGCTGTGGTGTTCCCTAGATGCACAGGATGAGGTGCTGGGGGCCCAGCTTCCAGAACTGCTGCGCACCACCCCCCTTGTTGCCATCAGTTTGAACCAGAGTCGGTCTCTGTCCCGTGAGCTTTACAGACTGTCTTTGCTCTGGCCTCATGCTTGTTTTTCTGTTGTGTGGCTGGAGAAGAAGCATGTAGCAGAAAGAAAACAAGATCTTCCGAAGCCAGTGAGATGCAAGGGAGGAGCCTGCAGACAAGGAAAATGTTAGTCACCAGTTGTCTTGTAGTGAGCTTTCCATGGCTGCTGCTCACGGCTCTCATGTGAAAGGATTGCTCACCGGTCAGCTGACCTGCATGTGATTTTGGTGGGCTGCAGGCCCTTATGCAAGTGTGGTGACATGTGCATGGTTTTTGGGTGAGATGGCTCTACTGATTCCCATCTCTCTCATTCCTTTCCTTCCCCAGATGCTGCTGCTGTCCTGCTGGAGGAGCAAAGCAAGAAGCCCTGCAGGAAATTTCTGCAAACAGGTTAGGTTTTTGCATGGTGTCTTTCCATACAGTAATAACTTGGGTGCACTAGCTCAAAAAAATTTCTGTTAGCCAGGTCAGTGCCGCTCTGGGTTGGCCTGGAAGTTGTGCCTAACAGAGTATGGCGGGGAGCTGCTGGGTGTGCTTGTGTGGACCCCCATGTGCACACGCATGTAAAAAGTTTTACTCCTGAGGACATTCTGCGCAGAAAAATTAAAAATTCTGTGCACAGTATTTTAAAAGTCTGAAAATTCTGAAAATCTTATTTGTCAAATAAGTATGGAGGCTCCAGCATGGCACTGGGGAACACAGGCCACTGGCTGCACAGAGGTGGGAGATCACTGTGCAGCTCTCCCCTGGGACACAGACTCAGTGGTGAGGCTGCACCCGACCCTGACACAGAGCAAGGACTGTGCCTGCCTCAGAAACACCCCAGGGCCCTGCCCCTCAGTGCCAGGTGCACCAGGTGTGGGCAGGCAGGCTCAGCAAGGCAGCATCCAAGTGTGGATGGTTAGTGTGGGAGGATCCAGGTGTGGGTTGAGAGGGTTCTGTGTGGGGCAATCTGAGTGTGGGCAGCTCAGTGAGGGATCCAGGTGTGGAGGGGATCTGGGTGCACAGAGGTTTGTTGGGGGGTTCTGGGTGCAGCAGTAATGGTCTAGGTGAAGGTGGTTGGAGCTCAGCGGGGTGTGTGTGTGTCTGGGTGTGGGAGGGGATAGAGCTCGGCAGGGGGATCTGGGTGTGGGGTGGTCCAGATGCTAGTGGTGTGGGGCTCAGTGAAGTTGGGGATCCAGGTGCGGCTGGTTGGGGCTAAGTGGGGTGGAGATCCGGGTGGCTTGTCGGGATGGTCCAGGTGCAGAGGGAGTTGGGCTTGTCAGGGGGGTGCTGGGTAGGGGGATGAGGCTCAGCGGATGCATGAGGGTTTGGCAGCTGGGGGAGCAGCTCCCTGTACAGTGATCCCTCTCCCTGCAGCTGAGGAGCAGTGGGTCCAAGGTGCGGGGGAGTTTGCAGACCTTCCTGCATCCTGGAGAGAAATCTGGGGATGGGTCTGACTCTGATCTGGGTGCTGTGTAGGGGAAGAGCAAGTCCCATCCTCCCCATGCCAACCAAACTAGCAACTGAGCCCGGCACAGGGTAGGAGCCATCAGCTGGGTCTTCCCCAGGCCTGCCTCCCGCCCCACAGTGATTTACCTCTCCGCTGGCTGCCCTGGGCACCTGCTGGGTAGGGTCACATGACTGCTCTTGTGGCTTCCCTGTCAGAAAGTCAATTTTCTGCAGGGAAGCAAATAAATCTGCAGGGAATGTGAATTCTGCGCATGCGCAGTGGTGCAGAATTCCCCCAGGAGTAAAAAAGGGAAGGATGGAGGCTGTTTGTGCAGATGCATGGGGGAGACCAAGCCTGTTCATCTGCTGTTTGGAGTGAGCCCTGCTCTAATCTGCCTGCATTTGTTTCTTGTTCCAGGGCAATGCGACTTTGGGTTCAACTGCAGATTCTCTCACATGACTGAGGAGGATCTGGAGAAGCTGAACGCACAGGTACAAGGTGAATATTGGGAGAAGGGAGGATGGAACAAGAAACTGCCAAGTGATTTGTGAGGACTGTGAACCCTGACTGCAGAGTGTTGGTGGGGCACAAGGGGGCACAGAGGAGCAATTGTGCAATGACAGTCTGTGGGACTGCGCAGCTGCATGGAATGATCAGTGCAGATCCATTCTGCCGGCCCCCCAGCTACTCCTCACCATCTGAGCCTGTAACACTACTGGAGATGGGGCCACTTCCTATATGGATTCTTTCCCTGATTTCCTGGCACAGGGAGAGACCTGTGCATGTTACTGCTCAGAGTTACGGCCCAGTAATGGGCGTGGGAAGGTGGCTTTCTGGGCTATGTGGGTTCTCTGCAGCATGGCTGGGAGAAGGCTTTGCTAGCCAGCTATATGAGTTGTCACCAGCAGGGGGCACCAGTGCATCACATCCTCCCAAACTCTCAGACTTTTGTGGTTCCCCGCAGCCCCTCCCCACAATTAAAGGGAAACTGCTTCTCCAAACCCCAGGAAAGGTTGATCTAGAGTTAGCTGGGTCCTCTATGGGGCATGCACAGGGACCTGGATTCAGGGTTTCTGCTTCTGGGGGAGTGGAGCTTGGGATGGGGTAAGGGATTAGAAAGAAGATGCTGGGGGTCTTCTCCCTTTGGCCAGTCTTGGGGGAGGCCATGGCTTTTCCATACTGTGATTCCAGATGATCCCCCTTCCATCTAGCCCTGAAGAAAGGGAAGGCAGCTGCAACGCCTCCTGGGGATCATGACCTCCCCAGGCTAAGAAACCGAGGGTCAAGCATTGTTGACCGCCTCCAAGCCAGTCACTTGCCCAGGCTTCCAGGAGTCGGAGAGGTCGACTATCGCATTGATAACAGTCCAGCAGGGAACAGCCTTAAGCTGGCAAGGGGGGGGGGGGCTGCTAACTGGGGGGGACTCTTGGGACCCCTGGCCTTTGCTCTAGATTTGAAAGAGTGGGAGGGAGAGGCCTGGCTGTTGCTGAGTCAGGCTGCACATCCCCGAGGCTTCTCTGTGAATCGCTCCCTGACCAGCGCTGGCAGTCAGTAAAAATCCCTCCACTGGAGCCACGTGGGGGGTGGAGAGAGCCAGCGATGGTTGCCTCTCGCATCGTACACACAGAAAAGCAATGCCCATCTTACCATCTCGCCTCCTTTTCTCTCTGCTCCTGCATCCCTGGGCGGAACCTCTTGGTGACCCTTCTTTGCTGCAAGGCCCTACAAGGGGCTGGTCGGGAAGTCAGTTAAACTGAAAGAACCTGTAAAACTCTAGCCATTTAAGGTTATTTATAGCAGGGGAAGCAACCGCCATGGGTGGTGGGTACCATGGGCTGGGGGAGGCTGTGCCTCCCCAAACAGCCAGACTTGGCCCCACCCATGCTCTGCCCCCAGGCCCTCCCCCCAATTCCTGCTCTGCGTGCCACAGGCGGCAGCTCCAGTCCCCCTGTGCGGTGGCCCCCGGCTCAGGCTGAGGCCACGCTGCTGGCCCTCCTGGCGCTCCAGGGCTAGGGGGGCTAGCCTGGGGCAGGGGCCGGTGGCTGTAGGGTGAAGGTGGGGGGGCGCTGGGCTCCAGTGAGGTCGTGCGGAAGGAGTGGGGACTCAGGCGGAAGGGGTGGGGCTGGGGGCTAGCCTCCCCCAACTGGCGGTTCACGCGCCGCCCATGGCAACAGCTGTCCTGAGTGGAGCCACAGGGAGAGGGCAGGATCTGACAGGGCTGTGTGCCAAGTACATTTGTTATTGATTATTGATTGGATGAAAGTGGGGAATTGAATTGACTGGCCAGGGGGACTCCTTGGAACCCTTGCCCTTGGCTTTACAAACTTAACTCTTGAATTAAAGCAATTCCCCTGTAAGGAGTGAGCAGCCTAGATGGCTAGAGAGAGGCAGGGCTCTTATCTAGACTTGGCACCACTGGGAGGAGTGCGGTATAAATGCCTGGCTTCAGGGCTATGCTCACCTTGCTCCTGGGAGCAGTCTCAGTCATGTCAATGGAAATCCTCTTGTGAGTAAAGGCTGGCCATGGGAGCTGGTTTGTGCTGTGATGAGAGACCCAGGGTGGTTTAGCCTGACAAGGGCTGACTGGGAATTTCTGGAATTTTTAAGGCTGTGAATGAAGAGCACAGTGGAAGGGAGGTGGGATCTAGTAACATGGAAAATCTGGATCACATGAATGGTCGGAGAGCACAGCTGGCACAAGGTAGCGCTGCACAGCATGCAGTCAGCTGGCAGGATTCACAGGCGTGGGACATCGGGGTCAGATACTGTAGCTGGGCTTGTAAAATGGAGCCAGATGCCAGGAGAGTTTCAGAGAGACAGGGTAAAGTGGTGTTAATGCTAGGGGTCAGGCAGGAACAGACTGCAATTAACCAAGTGTATCCGCCATGTGGAGTAGTCAGCAGCACCTCGCAGGAGTCCGGAGGCCAGGCAAGAGGTACAGTATGCTGAGGCCAGGCCAGGATTTAGGAAGGCCCCGCGTGGTGGCACTAGGTAGCACAAGGCTGTGTTTGTCAGGGAGCTAGAGAGCTCCATAGGATCTGTGTATCTGTCCCAGTAACGAATTCCCTTTACATCCATTTTCTGTCCCACAAGATGCACCACAGGCCACTGCTGGGGATGTGACACAGGACTTGTTGGACCAGCGATCTTGACTCACAGGGGATAGTGCCACTTACTGGATTACCAGCCCCACTCCCTGCTCCTTGGAGGTCTCTCATCCGACTGCTGACCTGCCCCTGCTTAGCTTGTGGGATTGTGATAAGATGGTCTGGCTACAGGATGCAGGGGATTGTTAGGGCTGAGTCACAGTCACAAGGGGTGGGAGCAGCAAACAGTTGCCAGGTGGGGTGGGTCTCTCCTTTGCAGCAGTCCCAGAACCCATCACTTGCAGAAGTTATTAACTTGCTGCAGGTGGCTGCTCTGTGCCTCAGATAGAGTCAAGGGAGGGACAAAAATCAATCTTCGGCAGGGTTCTTCGAGCAGCCCAGCTCTAATTCCCTTTTGTGTGTTGCGTATGGGACATAGGAATTGCCAGACTAGATCAGAGCCGAGGCCCATCTAGCTCGGCCTCCCATCTCCAACAGTGGTCAGATACTTCAGAAGAAGGTGCAAGAAACCCCATAAGGAAAAGTTATGGAACAGCCTGCCCCTACGGGAAGTTTCCTCCTAGCCCTGTTAGTGGTTGGCTTATACCCTGAAGCACGAGAGCTTGTCTAATATGTCTGTTTGTTCTTATTAGCCATATGAATATCAAATCCTTTCTTGAATCCAGTTAAATGCTTCGATAACCTTGTGGCAGTGAGTTCCACTGGTTAATCAAAGAAAAATTTTTTTTTAATTGTTGCCTTTTAATTGAGGTGGGTGTCCCCCTGTTTTTGTGTCACATTTGAGGGTAAAATAGGAGCTTTTCTCTACCATTCATTGCTTTACAGTGGCTTAGGCATCAAGACCAGTTTGGTTTTAGCTGCCTGTGCTGCCACTCCAATGTGTGTGTCCTGGAGCAACAGTTTCCCCCTGTAGTAGGATGGGGAGCAGTGTCCCAACTATCTGCCTCAGAGCATTCGCTGGCTGGATCTGCTGTGTCATTCAGCAGCGAGACATGTGAGGGTTGTCGTCTTAAGTGCAGTTATGGTCAGGAAAAGTGACAGTAAAATTGGCATCTTCTTACACACAGTTACTGGCTCCTTGCTGCGTTGAGTCCCTCATGCTCCTAGTACTGATGCACCCCAATCTCTCTTGTCGGCCCTGGCAAGCCCATAGAGAAGTGGGAGAGAGCCGGAGTCCCTTCACATTCATGCACTGCTGCAGAGGAGCCAGAGAAGTTCTGGTTGCAGAAGCTTCCTAACCAGAGAGTGGCCCAAAGTTCAGATCTGGATCTGAACTTGCTCAGGATGCGTTGGGCTGCTCTGCTCTGAAGGTTTGGTTCTGGCTCATCTCTCTTTGTAACAGATGCTGATGTCAGATGCCGAGCGAACCCAGCTTGACTCTCCGATCCCAGATGAGCTTTGCACACTGTCACTGTGCGAGTCAAAAGCTGATAGATAGATATATTCCTCCCCTTCCCCCAGTTGAACAAACCTGTTCTGGAAGCCACACGGAGAGAGAAGCTTGATCTGGAATCCCCTCACAGCGTCGTTAGAGAGGCACTTTACTCACTACAGCCACTCTTTAATTGGTTGTCGTCAGGCTTTGAACCGAACCCCCCAGTCTTGCTGCCATTCCCACTGTCTGCTTTGTTGTGTACTCGGTATTGTACATGTACTTTTATTAGTGAGGCAGATGGGCTCAGAACCTTGCCTCTCAAGCTTAAACTGTAGATTCTGGCAAATCCATCCCAATTTTTGGGAGCGTCCCAAATGCACTGGCACCTAGGATCATCCCAGGCAACATGGGATTGGGGAGGGGAATGTTGCAGAGGAAAGCGGGTGTGCAGAGAGCAGGATAGAGCTAAATGTATCTGATCCCTGCTGCCTGTATGTGGGTGTCTGAGGATCAGAGCACCTTGGCGCAGAAACTCATGTTGTTGAACAAGTAGCTAACTGGATGTTTTAATGTGGACACCAGAGGCCAGAGTCACATCTCACTTAAACCAGTGTAGATCTGGAGTAGATTTATTGTGGGGTAACGGAGAGCAGACTCTGGCTCCGAGGGTCTGCGGAGTCCCACCTGCTCCCATTCAGTCTCAGCAGAGCTGAAGTCATGGAGATGCTTTGGGGCAGTTTATTTCATGAGTGCCCCCTGCTGGCTGAATAAAACAGCTTTAACAGAGGCATTGAAAAGCATTGTTGAATAGAAGAAGTAGGGTAGAAAGGCAATCCCAGCACAAGGCGGATGCAGGAGAGAAACCTGTCTAAGTACTTCTGTGTCCCTCATCACCATGTGTCCAAGCACTTCACAATCACTGGTAGATTCATCCCAATAGGAATGCCAGCGGGGAAACTGAAACTAAAGGACTTGCCCATAGATTTCAGAGTAGCAGCCGTGTTAGTCTGTATCCGCAAAAAGAACAGGAGTACTTGTGGCACCTTAAAGACTAACAAATTTATTAGAACATAAGCTTTCGTGGACTACAGCCCACTTCTTATGCATCCGAAGAAGTGGGCTGTAGTCCACGAAAGCTTATGTTCTAATAAATTTGTTAGTCTCTAAGGTGCCACAAGTACTCCTGTTCTTTTTGCCCATAGATGTTTGGTGTGTCCTTGGCTGAGCCAGGAAATGAACGCAGGACTCCTGAGCCCCAGTCCAGTGCCCTGTCCACTGGACTATCATTCCTACCCCCCCTGTGCACCCCTTCTGATCAAGCCTTTGGTTTGGGACTATGCTGGGTGGCCATTCTAAACGGGGGATCCCTCCCCGCTCTCCAGGGAGAACAGCAGAAGAACAGAGCTCTCCAGCAAAGATCCTCATCACTGTATTTAGAGTGACATGCAGCTGGTGGGATCAAACCAATCCCCCTTAGCAAAGGCTGCGAATTCCGGGTATGGGAAATTATCCATCTCCAGTTGCTCATTGTGTAGCACATTGTCCTCATTAAAATTCACCAGGCAGATGAATAATGTGTTGCCACCATTAGAATGGAGCGATCCTTCACTCTTCTGGAGTGATATTAATTTCACACCCTGTCTGGAAATGTATAATATTTTGCTTAAAAGCCTGACATATGATGTCTTGATGCTGAGCAGGCACCTTGTGGAAGGGGCCAAGGGGCAGCAAATGCTGTGTTTGTCAGGGAGCTAGAGCGCTCCAAGGGTCTTTCTGTCTGTCCTTTATATCCATTGTAACCTAGTCTTGGTGCTTCTGTACCACACGAGACACTACTGGCCACTGCCAGAAAGGCGAGACAGGACTTGATGTTTGGTTTCCTTTTGTTAATTTCAGAGTGTTTTAAAGCTGCACTCCCAGTTCCATCAGCTGGAAACTTTAACCTAGGCTGCAGACTCCCGGAGCTGTGAGCATCTAGCAGGTTGTCTCTGCCTTGCCCGCTGTCAGGGTGTGATTGTGTTGTTAATGTCAGCACAGAGGTCTAGACCCTGGCCCATGCCATGGCCCCTTCATGCTGTTCTGGGGGCACAAAGCTGCCCTAACGGGGCAGCTGGGAATTCCCCCAGCGCGGGGTGTTCTCAGAGCCATGCTAGCTGGCTCCGTACAATACTCTCTCTGGACATAGGGTGCGTGCCACAGGAAAGGGTGTAACTGGATGCCATTGCACTCTGGCTACCTCCAGCTGGCAGAACAGTGCCTAGGGAGCTATTACCAGATGGGGTAAGCTAGAGCAATCTTGAGGCTGCTCTCTTATGCTGGGGCTGAACAGGCTCTTGGCAGCCCAAGGGATCAAGAAAGTGCAAAGGTGACAGTCACTTTCACCCCCTCCTCTTCTTGGCTGGCTGAGCAGAGGTTAAGGAAGGTTAGCCGTACCCTCCCCCTCGCCCCTCATTGTGCTATGCTCTGAAATATCTGCTATTGGCCTTGGTCAGAGACCGGCTGCTGGACTACACTGCCCATTGATCCAGCAATCCCTCTGGCTCTGGCCTGCCCCTCATAAGTGTTTGGGATTGTGATGTGTTGAGCAGCAAATGCCCCAAGAACAAACGCTGGCAGTGTCCCCATTATCTTCCAGCAGAAACCCTGTGTGTGTGTCTGTCTGAGACACACACACATTCTGAATCTTTCACACTCCTGCAACTTGCTAACTGCATCAATTGATACAAATGCTCCTTTTTTCAGCCAGCTAGCCGGGGCTGAGGTGTCTGGTTACTTCCCTGCCAATCAGACGGACAGGTCCTTGGAAATCTTTCAGGGCTGCGGGCCAGCAGAGGCTAAGTGCTGCAGGAGAGGAAGCTGACACCCTCCCAGATGCGGAGGCTGTTAGTCTCTCTGAATAGCTGGGCATGTCAGTCTCCATTGCTGGGCATGTGTCTGGCAATGGATGCTCCTGGGTATGCCCCTGGCTATGGTGAAGCCAAGCATCCAGATGCAGGTGGCCAGCAGGAGGGGAGGAGGGACCGGATTGTATTGGAGAAGCTATTGATTCACTGCAGGGAAAGTGTTGCAGGATGAGCAGGATTGCAGGGCTGGCACTCTGACGGGTCCCTCTTTACCTTCTCTCTCCCAAACAGAGGAAAGGAGATCAAAGGAGGAAGGAGCAGAGGTCCCAGCTGGCACAGTAGAGGACTGGCTGGAGAAGAGAGCAAAGAGGGTGAGCTTGGCTCAGAGCAACAGGTATGTGAGGCTGGCAGCTCCCCTTGCCCCAGTCAGAAGATGGTCCCGTTCTTCACCCCAGCCTCCTTGAATCTTAAAGATGTTGGAGGTTAGTCAGAGCAGAATCTAAGCTAGTGGATTGATTCTGGGAGCTGGGAATCAGGAGACCCCGTTGGTGAGTTGCTGTGACCCTTTGGGCAAGTCACTTAAAGCCTGGGTTTCAAATCTATGCACGTGCGCTGGGTGTGTACGTCATACCTACCTGCTTGTGCAAATCTGGACTTGCACGCACAGATCAGGGTTGCATGCACTTGTAAACTGGGGATGGGTCCCGCTATTGTGGGGAACTTTCCTGGCTTATACACTACCCCGGTGAAATGGGCTAGCGAAAGGATCCGAGTCCTCGCTCCCACTCCCTTTACCCAGAGGTCTGCCTGACCTCGAGGGCTCCCCTACCACTCTCCTGTCTGGCAGAGTCCTTGTAACCCCGACAATTCCTGGGGAGCTCGACTCCCAATCTTGTGGTCACTTAGGGCACTGGCTAGGGTGTCCCCACTCCAGGGTGCTCTCTGCGCTCTGGACACCTCCCTGACTCACTGATCATTATATACAGTTCAAGCAAATACAATTTATGAAACAGCAACCAATTTAAAAAATAAGTTAAAAATGTGAAAGGCTAAAGGAAAACACATAACCCCGCTCTGGTGGCACAGGAACATCCCTTACATTCCAGAGATGCTGGTTGTAAAGTTCACAGTCTGTCACTCACAAGTCCCAGGCCTCCCTCCCAGGCCCTGGCTGTGCTGCAGGGATACTGCATGTCGGACACTTGCTCTGGCAGTGGCCACATGCCCTCAGGCTCTAGGTGGCAGGACCCTCTTCCCAGCATCGACCCCCCCCATCGGAGTTATGACCCCCCTCCAGGTCTGGCCTGCAAGGCCTCTTGGCTGGGGGCATCTCCCTGCACTGGGGTCCTCTGCCCAGGGTCCCCCTCACTCTCCCCAGCTGCTCACTGCCCTGGCTCCAGCCCCAGCACCGCTGCTGCTGTGCCTCCAGCCCCCTGGGCTGCTTCTCTGGCCCCTCTGGCTCCTGCAACTCGCCCCCCAGCATGGAGCTGCTCTCTGGACTTTTTCTATGGCTCTTGTTGCTACGGCTCCGCTCCCAGCACTGACCTTCTCCTTGGGCTGTTTCTCTGGTTCTCTCTGGCTTTGACCGGTTTGACCCTGCGCCCCAGCTCAGCTTGTGCCCCTGCTCTCTTCTTAGCTGGGCCCCACTCTGTTCCAGGCAATTCCAGCTCACACAGAGGACGGGACTCCGGCCTCCTGATTCCCTCATTAGCCTGCCCACCCTGTCAGTCAGACTGACCTGGAGCATTGGCCTTTCCCCATTGGTCCTGGGGACTGTCAGTCTCAGGATACTGATTTCCCATCGACCCTTCCCCTTTCTTTTGGTACCAGGAGCTAGCTAACCAAAACACCCCCACTGAGTTTTAGTAAGGGCCAACAGTCCCCTTACATACCGATGGCTTTGAAATCTCAGCCTTGCTCTCTCTCTGCCTCAGTTTCCCTATCTAATGTGAGCTAGTGATATTTCCCTTCCATTTGCACAGTGCTTGGAGATCTCTGGGTTGAAAATGCCACTGAAGTGTAGTGTGTCATTAACAACCCGAGTTCCACGGACAGACCGCTGAGCCCGGCTCAGTGACAGCTTCTCTGCCCTCTGCTTGTCCTCCCTGCACAGCCCCTGCCTTCTGGTTTGCTAGCAGTGGAATGGAACCAGCCCCTCCCAGTGGCATTCTGACAGCCTGGCATTGCCTGTTGTCTCGCTCACCTGACTGTGCCGCAGGCTTAATTGGCTGTTGCTTGGTCAAGTGCCAGATCTCTCTTTTGTTCTTTTCTGTTTACTCTTGTCCCTTCCGCATTGGTCTGGACACGATCTTCCTTCTGGAGTGTTTCTAGATGTGCTGCTTTCCTTTTATCCCATCTGTCTGCTTGGCTGCTCTTAGCCCTGCAGCAGAGCCTGCTTTCAATGAATAACTTTGGCACCCATGCAGTGTGGTCTCCCCTTGTTTGTCCTGTTCAGGGACTCGTGCAGTACCAAGTGGAATGGCCACGAACCAGCACCTGTCTCCCTGGTCATTAGAAGCAGGCAGGAGGCATTGGATGCTGGGTGTTTTATTTGCTAAGCTCCTCTTTGCTCCACTGCATCTGCCAGCCAGGAGCTGAATATCATTCATGTAAGAACTTCACCTTTAGACCGACCTGGCAAATGTCTATCCCTCAGCTACACTCACCCACACAAACAGCCACAGGACACCCAGCAGCCCTTGCTATTTTGCTGTCCTGAGCAACCATGTGTTCTGTTTTGTCTGGGAAGGAGCCTTCACTTTCCACTGTGAGATGCTTCACAGGGCGTTGAGACACCCAGCTAATGTGTGGGTGGCCATAGACAGTGCTGAGAACGTTGGCAGCAGGGGGCAAGTAACCCATTTCCCTGTCTTATCCTGGGAAGGGTCTTTCTCCTTCCTCTGCAGTATGGAGTATGGAGCACTAGCTGGAATCATCTGGGCACATCTCACTTCATCAATTCCCTGCCGTTGCTGGGGCCTCAGGCATTGGTGGCACCTCGGTCTCTTGTGTTCTCTGCCTGTGGACTGAAGTGCTTTGGTTTAACTCAAGTCATTAAGTTCAATTAGGGGCATCTGGGTGAGATGTAATGGCCTGGGCCACGCAGGAAGTCAGACTTGATCCGGTGGTCCCTTCTGGCCTTAAACTCTATGAAACTTAGAGAGGTGACCCATTCTCTGAAAGGGTCAGACAGTGCAGTGATGGGTACGTGGACTTGAAACACACATGCCCTCCAGCGCCTGCTTCATTTAGCTAGTGCTTTGTGTGGCTGCTGGTGTTCATAAAGGCCATCTGGCTCTTTCAAATGAGACTAAACTGTAGAGAAAGTGCTGTGGGGAGCAGTCTGCATTGGCAAAGAGATGGGACTAGGGGATCCTACAGGCCATTTCCATCTCAGCTACCAGGGAGGGCAGGTTGGGGGATGATGGAAAAGCTCTTGGGGGCAGCATGGTCCTGAATGGTCTGAGCAGCTCCAGCATCCCCTGCTGATGTGCCTCAGACCATGGCCTGGGGGTGGCAAAGGGGAGTTGAGCTTCTGTCTCCATTCGCTCTGTGTCCTCTTGGCTGAGGTAACACTATGGGACTCCGATCCTGTGGGAAATGACTGGAGACCCACCAGCTTGTCTCACATAATCCCCCCAAACAGCCACCCATTCCCTTCTGGCTGGCTTTGAAATGCCGTTTATACAAGAGGCTCCCATCTGATCCTTATTGCCTGAGCCATGCAGTTCTCTGCCATTCTTTGGATAGGTAGGCTGGGGCGTAAGGAAATCCATGAATAATTGTATCTAAGGTACGTATAGGGCCCCCATCAGCAGTAGTTATCTTCCCAACACCCTTGTAATATCACCACTGTACAGATGGGGAAACTGAGGCACAGCGAGGCTGAGTGACTTGCCCAAGTTCATACAGAGAATTGAACCCATGTTCCCCAAGTTCCAGGCTGGCACCCTAACCTCTGAGCCACCTTTCCAGAACGCCTGCCGACCTCCCACACAGTTCTTGGAGCAGGAGAACCATTTTGGTTAGGTCAGTGATTTTTTTTTTTACCAGTATAGTTAGATCAGTACAAGCTCTAGAGTAGATGCGGTTACACTGTGATAAAGGGGTCATATACCGCTATAGTTTATTCCCCTTCTTGTATGGGGTATAGCTGTACCCCTGTATGCACTCTTACACTGGTATAACTGCGTCCACACTATGGGAGGTCATACGGCATTAGCCATACTGGTTTAGTTAAAGCAGAACAGCTTTTGTGTATAGATAAAGCCTAAATGTAGCAAAAGCAATGTTACCACCAGACGCCAAAAGCATCTGCAGTGTCATCCAAACTCCAGAAGAAGCTCCCCCAAGGGGATATAAACATTAGCCCGAATCATAGAATCATAGAACTGGAAGGGACCTCAAGTGGTCTTCTAGTCCAGTCCCATGCACTCATGGCAAGACTAAGTATTATCTAGACCATCCCTGAATGATCGTTTCACTTGGACCGCATGAAAGGTAATGCACTAAACGTTAATAGTCAATTCCAGCGCATGGTCTGGACTCCGCGATTCTCTGGATAAGCACTATTATGTAAAGGAGCTTGATTACATTCATCCTGGCATAACAATTAAAAAGAGATGCGTGAGGATCAGAGGTAGAAGCCCCTGAGAATCAGTGAAAGCGGCTGTCAGGACTCGTGCTGGAGAACAAATGAGTTCTTTTTCTGCACTGAGGAGTTGCTGGAAAGGGGGCAGGTTGCCTGCCAATGGAAGACTTAAAGGGCCAAGTGCATCCCTGTTCCAGAGATAATAGAGTGACACCTCGGCTGGCTTTGGCCCTTGATGTGCAGAATGATTAATTATCCTCTCCGGAGCAAGAGAGGAGTTCACCTCTGGCATGGGAGTGCTGTGCTTTGGGCGGAGGGGCTGCCTGCTAGTGATAACTGCAAATTTTCACCTGTTCAGGCAGCAAGCGCAGGGCAAATGCACCTGCTGTGGTGGTGACTCTCTCTCTCTGGGATGTGCTGGCCCCAAACCCCCACCACAACAAAGACCAGCCTGACACCCTCCCCCCCCCCCCTTTCTCTGCAGAGCTTTGGGAAGCCAGCTCCCTGGAGTGCTGGAGGCTGGCATGCCTAGGGGAAAGAGTCAAGGCTGGGGCATGTGGCAACTGCTCTAGCAATGAGGTGTATAGCTGTGGGTGAAAGGTTAGGTCAGATTAGGTGGCTTAACTTTTCCCATCCTTGCTTGTCTGCAGCAACCTTAACTGATACACAACAGGGAGAGGAGGTGTGGCTTTTCCAGTGGCTAGATCAGGAAAGCATCTCCCACCCAGCAGTGGGGCCTGTCACAAAGCACCCAGACATTTCAGCAGCTCCTCTCTGCTTGCACAGAGATCCTTTCCCGGGATTATTGCTGTGAAGATGGGGTAGAGGTTGGAACTAGGAGAGCAGTAAAGCAGTGTATAGAGGGATAAATGCTACTTTTTCATCCCGTGCTCTTGACTGTAAAATGTCCCAGCTTTGCATTCCTCTGTTGTCTTCCCATTTCCCCACCGGCTCCCTTCCCCAGCAGAACCCTTCCCTCTGCCATCTCTTCTCCCTGCACTGCCTCCTGACCAGAGTCTCAGGGTTTCCCTTGGAAAGGCCGGTCAGGGAAGGTTGGAGGGATTTGTGCTACCTGCACAAATTTTGCTACTTGCGGCTCCTCTGCTTATTTTGTTCACCAGCTGCTGCTGTCTGGCTCAAGTCTCCCAAGTCTCAGATTTCTACCAACTCCCTAGACAGCCCTATGGCCCCTAATACTTCTGGAGGTTCATTCTTGTGGGGGGCAGGTCTGGTGGCTGTTGAAAAACTAGGTTGATAATGGGGTGGAGAGGAGGGGGGCAGAGGGAGCACCACCATGACTCAGCCTGGCTGGATCTGACCTGATGCTGCTATTTCTTTCTCTCACCCAGTTCCCTGACGGAGAAGACGTTGGTTTTTCAGTACCCCCCGGGCTGGCCTCCAATACAGGACCTTCCCCCATCCCTTCAGGCTCCACCCCCTGGAGGATGGCCAGTCTTACCCAACCTCCAGTGGGGATGAAGGCTGCAGGGGCGTAGATGTGTGGAGTTATGCCTCATGGAGAAGAGAGGGGCTCTGTTTGCTGTAGGAAATGTTCAGTATTACTTCATATATATTTTTTAAATGAATAAAAGTCACTTGAGTCAGTTGTGGCTGGTCTGGGTGTGTGGCCTACTGGACCTAGTATTCCCCCCCACTGTGTTGTTTTCCAGTCGCCCGGGGGTTGAGTTGATCACCTGGAAGTTGTCCTCTCTGCTGAAATTGACCAACCTATCAGAACCCCAGACTGTGTGGCCCCTGCACTGCATGCAGGGTCATTCCCACAAGGCAGCAGGGTTTTCCTGCCCCTTAGTGGGGTAGGGGTGCAAGGCCTTTGCTAATGAAGATTAGCATGAGCCCCATTCTGTGGCTTTTGAGGCACAGTGCCAGCTCTACCTGTCTGTGCAAGCCCCAGTTGTGTGGCTGCACTAGAGGCAGATTCCTGATGATGGACAAGCCAACAAACCTGTGGTTAAAGTAAAGTGGCGTTAATGAGGCAGCATGTGCTTCTTTCACAGCGATTTTTGTCTTTTAATGGTCTCTGTTAGGCCTAGAGTCTAGTCCGGGGTCGACAACCTTTCAGAAGTGGTGTGCCGAGTCTTCATTTATTCACTCTAATTTAAGATTTCACATGCCAGTCATACATTTTAATGTTTTTAGAAGGTCTCTTTCTATAAGTCTATAATATATAACTAAACTATGGTTGTATGTAAAGTAAATTAGGTTTTTAAAATGTTTTAGAAGCTTCATTTAAAATTAAATTAAAATGCAGAGCCCCCTGGACTGGTGGCCAGGACCCGGGCAGTGTGAGTGCCACTGAAAATCAGCTTGCTTGCCGCCTTTGGCACACGTGCCATAGGTTGCCTACTCCTGATCTAGTCATTCAGCTAATGACCTCTCCAGCACTGGAAATGCCTGGACTGTTAAGAGCCATATGCTGGGGAGAGCAAAGTGTGTTAGTTCCTGCTTCTCTCGCTGTTTAGCTGTATTGTTTCTTCAGGACTCTAGCAGCCAGTTCCCATGGTGACCTGTGAAGGGAGAAATTGGGCTTTTGTCCTTGTTTAATTCTTTGGGACAAAAATGGCTGGAGAGGTTTTATTCTCCCGCCTCCCCCCCCAAAAAAAAACTTTTTTACAATAAAAATTCAGATCCTGACTAGGCGGGAAGCCTCTATGGTGCCAGGAGAACTGGTGGAACGGAGACAAGAACCAACTTGGACAGACGTCAGGAGATGCTTCTATGGCCACAACGTTCTGAAGATTCAGAGCAGGCGGCGCAGCAGGGACAGAAGGATGGTGAAGAAGTTTGGCAGCATGTGGCCTCCAGGAGGAGAAAGAGGAGTGTCCATGTACCAGCAATGGAGATAAAGGTGAGCAATCGTTTCCATGTTCTCTCCACAGGTACTAATGCGGAGAGTGGACTAGAGGACACATCTGAGGGAAGGGAGCAGAAGGAGACTCCACCGATTGGAAGGCAAAAGATGCACTGTCCTAGGGATGGGGGTTCCACAACCACCACTCCCAAGAGGAGGAGGAGGAGGATGGTGGTGGTCAGGGACTCCCTCCTCAGGGGGACTGAGTCATCTATCTGCCGCCCCGACAGGGAAAACCGAGAGGTCTGCTACCTGCCAGGAGCTAGAATACATGATGTGACGGAGAGACTGCCGAGACTCATCAAGCCCTCAGATCGCTACCCCTTCCTGCTTCTCCACGTGGGCACCAATGATACTGCCAAGAATGACCTTGAGCGGATCACTGCAGACTACGTGGCTCTGGGAAGAAGGATAAAGGAGTTTGAGGCGCAAGTGGTGCTCTCGTCCATCCTCCCTGTGCAAGGAAAAGGCCTGGGTAGAGACCGTCGAATCGTGGAAGTCAATGAATGGCTACGCAGGTGGTATCGGAGAGAAGGCTTTGGATTCTTCGACCATGGGATGGTGTCCAAGAAGGAGGAGTGCTAGGCAGAGACGGGCTCCACCTAACGAAGAGAGGGAAGAGAATCTTCGCCAGCAGGCTGGCTAACCTAGTGAGGAGGGCTTTAAACTAGGTTCACCGGGGGAAGGAGACCTAAGCCCTGAGGTAAGTGGGGAAATGGGATCCTGGGAGGAAGCACAAGCAGGAGAGCGCAAGAGGGGAGGACTCCTGTCTCATGCTGAGAAAGAGGGACGATCGATGAGTTATCTTAAGTGCCTATACACAAATGGAAGAAGCCTGGGAAACAAGCGGGGAGAACTGGAAGTCCTGGCACAGTCAGGGAACTATGATGCGCTTGGAATAACAGAGACTTGGTGGGATAACTCACATGACTGGAGTACTGTCATGGATGGATATAAACTGTTCAGGAAGGAGAGGCAGGGCAGAAAAGGTGGGGGAGTTGCGTTGTATGTAAGAGAGGAGTATGACTGCTCAGAGCTCCGGTATGAAACTGCAGAAAAACCTGAGAGTCTCTGGATAAAGTTGAGAAGTGTGAGCAACAAGGGTGATGTCGTGGTCGGAGTCTGCTATAGACCACCAAACCAGGGGGATGAGGTGGACGAGGCTTTCTTCCGGCAACTAACAGAAGTTGCTAGATCGCAGGCCCTGGTTCTCATGGGAGACTTTAATCACCCTGATATCTGCTGGGAGAGCAATATAGCAGTGCACAGACAATCCAGAAAGTTTTTGGAAAGTGTAGGGGACAATTTCCTGGTGCAAGTCCTGGAGGAACCAACTAGGGGCAGAGCTTTTCTTGACCTGCTGCTCACAAACAGGGAAGAACTAGTAGGGGAAGCAAAAGTGGATGGGAACCTGGGAGGCAGTGACCATGAGATGGTCGAGTTCAGGATCCTGACACATGGAAGAAAGGAGAGCAGTAGAATACAGACCCTGGACTTCAGAAAAGCAGACTTTGACTCCCTCAGGGAACAGATGGGCAGGATCCCTGGGAGAATAACATGAAGGGCAAAGGGGTCCAGGAGAACTGGCTGTATTTTAAAGAATCCTTATTGCGGTTGCAGGAACAAACCATTCTGATGTGTAGAAAGAATAGTAAATATGGCAGGCGACCAGCTTGGCTTAACAGTGAAATCCTGGCTGATCTTAAATGCAAAAAAGAAATTTACAAGAAGTGGAAGATTGGACAAATGACGAGGGAGGAGTATAAAAATATTGCTCAGGCATGCAAGAGTAAAATCAGGAAGGCCAAATCGCACTTGGAGTTGCAGCTAGCAAGAGATGTTAAGTGTAACAAGAAGGGTTTCTTCAGGTATGTTAGCAACCAGAAAAAAGTCAAGGAAAGTGTGGGCCCATTACTGAATGAGGGAGGCAATCTAGTGACAGAGGATGTGGAAAAAGCTAATGTACTCAATGATTTTTTTGCCTCTGTCTTCACAAACAAGGTCAGCTCCCACACTGCTGGACTGGGCAGCACAGTAGGGGGAGGAGGTGACCATCCCTCCGTGGAGAAAGAAGTGGTTCGGGACTATTTAGAAAAACTGGATGAGCACAAATCCATGGGGCCGGATGCGCTGCATCTGAGGGTGCTAAAGGAGTTGGCGGATGTGATTGCGGAGCCATTGGCCATCATCTTTAAAAACTCATGGCGGTCGGAGGAGGTCCCGGATGACTGGAAAAAGGCTAATGTAGTTCCCATCTTTGAAAAAGGGAAGAAGGAGGATTCGGGGAACTACAGGCCAGTCAGCCTCACCTCAGTCCCTGGAAAAATCATGGAGCAGGTCCTCAAGGAATCAATTATGAAACATTTAGAGGAGAGGAAAGTGATCAGGAACAGTCAGCATGGATTCACGAAGGGGAAGTCGTGCCTGACTAACCTAATTGCCTTCTATGATGAGATAACTGGCTCTGTGGATGAGGGGAAAGCAGTGGATGTGTTATTCCTTGACTTTAGCAAAGCTTTTGATACGGTCTCCCACAGTATTCTTGCCGCCAAGTTAAAGAAGTATGGGCTGGATGAATGGACTGTAAGGTGGATAGAAAGCTGGCTAGATCGTCGGGCTCAACGGGTAGTGATCAATGGCTCCATGTCTAGTTGGCAGCCGGTTTCAAGCGGAGTGCCCCAAGGGTCGGTCCTGGGGCCGGTTTTGTTTAATATCTTTATTAATGATCTGGAGGATGGTGTGGACTGCACTCTCAGCAAGTTTGCAGATGACACTAAACTAGGAGGCGTGGTAGAAACACTAGAGGGTAGGGATCGGATACAGAGGGACCTAGACAAATTAGAGGATTGGGCCGAAAAAAACCTGATGAGGTACCCATAGCAGTGCATCTGCTCAAGAAACTCCCAGCTACAGTACAGGAACAAATCTACATGGACACACCCCCAGAACCCCGACCAGGGGTATTCTATCTGCTACCCAAGATCCATAAACCCGGAAACCCTGGACGCCCCATCATCTCAGGCATTGGTACTCTGACAGCAGGATTATCTGGCTATTTGGACACTCTCCTCAGACCCTATGCTACCAGCACTCCCAGCTATCTTCGAGACACCACCGACTTCCTGAGGAAACTACAGTGCATTGACGTTCTTCCTGAAAACACCATCCTGGCCACCATGGATGTAGAAGCACTTTATACCAATATTCCACATGAGGATGGACTACAAGCTGTCAGGAACAGTATCCCTGATGAGGCCACAGCAAGCCTGGTGGCTGAGCTTTGTGACTTTGTCCTCACCCACAACCACTTCAGATTTGGGGACAACTTATACCTTCAAGTCAGTGGCACTGCTATGGGTACCCGCATGGCCCCACAGTATGCCAACATTTTTATGGCTGACTTAGAACAACGCTTCCTCAGCTCTCGTCCCCTAGTGCCCCTCCTCTACTTGCGCTACATTGATGACATCTTCATCATATGGACCCACGGAAAGGAGGCCCTTGAAGAATTCCACCTGGACTTCAACAATTTCCACCCCACCATCAACCTCAGCCTGGACCAGTCCACACAAGAGATCCACTTCCTGGACACTACAGTACAAATAAGTGATGGTCACATAAACACCACCCTATACCGGAAACCTACTGACCGCTATACGTACCTACATGCCTCCAGCTTCCATCCAAGACACATCATACGATCCATTGTCTACAGCCAAGCCCTAAGATACAACCGAATTTGCTCCAACCCCTCAGACAGAGACAAACACCTACAAGATCTTTATCAAGCATTCGTAAAACTACAATACCCACCTGGGGAAGTGAGGAAACAGATTGACAGAGCAAGACGGGTACCCAGAAATCACCTACTACAGGACAGGCCCAACAAGGACAATAACAGAACACCACTGGCCATCACATACAGCCCCCAGCTAAAACCTCTCCAGCGTATTATCCACGACCTACAACCTATCCTGGAAAATGATCCCTCACTCTCACAGACCTTGGGAGGCAGGCCAGTCCTTGCTTACAGACAACCCCCCAACCTGAAGCAAATACTCACCAGCAACTACACACCACACCACAGAAACACCAACCCAGGAACCTATCCCTGTAGCAAACCTCGTTGCCTACTCTGTCCCCATATCTACTCTGGCAACAGCATCAGAGGACCCAACCACATCAGCCACACCATCAGGGGCTCATTCACCTGCACATCCACTAATGTCATATATGCCATCATGTGCCAGCAATGCCCCTCTGCCATGTACATTGGCCAAACCGGACAGTCCCTCCGCAAAAGAATAAATGGACACAAATCGGACATCAGGAATGGTAACATACACAAGCCAGTAAGTGAACACTTCAATCTTCCTGGTCATTCTATCACAGATTTAAAAGTCACTGTCATTGAACAAAAAAACTTCAGAAACAGACTTCAAAGAGAAACAGCAGAACTAAAATTCATTTGCAAATTCAACACCATTAATCTGGGCTTGAATAGGGATTGGGAGTGGCTGGCTCACTACAGAAGCAGCTTTTCCTCTCCTGGAATTGACACCTCCTCATCTATTATTGGGAGTGGACTACATCCACCCTGATTGAATTGGCCTTGTCAACACTGGTTCGCCACTTGTGAAGTAACTCCCTGCTCTCCATGTGTCTGTATATAATGCCTGCATCTGTAGCTTTCACTCTATGCATCCGAAGAAGTGAGGTTTTTACTCACGAAAGCTTATGCCCAAATAAATCTGTTAGTCTTTAAGGTGCCACCAGACTCTTTGTTGTTTTTGTAGATACAGACTAACACGGCTACCCCCTGATATAAGACAAACAAGTTTGTTTACAGGTATGGGAGATAATGCTGCTCTCTTCTTATGTACAATGTCACCAGAAAGTGAGAACAGACATTTGCATGGCCCTTTTGTAGCCTGCATTGCAAGGTATTTACATGCCAGATACGCTAAACATTCATATGCCCCTTCATGCTTTGGCCACCATTCCAGAGGACATGCTTCCATGCTGATGACGCTCATTAAAAAAAGAATTTGTTAATTAAATTTGTGACTGAACTCCCTGAGGGGAGAATTGTATGTCCCTGGTTCTATATTACCTGCATTCTGCCATATATTTCATGCTATAGCAGTCTCGGATGATGACCCAGCACATGTTATTCATTTTAAGAACACTTTCACTGCAGATTTGACAAAATGCAAAGAAGGTACCAATGTGAGATTTCTAAAGATAGCTACAGTACTCAGGGCCGGCTCCAGCGTTTTTGCCGCCCCAAGCGGCGGAAAAACAAACAAAAAAACATGGGATATATGTCAGGTCCTTTCCTCCGAGAGGGACTGAGGGATCCGCCACTGAATTGCCGCCGAAGAGCCAGACATGCCACCCCTTTCCGTTGGCCGCCCCAAGCACCTGCTTGCTGCGCTGGTGCTGGAGCCGGCCCTGACAGTACTCGATCCAAGGTTTAAGAACCTGAAGTGCCTTCCAAAATCTGAGAGGGATGAGGTGTGGAGTATGTTTTAGAAGTCTTAAAAGAGCAACACTCTGATGCGGAAACTACAGAACACGAACCACCAAAAAAGAAAATCAACCTTCTGCTAGTGGCATTTGGCTCAGATAATGAAAATGAACATGCGTCAGTCTGCACTGCTTTGGATTGTTATCGAGCAGAACCTGCCACCAGCATGGACACATGTCCTCTGCATTGGTGGTTGAAGCATGAAGGGACATGTGAATCTTCCGCACATCTGGCATGTAAATATCTTGTGATGCCAGCTACAACAGTGCCATAAGAGCGCCTGTTCTCACGTTCAGGTGACATTGTAAACAAGAAGCAGGCAGCATTATCTCCTGCAAATGTAACCAAACTTGTTTGAGTGATTGGCTGAACAAGAAGTAGGACTGAGTGGACTTGTAGGCTCTAAAATTTTACATTGTTTTGTTTTTGAATGAAGGTTTTTTTTGTACATAATTCTACATTTGTAAGTTCAACTTTCACGATAAAGAGATTGCACTACAGTGCTTATATTAGGTGAATTGAAAAATACTATTTCTTTTGTTTTTTTACAGTGCAAATACTTGTAATAAAAAATAAATAGAAAGTGAGCACTGTACACTTTGTATTCTTTGTTGTAATTGAAATCAATGTATTTGAAAATGTAGAAAACATCCAAAAATATTTAAATAAATGGTATTCTATTATGGTTTTAACAGTGTGATTAATTGCGCGTTTTATCACAAATAATTTTTTTAATCTCACAATTAATCGTAATTAATTTTTTTAATTGCTTGACAGCCCTAGTAGAAATGCTGCAGATGGGCCTGGGAGGATTAGGTTGATTCATCTAGTCCTGCTGCTCTAATGTCAAAGCATAACAGAGCCAGGGCGGGGCGTGCACGTGGTGTACGAATGCTGCGCTGATTTCTTGTGAGTGGCTGCAGCTAGAGCCTTTGGCACAGAACAGTTCCTGAATTAGTAATGAGCCAGCCCAGCTGATGGGCAGAATGTTAAAAAACCCAAACAAATTGAGTGAGCAGACTCAGTAACCCCTAATGAGGGCCCAGCTGGAATTTATCCCCCAGACAAATGGAAATCAAAGCAGCAAAATCAACTCTTCTTCTCTCAGGATATTCTGGGGGTTTTGGAGTGTTTTAAAATGTGGCCTCCTGTTGCCATTTCAAAGTGTTTATACCTTTCTTGTTTGTGCTCAAGCATGCTTGTGTCTGAGACTGTCCACTTGGATCAATCTCGGCTCCATGCTTCCACAGAGTGGCCCAGTGGTTAGGACACTAGCTTAGGATTTAGGAGACTGAGCTTCAATTTCCTGCTCTGCCACAGACTTCCTATGTGACCTTGCACAAATTACTTTGCCTCTGTCCGTAAAATGGGCGTAATAGCTCTGCACTACTGCCCAAAGGGTGTGTGAGGGAAAATACAGCAAAGACTGTGAGGTGCTCAGACACTACAGTAGTGGGGCCATAAGAGGGCACTAGACTCAACAAAGTGCTTTGAGATCTTTGGGTGAAACATGCTAGAGAAAGCAGAGAGGACGATTAATAAGTACAGTCCCAGCAAAGTTCTGTAGGGAGCAAGGTTCAGAGATTCCAAGGCCAGAAGGGACCCCTGTGCTCATCTAGTCTGACCTCCTGTATCACACAGGCCAGAGACCACCCCACCACAATTCCTGTTTGCACTGCCACAGCTGATTGCTCTGTACCACTGAGAGATTACTCCTCGCTCACCCCTTAGGAGCTGGGTAAGTATCATTATCACCATTTTATCAATGGGGAACTGAAGTATGGAGAGAGAAAGGGATTTGCCCAGTGCAGGATTCATGTGCTGCTAGGCCGTACCCTTACCCCTAAGGATGCGGTCTCTGAATTCCAGGCAGTCAGCACTCATCGCAGATCTCCTGTCATGCAGGCCATGAATGGGGAAGTTAATGCCAAGCCATTTACCTGCAGCTTGGTCCAGGATTTCTACCAGGGCTCTCTGATGAGTCTCTGAGGCTTGTACCAGGTCTCTCAGCGCTTGACTCTGCAGTTCTGGGAAACCTGTTTGATGCAGAGCTGGTGGGAGGGGGTATGGAGCACAGGAGAGCTTCTTGTTGTGATGTTGTCAGGACCCAGCGCGAAAGCTCTCCCCATTGTGCTCGTGGCAGAGGCAGCCGCATTATGCATGTGTTTCTGCAGAGTGAATTCTTAAGCACTACGTCTTCCCAGGCGCGCGCTGCTTGCTTGCAGAGCCTGTGCATAATTTATAGAGATGCTGGTAGGCTGGTCTTTCCCCCCCATCTCCTTTGTAAAGGTCTGATACAAGCAGCTCATATTCCCAGAGCCAAGGTGTAAAAAATCCACGGCCTCCACCTGCCCTGTGGATTATTTTTCACTGTTGGGTGACTGTTGTCATGACAACAGCTTAGGTGACATGGGAGATATGGCACCTCCGTGACTTCATAAAGTTTTACAGATTGGGCACAGGGAAAGGACGCATTGCTTTAGATTTAGCTGGCTCTGCCGGTCTTAGGGTGGCCAGGCTGCAAAAGTAAAACATTGGGACGGGGTGTGTGTGTGTGTAATAGGAGCCTATATAAGAAAAAGCCCCAAATATTGCGGCTGTCCCTATAAAATCGGGACATCTGGTCACCCTGTCTGTCTTCCCCCGACCCAGCTCTCTCTCCCTGCGTGTGACACATGCTTACTCTCTCTCTGGATGGAGCCCAGGAATCCTGGCTGCTGGGAGCATTGTAAGGAACTGCACACATGAGCATTTCTCCTGCAACTGCAAGTTTCTTAAATCACATCCACCATGGTTCACCCACCCAGCAACGTATATATGATCTCCTATTGTTGTTACGGGTTGGGTTACCCTAGTTAGGGGTCAGAGGTAAATGTTGCCTTTGCCTTACAGAAATGTGAAGAAGCCATTGTAAAGAAGTGGCTGAAGCATTAGCACCAAACACAGGCACATGGAAAAGCCAGAACAGAAGGGGAATCTTGTGGCCTCAGGGGTTTCATATGCAGTGGTCAGGGTGTGGATTGGTGGAACTGTTTTTTCTCTGTGTGTGGGAGAGAGACACAGCATAAGGGGAGAGCCACAGAAAGACAGAAGGAGAAAGAAAGCCAAATAGCCACCTCCTGGAAGCCTGGTGTGTGGCCCTGGGAGAAGCCTAGAGAGAGGCGTTGGATTGGGATGCCGGTGTGGATATCTGAGCAAGGACTCTCTCTCCTGTACCACTGTTTGAGTCCTCCTGTGGTCAGGGGAACAAGACTTGGCACATTCTTATCAAAGAAACAAAATTACCTCAAAAGAAAAACCAAACTCTTCTTCCCAATTTCTCCTCCTAACGGGAACAACCTGCAAGACCCCACATATTTGGCTATCTGTTTGGGTCAAAAGGGGGAACATTATTATGGGAGAATCTCAGCTTTCATTAAAGCTTGGAAGGAAAGTTCTAACCTGCCTGGTTGCAGAGAAAAAATTTAAAATGTGACCCCTAATGAATATAAGAATGGCCATACTGGATCAGACCAATGGTCCATCTAGCCCAGTATCCTGTCTTCTGACAGTGGCCAATGCCAGGTGCCCCAGAGGGAATGAACAGAACAGGGCAATTTATCAAGTGATCCATCTCCTGTCATCCAGTTCCGGCATCTGGCAGAAGTTTAGGGACACCCACAGCATGGGGTTGTGTCCCTGGCCATCTTGGCTGATAGACATTGATGTACCTAACCTCCAGGAATGTATTTTTTGAAACCAGTTATACTTTTGGCCTTCACAACATCCTCTGGCAATGAGTTCCACAGGTTGACTGTGCGTTGTGTGAAGAAATACTTCCCTTTGTTTATTTTAAATCTGGTGTCTATTAATTTCACTGGGTAACCCCTGGTTCTTGTGTTATGTGAAGGGGTAAATAACACTTCCCTATTCATGTTCTCCACACCAGTCATGATTTTATAGACCTCTATCATATCCCCTCTTAGTTGTCTCTCTCTTTTCCAAGCTGAACAGTCTCACTCTTTTTAATCTCTCCTCGTATTTTCTAATGTCTCCTAACATTCTGTTAGCTTTTTGGACTGCCACTGCACATTGAGCGGATGTTTTCAGAAAACTATGCACAATGACTGTAAAATATCTTCTTCCATGTTAACAGCTAATTTAGACCCCAGCATTTTATATGTATAGTTGGGATTATGTTTTCCAATGTGCATCACTTTGCATTTATCAACATTGAATTTCATCTGCCATTTTGAGATCCCTTTGTAACTCTTCACAGTCTGCTTTGGACTTAACTACTTTTAGTAATTTTATATCATCAGCAAATTTTGCCACTCAGTGTTTACCCCTTTTTCCAGATTACTTATGAATGTGTTGAACAGCACTGGTCCCAGTACAGACCCTTGGGAGACACCACTGTTTACCGCTCTACACTGTGAAAATTGACCTTTATTCCTACCCTTTGTTTCCTATCTTTTAACCAGTCACTGATCCATGAGAGGCCCTTCCCTCTTATCCCATGACAGCTTATTTTGCTTACGAGCCTTTGGTCAGGGACCTTGTCAAAGGCTGTCTGAAAGTCCAAGTTCACTATATCCACTGGATCAACCCTGTCCACATGTTTGTTGACCTCCTAAAATAATTCTAATAGATTTGTGAGGCATGATGTCCCTTTACAAAGGCCGTGTTGACTCTTCCCCAACATATCGTGTTCATCTATGGCTTGAACAGCCCTAGAAGGCCAATAAAAAGAGCTCAACAATGGTTATTTTTAAAGTGCTCATGACTTTTAAGCCAACCTCCTGGTTATTTTGAGGCCTGACTCATGAGTTTTGGAAGGCTGGGCCTGAGGACCCTGAAGATGTCTGCAGTTGCAGGGGAGCCTTGTGTGTAGCAATGGTTGGAAGGTGTCCAATACATAGCATGGTGGAACTCTTTTATTCCCTCTGTACTACTGCTTATCCTCTAACTCACTTGTTGCCCTGCTCTCATTAGGCCCACCCTGGGTGCACGTCACTCCTCACCAGCGGAGCTGGATCACTTAAAGGGGCAACTCCCCTGTGACAAGTGATGCTACTGCAGCTCTGCAGTGAGCTCCGGGCAGATCTCTAGGGAAGTGGACTTTGTCATCCCAGGTCAGCACCGTGCTCCTTTCCCACTAGTCAGCGCTGATTTCCTAAGTCCAGAAACAGTGCTGAGTGGAATTATGCTGCTCCAGGAAGGATTTATCCATAAGTAGCAGCTCAATTTCCTTCTCCTTCTCTGTTGAAATTGGTTGTCTTCCAAAGACACTTGGATGCACGATCACAAATACATTGGCAGTCACCTCTATGAATTAATGAGTCCCAGGACCATGGCGTGCAGCTGTGTTCTTTCCATGCTGGCTGATACCAGTTTGAAAATGGTGCTGGCTTGCAAGACAGATGAATCCTGGGATCTGAGGAGAGGAATCATGGGAGTTTGCTATTGTGACCCCCGAATCCCAGAATTCCACTGGCTTCCAGCAGGTATCCTACAACACACTGCAAGAAAAATCCCAGAATGCAAAGAGCACAGCAGCGGGACAAAGCACCATGGGATACTTGCCCAGAATGCTGAGTGCTTATTTTGAAATAGTCAGTGCTGTGTGTATGGCTGATCCAGAGAGAAGTAGATAATAGCCAGCGATGTGGACGTAACTATTTTGGAATAGTTATCCGCAATAATTAGTGCGCACAGCCCTGCGCCACCCACTCCTCAGTGCAGACAAGCCCTAAGTACTGAGATGTTGCTGTCTGGTCCCAGGCTGAACTGCTGGCACATCCCCAATACATTCCTGTATTGACTATGGCACAGTGAAGGGGTGGGAAGCTCACATTCTCAGTGTCAAAGAGGCATGGCATGCAGGCATATGGCTGTCTTGGGACTGGCTGGAGGCTGGATGGGGATAGAAGGGCAGAGTTGAGGTTGTCTGGGTGACCGATCATTAAACAGTGTAACTTCAATGTTGCATTTCTTTCTTGTATTTGTTTTTAAACTAGGATGCTCTAAGAAAAGTTCAGTGCCCCAAAATTGCTGATACATAGTTACAGTCAAGTTCAGATTCCCCAGGCTTTTTAGGCTGGGAATTTCCTGTGTTTTTTAAGAGTGGCTCAGTGACAGCTGGCTTGGAACATCCTAGTTCTGGTCACTGTTACAGCTCGAGCTGTTCAGCCAGGCAAACCCTTGGTCTGCATCAGCCCCTCTCATAAAGCCTTGACTTCATATTATAACCTCAGCCATTTTGTCTGTGCTGCGTCCCCTGGGTTAGGAGTGGTGGTGACAGTCTTCCATTCCCTGCTGTTGTTCACCCTCTTCATATGCAGCCTGGAACCCCCTCCCCATCCCTCCTAACGTTATGGAATTCATAAATGATGTGGGGAGCTTGGTGAGTAGTAAAATTAGCCAGGCACCTTGGAGTTTCTGTTGCCCTGGGTGACCTTCACTTTGGGTTTGGGGAAGAGCACAGCAGCCCTGATGCCATTCTTAAACGTGAGCAAATCCCAAGTAATTCAATCCAGACACTCTCCACAAACTCCTCCTTGGCACAAGCACCTTTCAGGGCCACTAGGCTAAAACAGAGTTTCTAGGCTATGTGGTTGGTTGAATTACTCCTCTTTATTATTAGCACTGTGTCTCAGAAACAGCTTGTCAGATCCACTGTAAATTTGGCAAAGGAACGCTACTTCAGCCAAAGCACAGCCCCGCCAGCTTTGAAGTGTGTAACTTTGGGGAAGAGTCGAGAAGGGGCAAGGTGGAATGCAAACACAGGGTTAGACTAGGAACTTGACTGCTTCACTCCCAGCGTCACTCCATAGCTATATCTCAGTCCCAGCCCCTGCAACTCACTAACCTCTCACCACACTCCCATCCTCCCCCAAGGCCGAACAGTTCATAACTCAGAACCACACTTGTAAGGTACGGAAAACAATAACTCCTCTGAGAAGATTTTCCTCAAATGTCTGCCGAATGAAATATGACAAAGGATAAATAAATCCGTGGGAGGGCTTGGGGCACAGAGGTGCCTGGGAACTGATTTTAATTAAAAAAATGTTTTTCTTGTAAAATCTTGTGTGATCTCTCCCCATAAAGCACAAGCTGGGGGAAGTGGATAAGCAGGATAAAGCTGTACATACATCTGAGGGCTCTGAAGACATCCAAGCTATTGATATGTGCGTATAGCCTTATAGCTCTGAGTTACCTGTAGCATCCTATAAATTACAGGCTTTTATAGCCTTGTATTTTACTGCGTGGTGTCTGGAGACGTAATGACACAATGTATCATCGCCAACGATTATGGGCTAACTTGTAAAAAGGGCATTGAAAGAACTTGCCTGATTGACTGGGAAAGCTCTGAATGTGCGAGTCAAGAGCAGGCCGTTGTCATGCTTGAGTGAGAGTTGCCTGACCTGGGGAGCACTGGTGGGTAAAGCAGCAAGCGCGGGGGGCAGCTGGATGTGCACATCGGGCGGGCTCTCCCCGTCGTCGCCAGCTGCCAGACTGGATCAGAAAGCAGTTACAAATCCACCAGGCCTTTTCCTAAGGTTACTTTCCCATGGAAGTGATTGCTATGGTTGCCATGGCAGTACTGGGAGGAGGTTGTAGTCCACATCAATGCTAAAGGGAGAGCAGGTGTCCATGGGACAATCTCTGAGGATTCAGTCACATTGTGACAAAGTCTGAGATCCCCTGGTCTCCATCCATGATGCCCAGAAAAGTCAAATACATGGCTGCAGCCGGATCATCAGTGCGTGGGTAGGAGCCCCCAAGGAGTACGGCTGCTGCCTCAGCAGTGGTGCTTTTCCTTCTAACTCACTACTGAAGCAAAGCCTCAGGGTGTTGCTAGGGGGCGCTGTGCTGCAGGAGATGTACTTTTGCCTGGGATGTACTTACCAAGCCAACTTGCAGTTTTCAAAGATCCCTGTTTTTTTTGTAAGAGAAATGAATGTAACTCTTGAATTTCAGCTTCAACAATTAATTACACACTTCTCCATCACCCCCCCATTGTCGTGTAGTGTTGTATGTGTTATAAAACAGCTGGTATGTCCCACCCCAGAGGCAGCTGCCGATCAGTGGTGGAGGACTGTAAATCAGTTTGCAAAGTGCTTTGGGATCCTTCGGGATGCAGCATGGTGCGTAAATGTGAGATCATAATTAAAAGAGGACAAAATGGCAGGGTTTAAATGAAAGGATTGGTTTCAAATGGGACTACTTGGGATTATGGATTTTAGGAGAGATTTTGGAACAAGCCCTTTCACTGGTCAGAGGATGGCCAAGGTGATAAGCAAATGTTCTTATGTTTCCAGGGCTGGACTGAGCTGGTACCTGATGAGATGTGTCACACCAGCACTTCTCTATGGCACCATCGCTGTATGGAGAATATCCCATACTAAGAACCCCTCAATGCTCACTGACAAAGGGCTGCTGTTCTATATCAGTAACTCCAGACATGCCTGACGAACTCACTACACATGGCACGCCACTTTCAGAGTATTTAGCGATCAAGAATATCATGTAAGATATTAACTGAAAGCCAGGATCACACTGGTCATTAATATCATTGTGAAATGCATGTACGTGATAGGGTGTACAAACCCCACACTGGACAACAAGGGGTTAAGGAACTATGCTGGGCCCAGCCAGCCCTGCCCTGCCCCGCCACACCTGTAGGAAATGCTCCAGCTGGAGGAGGAGTTAAAAGGCAGGGGAGCAGCTCATTTGGGGGCTGCCCACGGAGAGAGCAGACCTGTACCCTGAAGCTCCAGCAGAGGAGACAGGAGGAAGGCAGAAATCTCTCCCTCCGAAGGGAAGAGAGGACCTGCCACAGAGACAGCCTGAGAGGGAAGCATTCCCCTCTCCTCCTCCTATGGACTCTGGACTTTGGCAATCCCCTTTATTTTCCTGGGTTGGATTCTCCCAGCCAGGGAAAGCCCGTGAACTGAGCTGGCCCACAGGAAGAGGCAATTTTCACCAGACACTGCATGTCACCACCAGAGGGTGTCTTGTGGTGGGCAGACCCATTCACGCTGCCTTAACCCGGATGGCGAATTGGGACAATTGCAGGGGGAGATAGGAAGTGGCCCAGGGAGGCCACCTGGGATATCAGATAGTGAGGGCCCTGGGTTAGAGACTGATGGAGGGACAGGGCCCAGGCTCCCCTACCAACCGCTCCCCTGCAGGTTCCAGGCCTTAGCCTGGACCACTAGGCAACACTACTCCACCAACCAATCCCCAAGTGAGGACCATCACAATGTATAAATACCATGTAAGAGGTAGGTATGTGTGTGTATACTGAAAATATGTTCCTAAGAAAGCCCAAATCAAGGCAGTGTTGACAAACAGGTTTCTTCCAGACAATGGATGTATATTCACCTGTCTGCCTCAGCTCATGTGCAAATTAAGCATCATAAGATAGCATAATGGACCTGCATTTACATACAAAGCAAAGGATGTGAAGCCAGCACACCAGGGATTAAACACAGAGGGGTATCCTGAGTCTGGGGTCAGAACAATGATTATGAGGGGCTCTAAGGAGAAAGCGAAAGGACACCCTTTTATCCTTCACTGAGGAAGCAAAAGGACAGCATTTTTGCATTAATGAAAGAGGGATCCCCGCCACGTTGGTGGAGATGTTGGAAGATTGCCTTAGGTGAGATAAACTACGGTAGACAAGGGTTTTAGCGTGTTAAGCCTGGGAAGCATGTTTTAGTTTTGTTTTATCTGTTTCCATGATCCTTCCTCATTAGTTCCTAAATCTTAGCTTTTGATAATAAATTATGATTGTTTTCACTATAACTTAAGAACGGCCAGACTGGCTCAGACCAGTGGTCCATCTAGCCCAATATCCTGTCTCTGACAGTGGCCAGTGCCAGGTGCACCACAGGGAATGAACAGAACAGGGCCATTATCGAGTGATTCATCCCTGTCGTCCCGTCCCAGCTTCTGGCAGTCACAGTCTAGGCCAGGGACACCCAGAGCATGGGGGTGTATCCTTGACCATTTTGGCTAATAGCTATGATGGACCAATCCTCTATGAACTTGTGTAATTATTTTTTGAACCCAGTTATCGTTTTGGCCTTCACAACATCCCCTGGCAATGAGTTCCACAGGTTGACTGTATGTTGTGTGAAGAAATACTTCCTTTTATATGTTTTAAATCTGCTGCCTATTCATTTCATTGAGTGACCCTTGGTTCTTGTGTTATGTGCAGGAGTAAAAAACACTTCCTTATTTATTTTCTCCACATCATTCATGATTTTATAGACCTCAGTCATATCCCCCCAGAGTTGTTTATTTTCCAAGCTGAACAGTCCCAGTCTTTTTAATCTCTCCTCCATACAGAAGCTGTTCCAGACCCTTAATAATTTTTGTCGCACTTCTCTGTAGTGTTCTGGGTTGAGTTAAAACCTCATTGAACTGATGTATGAACGCATCCTTCACTTAAGCCCTGGTCTACACTACAGGGTCAGGTCGAATTTAGCCACGTTAGGTTGATTTTATAATAGTATATGGAGATATACCTATCTCATAGAACTGGAAGGGACCCCGAAAGGTCATTGAGTCCAGTCCCCTGCCTTCACTAGCAGGATCAAGTACTGATTTTTGCCCTAGATCCCTAAGTGGCCCCCTCAAGAGTTGAGCTCACAACCCTGGGTTTAGTAGGCCAATGCTCAACCCACACAAACAACTCTAGTCTGTCAACCTAAAGGGCTCTTAAAGTTGACTTCTGTACTCCCTCTGGTGAGGGGAATAGTGCTAAAATCGACCTTGCTGGGTTGAATTTGGGGTAGTGCTGATGCAAATCGACGTTGCAGATGCAATTGGCCTCTGGGGGCTATCCCAGAGTGTGCCAATGTGACCGCTCTGGACAGCACTTTCAACTCTGATGCACTTGCCAGGTACACAGGAAAAGCCCCGGGAATTTTTGAATTTCATTTCCGTTTGGTCAGCGTGGCGAGCTCAGCAGCACAGGTGTCCATGCAGTCCCAGAATCGCAAACAAGCTCCAGCATGGAGCAAATGGGAGACACTGGATCTGATTGTTGTATGGGGAGAAGAATCTGGGCAGGCAGAACTCCGATCAAAAAGAAGAAATGCTGATATATATGCCAAAATTGCACAGGGCATGATGGATAGAGGCTACAACAGGAACACCCAGCAGTGCCATGTGAAACTCAAGGAGCTCAGGCAAGCCTACCAGAAGAGAAAGGAGGCAAATGGTTGCTCTTGGTCATAGAATATCAGGGTTGGAAGGGACCTCAGGAGGTCATCTAGTCCACCCCCCTTCTCAAAGGGGGAACCAATCCCCAGACAGATTTTTACCCCAGTTCCCTAAATGGCCCCCTCAAGAATTGAACTCACAACCCTGGGTTTAGCAGGTCAATGCTCAAACCACTGAGCTATCCCTCCCCCCACCTCAGAGCCCCAAACATGCCGCTTCTATTATCAGCTGCATGGCATTCTAGGGGGGGACCCTACCACTACCTCACCACTGTCTGTGGACACCTGCAAAGGGGGAGTCTCACACAACATGGAGGAGGATTTTGTGGAGGAGGAAGAGGAGGAGGAAGAGAAGGAGAATGTGCAGCAGGCAAGTGGTGAATCCGTTCTCCCCGGCAGCCAGGACCTTTTCATCACCCTGGAGCCAATACCCTCCCAAGGCGGGATTCCCTTGGCGGAGAAGGCACCTCTGGTGAGTGCACATTTGTAACTACAGTACAGGGTTTAAAAGCAATACTTTTTAATGTCCGATGTGCCCTGAGCAATTGGGATGCATTCGCGGCCAGTACAGCTACTGGAAAAGTCTGTTAACGTATCTGGGGATGGAGCGGGAATCCTCCAGGGACATCTCCATGAAACTATCCTGGAGGTACTCTGAAAGCCTTTGCAGAAGGTTTCTCGGGAGGGCTGCCTTATTTCATCTTCCAAGGTAGGACACTTTTAGGGTTACCATATCTATTAAATAAAAAAAGAGGACCCTCCACGGGCCCTGGCCCTGCCCATTTTCCCACCCCAGCCCCGCCCCAACTCTGCCCCTTCCCCGTCCTAACTCCGCTCCCTCCTCCCTCCCACTCCCAGCCATGGGGAAAGGGCTGCCTGAGCGCTACCGGCTTCAGGCAGCCCCCATGCCCGGCTCTTAAACAGAGCCGAAGAGTCAGAGGAGGAGCAGAGCCGCCGCGGCCGGAGGCTCTGCTCCTCCCCTGACTCTTCGGCTCTGTTTAAGAGCTGAGCTGCCCCAGCGCTACCGGCTTCGGGCAGCCCCCATGCCTCCGGACCCTGCGCCGCCAGAGCCCGGGAGGGGAAGTGCCCGGCCGGCGGCTGGGGTCCGGAGGCAAGGGGGCTGCCTGAAGCCCATAGCGCTCGGGCAGCTCGGCTCTTAAACAGAGCCGAAGAGTCAGGGGAGGAGCAGAGACGCCATTTTCCCGGACATGTTCGGCTTTTTGGCAATTCCCCCCGGACGGGGGTTTGAGTGCTGAAAAGCCGGACATGTCCGGGAAAAAGAGGACGTATGGTAACCCTAGACACTTTACCACGCCAAGCCAGTAGCAAGTGGTCTGAAATTACTGCAGCACAAAGCATGGCAGCGAATGGTCCTGGGTTTTGGTCACATTCAAGCAACATTCAGTCTTTATCTTTCTGTGTTAGCCTCAGGAGAGTGATACCATTCATGGTCACCTGGTTGAAATAGGGGAATTTTTTAGGGTGACCAGACAGCAAATGTGAAAAATCGGGACAGGAGGTGGAGGGTAACAGGAGCCCATATAAGAGAAAGACCCAAAAATCGGGACTGTCACTATAAATCGGGACATCTGGTCACCCTAGAATTTTTGTAAGGGAACAGTAAAGGACCCCGTTCATGCTGGGCTGTTTGCGCTTGGCTAAAAGGGATCATCCATGAGAATAGCCATGCAGCGGGGGGAGGGGATCATTCCAAATAGCCACGCGGTGGGGTGAGGGAAGGTGTGTGCTGCACATCCACCTGAAAACCGCAACCCCTCCTTTAAATGGCAAACCCAACCAGCATTGCTTGCTATGGGAAAGGAGGGCACTGCAGTTTGAAAACATTCCCACATGTTATGAAGGCATTAGAAGACAAACCTGCTTACTCTTTGGCTTACCATCACTGCCTGGAAACCGAATTCTGTTGCCCAGCTGTGTGTGATGTATCACCAGACCGGCAGGTGCTCAATATAAAAGGCAAAATGCGGCCTTGTACATAAAGCACGTGCTGTCTGCTGTGAATTGTTTGATTCATTGTGAAAGAGTCTCCCTTTTGGTCTCAGAAATGTATCATCTTAAATTTTACTTTCCCTTTTTATCCCCCACTCAGGTGCAAATGTTTCTATGTTCCCCCTATCATCTCCACCCCAGAGGTTATTGTAGATTAGAAGGCGAAAAAAATGCACTTGCAATGACATGTTTTCAGAACTCATGCAGTCCTCCTGCACTGATAGGGCACAGCTTAATGCATGGAGGCATTCAGTGGCAGAGTCCAGGAAAGCATTAAGTGAGCGCAATGAGAAGAGGCAGGATGCAATGCTGAGGCTAATGGGGGAGCAAACGGACATGTTCAGGCATCTGGTGGAGCTGCAGGAAAGCCAACAAGAGCATAGACCGCCTGCCCTCCTCCCCAAGTTCCATATCCTCCTCATCCAGATGCCCAAGAATGCGGGGAGGCTCCGGGCACCCAGCCACTCCACTCCAGAGGCTGGCCCAAGCAACAGAAGGCTATCATTCAAACAGTTTTGAGTTGTAGTGTGGCTACAGTAAGCAATGTGGCCTTGTCCTTCCCTCCTCCCGCACCCCACCCTACCCCACCCAGGCTATCTTATCAGTTATCTTCCTTTTTTTTTTAATTAATAAAGAAAGAATGCATGGTTTCAAAACAATAGTGTCTTTATTTCCTTTTGCAGCTCTGATCAAAGGGGGGAGGGTGGTTGGCTTACAGGGAGTTAAAATCTACAAAGGGGGCAGGTTTGCATCAAGGAGAAACACACACAACTGTCACAGCGAAGCCTGGGCAGTCATGAAACTAGTTTTCAAAGCCTCTCTGATGCGCAGTGCACCCTGCTGTGCTCTTCTAATCGCCCTGGTGTCTGGCTACTCAAAATTGGCCAGGCGATTTGCCTCAACCTCCCACCCTGCCATAAATGTCTCCCCCTTACTCTCACAGATATTATGGAGCACATAGCAAGCAGTAATAACAATGGGAATATTGGTTGCACTGAGGTCTAATCTAGTCAGCAAACATTGCCAGCGAACTTTTAAACGTCCAAAGGCACATTGTACCACCATTCTGCACTTGCTCAGCCTATAGTTGAACTGCTCCTTACTACTGTCCAGGCTGCCTGTGTACGGCTTCATGAGCCATGGGAGCAAGGGGTAGGCTGGGTCTCCAACTATTGGCATTTCAAAATCCCCAATGGTAATTTTCTGGTCTGGGAAGTAAGCCCCTTCTTGCAGCTGCTCAAATAGCCCAGAGTTCCTAAAGATGCGAGCGTCATGCACCTTTCCCGGCCATCCCATGTTGATGTTGGTGAAACGTCCCTTGTGATCCACCAGTGCTTGCAGCACCATTGAGAAGTACCCCTTGCAGTTTATGTACTGGTTGGCAAGGTGGTCCAGTGCCAAGATAGGGATATGGGTTCCATCTATTGCCCCACCACAGTTAGGGAACCCCATTGCAGCAAAGCCATCTACTATGACCTGCACATTTCCCAGAGTCACTACCCTTGATATCGGTAGCTCTTTGATTGCATTGGCTACTTGGATCACAGCAGCCCCCACAGTAGATTTGCCCACTCCAAATTGATGCCCGACTGACCGGTAGCAGTCAGGCGTTGCAAGCTTCCACAGGGCTATTGCCACTCGCTTCTCAACTGTCAGGGCAGCTCTCATCTTAGTATTCCTGCGCTTCAGGACGGGGGGAAAGCAACTCACAGAGTTCCAGGAAAGTGGCCTTATGCATGTGAAAGTTTCACAGCCACTGGGAATCATCCCATACCTGCAACACTATGCAGTCCCACCAGTCGGTGTTTGTTTCCCAGGCCCAGAATCGGCGTTCTACTGTATCAACCAGCCACAGTGCCGCCATGATGTCACAATTGTCACACCCCGTGCTTTCAGGCAGGGCTGCCCGGGGGGAGAGGGGGGGGCAAGTGGGGCAATTTGCCTCAGGCCCCGGGCCCCGCAGGGTCCCCCACTAGAATATAGTATTCTATGATATTGCAACTCTTTTTTATGGAAGGGGCCCCTGAAATTGCTTTCCCCAGGCCCCCTGAATCCTCTGGGCGGCCCTGCTTTCAGGAACGTCTGTGTCCATGTCCTCCTCACAATTGTCCTCGTGCTGCCTCTTAGGAAATAGATATTCAAGCCTGTCTGTAAAGGCCTAGACTTTAAGAATTTAGGTGTATGTTTTCATTTAGCTAGTTATAGAGGTATAAAGGAAAGAATCTGTGATAGGGCCTTCTCTCACTGGGACAGTCTGAGGCCCTGTTCTTAGGCCAAGGCCTTTGGCTAAGCAGCAGAGGCAGCCTTAAGCTGGGAAGTGAACAGTCACATCCTCACTTTCCAACTAGTCACATTGAAATAAAGCGCTCTGGGGCTGTTAGGAAGGTGATCCCATCTATCACCTCCAGAGAAAGGAAAGAGCCTAGAAGATGTAAAAGGAAATTTCGTTTGATAGTTTTCTGTCTGGTAAGAACTCACTTATCAATAGACACAGTTGGGAAACCCTTATGTCTGTATAGATCAGGGGTTGGCAACGTTCGGCACGCGGCTCGCCAGCGGGCCGGGCCAGTTTATTTACCTGCTGATGCGGCAGGTTCGGCCGATCGCGGCCCCCACTGGCTGCGGTTCGCCATCCCGGGCCAATGGGGGCCGCAGGAAGTGGCACGGGCCGAGCAATGTGCTCGGCCCGGGACGGCGAACCGCAGCCAGTGGGGGCCGCGATCGGCCAAACCTGCCGCGTCAGCAGGTAAATAAACTGGCCCGGCCCGCTAGGGTGCTTACCCTGGCGAGCTGCGTGCCGAACGTTGCTGACCCCTGGTATAGATGTAGTTGTGAAATCCTCACTTCTGTATTGTTTTGTCATTATAGTTCCCACTTTGCTATGTTTATTTGCATGGTCTCGGTCTGGTTCTGTGATTGTTTCTGGCTGCTGTATAATTAATTTTGCTGGGTGTAAACTAATGAAGGTGGTGGGATATAATTGGTTAGCTAATCATATTACAATGTGTTAGGATTGGTTAGGTAAATTTTAGTAGAATGATTGGTTAAGGTATAGCTAAGAATATTACTATATAAATTAGGGGCAAACAGGAAGTAAGTTGGGATTCGAAAATAAGGAAAAAGGAACTTGGATTTAAGCTTGCTGGAAGTTCACCCCAATAAACATCGGATTGTTTGTACCTTCGGACTTCGGGTATTGTTGCTCTCTGTTCATGCGAGAAGGCCCAGGGAAGTGGGAGAGTGAAGGAATAAGCTCTCTAACACTGCCGTCTCTTAGCCAGATTCTGCACATACTGCAGTATAATGCGTGAGGTGTTTACAATGCTCGCAACAGCAGCGGTGAGCTGAGCGGGCTCCATGCTTGCCATGCTATGGCATCTGCATGGGTAACCCAGGAAAAAAGGCGTGAAATGATTGTTTGCAGTTGCTTTCATGGAAAGAGGGAGGGGAGACTGACGATGTGTACCAAAACCACCCACGACAATGTTTTTGTCCCATCAGGCATTGGGAGCTTAACCCAGAATTCTAATGGGCAGCGGAGAGCGCAGGAACTGTGGGATAGCTTCGATGCTAGCCACAGTAGTGAGGGCGCACTCCGCTGACTTAATGTGCTTAGTAGGAACATACACAATTGACTGTATAAAATCGATTTCTAAAAAACGACTTCTATAAAATTGACCTAATTTCGTAGTGTAGACATACCCTAAGATAGCTGGAAGAGATGGTTAATGGGATACACCTAAAACAAGGCCTAACAGAGTCTGCCCAAAAAGTAGTACCATGTCAGCGGTGTGTTCCATGGAATATTGGGGAACAGAAATTCAAATATTGGACCTGCTGTAGTCTATAGCAATTTGTCCTGTAAAACTAGCATTACGGAGTTCCTATTGTAACACAGATTTGGAAATTTCCTTTGAGTTGTTAGTTAAATAATAACCCATTATGGAGTTTCCTCTTTTGTGTATAAACTGAGCATCCTGTAAGGAGAATGATATTAAACTTAAAATCTTTGAATAATGCCTTAATTGTAAAACCCAGGAAACCTGCTGCATGGTCTGATGTGGTGATAACGCCAATTTCTGTAAATTCCACATGGTCAAGAAGTCCTTGGAATGGTCAAGGGAGATCTATTCTTGTATTTGGTTGGGTAGAATTAGAGTTAAAGGCAAAGTTTGTTCCTGTTGGGTGCATACATCTGCAGAAATCTTCTATAGTTGCCTGTAGCTCCTGTGATTTAGGTAGGTGACATTTGCAGAGAAGGTAAATGACTCCTTCTTGCCATCTCTATATAGCATTTATGGTCCCTAGCACAAATTACACATGAAGGGGAGAATCCTCCTATTTTCTGCAGGGTATCCCTGCTAAATGGATATTTACTGAGTGTGACATTCACCCCTTTGCAAAGGCCCATGTACTACTCACACCCTATTATAGTGGAGTGGAAGCACTGCTATAGTTAAGGTTGAGACTTGTTTACTGTTTAACAGCCAGTTGTATTAAGTGCCCTAAAGCCCACGTGCTCATTGGATTTTCTTGAAAACTGCTTTGCCTCCTGGGGGACTGAGCTAGGCTTAGTGGTCCAAATCTGGGGATGTTTGAGCAACAGATTCCTGAGATACAGCCCTCCTAAAAAGTCAGGAGAGCTCAAATTTTATTTAAGTAGGACATAAGTGCTGCATAAATCTTGCACAGATGTGAATGCCACCCTCTCATAGATTCTGCCACTGGTGTTATACTCTTGGGAAAATTCCTAACTTCTCCTGGGGATGTGAAGGTGGACTTCTGGCCACTGAGGAATATTTCTAGAGTAGTTGGATATAGCCAAGTGAATCTAGCAGACTGAAGGCTCTACCTGATCTCTGAATTTCACCCACTGTGGCTGGGCATCAGTGGAGTTATCTGGAAATATAAACATGCTGTGACTACCTACCATGGGTGATCAGTGGGGATTAACCTGGGCCTTGTTGCCCTAAAAGCAAGAGCATTTTTCAGGGCTGCCTTGGATGCAGCAGCAGCTCCCTGACCTCTACCTTCCCTGGCAGGTGGCAGAGAAGTCTTAGGGCAGCAATGTGTGGTGGTGGTGGTGGGGAGGGGTAAGTGCTGCCCAGTCCCAGGCAAAGAAGTGCAAGGCTGGGGGGGAAGCAGGGAAATATGGCTTCTTGCACAAGGATGAACCAATCCCATAGTGGATTCACTTGGATGGGGTCGCTTATGAGAGTGACTGATACAAGTTTTTGTATAGAAACTCTGTCGTTATAGGATCCTTTTTGGAACATTACAAATACTTTCAACACTTAATTTCTTTGAAATATTTAATGATGGGAGATTACAGAACCCGCTGCTCTCTCAGGACACTGGTTACTGGTTTGCTGCCCATTAGTTAACATTGATGAGTTATTTCATGCTTACTTGTGACTATGCCGTCAGTTCTTTTATTGTAGTACTACAAAATGTATGAGTTTACTCATATATAATGACAGAGCATATTTCTCATCTGCTGTTTCATACAATGTACAATTCTCCTTTTTGTCTGAGCCCCCCTCTCCTGTCATATTCCTCTGCATCCTGTTCAGCTACATTCAGAAAGCAGGAGTTATTGTAAGTTCTTTAATATATATAGCTGTAACTCATCAACTTCAAAAAGTAATAGAAGTTCTTTGTGAGAGTGTGACTCATAATGCATTGATTAGGTCAGTGGTTCTCAAATCATTTACCATCTGCCCTTCTTTTATCAAAGGAAATAAACTAGGAGGGAGAGATGGTAATAGGGAATTGATGGCAGTTCCCCTCTCTCAGGGGTGAGCTGCCAGGAAGAGGCGTGCATTTATGTGTGCATTAAAGATTGACTTTTCAACCTGAAATTCTCACACGCACACTGGCAGAGGCGCAGAGGGGAGTTAAAAAGTCAAACGACAGACTAAAAAACAGAGATTTGGTGGTTTTTTAAAAAAAATCTTGTGATTCGGAGGGGCCAATCTCATCATTTTGGGGGTCTGATTCATGGTTTCTGATCTCTTAAGGTTGGCCTTGTGACATTGTGCAGTCGATATGGTTTTATAAAAATATGATAAGTGAATATAATGTAACTGGAATATGCTTCATGCAAAAGATCTCTTGTAAGGTATCATTACAAAGCTTATAATCTACTGAGTGTGATTATCCTATTTGTAATAATGTACCACTCTTGTATCTAAAACTAGAAATATTAAATATAACTCTAAGGGCCTATTGTAATTATGCAAAGTGTGGGCCATTAATGGTGGTTTGGAATCTTGATGACTCCCATTAACCAGGACCATTGTCTGCAGATGGCTGTGTTTTACCTGTGAGTCTTCCTATATACGTGTGTGCTGGCAAGTGGGCAATGAAGTCTTGCAGTGACATGTGATCATGTCACCTGAACTGGAATCCATCTTTAACCTGGTGTCTTTCCATTGAGAAGGAGGGGGTAAGAACCCAAAGAGGGACAAAGGGTTCCTGCCTTATGCAAAAGATATATAAAGGGGTGGAACAGAACAAAGGGGGAGAGAGGAGCCATCATAAAGAATCCCCTAGCTACCACCTGAGCTGGAACAAGAGCTGTACCAGGGGAAAGAATTGTGCCCAGGCCTGGAAGGTGTCCAGTCTGATAAAAAAAAAAACTTACTGAAGCATCTTTGAGGGTGAGATTATCTGTATTCAGTTTGATTAGACATAGATTTGCGCATTTTATTTTATTTCGCTTGGTGACTTACATTGTTCTGTCTGTTACTACTTGGAACCACTTAAATCCCACTTTCTGTATTTAATAAAACCAATTTTTACTTATTAATTAACTCAGAGTATGTATTAATACCTGGGGGAGCAAACAGCTGTGCTTATCTCTCTATCAGTGTTATAGAGGGCGAACAATTTATGAGTTTACTCTGCATAAGCTTTATACAGGGTAAAACGGATTTATTTGGGTTTAGACCCCATTGGGAGTTGGGCATCTGAGTGCTAAAGACAAGCACACTTCTGTGAGCTGTTTTCAGGTAAACCTGCAGCTTTGGGGCAAGTGATTCAGACCCTGGGTCTGTGTTGGAGCAGACGGGAGTGTCTGGCTCAGCAAGACAGGGTGCTGGAGTCCTGAGCTGGCAGGGAAAACAGGATCAGAGGTCATCTTAGCACATCGGGTGGCAGCCCTCAAGGTGGTTTCTGTGATCCAATCCATCACTGGCCATACTATGATTCTGTGCATGTTCAGTTTTATCCAGCTATTTTTAAAGCACAGAGGGACTCCATGGACTGAAAGAAGAAGGCTTTCCTTCAGTCCCTTCTGGTAGCCCAGTCACTCTGAGATTTTCGCTTCCTCTTCAGTTCTCAAATTGATCATCCAGTTGGCTGCCAGCTCTGTTTCCTCTGCCATTTTTCTTGTTGATTATCTCTCTGCATTGATTCAGATCACAGGGTAGCAATCTGTTCTTCCATTTTCTGGTACTTCTGCTATAACAGAGCTCATCTTTTCTAACTTCTTGTCTGCTTGAGCTTCTAGTTTGGCAAATGGAGAGTCCAAAATAGTTGTAAGGCTGGTAATTTCCACTATGGTTTTCATGGCTGGCTGAGATGTAGCTAGTTCATTATTAGCATTTAGTTTTGTTGAGACAGCCCCTAGGTGCCCTAGTCCTGGACCAGGGCCCCATCGTGCAAGGTGCTGTACAAACACAGGGCAGAAAGTTTCTGACTCGAGTAGCTCACTATCTAAGTTCATCCTAAATGGCTCCATTATTTTAATGTGCTTTGTTTTTCCCTGTTTTGGAAGTTTCTGCCTGATGTTGCTTGTGTTTGTGTGAAATGCCAGCAATAACAAAGCCCTACCCAGCCAAAGGGCAAATCTTTGTCATGCCTAGAAGAGGGGGGTGGGAGAAGAGAAAATGCCACCTTAGAAACCACAGGACCCCAGAAAACTATCTAAATAGTCACCAGTTACTGTAGATCAGTATCAGATCTCACTTTACATCATCTTCAGTATCACTGGGTAATTTGTGTGTCATTGACATAAGAACAGCCACACTGGGTCAGACCAAAGGTCCATCTAGCCCAGTATCCTGCCTTCTGACAGTGGCCAGTGCCAGGTGCCCCAGAGGGAATGAACAGAACAGGGAATCATCAAATGATCCATCCTCTGTCACCAGGGCCAGATTAAGGCAGGGGCTTTAGGGACTGCAGCCCAGGGCCCCAGCTCATGGGGGGCCCCACAAAAAGCAATCACAGGCAGCGATCTCCAACTCCGGGCTGCTAAAAGTCCCGTGGTGCAGCAGGGCGCTCAGGCAGGTTGCCTGCATGCTGTGGCTCTACGCTGCTCCCGGAAGTGGCTGGCTGCTAGCATGGCTCTGTGGCCCTGGCAGGGGGGGAGGCGGCTCTGCGCGCTGCCCCCTCTGGCCTCCACCACTTAGACAGATGATGGCATGCTGGCTGTGCTCTTTTTTGTTGTTTTATTTAGTTCTTGTTTGGGACTTGCCCACTTTCCAGCCGCCGTTGGCAGGACAGCTCTGCTGATGCCCCTGAATCCTGACCTGCAGTAGCACCTCGTGCTCTTCCAGTCCTGAGCCTCCTATAGCTCTGCCAGTGCTCCTCAATCCTAGCCTGCAGCCACTCCTGCTATGACACTCCGGGGCTCCCTGCACGGCACTACTAATGCCCCTAAGTGCGGATCTGCACCCTGCCCCTGGGTCCCGCTGTGTCTTCCAGTGCATCCCAATCCTCCCACTGTTCCAATCTGGAGCCCCGAAATCTCTGCCAATGTACCTCAGTCCGGGTCTGTAGCACCATGGCCCCTCAGGCCAGTCCCATGGCTGTGCTAATGCCCCTCTGTTGTAAAGGGTTAATCCCTCCTTTACCTGTAAAGGGTTAAGAAGCTCAAATAACCTGGTTGGCACCTTACCAAAAGGACCAATAAAGGAAAAAGATACTTTCAAATCTGTGGGGGGAGGTTTTGCTTTGTGCTCCCTTTGTTGTTCTCTCCGGGACAGAGACGGACCAGGGCTGGAAAAACCATCTCCTAAAACCCTGCCTGAAATAAGCATCCAAAATTACAAACATTGTAAATAATAGCAAGAAAATGTGTTAGATTATCTTTTGTTTTAGCTTGTGAATTTTCCCTAGGCTAAGAGGAAGGTTTATTCCTGTTTTTTGTAACTTTGAAGTTTTGCCTAGAGGGGAATCCTCTGTGTTTTAAATCTTATTATCCTGTAAAATTACCTTCCATCCTAATTTTACAGAGGTGCTTCTTTTACTTTTTTTTCTTTATAATAAAGTTCTGCTTTAAAAAATCTGATTGGTTTTTATTGTCCTAAAAACTCAAGGGTCTGGTCTGTGCTCACCTTGTTTACCTATTTGGTTGGTAGATTATTCTCAAGCCTCCCCATGGAAGGGGGTGAAGGGGCTTCAGGGGATATTTTGGGGAAACAAGAACTCCAAGTGGTCCTTTTCCTGAATCTTTGTCTAACTCACTTGGTGGTGGCAGCAATACTGTCCAAGAACAAGAAAAAATTTGTGCTTTGGGGAAGTTTTAACCTAAGCTGGTAAAAATAAGCTTGGGGGGTCTTTCATGTGGGTCCCCACATCAGTACCCTATAGTTCAAGGTGAGGAGGAAACCCTGACACCCTCTGTGCTGCCTGGTACCATCCCCTGCTATTCCAATGAGTACACTGCCCCAGCTGAGCCCTGAGACACCCAGGGCTGGCTCTTGATTTTTTGCCACCCCAAGCAAAAAAAAAACACCAAAAAAACCTCCGAGATCACAACTGCCGAACCCCCCCCCCCCGAGAGCGCCCGGAATGTCGCCCCTGAAATTGTGCTGCCCCAAGCACATGCTTGGTTTGCTGGTACCTAGAGCCAGTCCTGGAGACACCAATCTTCCAAAGACCCTGCTTCCTCTGGTGCACTGGACTGATGCCTAGATCCAGACCCTTCACTTGATCAGCTGGCAGTTGATTTTTGCACCGTGTATTTCCAGTGTGTTGTGCTTCCCTTTTCTTTCCTCTTTGATATTTTAATGGTGATTCCAAGCATGAAATATACATGGAGAACACAGGGAGGCGGAATTAACACTTAAAATTATGTTCACTGCTTGTAGAGTTTGCCTTGGTTTTATTTATTATTTTAATCTATTTTCCATTAAAATGCCTTTGGGGGTGGGGGTTAGGGGAAGATTATGCATTAGGCTGCAATCGGAAGTTCCTGTGGTGTGTCTGTAGAAATGCCATTTTCAAGTATTTTACATAAACGAGACATTATTTTCATTTGTGAAACACTCTAGCTCTGTTTCAGTACACATTTGCTGGGAGACTATCTGCAAGCAGTTCTATACAAAAGGCACTGGGACAGATTCTGGTTAGCCTGGTGTCAATCTGGAGGGGCTCAATGGGACAGCTACAAAGGCCCTGATTCAGCAAAGCACCTAAGCAGGTACTTATCTTTAATCACTTGCTTCAGTTCCAGGGAATTAAGCATGTGTTTCAGTGTTTCTCCAAATAGAGATGGGTGTGCTCCTGTGCAAAGTTAAGCACAGGCTTAGGTGCTTTGCTGGATTGGGGCCTAGTTCTGGGGTAACTTAATTGGGCTTGATCCTCAGCTGCAAACAAAGGTGAGCTTGGCACAGCTATGAGAGATGCAGTACTGGTCCCTGGTGTAATTTAGAGCAGCATCAGGATTGCTCTACATTATGCCCAGCTGACCAAGGGACCATTTCAGCAGGGAATGGCTGGAATACAGAGGCAATACAGCTTCGCCTATCTTTTGCCCCAGGCGGCTGGGACAAGAATAAAAAAATAAAAATTAAGAAGGGGGAAGGGATAGCTCAGTCGGTTTGAGCATTGACCTGCTAAACCCAGGATTGTGAGTTCAGTCCTTGAGGGGGCCATTTAGGGATCTAGGGCAAAAATCAGTACTTGGTCCTGCTAGTGAAGGCAGGGGCTGGACTCAATGACCTTTCAAGGTCCCTTCCAGTTCTAGGAGATCATTAAGATATCCTAATAATAAGAATGGCATAGAATGGGCTATCTTGATGTTAAGCCAGCTGGGGATTTGGGTGATCCTTCACCATATCTAGTAGGTTTGTATTTTCTATTCGTTTAATCTTGCATTCCCCCCCACCCTTCCCTCTCTCTCTTTTAAAAATCAATATGTTTATTTCTTTATATCCCAGTTAACAGCCCTGGCAGTCTCCTTAGCACCTTGTTCCTCCGCTCACAGAGACAGGCCTCAGTGATTTCTCAACACTCTGAGTAGAACATTTCCATTTGTCTTTTTAAAGATATTATTATTTTCTAGAAGCTGATAAGAGGCCTGTGAAGGGAATTATCTGTTACACTGACACAGGTTCTTTTGACTTTTTTAGTGTCATTCAGCGCTACCTTCTTAAGCTGCAGAGCCAACCAGCAGCTCTCATAGAAGCAGTTTGGGGCAGATGGGTCTGTCTCAGAGCAACTCCATTGCTTCACTAATGTGATGAATTTCCAGATCCTAGCTGCAGTTGTGCTGAAATATTATGCTTTGAATATTGTGGCCTGATATCAAGGCCTTGCAGGTCAGATTCCTTACAGAGGAGCAATCAGTGCTGTGGAGTCTGGTTCTATTCTTAGAGAAATTTGTGCATTTACAGTATATACACCAGTCCTTGAACAGCGGTGGGCAAACAGCACACAGGTGATCACTTGGTTTGTGTAGGAGGGCCAGACTCACCCCTGCAGCACCTCCTGCTGGTCATCCAGGGAATTAGCTCACCAGCCTCTGCAGCACCATCTGCAGGCCAGTGATCCGCCTTGTCCTCTTCTGTACTGGTCCCTGTGTCCCTCCCAGGACCCCTTGCTCTGGGTGCTGCCCCCTGGCAATACCCACACATGCTGGGTCTCCCCTCTGTGGGGAACCCCCCACCCACTATCCCCACCTTGTTTCAGCACTAGGCCACTGCCAGTCACAAACTAGCCCCCACTCCCTGGGGCAGACTACAGCATAGGCCACTCATCACTGGCAAGGTTGGGTTCGGACCTGCTGCCTTGGCCTAGCCCTGGGCTGCCCTCTGCAACCCCCAGTACCCCTTGGCCTATTACCAGGCCACAGCCCAAGGCTCTCCAGACTGGAGCTCCTCAGCCTTTCCCTGGCCCTGCTCCACTACAGGTACCCTGTGTCTAGCTCCCTGCAGCCAGGCCCGTCTCTCTCTGAAAGCAGAGAGAGACTCTATTGAGCTCCTGGCTCCCAGCCTCTTATATAGGTCAGCTGAAGCCTGATTGGGGCGTGGCCCAGCTGCAGCTGCTTCCCCAATCAGCCCCCAGCCACCAGCCTTCTCCCAGGGCTGTTTCAGGCCCTTTCAGGCAGGAGCGGGTGTCCATCCTGCTACAGAGCGTGCTCAGTGTCCTCTGTGGCTGCCCTACTGGCTGGAGCTCTCCCTCCTACTTCTCCTCTCCAGCTGCCCTGCTGGCTGGAGCTCCTTCTCCCTTACTCCCTGGGCTGCTGTTGCTGCTGGCTAGAACTCCCTCCCTAGACTGCTGCTGCTACCTAGGGTTACCATTCGTCCGGATTTACCTGGACATGTCCTCCTTTTTGTGCTAAAAATAGCGTCCGGGGGGAATTCGTAAATCACTCAAAATGTCCGGGATTTCCCCCCTCCCCGGCAGAGCAGAGCGAGCGGCTGGGAGGGCTGCAGGAAAGTCCCGGGCTGGACTCCAGAGCAGCTGTAGAGGAGCCGGATCCGCCCTGCATTCTGAGCCGGCAGCTCCTCCTCCCCTGCAGCCCAGTGTCCCGGTCCGGCAGCACTGTGCAGGGCCAGGGACCGGGTTGTGTGTTGTGCTGGGGAGCGCAGCCACGTGTCCGGCTCGCACAGAGCCCAACACCCTGTTCTGAGCAGCAGGGTAAGGGGGCCAGGGGGCAGGAGAAGGGGCAGGGAGGTTCTGGAGGGGGCAGTCAAGAAACGGGGGGGGTCGGGAGTTCGGGGGGGGCTTTTTGGGGGGAGTGGAGAAAGTTTTGGGCAGTCAGGGTACAGGTAGGGGGTAGGGTCCTGGGGGGCAGTTAGGAGCAGGGGTCCCAGGAGGGGGCAGTTAGGGGACAAGGAGCGGGCGGGTGGGGGGCTGGGAGTTCTGGGGGGGAGCTGTCAGGGGGCAGGAGTGGGGAGAGGGATCGGAGCAGTCAGGGGACAGGGAGCAGAGGGGTTTAGATGGGTTGGGAGTTCTGGGGGGGCTGTCAGGGGGTGGGGAGTGGTTGGATGGGGCGTGGGAGTCCCAGGGGTCTGTCTGGGGGTGTGGGTGTGGATAAGGGTTGGGGCAGTCAGGGGACAAGAGGCAGGGAGGCTTAGATAGGGGGTGGAGTCCTGGGGGGCAGTTAGGGGCAGGGGTCCCAGGAGGGGGCAGTCAGGGGACAAGGAACGGGGGGAGGGTTGTGGGTTCTGGGGGGGCGGGAAGTGGGAGGGGCAGGGGCGGGGCTAGGGCGGGGCTCCTCCCGTCCTCTTTTTTGCTTGCTGAAATATGGTAACCCTACTGCTACCACTGCTGCTGAGTGGGGGGGGCCTTGCCGGCCAGCCCCCCCCCCAACATTTCTGGAGGGAGAAGCCAGGACCCCACCTTCACCATCACCACTACCGCCTGTGGAGGGTCCTTCCTGCTTGGCTGCCAGGGTTGCCGGAGCTGCTGTTGCTGCCGCCGGTGCTGTGCGTGTCCTGGGGAGCTGCTGGAGCCTGGAGGTGGAGGAAGAGGACTGCGCGGTCCATCAGCTGCTGGGGGAGCTCACGAGACTCTGGAGACCACTGTGGAGGGGGCCATTCTGGACTGAGTAATTTTCGAACTGTGCTCTAGTGGTGGGGGTCTAGACTGCGTTTGTGGGGACACAGGGGGTGTGGCATGGAGCCTGCCCCCTGGTCCATCTGTGTGTCCTCCCCCCAAAGCCCCCCCCACCGTTGCCCCCTCCACCACCAACCCACAGCCCATTTCCCATCTGCCTCCGCTCCTGCCTCTGGGACTCTGCTGCTCTCCTGGCCTGCCATGCCCTTCTGACAGCGTTTGGGCCTGCAGCGGCAGGCAGGTGGCCCGCACATTGACTTTTTGCAAGCGCTCGTGGGCACACCTACCCCCCCTGGACTGACCCCTTCCCCTTTTGCAACAGGCCCCCCAGCTTTGCCCCTTGCTGCCTACCCCCTTTGCCCTCTGTAGCCTTTTGCCCCTCCCCAGCTTCAGTTTGTTTGCCTGCCCCGCCCTTTTCCCTCTGCAGTTTGGTTCTGTTGTCCCACCCCAGCCCTGCGGTTAGCCCCTTGGTTCCTCTGCCCCATTCCCAGCCTTGTTGCTCCCCTTCCTTTGTGCCCCCCTTGCCCTGATTGACCCCTCCCCTCGTGTGCCCATGCCCCCTCCCGTGCACTTGTGCCCCCCATCACATTTTGGTTAATCACTGTACCCCCTTCTGTTACTGTGACCTTCCCTCCCCTAGTGTAGCTAGAGGAGCCGGTGTCGGTGACTGTCCCCCCTAAGCCCTGGATACCCCCGCATCTCCCTGCATTTCGGTGCCCTCCTCCCCTGCCTGCAGCCTAGCGGGCAGGAGTGGTTGACCTGCCTTTCCTTTAGCCGCCCCCCCCTTTTTTCTCCAGTGTGTTTTCCCCTCTCTCCCTGCTCAATATGGAGGGGAACACGGCGGGTGAGCTCCCCCAAGTAGGCCCCGCCACTCCTCCCCCGCCTGTCCCCTTAGCCTCTACCTCAACCTCTGCTGCCAAACCACCTGCCACCGCTGCGGCAGCGGCGGGCGACGGGGTGACCTCCACTGCTGCCACGTCCCTCGCTCCCTCCCTGCCAGCCGGTGCGGAGGCCCCCCAGAAAACCAGGAAGAGGGGCACCGCTGCTGAGCCTTCCGCTTTGCCCGCGGGTGCATTACATCTACCGTTGCCGGCTGGGGAAGATGTGGCAGCACCGGAGGATGCCGCCATCCATTCTCCGCGGTCCCTCCTCGTGGAGGCCCCCGTTGCAACCCCTCCTACCCCCTTACCACCTGTATCTGCTGTGCTGCCCGAGTTAAGTGTTGCCTCGGGTGCTAGCGGAGAAGACCCTGGGGTGGTGGGAGGTGAGCTCCCTTCTATTTATGAGGAGATCGAGGCCCTGGGTCTGACCCCGGTCACCCAGGGGGAGGACGACCCTCTGCCAGCGGGCCTTGATCTGGCCGACCTCACCCCAACCCCCCCTTCTCCGTCTCCTGTTCCCCTGGGGTCCGTGCTGGAGGACGTGATCCACCCAGACCAGACCTACACCGTCCCGGGCCGTAGCATCTTTGATAACCTCTACCTGGTCCGGGATCTTTTGGAACTTGGGTGTAGGGATGGTCTGTCGTTCGCCCTCCTGTCCCTGGATCAGGAGAAGGCGTTCGACAGGGTGGACCACGGGTATCTCCTGGGCGCTCTGCAAGCGTTAGGCTTTGGACCCCAGTTTGTGGGTTTTCTCCAGGTGCTGTACGCCTCTGCAGAGTGTCTGGTCAAGCTCAACTGGACCCTGACCAAGCCGGTTAGCTTCGGGCGGGGAGTGCGGCAGGGGTGCCCCCTCTCGGGCCAGCTGTACGCTCTGGTGATCGAGCCCTTCCTCTGTCTCCTCCGCAGGAGATTGATGGGGTTGGTGCTTCGGGAGCCGGAGCTGTGCCTGGTCCTGTCGGCGTATGCCGACGATGTGCTCCTCGTGGTCCAGGACCCGGGCGACTTGGTGCGGGTGGAGGCTTGCCAGACCGTGTACTCGGCGGCCTCCTCCGCCCGGGTCAACTGGGTCAAGAGCTCTGGCCTGGTGGTAGGGGCCGGGTGGCAGGCGAGCTCCCTCCCACCCGCGCTTCAGGCCATCCGGTGGAGCGCAGGTCCGCTGCTCTATCTCGGCATTTACCTTTCTGCCACGCATCCGTCTCCACCGGAGAACTGGCAAGGTTTACAGGGCAGGGTGACGGAGCGGCTCCGGAAATGGACAGGACTACTCCGGTGCCTCTCCCTTCGTGGGAGGGCACTGGTACTCAATCAACTAGTCCTGTCCATGCTCTGGCACCGTCTCAACACCCTGGTCCCGGCCCCGGGCTTCCTGGCCGACCTCCGGAGGGTGATTCTGGAGTTCTTTTGGCCAGGACTGCACTGGGTCTCTGCAGGGGTCCTCCATCTGCCCCTGGAGGAGGGAGGGCAGGGCCTGAAGTGCCTCCACACTCAGGTCCATGTCTTCCGCCTCCAGGCCCTGCAGAGGCTCCTTTATGGTGCAGGTAGTCCGGCGTGGAGCGTATTGGCGCACGCCTTCCTGCGCCGCTTCCGAGGGCTCCGATACGACCGGCAGCTCTTTTATCTCGATCCGAGAGGTCTTCCGCGAGACCTCTCCGGGCTGCCGGTATTCTACCAGGACCTCCTCCAGACCTGGAAACTGTTCTCAGCGACCAGGTCCGTGGCGGCCACCGGGGGGGGCAGATCTCCTCGCGGAGCCCCAGCTCCGTGTGCAGGTGGCGGAGTCCCCCATGGTGCGCCAGAGGTTGGTCCTGGCAGAAGTCACTAGAGTCAGAGACCTCCTGGACTACGACCGGGGAGACTGGCTGGATCCCCTGACGCTCGCTCAGCGCATGGGGCTCTCCAGGCCTTGTACTCTCCGGCACGTACTTCAGGAGGTGAGGGCCGCTTTGCCGCCCGCTGCTCGGGTTTGCCTCGACCAGGTCCTGCATGAGGGCACACACCGCCCACCCTCCACCCCTGGTCCTCCGGACCTTTTCATTGGGCCCCTGCCCCGTGGACCCAACCGCCCCCCCCGCCCCTTCTCCGTGAGCCGGCTGCACAACTTGCAGCCGGTCCGTTTCCTGACCGCGCCAAGGAAACATCTATACACACTCGTGCTCCACACTCTTCACTTCCTCACCCTCGTGTCCCACCCCGATACGAAGTGGCGGGACCTTCTACCACCTGTTGAGGGTGAGAAGCCCTGGTGGGCCAGCCTCTATTCCACCCTGGTCCCGAGGCCCACCGGGGATATCAGCTGGTGGCTCCTTCATGGGGCCGTGAGCACGGGCGTGTACTTGGCGTGGTTTACCCCTGTCCCGGACACCTGTCCTTTCTGCGGCGTGAGGGAGACCCTGGCTCACGTTTACTTAGAGTGTGCCAGGTTGCAGCCCCTACAGCGGCTCCTCACAGACATTATGTTACGTTTTTGGTTACACTTTTCCCCTCACCTTCTCATTTATGCACTCCCTATCCGTGGCCCCACAAAGTCATGGGACCTCCTGGTCAACTTCCTCTTGGCCCTGGCTAAACAGGCCATCTGTAAAACCAGGGAGAGGAGGTTGGCCGATGGAGGTTCCTGTGACTGTGGGGCCTGCTTCCGATCCTCTGTCCGTTCACGTATCCGGGCAGAGTTCCTCTGGGCGGTGTCCACTGGCTCCCTTGATGTCTTTGAGGAGAAGTGGGTGCTGTCCGGGGTTCTCTGCTCGGTGTCCCCATCAGGTTCCCTTCCTTTGACCCTGTGACTGCACTCCTGTCCCTGTTTTTACATTAGTTGTCCCCCATAATTATTTGAGTTCCAGGCCCTGTGGATCCTCCCCTTAGGCTGGGGAGGGATCCTTTAGCAGTTGGCGGGCTTACGCCCGCCCACTTCCCAGAACCCAATATGTACAGAGCGTGCTCAGTGTTCTCTAGCTGCCTTCCTGGCTGGAGCTCTCCCTCCTTCTCCTCCTCTCCACCTGCCCTGTTGGCTGGAGCTCCTTCTCCCTTACTCCCTGGGCTGCTGGCTAGAGTGTTCCTTCCCTGAACTGTTGTTGCTGCCACTGCTGCTGAGCGAGGGGTGGGGGGGCCTTGCCGGCCAGCCCCCCCTCCCCACCATCTCTGGAGGGAGAAGCCAGGACCCCACCTTCACCATCACCGCTGCCACCTGTGGGGGGGGGGTCCTTCCTGCCTGGCTGCCAGGGTTGCTGGAGCTGCGGCCGCCGCCGCCGCCGCCACTGCATGTGTCCTGGGGAGCTGCTGGAGGTGGAGGAAGAGGGCTACAAAGACCATTGGCTGCTGGGGGAGCGCCCAGGACTCTGGAGACCACTGTGGAGGGGGCCATTCAGGACTGAGTAATTTTCGAACTGTGCTCTAGTGGTGGGGGTCTAGACTGTGTTTGTGGGGACACAGGGGGTGTGGCGTGGAGCCCGTGGGTACATTGCATCTACCGTTGCCGGCTGGGGAAGCTGTGGCAGCACCGGAGGATGCCGCCATCCATTCTCCGCGATCCCTCCTCACGGAGGCCCCCGTTAAAGCCCCTCCTGTCCCCTTGCCATCTGTATCCGCTGTGTTGCCTGAGGGAAGTGTTGCCTCGGGTGCTGGTGGAGAAGGCCCTGGGGTGGTGGGAGGTGAGCTCCCTTCTATTTATGAGGAGATCGAGGCCCTGGGTCTGACCCCGGTTCCCCAGGGGAGGACGACCCTCTGCCAGCGGGCCTCGATCTGGCCGACCTCACCCCAGCCCCCTCTTCTCCGTCTCCTGTTCCCCTGACCGCTGCTCCTGCCTTAGAGGAACCCCTGGACTCTTTGACCTGCCCGGCTGTGGGTGACACCTCGCTGATGGCCGCCAAGCCTGTTCAGGTGACGGCCGGTGCCTCGCGGCTGGGACCCGAGTTACCAGGGGTATCCCTTGTTGGTGTGGGGCAACCGAGTTCCTTCCCGGATGGGGGCCCCGTTGCAGATTGTTCACCTCCTGCTGCCGTGGCTGTTCCATCTGCCGTAGGGCCTGAGCCCGGCATCCCTGGGGACCCCCTCCCTAACCCTCAGACCCCTGGGCCCGACCGAGAGGAGCTACCTTCCAGCTGTCCAGCTCCTGGGGCCCAGGATCCCACCTCTGTCCCTCTTCCTGACCCTAATCCTGACCCCAGCCCTACCCCTACTCCTGACCCCGGCCCTATCCCCTCCACCTCCCGCGATGCCATTGCCGCCTCTGGGGATGTCTCCTTCTCTTTCCTGGAGGGTGACCCCCAGAGAGCAGCCTTTGTGTTCCCCAGTCCCGACCCACTAGGGGCTGCTATTCTCCCTCTGCCGCCGCCCCCCATTAAGCCGGGGTCTGAGGCAGACTGTGTGGCACCGGTCCATCGGGCGCCACGTCGACGGTCCGCCCCTTGCCTGCCCGTCTCAGTGGGCCACGAGGCCGTGCCAGGAGCCCCAAGGGGGGATGATCTGAAGCCAGTGACCTCACCCCCCCATACGCTGCAAGAAGAGCTGCGGGAGTTTTTAGAAGATGTGCGTGGCTCCCGCAATAAGGTGCCGCTTGCTGTCCAGCAATGGGGGGGATTTCCACCTGATCCTCCGGGCCGCGAGGGCCCTCATGCAAGTTTGCAGATGACACTAAACTGGGAGGAGTGGTAGATACGCTGGATGGTAGGGATAGGATACAGAGGGACCTAGACAAATTAGAGGATTGGGCCAAAAGAAATCTGATGAGGTTCAACAAGGACAAATGCAGAGTCCTGCACTTAGGACGGAAGAATCCCATGAACTGCTACAGACTAGGGACCGAGTGGCTAGGCAGCAGTTCTGCAGAAAAGGACCTAGGGGTTACAGTGGGTGAGAAGCTGGATATGAGTCAACAGTGTGCCCTTGCTGCCAAGAAGACTAACGGCATTTTGGGCTGTATACGTAGGGGCATTGCCAGCAGATTGAGGGACATGATCATTCCCCTCTATTCAACATTGGTGAGGCCTCATCTGGAGTACTGTGTCCAGTTTTGGGCCCCACACTACAAGAAAGATGTGGAAAAATTGGAAAGAGTCCAGCAGAGGGCAACAAAAATGATTAGGGGGCTGGAACCAGTGGCGTAGCCAGGATCTAAGAGCAGGGGGAGCAAACATAAAAAAGGCGCCCCCCCTTGGCTCCTCCTCCGGCCGCTCCGCGCCCCGCCCCGCCCCCTTGGCTGGCTCCTCCAGCTGTGCCGCCCCCCCATTGGCTGCCAGCCGCCATGCTGCTCCCCCCCCTTGCTCCTCCGGCCATGGCTGCGGGCCGCGCTGCGGGCCGCCTTGCTGCCCCCCCCGCTCCTCCGGCCACGAGCCGCTCCCCCTCATCCCCCCGCGATCCCCTCACCCTCCGGTGGCAGAGCTTCACCAGCAGCGACTTGGGCACGATCTTGCCCGCGAACACCCGCTGGCTCTCCAGCTTCATGATCTCTAGTAATAAATGGTGAAGCCGCCCTTGCCCAGGAAGCGCCCGTGCATGTAGCTGCAGCCGGTGCGCGGATCCACCAGCACTCCTGGCACGGGGGGCAGGGCCCCAGGGTGTTTCTGGGGCAGGCCTGGCCCTTGCACTGTGTCCGTGTCAGGTGCAGCCTCACTGCCAAGTTTCCCCACTGCCCTCACTTCCCCCATCCCCTTCTCTTCCCCATCCCATGCCCTTCGTCACTACTCCATCTCCTCCCCAGGCTTGGGGGGCAGGGGGAAACCGCATTTTGGGCTGTATAAGTAGGGGCATTGCCAGCAGATCGAGGAACGTGATCGTTCCCCTTTATTCGACATTGGTGAGGCCTCATCTGGAATACTGTGTCCAGTTTTGGGCCCCACACTACAAGAAGGATGTGGAAAAATTGGAAAGAGTCCAAAGGAGGGCAACAAAAATGATTAGGGGTCTGGAGCACATGACTTATGAGGAGAGGCTGAGAGAACTGGGATTGTTTAGTCTCCAGAAGAGAAGAATGAGGGGGGATTTGATAGCAGCCTTCAACTACCTGAAGGGGGGTTCCAAAGAGGATGGAGCTCGGCTGTTCTCAGTGGTGGCAGATGACAGAATAAGGAGCAATGGTCTCAAGTTGCGGTGGGGGAGGTCCAGGTTGGATATCAGGAAAAACTATTTCACTAGGAGGGTGGTGAAACACTGGAATGCGTTACCTAGGGAGGTGGTGGAGTCTCCTTCCTTGGAGGTTTTTAAGGCCTGGCTTGACAAAGCCCTGGCTGGGATGATTTAGCTGGGAATTGGTCCTGCTTTGAGCAGGGGGTTGGACTAGATGACCTCTTGAGGTCCCTTCCAACTCTGATATTCTATGATTCTATGATTCTATGAGCCGGCAGAGCGGGTTGGGGCCAGGTCACTCCACTTCCTGCCGCCCGGTGAGTGCAGGGTGGCCCCAGACCGCTCCGTTCTGCTCCCCTGGCTCCCAGCATTGGGACTTGTGGGGCAGGGGGGAACCACCACCCATCACTCACCAGCGGTGTGGCTGGGAGCCAGCGGAGCGGAGCAGGCTGGGGCTGGGTTGCTCCACTTCCCACCACCCGGTGAGGGCAGGGTCAGGTCTGACCCCTGCTGCAGTCCTCAGGGGAAGGGGCGGAGAGGGGTGGGAAGTGGCAGGACAGGGGAGGGGGCGGGGCAGGGGCAGGAGCAGGAGCAGCTTTCCTGGCCAACTCAGTCAGCCGGGGGATCAGGCCCCTTCTGACTCTGGGCCTAGCACCATGGCACCATTGGTGCCATGGTAAACCCGGTACTGTCTCTGCAGGTGGGAGATTAGACCTTATAGCACCAGCCGCTAGCTCTTGTAGCCTGGGCATTGCCATCAGACCAGGGAGCTAAAGCTCCTCCCTGTGCTCCGCCCTGACCTCACTCCAACCAGCCGGAAATGCTGAAGCAGAGACCCACTGAAACCTGCGTCCTGAAATCCATCAACTGAGGCAGAGGGGCTGAGCCAGCCAAGCCATGGCAGCTGCTCCCGTGACATCTCCTACAGCCAGGGCCGGCTCCAGGCACCAGGCAACCAAGCACATGCTTGGGGCGGCACCTGGTAAGGGGCGGTGGGGGGAACACGGCGTGGCATTCCGGGGGGGGCGCTCCGGTGGCGCGGCGCTCGGCGGGGGGGCGGGCTCCGGCGGCGTGGCACTCGGCGGGGGGGCGGCACTGGGGGGGTTCCAGCGGCGCTCGGTGGGGGGCTGGCGGGCTCCAGCGGCGCTCGGTGGGGGGGTGGCGGGCTCCAGCGGCGCTCGGTGGGGGGGTGGCGGGCTCCGGCGGTGCTTGGTGGGGGGGTGGCGGGCTCCAGCGGCGCGGCACTCAGCGGGGGGGGGGTTGGGAGGGCGGTGGTTTTTTTTGCTTCTTGGGGCAGCAAAAAAGTTAGAGCCGGCCCTGCCTACAGCTATTGAGCCACGCGGCGTGCTGAGGCCTGGGCAGCCAAGCCAGGGAGCACACGGACAGAGGTCTGAGGCTTGGCACAGCCCAGCAATCCAGAGCTGCTCAGCAGGTGTTAAAATGAGTGGGATCATGCGGGAGGTCAGGTCACCTCCGCTCCCGCCCCTGACTGGCAGGGAGCTCTACTCCTCCTACTCCCTTAAAGCTGCCCTGGCTGGTGGGATGGCCAGGGCAGAGTTTCTTGGCGGAGTGACCCTGGCAGCTGCTGCTGGCCTGTGGATGGGGGGGAGGGTGATGGCCTGGTGAAGGGGGAGACCACCTGAAAGCTGTTCAACCGTCTGGGCAGGAGATGTAAAGTAATGCATATTGGAAAAAATAACCCCAACTATACATACAATGTGATGGGGGCTAATTTAGCTACGAGTCAGGAAAAAGATCTTGGAGTCATCGTGGATAGTTCTCTGAAGATGTCCGCGCAGTGTGCAGAGGCGGTAAAAAAAGCAAACAGGATGTTAGGAATCATTAAAAAGGGGATAGAGAATAAGACTGAGAATATATTATTGCCCTTATATAAGTCAATGGTACGCCCTCATCTCGAATACTGCATACAGATGTGGTCTCCTCATCTCGAAAAAGATATACTGGCACTAGGAAAGGTTCAGAAAAGGGCAACTAAAATGATTAGGGGTTTGGAATGGGTCCCATATGAGGAGAGATTAAAGAGGCTAGGACTCTTCAGCTTGGAAAAGAGGAGACTAAGGGGGGATTTGATAGAGGTATATAAAATCATGAGTGATGTGGAGAAAGTGGATAAGGAAAAGTTATTTACTTATTCCCATAATACAAGAACTAGGGGTCACCAAATGAAATTAATGGGCAGCAGGTTTAAAACAAATACAAGGAAGTTCTTCTTCACGCAGCGCACAGTCAACTTGTGGAACTCCTTACCTGAGGAGGTTGTGAAGGCTAGGACTATAACAGCGTTTAAAAGAGAACTGGATAAATTCATGGTGGTTAAGTCCATTAGTGGCTCTTAGCCAGGATGGGTAAGGAATGGTGTCCCTAGCCTCTGTTTGTCAGAGGATGGAGATGGATGGCAGGAGAGAGATCACTTGATCATTGCCTGTTAGGTTCACTCCCTCTGGGGCACCTGGCATTGGCCACTGTCGGTAGACAGGATACTGGGCTAGATGGACCTTTGGTCTGACATGGTACGGCCGTTCTAATGTTCTTATGCATTGGTCTATCAGTACCCAACTGAGCTAGGGACAGGGTAGCCCTAGAGAAGTCATGGGATTAGGCAGCCAGCCCCCAAGGCAGCCTCTCCTAACACCAGCCCTGTCTGGGCATGGAGCTGAGCTAAGAGTCTCTCTGAGGTTGCCTTGCCCCTGATTTTTCTTGATCATTTTTGATCATGCGTTGACTCCAGGGTTAGCCTGCTGCCCAGAGCCAGGATTTAGTCATTAGCATTGGCAAATGCTCCCTCTCTCTAGTGGTTTGCGTTGCCTGTTCTTCGGATTTAGTACTTTGTAAGGCAAATAACCGTAAAATCCTAATAGAATGTCAACAGAAAATGCCAGGGCTTGAAAAAAAACACCGGAGCTCAGATATTGCACAGCTTGCATATTACACGGGAGGCACAGGATCAATAGAGGAACAGCCAAAGCACAGACACTAAGGGTTTAACCCTCTCACTGCTGCTCCTCGATGGGGAATGAACAATCAGTGGAATGCGGTGCAGCAGATGTGTTCTGACCGGAATCACATGGCTTGATAAGCAACACAGCAGGTTGGGTGCACCTGGACAGACTTAAGACATTTGGGAGCACATTCGAGTTCCTGTGTTCAGAGATAACATTTATTTTAACTAGATCAAATGACTCACATTTCATAGTGAATGTTATTCCAGGGGTGTGTACCCTAACAGTGAGAGCCCTGGAGACACAGCGTGGGCAGCACAGAATCCAGGCATGGGCAGCCTGGCTCAGAGCCAGAGTCCATCTAGTCCAGCATCCTGTTTCTGACCGTGTCAGCACCATGTGCTTTAGAAGAAGGTGCAAACTCCCTGCAGGCACAGCAGATGTTGGACAATCCGCCCCCACATTAGGGTCACCCTGTTCCCTGTTAATTAGAGATTGATCCTGAAGCACCAGCTTTAATAGCCCTGCCAGCATTTGTTGTCATAAATGCAGCAATGCACGATTCCCACACGTTGTCCCCCATCAACACACCTCAGCCTTGAGCTGGAGCGGTACAACAGGAGAAGTGAGAGGGGAGTTCAGCCTCTGTGACCCTTGGGCTTTCTGCTGCCTGTTGTGATGGAGTGAGCTGGTCTGAGACCTACAAGCTCATCTCACCCAGTCACTCAGATGGTGGATAGCTCAGCTTTTGCTCACTGATGATCTGCTTGGAATCAAACGGACAGTGTAAAGCTTCCTGTCACCGAGACCTGGCCCACTGAGCTATCCATCTCGTCCTTACACCACTGAAAGGGAGAGAATTTCCATGGTGCCTTCAGCTAGTTCCTAAACAACCCAAAGTGCCCTTGATGGGCTGAGTCGAGGAATTTTGCAGCTACAGCTAAACTCTGACCCTGGTGCTTTTTATAGTTCAGGCTCTTCTGCTTTTGGAAACCATTTCTTGCTTCCTCTCTTTCTTCTGGTGAAGTGGAGCCAATTTTCTATGTCAGGGTAAAATCTGCAGCTGGAGGGAAAATTAGCAAGACCTAATGAACCACATAGCTGGGATGCTGCACAACAAGACAGTAACAGCTAATCAAAGGGCCACACACTGCTGTCTTCCCTGGGGACGATTGAGGGCAATATAGGGGAAATAGCACCCCTGAAAGCCTGTTGCAAGAATGGTCCTGGATAATGTAATCTAACTATGGTACTTATATCATAGAACATCAGGGTTGGAAGGGACCTCAAGAGGTCATCTAGTCCAACCCCCTGCTCAAAGCAGGACCAATTCCCAACTAAATCATCCCAGCCAGGGCTTTGTCAAGCCGGGCCTTAAAAACCTCCAAGGAAGGAGACTCCACCACCTCCCTAGGTAACGCATTCCAGTGTTTCACCACCCTCCTAGTGAAATAGTTTTTCCTAATATCCAACCTGGACCTCCCCCACTGCAACTTGAGACCATTGCTCCTTGTTCCGTCATCTGCCACCACTGAGAACAGCCGAGCTCCATCCTCTTTGGAACCCCCCTTCAGGTAGTTGAAGGCTGCTATCAAATCCCCCCTCATTCTTCTCTTCTGGAGACTAAACAATCCCAGTTCCCTCAGCCTCTCCTCATAAGTCATGTGCTCCAGACCCCTAATCATTTTTGTTGCCCTCCTTTGGACTCTTACCAATTTTTCCACATCCTTCTTGTAGTGTGGGGCCCAAAACTGGACACAATATTCCAGATGAGGCCTCACCAATGTCGAATAAAGGGGAACGATCACGTTCCTCGATCTGCTGGCAATGCCCCTACTTATACAGCCCAAAATGCCGTTAGCCTTCTTGGCAACAAGAGCACACTGTTGATTCATATCCAGCTTCTCGTCCACTGTGACCCCTAGGTCCTTTTCTGCAGAACTGCTACCTAGCCATTCGGTCCCTAGTCTGTAGCAGTGCATGGGATTCTTCCGTCCTAAGTGCAGGACTCTGCACTTGTCCTTGTTGAACCTCATCAGGTTTTTTTGGCCCAATCCTCTAATTTGTCTAGGTCCCACTGTATCCGATCCCTACCCTCTAGTGTATCTACCATGCGTCCTAGTTTAGTCTCATCTGCAAACTTGCTGAGAGTGCAGTCCACGCCATCCTCCAGATCATTAATAAAGATATTAAACAAAACCGGCCCCAGGACCGACCCTTGGGGCACTCCGCTTGAAACTGGCTGCCAACTAGACATGGAGCCATTGATCACTACCCGTTGAGCCCGACGATCTAGCCAGCTTTCTATCCACCTTACAGTCCATTCATCCAGCCCATACTTCTTTAACTTGGCGGCAAGAATACTGTGGGAGACCGTATCAAAAGCTTTGCTAAAGTCAAGGAATAACACATCCACTGCTTTCCCCTCATCCACAGAGCCAGTTATCTCATCATAGAAGGCAATTAGGTTAGTCAGGCACGACTTTCCCTTCGTGAATCCATGCTGACTGTTCCTGATCACTTTCCTCTCCTCTAAATGTTTCATAATTGATTCCTTGAGGACCTGCTCCATGATTTTTCCAGGGACTGAGGTGAGGCTGACTGGCCTGTAGTTCCCCGGATCCTCCTTCTTCCCTTTTTTAAAGATGGGCACTACATTAGCCTTTTTCCAGTCATCTGGGACCTCCCCCGATCACCATGAGTTTTCAAAAATAATGGCTAATGGCTCTGCAATCTCATCCGCCAACTCCTTTAGCACCCTCGGATGCAGCGCAGCCGGCCCTATGGACTTGTGCACGTCCAGTTTTTCTAAATAGTCCCGAACCACTTCTTTTTCCACAGAGGGCTGGCCACCTTCTCCCCATACTGTACTACCCAGTGCAGCAATCTGGGAGCTGACCTTGTTCGTGAAGACAGAGGCAAAAAAAGCATTGAGTACATTAGCTTTTTCCACATCCTCGGTCACTAGGTTGCCTCCCTCATTCAGTAAGGGGCCCACACTTTCCTTGACTTTCTTCTTGTTGCTAACATACCTGAAGAAACCCTTCTTGTTACTCTTAACATCTCTTGCTAACTGCAACTCCAAGTGTGATTTGGCCTTCCTGATTTCACTCCTGCATGCCTGAGCAATATTTTTATACTCCACCCTGGTCATTTGTCCAATCTTCCACTTCTTGTAAGCTTCTTTTTTGCGTTTAAGATCAGCAAGGATTTCACTGTTTAGCCAAGCTGGTCGCCTGCCATATTTACTATTCTTTCTACACATCGGGATGGTTTGTTCCTGCAACCAAAATAAGGATTCTTTAAAATACAGCCAGCTCTCCTGGACCCCTTTGCCCTTCATGTTATTCTCCCAGGGGATCCTGCCCATCTGTTCCCTGAGGGAGTCAAAGTCTGCTTTTCTGAAGTCCAGAGTCCGTATTCTACTGCTCTCCTTTTTTCCTTGTGTAAGGATCCTGAACTCAACCATCTCATGGTCACTGCCTCCCAGGTTCCCATCCACTTTTGCTTCCCCTACTAATTCTTCCCGGTTTGTGAGCAGCAGGTCAAGAAAAGCTCTGCCCCTAGTTGGTTCCTCCAGCACTTGCACCAGGAAATTGTCCCCTACACTTTCCAAAAACTTCCTGGATTGTCTGTGCACTGCTGTATTGCTCTCCCAGCAGATATCAGGGTGATTAAAGTCTCCCATGAGAACCAGGGCCTGCGATCTAGCAACTTCTGCTAGTTGCCGGAAGAAAGCCTCGTCCACCTCATCCCCCTGGTCTGGTGGTCTATAGCAGACTCCAACCACGACATCACCCTTGTTGCTCACACTTCTCAACTTTATCCAGAGACTCTCAGGTTTTTCTGCAGTTTCATACCGGAGCTCTGAGCAGTCATACTCCTCTCTTACATACAACGCAACTCCCCCACCTTTTCTGCCCTGCCTGTCCTTCCTGAACAGTTTATATCCATCCATGACAGTACTCCAGTCATGTGAGTTATCCCACCAAGTCTCTGTTATTCCAATCACATCATAGTTCCCTGACTGTGCCAGGACTTCCAGTTCTCCCCGCTTGTTTCCCAGGCTTCTTGCATTTGTGTACAGGCACTTAAGATAACTCATCGATCGTCCCTCTTTCTCTCTCTTATATGTCCTCTATTCCCTGTGATGGGTTCGACTCACCACTGCAGCGCCTCCTGATGGTGTTCCTGGGGATTAGCTCTGTATGCCAGTGTGCCCTCCTCTGGTGGCATCTGCCGCCGTCACTTAGAATCATAGAATATTAGGGTTGGAAGAGCCCTCAGGAGGTCATCTAGTCTAATCCCCTGCTCAAAGCAGGACCAACACCAACATCCCAGCCTGGCCTTTGTCAAGCCGGGCCTTAAAAACCTCAAAGGATGGAGATTCCATCACCTCCCTAGGTAACTTCCAGTGCTTCACCACCCTCCTAGTGAAATACTGTTTCCTAATATCCAACCTAGACCTCCCCCACTGCAACTTGAGACCATTGTCCCTTGTTCTTCCATCTGCTACCACTGAGAACAGCCGAGCTCCATCCTCTTTGGAACCCCCCCTTCAGGTAGTTGAAGGCTGCTATCAAATCCCCCCCTCACTCTTCGCTTCTGCAGACTAAATAACCTCAGTTCCTTCAGCCTCTCCTCATAAGTCATGTGCCCCAGCCCCCTAATCATTTTCGTTGCCCTCCGTTGGACTCTCTCCAATTTGTACACAATCCTTCTGTAGAGGGGGGACCAAAACTGGATGCAAGACTCCAGGTGTGGCCTTACCAGTACCGAATAGAGGGGAATAATCACTTCCTTCCATCTGCTGGCAATGCCCCTACTAATACAGCCCAATATGCCATTGGCCTTCTTGGCAACACGGGCACATTGCTGACTCATATCCAGCTTCTCGTCCGCTGTAACCCCTAGGTTCTTTTCTGCAGAACTGCTGCTTAGCCAATCGGTCCCCAGCCTGTAGCGGTGAATGGGATTCTTCCTTCCTAAGTGTAGGACTCTGCACTTGTCCTTGTTGAACTGCATCAGATTTCTTTTGGCCCAATCCTCCAATTTGTCTAGGTCACTCTGGACCCTATCCCTACCCTCCAGCATATCTACCTTTCCCCCCAGCTTAGTGTCATCTGCGAACTTGCTGAGGGTGCAATTCATCTCATCATCCAAATCATTAAAAATTTTAAACAAAACCGGCCCTAGGACCAACCCTGGGGGCATTCCACTTGATGCCGGCTGCTGATCACTACCCGTTGAGCCCAACAATCTAGCCAGCTTTCTATCCACCTTATAGTCCATTCATCCAATCCATACTTTTTTAACTTGCTGGCAAGAATACTGTGGGAGACTATCAAAAGCTTTGCTAAAGTCAAGATATATCACATCCCTTGCTTTCCCCATATCCATAGAGCCAGATATCTCATCATAGAAGGCAATCAGGTTGGTCAGGCATGACTTGTCCTTGGTGAATCCATGCTGACTGTTCCTGATCACCTTCCTCTCCTCCAAGTGCTTCAAAATGGTTTCCTTGAGGACCTGCTCCATGATTTTGCCAGGGACTGAAGTGAAGCTGACCGATCTGTAGTTCCCAGGGTTCTCTTTCTTCCTTTTTTAAAATATGGGCACTATATTTGCCTTTTTCCAATCGTCCGGACCTCCCCCGATCACCACAAATTTTCCAAAGATAATGGCCAATGGCTCTGCAATCACATCAGCCAACTCCCTCAGCACCCTTGGATGCATTAGTTCTGGACCCATGGACTTGTGCACATCCAGCTTTTCTAAATAGTCCTTAACCTGTTCTTTCACCACTGAGGACTACTCACCTCCTCCCCATATTGTGTTGCCCAGTGCAACAGTTTGGGAGCTGACCTTGTCTGTGAAGACCGAGGCAAAAGAAGCATTGAGTACTTCAGCTTTTTCCACATCATCTGTCACTATTCAGTAAGGGTCCCACACTTTCCCTGACCTTCTTCTTGTTGCTAACATACCTGTAGAAAGCAACAGAGGGTCCTGTGGCACCTTTAAGACTAACAGAAGTACTGGGAGCATAAGCTTTCGTGGGTAAGAACCTCACTTCTTCAGATGCAAATAATGGAAATCTTACCTTAAGGTAAGCCATCTTACAGCAAAAAAACTTCAGGACCAGACTGCAAAGAGAAACTGCTGAGCTCCAGTTCATTTGCAAGTTTGACACCATCAGATCAGGATTAAACAAAGACTGTGAATGGCTATCCAACTACAGAAACAGTTTCTCCTCCCTTGGTGTTCACACCTCAACTGCTAGCAGAGCACCTCACCCTCCCTGATTGAGCTAACCTTGTTATCTCCATACTGATTTATACCTGCCTCTGGAGATTTCCATTACTTGCATCTGAAGAAGTGAGGTTCTTACCCACGAAAGCTTATGCTCCCAATACTTCTGCTAGTCAGAGGCCTGGTCCCCACTAAGCCCCCACTTCGGACTAAGGTACGCAAATTCAGCTACGTTATTAACGTAGCTGAATTGGAAGTACCTTAGTCCGAACTTACCGCGGTCCAGACGCAGCAGGAAGGCTCCCCCGTCGATGCCGCGTACTCCTCTTGGCGAGCTGGAGTACTGGCGTCGACGGCGAGCACTTCTGGGATCGATCCCAGAACATCGCTTGCCTGCCGCCGGACCCTCCGGTAAGTGAAGACGTACCCTTAAAGGTGCCACAGGACCCTCTGTTGCTTTTTACAAATTCAGACTAACACGGCCACCCCTCTGATACTTGATACCTGTAGAAAGCATTCTTGTTACCCTTCACTTCCCTTGCTAGGTGCAACTCCAATTGTGCCTTGGTCTTCCTGATTACACCCCTGCATGCTCTAGCAATATTTTTATACTCCTCCCTAGTCATCTGTCCAAATTTCCACTTCTTGTAAGCTTCCTTTTTGAGTTTAAGCTCACCAAAGATTTAATTGTTAAGCCAAGCTGGTCGCCTGCCATATTTGCTATTCTTTCCACGCATCAGGATGGTTTGTTCCTGCACCCTCAATAAGGCTTCTTTAAAATACAGCCAGCTCTCCTGGACTCCTTTCCCCCTCTTCTGCTCCAGGGACCCATGTCCAGGGCCGGCTCCAGGTTTTTTGCCGCCCCAAGCAAAAAAAAAAAAAAAAAAGGGGGGCCAGAGTGCTGCTGCCAGAGCAAAAAAAACAAAACAAAACCAAAACGACTGCCACCCCTTGAAAAGTGCCACACCAAGCACATGCTTGGAACGCTGGTGCCTAGAGCCGGCCCTGCCCACATCACTCCCAGGACTACGGCATTGTCTTCACACTGAACTGTGTCACACTCTGTTTCCCCCACTTGGGCCCTCTCACTATTCTGGGTCCTGGTCCAGGGACTCTGAAGATGGCCTCCACTTGCTCTGTCCCCTCCGACTCCTCTGTAGATCTTCCTGGGCCACTTCCCCAGTACCTTCTTTGCCCTTGCCTCAGGGCCTCAGCCTGCAGATCCCTACAGGCGGCCAGGAACTGTCTTTCTCTGCCTGCAGCACTGCTCTGTCCAGGGTGCTTGCTGCCCTCCACCTGCAAGGCAGCCAGTCCACCTCCCTCCTCAAGCTCCAGTGAATGACTGAAATTTATATGGGCTCTTCTTATATGGGCCAGCCCAGCTCTGATTGGCTGCTCCTATAAGCCCTTCTGTGATTGGCTGCCTCTTGCGCAGCCTCCCTAGGGCTCTATTAACCCTTGAGATCCCAGTGTGGGGCAGGTGCTCCATCACACTCCCATAATACCTGAGTGCCTCAGACTCTTTGCTGTGCTTACCCTTGCGACATCATGTGAGGGAGGGAAGTCTCCCCAGTCTATTCATGGGGAACTGAGGCCAGAGAGATTAAGTGACTTGTCCCAGGGCACACAGGGAGTCTGGGTGGGGGCATGGATCAGTGTTCACATCACGCTCCCTGTCAGTACCCAGCCCCAGCCGGGACAGCTAATGACCCAACCAGCGGGCCAAATTCGGTGATTAAGCCTGGTCACGTGCCACCTGAGGCATGTTGCTCATACACTAAGAAGAAGACAAGGAATTGAATCCAGCTTTCTTAATTATTATCTCTCGATTAATACCCTAACCACTGGGCCACCATCTATTATTACTGGGGAAGCTGGCCATAGAGGCTCTTGGAGATCTCAAAGGGGCTGTTTGTCACATGAGTGTGTCTAACTGGGGTTCTCCCTCTGTGTCCATTTGCCCCCAGGTGGGATGTTTGCCCCTCTGATCCTTCCAAGGAACCCTCTTTCTTCTAACCCAGGAATTCTCCCACAATAGTGCGTGTAAAACATAGTAAAAGAACCAAAAAAGTGCCACCATGGCTAAACAACAAAGTAAAAGAAGCAGCGAGAGGCAAAAAGGGCATCATTTAAAAAGTGGAAGTTAAATGCTGTTGAGGAAAATAGAAAGGAGCATGAACTCTGCCAAATGAAGTGTAAACATGTAATTAGGAAGGCCAAAAAAGAATTTGAAGAACAGCTAGCCAAAGACTCAAAAAATACCAGCAAAAATATTTTTTAAGTACATCAGAAGCAGGAAGTCTGCTAAACAACCAGTGGGGTCACTGGCCAATCAAGATGATACTCAAGGAAGATAAGACAATTGCGGAGAAATGAAATGAATTCTTTGCATTGGTTTGGAACAAACTGATAAATTAAACAGTAATAAGTCACCAGGACCAGATGGTATTCACCCAAGAGTTCTGAAGGAACTCAAATGTGAAATTGCAGAACTATTAACTGTGATATAAATAAATTAATGGAGATATCCCATCTCCTAGAATTGGAAGGGACCTTGAAAGGTCATTGAGTCCAGTCCCCTGCCTTCACTAGCAGGACCAAGTACTGATTTTTGCCCCAGATCCCTAAGTGGCCCCCTCAAGGATTGAATTTACAATCCTGGGTTTAGCAGGCCAATGCTCAAACCACTGAGCTATCCCTCCCCCAATGTAATCTATCATTTAAATCAGCTTCTGTACCAGATGACTGGAGGATAGCTAATGTGACGCCAATTTTTAAAAAGGGCTCCAGAGGTGATCCTGGCAAATATAGGCCGGTAAGCCTGACTTCAGTACTGGGCAAACTGGTTGAAACTATAGTATAGTAAAGAAAAGAATTATCAGACACAGAGATGAACATGATTTGTTGGGGAAGAATAAACATGTTTTCTGTAAAGGGAAATCATGTCTCACCAATGTACTAGAATTCTTTGAGGGAGTCAACAAACATGTGTACAAGGGTGATCCAGTGGATATAGTGTACTTAGATTTTCAGAAAGCCTTTGACAAGGTCCCTCACCAAAGGCTCTTAAGCAAAATAAGCTGTCATGGGATAAGAGGGAAGGTGCTCTCATGGATCAGTAACTGGTTAAAAGATAGGAAACAAAGGGTAGGAATAAATGGTCAGTTTTCAGAATGGAGAGAGGTAAATAGTGGTGTCCCCCAGGGGTCTGTACTGGGACCAGTACTGTTCAACATATTCATAAGGATCTGGAAAAAGGGGTAAACAGTGAGATGGCAAAATTTGCAGATGATACAAAACTTCTCAAGATAGTTAAGTCCAAAGCAGACTGCAAAGAGTTACAAAGGGATCTCACAAAACTTAATTCTCTGAAAACATCCACGCAATGTGCTGCGGCAGTCAAAAAAAAAAGCAAACAGAATGTTGGGAATCATTAAGAAAGAGGTAGATAACAAGACAAAATATCATACTGCCTCTATATAAATCCATGATATGCCCACATCTTGAATACTATGTGCAGGTCTGGTCACCCCAACTCAAAAAAGATATATTGGAATAGAAAAAGATACAGAAAAGGGCAATAAAAATGATTAGGGGTATGGAACGGCTTCTGTATGAGGAGAGATTAACAAGACTGGGACTTTTCAGCTTGGAAAAGATGACTAAGGGGCAGGGTGACCAGATGTCCTGTTTTTAAAGGGACAGTCCCATTTTTTGGGACTTTTTTTTATATAGGTGCCTATTACCCCTCACCCCCTGTCCCGTTTTTTCATGATTGCTATCTGGTAACCCTACTAAGGGGGGTGGGGGTATGATAGAGGCCTATAAAATCATGACTGGTGTGGAGAAAGTAAATAAGGAAGTGTTATTTACCCCTTCTCATAACACAAGAACTAGGGGTCATCAAATGAAATTATGGTGGGGCAGGTCTCTGGCCTGTGCTACACACAGGGCTGGCTCCAGCTTTTTTACCGCCCCAAGCAGCGAAGCAACAAGAAAAATTTTTAAAAAAAGCCGCGATTGGTGGCACTTTGGCGGCAACTCTACCGCGCTGCTTCATTCTTTGTAGACAATTAGGAAGCGGGTCCTTCCCTCCGAGGGGGACTGAGGGAACTGCCGCCAAATTGCTGCCAAAGACACCTGCTTCCTTCGCTGGTGCCTGGAGCCGGCACTGGCTACACAGGAGGTCAGATTAGATGATCACAATGGGCCCTTCTGGCCTTGGAATCTCTGCACCTAAGTTACTTAGCTGCTGCCACCATTAGCCATAACTTGCCTGGGCAGGATGGAAGCTGCTCCCAGTTCCCCGCTGATGCTGTGGTCTGGGTTATATTTTTCTGCCAGCCCCCAGATCTGCGCACACCAAGCCCACGTGGGTCAGGATCCTGGGTCTATGGGAGGTCTTTTGGGAGTGGCAATGAGAAGAGCACAGTGTAGCCAGTGCAGCTTTGAAGGTTGTATGTGAAACGATGGCCATATATTCCAGCCTATGGCATGGCGCTGGGTGTCTCTGGGCTGGGCATGAGCGGAAACCAGCCTCACTGGTGCTGCCTGAAGAGTTTGTCTTAAGGGAACATTGTTTTCCAAGGTGGTGTCTCTAAAGACACCTGCCAGTTACATAGAGCCACAGCTAACTCCAGCCCACCCACCCTGGGTACACCCACCTCCCTCTGAACCCAGCCATGCCCTTACCCCATTCACCCCATGTCCCACCCACCTCCCTTTGCAATCACCCCCAGCACTTAGTCACCCCAACACACCCCTCAGCTCCACCCACTTCCCTTTGTAACCACTCAGACTTGACCTACCTGTACCCAGCCCCTCCCCACTCCCCACCCAACACACCCTGTACCCCCCGACCCACCCATGACTCCCACCTATAGCTCCAGCACCAGCCACCCTCATTTCCCAGCCCCCACCCCTCACTCACCTGGGGCTGCACATGGCCCCCTTGTGTCCCATAGAGAGGCTACCGGGGTGCTGGGGTCCAGTCCTGCCCCAGCACCTTGCAGGATTTGTCCCAGGTCAGGATCGCTCCCAATCACAGCTGGACCTGGCCACACTCAGATCAGTTTATAAATTCCATTTTTATTTGGACTGAACATAAAAAAAAAAAAAGGAAACCCAAACCCACACTGGTCTGATGCTACATCCAGGCTGTAGAGGTGTGAGTGCATGTGGTGGTCAGGAACGGACATGGGGAGGGAGCACACAGAGGTGACATGGGACGAGAGGGCTGTGTCAGGAAGGCAGTTCAGAAGTGGCTCTCCAGACAGGACACAGAGGGGCTGAGAGCTGAGGCAGCCCCCCTCTTAAAGAGGGGTGGTAATGTGATCAAGGACAGACTATGGCAGCTACATTCTGCAATGATGACTATCTTTGGGGCCCAGAGGGTTACTGGGCTAATAACCCAGCTGTTATACAGCACTTTTAATCAGGGGAAGCATCATTATCTCCATTTTACAGCTGGGGAAACTGAGGCACAGAGACTTACTTAAGTTCACCCAGTAGGCCAGTGACATAGCTGGGAATAGAACCCAAGTCCCAGTCCACTGGTCTGTCCATTAGGCCACACTGGAAGATGGGGGCAATTGGGCATAGTCTATAGGACAGTCCCAGAGGGGGCTGAACAGGCCAAAAGCAGATGAGTCACGCATAGTGTGAACTCCCTCAGCGAGCCTGGATGCCCCTTTCTGATAGGGAGCTTTATCCACACCCTGGCATGAGCAGCTAGGGAATGTCTCACATGTGGATTTTCTGGTGGCAATGGGGCCTGAGTTGCAGTACAGACTGAGTGTAAAACCTGACGATTCCTGCAGCCTGTCTTTGCCAATGCCCCCACACCCAGGGCCATATACAACAGGCTTCCTGATGACAACAGCACACAGCTGGGGTGAAAAGTGTGTGGTTTCTGGGACATGTGGAGATGGTTATGGGGAGATGGTGCTACAGCTAGTGGTGGAATCCAGCCCTTGTTATTGAGGTCCATGCAATGCCCGAATCTCAAATAGAAAATCTCGATGAGTGTGTATTGCTTACAGGATGATTTGGTTTATCATAAATATAGAGATATAGAATATATTATATATCTGATAGGCCTCTAATCTCCGGTTATAAAAGCACACGCTATTGCATCACTCAGACTGAGGGGGGGACTCCATGCACGGTACATGCACTTTTGTTTTAATCTAAATGTTCCGCAAACAGCCATGCGAGTCCAGGTGACCTCTCTTGCCCCGAGGCGAGTGGGAGCCGCCCCAGGGGAACCCATGCGCTCAGCAGACACGATGGCCCCATCTCCTGGAAGGGCGCTCCCAGCGGAGGAGGGGAAGGGCGGATGTGGGTGAGGAGTTGGTGGGTGTGCACAGAACACGTTCCATGGAGGAATAATTTGGTTTTTTCCTCCCCTCTTTGTGTATATATTCTATAATATATATATATATATATATATTTATATATGTCTGTCTGTCTTTGTTCTTCTGGTAAGCAGTCTGTCTGTCTGGGCTACTTCATCCCGCTCCTCAGCACCTGATTGGCAGCAATCAGCATGACGCTGATGATGAAAGCGATGGCGAAGGCGCAGATGAGGCTCTTCCGGACGCACGTCTGTCGGATTTGCTGGTTCGAGCAGGCTGTGGGGGGGAGGGGGAGGAGAGAGAGGAAGGGGAGATGCAGGTTAGTTTGGTGTCCTCTGTCACTCCCCTAGTCCCAGGCTCATCTGAAAGATTCACCCACACCCTTCACACACAGTGACTTCAGGTAGCCTTCTGCTTCCTTCCATTTGCTCTCCCTGCTTGCAGCCCTTCTGGCTAGGAAGTTTCTGTCCTGGCATCCCCTTCCTGGGATACCGCAGGTGCGGGAGTCACTGTGCAGGCTCCCTCCTCAATGCCCTGGCATGGTGCTTTGCCATTTAGCATGCAGAGCGGCAGCTGGCCCTCAAAGCACCCAAGTGGCCTCCTCCTGCATTATAATTCCGAGCAGCCCAGAGCCAGAGTCACTTTCTTAATTAAAATTTTAAAAAAAAGAGTAATAGGGCTCAGTCTCTCTAGATGGCGCAGTCCCTGGTTCCTCAGGGAGAGGCATCGGGCAGCGTGTCAGCACCTTTCCTCACCAAGAAGGCCTGTGATGTTGGGTACTCGCAAAAGTCACCATGTTCTAGATGCACAAAGATCCCAATGGTCTCTGCAGTGGATGAGGGTAGAGACTGTACTGCTTTTACTGATTCATAGCCTTTGTGGGGCAACAACATCCACAGGCCATGTGGGTGTGGAACCCGGTGATCTCCACCAGCCACATGTGCATGGAATGTGGTGATCGCCAGTGTGTGGGGATGCTGTATGGTAATATTTGTGACCTCTGTGGTTTACATGTGACTAGACAGGGTGATGTGTCTGAAACATGAAGTATATATGGGTAGATGTGTGTAGAATACGGGGAGCTCAGAAGCTTCTATGTGTACATGCCCAGAATGTGATGACTTAACATTCTCTTGGGTGTACTGGGGAACAGGGCATGGACAGGGGAGCCACATATTAATCAGCCATATTTGTTGGCCTCACATTGAGAGCAGTAGCCAATCAGTGCAGAGGAATTTACTGCAGCTAATCAGAGCAGATATATTTGCATAATTGTAATCTATCTACTCAAGAAAGTACAAAGCCCTACACTGTGATTGCCTAACAATACTGTGATTGTCAGCCAATCAGAACACTGGGATTTGCATACTGTACCGTGACTGATAAATAACTCTATAGTCATACAACTCAGAACTCCTCAGCCAATCAGAGTGCAGGGAATCCCCTAATGAGAGAGGAGTGTACAGTTAGAAATCAGTAAGTGCACTTTGATTCCCTTAGGCAATTACATTGCTGCATGATAAGACCTTACGTTACCCATTATCAAAATGCAGCCATCTCTGGGGCGGAACAGGCCAGCTGTCCTTCTAGACATTAGCTTCTGCCATGGCCCCTCTTATTTGTCTCCTCTCTAAACTAAACAGCCCAAGATCCTTTCAATCTCTCCTTGTATGGGATTTTCTCCAGGGCTGCAATCATTTTTGTCATTCCCTGTGCTGACAGGCTGTATACCTCGTCCTGGCTCTGAAAGGGGGATGTGAGCCTGGGAGACCAATTACCTTGCCTGGCTGCACCTGGAGGGTGGACCAGGCCTTATTAAGGGAGAAGCCTAGCTGGGGAAGAGCTGGGTGATGACTATAAAGACAGGAAGCCTGCAGCAGCAGGGGGGCCTGCAGGGAGTGAGGGAAAGGAACTTAGCAGTCTAGGACCAGAGATTGGTGAGACTGTGGGGAACAGGATGGCTCCTGCAGGCTGATGAGGAAGCCTGGTGGGGAACCTGGAAGACACAGGTCTGGACCCAAAAGCAGGCACTGGACCTCTGGGGAGAAGCCCTAGATGGTGTGCAGTGTTACAAAGAGCCCAGAGAGGTGCTGGGGGAGAGGCTTATGACAGCAGGGAGGCAGTGGAAGGTGTTTGAAGGGGGTATTGTGGGGCCCCTTGATGTTGCTATTTAAAAGCCAAACGGCCTTCCAGGAGTCTGGGGCTAGACAGACCCCTGGAAAATCTTGCATTTTAAGTGTGTTAAAGAAGTAAAATTTGGGTTCTGTCAGTATTTTGCTGTGATTTCTATAAAGGATGAAAACAGCTCTGCTGCTGTTGCTCTGCTTAGCATGGATTAACCTGGGACCTCTCTCTGCCTTCCTGGCAACAATTTGGGATCCCTTGAAGAGCGGTTGGGGGTGGGGGAGCAAACATCCCCTCTGCCTTGGCGGTGCTGGTCCTGGTCCAGAGGGCGGATGTGAAAAGGCCACTCAACTCAGACTGCACAAAACCTGCCTGTAGCTCAGAGCGCTGGGCAAAGCCAAGGTCTCCAAGGACCCCCACCCACGCATGGCTTGACCGTCTCATGCTCCCGGGTTGCCCTCTGACCTGAGAGGGGGGAGTCGGGCCGGGGGGGGGGCGGGGGGGCTTGGAGAGGGACAGCCCAGAGTCCCATGGAGGATGGGAAGTCCCGCATTAGCTCATGATGCATCACAACAAGCCCACTGGCCTGCTCCCTGCTTCTCCAGACAACTCTGTAGGGGCAAGGTAGCTGATGAGGGCAGGTGACAGGGGAACAGGGACTGCAAGTATGGCTTGCTCCTTACCATGGTCTGGCTGCATGGCTGGCCCCCAACATTTTGGCACCTGAGGCGGGGAGCTCAAATGACGCCCCCATGCCCCCTCGCTTAGGCCAAAACTTTGAAAGGTCTCAATTCTGCCTTCTTCCTGATCTACTTCTCCCATGGTACTGCTCTGCTGCCAACCCCAATAAAGGAGAACTAACAACTTAAAATGCCTTGTTCAAAAATTTTAAGTAACACTTAACTTTCAAACGCTTGAACAGCAAATGTAACTTTTCTTATCTGCATAGTAAACACTGGCATTTTTATCTGTTTGAATAATCAAATTGGTGCTTTCCGTGCCTTCTTGGTTGCAAAGATTTGAACTGTTTCCTGCTGAAGGTCCACAGTCTGGGCCAGCTCATGCTCTACTGAGATGGTTGCAAGGCCGACCAGCCTCTCCTGTGTCATTGTGGAGTGTAGATGTGTTTTTATTAACTTCAGCTTGGAGAAGCTGCGTTCTCCATTGGCAACTGTTACAGGAAGGGTTAGAAGTATGTGCAGAGCAACAAAAGCATTTGGAAAGAGGGAGGTCATCTTATTTGTGCACGTATATTTCAGAACAGGCTTTGGAGTTGATTCTGCTGGAATGTATCTTGAAAGGGCTTTCAGTTCATCACCTAAATCACTCGCATCAATATCGCGCAGGTCATCATGTGTCAACACTGTCTCTAGTGCCCTGCATTGCTGGTGTAGGTCTTCTTCAGGTATAGTGAGGAGTTTTGGAATATCATATACAACATCCCAAATATACTGCTGTGTTCCTTGAGCTGCATGAAACGTTCTTCAACTGAGTGTATCACACAATCTAGCACCTGGTTAAAGAATTCAACTTTGAATTGTTGTTTGGGGTCCCTTATGGGATTATCCCGTGCCTCGTAATCAAAATGTCGTCTTCTTTGGTGACTCTTGTATTCTTGAATGGGTGGGAAAATAGCTTCAGTGTGAAGTTCCTCTGCCAACTTCTGTGCACTCTTCAGAATGTTTTGAAATCCCTCATCTGACCGGTAAAACTGTAGGTATGACTTTGCTTTGTCCAGTTGTTCCATTGCTCCAGATATATCAAGGTCAATACCTTGGAGTCTCTTACTTACAACATTTATTTCAAACAGTATGTCATGCCACAACATTAAGCCACACAGAAATTTGAAGTTATGTATGTTTCTGGTGATTCCATTTCCCTCTGCCACTGTTCTCCCACGAACAGTTCCTGTCATAGCATTATCCTCCATACTGGCAACTATGGCATCATCTATCTTCCCAATTTGGTGTTTGATAGGTTTTATTGCCTCTACTCGACTTTCCCATCGTGTGGCACTCAGTGATTTCAGTGTCAGAGAGGATGTTCCCAGATGTTGCTTCAAAATTTGCCATCGATGAGTTGATGCAGAGAAAAATACATAGATGCTTTGAATTACATTAAAAAATTCAGCAGCCTCGGTAGAAACTGATGCTGCATCACTGACCACCAAGTTCAATGAATGAGAACTGCATGGGACAAAAAAAACTCGAGGGTTTAACCACTCACATCCTCACTGGGGCCGGAAGGCTCAGCGTGAACATTTGTGTCTATATATCTCAGGAGAGCTCCTTCCTGCTTAGATAGAAAAGCTTCCTTTGCTTTCTTTCTTTTTCAGAGGGGCGTTTTCTTCTTTCACTCATGACTGCGGTTCTGTGCCAGCTATAGTGGCTCTCAACACTCAATTGAAGGGACAAATAAGCAGGCTGGTAGCAGGGCCTGAGTGAGGGAAGATATCAGCGTCTTAAGGGCCTAACTGGCTCCTACTACTTCAGTTGACTGCCTGTTCTCCTCAAGTGGGTTCAGGGAAGCAGCAGGAAACAGGAAGGTCCCTGAGAAGCTGGTGTGAATCAGTCCAGGCTCCTGGGGGTGCTAGAGAGGTACGTAAGAGGCTCCTCCTTTCTCTCCCTGCAGCTCCTGCTGCTTTCTGTTATTCTCTCTCACCTTTTCTCCTGCCTGCCTGTTATGTCTCTTGTGCCCTCCTTCCTCCAGCACAGCACTCCACCATCTCTGTGCATGTAGAGCAGAGAGAATACATATGCACCCGCAGCAGACACAATTTTCTACACTCTGGGTCCTAGTGGCGCCCCCCCACAGTCTGGCACCTGAGGTGGCTGCCTCAGTTCGCCTCATGGTAAGGCCAGCCCTGTCTGGCTGCTCCAAGCAGCACCAGAGATGGACAGCAAGCCCCTGGATGCTGATTGTAAGCTCCTTGGGGCAGTGTCGAGTTCTGTGTCTGTATGGAGCCTAGGACCGTGGGCTTGGGCCACGCTATGGTACCAATAGTGAGCGGCAGTGCCTGGGGCTGCCAGGGCTGGGGAAGGGTCACTTACGCTCCACATCGACGGGGCACTCCTTGGCATTGCCCATGTGGCTTTCCTCCTCCGTCATGATGATGTTCTCAATGTCCTTCATGGACAGGTGTTCGCAGAAGGTGTCGTAGAGCAACCGCTTCAGCTCATCCACCGTCAGCTTCTGCATGTCGCACTGTGGCAAGGGGAAGCAGCACACAGACCCCTCAGGGGGGGATTGCAAGAACCGCCCCATGTTCACGTGATCTCCCCTGGGCATCATGTGACTTCCAGCTGTGTGTCATGGGGAGCAGCGCCTGGCACGGCTGTCACTGATCAGTCACCACCACACACCTCCGGTCACGCAGGCTGCAGCACAGCAGCTGCTGATCTCACATGGGGCACAGGACTGGCATGTTGCCAGCTGCCCCCAGAGAGCACAGGCCTGGCACCGTGGTCCCCGAAACCTGGCCGTCATGCAGCACGTGTGGTGTCATGGCTGTCATGTGACCTCACCATTGAGGGCAGGGACACATTGACCCCCGTGCTGGCAGTAGGGGAGCCAGGGGAGGCCCACAGTGTGGTTGACAAGCATGATGGCAATGTCACAGATAGGCAGCTGCCCTGCCAGAGTGATGGCTGGAGCAAAGACTAGACTGTTGTGCCCTAGTCACACTGACACCAGGAGCTCTTTGCTCCTATAGGGCTGGAGTCACGAGTCAGGGGCCCAGAGTCCAGTTTTCCCATCAGGACCCTGACTGTCTCCTTTTTAAGAGTTGAAGCACAAAAAGGAAACCCCCCCAACCAGGAAAATGAAACTAAGCCCTACCCTGGGTTCTGCAGTGTGAGCGTGCAGCAGGTGTGATGTGTCCAAGGAGGGCTGATGAGCCACCCAGAGGAGAGGCTCCTGGAGATGCTAAAGATGGGCGAATTGGGCTCCTGGGGAGCAGTGCAAATCAGAAAGAGGCCAGGCTGTACCCTGCTGTAACCCCACTGAGACTAACGGGGCTGGGCCAAAGGCAGGGTTGATCCAGAGGCAGCAAGTGACAGCTGCTCATGTCAAAACAAAGCTAAGTAACATTAAAGAAGATGCTCCCCTAAGGTGTTTCTCTCGTGAGCAAGGGAGGAGTGGGCATGAGGCAGGCCCGTGGCTTGCTCCTTCACTTCTCTGGTGTACAGAAAGTAGATCTGGCTTTCCAGAAAGGAGGCGTGGTCAAGGCCAACTCCCTCCCACCCCCAAATCCCTTCCAAGAACAGCAAGTGGGGTTTTCAGTAGACACAGGTGCTGGATGGGGTGGGAAATAGGGTCACTGCTGGAGGGGTGGGACGGTGTATGGTAAGGGTGGGCTCATTGATGGGGGGGCGTGTGGTGGAGAGAGGGGGTCAGTGCTCTTTGGGGGGGGCTCTCTGGCTGGGCTTGTGGCAATTGTCATTGCAACGTCTGTGAAACACAACCTGTGCTGCCTAGTGTCACTACTAGGGACTCCCTAAGACCAGGCGTGGACAGGGCAGTCATGGCAGAGTCTGCTGAGCACGCTGCAGTGACACAGGGCGCATCCGGGGTGTGGACGATGCGCTGACAATGGCCACTAGTGGATGGTGTATGCACTGGAGTGCTGGCTGTTGAGTGTCCAAGGCTGCGGTGTGTCCGTGCTGCACCACAGGCAGGGTAGGAGCAGTGGGGTCAGCACAGGTTCCCTGGGGAGTCACATGAGCATTCCTTGGGCATGTCAGTTGTTACCTCTCCTGCCTCCGCCTGCGTTCCCTTTAACTGCTCCTCTCCCCCTCAGGCTGTCTGCTTATCTGATTGCACTGACCCCATCAGGTGCCCCTTGGTGCTATTTGGAATAGAGAGGGTCCACGTTGGAGCCTGCTGTGGCTGGTACAGGCAGTGGCTGTTTGCTGGGGCCCCCGTAAATGAGGAACTCACACGGGTGCTGTCCTACCAGAGCCTCTTCTCTGTATGGTGCATCTGCCCGCCCCCCACCCTGACCCCCCAACACTGGCTGCTCCTTCCATGGCAGATTCCCAGGGGTCTGGGGGGAGAACGGGGAGCAGTCTGTACCTCTTGGCCTGGAGTAACTTTGGGATCTGCTCTCCCTCTATGTCCATGATTCCCCCACCCCAGGTTTGGGGATCTCAAGAGGAGGTGTCAGGGCGAAGAGAGGGTGTGGAGAGGGCCACGGATGAGGCACCAGTTACCTTCCAGAAGACGGTGTCGAAGTCTGTGCCATGGAACTTCTTGGGGATCCCCGAGGTGGAGAGCTTGGGCCCCAGCAACGTCACAAACTCCTCAAAATCCACCTGCCCATCCCCTGGGAAAGAAAGAGACATGAGTTACCTCCCCCGGGTGCTCTGTCTTCTCTCCCCCTTTGGTGCCCTGTGTATACGGTTTCCAGCCAAACCCAAACTGGAACATTGTTTTCAAATAAAAGTCGAATTTCCTTCTGAGAACATCGACAAAATGATTTCCCCATGTTGTCAAACTGAGGGGGGGGAAGGGCTCCCCTGTTTTCTGACCCATGCTAATGGTTTGCCCTGGGGGGTGGCAATCACGGATCCCCTGGGGCTGCTGATCCAGGGGCTCCATGTCTGGCATGGGTATGTGGCCAGTGTGATTTGCTGGGCGTGGGGAATCCTGCCCATTCCCCAGGCCTCGCTGGAGAGATCCACCCCTCCGCCCCCTCAGTGCTGCCTCTTCCCATCAACCACCAGCAGGGGGCACCAGCACTAGAGGGCCTGTGGAAAGACGGGAACAGGCCAAATCCCTCCCTAGCCTCTCCTCTCCTCCCACAAGTCCTATGGGACCCAATAGTCAGGGCCGGTGCAAGGAAGTTTCGTGCCCTAGGAGAAACTTCCACCTTGCACCCCCCTGCCCCCCAGCTAACCCTGCCCCCCCGCGGCAGCTAACCCAGCCCCCCCACCTCCCCGGTCCAGGGAGCCCCCCCCTGCAGCAGCTACCCCCCCATCCGCGGCAGTTAACCCCGCCTGGGGAGACCCCTCCCCCACAGAAGCTAACCCTGCCCGGGGAGCCCGTCTCCACAGCAGCTAACCCCACCTGGGGAGACTCTCCCCTCCCCCCTGGCAGCTAACCCTGTCTGGGGAGCCCCCCCCTCTGCAGCAGCTAACCCTGTCTGGGGAGACTCCCTCCCCACCGCAGCTAACCCTGCCTGGGGAGCCCGCCCCAGCTCACCTCCACTCCACCTCCTCGCCTGAGCGGGCTTTTAGGTGCCCCCAACCACTAGGCGGCTGCCTAGTTTGCCTAAATGGTTGCACCGGCCCTGCCAATAGCTATGGAAGAAGAACTGAAGAGGAGAGAGACAAAGGGTGGTAAAGGGAGAATGGGATAAAAGGAACTTGTAAGAGAATCAGGTGTGGGGGCAGGGGAGACTGGTCCTGAGCAGAGCGAGATGCCGGGGTATGTGGAAACAAGGGCCTGATTTGCATTGCCCAACACCTAGAACTGTGCAAAGGGGCATGAAATGCTCCTGGTCAGATTGAGTAGCTTTTCCCACCCGCTCTGTGCTGGTGTCGGTGAGAATCAGGCCCAGGGCGGGGAGCAGTGGAGATGGGGACTGGCAGAAAGGCAGCAGAGCGTGGCCTAAAGAAAAGAGGCTGAACTTGGATGAAAGAGTGAGGAGCTCAGGGCTCAATGGCCAACAAGCACTCTGCGGGGGCAGCCCGGGGCTGTGAGGCAGGAGCACAGTCGGAGACAGGGGCAGTGAGATTCGAGTGGGTGAGAGGTTGGCACAGTTTGAACAGAAAGGTTCATTTTCAATGAAAAACTGGCACTTTCCCCAAAATGACTATTTTTTTCAAGAAAAATCATCAACACTGTCAAAATATTATTTGTGCTGTGGTAGTGCCTCAGAACCCCGGCCCTGGCCTGGTGTCTGTTGCGCTAGGCACTGTACACACCCAGAACAAAGGGGCCGTCCCTGCCCCAAGAGCTTACCATCTGATGTAAATCTTCTGGGATTTATTTTCAAAAAAGCTCCTGCCCTTCCCTCCTCCTTGATATTTTGGGTTGAAATGTTTTACCAAAGGTTAATTTTTTGATAACCATTTCTGTGGTGTTTTCAATATTCAATTTTAAATAAGTAAATACAAAATTTTGCATAGATGAAAAATGGGTCAGTTTTGAACCCTTCAGACAGCTTTGAAGTTCTGACCGGGCCAGAGCTCTGCCCAGTGGCTTTTGTGCCCTCTCCCCCCCGTCCCCCTGGCTCAAAGGACGCTGTGAGTGGTAATGCTCTGTTGCACAGTTCACACAGCAGGGTTGGCTGCTTGTGCCAAACCCTGATTTCCAAATGCAGCCCTGTTAACGGGCCAGATACAGTCTCCAGGCTGGTGCTGGGGAATCCCCCACTGATCAACACAGCACAGAGCATCCATGCTGCGTGAGGACATGCCATTGCATAGCCGGGAGGGGCGGGCGACATGGGGGCCAGAGGCAGGGATAGTGTGAGCCACATGGGCACTATGGATTAAGCCATCGGCACCAAGAGAGGACCTGACCAGTCAGTGTGAGCCTGGGCTCCGCCTATCATGTGGTTCAAAGGGGAAGCGAGGAGGAGAGAGCGTGATGCAGAGGAGATGTAAAGAGATGACAGGCAGAAAGATGGGAGGGAAATGGAATGGAGTGAAGGAGAGAGAGACAGCTAGGACAGAGAAAAAAGAAGAGAGAACAATCCAAGTGAGAGAGACATGAGCAGAGGAGACAGGGAACGATCTCAGCCAGAGATGACCCTCTGCTCATCTTGTGAGAACAATTGATCACCATCCTCTTTTTAATAACCCTTAACATATTTGAAGAATGTTATCAGGTTCCCCCCTCAGTCCTCTTTTCTCCAGACAAAACATAGCCCTTTTTTTAACCTTCCCTCACATGTCAGGTTTTCTAAACCTTTGATCATTTCTGTAGCTCTCTTATCTGCCTGTACTTTAGACATTTCCTAGGACACAGACACTGGGTCAGATTGGCAGAGACCCTGGGTTTTTCCGCCTTCCTCTGGTGCGTGGGGCATGGATCACTTGCAGGTTTAAACTAGTGTAAATGGGGAATTCTCTGTAACCTGAAGTCTTTAAACCATGATGTGAGGATGTCAGTAACTCAGCCAGAGGTTAGGGGTCTGTTACAGCAGTGGGTGGGTGGGGTTCTGTGGCCTGCAATATGCAGGTGGCCAGATTTAGGTGATCATGATGGTCCCTTCTGGCCTGTGCAAAAGCCTCTGATTGGCTCTTCCTCCGCTGCCCCAGAGCAAGCAGGTATGGAGGTCCCATTAGGGAAATGTGCTCCTGGGCTCACGCAGCAGGAAGGCCAATACCCTGGAGACTAGTGGGCAGTGAGACAGGGCCGCAGCCTCCTTCTGGGACTTGCTAATATCCATCCCAGAGATCTGGGGCCTGTGCCAGCAAAGCCAGCAGCCTCTGGGTAATTATTAGGGGAAGGAATGCCAGCATTAATTCTCTCCTTTATGCTGATAACTTCCTTCAGCTGTCACTGAGAGAGTAGGACCCTCTCCACAACTGCAGCACGCCAGCAGGATCAGACACTAAGAGGACACTCAGAGACAAAAAACCCAAAGGTCACAGGGCTCCCTGAACTGTTGCCAGCAAAGGACAACAAGAAACTCTGATCCCACCTCATTGCTAAGGTTCTGAGACACAAGGAAAGGGCTGAGCTGGAGAGCAGAGCCTGGGGCAGATGGTGTGCTTCTGTGACAATGCCGCTGGTGAGCTGGGGATCAGAACCTGGGGAGTGGTTATCAGGGAAGATGGGACATCTGAGCTCTGGGGATGCTGCAGGAGGAGCGCTACTACAAGGGGATGGGAAGCTGGAGCACCAGTATGTTTAACCAGTCCAGAAAGGAAAGATGTTAGCTAACAAGGCCGAGTCTCTTCTAGGAACAGAGTGGTATTTAAAACTACACCCCTCCCCATTGTAGCAATCTGCATGGAACTTGGAGGGAGGAGCACAGGGTGCAGGAGGGAAGAGTGTGAGGATGCCCCACAAAGTCAGTCTGTGTTCACGTGGCTGGAATGCTCTTTCTAAATCGTCCTTTTAGTAAAGAGCCAGTTTAGTTTTCCGAGTTTGGAGTTCTCGCATGCTATTACACAGCATGCAATACATGAAACATGAGTGACATATTTGCCTCCCCCTGCCTCCGCCATAGTTGAACACGGTCTGGCTGCTGGTGTGAAGGGAACCCTTCAATCCCTGTACAAGCCCAATTGGGCTGGAACCAGAACACCCCAAATGCAGGGAGTTCAATTTCCAAACCTATCTCAGGGGGCCAGGATCATCCCCAGGCTGTGGGAGGGGGTATCAGGCTTGGCAGGCCAGGTGCCACGCTTTTTGAGCGTGCTCCTCTTCCACATGGAATGAAGGATAGCTCAGTGGTTTGAGCATTGGCCTGCTAAACCCAGGGTTGTGAGTTCAATCCTTGAGGGGGGCATTTAGGGAGCTGGGGCAAAAATCTATCTGGGGGTTGGACTAGATGACCTCCTGAGGTCCCTTCCAACCCTGGTATTCTATGGTTGGGAAGCCTTTAAAGAGGAGGCGGCGGCGGGGGGGGGGGGGTGTTGGAGATGGAGCTGCTGCTCTCCCTGGAATCAGGTGTCTGTCCTACACCAGTAGGTCTAGCTCTCCAGTGCTCAAGGAGCCATGCATTACCATGAACAAAGCTTTTTGACAAGTCTGCCCTGCAGGACAAAGACCGGGGGGCTGGCTTGGGAGGCCTTTGGAGGGGGCCTGTGTGAAATGAGTTGGGATCTCACAAAACCACCTCCACAACTTGTTGATGGCATTCTGAGCAGAGAGAGCAAGGAGAGAATGATGTTTGGAGACTGAACTTCCTTCTCTCCCAGGACTGGACCCCTACAGGGTAGGGCTGACCCACATTGGTGGGGCAGAGCAGTGGGGTGCTTGCCCTGCATTTGTCTGTGCTGTACCTTTCCTGTGGATAAAAAGAACTTTGGTCTCCAGTGCTGGCACTAAAAATTAATAAGGGAGGGAGATGGTGACCTGGCAGCCTTGGCTGAAGGGCTTTTAAAAGTTAAGAACCCCTCACCCCATCCAGTACATTAACATGCAATTAACATGCTGTTTCAGGTCCCAGATCAGTAAAAGAGCAACAGGTGCAGATTTTAAAGTGATTTTTTAAAGTGGTTTTAAAGTGTAGACCCGCCTCTGATCTCCATTACTCTGTGGCCATCTGTACAGTGGAGCTGCTCCAGATTATACCCATGTCAGCGAGACCAGAGTCCAGCCCATTGTGTGGGAAAACAAAGGGACTGGTTCTGTCCCTTCCCCCAGCTTCCAAATGATGCTGTGCTGATGCATAGGGGATGAAACTATGCAGCAATGGGCTGGGGGGAAAGGCCTGCAGTGCAGGCATGGTGTACAGTTGCCATAACCAGCCTTATGCAGTGCCCATTGCAAGCCCTGGCACAGAGGGAGCATCTTCATAGCTCACAGCTCTATAAGGATTCGGCACTGCTGCAGGCACTGCATAGGCAGCGCTTGGGAGGGTTCCATAAATTAGAGCACCCCTTGGGCTGCTCTAATTTCTGATTGGGGCCACAGAGCCCCTGGAGCAGCCCAGAATCTCAAAGCCATCTTGGATGCCCCTTCTGAAGGCCTACCACAGACTCTCATCCCAAGTCCCTCCTTTATTTCCTTGACATGGTGTGGTATATGTGCAATAGACACGCGTCTCTCTAGCAGCATGTTCCCTGCAGTCTTTATGTTGCTGTTGGTCTTGGTAACGTTATCACCTCTTGCAAGGAAACAAATCCAGCAGCTCTGGATCTCAGGCCTAAGGCTCTCCAATCCCCTCCAGCTCTCACTGGGCTACATGGCACCGTCTGGGATCACACCGCGCCCACGAGACTGCACTGACAGAAGCACAGCTGATCAAAGCCAGTGCAGCAGAGCTGGGCTGGGGCAGTGATGCCTAGCTCTTCCCAGCCTTTGAGAAACAGGCTGCAAATTAGTTGTCACACCAGGTCGTTAAATTCCCCTAAACCAGGGGTCGGCAACCTTTCAGAAGTGGTGTGCCGAGTCTTCATTTAATTTAAGGTTTCGCGCGCCAGGAATACATTTTAACATTTTTAGAAGGTCTCTTTCTATAAGTCTATAATATATAACTAAACTATTGTTGTATGTAAAGTAAATAAGGTTTTTAAAATATTTAAGAAGCTTCATTTAAAATTAAATTAAAATGCAGAGCCCCCCGGGCCTGTGGCCAGGACCCGGGCAGTGTGAGTGCCACTGAAAATCAGCTCGCGCGCCGCCTTCAGCACGCGTGCCATAGGTTGCCTACCCCTGCACTAAACGAAGCGCATATGTCATCACAGCCACCATGATCATTATGATGATTAATATTTATACTAAGTGTTTATAGTGCATCGTAGAGTACCCAGCTCCTTACAGACACAGAGGCAAAGATATTCTCTACCCCTCCTAACACAGATGAGAGAAGCGATGGCCCAGGAGGAGAGGGAGGGGGGAAGTATTTTTGGAAGAGGTGGGTTTTAGGGAGAGACTTGAAGGAGGTGAGAGGTTCATCCTATTGGGATCCAGGAAGGATCTGCTAAAGGACTCTGCTAAAGGACCTCCCCCCAGCCTAAGAGGAGGATCCACAGGACCTGGAAGCCAAGCGATTCCGGGGGACAACGAATGAAATAACAGGCACAGGAGTGCGGTCAAAGCGTCAAACAAAGGGAACCTGATGGGGACGTGAGAGGCCCTGCCAGGGTTACAGGGCAGCAAGGTGGAAGGTGAGCAGGAAGACGAGGGGATTGGGAGGAGAGCTGGGAGTGGCTGGGAAAGCAGAAGACAACCTCAGAAATGTAGGAGGTGCTACAGGGCTTGGGAGAGCTGAGTCTGTTGCACTAAAGGGAGCTAATGAGGGTTTCTGGGAAGGATGAGGGTGGCCTTAGAGGCAGCATGGTAAATAGTCTGGAAGGGAGGAGGACACAGTGAGACTGGGAGGGAGGGCAAAGGCCTGGGGAAGGGGCTCCACCATAAAACAAGCCCAGACTCATGCCACAGAGCTCTCTGGTGCCAGGGGTTCTGATAACAAACAGTTAGATAAGGGAAAGTGATGGATCCTTCACGGCAAAAGAGACAGGACTTAACTTTAATGAGTTCAAGGGAATTCTTTTACAAGGCTGCTGGGCACAGACACCCCCTGGAGTTCTCTCTGGTTCTGCAGCTCCCAGCCTGCACTGCCCAGGTTTGCCACACAGGGTCCCCCTATGTCCTGGCCTGGACTCTCCAGTCACAGAAGGGACAGCTGACTTCACTACAGGTCCAGTTTGAGATGTGTGGGTGGGAGTGATGGTGTGAAGGGAAACGGAGATCAAACTGCACTCTGGTTCCAATGTTACACTGGCTGACTCCCTAATGGACACAGTCCACATGCATGCACACAGATATCTGCATTTTCCCCTCATCTTTGTTACCAAGAGCACTTTAGATGATTAAACCTGAAAGGGTTTATTGAAATCTAATTTATTGTTCACTGTTCATGTTGCTCATTTTTTCACTGCACTCAGCTTTGACAGTGAGACGACTGTAGGCTGGTCAATTTCATTTCCTGGTTCTGGGGCTGAGCATAGCACTGTGATGTTTAGATTCCCCATTCTGCAGGGGAAGGTGTGCATTTAAAACTGCTTTCAGTTAAAAAAAAAACCCTACAGGGCTCAGCAGGGGGTTTGAACCCTAAGCCTTCAGATCCACAGTACAGTGCTCCATCATTTGAACTAAAGGAACAATATCATTACCTGGTAGCAGTAGTAGGCTACTTTTCCTGTGATGGACACATCCCGGAAGGCACTGCGGTACACACATTGCCACATCTTACACAAATTTTTCTATTCCTATTAGGATTTTGTAAATCCTGTTGTAAAAATCTAAATATTGAGCCTATAACTAGAATAATAGAATCATAGAATCTCAGGGTTGGAAGGGACCTCAGGAGGTCATCTAGTCCCACCCCCTGCTCAAAGCAGGACCAATCCCCAACTAAATCATCCCAGCCAGGGCTTTGTCAAGCCGGGCCTTAAAAACGTCTAAGGAAGGAGATTCCACCACCTCCCTAGGTAACCCATTCCAGTGCTTCACCACCCTCCTAGTGAAATAGTGTTTCCTAATATCCAACCTAAACCTCCCCCACTGCAACTTGAGATCATTGCTCCTTGTTCTGTCATCTGCCCCTACTGAGAACTAGCTGCCGTCCACCTCTTTAACAAATGTTTAAAATGTAAAAGGGCAAGAAGGATCAGGAGTTTGCAATGAGGAGATGGCAGCAAAAATGGAAAATAACTAGAGAAAATGAGAAGCCCCTGGAATATGGATCAGCTGCATTTCCTTTCCCACTGGCCCAGGTACTCCAAGACTAGAGCTGGCGAGCTGACAGCATAGCTCCATCTCCGCTGCGGCAGAGGGCAGAGGCAGCGTGAGTGGCTGCGGAGGAAGGCAGCTCTGGCAGCATGTCCATCCCATACTCAGACAGTTGCAGTCACACTCACACACCTGAGCGTATTTCATTGAGCTGTCACCTTTTACAGCAGAGAGATTATATCCATTCTCAAAGAAAATATTCTCTTTAGCTGGTGACATCAAATCTGTAATAGCTTTGGCAATGCGGCTTGCATTAGAGTCACGCCAGCGAGACAGCGGAGCGCAGGAAGACAGAGAATGGAGCAGCATAGGAGAGATGGAGAGAAGGAGAAAGATAAGGGAGGAGGAGAATGCTAAGGGGTACGATTCCCTGCTGCAGGATATGTGTCAATGAGAGTTACTCGGGGGGATATGAGGGACCCTGAGAGATGGCCAGAGAGCCATGAGACATGGAGGGATGGAGCCAGTGAATGAGCGGGAGAAAGTGAAAGATGAAGAGGTGGCAGGTGAGGGAGCTGGAGAGAAACCCAAAATGAGAAAGACAATGTGAAAGAAAGCTAGCCGGAAAGAGACAGCAACAGATGGGAGAGAGATGACAGCAATGATAGGAGAGGGAGTGAGGAATTCAGTGGAGAGAGCAAAGGGACACTCTGGCAGAGAGGGGTTTGCTTGGAGCAGTGTGATTGTGATAGTTTGGGGGCATGGGGAGCAAGCTGAGCTGGGTAGATGACAACCCCATTCAGGGGCGCTGGAACAATTTGTATAGTGGGGTTGCTGAGAGCCCTTGAACCAAACTGTAAACCCTGGATATGATGGAAACCACTTCCAGACAGGGGGTGCAGCAGCCTCCCCAGCATCCCTAGTTCCAGCTCCTATGACTCCATTTCTGTAATCTGTGACTCTCCCTGCTGGCTGAGATGCTGCAGGTACCCAGACCCCAGCGAGGCAGTGAGAAGTCCTGCCCTGATAGGGAATCAGAATGGGCCACCCGGGAGGGCTTTCGTGGCCCTGCCATCTCTGCTCCTCTGGGCTGGAGTCACCCCACGGACACAGGAAGATATGGAGTGTGTGTGGGACAGCATCCAGGAAGGGGGGAGTCACCCCCAGGGGGCAGGCAGTGTTTCTGCCTTCCCCCTCCCTGGGAGGGCATCCCCCAGCCTCCCTGGCCACACCCACTCCCAGTCCAGCCATGCTCACTCTTGGGGAAGTGCTGGCCTCTTGTGACAGCCCTGGTTTGCTGCTTCCCCCACTGGGCTTTCTGCTTTGCACACCAGGCCCATGCCTAGCCCCATGTACTGACAGCAGGGGTGCTGGGGACCAGCAGGGGAGGGGCTGAAAGAGGGAGAGAGGATGGAGTAGGAAGGAATGTGGGAGAAGTCCCAGGGGAATGAGGGAGCTCTCTGCTGTGCCCCCGCAGGCCTGTCACAGGGATGGGTCCCAGGAAGGTCCTAGGGTCTGAGGGGCAGCGCTACGCCCAGGGGCAGAAGGGACAGAAGAGGTAAGACTTACCATCCATGTCCAGTCGCTGGATGATGACCTCCAGCTCCACCTCATTGGGCATGTAGCCCAGGGAGCGCATGGCCGTGCCCAGCTCCTGCTTAGAGATGAAGCCATTCCCATCCCGGTCGAACACTTTGAAGGCTTCCCGGATCTCTGTGGAGAGGGAGGGGAGTGAGTGAGTCTGTCAGCTGGGTTGCCCCGTCACCCACCTGAGCCCTGGGGCATTGACTCCCAGGGGGTAGTACAGATAGGGGTCCGATTCTCCCCACCCCCTTGGCATGGTAGTGATTCTCACTGGGAATGTCTGCTGTCCTGTAGGGATGGGATCTTCAGCTGAAAATATGCTGCTTAAACTCACAGCATTGTCTATCGAGAGTCCTTTTCCGGCGCCAGTCCCTGAGCACCTCATGATCTCTAACACGTTTATCCTCACATGTTCCCAGGAGGCAGAGCAGAGCTATTATCCCCAGTGCACAGATGAGAAACTGAGGCACAGAGAGACCAAAGCCCAGAGCCTCTAAGGTATTTAGATGCCTAATTCTCATGGTAATCAATGGGAATTAGGTACCTAAATACCTGTTTGTTGAAAAATAACCAATCTTAAAAATAGCTTTTACAGGCATGATTTTACTGGCTCTGGCTTAATGACGTTGTTACAGTGATGTCTGGAGCGCGGCTCATTCCCTGGTGTTTCAGCATGTTCACTATAGCGTGCCCATGAGCTGCAGCCCTTTGAAAGCGTCTTGTTGCTGTTTAATGGATTCATTTCTAATAACCATGCAGCAGAGCCATCCCTGTTGTGTCCGCACCCTGGGTATTTACTGAGTTCTGAGTGAGCACGTGTCTAAAAAAGGGTTATATGAATGTTCTAACTGGGAACATCATACGCCCCCTGGATTTGGGGGAACCTCTCACTCCAGACCCAGCTGCTTGAGTTGCAAGGAACAAGATAGAAAAATTCTACCAATTTAGAATCATAGAGCTAGGAGGGACCACAAGGGTCATCTAGTCTAATCCCCTGCCAAGATACAGGAGTTGTGTCAAAGGCCTGGTCTACACTGGGTGGGGGGAGGGATCAACCTAAGATACGCAACTTCAGCTACGAGAATAGAGTAGCTGAAGTCAACATATCTTAGGTCGACTTATCTCACATCCTCACGGTGCAGGGTCGACTGCCGCCGCTCCCCCGTCGACTCCGCTTCCGCCTCTTGCCGCGGTGGACTACAGGAGTGGACGGCAGAGTGATCAGGGATCGATTTATCATGTCTACACTAGACACAATAAATTGATCCCCGATAGATCGATCACTACCCGCTGATCCGGCGGGTAGTGCAGACGTACCCTAAACCATCCCAGACAGATGCTATCCAGCCTCCTTTTGAAAACCTCCAGGGAAGGAGCTTCCATTACCAACCTGGGCGTCTGTTCCGTTGTCCTGCTGTTCTTACAGGTAGGGAGTTTTTCCTGAGTTTTCATCTAAATCTGCACTGCTGTAGTTTGAACCCATCGCCTTTTGTTTTGCCCTCTGTGGCAAGAGAGGACAACTATTCTCCATCTTTTTTATGGTAGCCTTTCAAGTATTTGAAGACTGCTATAATGTCCCCCCCTTAATCTTCTCTTTTCCAAACTAGATGTAAGCATGGTCTGCTGAATTCTTCCCTGACAGCTAGATGGGAGGGAGAGAGACTTCAAGAGCAAACTGTATTTACATGAACACACCTACTCTGCTTAGTTATCTGCTGTGCTGCTCAAAATGATCAACTTTGGCTGGTGTTGGGTTACAAATCATCTTAGTACGGAATGCAGGGGTAATGAAATGCTGTTACCAATGTTGGCATTATTGTGAACAAAGTGGGGAGGGATAGCTCAGTGGTTTGAGCATTGGTCTGCTAAACACAAGGTTGTAAATTCAATCCTTTAGGGGGTCATTTGGGGCAAAAAATCTGTCCGGGGATTGGTCCTGCTTTGAGGTCCCTTCTAATCCTGATATTCTATGAACTGTGCTTAACCTGTCCTAAATGAGAGGGTGACCCTCAGCTGAAAGGACCTCATTAAGCCAGGGGCTCAAATGCCAGAGGTCTGTGGAAGTAAAAGGGGTGAGGACAGGTGTTCTAGCCAGGAGGTGTGTGGCACCTCCACTAGGGTCCTTTCCAGACTGGTTTAAACTATTCCTCCCCACTGTTCAAATAAAGAGCTATATAAGCTTCATTAGGAGCCTCTTTACTATTTTAAATAATCAGTCAGAACTGAAATCACTTGAGGTGGAGCAGTTTCTGCCCACCCTGAAAAGAGTTCAAAATTATTAAGCGCTGGTCTACACTACGAGTTTAGGTCGACTTTAGCAGGGTTAAATCGAATTAAGCCTGGACACGTCCACACAACGAAGCCCTTTCTTTTGACTTAAAGGGCCCTTTAAACCGGTTTCTTTACTCCACCTCTGACGAGGGGATTAGCACTAAAATTGGCCTTTGTGGGTCAGATTTGGGGTAGTGTGGATGGAATTTGATGTTATTGGCCTCCAGGAGCTATCCCACAGTGCTTCATTGTGACCGCTCTGGACAGCACTCTCAACTAAGATGCACTGACCAGGTAGACAGGAAAAGCCCTGCAAACTTTTGAATTTCATTTCCTGTTTGCCCAGCGTGGAGAGCACAGCTGACCATGCAGAGCTCATCAGCACAGGTAACCATGATGGAGTCCCAGGATCACAAAAGAGCTCCAGCATGGACCGAACGGGAGGTACGGGATCTGCTCGCCATATGGGGAGACGAATCAGTGCTAGCTGAACTACGTAGCAGTAAACGAAATGGCAAAATATTAGAAAAGGTCTCAAAGGCCATGAAGGACAGAGGCCATAACAGGGACACACAGCAGTGCCACGTGAAAATTAAGGAGCTAAGGCAAGCCTACCACAAAGCCAGAGAGGCAAACAGAAGGGCTGGGGCAGAGCCGCAAACATGCCGCTTCTACGCGGAGCTGCATGCCATTCTAGGGGGTGCAGCCACCACTACCCCAACCATGTGCTTTGACTCCGTCAATGGAGAAACACGCAACAGAGAAGCGGGTTCGGGGTACGCGGAAGATGATGATGATGAAGACAATGAAGATAGCTCACAGCAAGGAAGCGGAGAAACCGGTTTCCCCAACAGCCAGGATATGTTTATCACCCTGGACCTGGAACCAGTAACCCCCGAACTCACCCAAGGCGTGCTCCCAGACCCTGAGGGCACACAAGGGACCTCTGGTGAGTGTACCTTTGTAAATATTACACATGGTTTAAAAGCAAGCATCTTTAATGATTAATGATTAATTTGCCCTGGCAATCGCGGCCAGTACAGCTACTGGAAAGGTCTGTTAACATGTATGGGGATGGAGCGGAAATCCTCCAGGGACATCTCCAGAAAGCTCTCTTTCATGTACTCCCAAAGCCTTTGCAAAAGGTGTCTGGGGAGGGCTGCCTTATTCCGTCCGCCACAGTAGGACACTTTACCACGCCAGGCCAGTAGCATGTAGTATGGAATCATTGCATAACAAAGCATGGCAGCGTATGGTCCCGGTGTTTACTGGCATGCAGACAACATCCATTCCTTATCTCTCTTTGTTATCCTCAGGAGAGTGATATCATTCACGGTCACCTGGTTGAAATGGGGTGATTTTATTAAGGGGGCATTCAGAGGTGCCCGTTCCTGCTCGGCTGAACAGAAATGTTCCCTGCTGTTAGCCACGCGGTGGGGGGGGTGGAGGGGTGAAGGGATCATCCCAGAGAATTGTGTGTGTGTGTGTGTGGGGGGGGGGGGTAGTTGGGTTTGTGCTGCATGTTAACCCGGAAACCCCAGCCCCTCCTTTTACATTGCAAACCCATTTTAAATGGCCAACCCAACGGGTGCTTGGTATGGGAAATGAGGGCGCTACTGTTTGAAACCATTCCCACATGTTATGAGGGTAAAAAAAGCCAAAAGACTGTGGCTTACCATGGCTGCCTGGAAGCCAAATTCTGTTGCCTAGCACCATGTGAGTGATCTTTCACACCAAACCGGCAGGCCCTCAATATAAGAGGAAAAATGCGACCTTGTAATGAAAGCACATGTGCTGTGTAATGTGAACAGCAAAATTTAACGTGGAAGAGTGTACCCATTGTTCTCTAAAATGTGTCTTTTTTAACCACCTCTCCCTTGTCGTCCATCAGCTGCAAATGATTCTCCTTCGCAGAGACTAGCAAAGATTAGAAGGAGAAAACGGCAGACTCGGGATGATATGTTCATGGAGCTCCAGATGTCCTCCCACGCTGAAAGAGCACAGCAGAATGCGTGGAGGCAGTCAATGTCAGACTACAGAAAAGCACAATATGAACGAGAGGAGAGATGGCGGGCTGAATCGCGGGATGAACAGAGCAAGTGGCGGGCTGAAGATGATAGGTGGCGTCAGCTTGCAGACAGAAGGCAAGAGTTGATGCTCCGGCTGCTGGAGCATCAAACTGGTATGCTCCAGCGTATGGTTGAGCTGCAGGAAAGGCAGCAGGAGCAGAGACTGCCGCTACAGCTCCTGTGTAACCAACAGCCCTCCTCCCCAAGTCCCATTGCCTCCTCACCCAGACGCCCAAGAACACGGTGGGGGGGCCTCCGGCCACCCAGTCACTCCACCCCAGATGATTGCCCGAGCATCGGAAGGCTGGCCTTCAATAAGTGTTAAAGTTTTAAAGTTTTAAACTGCAGTGTGTCCTTTTCCTTCCCTCCCCCTCCACCCCTCTTGGGCTACCTTGGCAATTATCCCCCTAGTTGTGTGATGAATTAATAAAGAATGCATGAATGTGGAGTAACAATGACTTTATTGCCTCTGCAAGCGGTGCTTGAAGGGGGGAGGGGAGGGTGAGGTGGTTCGTTTACAGGAAAGTAGAGTGAACTGGGTGGGGGGGGCGGAGGGTTCATCAAGGAGAAACAAACGGAAGTTTCACACCGTAGCCTGGCCAGTCACAAAACTCATTTTCAAAGCTTCTCTGATGCTCACCGCGCTCTGCTGTACTCTTTTAACCGCCCTGGTGTCTGGCTGCGCGTAATCAGCGGCCAGGCGATTTGCCTCAACCTCCCACCCAGCCATAAATGTCTCCCCCTTACTCTCACATATATTGTGGAGCGCACAGCAAGCAGCAATAACAATGGGGATATTCTTTTCACTGAGGTCTGAGCGAGTCAGTAAGCTGCGCCAGCGCACTTTTAAATGTCCAAATGCACATTCCACCACCATTCGGCACTTGCTCAGCCTGTAGTTGAACAGGTCCTGACTCCTGTCCAGGCTGCCTGTGTACGGCTTCATGAGCCATGGCATTAAGGGGTAGGCTGGGTCCCCAAGGATCACGATAGGCATTTCAACATCCCCAACGGTTATTTTCTGGTCTGGGAAGAAAGTCCCTTCCTCCAGCTTTTGAACCAGACCAGAGTTCCTGAAGACACGAGCATCATGTACCTTTCCCGGCCATCCCACGTTGATGTTAGTGAAACGTCCCCAGCAGCATTGAAAAGTACCCCTTGCGGTTTATGTACTCGGTGGCTTGGTGCTCCGGTGACAAGATAGGGATATGGGTTCCATCTATCGCCCCACTACAGTTTGGGAATCCCATTGCAGCAAAGCCATCCACTATGGCCTGCACGTTTCCCTGAGTCACTACCCTTGATATCAGCAGGTCTTTGATTGTCCTGGCAACTTGGATCACAGCAGCCCCCACAGTAGATTTGACCACTCCAAATTGATTCCCGACTGACCGGTAGCTGTCTGGCATTGCAAGCTTCCACAGGGCTATCGCCACTCGCTTCTCAACTGTGAGGGCCGCTCTCATCCTGGTATTCTGGCGCTTCAGGGCAGGGGACAGCAAATCACAAAGTTCCATGAAAGTGCCCTTATACATGCGAAAGTTTCGCAGCCACTGGGAATCGTCCCAGACCTGCAACACAATGCGGTCCCACCAGTCTGTGCTTGTTTCCCGGGCCCAGAATTGGTGTTCCACGGCTATAACTTGCCCCATTAACACCATGATTTGCACATTGCTGGGGCCCGTACCTTGTGTGAGGGCTGTGTCCATGTCAATTTCCTCATCACTCTCGTTGCTACGCTGCAATCACCTCATTGGCTGGTCCTGGTTTTGCTTTGGCATGTTCTGGCTCTGCATATACTCCAGGACAATGCGCGTGGTGTTCATAGTGCTCATAATTGCCGCGATGATCTGCGCGGGCTCCATGATCCCAGTGCTATGGCGTCTGGTCTGAAAAAAGGTGCGAAACTGACGGAGGGAGGGAGGGGCGACTGACAACATGGCGTATAGGTACAGGGAATTAAAATCAACAAAGGTGGCTGTGCATCAGGGAGAAACACAAACAACTGTCACACAGAATGGCCCCCCCAAAGATTGAACTCAAAACCCTGGGTTTAGCAGGCTGTTGATTTCACAGAGGGAGGGGGAAGCAAAGGAATACATCTATTTTTTACATCTTAAGCTGGTAGCCGACGGTGCAGCATGACTGATAGCCCTCGGCATCTTCTGGATGCTTGGCAGAAGATACTGTACTATGATTGCTAGCCATCACCATCAAGATGGTTCAATTGGACTGCCAGCAGGACTGAGTCTCCAGGAGACAAAGCATGTCTGCCCAGGTGCTTATGATTGAACTGGAGTACAACAACAACAATGAATACCACTCATAATTCACCATCTACTGCCAAAAGGCAAGGGGTTGCTGCTGTATAGCAATGCAACCCCACATCTGCCAGCACCCAGATAGCCGATGATGGCTACTAGTCATATTGCACCATCTACTGCCAAAAGGCAATTAGCTGCTGTTGTGTAGCAATGCAGTACCACGTCTGCCGGCACCCAGATGACATATGGTGACAGTGAGCTGAGCTGAGCTGAGCGGGCTCCATGCTTGCCGTGGTATGTTGTCTGCACAGGTAACCCAGGTAAAAAGGCGCGAATCGATTGTCTGCCATTGCTCTGATGGAGGGGAAGGGGCCTGACGGCATGTACCCAGAACCCCCCGTGACACTGTTTTGCATCATCAGGCATTGGGATCTCAACCCAGAATTCCAATGGGCGGCGGAGACTGCGGGAACTGTGGGATAGCTACCCACAGTGCAACGCTCCGGAAGTCGACGCTAGCCTCAGTACTGTGGACGCGGTCCGCCGGCTTAATGCACTTAGAGCATTTTATGTGGGGACACACACAATCGACTGTATAAAACCGATATCTATAAAACCTGCTTCTACAAATTCGACCTAATTTTGTAGTGTAGACATACCCTAAGAGACTGATGTGCAGAGGTCACAGCAGAGAGGCAAGTAGCAGCAGAAGGTGACTCACAGTCAGCTAGTGAATGAGTGGCTGGTGAGGCAGCAGGATCCAGGACTGGTGGGACAGCCAGGGTAGAGGAACCGCAGCCGGCAGGGCGGCCAGCCAAAGCAAGTGCTCAGATTCTGAAGCAAGCAAGGTGCCTTCTTCCCTGGGTGGGAGGCGAACTCACACAGATGTACCTCTAAACCCTGGCGTCCTCACTGACCAAAGGACAACCACTGTGAGTGGGGTATGGTGAGGGAGCAGAGAGGGGCGCAGAAAAGGAACTTTTGCTTGTTGGACTCAAGAACATGAGGCAGAAGGCATAGCCCCATGCACTCTGGGGTGGGTGTCCTGCTCACAGCTTTATGATTATGAATCCTGCTTTTGGCATTTTCCCTAATTAATGTTGCGTGACTTCCCTCCTTTCATTAAAAGTTTCTTTTCTACACTCAGACTCTGTGCTTGTGAGTGGGGAAGTATTGCCTCTTAGAGATCCCTGTGGAACCCCATTTGTGACCTCTGTCCAATCCGACATCATTCCATGAATAGTTACTCTTTGTTTGCAGTTGTTTAACCAATTATGTATACACTTAATGGTAGTTCTGCCGAGCCTGAATTTCTCCAGCTTACCTATCAGAATGTCATGTGGGGACTGTGTCAAAACTCCCATGGGTGTTTATTTGTTGATTTTAGAGGGGATGTGTCTGAAAACAGGGCTTATAAGTGAACTGGGTTGCATAATACTTAGAAGTTACAGAGGGCTTCTTGGGTCTGATCCCTCAGCTGCACTGTGCTTTAGAATGGGTCCCTAATCTAGAGATTATAAAGCTCTTTTACACAGCGGCAACAGTGGCATTATCCCCATTCTTCAGATGGGGAAACTGAGGCACAGAGAGGGGAGGTGACTTGCCCAAGGTTTCTCAGTACGGCCATGTCTACACTCAGCAGCACTGTAGTGTAGATGCTTCCTGTAGTGATGGAAGGTTTTTTTCTGTCAATGTAGTTAATGCACCTCCCCAAGCGGTGGTAGCTGGGTCAGCAGGAGAATTCTTCCGTCGACCAAGCCACATCTACACCGGGGGTTAGGTTGGCTTAACTATGGTGCTTCACACCCCTGGGCACCATAACCATGTTGACTTAACTTTTAAGTGTGGAGCAGGCCTAAGGCAGTGGCAGACCTGGGAGCTGAACTCAGTCCTCATGACATCAAGTCAAGCACTGGACTACAGCACTTTTATGTCTAGCCCTTGGGTTTTAGACAGGGCTTTGTAACAGGGTCTATTCTGTGTTGTAAGCAGGGCCTCAGGCCATGGCTACCCTAGTGAGCTTACAGCAGTGCAGCTGCACTGATGCGGCTATAAATGCTCTGTGTAGCCACTCTAATCCTGTTGGCTTAATTACTCCAACCACAGCGAGCAGCGGTACCGTAAATCACCATAAATTACGTCACACCCCTGAGCGACATAACTTATATTGACTTAAGCTATAGTGCAGCAATAGCCAAAGGCAGCAGCAAAGTTGTCCTGTGTCATGTGACAGACCCAGGTCCAGCAAGACCCATCATTTCAACAGGCAATGTCAAAGACAAGAGTTCGCAGATTGGAGGAAGCTGGCATTTAGCTGGCGGGTGAGCACGACACCCCTCCTCCCCTGCTGCCACGCAGGCGATTAAGTCTGTAGGCATCTCTGTGTCTTTACATAACTATCCGCCTCACCATCGCACCAGCCGCTTTCTGGGCATTCGCCTGTAATTATATCTCTGCTTCGCATTACCGTTCTGCAAATTAATCACCGCCATCACTTCCTCATCTATAGCAGGGACCTGCCCAAACAATTGCCAGGGAATCCGCTAAAGAGCAGGGACTGCTGAGCTGCTCTGTGTGCGCCGTGTGGGTAAGCAATGAAAGGTCTGGTCACATACTGCATTGGCTCCCTACATGCCTCCCTCCAGCTGACCTCCTGGCACCTCACCCAGGCCAATCCCACGGGGGCTGGTCACTGCAGATACATGCGACCCTTTCCCTCCTCAGTATGTCAGATCACGGCCATTCTGTTCTGGCTACACGGACTCCTCTAGACTGGGCAAGGTTGTAGCTGCCTGCCATTCTGGGGGTGTTCTTGAGAAGATCTGGTGATTTGTGGGTCCCCAAGGGGCTGGTTTTCACATGGTACATGGGCTCTATGGGAGGGAATCCACAGCTGCTATCACCCCCTTCCTGTATGCGGCTCCCTCACCTGAGCCCTCTGATGTGCTGATCCTACCTTCACTGCCTCTCACTCCCTGTCCCCCTTCATGCTCCCAGCCCTCCCAGGATCTTCCTTCCTTCCCGTTCCTCCCTACTCTCCTTTACTCGGTCCCCTTTCTCTGCTCCCTGCCCTCGTTACCTCCTGCGGTCACCTGCATGCTCCTATCTCACCTTCCCCCCATCCCTACTGGTCCTGCCTCCGTCCCCTCTCTTGTCACACCTGCTCTCCCCTTCCCAAAGCCCTCTCTCCCTGCCCCACGCTGCAGCCAAGCCCCAGCTCCTCCCCTGCACACACTTAGCTGAGCAGAGGCTGGCACGCTTGGCCTCCCGTTCGCCTGGCAGCACTGACATCCAGAATGTGGGTTCTTCAAATGTCTCAGCCCCTGCACCAGGCCCACAGCTCGAGGGCCACCGGCTGCTTCTCCATGCTTTAGTGCCCGGCTCCCTCCATAGTGAAATGCCCCCTACGGGAAAGTGACACTGGTGAAGGAGGCAGTGACTCTCCAGGGCCACCAGGAGCCTCATCTTGAGGATCTCCCTTTGGAGAAGCTTCTCTGCAGGCCCCTTAGAACCCCAGGCACGAGCTGGCACAGCCAATGCACACGCACTGGCACGGCCAATGCACATGCGCGGCTGTAATTCCCCTCAATTGCTGGTTCCATAACCATAAATGTCGATAAGAAGAATTGTACCAGGTTCTCAGGCAAAGAGATTCTGAAACCAACCTACACTGCAAGGTCTTTTGTGTTAACTCCTTCAGCTCTGGATTACAACAGAGAATCTGGGCTCCCCTGACACTGAGACACAACTGCCCTCCCTCTGCTATATCACAGCACAGCACCCGGGAACCCCAGCACTGAGAGACGACTACACCATGTGAAAAGGAGAACTGTTAGCCCAAGTTTACAGATGGGAAATGAAGCCCATAGAGACTTGCCCAAGGTCATCCAGTCTGTGGCAGTCTGGAAGGAACCCAGATTTCCTGAGCCCCAGGCCAGCTCCTTTGCCTCAGATCAACCTTCCTCTATTTCATTTCTTTCACTGTGAGGCTTTTTCATAGCGAGAAGAAAAATGTAAGGAAGAAAAAGAACAGAACAGATACATCAGGTGAGAAATTGGCCATTTGAAATAAATAGGAACATTAAACATGAATTAGAAATCATGTAATGTGAGGGTTTTTTGCTCTCCCTCTTTCAAGTGAATGTAGAGCTGGCAAATGATACCAGATTGACAGACCTGAAATCTCTTTAGTCACAGAACAGTACAGTCTGGACAATGATGAGGCGATTTTCCTACCATCAGTGTGCCACACAACCGTGATGTGGAAGGACTAAGCCTAGGGATGGAAGGGCACCATGAATACATAATTTGTCATCCCCTTATAATAGGCAGCCACTACTGCTAAGTGAATTAGTTCAAAGAGTTATTCCATTACTGACACTAATTCTTTGAAGAGTCCTAGAAAACTGGACCGGTACGAGAAGTTTGGAGAAAAGTAAACATGGTACTGGTCTTCATTCTGCTGAACAAAGAATGATCCTGACAATTACTAGATTGCAATGGCCAGTCTCACTGCAATCACAGGTAAAGTAAACAGTGCAAATATGCAGATGAAAAGAAAAATCACTAAAAACAGAGGAAAGAAGAGCTATGAGCAATTAATTAATGGGTTATAAAGAAACAAATCTTGCCATGTAAGCTTGATTGTTTTTTTAAATAGAATTGTAGAATTAGCTGATGACAAGAATGCAGTGCATATAATACAGCAGGGTTTTAGGGAAGTATTTTATACAGCGGCTCATGAAATCTTATCCATAAAATTAATGTCATTTGGCTTGTATGGGAGCACTGATTAGAAACTTAGCTGAAGGACTGCAGGCAAAAGGTAAATGGCATTGTTTAGAGCTATGGAGAGGTGTGGGATGGGGTACTGACAGAGATCAGTGCAGGGGCTGGTCTTCTTTAACACCTTTGCGAATGATCTGGAAAAAGTGAGTAGACAACAGGGAATCATTCCCACTCTGCATATAAACAGAAGGCTCCAGGGATGAAGGATTTGTACCTCCCCTACCCGGGCTGGGCAGTCAGATTAGCACTTGGTCTTTGCTGTTCCTTCATACAACAGCACTTGAGTGTTTAATGTTCAATGAGCCAAATTCAGAGAGTTGTCTCAATTGGTGTAAATTATACACTGAAGGGACTGGGAGAAGATATAAATGACGGTGTCTTAGAGTTCATTCCGAGCTGGTTGGCAAGTGGGCACTATCTTCTGCAAAACATTTAAAATGAACTGCAACATCTTTCATTTTTTCCCTAAACTTTTCTCTCAGGTTTTCTGACAGAAGGCAGAAAGCCGAAAATGTGTCAGTTTTTAATGGTTTTTGGTTTCCAAAAACTGAAACATTTTTGGTTTTGTTTTTTTCATGCAAAAAAATCCTGAACATTTTGAAAGAAACAAAATTTTTCACAAAGCATTTTGTTGAAAGAAAAGACCACTTTTTGTCAGAACAAAATGTCTGAACGAAAAATTTTGATCAGCTGCGGTTCATTATCCTATAATGATCCATTCCCGGAGTCACAGGGTTCTAGGCCACTCTGACCTCCTGTATATCACAGGGCTTTACATTTCACCCAAGTACCCCTGCGTCGATTGGATTCTGAGTTTGGCCCATTGTGTCTAATCAAACCAAAAACGAAATATCTCCCTGCGCATTGAGTTAGTCAAATCTCGCACCATGGAACTCCCTGCTGCAGGGTATTATGGCAGCAGGTAACTTGTATGTTATTACAAAATGGACTAGGCCCATCTGCGAATGGGAATGGCACCTTCACTTACACTGGGTAGGACAAAAAGACAAGGGATCTCAACCCTTGTGTTCACAGCATAGGCACATCACCAGGTTTGATCAGGAGGAAATTCCCCAGGGTGTAACTATTCCCCACTGAGATGATTTATGGGGTTTTACAGCTTTCTCTGAAGCATCTGGTATTGTCCACTATCAGACACAAGATCCTAGTGTAGATTCATATATTTTAAGGCCCTGTCATCTCGTCTGACCTCCTGCATAACACAGGCCAGAGAATTCACCCTGTGATTCCAGAATCAAGCCCATAACTTCTGGCTCAGCTGCAGTGTGTCTGTTAGAAAGATTTCACATGATGGAGAATCCACCACATCCGTAGCTCGGGAAGTCATTCCAATGGTTAATCACAATATTGGCATTATGGGATGACACTTGTTTGTGACCCCGTGGTTGAGAACCCGGGGACTCGATGGCCCATTGGTCTAGTCTGATGTGTTCCTTCTTATGGTTTTCTTTTGCTCTCCAGAAACATCCGTGCTGCACTCTCCTTTGAAGGGCACGTCTACGCTGCAGCTGGGAGCGAGCCTCCCAACCCGACTAGACAGACATGGGCTAGCTCTGCTCAAGCTAGCATGCTAAAAATAGTAGTGTGGATCTTGTACCAAAGGCAGGCATGGATTAGCCACCCGCGTCCAAGCCCACCTGCCCCCTTCGGTCCATACTCAGATGGTTAACCCATGCTGCAACATCCCCACTGCTGTTTTTAGCACATGAATTCGAGCATAGCTAGTGCGTGTCTGTGCGCTTGGAGGCTGGCTCGGAGCTTCAGGGCAAACATGACCTAAGGGACTTCTCATTGACATCCCTGATCAGCCTCCCAGAACCAACTGAGGGCTGGGAGCCAGGCAGCCTCCTTTCAGGAATTCACGCCTTCTTGCAGGAAATAGTCACAGACGTACTATGGGCAGCCAGGCCCCCCTGTGCCTCTGAACTAGTAAAAGAGAGGGGAGAACATCTTGCGAGCCCCACTGACCGCTTGTCAGCATCTCCTTCGATGAGGGGTCTCTCCCACCCTCCCCCCGCACTAATGAAACCATTGCTCTCTGTGAAAGACCCCACAAACTGCTGCCCACAGGCTGACCTCCCTTAGCTAAGTAAGCACCTGGAGAAGCCTGCAAAACTCCCGGCTCCAGTGCCACCTGCCAGTGGCCTGGAGCCATCTCAGTCAGCACTCAGGCCAGGGCAGCATGGGACAGACAGCACTTGTGACTCTGGGGCATGGCCACTTCTTGTCCATAGAATCCATATTCATTTAAGAGTGTTGACCATCCAGTACTGCTGCCTGGCTCCACGAAGGGATGAGTGGAAAGGCCCTGAAATAACTCAGATCTTTCCCCTCCTACCAAACCCAGGGGGCTGCTCTGGACAACTGTTCCTCCCCCTCCAGAGCCCTCACCTGAGCCTCAACCCTCTCCCCATGCTCTTCAGCATCTACAGAAAGTCACTGGGGAACTGGTGAGGCCATCTGGGCTGCACTGCCAGCTGTAGACAGCTCTAGGTCTCCACTCTGGCAGATGTGACCAGCCCCTGGACAAAGAACCGCTGGTGAATGCCACACCCAGGTGAGATGGAGGCGATGCTGCTATGAAGAGGGAAGTGCCATGAAGATCTCTCTTCTTCCATAACTTCCCCCACAATCGAGGGCACCTATCTGCTGAGTGTAAAATCAGCCGCAGCCTTGGGCAGCACAAACTGCCCCCCTCCGACTGTGACTAGCCATCCGATCGTGCCCTGTCCTGTCTGACACAGACCTGGCCACGGTGAGGACATTCGGGACCTCCCGGCTCCATTAGTGTGCTTCAGCTGCCAGGATGGAGCTGCACGCCCTGGGAACGTGCTGCCTGGTGCCTGAGCCCTGAGCACTTCACCCCAGCGCTGCACCCCATTGAACAGAGTCCAGCACAGGACCCTGCTGTCCCAGCCCTCAATGGAACAGGCCCTGTTGCCTGAGAGATGCTTCTCCCTCCATGAGCACAATGTCCCAAAACAGCTAGGTTCCTCTGGGACCCTGACACTGACTCCAAAGTGGGAGGTTCATGAATGCAGGAGACAGAACTCTCATGGGAACTGGGCGTAGGCTATGGAACTCACTGCCACAAGAAAGAGACCATAGGCCTCCCCACTCATTGCAAAGCTATTTTTTTCTGAGCTAGTCCTCCATGAATTCCCCACATAGACAACCAACATGCCCAGTCAAACACTCACGCATGCCCAGACAAGCAAACAACAAGCCAATCAAGCTATTTTCCCTAGAGGAGGAGTGGACAAGAGGCTGTTAGTGTTTATGTCTATTTGTTAATGGTTGAGAGGCACTCAGATCCTACAGTGGTGGTGGTGGTCTAAGTTCCCTATAAGCTGCGTGGCCACGGGGAGAAGAGCCCCTCCCCCAGCCCAGCTCAGCCCCGCCCAGCCCCACCGGAGCTGCCACGGCTGGGAAGAGGCACCCACAGCCCTGGGGCAGCCTGCACCCCAAACCCCTCATCCCTGGACCCACCCCAGAGCCCACACCCTCAGCTGGAGCCCTCATCCCCCCGCCAACCCTCTGCCCTAGCCTCGATCCCCCTCCCACACCCGGAACCCCTCATCTCCAGCCCCACCCCAGAGCCCACACCCCCAGCCAGAGCCCTCACCCCACCATACCCCAACCCTCTGTCTCAGCCCTGAGCCCCCTCCCACAGGCCGAACCCCTCGGCTCCACCCCTGCCACACATCACTTCCATATTGGTGCACATAACAAAATTAATTCCGCACACGGATGTACAAAATTAGAGGGAACACTGGTGGGTTTTTTGATGCATTTTTAAAACTACAATACCTACCTGGTGAAGTGAAGAAACAGATTGACAGATCCAGAAGGGTATCCACAGGGCCGGCTCCAGCTTTTTTGCCACCTCAAGCGTCGAAGAAAAAAAAACAACCCCCCACCCCCGATTGAGCTGCCGCCAAAGTGCCGCCGAACAGGAAGAGAGGGAGTGAAGGACCCGCCGCCGAATTGCCGCCAAAGACCTGGACGTGCCGCCCCAATAACGGACGGAGTGCTGCCCCTTTCTATTGGCTGCCCCATGCACCTGCTTCCTTCGCTGGTGCCTGGAGCCGGCCCTGTGGGTACCCAGAAGTCACCTACTATAGGATAGGCCCAACAAAGAAAGTAACAGAACGCCACTAGCCATCACCTACTGCCCCCAACTAAAACCTATCCAGCGCATCATCAAGGATCTACAACCTCTTCTGAAGGACGATCCCTCACTCTCACAGACCCCCAACCTGAAGCAAATATTCACCAGCAACTACACACCACACAACAAAACACTAACCCAGGAACCAAGCCCTGCAACAAACCATTGCCAACTCTGTCCACATATCTATTCAAGGAACACCATCATAGGACCATCATCAGCCACGCCATCAGGGGCTCGTTCACCTGCACATCTACCAATGTGATATATGCCATCATGTGCCAGCAATGCCCCTCTGCCATGTACATTGGCCAAACTGGACAGTCTCTACGCAAAATAATAAAAGGACACAAATCAGACATCAAGAATTGTAACATTCAAAAACCAGTTGGAGAACACTTCTATCTCCCTGGACACTCAATAACAGACTTAAAAGTGGCAGTTCTTCAACAAAAAAACTTCAAAAACAGACTCCAGCGAGAAACTGCAGAACTGGACACCATCAAATTAGGTCTGAATAAAGACTGGGCATGGATGGGTCACTACAAAAAGTAATTTCCCCCTGCTGATACTCACACCTTCTTATCAACTGTTGGAAATGGCCGACGTCCACCTTGATTGCACTGGCCTCATTAGCACTACAAAAGTAATTTCCCCTCTCTTGATATTTACCCCATCTTGTCAACTGTTGAGAATAGGCCACTTCCACCTTAATTGAATTGGCCTCTTTAGCACTGACTCCACACTTGGTAAGACAACTCCCATCTTTTCATGTGCTGTTTATATATTCTGCTTACTATATTTTCCCCTCCATGCATCTGATGAAGTGGGTTTTAGCCCACGAAAGCTTATGCCCAACTAAATGTGTTAGTCTCTAAGGTGCCACAAGGACTCGTTGTTATTACTGGATCAGAGCTCACAATTCTGCAACAATCCCCCCAAGGAACAGAGCCCTCTTTAAAATCCTTTCCTCTTCTGCAAAGCTCTGCTCCCCTTCCCAGGAAATCACCCAACGGCAGCTCCATGCCTTCCAAAGCAGGAAAGCATGGGAATCAACACTGTGTGCAACGCACAAGTCCCAAGAAGGGGGGGAAGGGAGAGCTGTTTCCTTGGGCTTGGCCAATCCAAGCGCTGTGTGTATGGGTGTGATTTATGGCCTGCCTACTAGAAAGGGGAGACATCAACAGGAAGGTCCCAATAAACACTGAGAGACAGATAAATCTTTGGTGCACCGAGCTGCAGGGCTGAGAAAGGCCTTGATAAATCAGGAGCTGTGTGCGGGGGAAGTGCATGAGTGTGTATACGTCTCCGTGCTCAGAGATGTCATGGGCTGCCTGTGTGTCTCACGTTGGCCCCTCCTAGCCAGCCTGCTACCCCAGGGGCCCCAACATCATTGCACTCATGCAAAGAAAGGCACAAGCTGCTGCAGTGAAAAGGAGTGCAAATCCCAGCACCGAGGTACGCTGCCATGCTCCAAGCAAGCCCAGGGCAGCATGCTCCCCAGCACTCAGGGCCAGGCTCCGCCCATGGGCCAGCACAAATGGAAAAGAACGGCTGCTCAATGCAAATTGCCAGCAACTTTCCATGAGCATCAGACAGGATCAATGGAAAGCTGCCCAAGGTGACCGTAAAGTGTCTTCAGAGATGTGTACAGATGTATGCAGGGCTACCAGCAGCAAGGTCCTGTATATCCAAGTCCGGGCAGTGAAAGCCACTGAACCAAGCCACACAGCTGTTGTTACTGATCACCATCATTAGTTGTTATGATTATAGCCTTGTGATTCTTGCATAACCCGTCTGCCCACTCGAATTGGCAGCAACAAGGGCCAAATTAAATATCTAGGGGTTTCGCTTCAACAATACCACACAAAACCAGCCCAAGCCCCACCCAGCAGCCTGGGACAATTACGCACCAGCCCTGGGCGCATCTAAGAGGCAATAGTTCCCCTCTCGCAAGCACAGAGTCTGAGTGCAGAAAATAAACTTTTAATAAAAGGAGGGAAGTAACCTGGCATTCATTTGGGGAAACACTGCAAACGGGGTTCATAAGCATAAACCATGAGCAAAAGACCCACCCCTATGTAAGTTGGGCAGTGTCCTTTGCTGTCAGGTTCTTAAGTCCACAACCAAAAGTCCCATTAATGTGCCCGTCCCTTCTCTGCACCCCACTCATAGTTGTTGCCCTTGGTCAGTGCAGACCCAGAGTCCGGAGGTGCATCTGCAGAATTCACCTTCTGCTCTGGGTGGAGGTGGTAAGAAGGCATTTTATTCACTCCGCTGCCCAGGCACTCACTCACCACTCCTCTTTGCTGGCTACCCAATCACTACACCTCCCCACCACAGAATCATAGAATCATAGAATATCAGGGTTGGGAGGGACCTCAGGAGGTCATCTAGTCCAACCTCCTGCACAAAGCAGGACCAATTCCCAACTAAATCATCCCAGCCGGGGCTTTGTCAAGCCTGACCTTAAAAATCTCTAAGGAAGGAGATTCCACCACCTCCCTAGGTAACCCATTTCAGTGCTTCACCACCCTTCTAGTGAAAAAGTTTTTTTCTAATATCCAACCTAAACCTCCCCCACTGCAACTTGAGACCATTGCTCCTTGTTCTGTCATCTGCTCCCACTGAGAACAGTCTAGATCCAGGGCCGGCTTTAGGCCAATTCGCCCGATTCCCAGGAATCAGGCCCTGCGCCTAAGAGGGCCCCGCGCACTCACCCCAGCGGCGGTCGTCTTCGGGGGCCCTGCTCCCCTGGCCAGAGCTCCGGCCAGAGCGAGGCAGCCCCGTGGCCCCGCGATCCTGGCCAGACCTCCGGCTGGAGCACAGCAGCCCCGCACTCCTGCCCAGACCGCTGGCCGGAGCGCGGCAGCCCCGCGCCCCCCCTTCCCACAGCTGGCAATCGAAGTGCCGCCCCAGGAATCAGGCCCCGCACTTGCTAAAGCCGGCCCTGTCTAGATCCATCCTCTTTGGAGCCCCCTTTCCGGTAGTCGAAAGCAGCTATCAAATCCCCCCTCATTCTCTACTGCAAACTAAATAATCTCAGTTCCCTCAGCCTCTCCTCGTAAGTCATATGCTCCAGCCCCCTAATCATTTTGTTGCCCTCCGCTGGACTCTTTACAATTTTTCCACATCCTTCTTGTAGTGTGGAGTCCAAAACTGGACACAGTACTCCAGATGAGGCCTCACCAATGTCGAATAGAGGGGAATGATCACGTCCCTGGATCTGCTGGCAATGCTCCTACTTATACAGCCCAAAATGCCGTTAGCCTTCTTGGCCACAAGGGCACATTGTTGACTCATATCCAGCTTCTCGTCCACTGTAACCCCCAGCTCCTTTTCTGCAGAACTGTTGCCTAGCCACCCAGTCCCTAGTCTGTAGCAGTGCATGGGATTCTTCCGTCCTAAGTGCAGGACTCTGCACTTGTCCTTCTTGAACGTCATCACGTTTCTTTTGGCCCAATCCTCTAATTTGTCTAGGTCCCTCAGTATCCTATCCTTACCCTCCAGCATATCTACCACTCCTCCCAGTTTAGTATCATCTGCAAACTTGCTGAGAGTTCAGTCCACACCATCCTCCAGATCATTAATGAAGATATTGAACAAAACCGGCCCCAGGACTGACCCTTGGGGCACTCCGCTTGATACTGGCTGCCAACTAGACATGGAGCCATTGATCACTACCCATTGAGCCCGACGATCTAGCCACCTTTCTATCCACCTTATAGTCCATTCATCCAGCCCATACTTCTTTAACTTGCCAGCAAGAATACTGTGGGAGACCGTATCAAAAGCTTTGCTAAAGTCAAGGAATAACACATCCACTGCTTTCCCCTCATCCACAGACCCAGTTATCTCCTCATAGAAGGCAATTAGGTTAGTCAGGCATGACTTGCCCTTGGTGAATCCATGCTGACTGTTCCTGATCACTTTCCTCTCCTCTAAGTGCTTCAGAATTGATTCCTTGAGGACCTGCTCCATGATTTTTCCAGGGTCTGAAGTGAGGCTGACTGGCCTGTAGTTCCCCGCATCCTCCTTCTTCCCTTTTTTAAAGATGGGCACTACATTAGCCTTTTTCAAGTCATCCGGGACCTCCCTGAATCGCCAGGAGTTTTCAAAGAGAATGGACAATGGCTCTGCAATCACATCCACCAACTCCTTTAGCACCCTCGGATGCAGCGCATCCGGCCGCATGGACTTGTGCTCATCCGGCTTTTCTAAATAGTCCCGAACCACTTCTTTCTCCACAGAGGGCTGGTCACCTCCTCCCCATGCTGTGCTGCCCAGTGCAGCAGTCTGGGAGCTGACCTTATTTGTGAAGACATAGGCAAAAAAAAGCATTGAGTACATTAGCTTTTCCCACATCCTCTGTCACTAGGTTGCCTCCATCATTCAGTAAGGGGCCCACACTTTCCTTGACTTTCTTCTTGTTGCTAACATACCTGAATAAACCCTTCTTGTTACTCTTAACATCTCTTGCTAGCTGCAACTCCAAGTGTGATTTGGCCTTCTTGGTAGAGATGGACATAGGAGACGGAAGTGTTGAGAGTCTCTGGGTTAGGCTTAAAGGGGCAAAAAACAAGGGAGATGTCATGCTAGGCGTCTACTACAGGCCACCTAACCAGGTGGAAGAGGTGGATGAGGCTTTTTTTTTTCAAGCAACTAACAAAATCATCCAAAGCCCAAGATTTGGTGGTGATGGGGGACTTCAACTATCCGGATATATGTTGGGAAAATAACACAGCGGGGAACAGACTATCCAACAAATTCTTGGACTGCATTGGAGACAACTTTTTATTTCAGAAGGTGGAAAAAGCTACTAGGGGGGAAGCTGTTCTAGACTTGATTTTAACAAATAGGGAGGAACTCGTTGAGAATTCATAGATTCATAGATTCATAGATTATAGGACTGGAAGGGACCTCGAGAGGTCATCGAGTCCAGTCCCCTGCCCGCATGGCAGGACCAAATACTGTCTAGACCATCCCTGATAGACATTTATCTAACCTACTCTTAAATATCTCCAGAGATGGAGATTCCACAACCTCCCTAGGCAATTTGTTCCAGTGTTTAACCACCCTGACAGTTAGGAACTTTTTCCTAATGTCCAACCTAGACCTCCCTTGCTGCAGTTTAAACCCATTGTTTCTGGTTCTATCCTTAGAGGCTAAGGTGAACAAGTTTTCTCCCTCCTCCTTATGACACCCTTTTAGATACCTGAAAACTGCTATCATGTCCCCTCTCAGTCTTCTTTTTTCCAAACTAAACAAACCCAGTTCTTTCAGCCTTCCTTCATAGGTCATGTTCTCAAGACCTTTCACCCAGGCTGCCTTCTACTTTCACATTCTCAACGAGTTCCTCCCTATTTGTTAAAATCAAGTCTAGAACAGCTTCCCCCCTAGTAGCTTTTTCAACCTTCTGAAATAAAAAGTTGTCTCCAATGCAGTCCAAGAATTTGTTGGATAGTCTGTGCCCCGCTGTGTTATTTTCCCAACATATATCCGGATAGTTGAAGTCCCCCATCACCACCAAATCTTGGGCTTTGGAAGTGAAAGTAGAAGGCAGCCTGGGTGAAAGTGATCATGAAATCATAGAGTTTGCAATTCTAAGGAAGGGTAGAAGGGAGAACAGCAAAATAGAGACAATGGATTTCAGGAAGGCAGATTTTGGGAAGCTCAGAGAGCTGATAGGTAAGGTCCCATGGGAATCAAGACTGAGGGGAAAAACAACTGAGGAGAGTTGGCAGTTTTTCAAAGGGACACTATTAAGGGCCCAAAAGCAAGCTATTCCGCTGGTTAGGAAAGATAGAAAATGTGGCAAAAGACCACCTTGGCTTAACCACGAGATCTTGCACGATCTAAAAAATAAAAAGGAGTCATATAAAAAATGGAAACTAGGACAGATTACAAAGGATGAATATAGGCAAACAACACAGGACTGCAGGGGCAAGATTAGAAAGGCAAAGGCACAAAATGAGCTCAAACTAGCTACGGGAATAAAAGGAAACAAGAAGACTTTTTATCAATACATTAGAAGCAAGAGGAAGACCAAAGACAGGGTAGGCCCACTGCTTAGTGAAGAGAGAGAAACAGTAACAGGAAACTTGGAAATGGCAGAGATGCTTAATGACTTCTTTGTTTCGGTCTTCACCGAGAAGTCTGAAGGAATGCCTAACATAGTGAATACTAATGGGAAGGGGGTAGGTTTAGCGGATAAAATAAAAAAAGAACAAGTTAAAAATCACTTAGAAAAGTTAGATGCCTGCAAGTCACCCGGGCCTGATGAAATGCATCCTAGAATACTCAAGGAGCTAATAGAGGAGGTATCTGAGCCTCTAGCTATTATCTTTGGAAAGTCATGGGAGACGGGAGAGATTCCAGAAGACTGGAAAAGGGCAAATATAGTGCCCATCTATAAAAAGGGAAATAAAAACAACCCAGGTAACTACAGACCAGTTAGTTTAACTTCTGTGCCAGGGAAGATAATGGAGCAAGTAATTAAGGAAATCATCTGCCAACACTTGGAAGGTGGTAAGGTGATAGGGAATAGCCAGCATGGATTTGTGAAGAACAAATCATGTCAAACCAATCTGATAGCTTTCTTTGATAGGATAACGAGCCTTGTGGATAAGGGTGAAGCTGTGGATGTGGTATACCTAGACTTTAGTAAGGCATTTGATACGGTCTCGCATGATATTCTTATCGATAAACTAGGCAAATACAAATTAGATGGGGCTACTATAAGGTGGGTGCATAACTGGCTGGATAACCGTACTCAGAGAGTTGTTATTAATGGTTCCCAATCCTGCTGGAAAGGCGTAACGAGTGGGGTACCGCAGGGGTCTGTTTTGGGACCGGCTCTGTTCAATATCTTCATCAACGACTTAGATATTGGCATAGAAAGTACGCTTATTAAGTTTGCGGATGATACCAAACTGGGAGGGATTGCAACTACTTTGGAGGACAGGGTCATAATTCAAAATGATCTGGACAAATTGGAGAAATGGTCTGAGTTAAACAGGATGAAGTTTAACAAAGACAAATGCAAAGTGCTCCACTTAGGAAGGAAAAATCAATTTCACACATACAGAATGGGAAAAGACTGTCTAGGAAGGAGTACGGCAGAAAGGGATCTAGGGGTTATAGTGGACCACAAGCTAAATATGAGTCAACAGTGTGATGCTGTTGCAAAAAAAGCAAACATGATTCTGGGATGCATTAACAGGTGTGTTGTGAGCAAGACACGAGAAGTCATTCTTCCGCTCTACTCTGCTCTGGTTAGGCCTCAGCTGGAGTATTGTGTCCAGTTCTGGGCACCGCATTTTAAAAAAGATGTGGAGAAATTGGAAAGGGTCCAAAGAAGAGCAACAAGAATGATTAAAGGTCTTGAGAACATGACCTATGAAGGAAGGCTGAAAGAACTGGGTTTGTTTAGTTTGGAAAAGAGAAGACTGAGAGGGGACATGATAGCAGTTTTCAGGTATCTAAAAGGGTGTCATAAGGAGGAGGGAGAGAACTTGTTCACCTTAGCCTCTAAGGATAGAACCAGAAACAATGGGTTTAAACTGCAGCAAGGGAGGTCTAGGTTGGACATTAGGAAAAAGTTCCTAACTGTCAGGGTGGTTAAACACTGGAACAAATTGCCTAGGGAGGTTGTGGAATCTCCGTCTCTGGAGATATTTAAGAGTAGGTTAGATAAATGTATTTGGTCCTGCCATGCGGGCAGGGGACTGGACTCGATGACCTCTCGAGATCCCTTCCAGTCCTATAATCTATGAATCTATGAATCTATTTCACTCCTGCATGCCTGAGCAATATTTTTATACTCCTCCCTGGTCATTTGTCCAATCTTTCTCTTCTTGTAAGCCACCCTCCTTTGCCAGTCTGGCCACTGGCTCACTGATCCACTAGGATATCTACAGGTCCCACTACTTAACACAGCTCTCAGAGATTTCAGCTGTTAGTGGGGGAACCTCACTGCTGGAGCACAGAGGGCAGTCTCTTGCACAAGAGACACTGTGCCAAAACAAATCTAATACTTACACCTAAATATCAAGTGACAAAGAATCCTGTGGCACTTTAGAGACTAAAAGATGCATTGGAGCATACGCTTTCGTGGGTGAATACCCACTTCGTCAGATGCAACACCCATAAAAGCTTATGCTCCAATACATCTGTTAATCTGTAAGGTGCCACAGGACTCTTTGTCACTTTTTACAGATCCAGACTAACACAGCTACTCCTCTGATACCTAAATATCAGTGATTTCAGCTATACAACACATAACAAAACTCTCAATTGAATCTAAATGAGCTCTGTTATTACACAGCAGAGAAAAGGACATCTACCAAACTTCAGCACTGCCAGGCACAAATATTTGTCACCCCCTTTCTCAATTGATAGGGCATTGGAACCCATGTCTCCTGCCTAGCAAGTGCCATTTAGTTGAGGGTGAGTCCCTCCATTGGGCTACACCAAGTACAGTTCTGCTGCCCTTGAGTCACACAACAAGGATAACAATCCTTTATTACTCCTTTATTACCCCAATAACAAGGGGGGGGGGATCCAACACCAGGCAGGGTGGGTGTGTCCATGCAAACAAGATCAGCTCCTGAAGCCCTCTTCCACAGCTTATCAATAGATGTCAGGGGAGAGCTCATTCAGACTCTGCTTACACTTGAAGATAAACACCCTGAACACCTTCCTGATCCCCTGCATCTCATTCTTCCTGAGGGGATCCGCCATGGCGAAGGTGCTCTCAACAAAGCAGACAAGATCATCCAGCAACTGGTGAAGAAGTGGCTGTTCCTTCCGCAGAGTGCCATCAACAACAGGTCTACATCACCCACAGGCACAGCGGGGCCAACATCCCCTGCATGGGCAACCCGTGCGAGGTTGTGGTGATCACCCATGCCTTCTGTCTGCTGATGTGTTCCAACGCGACAGTAAGGAACATCGCAGTGAACGCCCTGCATGACGTGACAAAGAAGCGGATCGGCAGAGCCCCCTCCAACCAAGACATCATCACCTTCCTGAGTGGCTCCCTGGATGGTGAATTCGGACAGGACGGGGGCGACATTGCTTCACTGTGGTCCCGCGCTCGCAACACCATGTGTCACCTGGGGAAGTGCGTTGGCTGCCGCTGGGAGTGGTATGAGGAGCACCAGGAGCTGGGAGTCCTGGTGCTGCAGATCAGGATCAGGTCTGATGACAACACCATCGTTATCCCGAGCACCAGGGGCATGCTGGAGAGGACCCTGAAGGCAGCCATACACTCACTATAGGTGGAAACCCTGAAGCATAAACAGGACCAGGGTAAAGCCTTCGAGTTGACCAGCAAGTGGGATGCCAGCAACCACTTCCTTGCCGGAGGTGGCTTCACCCTTTTCGACCACTGGCGGTTCATCCACCGTGCCCGGCTCAACTGCGTCCCGCTCAACGGAGCCGTCCGCCATGGGAACCAAGACAAATGTTGCAGGAAGTGCGGCTACTCAACAAGACCCTGCCCCACGTCCTGTGCAGCTGCAAGCCCCACTCCAGAGCCTGGCAGCTGTACCACAACGCCATCCAGAGCCACCTGGTGAAAGCCATCGCACCGCACCTGGGGGAGGTCACCGTGAACTGCGCCATCCCTGGTACCGACAGCCAGCTGCAACCTGACGTTGTCGTCACCAAGGCCCAGAAAAAGATCATCCTCGTCGACGTCACGGTCTCCTTTGAGAACAGGACCCCAGCCTTTCGTGAAGCCCGAGCTCGTAAGCTGGAAACGCACACCCCCCTGGCTGACACCCTGAGAGCGAAGGGCTACGAGGTGCAGCTGGATGCCCTGATCGTTGGAGCCCTGGGCGCGTGGGACCCCTGCAATGAGCGTGTGCTGAGGACCTGCAGGATCGGTTGACGCTACGCACGGCTCATGCGGCGCCTCATGGTCTCAGACACCATCCGATGGTCCAGGGACATCTACACCGAACACATCACCGGCCCCCGATAGTACCAGGAGGCGTGAGCCGGAGCGACATTGTGTATCGAACACAAGAAAGGGACCAAGAGACATTTTCCGTTGGACCATATGAACTGGAACCATAAACTCACTGAACGTTAAATCTCACCAAATGAGGGTCAATCCATCCTCATCATCGTATTCACTCATTATACTCCACACCTGAACGTAGCCATCATATGAACAACACACCCTCATATCTCAATGTCTGTACTTTGACCTGTCAATCTTTTATCCCCACTTGGGGATATTGCAGATTATATATTCCTTACGCCATCTGATCCTAAACCGAACTTCGTACCCCTTGATAATCTGTACATTATTCCCTGATAACCAGAATCTTCTACGCTTAAACTCTGTACTGTTCACTTTTTTTAACCACCATCTTAATAAAATATTTATGCAGCCCTATAGCTCTGTAAGGCTTGTGTCTGAGTGCAGTCCTCCCCTCCTTCCACCCCCGAGTGTTTGCTGCTGTTGTTTCTGTCCCAGTGGGTTTTTCCGTGTCAGTTTCTGACTGGAATACTCGACTGTATTGCAAAGAACGCACTGCACTTACAGGCAGCAGGCCTTTGATCTGAGGTTCCCAATGCACCCTACCGTAAAGTCATTAATGAATTAATTGCAAGATGAAAGCACTCAATGATGTAAGCAGGTATTATTATGCTACATATAATAGTATGGGTGTGTAACTGTGTGTATATGAGAGAGAGAGACTCATCTATCTAGAGAATATTTGCGCATATATAGGTATATATATATGATATGCAAACTAGATACAATCAGCTTAGGCTTGAATAGGGACTGGGAATGGCTGAGCCATTACAAACATGGAATCTATCTCCCCTTGTAAGTATTCTCACACTTCTTATCAAACTGTCTGTACTGGGCTATCTTGATTATCACTTCAAAAGTTTTTTTTCTCTTACTTAATTGGCCTCTCAGAGTTGGTAAGACAACTCCCACCTGTTCATGCTCTCTGTATGTGTGTATATATCTCCTCAATATATGTTCCATTCTATGCATCCGAAGAAGTGGGCTGTAGCCCACAAAAGCTTATGCTCAAATAAATTTGTTAGTCTCTAAGGTAGACCATTCGTCCGGATTCTCCTGGACATGTCCAGCTTTTTGAGTTTAAAAATAGCATCCGGGGGGAATTTGTAAATGTCCGGATTTCCCCCCCACACACACCATGCAGAGCGCGGCACGGCTGACAGGGCAGCCAGCCAGATCGAGCCACTCGCACGGGGCTCCGGCAGCCAGAGCCCCTCCTCCGCTTCCCCTTCCTCTCCCCTGCAGCTTCAAATCACTCCCCTCCTCTCTCTCCCGCCCTCTTCCTCCCCTTCCCTGCATTTGCAGATCGCCGGCCATTCGCATCGGGCCTCCAGCAGTCTGGAGCTCCTCCCCCTCCCCTGCTGCCCAGCGTGCCACTCTGCGAGGACGGGAACCGGGCTATGTGCTCCGTGGGGGAGCGCGGCAGTGTGTCGGGCTCCGCGCGGAGCCCGACACGCTGTTCTGAGTGGCACGGTAAGGGGGCCAGGGGGTTGGAGAAGGGGCAGGGGGGTTCTGGAGGGGGCAGTCAAGAGACCGGGAGCAGGGGGAGGGTTGGATGGGTCAGGAGTTCTGGGGGGGGCTGTCAGGGGGCGGGGATGGGGTGAGGGATCGGAGCAGTCAGGGGTCAGGGAGCAGCGGGGTTTAGATGTGTCGGGACTTCTGGGGAGGGGGTCTGTCAGGGGGCGGGGAGTGGTTGGATGGGGTGTGGGAGTCTTAGGGGTCTGTCAGAGGGTGGGGGTGTGGATAAGGTTTTGGGCAGTCAGGGGACAGGTAGGGGGTAGGGTCCTAGGGGGGCAGTTAGGATGGGGGGTCCCAGGAGGGGGCAGTCAGGGGACAAGGAGCGGGGGGGATGTTGGAGGTTCTGAGGGGGGCAGTCAGGGGGCGGGAAGTGGGAGGGGCAGGGGGGGTGCTAGGGCGGGGCTCCCACCATCCTCTTTTTTGATTGTTGAAATATGGTAACCCTATCTAAGGTGCCACAAGTACTCCTGTTCTTTTTGCACATATATAGCACTTCTTATCCATAGAGCTCACAGTGTTTAACAAGAGTGTAAGTAGTATTACTGCAGTTTTACAAATGGGGGCAGGGAGTGACTTGTCCAGGGCCACAAAATGGCCGACCTGGGAGCAGAACACATTGTTTTGACAAAAAGTGTTTCTCAACCAAAATGAACATTTTTTGCAGAACATTTTGCTGTGGTTGAAATTGTCCATTTTCTCAGTGACAAGCTGGAAACAGAATTGTTTCTTGTAAAATGTTTGGGATTTTGGCAAAAGGTTCAGCTGTTGGGTAAACATTTTTGACTCTTAGGTTTAGGAAACAGATCTTTGTTTTTCACCCAAATGCAAAAAGTGTTTTTGAAAAGTGAAAAAAAAATGTCATTTGCCTTTCAGTTTCAGTTTTTGATTTAATAAACAAAAGACAACATCCCAATGTTTAAAAAATGTCCTTGAAAAATAATTGGGATTTTTGGACTAGGTCTAACATTGGTGCTTTTGAAAAAATCTTACCCTGGGCCTATGGTGCTGTGTTTTTGAGTATATATTGTTATGTTGACCCATGAGTTGAACTCTGTCTGTCTGTCTCAATATCAGCTGTGTTCTGGCATGGCTGGGTGTCCTGACCTCAGTCTCACAGAAAGCCTAATTAGTCCTGCACTGGAGGTGATGGCTCATCTCTGGTCAATATCACTCTATATGTGTTGCATGTGCCCTGTGCCTGTAGCTTGCAGTGCATTAGCTCCCTGACTTTCTCTGCTCTCTCCTTCTGTGCAGCTGTGTGGTGTGGAGGCAGCTGGTGTCCCTGTCTGATGTATTTAGCTCACTCTGAGGTTCCCATCTGTCCAGACCTCACCAGCTGCAAATGGCAGGGTGTAAATTAAACACCAAGAGCCAGAAACCACTGGGGAGGGGGAGGCTTTGATTTTACAGTGTGGCAAGCACCTCCCACGGAGTTTGGCAGCCCCGTTGTGGGGAAGGGAAGCACAGGCTGAATCAGGACAGAGGAGAGGGAATGGTAGGAGAGACAGAGGGGTCAGTGGCCTTGGCTACACTGGTGCTGTACAGCTCTGTAACTTGCTGCGCTCAGGGGTATGAAAACGCCCCCCCCCCCCGAGCGCAGCGAGTACAGCGCTGTAAAACACCAGTGTAATCAGAGCCTGCAGTGCTGCACGCTATTCCCCTCGGAGAGGTGGAGTACATACAGCGCTGAGAGAGCTCTCACAGCGCTGACAGCGCAACTACACTCACGCTTCACAGTGCTGCCACAGCAGCGCTGGGAAGTCCTGAGCGTAGCCAAGGCCTGCATGCGAAGAGGAGAAGGGAGGGAATGAAAATATCAAGGGATTTGCTGAGCAGGACAGAAGGGGACTGGCTCTAGAATGTGACAAGTCCCCATTTCAGAGGTGAATGCTGTCATGCCCTGTGGTTTATGTAGCTATGGAACTGTCAGGGCTTTATTTTCACTATACTAGGCCTTTAAAGTCCTAAGGAGACTGCCTATCAGGGCATTTTATGGGGCAGAGACCATGCAGCATCTTACACACCAGCCAAGGAGTTTTCACTTTTGTTCCCTCTTGCTGCTATTTCTAAGCGTGGCAGAATTTACTTTTGAGTTTTTTATAATGTTGACAGATCATATCAATATTTCTTTTTAAGCATTCCCCTCCCAATCTTTATTGATTTGAATTTTCACGGTTGTAGGATGGAGACATCTGACAATGGAGTGGGTCAGACAATTATTTTACGACAATAGATGTTGAGATTCAGAAAGTGAAAGCTTTATAACCATTGAAACACAAATTGTCAACATCACATGTCAATAGATACAAAGTAAATAGCCTTCAAACCCTAAGAAGTTCTCAAACAGCATTTTTTGCTCCTTGCCTATCTGTACATTTTGTTTATTATCAATGACAATATTTTTTGTCAGTTTGCACATGTGTGGTGAAATCCATGTTGACCGACATTTACCGATAAAAACATAATCCTTCCAAGCTTAGTTATTTTCCACCATTGCCTGTAAAATAAAGATTACAGGCTGAAAATACCCATTTACTCTTTGTGTATGGCGAAAGGTAATGGATTAACGGTGGTGGCTTTGCTGGCCAGAAACCCATGAGCTCTGAGCTGAGATGGAGCCTATCTAGTCTTGAGGGCATCCTGTTCTGGTGACGATAATTTCCTTCTTTACGTCACCAGGGAAGACTGCAGGCACACTGCCCTGTTAATGTGATAGGCCAGATGACCCACTTGGTTTTCCCCTCTCTAACAGCTGGGATTCTAAGACTATTTGCATAGTCCATCCTTTTTCTACCATGACTACTTATTAATTATTAATTATCATTATCTCTTTTTGACCCAAGTGGTTAGCCAAAATTTGGGCTCCTGCAGGTTGTGTCCATAAGGTGGAGAAATTGGAGGTGGAATAAGTTATGTCTTTGATGCAATCCTTTTCCCAGAGAATGTACAAAGTCCTGTTTCGCTCATTACAGGAGGAATCAAACAGCAGCAGACAGTTTCTCTGCTCATAGAGCCAAGCCTATTTTAGCCAGCACTCTGCCCCAAAACTCTCTCCTTTAGCTTTTTCTCAGGCTCACACGGCCAGTGCTTCTGTGGCTGTGTCTGGTGCTTCCTTGCTGACTTTGCTGTCACCTGCTGCGGTATTTCTCCTGCTTCTCTCTCTTACACACACTCGGCTAAAACAATACTTTTGTTTTGGTGGAGGGATAGCTCAGTGGTTTGAGCTTTGGCCTGCTAAACCCAGGGTTGTGAGTTCAATCCGTGAGGGGGCCATTTAGGGATCTGGGGCAAAAGTCTGTCTGGGGATTGGTCCTTCTTTGAGCAGGGGGTTGGTCTAGATGACCTCCTGAGGTCCCTTCCAACCCTGATATTCTATGATTCTAATACCCAGCAGAACCCCTCTGCCCACGTAGTTCAAAGTACTGAGTGACCTTATAAGTGTCTTTGCTGTGGGAGGAGGCTTCTATTGTTTCAGCTACCTGGTTCCATAAAGGAGCTGAATGGTTTCTTACAGCTACCTTAAGGGAAAGGTGGTGGTTGCACCCCCAGTGTCCGTGAGGTTTAACCCAGCCCATACCAGCCCATATTAATAATTATTTGTATTATGGTAGCACTTAGAGTCCTGAGTGAGATCAGGGCCCCATTGTGCTAGGGGTTGTACAGACACATAGTAATAAACAGTCCCTGGCTTGAAGAGCTTAGAATCCAAGCAGACAAGGTAGATGGAGAAAAGTTTTCCTCAAGGTCACACAGCAGATTAGTGGTCAAATGGGGAGTAGCACACAGGCCCCCTGACATGCAGTCTGGTGCCCTAACCACTACACTACACTGCCTGTCACCATAGGTGCTGGAACTGCGGGGGCTGCCGCACCCTCTGGCGTGAAGTGGTTTCCATCATATTCAGGGTTTACAGTTTGGTTCAATGGCTCCCAGCCCCCCACCATACAAATGGTTCTAGCCCCCGGGCTGTTACTCGGTGGCCGATCTGTTCTTGCTGCAATTTGGCTCTTGCTCGGTCTGAAATGGTTTTGATCAGCTCTCTTTGCAATGAATGAACCTAGGATCCGTTTAACAGAGATAGGAAATGAGTTAATAGCAATGTTAATAAAGGGAACAACTTTCAAAAGGGCTCGCACTCAGGCACTTTGAAATACAAGGTAGGTTCTTTCTTCACTAGGCTATAACACTTGGGAGAGGTGAAGGAGGAATTTCAATTACCTTATACCTATCTTCTATGAGATAGGTATAAGGTAATTTCTGGCTACTGAAGGGCTTCAGTGTTGGACAAGTGGGCAATAGAAACAGAGAATGAGGGCTTTTTTTTTTTTTAAAGAAGATAAGATAATAAAGGCTGTACATTTAAAATAAAATGTGCTCCCTAATTCACACTAAGAATGCAGAATGCCTCCAGTCAGGCCCTGGCCCCTGACTGGGACCCCTTGATACCACAGTAATACAAATAAACAATTCCTAACTCTTCGCTGGTACTCTCCAGGCATAGCTCCAGGTTTAGACTCTAAGACTTTGGGCCCAAAATGGTCATTGAGTATTTGTTTGTACTCCACCAAGCACACTGAGCTCTGACCTAGCTGTAGTTGTCTGGTGCTAGTGCAGTGTAACTGTTGAATAGTAAGAATAATAACAACTAATGAACAATAATAATGAAGTACTTTATGCCCTTTGAGAATGTAACTTTATATCTCTTACTTGTTTTGCATCTTTAATACATATGTGAGACAGTGAACAAACTTTTCAATAGTTTAGTAGACACGTCTCCAACCATAGACCACCCGCTAGAATCTTGCTGTGTCTGTGATGTTACAGAAATCAGGTCTGTGCAGACTTTGCAGACAAATGAATTCCCACTGCTTATTGCCAGAGCACATGGCCACTCGCTCAGCCCGTTTGGGGGATACGAAGTGGCATTGCTGCTCTTTGTCTAACCTGGCTTTGAGCAATCACTGTATCTCAGGGCACTAAAGTTCCCTGCAGAAGGAGTATTAAGGGGAACAAGCCCTGATGTGCAAACTTAGACTTTTGGGCCAAGAGCTGCAAAGGCATCTAGGTGCCTAACTTCCATGGGAGCTGGGCCCTGGTTTGCAGTATCCTGCGGCCATCCCCACCAGATTACTGACCACACCAGAACTTCAAGACAAATCAAGAAGAGACTATGCCCCCCCCAACCTGCTCCAGTGACCAAGAGAATCCATTCCAGGGCTGCACTGAGCCCCATGCACACTGGGGCAGGAGGAGGTTAGGTTTTAGTCAGTGCGGACTGGATGCCTGTGCAATGTAAATGTGACCAAGGCAACTTGCTATGGAGCCCAGGAACTAGCACTGAGGTGCTCTTGTACCTGCAGACACAGTGTGTTGTTTGTAGACTCTACCACTGGCTTCTCCTCTGTTGTGCCCCATACCTGCAGCCCATGCAGTGCCCACTGGTCTCAGACTCTGGCCATGCTGTGTCATCGGGGCAGAGCAGGAGCAAGGCTTTGAACCCCTGCTTTGGGATCAGTTGGATTTTGTCAGCTTGCATCACTGGCCTGATCCTGCCCACCACACGCAGACAGACAGACAGACAGAGAAGACAGGTCCCTGAATCCTAGCAAACAGCAGCTGGTTTTCATCCTCCGCTGGCTCCTCACACGTAAGAGGGGCAGGATTGGAGCTTTATTTTTGTATAATGTCGATGTATATTTTTAAGCTTTTTTATTTCAATCAGTGTAAATGTTCACCGTTGAGGACATTGCGGGGAGGGGGTCAGACAATAGTGTGGGTCAGACAGTTATTTAATGCCAGTAGATGCTGAGATTCAGAAAGCTAAAGCTCTGTAACCGTACAGCAGAAATTGTCAACATCACATGCAAAATACACAAAGTCAATCTCCTCAAATCAAGCCCTGAGACGTTCTCAAGCAGCATTTCTTACTGTGCCTCTCTGTAAATCTCAGTTATTATTGATGGAAACATCTTTGCACTGATTTGCGTGTGTGCTGTGAAATCGACATTTCCCGATAAAAGTCTGATCCTTCCAAGCCTCCTTATATGCCATGAAACCTGAGTTCGAAGAGCCTCTCTAAGGCTCCCAGTCCCTGTCAGTCATAGCCTCCGAGCTGCCCAGAGCAGCTTCCAGCTGCACCAGTCTAGCTGGCCCCTAGTGACCTGGGGGCTCCCTGTTAGCAGTACCGGCTGAGCCGCTGCCTACAGGCTAGGCGCATACAGGTTGAGCCCACACTCTGATTACAATGCAGGGTGCACACACAGCAAGTCTGGCCTTAGGCTGGAGGCTGCAACCTGGTTAAGTTCTGTTCTACTTAGAGGATACCAGTGGCTCCCACAGCCGTATGCATGTTACGTTCCACTGGCAGGCCTAGGCAACCTAGGCGTGTACTGTGCCAAGGGCCCAGTTTGTGGGGGTGGGAGTCAAGCTGAGCTTTGGTGTGCTGCCCAGGTTTAGCCCCACAGCCCCTCCATCACGGGGCACGGGGGCAAACATGGGGTCAAAATTAGCGCATAGCAGTTACAGCACTGCTTGGGTTTGGCCCTGCAGAGGGTGCAGGGCACCAAAATACATTATAAAACAATGCCAGTTTCTTCAGCCTCCCTCCTTGTTAACCCTTTTTTCGCTCCGGTCAACCTCCCAAGCACCTTTCTAGTTTTTGCCTCCTGGAGATGCTGGTTCAGTGGTCTTTACATCCCTTTCATTTGGTGCAGACTCTGCCCCCCAAAGCAAACCATGCAAAGAGGGGGATCAGGATAGCACAACAGAGCTGTATGCATGCATGGGTGTGTGTCGTATTAACCCTTTAAGCCACACTCTTGTCCCCTCTTTTGGCCCAGAACAATCTCAAACCAAGACCTATTCACACAGTGCAGCCAAGAGGATCTGAGCACCATCATTACCAGGAGGCATTGGAGACGGATCGGTCATGTGCTTAGGATGGAAACTGATTCCATCACCAGAGTAGCAATAATATGGACACCTGAAGCCAAGCGAAAACAAGGCCGCCCGAAAACAACACGGCGAAGAGCTGTGGAAGCCGAGCTGAGAAACCTGGGGCACAGCTGGGAACCATGGAAAGACTTGCCAGAAACAGACAGGAGCGGAGGAGCTTCGTCGCTGCCCTAAACGCCAGCGGCGTAATGGGAACATGATGATGATGATGTTGTCCCATCTGCACCAATGGTCTGCAAGAACCCAGGCTCATTTGTTTTCACCATAATGAAGAGCCCATTTGTACATGGGAATTTTGATCAATCAAAGAATTAAGGCCCCCTAATGTAAATTTATTTTGCAAAAAAAAGCTCTTTCTCCTTAAAGTCTCCAGGCCCCACTGCAAGCATTTCAATCCCGCAAAATGATTTATTCTGGGAGATCCCCATGGTAAATCAGTTGCTCACTCACTGCCTTCCAGATGTCATGTTTGTTCAGTCAAAACCAGTCTCTGTCTCTCCTCCTGGCACCCGTCTCCATGTGCTTGCTGAGCCGAGCAGTCACAGGGGAAGTCCCACATCCCTTGTCCATCCACGCAGTGTCTAACTCATCTGTGAGTGGTGGGTGGCAGAGATCCCCTTCCTCTCTCCTCTGCTGCTCTCATTGCTTGGGAGGGAATAATTGCAGCAGAGACCGGCTCATCTCCTGGGGAAGAGTCTTGTCCCCTCCAGCCATGTGGGGAGAATGGAGGGTTCCTGGAGGACATGAGATGTCTTGTGTGGGGCCACTAGGTTCCTGCAGTGATGGTGGAGTGTTAATTCCCACTGGTGTCCATCAGACAGTGGTGTCTGTCTCACTCTCCTGAGTGGATGAGCTCAGATCCATCAGTGATGACTTTGGGACCAGCTCCAGAGCAGAGCGGAGCCGTGAGCATGGGCATGTACCTGGCGCGGTTCACCCCTATTCCCAAGGCCTGGCCATTCTGCAGCATGAGGGAGACCCTGGCGCACGCCTACCTCGAGTGCGCCAGGTTGCAGCCCCTGTTCCGGCTCCTCCAGAACCTCTTGTTGGGGTTCTGGCTGCACTTTTCCCCACACCTGTTCATTTACGCACACCCTGTCCGTGGCCCCACCAAGTCGTGAGACCTCCTCGTCAACCTCCTCCTGGCTTTAGCCAAAGTTACCATCTACAATACCAGGGAGAGGATGTTGGACGAGGGGGTACTCTGCAACTGTGGGGCCTATTTCCTTACCTCCCTGGTCTCACGTCTCCGGGCAGAGTTCCACTGGGCAGCGTCCGCTGGCTCCCTCGACACCTCTGAGGAGCAGTGGGCGCTGTCCGGGGTTCTCTGCTCGGTGACCCCATCCGGCACCCTGATTTTGAACCTTTGACCGTCACTCCACTCCCTGTTTTTTCATTAGTTGTCCCAAGGATTTAGTTGGTTCCTGGGTCCAGTGGCCCTCCCGCTAGGCTGGGGGAGGGGCCTGTAGTAGTAGGCGGGTGAGCCCGCCCACTTCCCGGTTCGCCAATACCGGCCCTCCCGCTAGGCTGGGGGAGCACCTCCCAGTTGTTTCCAATAAGGGCTCAAGTAACACCAGCCCTCACTCTGCAATTAGGGTTACCACCTGTTAAATGCAAAACCCCCAGAACCCATCCCCCACCAAGGCAAGCCCACTGCAACCCCAACCACAAGGCAACTTCGCAACCCCGCCTTTAACAGCTACTTACAGGATCTAGCGAGAGAACACAGATAGCTAAGCCAGATACCATTGCACGGCTCCTCACTCCGTATGACCCAACCCCTCTTACACACACCTGCGCCGTGCGCTTGCAGACAACTGCTGTATTTTCAACAGGTGTGATCTGTTACTGCTTAAACTGCAGAAGTGGGAACACTGCAGCATCTTTAGCTGAAAAAAGAAACTTTTACCATGAGCTATCCCAGTGTATTGGGAGAACAATGCAAATCTTTAGCCCCATGTAAAAAAACCCGGCAGACTGAGATTAAATTATTTTTCTGGCAACTGGCTAGTTTTTTTATGTATTTGCCAGGCCAGTCAAAAAGCAGCCAGATGGTAACCCAATCTGCAATATCCAAAGAATCCAGCTTGACATACCAGATCCCAGGCCCGTGGGGGAAGGGTGGGGAGAGCGGGGCCCCGCGCGCTGCTCATGGGGATAATCCCAACAATACAAAGAACAGAAACGTGCCTATCTCATGTATGCAAGGCAAGTAGACAGACACCTCCATGTTGACATCAAACAGCAAGTTCTTTACTGTTTTTATGTCAGATAAGCTTAAAACATGATGAACTTGTCACTGTGGAGTTATAGTGCCTGAGATAATGGGGTGACAGCAAGTCCTCATATTCTGTATATGGGGATCTTTCAGTCACGTGCACAGGTACACACTCCCATAGGTGCCAACGCTGTGGGTGCTGGAGCATGGGAAAAAAATCGTGGGCCCTCAGCACCCACCAGCCACTGCGGATCAGCCGCTTGATGGTGGACGGGAGGAGCATGGAAAGGGGCAGGGTTGGAAGAGGTGGGGCAGGGCCTCAGGGAAGGGGGTGGAGTGGGGGCAGAGTAAGGGCGGGATCTTGGGGGAAGGGGTGGTGTGGGGGCGGGGCCTTGTGACAGAGCGGGGTGGAGCACCCACCTGGAAAGAAGAAAGTTGGTGCCTGTGTACACTACAGTAGGGATCTCACAAACATACGTATACGCCCCACTATGGGGGCTCTCTTTCACACTCTTTCTTTCTCCCACGGGTGTGTGTGTCTGTCACACATAGTCCTTCTTTTTAAACAATCTACATCCATTCACTCTGACTCTGTAATCTCTGTACCCCAACTCATCCTTTATCAGACTGATTTCCCGCATTTTCTCCTGTTTGCATCCCTCATTCCTTCCTCTCTCTCCCTTCCCATGTCTCTCATGTTCCATCTCCTGCTTTCTCTTTCCCTCCATTCCCTTGTCAGTCATTTCCCCATTTCCGTACTCCCCCTTTCCTGTCCCTCCATTTCTCCCTCCACTCTGTCTTCTTTATAGCCCACCATTCCTCTCTCCACCCTCCTCTCTTCCTAACACTCCCACCATTCCCCTCTGTCTTTCCCTCTCCTTTCTCCATCCCTTCTTTCTCTGTCTTTGCTCCCTGCCCGCCTCTGGGGGAATGTGCTTGTGATATCTGGCCTGACCTCCGTAAGAGCCAACGGCTTGGTGCTGTGTCCCGCTGTCAGACTGGGAGAGCTGTACTTGAAAAGAGCTAATCAGCTTGAGCTTCTGAGCGGCTCCCCCTCAAGTGCACAGGGCAGGCTGGCCCAGCTTGCCACACTTTCACATTGTAAAGACACCAACCACATGGGAGAGTCTGTGGCGGGAGGGGTGACAGGAGGGGTGGGTAGTAGAGATTCCCTTTCCTTCCTCATTGTGTTGACACCCTCCTCCAGTGCAACTAATGTCTTAGTCTGTGAATCGTCTATGATGAGGAGCTGTCTCTGGCTGCAGTGTAGTATTGCTCTTCCAAGGTGCGCAGATGGCAGTAAGATGCAAGCACATGGCAGAGTTCTGTGTACATATCACCTTTCAAGGGCGTTAGCGTTAAAATTCAGACTCTGAATTGCCAGTGTCTGGTTTTTGACCAGAAAGTCCAGTCGAAAAGGGGACCTGGCAGTGTCCGGTCAGCACATCCATCCTGCCTGGCCCCTGAGCTCCTGGCTGGCGAGAAGAGAGCAAGCTCTGAGCATGCCAGCAAGGCTGCAGGAAGGAAGGGGGCAGCCCGCTACCTGTGGGGCACAGATGTTGGGAGAGGGGCTGTTTGGAAAGCAGACCCTGGTCCCACTCCATTTGCCTGGAACTGGCTGCAGAGGGGCCCAGGCTTGGCGCATTGTGTGGGGCCGCTTCCCCTAAAGGGCTGGGCTGGGTTGCCAATCTTGGCTCCATACATGACGCGATCACCACCCAGGTAGGAGATTGGCCGTCCCTGAGAACTCGGCACCTGCTCACTCCAGGTGGCAGAAATTGGCAGGCTCGGGGCCTTTACAGCCAGTCCGCCTGAGCCGCAGCTGAGGTAGCCCGGGAACCGGGGCCTCAAGAGCCCCTCACCGTGGGATGTGGAGGAACCAGGAACAGAGGCTCATTAAACCCCTTGGGAGAAGCGGGGAGACCCCAGAATCAATATTTCTGTGTAAGTTTTCTGGAGCCAGCCAGGGAGAGTGGGTTGCAGCTGCCAGGGGGTGGCTACAAACTATGGGGCAAGTTCCCCAGGTGGAAGCAAGCAGCTCCCTCCTCCCAGTTCCACGGACCCAGATGAGCAGGGGATGCCTGGGCATGTTTGGGACTGTCCCTTATCTCAGTCCTGGGGGCCTGGAGCAGCTGGTGTGGGGGAGCTGGGAGTCAGGACTCCTGGGTTCTCTCCCTGGCTCTGGGAGGGGAGTGGGAGCCAGTGGGTTAGAGCAGGGGGGCTGGGATTCAGGGCTCCTGAGCTCCATTCCTGGCTTAGAGAGGAGAATGGTGTTTTGTGCTTAGAGTGGGGCGGGGGGAGCTGGAAGCCAGGACTACTGGGTTTTATCCCTGGGCCCTGGCTCTGGGATGGGAGTGAGGGCTGGAAGCTAGGACTCCTGGGTTCTATTCCCAGCTGCTCCACAGACTTCTTGTGTGACTTGAGTGAGTAGCTTATGGAGAGAGCCTCCCTCCCTGCATCTAACTGGTGGGGTGGGGAGAGTATGGTGGTCCCCAAGCTGGGCGCAGGGTGTGGGGGACAGAGAGGAGTGAGCGGAGGGTGGGATCTTGGGGGAGGGAGCAGGGGGCGGGGCCTCAGGGGAGGGGGCAGAGCAGGGGTGTCCAGTTTTCAGAAATTGGAAAGTTGGCAACTTTAATTCAGAGTTAAGGTTGCTCTGCCATAACAACACAGAATCACACTCAAATAACCTCAACAACCTTAACTCTGCCCCTGCAGTAGGGTGACAATGCAGTGCAACATTCTCAGATTGATTTGGAAGCTATTGCCTAATGTTAGATTCCCCTGGGGTTTAAGGAGGCCTGTGGGCTCAGCTTGCTGTCTGTAAAGGAGAGAAGACAGGAGAGAGATGGGGAAATAGTTTACTTGATTTATACCTGAGCTGCCCAGGTCTTGCTCATGAACATCTGGCCTGGGAGCGTGCTTGACACTGTTTGCTGTTGGCAAATAGCAGTATCATAATGGACATGACCAAAGTCTGTGATTAATAACATGTAAGGTGGGGGAGGAATGGCCTTATAATTCAGTTCTACCTTGCTGTACAGCTCAGCCAGGAACTTGCCTGCTTAAACCTGGTGCTGAGGGAATACCTTTAATAATGCAAGACACCTGAAAAAATGATGTAACTGTCTGTGATTGAATTAAGAACACACAACGCTTGAACTCCTACCTCTCGAAAGTGGAGCAGAGCACCTCCAGACTGCTCGGAAATGAAAAGTGCTTTCCCCGCTGTGTGTGGTGACTTGGATGTGTGCATAAAAGGTGAATCTGCACTGGAGTGCCTTTTCATGTAGGTTTGTTACAGCCCAATTCCTGCTCTAGTATTACAACCGCTTTGCTTACTCTTCCTAAAGACTGTTGAGAGAGAGAGAGATCTTTCTTCCTTTTTCTGGCAAGGTGGCTGCAGCCTTTGGCTCGTTTGCCTGGAAGAGACCTGCTCCTCCAGGGAGTTCTCAGACTGTTCTGATGTCCAACCAGCTGGTCAGTCACCCAGCTTCTGATGGGGAAGTTACTTGGCAAAGGATGGTGGATCTGCTGGAACAAGTGGCTGGTCTGGAGACTGATGTGGGATGATGAGAGTTCATGAGCCTTGTTCCTGTGGTATCTGGGGCACTGGGCCACAGAGAAGAAAGTACTTAGAGTGGGAAAAGTAGCTTGGGAACTGTGCTAGAGGGTAGATCCATTAGCCTCTGCATGGATCACATCCTCTGCCATTCCTAACCGCATAACTTCTCCATGGCAACTCTACGCATTGCGTACCTAGCAAGGCAGCGTTACGTACGGGTTTAACATACCCTGCTTCTTTCAATGCAATTCAGCAGCTGGAGACAAGGAAGAGAAGCCAGCATGACAGCTGCCATCTTGGCTGACATACCTGGGATTGGACTAGGACTCTCTAGACCGGGGGGGCAAACTTTTTGGCCCGAGGGCCTCATAGGGGTTGCAAAACTGTATGGAGCGCTGGGTACGGAAGTCTGTGCCTCCCCAAACAGCCTGACCCCCGTCCCCTAGCCACCCCGTCCCACATCCCACCCCCTGACTGCCCCCCTCAGAACTCCCAACCCATCCAACCCCCCCTGCTCCTTGTCCCCTGACCGCACCCTCCCGGGACCCCCTGCCCCTAACCACCCCCTGGGCCCCCACCCCCTATTCAACCCCCCCCTGCTTCCTGACTGCTCTGACCCCTATCCACACCCCCGTCCCTGTCAGGCCCCCTGGGACTCCCATGCCTATCCAACCCCTGCACCCATTCCCCGTCCCCTGACCGCCCCCCCCCCAGAACCTCCACCCCATCCAACTGCCCCCTGCTCCCTGTCCCCTGACTGACCCCCGGGATGCCCCGCTCCCTGCCCCCTTACCATGTCAGAGCCAGCCATGCCACCGCACTGCCCGGCGGAAGCGGCGGGCCAGAGCACTGGCAGCGTGGCGTGCTGAGGCTTTGGGGGAGGGGGGAAAGCAGGGGAGGGGTCGGGGTCTAGCCTCCCCGGCCAGGAGCTCAGGGGTCGGGCAGGATGGTCCGGCGGGCTGTAGTTTGCCCACCTCTGCTCTAGAGCTAAACACATGAGCTGCTACAGATTGAACGAAAGAGCCACATCTCCGCAGCTGCTGACTGAGACACTCATAACCTCTGCAGATCAGCACAGGGGGCGACCTGTAATACACCCACCAGTAGGTTACATGAGCACCATGTGAGCAGCCAGTTCTCCATAGACCAGCAGTAAGAGCTGCATGGATCACGGTTTGGAATCCCCTATTCGAGGCCGGCTGCTTTATGGGCTCAGCGGCCCCCCTTTTTAGTCCACGGGGACGGACAGTCGTTATAAAGCTGTGTGCTTCAGGGCATAAACCAGCTTCTAACTAACGGGTCAGGAGGGGCCTTCCTTGAGGGGCAGGCGATGGCATAACTACCTTCCTCGGAAGCAGCTGGTAACAGCCAGTGTTGGGGCCAGGAGCCTGCTCCGGTCTCTTCGATGGCAGCTCCTGTGTCTGAGGCAGTATTTTAGTGGCCTGGTATCTGGTGTTTGGCCAGGAAGGGTGCCGTGCCTTTGATATGGGGATATTCTCGGGTCTCCCTTAGGGTACATGGCAACTGGGGAAAAGCCCCCCCAGACAGCTCGACAATTGCTTTCCCTGGGGGATTTTAGATGCCTGCTGAGCTGGCAGACAGAATGAGGAAATTGGAAGGATTAAGGTCATTCAAAATATATTTAAGGGCAGTTTGAAGCTGAGGAGCTGTGGGATGTTTGGGGGATCTTGATTTGACACGAGATGGGGCTTTTCCATTTTGGGGAGCGGAATCATGTAGTTCAGTAGATAATCATTGCTACTGATATTACAGCAGCCCTTAGGGGCCACATGTAGGATCAGGGCCACGCTGTGCCGGGCGCTGCACATACCCCTGGTAAGAGACAATCCCTGCCTGAAGAGCTTGTAGTCTCCATATACAAGACAGACAAAGTGTGGGAGGGAAAGGAGAGGTGCTAGGACTTGCCCGAGTTCATGTGGTAGAGGAAAGAATAGAATCCTGGGCTCTTGATTCCTAGTTTAGGGCTCTATGCACTAGACTGTACGACCTCCAGCAGAAAAGATAGCATGGTGATAGGACATTGTGCCTGCAGCCCATAGCATTCCCGGATCCTTGTTTGGTTGGCAGGGGGGCACCGGAGATAGAACATTGTGCTAATGATTTAGTGCTGAGAGAGGTTCAGATGTGACAAGGTAATAATCTAGTCTTACCTAACAGGCCCTAGGACTTCCCTGACTGAATTCCGGGTTGAAGAAGAGCAGATCTCAGAAAAACAGCCCATCTGGATTTAAAAATTGCCAGTGATGGAGAATCTGCCACATCTTTGGGTGAATTGTTCCAATGGTTTATTACCCTCACTGTCAAAAATGGTGCTTATTTCAAGGCTGAATTTTGTCTAGCTTCAGTGCCCAACCATTGGATCTTTTGAGTGCTAGACTGAAGAGGCCTCTGTTATCAAATGTCTGTTTCTACAAAGGATTTTTTTTTCTAGAGCAGGAGGCAGATTGGGAGCCTCCTAGATGGAGAGGTGGGAGCTGACCCTGTGGAGCTCAGTGGTCACTACAGTAATTTTCAGGACATTTGTATGGAGCATTGTTTAATAGTTTGCTGGGAATTGGGAGGCTCTTTGCTCCAGGCTGAGCAGGGAGTAAACAGGGAGGTTTAGGTGAAGAAGGGGATGGGTTCAATACTGGAAGGGAAAGGTGGAATCATCAATATTTGCTTAGGACTAAAGGACAAGAGACTGCTGCATCCTGAAGTGGGGTTTCCTTTCTCTGTGACATCACAATGTGTTGTCCTGGAAACAGTGATCTCACAAAGCCGCATTATGACATCACTGCTGGATCAAGCAGTAGGAGCGGAAAGAGAGAGGGAAATTAAAAGAAAGGGAGAGGCAGAGAGAAGAGTGAACAAATGTGAGCAGAGGCCAATCTGCCATGAAGCAAGAGGTAGGAGAGAGAGAGGCACAAGACAGGGACATGCGGATAAGAGAGAAAAGTGAATTAGTGAAAGAGACTGTTCATGGGAGTGCATGAGAGAGACACTTGTGCAAGCAGCCGCTGCTTGGGTGATTAGCGGGGGATTGTTAGAGTCCATCTACACTGCAATAAAAGACCTGTGACAGGACCACGGCTGGCCTGGCTCAGCTGACTCGGGCTCTGGCAGTGGGGTTATAAAATTGCCGTGTAGACGTTTGGGCTCAGGGACTCCACGAGGGGAGAGGGTTCCGGAGCCCGAACATCTGCACTGCTATGTTTTGACCCGCAGCCAGAGCCCCTGAGCCTGTCAGCTGAGCCCGGCTCGGGGCCGTGGTGCCCTGGGGTTCTTATCGCAGTGTGGATGTACAATGAAAGGCTGGGCCAGGAACAGGATCTGTCTGAAGTGAGTGTTTATGAGTGAGGGAAAAGCCATTCATCACCTGAGGTTCACACCTGACCCCTTCAATGCCTCTGGTTCCCCTTAACCCACCTCTGCAGCCATTCCTGGCCCCTCCTTCCCTTCGCGGGGTGTTCCACATCCTCTTTCTTGAACCTCCAGGGGGGCGAGGGAGGTGGGAACAGCTAAGCTCTCACCATTGGCATGTCTCTGACGGAACGGATGGGAGAAGCAGGTCAGAGTGATTGGGCCCTCTGCTCCAGGGTGGGATACAGATGGCAGTAAAATCTGATTCTCCTCCCACAAGAGCTAGTGATGGGCAGGGCCGGCTTTAGGCTGATTCCCCCGATTCCCCTGAATCAGACCTCGCGCCCAGTGGTGAGCTGGAGCTGGTTCCCAAGCTCCGGCAGCTGTCCGCCCCGCCCCCAGCCCGAGCTCACCTCCCCCTCCTCCCCTGAACGCTCCACCCCCCTTCTCCTCCCCCTCCCCTGCTTCCCACGAATCAGATGTTCATGCGGGAAGCCTGGAAACAAGCAGCGGCAGGTAAGCTGGGGTGGGGGTGGGGGGCACGAGGAGGGCTCCAGGGAGGCGCAGCCCAGTCCGGCTCCAGTCGAGCGGCTCCGGCCTGGCCCCGGCCGAGCGGCTCCGGCCCCGCAGCATCTGCAATTCTGTTTCTTCTGGGACAGGGACAGTGGTAATTAGTGACCAAAAGGCCCCTTTAAAGCAAAGGATCATTTACCTAGAACAAGAGCACTCTAGAGAGAACAGACCTTAAACACAAACCAGCCTCAAGGCACTGCCTGCTGTTCCCTACGGCGTCTCTCTCTCTTTGTACCAGCCTGCCTAGCTAGCAACTTCTGGAGTGCCGCAGCCCCCCCCCCAACTTCTAGGAACCAAAATGCTCTTTTAATTGTGTGCAGCCCTTTGATCTGATAGGTCCCAGCACTGCAAAACCACGTGTTGGAGACAAGATGCAGGATCTTTCAAGCTAGCACCTGGACCCCATCGTCTTCCTAATGTGCACCTAAATGTTCTTAGCTGGCAAGCCACTGAGTTACTTCCCTGGTTGTTAGAATCATAGGGTTAGAAGGGACCACAAGGACCATCTGTTCTCCCCACAGTCCTGGTAGAAGGTGGATCAGACTCACACAGGAAAGCTTTATAACCCACTATAAAATAGATTCCCTTTGCTGACCTGGTCACACACAGTGTTCATAAAACGATTGCAGATTATTACATCTCGGCTCCACTTCTGTCACAACTGGCATCTGGCACCACCAGCCCAGGTGTGTTAGCAGTCGCATTCCCCTCAGCTACACAGCCAGATGGGGACGGTAAGATCACAATGGCCAGTGGCCTTAGTTCCTAAGCAGGAGACGGGAGTGTCACTAGCCCTTTAAGAGGGAAGAGGCCAATGCACCTGTGACTGGTCAGCTGACTCCCCAGTTAGGTTTAAAAGAGAACACCTGGGCTTGGCTACAGAAGGAGGAGATGTTGAAGAGGTGCTAGGGACAGGCAGTAGCAGGAAAGAACTGGTGAGAGTTGTTTGGGAGAGCACTACAGGAGACTTGCTAGAGACAGCTGAACTGCAGCGGAGCAGCTGGGGAGTGCTGCCCAAACCTGGGGACCCGATGAGCAGCAGGCTGGGGCTGTGGCACAAGGGGCAGCTCCAGCGCCATCAGGGGAAGCAGAGCTCAGCAGCAAGAGAGTGGGTTTGGGAGGGATGTGCCCTGAGCAGGGGTAGGACTCCCTGCCTGGGGAGTGGGACACTGGGGAGCTCTCCTGGGGACACCTGACTGGGGGCTGTGGAGACTGGTTGCTCTCAGGTTGGGGGTTTGGATAGTGGGGGCCCTGCATCAGGAATGGGAACACAATGCTGCTGTTGACGTGGGGGTCTGGAGGTAGTGCCCCTGCAGAGACAATGGAAAAGTAGTTGTACCGTTGTATGTTTATGGTGGGTGTTTCAAGAATGGCTTTGCTACAAAGGTTTGGGGAACTACTGCCCTGGTGTACCTGAACAGATTATGCACGGAGAAGGGACTTTGTAATGGACAATGAGAGATTGTTCCTTTCATGGGGAAATTGAGACAGGCAGACTTGTTGGTCTGCCACTGGAGTGTGTGCAAAGGAGGCTGCCTACAGGTAGCAAGCTCTTTCCTGGGAAGAATGGAAATAACAGTGGGAGCCAATGGGAGTCCTGGTGGGGTGGAGCTAAAAAGCAGGTGGTGTCCCAAGTTGGCACCAAAAACCAAGGGGTTGCTTTGGACAATTTGATGATAGAGGTCATTTTCCCCAAGGTTACATGCAGTCACTGTGCTGTGCACTGCTCCAAAGGGCAGGTTTTTAAAGATAAGCCTGGTCTTAGCTAACTCAGGGCATCGATGGCAGGGTGAGGATTGGAACTCTAACCCACGCCGGCGCATGCCACATCCTAGCTCCGTCAACAGCGGCCAGGCAGCCAGCACTAGCCCCACCCTCTTGCTCTCCACCTCTGCTCTGGGCTCCATTAGGCTCAGCTTTCACCCTCCCTCCGGCTGGATGGTACCTGACTTCCTAAGCACCCCATTGAGCTCAGTGGGTCTCCTCATGGGGGGAGGGGCTCCATGGAGACAGCAAGGGGACCTGAATCCGGGCCCTAGGCGGTGAGTTGCCAAGGGGCCTGTGCAGCACTGAGTCTAGCAGTGTCACCACTGAAATGCTTGTTGTTAATAACGAATCATGAAGAACGCTGGAGGCCCTGCTCTGGGACAGCAGCTCCCGTTAGCCTCTGTGGGTGCTAGCAATGTCAGTGAGTGAATACAGCCCCAGGGGCTACTAGCCCCTAGTCACACTGCCTCAGCTGTGTGCAGGTGTTTCTCCTGCTCTCTCCTTAGCAATTCCCAGGGCTGGGCCCAGCAATTGCTGGGGGGAGAGGGGAGAGAAAGAGAGAGACACCGTCCACATTGGTAGCCTGAACCTTCAGAAGTGGGACCTACCTTTAGGTTTGAAATGTTGGCTTTGACCCCTGTGTGCCTCAATTCCCCCATCTGAAATATGGCACTAATACTTCCCCACCTCCCTGGGGGTTATGAGGATTAATTAGCTGATGTCTGTAAGTAACTTGAAGATGCCAAGTGTAATGATCTGAGCTTCATTAAAATGATTGATCATTTCCTTTGTGCTGCTGGTGTGCCTGGCACTTCGACATAAGAGAAGGCACCGTCTCTGTCACTGATTTGTACTGTGTGTCCTGGCCCCTCTGCCTCTATGCCTGCTCCTAACTCATCCATATGCAACAGTTTGCGGATGCCAAGGAGCTGAGGCCTAATTGAATTGATCCTGCTGATGTATTTATATCAACAAATGGCTGCTACAAAACACAAAGTCAAACAGCGAGACCAGGCAGGCGGGAGTGTCCATGAACCTGGATTATCTGCTTCTTCCCCGTGTGCTATGGTGGTGAGGGCTGTATAAGAACTAGACTAGAATAGAAATTCTACTTGGTTACCCTCCAGCGGAGTTGGAAAACATCTGGCAAAGGGAAATCACCACAGTACAGATCTTTGTTCCCCTGCTAGTGGCTGGACACATAGTGTTATCGGTGTCTTCTACTGCCACCAAGTCACTGGGCCTGCACCTTTAGCTCTAGCAGTAGAGGTTCATACTTTTGATTGAGAGGTCCTAGGTTCAGGTCCCTCAGGTGACGCCTTCAGGGGGTCATTGTCAGAAGTGCCCCGTGCTGGGATTTGGACCTGTAACTCTCAGGACAAGATTCCCTAGCCAGGGAGAGTGTTTAATCCAGGGGTGGGCAAACTTTTTGGCCTGAGGGCCACATCTGGGAATAGAAATTGTATGGCAGCCCACAAATGCTCCCAAAATTGGGGTTTGGATGTGGGAGGGGCTGAGGGCTGTGGTTGGGGGTGCAAGCTCTGGGGTGAGGCCAGAAATGATGAGTTCAGGGTATGGGAGGGGGCTCTGGTCTGGGGAGTGGGGTGCAGGGGAGGTGAGGGCTCTGACTGGGGGTGTGGGCTCTGTGGTGGGACTGGGATCAGGGGTTTGGGGTGCAGGAAGGTGCTCTAGGCTAGGACCAAGGGGTTTGGAGGGCAGGAGGGGGATCAGGGCTGCAGCAGGGCAGGCTGCAACCAATGGGAGCTGCAGAGGCTGTGCTTGGGTTGCAGAGCGGAGGCCCCTGGCTGCCCCTATGCATAGGAGGTGGAGCGGGGCCATGCTGCTGCTTTTGGGAGCAACATGGAGTGGCCCCTGACCCTGCTCCTTGGCTGGAGTGTGGCAAGTCCCAGACCCCGCTCCCCAATGGGAGCTCAAGGGCTCGATTAAAATGGCTGGTGGGCCAGATCCGGCCCATGGGCTGTAGCTTGCCCACCCTTGGAATCCCTGCTAACTCAGGAGCCATGTGGTGAGTCTGATTTAAACACAAATGTTGTCCTTCATAGCATGGTTCCAAGGAGCTGATGTGTTGTGCCAAGGGGCCTCTCAGTGGCCGGAATGTCCTAATTGCTGTGAGAACCCTGCCCTGAGCAGCCCATTGTCTTCTGCGCTGGCACCTTCTCTCCTTGCAGAGCCTGAGGATGTCCTGCCACCCCTGAGCTAAGGAGCAAGTCCCCCCAAAGAAAGGGGTGTCCTACCCAAACACTGAGAGATTGCCGTGCAGATGCGAGCATGTCTAGGCAGAGGAATACCAGGGAGTTGGTAATGTTCCCCACTCCTCCAGCTCAGGGCACCCCAGTAGCCACCACCAAGCTGTTGTCTGATAAATGCCTACGCCTTCCAATACCCTGGCATTTAGTTCACTTAGGAACATAGCCAGGTCTACCTAGTTCTGTTTTCTCTCTCCATCAGTGGCCAGCACAATGTGTTTCAGCAGAAGGTGTAAGAACCCAGTAGTAGCAGGTATGGGATAATCTGACCCCATATTAGATTTGACCCTGGTCTGTAATAGTCACAGATCAGCTTAAGCCCTGAAGCACCAGGTTTTATCTTTCTTCCACAATTGTTATAATTAGTTAGGATAACTTTGCATATTCTCACTGTCCATATACATGCCCAATCCCTTTTTGACTCATGCTATAAATTCTTGGCCTTGACTGTTTCCAGTGGCAGTGAGTTCCACAATCTGAATATGCATTGTGTGAAAATTGCTTGGTTTTGACCCCCATCCCCATCTCATTGTTTGTCCCCTTGTTCTTGTGTTAGGAAACAGAAAGAACAAACACACCAAATCTCCCTTCTCTAGCCAGGTTTCAGAGTAGCAGCCATGTTAGTCTGTATCCGCAAAAAGAACAGGAGTACTTGTGCCACCTTAGAGTAACAAATTTATTAGAGCATAAGCTTTCATGGGCTACTGCATCCGAAGAAGTGGGCTGTAGCCCACGAAAGCTTATGCTCAAATAAATGTTAGTCTCTAAGGTGCCACAAGTACTCCTGTTCTTCTTCAGCCAGTCACTATTACATAGACTCTGGTCCCCCTTATTCCTCTCCTGTCTAAAGGAAATGATTTCAGTCTTACAATCTCTTCTAAGATAAATACTCTGATCTGGGACCCCTTTAGGAGGAGGAATTTAATCAGTGCCCTGGTGTGAGCTGGCCGGGGTGGCTCCTTTCATTGCTGATTTAAAAGAAGGAAAGGTGATGTGAGGGGCAGCGCTGTCTAGTAGGTTGAGCACGGGGCTGGGTGGAGCTAGATGCCCAAAGCACCAGCGGTTCCATTCCTGGTTCTGCCAATGGCCTGCTGGGTGACCTTGAGCAAGTCACTTCATATCCTGTGCCTCAGTTTCCCCATCTGTAACACAGGGATAACACTTGCTGCCCTCACAGGGGAGGCCTGGCTTATGATTCCGCCAGGATATGGAAATGGGGGATTAGGTTTGCGAAGCCAACCAGGGGCTTTAGAGACACAACCCCCATGACAAGGACTAGGAGCTGATGGCTAGTCAGAAAGCTTGCCCGTAAAACGCATTGGGCTGTGCGAGGTGGGGCAGCACTGGGGTAGTCATGGAATTCGGCCATAAAGAAAGATTGGGGACAGCAAAGGAAGGGCTCTAAGGTAGGTGACTTTTGGATCTGTGAAGCCACGTTCCTGCCTGGATGGGCTGGTTTGAAAGCTCTCTGCCCAGTGCAGGGCTCCAGAGAGGGGCACAGGTGGGGAAGGGAGGCTGTACTGAAAGAGGGGTAGAGCAGGGAATGTGAGGCATAGGTCATACCTGAAGGGAGAGGGTCAATCAGGGACTGCATGCAGGAGGGGTAGAGGGCATGGGACCAGGAAGTGAGATTCTATTGCATATGGGAGGGCTTAGACAGGACAGCTGCTCTGAAGCAATGGTTCAGCCTCACCTTGGCTGCTGCATTCAGCCTGGTCCCTCCACTCCAGAAGGATGAGCAGAGAAGACGCTGCAGTGGAAATGTTCAGAGGTGTCTGGGATGGGGGTGGGTGGGGGATATGTCTGAGGAGACAAGGCTGGTTAGGGGGGAAAGGCAGAGAGGGGGAAGAGACAGGACAGAGGGCCAGATAATGAGGGATGGCGGTGACATGGCTGGCTGAGAGCATCTGGCCACCCCCTCCCCTGGGGACAGTGAAAAGGAAATGTATGTGTTTCACAAAAATGTGACTGACCTGGGGCAGGATGGGAGACTGCCTCAGGGTTAGGCATTAATCTATGCAGAGACACTGTGAATGCTGTTAACTCCTCCAAATTACAGTAGCAGCTAGAGACCTTAGCCATGATCCAGGCCCCATTGTGCTCGGCACTGTGCAGTTAGATCCATTCCTTGCCCTGGAGAAGTTACAGTCCAAATAGAGAAGAGACAGGGAGCATCCCAAGGTCCAAGGAGGCTAAGTGACTTATCCAAGGTCATGCAGGGGGTCAGTGGCAGAGATGAGAATTGTGTCCAGATCTCCTGAGTCCCAGCTGGGAGCCTTAACTATGGGATTGTCCTTCCTTGCAGTCTAATTTTGAGACCATGCACCAAACTGTTCCTCATAGAAGCCCACTGGCTTCAGCAGGCTTCTAGCACGGAGGCATTTGACCCCAGTGGTTCAGCTGCTGTATTCCTGGGTTGTTGGGCTCCTGCTCCATTTAAAGAGGGAGATTGGAAGTGAAAGGAGCAGAGATGGAGCGGAGAGAAAGAAATGGGGGTGAGCAGGAAGCAAGAATCAAAGGCAGAGTGTGAGCTTAGGAGCGGCAAGGAGGAACAGGAGAAGCAGCCTGGATAGCATATGGCTCCCATGCTAACGTAGAGTGCAGGCTCTCTTCAGAGTGAAACACAGGTTTCTACAAAACCCAAATCGCACTAGAACATGAACCCAGGTTAAGGTGACACAGAAAGACCCAGGCTTCCCAAGCACCAGGGAACCTCACCATTTTCTGCAAAGATCACGAACCCCTAAACTCCACATCTAGTATTCGCCATCTACTTCTGTGCAGGTGAGGCCAGGCTGGGGGCGCAGCAAAGAATGCACATCAGCACAGCATAACGAGATGGGTTATGGGGGCTTCGCATCAGGCATTGAACAGCCCTGGAGACTCGACACCATACGGATGGAGCCATCAGCCGGTTGGACTGCATGGACCATCGGTCTGGTCCAGTACAGCGGAGAGATGGGACATTGCTCTAGAGGGTCCAAATGGTCTGTGCCAAGCAGTTCTATGTTCCTCAAGTCCCATGATTCAGGGAAGGAATGGGCAAGTTGTACCATATCCACAAAAGAGCAGGGGGAGACTTTAGAAGGTGGAGGGGAGGATCATATTCATGAGGGAAAAGAGAGAGAGGGCTCTGAAGTTCCTGGCACTCCAGCTCCTGACGTGCCTATGGTGATCCAGCCGCTCAGGAATCCTCCAATGCCAAGCTTGCCAGCAGCCTGGTAGGGACAGAGCAGGGAACAAGCTTCATGGGTGTCACCTGCCCCATTGCTTCCCTGAGTGAAATCAAACAGCCCGGAGGAACCTTGCTATTGGTTGGGATGGTTTCGCCTTTAGGGTCTGCCTATGCTGCATGTGCAGGCATCCCCGAGTTAGCTTGCTAAAAATAACAGTGTAGCCCTGGTGTGGCAGGCGCTGGCATGGGTGAGGTGCCCAAGTATGTACCTAGGGTCGCAGGTGGGATTGTACTGGGCAGCTCGGCTGTGCTGCTGCCTGTGCCATCCTGGCTACACTGCTGGTTTTTAGAGAGCTAGCTGGGATGTGCCAGCCCATGCTGCAGTAGCTGCAGTGTGGCCATCCTCCATGCAGGTTGCAGACCTGGCCAGCGCATGGCAATTTGTTCTGTGACAACACTTGTGGTTTTGAGATGTGCCTGTTCCACATGGGAATGAAACTAAAACCTAACCAATGTTTTTGCGAAGCGGGTTTGTGTTGAAACATCTCTTCTGCACTTGAAAAGCACTGGCTGTCCATTCTGCCTGCTCTCTTCCTCTCTCTGAACAGAGGTGAGCAGAGCATCTCTGGGCTACAGATAGCTTCCTATCCAAATCTACCTTGAGACCAGGATGCCTGGGGAATGCTGTGGCCATATGTCCGTGAAAAGATCGTTCTGACCAGCCCTAGGATTTAGCACCGGGGAGAGTACCTGGGGGAAGGGGGGGGGCTCTCCAGCCACAGGACAGAGAATAGCAGGGCCATCTTCTCTGCACCCAACCTCACCCCTGTGCCTCAAGCCTACCCTGCCCACTTCTGGGGTACCTCAGTCTCTGTGATCCTATTGGTACTTGGCCCCTCTGCTCAATCTGTCTGCAAGGAGCTGGGGATGTTTCTGCCTGGTGCACACCTGTTCACCAGGCATTAAACTGAGATCCCCCCAACTCATTGCACATAAGACATCCAAAGGGGACGTTTCAATATCAGCTGTGTGGGCATAGCAGGGTTTACAGGGGCAGAAGCACCACTTCCTGCCAGGCATTTCTGGGCAGGTTGGGTTCAAGCAGCAGGGGGGAGGGTGGTTTGCCTGCAAACTAGCCCTTGGCAGAGGTGGTGAAGGAGGTGCCAGCTGGGGGGGTGTGAGTAGGAATGGGATGGAGAAAGCTTTATAGGGCCCCTACGCTCGGTGCTTGCTCCCTCCTGTGTCTGCTTTGGAAATCGGAAGAAGAGAATCCCTGTTGGAATTAACAGTGGGAGAGCAACGGAAAACACAGCCACTGCGACCCAGCTGTTCTCGTGACAGGAAAGCAAGAGTCGCTCACGTTGTATCCTGACATGTTGTGATAGGAAAGCAACAGTCATGTTGCATTGTGATGGGAAAGCAAGAGTTGCTCACATTACATTGTGCTAGGACAGCCCCAGGCGGTCCTGTCATATTATACTAGTTAAAGAAAAGCAAAAACCACTCTCATCATATCCTGACAGGATAGAAGAGCAGGAGCTGTTCATGTCATACGATAGGAAAGTAACAGTCACTCAGCTTATGTTGTGATTATAACAACAGCTTGTCAGTGTACTAGTGTGACAATGTTACACAAACACAGCTCACTGTGCTTGTGGGGTTATAGAAAAGCAACACATAAGCAACAGTTACTCATGTCTTATTCTGATACTTTATATCACAATGTATTTCTATCAGGGGGTAGCCGTGTTAGTCTGTATCCACAATAACAACAAGGAGTCTGGTGGCACCTTAAAGGCTAACAGATTTATTTGGGCATAAGCTTTCTTCATCTCAAGAAGTGAGGTTTTTACCCACGAAAGCTTATGCCCAAATAAATCTGTTAGTCTTTAAGGTGCCACCAGACTCCTTGTTGTTGTGATATAAAAGCACGAGTTGTGAGAAAGCAACAGCCATTTATAATTATACTGTGACGGTATTCTACAAAACCAAGCCACGGGGGTCAGAGGCAGGAGCGCCACCGGCTTTTCTGCTGCCCTAGGCAGCGGAAGGACCCGCCGCCGAAATACTGCCGCGGTCGCTGCCCCCCAAATTGTAGTGCCCTAGGCGACTGCCTAGGTCGCCTAATGGGTTGCGCCGGCCCTGGTCAGAGGGTGAGAGAAAGGTAAAAGCTGCTTATGACATAGTGGGATTGGGAAAAAAAAGGCAAGACATACCCCTGTCCTAAGATTGTGACACAATGTGCTAAGACAGCGCCAATCACCCCTGCTGTACAATTGTGATATACTGTGCTAGGCCTGCAACAATGGCTAATGACCTATGAGCGTGACCCACATGACAATTGCCCAGGCCCTGTGAGTGTGATCTATGTGGTGCTGCAACCACAATGATTGCCTGTGCCCTGTGAGTGAGACCCACGCCACGCTGCAACCACAATGATTGTTTGTGCCCTGGAGTGTGATCCACGCTGTACTGGGACAGTGAGGATCGGCCGTGCCCTGTGAGTGTGACCCACGCCGTACTGGGACAGTGAGGATCGGCCGTGCCCTGTGAGTGTGACCCACGCCGTACTGGGACAGTGAGGATCGGCCGTGCCCTGTGAGTGTGACCCACGCCGTACTGGGACAGTGAGGATCGGCCGTGCCCTGTGAGTGAGACCCACGCCGTACTGGGACAGTGAGGATCGGCCGTGCCCTGTGAGTGAGACCCACGCCGTACTGGGACAGTGAGGATCGGCCGTGCCCTGTGAGTGTGACCCACGCCGTACTGGGACAGTGAGGATCGGCCGTGCCCTGTGAGTGAGACCCATGCTGTGCTGGGAAATAGGGTGACCAGACAGCAAATGTGAAAAATCAGGACGGGGGAGGGGGATAATAGGAGCCTATATAAGAAAAAGACCCAAAATCGGGACTGTCCCTATAAAATCGGGACATTTAGTCACCCTACTGGAACAGCAACAATTGCCCAGGCCCCGGGAGTGTGACCCAGGCCGCGCTGGGACAGCGCGGACCGACCGTGCCCTGTCACGGTGCCATTGTAGCAGCGGATCGATCGCTTGTTGCATGCGGCGCCCCACACCGAGCGCCCGGCTCCCCCGCCCCTCCCGGTTTGCGCCTCCTGCCTTGACAGCGCTCGCCCCGCACTGCCCGCAGCCGGGCGCATGGGGAGCGTGGCGGGGCTGCTTGGCGGGCGTGAGCCCGCACGGATCGAGCGGAATGCCAATGGCGGTGGCTGGCAGCCGGCGCCCGGGGCTGCAGGGCTCCCCTGCCCGCCGCGTGCCGCGGCTCGTCCCGCTTCCGCACTGGCACGGGGACAGCGGCTCCCGGCCTCTCCGGGCCCGCGCAGCGCGCCCAGCAGGGAGGCGGCTGGGTGGGGGGATCAAGTTGGAACCGCAGAGCAGCCCTGGGGCGGGGGGTGATTCCCCGGCCCCTGAGCAGTCCTCCCCCCGCCCATGATGGGAGGTCCCCTCTGCTCTAGCGCTTGGCCCCCGCCCGTTGCTCCCCTTTCCTCCGCACCGGGGCTGCCCCCCCCCCGCCAGCCCTCTGGCGCTGGGGCGCTAATTCCTGGCACATTTCTCTGCCCCCCTGCTCCTCCTCCGCCGCGGGCACGTCCCTCCGCCCCCGCCTGCTGGGCAGCTCGCTTGGCTCGCCCCACGGCCCATCCACGCCGGCCCCGAGTGGGACCCCCCAGCAGCCATCAATGCCCCGGAGCCCCGGCCGCGCTCCGCAGGGCTGGCTCTGAGATCGCAGCGGACACGTCCCGGCCCCAGCCACTGACCGCTGCCAAACTCCGGCCGCGACTCGCTCCCAGGAAACAGGTGCTCCCCTCCCCCACCCTGTGCGGCTGCCGGGCGAAGTAACCCCGCAAAGGGAGGGAGCCCCGAGCTGCAGCCCCCGCAGCCCCTCTGCAGATCGCCGTACCGGGCTCCCCGCAGCCCCGCCGCCCCGCGGTCACTCACCCTCCAGCTCGTCCTCGGGGATCTCGACGGGGTGCTGCTCCGCGAGGATGTTGGGGACGGTGTAGATGCCCCGGTACATGAGCGCCGCGGTCACTGGGTGGAACGGCATGGTGGGAGCGGCCCGGATCCCCCGCTGGACCCCCGGCTCTCATCCGAGGCGCCCTGCAGGGGCCGGAGCGTGGGACCGGAGAGAGGGCTCCCCCCGCACCCGCCGGCCCGCGAGTCCTCCTGCCCCTCTCCGGCAAAGGCTGTGGCTGGCGAGCGGCTCCGGGCTGGCGGCGGGGGAGATGACAGCCTCGCTGACCGCCCTGCGCCCCTCCACACACACGGCTCGGGTCCCCCCGCCAAACCACGGGGCAAAATGGTCCCGCAGGCGGCTCGTTCCAGTCAAACCCAGCTCCCCATCCCGGCAGCCCCGGCCTCCGCTGCTCCCCGCGGCTCTCAGGCAGGCAGCAGGACACAGCTGGGCATCCTCCCTAGTGTTTCACCCTGGGAGTCTCAGGAGCAAGGATCCCATCTAGCCCCTGCCCAGAGGCCTCTGGGGGGCTGACATAGCTTCGGGCCAGGTGCCGCAGGGGGGGCAGCATGGGCTGCCCCCACCCCTCCGTGCGCTAAGTTTCCCCAGCAGGAGTTCAGCCCTAGACTTGCTCTGGCAATCTCTCTCTCCAGTCTGTGCGGTGCCTGCCTCTGGCTGGCTCACGGCGCGCACATGCTCCCCCCACCGCCAAGCAAGTGAACATCTGAGCGGCCACCGCGAAACAAAGCACCGAAACCACCTGCAGGAAGCGGGAGGAAGGCCAGGGTGCACTGGCCTCTCATACCAGGCTTAGGCGGACCCCATCCCTGGAGAGGTCACTAGCTAGTGCTCCCTGGCCTTGGCTTCCTAGACTCTGTTCAGCGCAGTTCCCACAAGGTCTAGGTGCCCTCTTGCCCTGGGTCGGACCAGGCTGCCTGAGTCTGTCTTTAAACCTGGCTCCCTTTGCACGTCTCTGCAGCTGGAACAGACAGGGGCTTTCTTGTGCCATGAGGCGTCGCACCAGACGGTCTCTAGAGCCTGTCGTTGGTTGCCCGGAGCCAGGAGTCTTTTTGTGGCAGCAAAGGAGGCTCAGAGCTCTGCCCTGGGCACTACTGGACCGCGCCTGTTAGCACCTGGGAGAGGCCTGTGTGTAGGGAGTCACCCTGTGCAGGGCTGTGCGGGGAACACAAATACATTCCAGCAGGTGCTTCTGTGTCGAGCAGGGCCAAGTGTCCATCTCTCAGTCTCATCCTGCTGTCAATGTTTCCCCTATGTTCTCCCCAGCCAAATAGGTCACACATATCTCAAGTGTGCAGGACATGTGTGCTAGGACCCCCATCACACTGTGAATGTGGACAAGCTGTGCAGTGAGGAAGGCTAAGAACCTAGGACAGGATCAGAGGGTCCTGTGGCACCTTTAAGACTAACAGAAGTATTGGAACATAAGCTTTCATGGGTGAATGCCCACTTCGTCAGACTAGGACGGGATCAGACCTTCTAGCCCAGTCTCCTGTCCCCAACAGAGGTCTGTCCCAGATGCTTCAGAGGAAGTGGTGAGAAATGGGGAGTTGTGGAATGTGCATGAAGATATTTCAGTCGGATCAGTCTCATGGGCTTGCCAGGGACTGGCTGGCTCCAGGGGCCCAGCAATGGGAGGCCGAGCCTGCGCAGTTCTGTTCTGTTCTAATAGGAGCTTATGCTGTGCTCGTCACTGTAGTATCAGAGCATCTCCCAGTCGGGCGTTAAGCAATGTGACTAACACCTGTCACAAGTTTGTTCTCTCCTCCTTGCGCCAGGGGGACAAGCATGTGCAGGATGACATGGTCAATGAAACGCGTCCTGCCCCTGATGCGGAAGGTGGTGAGGTTTGGGGTGGCTCTTAGTTCCTTGGGGAGTTCATTCTACAGTCCCCATCCTGGAGCTTTAGGGCTTTTAGGTGCCCTGTTCCCAGGCTATGGAGCACCTTGAAGATCAGGACTGAGAGCTTGAACTCGGTTCAATATTCGATGGGAAGCCGGTGTAGGGAGCAGAGGACAGGTGATGTTGCAGAGGAGATGCACTGCAGCAGTAACTGCACGTCGTTACCACCTGATAGCAACTGGGTGGCTGGTGTGAAACGAGTTTGCCGGGTCTCAGTCCAGCTGCTTGTGGGTCCGTATTGTAATAGCTACCACCACAAATGGCCCCCTCCCTTGTGGCAGTCCTGACAGAGAGACCAGGGATTGAATAATTTCCCCTTTCTCTGCATCATGGGGCATGGGTCACTTGCAGGTTTCAACTAGTAAGGGGTGATTCTCTGTAACATGGAGTCTTTAAATCAGGATTTGAGGACTTCAGTAACTCAGCCAAAGGTTATGGTCTGTTACAGTAGTGGGTGGGTGGGGTTCAGTGGCCTGCAGTGCACAGGAGGTCAGACAAGATGGTCATGATAGCCCTTCTGGCCTTAAAGTCTGTGAGTCTAAGTCATGGAGACTGTGTTCCCATCTCATCCAAGCAGTGAGAAGAGCAGCACATGGGCGGTGCACTATATGTGGGGGCGGGGAATTGAGTTTGGCTTGTTCAGATTGTGGGCTGCTGCTCCAGGCAGAGACTCCAACCCCATATCTGTCTGTGAAGTGCCATAGCACACTCCTAACCAATCCCTGGCTCATTGCCGCTGCTTGTGCAGAGCAACAGAGGAATTTAAACTGCCTGCCACCTTTCCCCGGCCCAATGGCTGTTAAATGGTTTCTCACTGGGGATGTGTTGGTCTGGGTCCCCAGGCCAGTGGCATTTCCTGCCATGGGCCTTACGCTCTGTATTTATGGGCACAGCTTTCACCATAGAATCATAGAATATCAGGGTTGGAAGGGACCCCAGGAGGTCATCTAGTCCAACCCCCTGCTCAAAGCAGGACCAACCCCAACTAAATCATCCCAGCCAGGGCTTTGTCAAGCCGGGCCTTAAAAACTTCTAAGGAAAGAGACTCCACCACCTCCCTAGGTAACGCATTCCAGTGCTTCACCACCCTCCTAGTGAAAAAGTTTTTCTTAATATCCAACCTAAACGGCCCCCACTGCAACTTGAGACCATTGCTCCTTGTTCTGTCATCTGCCACCACTGAGAACAGTCTAGATCCATCCTCTTTGGATCCCCCTTTCAGGTAGTTGAAAGCAGCTATCAAATCCCCCCTCATTCTTCTCTTCTGCAGACTAAACAATCCCAGTTCCCGCAGCCTCTCTTCATAAGTCTTGTGATCCAGCCACCTAATCATTTTTGTTGCTCTCCGCTGGACTCTTTCCAATTTTTCCACATCCTTCTTGTAGTGTGGGGCCCAAAACTGGACACAGTACTCCAGATGTGGTCTCACCAATGGCAAATAAAGGGGAACAATCACATCCCTTGATCTACTGGCAATGCCCCTACTTATACAGCCCAAAATGCCATTAGCCTTCTTGGCAACAAGGGTACACTGTCGACTCATATCCAGCTTCTCGTGCACTGTAACCCCTAGGTCCTTTTCTGCAGAACTGCTGCCTAGCCACTCGGTCCCTAGTCTGTAGCAGTGCATGGGATTCTTCCGTCCTAAGTGCAGGACTCTGCATTTGTCCTTGCTGAACCTCATCAGGTTTCTTTTGGCCCAATCCTCTAATATGTGTAGGTCCTTCTGTATCCTATCCCTACCCTCCAGTGTATCTACCACTCCTCCCAGTTTAGTGTCATCTGCAAACTTGCTGAGAGTGCAGTCCACGCCATCCTCCAGATCATTAAGGAAGATATTGAACAAAACCGGCCCCAGGCCTTGGGGCACTCCGCTTGATACCGGCTGCCAACTAGACATGGAGCCATTGATCACTACCCGTTGAGCCTGATGATCTAGCCAGCTTTCTGTCCACCTTACAGTCCACTCATCCAGCCCATACTTCTTGAACTTGCTTGCAAGAATACTGTGGGAGACTGTATCAAAAGCTTTGCTGAAGTCAAGGAATCCACTGCTTTCCCCTCATCCACCCAGTTATCTCCTCATAGAAGGCAATTAAGTTAGTCAGGCATGACTTGCCCTTGGTGAATCCATGCTGACTGTTCCTGATCACTTTCCTCTCCTCTAAGTGCTTCAGAATTGATTCTTTGAGGACCTGCTCCATGATTTTTCCAGGCACTGAGGTGAGGCTGACTGGCCTGTAGTTCCCCGGATCCTCCTTCTTCCCCTTTTTAAAGATGGGCACTACATTAGCCTTTTTCCAGTCATCCGGGACCTCCCCTAATCGCCAGGAGTTTTCAAAGATAACGGCCAATGGCTCCGCAATCACATCCGCCAACTCCTTTAGCACCCTCGGATGCAGCGCATCCAGCTTATGGACATGTGCTCATTCAGCTTTTCTAAATATCCTGAACCACTTCTTTCTCCACAGAGGGCTAGTCACCTTCTCCCCATATTGTGCTGCCCAGTGCAGCAGTCTGGGAGCTGACCTTGCTTGTGACGACAGAAGCAAAAAAAGCACTGAGTAAATTAGCTTTTTCCACATCCTCTGTCACTAGGTTGTCTCCCTCATTCAGTAAAGGGCCCACACTTTCCTTGACTTTCTTCTTGTTGCTAACATACCTGAAGAAACCCTTCTTGTTTCTCTTAACATCTCTTGCTAGCTGCAACTCCAAGTGTGATTTGGCCTTCCTGATTTCACTCCTGCATGCCTGAGCAATATTTTTATACTCCTCCCCGGTCATTTGTCCAATCTTCCACTTCTTGGAACCTTCTTTTTTGCATTTAAGATCAGCAAGGGTTTCACTATTAAGCCAAGCTGGTTGCCTGCCATATTTACTATTCTTTCTACACATCGGGATGGTTTGTTCCTGCAACCGCAATAAGGATTCTTTAAAATAAAGCCAGCTCTCCTGGACTCCTTTCCCCCTCATGTTATTCTCCCAGGGGATCCTGCCCATCAGTTCCCCGAGGGAGTCAAAGTCTGCTTTTCTGAAGTCCAGAGTCCATATTCTGCTGCTCTCCTTTCTTCCTTGTGTAAGGATCCTGAACTCAACCATCTCATGGTCACTGCCTCTCAGGTTCCCATCCACTTTTGCTTCCCCTACTAATTCTTCCCAGTTTGTGAGCAGCAGGTCAAGAAGAGCTCTGCCCCTAGTTGGTTCCTCCAGCACTTGCACCAGGAAATTGTCCCCTATACTTTCTGGATTGTCTGTGCACCGCTGTATTGCTCCCCCAGCAGATATCAGGGTGATTAAAGTCTCCCATGAGAACCAGGGCCTGTGATCTAGCAACTTCTGTTAGTTGCCGGAAGAAAGCCTCGTCCACCTCATCCCCCTGGTCTGGTGGTCTATAGCAGACTCCGACCACGACATCACCCTTGTTGCTCACACTTCTCAACTTTATCCAGAGACTCTCAGGTTTTTCTGCAGTTTCATACCGGAGCTCTGAGCAGTCATACTCCTCTCTTACATACAATGCAACTCCCCCACCTTTTCTGCCCTGCCTGTTTTTCCTGAACAGTTTATATCCATCCAGGACAGTACTCCAGTCATGTGAGTTATCCCACCAAGTCTCTGTTATTCCAAGCGCATCATAGTTCCCTGATTGTGCCAGGACTTCCAGTTCTCCCTGCTTGTTTCCCAGGCTTCTTCCATTTGTGTATAGGCACTTAAGATAACTCATGGATCATCCCTCTTTCTCAGTATGAGACAGGAGTCCTCCCCTCTTGCGCTCTCCTGCTTGTGCTTCCTCCTGGTATCCCATTTCCCCACTTACCTCAGGGCTTTAGTCTCCTTCCCCTGGTGAACCTAGTTTAAAGCCCTCCTCACTAGGTTAGCCAGCCTGCTTGTGAAGATGTTCTTCCCTTTCTTCATTAGGTGGAGCCCGTCTCTGCCTAGCACTCCTCCTTCTTGGAACACCATCCCATGGTCGAAGAATCCAAAGCCTTCTCTCTGATACCACCTGCGTAGCCATTCATTGACTTCCATGATTCGATGGTCTCTACCCAGGCCTTTTCCCTGCACAGGGTGGATGGACAAGAACACCACTTGCGCCTCAAACTCCTTTATCCTTCTTCCCAGAGCCACATAGTCTGCAGTGATCCACTCAAGGTAATTCTTGGCAGTATCATTGGTGCCCACGTGGAGAAGCAGGAAGGGGTAGCGATCCGAGGGCTTGATGAGTCTCGGCAGTCTCTCCGTCACATCGGGAATCCTAGCTCCTGGCAAGCAACAGACCTCTCGGTTTTCTTGGTTGAGGCAGCAGATAGATGACTCAGTCCCCCTGAGGAGGGAGTCCCTGACCACCACAACCCGCCTCCTTCTCTTAGGAGCAGTGGTTATGGAACCCCCATCCCTAGGACAGTGCATCTCATGCCTTCCAATCGGTGAAGTCTCCTTCTGCTCCCTTCCCTCAGATGTATCATCTAGTCCACTCTCCGCATTAGTACCTGTGGAGAGAACATGGAAACGATTGCTCACCTGTATCTCCATTGCTGGTACATGGACGTTCCTCTTTCTTCTTCTGGAGGTCACATGCTGCCAAACCTCCTCACAATCCTTCTGTCCCTGCTGCGCCTGCTCTGAATCTTCAGAACATTGTGGCCGTAGAAGCATCTCCTGACGTCTGTCCAGGAAATCTTCATTTTCCCTTATGCAACGCAGAGTCGACACTCGTTTCTCCAGCCCTCGAACCTTCTCCTCCAATATGGAGACCAGCTTGCACTTTGTACAGACAAAGTCGCTTCTGTCCTGTGGAAGAAAGACAAACATGGCACAACCTGTGCAGGTGACAACAGCTGATCGCTCACCTTCCACATCACCGTCCTCTTAAGAGCTTCCTCAACTGTTGCAGGAACTACTCAGAGAAACCTGCAGATGAAAGCCTCAGTGCGCTCTCCCCACACGAACTCCCGATGTTAGCCTCTGCTGTTCGCCGCTCGGCTGGTTCGCTGCTGACTGCCCTTATATACCAGTCAGGCCCACTCAAGGCCGATCTGGAACAAAGCACTCCCAATTCACACTTTTCAAACAAACAAGCAAGCACATGGTCAAACTGACAAACTGTCTCCACAACACTCAGATCCTGTTGTCCTTCTCTAACCTCTTTCTGGCTCAGGAGCTCAAAGCATTTTACAAACATTCCCCAAACCTCACACAGCCCCTGCCTGCCTGCATGGTTGGATCAGTACCAGTGTCCCCACTGTATGTAAGAGGAAACTGAGGCAGAGGGAGCAGACACAGCTTGCCCAAGGTCACAGGGTTGAGCCTAAGCCTCCTGACTCCCACATCTCAGCTTTAGCCACAAGCTCCTCCTTTGTTTCTCGCAGCTGCTATGGCTTTAGTAGCCAGGTACTGTGCTACAGCGTGACTATAATGAACCAAGGACACCCACAGTGAGTAACACCAGCCACTGCTGGTGCAGCCAGTGGCCACGGATCACCCATCAAACTGTCAATGGGGCAGAACTTATCCAAGGGAATTGGCCTTACCCCAGCAGTGGGTAGGGGGATGCATTCTCAGGCTCTGAGCAGTAGAACTGAATGATCAACAGCAGCCTCCCAGGCCTTCTTAATGGGGAATATTTGCCAGCAAGCCACCCTGTGCCAATAGTCACTGACAAGAGTGTGCAGCTTCGGCAGGCCATGAGTAAAAACGTAGCCAGATGTATGGGGACTGTAGGGGTTAATGCAGCAAACAGGCCCCCCCCCCCAGCTCCTCTCCCAGGCAGTGTGAGGGGTGCAGGGCTCATGCAGAATCACTGGAGCTTTTCCTAGTGCAGGACCGTTTGGGTTCATCCATAGCTCTGCGACAGAAGGTGTAAGGTAATGAGTCACTCCTGTGCTAGGCTTCAGCCAATCCAAAAGCCAGGAACTGATCATGTGACTCCCAGACCAGGTATATAAGCCTCACAGGTGGCCTAGCCACTCAGTCTGTCACTCCAGGGTTTGGAGCTCACTCCGGCCTGACGGTGGCAACAGACTCCCCAAGACCCAGCCTGTTCCAGCCTCATTTCAAGCCTGCCCTGGGCTCCTGACTGGCTCTGACCAACAGGCATTACTGCTCCAGCTCTGATCGCTAGGCATGACCATCACCCTCACAGTTTCTGACAGAAAGGTTTGTACTCTGAATTTGCAACATCAGATCAAGCCACTGGTCTGCTCAGTCCTTCTGGTTCCCCCCCCCCCCCCCCTGCTGAAATGAATCTGATCAGTGGTGATTTGCCTTCCTTTCATGCTGGGTCAGCCCACTCCTCCATTCAACAGGGTATCCCTGCTCCAGCTGTTGTATGTATCAGACCATCACCTGCTAACCTCACCTTCAGCTCTACTAGGCAAGACCATAAGTCCAGTTATGTCCATTGTCCTGGTTCTGGCAATGGTCCATCTTGGACAAACAAGTTCCTGTTGCGCCTTCCGTTTCTGGTCAGGGGGTTTAATAGCCCTTGGCTGCACAGGGGGGGCAGTGGGATTTTCTAGTCCCTTGTAGATCCAGCTGTGGTATCTAGCCCTCCTGCAGCAGAGAGTTCTGCAGGTCGATTGTACCCCATATGAAGGAGACTCTCTTTGTATTGGTTTAAGTGTCCTGCCCTTTGATTTCATTGAGTGCCCCCCTGTATCACAGCACAGGGCACAAAAGGAAGAGGGCAGGTCTGTTTAAACTGTGCCCTTCACACGGCCTGACCCTGTCCAGCTGCACTCAATGGCTGTTTTGCCATTGACTTCAGTGACAATCCCTTAGGCAGGGTCTTAGTCTGGGATAATTTAATCAAGTCCCCTGGAAAGGCCTGACCCTGTGTGGTTCTGAGCACCCTCATCTCCTGTTAACTTCACTGGGAACTGAAGGTGCTCAGTAGTTGGCAGGATGTGTCCCTAACTCCTTTTTCCAGGCTAACTAATTCAAGTCATTCCTCAACTGCTGTGTCCTAAATCCCAGCTCCATTCCAAACCCCTGTAACTAGTACCCAGCAAGGCCTGGTGCTTTGCCTTCAGGACAATCAGTGCTGGGCGTGGGGTTGGGTGCTAACAAGGGGCCTGGTTCTGCTCTCACTGTGGGGTGACGCCAGTGCCATTCTCTGGATTTTGCTGGAGCTATTGGCCGTGGTGGAAGGGAGAGAAGAATTCTGTTCAATCCTTCATTATGAACATCAAAAAGACCTCAGAATAAAGACATCCATTTGCAGGATGGTTCTCCCTCCCCTCAGTTTGGGGTGCATCGTCTGAGCCCTGCGTATCCAATCTGCATCTGTGTTAAAATCAGTAATTTTCAGAGGAAAAATAGCCCGCAGCAGCAAAAAGGAGCTACTGATTAAAGCCATCCCGGCACAGAAACGCTTTTCAATTATTCCTTTCTTCCTCCCAAGCACTGATTACATTTTGCAACTTATTTCTCACTTTGTCACTGATTAATCACAGCGCTGCTTGCTTAACAGGAGAGGCAACCTATCAGATACTCTGCTATGGAGACGTGGGGTGAGGTTTGGCAGGACACTGCTGCGAGGAAGCTCGTGCCACTGGCGTCTCACTTTGGTGTGGATGCACACTGTTTCGTGGAAGTATAAAATCATAGATGTGTAGGGCTGGAAGGGACCTTGAGAGGTCATCTATTCAGCCTGCTGCGCGGAGACAGGACCAAATCAACCGAGACCAGCTCTGACAGGGGTTTGTCCAGCTTGTTCATAAAAACCTCCAGTGATGGGGATTCCACAGCGTCCCTTGGAAGCTTGTTCCAGAACTTAACTGCTCTAATAGAGGTTTTCCTAATATCTAACCTAAATCTTCCTTGCTGCAGATTAAACCCATTACTTCTTGTCCTACCTTCAGTGGACATGGAGAACAATTGGTCACTGCCTGGCCTCTTTATAACAACCCCTTTAATTTGTAAAGACTATCAAGTCCTCCTTTGGTCTTCTTTTCTCAAGAATAAACATCCCCAGTTTTTAAACCTTTCTTCATAGGGCAGGTTTTCTAAACCTTTTATCATTGCTGTTCTTTTCTGGACTCTCTCCAATTTATCCACATCTTTCCTTAAGTGTGACACCCAGAATTGGACACAATACTGCATCTGAGGCCTCACCAGTGCCAAATAGAGCAGGACAATTACCTCCCAGGTCTTACATATGACACTCCTGTTAATACAGCCCGGAATGATATTCACCTTTTTCACAACTGCATCACACCGGGGACTCACAATCAATTTGTGATCCACTCTAACCCCCCGATCCTTCTCGGCAGTACTGCTGCGTAGCCAGTTATTCTTCATTTTGTAGCTGTGCATTTAATTTTTCCTTCCTAAGTGAAGCACTTTGCACTTGTCTTTATTGAATTTCATCTGGTTGATTTCAGACCAGTTCTCTAATTTGTCCAGGTCATTTTGCATTCTAATCCTGACCTCTAAAGTGCTCGCAAACCCTCCCAGCTTAGTGTCATCCACAAATTTTATAAGCATGCGCTCCACTGTCCAAGTCATTAATGAAGATATTGAATCATGCTGGATCAAGGACTGACCCTGTGGGACCCCACTAGATACACCCTCCCAGTCTGACAGTGAACCATTGATAACTACTCTAAGATCTTTCAACCACTTGTGCACTCTCCTTATAGTAATTTCATCTAGACCACATTTCCCTCATTTGCTTATGAGAATGTCATGTGGGACTGTGTCAAAAGCATTACTAAAATCATGATCTAGCACATCTACTGCTTTCCCTCTGTCACTAGGCCAGTAACCCTGTCAAAGAAGGGAGTTAGGTTGGTTTGGTATGATTGTTCTTGACAAATCCACGCTGGCTATTCCTTATAACCCTTTTATCCTCTAGGTGTTTAAAATTGATTGTTTCATGATCTGTTGCAGTATTTTCCCAGGTATCGAAGTTAAGCTGACTGGTCTATAATTCCCCAGGTCCACATTGTGCCCTCTTTTAAAGACAGGTACTATATTAACCCTTCTCCCGTCCTCTGGGAGTTCTCAAAGATTTTTTGCTAACAGTTCTGAGATTGCTTCAGTTAATTCCTTATGTACCATAAATGAATTTCATCAGGCCCTGCTGACTTGAATACATCTTATCTAAATATTCTTTAACTGGTTCGTTCCCTATTTTGGCTTGCATTCCTTCCCCCTTGTTAGGTTTCAGAGTAGCAGCCGTGTTAGTCTGTATCCGCAAAAAGAACAGGAGTACTTGCGACACCTTAGAGACTAACAAATTTATTAGAGCATAAGCTTTCGTGGACTACAGCCCACTTCTTCGGATGCATATAGAGTGGAATAAATATTGAGGAGAGATATATACACACATACAGAGAGCATCTCTGCATTTATTCCACAAGGTGCCACAAGTACTCCTGTTCTCTTTCCCCTTTGTTGTTAATAATAGTTGTTGATTATCTGGTCACCATTAACCCTTTTAGTGAAGACTGAAGCAAAATAGGCATTATACATCTCAGCCTTCTTATCATCATTTATTAGCTCTCCTTAGAAGATTAGAAGACCTACACTTGCCTTCATCTTTTTCTTGTTCCTAATGTATTTAAAGAACCTCTTATTGCCTTTTATGTCCCTGGCTAGGTGTAACACATTTTGTGCCTTGGCCTGTCTGATTTTGTCCCTACATGCTTGTGCTATTCTTTTGTACTCCTTCTTAGGAACTTGTCCATGTTTCCACTTTTGTAGATTCCTTTTGGACTGTCAGGTCATTAAAGAGCTCCTGATGGAGCCATATTGGTCTCTTACTATTCTTCTTCAAGTTATTGTTCATGTGCATTCCACAGCAGGTGTGCGTGCTCACCACGTGCACCGCTGTCGGAAGTTTTTCCCCTAGCAGTACCCGTAGGGGAGCGTCCCTAGCAAACCCTAGAGTGGTGCCTCCATGACACAGTACAAGGAGCGCTGCACGCTCCCCCCACCCTCAGTTCCTTCTTGCCGCCAGTGAAGGTGCATCGGAACTGCTCTGCTCCTGCTTGGCTGTAGCTTATCCCCAGAACTCTTGTTTGTTCAGTGTATGTGACCTGTAGTTAGTACTCAATTAGTTTTAGTTTAGTTTAGTGTGCCCGGGCCGGGGTATACCCCGCGCCCTGGGTTTTAAGTTGTGTGACACTTGTAGGCAACCGATGCCAGTGAGTGAATAGGGGCATGAATACCTGTACACCCACCTTGCCCCTAACTCCCTGATGGTCGAGTCGGTCAACCACAGGGAGCAGCAGGGCCAACCAGCCCCTACTCCGAAAAATAAAGATTCAAGGAGGCTGGACTCATTTGGAAGGAAAATTTTTCGTCCTCGAGCTTCCAGTTATGGGTGGTGAACCACCAGGCTCTCCTGGGCCGGTATGAGTTCAACCTGTGGGGCTCTCTGCCCAAGTTCGAGGACTCCCTCCAGGAGTGTGACAGGAAGGAGTTCAAAGCTCTGGTGGAGGAGGGTAGAGCTGCTGCCAGGACAACCCTGCAGGCAGCGTTGGATGCGGTGGACACAGCTACGTGGTCCATGGCCTCCGCGGTGTCCATGAGAAGGGCATCGTGGCTCCATCTGTCTGGGCTGTCCAGTGAGGCGCAGACTCTTTGTAGGACCTCCCGTTTGATGGCAAGGCTCTGTTTGTGGAGCAAATGGATATAAAACTGCATAGTCTGAAAAGCTCCCGCACGACACTTCAGATTCTGGGCCTCTATGTTCCGGCTCCAGCTAAATCTAAATTTAAGCCACAGCAGGCTCCGACCCAGGCCACCCACTCTAAATATGAGCCCACTTATAAAAAGTCACGGGACAATAAGAAACGCCCGCAGAGGCAGTCCCGGTCTGCCCTCTAGCCTGGGTTCTCCAAGGGCAAACAGGCAGGGAAACGGTGGTTTTGACGGGATGCCTGGGGGCGCCTTGCCAGTTCTCATCAGGGATCAATCCACAATAAAGCTTCCCTTCTCCAACTGGTTGTGTGCTTTTCTCCAGGAGTGGTCACGGCTGACCTTGGACCAATGGGTCCTCAGCCCCACCCTCCGCCTCCGTCCCTCCTGGGGGACCCCTTTCACGAGGCCCTGCTTGAGCAGGAGGTGGGGCTGTGGAAGTGGTGCCCGTGGAGTTCCAACACAAGGGCCATTTCCTTATCCTGAAGACCAAAGGGGCGCTCAAGCCCATCCTGGACCTGCAAGGCCTGAACCAGCACATGGTGAAGCTCAAGTTCCACATGGTCTCCCTGGCCTCCATCATTCCCTCCCTGGATCCCGGGGACTGGTACGCCGCCCTCAACCTGCAGGACGCGTACTTCTACATCCATATATTTGAGGGGCACAGACGCTTCCTCCATTTCATTGTTGGACAGGAACACTACCAATTTATGGTCCTCCCATTTGGCCTGTCCACTGCCCCCAAGGTATTTACAAAGTGTATGTTGGTGGTAATGGCCTACCTCAGGCACCGGGAGGTCCAGATCTTCCCCTATCTGGACGACTGGCTGGTCAAGGGCAGCTCCCGGTCGCAGGTGCGGGATCACGTGGCGCTCCTTCTGTCCACGTGCGCCACTCTGGGCCTGTTGGTAAACAACACCAAGTCCATCTTAGTGCCAGTACAATGCACAGAGTTTATCAGAGCAGTCCTAGACACCACGTCAGCCAGAGCCTCCCGACCGGACAGGTTCGAGACCCTGAAAGGGCTTATTGACACAGTCACAAAGTTTCCAGTGACAAGAGCCAGAGTGTGTCTCCAGCTCTTGGGTCACATGCCGGCGTGCACATATGTGGTTCGCCATGCCAGACTCAGGATGAGGCCCCTCCAGCTCTGGTTGCAGTTGGTGTTCTCCTAGGCCAGGGACAGGATGGACAAAGTCCTCACTGTGCCCAAACCGGTGATCACCTCTCTACAATGGTGGTCCTCCCCTGGGGAACATGCTCCACGGGGTTCCGTTCAGATGCAGGGCCCCGTTGCTGGAGCTGGTGTCCAATGCATTGGACCTTGGGTGGGGAGCCCATGTGGGGAACGTTCAGACCCAAGGTCTGTGGTCTGTGCAGGACCTGGCCCTCCACATAAATGTCAAGGAGCTCAGGGTGGTGCGGCTGGTGTGCATGGCCTTCCGCTCGCACCTGGAGGGCTGGGTGGTCAGGGTTCTCAGGGACAACATGGCCTCGATGTTTTACATCAACAGGTAAGGCGGGGCCTGATCCTCTGCCCTCTGCCAGGAAGCCCTCAGGCTGTGGGACTTCTGTATAGCCCACAACATTTGCCTACAGGCCTACCACCTAGTGGGTGCCCGGAACTCACGGGCGGATCGCTTGAGCAGGGACTTCTCCTCTCAACACGAGTGGTCTCTTCACCCAGAGATGGTGCACAGACTTTTCCAAGAGTGGGGACCTGTTCACGACTCGGCAGAACCGCCGCTGTTCCCGGTTCTGCTCCGGGAGTGGGGCTGGGATGGGGAGCTATCTCTGATGCCTTCCTTCTGTCCTGGTCGGGCCAGTTTCTCTATGCCTTCCCCCCATTCCCACTGCTAGGCAAGGTCCTGGAAAAGATAAAGACGGACAGGGCCCGGGTCCTACTGATTGCCCCGGCACGACCCAGGCAGCATTGGTACGGAACCCTCATGGGCCTGACAGTCGCCCCGCCGTGCCGTTGCCGTCCCACCCAGACCTGCTTTCCCAGGACCACAGCCCCCTCCTCCACTCCAAACTAGCAGCACTCTACCTCATGGCGTTGCTGCTCAGTGGTTAGGCCGAGAGGAGAGGACGTGCTCAGAGGGGGTTCAGTGCATCCTCTTGGAAAGCAGGTGACCCTCCATGCGCCGAGCCTACTTGGCAAAGTGGCCTTGGTTCTCCCAATGGGCGGATGAGCGGGGCATTTCCCCCATGGCTGCCCTGATCCAGCTCATTTTGGACAACCTCCTTCACCTACGGGCCTAGAGCCTGGCGCCTTCGTTGGTCAAGGTGCACTTGGTGGCCATATTGGCCTTCCACCCGCTGGTGCAGGGCCACATGGTGTTCTGCCATGCCATGACTGGCTGATTCCTTAAGGAATTGGATCGTCTCTTCCCGTACATCAGGTCCCCAGTCCCACAGTGGGACCTGAACCTGGTGCTGGCCCACCTCACAGGCCCCCCGTTTGAGCCGCTAGCTACATGCTCCTGGTTGCACCTCTCGTGGAAGGTGGCCTTCCTGGTGGCGATCACGTCAGCTAGACAGGTCTCGGAACTCAGGGCCCTGACCTCCGAATCCCTGTACACAGTGTTCCATAAGGATAAGTCCAGCTCCACCCACATCCTTCATTCTTCCCAAAGGTGGTCTCCATCTATCACATGGGTCAGGACATTTTCCTGCCAGTCCTCTGCCCCAAGCCCCATGCGTCCAGTGAGGAGCGCCGCCTCCACACGCTGGATGTGTGACAGGCTCTGGCTTTCTACCTGGAGCGGACTAAACCATTCAGGAAGTCCTCACAGCTGTTCATCGCCTCAGCTGAAGGCATGAAGGGTCAGCCAATCTCCACCCAGTGGCTCTCCAACTCGATCACATCATGTATCCGTACCTATTATGACCTGGTGGGAATCCCCCTGCCGTCAATTGTGAGGGCACACTCGACTATGGCGCAGGCCTCATCAGCCGCCTTTTTGGCCCATGTCCCCATCCAGGACATTTGTACGTGGTCTTCAGTTCACATGTTCACCTCGCATTATGCGATTGTCTCCCAGACCAGGGAAGATGCTGGGTTCAGCAGGGCTGTGCTCCGTCCCAAGTGTCTATGAACTCCTACCCACTTCTGACAGATACAGCTTGGAATCACCTACTGTGGAATGCACATGAGCAATCACTCGAAGAAATAAAAACAGTTACCTTTTCATAGAATCATAGAATATCAGGCTTGGAAGGGACCTCAGGGTCATCTAGTCCAACCCCCTGCTCAAAGCAGGACCAATTCCCAACTAAATCATCCCAGCCAAGGCTGTGTCAAGCCTGACCTTTAAAAACCTCTAAGGAAGGAGATTCCACCACTTTTCCGAAACTGGTGTTCTTTGAGATGTGTTACTCATGTCTAGTCCACATCAGCCCTCCTTCCCCTCTGTCAGAGTTATCTGGCAAGAAGGAACTGAGGGTGGGGGGAGTGCACAGCTTCTCTTATACCATGCCATGGAGGCATCACTCCAGGGGTCGCTAGGGGCGCTTCCCCCCTATGGGTACTGCTAGGGGAAAAATGTACAACACTTATGCATGTGGTGAGCACGCACACCTACTGAAGGGCACAGTTTAAACAGTTCTGTCCCTTCCTTTTTCTTCCTTTGCATCAGGATAGTTTGCTGGTGTGCATTCAAGGCCTTGACTACACTACAGAGTTTTGTCAGCAAAGGCTTTGTTGACGATCAAAAAGAGCTATAAGAAAATTAATATTGCATGTTCTCGCTATGCTCCCTCTGTCGGCAGAGGGCATCCACACTTGGGGCACTAGCATCGATAGTGAGAGCAGTGTAGGTAGCTATCTCACAGTTCAGCTCACCACCTTCTGCCGCTAGATCTTGTGGGAAGGTGGAAGTGGATTGCAGTGCATCATGGGTCCAGGCTCAATGTCCCATGATGCATTGCTTTCTGTCCCAGCATTCCATGGGCTTCTCTCTTCAGTTTGCAGTAGTTTTTCAATGGCCTTGTTTGCTGTTCGCCCCGCCATCTCTGTGTGAAAGGATGGATACTGCACTGCTCTCTAATGCCCTGCTAACTGTCATTAACACATCGTGGATGGCAGTGCAGTTAATCATGAATTTCCTAACTCAACAGGATTCACAGTTGCCTGATGTGCTGTCTGACATGGACAGAGCAACATTCGATTACTTTTGGAATTCACAGAACAGCTGCACACCGTAGACCGTCACATTTGGGCTCATGAAACTGGCACTGAGTGGTGGGATTGCATCCTTATGCAGGTGTGGGATGACAAGCAGTGGCTACAGAATTTTCGGATGATGAAAGCTGCCTTCCTGGAACAGCGTGCACAGCTCACCCCTGCACTGCGGCGCAAGGACACCAAATGAGAGCTGTCCTCTTGGTAGAGAAGCACATAGCGATCACAGTGTGGAAGCTGGCAACTCCAGACTGCTACCAATTGGTCGCAAATCAGTTTGGAGTCAAAAAGTCGACTACTGGAGCTGCGTTAATGCAAGTGTGCAGGGCCATTAATCGCATCCTGCTAGGAAGGACTGTGACTTTTGACAATGTGCGTGAAATAATGGATGGCTTTGCAGAAATGGGATTTCCTAACTGTGGTGGGGTGATAGATGGCATGCATATTCCAATTTTGGCACTGGACCACCTTGCAACAGAATACATCAATAGGAAAGGGGTACTTCTCCATGGTGTTGCAGGCGCTTGTGGATCACCGTGGGTGTTTTACTGACATCAACATGGGGTGGTCCGGAAAGGTGCATGATGCACCTATCTTCAGGAACACTGGCCTGTACAGAAAGTTGCAAGCGGGGATGTTGATATGCCCATATCAGGGGGTAGTCGTGTTAGTCTGTATCCACAAAAACATCAAGGAGTCGGGTGGCACCTTAAAGATGCTGAAGAAGTGGGTTTTTTACCCACGAAAGCTTATGCCCAAATAAATCTGTTAGTCTTTAAGGTGTCACCGGACTCCTTGTTGATATGTCCATAGTGATCCTGGGAGACCCAGCATATCCCTTAATGCCATGGCTCATGAAACCTTACACAGGAAACCTGGACAGCAGTCACGAGTGGTTCAACAATAGTCTGAGTAGGGGCAGGATGACCATGGAATGTGCATTTGGCAGATTAAAGGCACACTGGCAATGCCTTTATGGCAGGTTAGACCTCAATGAGGATAATATTCCCATGGTCATAGCTGTGTGTTGTATGTTGCACAGTATTTGTGAAGGTGGAGTGAAAAGTTTGCTTAGGGGTGGACTGCTGATGCAGAACGCTTGGCTGCTGATTTTGAGCAGCCAGAAACCAGGACTATTAGAGGGGCACAATGGGTGGCAATTTGAATCAGGGAGGCTTTGAGGCAACACTTTGAAAATGAAAACCAGTAATGTATGTACTATGCTCAGGACTGCAATGCTTAATGGAATTGAATTTTGCTTGGAAGTACTTGTGATTTTTGTGGCCGAGGAGTCCAGTAAGCAAATGATTAAACTGCTTGTGTATGTCTTGCTGCCACCTGTTATCACAATTTGTAGGAAAAACACACACACGTGTGCACACACACACGCGCTTAGTGGAAAAGGAGGTACCAGTGAAGGGCTGACTTTCAGAGCTGTGCATAAGTCCAGCTATCATTTGAAAAGATGTCCATGGGCATGGAGTGAATGGAAAAGCGAGAAGTCCTGAAAAGCAGAAAGGAATGCATGAGTGGAGTTTCAGGAGGGCATGGGAAAGAGTTCTGAATGTGCTGAAGGGGAGGGTGGGTACGCATCCGCTGTCTGGAGTATTATGAGGGTCTTCAGCATCTCAGTTTGCTCCTCCATAACTTTAATAATCCTCTCAGTAGCATCCTTAATGAAGGCCTCATTTTCTTTTCTGTCCTGCCTTTCGGTTTCCCTTCACTCCCTGCGTTCCCTCTTTTCTGCATCTGAGTATTGCAGCGGCTCCTGGAACATGTCCTCCTTGCTCCATCTTGGGCACTTTCTTATCTGGGAGGTGCTCCACCGGTGTGTCGGGGATGCCTCTGAAGGCCACATCTGCAGAAGGACAAGGAACAATAAACAGAAGCATGATTGTTAAGTACACACACAGCATTGAAACAGTATAGTAAAATACACCTCTAATAACATACCAATCACTTTCTCACTGACCCTTGACTAGCACACATGTCGGCAAACACCCCAAGCATGGTGAATTTACGCCGGGGTGGGGAGCATTGTACATGGAGGGAAAAGCAATATGAAAGGGTCATAGTGCAGTCGACTAATGACAATATTCTAAAATTTCCCACCCTTTTCCACAGGCAGGGATCATTGTAGCAGATAGGTCACTCTTGAGAGTAAGCAAGGAAGCAAGGGTGCATTTACTGCACACTTGCAGCTTCTGACCCGGTCCCTATGCTGCTCGCCTGTGTGCCGCTTTGGTCCTTGCACAAGTGATTGCAGAATGGCATGGGAAAGTGTCCCTCAATGGGAGAAGGAACAAAGCAGCTCTGCCAAGGAACCTTCGGCAGAGGATTGGCGAGTATCTCCAGGAAAGTTTCCTAGAGATCTCTCTGGAGGATTCCCATGAAATCTTGGTGTGCATCAACACCCTGTTCCACCGCACTGCTTAGCTGCACAGGGGAATGTCCAGCACACAGAAACACAGCCAGCCTTGTATATTTCTATGCCCTCAACCCACCTCTGCACTTCACAAAGCAAAACTACTTTCCAGGGGTTTTCTCTCTTGCTTCTTGCTCGCCAGAGTGCAACTTCTGAGACTGGCTAGACACTTCTGGAGTGGAGAACAACTCCTGACTGGATGCTCCACTGGATGACCCCGCCATGGGCTCCACATCGTTGTCTATCTCCACCTCTTCGTCAATGACTTAGTCCTCTGAGGTAGGTCAACTTTCCACCAGCTCCAGCCTCACCCAGGTATCCACAGGGCTCTTGGCAGTGGAGGTGGGAGTCGCCGCCGAGCATAGTGTTCAACTTCTTACAGAAATGGCAGGTCTTTGGCACAGCCAGACCTGTCACAACCAGAGTGACGCTTTGCCTCTCTTGCTTTCTGCCTCAGCTCCTTGATCTTTGCACTGCTCTGCATCATGTCCCAGTCATAGCCCTTTTCGCACAAGCTGCACGAAATCTGCCTGAAGGTATCAAAATTCCCACAGCTGGAGCGCAGCTGGGACCAAGCAGGACCGCCTTTGCTGCGTGGAGCTGCCATGGTCAGCTGGGAAGATGTGATGTGAGCTCTCCACGCTGAGCAAACAGGAAGTGGAATTTCAAACATTCCTGGGCCTTTAAAGGGGGAAGGGTGGATGGTTGTTTACCTGGATACCGGGCAGCGGAGTTGGAACTGCTGACCAGAGTGGTCAGGATGGGCATTGTGGGACACCTCCTGGAGGCCAATTAAAGTGATAAAATCAAGTGTGGTGTCTACACTGGCACTTTGTCGACAAAACTTTTGCGCAAAAAGCCCTATGTCTCTCGTCAAGATGATTTTTATTTTGTCACCAAAAGTGGCATTGCAGTGTATATACCTCCACTGCTTTTCTGCCAAAAGCTGCCTTTTGCCACCAAAACTCTGCAGTGTAGACAAGGCCTAATATTGTCTCCTGGAGAAACTGCTGGCTCTCCTGAACTCCTTTATCCCTTAGATTTTTTCCCCATGGAACCTAACCTACCAGTTCTGTGAGTCTGTTAAAGTCTGCTTCCTTCTAGTCCATTGTCCTTATTCTGCTACTGTCACTCGTTCTTTTCCTTAGGATCCATGAAATCGATCATTTCATGATCACTTTCACTCAATCTTCAGATTTACAACCAATTCCTCCCTCTTAGTCATACTCAAGTCTAAAATGGCTGTCTCCTGGCCACTGCCTCCACTCTCTGAAACAAACAGCTGTCCCCAGTACATTCCAAGAACTTAATGGAAATTGTGTGTTTTGCCGTATTTCTTTTCCAACAGAAGTCTGGGTAGTTAAAGTCTCCCATCACTACCAGCTCTTGTCTTTTGGATATTTCTGTTATTTAGTCTAGAAATACCGCATCTACCTTCTCTTCCTGATTTGGTGGTCTAGAGTAGACCCCTACTATACTGTCATCCCTGTTTTTTCCTCTTTTTATCTTTATCCAGAGACTTTCAACTGGTCTGGCTCTTGCCCCTTTCTGGCCCTCAGAACAAGTGTAAACATTTTTGATGTATAATGCAACTCCGCCCCCCTTTTTTCTGTGCTTGTCCTCTCTGAACAAGCTGTAGCCTCTATGCCAATATTTCAGACATGAGATTTAGCCAACCAAGTCTCTATGATGCCAGTTAAGTAATAATTTAGGTGATGTACTAACACTCCCAGTTCCTCCCTATTTTATGCATTTGTGTATAGCCAGCTAAGATGTTGGCTGCTTCCCTCACTGATTTTCCTCTTGTTGCATCTTTGACCCTATTGTAATTTTCTATGTCCCTCCCCCTGTAACATCTAACCCTCTGTCATGCTGATGGCAGCAATGGTGACACAGGCAAGGCACTGCTGTGAAGAAGCGCCTGCTATTGGTATTACAGATGGCATGGGCAGGGCACTGCGAGGTGGGAGCTTGTATTGCTGGAGGCTCAGTGTCACCCCGTTGCTGGGAGCTCTGGGCCCCACACAGGCAGGGCACTGCAGGGTGGAAACTCGTTGCTGGAGACTTGTGCTTGGGGAATCTCCAGAGGCCTGGGAAGCTGTCGGGTTTGAACACATGGTGATGCTGATCCTGGGGGTGTCAGTGATTCTCTTTCCCTCTCCACCTTTTCCCATATCCCATTCACGCTTCCTCAACCTACAGTTCCCTGCCTCCTGTCCCCCCTCCCCCCAGTGTAAGCATTGCATTTCTCCAGGCTTGGCGTCGTCCCTACACAATGTCTCTTTGCCTTCTCCTCTCTCCCCTACCCCATCTAAAGTCTGTCCTATCCCTCTCCCCTGACCCCTTGGCTGATGCTCTGAATTCATGCAGGATCTCAGCAGCTCTGGGTCTTCCTCGGGTTGGAGATGCCTCAGATGGGACTGACCCTAGGGAGGCTCCAGAGGCCACGCAGGAGTAGAAGAGCTGCCAGACCTGCTGAGACCTCCAGGGGAAGGGAGATCTCTGGGGGGTGCATGGAGAGGCTGGTGTGGGGCAAGACACCCTGAGCTCTTTGTCAGGTGAGGTGTCTGCAGAGCTGATTGGAACCCATGACACCAGCTGGGTTCTGTTTGAGATTTTGGCCCCCTTTTTAATTTGTATTAACTGATTTGCTTATCTCCTTTGGAGACTCAGCACTGGGCATCCCATGGCACTGTCCTGAGGAAGCTCACAGCAACACAACTCCAGCTGGCACCGACATGGCACTGCTGCCAGGAAGCTCACTACCAGCTCCCAGGGGCAAGTCACTGGCAAGGGCAGCAGACATGGCTGCTCTGGGCAGCGGGAGCTGGGGAGCAGTGTCAGAGGAGGGCATGTGCATGTGTGTGTGGTCTGTGGCCTACAGCCTTGGGAAGCAACCTCAATAGCTTTGATACACTAACCAGGGTCGGCCTGGTCACAGTTTGGACAGGAGATCTGAGGGAAACCTCAGGGCTGTATAGAGTTGCCAGGCTTCCGGTTTTCAACTGGAACGCCCGGTCGAAAAGGGACCCTGGAGGCTCCGACTGGGCCATTAAAAGTCCTGTTGGTGGTGCAGCAGGGGGCTGGGGTAAGGCAGGCTCCCTGCCGGCCCTGGCTCTGCACAGCTCCCAGAAGCAGCTGGCATGTCCCTGCGGCCCCTAGGTGCAGGAGTGGCCAGGGAAGCTCCATGTGCTGCTCCCGTCCTGAGTGCCGGCTCTACAGCTCCCATTGGCTGTGGGGGCGGTGCCTGTGGGTGCGGGCAGCGCGCACCACGCAGAGGCACCTGGCCGCACCTCCGCCTAGGGGCCAGACATGCTGCCACTTCTGGGAGCCGCACAGAGCCATAGCAGGCAGGGAACCTGCTTCAGCCCCGCTGTGCCACCGACCAAGAGCTGCCTGAGATAAGCACCACCCAGCCAGAGCCCGAACACCTACCTGCACCCTAAATCCCCTGCCCCAGGTCAGAACCCCCTCCCACACCCCAACTCCCTGCCACAGCCCACACCCCGAACCCTCTGCCACAGATCGGAAACCGCTCCCGCACTCTAGCTCCCTCCCAGAGCCCGCACCCCGCATCCCCTCCCTCACCCCTACCCCAGCCCTGAGCCCCCTCTCGGAGCCCGCACCTGCCCCAAACCCCTATCCTAGCCCTGAGCCCCCTCCCGCATTTCAAACCCCTTGGCCCCAGCCTGGAGCCCCCTCCTGCACTCCAAACCCCTTGGCCCCACCCCAGAGCCCACACCCCTGGCTGAAGCTGCATCCAGCCAGAGCTTGCACTGTCTTCAGCCCAGGGTCCTTGCCTCCCCCTAAATTCCTGCTCTCCTGTTCCGCACTGTGCAGGCAGGAGAATGCCAGTTGCCAGGCCAGAAGGTGGTGTGTTCAAGTCCTGCCCTTATAATAATAAGTGAATGCTTCTTGTCTGCAAAGTGCCTTGCAAACATTAATTAGCTGGGCTGTGACTTGAGCTCATCTCTCGTGTTGCCTCTGCAGTGTGAACTGGGTGCTGCCAGGTGCTGAGCCCCTCCGACCTGTGCTAAACCCCCTCCACTCCCTTTGAAGTTGAGGGTCACTCAACATCTCCTAGCATTGGCCCCCCTTAAAGATGTCATCCTCTGGAGGAGACTTTAAATAGGAGTCAGTGTGGAATATTTTATCTTCCAGCTCAGCAGAAGTGAGCAGAAGGGACCTCCATTTCAGGGGACTTGAAGATGCTGCTCTCAAAGAGCTTTACAAAAGAACTTCCTCCATGCCACATATGGGGAAACTGAGGCACAGAGTGGGGCTGTGGCTTGCCCAACATCACCCAGCAGGTCAGCAGCAGAACCAGAAGTAACATTTCTCTTTTTTCCCACTCCAGTGCTCTAGCCCCAGTCCTCCCAAGAGCCTGTTAGACACTGCAAAGAACTGGGTGTGAACTCCCTCAGTACAAGAGTCCCTGGGTCTGATTCTCCTGATTTCTCCTTAAATGTCTTGGGATGTGCATTTCTTTGAGCTCACACCATCAGCGGCTTTTATCTTTGCACAATCATTACCCTATCTTGCTAGCCCCTTCATTCCTGAGTTCTTTTAACCACAACACCCTGCATTAATGGCTCCTAAGGAAGTTAACTTCCTGATTTCCAGATCGCTTTGGGTTGCTCCTCTGGTCTGAAATATGAGGCTAGAGCTCGGACTTTGTGTCCTCTGGGCCAAACTGAGGCCCGCTATAAGTGGGGTGAGTCCCTAGAGTGGCACAGGTATACACTTGCCCCTCTGAAGCCCTGTGATGGGGTGCACTTGTCCCCCACTGGCCAAGAAGGGGTTAACCCCACACTGCGCAGAGGAAGCCCTGGCCCCTCGCCGATGTTGGGCACGCTCCAACTGGAGCATTGGCATAAAAGGGAGTGATTCAGTTCAGTCTGGGTTGACTGCTATGGAGGGAGGATGCACCTTGCAGGCTCCAGTCTGGGAGCTGCAGAAGGCCCTGACCATGGAAGCCAGAGGTGCTGAGACACAGGCAGACACCCAAGCAGCCATGGATGTCCAAATAAGGTTGTAGCTGCTGGGAGCTGCACACGCTGGGGAGCCCAGAGACCCTGGAGACGCCTGGGCCACTGCATCAGAGACACGGTAGGAAGTATCCCAGGAGGACTAGTCATTGTGCAGGGTGGCATCAGTGTGTTTCAGTCCCTCTGACTTGAACTTACTTGCCACTGCCAGGGCCTTGGGCTGGGACCCGGTGCAATAGGGAGGGCCCGGGTCCCCCTACTCCAGCTGTCGTCCCCCCCCCCCAGGTGGTGGCCCATTTCTCCGACTGGCCACTAGGCAATACGGACCTATAGAGAAAGGCAGCTTTGTTGACTCCGGCAAGTAGGCCACACAGCCCTGTGGCGAAGGGCAGCATACTGTCTCTGGCCATTGGACCACTCTGCCCAGAGGGAGAGGGCAGACATAGTGATGTTGGCCACCAGACCACCTAGCCCCGTGAGTTTGGGTGGCCTAATGGCCAAAGTCTATACGGCCTTACTGCCCTGAAGGTAAGGGTAGTCAGGCAAATGTAACTGTGGGGCTATAATGCCCTGGCCTAACACAAGGGGGAGAGTGCACTTCCCCCATGACAACGCCCCACATATTAAGTTGGCTGGTGGTGGGGCAGCTCTGCACATGGGCACCATGATGGCTTGGGACATCTCATGGCCAGATCCCCATCTCTAGGACGGGGCTCTCGGGCACTGGAGCGCTTGTCCCTGGGAGCAGAATCTCTTTGTTGGCACCAAATAGTATGACCAGAGCAGCTCTCCCCAAAGCAGAGCCATTCTGGGCTGGCCTTTCTCCCTCTGCTATGCTCAAGGTTCTAGCTCTGCTCGAGGGGTGTCAGCATGGGGACGTCCCCTTTGCCATGACAGCGCCTGACAGTCGTCAGCAACGAAGGAACATTGCTGAGGAGTTCCAAGCAGAAGGCTGCCCCTAGCTGGGGGTCGGCGTTGTCCAGAGACTGGTGGCTGGAGCTGCGTGAGTGCTCTGGTTAGGACTCAGACTTCCCACCTCCCCACACACACCATGAGCCAGTCTGAAAGGCACTGCTGTGAGTCTGTCAGATGTACCCCATGCCAGGTGGCTTACCCTGGCAATCACAGAGAGGGCATTCGACCAGCTATTGACCCCTAAGTGAGGAGATCTAGCAGCTGGCGACCCGGCTTCCCTCATGCAAGGATTAGGAAGCTTCCAGCACAGGCGAGACAAGGAGCAGGCTTCCTCTGGGGAGATGCTGCTATATTGGTCATGCAGACCATGGGGTGAATCCTTCTGCAGACAGACAGTGTGGTGCAATATAGTGATGCTCCAAGCCTGAGATTTGCAAAGGTGCCTAAAGGAGTGAGGTGCCTAATCCACTGGAATTCAGTGGGATTCAGGCACCCAAATCCCTTAAGCACTTCTGAACCATGAGAATGATTAAAGGCTCAGAAAACTTGCCTTATAGGGATAGGCTCCAGGAGCTCAAGCTGTTTAGCTTAACACAGAGCAGGTGAAGGGATGACTTGATCCCAGTCTGTAAATACCTACACGGGGAACGAATATTTAATATTGGGCTTTTCAGTCTCACAGCCAAAGGTCTAACACAGTCCAATGGCTGGAAGTTGAAGCTAGACAAATTCAGACTGGAAATAAGGGGCAAATGTTGAACAGTGAGGGTAAGCCACCATTGAGTTGTGGGGGATTCTCCATCACTGGCCATTTTAAAATCAAAACTGGATGTCTTTTTCTAACAGATCTGCTTCAGTTCAAACAGGAATGATTTCAGGACTGGTCTCTGACCTGTGTGATACAGGAGCTCAGACTAGATGATCACAGTGGTCCCTTCTGGCCTTGGAATCTGTGAATCTAAGAAAATTCCAGCCCATGGGTCCCCAAAGTAATTGTGAGTTTCATAAATGTGCCAGGACCAGTATCAAAACCAGATTAAATCAGGATCTCCCAGAAATTCTAGTGTCAGAGGGGTAGCCGTGTTAGTCTGAATCTGTAAAAAGCAACAGAGGGTCCTGTGGCACCTTTGAGACTAACAGAAGTATTGGGAGCATAAGCTTTCGTGGGTAAGAACCTCACTTCTTCAGATGCAAGTAATGGAAATCTCCAGAGGCAGGTATAAATCAGTGTGGAGATAACGAGGTTAGTTCAATCAGGGAGGGTGAGGTGCTCTGCTAGCAGTTGAGGTGTGAACACCAAGGGAGGAGAAACTGCTTCTGTAGTTGGATAGCCATTCACAGTCTTTGTTTAATCCTGATCTGATGGTGTCAAATTTGCAAATGAACTGGAGCTCAGCAGTTTCTCTTTGCAGTCTGGTCCTGAAGTTTTTTTGCTGTAAGATGGCTACCTTTACATCTGCTATTGTGTGGCCAGGGAGGTTGAAGTGTTCTCCTACAGGTTTTTGTATATTGCCATTCCTGATATCTGACTTGTGTCCATTTATCCTCTTGCGTAGTGACTGTCCAGTTTGCCAATGTACATAGCAGAGGGGCATTGCTGGCATATGATGGCATATATAACATTGATGGACGTGCAGGTGAATGAGTTGGTGATGTTGTAGCTGATCTGGTTAGGTCCTGTGATGGTGTTGCTGGTGTAGATATGTGGGCAGAGTTGGCATCGAGGTTTGTTGCATGGGTTGGTTCCTGAGTTAGAGTTGTTATGGTGCGGTGCGTGGTTGCTGGTGAGAATATGCTTAAGGTTGGCAGGTTGTCTGTGGGCGAGGACTGGCCTGCCTCCCAAAGTCTGTGAAAGTGAGGGATCATTGTCCAGGATGGGTTGTAGATCACTGATGATGCGTTGGAGAGGTTAAAGCTGAGGACTGTGGGTGATGGCCAGTGGAGTTCTGTTGGTTTCTCTTCTGGGCCTGTCTTGTAGCAGGAGGCTTCTGGGTACACGTCTGGCTCTGTTGATTTGTTTCTTTATTTCCTTGTGTGGGTATCGTAGTTTTGTGAATGCTTGATGAAGATCTTGTAGGTGTTGGTCTCTGTCTGAGGGGTTGGAGCAGATGCGATTGTACCTCAGTGCTTGGCTGTAGACGATGGATCGTGTGGTGTGACCGGGGTGGAAGCTGGAGGCATGAAGGTAGGCGTAGCGGTCGGTGGGTTTTCGGTATAGGGTGGTGTTAATGTGGCCATCGCTTATTTGTACGGTGGTGTCTAGGAAGTGGACCTCCCGTGTAGATTGGTCCAGGCTGAGGTTGATGGTGGGGTGGAAGCTGTTGAAAGCACGGTGGAATTCTTCCAGGGTCTCCTTCCCATGGGTCCAGATGATGAAGATGTCATCAATATAGCGTAGGTAGAGAAGGGGCATGAGTGGACGAGAGCTGAGGAAGCGTTGTTCCAGGTCAGCCATAAAAATGTTGGCATATTGTGGGGCCATGCGGGTGCCCATAGCAGTGCCACTGGTCTGGAGGTATATATTGTCACCAAATTTGAAATAATTGTGCGTGAGGATAAAGTCACAGAGCTCAGCAATAAGTTGTGCTGTGTCATCATCAGGGATACTGTTCCTGACAGCTTGTATTCCATCTGTATGTGGGATGTTTGTGTAGAGAGCCTCTATATCCATGGTGGCTAGGATGGTGTTTTCTGGGAGGTCACCAATGCATTGTAGTTTTCTCAGGAAATCTGTGGTGTCACGGAGATAGCTGGGAGTGCTGGTGGCGTAGGGTCTGAGTAGGGAGTCCACATATACAGACAGTCCTTCAGTGAGAGTGCCAATGCCCGAGATGATGGGGCGTCCAGAAATTCTAGGCTGGCTGGCAGCTCTAATGTGTGCTCTCCATGCCCTGGGAGGGATATGGCTACGGTTTCCTTCTCGTAGAGGAGAACCTGGTGGCAATTTGGATTTTGTGCAGGTATTTTTGTGTGTGATTTGAATTTTATGATCTATATTTTCCTCCTTAATCCAAAACTCAGGCCAGGTTGGGTCCAACATGCAGATGTTTTTTAAAATTATGAATCTTCAAATTAAAAGGAAGATTTCTGTGAAATGCTTTTGAAAAAAACATACAAATATAAAACAAGCCAAAAGGGTTCAAAAAAGAACTAGATAAGTTCATGGAGGATAGGTCCATCAATGGCTATTAGCCAGGTTGGGCAGGGATGGTGTCATTAGCCTCTGTTTGCCAGAAGCTGGGGATGGGCGACAGGGGATGGATCACTTGATGATTACCTGCTCTGTTAAAAATTATTAAAAAAATAAAATTAATGGAGATATCCTATCTCCTAGAACTGGAAGGGATCTTGAAAGGTCATTGAGTCTAGCTCCCTGCCTTTGCTAGCAGGACCAAGTACTGATTTTGCCCCAGATCCCTAAGTGGCCCCCTCAAGGATTGAGCTCATAACCCTGCATTTAGCAGGCCAATGCTCAAACCACTGAGCTATCCCTCCCTAGTCATTCCCTCTGGGGCACCTGACATTGGCCAGTGTCAGTAGACAGGATACTGAGCTAGATGGACCTTTGGTCTGACCCAGTAGGGCCATTCTTATGTTAAAACTGTGCTAGCACAGGAGAAATGGGAGGTGAAATTGACAAGAGGGCTTGGCCACTCAAATCTATCACCAGCCTCCAGGCAGATCTGTCTGTCTGTCAATCTATCTGCTGCCAACCCTACATGTCCAAATATCATTAATCTGCCCCCAAAATCATGAGATTGATTTAAAAATCACAGGATTAAAATATACATTTTTGGTTGTTTCATTTGCCTTCTCATGTTTGAACCTTTAGGACAGGGTTCTCAACCCTGAGAGGTATGCAGAGATCTTCCACGGGGATACATCAACTCATCAAAAAGCACTAGCAAAGTCAGTACAAACTAAAATTTCATACAGACAATGACTTTTTTATACTGCTCTATAGACTATATAGTGAAATGTAAGTACAATATTGATTGATTTTATAATTATATGGTAAAAAAGAGAATGTAAGTCATTTTTCAGTAGCAGTGACTGTGACACCTTTTCATATTTTTTATTTCTGATTTTGTAAGCCAGTAGTTTTTAAAAGAGGTTGGGCTACATAAGACGAATCAGACTCCTGAAAGGGATACAGTGGTCTGGAAAGGTTGAAAGCCACTGCTTTAGGATACCCTTAGGACATGTTTTGAAGATTTTCTCCACAGCCATGAGGGCTGGAAACTTCTTTAAAAACAAAAAAAACTGAAACTCTCAAACTAACATAACTCCAAGAGATAAGAAAACCCCCAAATATAGTGAGACTTCCAAGAGTTGGCAACACATTTATCTTATCTATCTGATCTAATCACTATACATAGCCTTCTATATATTTCTGTCTTATTTTTTTACAAGACCACATTACCATGGTATCTAAGTACTAACTAGAATCATCTGCTTCGTCTATTTTCATTGTTCAAACTGAGAAGAAAAGAAAAAAGAAAACAAATAATGAGAAGGGAATTAGATTCTTAAAATCCCTCCAGCTTTAGTAATCCAAGGTGTAATTACCAAGAGAGGTGCAGACTTTTAAAACATGTATTATTTTTAACCAGACAGGGTCCCCTTTAAACCATTGTTATTCAAGGGAAATTTAATTTGCAAAACAATGTATTTCTAGCTAAATGAGAACCTGGGCTGTGATTCCTGTTTGCAAGTCATTCTCCCCTGGCTCACAGCATGATCTGGGAATTCAATTAAAAATAAAGCAAATCCCATCACAGCAGACCCTGCCAGAGTCCAGCAGCTCAGACCTCAAATGTTCTCAGCTTCCTTAAGCATCTAGAATTTGCGGGGGATTCTACATTTGGTCTGGTGAGTTTTCCCCTCCCTGCTTCTGTGCCTGGCTGTTTTGAAGCCTTAGCAAAGGTTCAGTCTGGGTTTGGTTCAAGGTTTCGATGGAAATTTGGAGGGGACAGTTCTTGTCTTTGCTATTAATGTTTGTCCATACACATGTCCAGGGAGGGGACAGTATTAGCACGCCCCCTGGTCGGGAAGAGCCTATGCAGCCAACGTACAATACTCTCATTATCTTCAACAATTCAGGGGCAACGTTAATCCCTGGTGTCTTCCCAGACTTCAACTTATGGACTGTGGTCCTATGTGTTCTTGGTTGAAGGAAGGTCACTCTACCAGAACTTCCTGCCCCTCTTTAATGGAAGAGAGACTGCAGCTGGTGGATAACTGAGGAGTGCCTTGAACTGACCTTCTCATGAATGCAGGTGATCTTGCCGACTCTGGCTGATACAGCCACCTGGATTCCTTCCTCCCACCTTCCCCTGGAAACACTGCGGTTGACTAGCGGATGTGGACATTGTGCCTGGCAGGCAGCCTGTTCCAAGCCAGATGCCTGAGTCAACCACCAGGAGTCCTTCTCTTTCCTACACAGTGACTTGGCAATGTTCCGACACTGAACCCAGCTAGCCTTTGATTTGGCAAAATTCTCCTTGTCTCCATCAGCTGCTCCATAGCAAGTGGCAGGACAACCTCAGAAAAGAGGCTATTTGAAGCCAAACCCAACAACTGCCTCCGTCAACACTGGTTCAGTGTCGGTGACTTTCTTGGTAGGAACATATTTTAAGAATGGAAGACTAATGAATTTGGAAGCCAGGAATGCTGCTACATGGTGGCATGACAAGATTGCCAGTGATGGACATAAACTGAATATACTTTAGCACTGTGCCAGAGATCAATCCAGGTTCACTTGATTTGCAAGGAGACCATGTCTCTTTGGGATTTTCCATGATGATGATGGTCCGTATGTCAGGTCTTACAAACACCAGCGGGCATATGGTTTTATCAGGGATATGCCACTCCTTACTCCACTTCTGGAGTGTGGTTTTCATATGTGTTTTCTATGCATCCCCGATGAACACGCCTTGAACTGACCCTAATGAAGGTCAGTTCAAGACATGTTCATCCCCTTCCTTTGTGGGCCATTGGAAGAATGAGATTGCTTGCATTGCCTTCAACAGCCTCATAAAATGACTATAATCAAATCTCATGCTTCAGGGCTTCAGATAGTTGTCTGCAAGGGTCGGAAAGGATTTTTTTCACCTGAAGCCCAGCTGACTGGCTATATTGTAGGGGATTTTTTCACCTTCCTCTGAAGCATCAGAGATTGATCACAGCTGGAGATGGGACACTGGATGAGGTAGACCAGTGCTCTGAGATGCTGCAGAGAATCTGCTCTCTTAGATGTCTGGCTGATGTGTCATGTTCAGCACCAAACTGATCACCAGAACTGGAGTCGGGAAGAAATATTCTCTCAAGTCAGATTGGCAGGGACCATGGTTTTTTCACCTTCCTCTGCAGCGTGAAGCATGGATTGCCTGCTATGATCATCTGGGTATCTCTCACTTAATGAATTCTCTGCCATTGTGCAGGGGCCTTGGGCATTGGTGACACTTTGGTGTCTCCTGTTCTCTGCCTGCAGCACACAACAGTCTTCTGAAGGCTGAAATATTTGAGTCTTACTAAAGTCCTTGAGCTCAATGTAGGGGTATTTGGGTGAAAGTTAATGGCCTGTGATATAGATGATCTAATGGTCCCTTCTGCCCTTACACTCTGAAGCTAAGACTGGGTTTGCACAGCACCTGGCACAAAGGGCCCTGCTTGTGGGCAGAATCTCCAGGTACTACTGTAATCGAAATGTGTAAATAATAATAAGGCCAATACAAAGTGAATTAACACTGGGTCCCTCCTGCATTTCTGAGCCAGGGAGCAGCCTCAGCCAATTCCAGGAAGGAACCTCCAAGGAAACTCAAGCAGATAAAAAACAAACGAGACAGAAAGGGAAAAAGCAGGCACGTGCCCACAGCCAGAGAGAGGTATGATACATATTAATAAATTTACTTTGTCCTTGACAAAGGAAACTGAGGGATGGACATGTGCAGAGACCTGTGAATTGCCCTGCTGGTGCTGGGTTGGCTTCTTCGATGACCTCTGATCACAGGGTCCAGAAGCCACCAGACTGTAGCTTGACGTTGGTCTTCTTTCCACACCCTTGGCTGCATGGTATCCAGCAGTAACTAAGAGAGGCCTGCCACTGTCTGCTGAGGCCTGCTAATAATCAGCACTGGGAACTTTGTGTGGGCTGGAGGTCCAAGCCAGGTAAGCACCAGCCATGGGCTTGAGAGCTGAAGCTTGGATCCAAAGAGGGCTGGATGTGATGTCCTGGTGAGAATCCATTTCACATAGATAAGCCTGAGTGGCCAAGTTTGGATCCAGCTGCAGATGCAAAGTTCAAAGGAATTTGGATAGGGATTCTGGTTTGTACCCATCTCGGATCAGCAATTTGGCTCATCAGAATCACACCAATGGAGGTGGGTGGTGTAAATAGGTGGTCCCCATACTAAGTGTTTGTTTCCGCAGAGCCCTAGCTTCCAGATGCAGCTGTCATAGAGTCATAGAATCTCAGGGTTGGAAGGGACCTCAGGAGGTCATCTAGTCCAACCCCCTGTTCAAAGCAGGACCAACACCAGCTAAATCATCCCAGCCAGGGCTTTGTCAAGCCGGGCCTTAAAAACCTCCAAGGAAGGAGATTCCACCACCTCCCTAGGTAACGCATTCCAGTGTTTCACCACCCTCCTAGTGAAATAGTGTTTCCTAATATCCTCCCCCACTGCAACTTGAGACCATTGCTCCTTGTTCTGTCATCTGCCCCCACTGAGAACAGCCAAGCTCCATCCTCAATGGAACCCCCCTTCAGGTAGTTGAAGGCTGCTATAAAATCCCCCCTCACTCTTCTCTTCTGCACACTAAACATGCCCAGTTCCCTCAGCCTCTCCTTGTAAGTCATGTGCTCCAGCCCCCTAATCCTTTTTGTTACCCTCCGCTGGACTCTCTCCAATTTGTCCACTTCCTTTCTATAGTGGGGGGCCCAAAACTGGATGCAATACTCCAGATGTGGCCTCACCAGTGCCAAATAGATCACTTCCCTTGATCTGCTGGCAATGCTCCTCGTACTGCAGCCCAATATGCTATTAGCCTTTCAAGGGCACACTGCTGACTCATATCCAGCTTCTCATCCACTGTAATCCCCAGGTCCTTTTCTGCAGAACTGCTGCTTAGCCAGTCAGTTCCCAGTCTGTAGCGGTGCCTGGGATTCTTCCTTCCTAAGTGCAGGACTCCGCACTTATCCTTGTTGAACCTCATCAGATTTCTTTTGGCCCAATCCTCCAATTTGTCTAGGTCACTCTGGACCCTATCCCTACCCTACCCTACTTTTGGCAGTGCCCTGGCTCCAGGGGCTGATCAGTGAATGAGTTTGCTAATCCGAGGATACCAAGATTGTAATGTAGGGAAACTCAGGTGAGTGGAGTTTCTGGGGAACTCGAAAGCATTGAAATTCTCTGTCTCTCAGTGCAGCCCGCTTGCACAGTTTCAACTTGAGCTCAGTTGTATTAAATATGTGTTGCCTCTGGAACCTTAAAGTTAACCTGCCAAAGGACAGTCTATATATTGGGTTGCATCCTTTTTTGCTTCTTTATAGTGGATAAAACCCCCAAAAGACTGAAAGTGATTGTTCAGAAAAAGTTCTGTCAGAAAATTCTTGACCAGTTTTAGAGGCAGAGAGCAGGGACCATAAAGGCACAGTATGTCGAATATTAAGGCATGATCGTTACGAAGTTTAAAGAGACCACACAAGGACAATAGGAACCACTTGCAACTGCAGCTATCTCAGACACAGAAGATTGCTGCTACTACTTGCTTCAGAACACGGCCAGAAGTATCCCATGAACAGCATTTCCAGATGGTATTTTCAGTCCTGGCCAGTACCAGGAAGTGTGGAAGGAACTGTGAAATGAAATAGAATTCTTTGTAAAAGTAGAGCAGCACAAATGAGAATGAAATGGTGGTTTGATTTCATTTTAAATCTGAATTGATTTTTCATTCATTAATTATTAGTATTCCCTGCATTGTCTCAAAGCTGCAGGGAAAGATTGAGTTTGAATTGGGCTGGGTTAGTTCTTAGGAACGTGTAGGAACTTTAATAGTGGATCATATGAGTGGAATACCTAAGTTCAGTGTTCTGTTTCTGAGAGTGACCAGGACCCAGATCCCTGGGTTCATCTGGCTCCTGCCTCCAATTCAGCAGATACATTTACTTGGTGGATCACTTGCTCACCACGCAGCATGTCCTAGCCTAGCCTTGCCATGGCTGGTTCCTGCCTCTCCCAAAACAGGCCCTGCTTCTCCCCCTCAGCGTGCTCGAGGGGGTGAGCATTTCATGAGGACCCTCCTTTTCCATCAGACTAACTCTGCTTTCCCAGACTTATAATTGTCAACTATTTTGGAACCCTTCCCCCCTTTCTCTCAGACACTCCTCCTCCTCTGAGCAGGCATGCTGGCCTGGTGACCATCCAGGCATCTGCTATCATAGACCATCAGGGTTGGAAGGGACCTCAGGAGGTCATCTAGTTCAACCCCCTACTCAAAGTAGGACCAACCCCAACTAAATCATCCCAGCCAGGGCCTTAAAAACCTCTAAGGAAGGAGATTCCACCCAGGGCCGGCTCCAGCATTTCTGCCACCCCAAGCAAAAAAAAAAAAAAAGCCGCGATCGGTGGCGGCAGTTCAGCGGCAGGTCCTTCGCTCCTAGAGGGAGTGAGGGACCTGCCACCTCCAAATTGCCGCAGGTGCCGCCCCTCTCCCTTGGCCGCCCCAAGCACCTGCTTGTTAAGCTGGTGCCTGGAGCCGGCCCTGATTCCACCACCTCCCTAGGTAACCCATTCCAGTGCTTCACCACCCTCCTAGTGAAATAGTGTTTCCTAATATCCAGCCTAGACCTCCCTGTGACGGGTTCAGTCACCTGATGTACTGAAACTACTTCTGATCCCATTTTCTTTGCTAGTTTGGGACTCCAGAACCTTGCCTTGTTGAGCCATAAAACATATGGAGTGCAACGTCACACCCTCCTCCTGAACTTACTGCCAGAGACTTGGACGCTGTCCATGATGGAGGCAGTAAATGTAAAATCCCTGTTTGTGTCTGGTTACACACCCTCCCAGTACCTTTAAACCCTATGATGCCATTCATAGGTGTTCTTGCAAAGTTCTGGGTTCCTGGTCCCTGGGTGCCTGAAAACATGTTGGGGTGTAGTATTGCTAACAGAATGCAGATAGCAATATCTGTTAAAGTGTAGGTGTCTTGACATTTAGCCATCAATGCCATGAGGCGGTGTGCCTTAGTTTCCCCTTCCACACAGCAGTGAAGGCCTGTTATGCTTTTGCTGCTGTGCCAAGCCTCCAGCCTGTTTACAGGTATAAGCTGAAAAGCAACAGGTTTGTGGTACTGTCTTGTTACCACCCCTAGCATGTACAAAAGTTTTTTCCACAAATCAGGTATGTCACACATCTTCAAAGGGTTTGTTATTAGTATCAAGTCCTTTGTCTTGACCCATAGATGAAGTAGCAAAAGACCCAAGATTAACAGACAATTTATGACGGACAGACTTTGTTTACACAGCCTGGCTTGCCCAGTGTCCACTGCATTTCCCAATCCCTTTGTGTGCGATGGTAGGCACTCAGATGCAGATTCTCCTGCCTCTTTGGAGAAGGCTCTCAATTCAGGCATGTGTTTGGGGTCCTGGCAAGGAAAGGGTGCACTGCAACCATGCCTGCCCTCAGGCCTAATTTGATGGTGTACAGTTTGCAAATTAATTCCAGTTCTGCAGTTTCTCGTTGAAGTCTGTTTTTGAAGTTTTGTTGTTGTTAAAGAATTGCCACTTTGAGTAAAGACTGGGAGTGCATGGGGTCACTACAAAAAGTAATTTTCCCTCTGCTGATACTCACACCTTCTTGTCAACTGTTGGAAATGGGCCACCCTGATTGCATTGGCTTTGTTAGCATTACAAAAGTAATTTTCCCTCCCCTGGTATTCACCCCTTCTTGTTAAGAATAGGCCACTTCCACCTTAATTGAATTGGCTCGTTAGCACTGACCCCCACACACACACTTGGTAAGGCAACTCCCATCTTTTCATGTGCTATGATATATATTCTGCTTACTGTATTTTTTTACTCCATGCATATGATGAAGTGGGTTTTCGTCCACGAAATCTTATGCCCAGATAAATTTGTTAGTCTCTAAGGTGTCACAAGGACTCCTAGTTGTTTTTGCTAATACAGACTGTCTCCTATTTCCCCAGCAGCACTTGTGACTTTACCCTCCCCTCTGGGGCTTTCAGCACAAGATTCCTTCTTGCTGTTAACAAACCCTGGGATAGATTCTGTCACATCAAAGAAATCATTTCCCAGTACAAATGGTGCAAAATTGTGTGCCACTGCTGCAACAGTCAGTTCATCCTGCAAATTATGTTTCCATGTGTACCTTAGCTAAAGGTGCAAGGACTTTGTAACCTCCCACCAATTCTAATTCTGCCATTTTTCCTGGTAACAAATCCTTCTCCTGGATCAGGTCTCTGACAGAAATCTCTACACCAGTATGTCTCCATCCTTGGAGCACTTTGCCATTAAGCTTAACAACACGCCTATGCTCACTGCTTGGTTGTGTAGAAGCAACCTTTACAAATCCTGTGTGGTAAGAGACAGTAGCCTGGGATACCCTTGTGCTCTGAGAAGCAGCAGCTTCATGTGTTACCTGGTGCCTGTTCCCACTCATCCAAGGACATTTATTCCTCAGGTGCTCAATGGTCTTACAATGATAGCACCTTTTGGGCTCCTCTGCCTGTACAGGAGACTTGGGACTAGGAACAGGGGACTGGGGAGGTGAACGCCCAGCCTCCTTCTTCCCAGGGGTAAGACAGTGATTCCGCTTTCCCCCAACCCTGTACCCCTCTGCCAGTGGTTTATGTTTAATTGCAGCTTGTGACTGCTCGTAAGAGTCTGCAAACCCAGCTAATTCGCCCACTGCACCCACCTTTTTGTCCTACAAATACTGTTTTACATCATCACTGCACATATTCAGGAACTGTTCCTGAGTAACGAAATCACACATTTCTTTAAAGCTTGTAATACCTTTCCCCCTCACCCACTTGTCTAATAAATCTCTCATTTTATTTACATAGGGCACATTACTTAATCCAGATCCCCTCTTAAGACTCCTGAATTTTACCCTGTAGGTTTCAGGTGTAATCTGGAACTGTTTCAAAACCAGTTCCTTAAATTGACCATAGTTTGAAGCATCATCAATAGGCATCTTATTGAATATGTCCAGAGCTCTCCTAGTCAATTTTGCGACCAAAGTGCTCATTTTCTGATCTTCAGGAATCGCATGGAGAGTGCACAGTCTCTCAAAGGTGATGAAATATTCAGCAATATCACTGGATTCATCATACTGCAGGCATAATCGTATTCACTTGTGGATTTTTGGGGAAGTGGAGCCAGCTGCTGAAGGGTTTTGTCTCTTCCACTCCATTACAGACAGTTCATGCTTTTGGGTCGCAATCTGGGCCTCAATTTCTTTGTCTTTTAACTCCAGGGCTCTGTAGTGAGCAGCTTCCTCCCTGGCTGCCTCTGCTTCTTTGAGCCTCATTTGAAACTCACGGTTCTTTGCCTTCTCTTCCGCTTCCAGTCTGGCCAGCTCTAGTTTTGCAGCTGTCTCACTGGTAGTCATTTTCCTGCTTTCTTGTGTTTATTTCCCTCACCCGAAATAAATGAACAGAAAATAAAAAACCAGTAACCACTTTGTCTGTTCTCCAGCCACCACACTTAAAATCACTACCAGTGTCTCAAAGCAATCAGCTGTGCACAGATCCTGCTCAACTACGCCACTGTGATGGGTTTGGTCACAGAGACCCCCTTGGGACTGTCACCTGATGTGCTGAAACTACCTCTGAGCCCATTTTCTTTGCCAGCTTGGGATTCCAGAACCCTGTCTTGTTGAGCCAGACATGCTAGCCTGCTCAAAACACAGACCCAGGGTCTGAACCATGCCCCCAAAGCTGAAGACTTAACTGAAAACAGCTCAGCAAGTACTCCTGTCTCCAGCACCCAGCTCCCAGTGGAATCCAAACCCCAAATAAATCAGTTTTACTCTGTATAAAGCTTATACAGGGTAAACTCATAAATTGTCTGCCCTCCATAACACTGATAGAGAGACATGCACAGCTGTTTGCTCCCCCCAGGTATTAATCACTTACTCTGGGTTAATTAATAAACAAAAGTGATTTTATTAAGTATAAAAAGTAGGATTTAAGTGGTTTCAAGTAATAACAGACAGAACAAAGTAAGTTACCAAGCAAAATAAAACAAAACACGCAAGTCTAAACCTAATACATTAAAAAACTGAATACAAGTAAATCTCACCCTTAGAGACGTTCCAATAAGCTTCTCTCACAGACTAGACTCCTTCCTAGTCTGGGTCCAATCCTTTCCTTTGGTACAGTCCTTATTAGTTTCAGCTCAGGTGGTAACTAGGGGATTACTCATAACTGGCAGCCTCCTTTGTTCTGCTCCACTCCCTTTTATAGCTTTGGCACAAGGCGGGAATCCTTTGTCTCTCTCTGGGTTCCCACCCATTCTTCTAAATGGAAAAGCACCAGGTTAAAAATGAATTCCAGTATCATGTGACATGTTCACATGTCCTGTGAGCCCCCCTCCATTCTTCCAGGGATGGCCCATACGTATACAGTGGAGGCTTGCAGGTAAACAGAGTCATCTACAGTCAATTGTCCTTGTCAATGGGAGCCATCAAGATTCCAAGCCACCATTAATGGCCCACACTTTGCATAATTACAATAGAACTTCAGAGTTGTACTTCATATTTCTAGTTTTAGATACAAGAATGATACATACATACAAATAGGATAAACACACTCAGTAAATTATAAGCTTTGTAATAATACCTTACAGGAGACCTTTTGCATAAAGCATATTCCAGTTACATTATATTCACACTCATTATATATTTCCATAAAATATATTGAGTGCAAAGTCACACTCCCCCACTGCAACTTGAGACCTTTGCTCCTTGTTCTGACACCTGACACCACTGAGAACAGCCGAGCTCCATCCTCTTTGGAACCCCGCTTCAGGTAGCTGAAGGCTGCTATCAAATCCCACCTCACTCTTCTCTTCTGTAGACTAAATAAGCCCAATTCCCTCAGCCTCTCCTCATAAGTCATGTGCCCCAGATCTCTAATCCTTTTCGTTGCCCTTTGCTGGACTCTCTCCAGTTTGTCCCACATACTCCACATGTGGCCTCACCAGTGCTGAATAGAGGGGAATAATCACTTCCCTTGATCTGCTGGCAATGCTCCTACCAATGCAGCCCAATATGCCGTTGGCCGTCTTGGCAACAAGGGCACACTGTTGACTCATATCCAGCTTCTCGTCCACTGTAACCCCTAGGTCCTTTTCTGCAGAACTGCTGCTTAGCCAGTTGGTCCCCAGCCTGTAGCAGTGCATGGGTTTCTTCCATCATAAGTGCAGGACTCTGCATTTGTCCCTGTTGAACCTCATCAGATTTCTTTTGGCCCAATCCTCCAATTTGTCTAGGTCACTCTGGACCCTATCCCTACCCTCCAGCATATATATCGCTATCCCCATCTTAGTGTCATCTGTGAACTTGCTGAGGGTGCAATCCATCCCATCATCCAGATTATTAATGAAGATGTTGAACAAAACCAGCCCCAGGACTAACCCCTGGGGCACTCCGCTTGATAACAGCTGCCAACTAAACATTGAGCAGTTGATCACTACCCATTAAGCCTGACAATCTAGCCAGCTTTCTATCCACCTTATAGTCCATTCATCCGATCCATACCTTTTTTAACTTGCTGGCAAGAATACTGTGGGAGACTGTATCAAAAGCTTTGCTAAAGTCAAGATATATCACGTCCACCGCTTTCCCCATATCCATAGAGCCAGTTATCTCATCATAGAAGGCAATCAGGTTGGTCAGGCATGACTTGCCCTTGGTGAATCCATGTTGACTGTTCCTGGTCACCTTCCTCTCCTCCAAGTGCTTCAAAAAGGATTCCTTGAGGACCTGCTCCATGATTTTTCCAGGGACTGAGGTGAGACTGACCAGTCTGTAGTTCCCCAGATTCTCCTTCTTCCCTTTTATAAAGATGGGCACTATATTTGCCTTTTTCCAATCATCCAGGACCTCCCCCGATCTGCTATGGCTCCCCCAAAGCAACAGGAGCCTCTATCAGTCCAACTAGCATCTCTCCTCTCTTCCTCTTGGTTGCCTTGCAGACCCTGAATCTGCCCATGTCCCCCCCACCTCGGGGACAGTGCCTCTCCCAGAGTTACTAGCTCAGAGACACCCAGGATCCACGGGAGTTACACGTCAGACCTTTTTCTGAATCCAGCTAAGCTCTTGCTCCAAGTGATACCTTGTGGTCGTGAGTTCCACAGGCTCCTTGTGTTAGAAAGTAAGTGCTTTTGCTCAGTTTTGACTGTGCCACCTGTCAGTTTCATTGAGTGCCTTGTTCTGTGACTGGCGTTTTCTGTTGCCCGATCTTCCTTCTGTGTCCCAATCATTAATCTGAACGCCTGTAGCAACTCCCCTCTTATTCCTTTCCTCTCTAAGGTAAAAATTCCCATTGGTACTCGTCTCGCTTCATACTCATGTTTATTTTTGCCAGCAGATGAGCTGAGCTAAGGGTCTAACAGGCCCTGGTTTAATCAGGAAGGGGTAGGGTGTTCAGGGAGGGCTTGTCTACACCAGAGCACTTTGCAGGCAGATCTGTCTCTCCAAGGGCATGTTTGGGGAGGGATTCTGATCTGAGTTGGGCAAAATTTTTCAGCCAAAACATTTTTTGCTGAAAAATGCAGATTTTGTTGATACCAAAACGTTTTGCAAATTCATGTTGGTTTCTCCCAGTTGCTCATGTTAAAAAAACAAAAAAACAAAACAAAACAAAAAAATCTGAAACCAAAACATTTAGATTTTTTGGTTTGAAATGACTTTTTCTTTCAAACTTGCCTTTAATTTTTTAAAATGCAAAGACATTAAAATGCCCCAAATCAAAACAAAATGTTTTGTTTGACCTGAACCAAGACATGTTTTGACTTTGATTCGCTGAATTTTCTTCCAGATTTTTCAGAATTGTCGGTGAACCAAAAAATCTGTTATTAAAGCTCAGTTCTGATCCCTTTTCTTGATAGTGACTCAAGTCTATTCTCTACACTAGTAAAGCCATTGTAGCTATATGTAAGCGGGGGAATGGTCCCGCTATTGTGGGGAACTTTCCTGGCTTCTGCACTACCCCGGTGAAGTGGGCTAGCCAAAGGATCTGAGTCCTCGCTCCCACTCCCTTTACCCAGGGGCCTCCCTGCCCTTCAGGGCTCCCCTTCCACTCTCCTGTCTGGCAGAGTCCTCGTAAACCCTGACAAGGCTGGGCCCAGGATTCCTGGGGGGCTGTGATCACCCAGGACAGGGGCTAGGGTGTCCCCACTCCGGGGTACTCTCTCTGCACTGGGCACCTCCCTGACCCACTGATCATTTCATACAATTTAAAGCAAACACAAGCTGTTTAATTAACAATTAATTAAAAAAAAGAACAAGGAAAAATGGGAAAGGTTAAAGGAAACACGTCACCCCGCTCTGTGGCCGGGAACATCACAACCAGTGTCTCTGGAACGTCAGGGCAGGTCACAGGCTGTTCCTTGTAGGTTCCAGGCTCCTTCTCAGGCCCTGTCTGTGCTGCAGAGATGCTGCGGGTTGGACACTTGCTCTGGCGGTGGCCACACGCTCTCAGGCTCTAGGTGGCAGGACCCTTCTTCCCAGCGTCGCCCCTGCCCTGTCAGGGTTACGATCCCCCTCCAAGTCTGGCCTGCAGAGCCTCTTGGCTGAGGTGTCTCCCTGCGTTGGGCCCACTGCCCAGGGTCCCCCTCACCCTCCCCAGCTGCTCACCGCACCCGGCTCCGGACGGCTCCAGCCCCAGCCCCAGCTCCAGCTCCACTCGGCCTCAGCACGGCTGCTGCTGCTGCTCTGCCTCCAGCTCCCTGGGCTGCTTGTCTGGCCCCTCTGGCTTTGGGGCTGCAGCTCTGCCCCCAGGGCAGCTCTGCTCTCTCTGGGCCGTGCTCTGGCTTTGGGGCTGCAGCTCTGCCCCCAGGGCAGCTCTGCTCTCTCTGGGCCGTGCTCTGGCTTTGGGGCTGCAGCTCTGCCCCCAGGGCAGCTCGGGCCCCTGCTCTCTCCTTAGCTCGGCCCCACTCTGTCTGACTCAGGCCATTCCAGTTCACACAGAGGACGGGACCCCCCTGGCCTCCTGACTCTCTGATTAGCTGCCTGCCCTGTCAATCAGGCTGATCTGGAGCATTGGCCTCTCCCCATTGTTCCTGGGGACTGTCTGTCTCAGGCTCCTGATTTGCCATCGACCCCTCCCCTTTTAGTGCTGGGAGCTAGCCAACCAAAACACCCCCACTGAGTGTTAGTAAGGGGGCAACAGTCCCCTTACATATAGCTCTGGTGCCATATAGGCAAACCCTCCTCGTGCAGATGCAGTTTCAACTGGCGGAAGAGCGCTTTTGCTGGTAGAGCTTAAACCAGTTCCTTGAATGAAATGAGCCACTCTTGCCGATATAACTGTGTCTACGCTAGAGCTTTTGCCAGTGTGAAATGTGATAAAGGAGTCACACCCCTGACTGACGTTATGCTACTGGCAAAAGTTTGTTGTGTAGCTCTGGTCTCAGTTGGTTGTTTTGCGGGTGCGCATGCGCGGCAGGAGTGCTCTGATCAGCAGCTGTATTGAGTCAGTACTAGCAAGGGAGGCTGATTGGTCACTGCTCGCTGTCCGAAAGAAGGCAGATGAGGAAACTCAAAGGGGATGCATGGGGAAAGCTCGATACTGCTCCCTGCTGCTTCAGATCAGTGACCGTCTGATACAGCTGAGGGACCCGAATCTATTCCAGCATTTCCCTGAGACCAGCCTGAGTAGGGAGTCCTGGTGACTGGACTCAGTGCTGGTGTCAGGCAGTAAAGGCAGGGAGAGAAGAGCCCTGAGCTGACCCTTTTACCCAGCACAGGGAGAGACTAAGGGAAATCCTAGGGTTTCTTTCCCTGCCCCTGGCTGAAAGGCCGTTAGCCGCTGTCTCCTCACTTGACTGGGAGGTTTATGGAGATCTCACTGTCCTGGACGGAGAACCACTGGCCTGGCCTGGCTCAGGGAACAACAGCAGCTGTGTGTGTATGGATGGCATTTCTGAGTTGCCAGGCCCCTCCTGCCTATCTGGGGCTCGCAGTGCACCGGTGGGAGTCAGGCAGACACTGGGCTCCATTCAGGGGAGACAGTAAGTGACCCCAAGGGAACCTAGGCTGCTGTACTTTACCCTTTCTTCAGGCTTTCTTGGCGTAATTAGAGTATAAGGTCTGAGCAGTTCTCTATTACCACAGCACCTGGGACAAAGGGACCCTGATCCTGACTAGGGCCTCTGGGCACTACTGGACTATAATGAACAATAATAATATACACCGCTACACAAAAACCCGCTACCAAGGTGATCACACAGGCTACTTTGAGACACACACACACACACACACACACACACACACTACAATGGGAATCACAACTAGGTAGGCACACACATTACTTTGAGGCTCACACACACACACACGATAGGATACACACACACACACAACTTTGAGGATCGCTCACACAGCCCTAGCATGATGTGAGCGATGCGTGCACACACACACAGTAAGAAGAGTATCTCAGATTGCGGGGATGGGTACCTGCCACCCCCAACTGCCCCAAGTGTAGCAGCACCACCTCCAGGAAGACCTGAAATGGAACCGGGTGGGGCAACGAAGCTGTGGCACGGAGTTCGTGTAGGATCCAATGGCCCTGCCTGCGGAGCGAGTTCAGAATCCCATCCTCCCCCACCCCATTTCCCTCCTGCTCTCTGTTCTGGTGTGGAATAATGTTGCTCTAAGAACTCGCTGAGGGACGGCGATGGGAGCCATATAAAATATTAATAGCCCAAGCCTGGGAGAGGCGCACACATGCTGTATGAATAATGGACATCTCAGACAACATCTCCATCCTGATCAGATTGAAGGATTATTTGGCCCGCTACAATCTCCAGGCGGGAGCGTCGTGCTGCACAGGCCCAGTGAGCGTCAGACGCTAGCATAAACAGCAGCCTTCCATTGCTGTCCCCCGTGTGGCCTCCTTCCGCAGGGCACGGCATGCAATGGACCCTGAGATAGTGCCGAGCTAGGAGCTTCTCTTCGACTTGCTGCGAGTGATTGGCTGGGAGCTGTTCAGGATGTGTGTGTGTGCAGACAGAGGGGGATTGGGGAAGGAGAGGCAGACGAAGCAAAGGAGGATTAGAGAAAGGCGCGTACAGAGAGCTGGAGAAGGGCTAAAGAAGGGTTAGTGTGTCCCGTGTCTCTCCCTTCTCATGATGCACTTTCAGGCAGCATGATCGGGGGTCTCATCGCCCATGACTCGGTTAGAGACAGCGCCCCACAATGGACTTGGTAAGAACCCCGTGCAGTAATGCACTGGAGCAAGCAATGAGCGGCCAGAACCCACCTGTAGATGGGGCTGGCTCCCACCAGCATGCACCCACATCCAGGGCAGCAAGCGAGGCCAGTGAGCCAGCAGTGGGTGACATAGCGACACAGCATTTGTCCATGGGAGCCTGGGGGAGAGAACAGCTATAGGGAGGGGCCTGGGCAGTAGCCATGTGCAGCAGCAGCATGGCAAGGGAAGAGCAGCTGTTACGTGGGGAGGGTCCATGAGGAGCAGGCTGGCAACGCATGTCAACAGCTGAAGGGCGAGGCCTGGTGACTGAACAGCCTCCACAGCACTAGAGGGAGCCCCTGACATGGTCTCCGAGCCCCAGTCCATGGTGCAGGCAGCTGCTGTGAGTCACTGTGTGACTTGTCTTTCTGCCCACACACGTTAAAGCTGCTTCGGGCTTCCTGCCTGCACGCAGCCATTGCTGAACGTCCTAGGGATGAATAATCCTCGTGCCAGATGGTCAATCCCTGCCCCCATTGGGTTGTATGTCCCGGGGCAGAGGCAGTTACAAATGCGAGAGCAGATCCACATGCCTTTCCATTCCAGCAGGTGCAGGAATCCAGGCCAGGATCCCTAATTTGTTATTTTATCTAAAAGGCAAACAATGATTTATTCTTGATAAACCCACAATAAATACTCTGTGTTGCTCTTGGGTCCATTGGATCTAGGCTGTTCTCAGTGGTAGCAGATGACAGAACAAGGAGTAATGGTCTCAAGTTGCAGTGGGGGAGTGTAGTGGGGTGGCTCCCCCACTCCAGCGGAAAAGGGGTTAAAGCCAGCCCTGGGAGAAGGTTGCGGCTGAGAGCTGCTAAGCTGGGCTGCTTGGGGAAGCAGCCGCAGCTGGGCCACGCCCCAATCAGGCCATAGCTGGCCTGTATAAAAAGGCTGGGAGCCAGCAGCCTAGAAGTCTTTCTCCAGGCTGGGAGAGAGCAGGACCTGACTGCCTGCAGAAAGGGTACTGGGTGTGAAGCAGGGCTGGGGAGTGCCAGGGGAGCTCCAGGCTGGCAACTCCCCAGGCTGCAGGCCTGGTCCAAGGCCCACAGAGGTAGTGGGAGGCAGAGGAAGGCAGCAGGTCTGAACCCCCTTGCCTATGATGAGTGGCTTTTACCCTGCAGTCTGCCCCAGGGAGCGGGGACTTGGTGATGGCTGCAGCAGCCCAGACTGAGGCAAGGTGGGGATTAGAGGGTTGGTGGGGTTTCCCAGAGAGGGGAGACTCATAGAGACTGGTGGGGGTATTGCCAGGGGGCAGCCCCAGGGTAAAGGGGCACTGGGGTCCGGGAGGGACACAGGGCAAGCTACAAGTGGGACACCAGCCTGCAGAGGGTGCTCTGGAGGCTGAAAGAGCTAATTCCCTGAGACCACCAGCAGGAGGTGCCGCAGGGGTAAGCCTCTCACCTTTACAGGGAGGTTCAGGTGGGATATTAGGAGAAACTTTCTCGCTAGGAGGGTGGGGAAGCACTGGAATGGATTACCTAGGGAGGTGGCGGAATCTCCTTCCTTAGAGGTTTTTAAGGTCAGGCTTGACAAAACCCTGGCTGGGATGACTTAGTTGGGGATTGGCCCTGCTTTGAGCAGGGGGTTGGACTAGATGACCTTCCAGAGGTTTACAGCTTTTGCTCTTAATATTTGTCCCATTATTTTGTTGTGCATTTCAATCAGACGGGTCAGCAAGTAATTGCCAGGATTACTTCTAGTTCCTTCATTGAACAATGATCTGTCTTTTTCCCCTCTGCCCTCCCCAGTGCTCTGGCTTTTCTACATTGTTGGCTAACAGTTGGATAAATTCATTAACTGATCCCCTGAACACTGTAGGGTAAATGTGATTCAGACCCATTGATTGGTATATTATTTGCATATTTCCAAGGAGATCCCACACCTGTTTTCCACAAACAGCTGTTTTTATACAGTTCACTTCTTATTTTTTCAAACTTCTTTTCCTTATTTCTTTTTGTTTAAAGCAGATTAATCCCCCACATGCATACATATTTCAAGGGCTAAGACATTTCTGAATTATCATTAATTTAATCTTCCCCATCTCATTTATTAAAAACTCTACTTTTACGCTCATGTTTTTGTTTTCCCCTGATACCACTGTAAAAGCCATTCTTATTCCCCGAGGGGCCTCTGCCTAGAATAAAGTCATTCTCTTTCTTTAGTGCTGCCCTTAACGTATCCTCCATCCTTATTTGACTGTGCATGTTCAAGAGTGTTTTCCTTCCTACTTTTCACATCTAATACATAATTTGCAGTACTTATTATTTATATTCCCATGCGGCCTAGAGGCCACAACCGATATGGGGCCCTATTGTGCCAGGTGCTTCTCAAACACACATTGAGAGATTGTCCTGCTCCAAGGAGCTTGCAGGAGAGACAAGGTAGGCAAAGGGAGGGGCAGTGAGGGTACGTCTATGCTGCACACTGAGCCCAGGGAAATGCGGTGGACCTAATATACCTGGATTTCGGTAAAGCGTTTGATACTGTACCCCATGAGGAATTATTGGTTAAACTGGAAAACATGGGGATCGATATGAAAATCCAGAGGTGGATAAGGAATTGGTTACTGGGGAGAATGCAGCAGGTCGTATTAAAGGGTGAACTGTCGGGTTGGAGGGAGGTTACTAGTGGAGTGCCTCAAGGTTCGGTTTTGGGACCCATTTTATTTAATCTATTTATAACTGACCTCGGAACCGATTGCAAGAGTGGCCTGATAAAGTTTGCGGATGATACGAAGGTGGGAGGAGTTGCAAATTCGGAGGAGGATAGGGATACTCTGCAGGGAGACTTGAATGAGCTTGTGAATTGGAGTGTCAGAAATAAGATGAAATTTAATAGTGAAAAGTGTAAGGTGATGCACTTGGGGATGACTAATAACAATTTTAGTTACAAGATGGGGACGCATTGGTTAGAAGTTACGGAAGAGGAGAAGGACCTAGGGGTCCTTGTGGACCGCAGGATGACTATGAGTCGACAATGTGACGTGGCGGTGAAAAAAGCCAATGCGGTCTTGGGATGTATTAGGCGAGGTATATCTAGTAGGGATAAGGAGGTCCTGCTTCCGTTGTATACGGCGCTGGTGAGACCTCATTTGGAGTACTGTGTGCAGTTCTGGTCTCCCATGTTTAAAAAAGATGAACTCAAACTGGAACGGGTGCAGAGAAGGGCGACTAAGATGATCAGAGGAATGGAAAACCTGTCGTATGAAAAGAGACTAGAGGAGCTTGGGTTGTTTAGTCTGACAAAGCGAAGGCTGAGGGGGGATATGATTGCTATCTTTAAATATATCAGAGGGATAAATACAAGGGAGGGAGAGGAATTATTCCAGCTTAGTACTAATGTGGACATGAGAACGAATGGATATAAACTGGCCGTGGGGAAGTTCAGGCTTGAAATTAGACGAAGGTTTCTGACCGTCAGAGGGGTGAAATATTGGAACGGCCTTCCGAGGGAAACGGTGGGGGCGACGGACCTGTCTGGTTTTAAGATTAAGTTAGATAAGTTTATGGAGGGAATGGTTTAATGGTAAAACATAGTAGCCAAGGAAAACCAAGCAATGGTACGTAAATAGTACAATGGTCAACAAGGGTCAGGCTAGAGACTCTTGCCTACATGCTCGGGCTATTACTGATCGCCATATTTGGGGTCGGGAAGGAATTTTCCTCCAGGGTAGATTGGCTGAGCCTCTGGAGGTTTTTCGCCTTCCTCCGCAGCATGGGGCAGGGATCACTAGCAGGAGGGTCTCTGCCGATTGAAGTCACTAAAACACAGGATTGGGGACTTCAACGGCAGAGTCCAGGGAAGGGTCTTGTGGCCTGCAGCGTGCAGGGGGTCAGACCAGATGATCATAATGGTCCCTTCTGACCTTAAAGTCTATGAGTCTATGAGTCTCAGCTTTGAGCCCAAGCCCCGCTTCTGTCCACACACAAATCAGTCTGACATGGGTGGGGTGGTCAGAGCCCAAGGCCCAGCGTGTCTCCGGTCCAAGCCCTGTCATTCTGCAGCATGGGTGCAGCTCTAGCCACAGAGCCAAGTCAGAAGCATGTATGGATGTGTTAGCACAGCTGGGGGACCTGGGCCCACCAAGTTTACCAGATTAACCCAAATTAACAACGCAGTGTGGATGCTCAAGCATGGGGTTGGAAACACCGAATCCACAAGAGTCAGGTGTAGCATGCGGTGTAGACAGACTCCGAGAGGTTAAAGGCTTGATCCACAAAGGGACGTAGGTGTTGCTGTCAGGTGTGTAAGTCCCTTTGTGGATCTACCCCTAGGAGACTTGCCCAAGACCACAAAAGAAGTCTGTGGCAGAGGTAAGAATAAAATCCTGCTCCTAGCCCAGCGCCTTACCCAGAAAGCCATCCTTCCTCCTTGTGGTTTGACCACAAGGCCTATTTAGCAGCCACCCGGGCTGCTTCTTGCGTTTTTATTTTCAGAGGACTTATAGTCAGTGAGATGGGGTGCCAACCTCCCCCAGGTGAACAAAGGGTTAAGAGGTCTGTGAGCCCAATTAGCTCCCTTTGCTGCACCTGGAGGGTGATTAGAACCAGCTGGGTCTTCATAAAGGAGGGACATGAAAGCTCCAGGGGAAGTCTAGGAGAGGGATGCAGGACAGGACAGAGAAAGCCTGGAGACAAATGCTAGGGAGTTCCCTCTCCCTGGGAAGGGCTGGGGAAGGGATATGGGCCTAGGAAAGAGGACAAGGTTCCAGCAGAGAAAGGAAGAGCTAGGAGAAGCCAGAGGCTTGGGGACCAGAGGTCGGGCTGTGTTAAGCAGGGAGGCTGCACAAGGCACTCGAAGCAGGAAGTAGCTCAGGGAAACTCCAGAGTGTCTGATGGAGCAGATCTAGCTGGTCAATACAGGGTCTTTGGCACAGACGCCGAGCAGATGGTGGGTCTGAGGAAGGGACACACAAGGCCGACATGAGGGTTATTGAGTGGAGGCTGAACATGGAGCCTCAAGGATGGGCCAAGGAGCAGCCCAAGATGGGGCAGAAGGATCTTGTGTGACCTGGCTGGAGGGCTGAGTCACAAGACAAGAGCTGGAGCAGCCATGGTGAGACAAAAAGAGCCTGCTACACCAGGCCCAGCCACCAGGGAGCATGCCAGCAGTGAGTCAACCCTTCCACAGTCAGTCAGTGTCTTCTAATCTGCCAGCCTCCTAACATGCAGGTGTATTTCCTCACACGTCTCGTTGCACATCGCTCACCTGAGTTCTCAATCCCTCAGAACCTACTCCCTGGAAATCATCTACTGTGGCCCAGCAGCATCCCTCTATCCCACTGCTGGCTGTGCTTATCAGTGGTACCAAGCTTCCCTTTTATTCTCAATATCTCAGGCCATTTCTTGACATCACCAAGCAGTAGATCCAGGGTTGGCATCTCCTCTGATTGGGTTCTCCAGTTTCTGGAGCATGAACTGTCGTCTGTGGAACCTTTTTGACAATGCCAGGTGGGATCTGCAGCTGAGGCCCACAAGAGGCTCCCCTTAGGTTTCTGTTACATGTAGGCTTAGCACAAGTATTTCAATCATGGCTCACGTGAAGAGGGTTTCAAAGCACTGGAGGCTGATTGCCCAGGTTGGAGCTTGTGCAGTGAACTCTAGTCACATATGGACCAGGGCAAATGTGAAAGCCCAAGAGAAGCAGATACAAATCTCTTCAAACTTCTCCAGAGGATGGTCCATGACCATATGGCTGCATGCTCAGGCCTCAGGGTCTTGAGAAGGACTCTGGGATGCTCAGAATCCTAGTTAAGCAAGAGGCAGTGTCCCAGGGGGACACAAGGGCATAGACTCCCTATGCAGATTGGGTCCCCTGAAATCTTACAAGGTCATGCACTGTTTGGGCTGGGGACACACATGAAGCCATGGTAAGGGGAACACAGCAAAAGATGGGGAAAAGGGCACCTTCCCAGAATACAGGCACCAAGTGAATGCAAAGGCAAAACTCCCATTGACCCCAAAGGGAGCAGGACTAGGTTCATAGGGCTGGATCCTGCAAGGTGCTGGCCATGGCGTTGAAGTTCATGGGACTTCACAGGAGTTGTTCATTATCCTGCATAATAACAGCCTGCATCTCATGAACTTGCTTAATGCTTTGGACCCTGGGGGGAGTTCTTCCAATGTTAGTTTCTGTCACTGTTAAAAATTAGCTCCTTTTTGCTACTCTGACTTTTTCTAGCTTCAGCTTCCAGTCATTGGATCGTGTTAGACCATTGTCGGCAAGAGCCCTCTGTTTTCAACGTTTTGGTCCCCAGGGGCCAGGGCAGTACTAAGAGACTGGGGTCAAGTCACCCCTCTGACATTATTGACATGAACTGTAACTGTATAGATCATTGTTGCAACCAAGGACCTATAGTTGCACCAAATTGTGTACAAAGGAGATCAAGTTAGGTGTCTATGGAAAGGTTGTAATTTGCTGGTTATGATTATGCTGTCTGTATGTGTGTATCATTTTTGTATTTGAAGTTATGAATATTGGCTATGTATTTGTATCTCAATGTGTTTGATTCTAAGTAGCATCAGTGAAGCATTTGGTCAGCTTCTTGAGAAAGGACTATTCTGAGTAAGTGCCCAATCAAGAAACACTTAACTTACAATGGACTTTGGGAGATGCCAATCCACATCTGAGCTTTCCTGGGAATGTTCAAACTAACATGTAAACAATGGCGTCGGTTTGCAAAAAGCGGAATCATTCATGGACATGTGACTTGCCCAGGTGGCTACAAACTCCATCTTATTGTTGTGATTTTTGCACAGAAGAACAAAGGGGTTTCCACCCACAAGAGAGAGAATATAAAAGGCCCTGGAAGCCTCTCCATTTTGTTTTCAGCTGGCTCAAGAGATGGTCGCTCCACCCCAAAGAGATGCCTGAAAGAAACTGGAACAAAGGACAGTAACTACGGGGGTGTGAGTGATTGCTGGACCCAGACCATAACCTACAACATTGGTCTGAAAAGGATTGGTTCCAGACTAGGAAGGAGTCCAGACTGTGAAAGAAGCTTATTGGAACATCTCTAAGGATGAGATTTCGTCTGTAATCAGTTTTTTTAGATATATTAGGCTTAGATTTGCGTGTTTTGCTTTATTTTACTTGGTGACTTACTTTGTTCTGTCTGTTATTACTTGGACCCACTTAAACACTACTTGTTATACTTAATAAATAAACAAAAGTGATTTTATTAACCCAGAGTAAGTAATTAATACCTGGGGGAGCAAACAGCTGGGCATATCTCTCTATCAGTGTTATAGAGGGCGGACAATTTGAGTTTACCCTGTATAAACTTTATAAGAGTAAAATGGATTTATTTAGGGGTTGGATCCCATTGGGAACTGGGTATCTGGGTGCCGGAGACAGGAGTACCTGCTAAGTGGTTTTCAGTTAAAGCCTGAAGCTTTGGGGGACGTGGTTCAGACCTGGATCTGTGTTGCAGCAGGCTAGCACATCTGGCTCAACAAGGCAGGGTTCTGAAGTCCCAAGCTGGCAGAGAAAACGGGCTTAGAGGTAATCTCAGCACATCAGGTGGCAGTCCCAAGGGGGTCTCTGTGACCGAACCCGTCACAACCCCCTTAATCTTCTTTTTGAGCCTTTGAGTGAGACAGTCGAATCCTTCTCAGGACAGTGGGCCAAATCCATCGCTGGGGTAACTCCATTGGAACTCATGGATTTACACCAACAAGTGATCAGTCCAATGCAGCTTTTCTTGGGCCTGCTCTATGTACAGGTTTTTTATGTGGGTAAGAAAAATGTCCCGTAGCTGGTTATACCAGTACAACTGCTAGCGTGGAGGAAGCTTGGCTTATTTCCCTTCCCATATGAGACTAGCTATATGGGAAAAGGATTACACTGAAATAACTGCATACACACAAGGGGAGTTGTACTGCTTAACTACAGTGCTTTGGTTAAAATAGCACAACATTTGTGTGTAGACAAAGCCTCAGATGCATGCTGGGTAAAACTCGGCCAGTCCTTGATTTGTTGGCTCGCTGGCTTTTTGAAAAATCAAAACAATAAAATTGGTTCAGGTTGAACCAAAAATGAATTGTTTTGAAATTTTTGGTGAATTGAAAAGTCGAAGAAACATTGTTTAGAGTGGAATGAAATTTTAATTTTGATTTGGAGCATTTTTTAACTTTAAAAATGAAAATTAAAGGGAATTTTGAACTGAAGAGTTATTTTGAATCAAAAGTCAAAAAATGACAGGTTTCAGAGTAACAGCCGTGTTAGTCTGTATCCGCAAAAAGAAGAACAGGAGTCCTTGTGGCACCTTAGAGACTGCATCCGAAGAAGTGGGCTGTAGTCCACGAAAGCTTATGCTCTAATAAATTTGTTAGTCTCTAAGGTGCCACAAGTACTCCTATTCTTCTTTTTTTAAGTCAAAAAATGTTTCATTTATGAATTACCAAAACAAAACATTGATTTATTTTCTGGAATTTTTTTTTTTTTAGTTTCTTTTGACCAAAACAATTCAGTGAAACCAGCATGAATGGACAGAATGTTTTGGCGTCACAGAAATCTGTATTTTCCACAGAAAATAAATTTTGATCAAAACATTTCATCTAGTGCTAATGCTGCTTCCAGGCAGTGTGTGTGTGTCCCCAGACAACACCTAATAACACTGAGTGCCTCTCCTCCGGACCACCCCAGGCAATCCGATCTTCCCACCCACTCCACAGGTGCACTAGCTCCCTTGGCAGGCTTTTCACAACCCCTTAATCCCTTTGTTACTGTGCATTCAAGAACGGAAAGCCTTTCTCATGCACAGCATGTCTTCCTCCCCTTTTCTCCTGAGCACATTTACTTTGATCTATGGGATTTTTGTTCCAGAGCTTCAACCTCTCTCCAGTGGAGTAGGGGAGAAAGGGAGGGGTTAGCCATGGCTTCAGACTCTTTATTCTCGCCTTTGGAGTACACAGCAGACTAACCCTTTTCTTCTGAAGCAGAAAGACAAAGGAAAAGCTGAACCCTTGGAGAGGGGCTGTTGGTTGTGAGTCTCCCCCACCCTGAATGTATTTCGATGTCAGGCCTTGGACTCCTGGCAGGCTACACTGATGAAGTCCTTCCCTCTCCCTGGAGGTCACGCTCACGGCGCTAACCCCTCAGGCTGGCGCTTTGTAAAGTCAGCTCTCCTAGGCTAAGCAGGGCTCGGTCTGGTCTTGCCCTTGGATGGGAGTCTCTAAGGAAAACCTGGATTTTGTAGAAAGTGGGGTGGATCCTTCAGCAGGGGGCGCTCTCCCCCAGAGTCCATGCTGAGTTCAGTTCCCAGTATGGTGCCAGGCTGGCTCTGGGCTGCAGGGAGTGGTGTGGGCACAATGGCAGCTCTAGTCAGCATCCAGACTCAGCTGCTTAGAGCAGGGGCGCAGCGCCTGCTGCCTGGAGATTGGGACACATGGGGGTCTTGCTCTTCGGGCCTCTGTAGCAATGTGCCATTGTGCAGTGACATGGCCGGGAGTGGAGCCACCACCACGTGGGCTCAGGCTGTGGAGCCACATGCGGTTTCTCATGCACAGGAGCGACCGTGGCCTTGGTTTCATGAACTCTGTGGATCCCACTAGTGCTGCTGTGGGTGGGGTGACTCAGCAGGGGGCTGCGAGGAGTGGTGTGGGTGACTCAGTAGGCTCTCCTTTGAGTCTGGACTGAACAGCTGGTTGGGAATTTTCCAGTGGAACAGTTTGTCATCGGAAAATGCAGATTTGTCTAAACCATTTATGGAAAATGGCTGATTTTACAGTTTTTTGACTCAAACATTTTTTGGGGGGGAAAAATTGGCCAGAGCATTTGGTTTTGACATTTTCTAAAGGAACAATTCCGATTTTCTGGGTGGAAGTGGTGGTTCAGTTTGCAACGTGAGCTAATCATAGTAAACAGAGGGTCCAAACTGAAACGAGACTTTTAGATTGACTCTAGCCAGTTTTGGGGGAGGGGAATTTTCAGCTGATGAAAATTGGAGATTTTGACTTTTTGTCCTGAATCCTGAAAATGTTGATCTCTCAAAAATGTTCCTGGGTTAATAAAACCATGTCCTGCCAGCTGTAGCCCAGACCCAAGGACTCTGGTGTGGCTCTAGAGGGACTCGGCTTTCGGAGGAGATATAAACCAAGGCTCTGACCATCAGGGCCATTAACAATCCCAGGATACTTTTTTATAAGAGCAGGGGTGTTAATGCTGTTGGCCTGGCCAGATTCTAGTAGAAATTACTCACAGTTCCCCTACAGGTACCCGAGTACCCACCAAGAACTGAAATTCTCCTGATAACCCCCAAATGGCCAATGGCAGAAACTTGAGCACCTAGGGAACTTTTACAGCAAAAATGTAGGCACTGAGTAAAGTTTGGCATCTGCAAGGTTAAGCGGCAGCTGAGCAGGGGTTTTGTGGCTCACAACGGTGCCCAAAAATGGGGTTTGACACCTAAGTTCTTTTGTGGATCTGGGTCAAAATGTTCCTGTAGCTTTTCCTGAGCCCTCCATGAAAGAGCAAATCCAGCACCACTTACAATTGCTCTGTGTGATAGTTTCCGCTGGTTCCAACCCCCTTTGCCTGCTGCTCTGCCCTGGTGTGCAGCGGGGCTGGGTGAGGAGGTGCCTGAAGGCAGAGGTGAAATCTAGTCCTGTTGAGCAAGAGCATTCTTCAGCTTGTGGGCCAGGCAGGTGCGGGTCCCTGGGTACCTAGCTAGGGTGGCCCAAGGTGCCAACCCTCATCCTTGCATGTCACACACAAGGGCCAAAGGCTTTGTGCAGCCCAGACTGCTCCCTCTCTATTCCCCAGGGTGTAACTTGTCTCATGGGGGGGCAGGAAGAAGGTGGAGCAATGGCTGCAACTGGAGAAGCCGGCCTGGCACACTGGGCACCCTCAGTGTTCCTGACACCATCCCCTGCTCATGACTGTGGCTGCACGCCACCCTCTGGCTTTGTTTCCATCTGGGGCTGGGCAGGCCAGGGTCTGACGGGCAGCACACACTGTGGTTGCAGGGGGACCCAGTAGGGGGAGCCAGTGAGAGCTCAGTTTTGTTCCTCCAGCTGCACATCCAGTGCCCATGCTTCACCCTTCCTCTTAGAGGCACAAAGGCCAACAACAGTTTGGAGTGCCCCAGGCATGAGGGGGCCTACTTGGGGGAGGTAAGGGGCAAGGAGATATGTGCATATGGGGCAGGACAGGTTGTGCTCTCACTGCCCCTAGCACCCAGCACTCAGCACCTCCGTGGATCAGGCTCCCAGTCTCTTGCAGGCTTTCCTGGCAGGCAGGGATTTCGGAGAGTGCTGGCCATTCTGATCCATCCAGAGAGGTGAGGAGGCAGTGGGTCCATTAGCGAGAGCAGTGCCAGCCTTGCTGTCTCTGTCCTGCCCCAGGGCCCAAGGCAACTGGGTCATCTGCAAATGACAGAACCTTGTCACCCCTCTGCCCCCCCCCCCCCGCCCTGGGCTAGACGCAGCCAATGGCAGAGTGCAGGAAGGCCATGTCCCGTGGTTGTCAAGTGCTTTTGGACAGTGACTTGGTTGATGAACCGGAACTCCTGGCTGGAAGAAGCTCACTGAGTCACGTGCTCAGCAGAGTGCCAAAGGGGATGTGTTGTCTGTGCAAAGCCCACTGGCACCTGGACAGCTCTGCAGAGCCCTCTGTTAGGGGGTTGGGGGCATCAGTCCAGCCAGTGCTTTGCATAGAGAGCGATATCCTCCAAACAGAGAGCCTACCCCCTCCAGATTAGGAGGCCCATGGCACAGGTGCATTTGCCACATACCAGGGCTGCCGTCCTCACGGCACACCAGGAGTAGAACCACAGATAAGGTGCACAATATTCATCTTCCCCACCCCAATATTGTAGTACACTGTGTAATGGTAACACACATATAAAGGGTGTGTTACTTTCCCCCACCCCACCTAGTGGTCAGCCCACATAGAAAATAACCTACTTCTGTCACCAGCTAATGGAATTACTCCCTCAGTTAGAATGGTAGCAGTATGTGTACTTTGCTGCTAAGGGCCTTGGGGTCAATCCTTCCTGATGACGGACGCTGGTGAGGGCATTACACGATATTGTACCATCCAGGGTGAAATTTCTTCCTGACCCCACCACCTGGTCACCTGCTGCCCTGAAGCATGAGAATGTAGCACAGTGAAAGGACTCCCCACCCCCCCATGTAGGTTCCAAGTGAACCCCAAATTGCCAAGAGGCCATTGTCTGCATCATTTTAAAGTCATCTGTGCCACCTCCTGGCACAAGAGCCAGCAAGGCGCCAGAGGCATAAATCTCCCTGCACCATTTATGTCAGCTGGTTATTTAGCGAAATGTTTCTTAAATGAATGCTTGATGGAGGAAGAGAAATGGCTAGAATGTACCGAGCAGCAAGGTTATCCATTCGGCAGGCCTGCTTGCTAATTTACAGGCACCAGCTATTAAAATGTGTAAGCGGCATCTGTGATAACCTTCCCGACAGCTCCTGGGGAAAGGGACTGCAGCCTCCCCCCCATTCATCTCTGAGCAGGAGGGGAGATTTAAGGAGCCATTATTAATCTTGATGATTGTCATTTACTGTGGATTTGTTCAGTGCTGGGCATTCGTGTCTTGTATGCTCGAGTCTACTCTCGTCTCAGGCGTCGCTGCCCAGGCGTAAACCCAATGGAAGTGGGATCAGATTCAGGCACAGAGCCCCTCGCATGGGAGCTGGGACTTCCACAAGGGCATAAGGGCTGTAAGGCGAGTCTGGCATGATAAACGAGAAGCCAGAGCAGTGTGCGGTTGGGTGCAAAATGCCCCAAGTAGAGTCAACATTGAACTGACAACCAAGTGCGGCACTAGGGGGCACTGTGCTGCAGGATGCAGTGATGGCGACTCAGTAGGTGGCGCTTTCCCCTTTATTTCCATGCAGTCCCCAGTGTCCCATGGCAGCACTAGGGGGCGCTGTGCTGCAGTGAGCAGGATGGGTAACTCAGTAGGGGGTGCTTTCCACGGTGAGTCAGTCAGTGCAGTGGCAGGAGGTGATGTGCTGCAGGGTGCAGTGATGGTGACTGAGTGGATGGCACGCGCTCCCCGGAATCAGTACTGGTGTCCATGCCCCTGCATGGTGCTAGAGGGCGCTCTGCAGCTGGAGGTGCTGTTGTCAGGTGAAAGACATAAGAAGACCAAAATCTTGACCATGATACTGTTGCCTTGTCCTCCTGGTCACTTCCAGGTGTGGTATCTACATTCATCCCTTCCAGAGCTTCAGCTGTGTATGGTGTTTTCTCCCATTTCCTGACACATGATGCTGGACACAGTCAAAGAGGAAGGATGTAGCATAGCGCTAGGAGTCAGGCCTCTTGGGTCCTATTCCCAGTTTCACTTTTGATCTATCTTGTGACTTCAGACAAGTCACTTCACCTCTCTCTGCCTTGGTTTCCCCACCTGTCATACTTAACTTGCCTCAGAGAGAGATTGGGACGATTAATTTATACCAGACAAAAACTACATTAACTGGAGCTGCAGCTGAGAATAGAGATCAGTAATTTAGGGTCAAATACTTTACAGGGATGTTGTAATTATTCTCAAAACCAAGCATTGTAAATCCAGAAAATTCACAGTTAAGGTTACATTTAAAACAACCTAAACAAGTTAAGTTAAGAAATGCAGAGTTAAGGCACCCAAACAACCTTAACTCTGCCCTGTAGTGATGCTGGGGGGGGGGGGGGAGAAGGGGGAGAGAAGAAATTTACTATGTATTTAAAAATCATTTTAGTTTAATCTGGATCCACAATTACTGACATGCCTTAATCATAATCAAATGATTTTGTCAGATATCACTTCAGGGCAGAAATAAGGTTTCTACTGAATGAGAAATTTTCAGTTAGAAGAATAAATGGAAAAAATAGCCATTAATCCTTTTAAAAAAATCAAATATATCCAGTGCACAGTGAGTTTTAAGTATCTGAGAAGTTTGAAGCGTCTGTGTTCTGTTATGGAGATTACATGGGGGCAAACTAAGGTCTAACAGTAGGAGCTATATTTCTTAAACAACCCATTTTTAATTACATTTAATTCCTAACATTAACAGATTTATAAATAAAATGATCAGAAAATTGTTTCTGTGCTCGAATACTATGTGCTGCCATTCTGGGGAAGGATAAATAACAAAGAAGTTGAGCTCCCTGCTTTAAGTGCAAAACTCAGCTCTACCTTAACTATGCATGGTGCCCAGTGTCAGGGGGTAGCCGTGTTAGTTTGTATGCACAAAAACAACAAGGAGTTTGGTGGCACCTTAAAGACTAACAGATTTATTTGGGCATAAGCTTTGGTGGGTAAAAAACCCACTGCATCTGAAGAAGTAGATTTTTACCCATGAAAGCTTATGTCCAAATAAATCTGTTAGTCTTCAAGGTGCCACTGGACTCCTCGTTGTTCTTAACTATGCAATTACTCTTTCTCCATAATTTTACAAGTGTGCCGAGTGTCATGCAAAAAACACACTACAAAAGTTAAAACAGAGGTGGCTGCATGCTAGTGGTGTGTGAAGAGATTCCCTCTATCCAGGGCTTACATTTTCAGAGTATTTCCTGGAACCCCAGGGCTTGGGGTTTTAGTCCTGTGGGAGGCGCTGGGGCTTGGGGCTTCTGCCCCATGGGTTTGAAAATATTTACCAGAGCTCTGATCTGGACACCTCCAGCTGAATTTAAGCCCTACCGATATTTACATTATTGTGTTTTGCGCTGTAATCCTTCTGCCAGGTGTTAAGGGGAGCCAAAAGGGCAGAATTATAGTTACTAATATATGGGGGGGGGGCTTTCTAAAATGAATACATCTGTGGTTGGAGCTGTAGTCCTACTTATGGCTCTAGGAAGTGGAAACTTTAGCCTCCCTGATCATCTTTGTAAGGGTTTCTTCCCCAAGAAACACGGTAGCTTTACATAGAAAGGAAACTCAAAGAGCTCGGCTTCTTTAGTCTAACCAAAAGAAGGCTGAGGGGAGATATGATTGCTCTCTACAAATATATCAGAGGGATAAATACCAGGGAGGGAGAGGAATTATTTAAGCTCAGTACCAATGTGAACACAAGAACAAATGGAGTGTAAATAGAATAGAAAATTTTGTTTCCACTCCCACGGTACCCCCCACCCCCAATGTTGCTAGCAGGGCACTGCTGGGAGAACGCTCGCAGCTGGCGTCCTCGCTGGAAGTCCCACGTGGCACTGAGAGGACACTGCTGCAAACAGGACTACACTGCAAGGGCGGCTGGCACAGAGGGTGCTGCTGGAGCCTAACTGGCTTGAAAAGGACACCGCTGTGGGTTGCCATTGCTGGAAGAGGGAGCACCGCTCTGAGGCAGGCCACGCTGCTGGAGTCCCAGCTGGAACGGACGGGTCCTTGCAGCAATGGCAGCCAGCTCAGAGGGCACTGCTGTCAGGAAGCTCCCAGCTCTGGAGTCCTTGCTGCAAGGAAGGCCATGCGGGCACATTCCCGCGATACCTGCCCTGGAGGGCACGACTGTGGGGAAACTCAGACAAGATCCCTAGATTCCAGGGCCAGTGGGGACCAGTGTGACCATCTCGTCTGACCTCCTGTGTAGCACAGGCCAGAGAGCAGCCACACGGAGCAGAGCTTTCAGAGCAACAGCCAGTCATGAGTTACAAGTGATCAGTGATGGAGAATCCACTGCGCCCCTGGTGAGGAGGAGGGAGGGGGTCAGCTCTCTTAAACGGGCATTCAAACATCAGTGCCGGGGGCTGACATTTTTCATGTGGCTCAGGCCAGGGAAATCCCCAGTGTTCATGATGGGAGAGTCCCAGTGGCATTGGGTGGGCACTGTTTGGAGGACACTCCCCTAGCGGGCACATGCCTGAGTCCCCAGAGGGAGCATGGCCCACAGAGCAAAGCTGGCTCGGGGAATAGGGTGGCCTGGTGCTCGGTTCACACTGAGTGAGAGACCCTAGACCAGTGGTCCCCAACCTTTTTGTGGCCAGTAGCACATTCATGTTTTCAGAAGAGTGTGGTGGGTGCCAACAATTTTTCAAGGCTTATTTTGTATTTGTACATTAAATAAAACGAAAAACATCATATTTAATATTACATAATATATGAATCCAGAGAGAAGAGAGAAGCCGCGAGGACAAAGAACATCGGCGCCCGCAGCCCCGGAGTACTCTGTCCCCAGAAGGCACGGGGCCCCGGCTTCTCTCCCCTGCTGGGCACTAGGCAGGCCCCGCGCCTGCCGGGACAGGGCCGGCTCTAGGTTTTTTGCCGCCCCAAGCAAAAAAAATTTTGGCTGCCCCCCCGCTGTTCCCAACCTGTAGGCCGAATGGAGGCTGTCACTCTGTCCTTCTCTGTCTGGGGCTTGAGCAGTGAGGTCCTCCCCAGCATGGGGCCAGCTGTATGTCTCGTTCTAGCCCACCTGCCCAAGCGCTCTGCTGCCAGGGAGGCTGACGGGGGATGGATGTAACTCGTACCCACTCAGCAGAACGCTTGCTTCCTTGCTAGTGGTGGACCGAGGTCAGTGAGCCTCCTACACCCTTCACTAGCACCGAGGTGGGACTCAGCTCAGGCAACAGCCTGTTGTGCTTTAAGATCTTGAAGGTCCTCCAGGGTTAATTCCTAGTACCACCCAGTGGCCGGCTGCAGATGGTGTTCTGGGCTGGGCGCCTAGTGAAGGGGACAGGGACGTTCAGATGGAGCATGCTGCAGGCGGCAGGGATGCTCCGAGGCAATGTGGCTTAGAAGGGTGGTGGTGGGGCATGATACAGGGGACTTAGAATGTGCTCTAGTGATGCAGTAAATAATGATCTAGTCCCTCCGCGGGTTGACCAGCTGGTGTCCCTGACGATCCCTTGGCATCTTTTTCAGGGTGTTAGCCCCAACCTTCCCACCCAATCCTCATTTGGGTCGTTGCACATTGCCTCTAAAATCCCTGCCCTGCCATGGCAGCAGCTAGATTCAAGAGTGGCCAGCGCTTTCTGCCTGAAACTCCTGTGCAATGTTGCTGTGAACCATTAAACAGCTGCCTCATCCCACCCCAGAGACAGATGCATTTCAGGGGTGGGTGATGTGTTCCTCATCCCTCTCTAATCTATAGCCCTGGAAAAGGCTGTGAGACTTGTGCAGTGCGGTCTATAACTAATACTAATGATAATAAGCTGCACTAAAACGTTCGGCCAGGGGATGATGCTTTTCCAATGATGGACTATTCAGCTGAAAAAAGCGGGAGAGATCAATTTCCTTATCTCCTTTGACTTTTTAAACTAAAAAGATTGATCCCCTCCTTGCAGAGGATTGCAAGTGCTTTATCCAAATAGCCTCTTGCAATTGATAGTTCCCTGTCTTTGAAAAGTGAATGTTTATTGCAGTTCCACATGCTTTTTATTTTATTGCACCTATCTATTATCCCTTTGCTCTCCTCCCGATGTTATGCAGTCTTGCTGCAGGTTGCATCTCCAACTCAACTAGAGCAGCCCCTCCCCACCCCCCCAACTGGAAATCTGCCCTCCTCGTCAGAGCGCACCAAGTCCTTCCCAGGGGTTGGGGCTGCAAGTGTCACTTTCTTGCTGCTGCCTCTCAAAAGGCTCAGCCCAAATCTCACATTTCCCTCCTGAGCCTGCAATCTGTGCCCCCCGGCTCTCAGGTCTTTCAGCCGAGACCATCTGACAGGATCCAAAGTGCGGCCCAGCTGCCAGCTGGCTCTGGGGAGGAGCCTATGAAAGCCTGAGTGAGGGGTGGGCGGGGATGGGGGTGTACGTGGGAGGATGTGGCTGAGTCAGATGAGGAGAAGTGGATGTGCTGGAAACGGGGGGGGGGGGGGTAGGGTTTGCTGACCACTGCAACTGCAGGATGAAGGACTCTATATCCACCTCCACCAGGGCCGGCTCCAGGCACAAGCCAAGCAAGCTGGTGCTTGGGGCGGCAGCTTGTAGGAGGCGGCATTCTGCCCAATCCTAGGGCGGCACGGCCGCTTTTTTGTTGTTGTTGTTGTTGTTGTTGTTCTGCTCTGGCCGCCCCGTAGGGGGCAGCGGCGTGGAGAACGGGAGCGCCCTGCAGCAAGCCCAGCAGGGCAGTCCGCGTCTTTCCCTCCCAGCTGACCGGAGCGGTGCGGAGCCCTCCTGGCAGGGGGCACGGCGGGAGGGGCCGCGTGGCAGAGCCCCGCTGAAGCCCTGGCCGCCCCCCTTTTTCTCTCTCCCCTCCCACTCCCTCCCCCTCCTCCCGCTAGCCGGGGCACATCTGCAGCGCAGGGAGTCCCCCTGCACCCTGGCTCCGGCCGCGCCGCAGGTTTTTTGTTTTGTTTTTTTCCTTTGCTGTTCTGGCCGCCGCGTTTTTGTTGTTGTTGCTTGGGGCGGCCAGAAAGCCAGAGCCAGCCCTGACCTCCACCCCAGTTTCCTCTCACTTTCTCCCTGCATGTCCTCTAATTTCTCCACACCCCAAGGACGGATCCTCACCTCACACTTCCCTCTCAGCCTCCTCCAGTGGGGCTGGAGCCACAGCCTGGCCACGCATGTGCTGTGTCCCCAGCCACTGGCTGGGCCCACAGAGGATAAGAGCCTGCAAATGGAGCTATCCCTCTAGCTGTCATGGGAGAGGGCTGTGCTATGGGCCTGGGGAAGCCACAGGATACACCTGCCCTGGGAAAGTCAGGGTGCTACATGCTGATGAGTGGCAGGGAAGCCCGCTGGGCCTGGGTGGAACACCTGCTGCTATTAGATCCTGAATGGAACAGAGCAGGCAGGTCTAACTTTAATCAAATGTTTATCCTGCTCTTTGATGTGTCCTAATATTTCCCTCCCCCTTCCCGCCCACCCCAGTACTGTAAAATATTCTGTCTGAAAGAGACAGCCGGGCAGGACAGGTTGCTGAATTCCATGGGGTAATTTAAATGGAGCTGCCACTCAAGTAAATAAGGATGGAATGGAAGAGAACTGAACCCTGTAGCTACATCCACAGAGCTTGACAAGGGACCTGGGAGATTTGCTTTGCGCTTTTCGCACTAAAACACTAAAAGCCAAGTGAACGGAGCCGGCGAGTGTTTCCCCAGATCAGGGAAAATCTCTCAGAACTTTCATCTCACTCAGCAAAGAAAAAAACAAAAAACAAACCCACAGAGGCAGCAGCCCAGAAATCATCAAAAATTAAACAGGACAAGACTGATTTTCTGGGAGGTTTGTGTTCCTTTGGAGCTGGTGGAAACTAAAAGGAACAAAGCCACCAAGGAAAGGAACAGGGTTTCTCTCCCATGAGAGTAAGTCTAGCGCTGGGAAAAGGCAAAAGTTTGCTGGTGTCTTCCCAGTACCAAGCAGGTCTGGCTTGGCCTGCCTATGGCCATTGACCCTGACCTGGCAAGACCTCTTCTAGGGGAGAGAGGGAGCTCAGTCCTTGGCCTCTCAGCTAAGGCTGCCAGGAGATGCCTGCACCTTAGGAAGTAGACTACGCTCCATCCAAACTTTCCAGGCAGGCCCCCAAGCAGCAGTCAGGTGGCAACGTCCTCTGGCCCTGAGTGACCTGGTCTGCGGTTGGCCAAGCAGATTAACTGTGAACTCTGATCCATCAGGGTCTTCACTAATTTGGTAGCTCCTTTGGTGTGTGGGGGGGTGTTCAGCCTTCTTTTCTATTACACTGCTCTACAGCCAAAATGCTTCTGAAATAAATGTAGTCAAACTTTACTAATTCTGGGTCACTGAGAACGAAAATGATGCTTAAAATTGTTGATTGGCTCTAGTTTTCAAGATATGCTATTGGGTCAGTATATATGACCCTTGACTTGGGAATGGCGGAGGATAAGTGAGTTATAAAGGGAAGGGATCTCAATTTAAACCAGAAATGACTAAAATACATCTTTGACTGGATCTATGAATAAATCTATGACTGGGTTTGGACAGTACTTGCTTTTTAGGCAAAACAATGAATGATGCAATCTGAAGCTGGTATTGCGTCATACATGATATGAATTGAATCGTGTTATTCCTAGAAGTCATGGATGATGCAATCATAACGAAGCTTACATCACTCTGCTGAACAAATTGCCCTAGATCAGCTCTAGAAATCATACAGTGTCGTGCTCTCTTATTTGTCAGTGTTTGATTTTGCAAAGGGACACATTTCTGTTTAGCCAAAGTGAGCAGAGATGCCTCGTTCTTGTGTGAACAGTCCAGATAACTTCTGCTATGTTTGTGGTGAAGTGACTTTTGCATCACAAAAGCGCAGTATAATCACTATGGTTAAGAAAGCCTATCACCTTTATTTTGGCTGCAAAATTGGAGATCAGGACAAGAGGTGGGCCCCACACATATGCTGCAACACTTTTGCAACAAATCTTCGTCAGTGGTTGAACAGGAAAAGGAAATCTATGCCTTTTGCAGTGCCAATGATTTGGAGAGAGCCAACAGATCATACCAGCAATTGTTACTTCTGCATGGTGCCTCCAGTTGGGAAAGGTGTGTCAAAGAAGAAAAAGTGGACTGTGCATTATCCAAACATTCCATCAGCTATACGCCCAGTACCCCACAGAGAAGGACTGCCGGTTCCTGATGCACCAGAATCATTCTCACTTGAGTCAGACGAGGAAGAGGAAGAGGATGAAACTTCTGGTCCTGAACCATCAATGTCACAGGACCCACATTTTCTCCCATCCTCCTCCTCTGAACCACACCTCATAACACAAGGTGAACTGAATGATCTTGTCAGGGATTTGGAACTACCCAAGAGTAAGGCAGAGCTGTTGGGCTCCAGACTACAGCAGTGGGATCTCCTGGCAGGTGATGTTAGGGTTTCCATGTTCCGTGACCGTCAAAAGGATCTTGTCCCATTCTTCTTCATGGAAGGTGATCTTGTAGCCTGCCACAACATCGATGGTGTGATGACAGCCCTCAACATCGTTCACGATCCAGATGAGTGGAGACTGTTCACTGATTCATCGAAGACGAGTCTTAAAGCTGTTTTACTGCATAATGGCAATGTTTTGCCATCAATTCCAGTTGGTTATGCAGTCCATATGAAGGAAACCTATGACAACATGAAACAACTTTTGAGGTGCATAAACTATTCATAGATTCATAGATTCATAGATTATAGGACTGGAAGGGACCTCGAGAGGTCATCGAGTCCAGTCCCCTGCCCGCATGGCAGGACCAAATACTGTCTAGACCATCCCTGATAGACATTTATCTAACCTACTCTTAAATATCTCCAGAGACGGAGATTCCACAACCTCCCTAGGCAATTTGTTCCAGTGTTTAACCACCCTGACAGTTAGGAACTTTTTCCTAATGTCCAACCTAGGCCTCCCTTGCTGCAGTTTAAACCCATTGTTTCTGGTTCTATCCTTAGAGGCTAAGGTGAACAAGTTCTCTCCCTCCTCCTTATGACACCCTTTTAGATACCTGAAAACTGCTATCATGTCCCCTCTCAGTCTTCTCTTTTCCAAACTAAACAAACCCAGTTCTTTCAGCCTTCCTTCATAGGTCATGTTCTCAAGACCTTTAATCATTCTTGTTGCTCTTCTTTGGACCCTTTCCAATTTCTCCACATCTTTTTTAAAATGCGGTGCCCAGAACTGGACACAATACTCCAGCTGAGGCCTAACCAGAGCAGAGTAGAGCAGAAGAATGACTTCTCGTGTCTTGCTCACAACACACCTGTTAATGCATCCCAGAATCATGTTTGCTTTTTTTGCAACAGCATCACACTGTTGACTCATATTTAGCTTGTGGTCCACTATAACCCCTAGATCCCTTTCTGCCGTACTCCTTCCCAGACAGTCTTTTCCCATTCTGTATGTGTGAAATTGATTTTTCCTTCCTAAGTGGAGCACTTTGCATTTGTCTTTGTTAAACTTCATCCTGTTTACCTCAGCCCATTTCTCCAATTTGTCCAGATCATTTTGAATTATGACCCTGTCCTCCAAAGTAGTTGCAATCCCTCCCAGTTTGGTATCATCCGCAAACTTAATAAGCGTACTTTCTATGCCAATATCTAAGTCGTTGATGAAGATATTGAACAGAGCCGGTCCCAAAACAGACCCCTGCGGAACCCCACTCGTTACGCCTTTCCAGCAGGATTGGGAACCATTAATAACAACTCTCTGAGTACGGTTATCCAGCCAGTTATGCACCCACCTTATAGTAGCCCCATCTAATTTGTATTTGCCTAGTTTATCGATAAGAATATCATGCGAGACCGTATCAAATGCCTTACTAAAGTCTAGGTATACCACATCCACCGCTTCACCCTTATCCACAAGGCTCGTTATCCTATCAAAGAAAGCTATCAGATTGGTTTGACATGATTTGTTCTTCACAAATCCATGCTGGCTGTTCCCTATCACCTTACCACCTTCCAAGTGTTTGCAGATGATTTCCTTAATTACTTGCTCCATTATCTTCCCTGGCACAGAAGTTAAACTAACTGGTCTGTAGTTACCTGGGTTGTTTTTATTTCCCTTTTTATAGATGGGCACTATATTTGCCCTTTTCCAGTCTTCTGGAATCTCTCCCGTCTCCCATGACTTTCCAAAGATAATAGCTAGAGGCTCAGATACCTCCTCTATTAGCTCCTTGAGTATTCTAGGATGCATTTCATCAGGCCCAGGTGACTTGCAGGCATCTAACTTTTCTAAGTGATTTTTAACTTGTTCTTTTTTTATTTTATCTGCTAAACCTACCCCCTTCCCATTAGCATTCACTATGTTAGGCATTCCTTCAGACTTCTCGGTGAAGACCGAAACAAAGAAGTCATTAAGCATCTCCGCCATTTCCAAGTTTCCTGTTACTGTTTCTCCCTCTTCACTAAGCAGTGGGCCTACCCTGTCTTTGGTCTTCCTCTTGCTTCTAATGTATTGATAAAAAGTCTTCTTGTTTCCTTTTATTCCCGTAGCTAGTTTGAGCTCATTTTGTGCCTTTGCCTTTCTAATCTTGCCCCTGCATTCCTGTGTTGTTTGCCTATATTCATCCTTTGTAATCTGTCCTAGTTTCCATTTTTTATATGACTCCTTTTTATTTTTTAGATCGTGCAAGATCTCGTGGTTAAGCCAAGGTGGTCTTTTGCCACATTTTCTATCTTTCCTAACCAGCGGAATAGCTTGCTTTTGGGCCCTTAATAGTGTCCCTTTGAAAAACTGCCAACTCTCCTCAGTTGTTTTTCCCCTCAGTCTTGATTCCCATGGGACCTTACCTATCAGCTCTCTGAGCTTCCCAAAATCTGCCTTCCTGAAATCCATTGTCTCTATTTTGCTGTTCTCCCTTCTACCCTTCCTTAGAATTGCAAACTCTATGATTTCATGATCACTTTCACCCAGGCTGCCTTCTACTTTCACATTCTCAACGAGTTCCTCCCTATTTGTTAAAATCAAGTCTAGAACAGCTTCCCCCCTAGTAGCTTTTTCAACCTTCTGAAATAAAAAGTTGTCTCCAATGCAGTCCAAGAATTTGTTGGATAGTCTGTGCCCCGCTGTGTTATTTTCCCAACATATATCCGGATAGTTGAAGTCCCCCATCACCACCAAATCTTGGGCTTTGGATGATTTTGTTAGTTGCTTGAAAAAAGCCTCATCCACCTCTTCCACCTGGTTAGGTGGCCTGTAGTAGACTCCTAGCATGACATCTCCCTTGTTTTTTGCCCCTTTAAGCCTAACCCAGAGACTCTCAACACTTCCGTCTCCTATGTCCATCTCTACCTCAGTCCAAGTGTGTACATTTTTAATATATAAGGCAACACCTCCTCCCTTTTTCCCCTGTCTATCCTTCCTGAGCAAGCTGTACCCATCCACACCAACATTCCAATCATGTGTATTATCCCACCAAGTTTCAGTGACCAACATCAGTGGCAGCTTTGTGGCGATTTGAAGGTTGTTGCTCTCTTGCTTGGTCTGCAGACTGGATACACAAAGTACTGCTGTTTTCTCTGTGAATGGGATAGTCATGCAAGAGATTCCCACTACATCAAGAAAGATTGGCCACTTCGACAGTCATTGGAGCCTGGGAGGAAAAGTGTTCAGCATCCACCACTTGTTGAATCAAGGAAGATTTTGTTACCACCCTTACACATCAAGCTGGGTCTGATGAAGAACTTTGTCAAGGCCATTGACAAAACACAAGCAGCTTTCAAGTACCTGCGTGGAAAATTTCCAAGGTTAAGTGAAGCTAAGATAAAGGAAGGTGTCTTTGTTGGTCCTCAGATTCGTGAACTTCTTCGAGATGATGCATTTGACCCTGCACTGCATGGCAAGGAAAAGACGGCATGGAAAGCCTTCTAGTTAGTGGCAATAAATTTTCTCGGAAACAACAAGGCAGACAACTACAGGTTGTTGGTGGAAAACCTCCTCAAGGCATACAAAAGCCTTGGTTGCAACATGTCACTAAAGATACATTTTTTGCACTCTCATCTAGATTTTTTTCCACCGAACTGTGGAGCAGTGAGCGACGAGCACGGCGAGCGATTTCACCAGGACATTGCAACAATGGAGAAACGCTATCAGGGCAAATGGAGCCCATCAATGCTTGCAGACTATTGCTGGACAGTGACAAGAGATGCTCCATTTAATGAATACAAGAGACAAGCCAAGAAGCGCCGAGTAGACACTGAATAGGACTAAACTATGTACATAACCCTTTTGCTGATTTTTAAAGTGTTACATAAACAGGACAGGTGAAATATTATCATGGAAAGCAACCATAAACAAATGAAAAGACCTAGGTTTACAATTTATGATTAAAACTCTACTATCTACACAATATACATAGACATAAAATGTAAAAACTTAAATATCTTAGAAACAGTAGCCAATCAATTGTTTTAATTGTCATATTTGAATTCAGCACATCAAAATACATACTAAATAGCACATTTTATCTCTGAAGCAGACGACTTCTCAAAAATTGTAGACCAGTGTTATCATTCCCCTGGACGCGCCCCCCTGTGAGCCAGGTCTCCTGTCCCCTGGAAGAATTGTCATTTTATTCTGAACCTTCGGAGGTTGTCACCAACACATGGGGTTCAAATGCAGCCCAAAGCTCACCCTGAGCCCAAACCCGGGAAAATTCCCGGTTGCGCCTGCAGAGCTATGGTTTTAGGCTGTTGGAGTTGGTGTCGGCGAGGGACTGCACAGCACCACATACACAGGGCTCCAGGGCACATGCTGCTCTAGAACCTGAGTGTCACTCCCTCATAACGGCCTCCAGAATGCCCCTTCCACATGCTTTGTCTCAGCTGCCCAGCTGATGATATTTTCTGTCTTCTTAACTATCCCTTTTCTAACCGCTCCTAACATTGTTTGCTATTTTGACTGCCACTGCACATTGAGGGGATGTTTTCAGAGAACTATCCACAATGACTCCAAGATCTCTTTCTTGAGTGGTAACAGCTAATTTAGATCCCATCATTTTATATGTATAGTTGGGATGCTGTTTTCCAATGTGCATTACTTTGCATTTATCAACATTGAATGTCATTTGCCACTTTGTTGCCCCATCGCCCAGTTTTGTGAGATCCCTTTGTAACTCTTCACAGTCAGCTTTGGATTTAACTATTTTTTGTATCATCTGCAAACTTTGCCACCTCACTGTTTGCCCTTTTTTCCAGATCATTTATGAATATGTTGAACAGCACTGGTCCCAGTACAGACCTCTGGGGGACCCCGCTAGTCACCTCTCTCCATTGTGAAAACTGACCATTTATTCCTATGCCTTAGTTTCCTGTCTTTTAACCACTTACTGATCCCATGACTGCCTCTTATCCCATGACTGTCTATTTTGCTTAAGAGCCTTTGGTGAGGGACCTTGTCAAAGGCTTTCTGAAAGTCCAAGTACACTATATCCACTAGATCACCCTGTCCAAATGTTTGTTGACTCCCTGAAAGAATTCTAATAGATTGGTGAGGCATGATTTCCTATTACAAAAGCCGTGTTGACTCCTCCCCAGCATAGCATGTTCTGAAAGCACTCACAGTCTAAACGGACAAGACAGACAAAGCATAGGAGGGGAGATAAAGGGGAATGGTCTTGTCTAAGGTCACTCAATTCCCATGCAAAGCCAGCAATACAAATCAGTTCTCCTGAGTCCCAGGGCATTGCTCCACCCGCTAGACTCTCTCTCTCTCTGCCTCTCTCTCTCTCTGTTCTTATACCTTGCCCATCACCCCCTGTGCTCTCTGTCCGGCCTGGGCAGAGCAGGGCACAGAGCTGTGAGCAGAGGAACATGCCTATGTGTTATGCCCAGCTGGGAGGGCATTCTCAGCTCTCTGCCTGTTGCACCCAGCTTCCTTAAGCAGAGCAGGGGCTGACTGGAGAGGAGCAGGCTAGCAGCATGGGAGTATCAGGAACAGCACACCTATGCTTCTGGTAGGCTCAATGCAGAAGCCACGTCACACAGAGAGGGAAGGAAGGGAGGGCTGGTTTGTGGGTGGGCAGGTTCCCCTTATGGGGCACTGCGTCTCACCCTGCATAGCTGGGAGCACCCACACCCCACACACAATTCTCCCTACCCATTCCCAACAGCACCACCTACTGGGAGAGGCTGGGATAGGAGTAGCTAGTGCTCCTGCGCCATCCTCTACAGCAGCGTTTCTCAAACTTGGGTCTGTGAGGGTACTCCAGGGGGATCAACTCCTCCCATTCCCTCCCTTAATTCCTCCCCCTCCCTCCCAGTGCCTCCTGCACATGAGGGGTGCTTGGGGGAGGGGGCAGAAAGAGGTGGGGAAGAGACCGGGCAGGGTTGGAGTGGGGTGGGGCCTTGGAGGAAGGGGTGGAGTGGGGGCGGGGCCTTGGGTTGAGCGGGAGAATGGGGGTCCGTGGCAAAATTGTAAATCAAAATGGGGGTCCTCGGGTTACTCAAATTTGAGACCCGCTACCCTACAGCACTCTTTGCTGGAAATGGCAGGGGCTGGCATAGCTGGGAGTTCTCTACATCCCGTGTCCTACACTATGCCCAGCAGTGTCATCTCCTGGGAGTGGCAGGTAGTGGAGTACATGGCAGAGCCACTACGACTAAGGGTCCTGCCCCATTTTCTTTGGCTCCTCCCCATCAGCGTGTTCATGACTTGTTTTGGTGAATTTTTTTTTGGGTGCATGCATGTGTGTTTGTATGAGTGCATGTGAGTGTGTATGTCAGTGTTCATGTTTGTGTGCACGCATGTATGAATGAGTGCATGTGTCTGTATATGGCTGTTTGCGTGTGTGTGTCATTGTTAGTGTGCAGGGCACAGTGGAGGACAGGGAAGATGGCTAATGGGAAAGAGACTGCGTCCTGCATCCGCAGAATCAGACCTGTCACTCCTCTGGTGGCTCCTGCTTGTGAGGCAGTAACAGTTTCTCTTCCCAGTGAGGCAGAGGTAGGTTCCACTGAAAGCCTCTTCGTTAATATACTGAACCACCCACTTCATATCCTGTTCAAACTGTCATCAAAGAGAAGCCCCAGGTTAAACCTCCAGGTCCCTCATGGCACCAGCTGTCAGTTACTGGCAGTGAGCGGGTCTCTATCCATTTATCACAGGGCTGGGATTGTCTCCTTGCTGTGTAACCTGATTCAGGCTGTAACTTTGTCTAAGCTATGTGTCTATGTGTCTCAGTAGTTATGTGTAAAAAACAATCCTTCAACCTGAGGAGTTCAAGTTGACCAAGGAATGGATCTAAAAGCATTCCCAGCAGCCCTTGCTGCACGGTCCGTCTGTCACTCAGAGAGCAGTAAAGACTCCCAGGTCAGGCTATTCCACCCCAAGGTTCTGACAGAGCCTCCCCTCCCACAGGCCCCTCTGAATCTGGACAATCCCTGCCTGTGCAATGTGTTTGTAAAGTGTGTGGGAGGGGTGTGTGAGTCCACCTCAAGGACAATAGCCTGCTACTGGTGACACCTAATGGGCCTGCTCCTTTAACTCAAATGCTAGAGGGCACTGCATTAGTGCTGAAAGGCCAGGGTTCACCCCTGCTGTTGCCCCTTGTTGTCAGTCAACACCAGAGCACTGCTAGAGTTCCCCACCCTTGTAAGAGGGCCAAGATCGGGGTAAATGTGGTGTTCCTGTTCTCTGCATGCTGCACCTTATAGACTCATAGACTTTAAGGTCAGAAGGGACCATTATGATCATCTAGTCTGACCTCCTGCACAACGCAGGCCACAGAATCTCACCCACCCACTCCTGTAACAAACCCCTAACCTATGCCTTAGGTCCATAGCTATAAAATGGGGCTAACAGTCCTGCCTGTGAGGACATATACATTAAGGATTGCAAGGCTCTTAGATACTACGGTGATGGGGCCATGTAAGTACCATAACTAGCTAGCTAGGTGCCCAGCTACCACTGAGAGTTCAGAGAGTTCAGAATGTAGTTTCAAAAACTCCCAGAATGCACTGTTTCGTGGAGCTTTGCTGGGAATTTTGGGATAGGTTTCTAGAGGGAGCTTGAAAGACAATGGCAATTGGGTGTTTAGACCCCTCGTGACAGGGTATACCAGACCCTCTGAGGCCCCCTGGAAGCCTTGTGGCCCTGCTACACCCCGCCCCAAAAAGGGCAGTGGAGAGAGTCCTCCAAGCTGCCTAGAGTGCTGTGTGGGATACAGCCAACCAAGGTATGGCATATAGGCACCGACTCTATGGGTGCTCTGGGGCTGGAGCACCTATGGGGAAAAAATGGTGGGTGCTGAGCACCCACCGGCAGCCCCCCATCATCTTCCCTCTAGCACCTCCTGCCCATCGTCAGGCCCCACAGATCAGTGCCTCCTCCTCCCTCCCAGCACCTCCCTCCTGCTGCAAACAGCTGTTTTGCGGTGTTCAGAGGCTGAGGGGGAGGGGGAGGAGTGAGGACACAGTGTGCTCGGGGGAGGGGGTGGAACAGGTGGGGTGTGAAGAGGTGGGACTGTGGGGGAAGGGGTGGAGCGGGGGCAGGGCCTGGGGCGGAGCCGGAGGTCTAGCACCCCCCGGCACTTTGAAAAGTCAGCGCCTGTGGTCCAGCAGCCTAGTATAAGAAGAGCTGCAGGGCCAGAGGGAGTTGAGTGCCTTGCTGGTGCTGTAGGAGTGTGAAGGGTGTGTTGCTGGCTGACGGAGCTGCAGAACCCTGGACTCCCAGAAGCTGGGGAGAGCGAGAAGGAGCCCTGAGCTGGTTACTGGGACTCCATTAGGACAAGGCCCTGAGGTAAGGGTGAAGATGGCCCAGAGCTGTGGGGAAGTTGCCCAGGGAATTAGAGAAGCCGTGTGACATAGTTAAAGGGACGCAGCAGATGGCTGCAATCTACAGAGTGTCTGGGCTTGGACATGGAGTTGTGGGTGGGCCTTGGTCTCCCCCCAGGGCCGGCTCTAGGCACCAGCAAAACAAGCTGGTGCTTGGGGCGGCACATTTTTAGGGGCAGCATTCTGGCGCGGGCCATGCTGCCCCTAAAAATGTGCCCCGGCCACCCTAACTCACCTCCGCTGCTGCTGCTCGTGCGCCGCTGCTCCCCCTCCCTCCCAGGCTCTCAAACCCGGGAGGGAGGGGGAGATCCCGAGCGGCCACAGCGCGCGAAACAGCTGATTCGCGCGCCGCTGCTCCCCCTCCCTCCCAGGTTTGAGACCCCGAGTGGCCACGGCGCACGCGCTGCTTCTCCCTCTCCCTCCCTCCCTCCTAGGCTTGAGAGCCTGGGGGGAGGAGACAGGGCTGGGGATTTGGGGAAGGGGCGGAGTTGAGGCGGGGCCGGGGGTGGGGTAAGAAAAAAACGGGGGGGGGGCGGCCAAAATTGTTTTTGCTTGGGGCGGCAAAAATCCTAGAGCCGGTCCTGTCTCCCCCACCCGCGATTAGCCATTGGGGGGGAAGTTGCCTGGACATTGAGGAACCCCAGAGGGGAAATTGAACTATAGTGGCCCAGCTGGAGAGCTGCAGCGAGACAGCCCAAGAGGGCAAATACATTTTCTCCAGGTAGGGAGCCCTGGGGCACTGCTCTATCCAGGGGAGGGACAAACTGAGAGGGAGAGCGTACAGGCACATGCACTCAGCTAAGAGGGCGCTCACAAGAGGTGAGTGTGCCCCGTTACACCCCTGTAAAAACTCTAGTCTCCAGTGCCCTCCTGGCATTGGTTTTCAGCGCCCATGTACCTGAGAAAAGCTGAATGGTCATGAGGCTTTGGTGATGAATGAGTCATAGATTTAAATAAAATAATAAAGTATGCTTAATAGTGAGACGGAAAGCAGCGAAAACTGGCCAAAGGAGCCAAAAGCAAAAGGTGACAGAGGCAGCTGGCTGGAATCATTTGAAATGTTGACAGCATTTTGAAATGTGAAAGAGCTGAAATTCAAAGGAAATGCAGAGAAAACAATGTGGCAACCTTTTGAAATTAGAAGAAATGTGGGCAGATTTGTAACAAAACGTGGAGTTTTTAAAGTAGAAGAAAAATTAGGACACAAGTTTAATGACATTTTCACAACACCCCCCCCCCCCTAATTGTTTTTTCAAATTCAGAAGGGAGGAAAAATTGGATTTTATTTTTTTGCAAATGTGTCACCTGTTTTTTTAAAAAAAAATTAATGGAGATATCCTATCTCCTAGAACTGGAAGGGACCTTGAAAGGTCATCAAGTCCAGCCCCCTAACTTCATTAGGCAGGACCAAGTACTGATTTTGCCCTAGGTCCCTAAGTGGTCCCCTCAAGGACTGAGCTCACAACCCTGGGTTTAGCAGGCCAATGCTCAAATCACTGAGCTATACCCTTCCCTTCCTTTTCCCTTTGTTTTCAAACTGCTCTAGAAGTAGGAGGAGGATGTGAGAGAAAGCAAACTTCCCATGGCAGATGTCAGTCACATCACTTTGTGCATGATGGGACAGAGCTCAGATGCTATGGTGATGTAAGTTCCTTAGGGCAGAGACTGTCTGTCTGTCCTGAGTCTGAACGCACCTGTCACAATGGGGTCCTGAGTCATAGCTGGGGCTAATAGACTCTGCTGCAACACAAATAATAATAACAACAATATTTAATAATGCTGAATAGAATAGGGGTGGGATCTGACCTAGGATAGAGGGGGAAATAGGGAACCCAGACTGAGGGAGAAGAGACTTAATGGCGATTAGAAGGTAGAGCTTTCCACTAAGGTCAGCAAGCCCTTCCATGAATGCTGAGTCCAGGTCAAGACTAGCATGACTGTGATTGGGTGTGTACTCCACACAGTTCCTGAAGGAGTTAGTTGGGACTGAGAAGCCAATTAACATAATTGGCAGCACCGATGAGAGAGAAAGCCAGGTGGAATTGATAATGAAGCCCACCTGGAGAAGGCTGGGTGGTGATTATAAAGCCAGGAAGTTTGTAGCAGAAAGAGGTTGCAGGGAGAGGGGCTGCAGTCACTCTCTGGAATAGAAGAAGTAGGAAGCTGTCTGGTGAGGCAGCCAGGAGTCTGAGGGAGTAGATCTTAGCTGTTAGATACAGGGTTTCTGGGCTGGAACCCAGAGTACAGGAGGGCCTGGATTCCCCTACTAGCCATTGAGGAAGGTGGGGGTGAAACCCCTTAAGGCAAAGGGCTCAAGGCACATGGAGACCAGAGACAGATGGAAGACCTGAAGCAAGGTCACTGGAGTGTAGTTTAGTTGGAGTCCTGTTACCCCAGGAGAGGTGGACTAAAGTGTGACCTGGCCAGATGGCCAAATTGTGGGTAGAGAGACCACCACAGTGATGAAGTGACTGGGTGGGATGAAGGGGGTGCCTGATAGGGAGACAGCTGTTATGCCATGCCTGGCCACAAGGAGGTGCTCCTGCAGTGAGTGACCCCCTGTAAAATGACCCTGTGTGGTGACAGCAGGCAGCACAAACTGTATTAGAGAGCCACAGGATTGATCTGTCTCCAGCCTCAAAGAAGAATCACCCCAGTCAAGCCCAGCCAGGAATGCTGCAGCGCTGGGGCAAGCAGGAATTAACCTGGTAGAGTGGCAGGTCCTAGACAGGTGAGCAGTGGTGCACAGCAAGAGATTTGAGAGCTCGTCCGATGGGCAGTGATTAATGAATGATGGGCCATACGTTTCCCTGAGTCCCTGCGTCAGGCTGGAGTTCATCCCCTCCACCCAGCTGCTCTGTTCTTTGCTTCATTTTCGTTTTAATTCACTTTTCCCTTTCTTCTCAGCGAACAATGGCAGAGAAGAAATGGAGAGTGAGAGGGAGTCAGCGAGGGTCAGCGCTTAGCAGGGACACAGATGGAAAATCTGGGATGGGTTCCCATAGGCACTGCAGTTGGACCAGTTTGGGAAAGGCTGTGTGGATGTGGGGCAAAGATTCAGAGCAGGAATCAGTCGGGCTGGGGCACTGAGCTGTGTGGGTTTCAACCTATGCAGAGTCACCCGTACAGCTGGGAGGCAGTCAGGTCTCCAGTGCAGATGTTGTGAGCTGGGCTGGCTGGCAGAGGAGCGGAATAAACCTTGCGGCAGATGTGACTGAATCCTTAGGTGTAAGCTCCACAGAGGGGCATCAGCTCCTAGAAGCTCAGCCAGAGGGGAGAACCCCCCTCCTCTGGCAGAGTGCCTGCCTAGGGGCTTCCAGGGACTCCCTTGCAGTCTGGGCTGCATGGGATGCACACACAGCTAGCCTAGCCACCAGACAGTGGCTCTAATTGCTTGAGCAGGCAAACACAACAGCTGCTGCCTCCTCCGCAGACATGCTTTCTGGTGCAGGGTGTGCGTGGGAGGCTTCCTCAGGGTTAGTGATACACGGACGCCAGCAGTCGGAGTGCAGGATTGGCCGTGCTGCATCAGGGTTCCTTGTTCCCCCATCAAGTCCAGGCCACTGAGATGCTCACTCTGAGGGGCTTCATCAAAGGCGAGAGACCTGCCCAACCCCCAAAAGGGAGTAGGACCCCTGCTCTGAGAGACTCTCCCTTTGAAGGGATGGAGAGTCTCTGCTCCTGAGGCACTGGATGTCATGAATGGGCCCATGGTCATGACTCTCCTGCCCACCATCTGATGCCCTTGGACCCTTCATGCTCCTGCTGCCTGCTCCATGGCATGGTCAGAGTCCTCATGGAACCCACCAATGAAACCACCTAGTACATTCCCAGCCAGTGCAGGGTCCCTGCCGGGTATCCTGGGTTTTAAATGACTCAGGCTCTGGAGCATCCCCCATGCTCTGCATCTCCAGATCTCTGGCACGGGCTCTTCCTCCTGCCCCAGGAGCGGCCTCTTTCTCTCTTGGTTTTACGTGTCTCTGTGCGTATGGGGCAGGGGGCCTTTGTGAAACCAGATGTGCAGGGCCTTGAGCAGACCTCCCTAATCTGCACATCTGGGGAGGGAGAAGCGGGGGAGGGGGGGAATTGGCAGCTGGGCACTTAGGCCCAGGAGAGCACGTCACGGGGATAGGAGTTAGGCCCAGGAGAGCACGTCACGGGGATAGGAGTTTGGTGACAGGCGGGAGCATGGCCAGGTGGTGAGTAAGCTGCTTTGATGGAGCTAGGATAGCACTCACCTACGACAGTCATGGGCAGGTGGGTAGATACTGATTGGGTGGGTGTCTAGCCATAGGGGTGGCAGGTGTGAGCACACAGGTCTTGCAATCCCCATGCACTGATGCATGTCAGTCTTGAGGTGCGGTGACTTTTCAGGACCGTGCAGTGGAATATTAAACAAAGGATGAAGCTGCCGGGGCTGCTGTCTGGAGCCAGCACTTAGGCTGTGTGTGATGGCTGAGCTGGGCTCTGTGGGAAGGGCCTGGCACTGCTCTCAGCCCATTCGACTCAATGAAACACATCCCAGCCCTTCGGAACATTCCCCACCAGCTGGATGCTCATAAAAAGCAATGGTTCCCAGCCCTGCCCATCCCATATGCTCTGGCCCTGCGCGCTGCCCGGGGAGCAATCGGTGCTAGAGGGGCCTCACCTACTGAATTCAAACCCAGCTGCGAGCAGGACCTACCCCTTGGCACCTTGGACCCACAAGCTGCAGGAGGAGAGGCCCATTCCTGTGGTTTGAGCTGGCTGGAATGGGCCATCGTGCTCTGTCTCCAGGCTGGGCTAGGCCGGGCTCAGAGCTCCCCGAACCAGTCAGAGACCCCTGGGCTTGTGCTGCTTGTGAGCTGAAATGGGCCTCACTGCACCGACCCCCATAAGAACTTGTTCCCACATCAGGAGGCAAACAGCATGAACGCAACACTGGACTCATGCATCTTATCCCCCCTTCCTCCCTGCTCCGCTTCATCTGCGCCCAGCCTCCCTGCTCTCATCCTTCACTCACCATTTCTTTCCTGTGGCCATTCTCTGTCATTCCCTCTCATCCACATGGGCTCTTTCCCTCTCTCTCTCTCTCTCTCTCTCTCTTTCCGCTACATTCTCTTGTTTTCTCTTTTCTCTCTACTGCTCTCCAGTTCTCCAGATCCCCCTTCTCACATTTCATCTGCCCCAGTTGTGCTCTCCTGGGTCTGGCTGACACAGCACATCTTGTGTCTCAGGCTTTTCCTTGAGTCTTTCCTGAGGATTATCTCACTGGCCTTGTAAGGATGATTTTTTCCAGGAGACTGTACAAAAGTTCTGCATGTGCCCTGTGTGACCAGCAGAGTGTGATGCTCCTGCAGATTGCCTGATGACCTGCTGTGGGAAGGGCTGATTGCCCCTTTCACCTGGGGCCTTAGATGGCTTGTGGAAGTCAGTTATAGGGCACTGGAAAGAACCACAATTCGGTCACTTGGGGTCTGAGCTCCCCCGTTCGAAGTGCTGAACTTGTCCCAATAACAGATCATCCCCTGCCTGGGTTTTATAACTCCCACAGCAGCTCCACAAGAGCTAAAATGGCACCTTAAGGCTGGGGTTTGGTCCATGGGGGTGTAGCTCCGCTCCATGTCAATGGGAATGCACACAGAGGCAGCCGATGAAAGTGCTTGATCCACATGCTCCTTGCTGATACAGGCGGTTGAATGGGCAGAGACACTCTGCTGGTTCTCATGGGGAACTTCAATCACCCTGATATCTGCTGGGAGAGCAATACAGCGGTGCACAGACAATCCAGGAAGTTTTTGGAAAGTGTAGGGGACAATTTCCTGGTGCAAGTGCTGGAGGAACCAACTGGGGCAGAGCTCTTCTTGACCTGCTGCTCACAAACAGGGAAGAATTAGTAGGGGAAGCAAAAGTGGATGGGAACCTGGGAGGCAGTGACCATGAGATGGTCGAGTTCAGGATCCTGACACAAGGAAGAAAGGAGAGCAGCAGAATATGGACCCTGGACTTCAGAAAAGCAGACTTGGACTCCCTCGGAGAACTGATGGGCAGGATCCCCTGGGAGAATAACATGAGGGGGTGTCACGGACTCACAGATTATGCCCACTCTTGGCCACGTGCAGTCCGTGGGGGGTGCCCCATTTCGTGAGACAGCTCTTCGGGGGTCCACTCTCTCTCGGGGTCAGGTCCCTCCACCTCCTGGATCCGCACCTCTTGGAGCCCTAGCACACCTGTTTCTCGCCGTGGGCCCCCTCGGGGAGTCCACTCACTCTGGACCCCCCTGGCCTCCACCCCCAAAGGGGTTGATGCCACCCTGTTCCCTAGACTGGAGTGACTCTCAGCCAGCATGAAACAGGAGGGTTTACTGAGAGTGGAACACAGCACAGGAAACTCTCAGGGCCTCAGACCTGGCCTCCCTCAGCCCAGCACATCCCAGTCTCTCTGCCTCCAGGTGGGCTCTGCCTGCTCCCACTCTCCAGCCCAGAGCCCCCCTGCTCCCAGCTGGGCATCTGAAATCACCAGCCCCAAGCCCCACCTCTGCCCATTGTCTTCTCTCCAGGTAAACAGGGTTGTAAACCGGGACCTCCTCTCCTCGCTTCTGTCCTCTGGCTGGAACCGGCTGGTTAGGTCACAGGGTCCTCACTCTACAGCCCATTGTCCGCCCACTGGCCAGAACCGGCTCCATCTCCTCAGCTGGGCCTCCGGGTCACCAGGTCGCCAGGTCACCGGTCGCTGGAGTATCCATCCTCCCGGCCATTGGCTGGGTCCCCAAGTCCTCTCTGCGGTCCTCTGCAAAACACACTCCCTCTCCCCTCACCTTGTTAAACCAGTAACTCCCAGGGAAACTGAGTCCCACCCCCTCTGCATGCAAACCATTGAAACTCCACAGAAAACAAGAAAACCCCCCACTTCGTCACAGGGGGAAAGGAGTCCCGGAGAGCTGACTGTATTTTAAAGAATCCTTATTGAGGTTACAAGAACAAACCATCCCAATGTATAGAAAGAATAGTAAATATGGCAGGCGACCAGCTTGGCTTAACAGTGAAATCCTTGCTGATCTTAAACACAAAAAAAGAAGCTTACAAGAAGTGGAAGATTGGACAAATGACCAGGGAGGAGTATAAAAATATTGCTCAGGCATGCAGGAGTGAAATCAGGAAGGCCAAATCACACTTGGAGTTGGCTAGCAAGGGATGTTAAGAGTAACAAGAAGGGTTTCTACAGATATGTTAGCAACAAGAAGAAGGTCAGGGAAAGTGTGGGCCCCTTACTGAATGAGGGAGGCAACCTAGTGACACAGGATGTGGAAAAAGCTAATGTACTCAATGCTTTTTTTGCCTCCGTCTTCATGAACTAGGTCAGCTCCCAGACTGCTGCACTGGGCAGCACAGTATGGGAAGGAGGTGACCAGCCCTCTGTGGAGAAAGAAGTGGTTCAGGATTATTTAGAAAAGCTGGACGAGCACAAATCCATGGGGCCGGTTGCACTGCATCCGAGGGTGCTAAAGGAGTTGGCGGGTGTGATTGCAGAACCATTGGCCATTACCTTTGAAAATTCATGGCGATCGGGGGAGGTCCCGGATGACTGGAAAAAGGCTAATGTAGTGCTCATCTTTAAAACAGGGAAGGAGGAGGATCTGGGGAACTACAGGCCAGTCAACCTCACCTCAGTCCCTGGAAAAATCATGGAGCAGGTCCTCAAAGAATCAATTCTGAAGCACTTAGAGGAGAGGAAAGTGATCGGGAAAAGTCAACATGGATTCACCAAGGGCAAGTCATGCCTGACTTACGTAATTGCCTTCTATGATGAGATAACTGGCTCTGTGGATGAAGGGAAAGCAGTGGACATGTTATTCCTTGACTTTAGCAAAACTTTTGATATGGTCTCCCACAGTATTCTTGCCAGCAAGTTAAAGAAGTATGGACTGGATGACTGGACTATAAGGTGGATAGAAAGCTGGCTAGATCATCAGGCTCAACAGGTCTAGATCAATGGCTCCATGTCTAGTTGGCAGCTGGTATCAAGCGGAGGGCCCCAAGGGTTAGTCCTGGGGCCGGTTTTGTTCAATATCTTCATTAATGATCTGGAGGATGGCATGGATTGCACCCTCAGCAAGTTTGCAGATGACACTAAAGTGGGAGGAGTGGTAGATACGCTGGAGGGTAGGGATAGGATACAAAGGGACCTAGACAAAATAGAGGATTGGGCCAAAAGAAATCTGATGAGGTTTAATAAGGACAAGTGCAGAGTCCTGCACTTAGGACAGAAGAATCCCATGCACTGCTACAGACTAGGAACTGTGGAGTACTGTGTCCAGTTTTGGGCCCCACACTACAAGAAGGATGTGGAAAAATTGGAAAGAGTCCAGCGGAGGGCAAAAAAATGATTAGGGGGCTGTGGCACATGACTTATGAGGAGAGGATGAGGGAAGTGGGATTGTTTAGTCTGCAGAACAGAAGAATGAGGGGGGATTCGATAGCTGCTTTCAACTACCTGAAAGCGGGTTCCAAAGGCGATGGATCTAGACCGTTCTCAGTGGTGGCAGATGACAGAACAAGGAGCAATGGTCTCAAGTTGCAGTGGAGGAGGTCCAGGTTGGATATAAGGAAACACTATTTCACTAGGATGGTGGTGAAGCACTGGAATGGGTTACCTAGGGAGGTGGTGGAATTTCCTTCCTTAGAGGTTTTTAAGGTCAGGGTTGACAAAAGCCCTGGCTGGGATGATTTAGTTGGCGTTGGTCCTGCTTTGAACAGGGGGTTGGACTAGACAACCTCCTGGGGTCCCTTCCAACCCTGATATTCTATGATTCTATGATACCTGCTCTGTTGGGGAGGTCCCAGCCTGGATAGGTGGCCAGACAAGTTTTGGGCAAGAACCAATGCATTTAGAGAGGAAGGAAGCAGCAGTGCCTAAGGCTAAAAGCTAGATGGGAATTTTTGCTGCCCCTTCTCCTGACACTATTGTCCTGTTCTGACAGCAGCATCACCCCTCTGCCAAGCAGCAGCAGATGTCCAGGGCCTTGCAAGTCTTGGCTTCCCAGTGGAGGTGAAACAGTTGATGCAGAGTCTGGGTATTCGCTATGTGTCACTTGCTTGATTTATACATATACACCAGTCCTGGAATAGAGATGATCAAACGGCATGCAGGGCAATGCCTTCTTCTAGGAATCTCAGCCCATCACCAATGCCTGGTTCCCAGGAGGCAACTCTGTCTCAAGAATTGACACTAATCAGAGCTCAAGGCAGTAGCTGCCTCAACACCTGTCCACACAGCTCCTTATGTTCCTAAGCTGCCTCTGCACAAAAAAAGTACATAAGCCAAATCTAAAACCAATGCTGCATGTCTTCCCAGGACTGACCATTTGCTCGCACACTAGAAAAAGAGCTTGGAAGACTGTGTAACATGGACCCCTATCACAATGCTCTAAAAGACTCAGGAATGTGAGCCCCATTAGCTCAGACCCAGCATTAGTCTATGATATCCTCAGCTGTGCAGAACACATTTCTTTAGCTACAGTGCTTGAAAGCACAGGCACAACCTCTCCACATAAACAACACCGAATCTTACATAAAATCTCAGACAGATTCCTGGGGCATGGCTTCTAATCTTCCAAAGTGCCAACTGGGAGGTGGCACTTTATAGTTATGGGTGAAGAAGTGGGTGGTCCAGAATGCATCAAACCTTCTCAACAAAGAGCAGCAAAGAGCAATTTCCATTTTGCACTGAGGATCAGAAAGTGACCACTGTTGAAAGCAAGTCCAGGAAGAGCAAATATAACAGGAGTATCTATCAGGGATTGAACCAGTGACCTTCAGCATAGACCACTATCACCTGAGTTGAAGGACTAACCATACTAGCTGGCAGCAGTAGAAGGATGTTAGCCTTTATGTGGCCCAACCACTAGAGGGAGCCGGAACATGATTTCCAAGTGGGGAGGTAACCAGGAGGCCCATTCAGACCCAGGAGAAGGGGATGGATATTGTTATTATATGTTCACATTTTGGCTAAGTGATTACTAAGGACAGGGCCATGCTCAGTGTCTGAAAAGAATTGGAGGGGTGTGCACAGCCAGGAGAGGAGTGATGGTCAGTGATACAAGGGACAGGTGTAACTAGGACTAGCAGCAAAAATGAGCAGAAGGCAGGTTAGGCTGGATACTTAACAGGCAACATTTCCTACCAGGGAGAGAGATCTACGGGGCTCCTGGATCGCATCCCCTTGGGAGCTCTATAACTGGGACATGTAACAGGAAGGGTGACCTTAAAGTTAAGGCATTGGTCTGGGTCCCAGGAGATCCAGGTTTAAATCCCAGCCCTACTGCAGGCGAGGGTCAGTAGATTGCTGAATCTCTCCATGCGTTAGTATCTCCTCTTTGATGGGGCTGGCAATCCTTCCTGTGGCTGGGAGAGCGATCATATTATCAGAGTCGGACTGGGCCAGTCCACAAGCTGGAGATGGTTCCCAGCCTGCCAGGGAAGAGGTCTAAGAGGTGTTACCCCACCTCCAAGGAGCTTTCTAGCTATAAGCAGATAAGCCTGTGTACAGGCTAACCAAGACCCTCCTCCACCACGAACTCCCCCTTGGTTTAGGCTTCCCTCAGCAGGGTCTTTTAGGGACAGGGAAAGCCCCAAGCCACATGAAAAATGCAAAGACTGGAGCGCAGAGCCTGCTGGGATGAATACATTAGCGGCGCTGAGCTGTCATTCCGATCCCATCTGCTTCACCGGCTCACGAGGTGCCCACCTCAGAGCTGGCAGCACCCTGGCTCAGGGATGGGGAGTGTGGTCTCACCAGGCCCCAGGAGCAGAGCATAGGACCAGTTCCTAGATCCAGCTCCACAGGGGGTTAACCCAGAGCTCCCAAAATTACAGGCCTGCCCCCCACCCCAAAACTGCTAGGCTCACCCAGGCAGTCATCTCTTACCAGTCCCCACTTTGCCCCAAGTTCCTCACACCCCAGACAGATTCCCCAAGGTTTTGCCCTTCCCAGCCCAGCCCTCTTGTCCCCAGGGTTGATTCCTTCATCTTTGCCATCTCAGTAGCCCAGCCTGCTCCAGCTCAGACTGGATAGCCTGGGGCTTGCCCCTCATTGTCTCCCTGCCAAGCTCTCTCCTGCTCTGACTCACCCTCCCTTCCACGGGCCCCAAAGCCTAGATCCTGCCTAGGTCCCCCTGGACCCACTCCCCTGCACCCCAAAGCAGAAACCCTTCAATCAACAGGGGGGTGATGACTCCTTCCCCCACACTCTGAGATGCTGTGCCACAGGCCCATGAGTGGTTCACTACTCTGTGTCAGCAACTCTTCTCAGGCCTGACAAACTCACTACACCTAACACCACGGCTGTCATGGTATTTAGCTGTAAAGCCATGTGAGAGAGCAAATGAAAGCCACACATTGGTCATGACTGTCACTGGGAAATGTCTGTATTAACACTCCAGGAATTAGGGCTACTTACTGATATTGTGCTATAAAGACTGTAACCAAACACAGGGAGAACCAGCTTTTCTTCTGGGTAGTTAATGTAATTAAGCAAGATAAGCCCAAACACAACGGGAGCTGCATCTGCATGTAAGTCAACAGAGAAGGAGGTTGGGCTGTGGGGAGAGGTGATGTGGCCCCAACACGAGAGATGAGTGTCTGGTGACACACTGCAGAAGCACACCTGTCAACGGTTTCGTGGATTATATGAAGAAGGCCAGAAGATATTTTGGGTTCTCCATTTTCCTGAGGAACAGGCCTGCAGAGGGGAGTGATTCCTGAAAAATCTGGATGCTGTTTGGACTGAAAATCAGCAGAAACTGCAAAAGGCCTTTGTCAGCGAGCAAACTGCTTTAACCAAAGGACTGGAGCATGCTAATGTTATGTTTAGTCTCTTAGAAGCATGTTATACTTCGGTTTATTTGCTACCAGTTCTCTTTCTACTGTCTTTACTCAGTGCCATGTAAATCGCTGGCTTTGTTAATACACGTCTCTTTGTTTTAGAATAAACAATATTAAGTGCAGTGTTACCTGCAAGGCAGAGTAATGGCTGGCAGGGTCCTGAGAAGTTTGTCTGGGGTCGCTGTCAGACTGGGGTAACAGGAAGCTGGCACCGTTTAGCTCCAGCAAGTCTCTCTCTTCCTAAGGCAGAGGGTGCCCTGAGAAAATGTCACAGATCCCCCCGCTGGTGGGGACATGCTCTCAGCCCTGACCCCACTCTGCCACCCCATGGGGGCTGAGCTCTGTCTGCCCTTCCTCCCTGTGTGGAGATGCCATTGCTAAGAGGCTGAGACCTTAGGCCCATTTCCAATGCTCAGATGCTTGTTGCAGGGGGTGGGGGAGCTGGTCAGAGCCTGGCGGCGGTGTGGGTGTGGCAGGGTCCAGGTTGGGGTAGGGGGAAGAGTCCCTCTTCCTCCCCCTCCAGTGCTCTGCGCAGAGCCCTCCCAAAGCTGTAGTCAGCCCAGCAGGGAGGCCAGGTCAGCAGGGCTGGCTCCAGCGTTTTTGCCATCGGTGCCTGGAGCCGGCCCTGCAGGTCAGCGTGCAGCAGGGCAGGAAGGGGGCCAGAGATGGGCAGTGCCAGAGGGCACCACTTACCCAGCCTGTGGTGGAGCTGATCAGAGGCTACTGCCATCCCCAAAAAACAGACCCTCCATTTGTGGCCCTATTCCACCCCCCAAACAAATCCTGCTCCCAGCCCCCATTGGGATGATACTCCCCCTTTTGCACCCCCCTCATGGGGCCCATACAAACTGTCCTCCCTTGTCCCTCTTCCAGCACTAGCTGGATTTTCTCCCCATGCTCCCAGCCTCTAGGGCCCTGTGTGACTCTCCCCCTGCTGGCAACTTCATCTGGGGTTCCTCACCCTTTTTGGGCTGTGTGTCCCCCCTCTGTTTGGGTCCCCCACCCCCGGCCCTGGTTTGGAATTCTGCAGCTTTGTGTGAATCAAATGGTGATTATGGAGAGCTGGAAAGGTTGGGGGGGGGCACAGGCTGGGGAGAGACTGGGGTGGGTGCAAACCAGCCATACTTTAACCAAGTGCCTGATCAAATGCCCAGCTCTGGGACTGGAGACCTCTAAGTACCATCGAGGGCAAAAAGCAGAGGGCACCAGGGCCCAGGGGTGGAGAGTGTGTGCAGCAAGTGGGGGGGAGGCACAGAAGAGGACAAGGCAATGACTGGGAATGAGGGGGGTGTGCCAGGCTATGGTAGGGTTGCCAACTATCTAATCACACAAACCCAAAGACCCTTGCCCTACCCCTGCCCCGCCCCTTCTCCAAGGCCCCGCCCTGCTCCCTCCATCCCCCCCTCCCTCAGTCGCTCGCTCTCCCCCATCCTCACTCACTTTCACCAGGCTGGGGCAGGGGGTTGGGGTGCAGGAGAGGGTTTGGAGTGGTGACTCCAGGAGGGGGCTCAGGGCTGTGGGAGGGGCTTGGGGTATGGGAGGAGGTGAGGGGTGCAAGCTCCGGCCGGGCAGCACTTACCTTGGTCTGCTTCTGGTCGGCGGTGCAGCGGGGCTAAGGCAGGCTCCCTACCTGTTGTGGCCCCGCAATGCTCCCAGGAGCGGCCGGCACCACATCCCTGCAGCCCTTGGTGGCGAGGCAGAGAACTCCGCGCTACCCCGGCCTGCAGGCCCCGCCTCCCATTGGCCAGTGTTCCAGGCGAAGGGGAGTTGCAGAGTCGGCACTCAGGGCGGGGGCAGTGTGTGGAGACCCCTTGCCCCCTCCCAGGCCACAGGGACGTGCCAGCCGCTTCCGGGAGCAGCACAGAGCCAGGACAGGCAGGGAGCCTGCCTTAGCCCTGCTGCACTGCCGGACTTTTAGCGGCCTCAAATCTCCCTGTTTGGCTTCAGTAGCCTCCAGGAGATAGAGCCCGATTCCAGGAGACTCCTGGCGAAACCGGGAGGGTGGCAGCCCTAGGCTATGGGCAGGGGAGCAAGCGCAGATGGGACCCAAGCGGGAGCTGAGTCAGTGTGGAGGGGAGCCTTGTGGAGTGGTACGAGCTGCATGCAGGAGGTGGGGAGCCCAGAGGAGAGCCAAGCTCAGCGCTGGGTACACGAGGAGCCCTGGTGAGATGGGTGCCGTGAGCTGAGGGGGCCCTGGGAGGAGCTGCTCTTGGGGGCTCCACTCTGGTTGCCAGAGGCAGGAGCCATCCTGAGTTGGCTGCCAAAGGCCAGGCTGGTCTCCAGGCTTAGCTCCCTCTGGCCAATGCATCCCTGTCCCCTGCCCGCTCCTGGGCACACCCAGCCCAGGCCTCTGCTCCCCTCTGCACTGTCAGCCCCTACGATTCACTCTTCCTCTCTGGCTCTAGCCTTGCGCCGCAGCTCAGTGTTATCGGAAAAGGCTTTAAACGCCTTGTCAAGGCTGCCAGCGCCATCTGTCTCCCCAGCGACGAGGGCCTGGGGGGCCCATCAGTCATGCTCAGCCGCGGCGGGCGGGCAGTGGGGGGAGAGGCGGCAGTGCCTCTGCATCTCGCTCCTGTTCCTCCACCCAGCAGCCGTCAGGCTCTGTGCAAGGGGCAGTGGGCAGCAGGGCAGGCTGAGCAGTGCCGGAGAGGAGGCGGACGGCTGGGCCAGTGGTTAAGACATGGACCCTGGGGCACGGGAGGCCTGCATGGAAACCCGGACTTGCCTTGGGTGAGTCACTCACATTTCCCTGGGCCTCAGTTACCCACTCTGGATTAATAGTAGCCCGGCCCCTCTGGTTTCTCTCCACAGGCTGTCACCGCTTCAGGCCTGGGATACCTCCCTAAACGCCTCTGCAGCAGCTAGCACAATAGCTTCAGTTCAGCTGGGCCCCCAATATGCTACTCCCAGCCCCGAGCAGAGCAGGCCCCACTGCCCAGGGTGCTGCCCCAGGTCACCCTCCCAGCCCCAAGCAGAGCAGGCCCCACTGCCCAGGGTGCTGCCCCAGGTCACCCTCCCAGCCCCAAGCAGAGCGGGCCCCACTGCCCAGGGTGCTGCCCCAGGTCACCCACCCAGCCCCGAGCAGAGCGGGCCCCACTGCCCAGGGTGCTGCCCCAGGTCACCCTCCCAGCCCCGAGCAGAGCGGGCCCCACTGCCCAGGGTGCTGCCCCAGGTCACCCTCCCAGCCCAAGCAGAGCGGGCCCCACTGCCCAGGGTGCTGCCCCAGGTCACCCTCCCAGCCCCAAGCAGAGCGGGCCCCACTGCCCAGGGTGCTGCCCCAGGTCACCCACCCAGCCCCGAGCAGAGCAGACCCCACTGCCCAGGGTGCTGCCCCAGGTCACCCTCCCAGCCCCGAGCAGAGCGGGCCCCACTGCCCAGGGTGCTGCCCCAGGTCACCCTCCCAGCCCCGAGCAGAGCGGGCCCCACTGCCCAGGGTGCTGCCCCAGGTCACCCTCCCAGCCCAAGCAGAGCAGGCCCCACTGCCCAGGGTGCTACCCCAGGTCACCCTCCCAGCCCAAGCAGAGTGGGACCCACAGTCCAGGGCGCTGCTCAGGGTCACCTTCCCAGTCCCAGAGCACAGTGAGACCCACAGCCCAGGGTGCTGCCCGCAGGTCACCCTCCCGTCCTGAGCAGAGTGGGACCCATAGCCCAAGGTGCTGCCCACAGGTCACCTCCCAGCCTCTGAACGCTCCCCTCAGCTGTATTTGAGTGTGCCCCTTTATTCTCCCCCCACAACCCTTGTTCTCACTTTGATCATCCCTGTCCTCCCTGTCAACCTCCTCACCGCTTAACCCCCACCCCCGTCCCTCCCCACCACTCCCTCGCTTCCCGTTAAAGTGCTCCATGTCAAACCCTTTCTGGTGCTTAGCGCACACATTGATTTTCAGCAGGAGGAACAGGGCTATAGATCACTCATCTCCTTGTCCTGCCAGGAGACTGAATGTAACCGGTGCTGCAGGCTCACACCAGCCCGACAAGGGAACGGCCTGGTAACAAGTCACGGAAAACAAAGTGCGAGCTTCTGTGCCGGAAGAGACAGGGCATTAGGCCAGGCGCTGATGGGTGGCATTGGACTTGTGACTCCGTATGCATGCCTGCGTGTGTGTGTGTGTGTGCGAATATGTGTCTGTATTTTTGTGTGCATATGTACACGTGTGTGCAGGTATGTGTGTATGACAGCAGCACTGTGTGGCCATGCATGCGTGTGTATTTTTTCATGTGTGTGTGTGGCATACCTGCATGTGTATGAATACATGCATGTGCTTGTCTGTGGCCGTACACTCTCCGTACTGCTCACATCCCTTGGGAGACGCGGGCTGGGTATGAGGGAGCACAGCCTGCTTGGACATTGCTGGCTCCTGCTCTGTCATGGCTCAGTCCCAGGGCTTTGGGTGTCTCAGTGGGCTTCCTTCCCTGGCCCCAGCGATGCACTAATGAGGTGATATGTGCAGTCAGTTTAAGTCTCTGGATTTTGAGGCAGTCGCTGCCTGCTCTTATGCAATCGGCAAGAGATGTGGGGGCGTACATTGGCTAAGGAAACAGTCTACGCAGTAAGGCCAGGGCAGAGGGTGATGATGCAGAACCCAAGGGCAGTGTTTCCATGGCCAGCTGCTTGGCAAGGGGGACTTGAGGGTGACCCACCTGCACATTGCACAGAGCTGCTGCAAGTGCACTCAGTTCTGCATGGCCCTGATTGCCTCCACTCAGGAAGTGGCTGGAACCAGAACCAAGCGTTAGGAAGAGGCATGGCTGACACTGCATTTGGGACTATGCTGACTGGGCCTGCTGATGCTAGGGGCAGGTAGTCCTACCTTGAGTCTACTCTGTTCATTGATACACCTGGGTGACACTCGGGGGTGCTGGAGGAGCTGCCGTGACACAGCATCTTGCTCTGCCAGTCACAGGCATAGTGCAAGGAAGGCGACATACAGTTGCATGAATGACTGGGAGGCAGGGGTGAAAGTGAGCTGGTATGGGTCGGTGTTCTGTACCGGTAAGAACCCGCACCAGCCCATACCCAGCCAGCAGCGCTTTAATGTCCCTGCCCCTTTTGCCTCCCCTGCCGGTAGGGTCCGTACCAGCAGGGCTGCCGACGGGGCGATGGGCAGCATGGCGTGCTTTGCTGCAGCAGTGCTTTAACATTCCTGTGCCCCTCCCCCTGGTTGGCGGGGGTGCAGCAACGTGCAGCCCTGCAGCGCTTTAATGTCCCTGCCCCATTGCCCCCCTCTTCCCCCTGATGGGTGGGGCAGGGGAGCAAAGGGAGCAGTTCGAATCATAGAATATCAGGGTTGGAAGGGACCCCAGGAGGTCATCTAGCCCAACCCCCTGTTGACAGCAGGACCAACCCCACACAGATTTTTACCCCAGATCCCTAAATGCCACCCTCAAGGATTGAACTCACAACCCTGGGTTTAGCAGGCCAATGCTCAAACCACTGAGCTATCTCTCTCCCCCTTTCCCCCCAGCTGCCCTGGGGCCGGCGATTTAAAAGGGCCCAGGGCTCCGGACGCTGCTGCCGCTACTGCAGCAGCGGCATCCGGAGCCCCAGGCCCTTTACATCAACACGGGAGCCCCGGGAGGCATAGGCCAGGCAGTCTGGAAGGGCTGGTTGGGGGATGCTGACCCCCAGCCCTGCCGCTTCTGGGGGCCGGTAAGTGGCCTAACTTACTTTCACCCCTGCCGGTAGGAATGTGCCTGGCCCCCCTTTCCCACTGCCCTGGTCTACTGAGACTCCCACAAACTAACCAAACTGCTGATGAGCAGCTTGCCCAGGTAACCTGCTGCCTCTCTCCCATCGTGGGCCAGGCCATGCTGTTGGAGCGGGTGAGGGGTTGGGTTCTGAGGGGGAGTTTGGGTGCAGGAGGGGGTGAGGGATCGGGTTCTGGGAGGGAGATTGGGTGTGGGAGGGGGTGCAGGGTCAGTTTCTGGGAGGGAGTTTGGGTGTAGGAGGAGGTGAGGGTTTGGGTTCTGGGAGAGATTTGGGTGCAGGATGAGGTATGGGGTCGGTCTCTGGGAGGGAATTTGGATGCGGGAGGTGATGAGGGGTAGGTCTCTGGGAAGGAGTTTGGGTGCAGGAGAGGGTGCAGGGTCAGTTTCTGGGAGGGAATTTCAGTGCAGGAGGGGGTGAGGGGTGGGTTCTGACGGAGTTTGAATGTGGGAGTGGGTCAGGGGGTCGATCTCTGGGAGGGAGTTTGGGGGCAGGAGGGGGTCAGGGGTGGGCTTCTGGTAGGCAGTTTGGGTGCAGGAGGAGGTGAGGGGTCGGTCTCTGGGAGGGAGTTTGGGTGCGGAAGGGGGTCAGGTGAGGGTTCGGGTTCTGGGAGAGATTTGGGTGCAGGATGAGGTATGGCGTCGGTCTCTGGGAGGGAATTTGGATGCGGGAGGTGATGAGGGGTAGGTCTCTGGGAAGGAGTTTGGGTGCAGGAGAGGGTGCAGGGTCAGTTTCCGGGAGGGAATTTCGGTGCAGGAGCGGGTGAGGGGTGGGTTCTGAGAGGGAGTTTGAATGTGGGAGTGGGTCAGGGGGTCGATCTCTGGGAGGTAGTTTGGGTGTAGGAGGAGGTATGGAGTCAGTCTCTGGGAGGGAGTTTGGGTGCAGGAGGGTGTGAGGGGTGGTCTTCTGGTAGGGAGTTTGGGTGCAGTAGGGGTTGGGGGGTCGGTCTCTGGGAGGGAGTTTGGGTGTAGGAGGGGGTGAGGGGTGGGGTTCTGGGAGGGAGTTTGGGTGCAGGAGCGGGTGAGGGGTGGGGTTCTGGGAGGGTGTTTGGGTGCAGGAGGGGGGGAGTGGTCGGGTTCTGGGAGGGAGTTGGGTGCAGTAGGGGGTGGGAGGTCGGTCTCTGGGAGGGAGTTTGGGTGTAGGAGGAGGTATGGGGTCGGTCTCTGGGAAGGAATTTGGATGCGGGGGGTGATGAGGGGTAGGTCTCTGGGAAGGAGTTTGGGTGCGGGAGAGGGTGCAGGGTCAGTTTCTGGGTGGGAGTTTCGGTGCAGGAGGGGGTGAGGGGTGGGTTCTGAGAGGGAGTTTGAATGTGGGAGTGGGTCAGGGGGTCGATCTCTGGGAGGGAGTTTGGAGGCAGGAGGGGGTGAGGGGTCAGTTTCTGGGAGGGAGTTTGGGTGCAGGAGGGGGTGAGGGGTCGGCTTCTGGTAGGCAGTTTGGGTGCAGGAGGGGGTAGGGGTCAGTCTCTGGGAGGTAGTTTGGGTGTAGGAGGAGGTATGGAGTCAGTCTCTGGGAGGGAGTTTGGGTGCAGGAGGGTGTGAGGGGTGGTCTTCTGGTAGGGAGTTTGGGTGCAGTGGGGGTGGGGGGTCGGTTTCTGGGAGGGAGTTTGGGTGCAGGAGTGGGTGAGGGGTCGGGTTCTGGGAGAGATTTGGGTGCAGGAGGAGGTATGGGGTCGGTCTCTGGGAGGGAATTTGGATGCAGGAGCTGGTGAGGGGTAGGTCTCTGGGAAGGAGTTTGGGTGCGGGAGAGGGTGCAGGGTTAGTTTCTGGGAGGGAGTTTGGGGGCAGGAGGGGGTGAGGGGTGGGCTTCTGGTAGGCAGTTTGGGTGTAGGAGGAGGTGAGGGGCCGGTCTCTGGGAGGGAGTTTGGGTGCAGGATGGGGTGAGGGGTCAGTTTCTGGGAGGGAGTTTCGGTACGGGAGTGGGTGAGGGCTGGGGTTCTGAGAGGGAGTTTGGGTGCAGGAGCGGGTGAGGGGTCAGTCTCTGGGAGGGAGCTTGGGTGTGGGAGGGGGTGCAGGGTCTGTTTCTGGGAAGGAGTTTCAGTGCGGGCGCGGGTGAGGGGTTGGGTTCTGAGAGGGAGTTTGGGTGCAGGAGGGGGTGAGGGGTAGGTCTCTGGGAGGGAGTTTGGGTGCGGGAGGTGGTGCAGGGTCAGTTTCTGGGAGGGAGTTTCGGTGCGGGAGGGGGTGAGCGGTCGGGTTCTGAGAGGAGTTTGAATGTGGGAGGGGTTGAGGGGTCGGGTTCTGAAAGAGAGTTTGGATGCGGGAGGGGTGAGAAGGTCAGTGTCTGGGAGGGAGTTTGGGTGCAGGAGGGGGTGAGGGATCAGGTACTGGGAGGGAGTTTCGGTGCAGGAGGGGGTGAGGGGTGGGTTCTGAGAGGGAGTTTGGGTACAGGAGGGGGTGAGGGGTGGGTTCTGAGAGGGAGTTTGGGTACAGGAGGGGGTGAGGGGTCGGGTTCTGGGAGAGATTTGGGTGCAGGAGGAGGTATGGGGTCGGTCTCTGGGAGGGAATTTGGATTCGGTAGGTGGTGGGGGTAGGTCTCTGGGAAGGAGTTTGGGTGCGGGAGAGGGTGCAGGGTCAGTTTCTGGGAGGGAGTTTCGGTGCAGGAGGAGGTGAGGGGTGGGTTCTGAGAGGGACTTTGGGTGCAGGAGTGGGTATGGGGTCAGACTCTGGGAGGGAGTTTGGGTGCAGGAGGGGGTGAGGGGTCAGTCTCTGGGACGGAGTTTGGGTGCAGGAGGGCGTGAAGGGTGTACTTCTGGTAGGGAGTTTGGATGCAGGAGGAGGTGAGGGGTCGGTCTCTGGGAGGGAGTTTGGGTGTGGGAGGGGGTGAGGGGTTGAGTTCTGGGAGGGAGTTTGGGTGCAGGAGGGGGTGCAGGGTCTGTTTCTGGGAAGGAGTTTCGGTGCGGGCGAGGGGTCAAGTTCCGGGAGGGATTTTGGGTGCAGGTGGGGGTGAGGGGTCAGTCTCTGAGAGGGAGTTTGGGTGCAGGAGGGGGTGAGGGGTCACATTCTGAAAAGGAGTTTGATTGCGAAAGGGGGTGAGGGGTTGGCTTCTGGGAAGGAGTTTGGATGTGGGAGGGGTTGAGGGGTAGGTCTCTGGGAGGGAGTTTGGGTGTGGGAGGGCGTGAGAGGTTGGGTTCTGGGAGGGAGTATGAGTGTGGGAGGGGGTGAGGGGTTGGGTTCTGGGAGGGAGTTTGGGTGCAGGAGGGGATGAGCGGTTGGGTTTTGAGAGGGAGATTGGATTCTGGAGGAGGTGAGGGGGTCTGTCTCTGGGAGGGAGTTTGGATGCGGCAGGGGGTGAAGGTTTGGGTTCTGGTATGGAGTTTGGGTGCAGAAGGAGGGGAGGGGTTAGTCTCTGCGAGGGAGTTTGGGTTTGGGAGTGGGTATTGGGTCCATCTCTGGGAGGGAGTTTGGGTGTGGGAGGGGGTGAGAGGTTGGGTTCTGGGAGGAAGTTTGGGTGCAGGAGGGGGTGTGGGATCAGGTTCTGGGAGGGAGTTTGGGTGCAGGAGAGGATATGGGGTCGGTATGTGGGAGGGAGTTTGGGTGCAGGAGAGGGTGAAGGGTCAGTTTCTGGGAGGGAATTTGGGTGCGGGAGGGTGTGAGGGGTCTGGTTCTGGGTGGGAGTTTGGGTGTGGGAGGGGGTGAGGGGTCGGACTCTGGGAGGGAGTTTGGGTGTGGGAGGGGTGAGGTGTCGGGTTCTGGGACGGAGTTTGGGTGTGGGAGGGGATGAGGGACTGGGTTCTGGGAGGGAGTTTGGGTGCAGGAGGGGGTATGGGGTCAGAATCTGGGAGGGAGTTTGGGTGTGGGAGGGGGTGAGGGGTCGGGTTCTGGGACGGAGTTTGTGTGCGGGAGGGGGTGTGGGGTCAGGTTCTGGGAGGGAGTTTGGGTGCAGGAGGGTGCATGGGGTCGGTCTCTGGGAGGGAGTTTGGGTGTGGGATGGGGTTAGGGGTCGAGTTCTGGGACGGAGTTTGAGTGTGGGATGGGGTGAGGGGCTGGTTTCTGGGCTGGGGTAGGTGGTTGGGGTGCAGGAGGTATGAAGGGGTGGTGCTTACCTCGGGCGGTGCTTACCTTGGGCGGCTCCCGAAAGTGACTGGGACATCCCTCTGGCAGCAGCCCATAGGTGGGTGGGGGGTAGAGGGTCTCTGTGCACAGCCCCTTCCTGCAGGCACTGTCTCCGCAGCTCCCATTGGCCGCAGTTCCCAGATAATGGGAGCTGCGGAGCCGACACTCGGGGCGGGGGCAGCACGCGGAGAGCTCCTGGGTTCCCCTCCAGGAGTCGCAGGGACGTGCCAGCTGCTGCCGGGAGCGGCGCAGAGCCAGGGCAGGCGTGCCTTAGCCCTGCTTCGTCGCCGGACTTTTATCGCCTAAAATCTCCTGGTTTGGCTGCAGTAACCTCCGGGAGATAGCGCCTGATTCCAGGACTCTCCCGGTGAAACAGGGAGGGTTGGCAACTTGGCAACCCTACTAGCAGGTCCTCCTCCGGCGATCTGCACAAAAGCCGTCTTGGGCCTGGCGCACCTCCATCCCAATCACTCAGTCGTTCCGCCAAGAACTCCGCTCAGCATGGTGGGAGTGTGTAAAGTCCCAGTGGGAATCAGAGGCAAGGTGTTAGCATTCCCGAGAGCCAGGCTGAGCGTTCCCCAAAGGCCCGGCTGCCTTGCGATACAGACGGCCCCGTGCGAGTCTGTCTCTAGAGAGCTGTTGTTACTAGAACATTTTCCAGCCACATGAATTCCCTCTCCCAGCTGGGGGCCTTTGCCAATGGCTCTTTTATATTTGAAACGGCTGGATCAGAGTGTCGGGACACTCTCCTAGCAATGGGGAGGCTGGAAGAGGCCCAGGCCTCAGACAGTGGTGGGGTGTATGTTGAGCAGCCGCTCTTGTGCTTCCTTGATCGAGAAAAGGAGAGCCAGGTTCTGGTCTCATTTTTTACATGCCCCGGTTTGGTGAGAGCAGATTCTAGCCTGCTGTGTAATCTTGGATTTAGCCGCAGCTTCAACATAAACCTGGAGCACCTCAGGGATTTACACCACTCTCACTGAGCTCAGAATTGTGTCTTGACTTCTCAGGGTCCATAGTTATAAAGTGGGGCAAGAACCCAGCTCCAAGTTCCTCAGTTTATTAATATGACTGTGATCCACTTTGGCTGACTGCAGACCTTGAACCAGGTAGCTCCAAAGCTGAAGCCTGAGCTGAAGACAGCCTTCCAGCCAGCTGCCATCTGTTACAGCTGGGCTACAGAAGGGGAGCTGCAACATACACACCGCACCAGGTGACATGGGTCTTAGTAACTGAGCCCTACACAAGGCAGTGTGTGCAATAACCCCAGGCCTCCAGAGGCGGATTAAGATTTACTGGGGCCCTCGGGTTATTACACACAAGAGTATTTGTCCCCCCCCACCACAGGGCCCCGGCCCCTGCTCCTCCCCTTCCCCCAAGGCCATGCCCCCAGAACCTGGGCCATGGTAAGAGCTGCCCAGGGAGCCCGGGCGGCTGTGGGGAGCCCTGGACCCTCCACCTGCTCTGGGGGGCACAGCCTGGGGGGCAGGGACATGGGCCGGGGCTGCTCCTGGGCCCCCTGGCTCCCCAGCCCAGGGCAGGTGGAGGGCCCAGAGCTCCCCGCAGCTTCCCAGGCTCCCTAGGCTGTGGTCCCCAAACTGTGGGGCACACCGCTGTGGGGGGGCACGGAGGAATGCTCGGGGGGACGCAGCAGGGCCCAGGTCAGCCCCTATGGAGGGTGGGCAGGGAGCACTCCAGCCCTACTTCCAGCCCCAGCCGTGGCTCTGCTCCCGACCACAGCCCCGCTCCTGGCCACAGCCCCAGCCTCACCTCCAGCCCCACTCCCGACCATGGCCCCTGGCCCTGGCTCCCACTCCCTTCTCTGGCCCCGGCTCCCAGGGGGGCGCGGACTGGGTAACAGGGCGGGGGGGGGGGGAGGAGGGCGTCCATTTTTGGCCCCAGATAGCCTGACTTTTTTGGCAAAACTGGGTATTTGTCCTGTTTGCTCTTTCCAACTGATCACCACTTGGCAAGAGTAAATGGGACAAATGCCCAGTTTTGCCAAAAGGGGCTTGGGAGGGTGAGTGGCGGGGCTTGGGCCAGCTCTATGCAGGGGGACTGGGGGGAAAAGGGAGATGGGCTCGGGCCAGCTCTCCACTAGGCTCGGGCAAGCGGCTCGCCTACCCCTGCACAGGAGAGGACAGAGGGAATACACTCTAGTCCATAGCTCCATCTTCTGGCCTGGCCAGGGGGTGGGGCCTGAGGAAGAAGAGGAGGAGCAGGGCCGAGAGGCAGGGGAGGGAGAGGAGGAGCAGAGGGTGGGCCAGAGTGCTGGTGTTGCTGCGGGGGCTCCCAAATTGGCTGGGGACCCTGGGCATGGGCCCTGTCAGCCCCTATGGTAATCTGCCACTGCAGGGCTCAGGGCCGGAGACGATGGTGCACACACCCCTTCTGCATCTGGTTCTTTTTGATGGCTGGCATCCTGGTGCCCATTTGCCTTCCCAGCAGGGCCCTGCTCTCTGAGACGTCCACAGCTCAGCACCTACCTCTCATGATCTCTCTTCTGCACCTGAAAGGGCTAGGGCACCAGGCCTGCTGATTTCAATGGGAATCAGAGGGGATCTGCACCTATCAGCACTGGCCCGGGGATTTGATGCACTTGTTCTGGAATCCAAGTGAGATGGGGGTGTGGCTGGGGGAAGGGCGGGGGATACACACATGCGCACGCTTGTCCTCGCCTTTGGAACCTGCAAGTGGCGAAATATAGGCCAGGGAGGAGTGGAGGCACATGAATAATACATGGCAGGAGTGTAGGCAAGGTGGCTGCCTTTCCGAATAACAAGAAAAGAATATCAAATTAAAGCCCAGCTCCAGCTCTCTCCCTCAGATCCAATCTAGGCGGACGTGCATCAGGGCAGCTAGAGGCACCTGAAGAATAACCAGGACACAACGAGAGACATAGGGGCCTTCAGTCCACAGCTGAGCTTGCTGCTTGCTTATTGCACATGTTGGCCCCTTATTAAAACTCAGTGGGAGTGTTTTGGTTAGCTAGCTCCCAGTACCAAAAGAAAGGGGAAGGGTCGGTGGGAAACCAGATCCTGAGACTGACAGTCTCCAGGACCAATCAGGTCAGCCTGATTGACAGGGTGGGCAGGCTAATCAGGGAGTCAGGAGGTGGTCCCATCCTCCATGGGCGCTAGAATTGCCAGGGTCAGAGAGTGGGGCTGAGCTAAGGAGAAAGCAGGCGCCCGAGCTGAGGAGCAGAGCCAGAGAAACAGCCCAGTGAGCAGAGCTGTAGCAACCAGGGCCAGAGCAGCAGCGGTGCTGAGGCAGAGTGGTGGAGCCGGGGCTGGAGCAGTCCGGAGCTGGGGAGAGCGAGGGGGACCCTGGGCAGTGGGCCCAGCGCAGGGAGACGCCTCAGCCAAGAGGCTCTGCAGGCCAGACTTGGAGGGGGATCGTAACCCCGACCGGGCAGGGGCAATGCTGAGAAGAAGGGTCCTGCCACCTAGAGCCTGAGGGCGTGTGGCCACTGCCAGCGCAAGTGTCTGACCCACAGCATCCTATCTCATAGAACTGGAAGGGACCCCGAAAGGTCATCGAGTCCAGCCCCAACCCTGCTGTGGTCACCCAGGACAGGGGCTAGGGTGTCCCCACTCCGGGGTACTCTCTCTGCACTGGGCACCTCCCTGACCCACTGATCATTTCATACAATTTAAAGCAAACACAAGCTGTTTAATTAACAATTAATTAAAAAAAAAGAACAAGGAAAAATGGGAAAGGTTAAAGGAAACACATCACCCCGCTCTGTGGCCGGGAACATCACAACCAGTGTCTCTGGAACGTCAGGGCAGGTCACAGGCTGTTCCTTGTAGGTCCCAGGCTCCTTCTCAGGCCCTGGCTGTGCTGCAGCTACGCTGCGGGTTGGACACTTGCTCTGGCAGTGGTCACACGCTCTCAGGCTCTAGGTGGCAGGACCCTTCTTCCCAGCGTCCTCCCCTGCCCCAGCCCTGTCAGGGTTACGATCCCCCTCCAGGTCTGACCTGCAGAGCCTCTTGGCTGAGGTGTCTCCCTGCGTTGGCCCCTCCTCTCCCCAGCTGCTCACCGTACCCAGCTCTGGACGGCTCCAGCCCCAGCTCCAGCTTCACTCGGCCTCAGCACGGCTGCTGCTGCTGCTCTGCCTCCAGCTTCCTGGGCTGCTTGTCTGGCCCCTCTGGCTCTGGGGCTGCAGCTCTGCCCCCAGGGCAGCTCTGCTCTCTCTGGGCCGTGCTCTGGCTTTGGGGCTGCAGCTCTGCTCCCAGCAGCTCAGCTCAGGCCCCTGCTCTCTCCTTAGCTCGGCCCCACTCTGTCTGACCCAGGCCATTCCAGTTCACACAGAGGATGGGACCCCCCTGGCCTCCTGACTCTCTGATTAGCTGCCCGCCCTGTCAATCAGGCTGATCTGGAGCATTGGCCTCTCCCCATTGATCCTGGGGACTGTCAGTCTCAGGCTCCTGATTTGCCATCGACCCCTCCCCTTTTAGTGCTGGGAGCAGCCAACCAAAACACCCCCACTGAGTGTTAGTAAGGGGGCAACAGTCCCCTTACGTTAGTAACACACTTGCACAGTGTGTGCGATGTGCCGCTCCAGTGACTCAGTCACATTTAAGATAATAGTCTACTACCGCTGCTAGCTAACAGGGTGGTTCCTTTAGTTCAAGTGGTAGAGCGTTGTGCTAAAGGTCCCAGGTTCAGTGTATGCTGGGGGATCACTGCACTCTCCCTTTCATCCTCTCTTCCTCAGTCAGTGGGTGATGGAGTTGGAGCAGGTTTCTCTTGCCATGCTGTGGTTGCTGTGAAGGGGTGGGGGCTGCACAGCAGTGTGTGATACTTCGGGGAATGTGTGTGTGTTTAGGAATTCCCTCCTGTGCTATGAACAGTATTTATTATTGTAACAGGCAGCATGGGTTAGACCCACCTTTGTGCAACAGGAACAAACAACGCGTGGGCTGGGGGACAGTCTATGCTATGGTTTAAGTCAATCTAACTTATGTTGCTCCGTGGTGTGAAGAAGACACCCCCCCCCCCGATCAATGCAAGTTAGGTCAACCTGAACGCTGTTTACACTGGTGCTATGTAGCCAGTGCAGCTGTGCCAATGTAGCGCTGTCGTGTAGACTTGCCCTGAAACAGGTTCATCACCATTGCCTAGATTTACCCTTCTAGAACAACAGGGCTGCTACTGCTGTTAGTGCTGCAGGATGTTGCTAGTGCTGCAGTTGTTCATTCTGATAGTGCGGCTGTTCTTGGAGCTTCGGTGTCAATGCATGAGCAGAACAAGCAGCTCGCTGATTCAGCAGACCTCGATGTTACTCACACAGAGAGACCACAGGCTGGACTGGGCATGAAGGCTCTTGGACAGGTTTCTTGTTGACAAAACCCAGTCCTGCTGCCCCATAGAAGGTGGAGCTACAGGCATAGGTGCCAACTTCTCCTGGCGCCAGTGGGTGCTTGCGCCTCCCCGCCCCCTGCCCCGCCCTGACTCCACCCCTGCTCTGCCCCCATTCCAACCCCTTCCCCAAAGTCCCTGCCCCAACTCCGCCCCCTCCCTCCCCTATTGGATTCCTTCCCCAAATCCCCGGCCCTTCCCTGCCTCCTCCCCTGAGTGTGCCACGTTCCTGCTCCTCCCCCCTCCCTCCCACAGCTTGTTACGCCACAAAACAGCTGTTTCATGGCGGCAAGAGCTGGGAGGAAAAGCGGGGATGGCGCCCTCAGGGGAGGAGGTGGAGGTGAGCTGGGGCGGGGAGGGGAGCTTGGCTGCTGCTGGGTGTAGAGCACCCACCAATTTTTCCCCATGGAGTTGGCGCCTATGGCTACAGGTTCACTAAACACGTGTAGGTCCACAACAATGTTAGCAGAACACCAGGATACTGTCCTCGAAGGCAGCACAAAGATGCCCCTCCTAGGACACATTTTGATACAAACAAATTCCCTATTACACCCCAGCTGTCGTTAGTTAACCACTCTTGTACCTGCTAGTTCGAACAAAACATCCTTATCCATTATCCTGTCATCCCCCTATATCTTTATGAGGGGGCGGTGTAGCCCTTTACCATCGCTTAGGTCTGCAGTTTCATAGTTACTTGAGAGCTCTGTGTTTTTGTACCATCCTCTCCCATCAGGAATGTGCTTACTTACAGCTGGTCTACACTACAAAGGGTATGTCTACACTATGAAATTAAGTCAATTTAATAGAAGTCGATTTTTTAGAAATCGATTTGATACAGTCGATTGTGTGTGTCCCCACTAAGCGCATTAGATCGGCAGAGTGCGTCCACAGTACCGAGGCTAGCGTCAACTTTCAGAGCTTTGCACTGTGGATAGCTATCCCACAGTTCCCGCAGTCTCCGCCGCCCATTGGAATTCTGGGTTGAGTTCCCAATGCCTGATGGGGCAAAAACATTGTCACGGGTGGTTCTGGGTACATGTCATCAGGCCTCCCTCCCTCCCTCTGTGAAAGCAATAGCAAAAAATCGTTTCTCCCTTTTTTCCTGGGTTATCCGTGCAGACAACATACCATGGCAAGCATGGAGCCCGCTCAGCTCACTGTCACCGTATGTCTCCTGGGTGCTGCTGGAAGACGCGGTACTGCAGTGCTACACAGCAGCATCCCCTTGCCTTGCGGACGGCAGACGGTGCAATATGACTGCGAACCGTCGTCGTCGTCCCGTGGGTGCTCCTGGCCGACCTCGATTAGGTTGGTCGGGGGCGCCTGGGCAGACATGGGTGCTCCTGGCTGGCCTCAGTGAGGTCAGTCGGGGGCGCCTGGACAAAAATGGGAATGACTCCAGATCATTCTCTTCTTTAAGTTTCGTCTAATGGAGATTCAGTCCTGCCTGGAATATCATGCCAGCTGGAGGCTTCTGCCTCAGGCTGCTCTCCTAGTCGGCAGCACCGCACGGTCGCACCTACCCCAGCCTGCCCCTTGCTCCCATGGCTCATGAAGCCTGGACAGTAGTAAGGAGCAGTTCAACTATGGGCTGAGCAAATGCATAATGGTGGTAGAATGTGCCTTTGGATGTTTAAAAGTGCGCTGGCGCAGTTTACTGACTCGGTTAGACCTCAGCGAAACCAATATTCCCATTGTTATTACTGCTTGCTGTGTGCTCCACAATATCTGTGAGAGTAAGGAGGAGATGTTTATGGTGGAGTGGGAGGTTGAGGCAAATCGCCTGGCCGCTGATTACGCACAGCCAGACACCAGGGAGGTTAGAAGAGCACAGCAGGATACGCTGTGCATCAGAGAAGCTTTGAAAATCAGTTTCATGACTGGCCAGGCTACGGTGTGAAAGTTCTGTTTGTTTCTCCTTGATGAAAACCTGCCCCCTTGGTTCACTTTACTTCCCTGTACAACCACCCTCCTCTCCCCCCTTTGATCTCTGCTTGCAGAGGCAATAAAGTCATTGTTGTTTCAAATTCATGCATTCTTTATTAATTCATCACACAAATGTGGGGATAACTGCCAAGATAGCCCAGGAGGAGGGAAGCACAGGGGTGGGGTAGTTGTAGGGGCACCCCCTAGAATGGCATGCAGCTCATCATAGAAGCGGCATGTCTGGGGCTCTGACCCGGAGTGGCCGTTTGCCTCTCTGGTTCTTTGGTAGGCTTGCCTGAGCTCCTTAAGTTTTACTGCTGCGGATCCCTGTTATAAACGCTGTCCTTCATCGCCCTTGGAGATTTTTTAAATATTCCGGCATTTCATCTTTTGGAACGGAGTTCGGAGAGCACGGATTCGTCTCCCTATACAGCGATCAGATGCAGAACCTCCTGTTCAGTCCATGCTGGAGCTAATTCAAAAGTTCACGGGGCTTTTCCTGTCTACCTGGCCAGTGCATCTGAGTTGAGAGTGTTGTCCAGAGTGGTCACAATGGAGCACTCTGGGATAGCTCCAAGAGGCCAATACCGTCAAATTGCGTCCACACTACCCCAAATTCGACCCAGCAGGGTCGATTTCAGCACTAATCCCCTCGTCAGGGAGTACAGAAATAAATTTTAAGAGCCCTTTAAGTCAACAAAAATGGCTTCGTGGTGTGGACAGGTGCAGGGTTAAATCGATATAATGCTACTAAATTCAACCTAAACTCGTAGTGTAGACCAGGGCAAAGTTAGGTCGACATATGCCACATTAGGTAGAGTTAATAATGTATGCGTCTACAATACATAGTCCCTTCCGCCGACCTAAAGTCAACTTCTGTACTCCACCTCTGCGAGAGGCGTAGCACTTCAGTCGACATCCACACATCAACATGGGGATAGTGTAGACCAGTGGTCCCCAACGTGGTGCCCATGGGTGCCATGGCACCCGCTGGGGCATTTATGTGCACCCACCTAGTGCCCAGCAGGGGAGAGAAGCCACGGCCCTGCACCTGCCGGGGACAGAGAGCACCGGAGCTGCAGGCTGCGGGCGCCGGTGTTCTCTGTCCTCGCGGCTTCTCTCAGGCGTCTCTCTGCACTGCCCAGAACTGCCGCTAAAAAAAAAAAAAAAAAGCTCCGCCTTTGCGGAATGGACCGAATGTTTATGATATTTATTTTGTAAAAACTCCTTAATTTTTCTTACAGGTAGATAAAAAAGAGCAAATTCACACGGTAAGGTGAAAGAGTAATTGCCTAATAATTTAATTAATACCTTTTACATGTAAAATTACCTTTTTTATCGTATGGATTCATATATTATGTCATATTAAATATGATTTTTTTTTGTATTATTTAATGTACAAATACAAAATAAGCCTTGAAAAATTGTTGGCACCCGCCACACTCTTCTGAAAACATGAATGTGCTACTGGCCACACAAAAGTTGGGGACCACTGGTGTAGACACTGCACTGTGTCATTCGAATGAATTGGCCTCAAGGAGGTGTCCAACAGCGCTCTGCTGTGACCGCTCTGGAGAGCCCTTTCAACTCCATTGCATTTCAGCCAGGTTCACAGGAAATAGCCGACCCCCTGGGAAAGCCCTGGGAACTTTTGAATTTTCATTTCCTGTTTGCTCAGTGTGGAGAGTTCATCACCACAGCTGATGGTGGATGCTCAAGGCCACAAACGCACTTCAGCATGGAGCACACAGGAGGTGGTGGATCTTATTGCTGTGTGGGGAGGAGAGTCTGTGCAGGCAGAGCTCCGAACCAGCAGAAGAAACGCTGACATCTTTGCCAAAATCGTGCAGGGCATGGGGTGAAGGGCTACACCAGGGACATGCAGCAATGCCGCATGAAAATAAAGGTGCTTCGACAAGTGTACCAGAAGACAAGGGAGGCGAACAGTTGTTCTGGTTCTGCCCCACAGACATGCCGCTTTTATGAAGAGTTACATGCGATTCTAGGCGGCAATCCCATCACTACCCCAAAACACTCCATGGATACCTCCCAGGAGCCCCAGGCGAACGCGGGCAACAACGAGGAGGACACTGTTGATGAGGAAGAGAAGGAGGAGGAGAATGCGCAAGCAAGCGGAGGATCCATTCTCCCCAAGAGCTTTTGTTAACTCTGGAGCCCATCCCCTCATAAGACCAGTTGGTGGCAGAGCATGATGCCAGGGAAGGCACCTCTGGTGAGTACACATTTCCAGTCAAACTGTCGGGGTTACATGCTATCATTTTTAATGTTGAATCTGAATTTAAAAATTGGGATAGAAGTTATTGGCGGCCACTCCAGCTACGCAGAGGGTGCTCTCTGAAAAAGACTGTTTATGGGCCTGGGAATCCTCCCTTGAGATCTCTAGGAAGCTTTTATGGAGGTAACTCTGCAATCCTTTGCAGAAGGTTTCTGGGAAGGGCTGCCTTATTTCATCCACTCCGGTAGGACCCTTTCCCGCGCCACGCCAGTGTTAACTCTGCTGGCATCATAGCGGCACACACCATTGCAGCATAAGGGCCAGGACTGTACCCAGACTCTTGCAGCATCTACTCCCTTGCCACCTCTTTTATCTTCAGGAGAGTGATAGCGCATACGATCACCTAGGGGAAACGGGAAGTTTTAAATGCTAAGCAAGCAATTTGATAAGTAACCCGCCCCTGTTTGGTGAATTCTGGGTCACACCACCACACTTTCCTGAGCATGCCCTGGTTGTGGTTGGAAGGGATCACCATGTATTGCAGCCAGCATTTAAAAAGGGGGGGAGGGGGAACAACTCTTCCTGTTCATCTCCTTTCCATCCCAACCTGGTGCCAGTTTTGTAACAATCAGATTATTTGTGGGGCTTTACGCTGGTGCCTGTCCTCGAGCACCATCCAGGTTGCTATGGGAAAGGGGGTTGCAACCATTGATCCCAAGGAGGTCTTAACAAAAGCTGCAGCACAAGACCTCTTGCCCATGCCTCGTGGCCTTACTCACCATGGCTGGAGCAGCACGTCGACTTTTGCAGTTACCAATGGTTCTGCTTAAGTTGTTGCTTGCAGGGAAGTGCATTGAGGGATGTTTCTTTTATAAAAAGATTTAACCTTGCACCAGAAGCAATGTCTGCACTGTCAGTGCTACCCTTGTGCTTTGTATTCTTTGCAGCTGAAACCTTGTCCGTTGGTGCATCTGCCATGCCGGGACAGAGACTTTCCCAGATTAGAAGGTGGAAAAAGAAGACTCGGGAGGACATGTTCAATGAGTTAATGTGTGCCTCCAAGGGTGACAAGTCGGAGCTCAGCGCATGGAAGATCACACTGTCCGACAGCCTGCACAGGAGAGCATGCAGGGAACACGAGCATGCCACGTAGGAAGAGATGGTGCAGATTATGAGGGAGTAAACAGACATGTTGAGGTGTCTGGTTGAGGTTCAAGAAAGGCAGCCAGACGCTAGAGTCCCGCTGCAGCCTATGCTGAACCTGCTGCTATCATCGCCCAGTTCTACATCTTCCTCCTCCCTGCACTCAATACCAGGGGAGGGTACAAGGACCAGAAGGTGCCCATTCCCACACCTTCGATTGTTATTACAGTTCAACTGTAAGCAAGCTTTCCTTACTTTCCACAGTGTTATTAGCCCTTTTGCCCCAGGTTATTTTACTTTTCTTTGTTGTCTCTCAGTGTTTGTGAGCATAATAAACATTAATGGATTGAGGAGAAAAGGCTCTTTATTCATACAGCATCCATGGTTAGCAGGGGTGGAGTTTACAGGGGACAGCTAGGTAAGGAACAACACACATAAGTGTCACATTACTGTGGGTCATTGATGAAACTAGATTTCAAAGCCTCACAGAGACGCAGCGCGCCTTGATGTGCTCACAGCAGACTCCATGGTAGATTTACCCCCTCCGAATTGGTTCCCCACTGACCGGTAGCAGTCTGGCATTGCAAGCTTCCACAGAGCTATGACACTCACTTTTCCACTGTCAGAGCAGCCCTCATACAGTATTGCTGCGCTTCAGGGCTGGGGAAAGCTCTTGGCACAGTTCCTGGAAAGTGGCCTTGCACATTCGAAAGTTCTGCATAACTCTGCGGTCCCACCAGTTAGTGCTTGTTTCCCAGGCCCAGAAGCAGCGCTCCAGCGTGTCAAGGTGATGCATGACTGTCACCAGCATCTGCGAATTGCTCGGCTCCATGGCTTCCAGCAGGGCTGCTTGCGTAGGGTTACCATATTTTGTGCCTCCTAATGGAGGACACTCCCGGGGGCCCTGGCCCCGCCCCCAGCCCCGCCCATGCCCCCGCCCCAACTCCGCCCCCTCCCAAAGTCTCCGCCCCCTCCCCTGCTTGAAGCCTGAAGCAGGTAAGGGGGGGTGTGGGGGGAGAAGGCGCGGCCCAGGCTGGCCCCCGGCGGCTCCAGCCTGGGTCGGCTCGGGCCCTGGCCGACCACCCCCGGCTCCCAGCCCCCCGACCCCGGCCCGGCTCCCAGCCCCGCGGGCCCGGCCCCCGGCTCCCAGCCCCGCGGGCCGGCTCCCGGCTCCCAGCCCCCCGACCCCGGCCCGGCTCCCCGACCCCGGCCCCCAGCTCCCAGCCCCGCGGGCCCGGCCCCCGGCTCCCGGCCCCGCGGGCCCGGCCCCCGGCTCCCGGCCCCGCGGGCCCGGCCCCCGGCTCCCGGCCCCGCGGGCCCGGCCCGGCACCATGCCCCCGGCCCCGCACAAAGAGGCCCCGGCCGAGCCTCCCGATTTTCCCGGACATGCCCGGCTTTTGGGGATTTCCCCCCGGACGGGGATTTGAGCCCCCAAAAGCTGGACATGTCCGGGAAAATCCGGACGTATGGTAACCCTAGCTTGCGTGACATCACATTGTTCCGTGCAGCAGCTCCTGCAGCTGAGCAAATACTGCAGGATAAGGTGTGAGGTGTTTGTAATGCTCACAACAACAGTGTACAGCCGAGCGGGGTCCATGCTTGCCGTGCTATGGCGGCTGCGCGGGTAACACAGGCTTAGGAAAAAAGGCACGAAAAAGGCTTGGTTTGTTTGCCGTTGATTTCAGGGAGGGAGGGAGAGAGGGAAATGCGTCATGGGAGGCTAATGCCATGTTCCCATAACTGCCCATGCAAATGATTTGGTCCCATGAGGCATTGCGAGCCCAACACAACATTCCACTCGGCTCCATGCACTGTGGGATAGCTACCCCCAGTGCCGTGCTCCGTGCAGCAATGCAAGCCCTGCTCGCGAGCATGCGCTCCGCCGACACAGTGTGCATAGTGGGGACATGCAGAATCGACTTGCTTACATTGGAGGGTCAATGTCGACTTAAATAAAATCGACCTAATTTTGTAGCGTAGACAGCTAATTTTGTAGTTAGCTGACACCTAGTGTGTCACTATCCTGCTCTAGTTCCCAGCCTTTGGTTCACACTGTTAATGACCCTCTGCCCAGCAGAGAGAGGGGGGCAAGGGACTGGAGCTTGGAACATGCGAGTGGAACTTTTAAATATGCTCTCGAAGCAAGGGCCTGGCATTGCTGGAAACAGAAAACTCAGTTGGAGGAGTTGGGGGCAAGACTGGCTTTGCCTTTTCCCAAGGACACTGACCAACTCCATGGCCTCTCAGGACTGGTGAGGATTCTGGGTTGGGGGCCAGAGGTGGATTGTGCTCAAGCGTTCATTGTTTTGCCTAGATCTGTAACTATCCTGTGTTTGTCTGCAGTTAGTTCACAGTGGGTAAATCTACCATGCACTAGCTGTCCATGTGGACCCTGCTACCATGCATTAAAGGCTGCATAGTACACTTCGCACTGCTCCCATTTAGATAAGCTCTGAGAGCTAAGTTCCCTCTAAGCCGCACAGCCATGCAGCAGCCTATTAAGTGCCGTGCAGGCACTTAGGCTGCGGTGGGGAGAGATGCCTCTCCCCCAGCCCCGGACCTGCCGCCTCTCCCCGCCGGCCCCTGCCCAGCCCTGGACATGCCATGTCCAGGGGAGAGGCCCCAACCCAGCCTGGCTCTGCTATAGTGGGGAGAGGTGCCTCTCACACACACACCCCCAGCCCAGGTGCTGCTGTGGGGGGAGAGAGCTGGGGGAAGTCCTCTCTCCCTGCTGTAGCCCCAGGGAAGCCTGCACCCCAAACCCCTCATTCCTGGCCCCACCTCAGAGCCTGCACTCCCAGCCGGAGCCCTCACCCCCCCACACCTCAATCCTCTGCCCCAGCCCTGAGCCCCCTCCCACACGCCGAACTCCTCGGTCCCAACCCCACCACATGAATTTTGTTATGTGCACCAATATGGGGGTGATGTGTCACACAACAAAATTGGTGCACATAACAAAATTCATTCCGCACATGGGTCGGAAAAATGAGAGAGAACACTGGCTGAGAGCGAAGAGTGGATGTGTTTAAGAAGTTCCTGGGCAAAGCCTGTGTTCCTTACTTACCTGCCCTGTATCCCCACAGAGTTAAACTGTAACCTGCAGCCAGGGCCGTCTCCAGGCACCAGCCCACCAAGCTTGTGCTTGGGGCGGCACCTGGAGGGGGGCAGCACAGTGCTCCGGCCGCCGGGGAGAGCGGAGCCGCAGTGGGCTCGCCGCCCTCCCCTGGCGCTCTGGCTGCCAGGGAGAGCGGAGTCCTGGCCGGCCTCGTCACCCTCCCCCCGGCGGCCAGAGTGCCTGGGAGAGTGGCCCGCGGCCGGGCTCGGCACCCTCCCCTGCCGTGCTGGGGGGGTGTGGGCAGCGGGAGGCTTTTTTGCCTGGGGCGGCAAAAAAGCCAGAGCCGGCCCTGCCTGCAGCACCTGTGGAAGGTAGGACTGCGGGCAGCTGGGAGTGACGGCGGAGGGTTGGGTGGTCTCAGCACTGCTCTTGGGCTCTCGAGCTGTTTGGCTGTGGCGTCTCACGTCCCAAGGAAGGATTTCAGACAGACAGGGATCAGCACCCAGGAATGTGCCCTAGAGACAGCGTCTGGATCCTGCCCAGCCCCAGGTGCTAGCGAAGGGTTGGAATAGGCAAGGAGTGATGAGAAGTATTCTAGGAGGTTAGCATTGTGCTTAATGTACTTTGCCATAACTAGACATAATTGTATATGACTCTAGAAAGAGCTTTAGAAATACCTAAGATACATTAGAAACATGGATAATGACAGAAGCATACTTATGGGGTGTATGGGGATAGATAGATAGAGGGGGTGTATGGGGATAGATTGATAACAATAAGGTCACTCACCACAGCAAGGACCAACAATAGTTTGGGGCTGTCTCTTCTGTTCCATCCCAAGAAGACAGTAAATTACAGGTCACATTTTGAAAAGAGGGATTAAGGGGTGACCTTGTGAGAATGCTGCTTCCCCACTTCACTCAGACACCTACCTTTGCTCATACTTGACTTTCTGTCTTGCTCTCACTCTGTGCTGCCACTGCAGGTACAGATGGGCTGCAAAACAGACACTGCAGCAGACTAAACAGATTCCCCCACCACGTTGCTCCGCAACACCCTTCCCCCAGGCAAAAGGTGCAGGTTTGTCCCTGCACCAGTGCTAGGGTCGTATCCTAGTGAAACTACAGAAGGGTTTCTAGGGAACACAGTGTGATTACCCAGATGGCCAGGGCCACAGAGTTACACTCATTGCCCTGTGGTTATTCATAATCACAAATGGTCAAGACCTCTGCGCTCTACCACTGTGCTGGGCATTGGCTCAGAGGGAAGAGCGCCACTTACTGCATCACCTGCTCCACTTCCACAGCAGCCAGGGTTTGTCCCTAAGGACACTCCCACACTGCTGAACTTGTGAGACAGCCACAGGCCACCGTGCCCTGGTTGCAGGCTGGAAGTCGGGCTGGGTGGGGGCGTCAAAAACACGCCTATGCAGTTCCAAGGTTTAGCTGCAATCTGGAGTATCATCAACCCCAAGCATTCAAAAATCATGAGATTGGCTTAAAAATAATGAAATTTAAATATACTCTAAATGCTGGGTTCTTTTTATTTGACTGATTGGTTCCAGAATCTCTAGGGTGCACTAGGGTCACATTTTCAGGCTTTCCCATGCAACCAAGAGGCCTAGAAACTTCCTTTTTTTAAAAAAGAAAGCTGAGATTCTGTGCTCCAGGAGCTGGGGTTTTAAGAAAAACTGAAAATAGTGCCAGCCTCATGATAACATCACACTGTGAAATCTGTGTCATTTCCTTCATCTTTTCCCTACCTTGACAGATCAATCATTTTCCAGTGCAGCCTTCTTATACACAAACAAACACACGCACATCACCTGGGCCTCATCTCCTGATTGGAACAGGGGAATGGTAGCCTAGAGGCTTGCATTCTATTTCCCAGCTCTGCCATTGACTCAATGTGTGACAGTGGGTAAACCTTTGGACCTCAGTTTCCCCATTTGCAAAATGTGGGTGGTGATATTTATCTTCTTTCAGAAAAGGCTTTGAGAGCCTCCAATGAAAGCTGCTGCGTGTTATTAATTTGATTTGACTTGGTGTGGCAGCCTGTCCTAGCACTGCAGCCTACGTGTGTGTTAGTGTGATGGGCCAATGGTTAGAGCACCAGCCTGGGAGGCCCGGCTTTAATTTTCTGCTCTGCCACCGGTTCCTTTTGCAACCTTGAGCAATTCCCATAGGCTCTCTGCCACAGTTCCCCATCTGTGCAACGGGCTAACGCAGACTTACCTCCCAAGGTGTTGGTAGGTTAAAGGAGGTTAAAGGCTGTGAGGTGCTCCGATGGGATGGTAATGGGGGGCCACCAAAGTACCAGAGCTATCAGTGTTGCTGAGGTGCACTGATTGCAGGTGTCCTATTTGTGAGTGCCCAACCAACGATACCATGAAGGGCCCTGACTTTCAGGGCGTTGGGTGCTCGGTGCGTTCTCAAGATCCAGCCCCTTTGAAGTGTCTCAAGTTGGGAGCCCCAGATTACCAGCTGCTTTTGAAATCGTGGCTCTTGTGATTTCTGCTGCTAGTCTGTGGTGTCTGCAAGTGGCTAGCTCGTGCTCTTTCAGTGACTTGCAGCCACACATAGCCATCAAGTATTTACCTCGTGGGCAGGAAAATACATGCTGCCTGTATGCATTAGGCAATGTTTCTGCAGGAGTGTGCTTTGGGAGTGTGAAGAATATCTAAGTGCTAACGCTTATTACTGGGTGAGTTTAGATGTTATTGTCATTGAAAATGTAGAATAAAAATCAATAATAAAAAGACACAGTAAAACTCCCTTCACAGGACCTTCGAAAGGAAGCCCTGGGCTGTTTCACTGTGTTGTGAGCCTTAAATTGCAATTACCTTCCTGCTTTCCCCCATGGTGCCCCTCAGCCTGAGGAGTCACTCCCTGTAAACACCCACAGAGCCGCCATGCTGTCCTCCTTCAGATCCCTCCTTAAAACTTTCCTCTGCCATGATGCAGACAAAGAACTTGACACGGGTTAAGCTGCCAGTGTGCTGAGACCACTGGCCGTCATGCTGAGCTGCACTGTCTCATTCTTTCCTGGTGTCTGCCTGGCTCCATCCATCACTTAGCTTGTCTACACTACAAAATTAGGTCAACTTAATGTGACCCTTCTGCCCATCTAAGTTGGCAGCAACAAGGGCTGGGTTCTGTATCTAGGGGTTCTGTTTCAATAACACAATGCAAAACCAGCTCGAGCCCCCACCCAGTGACCTGGGACAATTACATACCATCCCCCCTGGGTGCCTCTAAGAGGCAATACTTCCCCTCTCGCAAGCATGGAGTTTGAGTGTAGCAGAAAATGTTTAATAACATGAGGTAAACGACATCAACATTAAATTGGAAAAAACACCACAAACAGGATTTCTAACACAAACCATGAGCAAAAGACCCACCCCAGCAAATTGGGCCATGTCCTTTCCCTTTGGTTCTTGAATCCAGCAACCCAAAAATCACCCAGAGTCCCCAAAGTCCAACACCCCCAAAGTCTCTTGGGTCCAGCAACCACCCAAAGTCCCAAAAGTCCAACAACCCCCAAAGTCTCTGTCCCTGGTCAGTGCAGCCCCAGAGTAAAAGGGTGGGGGAACACAGGGTGTTAAGGGGCACCTTACATGACCCGAGGCCAACCAGCCATTTGTCCGTGGGGTTCCGCCGCAGCCTTCATCACAAGCCAGTCCACTTCCTGCCGTCCCACAAACTGCTCCGCTCTACAAGCTGCTTCGCTCACCAACCTATGAGCCGCTCCAGCTGTCCCCGCAAACAGCTCTACTTGCCATTCCTTGGGCTACTCCAACCTTCCCCACAAGACTCTGCACTGCTCTGCCAGCAATATAGCTTCAGGCACCCCCACTACTTAACACAGCACTCAGTGATCTCAACACATCATAGGGGAGCCCCAGTGCTAGCACACCATTGGCCAAAAGTGAATTCAGCTCAGCAGCCTGTAACTAGACTCCTAATGGAATCAAAATTAGCTCTGACATTCAACAGAGGCAGTGGTAGGGCAATTGGTGTTTCAGGCCCATAAAAGGTACTCATACCATCAGGTACAAATGCCCAATCCCCACCCTTTTTCAATTCATGGGGTTGTGGAACCCATGTCCCTTGTCTAGCGAGTGCTCCTTAGGTGATGGTGAGATCCTCTGTCATAAAACAGTTTCATTGTCCTTGATTCACATAATAAAGTGTGAATTTATTCCTTTATTCCTCCTGCCCCAATAACAGAGAAACTGGGGATCCCACCCCATCCAAAGTAACCACTATCAGTTGCTGTTGTCTCATGCCAGGCGGGTGGGTGTGCCTATGCAAACAAGATCAGCCCCTGGAGTTCTATTCCACACTCACCATAATTCACCACCAGATGTCAGGGTAGAGCTCATCCTGACTCTGCTTCCATTAATTTAGGTCGATCTACAGCCACCGCAGTAATTCAATCCGCCGTTGGTACCCACACTGCCCTCCTTCTGTTGCTGGAGCACGTCTTCACCAGAAGCGCTTGCATTGACTGAAGTGGGGGATTGCGGGGCACTGACAGCCATGCGGGGCTCACAGCTGGAGCCTCCCATCCGCCACAGGGTGACAGTCCCAGCTGTGAGCCCCACATGGGCTCAATTTCACAGCACAGAGCCTGCCAGCAGTGAAATTAACATTCTTGTCAATGTCACACTGCTATTGTCTCTGCTCAGAGCAGCTGCACTCTGACCACTCTGGGAGCTCCTTGGGGAGCTGGAGCCGGAGCTCTCAGGGCCTGGCAGCCAGGAGCTGGGGGGACGCAGGGAGCCCGGGCAGCAGCCTGCTGGGAGTGGGTAGCCAGCAGCCCGGGGGGCAGCTGGGCTCTAGTGGGAATCCCCACCCACCTCAGGGGTGACAGTCCCAGCTGTGAGGCAGGTGCAGGGCTCACAGCAGGGAACCGACCAGCCTTTCTTGTCAATTTCATCAGGGTCAGGGCCCCATTACGCTGAGTGCTGTACGAACACATATCCTATGTGGGGCACATTGCAGGATCAGAGCTCTAGATGAAGACAGAATCCCTTCCCTCTAGGGCTTAGTGAATTTCCATCTATAAGGCCAGGTTCAGAGGTGCTGGCATGAGGAAGTGGGAGTCCAATGAGACATGTAAATCAGCACACGTGAATGGATGAGGTGTATGTGGAGAGGTGTATGTTTGCTCCACAGCTGGTGCACCCTGTGTCTGAATCACCTGCTTTCGGGCTGGGTGTCTTATGCCCCAATGATACCAGCACAATAGTTGCTGTGTGCCAATGGCAGAACTGAAGTGGTGAATGTCTGCAAATAGCCACCGGTCCTGGACATGTGTCCCGTGCCCCTTTAATAGTGATGACAACGAGTGACTTGGCTGCTGTGCTCTATTAGCAAATTGCTCCTATCTTATTTCAGTGCACACAGCAATGACAGTCCAGCAGCCCCTGCTCACTTGTCTCTGAAACACGCCTGGGTGGTTTTGTTACAATGCGGTGGCTGATTGGACTGTGCCAAACAGGCTGTGCTGACTGAAGCTTTGCAGCCCTGTCCCTGTCCATAAGGCAGACCTGACTCTCTGTCACCCCGTCACACTGCCTTCCTGCACCTGCTCTTGTCCAGCTCCCTTCTCTTGAAGCCACCCGCTCACTGCCAGTCTTTTCAAGCCCCCCTAGCCCTCTTCCTGCTGCTTTACACTCCTCTGCAGCTGCTCTCCCAAATTTTGCATGATCTACAAGTGACACAGACTTTGTTGGGCCCTGTGACCCCAGCTTTGAATGTAGGGCCTGACTTTCAGGCAGGGCCGGCTTTAGAAAGTGCGGGGCCCGATTCGAACAGTTTTGACGGGGCCCCGGCAGGGATGACTGAAAAAAAAAAACCACGTAAAAAACACGTGGGGCTTGTACTCACTGGGCGGCGCTCCTAGTCTTCGGCAGTGGGTCCTTCACTCGCTCCGGGTCTGCTGCACTGCTCAAGTTACTCAGTTCTTGGGCTTGGACGGGAGATGCCACGGCACAGTGACTTTCTCCTGGGGCTCTGCCCACGCACCTCTGGGCCCTGGTGAGCAGTGACTAGCTGCAGTGCTGTGCTTTCTGACCACAGCCCCAATCCACCCCTATGCCCGGGGCTGGGGACAGGGGGAGAGCTCTCACACTGAACAGCTTCCACCCGTCTGCTGCTGGAGCAGCGTAAAGGGGCCTTAGTCAGTCACCCGGCATAGGAGTGAGTGTCTCTTGCAGGGAGTATTCATGGGGAAAGCCCGAGGGTCTCAGGCTGGCATCCCCTCCACTTTCTCCCTTTCCCCATTTCTTGTCTCCTTCCTTTCGCTCTATTCCTCCCCACCTCTCTCCGCAGGTGACTTCCAGCTCCATTTAGAGGTGCCCCAGGATAACTCTGATTAATGTCAGACATTCCGGCAAAGGGCACAAGCAGCGACAAGCACTGGCGCGATTAGCAGGGAGCTCTGATCTTGCGGGTGATAAAGATTACTGATAGCCTGCACCTGCCTCCGGATTGGCCCATGCACCACTGCCAGCACTGCCAGTTCTTTTATCCAAATGTCCTTCCTCTTCAGTGGGAGCTGCGTGAGCTGCTAGCCCAAACTGAGGCTTCGGATGCCAGGGGAAGGGGAGGGAGGCACAAGAGTTGGGCCCCCATCAAACCCTGTATCTGGGATCCTGAAGAATTGGGGATCTGGACCTTGCTCTATGGCTTGACCCCAGAGATCTCACACACCCGGATCCCCAGGCAGTGGGACCCGCACCCCATGCTCCATCTCCCCCCGCCTCCCTATGCCACCGGACCCACTCCCAGGATCCTCAGCCTGGGCTGAACATCAGGTTTCTCTGTACAGATGAATAGTGTTGGGCTCGCTCACACACCTGATTAGTTCTGTGACACATGGATGCCTCCACATCCCTGCAATGGCATTATGTGGAAGTCGAGCAGCTGGTGAATGCCCAGCCCGAATGCCTCCCACTGTGAAATGCTTCACCGGTCACTGAGAACTGCCAGGCAACCACTAGGCATGCTGGGATCTGCCTGCCAGGTGCTGCTGAGGGCTCTTCTGTTCACTGTCTGCATTTATATCCAAGCCTCCTACACCACTGCCACCAGCCTGGAGTCAGCAGGCCTGCCTGGGAGGCCATGCCAATGGTGGGGCATTGTGCAGTCAGTGTCAGGAGCCTGAGTCAGTCTCCTAGCATAACCCGGGGTCCCCGCTGGTAGGACGTCCAGCTGGAGAAGGGTTCCACAAGGGTCCCACAGCCCTTACTTCACAACAGCTGCCAGGGCAGGAAGTGTCCATTGTTTGGCACATACAGCTGAGCTGAAGTGCCACGCAGTGCTAGGTTTTGGGTAGCAAGCTTTCTCACAATGGGAATGAGCCTTTTCAGAACATTTTGCCAGTAAAGAGACTCTGATGCAATCTTCTCTTGATGCTGATCATCTATGGTGGCCTTTAACCTTAGTCTCATCTCAAGGTCTTTCCACCTATGGAATGCTCTCTGATGATTTGCTGCCTTCTCATGGCATGCTAGATTTCTAGCCAGATTTTTCCAGTCCTTTGTTCCTGTAGAACCCAATGTGGTTGGAACATTAGACTGGAAGAGTTTGCAACAAAAACAGTATGTAGCATTCTGCGTTTTTGAGTACATAAGCCATGGCCTCTCCACTTCCTCACCATTGGGGATTTCATACCAGTAATGTTTTGGATGGAAACGTCTATTTTCATTGTCTTTGGGCAACATGAAGTTTTTCACTTGCTGTGGCCCATGCAGTACAAGGAAGTCCCTCAGGCTACTGCTCAAGTGGGTCCACAGTCCTGGATCATAGACTCATAGACTTAAGGTCAGAAGAGACCATTATGATCATCTAGTCTGACCTCCTGAACAACGCAGGCCACAGAATGTCACCCACCCACTCCTGTAACAAACCTCTAACCTATGCCTGAGTTATTGAAGTCTTCAAATCGTGGTTTAAAGACCTCAAAGTGCAGAGAATCCTCCAACAAGTGACCCGTGCCCCACGCTGCAGAGGAAGGCGAAAAACCTCCAGGGCCTCTGCCAATCTGCCCTGGAGGAAAATTCCTTCCCGGCCCCAAATATGATGATCAGTTAAACCCTGAGCATGTGAGTAAGACTCACCAGCCAGCACCCAGGAAAGAATTCTCTGTAGTAACTCAGATCCCACCCCATCTAACATCCCATCACAGACCATTGGGCATATTTACCTGCTAATAATCAAAGATCAATTAATTGCCAAAATTAGGCTATCCCATCATACCATCCCCTCCATAAACTTATCAAGCTTAGTCTTGAAGCCAGATATGTCTTTTGCCCCCACTACTCCCCTTGGAAGGCTGTTCCAGAACTTCACTCCTCTAATGGTTAGAAACCTTTGTCTAATTTCAAGTCTAAACTTCCTAATGTCCAGTTTATATCTATTTGTTCTTGTGTCCACACTGGTACTAAGCTTAAATAATTCCTCTCCCCACCCTGATATTTATCCCTCTGATATATTTATAAAGAGCAATCATATCTCTACTCAGCCTTCTTTTGGTTAGGCTAACCAAGCCAAGCTCTTTGAGTCTCCTTTCATAAGATAGGTTTTCCATTCCTCGGATCATCCTAGTAGCCCTTCTCTGTACCTGTTCCAGTTTGAATTCATCCTTCTTAAACATGGGAGACCAGAACTGCACACAATATTCCAGATGAGGTCTCAGCAGTGCCTTGTATAACGGTACTAACACCTCTTTATCTCTACTGGAACTACCTCGCCTGATGCATCCCAAGACCACATTAGCTTTTTTAACGGCCATATCACATTGGCGACTCATAGTCATCCTATGATCAACCAATACTCCAAGGTCCTTCTCCTCCTCTGTTACTTCCAACTGATGTGTCCCCAGTTTATAACAAAAATTCTTGTTATTAATCCCTAAATGCATGACCTTGCACTTTTCACTATTACATTTCATCCTATTACTATTACTCCAGTTTACAAGGTCATCCAGATCTTCCTGTAGGATATCCCGGTCCTTCTCTGTATTAGCAATACCTCCCAGCTTTGTGTCATCTGCAAACTTTATTAGCACATTCCCACTTTTTGTGCCAAGGTCAGTAATAAAAAGTTTAAATAAGATTGGTCCCAAAACCGATCCCTGAGGAACTCCACTAGTAACCTCCCTCCAGCCCGACAGTTCACCTTTCAGTATGACCCATTGTAGTCTCCCCTTTAACCAGTTCCTTATCCACCTTTCAGTTTTCATATTGATCCCTATCTTTTCCAATTTAGCTAATAATTCCCCATGTGGAATCGTATCAAATGCCTTACTGAAATCAAGGTAAATTAGATCTACTGCAAAAACAACAAGGAGTCTGGTGGCACCTTAAAGACTAACAGATTTATTTGGGCATAAGCTTTCGTGAGTAAAAACCTCACTTCTTCGGATGCATAGAGTGAAAGTTACAGATGCAGGCATTATATACTGACACATGGAGAGTAGGGAGTTACTTCGCAAGTGGAGAATCAGTGTTGACAGGGCCAATTCAATCAGGGTGGATGTAGACCACTCCCAATAATAGATGAGGAGGTGTCAATTCCGGGAGAGGAAAAGCTGCTTCTGTAATGAGCCAGATCTACTGCGTTTCCTTTGCCTAAAATATCTGTTACCTTCTCAAAGAAGCAGATCAGGTTGGTTTGGCACGATCTACCTTTTGTAAAACCATGTTGTATTTTGTCCCAATTACCATCAACCTCAATGTCCTTAACTACCTTCTCCTTCAAAATTTTTTTCCAAGACCTTGCTTACTACAGATGTCAAACTAACAGGCCTGTAGTTACTCGGATCACTTTTTTTCCCTTTCTTAAAAATAGGAACTATGTTAGCAATTCTCCATCAGCTATCGCATTCAGAAAAATTATTACTAGCACTTGTCCTCCAGTCTATATCTGGGAAGTTAAAGTCTCCCATGATCACACAATTCCCATTAGTGTTTACTTCATTAAAAACATTAAAGAGGTCTCTATCCATATTCAATCAGATCCCGGCGGTCTGTAGCACACCCCAAGCAGTATCTCAGGGGAGGATCTAGTAGCTTTCTTTCCCGATGTGATTTTTGCCCAGACAGACTCCGTCTTATCCATTCCATCGCTTCTTATTTCTTTACAGTTTACCTCATCACTGATATACAATGCTACTCCACCACCTTTGCCTTTATTTCTGTCTAGACTTAAGGAACTAAATTCAGCAGCAGCTGTTTCTTGCGCCTCCACCACACTCTTCTCTGATCTACACTTTTCTTCAGGAATGTTTAGGGTTACATCCATTTGAGATGGAGATATGGATGCTGCAGTAGCTGCCAGGTCACCTGCACTCTGACTAACTAGAAGCTCAGGCATCTCCTCACCACTCACATCCTCACTGGGGCCGGAAGGCTCACCGTGAACATTTGTGTCTATGTATCTCAGGAGAGCTCCTTCCTGTAGATAGAAAAGCTTCCTTTGCTTTCTTTCTTTTTCGGAGGGGCGTTTTCTTCTTTCACTCATGACTGCGGTTCTGTGCCAGTGTCATAACTATAAAGGGAAGGGTAATAGCTGTCCTGTGTACAGTACTATAAAATCCCTCCTGGCCAGAGACTCCAAAATCCTTTTCCCTGTAAAGGGTTAAGAAGCTCAGGTAACCTGGCTGGCATCTGACCCAAAGGACCAATAAGGGGACAAGATACTTTCAGATCTTGGGGGTGGGGAGGAAGGCTTTTGTTTGTGCTCTTTGTTTGGGAGTTCGTTTGCTCTTGGGACTGAGAGGGACCAGACATCAATCCAGGTTCTCCCCATCTTTCTAAACAAGTCTCTCATATTTCAAACTTGTAAGTAAAAAGCCAGGCAAGGCGTCTTAGTTTTACTTTGTTTTCTCAACTTGTAAATGTACCTTTTACTAAAGTGTTTATCTTTGTTTGCTATACTTTGAACCTGAGGCTAGAGGGAGGTCCTCTGAGCTCTTTAAGTTTGATTACCCTGTAAAGTTATTTTTCATACTGATTTTACAGAGATGATTTTTACCTTTTTCTTTAATTAAAAGCCTTCTTTTTAAGAACCTGATTGATTTTTCCTTGTTTTAGATCCAAGGGGGTTGGATCTGTATTCACCAGGAGTTGGTGGGAGAAAGAAGGGGGGATGGTTAATTTCTCCTTGTTTTAAGATCCAAGGGGTTTGGATCTGTATTCACCAGGGAATTGGTGAAGGTCTCTCAAGGCTTCCCAGGGAGGGAATCCATTGGGAATGGTGGCAGCGGACCAGACCTAAGCTGGTAGTTAAGCTTACAAGTTTTCATGCAGGCCCCCCACATTTGTACCCTAAAGTTCAAAGTGGGGATACAGCCTTGACAGCCAGCTATAGTGGCTCTCAACACTCAATTGAAGGGGACAAATAAGCAGGCTGGTAGCAGGGCCTGAGTGAGGGAAGATATCAGCGTCTTAAGGGCCTAACTGGCTCCTACTACTTCAGTTGACTGCCTGTTTTCCTCAGGTGGGTTCAGGGAAGCAGCAGGAAACAGGAAGCTCCCTGAGAAGCTGGTGTGAATCAGTCCAGGCCCCTGGGGATGCTAGAGAGGTACATACAGAGGTGGCTCTAGGCACCAGCTAAACAAGCTGGTGCCTAGGGCAGCAAAATGTATGGGGCGGCAAAATGCCGAGCTGCCGGCTCCCGCCTGGGGGATAAGTGGCCGCTGCCCACAGGAGAGCGGCGCGAACAAGCCGAGGAGCGGCCCGTCCTCTGCAGCCGGGGCAGGGCCGCGCTACCGGCTCCACCTAGGGGGTGGGCGCTGACAGCGGGAGAGCGGCGGGAGCCGGTAGCGCGGCCCTGCCCCAGCTTCAGAGGACGGGCCACTCCTCTGCTTGTTCACGCTGCTCTCCCGTGGGCAGCGGGAAGCGGCCACCTCCCCCTCAGGCGGGAGCCGGTAGCGCGGCCCTGCTCCGGCTGCAGAGGATGGGGGAACATGGCGCCCGGGCGGTCCACTCCTCCTCGGCTTGTCCCCGCCTCTGCCTCCTCCTCCTCCTCCTCCTCTCTGCGCCACCTCCTGCCAGGGGAGGGGAGAGGGGAGTGGAGCGGCAGCCCGGGCTGAGCCCAGCTCGTGCCAGGGCCAAGGCGAAGCCCAAGGATGAGCAGGGCTGGGATCCAGCAGCAGCCCCAACCCCTGGCCCTGGGAGCGGCGGTGACTGGAGATGACTCCACCTCAGGCCAGATCCGCAGCAAGGTAAGAGTCGGGCCAAGGGGGAGGGTCCCCGGGACCCCTGGGGAGCTTCTGCCTGCTGGAGCCCCAGAGGCTGCTGCCTCCCTCCCCAGCCCCTCACAGCACTCCAGTTCCTGGAGTCTCCTTCTGCCTCCCCCCTGCAGGGGGCGAGCGACCTGGCAGAGAGGGGCAGTATCTGTCCAGCAAGCCCAGCACCTCTTCCTTGGCTCCTCCAGCCACAGAGCTCTCTCCATTGCATGCCCCTCGGGCTCCCAGCTGGGCGGCCTCAGCGCTGGGAAAACGCCAGCAGGGCTGGGTCCAGTGTGTATCCGAGCTCGTGGGGAGCTCTCTCGCCCCAATGACTAGCGCCTTATCTATGGCAAGTACAGTAGTGCAATAGGAGTGTGACGTGAAAAATATCATGTCATGTTGTGACACAGTCACTCAAATCATGATTACGTGTGTGCACTGTGCTGCCCTATTGGCGCCATTTGCACTAATTTCCGTTTCGCGTTGGTGCCAGTGGTTATAGGGCTAAAATGCCGGGACAAAAACGAAAACGACTTTCTGGTGCTGCTTACCGGCAGCAAAGAGAGAAACAGCAAAAAGAATTAGAAAAAGTATTTTAAAAAAGTCGACAATCAAGGAGAAAGCTCTAAGCAATGCATTGAAGGTGATTATTCATCAACTGATGAAGACCGATCGAACCAAAGATTACCTTTATCAACTGATAAAGATGAACAACAATCTGACCAAAGATTATCTTCACTAATTGATAAATTAGTCAATCCATCCAAAGATTTACTACTTCAGCTGAAGAGTCCAGAAATGAAGAACTGTTATCCAAATCTAAAACTGAAGAACAATTATTGGAAGGTGGAGAGACTGACATAGGATCGGATCCAAGTACATGGCTGACAATAATTACTGGTATAATGTGAATTATTATTGTGAAAAAAGGCCCTTCAAAACTAGATCCTACATTTGAATATCCATTTAATGAGTCAAATCATCGATTTATGCCATCCAGTATGAAGAAAAAAAATGAAAAATGGGGAACAAATTAATAGATCGTGGTTAGTGTATTCACAGACCAAAGATGTAGTTGTTTGTTTTTGTTGCAAACTGTTCTGTAACTCGGACATTTTTCTGGCAACTGCAGGTTTTAATGACTGGCAAAATTTGCATCAGCATTTGAAAGAACATGAAACATCAAAAAATCATTTATGCTCATTGACAAATTGGATTGAGCTGTCAAACAGATTACGTACCGGTACAACAATCGATGCAGTACAGCAACATCAACTAAATTCAGAAATTCTACGTTGGCAAGCAGTGTTGGAACGTTTACTGGCAATCATTAATTTCCTAGCCGAACAGTGCCTCGCAGTCCGTGGATCCTCGGATATTTTATTTGAGAATAACAATGGAAATTTCTTAAAATTGGTTGAGTTATTGGCAAAATTTGATAATGTTATGGCTGAGCATGTACGAAGAGTGAAAGATGGAGAGATTCATACCCATTATTTGGGTAAAAATACACAAAATGAGATAATAGAATTAATTTCTAATGGAGTGCGTAATGAAATTTTATCGAATTTGAAACATGCCAAATATTACTCAATTATAGTTGATTGTACTCAAGATCTGAGCAAAACGGAGCAAATGTCAATAGTTTTATGATTTCTGAAAATTGATGAAAATGCAGAAGTGAAAATTTGTGAACACTTTCTAGAATTTATACCAGTGAACAAAACCACTGGGAAAGCCCTTACAGATGTAATTCTACAGAGATTGGAACACTATGGAATACCTTTAGAAAATATGCGCGGCCAAGGGTACGATAACGGCTCAAACATGCGAGGACGACATGCAGGTGTACAGCAAAGAATATTGAATTTAAACAATCAAGCTTTTTTCATTCCTTGCCATGCGCATTTGCTCAATCTGGTTGTCAGTGATGCCGCCAAATCATCTAAAGATGCCGTTTCATATTTTACCACAGTGCAAGCAATTTACAACTTTTTGGTGCTTCCACACACCGTTGGGCAGTCTTGAAGAAGCATCTTGAACAAAAACTCACACTTAAACCTCAAAGTCAAACTAGATGGGAAAGCAGGATAGAAGCTATTAGACCACTGAGATATTCATCAGGAGAGATTTACGATGCACTATTCGAAATAAGCCAGGACTTGTCGTATGATCCTTCATTTCAACATGAAGCTGAAACATTGGCTCAGAAAATGATGCAGTTTCAATTTTAATGTTGCACGGTTATTTGGCACAATATTTGAAATCAAATTAGTTTGACCAGCAAAGTTATGCAGAACATAACCATAGACATATCCGAGGCAAAGATGATTTTGAATAAAACGCTGGAATATTTAAAAAAATACTGTTCAGATGAAGGATTTGAAGAAACTGTCAAAGAAGCAACAACAATAGCAGAGGATCTTGATTTTGAACCAACGTTTGCACCTCAACAATTCATTCGTCCTCAGAAAAAAACAAGACAGTTTTGTTATGAGGCTCATGATGATCCTATTCTCGATCCAAACGAAAGGTTTAAAGTTGAATGTTTCTGTTGTATTTTGGATGTAGCTAGAACTTCCATCGAAGAAAGATTTTGTCAGTTGCATGGTCATTGTGAAACTTTCGAATTTTTATACGATATTGGAAATATTAAAAATCAGTTTTCCAAAGAAGACCTCATGAAGCAGTGCCAAGACCTACATTTAGCGCTCAGTACTGATAACGCTGCGGACATTGATGCAGTAGAATTGTCTGATGAATTACTAGCTTTATCTGAGCTAATAAGTCCTAAAACTTCTCCTCTAAAAGTATTAGAATTTATAGCAAGAAATGATTTTTTCACTCCAAACACTGCTATAGCATTACGCATTCTTTTAACATGACCAGTATCAGTGGCTTCTGGTGAGCGCAGTTTCTCAAAACTGAAATTACTAAAAAATTATTTGAGGTCCACCATGTCTCAAAATCGTATGTCAGGACTGGCATTAATTTCAATTGAAAGTACTATTGCAAAAAATTTAGATTTCACTGACTTATTAAAAGACTATGCAAGTATAAAAACCAGAAAAATTCAGTTCATATAAATTCTTTTAATTTATGAGAAACTGGAAGACACTAAAGCTTTTCATTACAGTGTCTAGTTGAACTCAAATTGTTTGTAATTGTGTTTTTGTTAAAATTAAATGTTAAAATTACACTAGTAGGAAATTGTTTTATTTCACTAACTACAAATTCTCTGTTTTCATTTTTTTTTTAATTTTAAAAAGTCAAAACAAAACTGCAAAGTGCAAACATGTGTAAAAGCCAAAAAAAGGAATGGGAGGGGGGGGGGGGGGCAGCCAAAATTTTTTTTGCTTGGGGCAGCAAAAAACCTAGAGCCGGCCCTGGGTACATATGAGGCTCCTCCTCCTCTCTCTCCCTGCAGCTCCTGCTGCTTTCTGTTATTCCCTCTCCCCTTTTCTCCTGCCTGCCTGTTATGTCTCTTGTGCCTCCTTTCTCCAGCACAGCACTCCACCATCTCTGTGCATCTAGAGCAGAGAGAATACATATGCACCCGCAGCAGACACAATTTTCTACACTCTGGGTCCTAATGGCCCCCCCACACTCAGTCTGGCACCTGAGGCATCCGCCTCAGTTCGCCTCATGGTAAGGTCAGCCCTGGGCTCAGGTCCAATTCTGGGTGGCCAAGAGGTTGGCAGGGCCCATGGTGGAGTAAAGCACAGAGAGATGGGGGCTGGTTGGAGCCTTGGGCTCACTGTGGGCTCTCCCCACCCCAGCTCTAAGGCCCTTAGGCCTGACCTGGCCCCAGACACCAGTGATCCCCCCACAAGCTTCAGAAGCCATGTTAGTTCCTGAGGAAATATGCCACCATGGACCTCCTCAGGTCTGATGGCAGAGGTGGACTGAGGCAGGATCTGTGGGTCCCCGCTCAAGTCTGAGAAGGTCCATAGATCCACACAAAGGGGGCGGGGAGTTGTCGGAGAGTGCTGGGATCCACTGCGGGAGCACTTTTGCTGGGGCTGGACTGGGTCTCATTTAGTCTCCATTCACCACCATCTGGTTTAGGCCTTCCCGCTTGTGGACCTCCTGGGTTTTGCAGGAACTGGGCTCCTGTCCAGCTGACCTTTACAAACAAGTAAGGAAATTCCCACACAGAAAGCTGTGGATGCAGGCACGTACCAGATTTATGGGTGCTTACAACCATTCAACAACCCCAGAGTTAAAAAAGAATTAGCAACCCATCAAATTCAGAGTTGAGGTTCCTTTCTACAGCAAGCCACGGCATCACACTCAGATAACCATCCTCACCTTAACTCTGCCCCAGCAGAGACAACAAAAGGCAGAAGTCACACATGGGGGAAAACAAATCAGAACTGCATTGCACTACACTGCGTGGCTATGTGGAAGCGCTACTGAAGTGCATTTAATGCTAGAGTCAAAAATTGGATCCTGGTAATAAATTGACTCCAAAAGGCAGCCCACTGCTCATTCCCTTTCTACGTGCAAATCTTCATACATGCTGTCATCGAGCGCACCGGGGAAAGCACACTCCAGTTCAGAGCAGACCAGAGGTACTCTGCTCCTCTGTCTGGAATTAGGAGCTCGAGCATTGTGTGTTCTTAATTCAATCACAGACAGTTACACCATTTCTTCAGGTGTCTTGCATTATTAAAAGCATTCTCACAGCACATGCTTTATACAGGGAAAAAATACCTGGGTTAGCCACACATTAAGGGAGAGCTGGAATATGGGGCCTTTCCTCCCCCTCCTTACACATTATAAATCACAGGCATTGGGCATGCACATTATTTTGCTGCTGTTTGCCAACAGCAAACAGTGTCTACCAGGCCAGACGTTCATGAACAAGAGCTGGGCAATTCAGCTATAAATCAAGGCTAAGATTTTGCCATTACTCTCCTAAACAGCTTCTCTCCCTTGAAGATGTTGAGCTGAGCACACGGTCCTTCTTCAGGGCTGAATCTAACATTAGACAATAGTTCTCAAAATGAGCTGAGACCGCTGCATTGTCACCCCACTGCAGGGCAGAGTTAAGGTTATTTGAGCATGACTCTGATTTGGGGAAGAGCAACCTTAACTTAATTTCCTGGGTTGTTTCTTCTTTTTAAACTAAAGCTTTCAAAATGTTCTACACACTTATAACCCTGAGATGAAAGCCACAGCAACCTGAGCTTGGGGGAATTTTTAACACCATAGGTTGGGATTTTGGGAACAGAAATTCCACTGAATGCCATTGGGGACTGGCCCTTTGACAAACCCTATAATAAAATATAGAAAATGGGAGGCAGGAGTTCTGGCTTCCTCTGTCAGACCCTTGCTCCAATCTTGAGTAAATTGTGGTAGTCTTTCTGTGGTTCCAGTCCCACATCTGTAAAATGGGGATAATTACACTGACCTCGTAAGAGATAATAGCATGAATATGCCCTCTCTGCAGCCAAGGCTCTCAAAATACTTTAGAAACACTTAGCAGATTAGATATTTAGTGTTTTTCATCTTCAAAGCAATCTTTAAACCTTGAGTCAAAGGCTCAGTTAATATAATGGAGCTTCCCTGAAGTCCACTGCCACCAGCAGAAGATCTTCAGAAGAATTCAGTTTTTTAGAAATTGTATTTTCCATCAAAAATCATTTTGATAGAAATTTTTTAATTATTATTTATTACTTGTGTTCCCAGAGCCCCTAGGTGCCCCAGTCATGGGCCAGAACCCCATTGTGCTCGGCACTGTATAAACACAGAGCAAAGACTTGGCCCCTGCTCCAGAGAGCATACAAAATTTCTGGCAAGCTCTGGTTTCAATGAAAAAATCAATCAATCACCCAGCTCCACTTGGACGACTTGATTTCCAGTCCTGTGCTCTGACACCAGCCCACACTGCTCTCTCTCAAACACCTGGCAGGAGGGGGAAGATGTGAAACCATTTAGAAAGAAAATTCCTTAACAAACTCAAGCTGTTCTTGCTAGTGAACTGGTCCACAAAATAGCTCAGCTTCCTAAATGAAAATCAACTGTGAAAACCCATTAAGAGCAAAGGGGAATTTCCTGGCACAAGAACTGCCCAATCTGCACGATATCCCAGCTCCCAGCATGGTAAAGAGCTGCTTTTAAGACTGGCCAGGTCAAAGCAGGCAGGCTGCTATTTCTGTCCCTGGCTTAGCGGCTCTGTACCTGAAGGCACCATCAGGGGTGTCCTTAATTAAATGCTTTTTGTTGAAGGTCAGTCCCATACATCCTGCACCCTAAACACAGCACAAGAAAGACTCTTGTGTGACAGTCAAAGAGCTGCATTGCCCGCTTTAGCTCAAGGCACTTAGAAGCAAATCAAGTTTGTTGTTTTATTTTTTCCCCTCCTACTTGCCTGTTGCATGGATGCAAGTGAGCAAACAATCAGGACCCAGTGTGGAAGATTCAGTCCTTCAGTAACATTTCATTAAGGGATCTGTCGCTTTAATCTATCTACGGTACTTATATGACCCTGTTACCGAAGTATCTGATCATTAATACACAACTTCCCTGGGAAGTAGGGCCGGGCTACTGCAGATGGGGAGGCTGAGGGTCAGATTTTGTAAAGGTATTTAGACTTCTGAAAATCTTACTAGGTGTCTATCTGCATCTTTAGGCACTTAAATACCGTTAAAAATCTGGCCTAAGTGACTGGCCCCAGGACACATGGAATCAGTGGCAAAGCAGTTAATTGAAACCAGCTCTCTTAAGTCCTAGGCAATGCCCCTAACAACTGAACTCTCCTTCCTGTGCTGCCCTCTGGGAGGCTTGGGAAGGTCTCACATCCATGAGGCAGCAGCTGGCTAATACAATTCCTCAGGCACCCACTAATGCCGCCTGGAAAGCTTTGCTAGCCATTCTTCAGAGACAGTTGTGCATCGTCCCCGACTTCTGCTATTCCTCTCTCCCCGCCAGCCCCACTGAGCTTCCTACCAAACCCTAAGCTGCTGCCTTAGCTTCTACTCACTCCAAACTCGCCCAGACTTCCATGGATCTCAATGGGAATCTGGAGCAGCACCACAGCCATTTCCCTGAGAACAGGTGCACAAATTCTGGCCCCGTTCGGCACTGATCTGTCCCTGTGCTTGCTATGGGACTGGGGCGATGGGAATACAGGTGGCTTGAAGCCTTCTTTGCCTTCCCCCTTAGTCTTAGGGCAGCAGAGGCCATGCAACACTAGAGCAGCCAGGTGAAGGGGAGTGGGGCTGACCTGATCAATGCCTCCGAGAGGTGCCACATCTGAGTCTCTCTCAGCTACATTCTCAGGAGGGACAATAGTGAGCAGGAGCAGCAGAGCCGCTCCTTGAGCCAAGGTTGGGGTGAATTCCTCGCTGCCAGCACCATGTAGACTTTACATCGGGCCGGAGCGGGTGCAAAGCGTGACCAGCTCAGAACAATGGTGCCAAGTCACCCCACTGGCATCAGGCTGCAGGACCCGTTTGCAAGCAGACATCCCTCGGCTGAAGTGTCTGGTGGCATTGGCCTGTGGGGTGGAGAAAGCAGAGCTGCATCCTGCAGGGTAGCTCCCAGGTGCAGCTGGGGGGCAGAGTGCACCCCCTCCAATTGCTGGCTCATGTGCATGGGGGGGCACATGCCCTTTTGGGAGCCAACGGGAGGCTCGGAGGCTCTGTCTGCCCTTCCCCCACCCTCTGCACACCTGGGCAGAGACTAGTTGGGTTTTACTCTGCCCTTACTCAGGCAAAACCCCAAGGAGGTTTGGACTCAGGCCTGCCAGAGGCACACGGTTCAGTGACGTCACTGGGCATTTGCGTCACGACGACCGAGGAATAAGGAATTCAAGAGCTGGGGCTTTGGAAGGATATGGCACATTGACAGGACGTTTTCTCAGCTGGATTCATGCCAAGGGCTTCCAGGAAGCATTAGCAGGTGTTTGAAGGAGACAGGCAAAGCTTGGCATGGAGAGTGAATGGGAGGAGAACTTCTTTGGCTCCTACCTTTGGCTGCCTAGACACGGGGGACAAGAGTGGCTGGATCTGCATCCTGGCCCCTCTAAGGTGTCCCCCAGGGTACACTGGGAAGTGACCGAGTGGTCTGAGCATAGGTGTGGGAGTCAGGAAACCCCATGGTCTAACACTAACTCTTGCATAACCTCGAGCAAGTCATCTTGGAGGGGCCTGATTCTCAGAGGTACCAAGCACCAACTGCTCCTATTAACATCACTGGGAACTGTGCATGCTCTACCCCTCGGAAAGCCAGCCCCTCAGGGCCACTGAAGTCAATGGCCATACTCTCTGCCTCAGTTTCCCCATTTAAAGTGGCGTCAGAGACCCTTACTCACCCCTCCCCCCCCCCATCTGCCAGGGTGCAGGAAGAAGGAGTTAACGAATGCCTGCAAAACACTTTGAAGTTGCTAGAGAATTACTGGCCCCCAGCTCAGCAGTGATAAATCTAGCCCCCGCTCCATCCCCTATGCAGCTCATTGGCATGGAGCTGGCCGGAGCGCTGCACGCTGTACAAATGGGAGAGGTTTCTATTTGGTTTGATGAGCCCCAAGGGAGGAGTGAAACGTGTCGTTCCTCACCCCTGCCATCCCAGCTCCCAGTGCACCGGGAGGGGACCGCTGAAGTTATTTACAAGCTGCCAGTGCCTGGCACTGGGCTCCTCTCCATCCCTTCGCACAGGGCTCTGTTTGCTTGCTTGTTTTATTTAGCTCCTCTTAAATCAGACGATAATTGTCTGCTTAGCCGACGGCCCTCCCTGGAGAGGAACGTTCCTGTTACTCACTGGCAGGAGGAGACGCTTGCTCCGCTCCGGTTATGCAGTTCATTCTGTTCCGGGCGCTAACGAGCCCCAGCCGAAGACCGCTGGACTCTCATTGATGACAACAGGCTCTCGGCCAAGCCCCAACTCTGACTTTTGCTAGAGAAGGTCACCTCTGAAGGGCCTGACTTTTCACAGGTGCTAAGCACCAACGCTCATGTTGAAATCAATGGGACCTGGGCCTGCTCAGCACCTCTGAGAACCAATTGCTCTGGGCCATGGAAGTGAATGGCCAATCCCCCAACAGCTTCACTGGAGCCAGGATTTCACTCCTGCAGCCCCTCTGCCACCGTCTCTCCTCCGCAGCCGGCTCAGGCCCCAGTCAGGAGCCCTGCATGTGGACTTAGTGGAAGGATATGTGTGCGGGGTGGAGGGTACAGGGAGGGAGCTGGTTCCCTCCTTGGGGTACAGATCCTCAAGCCCCTTCTGCTCCCCTCTCTGCTGCCTCCCCCCTTCCTCTCCAAGTGGGGCTGAAAGTTGGGTGTGTGCCCTCCTACCCTTCCCTACAACTCCCCCCAGGGTCACAGCCCAGTGCCACAGTCACACATCCTCCCATTGCTGTGTCACAGGGAACCAGCCCCATGCCATCTCCACTCCCCAGAGATCACAGGCTGGCAGCTGCCTACTCAGGGCCCAGCCAGCTCCACAGCAGGCAGCGCCTCCTGGACCATGAGTGCTTCAAACTAGGGGAGGTTTAGGGTGGATATCAGGAAAAACTTTTTCACTAGGAGGGTGGTGAAGCACTGGAATAGGTTACCTAGGGAGGTGGTGGAATTTCCTTCCTTAGAGGTTTTTAAGGTCAGGCTTGACGAAGCCCTGGCTGGGATGATTTAGTTGGGGTTGGTCCTGCTTTGAGCAGGGGGTTGGACTAGATGACCTCCTGAGGTCCCTTCCAACCCTGATATTCTATGATTCTAACCCATGGTGTCTCACCGCTCTGCTGCCTGGGCCGAGAAGGACATCGGGACCTTCCTGTGGTTGCAACAGAGGAGCAGGGGTAGGTTCACACGTTGGGGACTTGGCAGCACCCCATAGCGGGAGGGAAAGGAAACAAGCAAAAGATACAAGGTGGAGCATGATTCTGATCCAATGCCTGTGTAAACTGGAGTCAGCGGATTTTCACAGTGCGAAGTGAGAGGAGCCTCAGGCCCGGCGACTGTCACTGTTACCATAGCCTTCATAAGTAACCCCTCGGCCACTCTATGTGAGGCAGCACAGCCCTGCCCTAGGGTTGCCAGATGCCCAGTATTCAACTGGAACGCCCGGTCGAAAAGGGACCCTGGTGGCTCCAGTCAGCAACGCTGACCGGGCCATTAAAAGTCCACTCAGCAGCGCAATGGGGCTAGCTCCCTGCCTGCCATGGCTCCGCGCAGCTCCCAGAAGCAGCGGCATGTCCCCTCTCCATCTCCTATGTGTAGGGGCAGACAGGGGGCTCCATGCGCTGCCCCCACCCCAAGCACCAGCTCTGCAGCTCCCATTGGCCGGGAACCGTGGCCAATGGCAGCTGCGGAGACAGTGCCTGTGAACGGGGCAGCACGCAGAGTCGCCTGGCCGTGTCTCCGTGTAGAAGCCAGAGCGGGGACATGCCGCTGCTTCCAGGAACTGCTTGAGGTAAGCGCCTCCCGGAGCCTGCACCCCTGACCCCCTCCCATGCCCTAACCCTTGCTCCAGCCCAGAGCCCCCTACCGCCATCTGAACCCTGTGGTCCCAACCCGGAGTCCCCTCCTATACCCCAAACCCCTCATCCCCAGCCCCACCTCAGAGCTGGACTCCCAGCTAGAGCCCTCACATCCCCCACACGCAACAACCCTCTGCCCCATCACAGAGCCCCCACCCGCACTCTGAACCCCTCATCCCCAGCACAGAGCCCTCTCCTGCACCCCAAACCCCTCATCCCCAGCCCCACCGGGGAGCCTGCACCCCCAGCTGGAGCCCTCATCCCCTCCCGCACCCCAACCATCTGAGCCAGCCCAGTGAAAATGAGTGAGTGAGGGTGGGGAGAAAGAGCGATGGGGGGCGGGACCCTGGAGGAGGGGTGAGGGCAGGGTGTTCAGTTTTGTGCGAGCAGAAAGTTGTCAGCCCCAGCCTTGTCCTGGAGGGGAACAGAGGCAATGGCTGTATAGTGTGTAGAGCAGGGGTGGGCAAAATACAGCCCGCGGATTGGGCCCATCTAGCATTTCTGTCTGGCTCGCCAGGCTCTTTGGCTGCCCCCTCGCGATCTCCAGGCCACTAAAAGTAGCATGGCGCCCCTCCCCCAAGAGGGGCGCAGAAACGTGCCGGCCGCAGCCGCTTCCAGGAGTGGCGTGAGGCCACGGCATGCAGGCTGCCTGCCTGAGCCCTGCTGCGCCGCTGGCCGGGTGCCACCTGTGGTAAGTGCCTCCCGGCCAGAACCTGCACCTCGCACTCCCTCCCGCACGCCAACGCCCTGCCCCAGGTCAGAGCCCCCTCCTGTACCCAAACTCCCTCCCAGAGCCCACACCTCCTCCATTAATATAGTAGAAATGTGCGGCCTGTGATGCCTTACAAAAATTCGTGGAGTGGCCTCCCTGCAAAAATTATTGCCCACCCCCAGTACAGAGTCTCTGGGCCAGATCCCAAACTGGTGTAAACTGGCATATCTCCGCTGGAGCTGACTGACACCAGCTGAGGATCTGGCCCATGGATTTTAAGGCCAGAAGAGATCTTTATAATCCTCTACTCTGAATATTTCCAACATACCTCTGAACAGCATACTAACCCACAGAATCCCCCCTACCAGCACTACAAAAAAAAGGATTCTGCGTGGACTCCTCCGGACGGTCAAAACAACAGACTGGATTTCTACATAGATTGCTTCCGTCACCGTGCAAAGGCTGAAATTGTGGAAAAGCAACATCACTTGTCACATAACCTCAGCATTGCTGAACACAACGCCATCTACAGCCTCAGAAACAACCCTGACATCATAATCAAAAAGGCTGACAAAGGAGGTGCTGTCGTCATCATGAATAAATTGGAATATGACCAAGAGGCTGCTAGACAGCTCTCTAACACCACATTCTACAGGCCATTATCCTCTGATCCCACTGAGGATTACCTAAAGAAACTACACCATCTGCTAAAAAAACTCCCTGACAAAGCACAGGAACAAATCTGTGCAGACACATGCCTAGAACCCCGACCAGGGGTATTCTATTTGCTACCCAAGATCCATAAACCTGGAAATCCTGGACGCCCCATCATCTCAGGCATTGGCACCCTAACATCAGGCTTGTCTGGTTATGTGGACTCTCTCCTCAGACCCTACGCTACCAGCACTCCCAGCTATCTTTGAGACACCACCGACTTCCTGAGGAAACTACAATCCATCGGTGATCTTCCAGAAAACACCATCCTGGCCACTATGGACGTAGAAGCCCTCTACACCAATATTCCACACAAAGATGGACTACAAGCTATCAGGAACAGTATCCCCGATGATGTCACAGCTAACCTGATGGCTGAACTTTGTGATTTTGTCCTCACCCACAACTATTTCACATTTGGGGACAATATATACCTTCAAGTCAGCGGCACTGCTATGGGTACCCGCATGGCCCCACAATATGCCAAAATTTTTATGGCTGACTTAGAACAACGCTTCCTTAGCTCTCGTCCCCTAACGCCCCTACTCTACTTGCGCTACATTGATGACATCTTCATCATCTGGACTCATGGAAAAGAAGCCCTTGAGGAATTTCACCATGATTTCAATAATTTCCATCCCACCATCAACCTCAGCCTAGATCAATCCACACAAGCGGTCCATTTCCTGGACACTACTGTGCTAATAAGCGATGGTCACATAAATACCACCCTATACCGGAAACCTACTGACCGCTACACTTACCTACATGCCTCCAGCTTCCATCCAGGACACACCACACGATCCATTGTCTACAGCCAAGCTCTAAGATATAACCGCATTTGCTCCAATCCCTCAGATAGAGACAAGCACCTACAAGATCTCTATCAAGCATTCTTAAAACTAAAATACCCACCTGCTGAAGTGAAAAAACAGATTGACAGAACCAGACGAGTACCCAGAAGTCACCTCCTACAAGACAGGCCCAACAAAGAAAATAACAGAACACCACTAGCTGTCACCTTCAGCCCCCAACTAAAACCTCTCCAGCGCATCATCAGAGATCTACAACCTATCCTGAAAGATGATCCTTTACTCTCTCAGATCTTGGGAGACACACCTGTCCTCGCTTACAGACAACCCCCCAACCTAAAGCAAATACTCACCAGCAACCACACATCACTGAACAAAACCACTGACCCAGGAACCTATCCTTGTAACAAAGCCCGATGCCAACTCTGTCCACATATCTATTCAAGTGACATCATCATAGGACCTAATCACATCAGCCATACCATCAGGGGCTCGTTCACCTGCACATCTACCAATGTGATATATGCCATCATGTGCCAGCAATGCCCCTCTGCCATGTACATTGGCCAAACCGGACAGTCTCTCCGCAAAAGAATTAATGGACACAAATCTGACATCAGGAATCATAATACTCAAAAACCAGTGGGAGAACACTTTAACCTGTCTGGTCATTCAGTGACAGACCTGCGGGTGGCTATCTTACAACAGAAAAACTTCAAAAACAGACTCCAACGAGAGACTGCTGAGCTGGAATTGATATGCAAACTAGACACAATCAACTCAGGATTGAATAAGGACTGGGAATGGCTGAGCCATTACAAACACTGAATCTATCTCCCCTTGTAAGTATTCTCACACTTCTTATCAAACTGTCTGTACTGGGCTATCTTGATTATCACTTCAAAAGTTTTTTTTTTCTCTTACTTAATTGGTCTCTCAGAATTGGTAAGACAACTCCCACCTGTTTATGCTCTCTGTATGTGTGTATATATATCTCCTCAATATATGTTCCATTCTATATGCATCCGAAGAAGTGGGCTGTAGTCCACGAAAGCTTATGCTCTAATAAATTTGTTAGTCTCTAAGGTGCCACAAGTACTCCTGTTCTTTTTACTCTGACCCCCTTCATGACACCAGCCAGAGACTTTCACCCAATGGGTCCGTGAAGCATGGCCGAGCACATAGCTCGATGGCACTTCTCTTTGTCTGTCATGACCATGAGGAGGGGCTCACCCAAAGTGTGCTGGCCCTTTCAGGCCTTGCTGTTCCAGCACTCCCATTCAACTCCCACTATCCCCACAGCCTCAGGCCATCTCCCTCCTGGCAGGCCCCTGGGGAGTCCAGACTTCTTCTAGCTCATGGAGTGCAGGAAAAGGGACCCCCAGTGGTGGGGGGGGGCAGGGCTAGGGCACCAAGTGGTTGGGGGCGCCAAAAAGCGGTGCCCTGGCTCGGCAGGGAGGAGAGCTGGAGCGTTGGCTTGCGGGGGCGGCGAGCCCCAGCCATGGAGGAGCAGGGGAGGCAGCAGCCCTGCAAAGGTCGCGGCGCCACTAGCGGGGAGCAGCCGTGCCTCTGGCCCCCCCGGGGGCAGGGGGGCGCCAGGCCGCAGGCTGGGCAGGAGGGGCGGGGGGGCGCAGCTGCCCCCCGCGCGGCGCCAGCTCCTCCTCCATGGCTGGGGCTTGCCGCCCCTGCAAGCCAACGCTCTGGCTCTCCGGTGCCTCCGGAAGGTGGCTCCTCCCTGCCGAGCTGCTGCAGCGGCCCAAGCCCGGCAAAGCCAGTGAGTGGACGCGGGGCGGGGGCCGCCAGGGTTGGGTGGGGAGGGCTCGCGGGGGGCTGTGCACCCTCCAGAGGAGTTCAGGGGGTGGGGAGGGGGGAACCTGGTCTGGGGAGCAGCCCCTGGGCAGGCTGGCCCTGGGGTCTATAAAGGCTCATTGAGATTTGGCCTTCAATGAACCGATGTGCAAGGGGCGGGCAGGGGAGGGGCAAGGTGGAAGTTTCGCCTAGGGCGCAAAATATCCTTGCACTGGCCGTGGTGGGGGGTCTCACCTCAGTCCTCAGCGAGGTTCTGATCTTGCTCCCTGGGTGCCATCCTGCCAGCTTGCTGCTGGTGCAGAGTGGCTCCCAGCCACCCCTCTCTGCCTGGGCTGCAGTCTCCTAGCCCCACTGCTGCTGGTGGTCAACTAATTAGCCACAGGGGGGGAGGTAGTGTCTGTCTCTTAATCCCTGAGTGACTGGCAGAGTGGGGTTTATACGCCCCATCACAAACCAGACATGCCTGGCTTCCTCTGAAATCACCATTTGGTCACTCTGGATCAAGGGATGAGGCAGTGACGTGGGGATTGGGGATAGGGTCAGAGTTCGTGGGCTCTTCACCCCAATCCAGTCAGCCCCCATTCAGCCGGGCCCCTCATCCCCTGACTCTGGTCAAACCCATCGTCCCCCTGACTCCAGGGAAAATCAGAAAACCAGAAGAGCCTGATTTTAGTGGAAATCACCAAAATCAATAGGGCTATGACTGGGGGGAAGGGGACGGGCAAGGGGATGGCTGGAATTGGGGCCGAGGGGCCCCAGCTGAGGGGGAACTGACTGGAGCATGGGGAAGGGCCCACTCGCTCTAACTCACCTAGGGCTAGAGGCTTGACCAACATAGACAATGAAGCGTGTGACCCTCCAGTACTCTGCATCAACCCTGCGAACTGATGGTTGAACTAACTAAAGGCTCGATGGAGAATCCCGCACATCCCTTGGGAAGCTGCTCCGCCCTTGAATTGTCTCCCCTGTTAAAATGTCCATCTTACTTCCAACCTGAGTGTTTCTAACGTCAACTTCCAGCCAGCGGAGCTTGTTATGCCTTTGTCTGCTGGATTAAAGGGCCCTCTAATGTCCGCTGTTGTCTCACTGTATGGGTATTTACAGACTGCAAGCAAGTCACTCGTAGCTTTCTCTTTGATAAACTAAATAAACTAAGCTCTTTAAATTTATCAGGCAGATTTTCCAGACCTTGAATCATTCTTGTAGCCCTTCTCTTATCCCTTCCCAATTTTTTGACATCCCTTTTCTTTATTGTGCATTTTGGACAGGGCCGGCTCTGGCTTTTTTGCCGCCCCAGGCAAAAAAGCCTCCCACCACCCCCCCAGCGCGGCAGGGGAGGGCGCCAAGCCCGGCCGCGGGCCGCTCTCCCCTACCAGCCGGAGCGCAGGGGGGAGGGCGGCGTGCCCCCCGCGGCACCACTGGCGGCCAGAGCCCCGGGAGGAGGGCGGAGAGCTCGGCCGGGGCTGCGCTCTCCCTGGCGACCAGAGTGCCAGGAGGAGGGCGGAGAGCCGGACGGGGCTTCGCTCTCCCCGGTGGCCAGAGCGCCGGGGGAGGGCGGCGAGCCCCCTGCGGCTCTGCTCTCCCCAGCGGCCAGAGCGCCGCAGGGAGGGTGGCGAGCCCAGTCGCGGCCCCGCTCTCCCCGGTGGCCAGAGCGTTGGGGGAGGGCGGCGAGCCCACTGCAGCTCCGCTCTCCCCGGCGGCCGGAGCCAGAGCACTGCACCGCGCCGCCCCCCTCCAGGTGCCGCCCCAAGCACAAGCTTGGTGGGCTGGTGCCTGGAGCCGGCCCTGGTTTTGGATTTAACTCTTCCTTCTCTCCTTCCTAAATTAACAGAATCTCATATAAATGCAACTACAGTTGAAATGTGACTTTAAATATCAAACAAGTATTGGATTTTTTAATTGATCTTTTTGAAATGGGGAAAAGTCTTTAAAGTGGCTCCTTGTGGAAGTGTTTAAAATTTCTTTTTGCCCATCTAGCAACCTCCGTGAAATGACAATATACCTCAAAATTCAAATCAGAAGCAGACTTTAGTGTTTGTACCCTCAGGCAGCCTTCCTCTTGGTTTTTAAATCCATGTATAGTGCTTAGATACCATGGCGATAAGCATTTTATAAATGCTGATACATAGATCAGACAGGGTTTAACACTGGTTTATGGAACAGGTGGTTTTCAAGAACAGGGATACTCAAAATGTGAAAACCAGACATTATTCTCTGTCACTGGAGCTCAGAGAGCAAAGAAAAAGCTGAGTGCTGGAGGTATTGTTGCAACTCCATACTTGAAGGTGTGTTCAGAAATGCATTTCAAATGGTAATTTAGGCCCTAGATCCTCAAAGGTATTTCAGCATCCAGCTCCCATTGACTTGTTCCCCGGGATTTGTAAGAGAAACAATATTTACTCCTCAAATGGCATCCTAAATACCAAAGGGAGGCCAAATGCAGGTTAATGAAAGTCTTAAGACCCAGATTCTGCAAAGGGTTATGCACGGGCTTAACTTTACTTCCGCATGTAGTCTCATTGAAAACAAGGTGGAAACCAACATGACTACTCACAAGAGTTAAGTTAAGCATGTGAATAAATGTTTACAGGATCAGGGCTGGCGTGTTTTTGTTGAATATATTAAAGTTAGAAGTATTTTCACTTTTCACATTTTATAACATTTCCTTGGATCTGTCATGATTTATGGGGTGGTTGTTGTCAGTAACACAAACATTAAAAATACAAGAAATCTTGAATTAAACTTCTTCCTCAAATTAAAAAAAATATTTAAATATTCAGATGTAATATTTCATGAAATATACTCATGGGAGACCACAGCCTATCATGCTGGCCAGCACTGCCTCGTTGTGTCCCCATGCTTCCCGTCTGACTAGCTGTGTACGCCTATTGGCTCTTGGCTGTCGCCTGTTGGATTGGAAGGTCTTTGGGGTAGGGAGCGTCAATTTGTTCTGTGTTTGTCCAGTGCCAACACAGCAGGGTTCTGGCCCAGGGCTGGACTTCCTAGGCACCACTGAAATACAAAGACAATATAATAATAACAACTTTAACTCTGGCCCATCTTTAGGAGACATTTTCATTTATGGCTTAGTTGCATCACCTATGACCCAGCTGATTTATGGTTGTACTTACACATGTGGGCAGGAAGCAGAGTTCCCAGTGCCCAAGGCTGGCTGACTTTTCTTGGCCGCCAGTTGAAGCAGCCTGCTCGCTTTTCCCAGTCAATCATCCAGCACATCGGTAGTGACATTGTACGTCTAGCAGGGACCAGCTAGAGTGGGCAATGGCCAGATCCGTGCTTGGCAGCCTCTGCCTAGTCAGCTGACCTGTGCGTGGCTCTCAGTGTGAAGCAGCTCAGACCCTTGGGCAACCCGGCTCTCCACGGCAGTGAGTCGATGCTTCTCCACTTGGGAATGCTGGCCGAGCTGCTCCTCTGCCTGGCGTCTATTCCCTCTCCTGCGGCAGCTGGTTCTTGAGGCTGCAGCTCTCGCAGACGCAGGTCCAGCTTTCTGTCTTCCTGCCCCGTAGTCTGCAGCTGTCTCTTCAGGCTTCACCCCAGAGCCCACAGCTCGCAATCAGCCATTCACGGTGCCCCTCGCAGGACGCCGACTGTGGGTGCAGTGCTATACTTCGTCTCGCTCCAGGTGAGCCCCTGGTAGCGTGTGTTGTGGAGTGAAGCTGGATGACTGTGAACACATACCCCATGTAAGGGAGCCTGAGCCCTTTCCCGGTCATTGGGGGAGCTGACAGGTCCTGCTGCTGACGTCACCGGAAGAGTCTCTCTTGCAGGAAGGTAGCTCCCTGGGAGCCAGTGTCCAACTGTAAGGGACTGAGGCAATCTGGCCTAGTGGTCACAGTTGGGCTAGTGTCCACAAGTCCAGGAGTCAGTGAGCAAGGCTGACAGTCATTACTAGAGCCGGGATCGATGGGTCAGAGTCAGGCTGGGGTTGGAGGGTGGACAGCAGAAAGCGAGGTGAAGTCTGATGTCACAGCACTCTGTGTGGTTGCCTAGACAACTTCCTAGTGCACCCTCCATGGTTAAATAGTGAGCACAGGCCAATGAGAGGGTTGCAGAGTGCTGTCACTCTGGACCCTTTGGGCGGTACTTCCTGCAATATCTAATCTCCACCTTGCTCTTTGGCGGTGGCTCTGCATGGTCTCCTGGTGGTAATGTGGGAATGTCGGCTGTCCCAGGCTCTGCAGACTCAGGTGCGAGTCCTAAGGATACTTACACCAACAGCACATCTATTGGCACATGTAACGGGGTGGTCACCCGCTCCAGCCTAGGAAGGATTAAAGCCAGCCCTGCAGAGGGCTGGGGCTGTGGAAGGAAAGACCTGGGCTGATTGGGGGAAGCAGCTGCAGCTGGGCCACGCCCCAATCAGAGCCCAGCTGGCCCTATAAAGGCCTGAGCCTGGAGCACGGAGACACTTGCTCTCAGCATTCAGAGAGAGAAGGGCCTGGCTGCAGGGAGCTAGAGACAGGGTACCTGAGTGGAGCAGGGCTGGGGAAAGGCAGAGGAGCTGGGAAGCTCGGGCCTGGAAAGCCCCAGGCTGTGGCCTAGTAGAAGGCCAAGGCATACTGGGGGTTGCAGAGGGCAGCCCAGGGGTGGGCCAAGGCAGGAGGTCCAAACCCACCCTTGCCAGTGATGAGTAGGCTGATACTGCAGTCTGCCCTTGGGCGTGGGGCTAGATCAGTGGTTCCCAAACTGGGGTTCATGTAGGGTTACCATATTTCTACAAGCAAAAAAGAGGACACTGGGGGGGGGAGGAGCCCCGCTCTAGCCCCGCCCCAGCTCCACCCCCATCCACTCCCTCCCACTTCCCACCCCCTGATTGCCCCCCTCAGAATCCCCAACCCCCCGCTCCTTGTCCCCTGACTGCCCCCTCCTGGGACCCCTGCCACTAACTGCCCCCTAGGATCCCACCGCTTATCTAAGCACCCCTGCTTCTTGTCCCCTGACTGCCCCCTCCTGAAAATGCCCTACTACCCTACCTGTCCCCTGACTGCCCCGACCCTTATCCACACTCCCACCCCATATTCAAACCCCTGCCCCCAGACAGACCCCTGGTGACTCCCATGCCCTATCCAACTGCTCCCTGCCCCCGACAGGACCCCCAGAACTCCTGACCCATCCAACCCCCTCTGCTACCTGCCTGCCTCGACCACTCTCCACACCCCTGCCCCCTGACAGCCCTCCCAGAACCCCAGACCCATCTAACCCCCCCTGCTCCCTGTCCCTGACTGTCCCAAACCCTCTCCACACCCCTGGCCCCCTGACAGCCCCTCCAGACCCATCTAACCCCCCCACTCCCTGTCCATGACTGTCGCAACCCCTCTCCACACCCTTGCCCCCCTGGTAGCCCCCCCCCAAAACTCCCGACCCATCCAACCCCCCCTCCCTGTCCCCTGACCAGGGCCAGCTTTAAAGAGCCCAGGAATCGGGCTGCGCTCCGGCCGGGGTTGCAGGGCTTGGGGTCGGGCTGGAGGTGCTCAGCCGGCGCTGCTGGGGCCCGGGCCGGGTCCGGGCCGGGGGTGCTGGGGCCCGAGCGGGGCCGGGGGTGCTGGCGTGCTGGGGCCCGGGCCGGGCGTGCTGGGGGCCGGGCCGGGGGTGCTGGGGCCGGCGCTGCTGGGGTCCGGGCCGGGGGTGCTGGGGCCCGGGCCGGGGGTGCTGGGGCCCGGGCCAGGCTGGCGCTGCTGGGGCCTGGGCCGGGCCGGGTCCGGGGGTGCTGGGGCCGGCGCTGCTGGGGCCCGGCCCGGGCCGGCGGTGCTGGGGCCGGCGGTGCTGGGGCCCGGGCTGGGCCGGCGCTGCTGGGGCCTGGGCCGGGCCGGGTCCGGGGGTGCTGGGGCGTGGGCCGGGTCCTGGCCGGTGCTGCTGGGGCCGCCGGGCGCCGCTTGGCCAGGGCCGCGCCTCCCCGGAGCTCTCCTCCTCCTCCCCCCCAGCTTACCTGCTGCTGCCGCCGGCCTGCCCCTGCTTCATTTCGAGCTTCGTGGGAATCAGGGGAGCAGGGGGCGGAGCGTTCAGGGGAGGGGAGGAGAGGGAAGATAGCTGCGGGGCCAGCGGAGTGGTAAGGCTGCAGGGGATGGGGGGAGCCGGGAAGGGGCTTTGGCTGCCCAGCGGCACTTGGCCGCTGCTTTTCGATCTATAAATAGCCGACTGGGGAAATCCCGGACATTTTTAGATTTTTAAAAATCCCCCCCCGGACGGCTATTTATAGAACGAAAAGCCGGACATGTCCGGGGAAATCCGGACATATGGTAGCCCTAGTTCATGAAATGTTACAGGGGATTCTCAGGGGGGAAAAAATTCCCTAATGGCGGACAGAGCTGTCCTTAGGGACCCCGGGCAGCACGGGACCAGCAGCCTCGGAGCCCCTGGACTTCCAAGAGCTAAGCAGATCAAAGCAAGCCTATCTATCATACTGAGGAGATTTAAACTTCAAGACTCCTTATAAGAAATGGAAAGAGAGGTGGATATTTTTTGCTGTTTTTAAAATTAAATAGGCAGCTAATATTGTTTTTAAAATTATTATGAAGAACAAGTTTAAGCTTTGTTGTAACGTGTGTTGTTTGCTTGAACTGCTCAAGACCTGAATGCTTGTATAAGAGGAACTCCTTGAGTTGGCTTCTTAGATACCTTCATGCTGTTTCACATCTGATACTCCTTGATGAAACATAGGAGCCTGGTCTTATAACAGGCTTATTCAAAGTGATACAAGCTATGAAAGTGAGATCTTGGAAGAGTGTTGCCATTTTCATAATGTAATAAAAATACTGTAATGATTAATAATAGTGTGTAATAAGCATGTCATAAAAGCAAATTTTATATTTCCAAGATCACTGCTTTTATAACTTATATTCAGGTAAAGGAGAAAATCCCTGGAAATACTCTTTTTTTCGGAGGGGGTTTGTGAGACTTGACGTTTTGGTGAAAGGGGTTCATAGGTTGTTAAAGTTTGGGAACCACTGGGCTAGATGAAGACTGGCAGTAGCCTCATACTGAGGCAAGGTGGGGATAGTGGGTGGGGGGTTTCCCTGGGAGGGGGAGACCCAGTTGAAGGGGCACTGGGGTCCTGGGAGGGACATGGGGGGCCAGTAGCAGTAAAGCGGCTTACCGGCCTGCAGGCGGCGCTCGGGGCTGGATTGAGCTAATTCCCAGGATAACCAGCAGGAGGCGCCGCAGGCGTGAGTCCAACACTGTTACATAAGGTCGAGAATGCGGGTATAAACGGTCTGTCCCTGACACAAGGGGCCAGGGCAAGGACTGTTGGACTATTGCCCAGAGATGGTGGAGAGACACAGGGTATGATGGATCCCGGGTACACTGGGGTATACTATGGGGAGACCCCAGGTGTTGTCCCTGGGTGGGTCCCGGTGTCAGCATCCCCGAGGAAGGGGGCTGATGTCCTACAGGGAATTCGGGAAACCCAGGAGGGATTATGGGAGGCGCAGGAGGCCCTCCATGGACAAATGGCCCAGCTGGTAAGGGAGCAGCGGGCCTTGGCACAACTCCTTTGCCAGGAGTTCCAAAGAAGCCGTGGAGGGCATAGGCAGCGAAGCGCCAAGGCCAGGAGGCCGGAGACAGGGCGCAGGACTTGTTACTCCGCAGGCCTAGCAACTGGACATGTGAGGGTGACTTGTCCCTACTGGGATGGGGGCAGGCAGCCTCACCCAGGACGGGGGAAGGGGCAAGCCCCGATGAGAGGCCACCTGGCAAGGGAAGGCAGGCGGCAAAGGAGGTGTTGGGCCTGTCGACGGCGGGGGCACCTATGGAGGGAGTGCCCTGCCCAGGGGAGCATGGCCCAGGGCAGCCCAAGGAGGGCTGGCCCTGAGAAGGACCAAACAGGGAAGTCCCGGGCAGCCCAGAGGTGGGAAGCCTGCTGGGGCTGCTGGGAACTGGGCCATATAAAGAGGCACTGCCCCCTCAGAGGGACTGAGGGCCAATTGGCGGAGGTGCCTGTAGGCCCGGTGAGACCAAACATGGCTGAGGCGGTGACGGGGACAGAGGGGACCCCACAAGAGGCTGGGACTCAGCTCGTCGCCACTCCAGTTATGAACAGAGAGACCCAGATGGATTGGGCCCCGCAGGAGGCTGGGACCCAGGTGGTCATAGAGAGGGTCGCAGTAGGCACCCAGACCCTCAGGGAAGAGGGCCCGGGGGAGTCTGGCCTGGGTGCGCAGCTGGAGGCTGCGGAGCGGGCCCTCTGGGAGTCCGAAGCGAGCGCCGTGGACCTTGCTAGGGAATATGTGGTCGTCATGGAAGAGGCGGTCCGCTTGTGGAAGCAGCTGGAGGACTCCGAGAAGAAGCGGGCAGCTCTGGAGGTGCATGGGCGACTGGTCCAGGCCAGGAGACACCCCTACCCTCAGGGGTGGTGATCTTGACCGGGGGGGGCTGTAGCGGGGGTGGTCACCAGCTCCTGCCTAGGAAGGCTTAAAGCCAGCCCTGCAGAGGGCTGGGGCTGTGGAAGGAAAGACCTGGGCTGATTGGGGGAAGCAGCTGCAGCTGGGCCACACCCCAATCAGAGCCCAGCTGGCCCTATAAAGGCCTGAGCCAGGAGCAAGAAGTCAATCTCTCTCTGCACTCAGAAAGAGAAGGGCCTGGCTGTAGGGAGCTTGAGACAGGGTACCTGAGTGGAGCAGGGCTGGGGAAAGGCAGAGGAGCTGGGGAGTTCCAGCCTGGAAAGCCCCAGGCTGTGGCCTAGTAGAAGGCCAAGGGGTACTAGGGGTTGCAGAGGGCAACCCGGGGTAGGCCAAGGCAGCAGGTCCAAACCCACCCTTGCCAGTGATGAGTAGGCTGATACTGCAGTCTGCCCCAGGGCGTGGGGGCTAGATGAAGACGGGCAGTAGCCTGATACTGAGGCCAGGTGGGGATAGTGGGTGGGGGTTCCCCTGGGAGGGGGAGACCCAGTTGAAGGGGCACCGGGGTCCTGGGAGGGACACGGGGGGCCAGTAGCAGTAAAGCGGATCACTGACCTGCAGGCGGCGCTCCGGGCTGGACTGAGCTAATTCCCAGGATAACCAGCAGGAGGCGCCGCAGGGGTGAGTCCAACACTGTTACAGCACACTACTGAGGATGATGGGGCCAACAGGGCCTGGCCCAGGAACTTCGCCCGCTCCCAGGCGGGTGTGGGACCAAACGGCTGCCCAGCCGAGGCTTGGCTCTGGGCCGCGAGGCCTCTGTTGAAGGTTTCTCAGCACTGCTGCTGTGCTGTGGAGGAGCCTCACCTCTCTGGGAGGACAAGCCTGTAATGTGTGTAACCAGTCAGTTCCTGGTACAGACTCTCAGTCTTAACTCCGGCATCAGTGCTGCCTTTGTCCAAGATTATTTAAAAGCAGTATTAATAGCTCTACAGGGGCAGAGTTAAGGTGGCTTGGCGCTGGACAGTGAGGCTTTCTCTGTTTCATGGTCTGTGCACATGAAGTGGCTGTGAAGGGCAGAGGTGGATGTGTACATTTAGTTTGTGACTATTATAGTTTTTAATGTTTGGAGCCGTATTATGGGTGAATTTCATGGTATATCTTTTTTGGAGACAGTGCGACCTAGTGGATAGTTCACTAGACAGGGACTCTGGATTGCTGGAGTCTATTCCTGGCTCTGCCGCTGGCCTGCACTGGAAAGTCACTTCAGCTATCTTTGGAAGTCATGAGACCGACCTCCTTTGAGGTGAAAAGCACGAGAGGAATGGAAGGGGTTATTACTGATATGGATTTAGCCACCTGAACTGTAACTTGCTGAACATCTCTGTTTGATGATGACAATACTACATTTATATTTACATAGCACCTATTAGCCAAAAGGGAAGAATCCTAAAGCATTTGCAGAGGGCCAGTTATTCTGCTCTCAATATACAACGTATAAGGATCACTGATTCATCACTTATCAGAGGAGTAGCCGTGTTAGTCTGTAGCTACAAAAACAACGAGTAGTCCGGTGGCACCTTAAAGACTAACAGATTTAAGGAAAGTGTGGGCCCCTTACTAAATGAGGGAGGCAACCTAGTGACAGAGGATGTGGAAAAAGCTAATGTACTCAATGCTTTTTTTGCTTCTGTCTTCACAAACAAGGTCAGCTCCCAGACTGCTGCACTGGGCAGCACAGTATGGGGAGGAGGTGACCAGCCCTCTGCGGAGAAAGAAGTGGTTCGGGACAGTAGAAAAGCTGGATGAGCACAAATCCATGGGGCCGGATTCGCTGCATCCAAGGGTGCTAAAAGAGTTGGCGGATGTGAGCCATTGGCCATTATCTTTGAAAACTCATGGCAATTGGGGGAGGTCCCGGATGACTGGAAAAAGGTTAATATAGTGCCCATCTTTTTTAAAACAAAAAAAAAAGGGAAGGAGGAGGATCCGGAGAACTACAGGCCAGTCAGCCTCACCTCAGTTCCTGGAAAAATCATGGAGCAGGTCTTCAAGGAATCAATTCTGAAGCACGTAGAGGAGAGAAAAGTGATCAGGAACAGTCAGCATAGATTCACCAAGGACAAGTCATGCCTGACTAACCTAATTGCCTTCTATGAGGAGATAACTGGGTCTGTGGATGAGGGGAAAGCAGTGGATGTGTTATTCCTTGACTTTAGCAAAGCTTTTGATACGGTCTCCCACAGTATTCTTGCCGCCAAGTTAAAGAAGTATGGGCTGGATGAATGGACTATAAGGTGGATAGAAAGCTGGCTAGATTGTCAGGCTCAACAGATAGTGATCAATGGCTCCATGTCTAGTTGGCAGCCGGTATCAAGCGGAGTGCCCCAAGGGTTGGTCCTGGGGCTGGTTTTGTTCAATATCTTCATTAATGATCTGGAGGACGGCGTGGATTGCATTCTCGGCAAGTTTGCAGATGACACTAAACTGAGAGGAGTGGTAGATACACTGGAGGGTAGAGATCGGATACAGAAGGACCTACACAAATTTGAGGATTGGGCCAAAAGAAACCCGATGAGGTTCAACAAGGACAAGTGCAGAGTCCTGTACTTAGGACGGAAGAATCCCATGCACTGCTACAGACTAGGGGCTGAATGGCTAGGCAGAAGTTATCATAGAATCATAGAATATCAGAGTTGGAAGGGACCTCAAGAGGTCATCTAGTCCAACCCCCTGCTCAAAGCAGGACCAATTCCCAGCTAAATCATCCCAGCCAGGGCTTTGTCAAGCCGGGCCTTAAAAACCTCCAAGGAAGGAGACTCCACCACCTCCCTAGGTAACGCATTCCAGTGTTTCACCACCCTCCTAGTGAAATAGTTTTTCCTGATATCCAACCTGGACCTCCCCCACTGCATCTTGAGACCATTACTCCTTGTTCTGTCATCTGCCACCACTGAGAACAGCCGAGCTCCATCCTCTTTGGAACCCCCCTTCAGGTAGTTGAAGGCTGCTATCAAATCCCCCCTCATTCTTCTCTTCTGGAGACTAAACAATCTCCGTTCCCTCAGCCTCTCCTCATAAGTCATGTGCTCCAGACCCCTAATCATTTTTGTTGCCCTCTGCTGGACTCTTTCCAATTTTTCCACATCCTTCTTGTAGTGTGGGGACCAAAACTGGACACAGTATTCCAGATGAGGCCTCACCAATGTCGAATAAAGGGGAACGATCACGTTCCTCGATCTGCTGGCAATGCCCCTACTTATACAGCCCAAAATGCCGTTAGCCTTCTTGGCAACAAGAGCACACTGTTGACTCATATCCAGCTTCTCGTCCACTGTGACCCCTAGGTCCTTTTCTGCAGAACTGCTACCTAGCCATTCAGTCCCTAGTCTGTAGCAGTGCATGGGATTCTTCCGTCCTAAGTGCAGTACTCTGCACTTGTCCTTGTTAAATCTCATCAGGTTTTTTTCGGCCCAGTCCTCTAAGTTCTGCAGAAAAGGACCTAGGAGTTACAGTGGACGAGAAGTTGGATATGAGTCAACAGTGTGCTCTTGTTGCCAAGAAGGCTAACGACATTTTGGGCTGTATAAATAGGGGCATTGCCAGCAGATCGAGGGACGTGATCATTCCCCTCTATTCGGCATTGGTGAGGCCTTATCTGGAGTACTGTGTCCAGTTTTGGGCCCCACACTACAAGAAGGATGTGGAAAAATTGGAAAGAGTCCAGCGGAGAGCAACAAAAATGATTAGGGGGCTGGAGCACATGACTTATGACGAGAGGCTGAGAGAACTAGGATTGTTTAGTCTGCAGGAGAGAAGAATGAGGGGGGATTTGATAGCTGCTTTCAACTACCTGAAGGGGGGTTCCAAAGAGGATGGATCTAGACTGTTCTCAGTGGTAGCAGATGACAGAACAAGGAATAATGGTCTCAAGTTGCAGTGGGGGAGGTTTAGGTTGGATATTAGGAAAAACTTTTTCACTAGGAGGGTGGTGAAGCACTGGAATGGGTTACCTAGGGAGGTGGTGGAATTTCCTTCCTTAGAGGTTTTTAAGATCAGGCTTGACGAAGCCCTGGCTGGGATGATTTAGTTGGGGATTGGTCCTGCTTTGAACAGGGGGTTGGACTAGATGACCTCCTGAGGTCCCTTCCAACCTTGATATTCTATGATTTATTTGGGCATAAGCTTTCATGGGTAAAAACCCCACTTCTTCAGTTGCATGGAGTGAAAATTACAGATACAGGCATAATATATATTGGCACATGAAGAGAAGGGAGTTCTCTTCATGAGTGGCTGGCTCACTACAAATTGCTTTTGTAGTGAGCCAGCCACTCCCAGTCCCTAGTCAAGCCCAAATTGATGGTGTTAAGTTTGCAAATGAATTTTAGCTCTGCAGTTTCTCTTTGAAGTCTGTTTTTGAAGTTTTTTTGTTGCAGGATGGCTACTTTAAAATCTGTTATAGAATCTCCAGGGAGATTGAAGTGTTCTCCTACTGGCTTTTGTATGTTACCATTCCTGATGTCTGATTTGTGTCCATTTATCCTTTTAAGTAGAGTGTGTCCAGTTTGGCCAATGTACATGGCAGAGGGGCATTTCTGGCACATGATGGCATATATCACATTAGTAGATCTGCAGGTGATGATGCGGCTGATGTGGCTGGATCCTATGATGGTGTCGCTAGAGTAGATATGGGGACAGAGAAGGCAACTGGGTTTGTTACAGGGATTGGTTCCTGGGTTACTGTTTCCGTGGCGTGATGTGTAGTTGCTGGTGAGTATTTGCTTCAGGCCGGGGGGCTGTCTGTAAGCGAGGATTGGCCTGCCTCCCAAGGCCTGTGAGACAGGGGGATAGGTTGTAGATCGTTGATGATGTGCTGGAGAGGTTTTAGCTGGGGGCTGTACGTGATGGTCAATGGTGCTCTGTTATTTTCCTTGTTGGGCCTGTCCTGTAATAGGTGACTTCTGGGTACCCTTCTCGCTCTGACAATCTGTTTCCTCACTTCCCCAGGTGGGTATTATAGTTTTAAGAATGCTTGATAGAGACCTTGTAGGTGTTTGTCTCTGTCTGAGGGATTGGAGCAAATGTGGTTGTATCTTAGGGCTTGACTGTAGACAATGGATCGTGTGGTGTGTCCTGGATGGAAGCTGGCAGCATGTAGGTAAGTATAGCGGTCAGTAGGTTTCCGGTTTTGTGTTTGTGACCATCACTTATTTGCACTGTAGTGTCCAGGAAGTGGATTTCCTGTGTGGACTGGTCCAGGCTGAGGTTGATGGTGGGGTGGAAATTGTTGAAATCCCAGGTGGAATTCTTCAAGGGCCTCCTTTCTGTGGGTCTTCATCATATGGACCAATGGGATGATATTCAGACAAGGGGAGAGAAGGAGGGCAGAGAGAGGCTGCCGCTAGAGGGTCCCTGGGTCAGGACCCAGAGTAGCAGGTGGGCCTGGGTCCCCCCCCCCCTTCCCCCTTGCACTGCACCTGGCTGCGGAGGAGTGTGGCTAATACAGACTGCAACTTGCCCCTGAGGTGAGAGGCTAGACTTCGCGTTGTTATTGGCCACTGAGGCTGGTGCAAGCCAAAGGACTGCCGAGACATCCCCTCTCCCCTTGGAAGGAGGTGAGAATGGAGTAGTGGGCACTGCCAGAGGGCAGTGTCCTGAAGAGGACGCTGCCGAGCGGGGAGCAACGCGGGTCCCAAACCAGCAGAGCAGACAACGGGCGAGACACCATGCGCAGAGAGCACTCCGGAGCTGGACTGAGCTAATTCCCAGAGCAACCAGCAGGAGGCGCCGCGGCGGTGAGTCCTGACCTGGCCAACTCCACAGAAAGAGCCAGGACCTAGACTGAAGCCTACTGATGATACTGCTGGAATTCATGTGCCATAACCTTCTCAGTTATGTTCCTGGGAAGAGGTGGGTTGAGGCCATTGCAAGCAGTCCAGCATCATAAGGTGGCTTCTAGAGGAACATGGTGAGCTCTGGGGGCATAAGGATGATCAGCACCCTCCCCTCCCGTAGGCTGTGATCCAATGCTCAGCAAAGTCAGTGGACAAACTCCTGGACACTGGATAATGCCTGACATGTAGTATTGACAGTGCCTGACAATAACGGGTCCACGTGCTTTAAGCAGCCAAGATGCCCACAAAAACTTATGCCCAAATAAATCATAGAATCACACAACACACAGTCAACCTGTGGAACTCCTTGCCGGAGGATGTTGTGAAGGCCAAGACTATAACAGGGTTCAAAAAAGAACCAGATAAATTCACAGAGGATAGGTCCGTAAATGGCTATTAGCCAGGATGGGCAGGGATGGTGTTCCTAGCCTCTGTTTGCCAAAGCTGGGAATGGGCGACAGGATGCATCACTTGATGATTCCCAGTTCTGTTCATTCCCTGTGGTACATCTGGCATTGGCCACTGTCGGAAGACAGGATACCTGGCTAGATGGACCTTTGGTCTGACCCAGTATGGCCGTTCTTATGTTGTTATGGATAAGGCTCAGACCTTCATGTGATAAACCTTGGGAAACCCAGCAGATGGAAATGACATTGAATCCCACCAGATGAAAACAGTCCAGTAGGTGCCTACGGTTCTTTCTCCCAGTCACAAAGCTCAGCCTAGCCTAAAGCAGATCGCTCTAATTTGCAAAGAATGCCACAGACCTGTCGGAGAGACTAGCTCAGGGAATTCCCAAGGAGATGCCTGTGTAGATTATTCTAACTATGCGTGGTCTGCTCCTCCATTACTTTAATCATCCGCTCGGTAGCGTCCTTAACAAACGTGTGATTCTCTTTTCTGTCCTGCTGTTCCGCTTCCCAGCACTCCTTTCGCTTCCTTTTTTCTGCATTGGAGAACTGCAGGACCTCCCAGAACATGTCTTCTTTGCTACATCTTGGGCGCTTTCTTATCTGGCAGAGACGCTCGGCCGGGGTACATGGGATGTTCCTAAAGGCCACATCTGGTGAAGCACAGGGGACAATGCACAGAAGCGGGATTATTAAATTCACGCACATTGAAACATTTCTGTTAAATTCACCTTTTGCAACATTGCCATCCCTGTCTCATTGACCCTAGCCAAGCACACATCTCTGCAAACAGCCAAAGCATGGTGAGTGACGGTGGAGGGGGGGTCCGCATGGGGAAAAGAGCACACACTCTTTGCAAGGGTTGTGGTGCAGCATTCTAGGGAACAAACAGCTGTAGGTATCCCAATTCCTACAGCTCAAGCACAGCTGGGACTGCACAGCTTCCTCTCCCCCTATCCTGATCAACTCCAACAGCTCTGCAATGGTCCAAGTGGGACAGCAGGTGGTGTGAAAAGCCACCATGAGACTGCTCCACGCCGGGCAAACGGGTAGGGTGACCAGATGACAAGAATAAAATATTGGGACATATTGGGGGGCAGCCACAGGCTCCGCGCCCCCCACCCCACCGGAGCCATGGGGGAAGGGGGATACAAAGCCTGAGGAAGCTGCGGGTTGGGGGCGCAGGGTCCTGGCTCTGGGTGCATCCCTGCTGTGGGTTGGGGGCGCAGGGCCCTGGCTCCTGCCGCACCTCCGTCGGGGGCGCAGGGCTCCGGCTACTTCCCCACCGTGGGTCAGGGGCGCAGGGCCCCGGCTCTGGGTGCATCCCCGTTGTGGGTTGGGGGTGCAGGGCCCTGGCTCAGGCTGCATCCCCGCTGTGGGTTGGGGGTGCAGGGCCCTGGCTCTGGGTGCATCCCCGCTGTGGGTTGGGGGTGCAGGGCCCCGGCTGCATCCCCGCCGTGGGTCGGGGGTTCACGGCCCCCACTCCAGCCCTGCTGCAAGCCGTGGGTTGGGGGCGCATGGCCACGGCCACAGCTCCCGCCCGCAGCCGAGCCGCGGGCACAGGGCCCCAGCCGCAGCCTCACCGCTTACCTGGGGGATGGTTCCCACCCACTGAGAAGCACCTGGCAGGTTCCTCTGACTCCTAAGGTCGGCGGTGACCAGCGGGCTCTCCACTCCACGTGCTGCGCCTGCCACAAGCACTGGCTCCAGCTGCCATTGGCTGGAAGCTGTGGGGGCGGGACTTGGGGGTGTGAGTAGCACGCAGCACCCCAGGGTCAGGGGCAGCCGGGGGAGTCCGCAACTCCCATTGGCCGTGATGGAGCCAGTGCTTGTGGTAGGTTCAGCACGCAGAGGCCACCCCTGTGCCTAGGGGCCACAGGGTCCTGCTGCCCGCCGTTTCCTCGGAGCCACCCCAAATAAGCATTGCTGGGACCCCAGGTGAGTGCTCACCAGTGTACTCCTCCAGCCCCAAGCCAAAATATTGGGACAAATGGCGTCCCCACCGTACGTCGGTCGGGACGTGGGCCAAAAAACTAAATATCGGGACAGTCCCAATTTTATCGGGATGTCTGGTCACCCTACAAACGTGAAACAGAATTTCAAAAATTCCCGGGGCTTCTAAGGGGGATGGGCGGATGGTTGTTTATCTGGCTGCAGGGCAAACCGCTGAGCAGACCATCATGATAGGCATTGTGGGACACCTCCTGGAGGCCAATTAAAGTGATGAAATCAAGCGTGGTGTCTACACTGGCACTTTGTGGAAAAAAAATGTTGAGGAAAAAGACATATGTCTCTCAGCGGGGTGGATGTATTTTGTCGCTAAAACCGGGCATTTTTCCCGACAAAAGTTGCATCACAGTGTGTACGCATGCACTATTTGGTCGACAAAAAGCAGGTTTTGGTGACACAACTTGGTAGTGTAGACAAGGCCAAAAACTGAGCCAGTCGTGCTGAAGGCCCTGATTAGATAGCAGAGGTGGCGCATTGTGGTGAAAGCACCAGACTGGCACTCAAGAGATCTGTATTGAGTTTCTGGTTCTGCCACTGAGCTTCTGTATCCTCATGGTCAACTCACTTCATCTCTCTGTGTCTCACTTTCACCATCTGTAAATTGGGGGATGATGTTCCTAATATTTCCTTTCTCCCACCTTTAATCTATTTAGACTAAACTCTCCAGGGCTGGGACTCTCTCTCATGCTGTTTGTACAGCACCTAACACAAGAGTCCTGACCTAGGTGTGACTGAAATAGTGTTGCCAACTGTAATTTTTATCCTGAATCTGGCGATATCTGTGTTTTTTCTTAAAACTCTAGTCACGTGAATACACCAGAATCTCAGCTTTCAAATAAAAAAAAAAATCCTTCTAGCTCTTGTGGTTGCAGAGAAATGCTTGATAATGTGACCCCTAAAGCATCAAAAGCCAGAAGACAACTGAAAAGAGCCCCAAGTGTATTAATGTTAAGATCTCAAGATTTTGAAACCTATCTCATATTTTTAAACATGGGGTTTGCAATACTGCTGAAGTGTAAATAATTAATAAGCAACAGGCTATTATTGTTTCTATAGGTCTGTTCACAGTTAATGGGGGGGAGCGGGGGCTGAGGGACACAGCAGCATACATGAACTGGGGCTAGGAGAGTCAGCGCCAACCAGCCATAGAGGAATTACTATACGCTGGTAGGTGTAACACAACCAACCACCACACCCATGTCTCCTGGTTGAAGCAATTAATTGACTGAACAATTAAGCTAATTGTAGCATGTTTACACAAAACAAGAGCGCTCAGATGAAAAGAAAACAACAAGGAGTGGGTTGCAATTAACATTTATCCAACCGTCAACAGTGAAATTAGGATCTCTTGGGAGGAGGAGGGGGAGCCTAGAGGTTTTCTAGAATTGGAATCAGACATAGTGTCTGGGTGCAACTTCTCAGCCCCTGCCTGCTTTGAGGATCTGCCCCAATTCTAGAGACCACCCACTGGGGCAGCTGTCCCTGGGCAAACCCCTAGTGCCACTCGCTGGTGTAAAACGGTTGAGATCGTGATTTGCAGCAGCTCAGTTGATCCCACTTTCAGATAGGCAAAGATCCAGTTTATCCCTATCTATCCTAAGTGTTAATCTTGTAGGTTCCAGGCAGGTTCCAGGTGGCTTTGGGATGCACTGTGATTGCGCCAAGCGCTTACATATAGCCCTGGGCCTGGAAACTACCTGCCAGCTGCCTTCTTGCTTCCAGGACCTGAAGAAGCTGGGAATTCCCTTCACCATCTACCCAGCTACACCCTGCTCCCTGCACAGGCTTATGGAGAACCACTGACCAGCTTCATAGCTAGTCCTGTTCAGTCCTAGGCTGGATGCAGTGGGATGAGTGGGATGCAGAGATTTGGGGACCATGCTAAGGGGTCCAGCAGGGCTGTGGAGGACCTGCCCCTACCCACCCTAAAACCAGCCTGAAAGCAGCACCAGGGCATATTCTTGAAGCTGTGCAGGCTGAACATGGGGTTATGATAACACCCTTGTGGTCTTATTCTTACTTCTCCAGGAGGGCTTGGAGGAAGGAGGGATCTTTCAGGCCAGGCTCTATTTTATCAACCTGTTCAGCATGAGCTTGGTGAGGGAGACGGTCTGGGCTGTAGTGCCATCAGCACAGAGAGGACAGATGGCTCCAAGTCTCATTCTCGTCAGGCACTGATGGCGTAGTATCTTTGCTGGGCCAGCACCAACCCAAGACTGGGACAGGGAGGAGACAGAGACAGCAAGGACACTGGTGGGCTGGAGGAAGAGGATCCTGATGGTGTAGTGGAAGAACTGTTACTCCTTAGCGAGATGCTTTATTCACCCTTAGTCCAAGGGGTCTGCAGTGTGTGTGTGTGTGTGTCTAAGACTCCCATCTTCTCCTAGAGGCTCCAGGGCATGGGGTCCAAAAATGCTAGGTGCCCCCCATCTGCAGATCAGCCATTTGCAGTCTTTCCTCTCTGGTCCCATCCTTACTGCCCTGTTCCCTGCCTTTTGACCTTGGGGTCATGTTATCCCAGTGCCTTTTCCCTGCTCTTGGAGACCGCACAGATGCCACAGCTGATGCAGAACCAGCTGCCTGGGTGCTAGGTGGGATTAGCATGTTCTTCAACAGCTGCCGCCCTGGGCACATCCAGGAGCAGTAACCCTGCAAACTGTCAGGGCAGCTGGGGTGCTGGAGCTGACAGTCTGTCAGTTTGACCCACTGTGGCTGGGCAAAGGTCATTCCACTGTAGAATTCACTCTCCCAGTTGGGTCAACAGAGCTTGAGTTGATTAACATTTAGAGCACAGTCCATCTCCCATCTGGCCTTTGCACATTAACACTTCTTAGTACTTTTCACCCAACGGTTTCCATGCACTTTACAATGGTGTGTGTGTGTTGTGTGTGTGTGTGTGTATGTCAGTATAATTACTCACATTTCACACAAGGGGAAACTGAGGCACTGAGAACTGAAGTCATAGCAGAGCCGGGAATGGAACCCAGCTCTCCTGCGTGCCAGTCCTAGACTCTCTCTCCACACTGCCTCCCTCTCCTAACACCTCTGGGGACTGTTGCCCCACGTGAACATCTTCTGACTATCAGTAACCAAATCTGGGGAGGGATAGCTCAGTGGTTTGAGCATTGGCCTGGTAAACCCAGGGTTGTGAGTTCAATCCTTGAGGGGACCATTTAGAGATCTGGGGCAAAAATCTGCCTGGGGATTGGTCCTGCTTTGAGCAGGGGGTTGGATGATGACCTCCTGAGGTCCCTTCTAACCCTGAGATTCGATGATTCTATGAAATCGCCTCTCCAGGAAAGCCTTGAGGCAGATGGCCCGATAGCAGTGTGAGCTGGTGTAGAGAAACTTTAATGGGATTTAGATTAGCAGGGACCCTTAAGAGCTGCCTGGTTAGACGCTGTCAAAAGTAAAGGCAGCCTTAGAGATGCCACAAACTGTCAGTTCCCTGATTTCTGGCTGTGGTGAGGAGCACTGACAGCTACTTTAAGAACATACCGAGTGAGATGGGTGTGCGAGCAAGAAACAGCGCCAGTTTTCGGTAGGTCACATCCATGGCCGTAGACTAGGAGCCAGCTTCACCCTTTGACTGTTTACCCAGAGGACAGGGTTGAAGCTGCTTGGAGTCATCTCCAGTTCATCTCCTGCCCTCCTTTGCCCTGCACCTCCCAGCTCCGTGGTATCAAGAACATTCATCAGAGCAAACTCTGCTACAGCCGCACCCTGGAAACCATCCCCTTATAAAGGGCAATTAATCTGCGCTCTGAAAAGCTGTCAGCCGAAAGTGGCTGGGAAATGAAGAAGGCGTGTGGAAATCGCAGCACAATCTGCCGTTCCCATCTGTTTCCCACGGCTGGGCTGGCCTGGCCTGGCCTGGCCTAGCAGAAGAAGCAAGTGTGGAATGTGGTTTGGACTGTAGATCCCTCGATTAGGGGCAGGAAGACTTGGGTGCATGCAATGAGAACATGGTGCCATGGACCTTTCAGCTGGCGTTATTGTTTTGCCATCCTTTCCGTTGTACTTGTATCACTGCAGGAAGCAGTCTGGGCCATCTCTGCCATGGAGAGCGCTCTGTCTGTCCCCAGAGGAGTGTTGGGGAGCTGCACACAGAGTCTGGCACTCCATCCTGGTTCAAAGACACTCACCTGCCCGCTCCCCCGGTCCATTGGGGGTGTTTAACTGTGCCACGCCTCTGCCAAGTGGGACTGCAGCCCGCCAGGGTCATACCTCCCGCACCTTCCCCGGCATATCAATGGGCAGGTAACAGCTGCTTTTCTGGGTTAATGGCCTCTTAGAACCCACAGGGGAATCAGTCTCCCCCGCCAAGGAAGAGCGCCTATATAAATCTATGCTATGTGCTGTCAGTGCAAGCTGCTGTGATCCAAGCACTCCATCAATCTGCTTCTTGCTCCTGGAGGTCTATTATCCCCCAGATACCTTGTCCCTGAACCCCTCCTCCTTTCTCCAACCATCACTCAGCACCCAACCCTCTCTAGCAAAAACTATCAGTAAGGATTTTTTTTTAAGTACCTCAGAAGCAGGAAGCCTACCAAACAGGCAGTGAGACCGCAAGATGTTGAAGAAAGGAAGACAAGGCCATGACAGAGAAGTCAAAGAAATAAATTCTTTGCATCAATCTAAACTGCAGAGAAGGTGGGAAGATGCCCAGGGCAGAGCCATTCTTTCGGGGTGATAAATGTGAAGCACTGTTCCACACAGATGTGTCAACAGAAAAGGAGTTGGATGAAACTGATTAATTAAACAGTATTAAGTTACCAGGACCAGATGGTGTCACTCAAAGAGTTTTGAAGGACCTCACATATGAATTATCGGACACACAGATAAACACAATTTGTTAGGGAAGTGTCAACATGGCTTTTGTAAAGGGAAATCATGCCTCACCAGTCTCTTAGAATTTTTTCAATTTGTCCACAAGCATGTGGACAAGGGGGATTCAATGGATATAGTGTACTTGGACTTTCAGAAAGCCTTTGATAAGGTCCTACACCAAAGGCTCTTAAGAAAACTAAGTAATCATGGGATAACAGGGAAGGTCCTCTCATGGATTGGTAACTGGCTGAAAGATAGGAATAGGAATAAAGGGGAGGAATAAATGGTCAGTTTTCACAATGGAGAGAAGTAAACAGCGGGTCCTCAAGGATCGGTTCTGGGACTCGTGGCTGTTCAACATATTCATTAATTATCTAGAAAAGGGAATGAACAGTGAAGTGGCAAAATTTTCAGATGATACAAAATTATTCAAGATTGTTAAATCCAAAGCTGACTGCGAAGAGTTACAAGGGGGGGTCTCACAAAACTGGATGATCAGGAAACAAAAGGGCAGACAAAATTCAGTATGGATAAGTGCAAAGTAATGCACTGGAAAAAATAACCCCAACTAGACATATAATTATTGGTTCTAAATAAGCTGTTCCCCCTCAAGAAAGTGATCTTGGAGTCATTGTGCATAGGCCACTGAAAACTTCAGCTCAATGCATAGCAGTGGTCAAAAAGGTTAAGAGAATGTTAGAAAACTACTAGGGAAAGGATATAGAAAATAAGACATAAAATATAATGCAATTATATCAATCCAGTGTTTGCCCACATGTTGAATACTGTGTCCAGTTCTGGTCACCCCATCTCAAAAAGGATATTGTGGAACTAGAAAAGGTTCAGAGAAGGGCAACAGGGTATGGAACGTCTTCCATATGAGGAGAGACTAGAGATCAGGGCTGTTCATCTTAGAAAAGAGATGATTAAGTGGGAAGATAGAATAGAGGTCTATAAAAATTATGAATGATGTGGATAAAGTGATTAGAGAAGTGTTATTTAGCCTTTCCAACAATACAAAAACCAGGGGTCACCTGGTGAAATTGGTAGGCAGCAGGTTTAATGCAAACAAGAGGAAATACTCTTTCATATAATGCACAAGTAACCTGTGGAACTCATTGCCAAGGGATGTCGTGAAGGCCAAAAGTATAATTGAGTTAAAAAAAGAATTAGATAGCCATTGATGGACATGTCCTACATGAACCTATTAGCCAAGATGGTTACGATGGACACAAGCCCATGCTGCAGGGTGACGCTAAACCTCTGACTGCCAGAAGCTGGGAAGGAAAATCGGGTAGATCTCTCCAAAACTGACCTGTTCTGTAGACTCCCCCTGAAGCTTTGGTACTGGCCACTGGGCTAGATGGACCATTGGTCTGACCCAGTACGGCAGCTCTTCTGTTTCTTAGGCCCTTATGTCACCCGCACAGCAGGGTGAGGCTTCTTTGCTAAATGTCTTCTAAAGCAAATCCCCTTGAGTTGCAGACATTTGGTATGAGCCCACCAGAGAAGTCCAGGTGTAATGGGCCTCAGTCTGTGGGCATGCCCCTCTACAATCCTTCAGCATTTTCAGTTAGATGATGACATTCTCCTTTGCTTCCTGCCTTAATCTGTCAGGCATTGCAATCTGTGCCTCCTCCCCCCTCTGATGCATGATGCAGTTCTGCAAATCCAAAGTGTTCCCATTTCTAAAGCACCCAGTCAGCAGAGAGTCTCCCCAGCCGGCATGTTTCATGAGGCGTTCTCCAGGGCTGGTGCAGGAGAGGCCAGACTGTGGCAGTAGGGTTCTTCCAGTCGGGTGCATTCCAGATGGGGTCAGGAACACATCGGCCGAGTTCAGGTAGGTTAAACTGAAGCCCCTCTTTCCTTCTCATATATTTCCATTTACTGTATATCTTGGACTATATATGGGGGGCTAGTTTAGTTGAACTGACTGTCCCAGGATCTCAGAGTGTTCTCTTCTCCTAAGAGTGCCCTGCACTGCTCCTGAAGGCCTGTTCCAATGTTCAGTTCTACAGACGTAGACGCCCCAGCACCACATCCTGTCAGCCACCTTATCCACTGGTGGCCAATGCCCCATCTCTTGCTGTCAGGAGGGAGTTTAACATTTATTGGTGGGCAGGTTTGTGTAAGCCTGGAAATGGCTGAAGAGTTGGCTTCACACCTGGCTGAGACTCCTGGAGGAAACTATCTGGATTGTCTTCCCTGTTCCTCAAAAGTTTGCATGCTGATTCCACCTTTCTCCAATGGAGCCATCAAGTTCTAGCCTCTCCTAGGTCAGAACCCTCCCAGCCTTAATCCTGAAAAAAATAGCATATAATCCATGCCGTTGGGTGGTGCTGTTCTCTGTTTAAACAGCTGCCGTGTTCCACTCCAGAGGCGGCTGCCTTTGAGCGAATTAAGACAGATAAGTTATTTGTTAGACTTCCATAAACAAAGAGCATCCAGATTCTTTCAATCTTCAAATGGCTTCATCTGAGATTAAGAAAAAACAAAAGTCAAATTTCCATGGAAAGAGCGTAGAGTGTGTATCTGGAACAGTCTGCCATGTCACTGAGAACAAAATGGCTGCTGAATTCTGCACAAAGGGAGAGTTCTTAACACAGTTAAAGGTCCAGTCAAAAAGTATCAGTGTCCTAGTCACCACAATATTGAAATGCTTTGTGATCAAAGTGTTCATTTTGATTGCATTATTAGGTCTCATCATCAAAGCTATAGTGAGAAAACATGATCATTTGATTGGGTACCAAACATTGTCAATAGGTGTTTGCTTAGGAAGACCATGTAAGATGTGCGTTAGTTTGCTTTTCATCTGGCAGGCACATATGCATTATTCCATAGCGTTCAAACATTGACCGTGTTCCATGGAGAACTGGGACTCTCCCAGAGCCTCATGCAGTTCAATATCATGCTGGGCTCTGGACATGACCAGGAGATGAGCAAACAATGACCTGTCTGAGTTTAGCTCTGTAATATTCCCTTCTGCCTTCACTCTGACTTTCTTCTTTGCATTCGAGCACAGCTTTAGTCTGTTCATCTTGATTGAGCCCATAGATTAACGGAGCATTGGCTAATTTGGGGGGTTTGAAAACTTTGTACAAGTCATGACCGAAAGCGTCCTTTTGACCGATACCTTGAGCTATCTCATCGTTGAAAACAGTTTTTGTCATAGGTTGCCAGTGTGAATAAACTCATCCTGCAGCTTTAAAATAGCCCCTTTTTGGTATTTAACAGCACCTAATGGGCCTAGATAGTGCTTGGTTACTTCTGGGGGAGTCATCCCAACCATGCTTAATGGTCCGTTTGAAATTCGATGGAGTTCTGGGCTTGTCAGGAAACACCAGGAAAGATCATTTGGATGTTTTGTTATGCCCATTCATGTTCTAGGGCTTTGTCTAAATCAAGCGCACTAAAGGGACCTTTTAACAACCCAATTTCTTTTTCAAAACTCCTCACATGTGACAGGGTCAGACATTTCTACACCTCTTATCTCAGCGAGGTACCAGGCAATCATTGCAGTATAGCTGGTTAAATCTACAGCAATAAAGTATTTTACAAAGTCTTCTAGTGCTGCAAGGTACAAATCCCAATTAGTAGTCCTGACAGATTGAATAAAAGGCAGCAAAGACTCAACCATCTTCATGTATCACCACACCATGCTGAAAGTTGGCTTTGTTGCTGATTCAATCTCATCGACTCGCTTGATCCCTTCTGTGATATGGCAGCTCTCCATCATGCACAATAGATCACTGAGAGCACAATGTACACTGGATGTGTGGAACTGGTCTTGCAAGTCCTGGACCCCTTGGGAAATGACATCAGTACACTTTTCAAAGAAGACATTTAGGTAGCATTTTAGACGGGCAATGGGTATTTGGGTGTGTACTTCTATAGGGTGTCAACCTTTTCCCTGCAAGAATTGGGTTCACAGTACTGTCACTGCACAAAATCCCCCAGACCTCAGGAGTACCAGTGCCATCAACAAAGGAGCCAATTGCATGTAGCGCTGTGAAGAATAGGTGCAGTTCACCAGGGCGTAGAATCCAGTTCGATAGTGTCACTGCACCGGATGCTGAGACCTTAACCAGTGAGTGCCTCATTACAACTTTGGGAGTGCTGCATGTTTCACATGCCTATGTCAAAGTATAAAAGAGAGTGATTTTTAAAAGTTCTCACATAGCTCTCTACTGAATTGTTCGAGGTGTGTCCTGTTTGGTACTGTTGTGTTGTGGGAGAAAGGGCTTTCGAATGACACCCAACTTGACCCACTTCCTATCACACGGTCTTATCAGAATTGCCACCAACCAGAGCACATGGAGCTGGGAGGCAGAGGGTGACACCATTGAAATGATGACCCTGTAGATCCTTATGAATCCAATGCCCCCTCAGTTACCTGTCTATCATTAACTTGCCCACGGCCTTACCCACGCTCCCAGACTAACAGTAATTTCCCTTTTACGCTGTTCTCCGCGGCCATGTGCATGCTCTTGTGCAGCCAGGGCCCCTCACTGAGCAGCGGGGGAGCAGATGTTGATGGATTGTTTGCTGGCAAAAGATGGCTGAATGGCCATGTGTGGGACTTCCCCGCTGAGTGATCACTGCAGAGACAGCGAGCTGGGGATAGTAACTAAAGGTCTAGTGAGCAAGAGAGGAGGGGTGCTGGCTCCCCCTCCCTAATCAAACAGGCCCAACAGCACCTCTTCCCCATGCCCAGCTGTGCTGTAATGAAAGGAAAGAGTCAACCAATCCTCCTCGGGAGGGGGCAGATACGGAACGTACACAAGCGATCCCCTGACTTCTAACAGCGCCTCAGGCTGTCGGAAGGACCCAGCCATTCTGCTCCCTGCAGCCTCTGATCGTTGGGTTGTAAGAGCCAAAGCCCCATCTGCTTCCTTCTAAAATGCAGCCACTGATGGGAGCTGGACTGCAAGGGGGAATGGAGCCCTCCACCTCTACATCAAAGCCAGCCCAGCTCAGCACCAACTGGAAGCTACTCTCAGCAGACAGTCATCCTCGGACCAATGTGCAATGAGTTGCAGGGTCTCGGCCCACCTCACATCCACTCCCATAGAACTGGCACCTGGGTTGTCAGGCTCAGCAGAAGGTATGGAGACTGAATTCCCTCCAGAGTCCTTCCAGGTCAGGATTGAGGCACATGAGCTGGGGACAGTGGATGGGGGCAACTCACCATCCAAATGCAATAAACCCTGTCACTTCCCCCCTTGCCATGTCACCAGCAGCTACCCTGTTGCCAAGGCTAAACCCCTTGTCCATGGCCTGTGCCACCCCTCTGCCCTCCCTACCCTGCCCAAAGCACCATTGCTACATCCCCATCCTCACCTCTTTCCTGGCTCCCTGCATAATCCTACCTCCACCCCACCTACATCTCTGATTGTAGATCCCCTTGAGTGCACTCTGTGCCGACACTTGGAGCAGTCTCCCACTCCCTGCGCCTGATTCTCCCCTGCCATGTACCTTGGGCAGCCACTGACACCTGTGCAAAATGGGCATCCCCCTCCACTCTGCTGCCAGGCAGTGGGGAATGCAGACTCCTGATTGGCCAAGTGCCCCACTTCTGCTCCTCCAAACCACTTCTATGAAGCATCTCTGGGTTGATCTCATCTGCAAGGTCTTCCATTATCTCACATGTGACTGATGCCCTTGGTCGTTTTGTGTGGATTTAGGCATGTCTTCTGCTGCCACTTGCGATGTACCAACGCTCCTCCTGGGTCCTCAACCAGGCATGAAACCAGGATCTTCAGCTCCAAAGCACAGACGCTCTCCTACTTGAACTAAAGGAATAACCCCATTAGATGACAGCAGCAGTAGGCTATTATCCTCTGTAGGTTATCAGCTAGTGAGAAGGACATGTAACATACTGAACCAATGAAATACTCCATCAAATAATAATGAATGTGGAGTTGATTAAGGATCTAGAATTGAGGGAGCTGGGGAAAGGTCTGGAACCAGAGGATAAGGAGCAGGAAGTCATGTTAGAGAAGGCCCTTTCTATACTTGGAGCAGGCTGAGAACAAGGCAAGGCCTACGTCTCTCAGGGAAATCCACACCTCTGAGAGCTGTTGCTATGCCAATGTGAGTTTTCAGTGTAGACAAGCCCTGAGCATCTCTCCAGGGAGCTTCCTCCTGGCTGGGAACTCAGCACAAGACAAAGTCCCAACACGTAGACAGAGAAGGCAGTTGTATTTCTTTTACATCTGCAAGATTCTCCTCTAGAGAGGGACAAAACCTTGGCAAATTTATTCCCAAAGGGGGTGTCACAGTGTCTGGATGCTGCACTAGGACTTGGGAGACCTGGAGTCCATTCCTGGCTCTGGTATGTGACCATTCTGTGCCTCACGTTCCCCAACTACTCTTTGTTTAGCCTGGGAGCTCTTCAGGGCAGGGACTGTCTCTGACTATGTGTTATACAATACCTAGCACAAGGGGGCCTGAGCTTGCCTGGATTCTCGAGCTGTTACTGTATATAAACAATAATAATCCCCCAGAGTCAATTCTTTCTTCTAGTTGGATCTCATTGTAAAGCATAGGCAAGGCAAGAGGCTCATACCGGTTGACACTGGTTGATCAGAACCAGAACTGGGACCAGATCTCAGGGAACAAAATTCCCTTTGGAAGAATGGGGATAGAGTCATGAGTTGAGAGTAAATAATCCTGGGGCAGACAATAAAGCCAGGTGACCGCTGCCGCATGCCACAGCACACAAACCAGAATGAAGTCTGCTGTATTGCCTGCTGGATCACTATGGGACCAGGGCCGGCTCCAGGGTTTTGGCCGCCCCAAGCAGTCAAACAGAAAAAAACCAAACCAAACCAACCAAACCAAACCAAAACAGGAAAAAAAATGCTGCGATTGGGATCGCGATCTGCAGCGGCAATTCGGCGGGAGGTCCTTCACTCTGAGCAGGAGTGAGGGACCGTCCGCCGAATAGCTGGACCTGCCGCCCCTCTCTGGAGTGGCCGCCCCAAGCACCTGCTTGGTAAGCTGGTGCCTGGAGCCAGCCCTGTATGGGACACAGCCTATACCTGGGAAACAGCTTCTGCTGAGCATGGCTTCGCCATCACACCGGAAGGGCTCCTGTTCACAGAAAAGCCATCGCTGAGTTGCATGGACAAAAACATCCTTTAGCCAAAGAAAGCCAGTGACTGTTTCTCACAGCGTAACCCACTGGCTGGGTGGGAGTGTGGGGGTGTGACCGAGCGGTGTTGCCATCAATGACAGGGCCCCAGAGGGGATAAGGAATGTGCTCCTAGCACCAGAGCAGGGCAATGCTCTCGAATTCCAATGGTAGACGGCTCACAGTTCTGATCCCAGCTGTGCGGTTGTGACAGTACTGGCTATCTGCAGCACATGGATTCATTAAAGCAGTGGAGCTGGAACCAGTTTAGACATCAGTGAAGAAGGCTATGCGAGAGCCTTGCCTTCAGCCATCGGTCGGATTCCCAGGAGCTGCTAGCTAACAGGCTCTTTCATAGGGTATGTCTACACTACGATATTAGGTCGAATTTGTAGAAGCAGGTTTTATAGAAATCGGTTGTATACAGCCGACTGTGTGTGTCCCCACATAAAATGCTCTAAGTGCATGAAGCCGGTGGACCGCGTCCACAGTACCGAGGCTAGCGTCGACTTCCGGAGCGTTGCACTGTGGGTAGCTATCCCACAGTTCCCGCAGTCTCCCCCGCCCATTGGAATTCTGGGTTGAGATCCCAATGCCTGATGATGCAAAACAGTGTCGCGGGGGGTTCTGGGTACATGTCGTCAGGCCCCTCCCCCTCCATCAGAGCAACGGCAGACAATCGATTTGCACCTTTTTACCTGGGTTACCTGTGCCGACAATGTACCACAGCAAGCATGGAGCCCGCTCAGCTCAGCTCAGCTCAGCTCACCGTCACCATATGTCATCTGGATGCCGGCAGACGTGGTACTGCATTGCTACACAGCAGCAGCCCCATGCCTTTTGGCAGTGGATGGTGTATTACGGCTGGTTCGATCAGATGATGGCTGAAACGCCGTATGTCCCCCAGTCATATTCTGCTGCCTTCCCAATGATGATGGCGGCTATGAGTCGTAGTACACTATTTTCTGCCAAGCACCCAGAAGATGCCGAGGGCTCTCAGTCATGCTGCACCGTCGGCTGCCAGCTTAAGATATAAAAAATAGATTTGTTCTGTATTCATTTGCTTCCCCCTCCCTCTGTGAAATCAACGGCCTGCTAAACCCAGGGTTTTGAGTTCAATCTTTGGGGGGGCCATTCTGTGTGACAGTTGTTTGTGTTTCTCCCTGATGCACAGCCACCTTTGTTGATTTTAATTCCCTGTTCCTGTCTGCCATGTCGTCACTCGCCCCTCCCTAAAGTCGACCTAAACTCGTAGTGTCGACCAGGCCATAGAGTTTCAATTACTCTCCCTTGCCCACAGCTGCATCTGTATCTTCTTAACTGGACAGCAGCCGAGCTGGCCCTGCTCAGGGAGTCGCTGATGGTTAAGAGAAATCTAAATTCTCTCCTTGCAAGCTTCCACAGGCATTCAAAATCCACGAGTCAGGCCCCCAAACATCATGATTGTGACTGTGCTGCATCAAGTGATCCTAGCCTCACTGCCGGAGGTCCCACAGCTGCCCCATGGAGCTTCCAGCTCCTCCCCAACCCAACCTTCCAATTTGCTGATTCTGCCCCCGCCCAGCAATTCATTACACCCCCCGCATCCCCACAGCAATTCATTACACCCCCCGCCCCCCACATCCATCCCCCGCCCCCCACATCCATCTGCCCCACACAGCAGTTCATTACACCCCTTGCCCCCCCCCATCCGTCTGCCCCCGGCCAGCAATTCATTACACCTCCCCTGAGATTGACTTCCTACCCATCTGCCCTTGTGACATTGAAAGTGGCCATAGTATGCAGCACAATGAAAACCATGAAGTTCTAGGTGGGCCTGGAGGTGGTGCAGCACGCACAACACCTGTATCTAATGGCTGGTGAATGCACACCTCACTGAGTGTTACTGTTTGACTAGTTAGGGCCTGATCCTGCACTCTTTGCACACTCAGAACTCCTATCAAAGGAATTTTGGGGTGCACAAGGAGTGTATGTTCAAGCACAGTCATGAGCCCAGATGCAGCTAAAACATGCCACAGGGCTCCACCTCTGCTGTCGGCCGAGAGCACCACCCTTTGAACACCTTCACTACCCTATAGTCTGCAGTTTCTCTCTAGCCAGACCAACTTCCACAGAGCAGCCAGCATTCCCTTAAGGGGCCTTCCACTCTAAAAAGGCTTTCCCTGTGTCCATACCCCTTTAAAGGGGACCCCCCCCCAACAGGCTGCCCATGCACGTGCACAGACTGGCTTGCACACACTGCACCAGAAGCTGGGGCATGTCCCAACTCACTCCTCAAGGCAGGAAGGCAGGAGGGGTGGGTGGGAGATAGGTAGGTGTGGGAGGAAGAGCTATTAGGCGTAGAAGCCAGGAACATTTGGGCAGCCATGCTGGAGGGAGACATAAAATGAGCTTACAATCAGGATAATAGGCAGCAAAGTGCTGGAGGAGCTGATTCAATTTGTGGAACCTGCTTGGCTGAGACACTGGCACTGATGTGACCAGGCAAGCACTAGATGACCCTGCAGCCTGCACAGTGATCAGATGAGACCCGGGCAGCGGGAACTCTGAACCAGCAGGCTTCTTAGACAGACAAATCCAGTGGCCCTGGGTTGGGGGAGCCCTGGGAATGCTCTCACACCACCCACCCCTCACATCTACCTCTGCCCTTCTCTAGACAGGATTCCTGATTGTAGCAACACTGGGGCTGCCAGATTGGATGGCCTCTGTGTCCAGCTTGAGTCATGGATCTAAGGCTCATCAAGGCGGACCTCCTGCGTACACAGGCCGGAGAATTGCGCCCTCTCATCTGGTTTTCTGTCTCTGATGGTCACCAGTAGCAGCTGCCTTCGAGGAAGGTACAAGAATCCCGATGACAGTTATTAGACTTTGCTCTCCTGCAGCAGGAAGGAATGGAGATATCCCATCTCCTAGAGCTGGAAGGGACCTTGAAAGGTCATAGAGTCCAGCCCCCTGCCTTCACTAGCAGGACCCAGTACTGATTTTGCCCCAGATTCCCAAGTGGCCCCTTCAAGGGCTGAACTCACAACCCTGGGTTTAGCAGGCCAATGCTCAAACCACTGAGCTATCCCTCCCCCCTGTGAATGCAGTGCTTCACAAACAGCTATGAGCTAGGCTCCACACACACAAGAACAAAGGATCAGCTCCCAGGTCCATCCAGCCCAGCGTCCTGTCTCTGACAGGCCAGCACCAGACGCTTCAGAGGAAAGTGCAAGGATCCCATAGTAACAGATACAGGATATCAACCCCTTACCTTAGTCTCTAGTAGTGAGAGATCAGCTCAAGCCCTGAAGCACCAGGTTTCATCTCCCTTCCAAAACTGTTATCATTAGTTATAATAACTCAGGATAGTCTCAATATCCCTACACATGTCCAATCCCTTTTTGACTTTTGCTAAGTCCTTGGCCTCAGTGAATTCCGGTGGCAGTGAGTTCCACAGTCTAATTATGCATTGTATGAAAATGGATTTCCTTCGATCAGTTTCTAATTTTCCACTTTTAATCTCATTGAATGTTCCCTTGTTCTTGTGGTTGAAAACAGGGAGAACAGAAGCTCCCAGTCTCCCTTCTCCACCGCAGTCACTATTTCATAGACTGTTATCATGTCCCGGCTTATTCCTCTCCTTTCTAAATAACAATCCCAATTGTCAGGCTTCTCTGGACCAACTCCTTTCCACTAGGAAGGTATATTATTAGTTATCTTTATTGTCTTCCATGAGCCTTTTCTCACCTACACATCCCCCGTGCTGCCACCTGAACTCGGAATCCCTGTGTGCGTATGTCTGTGTTGAATGGTCAGCTTTTCTCAGCCAGATAGCGCAAAGCCCTTCACAATGGAGAACAAGGATTCTTATCCCCATTTGATATGAATTATTGTTGTTATGATTACAGTAGTGCAGGACTGTATCCACAGCAAAGACAATCCCTGCCTGGAGTTCACAATCTAGCTAGACAAGACTCTCACAGGCACAGGCTTGTAATGGGTATGTTTGTCAAGGATGGGGAGCTGGGGTGGGGACAACACCTGCAGTTCGAAAATGGTAGATGGACCAGAAGAAATCTCGTACTTACTACAGCATTCTCCAGGTATAATATAAAGCGTGAGGCAGAGCCCTTGTAAAATGTCTCCTACTCTGGGCCACTCATAGTCCATTTCTGCTTGCAGAGAGCACGCTGGCTGCCTGGCTAGTCAGCTGAACTGGTTGAAAACATCTGCACAGGACAGCTTTCCACCCAGCAATGGCGATTCAAAGAAATCTAGCTGTTTTGCAGGAATAGGTCAGTTCTGTCAACACTTTGGAATGAAATTATTCCTATGTTTCATTTATTGAAACAATGCACAAACCAGCGCAGCGGGGTCAGTCTGATGTGGGGTTGGTCCCTCGCCCAGCTTTAAATGGCTCCTTAGTGAGTTTGTTCTGTCAGTGGCAGCTCAGGACCCAGTGAATCCAATTCTCAAGGCCCTTCTCCCCACCTGGCTCACAGTGAGTCTCTGCCTCTGTTCCCAATGAGCCCATTCACAGTTACATGAGACTCATGCTTCAGGGCACAAGCCAGCCACTCATTAATGAAGATCAGGAAGAAACTTTCCCTCCATGGGCTGGTTATTCCATAATTGTCCATTACAGGTTTTCTTGAACCTGCCTCTGAAGCATCTAGTGCTGGTCACTGTCAGAGAGAAGATGCTGGACTAGGAGGCCACTGCTCTGATCTGGCCTGGCAATTCCTATGTTCTTAGAACATTCCCTCTGTTCGCTGCTATTGCTGCCTATGCTGATCCCCACTGGCCAAGCTCCATGTGGAGAAGGTAGGAGTCCCTGCTCAGCGTGATGAGTGGGTGGAATGAAGGGATGTCGGTGCAGCATTAAATCACTTGCCAGAATGGTTTGGCAAATTATCCAGAGGTTTGCAAACAAAATATGAATTCTACACTTACACTGACCACACCTATGGCATGAATATATAGTTCTACGTGTGTGCATTCCCAGCCCAAAGCACATTAGCTGGCAAGTAAGGTTCCAAAGTGCTGGTTCAAATTACCCAGATTAACCAAGAAGAAAGTCCGGGATATACACCTTAACACACTTACATCTGCCTTCCCCAAACAAGGACACACCACCAGGGAAGTAGATTGCATCATGAAACGGGCCACGCAAATACCCCAAGAGTATCTGCTTCAATTCAAAAATAAAACCCCTTCCGACTGCACACCCGTAATTGTCACCCACACGGAACCCATCCAGGGTGACATCCAACAATTACAACCCATATTCAATGGGGACAGGCAGGGATAGGGAATGGGGGGCACTTTGCCTCTTCCCCCTCAGTGTGCCAGTCAGCACCTCTGAGCTGAGCCTCAAGGGAGAGGAGTTTTGCCAGGGGTAGGGCTCATGGAGACTCCTCCCTAGCCCTCATGGCTGTGGATAAAAGCTTGAAAACATGAACCCTAAACACTTCAGCGCCAGACGGCAAACACACAGACCCCCAATGGCCCACGTTTTAAAATCTCATGATTTTAAAGCCAATCTCAGGAAAAAAACTGGGGGGAGGGCAGCCTGGTTTGTGATTTTGGACCTTTTGAGGTTTGGAAGGCTGCTCTGTGAAGTGCAAGGTGGCATGGAGAATGAGTCTAATCACATACCATATGGAAAGACAGACTTCATGATGCTCTTGGGCCGTGCTTCTTTTATCCACTATGGAATTTCAGTGGCCCGTGGGCATCTGCAGAGATGCCTGGAGTCAGTACAAATGGCATTGGAATCAGAGTATTACACTGGGGTGTTTGTGGTTACCAATGAAACGTCATTGTGTTTTCTCATACCAGACCTGAGGAAGAGCTCTGTGTAGCATGAAAGCTCATCTATCTCACCAACAGAAGCTGGTCCAATAAAAGACATTACCTTCTATACATAGGTAAAAGTGATTATTTTTTCTCAGGGCAGAGTTAAGGGTATTTTGGCCTGGCACAGACAAACCTTGTGTGTGTGAAAATAAAGGATGCGACGGATGTCATGTTAAAGTTGTACTGTGGGAGAAAAAAAGCCTATTGCCTACTGATTACCGGTCCCTGGAAACTCCAAATCAAAGCCCCTTCGAACTCTATAGAGGGTGGACTCAACTTTTCCTGAGTGTGCTAGTTCTGAGCTGAGGCTGTGTGATGGGGGCCACTCATCTCTTATGAGCGCCTCCTGTCTGCCGGGTGTGAACCAGCACTCTGTTCGTGGTGCTGCCTGTCAACTGTTGCCGTCCTCAGGTGGGGTCTTCAGAGGCTCAGCCACAATCAAACACATGAATGAGCAAACTCCCTCCAGAGTAAAAGGTCCAACAGGGCCTGTTCCTGTAGCCTTGGTTACCATCTTTAGCCCTGACTCCAGGCTCCGTCCTCAACCCCTTCTGGAATCACAGAATCATAGAATATCAGGGTTGGAAGGGACCTCAAGAGGTCATCTAGTCCAACCCCCTGCTCAAAGCAGGACCAATTCCCAACTAAATCATCCCAGCCAGGGCTTTGTCAAGCCGGGCCTTAAAAACCTCTAAGGAAGGAGACTCCACCACCTCCCTAGGTAACGCATTCCAGTGTTTCAGCACCCTCCTAGTGAAATAGTTTTTCCTAATATCCAACCTGGACCTCCCCCACTGCAACTTGAGACCATTACTCCTTGTTCTGTCATCTGCCACCACTGAGAACAGCCGAGCTTCATCCTCTTTGGAACCCCCCTGCAGGTAGTTGAAGGCTGCTATCAAATCCCCCCTCATTCTTCTCTTCTGGAGACTAAACAATCCCAGTTCCCTCAGCCTCTCCTCATAAGTCATGTGCTCCAGACCCCTAATCATTTTTGTTGCCCTCCGTTGGACTCTTTCCAATTTTTCCACATCCTTTTTGTAGTGTGGGGCCCAAAACTGGACACAGTATTCCAGATGAGGCCTCATCAATGTCGAATAAAGGGGAACGATCACGTTCCTCGATCTGCTGGCAATGCCCCTACTTATACAGCCCAAAATGCCATTAGCCTTCTTGGCAACAAGAGCACACTGTTGACTCATATCCAGCTTCTCGTCCACTGTGACCCCTAGGTCCTTTTCTGCAGAACTGCTACCTAGCCATTCGGTCCCTAGTCTGTAGCAGTGCATGGGATTCGTCCGTCCTAAGTGCAAGACTCTGCACTTGTCCTTGTTGAACCTCATCAGGTTTTTTTCGGCCCAATCCTCTAATTTGTCTAGGTCCCTCTGTATCCGATCCCTACCCTCTAGTGTATCTACCACGCCTCCTAGTTTAGTGTCATCTGCAAACTTGCTGAGAGTGCAGTGCACACCATCCTCCAGATCATTAATAAAGATATTAAACAAAACCGGCCCCAGGACCGACCCTTGGGGCACTCTGCTTGAAACCGGCTGCCAACTAGACATGGAGCCATTGATCACTACCCGCTGAGCCCGACGATCTAGCCAGCTTTCTATCCACCTTACAGTCCATTCATCCAGCACATACTTCTTTAACTTGCTGGCAAGAATACTGTGGGAGACCGTATCAAAAGCTTTGCTAAAGTCAAGGAATAACACATCCACTGCTTTCCCCTCATCCACAGAGCCAGTTATCTCCTCATAGAAGGCAATTAGGTTAGTCAGGCACGACTTCCCCTTCATGAATCCATGCTGACTGTTCCTGATCACTTTCCTCTCCTCTAAATGTTTCATAATTGTTTCCTTGAGGACCTGCTCCATGATTTTTCCAGGGACTGAGGTGAGGCTGACTGGCCTGTAGTTCTCCGGATCCTCCTCCTTCCCTTTTTTAAAGATGGGCACTACATTAGCCTTTTTCCAGTCATCTGGGACCTCCCCCGATCGCCATGAGTTTTCAAAAATAATCGCTAATGGCTCTGCAATCTTACCCGCCAACTCCTTTAGCACCCTCGGATGCAGCCCATCCGGCCCCATGGACTTGTGCACATCCAGTTTTTCTAAATAGTCCCGAACCACTTCTTTCTCCACAGAGGGCTGGTCACCTTCTCCCTATGCTGTACTGCCCAGTGCAGCAATCTGGGAGCTGACCTTGTTCGTGAAGACAGAGGCAAAAAAAATCATTGAGTACATTAGCTTTTTCCACATCCTCGGTCACTAGGTTGCCTCCCCCATTCAGTAAGGGGCCCGCACTTTCCTTGACTTTCTTCTTGTTGCTAACATACCTGAAGAAACCCTTCTTGTTACTCTTAACATCTCTTGCTAACTGCAACTCCAAGTGTGATTTGGCCTTCCTGATTTCACTCCTGCATGCCTGAGCAATATTTTTATACTCCTCCCTGGTCATTTGTCCAATCTTCCACTTCTTGTAAGCTTCTTTTTTGCGTTTAAGATCAGCAAGGATTTCACTGTTTAGCCAAGCTGGTCGCCTGCCATATTTACTATTCTTTCTACACATCGGGATGGTTTGTTCCTGCAACCGCAATAAGGAGTCTTTAAAATACAGCCAGCTCTCCTGGACCCCTTTGCCCTTCATGTTATTCTCCCAGGGGATCCTGCCCATCTGTTCCCTGAGGGAGTCAAAGTCTGCTTTTCTGAAGTCCAGAGTCCGTATTCTGCTGCTCTCCTTTCTTCCTTGTGTCAGGATCCTGAACTCGACCATCTCATGGTCACTGCCTCCCAGGTTCCCATCCACTTTTGCTTCCCCTACTAATTCTTCCCTGTTTGTGAGCAGCAGGTCAAGAAAAGCTCTGCCCCTAGTTGGTTCCTCCAGCACTTGCACCAGGAAATTGTCCCCTACACTTTCCAAAAACTTCCTGGATTGTCTGTGCACCGCTGTATTGCTCTCCCAGCAGATATCAGGGTGATTAAAGTCTCCCATGAGAACCAGGGCCTGCGATCTAGCAACTTCTGCTAGTTGCCAGAAGAAAGCCTCGTCCACCTCATCCCCCTGGTCTGGTGGTCTATAGCAGACTCCAACCACGATATCACCCTTGTTGCTCACACTTCTCAACTTTATCCAGAGACTCTCAGGTTTTTCTGCAGTTTCATACCGGAGCTCTGAGCAGTCATACTCCTCTCTTACATACAACACAACTCCCCCACCTTTTCTGCCCTCCCTGTCCTTCCTGAACAGTTTATATCCATCCATGACAGTACTCCAGTCATGTGAGTTATCCCACCAAGTCTCTGTTATTCCAATCGCATCATAGTTCCCTGACTGTGCCAGGACTTCTAGTTCTCCCTGCTTGTTTCCCAGGCTTCTTGCATTTGTGTATAGGCACTTAAGATAACTCATCCATCGTCCCTCTTTCTCAGCATGATACAGGAGTCCTCCCCTCTTGCGCTCTCCTGCTTGTGCTTCCTCCCAGGATCCCATTTCCCCACTTACCTCAGGGCTTTGGTCTCCTTCCCCCGGTGAACCTAGTTTAAAGCCCTCCTCACTAGGTTAGCCAGCCTGCTGGCGAAGATGCTCTTCCCTCTCTTCGTTAGGTGGAGCCCGTCTCTGCCTAGCACTCTTCCTTCTTGGAACACCATCCCATGGTCGAAGAATCCAAACCCTTCTCTCCGACACCACCTGCGTAGCCATTTGTTGACTTCCACGATTTGACGGCTTGCTTTAAGTCCGGGTCTGCGCTGGTACAGAGCAGTACCCCTGGGGCTTCCTCTCTGGAGACTCCTGCCCTTGTCTTGGACTTATAAACAAGCCCTATCCCCTTACCAGGGTTTAGGCCACCTGCCGGTAGGAGAACACAGGCCTGCCCACTACTCAAGGTTCCAACCCAGAGACCCTACAAACAGCAGCCATGTGCTGCTTCCTGCTGCTATTCCCTGGGCCACTTCCCATGTAGCTCCTTCCTCTTCTTGGGTCTCTGTCTGTTCCCTGTTTGAGCAGGGTCTCTCCCAGGCCTCCTTGCCTGGAGAGCTTCTCAGGCTATTGCTACACTACAGAACTTACCCCAATGCTAGTGCAGCTGCTCGAAGCCAACGGGAGAGAGCTTTCCCATCAGCTTAATTACTCCAGGCTCTGCGAGCTGCGGCAGCTATGTCGTTGGAAAAAGCGCTCTCACTGACATAGTGCTGCCTACACCGGCACTTAGGTTGGTGCAACTTACATCACTCCGGGGGGTGGCTTATTCACACCCCTGAGCAAAATAATTTATACAGACCTAAGCTGTGGTATAGCCATAGCCTCAGTCTCTGTTCTGATCTCTCAGGCCTCTTTGCCTGGAGAGCTTGTCACTCCTGTCTCTGCTTGAGCACAATTTGCCCCAGTCTCTTTACCCACAGAGTTCACAGCAACTTAGCACTTCTTCACTCTCCTGGTCCCAGCTTGCAACTGAGTAACTCAGGCCCTGCTGCTCCTTTTAACTGAACCTGCTGAGCTCTGATTGGCTGCTTCCCTGCAGCTTTTCTAGGGAGGCCTGGAGGACCCACATTTACTGCTCCTTTCCTGGGGTGGGTTGTAGTAGGACGGCAAGACCTCCAGCAGGGGGCCTCAAAGGACTCAGTACACTCTGGCACAGGATATTATGAACTTGTGACCACAGAAAAAACTAATCACCTGCCAGAGCCCCCAGTGGAGTTGGAGGTGATCTCTAGTAAGCTTATGAGCATGAGAGTAAGTTCTTTTATCGTCTTTAACATGTTTACGCTGTAATGCTTTTACTCTACGAATAAATATGCTTGCCTAGAAAGTTCTGTGCTAGCTTAATTGTGGGCAATTATGCTCTTATTAATCTTTGAAGAGAAAGCAAGCAGGCCTGCTTAGACCGTCTGACTTTGCTGGTGAATTCACATCAATATCCAGGAGTTATGCAGCCTGGAAATATACCGCTCGAAAGGGAGAGAGATGCTTGTCTCCACCCAAGAGAGGCAGTGACTGGGGTGTGCCCTTGATGGACCATGGAGGGGCAATACAGGTGCAGATGCCGTCAGCTGTGACAGTCACCACTGCCCTCTACTGAATAGAATCAGACCTGTTCACCTCTGTGATGGATGCCCATACTACTAACAGCCAATGAAGACGGTCCATTAGTTTAGGTGGCAGGAAGGTTTGAGTTCTATCCCCACTGAATCTGTATGCAGCTCAGAGACAGGAGTGAGTTCTCTAGGTGGCCCTAGATTTATATGTAGACACATACTTGCATGATGTCTGATCTCTGCTGTTACACTAAGCCCTAAGTGAGAAGAGAGAGACCTCATGAATGGAGTAGCCAGGGAAGAGGAGATATTCCATCTCCCAGCAGCAGTGAAGATAAATGTCCTAACACAGATCTGACATCCTGCATTGTACCAATGCACATACTGTGTGTGTGTGTGTGTATATACACACACACACACACACACACCCCTTCTTGTTTTTTCTGGCCTGGAATTATAGCCAGTGGCAACTGGGGAGAATGAGAAATGCTGGGATGTGAGAGGAATACCTACAGGTAAACCGTGGCAATCCTATGAGCCACTTCGTGAAATATACCAGGAGGTGTGTGCTATGCTAGTGCATTCTGCACCTAGGCATGTCTATGCACTGTGAACATGGAAACATGTAAATAAAACCACGGGGGGTGGGGGAGTAGGCAATCTAGCCTTACAAGTAACTTGATTAGAGTCTTCCATGTAACAGTTTAATATCCAAAAAAGGAATGATTGAAACATGCCAGCACAAAAGACATTGAGCTTTCAAGAACCTCTCTAAAGGACAGGGACTTCTCTTCATGCTGCCTTGTAATGCAAGAACAAGGGAACATTTGATCAAATGGAAAGGGACAAATTTGAAACTGATCAAAGGAAACATCATCAGCCTGTGAGACTCCTGGCCACATGATATAATTGAAGCCAAGAAGTTAGCAAGATTCAAACAGGGATTGGATGTGTATATGGATAATGAGATTATCCAGAGATATCATTGTTAATGCTAAAGTAACTTAGAATTCTGGAAGGAATCTTACACTTCCGGTTTCAGGGTTTAAGTTGATCACTAGCTAGCGAGGGTCAGAAGGAGACTTCCCTAGGGACAGATTATCCCAGAATGTCTATGGGGTTCTTACACCTTTGTTGGAAGCACCTGGTGCTGGCCAGTGTTTGGAGGCAGGATACTGGACTATATGGGCCTGGGGTCTGGCTGATCCAGTCTGGCAATTCTTAGATTGCTGCGACATTGATTATTTCCAGCAGAACAAAATGTCTCTTAATGCTGTGTCTCCACAATGCTCTTTGTCCTATAATTCTTCGCTGTCACAGCTCCACCACTGGAAAACAGTGAGAGCCATGGCACAGCCCAGCCCATTTCCCATCCAGTGCACAGTTAGCTTGTGGAACTCATTGCCACAAGTTACTGCTGAGGCCCAGGACTTAGTAGGAATCAAAGAGAGGCCTGAGCATTTCTGTGGAGAACACAAATACCCAGAGTTACAATAGCAAAGGTTTCTTAAAAATTAAAAAGGTGGAAGGGATATAAATCCCCATGCTTCAGGGCATAATCTGAGCTCTAAATGATAGATGACAGAAAGAAACTTCCCATGGGAGCCTTCCCCTTCACTGCTTTGCACAGGGTTCTTTGCACTCTACTCGGAAGCAGCTGGTGCTGGCCCCATCAGACACAGGATACTGGATTAGCTGGTCTAATCCTGTCTGGCAAGTCTTATGCTCCTACCTTTAACCCTTGGGCTGGCTGAGCCTGGTAAGACCAGGGCTAGATGAGGTAATGCTTAAAGCACCAGTAGTTCCCCGTGCCTTGTCTGTATTAGGGGGCACACTGTTCCAAGCAGCAATCTGGGGGAATGACAACTAGCACAGACAAGGCCTAAGAGAGATGAATTCATGGCGGGTCACAGGGACATTGGGGAGGGCAGTAAGTGGTGGGAAAACATAATGCTTTACAGACTCCCCAACAAAATCATAAACGACACTTGAACCGGTGAAGCACAACACACCCATTAGTCAGCACGTTAGAGCTGGAGATGGATTAGAGCCCAGGATGTATATTTCATAGTGCTTGAAATTAATGAGAAGGGAGGAAGTATGGCAGGGTGCAGGTGGTTGGCAGAATGAGCCCTGGCTCTGTTAAGGCAGGAAAAATGGATTCGTGCCTCTTCTTTCTGATACAGAAAAGCCTGGAAGAGTTTTTATTTTAAATAAAATAAATAAAAGAATTTTCTGCTTGTGTTTTTAGGTTATTGGTTCAGGTCTCATCTCCCTCGTCCTTTCCTGGAAGGCTCCGTGGACAACTGCACACTTAGTAGGATGACGAACTCAGAGATGCTACAGAAGTGAACCCTCGTGAATTAAAGAAACAAAGTGATTTCTATTGAGAATGTTTAAAACTCTGGGCCAGAGTCTCTTCAGATGTAAATTGAATGTAGCGACACTGCTCCAATAGAGCAACGCTTGGACACTGCTCCAATGGAGCGACACTGGTTGGGGCAGGACCCTGGTTGGTGTCATTGGTGCCAGTGGAGCTGTACTGATTGACACCAGTGGAGGATTTGGCCCTCTTTGGTTCGTGTATGGGCTTGCAGTTAAGACACTGGAGTGAGACGCCAGCAGCCGGGTTCAATTCCTTGCTCTACTACAGAATTTGTGTGTGGCCTTGGGCCAGTCTCTTAGGGCCAGCTGAGGACACTCCCTAACTCACACTGAGCCGAATCTTACTGCACAAGAGGAATTCACTGGTGCTGCTTCTAGCATAGCTACCACTCAGGGGGAGTAAAGGTAACTTAGTCCAGCCCATAACCCTTTCTCTGAAATGGGGGCGGTCTCCTTCCTTTGTCTCCCTGGCTAGGCAGGGCCCATCTCTCACTCTGCATGCGCAGCCCCCCACACATGGCCCTGATTTCCATTATGACCTCTAGCTGTGACCACAAAACAAATAACAATGATCCTTGTTGAGTTCTTTTCCCTCCATCTTCACACTCTTGGGGCCTCTCCAACAGAAGGGAGTGAATCCTAGGGCATGTCTACACTACAGCCTACGTCGAGCTATGTAAGGTTGACTTACAGCCACAGCAATAATTACTACCCTCCTTCTGTCGATGGTGGCATCCTCACCAGCAGCGCTTCCACCCACTGAAGAGGGGCAGTGTGGGGGGCTGAGAGCCAAGGCTCTCATAGAATCATAGAATATCAGGGTTGGAAGAGACCTCAGGAGGTCATCTAGTCCAACCCCCTGCTCAAAGCAGGACCAATTCCCAACTAAATTATCCCAGCCAGGGCTTTGTCAAGCCAGACCTTAAAAATCTCTAAGGAAGGAGATTCCACCACCTCCCTAGGTAACCCATTCCAGTGCTTCACCACCCTCCTAGTGAAAAAGTGTTTCCTAATATCCAACCTAAACCTCCCCCACTGCAACTTGAGACCATTGCTCCTTGTTCTGTCATCTGCCACCACTGAGAACAGCCGAGCTCCATCCTCTTTGGAACCCCCCTTCAGGTAGTTGAAGGCTTCTATCAAATCCCCCCTCAATCTTCTCTTCTACAAACTAAATAAGCTGCCCAGTTCCCTCAGCCTCTCCTCATAAGTCATGTGCTCCAGCCCCCTAATCATTTTCGTTGCCCTCCGCTGGACTCTCTCCAATTTGTCCACATCCCTTCTGTAGTGGGGGGCCCAAAACTGGACTCAATACTCCAGATGTGGCCTCACCAGTGCCGAATAGAGGAGAATAATCACTTCCCTCAATCTGCTGGCAATACACCTTCTAATGCAGCCCAATATGCCATTAGCCTTCTTGGCAACAAGGGCACACTGCTGACTCATATCCAGCTTCTTGTCCACTGTAATCCCTAGGTCCTTTTCTGAAGAACTGCTGCTTAGCCAGTTGGTCCCCAACCTGTAGCGGTGCATGGGATTCTTCCGTCCTACGTGCAGGACTCTGCACTTGTCCTTGTTGAACCTCATCAGATTTCTTTTGGCCCAATCCTCCAATTTGTCTAGGTTACTCAGGATCCTATCCCTACCCTCCAGCATATCTACCTCTCCCCCAGCTTAGTGTCATCCACGAACTTGCTGAGGGTGCAGTTCATCCCATCATCCAGATCATTAATGAAGATGTTGAACAAAACCAGCCCCAGGACCAACACCTGGGGCACTCTGCTTGATACCAGCTGCCAGCTAGACATGAAGCTGTTGATCACTACCTGTTGAGCCCAACGATCTAGCCAGCTTTCTATCCACCTTATAGTCCATTCACCCAATCCATACTTTTTTAACTTGCTCGCAAGAATACTGTGGGAGACCGTATCAAAAGTTTTGCTAAAGTCAAGATTATCACACCCACCGCTTTCCCCATATCCACAGAGCCACTTATCTCATCAGAGAAGGCAATCAGGTTGGTCAGGCATTACTTACCCTTGGTGAATCCATGTTGACTGTTCCTGATCACCTTCCTCTCCTCCAAGTGCTTCAATATGGATTCCTTGAGGATCTGCTCCATGATTTTTCCAGGGACTGAGGTGAAGCTGACCCGTCTGTAGTTTCCCGGCTTCTCCTTCTTCCCTTTTTTAAAGACGAGCACCATATTTGCCTTTTTTCCAGTCGTCCGGGACCTCCCCCAATCACCATGGGTTTTCAAAGATAATGGCCAATGGCTCTGCAATCACATCAGCCAATTCCCTCAGCACCCTTGGATGCAGTGCATCCGGCCCCATGGACTTGTGCATGTCCAGCTTTTCTAAATAGTCCTTAACCTGTTCTTTCACCACTGAGGGCTGCTCACCTCCTCCCCATACTGTGCTGCCCAGTGCAGCAGTCTGTGAGCTGACCTGGTCTGTAAAGACTGAGGCAAAAAAAGCATTGAGTACTTCAGCTTTTTCCACGTCATCTGTCACTAGGTTGCCTCCCCCATTCAGTAAGGGTCCCACACTTTCCCTGACCACCTTCTTGTTGCTAACATACCTGTAGAAATCCTTCTTGTTACCCTTCATAGAATCTCAGAATATCAGGGTTGGAAGAGACCTCAGGTGGTCATCTAGTCCAAACCCCTGCTCAAAGCAGGACCAACCCCAACTAAATCATCCCAGCCAGGGCTTTGTCAAGCCGGGCCTTAAAAACCTGTAAGGATGGAGATTCCACCACCTCCCTAGGTAACCCATTCCAGTGTTTCACCACCCTCCTAGTGAAATAGCGTTTCCTAATATCCAAGGTAGACCTCCCACACTGCAACTTGAGACCATTACTCCTTGTTCTGTCATCTGCCATCTTCACGTCCCTTGCTAGCTGCAATTCCAATTGTGCTTCCTGATTATACCCCTGCATGCCCCAGCAATATTTTTATATTCCTCCCTAGTCATCTGTCCAAATTTCCACTTCTTGTAAGCTTCCTTTTTGAGTTTAAGCTCACCAAAGATTTCACTGTTAAGCCAAGCTGGTCGCCTGCCATATTTGCTATTCTTTCTGCACATCGGGATGGTTTATTCCTGCGCCCTCAATAAGGCTTCTTTAAAATACAGCCAGCTCTCCTGGACTCCTTTCCCCTTCATATTAGCCTCCCAGGGGATCCTGCCCATCTGTTCCCTGAGGGAGTCAAAGTCTGCTTTTCTGAAGTCCAGGGTCCGTATTCTGCTGCTCTCCTTTCCTCCTTGTGTCAGGATCCTGAATTCGACCATCTCATGGTCACTGCCTCCCAGGTTCCCATCTAGCTGCCCCACTCTCTGGTCAATTTCATGGCACCAGCATGGAGCCTGGAATTGACAAGAAGTTTAGCCAACCGCTGGAGTAAGTAACAGTGTCTACACAGACACTGCATCACCCTAACTACACCAACATAGCCCTGCGCCTCTCATGGAGATGGAGTTATTATGTCAGTGCAGTAGGGCACTTACACCGGCGAGACAAGGCTGTAGTATGCACACTGACATCATTACGCAGGACGTAAGCTGCCTTATGCGATCTAACTGTGTAGTGTAGACCGGGCCTTAGGCCCAGGAACTTCTGTCCAATGCCTTTCGGTTTAGTAGGAACTTCTCTTCTCCTTCCTAGTAAGTATTGTTTAATCTGATCCACGTGGCTTTAGCCTGGTGCTTGAGCACGTTACAAGACAGGTTCAACTCTCAGCCCCTAAGAAGGGCTAGCAAAAGGTGGGTGTCTTAGCTAGGGAGGCTCCAGAGGTCCCATACCAGCAGATGTGTGGTTGCCAGGGATACGGTTGGCACAGAACTGTAGGGCTGGAAGGGCCCTTAAGAAGTCATCTAGTCCAGCCCCCTGCGCTGAGCCAGAATCAAGTAAACCTAGATCATCCCCAACTGGTGTTTGTCCAGCCTGTTCTTAAACTTCCAGTGTCGGGGCCTCCACAGCCTCCCTTGGGATCCTGTTCCAGTGTTTAACTGCCCTTAGAGTTAGAAAGTGTTTCCTAATATCTCACCTATCTCTTCCTCACTGCAGATCTAGCTCGTTTCATGCCCTCCTGCCCGTGGACATGTTACAAAACAGACTGTGCTGTGACACCAGTGCAGCGCCACTGATCAAGGGCCAACTGGCTAGGCAGGCACTGGCATAGCTGAGAGCAGAGGGGGACCTTGTTGGCTTGACCTATGCTAGGGACATCACCTGAAATTCCCTGCTATTGTTAATGCCAGACTCAGCCCCTTCAAGGTGAGTGGCGCTGGGAGCCCCCGTGCAGTCTGGATTGAAGAGGCTAGGCCTGTGTGTGTGTGGGTGTGTGGGTGTGCCCCTGCACGCTTTGCCTCCCCAGGCTCTTGCACTGTATCTTGCCTGGTGCGGACTTGTTTGTGTCTAACCGAGAAGCTCTCTGGGGAAGAGATTCCACTTCAATTGCCATGTGCGAATTGCTGGTAAAACAGGGTTCAAGGAACCTGGAGTAGTAGGCAGGGGAGGGGAGCTGCAGGTCGGGTTGAGGTAGAGCTGTTGGGACCCGGGGCCCAGGGCTGGGATAGCTGGGGTGCATGTGGAGGGATTGAGGGGAAAGGACACATCTGGGGTTACACCTGGCGCCCAGGGCTGGGATAGCCGGGGTGCGATGGGGTGTGTGTGGCGGGATGGAGGGACACCGCCCAGGGATGGACTAGCAGTGTGGGGAAGGCAGGGTACAGAGAGAAGGCTTCGGGTAAGGGTTTACATGGCTCAGTAGCATCCCCTACTGGCCAACCTAATGAGTGGTATTAACAGGCCCCAAAGGGGTACCCTGGCCAGGCCTGCTAGAGACAGCAGGAAGATGCCAGGCCAGGGGTGGGCAAACATTTTGGCCTGAGGGCTGCATCAGGTTTCAGAAATTGTATGGAGAGCCGGTTAGGGGAGGCAGTGCCTTCCCAAACAGGCAGGCGTGGCTCGGCCCCTGCCCCCATCCGACCCCCCCTGCTTCTCGCCCCTGATGGCCCCCTGGGACTCCTGCCCCATCCAGTCCCCCCGTTCCCTGATGGCCCCCCGGGACTCCTGCCCCATCCAGTCCCCCCGTTCCTTGATGGCCCCCCTGGACTCCTGCCCCATCCAACCACCCCTTCTCCCTGTCCCCTGACTGCCCCCGGAATCCCCACCCTGACTTCCCCCAGCCACTCCATCCAATCTCTCCTCTCATTCCTGACTGCCCCCTGGAACCCCTGCCCCATCCAACCAACCACCCCTTCTCCTGTCTCCTGACTGCCCCCAGAATCCCCACCCCTGACTGCCCTCAGCCGCCCCATCCAACCATCCCTTCTCCCTGACCATCCCCAGAACCCCTGCCCCCATTCAATCCCCCTGTTCCCCGCCGTCTGACCGCCCCGCCCCCTATCCACACCCCCAGCCCCTGACCACCCCCCAACTCCCTTGGCCTCTATCCAACCCCCAACCCCTGCTCCCTGCCCCCTTGCCGCGCTGCCTGGAGCACCGGTGGCTGGTGGCGCTACAACCGCGCCACCCAGAGCCCCAGGACAGGCAGCCACGCCGCCCGGCAGGAGCCAGCCACACCACGGCGCAGCACAGAGCACCGGGCCAGGCCGGGGCTCTGCAGCTGTGCGAGCTTGCAGCCCAGGCAACTTGTGGCCCAGAGCATTGCGCCCACGGCGCAGTGAGCTGAGGCTGTGGGGGAGGGGGAACCGCAGGGGAGGAGCCGGGGGCGAGCCTCCCGGGCCAGGAGCTCAGGGGCCAGGGAGAACGGTCCGCGGGCCAGATGTGGCCCGCGGGCCATAGTTTGCCCATCTCTGTGCTAGGCGGTCAGCCATGCTGCATGCGGAGTGCTTTCTGCCACCTTCCCCTTTGAGCAAATAGGAAACCTCTCGCTCAGTCCCATGGTACTGTAATGTCTGAGCCTGCCTGGAGGCCAGGGCGTTTCCAGCAGGAGCTGGGTGTCTCTCGGGCACCAATCCACCAGCCTCAAGGCACCTGACTTTTTTACAATTATTCCAGACCCCAGCGGTATGCCTCAATCTGGACCTGCAGCTCCCTCTGCTGTTCCAGTCCTATTGGCCCCATTCAGCCTACCTGTCCTGGCCATCAGCAGGAGTGTCCTCCACCAGCCAGGCACACCTCTCAGCTGCAGTGTTTACATGTCTCTCCACCAGGTGCAGAGATGCCAGAAGCCTTAATGAGGTGACACCCAGCAGGGGAAGGAGAACGAGATTCCAGACTGTTTAATTAGCCTGGGTGAAGTGGGTTTAATTGTTCCTCGCTGCTCCACAGCACTAGCCCTGTTAATGCCTTTGCAATGGGGACAACAAGGAGTCTGGTGGCACCTTAAAGACTAACAGATTTATTTGGGCATAAGCTTTCGTGGGTAAAAACCTCACTTCTTCGGATGCATAGAGTGAAAGTTACAGATGCAGGCATTATATACTGACACATGGAGAGCAGGGAGTTACTTCACAAGTGGAGAACCAGTGTTGATAGGGCCAATTCAATCAGGGTGGATGTAGTCCACTCCCAATAATAGATGAGGAGGTGTCAATTCCAGGAGAGGAAAAGCTGCTTCTGTAGTGAGCCAGCCACTCCCAGACCCTATTCAAGCCCAGATTAATGGTGTTAAATTTGCAAATGAATTTTAGTTCTGCTGTTTCTCTTTGAAGTCTGTTTCTGAAGTTTTTTTGTTCAATGATAGTGACTTTTAAATGTGATAGAATGACCAGGGAGATTGAAGTGTTCACTTACTGGCTAATGTATGTTACCATTCCTGATGTCCGATTTGTGTCCATTTACTCTTTTGCGGAGGGACTGTCCGGTTTGGCCAATGTACATGGCAGAGGGGCACTGCTGGCACATGATGGCATGTATCACATTAGTGGATGTGCAGGTGAATGAGCTCTTGATGGTGTGGCTGATGCGGTTGGGTCCTCTGATGGTGTCGCCAGAGTAGATATGGGGACAGAGTAGGCAACGAGGTTTGCTACAGGTATTGGTTCCTGGGTTGGTGTTTCTGTGGTGAGGTGTGTAGTTGCTGGTGAGTATTTGCTTCAGGTTGGGGGGTTGTCTGTAAGCGAGGACTGGCCTGCCTTCCAAGGTCTGTGAGAGTGAGGGATCATTTTCCAGGATAGGTTGTAGATCGTGGATAATGCGTTGGAGAGGTTTTAGCTGGGGGCTGTATGTGATGGCCAGTGGTGTTCTGTTATTGTCCTTGTTGGGCCTGTCCTGTAGTAGGTGATTTCTGGGTACCCGTCTTGCTCTGTCAATCTGTTTCCTCACTTCCCCAGGTGGGTATTGTAGTTTTACGAATGCTTGATAAAGATCTTGTAGGTGTTTGTCTCTGTCTGAGGGGTTGGAGCAAATTCAGTTGAATCCAGGCCAGTCCTCGCTTACAAACAACCCCCCAACCTGAAGCAAATACTCACCAGTAACATACATAAGCCAGTAAGTGAACACTTCAATCTCCCTGGTCATTCTATCACAGATTTAAAAGTCACTATCATTGAACAAAAAAACTTCAGAAACAGACTTCAAAGAGAAACAGCAGAACTAAAATTCATTTGCAAATTCAACACCATTAATCTGGGTTTGAATAGGGACTGGGAGTGGCTGGCTCATTACAGAAGCAGCTTTTCCTCTCCTGGAATTGACACCTCCTCATCTATTATTGGGAGTGGACTACATCCACCCTGATTGAATTGGCCCTGTCAACACTGGTTCTCCACTTGCGAAGTAACTCCCTGCTCTCCATGTGTCAGTATATAATGCCTGCATCTGTAACTTTCACTTTATGCATCTGAAGAAGTGAGGTTTTTACCCACGAAAGCTTATGCCCAAATAAATCTGTTAGTCTTTAAGGTGCCACCAGACTCCTTGTTGTTTTTGTAGATACAGATTAACACGGCTACCCCCTGATACTTTGCAATGGGGATTGACAATAGCTGGATTCCACAGCAGGGCTGCCCTTCCCATTACCGATCTGCTGGGGCGGGGAGCCTTGCTAGCCCCCGGGTGGGGGTCTCTCCCCACTCCCTGCTCTGGGAAGGGTGGGGGCTGAACGGCTTCCAGCCATAAGGGCTTCTTCTGAGGGCATCGCCTGTCCACTGCCGCTGTCCTGTCCAGGCCCCTGGTGCCACCTTTGTGCAAGCTCTGCCCCCACCGATGGCAATGGCCTAGGGCAGCCCTGTGACAACCATCCTTCAGCCCTCCCCCACTGAAATCTCCATCCCAGACTTCTCTGCCTCTCACCCTGATCCCTGCAGCTCTGCTGACTCCAGCCTGTGCCGGAGCAACTGCCACCTTCTCACACAGACCAGAAAGCCTGGCCAAGGACCCTCCCTGCTCTTTCTGGCTCTCACATCAGCACTAGTAACAAGGGGTCTGCAGGGGAGATTCTGCCCCCTCCCCCAGCACCCCTGCTAGGGTTGCCAACTTTCTAATAGCACAAAACTGAACACCCTTACCCCCACCCCCTGCCCCACCTCTTCCCTGAGGCCCAACTCACTCCAGCCCCCTCCCTCCATCGCTCAATTTCCCCCATCCTCACTCATTTTCACTGGGCTGGGGCAGGGCTTGGAGTGTGGGAGGGGATGAGAGCTCCAGGGTGGGGCCATAAATGAGGGGTTATGGGTGCAGGAGGGGGCTCTGGCCTGGGGCAGGGGGTTGGGGTGTGGGAGGGCGTGAGGGCTCTGGCTGGGGTTGCAGGCTCTGGAGTGGGGCTGGGGATGAGGGGTTTGGAATACAGGAGTGAGCTTAGGGCTGGGGCAGGGGGTTGGGGTGTGGGAGGGGGCTCAGGGTTGGGGAAGGGGTGCGGGAAGAGGTGTGGAGTGTGAGAGGTGGTTCCGACCTGGGGCAAGAGGCTGGGGTGCGGGTGGGGGCGTGGGGTCTGGGAGGAAGTTAAGGTGCAGCAGGGGGTTTCAACCCGAGGCGGGGGTTAGGGTGCAGGAGGCGGTTTGGGGTGTGGGCTCCAGCAGGGCGGAGCTTACCTCAGGCAGCTCCCAGTCAGTGGCGCAGTGGGGCTAAGGCAGGCTCCCTGCCTGCCCTGGCTCTGCGCTGCTCCCAGAAGCGTCCGGCATGTCCCTGCAGCCCCTAGGCAGAGGTGCGACCAGGCGGCTCTGCATGGTGCGCACTGCCCGGCCCACAGGCACCACCTCCACAGTTCCCACTGGCTGTGGTCCCCAGCCAATCGGAGCTGTGGGGACCGCGCTGGGGGTGGGGGCAGCGTCCCTGCGCCTAGGGGCCAGACATGCCGGCCGCTTCTCGGGAGCTTCGCAGAGCCAGGGCAAGCAGGGAGCCTGCCTTAGCCCCACTGCGCCACTGACCGGACTTTTAACCGTCCCATCAGCGGTGCTGACCAGAGCCACCAGGGTCCCTTTTCGACCGGGTGTTTGGGTCGAAAACCAGACGCCTGGCAACCCTACCCCCGCCCCTCCACTATCCTGAGTGCAGTCGCACCGGTCAGCTGAACTGAATCCTTCAGTTGGCACTGAATTAGTGTAGCTGTGCTGGCGATGCACACGTCAGAATGAAATTCAACCCCCTCCCCCGTCGCTGGGACGGCCCTGCAGGGCTAGTTGTTAACACGGAGTAAAACCTTCCTTTTGTCCCTCAAGTCCTGGCTGTGACCAATGCTCCCAGGCGCCAGGTCAGCAGAGGGAGACAGGGCTGTTTTCAGTCCCTTTAACGCTGACTGTCTCCTCTGTCCTGTCCTACGAAGGAGTTTCCCCTGCCCCTTTCCCTAGCCCCAAAGGAACATGTGTTCCACACCTGGCGAGGCCTGTCTTCAAGCCCCTAACCCTCTCAGGGCTGAGGGTCTCTGTCTCCCTGGCCCCCGGAGCCCCTTGCTCCCTGCATCATGGCGATCCTGTACTGACTAGGCGGCGCCCTGATGGCATTGCTACAACAGTTGTGCCACTGCTGTGCTGTGCCCTCTGCGGCCCCATATTGTCTCATTGCTAAGTTCCCTCTAAGCTGCACGGCCACGCAGCAGCCTATTAGGCACCGTGCAGGCACTCAGGGCTGTGTCAGGGAAAGATTCCTCTCCCCCAGCCCCGGACCCAACCCAGCCCGGCCACAGACCTGCCGCAGCCAGGGGAGACGCGCCTGTCCATGGCTCCAGCCCTGGAGCTGCCGTGGCGGGGGGAGGCACCCCTTCTCCCCAGCCCAAGTGCTGCTGCGGGGAGAGAGAGCTGGGGGGAGTCCTCTCTCCCCACCATAGTCCCAGGGCAGCCTGCACCCCAAACCCCTCATCCCTGGCACCCCCCAGAGCCTGCACCCTCCACCGGAGCCCTCACCCCCCACACCCTGAATCCTCTGCCCAGCCCTGAGCCCCTTCCCATGCCCTGAACCCCTCATACCTGGCCCCACCCCAGAGCCTGCACCCCAGCTGGAGCCCTGATCCCCACACACTCCAACCCTCTGCCCCAGCCCTGATCCCCCCACACACACTCCAAACCCCTCAGCCCCACTCCCACCACATGAATTTTGTTATGTGCACCAATATGGAGGTGCGGTATCACATCACTTCCATAATGGTGCACCTGTTATCTCATCTTAGCCCTGGCCTACACTACGAGTTTAGGTCGACTTTAGCAGGGTTAAATCGAATTAAGCCTGGACACGTCCACATGACGAAGCCCTTTCTTTCAACTTAAAGGGCCCTTTAAACTGGTTTTTTTACTCCACCTCCAACGAGGAGATTAGCGCTAAAATTGGCCTTTGTGGGTCAGATTTGGGGTAGTGTGGACGGAATTCGACATTATTGGCCTCCGGGAGCTATCCCACAGTGCTTCATTGTGACTGCTCTGGACAGCACTCTCAACTCAGATGCACTGACCAGGTAGACAGGAAAAGCCCCGCAAACTTTTGAATTTCATTTCCTGTTTGCCCAGCGTGGAGAGCACAGGTGACCACGCAGAGCTCATCAGCACAGGTAACCGTGATGGAGTCCCAGGATCGCAAAAGAGCTCCAGCATGGACAGAACGGGAGGTACGGGATCTGCTCGCCATATGGGGAGACGAATCAGTGCTAGCTGAACTCCGTATCAGTAAATGAAATGGCAAAATATTAGAAAAGGTCTCAAAGGCCATGAAGGACAGAGGCCATAACAGCAGTGCCGCGTGAAAATTAAGGAGCTAAGGCAAGCCTACCACAAAGCCAGAGAAGCAAACGGAAGGGCTGGGGCAGAGCCGCAAACATGCCGCTTCTACGCGGAGCTGCATGCCATTCTAGGGGGTGCAGCCACCACTACCCCAACCATGTGCTTTGACTCCGTCAATGGAGAAACACGCAACAGGGAAGCGGGTTCGGGGTACGCGGAAGACGATGATGATGATGAAGACAATGAACTGGACTCGATGACCTCTCGAGGTCCCTTCCAGTCCTAGAATCTATGAATCTATGAATCTATAAGATAGCTCACAGCAAGGAAGCGGAGAAACCGGTTTCCCCAACAGCCAGGATATGTTTATCACCCTGGACCTGGAACCAGTAACCCACGAACTCACCCAAGGCGTGCTCCCAGACCCTGAGGGCACACAAGGGACCTCTGGTGAGTGTACCTTTGTAAATATTACACATGTTTTAAAAGCAAGCGTGTTTAATGATTAATGATTAATTTGCCCTGGAAATCGCGGCCAGTACAGCTACTGGAAAAGTCTGTTAACATGTATGGGGATGGAGCGGAAATCCTCCAGGGACATCTCCAGAAATCTCTCCTTCATGTACTCCCAAAGCCTTTGCAAAAGGTTTCTGGGGAGGGCTGCCTTATCCCGTCCGCCATGGTAGGACACTTTACCACGCCAGGCCAGTAGCACGTAGTCTGGAATCATTGCATAACAAAGCATGGCAGCGTATGGTCCCGGTGTTTGCTGGCATACAGACAACATCCATTCCTTATCTCTCTTTGTTATCCTCAGGAGAGTGATATCATTCACGGTCACCTGGTTGAAATGGAGTGATTTTATTAAGGGGACATTCAGAGGTGCCCGTTCCTGCTCGGCTGAACAGAAATATTCCCCGCTGATAGCCACGAGGAGGGGGGGGAGGGGTGAAGGGATCATCCCAGAGAATTGGAGAATTGTGTGTGTGTGTGTTGGGGGAGGGGGGGTAGTTGGGTTTGTGCTGCATGTTAACCCGGAAACCCCAGCCCCTCCTTTTACATTGCAAACCCATTTTAAATGGCCAACCCAACGGGTTCTTGGTATGGGAAATGAGGACGCTACTGTTTGAAACCATTCCCACATGTTATGAAGGTTAAAAAAGCCAAAAGACTGTGGCTTACCATGGCTGCCTGCAAGCCGAATTCTGTTGCCTGGCACCGCGTGAGTGATCTCTCACACCAAACCGGCAGGCCCTCAATATAAGAGGAAAAATGCAACCTTGTAATGAAAGCACATGTGCTTTGTAATGTGAACAGCAAAATTTAACGTGAAAGAGTGTACCCATTGTTCTCTAAAATGTGTCTTTTTTAACCACCTCTCCCTTGTCCTCCACCAGCTGCAAATGTTTCTCCTTCGCAGAGGCTAGCAAAGATTAGAAGGAGAAAATGGTGGACTCGGGATGATATGTTCACGGAGCTCCAGATGTCCTCCCACACAGAAAGAGCACAGCAGAATGCGTGGAGGCAGTCAATGTCAGACTACAGAAAAGCACAATATGAACGAGAGGAGAGGTGGCAGGCTGAATCACGGGATGAACAGAGCAAGTGGCGGGCTGAAGATGATAGGTGGCGTCAGCTTGCAGACAGAAGGCAAGAGTCGATGCTCCGGCTGCTGGAGCATCAAACTGATATGCTCCAATGTATGGTTGAGCTGCAGGAAAGGCAGCAGGAACAGAGACCGCCGCTACAGCCCCTGTGTAACCAACAGCCCTCCTCCCCAAGTCCCATTGCCTCCTCACCCAGACGCCCAAGAACACGGTGGGGGGGCCTCCGGCCACCCAGTCACTCCACCCCAGATGATTGCCTGAGCATCGGAAGGCTGGCCTTCAATTAGTGTTAAAGTTTTAAACTGCAGTGTGTCCTTTTCCTTCCTTCCTCCCCCACCCCTCTCGAGCTACCTTGGCAATTATCCCCCTAGTTGTGTGATGAATTAATAAAGAATGCAAGAATGTGGAGTAACAATGACTTTATTGCCTCTGCAAGCGGTGCTCGAAGGGGGGAGGGGAGAGTGGGGTGGTTGGTTTACAGGGAAGTAGAGTGAACCGGGTGGGGGGGGAGCGGAGGGTTCATCAAGGAGAAACAATCAGACGTTTCACACCGTAGCCTGGTCAGTCACAAAACTCGTTTTCAAAGCTTCTCTGATGCTCCCCCTTACTCTCACAGATATTGTGGAGCGCACAGCAAGCAGCAATAACAATGGGGATATTCTTTTCGCTGAGGTCTGAGCGAGTCAGTAAGCTGCGCCAGCGCGCTTTTAAACGTCCAAATGCATATTCCACCACCATTCGGCACTTGCTCAGCCTGTAGTTGAACAGGTCCTGTCTACTGTCCAGGCTGCCTGTGTACGGCTTCATGAGCCATGGCATTAAGGGGTAGGCTGGGTCCCCAAGGATCACGATAGGCATTTCAACATCCCCAACGGTTATTTTCTGGTCTGGGAAGAAAGTCCCTTCCTCCAGCTTTCGAAACAGACAAGAGTGCCTGAAGAACGCGAGCATCATGTACCTTTCCCGGCCATCCCACATTGATGTTGGTGAAACGTCCCTTGTGATCCACTAGGGCTTGCAGCAGCATTGAAAAGTACCCCTAGAGGTTTATGTACTCGGTGGCTTGGTGCTCCGGTGACAAGATAGGGATATGGGTTCCGTCTATTGCCCCACCACAGTTTGGGAATCCCATTGCAGCAAAGCCATCCACTATGACCTGCACGTTGCCCAGAGTCACTACCCTTGATATCACCAGGTCTTTGATTGCCCTGGCAACTCGGGTCACAGCAGCCCCCACAGTAGATTTGCCCACTCCAAATTGATTCCTGACTGACCGGTAGCTGTCTGGCGTTGCAAGCTTCCACAGGGCTATCGCCACTCGCTTCTCAACTGTGAGGGCTGCTCTCATCCTGGTATTCTGGTGCTTCAGGGCAGGGGAAAACAAGTCACAAAGTTCCATGAAAGTGCCCTTACACATGCGAAAGTTTCGCAGCCACTGGGAATTGTCCCACACCTGCAACACTATGCGGTCCCTCCAGTCTGTGCTTGTTTCCCGGGCCCAGAATCGGCGTTCCACGGCATGAACCTGCCCCAGTAACACCATGATTTGCACATTGCTGGGGCCCGTACCTTGTGTGAGGTCTATGTCCATGTCAATTTCCTCATCTCTCTCGTCGCCGCGCTGCAATCGCCTCATCGGCTGGTCCTGGTTTTGCTTTAGCATGTTCTGGCTCTGCATATACTCCAGGACAATGCGCGTGGTGTTCATAGTGCTCATAATTGCCGCGGTGATCTGAGTGGGCTCCATGATCCCAGTGCTATGGTGTCTGGGCTGAAAAAAGGCGCGAAACTGACGGAGGGAGGGAGGGGCAACTGACAACATGGCGTACAGGTACAAGGAATTAAAATCAACAAAAGTGGCTGTTCATCAGGGAGAAACACAAACAACTGTCACACAGAATGGCCCCCCCAAAGATTGAACTCAAAACCCTGGGTTTAGCAGGCTGTTGATTTCACAGAGGGAGGGGGAAGCAAAGGAATACATCTATTTTTTACATCTTAAGCTGGTAGCCGACGGTGCAGCATGACTGATAGCCCTCGGCATCTTCTGGGTGCTTGGCAGAAGATACTGTACTATGACTGCTAGCCATCATCATCAAGACGGTTCATAGGACTGCCAGCAGGACTGAGTCTCCAGAGACAAAGCATGTCTGCCCAGGTGCTTATGATTGAACTGGAGTACAACAACGACGGATACCAGCCGTAATACACCATCTACTGCCAAAAGGCAAGGGGCTGTTGCTGTGTAGCAATGCAGCACCACGTCTGCTAGCACCAGATCGCCGATGGTGGCTACCAGTCATACTGCACTGTCTACTGCCAAAAGGCAATTAGCTGCTGCTGTGTAGCAATGCAGCACCACGTCTGCCAGCACCCAGATGACATATGGTGATGGTGAGCTGAGCTGAGCTGAGCTGAGCGGGCTCCATGCTTGCTGTGATACGTCGTCTGCACAGGTAACCCAGGTAAAAAGGCGCAAATCGATTGTCTGCCGTTGCTCTGATGGAGGGGGAGGGGCCTGACGACATGTGCCCAACCCCCCCGCAACACTGTTTTGCATCATCAGGCATTGGGATCTCAACCCAGAATTCCAATGGGCGGCGGAGACTGCGGGAACTGTGGGATAGCTACCCACAGTGCAACGCTCCGGAAGTCGACCCTAGCCTCGGTACTGTGGACGCGGTCCACCGGCTTCATGCACTTAAAGCATTTTATGTGGGGACACACACAATCGACTGTATAAAACCGATATCTATAAAACCGGCTTCTATAAATTCGACCTAATATCGTAGTGTAGACATACCCTTAGATTACAAGATCTTTGTTCTGTGTCTGTCCAGCACCTAGCACACCATGACCCAGGCGCACAGCTGGGACAGCTCAGCTCTGCGGGAATACACCTCAATAACAGTAGCTTCTCTCTGTCCCTCATCAGGGCAGAGCTAAGGCCTGTGGAAGCCACGCTGTTTCTGAATGCTCCCAGCCCATGGGCACAGCCAGGCCTCCTGGGGAAGAGGCTGCACTGAGGAGTTACATTAGACCTGCAGCAACTCGACCGTAGGTGGCCAGCTGGCAGGTGCTGGCCTTGGGACCGCAGCCGGCTGGTCTCTCACTCCCTGGAGCCAAACTACTGTTAGCAATGGGGGACAGATTTCAGGGAGGAGGAGCTTAGTGTAGACAAGAGCACTGAGCTCTGGCTCTGGTCCTTCTGCATCGGGGAGGAATGAGCGCGCCCCCTACCCTCCCAGCACTGGGGGTGTTTGGATATCACTGGAGAGGTAGCCATGGAAGGATGCACAGCACTTCTTAACATGCAAATGCAGCCTCCTGGAGAGCCCCTTGTAAGGAGCTGACTAGTGAGTGTATGAGCCTTGCTGCCCTCTATTGGCTGGAATCAGAACTGCTCAGCTGTGTGTCAGACTCCCTATACTGCTGGAAGCTAACAGAGACTTTCCTTTAACTCAAGGGGTAGAGGTCTGTGCTTTTGCAGCAGAAGTATTCCCCACCCCCCTCACAATCACTGTGAAGTCCTAGCTAACCACAGCTTTGTTAGTGAATGGCGCTGATCCCTGGATGGAGCATCTCAGGGTTGGAAAGACATGGGGTACGTGCAATGTAGGGGTGGGGAGTCAGGACTCCTGGTCTCTGCTCCCAGCTCTGCCACAGACTCACTGTATGACCTTGGGCAAGTCACTTCACCTCACTTCAGCACTGTGTGCCTCAGTTTCTTCATCTGTAAACTGGGGCTAATGATACATTCCTCCTGGGGGCAGCTGTGACATTGAATTCATTAACACTGGGAAAGTGCGTTGTGGTGGGATGCTAAATGTGTCTAGGTGCTTCCATGGCCCTCTTCCTCACTGCACCTGAGCACCTCCCAGCCAGTAAATGCACACAGCCTGGGCAGGAGGGGAGGAGCAGCCCCACAGTACAGATGGGAAAACTGGGGCACAGGGGGTAGATTAGGTGACTTGGACAAGGTCACACATGGATTCTGCGGCTGAGTCGGGAACTGAACACAGGTCTGTGGGATCCCAAGCCAATGCCTCACCCCCACGCTTGCCCTTCCACCCACATTCTGAGAAGGGGCATTGTCATGGCACCAGTACCCTGGCTTTCCATCCAAAAACGCTGGAAGCTGAGTATCTAAAGGGTTAAAACAAGCCGGTTGCGGGGAGGATCACCTGCTGCAGAAAGCAGCTGCCTGCACTGAAGAGCTGGGAAAGAAGGATCAGACACATCCAGTCTTGCTTTTAATGCGGCCACGGCTAAAAGGGGCAAATGTGCTGCTCTGAGCACCTCCCACTGTTCACTAAAGCTCCTGCCCGGGATATGAGCTGAGCACTAACTAGTGCTCGTGGGGTGAAACCAGCTGGAAAAGCTGGGTGGAATTGCTATTTGCTCGATGGTTAAAGTGGAAATCAATCCAGAAAGGCCAGAGGACGGGGGCAATGGGGAAGGGGGGAGGAAACAGTGTTTCACTCCCTCAGCCAGGGCCGGTACAACCCATTAGGCGACCTAGGCGGTCACCTAAGGCGCTAGCATTTGGGAGGCGGCATTTTGGGTCCTTCAGTGGCGGCCGGATCTTCGGCCGCCCCGATCATCGTCATCATTTAGGCGAAGGGAGCTGGGTCAGGGGGGCGCGGGGAGGGCAGCCTGCAGCAAGTAAGGGGGGGGGACGGCACGCAGGGGAACCGCTCCCCACCCCAGCTCACCTCTGCTCCGCCTCCTCTCCTGAGCACGCCGCCCCGCTCTGCTTCTCTCCCTCCCAGGCTTGCGGCGCCAAACAGCTGATCGGCGCCGCAAGCTTGGGAGGCGGGAGAAGTGGAGCAGGACGGCTGCTCGGGGAGGAGGCAGAGCAGAGGTGAGCTGGGGTGGGGAGCTGCCGCACGGCTCCCTGGGCCGGGGGGAGCTGCCACGGGGGGGCGCCTCAGGGCGGGGGGGGAGCTGCCGCAGGGGGGGGGGGGTGTGCCTTAGGGTGGGGAGCTGCCACAGGGCTCGGGGAGGAGGGGGCACAAGGTGGAAGTTTCACCTAGGGTGCGAAACATCCTTGCACTCTCCCTGTCCTCAGCCCTGCTGGAAATGCAGCTAACCCTAAAGAGAGGGATCGGAGAAGGAATTCCTCTGCCTTGGGGCGGGCCTGAAACAGCTGGCACAGAAATAGAGCTCCCCTTTCCCTCCCTGCTCCCACTTAATGCCCGCTGTGTGAACGTAAGGTGATGCCTGACCGAGCACAAAGCACCAGGCAAGAGAGCTGCGCTGCTAGGGGTCTTTGTCACCACAAATCACAACAAGGTGACAAAGCACAATAAGTAGCAAACCGGGCCTTCTCCAGGCTGAGAGTGTGCCGGCCCAGAGCCCCACCCTGCTGGGTGGTAGGCCCCCGGCATTGGGCTGTGTACCCCAGGTACGTGCACTACCCGGTGCACACGAGCACACCCATGCTAGAGTACACCCCCCCCACACCCACACATGACATGCCCCTATGCAAGGGTAGGTGCATTCATGCACACCAGCCTTCACATCCACATGCCCAGACATGGCCACACCCTGAGCAGCCACATCCCCATGCACTGGCATCCATACCCATACCAGTGCACACCCTCGCACCCGATGCCGCCAGCCTCACACCCGCATGCCCATGTAGGCCACATCTACACCAATACCAGCTCCCCACCCCCCCACAGAAACTGCCCTGCCCCACGCACATCCCTTTGCACACCAAACCACCTTGATATGGAAATACTAACGTCTCTTTCCCATTCCATTAGGAATGTCCTTTGTCCTCCCCAGATAGTCCAGCCTGGCAACTGTCCCCCGGACCAGTGGCAGGTGCAAGGTCTGTTGTCTGGTAACCATCGGGGGCACAGTACCATTGAGATGGCAGCTCGTGTTCCTGGTGGGGCCCAAGCAACTGGCCCTTCGGCAGGGCCGCCCAGAGGGGGGGCAAGTGGGGCAATTTGCCCCAGGCCCCAGGCCCCAGGCCCCACAGGGCGTCTTTGGGAAGGAATGGAGGATAGTTTAAAAGAGCAAATTCACTCCCAGCCTCTGAAAAGTCGACACAGCCCTTAGCTGGTAGGACAGAGCCCTGATAACAGCCCTGCAGCACAGCTGCAGTGGCCTGGGGCAGCCCCCTTTACGTTGCAGGGTAGCCCTTTGGGCTCAGAGACCCTCCCCCAAAGGCTCGCGGGGTCTTCAGCCTGAGCGTGAACATCTACACTGCAGTTGAGAGCCCACAGCCCGAGCCCTGCAAGGCTGAGCCAGCTGGCCCAGGCCAGCCGTGAGTCTTGTTGCAATGTAGACGTGACCCCAGAGGCTCCAACCAAGCTTGGGGACCCGTCACACTAGGTGCTGTGTAGACACATGGCAAGAGACAGTCACTCCCCTCAAAGCGTTTATAACCTAAATGAACAAGACAGACAAGGTGGGAGAAAGGGAGTATTTTTACTCCTCTGTTATGGCGGGTGGTGCTTTATCCAAGTGTCTGCTCCCTGTTCTTCTAATTCCATCACAAACCTGCCAATTCCACTACGCTTTTCTAGCTCTCTTTTCCATAGAGATCTTTCAATCCCATCCTCTCTCTGGAGCCTGCCTCTTTCTGCCTAGATCTTCCATTCACCCCACTTCCAGGCCTTCTCCCCTCACCTAGGGAGTCCTTCCATCTTAGGCATGTTTGTAAAGTGCTTTGAGGTCCTGATATGGAAAGCAGTAGGGAAGCACAAACCAGCTCAATCATCATTAGGGTTCAGAGTAAACACCCAACTAAGATGAATGGAGCAGTTCAAACCTTTCTCTAAGCTCCTGATCCATGACTGTCTTCAAGGGACGACAGCATGATATCACCTCACATCCTTAAAGTTTCTTTCATAACAAGAAAGGCAAGAATCTTTTTTTTAAAGCTTATATTCAGCAGAGAAGATCAAAAATACCAAAATCCTGTGGAGAGGCCCCAAACCTGGGCTGTAGCAAAGAATTTCAGCCACATGGGTTTCCAGGGCATGCATTTAGTTATTCTCTCACACACACTTTACTTCATTCTAGTCACATTCCTCAGCAATTCCCCAGACCGTCAGCCTTCCCCAGCAACCAGCCAGATGTTAAAAGGAATAATAATAACTCTTCACTTCCCTGGTGCTGCTGAGCTGAGGATCTCAAAACTTGTTACGTCTATGAGTGAATTCAATCTGGCACCACCAGCAGAAGGGGTATCACAGCTGGGGAGAGGGAGGCACGGAGAGACTATAGCTGACCTGCAGTGGGGAGACGCAACTTGTTTCTACCCTTCCCCCCCGCAAGAGTGTATGCTGATTGCAGAACCAGTCAGCTCATGATGTCAGAGACACCAAGGAAGGGAAAAGTGGGCTATTGAGAGAGGATAGGGTTGTTGTTCCACTCTCTGGTTTCATTGACACCTATTTAGCTCCAATACAATAAACAGCTGGAATAAAGATCTGTTGCTCGAAGATTCAACATCTACCCCCAGCCCTGTCAATTAAGGGCTTCTCTAACTTCATCAGTTTTAATGAGAGCTGGATTGAGCCCATAATGACAGAGAAAGCTCCCATTTCAGGTCTTTAGTCCATCGAAAACAGGTAACATTTTGCTGATGTTCCTAAAGGGCATAAAGCTGTTTTCCCCTCTTGCAGGTCACGGTAAAGTTCCTTGTCCAAGAACGTAAGAACAGCCATAGTGGGTCAGACCAATGATACATCTAGCCCAGTGTCCTGTCTTCTGACAGTGACCAGTGCCAGAAGCTTCAGAGGGAATGACCAGAACAGGGAATCATTGACTGATCCATCCCCTATCATCTAGTCCCAGATTTGGCAGTTGGAGGTTTAAGGACACCCAGAGCTTGGGGTTTCATTCCTGCCCATCCTGGCTAATAGCCACTGATGGACTTATCCTCCATGAACTTATAAAATTATTTTTTGAACTCTTTTATAGTTTTGGCCTTCACAACATCTCCTGGCAATGAGTGCCACAGGTTGACTGTGCATCACACAATGAGTTAGTGGTGGGGCTGGGAAGAGAACCCACATCTTACAGTGATAGACACGGGTGCAGTCTAGTTAGCATACCAAGGAGAAGACAAAGGGGTGACTTGATCCCAGTCTATAAGTACCTGCATGGGGAACAACTATTCGATACTTTGCTCTTCGACCTAGCAGACAAATGCATAACGAAATCCAATGGCTGGAAGTTGAAGCTAGACAAATTCAGACTGAAAATATGGTGTCAATTGTAACAGCGAGGGTAATTAACCACTGAAATAATTTACTGAGGGCTGTGGTGGATTCAGCACTGTACCACCAGCACACAGGCTTGGACTGGGCCCTGGGAACAGCAGGGGCTGGCTGAGCAGTCCTGGCCCAGGCTAATCTGTTTAGCATGCAGGTGCAGTCAGCAGTGAGGAACACGGGCCATCCTAATCATTAGTACTGCCATTAATCACTCTGCTGTTCCAAGAGAGGGGTGGGGCAAGGCTGGGGCTCGCTCAGAATATTTATTAGCCAAGGCAGAGCTGGTCTCTGGAAAATACAAGGCACCTTTTTACCTAGGTGCCAAACGGGAAACTCAGCTTGCTCCTGGGAAGATCAAGAACAGACTCAAATAGGGAGGGGGATGAGAAATGCTGGCTGCACTGGAATGGCAAACGAAGCCATTTCTCTAACAGGTTTCCTACTGTGGCACGTTGGTACAGGCCATGCCAGGGTCCTTTCCCCAGTCGCTGCATGTTCAGCTGGGGATTTGCTTTCCAGGACCTATGTCTCTGTTGCTGGGTGCAGAATGGGGCTTCTGGCTGCAAGGTTAAGTGGGATATTGAGCTTGGAGCTTGACACCTCCACACAACTTCATCTTGCTGAAACTAGGGGAGACTTGGAGCCTCTGTCCTTTCTCCCCCACTGCTCTCCCCACACGCCCACCCAGCTGGTTTCTGAGGGAAATGAGGCCTCTAAAGACACCAAATGAGATCCCACACTGAAGAAAGGGAGGGACGGAGAAGGAATGGGGGAAAACTGATTTAAATAAAACAATGAGAAGCAGATGGAATGACCCCAGCTCTGCCAAGTAATGGAAAAGGAGTTGGGGGGGGGCGGTGAGGCAGGAATCCCAAGGCATTGATGCAAACATGTTGCAACAAAGACTAAAGTGAGGGCTTCTTTCTGGTGGCTGTTAACAGCTGAGAATCCAAGAGAGATGCTGAAGTGATATACAAGCTGGGAAGGGAACACAGTGCAGGGATGGCATGTGGGTGATGGGAGGAGGACTGAAGGCTTTGAGACGGGAAACACCACATTGCAATACTTTTGCACAGCCAGAAATTCCTTCCTGACTCTTGCGATCATCTTGTGCCCTGAATCTTGAGTATTGACAGCTCCTTATAACATGAGACAAGGAAGGACTAAGAAGCCATGGTTGGATTCCACTCCTCTGCTCCGCTGCTCTCCGTGGTGCTGATGTTTCACAAATGATCGAGGTGGCTCTTGACTCAGGTGTGTGCTCACCCAGGTAACCACCACCTGTCATGTTGATCTTCTAGAGATGGATTGTTTTCCAATGTTTTAAAAATAACACTGTTTGCTCAGGAGCTGTCAGAACATTTTTCAGAGGCCTGAGATAGATCAATCCTTTCAGCATATTTTCTTTTGCATGTACTTTATTTTCCTTGGGCTGCTGGACATGCTTCATGTGTAGGAATGGCTGTTTTGATGGGATGCAAAACTTTATTGGGGTTCAATCAGGCTACTCCTGCAAGCCCATCTCCTCACCTCTACCCCACAGGAGGCCTTGGGGCAGCTGAGAAGAAACAAGCCTTGATGTCAGAGACAGGCTATTTCTACCTCCCCATCACTTTCAGGGCTGCCCTCCCTCATCTCTTTCCCCTTTAGTTTCATGTAGTTAATGCCTGCATGCATTACAGAATATGCCACTCATCAGCTGAAAATCCTAACCTGGGACTTGCAGGGAGCATTTATAAAAACCTTTTAGTCTGTGTACCAACTAAATTCCTTGAGATATGAGGTTTTTGCCTGCCACACACGTTCACTCCCATGCATGAGCTATATATTATATATATATAAATATTCTGTGTTTGATACCAGTGAAATCAGGTCAGCGTCTCTTTATTTTCCCTTTGTTTTGCAGCCTGGGCCTTATGGAGCAGTGCAGGCAGACCCCACTTTTCCTTTCAGCATCTCTTAAAAAAATAAAGTCAACTCCTCTCCTAGGGGCAGGCCCAAAATTGACACAAACCAACAAAAGAAGAGTCACATCAGCCTACTCACTTCTGCTGAGTCAATTATTGACTGAAAAAAGTGTACATAAATGTGACAAACAGAACCATCATTCTAGGACAAGCCCTCGTCAAGAGCTAAATTTCATCTCCAGGGGTTTTGCTGCCGGGGCTGTGCAAACACAGAGCAGATAAACAACTCTGCTGCTGAATTCATTAAATGAGATATGCAAACACCCCGCTGCAAACCTGTCTGTGGCTCAGATGGCGGAGAAAGGGGACAGTCAGAGAGAGCAGCCTCCTTGCTTTTTGTGTGCATGTCCTCATGCCCTCTGTAAAGGCCTGAATGATGGATAATGAAAATTAAACATTTCCTGCTCCCAGCCCAGCTCAGAGGCAGCTGGGTCAAATATCTATTAACCCAGCTCTGCAGCAGCTCCCTGCACCCCAAACCCATGCGTTCAAGGAGAGCACAAGTGGCTAAGAAATGACAGCTGATTGAAAGGGCACATGACACAGAGCTGGTATTATTTATGTGCCACCAGTGTGCTTGGCGCTACTCAAAAACTCAGGGAGAGGCTGCCAGGCCGGTACGAACACAACTTCTGGGGACGTGTCAGGGAACAGGACAGCTGTGAGCAAAGCAGAGGAAGACTTGAGCTTTCCCAAGTCAAGTCAAATCAAGATCCACAGCTGCCAAGAACTTCCCTGACATTTAATGACCAGCGTCCGTCTCATCCAGCCACTGCATTCATGAGCCAGAACGAGCCAATTTATTAAGCAAGTAGCATGTCCACAGTCATGCCTCCTGTATGGGGCAAAGGGGATAGTGGCGCTGCAATGCTTCCTGCCCCTCCTGCACTGCAATAGCCCACTAGTAGAATGGCCCATGCAAGAGAGGCAGAGGCTGCCTTGTGGCCCCTTTACTCTATTGAGCAGACACGGTGGACCGGGGAGGATATGGCCCATAGTGTTTAGATAGTTGTGTCTCAGTGCTGGGGATTCCCGGGACCTGTGATTTAGCAGCAGGGCTGCAGGTATCTCCATGCTCAGGGTTCCTGTGTGCTGTGATCTAGCAGAGGGGAGGCAGCCGTGTCTCAGTTTTGGAAGTTCCTTTATGGTGCATTTAATATTCTGGAGATGATGCAATCACGTCTCTCGTTAAACCTGCTTTAGGACTCACTGTAATATTACAATAACAAAGTGCTCTTTATTCTTTTTAACCCACTCCCAAAAAAACCAACTGCACCTCCAACTGCTTTCAATTTTTATTAAAACAAATGAGAAAACGATGGTATCTTTAGAATATAACAATCCACGGGAATAGAAAAAAAAGGCCTTTCTGTCCCGGATCCCATCCCAAGGAAAAGACTGCTTCATCCATCTGAATTTCAGACACATACACTTCCAAATGGGAGGCGATTCAATGCATATCAGGGACCTTTTAAATAAAAGGGTTCAAGGGTGTGATCTGCTAAAAGCCACGATAGACTATGCTGAGCCATGGGCTGACTCTGGGCCAAATCCACCCTGTCCATAACTCAGCTGGTCACCACAGGACTAGATTCAGCCCTCTGTGATTAAACCAGGCTGCTGAAAAAAGTAAAATAAAGGCAAGTGAATTGGGTGGGTTAAAGACAGACCATTAGTGTTTGCTCAGAATTGCTAAGAGTGGGCAGCAAGGACGCGATTGCTAGTATTGTTTAAATATGAACGGCCATACTGGGTCAGATCAATGGTCCATCTAGCCTAGCGTCCTGTCTCTGACAGTGACCTGTACCAGAGGCAATGAATGGTACAGGGCAGTTACTGAGTGATCCATCTCATTGGCCAGTCCCAGCATCTGGCAGTCAGAGGCTTACAGACACCCGCAGCATGGGGTTTAATCCCTAACCATCTTGACTAATATCCATTGATGGACCAATCCTCCATGAATTTACCAAATTCTTTATTGAACCCAGGTCTAGTTTTGACCATCACATTTTCTGATGAGTTCCATGGGCTGACTGTGCGCTATGTGAAGAAGTTCTTCCTTGTGTTTGTTTTAAACCTGCTGCCTGTTAATTTCAGTGGGAGACCCCTGGCTCTTGTGTTATGACAGTGCTGGATTAAGAAGGGGAGAGGAGTGGGGAAGTAACTCCTCTTTGGCCTTGGTTCCAGTCAGAATTTGCCCCAATTCCAGAAATTTATAACCAGCCAGCCATGTAGCTGCTCCATTGTAAACCTGAAGCATAGATAAGGTAAACTGCAATTTGGAGCCAGCTTAAAATCAGGCTTGATTTCACTGGAATTAGTCATGAGCTCAAAGTTGACCACATGTATATATAACTGCAGGATCATGGTCTAAGGCCCGGATCCTCAAAGGTATTTAGGCTCCTAACTTAGGAACTGAAATACCTTTGAAGATCTGGACCTAAGTGTATACGTAAAATACTGGCATGAAATGTGCGTTTCTAACTAGCACCAATGAAATGGTTGCAAACTCTGGGTGCAATCCTGGCTCCCCTGAATTCCCATTGACTCACTGGGGCCAGGATTCACTATTTCAAGCTGAAATGGCTGTTGGTTCTGTGTAGCCCTTGGATCACCCCAAGGGCCCTAGCCCAACCTTTCCGAGGGGCAGTAAACATAACTAACATTGAGTCACTAGGGAGAGACAAGCAGGGAGAGAGGCTGATTGATGGAAAAACATCTTTTAATAAGAGATTTTGTTCCCCCGCTTCCCTTTTGTCCCTTTACTGGAAATCAACCCCTCACATCAGGTCACTTTTCTGCTCTTATAACTTGAAAATGGCTTAACAGTTTTTCCTTTTTAAATTTAGCATCTTTCTGCTCCTAAGCCAAGCCCGGATCTACTGAGGTTATAGCCCTGATGGAGTGCTAAGAGCTGATCTATAAACCCCTAAAAAGCAGGATTTAGGATGGAGACTCTGAGCGGGACTTAATCCCAGTCACCTGAACTGAGCCAGCCCAAGAGAAAAGCTAATCCATAGCCCAATGTTATTGCAACTTTGCAGCCTGCTCCAATCTGTGGGATACCCCATTGCTACCTGCAAGGCTTCCTGCTGGGACCTTTGGGTGTTCTTTCTGCTCCCTAGGGTGGCAAAGAACATTGATACAAAAGATATACAAACATTTAGCATCGTGGCCTTAACCCTTTATGGTGGTATATGTGTGAGAAGCTCCCACTCTAGAGTTCAGGCTGTATGGTTAGGTGGGATTAAAGACCAGCCATTGGCATGACACTGAAGCTGTTGTCCGGCAGGAGACATGCCTAGCGCTTGCTGTCCTTGCAGCATCGACGAGAGGACATGGGGAGTCAATGCTGTTTGCCCTGGGAGGAATCATGCTTCCCTACACTCCAAGTGGCCCCAAGTCACAGAAAAGATCCTGACACACTGCATTCCAGGAGAGCACCTGGATTAACCCTTTAGAAGATGCACTGTTCAAACTGGCTGGCAGTCTGGGAAGCAGCAGCAGTGCTTAAGGGTTGAATAGTGTATTTCTGTATATGTAATGAATATAACCGCCAGGGCACGAAAGCTTTATGCTGGTGCAGAACAAAACATAGAATAGCAAAGGGGTGAGCTTAAGCGATAATAGCTGCCTGTAAGTAGGTTGTGTGTGTGTGTGTAGGAGTAGACCAGAGGCCATTACACAAAGGCAGGGCCCAATAGTTCATAAGTGCATTAGGATCATAGAATCTCAGGCTTGGAAGGGACCTCAGGAGGTCATCTAGTCCAACCCCCTGCTCAAACAGGACCAATCCCCAGACAGATTTTTGCCCTAGAGTCTTAAATGGCCCCCTCAAGGATTGAACTCACAACCCTGGGTTTAGCAGGCCAATGCTCAAACCACTGAGCTATCCATTCCTTCCTCCCTCCCATGAGGGGCTGCCAACAGTGGTGCTGGAACAATTTGTATGGTGGGGGGGTGCTGGGAGCCATTGAACCAAACTGTAAATCCTCGATATAGTGAAAACTACTTCAAGCCAGCGGGTGCGGCAGCCCCCCTCCTTCCAGCACCTGGGAGATAAATTGAAAGTGATTTCTGCACCTCTCCCCACTCACCCCCCAAAACAGAGAATACAAAGCAGGGCGGGATGGGTGCTAGCACTGACCAAGGAGACAGGATGATGACAAAGCATATGCCAGGAGTTACTCCTCTCCTTCCAAAGCAGCAGCCCTATGTCCTTTCAAGAGCTGAGGATGCCACTGACTTCTTCGACATAGCTGCCAAGAGTCCCTGGCTAGGAGAGAGCTACTTCATTTAGCAGCCAACCTCACCTTGATTGCTTAGTAACTCAACCCTGTTGCTTGGCTCTCTCACGGCAGGCACGGGGTGCATGAGTGTTCACAGCATGGTCCTTCAGGGACTGGAAACCAGAGGCTCTGCTACCACCAGAGCAAGGCTGCTCCTGCCACTCTCAGTCAACAGGACTCAGCAGTAAAGAGATGCTGGGACTGCTCTCAGTAGAGTCCCAGCTCGTGGGGAGCTGGTTACCACTCTACCAGGGGAGTTAAAATGGAGCAAGGGAGGTGATGTGCAGAGAGGCTGAGCACATGCAGCTCCCATGAACAGGAACTGACAGTGGATCAGACCCATGGTCCTTCTAGCCCATCTCCACCAGTGGCCAGTGCCAGATGCTTCAGAGGAAAGTGAAAAGAAGGCTGCAATAGGTAGCTATGGGATGACCAGGGCACAGAGGAAATTCCCTCCTGATCTACAAGGTTCATATCTCTTCCAGAACCCCTTCACTTTGTAAATGTCCACTGCTAGATTTCTGGCTATTTTTGTATCCAGACAAAGATCTAATCCTACAAAATTCTTGGTGTCAGTGGAATCTTGTAGCAAGGAGTTCCAGAGGCTCATTGCACACTGTGTGGGAAAGCATTTCCTTTGATCAGTGCTGGATATGCCACTTTTCCGTTTCCTTGACTATGCCCTTGCTCTTGCGTCATACCATTCATTAGTTTGCACACCTTTGTAGTGTCCCCGCTATGCGGCAGCTCTCTAAGGTAAACAGCTAGAGTCTTTTCAATCTCTCCTTATACAGAAGTCGTTCCAAACCTATTTCCACGGCGTATCTCTGAACCCCTTCTAGGTCTATTAGATTCTCTGACAGGCAGGAAGACCAGACCTAATCACGCCCTTGTAGGGGAGGCTGTAACACTGATTAAAGCATCCATTATATCACTGTGTGTGTCACCAATGGGGGCTACCAGTACTCAGCCCCTCCAAAAGTCAGGCAGAAGTACTGGGGGTATGGAGAGGGTAGCGCACATCCCGCCGCCTGGCTCCCGAACTGCTGAAGGTGCCATATCTCCACCTGCAGAAGTGCACATTATTTGTGGTATTCCCTAAAGCAGGGCCGGAAGGGAAAGGCGTCCCTTCCAAGGCACACGCGCCTGCTCACCCTCTCCCAAGAGGTCACATGATAGTCACAGCCAAATACAAATACTGCTTTAAAAGACTGCAAGGGATACACAGCTCTGCATTATAAACGGCAGAAGAGGGTAGCTAGTTAAAAACCTACAAGGGGGATTAGGATACTCTAAACTAGAGATCATCACGCTGAAATCCACGGACAGCTGACGGACCAAGTCCATTGCACAGGAGCAGCATCATGTCCCAGAATGCACTCAGCCAGCATGTAGAGAGGCTGCGTTCCTGGCTCCCCAGCCAGTGGGATGTGCCTATATGGCCTTGCTGAAGGAGGTTCTGGCTGGCAAGTGGCTGGCTCGCTGGAAGCAGCAGTGCAGGATGGTTGGATCACCTCCTAGAGCTCCTCGAAGAAGGCCACACGGGACTTGGTGCTCTGCAAGGTGAGCTGCAAGAGAGTTGAGAGAGAGACTGAAGAAAGAGCTTGACCTGCTTTCCCATCAGCCCTGCACAATGCTATCCCAATACATTCAGGGGGACTGCAACATACCACATGAGTTTAGGTTCAGAGGCCTGATACACAGAAGTGCTGAGAAACCTGCATGTACCGGTGAGGTCCGTTGGTACTGCTGGTGTTCAGAAAGGCTGTCCCAGATTACAAACACTGATCAAACATTTACGGCCTTCCCCTTTTCCGCATCTGAGAACAGTCTTACTGCATGAGAGCACTGGCAGTCTGATCAAAGAAAACACACCTCAAGGGTCCTGAAACATTCTGGCCAGCTGTTGACACATGAGCATCTCCTAAAGAAGAGGCTTCTGAGTAACACACCTTCTAATGCACCTTTGTATGAGACATATTCATTGAGATGGGGGGGATGTTTTCAGTCAGCACTGTAGTTCAGAATTACTTAGAGTAGCTGTTTATCATGTCTGTTCCTCTAAGTCGGGTGATGGAAATGGATTCCCCTGGAAGCTGGTTGGTGAGGCTTGGCCACTATCAGTTGTGGAACTACAATGAGACACCTGCTGTAGCAGCCAGGGGAAGGAGACGGGCAGGAATTCTCCATCACTCAGCCCAGAGAGTATCCTGGAGCCAAGATTCCATCTAGCCAAGATAGCAGGAGGGAGGAGGTACAGGAAGAGCATTTAAATCAAGTGCCATTGGAGGAACATCTCAGAAGATGAGTCCATCAATGAGACCTACTCTCTCCTACCTAGACAACTGATGAAATCTCCCAGCTTGGGCCTTCTTCACCTCACCAACTACAAGGGCCCAAGATCTCTCCAGGCCACCCCACTTTGTGAGTGGCAGAGAAAGAATCCCTCAGACCAAAGCTACCACGTTGAGACCATAAGTCTGCATAGCCCTTCCCTCTCCCACATCAGCACATGACTGCCCCACACACTGCTATGCAACCCCAGACAGGGATCCCAGGCACTCTAGGATTCCCAAGCTAAGCTACTGGCTGTGGACTTTGGTATTTTAGCAAGTTCTTAAGTATTCAGCAGACTTCTCCACTGTGCTGGAACCACAGGAGTCCACCATGGTCTATGCCTTGCAGCACCTCTCTGGCTGGGGATATTAACTGCATGATCAGCCTCAGTTTCCACTGTGCTGCGCAGAAAGAGGAAAGATTTTTTTGTCCCCATTTCTTCGGCCACTGGCCTGCTGGCTGGGGAACTGCAGCCCACCCCAGCCATTGCTAGACATCCCTGAAAGAGGTGTGTGTGGGGTGGGCGTGTCCCTGCACTGTTCCTGGGAGCCTGGCAGTGGAAATGGCTGGGGTTCAGGGGGAGGAGCTCTTTGGGGAGCCAGTAAAGATGCCTGTTCAGGTCTCGCAGTCACAGAGCAGGAGGAAACAGAGCTGGAGTCAGGTCAGGAGTGGCCAGCGTTGCTGGGAATGGGGCGGTGCCAAGCTGCTATTTACGAACAACCTTTCAGAACAGCTGCATGGATTTTAGACCCGCTCCCTTGGCCTACCCTGCCTGATACTACTGAGGCCCCAGTTAGAGACACCCTCCCACTTTGGTGTAAAAGGGAAGCCAGCCTCAATGGTTCCTCTCTCCAATTCCTTAAGTGCCCATTGCCATCCCAGCCTGACTCAGCCCCCCTCCTTTCCCAAGGGGGGTCTCCAGCAGCGATACCCGGGCAGGGGATACAGGAGGGGAGCAGCAGGCTAAGACGTGCAGCAGGCTTTAGCAGACTTAGTAGATACCGATAGTTGCACTCTGTGTTTTTTGACAACTCTCATCTGAAGAGAAGGGTGCTGCATGGCAACAGAATAAATTTACGTAATTAATTCATGTAATTAACATTGCTGCAGCATCTAGGTTTGTTATCATGGAGAAAATGGGGCCCTGCGATGGGTCAGATCCTGCTTCTAATGAAGTCACTAGGAGTTTTGCATTGAGTGAACAGGAGCAGGACCGGCTCCCTGTATGCTCACTAGGCTGCAGACAGTTTACAAGCCTGGATCACCGAGTGCTGAAAGCCCTGTCCAAGGAGCTGCCTCGCTGCAAGCTATGGCACGTTAGGGTGGGGATGAACAATTAAAATTCACCACAGTTTGAACCATTTTCCTCCCCCTCCTGTTTACAGGGGAAATTGGAGGCTCTCTGCTGAAAGTCTGGTGGGAACACTCCACATTCAATAAAACATGAGAGGCAGGAACAGCAGGCAGTCAGTTGAATGTGTGACTGGTTGGAGATCTACAGGGAGTTCAGAAGGCAGCAGGCCAGGCGAACTGACTCATGGGGCCAGTGTTTGATCCTGCTGCCACCCATACTGGGGTTCTTTGCGTTGTTTGGGGACAGTTTAGTGCATTCTCCTCTTGATAACGGTGCTCCCAAAGCCAAGGTCCAACTAGCTATGCTGAGAAGAGTCAAATACTATGTATTATTAGAATCACAGAATATCAGAGTTGGAAGGGATCTCAAGAGGTCATCTAGTCCAACCCCCTGCTCAAAGCAGGACCAATTCCCAGCTAAATCATCCCAGCCAGGGCTTTGTCAAGGCGGGCCTTAAAAACCTCCAAGGAAGGAGACTCCACCACCTCCCTAGGTAACGCATTCCAGTGTTTCACCACCCTCCTAGTGAAATAGTTTTTCCCGATATCCAACCTGGACCTCCCCCACTGCAACTTGAGACCATTGCTCCTTGTTCTGTCGTCTGCCACCACTGAGAACAGCCGAGCTCCATCCTCTTTGGAACCCCCCTTCAGGTAGTTGAAGGCTGCTATCAAATCCCCCCTCATTCTTCTCTTCTGGAGACTAAACAATCCCAGTTCCCTCAGCCTCTCCTCATAAGTCATGTGCTCCAGACCCCTAATCATTTTTGTTGCCCTCCGCTGGACTCTTTCCAATTTTTCCACATCCTTCTTGTAGTGTGGGGCCCAAAACTGGACACAGTATTCCAGATGAGGCCTCACCAATGTCGAATAAAGGGGAACGATCACGTCCCTATTTGCTGATCCCAAGTAAGAAGTTTAGTGCAGTTCAGTCCTGCTACCCCAAAACTAGGGGAATGGGTGTTCAGGTGGAGACGGTCAAGTACTCCCTCTCCACCACCTCTGCAATGCACAGATCTACAGCCTCTTCTATCTCCTACTGAAGCTTCAGGTCTCAAGCCCCTCTGAAAGTCAGCCCACTTGTCACTGCTTACTACTGCTGCGAGCCACATCTGCCTCAGCTGGCAGGCCCCTTCTTCAAACCCATGCTCACCTTCCTCCTCAACAAATCCCTCACCTGAGAGCTGCCTGCTCTTATTTAGGGCCAGATCCTGCAAAGAGCTGAGCATCTTTGACTCGCACTGAAGGCAGGAGGAGCGGAGGACACGCAGCACCTCTGAGAGCACTTTCTCCATTGTAGGTCAGGGAATGCGTCTCATCTTTGTCTGGGAAGCAGCAGCAGATTATTTATGCTGCCATAGAGGGTATTTATAAAATAATACCCCAGCAAGAACCATCACTCAGTCTTCTTTGGAAACAAGACCCTGAGCAGGAAGATAAAGGAAACATCAGGGCCCCACAAGGAAGTCACTATACTTAAATACAGTTACAGAAACAAGTGCCCTAGGACAACTGCCGCCTTCTAAACAGCAGCTGAATCAGTCAATGAGTTGGGGAGAGACCAAAGCAGCTGACACAGGGAGTCCACAGAATCCAGTGCTCAATGGAGGTGGTTTAGACTCAGATGGATTTACTGATGTGCCTGTAGGTGAGGGATGGGCATTTTGCTGAGACAGGAATCTTAGGTCCAGATCACCATACAATACAGTTTAAACGCCATCCCCTTGTCCCTTACTCAATATTCCCGACGGCTCCAATTTCATTCAAAAAACCTGTATTGCAAGGAAAATGACTGCAGGGGCTTAACGTCCTCTACTGGAACGTTTCCAATCATACCCAGGGCCAGAGTGTACTCAAACAGCCAACTCATCTTCCAAGCATCAGTCAATTCCTTGGTTAAGAATTGCCTCCTGCTTATCCCAGGGACCAGCTGGTCCCATCCACACACTAGGGAGAAGAAAGACTCATTTTACTGGCAAGCCACTTCCCTTGCAAAGCCCTGGCCCTCCTCAAGACACTTGCAGGATTAAATGTTGCAATTAATTTGCATGAGGCAGGAAGAGGAAAAGGGACGCAGCTCTACAGGAGAAACATTCTCACCGAGATCCAGCAAGAACTAAACCTGGGCTCTTGCGATCACGTAGTGCCAATTACAATAAAAGAGGGTTAAGGGTAATGCTGGGCACTGGGAGAAGCAGGAGGGCAGCAGAATACCTGCTCTAGGCCAATCTCAGTCGTGGACTTCCCATGAAGAAACGCTGTTTACAGCAGTGGACAACCTTCACAGATGTATGCTCCTTTATGGCTAGACACTGCAATATGCCAACAAGTGGGATCAGCTTGCAAAAGCAAATATAATCCCCCTAATGCCCATTTAGTTCACTGGGTTCTTCCTTCCCTTGGAGCAAAGCCTCTGCTGCCATAATACTCCCTCTGAATCATTCTAGTCCAGATTCTACTGGCAGTGAGCAGGGGTGAAGAAGAGAGGGGTTGGCTGAGCAGTAAGAAAAAGCAGGGAAATTATTTCAGGAAAACACTCTCCACTAGAGAGTTGCAGAAGGGTTAGTCAAAACTAGATGTCTTGTGTATCTGCAGAGTCCATCTGATGTATTTATTTTTGCAGAAGTAGCTCCCCGCTCCAAAGACAGGAGCCTCTCTCTCCTACCATGCCCTGATCAGACAATCATTCACTAGGGTTTGCTGGTTTTTCCCCCTCAGCTGAGCATGAGCAAGAGAAGACACGCCACCGCCTCTGAGCATCTTGGTCTAGCAAAGGGTTAACTCAGCTTGAAGCAATTCATCATCCCTTCCCATTAGGCTCATGGCTGGGAGAACAGGAATGGCCTGGGGGTAAAGGTTCCCATGAGCTTCCAATCCCACAGTCACATGCAAATCCTTTGGTTGGTGCTGCCATCAAGGTACTGCTCACTTAAAGAAGAAATATTGGAAGCCCTTAATTGGATCAAGACACACACAGAAACCCTGGCCTATAGGAAGATGACTGTGACTGAAAAGTGCTACTCAGAGAGACCACCACGAACTTAGTGCTCAGATACTTCAGTGAAAAGGGCCAGTTAAGAACATTGATTTAAGGTGAAGGGAAATATATAATGTTTCCCTCCGGTTTAAGAGGGAGATTCTGACCTATTCTGATTCAACTCTCCACTGTTGTTGATACCTTCTGATGTATGTGGGCTTTTCCATCAGTTCCCTTCCCACTCTGTGTTTCTAGTAACACCTTAAACTAACACAATCCCTCTTTTTTGCAGCAGCCTCAGAGCTGAAGGGAGCACAAGTCTGGGTAAATGCTGCTGCAAATCTGGACAGGGCATAGGAAAGCACAGCAATGAGCGGGTCCTACATAGATGCAAGGAGAAAAAAGAAATCTAGCTCTGTTCTATCCTTTTAGGCATTAACACCACTCAGTGCTTGATTAATGCTTTTGATCTGTAAATCTCACATCACTTTTCCTGAGCAGACCTGCATTGCTCTCCCCATTTAATATATAAGGAAACTGAGGCACAGAGCATTGAGGTGACTTGCTCAAGGTCACAAAGTAAGCCAATGGGAGACCTGGAAACAGAATGCAGGTGTCCTGTAACCTCCTGGGCTGGGTCAGCTACTGCAGGTTCTAGCATCATGGGCACAATGGCCAGGAGACACAGGCCATACATCAAAGTACAGCACTGAGCAATGAGGGCCAAGTTTTGCCCGGTTACATTCGATTTCTGTGGAACTTGCACCAGTAAAACAGAGTCGAATTTGGCCAGAGATCCCATATATACATTGAATTGGCTGTACTAGAACAGACCAACTGGGGCACTGTTTGGGTCAATGGTTAATGCTGGGTGTTCTGAGAAAGCCATAAACCTGCTCATAATTCCATGAAGAAAAATTCTTTCCTGACTCCATCTTATGCCCACATGCAGGAGTTGGGAAGCCTCACACTTATCCTCCTAGCTGGTGTAACCTAGAGGGCCCCATACTAATGGTAGGTGGGTTATTCCAGACAGTGAGCGTTCACCATCCTGTTAGCCTGCTGAAGGCCCCGGCTGCAATTCCACTCCAGGAATCCAGACAGCAGTGTGAGGTTGCTCCACCCCTATTACTCTAGGTGTGGGGACAACTCTTGACAGCCATCAGCAGGCTCTCACAAATTGGGAGTAGCTTCCACCAGACCCTGGGGCTAACCCATATCTCTCATCCAGCTGCCCTCTCACATCTGATTAAAATCTGTCCTGTGAATAACACAGAAGGAATTTAAGTTTGCTCTTGACTGAGCAGACTGTTACTTTCTGTCAGTGATGACATCCTGCTCCGGGACAGAAAACTTTTTAAAGAGCTTGTAAATATATTTGTTACTGTTCTCCCGCTGTGGAGAAATTCCAGAAGGGCTGCGTTTGGTTGGCTCCCCTCCCCCACCTCCGGCATCAATAAGAAATGCTCAGGTGAATAAGCTCAGGGAAGCTCTGATCCCAGGCAGTGTTTCGCCAATCAGCCTGCCTACTGCTTTTGACAGCCACCGTGCTGCACGCTGCCCAGAGAGCTGCACACTCACTCTGGAGTCGCACGTAGCAATTGCATCCAGACTGCAAGTGGCATGACAAAGCCTGACACATCCACTCAAGTAAAAAGAAGGTCAGAGCCAATGAAGGCTCTGTCCCCAGCTTCTGCAGAGAGGAAACAAGCCTGACTCATCATACTGAGCACAGCTGCGTGGCCATGTAAGTGGGAGGTGCAGTGGGATTCCTTGAACCAAGCTTGTTTTCATTTCATTTCTGCTGCAAAAGAGACAGGCACCAGGTATCCGGGAAATCCCACTCCCTATTCTGGGAACCACCAGTTTCACTCTTACCTGCCCTGCATCATGGTTATATAAAAGTAGGAGACTGCAGTACTCCATATGGCCAGTATTCCTACACTGCTGCCCACAGCCAGAGGCTGGGACAGGAATAGCTGACAGCTGCCGCTGTTTTTACACCATTCCCTATAGCACCCCTAAGTCCAGCAACTAAAATGGAGAGGCGCCCCATCACTTCCCCCTATTGCCTCCTGTCTGGTACTAGTTTAGCTGTTAGCAACAACTCCAGTACTTCCTGTCTGGAAAGCCTGGCCCTGGATCAGCTGCAAGCTCTCTCTGCCGCCCTCCTAAAGCATTCCATACACCGATTCCATTTCCCCACGGTGATGCAAGAATAAATAAATATCTATGTGTAACATAAGATTGTGCAGCCAAAGCCGAGTGATTAAGAGCAAATTACATTTTCGTCAGTGCAGAGAGAAAATTGATTTACAAGGCAGTATTATGATAATCTCCTTCTTGCAGGAAGGGGAGGGGGGGATGGACTCCACAACGTACTACTAGAGCCATCAAAGAAAATGTAGAGGGAGAGAGGAAGGGCAATTAGGCAGCTAGAGCTAAAATGCATCAAGAGAAGGAAAAGAGAACATGGACATGGATTCCCTGACTCTCTTTGCTGGGGCTTTGCAGAGCGTCTGCCTTTATCCAGGGGTTCCAAATTTGTTATTTGATTTTAAAGCAAACAATAAGTCCCCCACATCCAAACCCATTTTACAGCAGCTAACCCAATAACTCCATGTGCAGAACTTCTGCTGGCACAGCAAAATCATGTGGCACTGAAATGAGACCACCAAATCCATTTACACACCCTCCCCAATGTACTGGAGATTAAGGGTTGGAAGGAGGAGGGGAGGAGGTACTGGGAATAAAATGCTAATCTTTTAGGGCAGGAGCTTGAGCCTCCAGGCATGGAGTCTGTTTACAGCACAAGGATGCCGCAAACCCACCAAGAAGCTCAGGGGAAAAAATAAAAGCCTGGACACAGGTGATAAACGTACCCTTTGCTCAGGGGTACAAAAGAGGGGACAGAGGAGGCTTCTGCTTTACGGGATGCTCATATGAACAGCCCAGTTTTAAACAGCAATTTCCTCACCTGTGCTACAAGCACCACCTCAATGAATGCAACAGCGAATTCTCATTTCATGGCTTATGCTGCATCCCTGCCAGCCTCAAGGGGCGAGTGACCTATACCCCCATCCGAATGAGTGGGCTGTAGTCCACGAAAGTTTATGCTCTAATAAATGTGTTCGTCTCTAAGGTGCCACACGTACTCCTGTTCTTTTTGCCTATACCCCCCAAGAGAGGCAGGTCTTACCCCCAGCACTCCATTTGAAGCGTGGCATGGCACATCTTCAGACTGTTGGTAGAGCTACATTCTCTATTAAATCATAAATTCAAAACACTGTACACAGCAAGCACTCTCTCTCTTCCCCTTGCTTCCCATTCCGTTCCCACATCTGCCCTCCTTAGTCTCCACTTCTAGCTGGATGCTTTAACTTTCCCTCTCTATTTTAAAGACTCCCATCGTTTTTCCTCTCCCCCACCCCCATTTTCTACTCCCCTTGGTGATCTCTCTATTTCTATTGCTCCCACCCCACCTTTACTCCTCTCAGGACGGGGGCCAGAGCACAGGTCTTCCATGTGCTCCCAACTCGGGTGAGGAATGTGTTGAATGGGAGCAGATGAATGTCAATTTGCAGGTAATATCTTCCGAACACTGGCAAGATGACAGCCCTGATTTTACTCGTTACATTTCATTCAGTGTGAACAAGAAAAAAAAGCTAGTCAGTTTCCTTTATGTTTTTAGTCCAGGGGCGGGCAAACTTTTTGGCCCAAGGGCCACATCGGGTTTCGGAAACTGTATGGAGGGCCGGTTAAGGGAGGGGGTCATGCCCTCCCCCCCCCCCCAGGACTCCTGCCCCATCTAACCCCCCGTTCCCTGACGCCCCCGAGACCGCTGGTCCCATCCATACCCCCCACTCCCTGTCCCGACTGTCCCTGGATCCCTGACGCCCCATCCAACCCCATCTCTTTTTCCTGACGGCCCCCCTGGGCCCCCTGCCCCATCCAACCACCCCTTATCCCTGTCCCAACTGCCCCCGGAATCCCTGCCCCTGACTGCCCCCTGCCGCCCCATCCAACCTCCCCTCCTTCCTGACTGCCCCCCAGGACCCCTGCCCGAACCCCTATCCACACCCCTGTCCCCTGACCACCACCCCGAACTCCCCTGCCCTCTATCCAACCCCCCCCGCTCTATGCCTCCGTGCCCGCTGCCTGGAGCGCCAGTGGCTGGTGGCACTACAGCCGCGCTGCCCGGCTGCAGCCGGGCCACACCGCCGCCACTACCAGCACGCAGCACAGAGCACCGGGTCAGTCCAGGCTCTGCAGCTGCGCTGCCCCAGGAGCTCACAGCCCTGCCGCCCAGAGCACTGCGCTGGCAGTGAAATGAGCGAGCTGAGACTGCAGGGGAGGAGGGACAGCAGGGAAGGGGCCGGGGGCGAGCTTCCCGGGCCAGGAGCTCAGGGACCGGGCAGGACGGTCCCGTGGGCCAGATGTGGCCCGCGGGCTGTAGTTTGCCCACCTCTGTTCTAGTCAGTTTCACACTCTGGCTCAGAGGAGGTCTAGGGCACATTGCTGTTAATGCTGGTGCCTTGTCTACACAAATACTCACACCAATGAAGCTGCATAAGGTAGCCATGATGGGAAATAAAAGGTTAGTGCGGATATGGCTTTATGGGACCCCTAGATATGCTCCATAGGCCTGATTTTCAGCTGTACTCCTTTGACTTGCCCGGCTTGCACCTTACCTGCTGTTTTAGTCCTCAGGGAGATAGTAGTGTGAAGCAGGGATTGCTCTTACAGGGATGTTACCCTGCAGTCACACATTCCTCTTTTTGCTGCCAGAAGGTGTGTTTGCAGGTGCCATGGGGGAGGGATAGCTCAGTGGTTTGAGCATTGGCCTGCTAAACCCAGGGTTGAGAGTTCAATTCTTGAGGGGGCCATTTAGGGAACTGGGGTAAAAATCTGTCTGGGGATTGGTCCTGCTTTGAGCAGGGGGTTGGACTAGATGACCTCCTGAGGTCCCTTCCAACCCTGAGATTCTATGTTTCTATGGCTGCATTGTTAACATGCACATTACCAGTGTCAACGTGAGGGCTCTGAAAGGGGACTGTCAAGAGGAATACACAAAAGTAAGTTCATCTATAAGTTTGATTCCTGACTCTGAACCCGACTTTGCCCCTTCCATTCCTCGATATCCAGTCAGCTTCCAGATATCCAAACTAGCAGAACGTGTTATACTTGGAGCTATGCAGCATCCCCGACACAAAGTAAGCAAGGCCAGTCTACTGATGGTAAATAATTGATGATTGAAGTGGGCTACCAAAACTCCAGTTGACAACACAGAGAGGGCTCTTCACAAATAGAAGACAAATTTTATGTATTTACTTCCACTTTCAGAGCTCTAGAAAGGAATGAATCAGCTGTTGACTGGGCTGGTACAAAACAACCATTACACAGTCAGCAATAGCTTACACACAACCATGGACATCAGGATCAGCTTTTACTGAGCAAAGGAATGTCAACCTGGCCGAAAGGAATTACATCACTTCCCCTCAGAGTGCCATGGGATCTCCAAGCTCCACTTGAGGATCCCATCGGAGAATGAAGCAAGGTGTAAGTCAAGGTGCAATCACTGAATGGGCACTGGAAGACATGGCAGCTGCATGAAAAGAGATTCTGACACTAAGAGACTAATCCCATTTGCAGAACTACCAAATCACTGACTAAAACCAAGACTACTGCTCTAGGAACAGACAATGCCTAGCTCCCAGACTGGGTACTTCACAGGGGGTCATTGTGATAGGTGGAGAAATCTAGGCAAGAGAAAAGCAAGTGGGGGGAAAAAACCAACACCTCAACAAATTCTGTTAAATCCTGTTGACATTAAGCAGAGCTTTGTTACCTGTCCTGAGAGGGGCCCCTTAAGTCAAAGAGTGTGGAGAAGAGAAAATGCCTTGAGTTTTTTATTCCGCAGAAGTCTAAGCAGCAAACCCTCCTGAAGCTGAGCCAGCTGGAGTTAGTAGAGCCAATGGGCATCAGAGAGAACAAGCTACATGGGAAGGAAATCAGTTTCCAGATGAGGTGCCTGTGCTGTGCCCACAGAGCTCATAAAAAGGGATTAGCATGTTAACCACATAATTAAACATGAAAAATTTAGCCGGCATCTTCAAAGGCAGGCAACAAAACCCAGAGGTCACAAAAACAACATTTGCTGTGAATCAGGTTTAATTACAGGAGAGGCTCCTTCCAGACCCAGAATTTCTTACAGTTGATGGATTATTTCTTTCAAGAGCTATCAGTGCTTCATTTTATCCCAGTGTTATGCCCACAACTGGATTAAAAGATGATACTAGGTTTCTTAAAAGTAACTGCAGATTAAGACATGGGACAGCAGGCTCCAACATAAATGTTCATCCAGCCCCACCTGAACACTTGACCCAAACCTTTCAGAGGGGTGACAAAAGCTGAATGAAGTCATTCAATGCCACTCTACACACTTTCATTTCATTTTTTTTGGCCTCTTTGGTCCTGAGGGCAGGAAATGCCAAAATACAATGAGAATGGCTTTTCTTGGAGCACCTGCAGTTCAGCCAGGAGCAGCAAGGAGCGAATTGCTTACACAAAAACTTGACTGAACGATTCACAGATGCAAGAGGTCTGGACAGCTCAAATAAGCATCCAGACCACTCCATTAACAATGCAGATCCAGGATCCAGGAGTGAACAGTCTATGGCTAACACTTTAACCTGTATCACGTCATCCCTATGGTGAGCTCTAACTGAAAAGAACGCTCTCCACACAGTCGGCCTATAGATGCCACTCACACACCTAAGACTGGAGTTGCAGATTATTTAATAAAAGAAGCACTAATATTTTTGTCTACACTGACTGCTGCTACTTTTCACACAGAGCAAACATCTTTGATTCAGAAATACATCCTGCAACATCACGGATCATTTTGAAAACTAAAATACGGCAAACTGAACATCCAGAAAGGTGAAATTCTGGGCATCTTTCTTTTCCCCCAGTTTTAGTAGTAGTGTATCATTAAATAGGAAACGAACTAAAATACAATGATAAAATCAAATTCCAAATAATACTTAGCTCCTACACATCCATACAACTCTAAGCACTCTGAAAAGAACCATTATCCCTATTTTACAGATGGGGGAAACTGAGGCACGGAGCAGTGGAGTCACTTGCCTAAGGTCAGCAGCAGAGCCAAAAAAAGCCAGGTCTCCTGATTCCAAGCCCAGTGCTCTATCCACAGGCAGCACTGCCTCCCAAGACTGAAGCTTCTCTTCCTGGTTTTGAATCAGGGGCCTTTCATGTGTTAGGCCAACCTGATCCCCTCTACACTACAGAACACTGCATTTCAAAATGAGTTTGCCAAGAAGCTTTCTGCTTGCATTTGAGAGGGGCTGCTAGTGTGGAAGGCAGTCTCAGAGTTTCTTCTTTCAATGCTACGATCAGGGCCTACTGCAGCCCTCCGGTGTCTGAAGATCAGGACACATCTGCTTTCTCTTTGGCTACAGTAGAGAGATACCACCTTTGAAGCTGTTTGAGGTATTAAAAGGGTCTTCATAAAGGCACACAAGTCAGTAAACTGCACACATGCTGCCACAGACTGAGGCTTCTCCAAGAGGCTAAGTCTTTAGAGAAAAGCACATATTGTAGACAACAGACATGGTGTTAACTGAGCAGGAGGCATTAGTACACTCGGAGAGAGGGAGTAGGGCAAGAGCATTGCAGCAGAAGGATGAAAGATGAGAAAGACAAAATTGGAGAGATGGTAGCATTAGTTTATGCTGCAGTGGTCACATTCTGCTCCCACTGACTTCAGTGGAGTTGTGCACCTGTTACAGAGCAGAATTTGGCCCCTAAAGATTAGGGCAATAAAGAAAGATTAATTGGTGCCCTGTCCAGAGTCCTAGTCTGGCCATGCTACCCCCCATGGTACTAACACTGTGAAATGTAGGCATCGCTATGAAAGAGATTGAGGCAGTATTGCTGCTCAGCTAACATTCCATCAATAAAACAGTTTCCCAGAGGAAGCGGTGGAAGCACCATTACCAGAATCATTTAAAAATGGACTGGACAGTGCCCTGGAGAACGGATTATAGGGGACAACTGTGCTCCCAAGGGGCTGGGCAAGATGGGACTTAAAAGGTCTTTTCCATTTCCAGGATTCTACAGGACTGCAGACAAGGAGCGAGAACGCGGTCCTTAAAACTGAGAATACCAGTCTCTGTGTACCAATTGTGGTGAACAATTCTAACTGTGTTAGTCTCATAGGACTAGCTTTAGCTGTACGCCTGCCTGGTTGATGCTTCCAGATACCGGCTGGCTTCAGTTGTTTCCCTTGACATTTCCCTTGAATAAGCAGCTCTCAGCTGAGAGATGCAGACTCTACATTCATCGGCTGCTCTGCTCTGAGACAGCGCCATGGCTTCCGTAGGGCAGTTTTGAAGCACAAGTGGCAGCATCAAGAGTGAATTTAAGTTGAGGGGTTTTTGTTGTTGTTGTTGTTTTTAAACTCATGAATTTTCATCTGCAGCAAATGGAGGAGGAAGCATCTTCCACTTTACTTTGCAACACCCTGCAGAGTCTGCAAAGGGCATCCATTTCTCTGGTAGATTTCCACCCACATGCAGTGAAGTGGGATCAGGCATGTGAGGCATTCCACATTTAGTCCACTCCCCACTTACTGTCCCAGTTCAGCTTTCATCAAGGAGGACACCACCGAGACAGAGGACTTTGGACAGAAGTGAATAGACAAAAGCTGTGAACCCCACAGACAAGATGAGACAGAACAATCCTGCTGTCTATTACATGCTCTTCTGATCCATGTATGGGTGGGGTGGGACACGGCACTGGATCTCACACTTGCAAAGCACACTGCTGGGGTGGCTCAGGCTCATGGTGCACTTTGGGGGCTGCAGCACTGACAGTTGGCTATAGCAGCATGTTTCACAGGCAAGCTCATGCACAGGTTAGTATTACAGACGGCGATCCCATCACCACACACAAAGTACCTTGGAATAACCTACTTTGAAGTCTCAAATGCAGATAGGTCTTCTGCCCTGGGCTTGAGGCTAAACCAGCAAAGTAAAATGAACAAAAATAAAAAACAAAACAAATTCCTCTGTGATTTGAGCAGCGCCAAGTCATTTGTGCAATCTGTACAGTTTGCCCGTCGGGCTAGAGTGTTTAGCAGTGTCCAGGAGAGGTGAGGGGGTTATTGATTAAGTAGGGAAAAACTATTGATATAATTTTCTATTTCAGGTGTCTCAAATCTCCCCTTCCACCATAGTGGTAAAGATTAAAGCCCTCCTCATACCCGGATGGCACGAAACAAGTTGTCTGAGTTTTTACTTTAACTCCTCCTGCTAACAGACACAATTTTTAAAAATCTTTGCTCCACTGGCTGAGATAATAAACAACAATAATCCCTAGCTCTTAGATAGTGCTATTCATTGGTAGATCTCAAAAGCTCTTTATAAAGCGGGTCAGCAGCATTAGCTCCATTTTACAGATGGGGAAACTGAGCACAGGTGAAGTGACTTGTCCAAGAGCAACAGGCAGTGGCTGCCCTGGGAACAGAACCCGTTTTCTGAGGCCTAGTCCAGTGTGCTATCCACTAGGCAACATAGCCTAGTAGTGCCAGAGCTTCTCTGTTGCTGCCTCCTTAGAAAATACTTCAGAAGTTAAGTGGAGAGGACAAGCTTCAAGCTTCAGCTAGTGAACAGAGACTGAGTAGACAGTCCTGATTGCAATGACGAGTCACCCACGATTCACGAATGCCTAGCCACCTTCCTGAATGAGACAAATGGGACTCTCTCTCCTCTCTGCCAACACTTTTGAGATTTGTGTAGAGGTCAAATGTAGCATTTTCAGCTTAAAAGGGGACTCTCCAGCATGTAAACTGAGAGCTTTATCAAAGCCTAATATGAACAAAGAGGCTTCCAGACTCTAAAAACACTTAAATGCTCACAGACCTTGTATCAGTATCTCTCTTCCTCTCTCAACTGGGAATCCAGGCAGCATAGGGCTAGAACAGGAGAACTAGGAAGTGAAACTGACTAGATTATTTTACTCTTTGTTTCAAGTTCAGTTGGGACAGTAAAATCAAACTCTCCATGGTGAAAGGCAGACCAAATCAGAACTTTGAAATGCTTTGTTTTAACAGGTTTCAGAGTAGCAGCCGTGTTAGTCTGTATCCGCAAAAAGAACAGGAGTACTTGTGGTACCTTAGAGACTAACAAATTTGCATCCGAAGAAGTGGGCTACAGCCCACGAAAGCTTATGCTCTAATAAATTTGTTAGTCTCTAAGGTGCCACAAGTACTCCTGTTCTTTTTGTTTTAACACTCTCAGATGGGATTAGTAACACAGGGAAGATCTAATTTTTAAAGTGTGACTTTTACCATTGGCATTGTCCCCTTTAAACTGTAGCCCCTGGCACATATCTTAGGAGTTCTAAACCTTTCAAAAGAAAGGAAACTGTAAGAAAGCCTGGCTGAAAGCCACTCCTTATGCTTGGATTTTCCATTATAATAATAAAAAGTCAGCCCCTTGTTAAAATTTCCCCAATTGAAACTGGATCAGTTTTTAAAAAAGGAAAAGTTCTGTTGGGACCTTTTCATTTGCTTAGTGCTGATGCCAGTAAAAGGCACAGTCATTTTAAATCCTTTGGCCAAGTACAGGTAGCTCCCGGATCCAGACAGTGACTTGAAACAAGGGGTAATGAACAATTCCCTCATGCAATAGGTGCAATTCAAGAATCTTATTATCAGTATTTAAATCTTTACAAGATTTAGGACCAGTCAACCTGACGCACTCACCTGTCCCCTTTTCTCTTTCTATGGTAAATGAGATGGGAGGGGGTTGAGACAGCTGGCTGCCTAGATCCAGGCTAGAAGGGTCCTTCTCCACCTAGGACCCATAACTTAGGAATGTATAGTGCAATGTCTGTCACATCATGGAATAGACAGGAGTCGGCTGTGATGGACAAAGAGAGACCCTTATGGTTTTTCCTGACTCTCTAGTTCCCAAACTAAGGGCTGGTCTTCACTAAGGGAAGATCCACGCTGCTGCAATCAATACAGCAGGGATTGATTTAGCTGATCTAATGAAGACCTGCTAAATCGAAGGCAGAGCACTCTCCAGTTTACCCCAGTACTACTGCTCTCTGTGAAGAGTAAGGTAAGTTAACCGGAGAGCATCTCCCGTCAATGCAGCGCAGTGAAGACACTGGGGTAAGTCGACCTAAGCTATGTCGACTCACTGGAGTAGCATAACTTAGGTTGACTTACCCCCATAGTGAAGACAAGCCCTAACACACACACACACACACACACACACACACACACACACACACACACACACACCAGTCTGAGCTACCTACAGTTATTGCACAGAGTCTCCGTAAATCTTGGTCTGGATTAAGCATTCATGGACAAATATTATTATGACTCCTTGAGCAGAGTCTAAGCCCTGTTTTTCATCAGGAGCAAGGTAGGAACCTAGGTACCTTTTTAATGGTGTTGTGCTTGCTGTTGCCTCGGTCAGCATTCTCGTTGTGCAGTATATCCAGCGCTGTCTCCCTCTCCTTCAGTTTCAGCGCCTCAATCTCAGTCTTCAACTCATTCAGTTGCTCCTGCAGGTGCTTGCTCTTCTCCATGTACTCCACTCTGGCACACACAATACACAGCCTTGTGGTTACGCGGTTCCATGACAACTGATAGGGGCTTTTAATTTCATCATGCCCAGAGCATGAAATTGATTACACTAGTTTATGCTGTACAGTGAATTACACTGAGCAGTTTGTTCATTATTAAAAATAGATGATGCCAGATAGCCAATTCAAGAGCAAAACTATGTCATGTAGGTATGAAAAAATAGCCAGTCTAGCATGCCCAGATGATGTTTATATGCCTCCCTATCTCTGCTAGCAACTGCAGAATGATCATAGAATCATAGAATATCAGGGTTGGAAGGGACCTCAGGTCATCTAGTCCAACCCCCTGCTCAAAGCAGGACCAATTCCCAACTAAATCATCCCAGCCAGGGCTTTGTCAAGAATAACCTTAAAAACCTCTAAGGAAGGAGATTCCACCACCTCCCTAGGTAACCCATTCCAGTGCTTCACCACCCTCCTAGTGAAAAAAGTTTTTCCTAATATCCAACCTAAACCTCCCCCACTGCAACTTGAGACCATTGCTCCTTGTTCTGTCATCAGGTACCACTGAGAACAGTCTAGATCCATCCTCCTTGGAAAACCCTTTCAGGTCGTTGAAAGCAGCTATCAAATCCCCCCTCATTCTTCTCTTCTGCAGACTAAACAATCCCAGTTCCCCCAGCCTCTCCTCATAAGTCATGTGCTCCAGACCCCTAATCATTTTTGTTGCCCTCCACTGGACTCTTTCCAATTTTTCCACATCCTTCTTGTAGTGTGGGGCCCAAAACTAGACACAGTACTCCAGATGAGGCCTCACCAATGTCGAATAGAGGGGAACGATCACGTCCCTCGATCTGCTGGCTGATTAGTTCTCTGCAATTCCAATGAGAGCTACTGGTTTTAACAATGTTGTTCTACTCCACAGTGTATTTATAAACCCAGTCTACCAAAATGCATGAAATTCTCAATTCATCTAGGCTTCCCAAGAGTGACTAGTGATTCTGGCCTCAAGATGTCTTAAAGGGTCCTGATTTTTAGAGAGTGGGGGCTCAACACTGTCTCAAAAATAGGTCTCTTTAAGGTGTCAAGTACTGATGCACCTAAAATGGTTAGTCACTCTTGGCCTTAATTGTCTCCCATTATACATTGCCTAGCACACTATAGGCAGCCAAGACTGTGACTCAGTACCGAGACCAAAGCAATAACACATGGCAAAGCAGGCAGAGGTTGCAAAATATCAGCACATCCCAGGTTGCCTTGCTAAGTGTGAGGCCCTGTTACGAACTGCACCCAAGCACTTGAAGAGTACAGACATTCCTGCAGTGGATCAACACAAAATATTTTTGTTTTTATCATTTGAGCTGTGTGGTTAGAGAGGGATGATATGATCTAGTGATTTAAGCACTGGACTGGGAATTGGAAACTCCTGAGATCTTATCCCAGCTCTAATCCTCTTCTTTGTGGCGTTGGGCAAGTCATTTAACCTCTCTGCATCTCAGTTTCTCACATATGGTAAAAACATGGGAACTGCCATATTGTATCACAGTGTGGTCCATTTAGTTGAATCTCTCACCCCAACAGTGGTCAACACCAGATGATTGAGAAGAAGGTGCAAAAAACCCCAGAATGGATAGTTACGGATTAACTGGACTATAGGGGAAGTTTAATTCAAATCCCAAGAAGTTAGTGGCTAGCTCATGTCCACAGCAGATGAGTGTATATCCCGTCTGTTTTTTAACATGGTAACTAAACAGGTCTCATTGTTCAAACCTGTTTTGAATCCTGCTAAAGCTCTTGGTCTCAATGAGATCAGGATTCCACCAGGGCAACAGAGAACCCATTCGGGGGGGACAGAAGACTAAGTTTCTTAACAACTACACCACATGCCTGGCAGGGACTCTGTTGGTCTGCTCCAGCAGATTGAAATGTAGAGGCCTTCCCATTTTGCCTCAAACTACCACCAATCTGAGATCTACCATTTCAGAACAACTGGCCAAATTCACCAGGAATAACTCCATTCATTGCAGTTGTGCTACACAAGGAACTAATCTGACTTGTGCACACAGACTTTGGAAGCAAGCTACATACTTCTCTTTCTCTATTTCCATGGAAAGTCTCTTCATGTCTGTATCCTTGAAGTCAAAGGAGAGGCTCTCACTGATGAGGTTGAAGCTTGGCAGGTCGGCAGGCAGCGCTGTCATACCTGAGTTCATGGGCTGCTAAAGAGAGAGCACAGATTAATCACACAGCCACTGCTATCTGTAAGCGTTCTGTAGCAGGAAGCTAAGGAGATACGGCAACGGCTGACCCCTGTAATGCAAGAAGCTACTTAGTGGTGCTTTAGTGAAGAGCTGGCTCGCTGACTGCATGGACAATGCTGGCTATGTGCTAATTCACTGCATCCCTTTTGAAGGATGTTTTGCTGCCTCCAATGACATTGATCAAGAAAGTATCTCATTTACTGTGTACAGGAGTCGGAGAGTATTGCTGGGACAATGTGACTCATACCTTCATTATCAAAACCATCTGAAGAACCTAGCATATGCCACAGTGGAAATAAAAGATAACTACTTACATTAAACATAGTGCCTTTCATGCTGAAGGATTTCTAACACTTTAAGCACTTTAGGAGAGGCAGTATGGCCCAGTGCATAGAGAACTGAGCTGGGACTCAAAAAACCTGTGTTCTATTCCCAGCGCTGCCATTGGCCTGCTGAGTGACCCTGGGCAAGTCACTTTGCCTCTGTGCCTCAGTTTCTCCATCTGTAAAATGGGGATAATACGACTGTCCTTTGAGATCTATTGAAGAAGAGCACTATTTAAAAGCTAGGTATTATTTTTATTTCATATATATACACACAAGGATCACTAAAGACACTGCTGGAATGCAGCTGCCTCTGGGATGAAACTCGGCAGCTATTTAACAGTAAAACTGCATACCAGTTAAGGACAGGAAGCGAAGGGTGTTAGTACAAAACCCTCTATGATAGAAGAATCCTATATTCAATTGGAAGAGCAGAGAAAAGGGTGGCAGAATGGAATTACCCAAACTCAGAAACTGGTCAGGACCTCAGACTCTGACCAACACATCCTGACCCTTGCAAAGTTCCATGGTATAGTCAATTGTCACGACTGGTCAGAACATCCATTTTAAGCTTCGTCTGAAAGATGGCACCTTATCTCACACAGTGTCCTCTAGTATTATGCTGAGGAACCGGCTCATTATTGACTCAAAGGAAAGAGCGCCATGTACTAAAATCACCAACACTAATTCCTGCACACACTATTCCTTTAAGGTGTTCTAGACAAAGGCTGACCTGCCCCAACTTTGTTTGGCTTGGGGGATCATAGCAAAAGGTGTTATAAAGGACTACAGGCTGGTGGGAGGTTTGACAATAACTGTCAAGAATAAGGCCATGCTTTGTGCGTATTGACTCTGGGACCGAGGGCAGGAACTATCTGCGGATTTCACAGACTAGAATGCTGTGCTTGGTCTCCCTCCCTTCCTCCCTAGATTAAGATAATCCAAGGACCGTTGTAGCTAGTCCAAGGTTGGCAGCAGTAGCTCTGATTGGGATAGCAATGGATTTACTCTGCACAATAAGCCTCCCTCTCTTGCCATAGGCATAAACTTCACGGGCAGTAGGGGCTTGTCCCTTGCTTGCAATGAACAAATCCTGCAGGACATCATTTCATTTGTCCTGAAGAACTGAAGCTGAAATGGGAACATTTTGAACAAGCAAAAGCAGTGAGAACAAGGCAGCTGAAGCTAGATGCTTGACCTGGTGCAAGGGTTACGTTAATTTACCCACTTTGTGCATATAACGTAAATACCATTTCCTACTCCTGTTTCTTTTCCAACACACAGCTTATCCTGCTGCTGTTTGTGTGCAATGCAGCCAAGTTAATATTGCTGTGAGACTCTTCAAAGGGACACCTGTGACTCTAAATTCCAGAATCTCAGAGAGAGGAAAACAGACAAAAGTGCCTAGGTGACTGAAGAGCCTAAGGGTATGTCTGCATTGCAATCAAAGGTGTGACTGCAGCATGCATAGACGTACCCGAGCTAACTGAGATCTAGCTAGCTGAACAATAGCAGTGGGTACATCTACACTACAGCGGGGAGTCGATTTAAGATACGCAAATTCAGCTACGTGAATAGCGTAGCTGAATTCGACGTATTGCAGCCGACTTACCCCGTTGTGAGGACGGCGGCAAAATCGACTTCTGCCGCTTTTTGTCGGCGGCGCTTACTACCACCTCCGCTGGTGGAGTTAGAGCGCCGATTCGGGGATCGATTGTCGCGTCCCGACGGGACGCGATAAATCGATCCCCGAGAGGTCGATTTCTACCCGTCGATTCAGGTGGGTAGTATAGACCAGACCAGTGAAGCCATGGCAGCGTAGACTAGCTACTCGGGTACATACCCAGTGTCCTGGGCAGCTTTGTTCAGCCCATGCTACCGCAGCTTCAGTGCTATTGTTATTCCAGCTAACTAGATCAAAGCTAGCTTGGGTATGTCTACACATGCTGTGGTCACACCTCCTGACTGCAGTGTAGGCAGACCCTGAATCTCATGGACTTTCAGTGGGACTTTGGACAGCTTTACCTGTATGAAGTTTTCTGGCCTATGCAGGAAGTCAGACTAGATGATCATAATGGTTCCTTTTCTGCCCTTTAAATAATTTGTTAAAAAATTACTAGATTTCAAGTTTTACAGATTTTAACAGTAGTTTCAGATATTACATCTGCTGAGTTCCCATGCCAACTTTCTGTGGTTATACAACTACATTTCTCCCTCTCTTCACTGTTGCTGTATGGAAGAGCTACTTAAGCAGGTGAAGAACTGATCATATGCATCGGAGAGCGCAAAGAGAGCAAAGAACAGTGAAACCAATTATACACAAAGTGCTATCAGGTACATCAACTTCAAATCTGCGGGAAATATTTTCCCATCTCATTTCTCTCATTTTCAGTAATCCTAGGCTACACTTGTAACAAGAGAAGGTGAGAAATTCCCAGGGCAAATTGTGATTACTAAACTGAGGTGGCTTAAGAGAAGGTTACTCACCTTGTGTGGTAACTGAGGTTCTTCAAGATGTGTATCCCTGTGGGTGCTCCACTTCAGGTGTCGGTGCATCCCGGTGCTGTCAATCGGAGATTTTTGGTAGCAGTGTCCATCAGGGACACATGTGCACAGTAGTCATCTTGCAGCGCTGTTGGTGCCTTGACTAGTGCGCGTACAACCAGACCCCCTCAAGTCCTTCTCTACTGTAGAGTCCTTACTGTGAACTCCGAAGTAGAGGGGAGGAGGGTGGGTAGTGGGGTACCCACAGGGGGACACATCTTGAAGAACCTCAGTTACTCCACAAGGTGAGTAACCTTCTCTTCTTCTTCTTCGAGTGCTGTCCGTGTGGGTGCTCCACTTCAGGTGATTGTAGAGCTATGACGGAGGGGGGAGGGGGAACTTTGGAGTTGTGTGCATAGTGGAGGAAAACACAGTTAGGCCTAGTATAGAGTCTGATCATGAGTATTGGGTAATTGCATAGGGGTTGATGAACATATGCTCAGAGGCCCAAGTAGCAGCTCTGTAGATATCTGGGATTGGTACATTGTTCAGGAAAGCTACTGATACTGGGTAGAGTGAGATCTGAGCCCTCTTGGCAATTCTGTTTTATTCATTTGATAACAGAGTTGGATGCACCTGGAGATCCATTTAGAGTGACTCTGTGTAGATATAGCGGAGTCCTTGGATCACTTCGTTGTGGAGATGAAAAGCCTTAAGGATTTTCAGAAAGGTTTTACCTGGACAGAACAAAGTCTATTACACGTCTAACGTCTAGAGTGCGCAAAATAGTCTCTTGTGTGCTCGCACGCAGTTTGGGATAAAATGTGGGAAGGTGAATAGGTTGGTTTAGATGGAAGGATGATATTTTAGGGGGAAATTTTGGATGAGGTCTCAATGTGACCTTGTCTTTAAAAAAAAATACAGTGCATCAGGGATTGGTCATTAGTGCTCCTATCTCATTTACTCGTCTGGTGGAGCTGATTGCAACCAATAATGCCACCTTCATTGATAGATGGAGCAAGCAGCAAATAGCCAGAGGTTCGAATGGGGGTCTGGTGAGGCGTTTGAGAACCAAGTTTAGGTCCCATGCAGGTTGGTGCACTTCGAGATAGAGATTCTGTATGCCAGTGAGGAAATGCTCAGTGGTTTGAGCATTGGCCTGCTAAACCCAGGGTTGTGAGTTCAATCCTTGAGGGGGCCACTTAGGGATCTGGGGCAAAATAAGTACTTGGTCCTGCTAGTGAAGGCAGGGGGCTGGACTCGATGACCTTTCAAGGTCCCTTCCAGTTCTAGGAGATGGGATATCTCCATTTATTTATTTATTTATTTATTAGGTGCACAAATATCGATATTCTGTTGATCTTATGATGGAAAACTGTAATCGCCATGGGATATACTTTAATGGAACTTATGGACAGGCCCAAATTCTTTAATTCTAGTAGGTAATCAAACGCTAGCAGAAGTGGTGTAGTGCTTGTAGTGAACGGTTTGTTCTGGCACCATATGGAGAATCTTTTCTGTTTTTTAAGGTAAGCATTACGTGTGGTTGATCTCCTGCTGTTCAATATCACGTGTTTAACCTGTTCCAAACAGACTAGTTTGTGGTGATGGAACCATGAAGGAGCCACGCTTTCAGGTGAAGTTTCTCCAGGTTCGGGTGGAGAACCTGACAGTTGTCCTGAGAAAGAAGGTCCATGCTTGACGGGAAAGTTCGTGGGATATATACTGCCATGTGCATCAGGTCAGGATACCAGGTCTGTCTAGGCCAGATTGGGGCTATCAGTAGGTCCTTGGCCTTGTTGGCACATATCTTGTGCATCACCCTCGAAAGCAGTGGAATCAGTGGGACTGCATATAGAAGTGATGCATCTCATGTGATGGGGAAGGTATCCCCTAATGACTAATGTCCAAATCCTGCTCTCAAGCAGAAGAGTGGACACTTGTGGTGTAGTGACGTTGCAAATAAATCGATGGGAGGGAAGGCTCATTGTTGCAATATGGATTATAGGACTGTGTGGTTCATTTCCCATTCGTGGTCCTGAGAGAACTGTCTGCGTAGAGTGTCCACTGTCATGTTCTGACATCCGGGGAGGTAGGAGGCCAAGATGTTTATGTGGCAGTGGATGCACTAGTTCCATAATTTCAAGGCCTCATTGCATAGTGAGTGGGAACTTGCCCCTCCTTGTCGATTGCTATAAAACATGCATGCAATGTTGTTGGGCATCACTGGTACTGTTCCGTTCTTTATGAGTGGTAGGCTGTAGAGACAGGCATTGTGTACTGCTTGCAGTTCCAGTAGGTTGATATGGAGTTGGGTCTCCACATGTGACCATCTGCCTTAAATTGTATGGTGGTACAGGATGGTGCTCAAGCCTAACAGATGAGGCATCTGTTGTGATTATCTTCTATGGCAGATCCTGATGAAAGGGGATCCCCGTGCACACATTCTCTGGTCTTGTCCACCACTGTAGGGATTAGTATCTTTGGTGGTAGTGTTAGGTTTATGTTTAGGCTGTGTTTGTTGGGTGTGTACACCAAACTCAGCCACCCTTGAAGGCAGTGCATGTGTAGTCTTGTGTGGCTTACTATGAAGGTTGTAACTGCCAAATGACCTAACGATTGCAGGCAGGTTCCGTGCCATGATTTGTGGACTGGTGTTGACTACCAAGATGAGGTTGATCATTGTCATGGATCTGTTCATCGGTAGTGCCGCTCTGGTCTGTATGGAATCAAGGTGCACCCCGATGCTGCATGGACACAAGGGTTGACTTTTGTATGTTTATTTATAGTCTTAGGTTCTGGAAGAGTGTGAGGACTCTCTGGGTGATCTCTGTCACTACCATCTGAGTAGGGCCTTTCAGAAGGCAATTGTCTAGGTACAGGAAAACCATTGTTCCTTGTTTGTGAAGGTGTGCTGCGACTACCCTAAGAGTTTTGGGGAAGACTTTTGGTGCAGTGGACAGACCGAAGAGTAGAACACTGTATTGGTAGTAGTTGCTTTCTACTGTGAATTGCAGAATCGTCTATGAGCTGGGTGTATGGTAAAGTGGAAATATGCGTCTTGTAGGGTGAGGGCTGAAAACCAGTGCCCACATTCTAGCGCAGGTATTATCGTACCTAATGTGACCATCTTGAATGTCTGGGATTGGACGAACTTGTTGAGCTTCCTGAGATCTCTCCATCCCCAGTTTTAATTCTGGGTTAAGAAGTAGTGGGAGTAGAAACCTTTCCCCCTGTATTGCAGGGGTACTAGTTCCACAGCACCAAGTTGTAGAAGATGGTTTACTTCCTGTTACAGCAGGTGCTCGTGAGAAGGGTATCTGAAGAGGGATGGGGACGGGGGTAAGGTGGGTGGGCAAGAGATAAAGGGGATAGCATAGCCAATCTTATGACCTCTAAGACCCAACAGTCCGTGGTAATTGCTGCCCATGAATGGTCGCAGCCGATGGCCAAATAAGCGAGATGTATTTGTCAGTGGTGCTGTCTGGTGGGGGAGGTCATTCAGACCCTGGACCAATCTTTCAAAACTGTTTGTTTGCCATCGGCTGTGATGAGATGGTTGGTGTTGAGATGGTCTCCATCTTTGTCTTTGCGTCCCATAGGGTCTCTGGAACGATGTGTCTCTATGTCGTGGGTATGGTTGGTAGCGTTTCCGTTTGGTGAGAAGTGTATAAGTACCCAGTGTGCGGAGAGTCGCTAAAGACCTCATTGGTTTTGGTGGAAAACAGTTTTTCCCCTATCGAAAGGGAGTTCTTCAACTTTCACTTGCAACTCTTTTGGAATTCCTGAAGATTGTAGCCATGACACCCTACACATGACAACCACTGTAGCTGTCGCTTGTGCCACTGTGTCAGCGACGTCCAGGGATGCTTGCAAGACCGTTCTGGTTACCAGTTGTCCTTCCATCAATATGGCCCCACTTCTCTTCCAGCAGATTGTTAGTAAATTCATATAATTTGCTATAATTATTGTGGTTGTACTTTGTAGGAGAGCACTGTAATTGGCTACTCTGAACTGCAAAGTTGCTGAGGAATAGACTTTCCTCCTGAAGAGGTCAAGCCTAATGAGGTCCTTGTCCTGCGGAGTGGACCTGTAATGTGGATGCTTGCCACATTAGTTAGCTGCCTCAACTACTAGAAAGTTGGGTGGTGGGTGGGTGGGTGGAAGAGAAAATCCATTCCTTTGGTGGGCACATAATATTTCCTGTCTGCCCTCTTGCACGTTGGTGGGATGGTAGCTGGTGTTTGCCATACCTTCTCTGCTGGTTCCAGGCTGGCGTCATTTATGGCCAAGGCTATCTTAGAAGTGGACGAGGTTTGTAAAATCTGTAAAAGTTTGTATTGTGTGTCCTGGACCTCCTCCAGGCGGCTGTCCTGGCTCAACGCAATTCTTTTGAACAGTTCTTGAAACTGTTTGAAATCATATGCTATGGTAGTAGGTGATGGCATAATGGCTTCCATCTGGTGATGAAGAGGAATTGTGAGCTGGTGATCTGGGCTCTTATTCAGTGTCCTCCTCTCCCCTCCTCTCCTGTATCCTCCTGGGCTACTGAGGTTTGTGGACTGGGGGATGGTGGAGGTGATCTGAGTTCGCCTCTAGGTGGAGATAAGGGTCTGATATAATGAGCCCCGTATGCCGCCTATGGGGCCCAGGGTGGCCACTGCATGGGGACTGGCATGGGGGACACATCCAGGGTTGTCCATACCATGGATGGACTGCCTGCCTACGCTAGGTTTTAGACTGTAAAGGGTCCCCCTGGTAGTCTGCATTCTGTAAGGGAGGAATGCTGTGATTAAAAGGCATCCTCCTCCTCTTCATCATTCTCTTCATCGCTAAGCATTGATGGTGCAATAAGGGATGTAGGCTGGTCTGTGTCAATGCATTCTGGAGAGCCATCAGTACCAAAGAGACTGAAATGTCTGTTTGAGAAATTGTTGTGGTGCCATTGCTTGCAGTACTGGTGGCACTGATGATGTAGTCTTAGATGGAGCCGTACAGTGAGCCAGTATCTTGCGGCTTGATTTAGCCGATGCAGACGGCAGCATCTTGACTCTGTCCATCAGTGCTGACAAAGTAGACGGTGCCAGTGGTGGCCGCATGACCGTCAGTGAGGGTCTCCGTGCAGTTTCTTGCACCATTGTGGTCAGTGCTGTGGAGGAGGCATGTCTATGTTTATGCCTTGACTCCGTGTCTCTCGCTTTAGGCTCAGCAGAGGTCTCGGTACAGACGGTGCTGGAGGTGCCCTGTGCCTCAAAGGTGCTCACCCGTGGGTGGTCAGCACCAAGGACAGCGACCTGGCAGGAGACAGTCTCTCTTTTTGTGTAAAGAACAGGAGTACTTGTGGCACCTTAGAGACTAACAAATTTATTAGAGCATAAGCTTTCGTGGACTACAGCCCACTTCTTCGGATGCATATAGAATGGAACATATATTGAGGAGATATATATACACACATACAGAGAGCATGAACAGGTGGGAGTTGTCTTACCAACTCTGAGAGGCCAATTAATTAAGAGAAAAAAAACTTTTGAAGTGATAATCAAGCTAGCCCAGTACAGACAGGTTGATAAGAAGTGTGAGAATACTTACAAGGGGAGATAGATTCAATGTTTGTAATGGCTCAGCCATTCCCAGTCCTTATTCAATCCTTTGTTGATTGTGTCTAGTTTGCATATCAATTCCAGCTCAGCAGTCTCTCGTTGGAGTCTGTTTTTGAAGTTTTTCTGTTGTAATATAGCCACCCGCAGGTCTGTCAGCCGAATAGCGTAGCTGAATTCGACCTAACGCAGCCGACTTACCCCGCTGTAGGGACGGCGGCAAAAATCGACCTCTGCGGCTTCCCGTCGATGGCGCTTACTCCCACCTCCGCTGGTGGAGTAGGAGCGTCGATTCGGGGATCGATTGTCGCGTCCCGTTGGGACGCGATAAATCGATCCCCGAGAGGTCGATTTCTACCCGCCGATTCAGGTGAGTAGTGTAGACCCAGCCTAATAGTCTGCTTTTAGCGGCCGTCACCAAGAGGTAAGGTTTAAGTGCCTGAAGGCAGGGAAGACACTGATTGGCAGAAGGAATGAAAACAAAGCCATGTCATAGTCATGGCCTGTAAGTTGCCATCTTCTTTTGTCCTTGCCAGCTGGAAAATTTGGGGCAAGCAGAGGAGAATTGGTTATGCTAAAAGGATCAAAGAAAGGCAGACAATATTTAGAACTGCCTGGAGTGTTCAGTATCTAAGCGCAGTGAAATAGGCTGAGGGCACACTGAAATAATGAGATACTAGAGGTACCAGGAATGGAAAAAAACAAAGGGCTGGGATAGATCATTATGCAAGGAGAGGGAGTGGAGGTAGCTGCTGAGAGCCAAGATCAAGAGTCGCATCTGAAAAGTGTGATGTCATTGATTGTAAAGGCTCCATAATGCTCTTCTCAGAGCCTCAAGGGTGTTCCCCCCCCCACCCCCACCTACGTAAAGACCTTCTCTCCTTCCCACCGATGGGAACCTGATAACACTCCCTTTGGAGCCAATCAGCCCAAACTGAGTCACTGAAGAGTGGTGCAAAGATGCCTCCTACCCCTGCTGATCTGAGACTCAATTTCACACACTGGCCCTAAATAAGCCTAATTCTCCCTGCGTGGTAACATAAAAAACCCTCAAAGGCAGGCTGGCCATGGGCTTCAAGAGCTCTGAGAACAACTTAGCAACTTTTATAAAGCATATCTGCTACCAGTTTGTTTGGTGGAAGATTAAGTTACAAAAATAGTAAGTCTCCTCCTGTCCTTTCTGTAGCTTAGCCACCTCCTACTCTCATCCTCCTCTCCTTCCTTAGGCAGCACAGAGGGATCAGATCCTGCCGGCTCTGGAGTTGAGGGACTGTGTAACTGAAGTACAGGAATGAGACAAGAAAGAACACGTTCAGTGGGACAGACTGATTAACAGAGGGAGGAAGTCTGGGTACTGTACTATGTATTAGACAGCTGCCTTCACCTGAGGGACACGTCTCCTGTTCCCCCTTAAGCCACTATGTTCTTATTCTCTTTCTTTGATGGCTCTTGCCCAGCTGGGTCCCTCTGCGTGATAGCAGGGAAGGAGGACTTACCAGAAGCCAGCTCTTTGAAGCAATGTGCAAGAACAGGATTTCAGTACATTTCACTTGACTGCCCTGGAACACACATGCAGCAGAGCAGAGCAGCAAGAGAGAGATCCCATGGGAAAAGCGAAACAGACAGGCATGGCAATGGAAGGACAGGAGAGAACGCTTTAAAATATGTACATAGCAAAGTATTACTGTACTTATGAAAGTACAATAGCTATACTCGCATACTGCTGACATTTGGCACCCTGGAAAATAGCAACCTTTGAACTGGTGTGATGTCTTGGTACCTGCAGAGTTAACCCAAAGGGCAGAAGCAGGAGCACCAGCAAATCCACAGGGGATGAGAGAGGCATTCCATTTCTTTCTCCATACTGGGAGCTCTGGTGGGAGAAGGTCCCCTGCCTCTAAGGAAAGGGGATGTGGGAGGAAGGCAACAGAATATACAGCAGGAAAAACAATTCTCTATTCTATGCCTCTAGAACAGATGCAGCTGGACAGGTGGAGTCAAGCTTGATTCTGTCCAACAATCTTCCCCTTAATTATACTTCCATTCCATAGGCGAAATAGATCTACACTGGCTGCTGATTAGCACAGAATGAGTCAGAGGGGTGTGTGCAGGAGAGGAGAGAACTCGCTAGCCTCTGCTTTGTGGGTTTAACAAAGGACAGACCCACCAGCCTGAGGGAGCTTGGAGCTGCAAGCTCCTCACAGCTGTTGATACTTGGCTGATATGATCATTCGGCTTCCAAACCACAATCCTCCACCATCTGGGTACGACAAAGTCATCATTAGAATTATTGGACCCCAGCAGCCTGTTGGTCCATAGGGTAGTAAAGCTAGGTGTGTTCAAAGAGTAGGTCTGTGAAGCACGGAAGCAGCTAGCACTCAGTGGAGGGGCCCGAAGTCTGGAAGTCTTGGATATTTAATCACTGCAATCTCTTAAAAGTTTCTGATCATTTGCAGATATCTTTGGAGAATGTGGACGAGAAGTCATTTACTTCTAACCACCTTCACGCGGCTTGTTTAAACACTTACTTGAGGTGATGGCATTTCAAAGAAAAATTGAAATGGTGAAAGATTTGGTAATTGCTCCAGATGGGATGTATCTGTGGAAATTATTCACACTCCTTCAAGCCACAGTCTCCCACCTCTTGGTACTAACAAACAACAGGATGGATAGCAAGGCCAACAGGTGTATGCTGCAGGGTGGAGACCACTTGATGGCATTCACAGGTCCCAATAAAATTCACAGCAAAAGAAGCCAGGAGGAAAGGAATTGCCAGACTGGATCAGAACAACTGTCATTTAGCCCAGTATTTGGTTTTCAATGGCAACCAGTACCAGATCCGTCAAAGGAAGGTGTGCTCCTCTTACTAGCAGTTACATAGTAATCTCTCACGGGGGAAGTTTCTTCCTGAACACAGGAAGGGAGGTTGGGTTAATGCGTTTATAGGTTCTGATCAATTTTTATCTGATCTAAGGAAACAGAGGATGCCCTTATTCACACAAGTGTTTAATCCTATTTTGAATGCTACTAAGCCCTTGGCCTCAATACTTTATATTTGTCTCCACAGGTTAACAAAACACAATTTTTATTCGGTTTAAATCTGTTGTCTTTTCAATTTCATTTGTACCTCATTGTTCTTGTATTAGGCAAAAGGGTACATGGGAGACAGAGTGAAGCAGTCTGTTCTCTGCTAAACTGCAGACCACCAGATCTGGACTTGGCTGAGGAGCACAGGAAATTGTTTGCAATTCCCCTGAGTTCCATAACAAAGTAGTCTCATAACCCCCCTGATTAGGAGGTGGCACTATGGAAAACAGCCCAACTTCTTTCAAAGCCCTCAAGTGGATGCTGCCCTCTTCCTGGGAAAAAATGGAGCTGTAATACAAAACACTCTTACAGTGTAGGACGACTTGCTGGTGATCTCCAAGAGCTTCTGCTTTGCTCTCCGCTCAGACTCTCGAGCCTCTTGAAGGTCCTGCTTTAGCTGATCAGCTTCCTTTGCCCTATGTACAGTAACAAACATTAGATCAGAGACGGACAGGGAAGGAATGGAGTGGGATGAAAGTCAGAGAAGGAGAAATGGAGCAGCACCAAAGTGTGGGTGTAGGGGGGTTGGGATTTATCAGGCAATGAGATCTATTAAGCTGCAGAATAATTTCCAAAAGGGAAATGATGGAAACCCAATCATTTGAGACCTTCCAACTAGACTAGACAAATACTGAAGAAAACAAACCTGCACTGACTGCCAAGGATGGAGAAGACCGGCTAGATCAGTGGTTCTCAAACTAGGGCCGCTGCTTGTTCAGGGAAAGACCCTGGTGGGCCGGGCCGCTTTGTTTACCTTCCGTGTCCGCAGGTTTGGCCGATCGCAGCTCCCACTGGCTGTGGTTCGCCGCTCCAAGCCAATGGGAGCTGCAGGAAGCGGCGCGGGCTGAGGGAAGTACTGGCCGCTGCTTCCCACTGCCCCCATTGGCCTGGAGCGGTGAACCGCTGCCACCGGGAGCAGCGATCGGCCAAACCTGCGGACGCGGCAAGTAAACAAACCAGCCCGGCCCGCCAGGGTGCTTACCCTGAACAAGCAATGGCCCTAGTTTGAGAACCACTGGGCTAGATGACCTACCAGGTCTTCTCCTTCTAGATAGGATCTGATACTGCATGTGGGGCTGTTACCCACTCAATTTAGGGCACTCTAAATTTAAGGGGTTCCCCCCCCCATTTTAGTGGTGAACATTGAGTTTCACCCAAGGCTGGTTTAATATGGGATGGGAGAGGGGCTGATCAGGTCTCAGGCCTGCGGGGCAGTGGAGAACCCAAACAAAGAAGCAGCAGGAAATCCAAGTCACAAAAGGGCGTGCTCTAAAATAAGGATGTTGTGTTAGCATTTGCAAAAAGACTGACACCTGGAGAATCAGGTCACGCTGCTAGAGTGAGGACGACAACTTGGGAACACATTGAGTGATCAAAATCAGAGCAGAGGTAGGAAGCTTTGGGCTTCTGAATATTAATCATCTACAGAGGGTTGTTTGTCTAAAAGGAACATAAGAAAATGCCCAACAAGTCCTATATGGACTTTAACATGCCAATCTCAGGGCCCAAGGGTTCTAATACACTTCCACCCCGATATAACGCGATCCTTGGGAGCAAAAAATCCCTACCGCGTTATAGGTGAAAGCTGTTACATTGGGGTAGTGACGGCAGGGCTCCAGCAGTGATTTATAGGGCCCAGAACTCCCTGCAGCAGCCGGAGCCCTGGGCCCTTTAAAGCACCACCCGAGCACTGCTGCCGGAGCCCCGGGGTTAGCGCGCTATATGCGTATTATATCGGGGTAGAGGTGTACTACCATTTATCCCTGATGTATGGCAGCTCCTGAGGACACATCCTGGGTAGAAAGCAAAAGGAGAGAGAGAGAGAGAGAGAGAGAGAGAGAGAGAGAGAGAAGCCTTCTTTGCTGAATCAGAATTTACAGGAGCTCAAGATAGAGAAGGGATGACTGGGGATAAAGTTATTGAACAAGCGAGAGGGCTGAAGCCCAATGCACTCATAATTGATAACAGGGAGGAAGTTAGTGTTATTTTTAATTCACCAACTAATTAATGCAACATGTGACAAGAGCCAGAGCAAAGGGGAGAACGATGAATTGAGTTTAATATCTAGAAGCAAAACTCAAGTGTTATTAATTAATGGAGCCAAATACTTTAGAGAATACGGCAGGTATTTCTGTGGCTGATCCTACAGCTCCTAGTTAGTGCTCCAAGATGAGCAAGGGAAGAAGAGTCCTATGGACAGTTTGAAAGGAAGAATATATTCCAACCACCCACCAAAGCCAGTAGCTGAAATTCCCTCTCCTGGTCACTCTCTCCTCATTGTATCTCTCCTATAAGAATTCTTCAGCATCAGGCTTAAATACACGAAAATTAGGGAGGCCTGATATGTTTATTAGCATCAGTTTACCATTCAGCAGCAGCCTAATTCTGACAAACAGAGCTGCCTAAAGAAAGAAACCAGCTGGGTTTTGTGGCCAACTAGCCCTCACACGTGTCTGGGATACCACAGTTTGGAAGCCCTGAATAAAGGTGTGACCCCAGGATACGGTCTCAGCTAAACTCAGTGGCAGATCTGGAAAGTAGAGCATGGAAGCAGGTGTAGGGTTCCTCCCTCTGACCTTCTCTCCGATTCTTCTGCCATCTTCAATGCCAACATCTCTGCCTCCAGGACCTTTTGTTCCATCAACCGTTTCTCCTCCTCTGTCCGGATTGCCGTGGCTTTGATCCGCTGCATCTCCTGCTCGGCCTCAGCTGCTTTCTGAGCCAGCAGCTTGGCTTCCTCTTCTGTGATCTGCGCTTTTTCAGCCAGCAAGTCTGCGGTCTCTTCAGATCTCATCTGGGAGCCAACACATACAGCAGTGTCAGCATGCACAAGGGCCCCACCCTGACATGTCCAAGATCCCTATGGTAGGGACCCTAAGTTCCCTGCCCCACCTTTATATTATGACCCACATGTGCTCAAATTCCCCATTTCCACAATCCTTGCAGTGCCTTGGCCACTGCAATAAGCTCCCAACCAAGACTCAGATACTCTCAGGCTCTCTGCCTCCAGTTAATCCTCCACTGAGACTGTGCCGTAGCAGGGCCCTTGCACCACACCATTCAACTGACCCATCTGTCTTTTTAATCAGTGTTCACAAACCGGGGCTTACGAACAGTCCCAGAATGCACATTGTATGTCTGCTGACTTCAGCAAAGGAAGTCACGAATGTCTGCAGTGACTGGAGAACAACCATCACAAAGACATACCAGAGCCTCATTGGCCATTGTCGCCTCCTCCTTTAACTGCAACAACCTCCTCTCCAACTCATCCCTTGTTCTCTCTGCCTCTTCCCTCATCTGCTTCTCTCGAGCCAGCCGCTGTCGTTCCATCTAGGGAGATGAGGGGAGAGAAAGGAAAGGAAATAACAAATATTAGAATAACCAACGTTCAGTGTATTCCTGCGACGGAGCACACTCGCCCCACACTGGACAGGGAAGGGTTAACACACATTGTGTTAACCAAGCCCTCTCAGCTCTACTGGGCATGCTCCAAATGCACTAGTATAAAAGGGAGAAGCTCGGGTCAGTTGCTGCTGACCGCCAGGGAGGAAGGATGCCATCGGCTCCAGCCAAGGATCAGACGAAGCCTGAGGCCGTGGGAGCCGGAGATGCCAGAACCCAGGCAGACGCCAAGCTACCCACGGAGGCCCTGCAGAGTCTGGAGTCGCCGGGGACAGTGCAGACCAGGGAACCCGGAGACAGCTGAGATACCTAGATTGCAGCAGCGGGAACTATAGTAGGAAGCAGCCCAGGGCAACTAGATAGTGGCCCAGTTATTGAACCTGAATTTTGAGTCAGCGTGTTTCAGTCAGAACCGTCCCACTGACTCAGTGCCACATGTTCCGGGCACTCCCAGGACCCTGGACTGGGGTCCAGTGGAGAGGGAGGGCCCAGACCCCTTTTTGTGTGTGGCAGCCCCCTTCCTGACAGATCGCTGGGCCTCACTACCCTGCTGCCAGGGATGAATTTACTGACTTTGGCCATTAGACCTTACTGCCCTGCTAAGAGGGGTGAACCTATGGACTTTAGCCACTAGGCCTTACTGCCCCTCTGACTGAGGCAAATTATTGACACTGGCCATTGGGCCGCACTGCCCAGTTATTAGAGGCAAGTACATTGACTTTTGCCTTTAGGCCTCATTGCCCTGCTAAGAAGGGCAAGTATATTGACTCAGGCTAAGGAGGCATAGACATAGGTTACGTACGTCCCACCCCTACACCCTAAGAGACACAGGACGCACTCGCCTCGCACTGGATGGGGTCTCCCCCAACCCTGTTACAATTCCCTAGGTATGGTGCATTTCATGGACAGGATTGGAATGTTGTCTGGTGGTTGGAGAGCACTCAGATAAGTAAAATCTCCTCCTTCTGCTTCAATTTACCCATTTGTCAACTAGGGATATTTCACTATCAAAAGGGGACAGGCCTATTAATGCGTGTGAAGCACTTTGTGATCTCAGGATGACAAGTACTGTAAACCACAAGTTCAAACAACACGGACCTTTGTTATTTTCCATCAGATACAACAGCAAATTAAGCCTAATGCACTGGAAATTCTTCCCCATTCCATTCATTTAATGGATAGGCCAGAAAGCATAAGATTACCAACAATAAGATTCCTATACAAGTCAAGCTGCCTCCTCTCACAGTGTGCAAGAAGGACTTCTCCATGTGAGAAACAGCCAGTCAGCCCCCCCTGATACAACCTAATCTAGCGGAATCCCTTCCACCAGCTCCCAGGGGAACGTGCAGCACATATACTGCCTCTGAAAGCACCCCACATTCAGTATTTTAGGCAGCAGCTGCACACTGTACAACTTGTGACCTTTGCTAATCAAGCGATGGAAGGGAACTGCAAAACCAGTTAATTCACCACCTCTCAGCACCCAGATCTCACAGTGATGGGCCCATTATAATTACCAAGGCTACATGTATAGATCACTGCATTACTTAGGCCATGCTGAGTTTAATGAGCCGAACAAGGAGGCAAGCCATCCCCCTGTGATCCTCAGGCACTGGCTATGTTCTGAAAGCAGGACACCCATTGCTTTAACGATGGTGCTTCTCTCTACTAAAGGTACCCTTCATCAATCACCACTTGTTATCCCATTCAGGTCACTTTCCCTCTGTAAATCAAGATCATGAGCCTGACCTCCTCTGCAAAGCACTTTGAGATCTTGGGATTAAAAGCACTAGATATGAACCAGGTATTATTCCTCCTCCTCTGGGCCCACTTGCAAAAGCTCTAACCATTTCATCTCAAATTCAGTGATAAATGTGTACCCACTCCCCACCTCCAGAGCCAGGTGGTCACTTCCCTGGTAACTCTTCCCAAGCCCCTGGACTCCTACCAGGCAGTCACCCAGGCTTTTCAGTTCTTCCTGGCTTCATTCAGACAGGTCCTCCATATCCCTCAAAGAGCCCATCAAATTCCAAACACCGCCCTCTTCCCCGCTAACTCCTGAAGATTCCAGGTCACTCATCATCCTCAACCTCAAGGAGGATTGCCTGGGGATCCTTTTAGTCTGCCAACACCATTCCTACACTGGCCAGAGGCACCGAGGTTAGATGCAAGCATTCTCTCCTCCCAACCAAAGACAAGGGTGCTGCCCTTGCCATGCTCTGAGTCTCTCTGAACATAGGAAGCTGAAGAAAGGAGAACTGGACACAGGTCTCCTGCATGGCACTCCAGAGCATAGCAGGAGGTTGGGCAAGGTACTCAGTTCTAACCCCCAAGCCTGGGCAATAAATCCCAGTAGACATGTCCAAACCCAAGAGCAGTACATCTGCATTTAAAGTCTCTTGGTACAGCTGGCTGATACTGCTGCTATCTAGTGGCTTATCCAGAAACGAACGTTTATATTCTAAGCAGCAGCACTCAGATTAGCTGTGTGGGTTTCAGTGAGTAGAAAAGGTCCATGAACAGAAAACAATGATTCATACAATCCAATTTGCTGATATATGCTCATTGGCTACAAGCTGCTGCCTGTGATGTGTCTGTCGTTCCTGCCGCCTGACCTGTGGCGGATAGAGGCCAGGACCAAATCAGCATGCAGGCTGCATCACCATCTAATTAGGAAATGAGAGCACAGAGCAATGGCAAAGCACAACTCCTGCCTTAATTACAATCAACTTCCTCAAGACAGTACAACTTTCCTGCAACAGGACTAGGTAGGGATGGATGCAAACATATGTACCGTGCGCACAGGTTATCCTTTTCCCCACCCACTTATACCTCCGAGCCTGTAGTCTGGTGACTTGTCAGCCATTCTGCCATCAGCCCACATACCGAAGCGTAAGAACTACAGGTAATAACAGGGCAGGCTACTAGAGGAACAATTCAGCAGGTCCTGCCTTGCACACCTAGTGTTGGTGGTTTGTGCTATTCTGTTCCCTCCTGGTATATTTATATTTCTGATTTTGGCTCACAGCTGGGTTGTATTACAAGGTGTCTCTCACCTGCTTTCTGGCCTTCTCCTCCCTGGCCTGTGCTTTCATCTGCTGGACTTCCAAAGAGTCTGCCTTTCTCCTCCTCATGAATAGATCGTGGTTTCCAATACACAGCTGAAGAATCTGTCCCAACCAAAGATAAGGGGGAAGAAAGGAAAGAAATGAACACATACATACTTGGATGACATGATCTGTACTGCCACCACATAGACCAGAGTTATTAATACTTAGTGCTCATATAGCACCTTCATTCATAGATCTGAAAGCACTTTACAAAGTATCATTATCCCCATTTTACAGATGGGGAAACCAAGGCACAGAAAGGTGGAGTGAGTTACCCTCAGGTATGAAACCCGGGTCTTCTACATCCCAATGCATTTTCTTATGCACTGGATCACAACGCCCCTCCAGGTTTCAAGGAGCACTATGGGATGAGGTTTACAGTGCCATAAGAAATGTATCTTCAGTCTCTGGAAGGAGCAGGGGGGAATGAAAAGAGAGAAAGGCTACCCGATGCACAGCATTCAACCCACTTACACCAACCAGCCTGGAGCAGGATCACAGCCTTGCTGGAGCCCTTCAGCCATGCCTGCTGCACAGCTTGTGGAGCAATGTAGTTGATTCTAGCCCTTAGGGGCAGAGGAGGAGGATGATCTGAAACTGACAGTGGTGGGAAGAATGGTGGGGAAAAAGCTAAGGGATAGGTGAAAACTCTATAACCTCCCTCAGACGCATCTTTAAGGGCCTCAGTACAGTGAAGTCAATGGAGCTATACCATTGTGAGACTGAGGAGAGTACAATATGTATAAGGCCCAAGGATTAGGCCCTGCCTTGGTAAGGTAACAGTACCTTTCCTGAGACTAGGTGAAGGGCAGACTATGTTGGCAGAGTCAGGACAGAAATCCCTCTGCCTACCCCCAAAAGAACCCAAAATAGACTTCTCTAGAGAGAGCAGCTGAGTAATGGGGATTACAGATGTTCAAGAGCCAGCAGCTCTTAGTGCTCTCTTGATGCCGAGTGCTGTTGAAAGTCTGGTTACTAGTCTGGATGCCTCAACAAGCACTGTTGGCTACCGACCAATTTTGAGAATCTGGCTCTAGATTTATGATGTGGTTTTCTGGCTGTAAACTTTAGAGTCAAATCAGACACGAATGTCTACAGTGAGTGACTTTTTTCCACGTTGCATAAATGGCCATAAGTAACATGAATGCAATGGATCAGAGTTAGTCTCTCCTCTTCAGACAACCACTTGTCATGACTCAAGGGATGTGTCCCGATAGAGGCACAGTACTGAGTGAGCACAGACCAGTTAGTGTTTTCTATTAGACACTGTGATCATCCTGAAATACATCAGCAGAGCAGCAAGGGGAAGCCCAGGAGAAGCAAAAGGACATTCAGGGAATGAAGGAGATGAGAATAATGTTTTATTTACAGTGCAGGGCAGATGTAACCAAAAGGCTCAAAAAAAGGGGATCAATGGAAGAGAGCCTCTCTCAGAGGCTATAAATTCTTGATTGGATCCGAAACATTAGCTCAGACCTGCAGTCCCTCAAGTTAAGTGTGTTACCTCTGAGAGTAGCCAAGATGTGTAAATAAGGAAAACCCTGAAAGAACATTGCCTCACATTGCCTATAGAGACTTCCTCAAGAGCCACTGTTGCAGACAATAAAATCACTGTGCCTGTGAACTTACCAGCTTATTCACACGCAGCTTTGATGAATTGAATTTAAAGACATCGATCTTTTTGTCCAGTGGCTTAATTGTAAACTGAAAAGAGAGAAAAAGAAAAAAAAAGTTATCAAACTTAGAGCCTAGAACAAAACAGGGTAGCAGAAAGAATTTCACAGCATGCTGGCTAAGAGCAAGTCAATGGAGTGCTGGATAAACAAGCCTGAGAGCAGTCCTCATGGCTTCCTGCCAAGCAGGCTAGCTAGGATCAAAAGCAATCAAGAACTGCTGTTCCCCATCAGGAAAGCTCAAGTGCCTCCAGAAGCAATGTCCTTAAGCTGCAAGAGGAGAGAGTGATTCCTGTCTGCTCAGCAAGTGCTCTCTGATGATCAGCAAACAGGTCTTGGATGGGGTTGTTTACCCACCCTTCCAACCAAAGGCGAGGTGCTTCTGTCCAGCAGGATATGGGGAACTAGGAACAGGGAGAATTAAAAACAATTGTGGCCCATCAGAGTAGATCGGGGTGGGCAAACTACAACCCGTGGGCCGGATCTGGCCCCTCAGGGTTTTGGATCCGGCCTGCGGGATTGCCCCCTGTGGCCCCGTGGACCCCACACCGCTCTCAGAAACGGCTGGCACCACTTTCCTGCGGTCCCTGGGCAGGGGAGCAGAGGGCTCTGTGAGTTGCCCTTGCCTCCAGGCACCGCCCCCCACGGCTCCCATTGGCCGGGAACGGGGAACTGTAGCTAATGGGAGCTTTGGGGAAGGTACCTGGAGGGGCTGCAAGGGCACATGCGGAGCCCTCCGTCCCCTCCTCCCACAGGGACCACAGCGCTTCCTGGAGCGGCACAGCATGAGGCCAGGGCAGGCATGCAGGGAGCCTGCCCTGGCCCCAGTGCGTGCCGCTGCCACCCCGGAGCCACTTTAGGTAAACAGAGCCAGGCCGGAGCCCAAACCCCGCCTGCACCCCACCCCCCAACTCCCTGCCCTGAGCCCCCTCCTATGCCCCGCACCCCTCTTGCACCCCAACTCCCTGCCCTGAGCCCCCTGCACCCCAACCCCCTTCCCTGAGCCCCCTCATACACCCCACACCACTCCTCTGTCCCAATCTCTTACCCTGAGCCCCTTCCTGCACACCGTACCCCCTCCCACACCCTGCACTCCCTCCTACACCCCAACCTCCAATTTCCCCACCCAGATGTGGCCCTCGGCCCAAAAAATTTGCCCACCCCTGGAGTAGAGGAACTAGCTTGAACTGCCCAGTGGGTTGGTGCTTAATTAAAGAAAGCAGTTAATTAAACAAACAGTTCTATTTAGGCTTAGCAGAACTGGATTTTTATTTTTTTATCATTTTGATGGATAATATTGATGTTTATTTTTAAGCATTTTTCAACATTTATCAGTTTAAATTTTCACAGTTGCAGGAAACCGGGAGGTTCAGACAACAGGGGGGAGAAGGGGTGTCAGACAATAATAATTTAATCTCAGTAGATGTTGAGATTTATAAATCTTTAGCTTCCTGATCGTTAAAACACAAAGTGTCAACAGTACATGGCAAAATATACAAAACAAATATGCTTAAATCAAACTCTAAGAAGTTCTCAAGCAGCATTTTTCTTACTTTGCCTATCTGTAAATTTTGATCATCATCGACGGAAATAGTTTCTCGGTGGTTTGTGTGTATACTGTGAAACTGACATTTACCGATAAAAATCTAATCCTACCAAGTCCAGTTATATTCCACTCATGCTTCTAGTCTATCTCCCCCAACCCTGAGGGCCAGTATGTGATTGCTCCATACAGTCTATTCTCCAAGACTTTGGCCAACTTAACCTTATGTTACAGGCCTTATGGTCCCACTTCCCTGGAAAGACTATTCTGCGGTCTAAAATTTTATCCTGTTACTCCTAAGTGTATTTACACAATCTTGTGCCACCCTAAACAATTTCATCCCCTCCTTGGCGCTTACTGCATTCAAAGTACTTCCCAACTACAATCAGCTCTCTCCAGCCTCAGGTGATACAGTTCTAGTTGTACTGCCAGGGATGGGGGTTCAAGCATCATGGTGCTGGGGGCCATATAATGAACTGAATGGATGGGGACTCTCAGTTAACAAAAGGATACTTCACAAGGTCACTGCAGTTTTAGAGGGCCTCCCCACCCCACCCCCCAAAAAAGCTGGCTGAACAGACAACCCTTCTGCATAAAGGCAGTACGATACATTGTACTGCCTGAGGAGTTTAGCACAACTGACCTCAGCAAACAGTGCCTGATCTTTAAGTCTTCCACATAGGCTGATGTGCATGAATTTCTTTGGATTTTAACTCCAACAGAGTCCATGTTTTTTTATTTATAGATATATTAATGATAAAGTTCCTCCTCTACCTTGGGGGGGGGTCCTGCGCTTATTGGTGGATTTTGCTTGCCTCAGAGATTCACAGTAGCCCTCAGTTTGGCCACTTTCATGGCTCAAATCTGCTGTTCACTCAGATAACCTCATCACTGGCCAGTATGGGGAAAAAAACAGTAAGAACAATCCCTGCAGTTTCTGCTGATCCACCATGTGGGTCGGGGAACAGCCCAGAGACCTTCCCCTCTGGTGGAACCTCCTGTGTTGGATCAAGAGTTGGGAGGTTTGGGGGGAACCTGGGCCCGCCCTCTACCCCAGGTTCCAGAGTAATACCAGTGCCACATACACAGTTGATCATTGTTAAAATAGATTAAACATCTTCACTGTGTCAATATAGCTGTCATTCACTGCTATTAAGCCTGCTTACTATCATGTCAGGTCAATTTGTGGTCATTTTATTACAAGGATTATTGACATGATAGAAGATGACAGTGTTTTCCCCCAGGAGAAAGATCTATTACAGTCTATTATGTCAAGGCCTACTTGCAGCTGCTTCAGCCTCAGAGTCCTAGAGTAACGCATGATCAGGGAGCTTTCACTGCACTGACCTGGATATGGGCAGAAAAGAGTCTTAGGAGAAGAAAAACGGTTGTGCTTGGGCTGTTGCTCTACATTATGGAGAGCTTTAGTTTTAATTCTTAAAAAAAAAAAGATTAGGCGCTTATCACTTAAGAAAAACATGAATGAACTCAACTGAAGTGAGAAATCTTTAGCTTTTTGCCCTCATCAAATATCTTTAAATTAAAAATAAAACAGAAATTAAACAGCTAATTTGTTTACTTGTCATGAAGGTAGCTAGTTTCCTTTGTGCAATTCCCTCAGACTGGACAGGGAATTGGTCATTTTCACTTTCTATAGTCAATTTTACCTCCTTAGGGCATGGCTACACGTGCAGATGTAGAGTGCTGTGAGTTAAACCCACCTTCGGAGAGCACAGTAGGGAAAGCGCTGCAACGTGACCACATTTGCGGCACTTGCAGCTGTATTGGGAGCGGTGCATTATGGGCAGCTATCCCACAGAGCACCTATTCCCATTCTGGCGCTTTGGCTTGTGGGAAGGGGGTGGGGCATTCTGGGTCCTGTCCCAACGCCCCATGATGCATCGGTTCGCATCCCAGCATTCCCTGTGCTTCCGTCCACATTTGGCGCCATCTTTCAACTTTTTTTGTACTGCGCACTCCATCTTCCCTTTCGGTCTGCGGGAATGCAGCCTAAACTGCTGAGAAGTATGCTGTCGAGTCTCACCAGCACGTCACATTTGGCAGTCGAGTTATTCCTTAGGATCCAAAGGGACAGTGAGGGCTCAGACGACGATTGCGACTCGAGTAATGCATACGACATGAGTTTGCTTGTGGCATTCACGGACATGCTCAGCACCGTGCAACGCCGCTTTTGGGCCTGGGAAACAAGCACTGAGTGGTGGGATCACATTGTCATGCAAGTCTGGGATGACGAGCAGTGGCTGCAGAACTTTTGATGAGAAAAGCCACTTTCATGGGACAATGTGAGGAATTCGCCCCCACCCTGTGGCGCAAGGACATGAGATTGAGAGCTGCCCTGATGGTGGAGAAGCGGGTAGCTATTGCAATCTGGAAGCTGGCAACTCCAGACAGCTACCGATCAGTCGCTAACCAGTTTGGAGTGGGAAAGTCAATGGTTGGAATCGTGTTGATGCAAGTTTGCAGGGCCATTAATCGCATCCTGCTCAGAACCACCATGACTCTGGGTAACGTGCAGGACACTGTGGATGGCTTTGCACAAATGGTTTTCCCTAACTGCAGAGAGGCGATAGATGGCACGCATATTCCAATTCTGGCACCAGCCCACCTAGCCTCCGAGTACATTAATCGGAAGGGGTATTTCTCTATAGTTCTCCAAGCGCTTGTGGATCACCGCGGGCGTTTCATTAACATTAATGCAGGCTGGCCTGGAATGGTGCATGACGCACGCATCTTTTGGAACACAGGCCTGTTCAGGAAGCTGCAAGCCGGGACTTTTTTCCCCAGACCAGAAGATCACCGTATGGGAAGTCGAAATGCCCATTGTGATCCTTGGAGACCCTGCTTACCCTTTAATGCTGTGGCTCATGAAACCCTACACAGGGAGCCTTGACAGCAGCAAGGAGCAGTTCAACAACAGGCTGAGCTGGTGCAGAATGACTTTGGAGTGTGCTTCTATCCATTTAAAGGGTCACTGGTGCTCTCTGTATGGGAAGCTGGACCTGGCCGATGACAGCATCCTCACGGTTATATCCACGTGCTGTACCCTCCATAACATTTGTGAAGGGAAGGGTGAATGATTCACTCAGGCATGGAACTCGGAGATTGAACACCTGGAGGCTGAATCTGAACAGCCAGAGAGCAGGGCTATTAGAGGGGCCCAACGCTGCTGCAAGGATTAGAGATGCCTTGAGGGAGCAATTTGAGGCTGAAAGCCACCAGTAATGTCTGGTGCCCTTCAGGGAGTGAAGTGCAGTGGTTCCAATGTTAGTAGAATCTGTGTTTGCTACGCTGACTTGCAGTGCCTGTTTCCTTCCTGGGCTAAAGTATCTTTTACTTTATGCAATAATAATGAATGTTTTCAAAGCCAAAAAATCCATTTATTGAAAAGAAACACAACTGCTTGGGAAACAGAAAGGGCAAGGGGGTGGGGTGTGGGGGGGTATGGTACGATCACAGATTTGCGTATGTCCTGTCTGGAGTGCTGTGCAATGAGTGCTGCACTTCAGGATGGCTATACTGCATGGTGATGGGGGTTGAGTGCAGTGGGTAAGGGTCATAGTTTTCAGGGCTGGGTGGTGAAGCTACAGGTGTTGGCAGTAAGAACCCGGATGTTGGGGAAAGTGGGTTGGAGGCGAAATGGGGGCACAAGGGAAAGTTTTGGGACAAGGGCTGCAGGGGGGAGGGGGGCGCGATAATGCTCCTCCTGCATGGCTACGAGCGCCTGGATAGAGTCTGCTTGGTGCTCCATTATGCTTATCAGCCGATCCATGCTTTGCTGCCGGAGCACCATGCTTTTATGCCAGCACTCCTCGTTCTGCTGGCGGATCCTCCTTTTACTCTCCTGCCACTCCTGCACTTTTTGATTTTCATTACTTGAATGCTGCATTACTTCATGCAACATGTCTTCCTTGCTTCTACGTGGCCTCTTTCTGATTCTTTGGAGTCTTTCAGCCGGTGATAACATGGACGGCTGAGATCTCAAGGTTGCATCTGTAAAGGCAAAATGCAACACTTAACAGAGGCAGCCCTGTTCAAACCAGACAAAGCAATGATTCCTCTGTACTTAAAGGCAAGCACAGCCTATACAACAGCATAATTTGCCTGTCCCAAAGCAAGCGCACATAAACCCATGGGAGCCCCAAAATGGTGAGAAAGCACAGGGTCAAGCGTGACTGATTGTTTCACGGCTATACTGTCCTCTGGGTTTCTGTGCCATGGGGAGAGCCAACAGTGGCAGGGGGCCCCTATACTGAACACTTTCCTCACATTTTCCACAGGAATACGTCCTGGAAGATATCTCACTGCTGAGGGTGACCTGGAAAGCAAGGGAGGGTCTTCTACTGCAATGCAGCTTCTGCCCTGGCCCATATGCAGCTTGCCTGTGTGCAGCAATGGTCTCCCCGCCCCTCGCGGCACAGTGGCACAGACAAGTTAGCCTTACTGGGACAAGGACCACAGTGGCTCTCCCGAGAAACCTGTGCAACCACATTGCCCAAGTTCTGGATGAGACCTTTGAAGAGATCACTGAGGCCGATTACCACAATGTGAGAGCACATCAACGCCCTATCTAGGCATGCATGCAGCCGTAATCCTCCTTGCCCCGAGAGCCCCCACCGAATAACTTCCTTCCCAAAATAAAAGCCGCTTACCGGGAACCTCCTCTGGTGTTTGTCCTTCCCCAAGCGCTGGCTGCCGCGACTGGCTACCTTCCTCCTGGCTTGAGAACAGCTCCTGGCTGCATGCATCTAGGGATTCTGGGGTGCCTTCCTCCGCCTCAGCACACTCGCTCCTGCTTTGCTCCTCCTCCTGTCTTGTTGAACTGGGCTCTGAAGTGTCCACAGTGGTACTCAGAATGGAGGTGGGGTCACCCCCAAGTATCACATCCAGCTCTTTGCAGAAACGGCAGGTTGTGGGGGCAGCACCGGAGCAGTTATTTGCCTCACGGGCTTTGCGGTAGGCATTCCGCAATTCCTTTACTTTAACCTTGCACTGCAGAGCGTCCTGGTCATGGCCCCTTTCTGTCATGTCCCTTGATATCTGCCCATAGGTATCGTAATTCCTACGGCTGTAGCGCAGCTGGGACTGGACAGCTTCCTCCCCTCAAACACTGATGAGGTCCAGCACCTCGCCATTGCTCCATACTGGGGATCGCCTGGTGCGTGGAGGTGTGGTCACCTGGAAAGATTCGCTGAGGACACTCCACGCCTAGCTGAGCAAACAGGAAGGGGATTTTCAAAATTCCCAGAGAATTTAAAGGGCGGGTCTGATGGTTGATCACCTGAGGGCAGTACAGTTCAAAGTGATGACCAGAGAGGCTAGAACAGGCATTGTGGGACACTTCTGGAGGCCGATCAGAGCGCATTAACAGGACAGGTCGTCCACACTGGCACCACAGTGCTCCAGGGAGGGCGCAGCAAACGTTATTCCATTCGCCAAGGTGGAGAACCAGTGTGGACGGGGAATGAGCTGGGGAGCCCATGGCTCCTTTATTGCGCTGTAACTTGCAAGTGTAGCCAAGCCCTTATTCTAGTCTTAGTGGTGTTGGTGTTTGGATTACAACTATTCAGGAAGCCATTCCTATTCACATCAACAGTTTAATCAAAATCGACCATAGGTGTTGGGCCTACACTACTTGACACCTAAGAAAAGATTCAATCTGTTGCATTGAGCCTGGCAGTCTGAAAGTTTGGAAGCTCAGAGTACTATAATGAAGCAGTGAGCCAAAAGCTCTTCTTACCAGGAATGCATTTAATTATACTTCACGATGCCAGGGCATATTCATAGTAAGACAAGATTCTCACCTTCTGAACTTTCAGCTGGCTGGGCTGTGCATACTAGGGATAATTTTCTTTTTAAAATGGTTAAACAGAGGGCTCTAAAAATAATAAATAAATAAAAAAATAGCTCCTGGGCTGAGCTCTTGAACACCTGCTTTCAAAAAACCATACAAAAGCCTGGGAATTAAGGGTTCTACTGGAAAGACTGAGACAGCTTTGGCTGTGACTGAGAGAGCAAGTGAAACAGGAGATAAGAGAAGTCCCTCTGATTTGTTATTGCATTCCTATGGTATTTGTACATAGGCTAAAGATGCCCTACCTCCTTATCACTGTAAGAGATATTCCGGATCTCATTCCATGGAAAAGAGATTTTGGGGGTCAGCCTGTTTTCTGGGTCGTAGATGTGAAGCCCCAGTGCATCAACCCCAAGCAACAGCTCGGTGCCCTTCTTATTCTACAGGAGGGAAGAACAGAGCAGAACACATCATTTCCATTTGAAGCAGGAAGATTTAAGGAGGATCTGACACAAACAGTTACATCCAACTAGTTTCATCCAGCCCTGACCAGGGATGCAGCACCAACTATCCCAGAGGGGATCCTGCTTCCCAGGCATAGTGCACTGCAGTAGTGACTCATTCACTCATCCTCTTGGGAGGCTTCTGGCAGCAGCTTATCCACTGCCTCCCCCTCCCCCCGCCCACAGATAAAATACTGCGGGAGTGCAGCCAGCATTGAGTTCCACACAGTAGTCTCAAGACAAGGGGACCTTTAACACTAAGACTATCCCTCTCAAATGCCTCTTCCCCTGCCCCAGACACACAATGGACTCAAGATGCCTTGAAAACATGACCCAAACTCTGAACTCACCCTAATTGCAAAGTAGTTTACTCCATACATCTCCAGGTCCTGAGCGATCTTCAAATATTCCATTTCAGCTTCATCTCTGTCAGGTAAATACAGGCCAAAGTTACAGACAGGAAGAGAAAGGGGGAAAACAGGCGCCTTCTAAGCCTTGCAGGCATGTAACGCACTGGAGCCAGGACTGTCTCTATTGCAAGGGTCAAGTCTCTGTTTACCATCAGGATCAATAAAGATCCCCAGCAAATCCCAGTTTGCAGCTTACCTGCATCCTAATGTCTATTAATGACAGCACAGAGGATGCAATGTTTCAGGCCTTGTCTCTACCCCAATCCCTTGAACAGACTCAGTTTGTGTGTTTGACATCTCTTGCTTTTTGCTCATCCCGAAGGAGGAGTGTATTGTGCAGTAAGGGTATAACCACCCATACTAGCTTGTGGTACAAGGAATCATTAAGTGGGTGAAATCTCACGAATCCAGACTCCTATTTCTCTCTCCTGCCCACTGAGCATCACTCCCATCTCAACAGTCATTTCAGTGACTCAGCAGGAGTGTTGCCACGCCCTACCTACCACACACATGGCCTTCCTGCAGTGGCATTCCAAAGCCTCCCACTGGAATCCCATCAACGTACTATTATGACTGGCCAGCAGGGGGCACTAGGAGTGGTAAAAGCTCTCTCCAACTGCTCCTTTAGGACTTGTCTACATACAAAATTGTACCACACCAGCCATACTCATAAAAGACGGTTACTCACCATTGTAACTGTTGTTCTTCGAGATGTGTTGCTCATATCCATTCCATTAGGTGTGTGCGCGCCGCGTGCACGATCGTCGGAAGATTTTCTACCCTAGCAACACCGGCGGGTCGGCTGTGGAGCCCCCTAGAGTGGCGCCTTCATGGCGCTGAATATATACCCCAGCCGACCCGGCGCCCCCTCAGTTCCTTCTTGCCGGCTACTCCGACAGTGGGGACGGGGGGCGGGTTTGGAATGGATATGAGCAACACATCTCGAAGAACAACAGTTACAACGGTGAGTAACCGTCTTTTCTTCTTTGAGTGCTTGCTCATATCCATTCCATTAGGTGACTCCCAAGCCCAACTTAGGTGGTGGGGTCGGAGTGAGACATTGCTGTGTGCAAAACCGCTGATCCGAAAGCAGCATCGTCTCTGGACTGCTGCACTAGTGCATAGTGAGCTGTAAATGTGTGGACTGATGACCAAACCGCCGCTCTACAAATGTCCTGGATCGGAACATGTGCCAGGAAAGCAGTCGAGGAAGCTTGGGCCCTCGTGGAGTGAGCGGTGAGGTGCGGTGCTGAGACTCCTGCCAGGTCATAGCAAGTCCGGATGCAAGACGTAATCCAGGAGGATAGGCGTTGTGAGGAGACCGGTGAGCCTTTCATTCGGTCGGCCACTGCAACGAAGAGTTGCATCGTCTTTCTAAAGTGCTTTGTGCGGTCAATATAGAAGGCCAGGGCCCTGCGTACGTCCAGGGAATGCAAACGTTGATCCTGGCGAGTGGCATGTGGTTTAGGATGAAAGACCGGGAGAAATATATCCTGGTTGATATGAAAAGGAGAAACCACCTTAGGGAGAAAGGCAGGATGTGGACGAAGCTGCACTTTATCCTTATGAAAAACTGTGCAAGGGGGCTCAGATGTAAGCGCCCTGAGTTCAGAAACACGCCTTGCTGAGGTGATGGCTACGAGGAAGGCTGTCTTCCAGGATAGGTACAGAAGTGAACAGGTGGCCAGTGGCTCGAATGGAGGACCTGTGAGCTTGGAGAGAACCAGGTTGAGGTCCCACGTCGGGACGGGCTGACGTTGTTGTGGGTACATCCGGTCTAAGCCCTTGAGGAACCTAACGACCATCGGGTTAGAGAATACCGAGGACCCTACCCTCCAGCGTATCTACCTCTCCTATCTTAGTGTCATCTGCAAACTTGCTAAGGGTGCAATTCATCCTATCATCCAGATCATTAATAAAGATGTTGAACAAAACCAGCCTCAAGACCAACCCCTGGGGCACTCCTCTTGATACCGGCTGCCCACTAGGCATCAAGCTGTTGATCACTACTCGTTGAGCCCGACAATCTAGCCAGCTTTCTAACCACCTTATAGTCCATTCATCTAATCCATACTACTTTAACTTGCTGGCAAGAATACTGTGGGAGACCGTATTAAAAATGTTGCTAAAGTTAAGATATATCATGTCCACTGCTTTCCCCATATCAACAGAGCCAGTTGTCTCATCATAGAAGGCAATCGGGTTCGTCAGGCATGACTTGCCCTTGGTGAATCCATGTTGACTGTTCCTGATCACCTTCCTCTCATCCAAGTGCTTCAAAAGGGATTCCTTGAGGACCTGCTCCATGATTTTTCCAGGGACTGAAGTGAGGCTGACAGGTCTGTAGTTCCCCGGGTTCTCTTTCTTCCCTTTTTTAAATATGGGCACTATATTTTCCTTTTTCCAATCATCCAGGACCTCTCCCAATCGCCATTAATTTTCAAAGATAATGGCCACTGGCTCTGCAATCACATCAGCCAACTCCCTCAGCACCCTCAGATGCATTAGATCTGGACCCATGGACTCGTGCATGCCCAACTTTTCTAAGTAGTCCTTAACCTGTTCTTTCACCACACAGGGCTGCTCACCTCCGCCCCATGCTGTGCTCCCCAGTGCAGCAGTCTGGGAACTGACCTTGTCTGTGAAGACCAAGGCAAAAAAAAGCACTGAGTACTTCAGCTTTTTCCACATCCTCTGTCACTATGTTGCCTCCCTCATTCAGTAAGGGTTCCACATTTTCCCTGACCACCTTCTTGTTCCTAACATACATGTAGAAACCCTTCTTGTTACCCTTCACATCCCTTGCTAGCTGCAACTCCAATTGTGCCTTGGCCTTCCTGATTACACCCCTGCATGCTCTAGCAATATTTTTATACTCCTCCTTAGTCATCTGTCCAAATTTCTACTTCTTGTAAGCTTCCTTTTTGAGTTTAAGCTCACCGAAGATTTTGCTCTTAAGCCAAGCTGGTCACTTGCCATATTTGCTATTCTTTCTGCACATCGGGATGGTTTGTTCCTGCGCCCTCAATAAGGCTTCTTTAAAATACAACCAGCTCTCCTGTACTCCTTGCCCCCTCATATTAGGTTCCCAGGGGATCCTGCCCATCAGTTCCCTAAGGGAGTCTCAGTCTGCTTTTCTGAAATCCAGGCTCTCCCCTTTCTTCCTTTTGTTTGGATCCTGAACTCAACCATCTCATGATCACTGCTGCCTAGGTTGCCACCCACTTCTACTTCCTCTACCAATTCTTTCCTGTTTGTACGCAGCAGGTCAAGAGGAGCACGGCCCCTGGTCGGTTCCTCCAGCACTGCTACAGTGAATAGTATAGTATAGGGTAAAAGCACACAAAAGACGAGATTTCATGGGGGCGAGGTGGGGGAGAGATCAGATTTCACGGTTCGTGATGCGTTTTTCACGGCTGTGAATTTGGCAGAGCCCTGAGCTTGACCTACCAGAGGCGCTCTTTTAGCAGAACTCCTCCATAGCCCGCTAGGAATCTTGGAGACCTTATTCACTCTGACTGCTCACAGAGAGGCTAGAGAATTTACACCAGTCAATAGCCCAACTTAACAGACACTCACCTTGCCCTGCCTCGATGTTCTGCATACCAGGCTGTTATTCTTTCCTCCCACATTTCTGGAGTCATCTGGTACAGGTTAATTACCTGAGAGAGACAGGCAGAGAAATCCTCAGCACACATTGTCCTACCTGTGGCTTTGACTCCTCACCTGATTAATGAGCCAGAAACAGGGAGCCTCAAGCTCAAAATGCCCTTTTTGTCCTCTCACATACACCATCCCAACCCTAACCTCTAATCTCCAGTTCATACGCCTTTCCAACTCCCTCGTGATTAGCCAAGATCAACCCTATGCTCTCATTAATCAGCTCTCAGTTAGCCTTCCTGAGCACACCACACTCCAACCACCCCGAAGCCAACACCTGGACACCTGCGGAATGCAGCTGCTATTCTGGCAAAAGACAGTGGGCAGAAAACATTCACTTCCATATTTATTAAAATATTCTAAATACAGATTAAGATGTCCTCATTCAGTATGGCCAGGTTTACACTACAAAGTTCTGTGGGTATAGCTATGTCCCTCTGCCAGCCACAGAGAGTACATCTCCACTGCAGCTGGGAGGGAGCCTCCCTGCCTGGGGAAGATAGACTTGTGCTAGCGGGGCTCATACTAGCCTGCTAAAAACAGCAGCATGGATGCTGTGGCTTGGGCTGGAGCTCAGGCTCTCAAGCCTCGACGGTCATGTGGGCTTGAGAGCCCGAGCCACAATCTCCACACTTGCTCCTTTTAGTGCTCCAACTCAAGCCCCGCTAGCAAGAGTCTGGCCACACAGGCTGGGAGGCTTGCTCCCCGCTGCAACATAGGCATACCAAGAGCTATGCCAGCAAATCTCCCAGTGTAGATGCAGGGGAAGGGATAGCTTAGTGGTTTGAGCATTGGCCTGCTAAACCCAGGGTTGAGTGTTCAATCCTTGAGGGGACCATTTAGGAATCTGGGGCAAAAATCTGTCTGGGGATTGGTCCTGCTTTCAGCAGGGGGTTGTACTAGATGACCTCCTGAGGTTCCTTCCAACCCTGGTATTCTATGATTCTATGCTGACAGAAGAGTGCTTCTGCTGGCATAGCTAATGTCATTTGGTGAGGGGGTGGTGTTTCTATACCTTCTGCCGGTATAAGTTGGGTCTACACTAGGCTGCTGTGCCGGTACAGCTTTACCAGGTGAACATTTGTGGCCAAGGGGCATGGTACATTGTATCACTTGCCTCAATAAGGGAACTTTGGTCAAGAGAAAATAATTTACTGTTGTGGCTTTTGTAGGTAATCCTACAGGGCTATTCTACAGAAGATGCCAGTAAGTCCTAGAGACTCAGCCACGAATTTAGGATTCTGCCTGGTTGAACTCCTTACCCGTTTTGGAAGCAACTCCTCTTGTGCTAAGAAGCCACGCTGGTGAACAGTGGGATCGTAATCACCATACTGAAAAGAAACACAAACACTGCATGTTTAAGATGGCGACAACGCACAGAGACTATGTCTGAAGATGAGATAGAAATCATCTACATTCTTGAACTTTAACTCAATATCACACACCCTTAAAATAACCACTGAGTGAGAGTAGAGTACACAGTACACGTTGGCCAGTGTGTCAGCCCCATATGTTTTCTTTGTGATGTTAGAGCTGCTGTATGGTGCAGGCCTGGAGACCAACTACCTTCTTTTATCTCCAGAGCAGCTGGACAGTAGTACAGCAAACATGCCTCAACAACTCCCACCAATGGGCCTCAGACCTGTCCTCCAAGAGGGGAGTTTGCTCTTCATAGCTATTCAGATCTTGACCTCTCAGCTGAGGCTGTCCACAAGGAGTCCAGTTGCATCATTGGTTTTTGTGGCATGGACCAAGACCAGCAAATCATTTGATGCAGCTGGCACCCCCTTTCAGTCACCTCTCAGTGTCCTATTTAATCAATTTAACATTAGGAACATTTTTTTAAAGAGAGATTTCAATGGACAGTTGGGGACACTGCTCAGACAGGAGTTTGTCCCACTGCCAGAAGTTCTCTTCCTCAAATTAGGTCAGAAAATACTATTCTTATTTGAAAAGTGCCCCCAATAATTATTCACACTATTTTAGATTATAAATTATTTCAAGCTTCATATAAAATGAAATTGGCAAAACCAGATATAAAGTGCGTCGGTAAAAGATTCAAACGCTGAATATCTCTGCAGTGTGTGAGAAACAACGTTCCTCCTGCACAGTATGCCAAGTCACAGTGCCTGAAAGGAGTCAGATGATTTACAAGTGATATGTACAGGAAATACTTCGATTTTAATTCATCTCTCAATGCAAGAGTCACACTACGGCATCATCCAATAAAAGACAGGACACCATTTCCCTAAGTCAGCCATTTCATGGTGAAAATGCCCTTCATCTCTCTTTCTTGCTTGGAAAGAACAAAACAGTAGCAAACAGTAACAACTGTTACAAGACAGACAAATAATAAAACACAGCAACAATAGGAAGTCAAGAGACATTCCAAATCAGCCTCCATTTAATGCCTGAGCTGCGACGACATACACTAACACACACCCGAGCTCAGAATCAACAATCTGTACACATAACCCCTAGCAGCAAAACGGTCAACATCTCATACAACTGGAGATTAAAGATGGACTTACTGATTTAGAGCCAACACAGACATAATTAATACAATAGAGATACCACTGGCCTGATCCTGAGAGGTGCTGAGCACCTGGCAACTCCCCACTGGCTTCGATCGTAGCTGCAGGTGCTCAGTGCGTCTCAAAAACAGGCTGCATATATGGATCTACTGAACACGTGTCAAACTGGGAAATAATAATAAAAATGCAGGAGTTGGGAGGGAAAACTCCTTCTATAAACTTGGACAGGCAGAAAATAAATTATTTCTGGTTGGAAAAAAATGATAAATAGTATTGATATGATTATTTTAGGTTGTGATCTATCATGGGAACCCAAGACTGTGTGTGGATTATATGATTTTAGTATGGTCAAGGATGTCACCACATCCCAAAGGAATGTGTGTTCAGGAAGCAACTCTGGATGAGAACATTAATTATTCAAAAATTAAAATCAACAAATGGCCGAAATATTGCAGGATATATTGGTTCAAGTGATTTGGCAAACATATTGAAAAAAACCTTTCAATTCAATTATAACTTAAAAAACTGTCATGGCAATTTAGTTCTTGTTAATTGAACTAGGAGATTAATATTTGTATTTATACTCTGAGATTGTCTTTATATCACTCAGACCTCTGGTTTATCAATCTGTATCAATCTGCGTACATTAACATATTGAATATAAATGCAATGCATTATTTATTTAGGAAAAAAAAATAAGAAAAAATAACTCTTGTAGGAATCCTACAACATCAGAGAGGCTGAACAGGCTTAGAGTCAGAATGACTCACATTGGAAAAAAAATAGGAAAATCTCTCTGGTGTGATTTTATTGTTTTCAGCAGGAATGTATTTTTCAATAGATTCTGTCCTAACACTTGCTATTTAAAACTGAAGACTATACCAACATTTGAAAACGGTGGAGGTGATTTGAAAGCAACACTGGAGGGAAAAATTCACAGTAATTCCCAGAATGAAGAGAGTAGTATTACAAATAAAGACATATATTTTATGTCCCTGATGACTACATTGTTATTATAGATAAAGGTAAAACAGCAACACAAACATGCACTTGTCAATCAGCAAAATCAAATGTAAACGCATCCGTTTGCATTGCTGTTAAGCACCCGCTTACAACAAACAGCTGATCATTAGGGAAATGCCTCTTTTAGTGGCTTCATCCCTACCTCTAGAGGCCACTGTCCCACAGTTTATCAGGCGAGAGACCAGCACCAGCCCAACTGAAGGAAGTAAGCCAGGAGTCCCAGCTTCTGCTCAGCAAGTGGATGACAGTGGTGAGGTCACTAAAGGAAGCAGTCATGGAAGCACTGGGATTAAGAGGCTGAAAATCAAGGGGGATTTTTTGCTGCCCTCTTGTGATTCCATAGAATATCACAACTCAGAAGTAGGAAACCTGCTTAAAGCCATGCTGCACCTTACAAACAACTAAACATCAAGCACAATTCAATAGTGTGTTAATAAGCATGTGGCCAATAGAGGAACTGCAGAAGTGGCTGGGGAAGGAGAGAGGGTACAGTGAAAAGACCACATATGTCTTACCTAACTTCAGCCTGGCATTGAGCATGTGAACTGTAGCTGCAGTGGCTGGGAAACTAACAGCACAGAGTTTACTCAACAGTTCTACTATTTTTGTGATTGAAAGAGTCACTGTGGGCTTGTCTACACATACATACATGCTGCACTGCTGTAGTGCATCTGGTGAAAAACACTCTATTCGAACGGGAGAGAGCTCTCCTGTCGGCATAATAAAACCATCTCTGCAAGAGGCGGTAGCTATGTCGGTGGGAGAAGCTCTCCTGCCAACATAGCACTGTCCACACGAGCGCTTATGTCCGTGTAACTTATGTCACTCAGGGGGGCAGTTTATTCACCCCCCTGAAGTACATAAATTATGTCATTGTAAGCTGTAGTATAGAGACAGCCCGTATGTATATTCTGTATGAAACAGGAAATGAGAGAAATCAAAACAAATGTTCGCTCATGCTCTTGAATACAAGGGTGCTGAATGAATATTCAGTACAATGCTTCTCAGCAAATAAATATTTTAAAAGATCCATTTCCCTGGCTGATAACTGCTCTAAATAAAATTATAACACTTTGTTTTTAACAAAGACAAGATGTTTTAGTTATAAAACAAATAAAATCCAAAAGCCCTACACTTTTTTTTTTTTAATAAATCCAAACTTTTATCAATATATACTTATGTCAAATGCCACCCAACTATGCAGAAGTAACAACACTAATGAGGTACGTAGTCTGAATAAAGGGATAGGATGACAAGACGGGCAAAGTGCCAGGCAGGTAGTGAAAGACAAGGGGGTAAGTGTTGGCTCTACAAGGACAGTGAGACAAATTCCCCCTTCTGCAACTGCAGATCACAAAGAAGAGGAACATCATGGATGGCTTGAGAGAAGCAGGATGTCTCCATGCCCAGTGTATCATTAAGCACTACTCCACAGCCACTCTCTCATACATGGGTGAAGGGGGCAGGCCAGTGGTGTAGCCAGTGGATCCATGAAGGACACCACTCCTTTGGCCAAAAGCTCTGATTAGTAGGCATGTAGAAAGCTGTAACTATGACTACAGCCTGCAGGTTTCAATAATGACTTGGTGGCTGCTCTGAGTTCCGACTCTGTGATCCCTTCTCCTCCTGGCTAGTCATTTTCATATGAGTCCCCAGCACAATTCAGGTTTATTATGCAAGACAAGAATTTGGCTCAAAGGGAAGAAACCCAATGACTGCTGAACCTGTGATCTAGCTAGGCCAGCTGTAACAAGAGAACCCAGGATCTGATGCCTAAGAGAAAGGAAGAGGGGAAAGAAAAACACCTCACTATATTTCCCTCATCCCAACAAATTTGCACTAACAACATAAGATGGACTGGAGCAAGGCTTGGTGCCAGCAATGGAGGGTTTATTTAATGCCATGGTGGCAGTCCAGCTGGAGGGTCTTTGGCAGAAAGAAGAGTTGAAAGGTGCAAGAACAGGGGGTAGAATGGCTTCTGCAGAGAGCAGGGTGGGGTATGATGACTTATCAGCTCCTGTAGCAACACCAGCTGGTGTGGATACTGCAGTTTATAAGCTCTGCCCTCGCTGCAAAGTCCTAATAGGGGATGCAGGCTCTATCCTAAGGACCAAAGGGTCACTAGCACAGAGCAGGCAATGAAGCTGGCATTCCTGCCATTCACTCAAGTCTGCACAAATTTAGCACTGCCCCAGTTCCTCAGCAGATGAAGGTCTATCACCTCAAAAGGCATGAGGAAATAAAATGAAATCACTCGGACATCAGCGGGCTCATGGGAGATTTCCCATCATTCCTCTGTGCCTACCTTGGCTTGGACGGCATAGGAGGCCAGCAGCACAGATGCCTCAGGAGGACAGTAGATCTTCTCATCTAAAATCTGTTTCTTTACCTGAGCAAAGCAGCAAAGGAGATAGAACATTGCTTTAGTGGAGCTATGCAAGGCGCAACCATCACAGCGGATGGCTGCAGTTTGTTTTAACTAGGGCCAACCAGCCAGTTAAAGATTTTCCTCATACAGGGCACAATTCTGGCTGATGCAAACTCTGGCACTCTTCTGGGAACGGGCTCAGGTTTCCACAAGCCACTGTTTTCAGATGGATTCATGCAGGTGGCGGATTAGCCACTGGACCCACAGGCCCGGGGGCCCCAGCTTCTGCCACCCGGCAGATGAAGCCCCTTTGACCCCCGACCAGGACCCCAGCACAAGCCACGGGATGGGGGAAGCCCCCCTAGAACACACCCTTACCCCGTCCCCGGCAGAAGCCATGGGATGGGGAAAGCCCCCCCAGCAGCCCCTGTCCCCAGCAGAAGCCATGGGATTGGGACCTCCCGACCCAGTCCCCAGCGACCCCCCGACCTCATCCCCTGCAGAAGCCCCTGGGAGGGGGAAGCCCCCCGCAGCAACACCTGACCCTGTCCCTGGCAGAGGAAGCCCCCAGTGCCCCAACCCTGTCCCGGCAGAAGCTGCAGGCACCAGGGGAAGCCCCCCAATCTCGCTCTCCAGCAGAGGCGCCGGGCAGGCAGGGCAGGAGAAACTCCAGCACCCCAACCCTGGTCCCCTGAAGAACCGCAGGGGTGGTGGGGGAAGCGGTGGCGTGGGGACCGAGCTTCTTCCGTCTTGGGGTCACCAGGGGATGGGAGTGACCAGAAAGGAGCAAATGGGCTGTGAGACTGGCGGGGGACCCCTGGATGGAACCGGGGGGGGGGGGGGGGGTTCCCAGGGAAGGGGCAGAAAGGGGTGGGGCTGTGGGCAGGGCCGCAAGTGGAAGGGGTGGGGAGAGGAGAGGCCCCTCACTTGCTGTGGCCCAGGGCCCTGGGAAACCTTAATCCACCTCTGGATTCATGAGAAGAACTTTAGTTCCACATACAAAACTATTGAACAAAAAAGAAACCCATTCCTTTGCTAAAGATAAAATGTTATGTCTAATAAACACACACACAATTCAAAACTTGTACAGCATCTGCAGCTCCTTCCCTTTGAGCACATGAAGGATTTTTTATTACTATATATGGGACTAATTGTGATTGCTTTAGTGCTCAGTCAGTGCTGACCTACGAACCAGACTTTCACAAGGCCTAAAGCTTGCTCATGTACTAGACTCCTATGATCCTCTATGGTCATGCTAAGAAGGGAAAATACAAGCTTGCTAAACTTAAGATATAGTGACCTTTTAACACAGTACTTGCTCGTTCACAAAAGCAGGACAATGTCTTAAAACACAACAGACAGGAATAAATAAAATATCAAAGTAATGAGTAGCCAAACAGTTGTCTGATCGTGTGCTTGAAAATGTATGAAATGTACCAGACAAATATGTATTTTCATCCTTGATATGGAAAGAGGAACTAATGGGATTGTAACCAACCTTACTATAAATATTGGCAAGGGATAAGCAATTATCAGGACCAAGACAAGACTGCGATTAGTTTGTCATCGCTGTAGTGTCGCTTCTGCGGATTCTGGTAACCATTACTGATACCTATTTCCATCATGCACTGTTTTAATGTCTCATCTTTTAATTCATTAAATCACTGACTTATCCACATTTTTTAAAATTCCTTCATACATTCAATCTGTATTAATGATTGGCTATTGATTAATAAATGGCTACTGGATACTGATTAATTATTGATTACTGGATTATTGGAAACTGATCTTCATCCAGGAGATGCCAACCACCCTCAAATTCCACTGACCATTATCAGAGTTGCGGGTCGCCTTGTGATAGTAATTTTAGTGGCACACACAGTACTGCACACACTCCCATGAGGGCCAAATTACAGCTACTGAGGACCACTACTTTGCATTTCCTGACTTTCATGCATGTTTGATTATTTTTATATTAAACACTAATTTTCCAAAGGAAAAAAGTTCATTTTATTTCAATGTGAGCTTTAAATGGATTGTCACACTGACACACAATCAGCTACAGTAACATTACTTTGCACTTATAGTGTGATTTGCATCTATGTCCTTTCCTTACCAATCACAAAGGCTATATTTCTGTATTAACATAATCAGGCGAGTCTGCAGACTTATACATGTTCCTATGTCACAGATAGTGTTGGAGCACCACCACCCAACTATGTTTTTAAAAACCACCAGTAAAAAGTCACATGCTGCACTTGTGAGATGCAGTTTTCAACTGCTTTAACTCTTAAATTACATCAAAGGCACTTTTCCTCATCCAGGATTAAATCCGTGGCAAGTTTGCCATTTTAAAATACCTATGTGAGGTATCTGAGCAACAAAAAGGGCCTGAAAATTAACACTAATACTTTGCTCCCTAGAGTAGAGGTACTATATAAGGGCACAGAGTACTTCATGAACATTAAGCCTCACAACAACCCATTGAGGTAGCTTTTATACCCATTTTACAGAGGGACAAACAGCACAGTGAGGTTTGAATCCTACATTTGCAAGTGTCCACTGATCTGGATGACTTCAGTTTTGGGGCTAAATAGCCAAGCATCTACTAATTTTGGGTGCTTTAACTTGGGACACTGGAAAATCCAACCTCCTTCTTCAACCTGAGGCACCCAAAAAAGAAAAATCGGCAGACACTTGAAAGTTTAAGCCTAAATGACTTGTCCAAGGACAAACAGCTGGGAATAGAACCCAGGAATCCTAGTGTAACCACTAGACATCATTGTAATTTTCCCAGTCCAATAAGTCTCTCACACAGGTCACCTTGTGGGCTGAGAATAAACCTGGAATGTTGCAGCCCAAAAGGTAGTTATTTCAGAAATCGTCCTTGCCTGAAAAATGGAAGTTCTGATGAAAGTGCTTCATTAACCTGAATTAGAGAGCTGGCACTGCAACAGCATCAGCACAGATTTCCCCAAAACAAAGTTGCATGGCATTTCCCTTCTCTCTAGAAATCTTTAAAGCTAAAGAGCCTGTTACTATAAATGTAGCCTAGTGGACAGCACAGTGGAGTGGCTCTCAAGAAATCTGGGTTCTATTCCCAGCTCTGGCCTGCTGAGTGGCCTTGGGCAACCCACTTTGGCTCTCTGTGCCTCAGTTTCCCTATCTGTAAAAAGACAGTGATAGTGACTGACATCCTTTGTCAAGCACTTTGAGATCTACTGATGAAAAGTGCTGCATAAGAGCTAGGTGTGGTTATCACAGTTTGCAAACTACAGTGTGTCAGTTGGAACATTTAGTTCTCCATCCCACTCCATCTTAGCCATCAGCTTCTGACTCCATTGGGCTTCTGGGATTTTCTTCTGCTCCAGTTATTTGGGGCCTACTTTGGTGAAGAGGAGAGTTTTACAGTGTACCCTGAATATGGCAAGGGCTGGACTTGTCCTGCTCTCCTTCAGGAGGATGTACCTGTGTTTTATACAATAAAAATGCTAGCCATGCATTATAGACAGCTAGCATATCTTGATACAAGACATTTGCACTGGCTGCAAGGGTGTGACGCCTCCTGCACTTTGCTTAGCTCCTGAAACTGCCCCTCTCTCACACAGATATCCCCCTAGCAGGAGAGTATAACCTATTAATATGGCTAGTCACCTCATTGTTCCCAGATTTACGGACTGAGTATGTCGAATGCTGCTAGGTTTACACAAACCATCTTTTCTCTATTTTTACAACACCGTGTGCTTGTTGAAATGGCTCATTTCAGAGTGGGTTTGAACTTAAAGAAGAGAAGCCATGCTGGGATGGCCAGAGACAGTCAACATTAAGAAACACATCTACAGCCCTATCACCCACCACATTCCCCAGCCCTTGGGAAGGACAACCAATTGCTGAAGCGCATACCTGCAGAAAGAACAAGTGCTGTGTGATCTCCTGAACCAGCTCCTCCTCCGCATTCTCAGGGTAAAATTTGGCAAGGAAGTGAAAAGTGACCGGCTCCTCTGTTGGAACGTCATGATCCAGAACCTGCAGGATTTGACAATCGATCAGTGACTCCAACCTCCCCAACACCATTGTCTCTTACAGCCTAGACACAGGTGCCAAACTTCTACTTCCCCTCAAACTGCAGTACCCCCTCTCCAGGTTTTCCAGTCACCTGGTCAACATGATGAAATCTGGGAAGTTCGGGAACCATTGCCCCACAGGCTTGTAAGAAGTTTGCAATTTCTACATATTTATAAAACAAACTCAAAGCAGAAACAAATCATCCTGCATGCCATGGGGTGCAATTTTTCATCAGGCAGAGGATTCATTTTTCTTCTTCCCTGCTGAGCACATACAGGGTTCTACCAACAAACAAATCTTTCTTCAAAAAATGCAGTTTCCTGCTACAAAGACAACTGGTGAACCCAGAATTTGCTTCCATATTTTTTCTTAGGCAGAGAGATACAATCCTAACTTCTGTTCACTGAACTAAATATCTTGTGTTTTGAAACACAGGCTCAACTGGACCCTTGTTTCAATACTGCTCAAGAAAGGTTCCTCTCAGACACCAGAACGAAGAATACCTGGGGGGGGTGGGAGGAGACGGCATACAGGATTATTCCCTATTGTACATTTCCTAGTGGTTTGCCCAGTTTAGTTTTAAATCATACAAGCAAAGGAAATGATGGTTCCATTAGAAGACTATTCAACAGCCGCGAGGATCACACGGTTGGGAAGTATTCCTTTCCTTAACTTCATCTCCCATATACGTTCGCTATTGTCTCTCCTTCCTGGGCACTTCCATACCTCAAACACTGGCAGACTGTTAGTAAAGAAATGTCATACTTCAGCCTCACTTTTCCACTATTTGCACGGTATATTTTGGAAAGCTACCGTCTCTAAAGGGTCTGCCCTCCATGTACACACGGGGACTGTCCAAATAGGATATTAGATCCTATTTACATTACAATAATCTTAGGGGTATGGTTGTAACATGGCTGTCCCTTGAAACAGCTAACACACCAGTTTTATAGCGTAGAAGGGACCTTGTATTGTATAGTCTAAGGCTTTGTGATGGTTCAGGGATAGACTAAAGGTCCGACCTAACACTAACTGTGCTGGAGGACAATCATACTGTATTTGGATCTCCTGACTAATGTATCTATAGATCAGCCAAAGCCTAGTTCCGCTCCTGGTGCGCCCCCAGAATTCCCACTGATGCATCTCCGAGTTTCATACATGAACAGCCAGGGAAAGATCTACCCTCCAACCCCACCACACACATCCCCTAAAAGGAAGGTCCTAGTCCAACCTTCTTGTCCATTTTGAGCCAGGCCACGGTATCCTTGATCGTGTACTGAAGTCCAAAGAACCAGGTTTCTCGGAGTCCTAGTGTCCTGCACACCAAGTCAAACAAATCTTTCCCTTTCCACTTCACCTGCAGCAAGAGAGCAAACAGCAAATGGCATTTTAAAAATTGAATTATAGCCCCACCCCACACTTTTCCATTCAGCCACATCAAATTCACTTTCTCCTGCATGTGTGCTTGCCCTCCCCCCCACTAATCCCACTGTCATGCCTGGTAATGCAGATACAGCACTAGGAATGCCAATGTTATCCTATTGCAATCACACTGTACATCAAATCCCCCATAGAATGCAGACAGCAGATCGGCAATTTTACCCTGCACTGCATGGAAGGGTGGTTTTACTCTGTAAATAGACCACAAACATGACTTTATGGTAGGGTTACCATACGTCCGGATTTTCCCGGACATGTCCGGCTTTTGGGGGCTCAAATCCCCGTCTGGGGGGAAATCCCCAAAAGCCGGGCATGTCCGGGAAAATCGGGAGGGCTGGGTGGTGCTCGGCCGGGGCCGGCGGTGCGGGGCCGGGGGCATGGTGCCGGGCCGGGGTCCGGGCTGGGAGCCGGGTCGGCCGGGCCGGCGGGGAGCCGGGCCGGCGGGGAGCCGGGTCGGCCGGGCCGGCGGGGAGCCGGGTCGGCCGGGAGCCGGGCCGGCGGGGAGCCGGGCCGGCGGGGAGCCGGGTCGGCCGGGCCCGCGGGGAGCCGGGCCGGCGGGGAGCCGGGCCGGCCGGGCCCGCGGGTAGCCGGGCCGGCCGGGCCCGCGGGTAGCCGGGCCGGCGGGGAGCCGGGCCGGCCGGGCCCGCGGGGGGCCGGGCCGGCGGGGAGCCGGGCCGGCCGGGCCCGCGGGGGGCCGGGCCGCCGGGGAGCCGGGTCAGCCGGGCCCGCGGGGGGCCGGGCCGCCGGGGTCCGGCAGTGCTGGGCGGGCCGGGGGTGGTGGGCCGGGGCCGGCACCCCAGGGCCCGAGCCGACCCAGGCTGGAGCCGCCGGGGGGGCTAGCCTGGGCTGCGCCTCCTCCCCCCCACACCCTCCTTACCTGCTTCAGGCTTCCCGCGAATCAAATGTTCGTGGGAAGCAGGGGAGGGGGCGGAGACTTTGGGGAGGGGGCGGGGTTGGGGAGGGGGTATGGGCGGGGCTGGGGGCGGGGGCGGGGGCCGTGGAGTGTCCTCCATTTGGAGGTACAGAATATGGTAACCCTACTTTATGGCAGTCCCATATTGAGCATGTCTCGGTGAAACCATATCAAATTGGTTCAGTTTAGAAGAAAGAAGTCAATTTCTCTTACTGCCAATGCACCAATCTCACCTGGGATCTGAAAAATCTGAGTTCTTTTTGATGCCAGCATCACCATCAGCGGTCAATATTCAGCATGCAAAATTCTGCCCTTAATTGCACATGTGCAACCTCAATGTCTTCAAATCCTGTTCCCAGCTATCCCTAGACTCACTTCAATATCTTCTATCGGGTTTCACAGATGAGACAGAGCAGATTCTGGCCCTGCAACTGGAACTTAAACAATTTCTAATGATGATGCACAAACAAGAGTAGACCATCTTATTCTCCCAGAGCCATTAGTTCTGCAGGACTGACAGGAATAAAAAGTAACAAAAGCATCATTTTTATCACTGAAGTCTGCAGCTCTGTTCTAGACACACAAGGAGCAGCTATGGTGTAACAAAGGGCTATTTTTACACAGAGTACAACCACACTTTACATTGGAGACATTTGGTAATAAAAAGTAACTGCTGGAGCTGAGAAAACTGGTCCAGACCACAAGCCATGACCTTCCAACAGTTCCACAGTTGCCTTGGCCTTGTTAAAGTTTGATTTAAAAAAAATGAGTGTGTGTGTGGGGGGGGGGGGGGGGGAGGAAGATGAAGAGGGATATAAAACAGGAGATCCTATATTCCAAAGCCACTTTGCTTTTCCACTTGCATGGATGGAAACACTGCTGGACAGGGACATATGGCCATTTTTCCAAAGCCATAGGGCAGAAGAATCTCAGCACACTTCCCTGTCACTTCTGCTCAATCTCAGTACCACCTGGACAGCTTCAATATTAATACTAAAGAACAGAAGAGACTGTGCTTCACCGTACCAGCTGCTGTCACACATTGCCACCTTGTGGGTAATGCAGTCAAGGAATATGTAATGTAGTCCCTTTCATTACTCCACAGCCGTTTTGAGTCAAAAGGAACAGATCAGAACTCCTTCCTCCACCCAACACATGCACAGATGTTACCAGAAAATTCTGAAGAACAGAAGAATGTAAATGCTCAAATAAAAACAAATCAAATATCAGACAGCATCTCTGTGATTCACATAAGACACAATCTAAACAGTGAGGATGAAAGCACCCAGGGTTGATTTTCCAGTGTTGCCATTAGAATGTCCTAATTCCAGGGGTTCAAACGCACCCCCTGAAATGGGATACAACTGGGAGGGAGTTTTTTCTGGCCAGTTTTTTCAAGGGGAGTTTAATCTGGGGTTTTAAGCAAAATACAGAGAGAGAAAAAAAGATCTAAGATGCTATTTTGCACTTCTAAAATTCAGAACACAGATTTGGGTTGCCAACATTTTTAGCAAGAGGTTATTTCCTAACTAGGACTAAATTGCTTTGTGTAAAACAGCATAAGCAATTTTTTTTAAAAGGCCATCTTTATGGCTATTGTTTTAAAGGACCAATTAATGTTTACGTGCAGACATTTATCCACCATAGATGGAAAAGAAAGCGTTCTCAAATTCAGGTTACTGCGCATTGCCATTGGGAGACTTTCAACCACAGATGCAATTTATACTCTATGGAATCAATGTTTTGAAACTCCAGCTGTGCTTTAGACTGCAATCTACACTGAGGCATCCCAGCTGGAGTTTAAACCAGCCTGCAGACTACAAATGATCTGCAGTTACATAACTTTATGCAAAAACCTATGTTAAAATTCTCAACTACAAACACTGAGTTAATTTAACACAAGTAACGAAATTCAAAGATTCTCTCCTCTCCAGAAAGAGGTCTATGGTTAGTTTAAAATATCAGCGGTCAGCATTTAACTGACATCTGTGTTTTCTCTCCACAAATGTAATTTCGCCCTTTGTGTATAAAGTGTTTTGAATGACTGTTTATGCTATTAAGTTTTAGGCCTTAACGAACACATGTAATGGCAGAGTTATGGTTGTTGTGGGAACCATACATTTTACTGTAGAGTTAAAATTCCAACCACATCATATTAGCATACTCCCCCCCCCACACACACTTTAATTGAAAATAAAAGTTGAATAGGAATCCAGTTTATTTCAACATACATGACTGAATTCCTCACCTTTGTATTTATAATTAAGGCTACAATTTAATCATGGGTATTTTTACTAAAAAGTCATGGACAGGTCACGGGCAAGAAACAAAAAAATCACAGCCCGCGACCTGACCATAAATATCCCTGACTGAATCTTGGGGCGGGGGCACCAACAGCCCTGGGGGGTGGTCCCAGGGACCAACTGTCCAGGACCGCCAGAGCAGCGACCAGTGCAGCTGGCCTGGGGGCTGGGGCCACTCCAGCAGCAGCTGGTGTGGCTGGCTGCGGGGCCCCCGGAGAGGCTGACTGCAGAGCCGCTTCAGCAGGAGCCCGTGTGGCTGTTCCCAGGACCACCCAAGCAGCTGGCCGTGGGGTCAGCCACACTGGCCGCTGCAGAAGTCACTGAGGTTGCAGGAAGTCATGGAATCTGTGACTTCCTGCAACCTCCATGACAAACACCGTGCCCTACTTATAACACTTTGCATTTAGACAGCATAAACTCCAAGTGTTTTACAGACATTCCTAATCTAAACACCCAGCACCCTATTAGATAGGCAAGTATCAGTAACCCCCATTTTACAAGCAAAGAACATAAAAAGGCACAGAGAGGCTAAATGACTTGTCCTGGTTACACAGAGAGCCTGTGACACAGTCAGGAATAAAACTCAAGACTTCTTGACTCTCTGACCTGTGCTTTACAACACCATCCCCCCCACTTATATTAATCATGGGACATTTTAGCATAAAGGATCATCTTTTAGAAAGTTCTGAGTGCCTGCAAGCAAGGTTTATAATGAACATTCTCCACCTCAGCCATGAACTAGAATGGTTGCTGTAATAAAAGCTAAATCCCCAAATGAAAACTACGTTAGATGAGTGACCTTAAACTAACAGCAATGGCTCTGCTCCTGTCCAGGCACAACAGGGTTTGGGGCCACCATGCTCCTTCAATGTCACTGTTGAGCCAGAGCCTTCAAAAAGAACGAACGATCTTGCATTTGTGGTCTCATATTATCCCATTGACTTTATCTTCACATGATTTGTTAGCTATATTTGCGAGTCTTGGGGGAAATGTGGATGAACTACTCTATAAACAGGCCTAAGTGCTGCAAAGCTATTATTTTGTGGGGCTGGAATTTATTTTCTTTACTAAGTGCAGAGTGCTTGTAATTTATCAGCACAGACTGTGTTAAGTAAACAGCACTAAGCACTTAAAAACTCAGCAGTTGGTTGCTGGAATACGGCACTTCCAGCATCGGTTATTCACATGATCAGATTTGGGATCTATTAACGGGGGTACGTTACCTATTAACCTGCACCAGGAGTCATATGCAATTGGCAGGCAGCCAAAGCATCACTCTGATAATACCAACATAAATTGTATTGCATCCTTACTATAAGTGTCACAACTGCTTCTTAGGTAATTACAGCCTACATAGCAGCTGCAAATGTGAGCAGAGAGGTTGGTTGAGCTTCCATAAATACTGCAGGGTAAATGGTAGGGAGGCCACATTTTAGTGAAAACACACACAAGGAGAGGAACCAGTTGCTGTGAGAGAAAGTTCATGTATGGATCTACTCTGCAAAATGATAATAAGGCAGGCACTGTGCTGTTCCATGTTTTTTGTTTCAATGACTCCAGATCAAATTCACTCAATTCACAAGGAAAAATGGGTTTTCTAACTACTAGCCCTGCAAACTCTGCCATCCGAGAGTCAAGCTGAGTTCTTACCTTCTGGAGCTTCATTAGGAAAACAGTTCTGCAGGCCAAATTCGGCTCTCAGTCACACTTGTGCAACACCACTGTCACCACTGGGATTGCACAGGTTTAACCAAGAGCACAACTGGAATATAACTGATGATACATGAGCCACAACAAAATCCAGCTTGCTCTCTTGTAGCTGTGTTGGCTCAGTAGAGTGAACAGGAGTCAAATATTACTTTTGTGACTAAAGCAAGCAGGTATGGCCCCAAATATGAAACAGGGATAAGACCTGTTATATAAGAAGGAACTATTTATTCAGTCACTTGTGAGAATCAAATTCTAGGGGTCAAACAGTCAGTTGAAAGTGTGACTTTGAAGAGATTATTCGAGTCTGTAGAACAAACATTTGTTTGTACTACTTTACTTAGTGACTAATGCAGAAAATGGATCCTCAGTCAAGCAGGTCACTTTATTATTTATTTACGCACCGAGATTCTACTGAGCCCCGTACCTTTCCTAAAGGACACAGTCCTGGCCCGGTGAGCGTACAGTCTAAAAAGACAAAGATCAGACACAGAGGAGTGAAACAGAGTCCGAGAGAATAGCACTAACTCTTAACATGACACACTTGTGTTTATTGGTCTCGCGGATCAAGTGAGCTTCGAGGACGGATTTGACTGAAAAAAAGATGGGCACCTATCATGCTGGAATAAGGAGGATGATCCAGGTGTAGGGAGCAGAATAAAATAGAAGTGACAAGGGGAGGGGAGAGTAAGCAGGTTTCAGTAGCAAAACTGAAAGTAATGGGAATGGGTGGAGTGAGTAGGTTGAAGTGGAGAAAAATTAGACTGGCTGAATATTGCTAGCTGTGCTTTTTAAAACAGCAAGGTGCATCAAATAATAGGTAGTAAAATGGAGGGTGCATCAAACAACAGGTTGTAATAAGAGAGACAGATACATCTACCCGCTGGCCCATAGGGAGATGTCCAAATGACTCCCAAGGCATCTTATAAATCCAAATGAGGCATACCCAAGGCAGCTTGCTATGGGGTGTACTCCCCTCTCATTGGGAATTTTAAACTATAGCAGCAGTAGGAAAAAAAGACTACAATATAGTTGGATTTAAAATCTTCTGAGAGCAGACGGAATAAAAATATTCAATATTTTTCAAATTCTTTTTTAATGAACAGATGTCAAATCCTTGAAACTGCCACTTACTAAGTCACAAGAGGCAGCTGTTAAAGTTATTTTTATTTACTAATGTTGTAGGACAACTTGATAATGAGATTTTAATTAAACTCTATTTCAGTTAACCACCAAGGAGGTTGAAAATGCACTAAGGCACATCAACCCAGATGGTGCAGTTTAGCATCTCTCTCAGCATCTGCCTGGGATCTAGAGAGGAGGGGGTGATGGTGGAAGCTCTATCCAGGTAATAGTGGGTACCTTAGGGGAAAGGAGCCAGAAATGTTGAAAATTATAACAGACCTCCTAGCCTGAAGGTGTTTACCACCATTTAACACTTGAGTTTGTAATTTGGGAGTGAGATAATCAGATAGCAACAGTAACTGGGATGGCTCTCTCCCACCCTGGATGTGTCCAGGAGTTATGCACCTGTCAGATCCACATCTCAGTTCTGCAATCTGTGCCTTTGTCGCCTTGAGATTAGAGAGCAATAATGTGCTCTACAAGGAGAGGCACCTGAAATCCATTTGGAGACAGAAACAGGTGTAGAATGGGGGGAGGGATAGCTCAGTGGTTTGAGCATTGGCCTGCTAAACCCAGGGTTGTGAGTTCAATCCTTGAGGGGGCCACTTGGGAATCTGGGGCAAAATCAGTACTTGGTCCTGCTAGTGAAGGCAGGGGGCTGGACTCGATGACCTTTCAAGGTCCCTTCCAGTTCTAGGAGATGGGATATCTCCATTATTTTTTTTTTTTTTTTTTAACCTGAACATTATACCAGTACTCTGTGATCTGCATTGGCTGCCAACTGGTTTCTGGGTGGAGTTTAAGGAGAAAGCACCCAATCCCTCACTAACACTGATATACTATTGCCATGTTTCATAATCAATGGGTCACAATCCCTGGGGGGTAGGTCGCAAAAGGCAATCAAGGGGGGGTTGCAAGGCACTGAAGATGTTATTACAGTTCTAAAGCAAAGAAAATAAAATTTCTGGAATAACTTCACGAGGGCCAAAACCTTCAAAGTTGGTGAGGTCAAATGTAGTTATAGTTGATTTCCAGGTCAAGTATTCTCTGGCATTTGCTACATACACACATTATATAAGCTTACCAAGGATAACATGGTTACAATTTTATTCTCACATTTGTAGCAATTGTAAGGGTATCATGAAAATTTCTGAGTTTGAATAAGGGATCGCCAACCTGAAATGGTCAAGAAACCCTCTACTACTGTATTGAGTTCAGGAGTTACTCCTGACTGACAAACATGTATGACAGAAGAACTGGTATCACAATTTTTGCCTACAAAGGCCATAACAGATTGGTGCCTGCCTTTCCAAGAAATCTCCATGCACTATACTGCCATGGTTGAGACCGGCAGAGACACTCAAGCTGAAGGCGCCTCACCATATAACTAAGAAGGGGGCTGCCGGCAGGTCTTTCCTCCTGAAGGCAATGTCAATTGAGCAAATTTGGGCAGGGAATTACACACCTGATAGGCACTCTGCTAAACCGATCAATGTTCTTGGGCTTTAGGAGAGGGCGGAAATGTTTGGAAGGAACATAGCTTTTGGGGAGGTGGGGCTCTTCTGTTACCAACTGTATTTGTGGGGGAGGTATCAGTTGATGATTTTTGGGGGCGGAATGATTGCGTTTTCAGCGAAAGCCCAGAATATTTTGATTTATGTAAAGCACCTAAGAATGGAACGCTCTTAACTTCATAGGATCTCTGCAGTCCATTCCCCAGTAAAGGCACTATTGCAGATTTATGTTTTTGCTCCTCTATATTATTCATATTGAGCATAAAAGCGTACTGGGCATTTACACATATTGTAATATTAATACAGATACAGACAGACTGGGGAGCACAAAGAAACAATGAGACATGGTCATACACTGTGAAACAGAACTTAGATTTCTAAAACATCTCATATGTCTTGTCTTATACTTTGATTGTAAGCTCTTTGGGGCAGGGACAGTCTTTTTGTTCAGTGTCTGTACAGCGCCTAGCACAATGGGGGCCTGGCCCAGGCCTGGAACTTCTAGCCACTACAATAATAAAAATAATAAAATAATAATAGGATAAACAGCTTTTGGATAAATGCTGTTTGTTAGTTCTGATGCAGTGTTTTCTGGAAGCGAGATAAGCCATCGGTAAAGTTAGTTCCTTATCCAAATTGCTCAGACTGAGGCTACTTGTGCGCTACCGCGGTAAGTCAACCTACGCTACCCAACTCCAGCTACATGAATAATGTAGCTGGAGTCGACGTACCTTAGATAGAGTACCGCGGGGGTCTACAGGAGAAACTCTCCCGTCGACTTACCTTACTCTTCTCCTAGGGGGCAGAGTACAGGGGTTGACTGGAGAGCGATCTGCTGTCGATTTGGCGGGTCTTCACTAGACCCACTAAATCGACCGCTGGTGGATCGATCTCAGACCATCGATCCCAGCTATAGTGTAGACCTCCCCTGAATCTCCTAGGCTGCTACCTGTAGGATGCCACTGCAAGCAAAACAAGAGCATTATATAGTATTAAAAATACACACACAACCAGATAGACATTCTTTTTTGAGGTTGAAATTCATCTATCTTAAAAATAAAGACAGTCTGTCAGTTCCACAGAAACTGTCATGGTTTATAGGGAATTAGAGGACTGTAGGAGAAAAGGTAGAATTTGAAAAAAAAATTGGGAGAAGAAGATGGTTATGGGGCATACAGGATCAGAGAGGGCTGTCCGTTCATAGGGGACAGTATAAAGGAAGGTACATAGACCACAGAATACGTCTCATGTGAATGACTTTTAAGTATTATAAGAAGGGGGAAACAAAGCTGAATTATACCACAGGCAAGGCAGATGTCTCTGATAAACTAATTCCCAAATCACACAACCTGTTAGAATTCAATTGGCATTGTGTTCTTTTTTTGGTGTGCACACCTCCTCATTGCATAACCAGAAAGTTTGAATTCAAATAGAAGCCTCCACCCTGCATTTCCTGTATATATACATAGAAGAAAAAAAAAATCAGCAGCTTCCAATTGGCACCCACCTCCCAAAACATTCTCAGAGCATCATAAGAGCACTGGGCAATCACACATTGTTTTGGCAGTTGGCATTTCAGTTACTTCCCTGACTGCAAAGTGAATTTCAGTGAAGGGTTTGGGTTTTCCCCTCTCCTGCCTTTTAAAGAGAACATTTACTGCTGCTGACAAACATATGTTTCCCCTGAGCTGTTAACTTGCCAGCTATTTGTTGAAGCTCAGCTGCATTAAGAGAGCTCACTGTTACTATCGGCGTTATTACACCACTGTCAAATTGCCGTCATTTATCTACAGGTGGGGAGGGATGTACACAACTTTGAGTATTGTGCATTTACTCATCTGCATCACTTTTTAGCACTAAGAATCAAATTCTGCCCTGATTTACACCCTCATCCCTTCCTGTGCAACTCCCATGAAATCAATTTGGCCCCACAAATTGCCAGAAAGAGAACCCTGGTTTACTACTGGGTTGAAACATAGGTGTCATGGCTCAGCTAAGTAGAGCTCAACATCCTACTAAGGAATCTTACTACAAATACCACACCATACAGTGCCAGCGTTGGGCCCTGTCTACTGAAAAGTCAACTGAACAGCTTTCCAACCAATAAAGAATTAGTTTAAGCCCCAGATCAGGATGCAAGTTTAGAGACTGACAAATACATTTAGTCTAAACTTGCATCTTGTTGGTTTGGGAGCTTAAATTATTTCTCTATATTGGTTGCAAACCTTTTCAGTTCACTTTTAATATAAGACCCACAAAGCTCCTGCTGTCAAAGTATTAAGGTCAGGGAACCAGCTGGGGCAGCAGCTAAATCTCCGCAGAGTAAGAATTCGAAGAGGAGTTTTGGGTCTAAGATCCCAGGCCTTACAGAAGGGGTTGAATGGAGAACCCACCCTACTGGATGGACAGTCACCCTACCAAATGTGGAAGTAGTGACACAAATAGCAGACAACTCTGCAGAGAAAAGGAGAAAGTGGAGTAGGGAAGGAGAGACACAGTGAAGAGGAAAAAAAAAAAAAAATGGGGTCTCTAGCCAGCCACAAAATCAGAGGGGGTCTCTCCCTTAATTCATGGGGAGAAAGAACACCCCAAAAAAGCATGGAAAGATGCAATTTCCTTCCTAAATGAATTTGATCATCTCACAATGGCACACAAGGACAGGAGTTCAGATACAGCAGCAGAAATCAGTACCTCATCCGGGAGTTTCACCTACTGACAGAACTGCATTACTATTGCTAGATTACTTTAACAGCTTACATCATGACTAAGGATAAGATTATGTCACGGATGTGACGGATTCTGTGAGTTCCAGAGACCTCTGTGACATTTTCCACTTCAGCCCCAGGGACGGTGGGGCTGGAGGTATCAGCCAGTGGGGACCCTGGAGCTCTGAGCCACCACAGGCGGTGCGGGGAGCTGGAGCCCTCAGCTGCTATGAGCAGCAGGGGGATCCCAGAGCTCTGAGCCACTGGGGTTGCAGCACAGGCACCGGCGCTGTCAGCTGCTGCAGTGCAGGTGCTGGACTCCCTTCTCCCACAGCAGAGCTTGAACTCTTTCCCGGCCTCCGTGGGGCTCAGACTTCAGCCCTCTCCCCATCAGCCCCTCCCCCATTATTTTTAATAAAAGTCACAGACAGATCACAGTTGCCCGCAACCTGTCCATAACTTTTACTAAAAATAACTGTGACAAAATCTTAACCTTAATCATGACACAGTGCTAACTGTACTGGAACATTTAAATAAGACAATCTTGCTGAAAGAAGGTCTATGTTGATCTCCAAGCAGGTTACCTGTACAAAGCCATCTGGCAGTATTATAAAACATCTGTGGTCTAGTTCTCAGGGAGGTGGGGCAAACCCAGCTTTTCCATAATGCAGTGATATTAAGAGCTACACAAGTAGGGTATGTTCACTTAAACCACTGCAGCTGCACTGCAGTAGCACTTCAGTGTAGACACTACAGCAACAGGAGGGGTACTCCCATCACTGTAGTAAATCCACCTCCCCGAAAGGCAATAGCTAGGTCAGGAATCTGCAACTTGACTTACCTCAGGGATCGGCAACCTTTGGCACGCAGCCCGTCAGGGAAAGCGGCTGGCGGGCCAGGATAGTTTGTTTACTAGCAGCGTCTGCAGGTTCAGCCGATCGCAGCTCCCACTAGCTGCGGTTCGCCGTTCCAGGCCAATGGGGGCTGCAGGAAGAGGTGGCCCGCCTGCGCCACTTCCCGCAGCCCCCGTTGGCCTGGAACGGCAAACCGCAGCCAATGGGAGCTGCAATCAGCCGAACCTGCAGACGCTGCAGGTAAACAAACCGCCCCTGCCCGCCAGCGGCTTTCCCTGATGGGCTGAGTGCCAAAGGTTGCCGATCCCTGAGGTAAGTCAACAGAAGAAGGCTTCCATCAATCTACTCCTGTCTACAGGGGGGCTTAGGCTGGCTTAACTACAATGCTCAGGGTGCAGATTTTTCACACCCCGAGCGACATAGCTGGGTTGATCTGATTTTCTAGTGTAAACCAGCCCTAGGTCTCCATCCTTAATATGCTGCTGATTAATTAAACTTCACACTTCAATGGCCGTAATGAAAGCACAAAACAGGGAGAGAGGGTGGGTTTGTACCTTTAATATTTCTCTAAACAAATTAAAAGCTTTAAAATAAAATCCTCACTATGTTTATGAAGTTGTATAGTGTAAAAGACATTAAGCTTCCATTTCTAGGAATTATTATAGATTTGGGTTTAATTTAGAGATGTTAGCTGCACTGTAGACAGATGCAAAGGAGGTTTAATCTCCCAAAATATACATCTGGGAATTGCTGAGGGGCAGATTTAAAACAGAATATATTTAAACAAACCAAAACTAGTGCTCTATAAGATTAGTACAAAATGAGAGGAGGAGCCTGTGAGAGAGCCTTGTAAAAAAAATTATAAAAAAAGTATGCCCTGTGAGGTATCATTTGAAAACTCCATCTGCTGAACATGATTGCCCTGGTAAAATACATGCATCAACATTAACAACGAGGAGTCCTTGTGGCACCTTACAGACTAAAATTTATTCAGATGAAGTGGGTTTTAGCCCACGAAAGCTTATGCCCAAATAAATGTCTTACTCTCTAAGGTGCCACAAGGACTCCTCATTGTTTTTGCTGATACAGACTAACACGGCTACCACTCTGAAACATGTAGAATCTTATAACCCACATACAATGTTGATACTACATATCATTGAAAGAAGAACAGGAAGTGTTCGGAAGTGGGCTGTAGTCCACGAAAGCTTATGCTCTAATAAATTTGTTAGTCTCTAAGGTGCCACAAGTACTCCTGTTCTTTTTGCGGATACAGACTAACACGGCTGTTACTCTGAAACTTGTACATATCATTGCTGTAACATGCTCCAAGTTTAAGAAAAGCAGGCTCAAACAAGTGTTCAGAAACAAAGACACTAGCACTCCAGCCAGATGTTAAAGAGCTATCACGGCTTAAGCAGCCATTCTTCAGCAACAGGAAGGTATAAACAAGAAATTTCCACTTCGGGGTCCATTCAAACCTCATGTCCTGCTTGACCTGCGTGTCACCGTGACTGAGCAAGGATGTTTCTAGCACAAGAAATTAAGTTATAAAGGGAGAGGAAAACACTTGACTTCACCTCTCCTCCTCCCATCTCTCTGCTCATGATATTAACCACTCTCAAAGACCTGAAATAAGGGGGAGTGGTCCTAGGCTGGAAGGAGACCCAGCCTATGAAATTTACTACAGTGTATGGTGAGACAAAACTTTTGCTGTTAAGTTCATTTAGCTTGTTAAATATTAGCTTGCGCATTGCTCTTGTTTCTTTTGTAACCAATCCTGACTTTTATGCATCATCACTTGTAATCTCTTAAAATCTCAGAGGGGTAGCCGTGTTAGTCTGGATCCGTAAAAAGCAACAGAGAGAGTCCTGTGGCACCTTTAAGACTAACATGTATTGGAGCATAAGCTTTTGTGGGTAAATACCCACTTATGCTCCAATACATCTGTTAGTCTTAAAGGTGCTACAGGTCTCTCTGTTGCTCTTAAAATCTGTCTTTCTTAATAAATTTATCATATTGTTTTATTTTATCCAGTATATTTGGATTAGAGTATGTAGGAAACTCCATTTGCATATATAATTTTCCTTTGCTGAAGTGATGGATTTTCTATGAGCGTATACTGTTCAGAAAAGGTACCGAGCAGCACAAGACATACATTTCTGGGGGACAAGGCTGGGAGTAAGCATTTGCAGGTGTCATCCTCATGAGTGACTCCTCAGCATGCTCATGTATTTCGCTGGGAGTGAATTTGTGTGCTGAAGGCTGCGCAAGCAAGTCAGGAGTGGCTGTTCTGACAACAAAGCAGTGTAAAAGGCAGCCCAGGCTAGAGATTTAAAGGGACACTAATGGTCAACAGTCCAGATTGTACCTTGGGGAATGTCACACCCACAGGGGTCGGAGGCACTTAATTAATTTACATTTGTTAAAGGCTTTGAGATTTTTGGATTAAAGGCACTAGAGAAGTGCAAATAATTATATTATTCCCACAAAAAAGACCTTTAAAAATAAGAGTTAAGTTTGCTGAAGTTCATTTCCCAGCAACAATACAAAGCATGTAAGCCACCAATTAGAGCTACATAACATACAGCACAACTTCAAACACATGCTCTACCAGCCAGCATCATAACTACCAGATCCCCTCAAACTCTTCACCTCCACATCACCATACAGCTGCCAACACACACAGCCAATTCACTTACACACGTGGTGGAGGCAGGGGCAGCAGAACGATGGATGAGGATGGAGAGAGAGAGAAGCAGCATGCAGTGAAGGGTGGACAGGGAGGGAGGCAGGGGAGCAGATGGTGGCGGGCAGGTGGATATCAGGAGACTGGGTGGGAGGTTGTGGGGATACCAAGGGGTTTGAAGTGGGGAGAAAGTAAAAACAGAACGAAAATGCATTCCCTGCTCAAGAGAGATCACAATTTAGGCAATTACTAACAAACTAATCCTTTTCAATATTTCACAGTCTCAATAGCAACAGGGTCCCAATGGTTGGCCAGAAGCCTTGATAGTGAACAGCAGTGTCAGAAAGACATGGGGAGGGGCAAGCAAATGCAGGAGGGGCAGAAGGCCGGGAGGTAGTAATTCCCTGCCTTCTCCACCCAATAGACCTGCCATGACTCATCAGGAAGAAAAGTCCCTGTACTGCCAGCCATAGCAGGAATACTGTAGCAGCTCTCCCCCTGCATGGGACTAACTGTCCATTAGCTCCTCCCACACCAACCAGTACAAAGGAAAAGTTGCTTTGTGCACAGATGACAAGTGAATGGAAAGAGCAAGAATAAATCTGCACCCTACATTTCTCCCACGAGAACAAATCTCTAGGAAGCCGCTGCACTGGCAGCTTCATCCCCTCACTACAAAGTCTTGCCCCTTTGGGGTATGACCATCCTTCCAACCTGAAGACAGACTCTTCATTACAGTTCTGCCTGTGGCGGGGGGAGGGGGAGAGGAGAAAGAGGGTGTTCCAGGACAAACACATGGCAGTTAGTAGCTGCATATCATTCTTTCACCCCATGTCCCAACGCTCTTTTCAGGGTTCATTCCAGGATCCACATCATCAAAGGCTCAAATTGCAGCAGGTTGCCTTTTGGCTGGTGGTTAGTTAATAAATCCCCTGCAACTAAATATAATCCCTCCAACATTGCTTCTAACCTGGAGGGCAAAGGATGATGGTGGAACGCAAGCTCCGATGTGCTGTCACCAGGCCACAAGTCACCTCCCTTCACTTCTTCCTTCCCAACAAAGATAGGGCTCCCCAACAACAGCAACAAAGGATTGCAGCTGAGTTCCCACAAGTCCTGCTTTTATAACAGCACTGACCGAGAATACTCTGACAATTCTTGTCAGTTTCTCTGTGTGCTTCCAGGAGAGGCAGTGGAAGTTCATCTACAATGATAAAAATAGGGCTTCTTTAGCAGAAGCGTCCCTAAGGAGTCATTTGAAGATGTAAGACTTGCCAGTTCAGATCCAACCCACACTGTTATCATCTGACAAATACTCTACAGCCTATAGGAAGTGACAAATTTTCACACCATAGAAAGCCACTACATCTGTTATTAACTGACATTCTTACAGGGAGAGAACAATTGTCTGGTACAAGAAGACAACTTCCCCTCTGTCCCTGGAGAGGAAAGAGGTGTCCTCCTGAGCAATTTTGAGGCCTAGTCTACACTTCGAGGTTAGGTCAAATTTAGCCATGTTAGGTCAATTTTATAATGAATGCGTCTACACAACCAACCCCGTTCCACTGACCTAAAGGGCCCTTAAAATCGACCTCTATATTCCTCCCCGACGAGGGGAGTAGTGCTAAAATTGACCTTCCTGGGTCTAATTTGGGGTAGTGTAGACACAGCACAGTGCAATTCAATTGTATTGGCCTCTGGGAGCTATCCCAGAGTGCTCCAACGTGACCGCTCTGGACAGCACTTTCAACTCCGATGCACTTGCCAGGTACACAGGAAAAGCACTGGGAACTTCTGAATTTCATTTCCGTTTGGTCAGCGTGGCGAGCTCAGCAGCACAGGTGACCATGCAGTCCCAGAATCGCAAATGAGCTCCAGCATAGAGCAAACGGGAGACACTGGATCTAATTGCAGTATGGGGAGAAGAATCTGTGCAGGCAGAACTCTAATCCAGCAGAAGAAGTGCTGATATATATATATGCCAAAATTGCACAGAGCATGGTGGACAGAGGCTACACCAGGGATGCACAGCACTGCCACGTGAAAATTAAGGAGCTCAGGCAAGCCTACCAAAAGACAAAGAAGGTAAACAGTTGCTCCGGGTCAGAGCCCCAAACATGTTGCTTCTATGATCAGCTGCATGCCATTCTAGGGGGAGACCCTACCAGTACCCCAACACTCTCCGTGGACACCTGCAAGATGGCAGCCTCAAGCAACACGGATGAGGATTTTGTGGATGAGGAAAAGGAGGAGGAGAATGCACAGCAGACAAGTGGAGAATCCGTTCTGCCTAGCAGCCAGGACCTTTTCCTCACCCTGGAGCCAATATTGCTCCCGGACCCTGAAAGCGGAGAAGGCACCTCTGGTGAGTGCACATATGTAACAACACTACAGAGATTAAAAGCAATTGTGTTTAATGTTTGATTTGCCCTGAGCAATTGGGATGCATTCGCGGCCAGTACAGCTACTGGAAAAATCTGTTAACGTGTCTGGGGATGGAGCGGGAATCCTCCAGGGACATCTCCATGAAGCTCTCCTGGAGGTACTCTGAAAGCCTTTGCAGAAGGTTTCTGGGGAGGGCTGCCTTATTTCATCCTCCAAGGTAGGACACTTTACCACGCCAAGCCAGTAGCAAGTGGTCTGAAATCACTGCAGCACAAAACATGGCAGCGAATGGTCCTGGGTTTTGGTCGCATTCATGAAACATTCAGTCTTTATCTTTCTGTGTCAGTCTCAGGAGAGTGATATTATTAATGGTCACCTGGTTGAAATAGGGGAAGTTTTGTAAGGGAACAGTAATCCCCTCTAAAAAAAGAAGAACAGGAGTACTTATGGCACCTTAGAGACTAACAAATTTATTAGAGCATAAGCTTTCGTGGACTACAGCCCACTTCTTCGGATGCATATAGAATGGAACATATATGGAGGAGATATATATACACACACACATACAGAGAGCATAAACAGGTGGGAGTTGTCTTACCAACTCTGAGAGGCCAATTAATTAAGAGAAAAAAAACTTTTGAAGTGATAATCAAGCTAGCCCAGTACAGACAGTTTGATAATAAGTGTGAGAATACTTACAAGGGGAGATAGAGTCAATGTTTGTAATGGCTCAGCCATTCCCAGTCCTTATTCAAACCGGAGTTGATTGTGTCTAGTTTGCATATCAATTCTAGCTCAGCAGTCTCTCTTTGGAGTCTGTTTTTGAAGTTTTTCTGTTGTAATATAGCCACCCGCAGGTCTGTCACTGAATGACCAGACAGGTTAAAGTGTTCTCCCACTGTTTTTTGAGTATTTTGATTCCTGATGTCAGATTTGTGTCCATTAATTCTTTTGCGTAGAGACTGTCCGGTTTGGCTAATGTACATGGCAGAGGGGCATTGCTGGCACATGATGGCATATATCACATTGGTAGATGTGCAGGTGAACGAGCCCCTGATGGTATGGCTGATGTGATTAGGTCCTATGATAATGTCACTTGAATAGATATGTGGACAGAGTTGGCATCGGGGTTTGTTACAAGGATAGGTTCCTGGGTTAGTGGTTTTGTTCAGTGATGTGTGGTTGCTGGTGAGTATTTGCTTTAGGTTGGGGGGTTGTCTGTAAGCGAGGACAGGTCTGTCTCCCAAGATCTGTGAGAGTAAAGGATCATCTTTCAGGACAGGTTGTAGATTCATAGATTCATAGATTCTAGGACTGGAAGGGACCTCGAGAGGTCATCGAGTCCAGTCCCCTGCCCGCATGGCAGGACCAAATACTGCCTAGACCATCCCTAATAGACATTTATCTAACCTACTCTTAAATATCTCCAGAGACGGAGATTCCACAACCTCCCTAGGCAATTTGTTCCAGTGTTTAACCACCCTGACAGTTAGGAACTTTTTCCTAATGTCCAATCTAGACCTCCCTTGCTGCAGTTTAAACCCATTGTTTCTGGTTCTATCCTTAGAGGCTAAGGTGAACAAGTTCTCTCCCTCCTCCTTATGACACCCTTTTAGATACCTGAAAACTGCTATCATGTCCCCTCTCAGTCTTCTCTTTTCCAAACTAAACAAACCCAATTCTTTCAGCCTTCCTTCATAGGTCATGTTCTCAAGACCTTTAATCATTCTTGTTGCTCTTCTTTGGACCCTTTCCAGTTTCTCCACATCTTTTTTAAAATGCGGCGCCCAGAACTGGACACAATACTCCAGCTGAGGCCTAACCAGAGCAGAGTAGAGCGGAAGAATGACTTCTCGTGTCTTGCTCACAACACACCTGTTAATGCATCCCAGAATCATGTTTGCTTTTTTTGCAACAGCATCACACTGTTGACTCATATTTAGCTTGTGGTCCACTATAACCCCTAGATCCCTTTCTGCCGTACTCCTTCCTAGACAGTCTTTTCCCATTCTGTATGTGTGAAATTGATTTTTCCTTCCTAAGTGGAGCACTTTGCATTTGTCTTTGTTAAACTTCATCCTGTTTAACTCAGACCATTTCTCCAATTTGTCCAGATCATTTTGAATTATGACCCTGTCCTCCAAAGTAGTTGCAATCCCTCCCAGTTTGGTATCATCCGCAAACTTAATAAGCGTACTTTCTATGCCAATATCTAAGTCGTTGATGAAGATATTGAACAGAGCCGGTCCCAAAACAGACCCCTGCGGTACCCCACTCGTTACGCCTTTCCAGCAGGATTGGGAACCATTAATAACAACTCTCTGAGTACGATTATCCAGCCAGTTATGCACCCACCTTATAGTAGCCCCATCTAATTTGTATTTGCCTAGTTTATCGATAAGAATATCATGCGAGACTGTATCAAATGCCTTACTAAAGTCTAGGTATACCACATCCACCGCTTCACCCTTATCCACAAGGCTCGTTATCCTATCAAAGAAAGCTATCAGATTGGTTTGACATGATTTGTTCTTCACAAATCCATGCTGGCTATTCCCTATCACCTTACCACCTTCCAAGTGTTGGCAGACGATTTCCTTAATTACTTGCTCCATTATCTTCCCTGGCACAGAAGTTAAACTAACTGGTCTGTAGTTACCTGGGTTGTTTTTATTTCCCTTTTTATAGATGGGCACTATATTTGCCTTTTTCCAGTCTTCTGGAATCTCTCCCGTCTCCCATGACTTTCCAAAGATAATAGCTAGAGGCTCAGATACCTCCTCTCTTAGCTCCTTGAGTATTCTAGGATGCATTTCATCAGGCCCGGGTGACTTGCAGGCATCTAACTTTTCTAAGTGATGTTTAACTTGTTCTTTTTTTATTTTATCCGCTAAACCTACCCCCTTCCCATTAGCATTCACTATGTTAGGCATTCCTTCAGACTTCTCGGTGAAGACCGAAACAAAGAAGTCATTAAGCATCTCTGCCATTTCCAAGTTTCCTGTTACTGTTTCTCCCTCTTCACTAAGCAGTGGGCCTACCCTGTCTTTGGTCTTCCTCTTGCTTCTAATGTATTGATAAAAAGTCTTCTTGTTTCCTTTTATTCCCGTAGCTAGTTTGAGCTCATTTTGTGCCTTTGCCTTTCTAATCTTGCCCCTGCATTCCTGTGTTGTTTGCCTATATTCATCCTTTGTAATCTGTCCTAGTTTCCATTTTTTATATGACTCCTTTTTATTTTTTAGATCGTGCAAGATCTCGTGGTTAGATCTCTGATGATGCGCTGGAGAGGTTTTAGTTGGGGGCTGAAGGTGACAGCTAGTGGTGTTCTGTTATTTTCTTTGTTGGGCCTGTCTTGTAGGAGGTGACTTCTGGGTACTCGTCTGGCTCTGTCAATCTGTTTTTTCACTTCAGCAGGTGGGTATTGTAGTTTTAAGAATGCTTGATAGAGATCTTGTAGGTGCTTGTCTCTATCCGAGGGATTGGAGCAAATGCGGTTATATCTTAGAGCTTGGCTGTAGACAATGGATCGTGTGGTGTGTCCTGGATGGAAGCTGGAGGCATGTAGGTAAGTGTAGCGGTCAGTAGGTTTCCGGTATAGGGTGGTATTGATGTGACCATCGCTTATTAGCACAGTAGTGTCCAGGAAATGGACCGCTTGTGTGGATTGATCCAGGCTGAGGTTGATGGTGGGATGGAAATTATTGAAATCATGGTGAAATTCCTCAAGGGCTTCTTTTCCATGGGTCCAGATGATGAAGATGTCATCAATGTAGCGCAAGTAGAGTAATCCCCTCTGTTTGCTGATCCCTGACACATTAGACACTGGGCATGCTAGGCTGTTTGTGCTTGGCTAAAAGGGATCATCCCGGAGAACAGTCACGCGGAGGGAAGGGGGAGGGGTGTGCTGCACATCCACCCCAAAACCGCTGCCACTCCTTTTAAAGGGCAACCGCAGCCCCTCCTTTTAAACGGCAAACACAACTGCCATTGGTTGCTATGGGAAAGGAGGGTGCTGCAGTTTGAAACCATTCTCACATGTCATGAACACGGAAGAAGCCAACCCCACGTACCCTCTGGCTTACCATGGCTGCCTGCAAACCGAATTCTGTCGACTAGCCGTGTCTGATGTGTCACCATACCTGCAGGCACTCAATATAAAAGACAAAAACACATGTGCCGTCTGCTGTGAATTGCTTGATTCACTGTGAAAGAGACTCCCTTTTATTCTCGGAAATGTATCTTCTGTAAAGTCTACTCTCCCTTTTTTCCTCCCCTGCAGCTGCAAATGCTTCTATGCTCCCCGCATCAACTCCGTCCCTGAGGTTATCGCAGATTAGAAGGCGGAAAAAACCACACGTGCAATGACATGTTTTCAGAGCTCATGCAATCCTCCCGCACTGATTGGGCACAGCTGAATGCACGGAGGCATTTGGTGGCAGAGGCCAGCAAAGCATACAGTGAGCGTGATCGGAACACGCAGGAGGAGATGCTGAGGGTAATGGGAGAGCAAACGGACATGATGAGGCGTCTGGTGGAGCTGCAAGAAAGGCAACTAGAGTACAGACCGCCGCTGCATCCATTGTATAACCACCTACCCTCCTTGCCAAGTTCTATATCCTCCTCACCCAGATGCCAAATAACGCGGGGGATGGGGGGGGGGAGCTCCGGGCACCCTACCACTCAACTCCAGGGGATGGCTCAAGCAACAGAAGGCTGTCATTCAAAATCCTAACGCTAATCCTAACCCTTCCCTCCTCCCCCACCCCATCCATTATCAAACCCTTTGTACACTCTGGCTTCCTTTTACTAATCAGCGTTGTCAGTGATCTCAAGTATTTTTTAATAAATAAAGAATGAATGGATTCAGAACAATAGGGACTTTATTTTCTGTGCCAGCTGTGGTCAAAGGGGGGAGCGGGACTGGCTTACAGGGAAGTACATTCACCAAACGGTGCGGCTTTGCATCAAGGACAAATGCACACAACTGTCACACCGTAGTTGGTCAGTCATTAAACTGTTTTTCAAAGCCTCTCTGATGTGCAGCGTGCCTCAGTGTGCTCTTCTAATTGCCCTGGTGTCTGGCTGCTCAAAATTGACCACCAGGTGATCTGCCACAACCTTCCATCCTGCCATAAACGTCTCCCCCTTACTCTCACAGATATTATGGCACACAAAGGAAGCAGCAATAACAATGGGAATATTGCTTTCGCGGAGGTCTGACCTACTCAGCAAGCTGCGTCAGTGCCCCTTTAAACATCCAAAGGCACATTCTACCATCATTCTGCACTTTCTCAGCCTACAGTTGAACTGCTCCTTACTGCTGTCCAGGCTGCCTGTGTATGGCTTCATAAGCCATGGGAGGATAACTATTGGCATTTCAACATCCCCAACGGTAATTTTCTGGTCTGGGAAGAAAGTTCCTTCTTGCAGCTTTCCTTAGCAAAAGGGTACTGATTGCCCTGGCTACTTGGATCACAGCAGCCCCCAACGCAGACTTGCCCACTCCGAATTGATTACCAACTGATCGGTAGCAGTCAGACACTGCAAGCTTCCACAGGGCTATCGCCACTTGCTTCTCAACTGTCAGGGCAGATCTCATCTTGGTATTCTTGAGCTTCAGAGCGGGGGAAAGAAACTCACAAAGTTCCATGAAAGTGGCCTTACGCATGTGAAAGTTTCGCAGCCACTGGGAATCATCCCATACCTGGCAACACTATGCGGTCCCACCAGTTTGTGCTTGTTTGCCAGGCCCGGAATCGGCGTTCCACTGTATCAACATGCCCCAATGTCGCCATGATATCCCAATTGCCACATTCCGTGCTTTCAGGAACGTCTGCGTCCATGTCCTACTCACAATCTTCCTTGTGCTGGCAGCTCCTAGCTAGGCTCTGCACATACTGCAGGATAATGCGCGAGGTATTTACAATGCTCACAAAAGCAGTGTGCAGCTGAGCGGGCTCCATGCTTGCCGTGCTATGGCATCTGCACAGGTAACCCAGGAAAAAAGGCACTAAATGATTATTTGCCATTGCTTTCAAGGAGGGAGGGAGGAAGGAAGGAGACTGTACCCAAAATCACCCGTGACAATGTTTTTGCCCCATCAGGCATTGGGAGCTTAACCCAGAATTCCAATGGGCAGCGAGGACTGTGGGATAGCTACCCACAGTTCACCACTCCATGAGTCGATGCTAGCCACAGTATTGAGAACGCACTCCGCCAACCTAATGCGCTTAGTGGGGACACGCACGATCAACTGTAAATCGGTTACTAAAGATCGACGTCTATAAAATCAACCTAATATCGTAGTGTAGACATGTCCCGAGATACACAGTTGAGGGAAGTTTGCATTGCTATGGTCTATTACAGGGGTAGGCAACCTATGGCACATATGCCAAAGGCGGCGTGTGAGCTGATTTTCAGTGGCACTCACACTGCCCGGGTCCTGGCCACCGGTCTGGGGGGCTCTACATTTTAATTTAATTTTAAATGAAGCTTCTTAAACATTTTAAAAACTTTACTTTACATACAACAATAGTTTAGTTATATATTATAGACTTATAGAAAAAGACCTTATAAAAAGCTTAAAATGTATTACTGGCACACAAAACCTTAAATTAGAGTGAATAAATGAAGACTCGGCACACCACTTCTGAAAGGTTGCCGACCCCTGGTCTATTATCGCTACCTCTTCTGGGGATTGAGGATTTCATTATCCAGGGCCATTAATGACATTTTACAAATGATAAAAACACACCAGGCCAAACTCACCCCAGCATAATTGCATTGGAGTCAATGGAGTTACAGCAGACCCATGACGCTTTTTAAAATATGTGTAAAAAGGTTGTGATTTTTTAAATGGAGGGTAACATCAGCTTCCTATTATCCATTGCCCAATTTATAAGTCCACTGGATCATTAGAAAACACAGCAATATAATGAGTTAGGCTCATGAGGGTTAAATATCAACCACAAAGAAAAAACAGTGTTTATAAACCATTATGAGCTAGAAAATTGAAATATTGAAAAAGATGGAGAAAGCCACAATAAAATCCCTTTAGCCTACACATCTTCTTGAACAATTTTCAACTACTAGAGAGGCCCAATAAACCATATAAGATTTGAAGGCTTTGTTTATCATTGTCACAGACAGCATTTGGTCAGTCATTCTCGGAGCTGGATTTGTTAGATTTAAACGACACCAGCCAGTATAACTCAAGCTCTGCAAAAGCCAATTCACTGGTTGCTCAGTAGCAAGTGCAAAATAAATGAGTTACAAACAACTCTTTTTGCCCCCACTTACTGAAAAACTATCGTTTTGGGCTTAAGTTTTCCATGCTTGATCTTAGCTGAAACATGATGTATTTAAGAACATATGGAGAGAATCGATTTAATTGTTTTTTAGTTAAATTAGGCCAGGGTGTGGGTATTGAATATTAACGTTCCATATTCTTAAAGGTGACTCACAAACAGGGAAAAAAAAATGGGTTTATGCCCTCTCTGTTCAGGGTGGGCATAAAGGCCTGAAAAGTGACCTTTTTTAACTGGGGGAGTTACTATTCCTTAGAAATCAGTAATATCAAGTCTTCTCTTCCCTTTTCTGAAGGTCTTCTTGGAGGACCAGAGAACACAAAGCTTTCTCAGACCTTAACTGAAGGGGCAGAAGAGTTGAATTTTTAACAGAGATTTTTTTCTTTCTAACTATTTGTCATGTATTTGAGTTAAACAGAAGAGGGCATTAAAAAAAAAAAAAAAAAAGCCAAGAGTTTTAAGTAGCGTCTTTCCTCCCTCAATCGCTCAGACTGAGGAGGGCCGCTGATAGCCTTAATTATAATATACCACCTTGGGGGAAGCTAAGATTTTGCCACCAATATTTTTCGTAAAAGTCACGGACAGGTCACGGGCAAAAAAGAAAAATTCACAGAAGCCATGACCTGTCTGTGACTTTTATGAAAAATATCTGTGACAAAATGGGGGTCTGTGGGTCCCCACACCACCTGAAGCCGGCAGTGACCAGGAGCTCAGGGGTACCCTGTGGCAGCCGGGAGTTGCGGGGTACCCTGCTGCCTGCCCCGCTGCCTGCAGCAGCTTGGAGCTCTGGGGGCCACCAGAGGCAGTGGGGGTACCCCGCCGCTCCCTGCCCCTGTGGCAGCGGGGAACCCTGCAGCTCCTGACCACCGCAGGCTGAAGTCATAGAGGTCACTGGAAGTCATGGATTCCGTGACTAAATCATAGCCTTAATTATAATTGCTGTGACGGGTTGGATCACAGAAACCCCCTTGGGAGCTGCCACCAGATGTGCAAAGACTACCCCTGCTTCTGCTTTCCCTGCCAGCTCAGGACTCCAGCACCCTGTCTTGCTGAGCCAGCCACTCCTGTCTGGCTCCAGACACAGATCCAGGGTCTGAATCACCTATCCCAAAGCTGCAAGTTTACCTGAAAACAGCTCACAGTAGTGCGCTTGTCTTTAGCACTCAGATGCCCAACTCCCAATGGGGTCTAAACCCAGATAAATCCGTTTTACCCTGCATAAAGCTTATGGAGGGCAAACTCATAAACTGTTCGCCCTCTATAACACTGATAGAGAGATATGCACAGTTGTTTGCTCCCCCAGGTATTAATACATACTCTGAGTAAATTACTAAATAAAAAGTGATTTTATTAAATACAGACAGTAGGATTTAAGTGGTTCAAAGTAGTAACAGACAGAACAAAGTAAGTCACCAAGCAAAATAAAATAAAATGCGCAAATCTATGCCTAATCAAACTAAATACAGATAATCTCACCCTCAGAGATGTTTCAGTAAGTTTTTCTCAGACTGGACACCTTCCAGGCCTGGGCACAATTCTTTCCCCTGGTACAGCTCTTGTTGCAGCTCAGGTGGTAGCTAGGGGATTCTTCATGATGGCTTCTTTCCCTCTCTGTTCTCTTCCCCCCTTTATATATCTTTTGCATAAGGCGGGAACTCTTTGTCTCTCTGGGTTTCCACCCCCCCTCACTGGAAAAGCACCAGGTTAAAGATGGATTCCAGTTCAGGTGACATAATCACATGTCACTGCAAGACTTCATTACTCACTTGCCAGCACACACATATACAGGAAGACTCACAGGTAAATACAGCCATCTGCAGACAATGGGAGTCATCAAGATTCCAAACCATCATTAATGGTCCACACTTTACACAATTACAATAGGCCCTCAGAGTTACATTTTATATTTCTAGTTTTAGATACAAGAGTGGTACATTTATACAAATCAGATGATCACACTCAGTAGCTTATAAGCTTTGTAATGATACCTTACAAGAGACCTTTTGCATGAGGCATATCCCAGTTACTTACATTCACTTATTACCGTATTTTCTCTAAAACTATCTCAGTTACATTATATTGACTTATCAAGTTTTTATAAAACCATATAGACTGCACAACGTCACAATTGCCTCTGAGAATAAGAAAAGCACTCAAACTAGAGAGACAGTGTGCTAGGAGTACCTAGAAAGAGCAAGCAGCAGAGTGGCCATCACATCAGCAACCTGACGTGAGTATTGGGAGGAAGCTTCAAGTGTAATTAGACACCTTCTAGCTGTGGACTAATTGGAGGCCCAAATCAAGTCTGGAGACAACAACCTGACAGGATTCTCAGCACTCACCCCTTCCAGTAGTTGAGGGGTGGAGACTTCTCAACAGAGCAATGCCTCTGGATTTATTTGATGGACCCCTTCAAATCCTCCCTCGTGTACTTTGCATCATTCTCCAGATAGCAAGTGCCTGGATACTGTACATTCTTAGGACTCCAGTTTAGTGACATATTTTGCCTAGGAACAAGTTATTTATACTACATTAGTGCCCACAGGCCCAACTCAGGATCAGGGCCCCATCATGTTGTGAAGAGACTCAAGACATCTCACAGCCTATGGTTGGTCTCTATTACTGCCCTCCCCCTACCCCCTTGGTACTTCATCCTGCTTCTATTTTGAACTGTATTATGCAGACTGCTAGCACCACATAGCTATAATGCCAACTTTCAATGGCAAATCACTAGGTCTGCTATGCTCTTTGCAAAATTTGATCTCTGGAATTTGCTATCTGCCAGTTAGTAAGATCAAAGCAGATAGTCATTTGCATTTTCATATCAAAGACAGCACTCCTTGAGCAGGCTAAAGTAGTGATGTTGCTGGGGGTGATAAAGGGGATGAAAGGCCAAATGCATTCAAAGTTTACCCTTTAGTGTCCCCAAAAGATTTCAAGTCATCCAAAAACCTCACTGTAACTTAAGAGTTATTTGTTCACAGCTTTCTGCTTACCTATTGTACACAGAGTACCCGCAAGCCGTTCTTTTTTAGGGGCTAAAAGGGAGTGGGAAGTACCTAATTTACCAACATAATAGGGGGTGACCCAGAGCCACCTTTGTTCTTTTGTAATAGAATCAGAGCAATTATTTTTGACCCCACCCCCAATTCCTTTGCTCAAGGATGTGTTGTACCATATTCCGGTAGAGGTTGGGAGTCACAAGAGAATTGCATTGAGGAACCTTCTGTGTGAAGACATGACTTCCCCTCTTCTATATTATAGCGCAGCACCCTGGAACCTCCCACAACAAGACACGACTGCATCCCCTCTGCTGTATCACAGCACAGCACCAAGGAACCTCCTGCACTGACACACAAGTTCTTTATATTCATACAGTTTCTCTCCCAACACATCTTTCCGGAAAGACATTACACTTTGATGCTAGATTAACAATGGATTCCTAGAGGGCCTCCCTGTAGTCTTCCAGTGCCTGCTCAATGCAGGCATATGAAAAACACCACCATTTACGAATAGGGCTTCCTAACCAAAACAGATGCAGGTGGCCGTGAGTAGATCCAAGGACATTCAAACTGAAACCCCACATGTTCCATCTTTGGCTACAAACACATTCATCTCGCAAAAGAAACTCTGGAGGATCTGTACAATATTTAGCTAGTACGTGCCCACCACTGGTAGACAGGAAAATGGGGAGGGGGGAAGGGGGGCACCAGAAAGTGGATTCAGTGTGAAGCACTTTTTTTCTCTGATTTACCAATAAGCCAGAGCCCTCAACAGGATGCAATGGGCCATGTGTGGTGCCGGAAGTACTAGGTTTTAGAGGATATCAAGCCCATTTTTGTTCATTAAAGTTCCCAAGGGTGTGCTAGCCCTGGCATCCCGATCCCACTCCACCTTGGGTAGCTACATTTTGCCTCCCTCGATTCCCCCTGCAGTCATATTGTCCCGGTATTCATCTCCCAGGCCCGCCCCAGAGCGCTGCAGGCTTGGTGAGCTGCGCACGGCCCCCGGGCGGGGGTTGCTGGGCCAGCCACGGGCTGCTCTGGCGCTAGCGGGTGCGCGGGGAAGGCGCGGGGCACTGCCCGTCACCGGGCGGTTTGGGAGCCCCAGGCCAGCCGCGCAGGACGCCCCGCTTCCGGTTACCTCACAGTTGAACTCCATCTCGGCGTCCATGGTAATAATCCGCACCGTGAAGGTTTTCGGCTGTTTTCGCTTCAGGGAGCTGAAGCTCATCCGAGACGCGATGGCACCGGCCATGGTGAGGCGCTGGGGGAAGGGCTGAGAAGGCCCAAAGCCCGGCGGGGAGCCGGGCGGGGGCAGCACAAGGCCCTAGCAGGTCAGCCAGCCCCCCCGGCTCGCAGCGGGGGGCCGCGCAAGGCAAGCGGGGGGCAGGGACGTTGCATCAGCCTGACTCCGGGCCCACAGCGCACCCCAGCACTCCTGCCTTGAGAGCTGGGCGGCCGGCGGCGGGCTCAGGAGCCTGGCGAGACCTGGGTCGGGCCCTGGCCCGCAGCGCGGGGCGGCCTCCACAGCTCCGGGGGCCGCTCGGGGATCGGGCCCTACCGGGGGGCGGGGCTGCTCTCAGGGGCGGGGGTCCGCCAGAAGCAGAGCCGGGCAGGAACCAGCGCTACCTGCCTCACAAAGCTCCGCTCGCCTCAGCCAGCGCAGCCTAACCGCACCGCACCGCTCTCCGCCATTGGCCCAGTAGCCCGCCAGGGGCGGGACACCGCCCTTCCTCCCGCCTCCTGGAGGGGCATCTCAGCCAATAGGACGTTCCTCCCGCCTAGACTTCGGAGTTATCTACATTTGACTGGCTATTGGCGCTGCCATTCGGTAGCCTTTGGTTCCCATACGGTCCCGCCTTCCCAGCAGGGTTGGTTGAGAGACTGCTGAGCAAGGCAGGCCCCTGGCGGGAAGGCGAAGCACGGGCTCTGGCTCCCCCTAGCGGTAGCCCTAACCCAGCTCAGCCTCACGCCCGGGGGTCCCCTCTAAGACCGCGAACCGGGAGGAAACTTCACAGCAGCACACATGGGCAGGGCAGGAGTGCTGAAACAATTCTTCTAGTGGGGGGGTGTTGATCATGGAAACCACGTATTTGGTGTTTGCTATTACTACTTCAAGTGAGGGGGGCAACAGCATCCCTAGTTCCAGCACCACTGTACATGGGATGAGGGGGGGCTCACAAATCTGTGCGTGTTCATGTTTGCCCCCGCCACAGCAGACTGATAGGATAGCACTATGTGTCATCATCACGTCAGCATCACACCAGGACGACAGCCGTGCAAGACACTATGATGTTGCACGGCACAGTGAAAACATTGTTTACATGTACCCCTGGAAGGATTCGATTTTTATTGGTAAACATCAATTTCACCATGTACACACACAGACCCATGCAAAAACATCCCCATCAGTAATAATCAAAACTGGCAGATAGGTAAAAGAAGAAAAATGCTGCCTCAGAACTTATCAAAGCTTGAGTTAAGGATACTTTGTCTATTTTGACATGTGATGTTGACAATTGGTGCTTTAACAGTCATAGAGCTTTAACATTCTGAATTTCATCGTCTCTTGCCATTAAATAATTATTGTCTCAGCTGCCCTGCCCAGAATTTCCTGCAACTGTAAACATTTTGATGGATCAAAAATTGAAAAATATGTTTAAAATCCATAATTGTAAATGTAAATAGACAAAAAATTAAAAATAAATGCTTATAAACATTGATATTATTCATCAAAATGTTTACACTTGATTTTAGCCAAAAGGCTGAGAAGTGATATCAGTTGAAATTATTGAAAAAAAAATTGAAATTGAATTTTGCCAAACCTACTCACGGGCTAGCACTAGTAGAGCAAACTCCAGAAGGTGGCTGGCAAACCTGAGCTCCTAGGAATTTTACATGTAGCAAGAGTAGTGTCTACAGACTCATGGATTCTATTCCAACTTCTGCCACGCTCACCATGAGATCTTAGGCCTGGTCTACACTATGACTTTAGGTCAAATTTAGCAGCATTAAATCGAATTAACCCTGCATCCATCCACACAACGAAACCATTTACTTCGACATAAAGGGCTCTTAAAATCGATTTCTGTACTCCTCTCCAACGAGGGGAGTAGGGCTGAAATCAACATTGCCAGTTCTAATTAGGGTTAATGTGGACGAAATTAGACAGTATTGGCCTCCGGGAGCTATCCCACAGTGCACCACTGTGACCGCTCTGGACAGCAATCTGAACTCGGATGCACTGGCCAGGTAGACAGGAAAAGCCCCGCGAACTTTTGAATTTCATTTCCTGTTTGTCCAGCGTGGAGAGCACAGGTGACCACGCAGAGCTCATCAGCACAGGTAACCATGCAGTCCGAGAATCGAAAAAGAGCACCAGCATGGACCGTACAGGAGGTACTGGATCTGATCGCTATACGGGGAGAGGATTCCGTGCTAGCAGAACTACGTTCCAAAAGACTAAATGCCAAAACATTTGAAAAAATCTCCAAGGGCATGATGGAGAGAGGCCACAATAGGGACTCATATCAGTGCCGTGTGAAAGTTAAGGAGCTCAGAGAAGCGTACCAGAAAACCAAAGAAGCAAACGGAAAGTCCGGGGGAGAGCCACAGACATGCCGCTTCTATGCTGAGCTGCATGCAATTCTCGGGGGGGGCCGCCCCTACTACCCCACCCCTGACCGTGGATTCCAAAGAGGGGGTACTCTCAGCCATGCCTGAGGATTCTGCGGATGGGGAAGATGAGGAGGAGGACAAGCTTGCGGAGAGCACACAGCACTCCGTTCTCCCCAACAGCCAGGATCTTTTTCTCAGCCTGACTGAAGTACCCTCCCAACCCTCCATCCCAGACCATGAACCCATGGAAGGGACCTCAGATGAGTGTACCTTTGTAGATATAAAACATGGTTTAAAAGCAAGCGTTTTTTAATGATTAATTTGCCCTGAGGACTTGGGATGCATTCACAGCCAGTACAGCTACTGGAAAAGTCTGTTAACGTGTCTGGGGGTGGAGCGGAAATCCTCCAGGGACATCTCTATGAACCTCTCCTGAAGGTACTCCAAAAGCCTTTGCAGAAGGTTTCTGGGCAGTGCAGCCTTATTCCGTCCTCAATGGTAGGACACTTGACCACGCCATGCTAGTAGCAAGTAATCTGGTATCATTGCATGACAAAGCCTGGCAGTGTGTGGTCCCGGTGTTTGCTGGCATTCAAGCAACATCCGTTCTTTATCTCGCTGTGTTATCCTCAGGAGAGTGATATTGTTCATGGTAACCTGGTTGAAATACGGGAATTTAATTAAGGGGACAGAGATGGCCATTTGGTTTCTGCAGGGATCTTCCCTGATACCAGCCACGCGGTTGGGGGAGGGGTAAAGCAATCATCCCAGATAATTGGATGGGTGGTGGGCGGGTTTAGTTTGGTTTCTGCTGCTGCACGTTAACAGGAAAACCACAGCACTCAACGGGCTTTGCTTGGTATGGGAAAGGAGGGCGCTGCTTTAATGAAGGTTGCAGAAGTCGAAAGACAATGGCTTACCATAGTTGCATGCAAGCCGAATTCTGTTGCCCAGCCCTGCGTCTGTGATCTCTAACACCAAAGCCGCAGGCACTCAATATAAGATGCAAAATGCGACCTTGTACCGAAATCACATTTGCTATGTAATGTGAATAGTGTTGTTCACTGTGAAAGAGTATAAGCATTGTTCTGTAAAATGTATATTTTTAAATACTTCTCTCCCTTTTTTCCCTCCCTCCCTCCCTCCCGCAGCTTCAAATTTTTCAAGCCTCCCTCCTCCGTCCCAAAGGCTATCTCAGATAAGGCAGCGGAAAAAATGCACGCGAGACTAAATGTTCTCGGAAATCATGCAATCGACCTGCAATGAAAGAGCTCATCTGAATGAGTGGAAGGACATGGTAGCAAAGTACAGGAAAGATGCCAGTGAATGTGAGGACAGGAGGGACGCTCGAGATGAGAGGTGGAGGCAGGAAGACCAGAGGAGGCAGGAAGACCAGAGGAGGCAGAATGCTACTGCGGGATCAAACGGACATGCTCCGGCATCTGGTGGAGCTTCAGGAACGGCAACAGGATCACAGAGTGCCGCTGCAGCCCCTGTATAACCGCCCTCCCCAAGTTCCATAGCCTCCTTACCCAGACGTATAAGAACATGGGAGGGGGAGGCTCCGTGCACCCTGCCACTCCACCCCAGTGGACAGCCCAAGCAAAAGGCTGTCATTATTTTGAACTTCTGAAGTGGCCTTTTCCTTCCCTCCTCCCCTCCTCCCACACCCCATCCGGGCTACCTTGTCAGTTTTCTCCCTCTTTTTATAATCAATTAATAAAATGATTTTTAAACGATAGTGACTTTATTTCCTTTGAAAGCAAACTGTGATCGAAGGGGGAGGGTGGGTTGCTTACAGGGAATGAGTCAATCATTCGGGTTTTCATCAAGGAGAAACACAGAATTTTCACACCATAGCCTGGCCAGTCATGAAACTGGTTTTCAAAGCTTCTCTGATGCGCAGCGCTTCCTGGTGTGCTCTTCTAATTGCCCTGGTGTCTGGCTGCACGTAATCAACAGCCAGGCAATTTGCCTCAGCCTCCCACCCCGCCATAAAGGTTACTCTCACAGAGATTGTGGAGCACACAGCAAGCAGCAATAACAATGGGAATAGTGGTTTGGCTGAGGTTTAAACGAGTCAGTAAAGTGCGCCAGCGATCCTTTAAACGTCCAAAAGCACATTCTACCACCATTCTGCACTTGCTCAGCCTATAGTTGAACAGCTCCTGACTACTGTCCAGGCTGCCTGTGTATGGCTTCATGAGCCATGGCATTAAGGGGTTGGCTGGGTCCCCAAGGATAACTATAGACATTTCAACATCCCCAACAGTTATTTTCTGGTCTGTGAAGTAAATCCCTTGCTGCAGCCGTTTAAACAGATTAGTGTTCCTGAAGATGCGAGTGTCATGAACCCTTCCCGACCATCCCATGGTGATGTTGGTGAAACGTCCCTTGTGATCCACCAGTGCTTGCAGCACCATTGAAAAGTACCCCTTGTGGTCTATGTACTGGCTCCCCTGGTGCTCCGGTGCCAAGATAGAGTTCCAACTATCGCCCCACCACAGTTAGGGAATCCCATTGCAGCAAAGCCATCTACTATGACCTGCACATTTCCCAGAGTCACTATCTTTGGTAGCAGCAGCTCAGTATTGCTTTGGCTACTTGGATCACAGCAGCCCCCACAGTAGATTTGCCCACTCTAAATTGTTTCCCGACTGACCGGTAGCTGTCTGGCGTTGCAAGCTTCCACTGGGCTATCACCACTTGCTTCCCAACTTTGAGGGCTGCTCTCATCTTGGTATTCTGGTGCTTCAGGGCAGGGGAAAGCAAGTCACAAAGTTCCATGAAAGTGCCCTAACGCATGCAAAAGTTTCGCAGCCACTGGGAATCGTCCCAGACCTGCAACACTATGCGATCCCACCAGTCTGTGCTTGTTTCCCGGGCCCAGAATCGGCATTCCACGGCTATAACCTGCCCCATTAACAGCATGATCTCCAAAGCGCCGGGGCCCGCGGTTTGAGAGAATTCTGTGTCCATGTCCTCATCACTCTCGTTGCCGCGCTGCTGTAGCCGCCTCTTCCTCGCCTGTTTTTTCAGGTCCCAGTTCAGCATAAACTGCACGATAATGCGCAAGGTGTTTACAATGTTCATAACTGCTGTCTTGAGCTGAGCGGTCTCCATGCTTGCTGTGATATGGCGTCTGCAAAGTTCACCCAGGAAAAATGGCGCGAAACGATTGTCTGCCGTTGATTTCATGGAGGGAGGGGTGAGGCTGTACCCAGAACCACCAGCGACAATGTTTTTTGCCCCATCAGGCATTGGGATCTCAACCCAGAATTCCAATGGGCGGAGGAGACTGTGGGAACTATCGGATAGCTATGGGATAGCTACCCACAGTGCAACGCTCCAGAAGTCGACGCTAGCCTCAGTACATGGACGCACACCGCCAAATTAATGTGCTTAGTGTGGCCATATGCACTCGACTTTATACAATCGGTTGCCAAAAATCAAATTCTGTAAATTTGAAGTAATCCCATAGTGTAGACATACCCTTATACAGGGTATTTCATTTCAGTGGGTCTCTCTTGTTCACCCCGTACTGTGGGTTTGCTAGCATAAGGGGTCACTAAGCTGATGGATCTGGGCCCTAGGGAATTTCCCCTATGTAAGGAGCTTTCCCTGATGGCATAGAGGAGACATGGGGGTGAGGCTAGAGTGCAACTGCACTCTAGTTATTCCAAGCTGTTGGAACAGTCATATGGACCCTAGGCAGCCAGGAGGCAAGTTGGGCTGCTCTGATCAGCTCTGCGGGATAAAGAAGCCCACAGCTGGCTCAGGACAGGCAAGGCACAAAGGAGACCCGGCCTTCTTGGGCCCTGTGCTGAGCTCAGCTCTGGCGCTGGAATGCAATGAGCTATATGTGTCAGCTTCCTTATCTGTAAAATAGGGATCCTGATCCTTCCCAGGAGAGAGTTAAAAACTGTGTTACCCACTCTTCCACAGTGGATCTGCCTCCCTATAGTGGCTAGCCCCAGGCATAGGGGCTGGAACTAGGGTGCTGGGGGTGCTGCAGCATCCCCTGGCATGAAGTGGTTTCCATCATATCCAGGGTTTACAGTTTGTTTCAATGGCTCTCAGCACCCCCACTATACAAACTGTTCCAGTGCCCCTGGTCACAGGGGCAGGTCAGGGAGCCAGGGTCCCATCACTTTTAAAAGCTCAGAGCACATGGCAGGAGGGGGATAAAAACCCTAAGCCAAAGGACCTAGCACCTCTATGCTGCTTGGAGGGCAAAGTGTTTCTAGGCATAAGCAAGAGCTCCCCAGCAACTTAGCCTGGGTTAGCCCTAAAGGACAATTACAGCTTGCTGATGATAGAAGCCTATATTACCTTTTGAAACTTGAGCTTGTAACCCATTTGTGTGTCTATGTTCACTTGCTTTAGCCTTGTAAATAACTCTCCAATGTCCTTTTCCTGCTTGATAAATCTTCATGTAGTTTATTATAGGGTCGGCTACAAGCGTTGTCTTTGGATGAAACCTAAAGAGTAATTGGCCTGAGGTAAGTGATTGGTCCTTTGGGATTAGGAGTAACTCTGTGATTCTTGGTGTAAGGGGCCATCTATCACAGAACTACACTCACCTGGGTGGCAAGACAGACCAGAGCACCCATCCATAGGGACTGTCTGTGACTCCGTGTTCAGGCTACGAAGGTGCCTGAGGAGTTTGCACTTGGTGCAATCGAAGTTTAGAACTCACAACCAATTTGGGGATGGTGCCCCGGTTTCTAACAGCCTGCTGTGAGGTTGGTACTCACGCTCTTGGGAGTGTCACACCACATATAGGGGTTCATGAGTCCACTTCAGCCTTGGCACTTGGAGCATGGACCCCAGTGCCCCTTTCCCCAGTATCCCCACAATCTCTGGGTCTCCCCTCCCAGGGGAACCCTCTATCCCCACCTCACCTCAGTCTATGGCTACTGCCAGCCACCATCTAGCCCCCGCTCACTGGGGCGGATTGCAGTGTACACGCCATTCATCACTGGCAAAGGGGAGTTTGGACCTGCTGCCTTTGCCTACCCCAGGCTACCCCTCTGAAGCCCCAGTACCTGTTCTGGCCTTTATCAAGGAGCTCCCCAGCTCCTCTAGCCCTTCCCCAGCCCTGCTCCACTCTAGGTACCCTGCTCAGCAACCAGGTCCTCTCTCTATGACCAGAGAGAGACTCTGCCAGCTCCTGGCTCACTGGCCTTTTATAGGGCCAGCTGTGGCCTGGCCGGGGCGTGGCCCAGCAGCGGCTGCTTCCCCAATCAGCCCAGCCTTTAGCTCACAGCCCAGGCTTACTGGTTCCCCGCCACAGCCCTCTCACAGGGCTGTTTTAAGCCCTTCAGGGCAGGAGTGGGGTTACTGCCCCGCTACAGAGCTAGTCCGTGTTCTTTATCCAGGCAATAGAGCTTCACGCACTGAAGTCCCAGGCCCAATCACTGCACCTGATGCCCCATCCAGGGGAACACGTCACATAAAGCAGGAAGGAAGAGAGGGGCAAAGCACCGTTTCTGTGATTCCATTTTTCAGGGGTGGCCAGACACGCAGCCTACTGTGTTCTCCAGTGAAGCTTGTGGGCGTGGATGCCTCCATCTTCTTTATTGAAGCATGGCCTGTGCTGCAGCACCTATAGCTCCAGCTGAGCATTGTCATGGTCCACACTGCATTTGATGAGGAAGAACACCCTCATTGCTTCAGATGCATGTGTGCAGGGGGATCCTTCTGCCAGGTCTGGAGAACTCAGCAAAGGGATGGGAGGCAGCAGATGTTGAGTTCTAATCCTGACCCTATCACTGCCATGCACTGTGGTGGTGGGTAAGTCACTGCTATGAACTAGAGGGTCACACACTGTGTTGCTCCTGTAGGTCAAGCTCTGTGTGTTATCCAGTATTTTAAGGGCAAACGGAGGTGAGGGGCTGGGGCTGGTTGTAGGGTTGCCAGGCATCTGGTTTTCAACCACAATGCCCAGTTGAAAAAGGACCAGTTTAAAAGAGAACTAGATAAATTCATGGAGGTTAAGTCCATTAATGGCCATTAGCCAGGATGGGTAAGGAATGGTGTCCCTAGCCTCTGTTTGCCAGAGGATGGTGATGGATGGCAAGAGAGAGATCACTTGATCTCTCTCTGTTCACTCCCTCTGGGGCACCTGGCATTGGCCACTGTCAGCAGACAGGATACTGGGCTGGATGGACCTTTGGTCTGACCCAGTACGGCCGTTCTTATGACCCTGCTGACCAGGCCATTAAAATTTCAGCTGGCTGTCCCCAGCGGGGCTAATGTAGGCTCCCTGCCTGCCCTGGCTCCGCGTGCCTTCCAGAAGCAGCTGGCATGTCCCTCTAGCTCTTAGGCACAGGCATGGCCAAGAGGGCTCCGTGCGCTGCCCCCACCCCGAGCACTGGCTCCACACCTCCCATTGGCCAGGAACCATGGCTAATGGGAGCTGCAGAGGCAGCGCCTGCGAGTAAAGGCAGCATGCAGAGCCACCTGGCCACCCCTTGGCCTAGGAGCCAGCGGGACATGCCAGCCTCTTCTCGGAGCCACCTGAGATAAGCAGCAGGGAGGGGTGAGGAGCGGGAACGTGGCACACTCAGGGGAGGAGGCGGGGCCGGGGTGGGGATTTGGGGAAGGGGTTGGAATAGGGGCAGGGATGGGGAGGAGTTGGGGCGGGGACTTTGGGGAAGGGGTTAGAATGGGGGATAGGCAGAGGCGGGAAGGGGCAGGGCAGCGGTGGAGTCAGGGTGGGGCCGGAGGCAGAGGGGGGGTCAGCGCAGCAGAAGTCGGCGCCTATGCCCCTTCCCACACTCTGAACCCCTCAGGCCTAGCCCAGAGCCGCCACCTGCACCCCAAACCCTTAATCCCTGGCCCCACCCCAGAGCCCGCACCCCCAGCAAGAGCCCTCACCCACTCCTGCACCCCCTACCCTAGCCAGGAGCCCCCTCCTGCACCCTGAGCCCCTCATTTCTGGCCCCATTCCAGAGCCCACATCCCCAGCCCAGAGTCCGTACCCCCTCCCACACTCCAAACCCCTTGATCCCCCTACCCCCCAGCCTCCTGCAGGCCAAACCCCTCATCCCCAGCCCCATCCCAGAGCCCACCCCCCAGGTGGAGCCTTCATTCCCTACCTCACTCCAACCCCCTGCCCCAGCCTGTTGAAAATGAGCAAGTGAGCAAGGGTGGGGAAGAGCATGCGAGGGATGGAGGGGCAAATGGAGTGGGTGGGGGTGGGGCCTCGGGGAAGGGGTGGGGCAAGGGTGTTCAGTTTTCTGCAAATAGAAAGTTGGTAACCCTAGCTGGCTGGTGTGGGGGCCAGTGGAGGGTGGTCTGGTGGTGCTGGGGTTGGGGGCCTGGCTGGGGCCTGGCCAGAGTGGAGGCAAGTACCCTGGGTGAGAGGGAGGGCAGCTGGCTGGAGAGGGACATGGGCCCCAGTGGGGGGCAGGAATCTGGCTGGGGGAGCTAGCTGGAGTGGGGGAAGGGACCTGGCTGGGTGTACTGCTCTGCTTTCATATGCATGGCAGCATGTAGCCCCCAAGTAACAGATGCCCCATGTTCCCATTATGGACCCCGGAGAAGTGCCCGTTAACTGAATGTGGGGCTTCACTTGGCCAGTTAGAGCAGCACTTCAGCAACACCCTCTTCTGGAGCCCCAGCATTTCTGCTCAGTCACTCCTGCCTAGCTCCTGCTGCCCTCTCCCGCTGCAAAGATCAATCCCCCGTCCTACTTGTCCTCCCCACATCAGGGATTTTACTCAATCCCCTCACCCCTGCCAGAGTCAGCCCTATACAGCCCATTCTCATCCCTCAGTTTCCCCAGCTGAGGATGATAGTTCTCCCCAGGCCACTAGATTGTGTTGCCTCCACTGTGAAAAATACACTGACAGTACCGACCCCTACCCAGCACAGCCTGACAATTCATCGTAAGTTGATGCTCTGAACCACTGTCCTGGCCACTTAAAGTTGTAACTTGTTTGTATTGCAGTAGCACCTGGCAACCCTAGTCACGGCCCAGGCCCTCCTGGTGCTAGGCTCTGTACAAATGCAGGATAAAGAGATGGTCCCTGCCCCAGAGGGCTTACACACTGCAATCTCTCCTCTGCACAGGCTGGCTGACCTATCCCAGTGCCTGGGGGAAGAGTGGGACATGAAGCAAAGGGTACTCGGTCCAGACTGGCACGTGTTCCTGCATGCAAGGAAATTCAATCCCAGCCGTGGCTTGCCTAAGGCTACTGAATCTATTAGCTGTAGTGGAAGCTTTATTAAAACCCAGCAAGCGTGGTACCGCTCCACATGCATGGGCTTTCACACCTCCCGCTTGCTGTGTGGCCTCTGAATTGTCACCCTGAATTGTTTAGAAACCTGAGGAATGTCAAAGCTATTAAATGCTTTCATAACTCACCTCCCCCTGCTCAACCTCGGTGTGCAAGGGATGAGGGATGACGCTGGATCTTCCATTTGTAACACTGAAATCAGCCCGATGGTAACAGATTGAGCTGTTCCTGTGGCACAGAATGGGAGCCCTGGCTACAGGTGACTTGTGGGCTTAGAAGAGCATTTAAAAAAAAAATGAAGAATGCAGGAAACAATGCCTCATCCTGGCTGTCTGCCAAACACTTTTGCTTTATCCTCTGAAGAAGGGAGCCACACCAAATATATATTAAGCATTATTGTAAATCATGCCTCCTCCAGGCCAGAGAGGATTAGCGTAGAGGTGACCTGCAAGGAGAAAAAAATTGCCTTGCTGTGCTTGCTCCTTTTTGATGGATAGAAGTTTTTTTTAAGTCCCCCCCTCCTCATTTTTATACCTTAGAAATAGCAGGAATATCAAGTCAGGTGTCTCCTAATTTAGCTAGAAGACATTTGTTTGAAAAGGGGGGAGGGTCATTGTTGAATCTTTAACAAAGAGAGCTTTTCTCCCAACTGCTACTGAGCATTTGAGTGAATATATGTTAAACAGTTTTCAACAGTATGAATTACAATCACTTTCTGTCTCAGCTACTCAGGTGTCACTGCCCATGTAGTTGTGATGTCATAGTCCTAAGACATCTATAGAGTCTTCCAGGAAAAAAAGACTAGAAAATACATTAATTTATACAGTAAACAATAGAAATTCCTTTTCAGGCTCTCTTTATACATCAAAAGGATGAATAACAAAGAGAAACCAACTCATTGTAGATAATTGATTTATTGGTCTTGGTCTTGTTTTATTTATTCTGTTTATGTTGTGATGGCATCTAAAGGGCTCAAGCAAGTCTGGGCCCCATGCATGCTAGGCACTGTACAAAGACCTAGTAAATGACAGTGTGTGCCCCAGAGAGGTTGCAGTCTAAGGCCCTGATGCTGCCAAGAGGACTGCATGAACAAACCTCTGCACCAGAGAAGTCAATGAGACTCCATGCAGGGATGAGGGCTCCCAGATGTGGTTCTCTTTGTAGGACGGGGATCGAAGAGACAAGACAGTAGGAGACTAAAAAACAAATAGGCTGCAGGGAGAAGGGGCAAGGAGGATGGGGCAGACAGGAGGCGGGTTTAGCACACATTGTGGGTGCAGCTTGTAGCCAATCAGTAGCAGCAGCAGTCACAGCAATCTTCTGTCCGTTTCCAAAGGGCTTTGCAAGGAGCGTTTGAAGATCTCCAGTGAGCCATCTTAGAAAAGAAATAAGGGAAAGATTGGATTTTGATTTAAAGGGATATTGATATTAAACTCACTCTTTTGCCCCCAAATGACCTTGCCTTTTACTAAGCAACCCCTTTGACTAGTCCAGCTGAAAGCACGTGTCATAGCGCTTTTCCTTTTCCCCATTTGGGCTGTCAGTTTGTTGATGTTTCATTCAATCTGGGCAGTGAACTCAACTGGTCAATTTAGCTTTCTGGCCATTATTCTTTTTAAGCACTGATCCTACACTCAGCACACCATACACGGAAGATGACTTGGGGGAAATCCTGGCCCCAGTGAAATCAATGGGACTTTTGCCTTTGTGTTCAGCGGCACCAGGATTTCACCCGCAGAGCCTACCCCCAAGGAGCTTTCAGTCCAAGACTCCACTGCAAACACACAAGCACATGCTTAACCTTACACACACAGATAGTCCTCTTGACTTCAGTGAATTTAAGGGCCTGATTCTGCTAACACCTTAAGCTGTTGTGTAATTTTACCCCTGTGAGTGGTCTATTATAGGTACATATGTGTTCCCATTCCTGTAGCCTGCAAGCTCTTCCAACTCTAGTGTATCCTCAGGACATCCCGGTGAAGCGGGGCAGTGCTGTTATCCCCATTGTACAGAGCAGAAACTGAGGCACAGAAAGACTAAGGTCATCTAGGAAGTCCATGGCAGAGCAATGACTTGAACTCATGTCTCAGTGGTAGGTCAGGGCTCTAACCATCAGACCAGCCTTCCTCTCAAGTCCCATTGACCTCACCTCTGTCTCATGCTTCTCCTTTATATGAGCCCAGGGACCCCCTTGCTCCTTTTCCCATCTTTCTTTTCTTTTTCTACTGCCAGATGCTTTCTCTCTCTAGTGTGACAGGATCAGGCCAGATGGCTACAGAAGAGTGATCCTGTTGGTATCCAGGAAGTGGGCGGGCAAAGCCCACCCACTGCGAAAGGACCTCCCCCCAGCCTAAGGGAAGTATCCACAGGTCTGTGATACCAAATAAATACAGGGAACAAATAATGAAAAAAAACAGGAACGGGAGTGAGGTCATAGGGCTAAACGAAGGGAACCTGATGGGGACACTGAGCAGAGAACCCCAGACAGTACCCACTGCTCCTCGAAGGCGTCAAGGGAGGCAGTGGACACCACCCAGAGGAACTCTGCCCGGATGCGTGAACGTACGGAGGAGCGGAAATAGGCCCCACAGTCGCAGGAAATCCCGTCGGCCAACCTCCTCTCCCTGGTTTTGTAGCTGGCTAGTTGGGCCAGGGCTAAGAGGAGGTTGATAAGGAGATCCTGCGACTTTGTGGAGCCATGGATGGGGAGTGCATAGATGAACAGGTGAGGGGAAAAGTGCAACCAAAACCGTAATAATATAACTAAGAGGAGCCGGAATAGGGGCTGCAACCTGGTGCACTCTAGATAAATGTGCGCCAGGTTTTCCTTCATGCCGCAAAAGGGGCAGGTGTTTGGGATAGGAGTAAACCGTGCCAAGTACACGCCTGTGCTCAGGGCCCCATGAAGGAGCCACCAACTGATATCCCCGGCGGGCCTTGGAACCAGGTTGGAGTATAGGCTGGCCCTCGAGAGGTGGCAGGAGGTCCTGCCATTTTGTGTCGGGGCGGGACACGAGGGTGAGGAAGTGAAGAGTGTGGAGCATGAGCGTGTACAAATGTTTCTTTGGTGCAGTCTGGAACAGAACCGGCTGCAGATCGTGCAGTCAGCTCACAGTGAAAGGGCGGGGGGGGGGCGGTTGGGTCCACGGGGCAGGGGCCCGATGAAAAGGTCTACAGGGTCTGGGGTGGAGGGTGGGCAGGGCGTGCCCTCTCACAGGATCCAGTTGAGGTAGGCCTGAGCAGCAGGCGGTAAAGCGGCCTTCACCTTTTGAAGTATACACTGGGGAGTGCGAGGTCTGGAGAGCCCCATGCACTGAGCGAGCGTCAGGGGATCCAGCCAGTCTCCCCGGTCGTAGTCCAGGAGGTCTCTGACCCTGGTGACTTCTGCCAAGACCAGCCTTTGGCGCACCGTGGGGGACTCCGCCACCTGCACACGAAGCTGGGGGTTGTGTAGCAGGGGCTCCGTGAGATCAGCCCCCACGATGGCCACCACGGACCTGGTCATTGAAAACAGCTTCCAGGTCCGGAGGAGGTCTTGGTAGAAGACCGGTAGCCCAGAGAGGTCTCGCGGAAGGCCTCTCGGATGAAGATAAAGGAGCTGCCGGTCATATCGGAGCCCTTGGAAGCGGCGCAGGAAGGCGTGCGCCAGTACTCTCCACACCGGACTACCTGCACCATACAGGAGCCTCTGCAGGGCCTGGAGGCGGAAGACATGGACCTGAGTGTGTAGGCACTTCAGGCCCTGCCCCCCCCTCCTCCAGGGGCAGGTGGAGGACCCCTGCAGAGACTCAGTGCATTCTTGGCCAAAAGAACTCCAGAATCGCCGTCTGGAGGTTGGCCAGGAAGCCCGGGGCCAGGACCAGGGTGTTGAGACGGTACCAGAGCATGGACAGGACTACTTGATTGAGCACCAGTGCCCTCCCTCGGAGGGAGAGGCACCGGAGTAGTCCTGTCCATTTCCGGAGCCGCTCCAACACCCTGCCCTCTAAACTTTGCCAGTTCTCTGGCAGAGACGGATGAGTGGCAGAAAGGTAAATGCTGAGATAGAGCAGTGGACCTGTGCTCCACTGGATGGCCTGAAGCACGGGTGGGAGGGAGCTCGCCTGCCACCCATCCCCGACCACCAGGCCAGAGCTCTTGACCCTGTTGACCTGGGCAGAGGAGGCTGCCGAGTAGATGGCCTGGCAAGCCTCCACCCGCACCAAGTCGCCCAGGTCCTGGACCACGAGGAACACATCGTCAGCATATGCCGACAGGACCAGCCGCAGCTCCGGCTCTTAACACACCAACCCGTCAGCCTCCGACGGAGGAGACAGAGAAAGGGCTCGATCGCCAGAGTGGGTGGAAGCCGGAAGCGGGGCTGCAGCAGTGGGGGTAGCTCCTGCCATGTGGGGCCCGGTTTTTTTAGTGGGGCCCTTACCCTTCTTTCTTCCCTGACCTTTCCCACCGGCTGGGAATCGGAAGGGGCGAGGGATGTGGCAGCAGCGGAGGTTTTCCCGGTACTCACCGCTGCCGGTGCCCCAGCGGGGCGGGGGGGGGCGGTAGCAGGTGGGTCAGCAGCGGCAGTTGAGGTAGAGGCTTGGGGAATGGACGCAGGGGCAGGTGGAGGAGGGGTGGTGGGATCATTGTGAGGGGTCTCTCCCACCGTGTCCCCCACCATAATGAGTGCAGAGAGGGGGACAAACAGCAAGGGGAGGGGGGGGAGAGGAGGCAACCACTCCTCCTGCTAGGCTGCAGGCAGGGGAGGAGGGCGCCAGAAGGGGAGGGCTAAATGGGCGTGGGGAGCTATCAAGGACTTAGGGAGGGGAGGGTGTCAGTCACCGACTCAGAGTGGAATTCTGGCTCCTCTAGCTGCACTAGGGGATTGGGGGTGATAACAGCATAAGGGAGTGCAGTGAACAAGGGTAAACTCAAACAGGGGAGGGGCACAAGCGCATGGGAGGGGGCATGGGTGCACGAGGGGAGGGGCTAATCAGGGTTGGGGGGACCACGGGGTGGGGGGAAAAGAATCGAGCTGGGAATGGGGCAGAGGGACCAAGGGGCTAGCTTCAGGGCTAGGGCAGGACAATCAGGGCTGCAGAGGGAAACGGGCGGGGCAGACAAACGTTGCAAAGGAGAGGGGGTCAGTCCAAGGGTGGGGGATGTGCGCCCACGAGCACTTGTACGGAAAGTCAATGTTTGGCTGGCTACTGCTACAGGCCCAAACAATGGAAGTGGCGTGGCAAGCCAGGTGAGTAGCTCAGTCCCAGAGGCAGGAGGTCGAGACAGATGGAAAACAGCCAGTGGGGGTGGTGGAGGGGGCAACAATGATGGTGGGGGCGAAGAGGGACAAGGATAGACCGGGGGCAGGCTCCACACCACACCCCCAGTGTCCCCACAAACACAGTCCAGACCCCCACCACAAGAGCACAGTTCAAAAAATACTCAGTCCACAAATGCCCCCTCCACAGTGGTTTTCAAAGCCTTCATGCATTCCCCCAGCAGCGGGTGGTCCTCATATATTCCTCCTCCTCCTTGGGGGTCCAACAGCTTCCTCGCAGCAACCTCAGCAGCTCCAGGTGGTGGTGGTCTGGTGTCCAGGCAGGAGGAACCTCGCTCAGATGGTGATTGTGGTGGTGTCCTCAGCAACAAGGGCTGGAGCTGGGGTCCTTCACTCCCCTCTGCCTCTGGGGAGCAGGCCAGCAGCCCTCCCCCGGGCTATAGCTGGAGCAACAGCAGCAGCAACTGAGTGGGGGGGGGGGGGCGGTTCAGCAGCCAGCCAGCAACTGGGTAGCAGAGAAGGGGGTAGGGGGTGGGGGTGTCTGTCCCAGCCAAGGGAGCAGCTGGAGCAGCAATACCAGCAGCAGTGAAGGCCAGTGCTCAGCAGCAGGAACAGCGGCAGCCCCCTGCCTTCCTTCCCCCTCCAGGCCAGAGGGCAGCAGGAGAAGGGAGAGATCTATTAGCCCTGGTCTACACGACAGGTTTAGGTCGAATTTAGCAGCGTTAAATCGAATTAAGCCTGGACACGTCCACACGACGAAGCCCTTTTTTTCTATTTAAAGGGCCCTTTAAACCGGTTTCTTTACTCTACCTCCGACGAGGGGATTAGCGCTGAAATCAGCCTTTGCGGGTTGCATTTGGGGTAGTGTGGACGGAATTCGACGTTATTGGCCTCCGGGAGCTATCCCACAGTGCTTCATTGTGACCGCTCTGGACAGCACTCTCAACTCAGATGCACTGACCAGGTAGACAGGAAAAGACCCGCGAACGTTTGAATTTCATTTCCTGTTTGCCCAGCGTGGAGAGCACAGGTAACCACGCAGAGCTCATCAACATAGGTAACCGTGATGGAGTCCCAGGATCGCAAAAGAGCTCCAGCATGGACCGAACGGGAGGTACGGGATCTGCTCGCCATATGGAGAGACGAATCAGTGCTAGCTGAACTCCGTTGCAGTAAACGAAATGGCAAAATATTACAAAAAGTCTCAAAGGCCATGAAGGACAGAGGCCATAACAAGGACGCACAGCGGTGCCGCATGAAAATTAAGGAGCTAAGGCAAGCCTACCACAAAGCCAGAGAGGCAAACGGAAGGTCCGGGGCAGAGCCGCAGACATGCCGCTTCTACGCGGAGCTGCATGTCATGCTAGGGGGTGCAGCCACCACTACCTCAACCCTGTGCTTTGACTCAATCAATGGAGAATCACGCAACAGGGAAGCGGGTTCGGGGTACGAGGAAGATGATGATGAAGATAGCTCACAGCAAGGAAGTGGAGAAACCGGTTTCCCCAACAGCCAGGATATGTTTATCACCCTGGACCTGGAACCAGTAACCCCCGAACTCACCCAAGGCGTGCTCCCAGACCCCGAGGGCGCACAAGGGACCTCTGGTGAGTGTACCTTTGTAAATATTAAATAATAATATTTAAAAGCAAGCATGTTTAATAATTAATGATTAATTTGCCCTGGCAATCGCGGCCAGTACAGCTACTGGAAAAGTCTGTTAACGTATATGGGGATGGAGCGGAAATCCTCCAGGGACATCTCCAGAAAGCTCTCCTTCATGTACTCCCAAAGCCTTTGCAAAAGGTTTCTAGGGAGGGCTGCCTTATCCCGTCCGCCATGGTAGGACACTTTACCACGCCAGGCCAGTAGCAAGTGGTCTGAAATCACTGCAGCAAAAAACATGGCAGCGTATGGTCCCGGTGTTTGCTGGCATGCAGACAACATCCATTCCTTATCTCTCTTTGTTATCCTCAGGAGAGTGATATCATTCACAGTCACCTGGTTGAAATGGGATGATTTTATTAAGGGGACATTCAGAGGTGCCCATTCCTGCTCGGCTGAACAGAAATGTTCCCCGCTGTTAGCCACGTGGTGCAGGGGAGGAGTGAAGTGATCATCCCAGAGAATTAGGTGTGTGTGTGGGGCGGGTAGTTGGGTTTGTGCTGCATGTTAACCCGGAAACCCCAGCCCCTCCTTTTACATTGCAAACCCATTTTAAATGGCCAACCCAACAGGTGCTTGGTATGGGAAATGAGGGCGCTGCTGTTTGAAACCATTCCCACATGTTATGAAGGTTAAAAAAGCCAAAAGACTGTGGCTTACCATGGCTGCCTGCAAGCCAAATTCCATTGCCTGGCACTGCGTGAGTGATCTCTCACACCAAACCGGCAGGCCCTCAATATAAGAGGAAAAATGCGACCTTGTAACAAAAGCACATGTGCTGTGTAATGTGAACAGCAAAATTTAACGTGAAAGAATGTACCCATTGTTCTCTAAAATGTGTCTTTTTTAACCACCTCTCCCTTCTCCTCCACCAGCTGCAAATGTTTCTCCTTCGCAGAGGCTAGTGAAGATTGGAGAAAACGGCGGACTTGGGATGATATGTTCTCGGAGCTTCAGATGTCCTCCCACGCTGACAGAGCACAGCAGAATGCGTGGAGGCAGTCAATGTCAGAGTGCAGAAAAGCACAATATGAATGAGAGGAGAGGTGGCGGGCAGAATCGCAGGATGAACAGAGCAAGTGGCGGGCTGAAGATGATAGGTGGCATCAGCTTGCAGACAGAAGGCAAGAGTCGATGCTCCGGCTGCTGGAGCATCAAACTGATATGCTCCAGCTTATGGTTGAGCTGCAGGAAAGGCAGCAGGAGCAGAGACTGCCGCTACAGCCCCTGTGTAACCAACAGCCCTCCTCCCCAAGTTCCATAACCTCCTCACCCAGACACCCAAGAACACGGTGGGGGGGCCTCCGGCCACCCAGCCACTCCACCTCAGATGATTGTCCAAGCATCAGAAGGCTGGCCTTCAATAAGAGTTAAAGTTTTAAAGTTTTAAACTGCAGTGTGTCCTTGTCCTTCCCTCCTCCCCCACCCCTCCCGGGCTACCTTGGCAGTTATCCCCCTAGTTGTGTGATGAATTAATAAAGAATGCATGAATGTGAAGTAACAATGACTTTATTGCATCTGCAAGCAGTGCTCGAAGGGGGAAGGGGAGGGTGGTTAGCTTACAGGGAAGTAGAGTGAACCGGTGGGGGGAGGGGTTCATCAAGGAGAAACAAACAGAAGTTTCACACCGTAGCTTGGCCAGTCACAAAACTCATTTTCAAAGCTTCTCTGATGCGCACTGCACCCTGCTGTACTCTTCTAACCACCCTGGTGTCTGGCTGCGTGTAATCAGCGGCCAGGCGATTTGCCTCAACCTCCCACTCTGCCATAAATGTCTCCCCCATACTCTCACAGATATTGTGGAGAGCTCAGCAAGCAGCAATAACAATTGGAATATCGGTTTCGCTGAGGTCTATCCGAGTCAGTAAACTGCACCAGCGCGCTTTTAAACATCCAAATGCACATTCTACCACCATTCTACACTTGCTCAGCCTATAGTTGAACAGGTCCTGACTACTGTCCAGGCTGCCCGTGTACAGCTTCATGAGCCATGACATTAAGGGGTAGGCTGGGTCCCCAAGAATAACTATAAGCATTTCAACATCCCCAACGGTTATTTTCTGGTCCGGGAAGAAAGTCCCTTCCTCCAGCTTTTGAAACAGACCAGAGTTCCTGAAGACATGAGCATCATGTACCTTTCCTGGCCATCCCACGTTGATGTTAGTGAAATATCCCTTGTGATCCACCAGGGCTTGCAGCAGCATTGAAAAGTACCCCTTGCACTTTATGTACTCGGTGGCTTGGTGCTCTGGTGACAAGATAGGGATATGGGTTTTGTCTATCGCCCCACCACAGTTTGGGAATCCCATTGCAGCAAAGCCATCCACTATGACCTGCACGTTTCCCAGAGTCACTACCCTTGATATCAGCAGGTCTTTGATTGTCTTGGCAACTTGGATCACAGCAGCCTCCACAGTAGATTTGCCCACTCCAAATTGATTCCCGACTGACCGGTAGCTGTCTGGCTTTGCAAGCTTCCACAGGGCTATCGCCACTTGCTTCTCAACTGTGAGGGCTGCTCTCATCCTGGTATTCTGGCGCTTCAGGGCAGGGGAAAGCAAGTCACAAAGTTCCATGAAAGTGCCCTTACACATGCGAAAGTTTCGCAGCCACTGGGAATCGTCCCACACCTGCAACACGATGTGATCCCACCAGTCTGTGCTTGTTTCTCAGGCCCAGAATCAACGTTCCACGGCATGAACCTGCCCCAGTAACACCATGTTTTGCACATTGCTGGGGCCCGTACTTAGTGAGAGGTCTATGTCCATGTCAATTTCTTCATCACTCTCGTCGCTGCGCTGCAATCGCCTCCTCGCCTGGTTTTGCTTTGGCATGTTCTGGCTCTGCATATACTCCAGGACAATGCGCGTGGTGTTCATAGTGCTCATAATTGCCACAGTGATCTGAGCGGGCTCCATGATCCCAGTGCTATGGCGTCTGGGCTGAAAAAAGGCACGAAACTATTGTCTGATGGAGGGAGGGAGGGAGGGAGGGGCGAGTGACGACATGGCGTACAGGTACAGGGAATTAAAATCAAAAAAGATGGCTGTGCATCAGGGAGAAACACAAACAACTGTCACACAGAATGGCCCCTCCAAAGATTGAACTCAAAACCCTGGGTTTAGCAGGCCGTTGATTTCACGGAGGGAGGGGGAAGCAAATGAATACAGAACAAATCTGGTCCATCTATCTTATACATCTTAGGCTGGCAGCAGACGGTGCAGCATGACTGAGAGCCATCGGCATCTTCTGGGTGCTTGGCAGAAGATGCTGCATTACATTTGCTAGCCATCATCGTCAAGGCGGTTCAATAGGACTGCCGACAGGACTGAGTCTCCAGGAGACAAAACATGTCTGCCCAGGTGCCTCTGATCAAACTCACTGAGGAGTACGACGACAACAGATACCAGTTGTAATTCACCATCTACTGCCAAAAGGCAAGGAGCTGCTGCTGTATAGCAATGCAGCCCCACGTCTGCCAGCACCCAGATAGCCGATGGTGGCTACCAGTCATACTGCACCGTCTACTGCCAAAAGGCAATTAGCTGCTATTGTGTAGCAATGCAGTACCACGTCTGCCGGCACCCAGATGACATATGGTGACGGTGAGGTGAGCTGAGCTGAGCGGGCTCCATGCTGCCGTGGTACATTGTCGGCACAGGTAACCCAGGTAAAAAGGTGTGAATCGATTGTCTGCTATTGCTCTGATGGAGGGGGAGGGGCCTGACGACATGTACCCAGAATCCCATGCGACACTGTTTTTGCATCATCAGGCATTGGGATCTCAAAACCCAGAATTCCAATGGGCGGCAGAGACTGTGGGAACTGTGGGATAGCTACCAACAGTGCAATGCTCCGGAAGTCGACGCTAGCCTCGGTACTGTGGACGGAGTCCGCCAACTTAATGCACTTAGAGCATTTTATGTGGGGACACACACAAGCGACTGTATAAAAACAATTTCTATAAAACCGGCTTCTATAAATTCGACCTAATTTCGTAGTATAGACATACCCTTAGTTTAAAAACTGCTCTGCAACCTTTTCAATGTTAAGTGCCGGCAATCTGGATCCACTTTGGTTTAGGTGGAGCCCATCCCTCTTGTATAGGCTCCTCCATCCCAAAAGTTTCCCCAATTCCTAATAAATGTAAACTCCTCTTCTCTACACCATCATCTCATCCACGCATCGTCTCATCCACGGATTATAATTATTTAAGAAAACCCAGCAACTCAGCAAACAAAAGAATGTCTCTGTTTCAAAAAGCTGCTTAGTGTTGTGTTTAAAACCATAGCTTTATTTCTAACAATGTCTTTTGTTGCAAAAGTGAACCAGGGAGGACAGGGGTGGGGAAACACAGTTGAAGCACCATGCTACATGGCTACTTCTTTTTAAACTTTAATTTTTTATGGAAACATATGAGAATATGCATTGTGCATAGTAATATTTCCCTCTGTGCTTTAACATTTAGAAAGTCTTTAAATTAAAATATTCTTTCACTGACAACAGTCATTTTAGCAAAAAGGAGGAGGGAGATGTGTTTCTTCGGATAACAAGGGTAAGAAAGGGCAATCTTTCTCTCTCTCTTTCATGCAGTTACAAAAGTATAGCCTCTCTTTCACAATAAAAAAAGTTTAAAAACTGCTCTGTAAATGAATATTTTATATTAAATCCTTAATTCATTAAAAATATAGCTTTATTTCTAATACAAATATTTTGTTGCAAAAGTTAAGAGCTTCAGATAACAAGGGTGAGAGGGGGCAGTGTATCTCCCTCTTCCATGCAGTTACAGAAGTATAGCCTCTCTTTTTAAACTTGTATTGTTCATGATGGGAATATTACATTCCCTCCAAAAATCTTTACACATGACAAAGAATATCCTGTAAATCAGTGTTACAAAGTTGAAATTAAAAGGCTCCTTGCAGCTAAAGTCAATAGGTGCTAACTTCCAACAAATGTAAAGTAGTGTATTTTTTGATAGCCTTTAAGTAAGTGGAATAAGGGAAATTGATCGAAGTTTGACAATTTTCATGAGGCTCTTTCTACCATTTTAAAGACAAAGGCGAAAGGTTTTATGTAAAAAGAGGTAGTTTAATTCCTGGTACAAAACTAAAACACTAATAAGGATGTTTGCTAAATTTACATACATTTTGTAAATAACAAAATCTATATGCATGCTCCTTTTGATTGGTGTTTTAAAAGTTTATTTGTTAAAGCTTTACTTGGTTTAACAGCATTTACTTTTTTCTTTCTTAACTTTAAAAAAAAAATTCTATGTGGGAGAAATAGCAATCTTATCTCCGCTAAAAAGTGTTATGTTTTCCACAAGTTGGTTTTTCTTTTAAGTTAGCCTGTGTATGTTTTGTATAAAGTGTGTACATCTTAAGCTTTCTTTACAGTGTACAAGTAATACGATTTTAAAGCAGTTTTCCTTTAGGCAAATCTTTAAAAAGCAAGTTAACACTTTTTAAAAGGCTGGTGTATTTCTACAAAAACTTACATTATGTTATATACAGTCTTTGTCTTTTTATTCATTTATTTAAAGAGATGCATTTTTTAAACAGTGGTCGAAAGCCACACCTCTTGGGACATTATGATTGGTTCAGGAAAATACAGTTCTATTATGTTTTTAAAGCATAGCTTCTGATGGCTTGTCCAAGGCGACTGGTCTGGAATTACTGGGATTTGACTAGTGGCAGCTGCAGTGGCGAGCCGCTTGTCTCTTTTCTTTGCTCTTTGGCCAGTGACACAGGCTTTCTTCCTTTCCTGGAGTTTTAAAACATTCTCTACAGCCTCTGAGTTAATTTTCTCTTTCTGTGACAGGCTGAAAGGCTTTGCTGTTTGTCTGTTCTACAGTCTCTCTCATTGTATGTCTTGTTTGACCCCACCCCACGTTCTTGTCTCAAAAAATCAATGTTCTGTTACTAATAGTTAAATGGCTTTATTTCAAAAGACAATTATTTTTCAGATTTTATTTCAAAACTACTTGAATGCATAAAGGTTATTTTTCTCTCTAAAGACCTCTTAACATTTCTGTCTTATCACATTATTCCTCTGTTTAAAAAACTTTATTTCAAATGTGTAAAAGGCCTGATTTCTTCTGAAAAAAATTCTCTTTTCTTCTAACCTTTAAAATGTCTCCAACTGTGGAAAAAACCCACACACAAGCACTCCTAATGCTCCCCATAAAAAAAATTAAAAATTTCAAATTGGCTGCTGCATCAAAAGTGCACATGTCCAAGAATGAGACCAGAGGGCGGAATAAACCAAAATGGGGGCCTGGAAACTTGTCAAAATGTTTATGGTGAAGAAAGGTATGGCGGTCTTTACTACTTCTACCAACAGCTGGTATTAATAAAGAACCTGTGAAATGAAGCTCTCCCAGCACCTGATGCACTTTAAATCCAGGATGGCTTCACCCGCCATTGTGATGGAAAATAGCCAATGGCATAGCTGCAGTGCTTCAAGTGGTGCAGGTGCACCAGGGCCCATGAGGTTATGGGGGCCCATCAGGCGGAGTGTCACTCCAGCACTTCACCTGGTGCACAGGGTTGCAATGCCACTCACTCAAATTTGGCCCCCCCTCACCTCCATCAGACGGTTGGGCGGCGGGCCAAATTTGAGTGACATTGCGAATGAGCATGCAGGGGTCACAGCATCACTGAAGTTTGGCCTGCCCGCCCCTCCATCATGACAGAGGAGGGGGCTGGGCCAAACCTCAGTGGTGCTGCAGTTCCATGCACTAGGTTGCAACCCCACTCTCTCAAATTTGGCCCACACTGTGTGCATACAGGGTAGGCAATAGGCATGAATGGAGCAGCTGGGATCAGGAGGAGCTGCCCTTGCCTGGGATGAGAGTGGAGCGCTGAGCCAGGGGTCCTGGTAAGCTGCCAGGATGGTCCAGGAGTGGGGGGAGAAGAGGGACAAGGGGGCCAATTGTTGGTGCGCTATGGGCCAGTAGGCAGTGTTGGGGGGCAGTGGGGTGAGGGTTCGCAGGCGAGCAGTGGATGTTGACGCAAACAATTCTAGATTTCAGAATCTGGAAGGGGGCCCTGTGATGCTCCCCAGGATTACTCAGGGGAGTGACATGCCACTACCTGCTCTTAGCCTGAAGCCATCTTGTCTATACCCACTGTGGCTCAGCTCCCTGGAACCAACAGCCTCTGGCCACAAATAACCATTGAGTTCAGGTCTCCACAGACCTTGCCCTCTGTGTGCAGGCTAGTGACAGATGCACACCAAGCCTCAAGCCCCTCAGCCAGAGCCCCCCATCACTCCAGGCTCACTGAAATAACCGCATAAGCTGTTTCCGAAGAGAAACTGTAGGCACAGCTCAACTGGTACCTCTCAGGGTCAGGTTCTCTAACACCACAGCATGGGAGTCTCCTTGTACTGCAACAAATATAAGTTTATTAGCAAAGGCTAAGATTTTAAGAGATAGTGAATATCGACCCACCCTTCAAGGGGTTTACTCAGTAAATGAAGTTTCCATTGCTTTGGCTTACAAGGCACCTGTCTTGTCGAGGAAAAACTTGTTCATCAACCTTTGAGGGCAAGATATTACTTGTAATCAGTTTCTTCATGTATTAGGCTTAGACTTGTATGTTTTGTTTTATTTTGCTTTGTGACTTACTTTGTTCTGGCTGTTATTACTTGAAACCACTTAAATCCTACTTTTTATACTTAATAAAATCACTTGTTTATTAATAAATCCAGAGTAAGTGATTAATACCTGGGGGAGCAAACAGCTGTGCATGTCTCTCTATCAGTGATATAGAGGGTGAACAATTTATGAATTTACTCTGTGTAAGCTTTATATAGAGTAAAATGGATTTATTTGCAGTTTGGATCCTATTGGGGGCTGGAGACAAGTAACCTGCTGAGCTGTTTTTAGCTAAAGTCTGCAGCTTTGGGGTGTGGCCCAGACCCTGGGTCTGTGTTGCAGCAGGCTAGTGTGTCTGGCTCAACAAGGCAGGGTTCTGGAGTCCCAAGCTGGCAGGGAAAACAGGCTCACAGGTAATTTCAGCACATCAAGTGACAGTCCCAAGGGGATCTCTGTGACCAAACCCGTCACATGCACTATCCTAGGCCTTGCTGCTTTTCCCCTGAGCCTTCCCTGCCTTTTTACCCCCTCAGGTTTGCCAGCCTAAACTCTGTCCTCCAGGGAGTAACAGTAGGCTACTTGCCTTTATAGCCTCAAACACACCTCCCTCCGCTCTGGACGTGACTGCAGACTGCTTCCCTGCAGCACCCATGCTGCTCTCAGCTCCTGGGCTTCATATAGCACCCCACCTCCTTACTGTCCAGCTGAGCCTCCTCTAATTAATCCCCGATCCCTGGCTCCTCCTCTGGGTGCAGCCTGGGCAGCTAATTGGCCCACCTAGCCAGCGTAACCCCTTCAGGCCTTGTGTGGGGTGGACACCATCACAACACCTCCCCTGACCCTTTTTGGGTAAATACTAAGAGCAGTGTGGTAGGTGTAGTGAGTTTGTCAGGCCTGAGAGGCATTGCGGTTACAAAAGAGTGAACCCTTTGCCAGTTGGCATTAAGAGGTTCTTAGGGTCACAGGCTCCTACTCTATTGCTGCACCTGCACCCTCTGGGGCCTTGTTACACCACTGGAAATAGTTACATGTAAACAGCACATGGCAAAGCCACCCAACACTGAGAGTACAGAGTGCCCAGTCAGCCTCTCACTGAGGCTATTGACTATGGTGGGATCAGGAACCCTTAGCTAACTGAATCCACTGGGCAACTTTACACAAGCCAATTTTACCTCCCCATTACCAGCCAGTTTGGGTTTTGGCTTTGCAGACTCTTCAGTGCCCTATGGTAGCATTTGCAACACACCCAATGAGGGGGAACAGGATTGGGCCCCATGTATCCAGAGGGGATTGAAATGGACATATGCCTGGAGCAGCCCCAGGAGTCTGCTGGTGACAGCTGGAGTCCATGTGTACAGAACAGAAGGAGAAAGGTTATGAATCTGCACTGGAAAAGTTTCCTGGAGATAATGTTCCTCTTGGGTACAGTATCAGGGGGTAGCCGTGTTAGTCTGTATCCACAAAAACAACAAGGAGTCCGGTGGCACCTTAAAGACTAACAGAATGATTTGGGCATAAGCTTTCGTGGGTAAAAACCTCACTTCTTCAGATGCGTGGAGTGAAAGTTACAGATACAGGCATTATTATACAGACACATGGAGAGCAGGGAGTTACTTCGCAAGTGGAGAACCAGTGTTGACAGGGCCAATTCGATCAGGGTGGATGTAGTCCACTCCCAACAATAGATGAGGAGGTGTCAATTCCAGGAGAGGCAAAGCTGCTTCTGTAATGAGCCAGCCACTCCCAGTCCCAAATTATTTGGGCTTTAGGCAGTAGTGATCGTCCCAGTGCAGAAGAAATTGAGGAGCGAAGTGTAAATGACAAAAGTCCTATTACTAAGGCCTTGGCTACACTTACCAGCTAGTTCGACAGCTGGAAATCGAAGTTCTGGGTTCGACTTATCGCGTCTAGTCTGGACGCGATAAGTCGAACCCGGAAGTGCTTGCCGTCGACTGCGGTACTCCAGCTCGGCGAGAGGAGTACCGCGGAGTCGACGGGGGAGCCTGCCTGCCGCGTGTGGACCAAGGTAAGTTCGAACTAAGGTACTTCGACTTCAGCTACGTTATTCACGTAGCTGAAGTTGCGTACCTTAGTTCGAATTAGGGGGGGTAGTGTAGACCAAGCCTAAGGAATTAGCAGATTTACCTGAAGATAAGGAATGGAAATGTGAGGAAAGTGATGGAGAATTGTCCAGTTTGGCGTGAAGGAGAGGGATGATAAAGAAGAATCAGCCTTGCATGATGACAGAAACATCAATGAGAAAAATTGCACACCATAACTCGATACATCACATCCTGCTCTATTGCTGGCACTCCTAAGCTCTGCCCATATTTGATCGTACAATTTTGAACGGGCCAGGCAAAATCGAGGTTATGACATTTCCAGCAAATGAGCAGAATCGATACTTCTCAAAGTCACACTGCGAAAGAGTGCTCGAGAATGGTGAGAAACTGAATTGGCATTGGCTAGTTTACTCAAAATCAACAGATAAAGTGTACTGGTTTTCTTGCAAAATATTTGATAAGAATGCCAAATCGTTTGGTTGCACTTTCCGGGTACACTTTTAGCTGATGCTCTGAAGCAACATGAAAAGTCACCTGGGCATTTTACAGCCTTCTCCAAATGGATAGAGGTCGAGTCTGTTACCCGCACACTCTATGGCACCCATCTTTATCCTTCCATGGGCTCAAGGCATAACCCGGTTAATTTAGGCACCCACCCTTACCCCCTTCCTAGGGCTCCAGGCCACCCATACCCAGTTCCTAGGGCTCCGGGTGTAATCTTCTGTGGGGTTGCGGGGCCTTTTACCAGTGAAAGAGCCTTACGCAGTAATATCCTTAACCGCTATTAACAGTTACCTAAGCAGAACACACACGCTAAGCATACAGTGCTCACCACTCCCCATAATCAGACGGCCTTTTCCTAGTGGCCAGCCAGGATCAGGTCCTCCAGAGACCCCAGCTTCTGCACGATGTAGTTGGCAGAGTGTTGAGGTCTGGCAGCTCTGATCGTGGGCTGTGCCCTGAAGCCTCGAGAAATTCCTTTTGGACCCCAGTTATTATAGTGAAACTTGAGTCCTGCTTAACTCTACTGTCACCAGCCGTTGTAAACGAAAGTCCTGCAAACCAGCATTTTTCACCCAGCCCAGCCCATTACCAAACCACTCTTTACGCAACCACCCCCACCACCTGAGCTTATTTAAATCTTGCAAAATTAATGCTGCAACAGGCAGAAACGATCAAAGAACCAGCCAGATAAACAATAGAGAAGCTGGGACCATGAAGGCAAAACAATAGAAGGATAGATTTCACAATCACAGCTGTTAGGCGATTCCTTGCCAGACAGAATGCTGTCAAACAATGTTCTCCCTAAATGTCTTACGATCTGTTTCTTTCTCTGGTGATGCTGGGCACTATTGGGACCGGAGCCTCCATAACAGCCCAATAGGACATTGTTCTGATGCCATTTAGATGGAATGTGAGGATGAGACTTTCTGCTTTTTAGCTCATGGCTGCTGCTCTCCTAATGTGGCTGTAGAAAAAGGCCTCAGACCTTACAGAGTCCAGGCTCAGGCTGCACACATGCAGAAGACCAGCGCATTGTTAAAGTAGAAACCCAGATTTGGGGAATGTGCTCAAGCATCTGATCTCAGTCACCCTCTTCCTTGCAAAGGATAATTTGGCTTTCTGGGGCTTGTCAGATAAGTTGCTCACTGACCATACAGGGAATTTCCTTGGTCTGGCAGAGCTCTGTGGGAAATATGACAATGTCATGTGTGAGCCCCTATGTTGAGTAGAATTAGAATTAATGGAGATATCCCATCTCCTAGAACTGGAAGGGACCTTGAAAAGTCATTGAGTCCAGCCCCCTGCTTTTGCTAGCAGGACCAAGTACTGATTTTGCCCCAGATCCCTAAATGGCCCCCTCAAGGATTGAACTCATAACCCTGGGTTTAGCAGGCCAATGCTCAAACCACTGAGCTATCCCTCCCCCCCAGTAGTTTGTAAAGAAACGATGGACCATTACTGCAGCAAAACAATTCAAAACAAATTGATTGACCTTATGGCAAGGAAGGTGCTTGATAACATATTGATGTGGCTCGGCAAAGTATTACACTGCAATAATGCACTGCACTCCAGACATTAGTCACAGTGAAAAGATGTCATTTACAGTAAGATCTGTTGACGACGAGGATGACTGTATCCAAGTAAAGGATCATTTTATCTGCTTCTGGTCTGTGGACGACTCTACTGGAAAAGGCCTAACAGAATTGTTTATGAACGTTTTGAATGAGAATAAAATAAAGCTTCAGGATTGCTGCAGCCAAGGCTACGACAATGGCGCAAACATGAAGGGAAGAAACAGTGACATCCTAGCAAGGATTCTTGCACTGAATCCAAGAGCTTTCTTCATGCCTTGTGGCTGCCATTCCCTCCACTGGTTGTGTCAGATGCAGCGTCATCTTCTTTAGATTCAGTATCTCTCTTCACAGTATTGCAAAGGACGTACGTCCTGTTTTCAGCATCAACTCTCAGGTGGAAGAACCTCACGGACAATGTTACAAATCTGACTATGAAGCCGCTAAGTGACACTCGCTGGGAGAACCACCTGGACAGCGTAAGGCCAGTGAGGCACCAAGTGACTGAGGTTTACGACACCCTGATGGAACTGGCTCAGTCGAGTAAAGCCAAGGCCAGAATCTGACATGTGGCGCAACGCCTGGCAAACCAGATCACTGACTTCAAATTCCTGGTGCCAGTTGTGGTTCCAAGTAAACGTTGTTAGCCAGGCATTACAAACTCACTCAATGGACATCGTGACCACTGCTACTGTGAGGAGAAGCTGCCTTGATTTCGCTGTGGCCAACAGTGACAACGGATTTGAAGATGCCATCACTGCTGCCAAAGAAATGGTGGAAAATGTAGGAGTTGAGCCTCTCTTCAAGGGAACTCGTATTCACTGGAAGCAGTGACAGTTTGGTTACCAGGCAGAGATGAGGTGATGGGAAGCTCAGAAGAAAGATTCAAGAGGGAGGGTTTTTTGCTTGCTCATTGACACTGCTCGAGTATCCATCGAAGAAAGGTTCAGACAAATGGAGCACCACGAAAAGACCTGGGGGAGTTGAATGACCTTAGTAAGCTGCCGGCAGACAGGAAAATGCTCAAACAATTGTACGGAGGCTGACACATGGGGAATATTCAGATGTCAATGATAAGATCTCTAGGTCGAATTGGACAACATCCATCACATTTTGCCACATGGGAAGTGCTTTGCACTCCAAATTCTCCAATTCATTCAAGATGCAGAGCTGAAGGACACTTTTTCTAATGTGTGGATAGCTTTGAGGAGTCTGCTCACGCTTCTGGTCACAGTCACGAGTGGTGAGTGCAGCTTTTCAGAGCTCTGGCTCATTAAAACATATCTTCAATCGACAATGGCCGATGAGAGACTGACATTGCTTGTTATTTTATCACTTTATCACAAATGCCATTGGCCAGTCTTTGGATCTCTCTGATGCTGTGCTTCAGTTCGCGAGGGCAAAGGGGAGAAAAGCGACCCTTGGAACTAAAGAACTAGGGCTAACATTCTAAGGCTGTCACCTACTGTAGCGCTATTTAATACTGGCCCACCCTATGTCGGTGCACAGGTCAATGTCTTGATGTTAGTACATTTCAATTATTCTTAAAATTAAAAAAATTCTTAAAGGAAAAAAAAATGTTTGCTTATATATATGTGGCATGAATAAATACAGATTTACAGATCCTAGCGTGCAACTTTATCATCTTATATGACAGGGATAAATTATGCATGCAATTCGTGCATCGAAGTCATGAAATGGGCTGCAAATGCAATAAAAAATAAGATATTCCAAAGTTTAACAAATAGAGGAGGGCGCCGAAGAGATTGGCCTCCGGGAGGTGTCCCACAATGCCTGTTCTTACCTCTCTGGTCATCGGTTTGACCTCTACTTCCCTGCCTTCAGGTGACCAATCGTCATCCCCACCCTGTCCATTCCTTTGCAAATTTGAAAGTCCCCTTCCTGTTTGCTCAGTGACGCATGCAGTGGTCTCAGCGCATCTTTCCAGGTGGCCATGCCTGCTCCACGCACCAAGCGATCCCCTGTTTGGAGCAATGCTGAGCTGCTGGACCTCATCAGCATTTGGGGAGAGGAGGCTGTCCAGTCCCAGCTGCACTCCAGCCATAGGAATTATGACACCTACAGACAGATTTCACGATGCATGATAGAAAGGGGCCATGACTGGGACACACTGCAGTGCAGGGTCAAAGTGAAGGAGCTGCGAAACACCTACCACAAGGGCGTGGGAGGCAAACCGCCACTCCGATGCTGCGCCCACGAGCTGCCAGTTCTACAAAGAGCTTGACGTGATACTTGGTGGTGACCCCACCTCCACTGCGAAGACCCCTGTGGATACTTCGGTGGCGCACGTGCCAGTCGAGAGTGGACCGAGCCAGGAGGAGGAAATCTTGGACGAAGAGGGGGAGGGGGACCCAGAGGCAGAGGATGACTCGGAGGTCAGAGATGAATGCATCCAGGAGCTCTTTTCTACTCCGGAGGAGGCTAGCCAATCACAGCAGTCAGATCTTGGCGGAGGGCAAACAGGAGAGGAGGCCCTGGTAAGTGGATCTGATTTTGGGAATTGCTGAAGCGAGTTGTTGGGGGCAGGAGGGTTGCAGAAAGCAGGCTTGTCTCCCACCACATGCCTAGTCTGAGCGGTGGAACAGGCTGTTGATTGACTCCCTCACTTCACGGGAATCTCCCTCAGAGATCCCCAGGAAACTCTCCTGGAGATACTGGGCAATCCGCTACCGCAGGTTCTTCGGTAGAGCTGCTTTGTTTCTTGCCCCATTAACAGTAACTTTCCCGCACCACTGTGCTGTCGCGGGGGGCGGGGAGGGACTATTGCTGCACACAGGTGAGCCGCATAGGGGCCAGGGTGGAAGCTGCAGTCTTGGAGAAGACCCTCCCTTGATTCCCTGCTCACCCTCAGCAGCGAGATATCTTCCATAATGAACACAGCCTGTGGAAAGTGTGGGGACAGGAATGATTATCAGGCCCCCCCCTACAATGCTGGCTCTCCCCAAGAGCCACGTGCCCAGTGTACAGCAGGGTCCGGGAAGAGTGATTTCCCTATCCCTGAGGCTACTCACCATTTTGGGGGTCTTGTGGCTCATGTGTACTTGCCTGGGGCCAGCCAGTTAGTGACAGGTGTGTGAGTACTGGCTGTGTTTTAAAGCACTGAATCAGTGTTGTCTGTGTTGCAAACGAACAATACTGCTTCTGTACAATGTTGCATTTTGGCTTAACAGAGATGACCTTGGGAGCCCAGCCCCCCTCCTTGTTATTGGCGGCTGAACGGCTGCGCAGAATTAGAAAGCGGCCAAGAAGAACTAAGGAGGATTTTATGTGTGAGGTTATGATGCACTCCCCCGCTAAGAAACAGGAACTGAAGGAGTGGTGGGACAGCGAGAAGAGGGACCAAAAGGAGAGCGGCTCTTAAACATTATGGAGCACCAAGCGGACATGCTCCAGGCGATACTAGCTCAGCAAACCGAGCAGCTCCATGCTCGCCCTTGCCTGCAGCCGTTGTCGCAAAACTCTTTCCTATGCACCCCCCAGACACCGCCAACACTGTTATCAACCTCCTGGCTCCAGTCTACACCCGTGACATTCCACTCCTCCCCCTTCACAGGCCAGCACTGCGGACTCCTACTACCCACTGCACTCAACAACCATCCCTCTGCAGCTTGGCCCTGCTGAAGTACAGCACCAACTGCATTGTACTCCAAAGGAGAAGGTTGGATATGATCCCTGGACATACACAATCTGCAGCCATCCCAGGACCCCCTCCTCTTGAGATCTTCCCTTCCCCCGTTATCCCCCTTGCTGCTGATGAATGTTTTCATTTGACTTTCTCCTCCAGTTGAAGCAGCAAAGAGTCCTGTGGCACCTTATAGACTAACAGACGTATAGGAGCATGAGCTTTCATGGGTGAATACCCACTTCTTCGGATGCATGTATTCACCCACGAAAGCTTATGTGCCTATATGTTTGTTAGTCTATAAGGTGCCACAGGACTCTTTGCAAAAAGAGCACTGCAAAGCAACATACAATAATGTTAAGCCCCCTTCTTGCATCATGTGCACCAATCACTCCTAGCATTACAAGCACTGCAATCCCAAGCATAGCAACAAATATTAGTGGCTTTCAGCTTCAAATTGCTGCCTCAAGGCATCCCTGATACTTATGGCCCCGCGCTGCTCCCCTCTAATAGCCCTAGTCTCTGGCTGTTCAAACTCAGCCTCCAGGCATTGAACCTCTGAGGTCCAGCCCTGAGTGAAGCTTTCACCCTTCCCCTCACAAATATTATGCAGCGTACAGCACGCGGCTATAAGCATAGGAATATTGTCATCAGCTATGTCCAGCTTCCCATACAGGCATCGCCAGCGGGCTTTTAAATGGCCAAATGCACACTCAACAGTCATTCTGCACTTGCTCAGCCTGTTGTTGAACCGCTCCTTGCTGCTGTCAAGTTACCCCGTGTATGGCTTCATGAGGCACGGCATTAAGGGGTAGGCGGGGTCTCCCAGGATCACAATGGGCATTTCGACTTCCCCTGTGGTGATCTTCTGGTCAGGGAAGAAAGTCCCAGCTTGCAGCTTCTTGAACAGGCCAGTGTTCTGAAAGATGCGGGCGTCATGCACCTTTCCGGACCAGCCTGCGTTAATGTCTGTGAAATGCCCACATTGATCCACAAGCACCCGGAGAACCATTGAGAAATACCCTTTCCGATTAATGTACTCAGTGGCTAGGTGGTCTAGTGCCAGAATTGGAATGTGTGTGGCGGGGGCAGAGCAGGGGTGGGGGCTTTGGGAAAGGGATGGAGTGGGGGCGGAGTTGGGGCTGAGCAGGGGTGGGGACCAGGGGCTGGAGCAGCACGCAGCTGCACAGGGCACCAGGAAATGTAGGGATGGCCCTGCATGTCTGCTGGGCATTGCTGAGTCTCCAGGCAAGGCTGAGCAATTCCACTGGTGTGGCCTTATGCAGGTGAGTCATTGCACTGTAGCTCCCTTGCTGGACAATGGCTGTTGATGGTTGTTCAACACCCTCCTGGGCATTGTTTACTTTCCTTGCTATTGTCTCTGGGGAGCTAACATCTGGTCAGTTCCCCAACTTACAGCATGTTTTAGTGACAGCCATACAACACAATCTCATAACTTCATATGCAGTAATGACATACATATTTAGATAGAACAGTGACTTTCAGCAGATCATAACCTTTCTCCTGATACCTCACCTGGCCCGCTTTATATGCAATATCACAATTATATATAAATAAGGAATATGGGGGTTACAGGGTCACACTGACCACGTGGATCTGTGCAGGACTGGGGCCTAGGGTATGTTTGATCATCTTCAAGTGTGGTAAGTACACTGGCACCTTGTAACTCAGCAGATCTGCCTCGTTCATATTCAAAAAAATCTGCATCCATGGGTGGTACAAGTATAAGGGTTCGTTACTTTTTGACGTGTGAGCCCTGCAGCCAGCTCAGCTCCAGCAGAGGGAGCTGGAGGCTATTCTGGCTCATGCATCACCAGCAACACTGAACAGAAGTCCAGCGGCAAGGCCCCTGCTGGGCGCGATGCGGTTGCACACCTGGAATGCAAGATAGAATGGGGCCTGGAGAAGCTTTCTGAGCATTTCCATTCTCCTGGTACTGTGGGGGGCTGGTTTTTGGTGGATTTTGTGCCCACAATAACAAACTCACCAGGCTGCTTTGTTCCTGCTACGGTGACCCAATGTCCTGATTTTATAGGGACAGTCCCAATATATTCAGGGCTTTTTCTTATATACGTGCCTATTACCCCCACCCCCTGTCCCGATTGCTCACACTTGTATCTGGTCACCCTGACCCCTTTGCTGCACTGTGGCTCTGGCGATTAGGAGCTGCAAGGTCACAGGTGGGCAGAGTAGGGAATGGAACAGCCTAAGGCAGGCAGGACTGAGCAGGGGGAGCGGAGCCAGGCCTGGTGCTTTGGGGCAGGATAAGAAAGCCCCGGTGAGCCATGGGTTCGTATTACCTGGGCAAGGAGGGGAGAGGTGGGGGCAGAAGGCTGCTAGGGACAGGGAGTGTCTGGGAGGGGAATGCGGTGGTGGGGGGTAGGGTTGCCAGGTGTCCAGTTTTTGACTGGAAGCAGGACGCGGCGGCGCATCCACGTAGGAGGCGGACGTGGAGACGGAGGTGAGGTGGAGCAGGGGGGCGGGGTGGGGCCATGGGGAGCTGCCGGGGGCTGCTGAGCACCCACCAACTTTTTTCCATGGGTGCTCCAGCCCCAGAGCACCCACGGAGTCGGCGCCTATGCCCTGGCGGCTCCAGTCAGCACCGCCGACCGGGCCATTAGAAGTCCAGTCGGCAGTGCGGTGGCGCTAAGGCAGGCTAGTCCCTACCTGTCCTGGCACCACGCTGTGCCCTGGAAATGGCCAGCAGATCCCGCTCCGGGGAGGTGGGGGGGGAACACGGGGCTCTGTGTGCTGCCCCAGCCCCGAGCACTGGCTCCCCACTCCCATTGGCCAATGGGAGCTGCAGGGGTGGTGCCTGCAGGCTAGAGCAGCGTGCAGAGCCGCCTGCCGCGGCTCCGCATAGGAGCCAGAGCTGCTGGCCACTTGCAGGGCGCAGTGTGGTGCCAGGACAGGCAGGGACCCTGCCGTAGTCCTGCTGGGCCGCTGGCTGGGGGCCACACCAGGTAAGCCTGCACGCACCCCAACCCCTACCCCAACCCAGTGAAAGTGAGTGAACCACCCAGGGCGGGGGAATGCAGTGAGCGGGGGCGGGGCCTGGGGAAGGGGCGGGGCCTGGGGAAGGGGCGGGGCTAGGATGTTTGGGTTTCTGGGATTAATGGCAACCCTGGGGGGCGGGGGCAGGCTTGGGGGCAGGCCAGGGATGGGGCGGGGCGGGGCGGGTTTCAGGGGGGATTTGTGGGGCTCGGCCCCTGCGGGCTCCTCCTGCCGGCTGCAGCGCATTAGGGCGCGAGGGAGGCGGCCCCGGCAGCGCTGGACGCCGCGGGCTGAGCCTGCCCCTGCCCGGCCGGGCCCCGCCTCCCCGGCCCGCCCCCGCGCACCGCCGGGCTGCGGCGGAGCCTCCGCAGCGCGAAGATGGCGACGCGGGTGTGCGAGAGCCCGGCGCTGCGGCGGCTGCTGCGGGGACCCTGCCCGGCCCTGAGCGGAGCCCGGTGAGCCCCGGGTCACCTCCCGCCGCGCCCCCGGCTCCGGCGCCGTCCCTGTGAACCCGGTCCCCGGCGCCGCCCGACGTGTCCATCCCCGGGGCCCCCGTCACCTCCGGCCCCTGCGCCCCGACGTGTCCCTCCCCGGGGCCCCCGTCACCTCCGGCGGCTGTGCCTCGACGTGTCCCTCCCCGGAGTCCCGTACCCCATCACCCCTGTGCCCCGACGTGTCCCTCCCCGGGGCCCCCGTCACCTCCGGCCCCTGCGCCCCGACGTGTCCCTCCCCGGGGCCCCCGTCACCTCCGGCCCCTGCGCCCCGACGTGTCCCTCCCCGGGGCCCCCGTCTCCTCCGGCCCCTGCGCCCCGACGTGTCCCTCCCCGGGGCCCCCGTCACCTCCGGCCCCTGCGCCCCGACGTGTCCCTCCCCGGGGCCCCCGTCACCTCTGGCCCCTGTGCCTCGATGTGTCCATCCCCGGAGTCCCCATCTCCTCTGGCCCCTGCTCCCCGACGTGTCCGTCCCCGGAGTCCCGTACCCCATCACCCCTGCGCCCCGACGTGTCCGTCCCGGAGCCCCCGTCACCTCTGGCCCCTGTGCCCCGACGTGTCCATCCCCGGAGGCCCGTACCCCATCACCCCTGCGCCCCGACGTGTCCCTCCCCAGGGCCCCCGTCTCCTCCGGCCCCTGCGCCCCGACGTGTCCCTCCCCGGGGCCGCCGTCTCTTCCAGCCCCTGTGCCCTGACGTGTCCTTCCCCGGAGCCCCCGTCACCTCCGGCCCCTGTGCCCTGACGTGTCCATCCCCGGAGTCCCGTCCCCCATCACCCCTGCACCCCGATGTGTCCATCCCCGGAGTCCCCATCTCCTCCGGCCCCTGCGCCCCAACGTGTCCGTCCCCGGAGTCCCGTACCCCATCACCCCTGCGCCCCGACGTGTCCGTCCCCGGAGCCCCCGTCACCTCTGGCCCCTGTGCCCCGACGTGTCCATCCCCGGAGTCCCGTACCCCATCACCCCTGCGCCCCGACGTGTCCCTCCCCGGGGCCTCCGTCACCTCCGGCCCCTGCGCCCCGACGTGTCCCTCCCCGGGGCCCCCGTCACCTCTGGCCTCTGTGCCGACGTGTCCATCCCCGGAGGCCCGTACCCCATCACCCCGGCGCCCCGACATCTCCCTCCCGGGGCCCCCGTCTCCTCTGGCCCCTGCGCCCCGACGTGTCCCTCCCCGGGGCCGCCGTCTCTTCCAGCCCCTGTGCCCTGACGTGTCCTTCCCCGGAGCCCCCGTCACCTCCGGCCCCTGTGCCCTGACGTGTCCATCCCCGGAGTCCCGTCCCCCATCACCCCTGCACCCCGATGTGTCCATCCCTGGAGCCTCCGTCACCTCCGGCCCCTGTGCCCCGACGTGTCCCTCCCCGAGGCCCCCGTCTCCTCTGGCCCCTGTGCCCCAACGTGTCCCTCCCCGGCCCCTCTGCCCCGTAAACCCATTACCCCAGGCCCCACCCCCACCATGTCTATCCCCTGGGCCCCCATCACCTCCAGCCCCTGTCACCCAACGTGTCCATCCCCCCCGTACTTCCCTTACCCCAGGCCCGTCCTCCAATGTGTCTATCCCCTGTGCCCCATGCCCCCATCACCTCCAGTCCCTGTGCCCCAACCATCCCCAGTGCCCCCGTACCCATTATTATGTCAGGCCCCTGTGCCCCAAAGTGTCCATGCCATGCACCCTCATACCCCCATTACCCCAGGCCCTTGCCCTCAAAGCGTCCATCCCCTGTTCCCCCATACCCCATTATGTTTGTCCCCTGCCCCCCAAAGTGTCCTTCCTCTGCATCCCTGCCCCTCATACCCCCATTGTTTCTGGCCCCTGTGCCACCCCTTCCAGTGCCCCCCATCTGTGTCCCTTTCCGTCCATCACCTCTCCCAAGGGCCTCTCCACATCTGGGACACCATGTGCTCCCCATCATCCCCGCACTCCTCCCTTCATTAGGGCCACTGTGGGCCCTTTGTCACCTCTCCCCCTGCTCCTGTGTCATCATCTCCCTCCCAGTTCCCCCCTCCTAGCCTGGACCTCTGCACCCCCATTGTCTCTCTCCTCCATCACTGTGACCTTTTGCTCTTGGCTTGGGAGCCTTATCCTCTGGCTTATCATAGGCACTTTAGTATCTGAGTTTGCAAAATCCTCACCCTAAGTTTGGCAAGGGAATTGGGGGGTCGGGGGCAGCTGTTTGAATGGCTGGGGAAGGGCAGCCCCAAGCTTGGACTGAACCCTGCATGCTTGAAAGGCCGACAATTAGCTGCAAGTGGCCCCTTCTCCAATGCCCAGGCAGCCACGGTCAGGCCCAGAGGGCAGGGCAGGCCACGCCACGCGCTCCTGTCCCAGGGTACTGTAGTGTTAGGAGAGAGAATGAATCAATTTCCATGAGTTTTATACAACTATGGGGAGCAGGAGAGAGGGGGGGACCCCTAGGAGCTGACTTGCAATCACGAGGGGTCATTTACACTTAAACCAAGGGGCCTGATTCTGCCCTCCAAGTCTGGAGTAATTGCACTGAAATCAAAGGAGTAAGAGGAGAAAGACCTGTAGCCTCAAGAGCCACTTGAGCTGTTATGCCCCCTAACCTGGGCGTAACAGATCTGCAGCAGAATAGAGCCCCCAGGTTAATGGCAAACAATCCTGTCCGTCCAGCTAGATTTCAAACTTCTTTGTAACAATTATGTGGCAAGGGACTGATGGGCAGCTCAGGCCCCAGGGGGGTCACTCCCGGCTGCTCTGGCTCATTAGGATTCGGAGGGTGGAAGGATGGAGGAGGGGGCCCAGTGGGGGGCTGAAATGTTCAGGAAGCATCTGGCAGGTTTGTTTGAAGCCAGGAGAAGGGTTGTTTATCTTTCTCTCTGTTGTTAATGTGTTACTAGAGGTTGTAGCATTGGGGCAAAGGTCCTGCCAGGCACAAATTGTGGATGTTGTATCTCTGCTGATTTTCATGGGAGGGACAGAGGTGGGGAGATGGGTCTGTATCTACATCAGTACACCATGGCAACACTACTCTGGCACCTCCAGGAAGTTTCCAGCCCTTATGGTTGTGAAGATGACATTCTAAAGATGTCCTGATGCAGCACTGTCTTCCTGAGTCTGCAGCCAGCCTGCAACAATAGCTCTGAGAGCAAGGTGCTTCCTTGGTCGTTAGCACTATAAATGTCGTCACTACCGCATTGTTGATTTGTTTTACCAATGATGAATTGCTGGGTTAGGGGCAGACTTTGAGAGGAGTGCCGATATCCCACCTGTGTGCACCTTTCACCCCCTTGTGTAACCCCCGGAGACAGCCTCTTACTTTGCACGTGCAGGTGAAGAGTTTGGAGAGGCCATCTCCATTGCTTATTAGACAAGGTCTTGGACTGAAGGTGGCGCATCCTGCGTTAGTGGGGCTTGAACAGGAGGCAGCCTGATAAGAGTCTCTGGCACAGGTTTCTCTACGCTGTACCACATTTCAGCAGTGCTCCTTTTCCTGAAGAGCCACAGATTAGACAGGCACGCAAACCTGGTCTGCAGGGCCTCTGCTGCCAGACTCTGAAAAGGAGCTGCGCAGCCAAGCCCATGCACTCTAGTGCTTCGCGTTCTCCTCGCCTGCAATGCCGCCCTTCCTACTGGCTCTGGGGAGTGGAGTTCTGAAACCCTGTGGTATTTTCTAATCCCAGTTCTTTGGTATTAGGACCTCAATTGTTAATTACCAAGGGTTCCTTGAAGAAATGTTGCTTCCTGTGTTTTACAGGTAAGTATTTTTGAGCCTGTGGCAATCAAGGTCTGTCTATTTTTGGTTGATAAAATGCGCTTGTCCTCCTCTCTAAGCAAGTGGACCCAATTAACCCCTCCAGACTAATGCAGCAAGCTGCCTCAGTGTCAGCTAGTGGATTCGGCACATCTCCCCTTGAACAGAGCCTTGAACCCTGTGTCGACAAATAGGCCAGCGAGCCAGCCTGATCCAGTGGGGGTGGGGGATTCGAATTCCTGACCGCCTGGGGGAGAGCAGTTTGGAGGAGGGGCATGTGTTGCTCGCTGTGGATGCCCTGCGCTCTGATCCCCTGAGGATTTAGGTGTTCTCAGAGGGCCGGTTCCTTACACAGGTAACAAGACTAGTTCAGTTAGGTGGCTGTGTTACGGATTTGCTTCCTCATCTGGCCTTGTTCAGTTACCTGCTCCTGGCTGCTGGGACAATGCTCCTGGCAGGGTGTAGGTCAGTCCTCCAGGGCCTCTTTCTGGGCAGGGACTTTAGAGCGCCAGGGAACCCAGCAGTGCATGGCAGATGCCTCCTCTTGCTGTTGACAGCCTGTGGGTGCCAGAGAGAGAGGGCCTGACTGCAGTCCTGTATTCACTCCCTCTTATGCCTTGGCCCATCTCTGCCTTTGCTGACCTCTGCGCCTTCTTCCAGGGGATACTCCAGGGACAGCGAGGGCAGCTGGTTCCGCTCACTCTTTGTCCACAAAGTGGATCCCCGAACAGACGCTCATTCCACACTCTTGTCGAAGAAAGAAACCAGCAACCTGTACAAGATCCAGTGTGAGCTGCCCCTCTCCTTATCCTTCCCTTGGCTCCTGTGTTCCTTTCCAGGCCACTTCAGTCTACACGCCAGCATCAGGGAGGGTGGACAGTGTTCAGGGATAGCCTTGTCATTTGTGGGGCTCCTACCTGCTGGTGGTGGATCTGGAGGGCCCCCCACATGCCAATCCTGCTGGGGAAGTGTCTCCATCTCCACTCCTCCCCCCGCCCCTCCCTGGTTGCAGGAGAGATGAGCCCGGCAGTGAGCTGCAGGGTAGCAGGGCCCCAAGCAGATGTTTACCTTGTGTGTGTTTAAAGCTGGCCCTGCATGGGTGGCGCTAGCGGGGGTGTGGAGGGCTCGTCTGCCCTCTGAGCTGGGGGCAGTGGGGGAGGGGAATCTGACTGGCAAATCACCCAGCTGGCCAGGAAAGGGCCTGCCAGGAGGTTAATAAACCTTCTCAGGGATACGGCACCTGTATGCACACGCAGACAGGGCTCTGCTCGCGCACCTCACTGCCCTGCATGCCCCTGCTGCCCATCTCCCTGATGCGCCTTAGTCCTGCCCTGCAGCGCCCCCTGCTGTTCACTTCCTGGTGCTCTTGAAGCTGAGACTGGCAGTCATGCCAAGTCAGGGGCTGGTTCCTGGTCTTCAGTGCCTGACCCCACTGTGCATTAGAACCAGGGTTGTTCAGAGAATCGTGGTGTGTGTGTGGTGGGGGGAGGTGGGTATGCGAAAGCAGTGTTACTGTTCGGAGAGTGAGAGCTGCATGGAGGCCAGACGCCCTCATGTCGCTTTACGCAGCCCAGGAAGATGGCTGGCTGCTCTTAGCCCTGCCCTTGTGTTCCCTGGGGCTTGGGGCTGAATTTCTGCCCTGCTGACGTGACTTTTTCGGTCTGTTTCCCTGCTGCAGTTCACAATGTGAAGCCCGAATGCCTGGACGCTTACAACAGCCTGACGTGAGTGTCGCCCCCACCCCCACCTCTGCAGTGGCAGGAGCCTGTGGTGTAATAGCTTCTAGCGGGGTTGACTGAGGGAGCTCTTCCTTGTACGGGCCCCTGTGTAGGGAGGAGAAGGGCCTTGAGGGTAAGGCACAGGACTGGGAGTCAGGATTCCTGGGTTCTGTGTGACCTTAGGCAAATCACTTCCCCTTTCTGTGCCTCAATTTCCCTTTCTGTAAAATAGGGGAGGAGATTCTGACTCACCCCTCGCTGGGCTGTGGGGTCTCACTCCTGTGTGTTTCCAAAGTGCATTGAGATCCTCAGCAGACTGATGTGAGAGCCCCAGCTCTGCCTCTAAGCTTCCTTCTGCAGCTCCATGTTTATTCCCCAGCCACTGCTCCTGCTCCCCCTTTTATCTCATCTTCCTTCCCTGTCCCGTGAACCCCAGGTTCACGGACTCTGAATTGTCCCTAGCCTCTGTTTGGAATGGATCACTTGATGATTACCGTTTCTGTTCATTCCCTCTGGGGCACCTGGCATTGGCCACTGTCAGAAGACAGGATCCTGGGCTAGAAGAACCTTTCGGTTTGACCCAGTCTGGCCGTTCTTATGTCCTCGGAGGCCAGTGCATCCATCATCCCTCTTGCTGTCTCCAGGGCCTTGGCTTTCAGTATTGCCCAAGGAAGCACGAGTGTGTCACCTTGAGTTGGTTCACTAGCAACCAGCACTTTCCTCCAGTTCATACCCAAGACATTCCCTGCTGGGTTGGAAGGGCGAGGGGGGGGGGCATGGGTGGAGTCTTGGCCGGGACCAGCCCATTACCCCCTGTAAGGGTGGGGGAGTGTTTGGTCACTGCCAGAGCCCTGTGTTCTCTCACACTGACCCCAGGCCCAGCATGCACTGATATCTCTGCCTTGGAGTGGCAGCTGGTGCAGCCCCCCATTAGCTGGAGGGGTGAGGAGAGATACCAACCCTTCCCTCTGCCAGCTTCAGGTCTCTGCCTCTTGCTTCCCCGTCTGCCCGATCCCTCGTAGCCTGGGCAGCGGGAGGAAGGACCTTAAATGCAGCTCTTCTGCAGGGCAGTCCGAGCCACCCATGGGCATTGCCCCTGTCACCCTTCTGCATCCTCTGCAGGGAGGAGGTGCTGCCCAAGCTGCACTCAGACACCGATTACCCTTGCGACCTGGTTGGGAACTGGAACACGTGGTATGGAGAGCAGGACCAGGCAGGTGAGCAGGTAGCCGCTGGGCAGGACTCGTGGGCTCACGGGGTGGGCATTGCGCAGCTCAGGAGACATGTTCCCTGCCCTACCAAGGGCCGGGCACATTGACTTGGGGTGTGGGATGAAGACCTGAATTCTTCATTGCCCAGAGCTGGCCTCAGATGCACAGCCTGTACTTCTCTCTGTGGCTTTCCTGCCCTCTGGTGGAAACAGATTGAAATGCAGGTGAGGGTGAGTTCAAATTAAACCAGGGGTCTCAAACTCCCAGCCTGCAGGCCATCTGTGGCCCGAGAACCTCCCCAACGTGGCCTGTGGGGCTCCAGCAGTTTTGGGGCGGGGTCTCTGCCTTGGCCCCGCCTGCCACCCCGGGCGCTCCCCCGCCACACACGTCCCCTGGGCAATTTACAATGGCCCAGGGACCGGCCCAGGGACCCGCCCACCACCAGCAGCGCAGCAGAGCTGAGCGGCTTCTGCCTGCTCGCTTCAGTGGCTGCCGGCCCCTCCCTGTGGCCCAGGGACGGGGCTGTGCCTCCACGTGCTGCCCCCCCTCCTCCCGGCCCACCCCGCCTTGGAGCCCCAGATAAGCGCTGCACCCACACCCACTCCTGTGTACTTATCTAGTGAGAGTAAAGCCACACTTGAAGATGGTCAAACATACCCTTGGCCCCAGTCTCTGGCTGTAAAGAAGGAGAAGCTAACCCAGCACCCCCTCTCCACGGGTCCCATCAGCCACTTTTGTGCTTGGGTCGATAGCACAGATGAAATCAGAAGCAACAAAGCCAAGTCATGCAGAAAATCCTCCTTGCCCAGCGTGGGGTAGCGAATCAGTGAGGGGCCAAGGAGGGTGAAATTGGCAGCGAAGGTCAGGGCTGCAGCACTACTCCAGACTAGCCCAGAAAGGAGGCCTAGCTTTGGAGAGAGCCATGGGTTGTGGTGTGTATGTACTGACTTCCTCCGATCCTGCTGGGCAGGTCGCCTGGCTGCTCTGCCCTTGGCCGAGAGAGAGGGTGGAATTAGCCCTGGAGCATGAGGCAGCTTGGGTGGAGTGCCTGGGTCCCTGGACAGTTGCTGACCACTCGTGTTCGCCTCACAAGGGCTCCCAGCCAGGCCTGACTCTCTCGTTGCAGTGCACCTGTGGCGTTTCTCCGGCGGGTACCCGGCCCTCATGGACTGTATGAACAAACTGAAACAGAACAAGGTATGGCACACCTCACCGCAACTCATCCTAACCATAATTCCACCTCAGCTCTGCCATACGCTTCCCATGGCGCTGCATATGCACTGACCCCATGCCAGGTGATTGCAGTCTCCCTGCCACGTGCATCATGCCCCTTTCCCAGCTGGCAGCCCCCTGCCTCCCCTTCTTCCCCATGCAGGTGCTCCAGGCAATGTGCCTGCCAAGCCGCTGGGCACAGTGGAACTCTGGTGCGCATCGCTGGGATTCATGCTCCCAGCCCCTGGGGGCAGCGGCTTCCCTCAGCTGTAGTTCTTTGCAGGAGTATCTGGAGTTCCGCAAGGAGAGGAGTAAAATGCTGCTGTCTCGCAGGAACCAGTTACTCCTGGAATTCAGTTTCTGGAATGAGCCTTTGCCCCGGGTCGGGCCCAACATCTACGAGCTGAGAACGTACAAACTAAAGGTGAATCGCTCCTTCCTGAGCCGCGTGGGGGAGCAGCGACCAGGGCTGCTTGCTGGGCTAAGGACAGTAGAGCAATGAAGCAGCACAGCCTTTAGACCTGTATACAGGCAGGTCTCCTTGCTCAGACCAGGCCTTATTACCCAGGGTTATGTGAACCCCAAACCCTGGTAACTAATCTTTGTCTTCCAGACAGTTTCAGGAACTAAATCAATGGGGGACACTGCTCCTCCATCTGATAAATGACTGGTACAAACAAGTATCCGAGGGGTAGCCGTGTTAGTCTGAATCTGTAAAAAGCAACAGAGGGTCCTGTGGCACCTTTCAACTAACAGAAGTATTGGGAGCATAAGCTTTCGTGGGTAAGAACCTCACTTGCATCTGAAGAAGTGAGGTTCTTACCCACGAAAGCTTATGCTCCCAATACTTCTGTTAGTCTTAAAGGTGCCACAGGACCCTCTGTTGCTTGCTACAAACAAGAATGTTTTCACTCAAAGCGCCTTCTTTATTAAGTCTCAAGAACCCCCACATATGCAACAGCAATAGTCTAGAGCAGTGGTTCTTAACCTTTACTGCAGCCTGCACCCCTTTGGTTCTCAAAATATGTTCTCGCACCCCTTATCCAAAATTGTTGAAGTAGGTCAGTTCTTTAAACCTAGATCGATCATAACTATAGAGTGAAAGAGAGAGAATTATATATTTACTTTAATTTTGCAGTAAAATTAAGAATACATGAAAAATGAGACACTTTTTTTAAGTTTACCGGCTCAGTGACTCTTCTGCTGTTGCTTTTGTTCAGTGATGTTCAAGAAACGAGGAACGTTTTTTGAAATAGCCACACGCATGTCATCACTCACATTTAGGTGGTTTCTGGCCTTTGTTTTGATGTGTAAAAGTGATGAAAATCCTATCTCACACAAGTGTGTAGTCGCAAATGGCACAGGGCTCTCCAGCGCTGGCTTCACCAGTTGTGGAAACAGTGCTAGTTGAGCACACCAGATGTGTTGAGTTCATTTAGGTGTGTGAATACATCTGCCATGTATGCTAGGCAAAGGATAAACTCTCTATTTTTGAAGTCATCAACTAAATTACTGCTTTGGTTACAAAGAAACTGACTTATTTCTTCGCGCATTTCAAAAATACGAGTAAGCATTTGGCCACGGGAAAGCCACCTCACTTCTGTATGGAAAAAAAGGACAGTGTGCTCGGCACCAATTTCTTCGCAAAAAGCATGGAAGAGACGATGATTTAGAGCACGTCTTCTGATGAAGTTTACTGCGCTCACCGCAGTAGACAAAGTATCCTTCAATCTTGTAGGCAAAGTCTTTGCGGCAAGTGCATGACGGTGCAACATACAACGTGTGATTGTGATATGTGGTACTTCTTTCTTTATATAGGCAACAAATCCTGAATTTTTTTGTAGCATGGCAGGGGCACCATTGGTGCAAATTGATACACACACGTCAAGCGTTAACTTGTGCTTCAAAAAGAGGTCTGACGAGATTGACCACATTGATTCCTTTTGTAGTTAATTGCAATGGTTCACAGAACAAGAATTCTTCTAAGATTTCTTTCTCTTCTCCATACCGCACCCCCAGAAAGGGCATCTCGCACCCCAGGTTAAGAACCACTGGTCTAGAGCATAGGGTGAGCTAAGTGGGCGCACCTGGCTCAGACCATTTGATCTGCTGTCCTGGTCTGGCAGTGGCCTATGCCTGATGTTTTGGGGGAGTGAGCACCGCGGTTAATGCAGCTAGTCAACTCTGCCCTACTGTACAGGGTGGGTGAGGGTGTGGGATTCTTTATTGGCCCAGGTGGGCAAGCAGAGCCTGAAAATGACCTTGATCCCCAGCTTACAGAGGATAAATGCAGTCGTGACATGGTTTTAATTCCTTCTCTTTCTTTCCAGCCAGGGACCATGATCGAGTGGGGGAATAACTGGTAAGCATTGAACCTTCAAGCCTCTCTGTATTCCTGACTAGCAATCCCAGTGCTGTGCAGGGTGGGAACAAAGCACAGCCCTGCAGGGGTCTCTGGCTGGACAGGGACCCATAAATGATCTGGAAAAAGGTGAACAGTGAGGTGGCAAAATTTGCAGATGATACAAAACTACTCAAGATAGTTAAGTCCCAGACAGACTGTGAAAAGCTACAAAAGGATCTCTCAAAACTGGGTGACTGGGCAACAAAATGGCAGATGAAATTCAGTGTTGACAAATGCAAAGCAGGGCTGCCCAGAGGATTCAGGGGGCCTGGGGCAAAGCGGGGGAGCTTGTACTCACTGGGCGGTGCTCTGAGTCTGCGGCGGTGGCGGGGGGCAGCGCTGAAGGGCCCCCTGCCGCCGAAATGCCGCCGAAGACCCGGACCGTCGCTGGGTGAGGAAAGGGATTCTTGGCCAGGGCTCGCGGGGCCCCTGCAGGGCCCGGGGCTGGGGAAAATTGTCCTACCTGCCTCTCCTCCCCCCCCCGCCCTCCCCCCTGGGCGGCCCTGATGCAAAGTAATGCACAATGGAAAATATAGTCCCAACTATACATATAAAATGATGGGATCTAAATTAGCTGTGACCACTGAAAAAAGAGATCTTGGAGTCACTGTGGATAGTCCTCTGAAAACATCCACTCAGTGTGCAGCATCAGTCAAGCCAACAGAATGTCGGGAATCATTAAGAAAGGGATAGATAATAAGACAGAAAATATCATATTGCCTCTATATAAATCCATGGTACACCCACACCTTTAATACTGCCTGCAGATGTGGTCACCCCATCTCAAAAAAAAAAAAATTGTGGAATTGTAAAAGGTTCAGAAAAGGGCAACAAAAATGATTAGGGGTATGGAACGGTTGCCATATGAGGAGAGATTAATAAGGCTGGGACTTTTCAGCCTAGAAAAGACAACTAAGGGGAGATATGATAGAGGTCTATAAAATCATGGCTGGTGTGGAGAAAGTAAATAAGGAAGTGTTATTTACTCCTTATAACAAGTATTTTTTCTCACAATGCAGTCAACTTCTGGAACTCTTTGCCAGAGGATGTTGTAAAAGCCAAGACTATAACAGGGTTCAAAAAAGAACTAGATAAATTCATGGAGGATAGGTCCAGGATGGGCAGGGATGGTGTCCCTAGCCTCTGTTTGCCAGAAGCTGGGAATGGGTGACAGGGAATGGATCATTTGATTCCCTGTTCTGTTCATTCCCCCTGGAGCACCTGGCATTGGTCACTGTCGGAAGACAGGATACTGGGCTGGATGGACCTTTGGTCTGACCCAGTACGGTCGTTCTTATGTAGTGCCAGTCCATCCAGCTTTAACTGAAATCTAACCTCCCTGGAACTGCCCCTTGGATGCCATGAGCCCCATAAGCGAGGCCCATAGCAGATCAGCCAATACCTTGCATCACCGTAGGCTGAAGGAGAAAACATTAAACACTTGTGTTGAGACTGTAAGCCGTGGGATGCTGGGAGTTAGAGCACTAGGCCCAGAATCAGAAGACCCAAGTTCTAGTCCTGATGATGCTGTACATTGTTTGTTATTTGTAATGTGGTAGAACCCAAAGGCAGCTCCAAACAGGGAGCAGGACCCAGGGCCGGCGCTTCCATTTAGGCGACCTAGGTGGTTGCCTAGGGCGCCAGGATTTGGGGGGGCAGCATTTTGCCTCTCTCGGCGGCAATTCGGCGGCGGGGGGGTCCTTCCGCGCTCCGGGTCTTCAGTGGCAATTCTGCGGCGGGTCCTTCACTCGCTTCGGGACCCGCCACCGAAGTGCCCCGAAGACCGGGAGCGCGGAAGGACCCCTCCACCGCAGAATTGACGACGACGACCGGGAGCGCGGAAGGACCCCCGCCTAGGGCGCCAAAAACCCTGGCACCGCTCCTGGCAGGACCCCATTGTACTAAAACATCCCTGCCCCAAGAAGTCGCAGTCTGGCATGTGATCAAAGCCACAGGAGCATTAGTGACTCACTCAGGGTCACACGATAAGCTGCTAAGTGACCTTGGACAAGACACTTCATCTCTCCATGCTTCAGTTTCCCCAGCTTGGAGCTCTACCCACTTTGTATACATGCTGTGAGGTCACTGAAGGAAATTCCCTCAATAAGCGCCCAGTGCATTCATAGAATCATAGAATCATAGAATATCAGGGTTGGAAGGGACCTCAAGAGGTCATCTAGTCCAACCCCCTGCTCAAAGCAGGACCAATTCTTTTCTGTCCCCTGCACCAAGCTTTCCTTTCACCTCTTTGCTCAATGCTGGATGCTGCTCCGGCCGAGGCAATGGCCTTCCATGGGTAACATCCGCTCACTGTTCCGTGGCAGATAACACAGACCACTGTATGTTTGGACCCAAACAGTACTGAAGATCAGTATAATCACAAGGCCAGTCCTGCTAGACACCTGAGTAACCTCATTGACTTCAGGATTGCCTAGTGGTTAAAGCACTGGGACTCAGGAGAGCTGAGTCCATTTCCTGCCTTTGTCTCAGACTCTCTGCATGACCTTGAGCCAGGCACTTAACATCTGTGGGCCTCAGTTTCCCCATCTGTAATGTGGAGACAATGCTTCCTCCCTACCTCGGATGGGCATTAGGAAAAGACCCTTTCTGGGGCAGGGAGTGTTTCTTACAATGTGCCCGACGGAGGACTGGATCTCAGCTGGAAATTCTAGCAGGCACTGTAATATAGATACAAAGAACTTACAAGGCCCCTGCCCCGCTGGTGCGGGTCCCATTGTGGGTAACTGACACAAGGGAAGGCTGCAGGATTGGGCCTATAGTGGGAGGTGAGTAGCTGTATTGTAGTCTGAACTATTGTGCAATGCAGAAATGGACTGTAGTAGCGTATAAAGGGGGTCTGCATTGGGCAAAAGTAGTCTGATCTTTTCATGCCAGCATTGGCCATGTCTTAGCTACATGTATCCAAACTAAGATACAAACATCTCTTCTATCAAGGTGGGGGCTGCTATTGTATCAAAGTTATGGCATGTGTAAGGCTCTTGCTAGGTGCTTATGTTGTTCTTGTCATCCCTATAGCATCTGAGCACCACCCAATCATTAATGGATTTTATCCCCACCCCCAGGTAGGGGGGTATTAGCCCCACTTACAGGATCTGAGGTGCAGACTAGAAGCTGTGACTTGCCCAAAGTCTATGATGGAGCCAGGCATTGAACTCAGGTCTGCTGAGACCTAGTGCAGGCAAGTCCTCTGTCCATTAGGCCATCCTTCCGCCTTTAAGGGGCTAACTATCGAATCTCAGTTGAACTTTCACTCTGATTTCTTTGCTCTGTTTTCTCACTCTCTTGCTGTTAATTTCTTCCTCTTAGCTGGAGGAACCAGGTAGAAGCCTGGCCTATTCTGACTGCATGTATAACACACTACATATGTGAGAATGGTGCCCTTTAGTGCCTGGCTTCGGCGACAAGAACAGCCCGCCACTTCTTCCCTGTTGATGTTGTTTCTCCTGTAGCTCTAAGGGTCGAGGCCTGTGTGTCTTGAGCTGATGTCTCCTTGTTCAAGCCCTGCTGCTGACCATGGCAATATCCACGTGACCACTTCTTATTGCGCATGGGTGATGTTGGGTATGTTTGGCTAGCCAGTAGGCTGGGGTCATTAAAGGAGACTTGCATAGCAGGAGGTTGGATAATTAGGATTCTATGGAAACTTTAAAACGCCTCTGGCAATGCCGGTTGCATCCCAGAGCAATGCCACCTGATCGATTCTTTCTTCCTATGTCTTTGCTAGGGCTCGAGCCATTAAATACCGTCAGAAAAACCAGGAAGCTGTGGGCGGGTTCTTCTCCCAGATTGGAGAGCTCTACGTGGTTCATCACCTCTGGGGTAGGTGGCTTTCTTTTTCCTTGAGTATTTATTAGCCATTGTCCAGCCTGAGCTTCAGCTGGTGGGTAACTTTGCTCTGCCAGCACCGCAGCACAAGGGTCCCACTTTTGCGAGGATGCATCCTAGAGCATGAAACTCCCATGTGCCCTCTCTCGCCACTTAATCAACTTCAGACCCTGGCCGTTCCAAAAGGGAGATTTAGTTTGATTGCTGGGCCCTAAATTTGTTCCCTTATCCCCTCCCCCGACATCCTCCTAACACATTCACGCCATTAGCACTGGAATGGGTTACCTAGGAAGGTGGTGGAATCTCCTTCCTTAGAGATTTTTAAGGTCAGGCTTGACAAAGCCCTGGCTGGGATGATTTAGTTGGGAATTGGTCCTGCTTTGAGCAGGGGGTTGGACTAGATACCTCCTGAGGTCCCTTCCAAACCTGATATTCTGTGATTCTATGATCTCCCCTTTACCTTCATGCCTCTGTTTTCACCCTCACGGCTGCTTTCAGAGGCTGTTCCTTATTGCAGTGCTGAAAGCATTGTAAGATGGTTTATTATCACCAAGTGCCTTTAAAAAGAAGAACAGGAGTACTTGTGGCACCTTAGAGACTAACAAATTTATTAGAGCATAAGCTTTCGTGGACTACAGCCCACTTCTTCGGATGCATATAGAATGGAACATATATTGAGGAGATATATATACACACATACAGAGAGCATAAACAGGTATGCTCTCTGTATGTGTGTATATATATCTCCTCAATATGCTCTCTGTATGTGTGTATATATATCTCCTCAATATGCTCTCTGTATGTGTGTATATATATCTCCTCAATATATGTTCCATTCTATATGCATCCAAAGAAGTGGGCTGTAGTCCACGAAAGCTTATGCTCTAATAAATTTGTTAGTCTCTAAGGTGCCACAAGTACTCCTGTTCTTTTTGTGGATACAGACTAACACGGCTGCTACTCTGAAAAATGTCTACACCGCAATTTTACAGCCCCATAGCCTGAGTCAGCTGACACGGGCCACCAGGGGTGGTTAACTGCAGTGTAGACCTACCTACCCCCAGGCTCTGGGCTTTCTATCAGTCCTCCAGGCTGGCAGGAAAGCAGACAGGTTTGCAATGGCAGGCAGGGTTCCATCAGGTTCATGCTGGTTTCTGGTGGAATTCCACCAAAATCAACGCAGTCCCGCAAAACATGTCCAGATTCTAAGGAAAAAATGTTTCATCCATAATTTTCCTACTAGGCCTAGTTACCGCTGCTGCTTGGCAACCACAGCCCAATTGACTAGGGCAGATGCATGTGATTTTTAAAATAGGAACATTGTACATTTCCTTTGTGCCTGTCATCAGGAAGGATCCGTATGTGTTTTGCAAACTGCTTCCAAAGGGAGGGCCAACAAAATGCAGCCAACTCTGGGGTGGAACATGGTAGCTTGGTTTATTGATGCTTGGCAGCATACACAACACTTTAGGATAAGGAGTGAAAATAACTGTATCCAGTTGAAAGTTTAGGGAGGTAGAGTGGTGTTACTCGCACTGAAATCTGATGGAAAGACACTGGGGAGAACCCCTAGCTCCTGCAAAAAGCAATCAGCTGAGATGGCCACGAACCATTTCTGAGCATCCTACAAATGTCTGTGGCCAGCCCTGCCACTGCTGCATCCCTTCTCCAGGGGAAGAGCCCCCATGTGCAATGAGTTCGGTGGGTCTCAGCCCAATTTGAAGTGGACAGTTATCCTCATCACAAAACCCACCATTAACACTGGCACCCATTGGCACCCTTGGTAGGATTGAATTGGTCCTGGAGAGTGAACCTTCCACTGCTTTCGTGTACGCAACCCTCCTCCCAGTCCCCCACCCACAGCATTAAAGCATACCATGGAGACACACCAAGACTTAGACTGGGCTGTCCCCCATAACAATGCTCCCTTTTGCCTGGATTTCTAGCTAAGCTGCTGCTGGTAGCAAACACTAGATATCTCAGCAAATGGGGGGGATGCCCCCACCTCCACACCTGGCATTTTCTTCTTTCAGCCTACAAGGACCTACAGTCCCGAGAGGAGACAAGGAACGCTGCCTGGAGGAAGCGAGGCTGGGATGAGAATGTGTACTATACAGGTGAGTGTTTCTCTGGAGTGGCTGCTGCTGTGAGCTCTAATCCTCATGCTCCAGGGCCGAAGCCAGTTGTCAGCTGTGGTCAGGAAGAAAAGCCCCCTATGATACAGTGTTGCCCAGTGTGGTATATTGTGGGGATTATATGCTTTCCTATGAAATAGTATTGGCTGCTCACAGCCAGAAAGAGGATAGTGGAGCAGCTGGACTATGTCCGTTCTGTTGTGGCACATCCTCCATAGCCAGCACTCCACCTTTACTCCTTTTCAGTGTGCCTCCTGGAAGGGGCTGGAATCAGTGTAAATGAGAACTCTCCTATAATCAGTGCGCTGCAGTGCCTCCTGCTGGTAGAGTGGCGTAGCTGTGAGCACCTCAGGAGCCAAAGCTGGGGTAGAGTTTACAGCCCGCTCTGCCCAGGGCTCCCATGCACAGTGATGTTTGTTCCTTTTGATTTGCAGTCCCCCTGGTTCGGAACATGGAGTCTCGGATCATGATCCCCCTGAAGATCTCTCCCCTCCAGTGACCCTTCCAGCGCAGGAGTCAGCGAACAGACTCACTGGGGTGTTTCTGCATCTCCCCCGGAGGAGTGTGTCCCCTTTTCTGTCTGTCTCTCTCTCTCAGTTCGAGGCCATGCTCTTAGCCCAGGTGCCTCCGTATTCCCAGACTGCTCGGCTCTGTCGGGAGCACCGGTGGGAGATGGATGAAGTAGACTGAACCAGCACAAGGCTGCACATGGTTTCCTATCTCTGGGTCCCCAGCTCTGTATGAATGGGCCATGGAGACTGAACTCCCCTTTGCCCTAACGCTGTTCTGGGGAGGCCGCTGGGGACTGATAGACATGACCATAGAGCGCAGCATAGCTGAGCCATGCCCCTGTAGTGAGCATAGTACAGACACCGAGCTAGCTAGACCAATGCTCGCTGCTCTCTGGGTGCCGGGGCAATGTTCAGGCATCTCCCCTGCAAGCCATTCCTCCCACCACTGGGGAGGGACTGCTGCTGGTCTCCTTTCCAGCATGCCACTGGGAGGGACCCTTCATCATGCCTGGTCGTGTCTGTTACCATGAATGTTAGCACATGGCTAGCCTGGTGTAGGAGAGAACTCCACCTTCCTTGCCCAGGTTGGAATTCCAGTTCCTGGCTATGGCGTCCTGTTCCCGGCGAATCTTGGCGTTACCTGTATCCTTGGGAACAGGAAGTCCTCCTGCCTGCTGATGGAACCAGACTGTACTGCCCCACATCTGCTGAGCCAGGGCCCTCCTTTGTAGAGAGGTGTATGCTGGAAAGTGGCTGTGGAGCCCAGCATGTCCTTTCCATTCACCCTTTCATGTAATGGCTCCCAGATCCAATTAATTGACCTTACAAGTCCAAAGGCTTTTATCTAGCAGCTGCTGCCCACTCCTGACCTGATGCCATGGCACTGGGTGCTGGGAAGGTCCGATATACAGGGTGGTGTATCCTGGTGGCTTTGGTGGGAGCGGAGGGCATGCAACAGCAGGCAGGATTGAGCCCTGGGTTCAGAAGTTGCAAATGAAGCGGAGTCCTTCTCCCCCTTCCGTTATCCCTGTGAATAATTGGAGTTTAGCTAACACTAGAAGCCACCTTCCAGAGCTGCGTTGGCTCAGCTAGCGTGAAAAGTACAAGCTGGGCTGCGTCAACAGATCTGCATCTTGTCTACTCTGGCAAAACTAGTACATGCAGCACTCCAGCAGCGGTAGCAGTAGCCGTGTAGCCAGGACTTCTGCTGCCCTGTGGTCTAGTGCTGTTCAGATCCGAGACTAAGAGCCACGAGCTCTTTCCATACTGCAGCTTCTGCTGGGCTGCAGTGGGTGTGAATAGAGGGTCCATTTGTCCCAGCACGTGCACAGCTTCAAGGAGCAGATACATGAAGTGAGGTGCCAGTTTTAATCACTTTTCTTACGCCTTAAGGCCCGATCTTGCAATCCAATCCCTGCACCAATGAAGAATGCCCTTGACTTCAATGGGTCTCCCTGCTAAATGCAATCTGATTGGAGGATTGGGCCCATAGGGTTTCGAGAGGAGCCTTGTCTCTCTCTTGAAGACTTAGTTTCTTCCTTGTGTGTGCAGCCCTCAGTCATAGGGGTGTTTGTACCTATCCCCAGCGTGGAGGAGAGAGAGAGGAGAGATGGTCATCAATCTACACGGGCCTTTCTGATAGAGGTCAATTCCTCCTGTACTTGATTTATCTTAATTATGACTAATGGCTATATGGCAAAAAACAAAAAAAAATCTGTTTTGTGTGTGAAGCATTTTCCTTGTGGGAACTTGTATGTGTCTGATTACAAATGTAACTAAATATTTCATATGCTAGCCTTGGTCTCTCTCATTGTGTGGAGTACAATGCAACCTGATGTGGGATGGGATCTTTGAGCAGGCGTCTTTTCCAACTTGCTCTACAGACATGTAAAGCAGGCTGTAAAGTCCAAACTTGCCCACTCCTGGGAGGTTGCTGATTTGTGTTAGTAAAGCCATAATATCTGCTCAGGTTTTCGTCCTAGGCTTGTCTGTTCCTAGGGTTCTTCTCTTAGGACTGCCCAGCCCACACCCTAGGTCCTTTGTCCCCAAGAGAGCCACCCCCACCTCTCTCATGTCCAAGCGGGGTAATGAGCCACCGGCCTCGGAGAGTCAACAGAAACCACTTAATTTTTTCTCAGCAGAATGAGCACCCGCTGGCTTGTTCAAGGGACAAACTATCCCAAAGCATGCTCAGAACCATGTAGGATAGTGATGAGTACCTGGTGCACTGTTGTATAGTCATTGTATGGATACTCTATAGCTTTCAGGTATAAGGCCATTTAAACAAAGGATTGAGAGGCACAAGGAAGAGAAGATCAGTAGATGGGAGAAGGCAGAATGACAGAGAGAGACGTTTTTAGATGGCAGAGGCTATGAAGGGGTTTTGTACCATATGTGGTGAGGTTACAGGAGACAAGAGAAGATGGAAAAAGCACCGAGTACCCCTGTCCTAATAAGATGGCTAGTGCTGTCTTGATGACGTTTGGGTGCTGAGCAGAGGTTGGCACTATGTAGAGAAAGGATCTCAGCACAGCTCTGCTTTGAGAGTTATGTTCTCATAGGGTGAGAGTCAATCAGCCCCTTTATGTGAGGCTGTAGAGAAATCCATTGAGGTTCAAAGACAGAGCTAAATGTGCATGAGTGTGACAGGTATATGGGACATCATATCAATGATAATGTGTAGGGTGACCATCTGCATATCCAGTACATGCTTCTTTGTGTTCCTGTGCAACTCTCCTCTTCCATCCAAGGCTTTCAAAGAGTCTTACTGATGTTAATGAATGAAGCTTTGCAGCCGTAGGAGGCATTATCCCCATTTTACTGAGATGGAAACCAAGGCACAGAGAGGGGAAACGTTGTGCAGCATGTCAGCAGCAGAGTCAAGAATAGAAGCCAGATCATGTGGTTCCCTGCCCTATGCTTTAGCCAGGTCACTGGCCTCCTGCCCTGCTGATCATTCCCCTCCCTACCCAACCTAAGGCCCCATTTGTCTTGTCAAAACGACTCTGCTAGGGGACTTCTTTACAAGCCAGTAGCCCCATGCCATGATTAGTATTGTAGAGCAGCCAGGACAGCAGCATGCTTTTGCTGTGGCAATGGGACCGTGATTAAAAACCAGTGTGGTCCTGTCTATGCTGTGAGAGTGAGCTGGGTTAGTACTGCCCTGGGGAACATAGAAGAAGCTAGTCCAATCCCCTGTTCAAAGCAGGACCAACCCCAACTAAATCATCCCAGCCAAGGCTTTGTCAAGCCTGACCTTAAAAACCTCGAAGGAAGGAGATTCCACCACCTGCCTAGGTAACCCATTCCAGTGCTTCACCACCCTCCTACTGAAATAGTGTTTCCTAATATCCAACCTAGACCTCCCCTACTGCAACGTGAGACCGTTGCTCCTTGGTCTGTCATCTGCCACCACTGAGAACAGCTTAGATCCATCCTCTTTGGAACCCCCCTTCAGATAGTTGAAGGCTGCTATCAAATCCCCCCTCATTCTTCTCTTCTGGAGACTAAACAATCCCAGTTCCCTCAGCCTCTCCTCATAAGTCACGTGCTCCAGCCCCCTAATCCTTTTTATTGCCTTCTGCTGGACTCCCTCCAATTTGTCCACATCCTTTCTGAAGTGGGGGGCCCAAAACTGGACACAATACTCTAGATGTGGCCTCATCAGTGCCGAATAGAGGGGAATGATCACTTCCCTTGTCTACTGGCAATGCTCCTACTAATGTAGCCCAATATGCCATTAGCCTTCTTGGCAACAAGGGCACACTGCTGACTCATATCCAGCTTCTCGTCCACTGTAATCTCATCCTCTTGTAAGCCGGTTCCCATGGTGCTGGGAACAACAGGCAGGAGTATAGGGGCTATCTCTGCCTGCTGGGGAGGAGGAAGCAGTTATTGTATTGTGGCCTGGTTCTCAACCCGTGGCCACATGCGGCCCAATTAGCACACAGCAGCAGCCCAGCTGTGTGCTAAGAAAAAAATCAAAATTTTGGGTCTGGCAGGAGGCAGGGTTGGCTGATGAGGAGATAGCATCAGGCAGCCCTGCTGGAGTGCTCCTGCCAGCAGCAGTCCGGTGAGTGGATCTCTGGGGAGGTTTGTGGGGGGGGCTCTGGGCAGTGAGGGGCTGGGTGGGGGGCGCTGAGTGGCAAAGGTGCATGAACTATGAGGTTTGCAGGGGTGCTGCAGCACCCCAAAGTTTTACGTGGGACTCCACTCCTGGCCCTGTGCCTGGGGTCCTGGCTGCCAACTCTGGCCCTGGGGCTCTGCTCCTGGCCCCGCTCTGTGGAGGGGTCTCTGGCATGGGGGCTGGGACAATTTTTATAGTGGCAGGGGGGGGGGCGGGGGCTGAGAGCCATTGAACCAAACTGTAAACACTGAATATGATGGAAACCACTTCAAGCCAGGGGTGCTCTTTGGGTGTGGGGTGCTGGGCATAGCCTGGGGGCTGTGGGGAGTTTTAGCGGGAGTGGGTGCTGTGGTTTTCAACCTGTGGCCCACATAACACATTGGGGGTCGCATATGCAACCCACAATGATCAATAGGTTGGGAACCACTGTTCTAACCCCTGCTATTCCCAGCCTATCAGACGTCAGTGGGGGTGCAGACCCCTCTGCAGCCTGATGGGGAGTGGGCTGGGGGGCAGGGGCTCACCGGCCAGAACCCCCCCGGTACCATGTCCCATCCCGACAACCCCCGTCTCCTCCTTGAACCCCTCCGTGTGGGGCAGAGTCGCCCTTGGGGCATTTAGCTGCCTGGCCCCCCAGGTGCCCCACAAGCGGGGAGCGGACGAGGGGAGACACCCCCACATGCTGCAGATGAGGGGCAGCGACTCGGGATCTCTGGGCTCCAATAGGGGCTTTGGGGCCCCTCCCCCACGGGTATGGGGGCTGGTCTGTGGGTGGAGGGATCTGTCTGGCCCCTTCCCTCCTGCAGCTCCGCCAAGGGCCCCCCGAGGGCGCTAGAGCTCGGCGGACGCTCTAGCCCTCGCTGACCGCGGACTCGTCTCCTCCTGCCCCGGCACTTCCGCTCGGAGTCTGGAAGTGGCGGGTCGGGAGGCCGGTGAGTGCCCGGGGCGGGGCGGGGGCCCTTGGGGGCTGGGGGCGGCGCGGGGCGGGACGGGGCTTCTCTCTCCAGGTGGCCGGGGGCGCGGTGCCCCGCTCGGGGGGGGGCTGTTCTCGCGGCCCCTCCCCCGGCCACTGGAAGGCGCCCCCGCGTGCGGGTCGGGGGGGCCCCAAGCGCAGAGACAGGGAATGGGGGGGGGCGGGGGGCGGGTGATGGTTTTATCTGCAGCCCCCACAAGTGTGCCGAGTTCTTCGGGACAGGTAGGCAGACAAGGCCCCCAACGAGGCGATGTGCCCAAGCACTGGGGGACGAGGCTCTCGCAGCAATTAGGTCAAGCAGCTGGCTTGAGTTTGGTTACATTTGGGGCTGTTTTTTCTGGGCAGTGAGGCAGGGGGATTTGAACGAGGACAGGGAATGGCTTGGCAAAGCAAAGCTGGGAGGGCGTTCATGCATACGCATGGCATGGAGAACAATAGAGAGATGAGATGACTGTGGGGAAAAGCAGACAACAAATGAGGCATTGACACATCCTTGGGGGTGGGGATATGATGAGGCTCGGTGGGATAAGCAGATGAGGCAGAGTGCTGGAGGCCCTCGGAAGTGAGTAGGAGAGAGAGGTATGACACTGAAATGGGGAGGCAGTGAAAGGACTCAGTGATGTGGGCAGATCATGTGAGGAGTCTCGTTTTAGCAGATACACACTCTGAGGGGCGTGATGATCAGGACAAGAGTTGTAGTGACTAGGATAGGGAGGGAGGGGTTGAATTACCTCCCGCTGGTGTACTAGTGCTCTGACAGTAGCTCCGGTTTGTTTCAAAGGAATTGAGGGACTCCTCTTTGGAGACGAGTTATTTCTATATTCCTCTCCTGCTCCACAGCCTGTGAAATAAGAAATGTCGTCTGATTCGAGCAAGAAGAGGAAACCCAAGGTCATCCGCACCGATGGGGCTCCACAGGAGAGCAAGCGGAGCAGGGCTGACCCTGACCAGGTGGGGTAGGGTGATTATAAGCCTGTGGCAATTCTGCATGCAGATCAGACGCCTGTGGGGCTGGCTGGAATGCAGAAAAAGAGGCTGTCATTCAGCTCACTGCTTTGGTCTGAAAGCTCTTGACATCAGAAAAATATCACCCCCCACATGTACGCTGTATTATAGGGGTGAGCTTTTCAAAAGCACTCAGGGTTGGCCTTACACTACTCTTACTGAAGTCAATGGGAATTTTAGCAACAGTTGCCTGTAGCAATTGCCAGCATCCTGAGAAAAGATGGTTTATGACTCTGGGAGCCAGAGTTTGCACCTTGTGCTCTCTGAGCAATTTTTTGTGTGTGTCACAAATTTGCACTGCCCCCAAAAAGATCTTGGGGTGTTTTAAGAAGCCCTGAAAAGATTGAGGGGGGATTGGGTGTGGGTGGCAACTAAACTGGAGCCTAGTGCTAACAAACTGTCTTCCATCCTGTCTGATAATTGAAAGAACTTTACTCACTGCTCTTTTTCCTCTCTTGATTGTCAAACTACGTGGGGTTGGAATCAATACTGGTCTCTAGTGACAGTGTGAGAGACAGTCTTAGGCTATGGCTACATTGGTGCTTTACAGCGCTGCAACTTTCTCGCTCAGGGGTGTGAAAAAACACCCCCCTGAGCGCAGCAAGTTACAGCGCTGTAAAACACCAGTGTAAACAGTGCCCCAGCGCTGGGAGCCGCGCTCCCAGCCCAGCGCTGTAAACTAATCTCCTCGGGGAGGTGGAGTACCTGCAGCAATCACACTCGCACTTCAAAGTGCTGCCGTGGGAGTGCTCCCGCGGCAGCGCTTTGGAGTTTCGAGTGTAGCCATGCCCTTAGCTCGCAAGACTTTGAGATCCCCGGTGGAGTTTGCCATACCAGCAATTAGTTAGATCTTCTCAGGATACATAAAGCTGCTTTAAACTTGGAATGGAGGGAGTGTCGATTTGACCCCACGGGGGGTGGGGGAGTGTTAAGTGCTGCTCTGTATTTCTGGCTCTTTGCAGGATGTGAAGTATTACAGTGAAGAGGCAGAGGTGGAACTCCGAGATCCCAACAAAGACTATGAACTCTACAAGCAAACCTGCCAGGAACTTCAGAGGCTCATGGCAGAAATCCAGGATCTGAAGAGCAAAGGCAGCAAAGACAGTGTAAGAAGAAGCCCCTAGAGTTCTTTCCCCTGGGCATTTTTAAATATCTTTCTGCTGTTCCAGGAAAGCAGTGGGTTTGAAATCCACATGGCATCTTAGCAAGATGCACAAAGGGGGAAGGCGTTTATTACAGTCTCAGCAAAACCAAATAACATATGAGGACTGAATAGCTCAGGAGAGCGGTGTGGGGACAGGAGAGAATTCAGCCCAGGTTATTGATTACCGCTGCCTGATGCCTGTTTGGGGGCCTGTGTAAAGCGAGTTGGTGGGTCTCGTTCAAGTTCCTGCTAGGCAGGTGTTCACATAGCAAGCTGACTCTAATGACTGTTGTTTAGAGAGCGAAGAGCATGGACCTTAACTCACCTCTTGCCCCCACAGGATGGCCACATCGGCTCAGAGTTGAGACATACTGTTAGGGAAAGCGGGCACTGCAGCTGCCTGTGCTGTGGCTGGTCTGTGGCTGAGAGGAGGACTTCAGCCAGGGCTGTCAGGCTAGCAGCTGTCACTACACCTAATACAATGGAAACATGGGTGCGAGTCATTGACTGAAGTCTGTGTGCCTCCAGGATAGGGTAGATCCACCTGGTAATAGTCAGGCTTGTTTGATGATTGAACCAAAGGGTAAACACACTTGGTCTCTGAAAGGTTTAAATCCCAGTGAAGGATGTCATGAATCCGGCCCCCTGAGCGAAAAAGAGCCCTGTATTGAGCCCTTCTGATTCTGATCCCTTCCTGGACTAAGGAAAGAGTGTGGAGAGAAAACCTACATGTCTATTTCCAGTGAGCCTGGAAATATGTGGCACCTTAGGAAGTCCTAGAGATATTAACCAGCGTTTCACCTTTGAGAATTCTCTCACAGATTCCAAAGCCAGAAGGGACCATTGGGATCATCCCATCTGACCGCCTGTATAACAGGCTGAAGACCTGTTTCAAAATAATTCCTAGAGCAGAGCTTCTCGAAAAACATCCAATCTTGATTTAAAAATTGTCAGTGATCCACCTCACCCTTGGTAAATTGTTCCATTGGTTTATTACCCTCACTGCCAAAAATGTACGCCTTATTTCCAGGCTCTGCACTGCCCCCCAAAGTTACTTGTTCTAGTTACTCCTCCCATGCACAGTAACAAAGTGTCTCTGCAGTGGCCATCTACTCAAACAACAGTTACTAGTGAGTAAACTTCCTTACGCCAGCTCTCCTTCCTACTTGTCAGGCTGTTGCGATAGAAGAGCGTCGGATCCAGAGCTGCATGCACTTCATGACCCTGAAGAAACTCAACCGTTTGGCTCATATTCGACTAAAGAAGGGGAGAGATCAGACCCACGAGGTACAATGGAGGCCAGAGATTGAAAGGGATGCTACCTGGAATGGCAGAGGATCTTCTGGAATGGTGGGGGGGCGGGGGTACTGTCTGGTACCTTAGTGCACACTGGATTAGATCCAAGTGATCTCTGAGTTAGAGGTTTACAGGGAAACTCCACTGAAGTGAAGCAGATAATCTAATAACTAGAATGAATGAAGCAGCAGCACCCTCTTAATGTCTCAGACATGATATAACAGTCAAGAAGCTGCTATTGATCTGATGTGCAGCAGGGCTGAGAAGAAAATAGTGCCTCGCTCTTGTGTAGAACTTTGCATCCCTAGATCTCAAAGCACTTTACAAAGGAGGTGTATCATTTCCTCCTTGGGCCAGTGAATTCTCCCTGTACAATGGTTACCCAGCAGAACTGGGTATAGGCCCCGGGGCTCTCAAGTACCAGTCCATGCTGCCCTGCATTTTCTCCCTCCTTTTCTATCTGGAGATCCTGCTTGGAAGTATCCATGTCGGTACAATCAGACCATTCACAGGTCTGGGTTGGAGATAAAGACACAGTGATGGGTGTTCCTGAAAAAACTTGACTTACGTTCTTATCAAGTAAATACGCAGGTAGTGAGCTAAGAAGCTGTGTTGTTGCTAATCGCTGCAGCCTCTTCCCTACAACTTGGCATGGCCTGTCCCTTGCTTCAGCCATGAATCCTTTTTTTTATTTTTAATGTGGAGAATCAAGTTTATTATTCAGATTCCAGATTTCTGCAGGGATCAAAATCCTCTCTCTAGGTATTTCTAATTCACCCATTACCATAGCACCAGTAATTGTTAGCTTGATAGTATATCAATGTAGAAGTAACTGGTAAATCCCAAACACTGTGTTTAAGATAAACCCTTATTAATTACGCATAAACCTCCAAGTAAGCTAAGTTGATACCATTGAACTCCTTAGAACAGGGGTCCACAAACTGGTGTGTGGCTGGGGCCTGGGCCAGCCCCCACAGAGGGCAGGGAGGAAGAGCCACCCAGCTCCGCTGCTGGCCCCGGCTGCCAGCGCAGCCTCTGCCCCCTTATCCCTGTCTGCACCCTGCCCCTCACGGAGCCACAGTCCCTCTTCCAGCCCCGCTCCCGGTGTGTGTATGGGGGAGATGCGGACAGAGGTAAGGGGGGGTGTGAGGTCAAAAGTTTGGGGACCACTGCCTTAGAACCTTCCCAGCCTGGCTAGCTCCTTGAACCCTACATACCTGCATGCTTGCTCTAACCCAGTCACTGGTTTCCAATTTGCAAAACTTTTTTGCAGTGAGTAGTGCCCACAGGAATGAAAAGCCTTAGCAGTGTCCTTATAGCAGGCACATAGAGTTACAAAGTCAGCTTCTCTTCTGATCTGGCAGCTTTTGTTTGCAGTAGTTATAGATTCAGAAGGGACCACTGTGATCATCTGGTCTGACCTATCTAACACAGACCAGAGAATTAATTCTTTGAACTAGAGCAGATCTTTTAGAAGAACATCCAATTTGATTTGGTTCTCACCCTGATCTCCCCACTAGTAATGAGCTCAAGGCCATTTTGTACAGGCTGGTGTCCATATCATCTCCTGGGTTTCACCATGGCTATTCCCTAATATCTGCCATCTCCAAATAGCAGCCCTTGGTCCTTGCCATCTGTTGGGCACGTTGCTCTATTAATTCTGGTTTTATCTGCACTGTGATTTTTTACACTCACCTGATCACATTCTTCTTTCAGGCAAAGCAGAAAGTAGACGCCTATCACCTGCAACTCCAGAACCTGTTGTATGAGGTGATGCATCTGCAGAAGGAGATCACCAAATGCCTGGAGTTTAAGTGAGTCCAGCAAGAGAGAAGGAGGCTGTAACTTGAGTTGCACGTGTCAGATACAAAGGGGCTTAGGAAACGTGTGATGCCTAGAGTCACAAGGAGAGCCTAGCTCCAGTCTCGGAAAGATCCTAAGAATCCTGAATGCAGCCATACTAGGGCTGAGAATCTGGCATGTGATCTGGATATCCTGGAGGTTCCTTGGGCAAGTGGAAGGAGACTGGTGCATAGGGAAGAGTCAGGACAGTCAGGATAAATACTGTGAAGGATTTTGATAGGCATCGTGCTGGTCTAAGGAAGTTTTCTTTGGATTAGTCTCTAAAATGCTTAACTGAACTGCACAGTGTAGTTATTCCAGAGGCTGCACCTTCCACCGTCACATCTCTGAGCTGATACAAAGTGAGACTGCCCCTCGGCTGACTCCTCAGTAAATCCCAGGAGACACAGCCAGGCAAGGAACATGTGCTGCCAACACCCAGGAAAGGAATGGCCCTGTTCAGTTATGAACGGTGTGGGGCCTGTTGCCATTTTGCTCTCTGGAACTGTAGTAATTCATGTTGCAAAGTGGGTCTCATAATTGGGAAACAATGAATGCTGAGGTTGTGAGATTGCTGGTAATGGTGCAGCTCTGCACCGGGATTCCTAGCCTCATCCCTCCTCCATCTCTGCAGGTCAAAACATGAGGAGATTGATCTAGTGAGCGTGGATGAATTTTACAAAGAGGCTCCTCCAGAAATCAGCAAGCCTGACATCACCCTCAATGAGCCCCACCAACAGACCCTGGCCCGCCTCGACTGGGAGCTGGAGCAGCGCAAAAGGTAAGCCAGCGGGCCACCATTCAGATCAGTCCTGTCTCTACCTGGCACCAAGCGTTTGCTGGTGTATACATCACAGCCCAGGAACATGCTCTTTGAAAATAACCCAACGATACAGTAACAACAAAGAGGCTACAAAGTCAGTTTAAACTAGTTACTAAAGGACAAATGGCAGGTCCCTTTGTAACACACAGATGGGCCTGTCTCTCAGAACTGTTTCTACCGTACAGTAGTTTCTGGTTTATTCCAAACAGTGTCTTGATCCTGTTTCTCAGTTCAGGGAGTCTTCTCTCATGTGACTAATTAAAGGGAGCCGGAGCTATGCCCTGGTCTCTTCCCAGAAGAACAACACCCATTGTTTGACAGAAGTGGGCTGTGAAGAGTAATTCTGCATTTTAAAAGCCTAAGAGCTCCCTAGTTCAAACGAGGAAGGGGAGGTGTATGTTATGAGGGATGTAACTATGATGTCATTGATTCAGGCAGCCCCATATAGAGCCGTGCTTTTTAACTAGGGCCACTTGACTTCGTTGACTCTGGAAGCTGATCCTTGTAGCAAGGAGTGGGCCAGCAATGCAGCCATGGTGGCAGTGCTTAGATCTGATCAGCTGTGTGCCTGTGAAATCCAGTGTCCACAAGACTGGCTGTGGAATTGACCTGCAATCCTGTACTAGACAGGGGATGGCCTTAGTCTTTTTAGTGCAGTTGAACATGCAGCAAACAGATGCGTGATACTTGGCCTGGCATAAAGAACTACTGGCAAGTCCATGGCTGTGAATTTGTGCTAGTTGCACAGATTATATACACCACCAGGTGGCGCTGAGAGCATGCAATTCTTTGTCCGTTGCTGCTTTCCAATGGGTCATCATTAACGGGCTCAGCCATCACCAATCCTAAATCATCCATCAGTAACCTCAGGAGGAGCATCCTGCCAAAGGATTGCTTTAGTGTCCCGCTAAAAATGTCTGCACATTGGAAACCGTCTTTAAAAAGCAAAGAAGAGCTAGGGTGAGGTTTTCCCTCAGAAGTGAGTGGAAGGTGTGTGGTTAAATCATTAGTCACCTGTGCAACTCCTAGCCCTAGTGCCTACAGTGTTCATGGTCTCTTTTCCCTGGCTTGGCAACTCTAATTTCTGGGGTGTAGTCTCTTGAACTAGCTTAAAAGTAGGTTTTATTTATGAGAACTCTTCTGACTGGAAGCTTTGTGGGTTTCCATTTCTGCCATTCTCCAGCCGGTCACCCCCTCCCATAACATCATGGGATAGGTATGACTATGCTGTTTAGCTAAAGCTGTATTTCTGAGTGAGGCCTGTGTAAAACTGGCATTGTGGGGATCCACGTCTGTCTCGGCGGTTCCGTTCCAAACAGCCTTAGAGCCTTCCTGTCAAAACTGTTTTTCTGATGGAAAATTGGGTTTTCCACAAAACAAGAATTTTTCACAAAACGGCTCTGCATTCCGTGGGAAACCTCCATTTGTTTGGGGGTGAAAAACTGAATGCTCAAAAGCTGAAATATTTTGATTCTGAAATGCCACCGCAGTGTGCAGTGAGAGTTGTAGTTTGGCTGCCTCATGCTTCCATTCTTCTCTATGGGCCAGGCTCCCCAGCTGGACTTCATCTGCCATGATGCAAAACTGCTATGCTACATGCCATCCCTCTTCAAGAGTGGAGACCATGGTACATCCTGGGACATGTAGACCAAGGAGCCTGTATAGAGCAGAATGGTAGCATTGGACACCCAAAGTACAACTCCCATCAGACCCGGCAGTGGCATTTCCAAATCAAAATATTTTGCCTTTCAGGCATTCTGTTTTTTGATGAAAAAAATCACAGGGGCGAAAGAACCATTTTCTGATCAGCAATTATCCTCAGTTCACAATTAAAAGTGATGAGGGGGGTTTCACCTCTTGGGTTCTGAGAGTCAAGCTGGTCTCTCTCTCATTTTATCAGAGCCAGTAGTAAAGGTTCTTTAGGCCAAATAAGTCCGTTAGTCATATGTGAAACCTCATTGTCCTCCATGAGTTTGCACAGCTATTATGAATAGGCACTTAATAAAAATTAAAAAAAAAATGCTTCTGATGACCGCACATGATGGAAAAGACTTTCCTGTAGCTGTTTTAGCTCTGCGGGGCTAACAGACCCAATAAAGCAGCATGAATGTACTTTGTCGCTAAAGTCAGCAGTTGAGATGCTAATATGGGAGCAGATCTGGGGAGTAAGGAGGGTCCATTCCTATGTCCTCATTTCTTCAAGTAGAAAAGCGCTTGGAATATGTTGCTGTGTTTACTAAATGGCACATTTACTCTTCAAGTTTCTCAGTTTCTCCTCAGTTTTATTTTCATAGATTCCAAAGCCTGAAGGGACCAGCTAGTCTGGAATGGAGTTTACTACCTGCTTTGGGCTGCTTCCACAGGCAACCCAACTCTGAGAAGATCCATGTGGAGATCCCACCTCAACAGTTCTCTCTTAACAGATTCATGCTCTCTTGAACTCTCTTCAGGGTTCTTTTCAACTTTTCCAGTTTTCCAGCTCTGCTAAGTTTCTTGCTGTTTGTCTTCCCTTTCCCTTGGATTTTAATGAACTCTTCATTTATCACATCACTTCAGAGGCGACAGCAAGGTCAGATATTGATCGAAATAGGCTCTGAAGCAGACTTCAAAGCATAGAGGGACCTGTCGCAGTTCAGGAGCCCCTGACAGTGGAATCAGGAGCTCTGGATCCTGAGGTTTAGAAATGCACCAACAGGGAGCAGAGATTCTGATCTGACATGTGTCTCCTTTGTGAACGCAGTGCTGTAAATGAGCTTCTCTTGTGCAGGCTGGCGGAGAAGTATAAGGAGTGTCTGGCCAACAAGGAGAAGATCCTGAAGGAGATCGAAGTGAAGAAGGAATATCTGAGCAGCCTCCAGCCCCGGCTCAACAGCATCATGCAGGTACTTCCTGAGCTTAACCCAGCACTCCTCTTTGCCTGGGAGACTGGCCGCTTGCAGTGAGAGTCTGTGTGTTTCCTGCTAGGTGGATCAGAAACCCTTTGTGCTGCCCTTGCCTGTCTGCCCTCTAACCCTCAGTTGTTGTGGGGTAGCTGGTGTGGGGACAGGCGGTCTAAATCCACAGAAAGGGAGATTCAGAGCACTGGGAGCAAGGGGACTGAGGCTGTTCAGAGGCGTTGGAACTACTTCCTGCTCCTTTACCTGCGCTTCCAAATCCTCACAGGGCGAGGATTTCCTGTGCAATCCCATTGTGCAGCGGCCCCTGCCGAGGTGCTGGCAGAAGACTCGTTAGATGGGACCTTCCATGGAGAGCAATTGTAGCTTCCTCCCCTTGCATCAGATTGGCTGGGAAGAGCAGGTGAAGGAAGTGGGTTCTCTCCCATCTGCAGAGCCATTAGTCCTCCCCCTGTTATCTCTGGTGGCTGCTGCTGCTGAGCACCCCAAGGTGCCCTCTGTCCAGAGGGTTGTGTGTGCTCCTGGCACAGGTTCCAGGTCTCCTGCACTGCAGCATAGAGCACAAAGCACTCAGTGACTGGGCTGGTGTGCAAACAATTCCAGTGCTAATCGTGCATGTGATTTGTGTCCCACCAGGCCTCCCTCCCTGTCCAAGAGTATCTCTTCATGCCTTTCGACCAGGCACATAAGCAGTACGAGACGGCTAGACACTTGCCACCACCTCTCTATGTACTCTTTGTCCAAGCCAATGCCTATGGGCAGGCCTGTGGTGAGTATCAATGGCGGGGGAGTGGGGGTAAGGCAGTGGAGACAGCCTTCATCTGTGTCACTGAAAGCTGTGATCTGAGGGGAGTGAGGAGTCCATCCCCCATGGGCCAAATTTCACAGCTGCCTGCAGAAAACCCTGCTGTTGCAAGACTCACGGATGACTCTGCTTCATCCAATCCACTCTGCCTCCGCTGCTTCTGCACGCCCTGTGTGGCTCCTCCACCACTGCTCTTGGAGCCCGGTTGGGAGCAGCCACAACCTGGGAGCCAGCCTGATGAAGCAGCATCGTTTGAGAACCTAATTCATTTGGCTGCTGTGGCTGAATCCCTCGCCCCCGCCCTCCCACACCCCTCCTTTGAGAGCTCTTTTCAAACCTCTGCCCCTTCCATCCCTGGTGGCCCACTCAAGGTGATCAGGGATTGTGGGCACTGCTGCAGTGACGGCTTTAAAGCCAGCAGCCAACTCAGATATGCCACGTCAACAGCCCCCACAGTAGTATGGCGTTGGCACTTGGCACTCCTGCCTGTTGGGCTGTCATGATCCAGGACCATTCAGAAAGGGCTGTTGAAGGCCATGTCTGCGCTGTTGGGACAAAAGCGGCGTAGCTATGTTGGTGGACCTATGCAGCCATACCCCCGTGATGGAAGGGGTGTTTCCATTGATGTCCGCACTCCAGCGCCTCCAAGCAATGGAAGCATTCTTCTGTCAGCCTAGCTGCGTCTACACTGTGGGTTAGGTCAACATAGCTACGGCGCTCGGAGGGGTGGGTTTTTCACACGCCGAACGATGTAGCAGCCTGGACCAGGCCTTACTGCTTGCTGGGTACGGCTTGGGAGATCAGCTCCTGTGTGGCTTCCTCTAGTGGGACAAAGCCCGTAACTTGTCAGGGAGACGTGGTCCAGGGCAGAGCCTTGAAATTGACCTGGCTCCCATCCCTTGTGTGGCTCATGTGCAGTAAGGAGGCAATCCAACCCCTCAACTTAGGAGAGGCTGAGGGAACTGGGGTTATTTAGTCTGCAGAAGAGAAGAGTGAGTGGGGATTTGATAGCAGCCTTCAACTATCTGAAGGGGGGTTCCAAAGAGGATGGATCTAGACTGTTCTCAGTGGTACCAGATGACAGAACAAGGAGCAATGGTCTCAAGTTGCAGTGGGGGCGGTTTAGATTAGATATTAGGAAACACTATTTCACTAGGAGGGTGGTGAAGCACTGGAATGCGTTACCTAGGGAGGTGGCGGAATCTCCTTCCGTAGAGGTTTTTAAGACCTGGCTTGACAAAGCCCTGGCTGGGATGATTTAGCTGGGAATTGGTCCTGCTTTGAGCAGGGGGTTGGACTAGATACCTCCTGAGGTCCTTTCCAACCCTGATATTCTGTGATTCTAAGTCCTCTGTCAAAGCACATGGGTTGGCAGCTCCCAGGAGAGCCCAGGCTAATGCCCTCTGTGCTGACTGTACCTCAGTGCGCTCCTGTAACTTCATCTGCCAGTCAAGGGGCCCCCTTCCTTGCCCTGCAAATTCACTGTTGCTGAGACCTGTTTAACTGTCATCTGCTTCTCAACACACACAGCCAGGGGATAGCACTTCTTTTCATCACTCTTCCTCTCCCTTCTGGCCCCTCTCCCTCCCCTCCGTCCCGTCCTTTTCAGGCCCACCCCATTAGCTAACATGAAACCCTCCTCCCAGCCCCTCAGGCAGGATGAGTACCTTTCTTTCCTTGCATCTGAGACCTGCCAGAAGCCTCCTTTGTAGCAGAAGATGGTTTGTTTTTAAAATAGCCAAATCCCCGCCCCCCGGGTTTAGAGCTTCCTAGAGCCCCGACAGGGCCCAGCGTAGAACCCCAGTGTGTGGCCCTTCTAATTCTCTGTGCAGTGCTTGGATACTGTGGTGATGGGCACCCTGGAAACCCCTAAACCAATCCCACAGCTGAGCTCTTGGGGCTGAGACTCCTTAGGGATTGCCAGGCTAGATTGGACCCGAGGCCAGTCTCCGAGAGTGGCCAGCACCAGATGCTTCAGGGGAAGACGTAAGAAGCCTGCAGTAGCAGATGTGGGATAATGGGCTCCCATATTAAGTCTCAACCTGATTTCTAATAGTTAGTTTTGGTGCTTCAGGACATATCATTAATATAACTGGATAGTCTTGTTATTCGTATACATGACCAGTCCTTTTTTTCTTGTCCACTGTCTGTAGTGGGCCACTCTCTTACCACTTCAAAAGTTATTTTTCCTCCCTTGGTATCCTGCTGTTAATTGATTTCTCTCATTAGACTGACCTCACACTTGGTAAAGCACCCCCATCCTTTCATGTATTTGTACCTGTTCCTGTATTTTTCACTTCATGCATCTGATGAAGTGGGTTCTAGCCCATGAAAGCTTACGCCCAGATAAATGTGTTAGTCTCTAAGGTGCCACAAGGACTCCTCGTTGTCCTTTTTTAGACTCTTGCAAAATTCTTGGCCTCAACAACTTCAGTGGCAGTGAGTTCCATAGTCTTAATTAAATGTTGTGTGAAAAAGGACGTCCTGTGATCAGTTTTGAATTGTTCTTTTTACTCCTTCCAATTGCTGACATGCAGACATGTGCATGCCAAACGCTGCTGACCAACTTTCATCTCTAGTTCTTCTTGGGATGTTTCAGTTGAGGCTCCTCAGCCCAGATGCAGTTACCTGCTACAGCGATGAGCCTGGTAAAAATGCCTTGATGGGTGTTGCATTGCACAAAATCCATTTAAAGCAGGATCACAACACATCTGGCATTTTGCCCGACATAGGGGATACCAGCATTTGGGGAATGGGGCGTATCGATAGAGGGTAATGCGAAACAATAATCCGAGTGGGAAACTTGTGATTTCCCCCTCGCACCACAATGTCACTAGAGTGTCTGGGTGTCATTACTGCCGTTCCACCTGAGGAGAGGTGCACAAAGCATTGGATGGGAGGGTGATGTCACCACAGCTCTGGAGAATGCTTACAAACAAAATGTCTTACACTGTGCCGCAGAGATGCCCGTGATGCTGCAGGTTCAGATCAGCTGCCCACTAGGCACTGAATCTGCCTGTTGCGAGTGGGGAAGAGGCTACAGAAGTAATTTGACAAACTCCTTGGCATCCTTGCTTCCAAGCTTGATGCCTCTCTAGGTGGCCGGCAGCAGCAACCTTCCCTTTAACTGCCTGGCTTCCTACCTCAAGATGTGCTGAATGGCGCTTTGCCTTCCACAGATAAGAAGCTGGCTGTGGCAATCGAAGGGAGTGTGGAAGAAGCTAAAGCCCTTTACAAGCCACCAGAGGACTCCCAAGGTAAGTTATAACTTGATATCCCACCTGCCTGCCTTGGCCCAGCCTGCGGGCTGAAAGCTGATACTGGGGCGGGGGGTGGTGGAAGGATCCGAGGAGCAGAGTTGTTCCTTGGGCAGGGCTTAACTAGCTCTATCGCTTATATCTGTGCAGTGGTTGCTTAACTAGCCTTGGCTCCTCCCTCACACCCGACTCATCCTCCTGGAGAGACCAGCTGCCGGGTGTTAGGAAGAGTCCCTCCAGCACTGCCCAGTTGCACACGGCGATCTCGGTAGTGTAGAGGCTGTAAAGGGGCCAAAAGGCATGTAACATGCCGAGGGCCTCAGCTGTGCTAAGTGCCCCTTTGTGGGGCACCGGTGTCTCCCCAGGCAGTGCTGGGGTAGTGGGTCCCTGGGGCATGTGGTGCCAGGGTACCTCCTTGTCACTGTGATGTTTGGACAGTCTCTCAAATGGATCCCTGCGCATGGCTCTTGCTTATCCCTCTGTTTGAATGTGCAGATGACGAGAGTGATTCTGATGCTGAAGAGGAGCAGACCACGGTAAGGGACTAGCACAGCCCCAATACTGAAATCCTTGGGTCTACTCTCACCTCACGTGGGTGGGCCCACCTCTGTTTCTGCCACTGAAGCATTAGATAGTGCCTAGAGTGGGGGGCTGAGTTGGGGCCAGGGCTTCTCTTCCCTGCTCTGCCGCTGATCCAGCGTGTGATCTTGAGCAAGTCACTTCTCCTCTGGGCCTCAACGTGCCAATCTGTAAAATAGGACCGACGATGCCTCCTGTCACAGATCCACAGGGTCAACTCCAGGGGTGGCCAACCTGAGCCTTTGAAGGAGCCAAAATTTACCAATGTACATTGCCAAAGAGCCACAGTAACACGTCACAGCAGCTCCCCCACCCCGCTCCCAGCACCTCCCACCCACCGACAGCCCTGCCGATCAGCTGTTTCATGGCATGCAGGAGGCTCGGGGGGTGGGGGAGGAGTGAGGCCATGGCAGGCTTGGGAGGGGGTGGAAAGGGGTGGAGTGGGTGCAGGGCCAGGGGTTGAGCAGTGAGCACCCCCCGGCACACTGGAAAGTTGGCGCCTGTAACTCCAGCCCCGGAGTCGGTGTCTAGACAAGGAGCCGCATATTAACCTCTGAAGAGCCGCATGTGGCTCCGGCGCCCCGGCTGGCCACCCCGGTCTAGTCCATGCCCAGCCTGTAACCAGTCCCTTGGGAGTGACCCCTTTAGTGCCCTGGGCCCCAAGGACTTACACTGCTCCTAGAGTATCTGCAGTGCCACCAGGCAGCCTTTCCAAAGCAAGTCTCCTGGCCTTCAGAATCGGAAAGTCCTTTGGTTAGCATGGAGCGCTGATTTAAATCAGCAATGTAAATCGTGATTTAAATCACCCAGTGGAAAACCTCATTTATATAATTGATTTTAATCATTTGTACTTCGGTGATTTTTATGAAGAAAAGTGCAACTTTATTGGTTGATTATAACCATTAAAACATGTTGATTTACAACTAAATAGAACCTGTACACTTGATTTGGTATATCTTTTTGTTATCTTGGGGGATAAACTGAAACTATATAAATTTATTTAAGTAATTATATAGCTTCATAGTTTCAAATTCTTGTTAATTGTACAAGGGTGAATGACATATTGCTTATTTACTAGGTAATTCGCTTTTTGCGCCTGATTTGTGTCAAATTTCATAAGGGTGGTAACTGGAATTTAATTAAACACACAGAACAGCATTATAAGATTTATTTTTATTATACAAACCAACTTTTAAATGTTTTGGATACATAAACTTCTCTTATCAAAACATGTTTCACATTTACAACTCAATAGGGATTCATTGTAGTCTCTGAATTACTTGATTATTTCAGGTCAGCGAGGAAAAATTTTCAAACATGCTGATAGGAAAGTGACTGGAGCTTAAGTTCCTACTCACCTCAGTCTCATAAAAAGGAGAGACCATTTCCTACGTTACTTGGGCTGTCCTTCAGACTTTCAAAACTAGTAGACTTCATTCCCTCCCTCCCCATTTTTATTCCTTTTAAACCGGTTTACAAGAAAAACTTACTGTGATTTGGAATAACATCAAAAAGAATCTGATTTCAAATAAAATCGAATTTCTTAATTTTTTTTCTTTTTTCAAATGAAACCTCACTGATTTTTCTCTACCCTGGTGTGGAGAGGCAAAGGTTGGGGTAGAATTCACCCTGGCCAGCACTGCCATCTGTCCCTTTCTCCCGAGTCCCTGGGGTCCTTCTGGCTCCAGAGGCAAGCTCTTAGCTCCCTGCCACCTTTCCCCTTTGTTCTCCAGCTCCAGGCCTTTGCTCTGCTTCTCCCTGCCGGGGGGATCTGCTTCCTCTTGGCTGTGGGTTGCTAGGTGTGAATGTCCTGGCTATTGGGGTTCCTTTTGCCTTTCGGGATCCTCCATTGATATGGGTCAGTTTCAGCCAGTCCTGACACACCCATTTACACCCCCCCACACACACAGTTACATGGCCCAACACCTCCTGTCCCCTGCTCTGCCCCATGAACCGCTTTTTAATCCTTTACATTCCGTGCATAGCAATGCAAGGCTTGGGGGAAACTGAGGCATACAGAGGAATAATAAAAAATATTACCAAAATTCTCACTTTGTCACACCTCCCAAGGAGGGGATGTGAGGGTTAATGTTCTCAGAGCGCTTTCCGTTTTCAATCTGTTTTCAAAGGCAGTGGGAGTTGCGCACCGAACTGCCCTAAGTACCTTTGAAAACCTTCTCCTAGGAGGTTTGCATGACTGGGCTCTGTATGCCAGGCATAGGGTTCAGGTTCTTAGTGCTTTGGGAGAAGGTGCACACACAGTACGGGCCGATGCTATCGGAGAGAGCACTCAGCAGCTCCTGAGATCCCCGATTACTTGGCAAATCACAGCTCTGTGCCTCAGTTTCCCTATCTGTAAATTCCCTACCTGGCATCCAGGATGCTGCATGGAGTAGTTATAATTAAGTTACTGTGTGAGTGCTAAGCATTGTTTTGCCTGCAAAAGACAGAAGCTTACCCCATTTGCCATGAGCACGTTGCCATGGGGTGGGAAGAATGTGACATGTTTTCAGGCGCTGTGATTTTGCTCTCCACTGCTGCAGAAGCGTCGCCGCCCCACGCTGGGCGTGCAGCTGGATGACAAGCGCAAGGAGATGCTGAAGAGACACCCACTGTCTGTTACCATTGACCTCAAGTGCAAAGGTACAAGGGCATTAGACATCGCGAGTCGGGTTCTGATCTCAGTGTAAATCCATTGACTTCAGTGAGCCATTGGATGTACACCTGTGCCTGTGAGATCAGAATGTGGCCTCCAGAGTCGAGTTTCAAAGATCCACCTTTCTGAGTAGCTGGGAGTGAGTCACACAAGAGTCCCCCCCCTGTGTGACTGAACAATGATCTTCATGGCAGGTCGGCCCAGAGTGAGCCAAACCATTCCATGTAGGCGGTGGGGGACAAAGACAGGAGAGACCAGTGCCCTGGCCTCCCAAACGAAAGGGCAAGTGAACTCGAACTGTGGTACTGGTGGAGTTGCCAGAGCACCCTGGCGCAGCTGTTCTGGGGAGGGAAACTTGTCTGGCTTCCTATTGTATGGTATTCTCATGCCCTCTGGATGGGCCGGGGTGTTTGGTCCTCAGTAATCTCTAGGCAGTTCTTTGCTTCTCTGCTCTCGGGCACAGGGAAGCAGGGTTTTATCTGTCGGTTCTGAGAACATAGAGCCGTTGGTGCAAAAATCAGGGCCCTCTGGCTGTGCCCTTTGGCCTCTGCACCAGCAGCTCTGCGGTCCCAGGCTCGCGTGGAAGCACTTGGCTCTGCCTCCTCCAGCAGAAACTCCTCTGCATGGGGCTTGGCACCCTGCAACACCAGAATTCAGGAGCTTCTGCTTCTGCAGCACTGTGTTAGTCTCACAGGTTGCCAAGGCCACCTCTGAGGGGAACCACGCCCTGCAGTTGGTACGTCCTAGCACCAGACAGTGGCTGTGCTGGCGCGGGCATTTCAGATGGCACCTCTGTGCCATTTCCAGACGTGGCAGTGCTTGTCCTGTTGGCATGAGGGGCCAGGGAGACGGGGTTTCCTTGGCCATGTGTTGCACTCTTCTCCCATATGTAGGATTCCCAGGGTAGCAGTATGTAGTGTGACAAAGCTCTGTCCTTGACTCCGTGGGTCCTGTGTTTCCTGATGGATTTTGCTAACCTCAGAGGCTCACTGTGACCCCCCACATGGCCCTTCTCTCTATAGAGGCAAGGGTCACAGTCCACTGAGCCATTTTCATCATAAGCCAGCAAGGGAGGTAAGGAGAAACAACCCTCCCTTGTACAGTCTCTGTTGTCTCCCAGTATCCGTGATTAATCAGGGAGGGGAGGGGGGGAGCCCGGGCCCACCCTCTACTCCGGGCTCCTGCCCAGGGACCCTAAAATTAGCAGCTATGGAAGCTGACTTTTGGGAAATAGGGCGTGTACAATTCCCTGGGCTACTTCCCCACAGCAGTCCCCACTCAATATCTTCTTCACAATTACCTCAGGGCCTCCTTCCTTGCACCTGATATGGATTCGTACTACTTCATTCCTCCAACAGCTCCCTCCTATAGCTCCTGACACCCACACCGCACTGACTAACTGGGATGCTTTTAACTAGTTCCAGCCAGTCCTTGATTGGCTTCAGGTGTCCCAATCAATCTAGCTATCTCCACTGCCTTCTAGAAGGATCTTAATGGGCCCCAGGTGTCTTGATTAACCTGGAGCAACTGCTATTTGGTTACCATGGTACCAGGGATTTGTTTAGTCTGGGGCTAACATATCTGTTCCTCGCTACTTTACTGTAGCCATCTGGCCTTGCCCCATCACAGTAGGGCCTACAGCTGTCCAGTCTCAGGCTCGGGATCTTGTCCTGTCCCACAAGCCAAGCAGGATCAGGCTGGTCAGTACTTGGCTGGGAAAGCGGTGCTGGGAGTTCAGCAAGGGGTGCACTTTGCTTTGAGCCAGCATTGCCCCAGCGCTCTGGCCTGAGGCTAGGGGATCAAACTCTCTTTCAGAGGAGACCTAGAACCAAAGTCGTTATTCAAGATCCTCAGCACATCTCGTTAGAGAAGGGGTATTAACCCCAGTGGCCTGGCCAGATCCCAGGGTGGGATATTGTATGCTGCCCCTGCACTTTCAGTTCATCTTGATCACTGACTCCCTTATCTCAAATTTCCTTCCCCTGATTTCTAGCTTATAATTGTACATAGTTCCCCCCATTTGGTGTCAGTGTCTACATCTGGCCAGAGTCAGCAGCCGCATGAGCCAGTGAAAGCGTTACGGGGTTTGTGCTCCTCTTGATTGTTTTCTTCCTTTCTTCTCTGCCCTGCTCCATCATCCCCACAAATGGCTTTTCGTTCCCATGCCCCTCGCCAATGTCACCGCACAGACGACAGCGTGCTCCACCTGATCTTCTACTACCTGATGAATCTCAATGTCATGACGGTGAAAACCAAGGTGACCACTGCTACGGAGATGACCACGCCCATCAGCGCTGGGTAAGCTGAGTCCACGGAGGTGTCACGGCCAAGTCTGTTCCCAGTCCTGCACTGGGGATGGAATTTGTCTGACATTGATCTCACCACAGAGGAGCTGCTGTCCTCAGCGTTCGCTGTTCAAAGTGACCCTCAGATATCTCCTGCCAAGCAGCCCACGTGACAGAGGCTTGACTGGTGTTGAGCACGGCAGAGGGCTTAGCAGGACTCCTTCCCCCTGACCTCTAAAAAGCAGCAGCGGGGCTGAGAATTGTCAGGATATGCCTCGCTCCTCCCTTCCCCGGCTGAAAAGTTACAAGCTACTTTCAGTTGGAATGCTGCCTGCATTTCTGCTCCTGCCTCAGAGTGAGCAGCCCAGCAGAGCTTGGACCTGGTGGCTTTATCTCAGCCTTCCCTGCATGAGGCGACTACCAGCAGGGAGAGCTGTAGACTTGAAAATCCTCCTGAACGAGGCAGTTGGCCGCATTGCTCATGTAGCGTCCTTCCCTTCAGCAAGGGGGACCCGTCCCGCAGCCCTTTGTCGGCCAGCCGCTAGGGTGATGCAGCTGTTCATTCAGCTGCAGTTCGGGGGAGGTTGGGGCGGGACGCGGTGCAGAGACAGAGTCCTTCTCTAATCTGATTTATCCCCTGCAGTGAGACTGAGGGATCAGAGTAAAGGGAGATGGTCACGTGGATTTGATCATTGGGAAAACAAATCTGCTCCCCTTGGAGTGCGGCGTGTCTCCCGCTTCAGCCAGCGGGCCCAGATTAATAGGTTAGCGCCCAGTCAGGAGGAGCTGGGGCATCTCATCTGCTTGTCGCATTTAATTACCATCTTGCAGATGAATAGTTTCCTTCCCTTCCCCAGGCCTGTCTGGCACTCTCCCTCCACCTCCTTGTTCTGCGGGTCACCTTGTCTCAAGAGCCGTGGATAATGCCTTCTGCCAGAGAACCCATCCAAGTTTGATTAGTGTGAGAACTGGGCTGAAACTGCAGCTGCAGAAACCTGCCCTGGACATTAATTCAGCAGAAAATGCCCAGTTCTGAAGGAGCTCCAGGGATGAGATGGGAAGTGGGGGCTGCTTGTCTGTGCACCTCATAGCGTGAGCTTCTACGTGGCAGTGGACAGGCCCCCTGGCTTGGAGAGCTTTCTCCATGGCAGTGCACCCTTGCTGGTCAGGGGCAGGGAAGAGGGATGTTCCTGCACGGCAGGGCCCCCCCTTGCCAGCTGCGGGGAGGAGAGGTTCCTGTGCAGCAAATGGAGTCATAGTTAATAGCAGGCTGCCTGCAGACTCTTCCAGCTCAGTCCTTTGTCGCCTGCAGCTGCCCTTCATCAACTTGCCTCTCCACCTCAGGGCCCCGTGTGCTTTGCAGTGAGCCGGCCCTGTGTTCTGCAGCAGGGGTCCTGTGCCCCTCGGGGCATGGTGCAGATTCTGTGGCAAGTGCAGACACCTTTCAAACAAGATTTCTGTGGCATGGTATGTTCAGCCAGCTGCCCCTCTTGTCTGTGGGGAGATTAGTAGCAATTTCTTTTACACCAGCCCTGCAGTTTGTTTTCAGCAGGCCACAGGTTGGCCATCTTTAGGTTTCAGAGTCAACCCATTCAGATGGCTTGGCGTAGTTCGCCCCTCTCAGCTGCTCCTCCAGGTTCCCGCAAACTCAGCCCATCAGTGCATCGATTTACACGCGGGTCGTGTTTTCATAGTTATTGCTACAGCCAGGCAGGGGAGACCGCGTCCAGGAAAAGGAGATTCTGGATCCCAGTTCTACAGCCAGGGGGGAAATCCGTGGCTGTGGGGCCCTGCTTGAAATGCGCTTCGTCCATGGCCAGTGCACCCTGCTCTTAATGATCCCAAAGAGCACTGTCATTTTGGAAACGGTGTGGCTGACTTTAGGCTTCCCTCTCCCCCAGAGATCTGCTGTCTCCAGGCTCCCTGCTGAACTGCCTGTATCCTGGGGATCACGGGAAGAGAACTCCAAATCCAGCCAACCAGTTCCAGTTCGATAAAGTCGGGTGAGTCGGCTGTACATCTGCCCCTACCCTTTGTCATGTCCAGCGCCGCCCATGGAGGCCAGTCAGGCAGGGCAGCCTAGAGCAGAAGACCAGAGTGCCTGCGTCGTTCCCATCATGACGTGCAACCTAAAGGGCTTCTCTTGCCAGTGTGCGCTCTGGGGAAGCTTTCTAGCCCAGGACGGCTGGGGCAGCCAGGCTGAATGGCAATACCCTACACTCAGGCTGGGCTGCTGCTTCCAGAACAGCTGGGTGATATGGTGGCTCTCTATAATGGAAGCCTTGTTTAGCTGGGAAAAGAACTCCGATACCTGGAGTTCGGGACTCAGATGCCTGCCCGTTTGGGGTGTGCATGGCTGCATCAGGAGCCGGAGTCATACTGTTGGTCAGTGTCGGGGAGATGGGTCTGTCTGCTGCTTCAGGCACTCCAGGTCTGGCTTTCACACATCAGGGAGATCCCCCTCTGTCCTGCGTGGCATTGCAATATTTTCCTTTTGTCTCCTAAGCATCCTGACCCTGAGTGATTACGTGACAGACCTGGGGCACCCCTACGTGTGGGTGCAGAAGCTGGGTGGCCTGCATTTCCCCAAAGATCAGCCTCAGGTATGTCTGAGGCACAAGCCCTAGCGACGGAAGGTGTTTCCTGAGGCCCTGCCAGGCTGTCATCCCCTCTGCTCTGCAAGAGGCTGCTTCTCACACTTGGGATCTGAAGTCAACGGGTGCCATTCTTTTAGGCTCAACGCCAGGTGCAGCCAGCTTTGGTGGCCACTGCAGGATCACATGGCAGTCACTCCTGAGCTCAGCTTTAGGGGCTGAATTGCGGCAGGGACAGGCTGGTGTTTCCACAGTCTGGCTCGGCCATGGCCCAGCCTTGTTGGCTTGGTGGGAGCCAAATCTAGCTCCTCTTCTCAAGTGGGAGTTAGTTTCCTTCGGGCTAATTAGATGGAGGGGGATGGGCATGTTCCAGAGAGTAACCAGAGGGAAATGTATTTTCCCAGTGTGCTGTGCACTGTGGGATACTATGCTCAAGGAATTCCAACACAGCCAACTGTCGGCCCCTGCTAGTGGGGGAGGAAGGAAATCCAGGCTCTAGGTCACAGTCCTCCCTGTCCGCAGCCCACAGTGACCGCAGATAACTCGCTGAGTGCCAGCCACATGGAGATGACTATGAAGTTGCTCAGGACGAGGCTGCAGTCCCGCCTGGCTCTCCACAAGCAGTTTGCTTCACTTGGTAAGGACACCGCATCCGCCCAGTGATCTCCCTCCTCCCCTGAGCATAGAACACCGGCCATCAGAGCAGGGTTGTCCGTTTGAATCCTGTTAGAAGAGGTGACAGTAACGTTTCCTTGAAAGGATTCCATGGCTCTCCGCCGGCAGAACTGCCATGCTCCCTTGTCCTTTCCGCAGACACAGTACACGGCTCCTGCTTTCAGAACAGGAAAGTGAAACCCTGGTCCCTGCAGTGATCATCTCTGACCCCCCCCCCCCTTGTTGGAGTTCTACTTACAGTGGCTCTGTACAAATGGCCCCGTGGGTGTCTCCTGGTGGCCAGATCAAACTCCCCGTATACCCAGTGGAAGGTTGGTCTAACTGGCCAGTGCTGCAAGTTCCACCTGGCTTCAGAAAGTCCAGCTGGTCTTTCTGTCTTTGGTGCTGTCAGCAGCCGTGAAGGCTCTGCAGATAGTGTGTGAGGAAGGTTTTGCTTCGGCTCACTTGCTCCCAGCAGCTGGATTGGGCTGCATTCACTCTGCCCTCTAACCCCATGCTGGGAATCAGTTGGGCACGTGGAGGGAGCTGAGTTGCTCCCCTCACAGCCTGCACTTTGCCGAAGTTTCTCCCGTCCATGTGCAGACCTGCCCCACCCTGCCCAGCCTGTGGGCTCTGGAGGGATCACGGCACAGGCTGGTGAGCTGCCGGATGCTCTCGCACATCCCTCTAGTCAGTGTCTGGAGACATCAACTTCAACTGAAGAGGCCCCTGGACTCCATTTGACTGTACCTGAGCTTCTCCCCTCCCAGCCCCCCGGTTCTGTCTTGATTGCCCCAGACAGTGCAGTGGGGTTTGATCCGGCCCATGGGGTTCAGCGCTGCTCAGCTGGCTTTGTCGTTGCTTTCAGAGCATGGCATCGTGCCGGTCTCCAGTGAGTGCCAGCATCTCTTCCCTTCCAAGGTCGTGTCGCGCTTGGTGAAGTGGGCTGCGCTCCCCTACGAGGATTACCTGGTAGGTGCAGATGCCTTAGGTGCAGCGCCAGAGCAAGGGACCGGCTTCAGCTCCCCATTCCCCATGGCAGAAGCAAATCCATAACCCTGCACTTTCCTGTCCTCGGTGCCCACGCTGCAGATCTGAGCGCACAGCTTTGTTTATCCCCCTTCCCGGGCATCTCCCCCTGCAGGAGCTGTCCTACACCAAAGATGTCGTGGAGGCTGGCTTGGCTGAAGACACTCACCTCTATTATACGGCGCTGGTAGAGAGAGGGACAGGTGGGTGAGTTTACCTTCCTTTAGTCTCAGGCTCCAGGGAGTGCCGCGTGTGGCTTCCCTTGTTCCCTCTGACATTACACTCAGAAGCAGCCAGTGGGATGTGCACCCCTCAAGCCTGAGGAGGGGTTAGCACATGTTGATGGTCCTTGAAAGGCTGAGACGTCACTAGCAGGTGTCAGCAGCAGAAGCTGTTGGGACAGTTAGATCAGTGGTCTCAACCGTTGTGGACAGCTGTGCCCTTTCACTAGACAGTGGCTCCGGGGGAGATCTGCCGTTGTTCCTCCCCCAATAAGTGACTGGTGTGGGCTCTTCTAGACTTTGACTTCGGCCAGCGCACAGCTTCAGTCAGCCATCTGCTCTCCTCCCTTGCTCGGCCAGCACCCTGGGTCCTCCCTGGAATGCTGGGAGGCATAACCATGCCTGGAAGCTATGCTGGCTTTCTTTCCATCATTGCCTCCCTGACAGGCACCGATGTCGTTCTCCGGAATGCTCTGGCTCTGTCACTGAGTAGCTGGTTGGGGGAGACAGAGTCCTCCCAGGCCATCAACCTAGATTCCGAAAAGCAGATTCAGTGTGCTGGAAACAAGCCGAACTGAATGGGAACTGCCCATTGGCTTGAGAGCTGTGCCGAGGCCATGTGCATCCCTGAGGGGTGGGGAGGTTCAGGGGTCGTGTGTAATCCTAGATCTCTTCCTTTGCACGTCTCAGCCAAACTCCAGGCAGCTGTCGTGCTGAATCCAGGCTACTCTTCCATGCCACCCATCTTTAACCTGTGTCTGAACTGGAAAGGGGAGAAAACCAATAGCAACGACGACAACATTCGGGTAAACTGGAGGGGAGAGGGAGAGGGGTCAGATCTAATGTGGTTTGGAAGTGCCAGAGCCACTGCTGGGTGATGCCAGTCACTGGCCTGTTGGAAGGAGTAAATCAGCAGGCATGGCAGAGGCTGGGGGGGTGAATGGGCCGTGGAGTCTGAACTCCCCTCTTGCCTTTTGGGAGGTAGCCTGGCTGAAGCATCTTGGTAGCAACTGTACCGGACCTGCTGAGGAAGGATGGGGGAGGATGGAGAGATCTTGGGTTTCCAGGGGTGTCGAGCCAGCCCCTTCACCATAAAGCAAGGTTCCTGCAGCAGATGGGGGGGGGCGGTCCCTGGAGGAGACACTTCGCAAGCAGGCTGGCTAACCTAGTGAGGAGGTCTTTAAATTAGGTTCACTGGGGGAAGGAGACCAAAGCCCTGAGATAAGTGGGATACCAGGAGGAAGCACGAGCAGATCGCGAGAGGGGAGGACTCGTGCCTCATACTGAGAAAGCAGGACGATCAGCGAGTTATCTTAAGTGCCTATACACAAATGCAAGAAGCCTGAGGAAAAAAGCAGGGAGAACTGGAAGTCCTGGCACAGTCAAGAATTATGATGCGATTGGAATAACAGAGACTTGGTGGGATAACTCACATGACTGGAGCACTGTCATGGATGGATATAAACTGTTCCGGAAGGACAGACAGGGCAGAAAAGGTAGGGGAGTTGCATTGTATGTAAGAGCAGTATTGACTGCTCAGAACTCCAGTATGAAACTGCAGAAAAACCTGAGAGTCTCTAGATTAAGTTTAGAAGTGTGAGCAACACGGGTGATGTCCTGGTGTGAGTCTGCTATAGACCACCAGACCAGGGGGATGAGATGAATGAGGCTTTCTTCTGGCAACTAACAGAAGTTACTAGATCACAGGCCCTGGTTCTCATGGGGACTTTAATCACCCTGATATCTGCTGGGAGAGCAATACAGCAGTGCACAGACAATCCAGGAAGTTTTTGGAAAGTGTAGGGGACAATTTCCTGGTGCAAGTGCTGGAGGAACCAACTAGGGGCAGAACTCTTCTTGACCTGCTGCTCACAAACAGGGAAGAATTAGTAGAGGAAGCAAAAGTGGGTGGGAACCTGGGAGGCAGTGACCATGAGATGGTCGAGTTCAGGATCCTGACACAAGGAAGAAAGGAGAGCAGCAGACTACAGACCCTGGACTTCAGAAAAGCAGACTTTGACTCCCTCAGGGAATTGATGGGCAGGAGCCCCTGAGAGAATAACATGAAGGGGAAAGGAGTCCAGGAGAGCTGGCTGTATTCTAAAGACTCCTTATTGAAATTGCAGGAACAAACCATCCCGATGTGTAGAAAGAATAGTAAATATGGCAGGCGACCAGCTTGGCTTAACAGTGAAATCCTTGCTGATCTTAAACACAAAAAAGAAGCTTACAAGAAGTGGAAGCTTGGACAAATGATCAGGAAGGAATATAAAAATATTGCTCAGGCATGTAGGAGTGAAATCAGGAAGGCCAAATCACACTTGGAGTTGCAGCTAGCAAGAGATGTTAAGAGTAACAAGAAGGGTTTCTTCAGGTATATTAGCAACAAGAAGAAAGTCAAGGAAAGTGTGGGCCCCTTACTGAATGAGGGAGGCAACCTAGTGACCGAGGATGTGGAAAAAGCTAATGTACTCAATGCTTTTTTTGCCTCTGTCTTCACGCATAAGGTCAGCTCCCAGACTACTGTGCTGCCCAGTGCAGTAATGGGGAGGAGGTGACCAGCCCTCTGTGGAGAAAGAAGTGGTTTGGGACTATTTAGAAAAACTGGACAAGCACAGGTCCATGGGGCCGGATGTGCTGCATCCGAGGGTGCTAAAGGAGTTGGCGGATGTGATTGCAGAGCCATTGGCCATTATCTTTAAAAACTCATGGCAAGCAGGGGAGGTCCTGGATGACTGGAAAAAGGCTAATGTAGTGCCCATCTTTAAAAAAGGGAAGGAGGAGGATCCGGGGAACTACAGGCCAGTCAGCCTCACCTCAGTCCCTGGAAAAATCATGGAGCAGGTCCTCAAGGAATCAGTTCTGAAGCATTTAGAGGAGAGGAAAGTGATCAGGAACAGTCAGCATGGATTCACCAAGGGCAAGTCGTGCCTGACTAACCTAATTGTCTTCTATGAGGAGATAACTGGGTCTGTGGATGAGGGGAAAGCAGTGGATGTGTTATTCCTTGACTTTAGCAAAGCTTTTGATACGGTCTCCCACTGTATTCTTGCCATCAACTTAAAGAAATATGGGCTGGATGAATGGACTATAAGGTGGATAGAAAGCTGGCTAGATCATCTGGCTCAACGAGTAGCGATCAATGGCTCCATGTCTAGTTGGCAGCTGGTATCAAGCAGAGTGCCCCAAGGGCCAGTCCTGGGGTCGGTTTTGTTCAGTATCTTCATTAATGATCTGGAGGATGGTGTGGACTGCACCCTCAGCAAGTTTGCAGATGACACTAAACTGGGAGGAGTGGTAGATACACAGGAGCGTAGGGATAGGATACAGAGGGACCTAGACAAATTAGAGGATTGGGCCAAAAGAAATCTGATGAGGTTCAACAAGAACAAGTGCAGAGTTCTACTCTTAGGACGGAAGAATCCCATGCACTGCTACAGACGAGGGACCGAGTGGTTAGGCAGAAGTTCTGCAGAAAAGGACCTAGGGGTTACAGTGGATGAGAAGCTGGATATGAGTCAACAGTGTGCCCTTGTTGCCATGAAGGCTAACGGCATTTTGGGCTGTATAAGTAGGAGCATTGGCAGCAGATCGAAGGACATGATCATTCCCCTCTATTCGGCATTGGTGAGGCCTCATCTGGAGTACTGTGTCCAGTTTTGGACCCCACACTACAAGAAGGATGTGGAAAAATTGGAAAGAGTCCAGCAGAGGGCAAAAAAAAAATGATTAGGGGGCTGGAGCACATGACTTATGAGGAGAGCCTGAGGGAACTGGGATTATTTAGACTGCAGAAGAGAAAAATAAGGGGGGATTTGATAGCTGCTTTCAACTACCTGAAGGGGGGTTCCAAAGAGGATGGATCTAGACTGTTCTCAGTGGTACCAGATGACAGAACAAGGAGTAATGGTCTCAAGTTGCAGTGGGGGAGGTTTAGGAAACACTATTTCACTAGGAGGGTGGTGAAGCACTGGAATGGGTTACCTAGGGAGGTGGTGGAATCTCCTTCCTTAGAGGTTTTTAAGGCCCGGCTTGACAAAGCCCTGGCTGGGATGATTTAGTTGGGAATTGGTCCTGCTTTGAGCAGGGGCTTGGACTAGATGACCTCCTGAGGTCCCTTCCAACCCTGAGATTCTATGATTCTGTGACTGTCCATAGCGTAGGAAGGGAAAGTAACGAGTGATCAGCTGGCCAGAGTTCCCCATGAGACTGATCCCATCCCCCGGCTCTTGCAGGCAATGGAGAGCGAGGTCAACGTCTGCTACAAGGAGCTGTGCGGGCCAAAGCCTGGCTACCAGCTCCTGACCAATCAGCTGCAGCGCTTGTGCGTCGTGCTGGACGTCTACCTGGAAACAGAGTCCCACGACACCAGCGTGGAAGGGCCCAAGGAGTTCCCCCAGGAGAAGATGTGCCTGCGTCTTGTCAGGTGAGGGCGCAGCCCACTGCCAGGAGGCCTTGGCGAGCAGGCAGAGGCCTGCGCTGGAGCCAATGCCGACACACACAGGGACCATACGTAGCTCTCTGATCAGCAAGACTCCATGTGGGGGACACGCCAGGGAGGTAAACAGTTAATATGAAGTGAATCAGACGCCGTCTAAGGAGGTAGTTTCTAGAGCTGCACTGTTCCCTGGAGCATGCAGCTCTGCAGATCACTCCCTCCCACTTTACACTCGAAACCAGCTGAGCATCACTCGGAGCATCTCGTTTGCTGCCTGCAGAGATCTCTCTCCCCCACCCCCATGAGCAGGCGGTTCCTCCTGCCCCCGGCTTCTCTCTGCTGCGGCTGGCCTGTAGAACACTTCCACACAGGAACGAGCCTGGGCTGCTCCGAGATCAGCCAATGCCATTTACTCCCTGTTTTCCAGGCCTTGATCTCTGGGGCTGATTGTACTCCTCCCCGCCACCCCCTCGACTGATCTGCCCCAAGCAGGCCCTTGATTGACTCCTGCACCCGAGCTGTCCAGATCCTGGGCGGAGCCAGGTGTGGTCCCCTGTGAGCCAAGGCTCTTGTTTCTCTAGTAGCTGCCCCTGGCTCTTTGCCATGGCGTGGCATAGAAGTCTGTCCTGGGCTCATCCACACCTGCTGGCCTGGCCCTTAACCATGAGTGACTGACCTTTAAATGGTGCATCCCCATGGTCTGTCCTGCCCCTAGGTAGAAGCTCCTCCCCCACCCCCCAGAAATGGGCTCTCAGGAGCATCCCCCGGGTCGGGGGTCTCAAGCTGAACCCACCACACACACCTCATTCTAACAAGCAGGTTCTCCTGCTCTGGCACGTGCCTCTCACCATTTCATCCCTTTCTGCGAGCACTGGACTAATGCTCACCAATCACCCCAGTCTGTACTCAGCCAAAGAACAGTTGCTGGGCAAGCTTCCCCCAAACAGTGCGGCCGTTCCAGTCTGAGCATCCTCCCAGTCTCTCTCCCACTGCACCATGAGCCCGCCCTGCAGATCCCTGGCCAACTTGAGTAGCTACTTACTGCTTTTGAGCCTAATTGTCCTGGCAGTTTTACACGGGGCAAATGGCTCTTGGAATGAGACTGTGAAGCTCCCTGCAGGAGACACTCTGAATGAGGCTCAGCCCATAGGCTCCTGGTTTGTTTCCTCTGCACCCATACTTGAGAGATCCCCCTCATTGAAAGGTCTTGTGCAGGGGTTCTCAACCAGGGGTCCAGGGCCCTCTAGGGGGTGGTGAGCAGGTTTCAGGGGGTCCGCCCAGCAGGGCTAGCGTTAGACTCGCTGGGGCCCAGGGCAGACAGCCGAAGTCCCACTGCATGGGGCTGAAGCCCAGGGCCCTTAGCCCCACGACTCGGGTCTGAAGCCAAAGCCTGAGTAACTTAGCTTCGCGGGGACCCGTGTAGCATGGGGCCCCAGACAATTGCCCTGCTTGCTAACCCTTAACGCCAGCCCTGGCTTTTAGATGCAGAAAACCAGTTGTGGCACAGGTGCGCTGTGGAGTTTTTATAGCATGTTGGGGGGCCTCAGAAAGAAAAAGGTTGGAACCCCTGGTCAAGTGCATACTGCAGCCTCACCTCCCACTCTTTCATCTCCTCTTGCAGGGGGCCCAACCGGATGAAGCCATTTAAGTACAACCATCCTCAGGGGTTCTTCAGTCACCGCTGACCCCATCACCAGGATTGTCTTGCCTCCAACCACTGAACTCCCGCAGCACCTGAATCTCCATGCAACCGTTGTTCTCAGCTGGTTGGGGGTCAACCACATCCCCCAGCAACCTCCCCTGCCCCTCCAGGCAGAGCTCCCATTCCAGCGTTGCTTCCTAGGGGTGTTTGAAAGTATTAAATTGTAGATGAAGAAAAGTCCGTGTCTGGTCAGTGTGTGAATGCCAGCTGCACCTTGGTGGGTGTGTCTGGCCACGGCCCGGCTGAGGGCAGCGGCTGGATCATTGCTAGCGATGCCTATTAGGGAGCTATGCTCACAGCTTCTCTAAAGGGTCCCGGGGGGATGTCCCAGGGGCGTGGCTCAGCGAATAGCCCATAAAGAGTGGCAGCTCCCAGGCTTCTGCGCTAGGGACACAGACATGATGGAGGAGATGTCATTGGACTGTCATTCCCTTCTCGTTCTCTGTGCCCATGCGGGCCTTTTCAGCCGCTTGCCCCTCTGTCCTGCCCTTCTGCTGGGCCCAAGAAAGGACTTCAATCACCCCTGCACCACCACTTCCATGCCTTGAAGAAGCTCTTTTGATCAGGGATGGAAATCCTATCCCAGCTCCTGTGGGAGGAGCTTCGGCTCCTTTGACTCCAGAGCCACTTCCCTTGTTTGCCGTGAGCCCCTGGCAATGGCAGGTGGAATGGGTGTATGTTAGCCCACAGCTGCAGGAGTGTGGCTGGGTAAGAAGAGGTAGCATGTCTGCAGCTAGCTCGGGGTTTGCTCTGAAACCTGGCAGCAAATCTGCTGTCTCAGAAGGGGGGCTCCTGGTATTCGCTGCCCCTTGCTTGGCTCTGTCGATTCTCCCCCTCTTGAAATGCCACTGATTCCCCCCAGCCTGTCTCGACTGCCGCTCTGTTCTTCCCAGCTCCCCCTCCCCACTGTGTGCTGAATAAGATGGAGACCGAGGATAAAAATAGCCCCTTAATGGAGCCTGGACTCTCGCCCTCCTTTGCTGGCAGCGTGCCAGCTGACTAGACAGAAAAAGCACTTCTCGCCGACCGGGAAATGGATTTGGGGAAGGGAGGGTGAACTTGCTCCTGCTTGCCACTGATGGCCCTGCGTTTAATCACCTGCAAAGCGAGGCACCGGGACTCTGCACAGGTGGGCTAATCCCACTCTAGGCTCAGTTCTGCTCTCCTCCAAAGCAGCCCATGGAGTCCCATGCTGCTTGGTGTCCTGAGGGCCTCTGCCATGTTCCCACTCGGATCCCGTCTGCACTGCATAGATGTTCGAGATCCCCTGGTGCTGCCTATTTCCCTTATGTCCTTGGCCAGATGTACATCCTCTCCCCACCCTTCTGGCTCTGTGTCTTGGGGCTGACCCCTTTCATCCCACAGGTTGCAGCAGTCCAGTGCCAAAGCAATCCCTGTGAGTTTAGTTTGTGAAGGGTAACCAGGTCTCAGGCTTTAGGATTCCATGTGGAGCTATTCAGCTGACTCAGCCTGTTATCCAGTGCATTAACTCCATCTCTGGGGTTCTTAGGGGACTTTCCCTCTGTCCTGGCTGCTTTCCCACTTCATGTGTGCAGAACTCTGCCCTTCTACACCTCTCCCAGCCTTCCTTCCTCCCTCCCAGGGAGGCAATAGGGTAGGGGTGGGCAAACTACGGCCCAGAGGCCGCATCCGCCCCTTCAGACCATCCAGCCCTCGAGTTCCCGGAGGGGAGCAGATCCGGGGCTTGTCCTGCTGCAGCTGGGCAGTGGGGTCAGGGGCTTGCCCCACTCTGCGCGGCTCCTGGAAGCAGTGGCATGTTCCCCCTCCAGCTCCTACGCGTAGGGGCAGCCAGGGGACTGCACGCTGCTGCTGCCTCTGCAGCTCCCATTGGCCGGGAACCACAGAGCTGCCTGGACACGCCTCCACGTAGGAGCCGGAGAGGTGACATGTCACTGCTTCCGGGAGCTGCTTGATGTAAGCACCGCCGGGAGCCTGCACCCCTGACCTCCTCCTGTGCTCCCTCCCCCAGCCCTGATCCCCCTCTATCCTCTGAAACCCTCGGTCCCAGCACGGAGCACCTTCCCACAACCTGAACTCCTCATTTCTCACCCCACCCCAGAACCTGCACCCCCAGCCGGAGCACTCACCCCCTCCTGCATCCCAACCTCTAACTTTATGAGCATTCATAGCCCACCATACAATTTCCATACCCAGATGTGGCCCTCGGGCCAAAAACTTTGCCCACCCCTGCAATAGGGTATAATGGACAAAGCACTGGAGACCTGCATTCTGTCGCTGACTGCCACTGACTTGCTTAACCTCAGTTTCCCCAATCTGTCAAATGGAGATGATGCTACTTTACCCACCAGTGCAAAGTGCTTTGAGAGTTGTGGAGGGAAAGTGCCCTAGAGGTGGTTAGTATTAATTACTCCCCTTAGCTCTCCTCTGCCCCCTTTTCCCAAGTGGCATTGGGGGGGTCCTGATCACCCAGCAGCTGGTCCTGTTCCTCCAGCCACCCCCCATTCTTCACTGCTGCTTCCTCTACCCGATGCATTTTGAGTGCCAATCAGAGCAGGTACGCAGCCAGAGGTTGGGGCCCAGCGCGCCCGTCTCAGCCCCCTGCAGGAAGAAGGGGAGGTTGCTGAGCCTGGGCCCCAGAATGAAGGCTGCCGTTGTCACTGGAGGGACGGTTGAGGACAGCGTCTGAAGCAGGGAACCTGGATCGAAGCTTCTGGCACGGTGAGGCAATGGTAACTGTAATTTGCCTTCGGCTCTGGTGCAGGTGTCAGGGCTGCTCTCGCCAGCTGTCTGCAAGGGGATGAAATGTGCTGAGACAGGCCATGTTTACAAACTTCATCCACACAAATCTCTGAGACACTTGGCTCAGTTGGGGTTTTTGCTACCTTAACACATTGTTCTGGCTGCTCAATAGAAATGTTTCCCTGGATGCCAGAACGGAGGTTATTGCTTCTGCTGCAGTCAGGGAATGTAGCCACAACCCCCAGCCCTGTGCCACAGAGCGGAGCCTGCCTGGCTCTTGGGCCCGCTCTGCACACGTTTTGTACCAGTAGAATTCTGGTGGTTTGGGGCTGAGTTTGATACTGATATTACCAGTACAGCCCCTAGTGTGGCTGCAGTTGTACCAGTGCAAACGTACTGGCACAGGGTGATTAAACCTTGTTAGGGAAGAGGGGCCTGTCTGTGGACCTTCCTGAGCCAGAGAGCCAACGCCAGGAGGCTGCAAAGGGCTGAGTGGCTAGATTGTGTTTTGGGTTGTAGCTGCAGTCGAGTGGGGGGTGTCAATGGGCTGTACTGCGGGCATCCAAGGACCAGTTTGCACTGGGCTGGACAATAAGCTGCCCCAGGTAAGGGTAATGGTGGATATGGCATTTTTAGCGAATCTAAGGGTATGTCTACACTACGAAATTAGGTCGATTTTATAGAAGTCGATTTTTAGAAATGGATTTTATACAGTCAATTGCGTATGTCCACGCTAAGCGCATTAAGTTGGCGGAGTGTGTCCTCACTACTGTGGCTAGCATCTACTTACGGAGCGGTGCACTGTGGGTAACTATCTCACAGTTCCTGCAGTCTCCGCCGCCCATTGGAATTCTGGGTTAAGCTCCCAATGCCTGATGGGGCAAAAACATTGTCGTGGGTGGTTTTGGGTACATGTCGTCAGTCGCCCCTCCCTCCGTGAAAGCAACGGCAGTCAATCATTTCGCACCTTTTTTCCTGGGTTACCCATGCAGACGCCATACCACAACAAGCATGGAGGCCACTCAGTTCACCGTCACCGTTGCTGTTGTGGGCAAGTCTACTGTGGGGGCTGCTGTGATCCAAGTAGCCAATGCAATCATTGACGTTCTGTTATCAAGGGTAGTGACTCTGGGAAATGTGCGGGCCTTTTTAGATTTTTAGGTGCATTATATTCCTGTCCTTTGTTGCTGGTGAAGAAGTCTTGCTGCTGTACATTCCAATCCAGTCAGCGCTGTAACACCCCATAGCACTTCTGTGGTTGACACATGTAACAGCTCCAGGGCTCTTGCTCTTTTGCCTTGGCCAAGGTACCATGCCCTACCCGGACCTTCAAGCATTCAACACAGAAGCACCTGCAGCAGCTGGCATTGCTACACAGCAGCAGCTCCTTGCCTTCGCAGTAGACGGTGCAGTAGGACTGCTAACCATCGTCATCCACCGCTTCCGCTGCAACTCTGCTCTCCTGCTCCCCAGCGACGAGCTCGGGGGATCCGTTCTGATCCTCCTGGATGCTGCTGCCAGCAGACAGTGCAGTAGGACTGGTAACAGTCCTCCTCGGACATGTAACTTGGCCGGGGGTTCTGGAAACGTCTTCCCTGCCCGGCTCTTAGCAACCTCCAGAGCATGGTATACGGCTCCATCACTTCCCCTGCAACTCTGCTCTCCTGCTCCCCAGCAATGAGCTCAGAGGATCCGTTCATGAAGGCTGGACAGTAGTAAGGAGCAGTTCAACTATAGGCTGAGCAAGTGCAGAATGGTGGTAGAATGTGCCTTTGGATGTTTAAAAGCTCGCTGGCGCTGTTGGTCAGACCTCAGCGCAACCAACATTCCCATTGTTATTGCTGCTTGCTGTGTGCTCCATAATATCTGTGAGAATAAGGGGGAGACATTTATGGCAGGGTGGGAGGTTGAGGCAAATCGCCTGGCATCCAATTTTGAGCAGCCAGACACCAGGGCGATTAGAAGAGACCAGTAAGGCGCGCTGTGCATCAGAGAGGCTTTGAAAACCAGTTTCATGACTGGCCAGGCTTCGGTGTGACAGTTGTGTGCGTTTCTCCTTGATGTAAACCTGCCCCTTTTAATTCCCTGTAAGCCAACCACCCTCCCCCCTTCAAAATAAAGTAACTATTGCTTTGAAACCATGCATTCTTTCTTTATTAATTAACAAAAAAATGAAATAACGGACAAGGTAGCCCGGGTGGGGTTGGGGTGGAGAGAAGGACAAGGCCACATTGCTTATTGTAGCCACACTAAAAATCAAACTGTTTGAATGACAGCCTTCTGTTGCTTGGGACATCCTCTGGAGTGGAGTGGCTGGGTGCCCGGAGCCTCCCCGCCCCCGTTCTTGGGCGTCTGGATGAGGAGGATATGGAACATGGGGGAGGAGGGTAGGCAGTTATGCAGTGGGGGTCTGTGCTCTTGTTGGCTTTCCTGCAGCTCCAACAGACGCTTCATCATGTCCGTTTGCTCCCCCATTAGCCTCAGCATCGTGTCCTGCCTCTGCTCTTCGTGCTCGCTTAATTCTTTCCTGGCCTCTGCCACTGAATGCCTCCATGCATTAAGCTGTGCCCTATCAGTGCAGGAGGACTGCATGAGCTCTGAAAACACATAATCGCGAGTGCGGTTTTTTTCGCCTTTTAATCTGTGATAACCCCAGGGACGGAGATGATTGTAGCCTGATTTAGGGTGTACTAATAATATTAATTTGGATAATATGGGAATTTACTTTATTTAATTACTTTTATTTTGATATAATTTAAGTAACAATATTAATAATAATTATTAATATGAGTAGTATGGGTTTTAGGCTTGCCCATCTGTTTGATCAGAAGATAACAGTTCCTGTCCCGAATCAGGCTCCACAGAATTTACAAAGGACCCTCGGGGGTCTGACAGGAAGCTCACACTGAGACAGATACAGCCTTAAAGACTTTTTATTAAAATCAATAATAGTCAGTAAATGGTAAATACCTAGAGTTACAAAGTTACAATGGCATTATTGCTATTCAAAAGATACATATGATAATGTAGTATTATATGCAACAAAGCTTTGGTTAATATACTCACACCCTTCCTTGCTAACCTGGTAGTAAGAGACACAGGAACGGCCTTGTGGTTCAGGTTTCTCAATTCTTGAGTGAGGGATGCAGTGCTTAGAAGAAACTAATGCTCCGAGCTATTAAAGTGAACTTAGGGTTTACATGACTAACTTAAACTTAAAATCAAAACCTAATAAACAAAGAATAAAACGTAGGGAAATCAAGCTTAGCCTAGTTCCTTTGAAACTTAAAGTTTAAGAAGAAGAAGTCTAGCCTACTAAGAGCAGCAGTCATTGTAGATAGAGAGAGAATAAGTAAGAATAGAAATGGAATAACGTGAGAAATGGAGTCTTTTTTATAGGGCAAGTGTCGGAAATCCTTCCTCTTATGCCCAAATTTAATTCCTCACCCACAGAAGTGTTAGGGTCACTTGCCCCAGAGGCTAGCATGTATGTGCATATTGATGACAGCTATGTACTCACATCAGTCTCTTGTGGTGTACTTGATACGTCTGTGGGTACAACATTGAAACCCCCCCATGCCATTCTCCATTGTCTGTTGGTCTAGATCAAAGGTCACAGGTGTAGGCGCTTTATCTGGGTGTAGGAAAAACAAGATAAAAGGTCGACTTTGCTTTTCTGGGTACAAAGGACACAGGATATAGAGATGCTAACTTTGCTTTAGCTCAACATGCAGGATCTGGCCTGTGGGTCTCTTGCATTACAGCCAAAGTTACCTTAATATAAATCTATAAACCTGTTACAATAAACCAAATACTTAAACTATAAGAAAAAAAATAGTGACAGACCCAGACCAGTGGGGTACAGGAGTTTGGTAGAGGGCAAATCTACTGGTCACTGGATGAGTAGTTTTCTGTTCCCTGAGTGACCAGAGAAGGGGCTGCACTAGAGTAATCAGGAACCTGCTAGAACCAGTTAAGGCAGGCAGGCTAATTAGGACACCTGGAGCCAATTAAGAAGAAGCTGCTAGAATCAATTAAGGCAGGCTAATCATGGCACCTGGGTTTTAAAAGGATCTCACTTCAGTTTATGGTGCGAGTGTGAGGAGCTGGGAGCAAGAAGCGCAAGGAGCTGAGAGTGAGAGGGTGTGCTGCTGCAGGACTGAGGAGCACAAACGTTATCAGACACCAGGAGGAAGGTCCTGTGGTGAGAATAAGGAAGGTGTTTGGAGGAGCCCATGGGGAAGTAGCCCAGGGAGTTGTAGCTGTCATGCAGCTGTTACAAGAGGCACTATAGACAGCTGCAGTCCACAGGGCCCTGGGCTGGAACCTGGAGTAGAGGGCGGGCCCGGGTTCCCCCCAAACCTCCCAATTGACCTGGACTGTGGGTTCTTCCAGAGGGGAAGGTCTCTGGGCTGTTCCCCAACCCACATGGTGAATCTCTGAGGCAAGAAAATCCGCCAATAAGCGCAGGACCCACCAAGATAGAGGATTCAGAGTAGCAGCCGTGTTAGTCTGTATCCGCAAAAAGAAGATCAGGAGTACTTGTGGCACCTTAGAGACTAACAAATTTATTAGAGCATAAGCTTTCGTGGACTACAGCCCACTTGCATCCGAAGAAGTGGGCTGTAGTCCACGAAAGCTTATGCTCTAATAAACAAGATAGAGGAGGAACTTTGTCACAATATATATATATATATATATATACACCCACACCCACACACACACACACAAGTAAGCAGGTTAGTCCTATAGGCTACATGATAGGGGGAGCGTAGAAACATTTTGCGCGCTACAATTCTGGGGGGACTGCATGGTCACCTGTGCTGCTGAGTTCGCCACGCTGACCAAACAGGAAATGAAATTGAGAAGTTCCCAGTGCTTTTCCTGTGTACCTGGCAAGTGCATCGGAGTTCAAAGTGCTGTCCAGAGCGGTCGCAATGGAGCACTCTGGGATAGATCCCAGAGACCAATATCGTCGATTTGCATCCGCACTACCCCAAATTCCACCCAGCAAAGTCGATTTTAGCGCTACTCCCCTCGTCGGGGAGGAGTACAGCAGTCGATTTTAAGAGCCCTTTAGGTCGACGGAACAGAGTTGGTTTGTGGACACATTCATTTTTTTAATCAACCTAATGCAACTAAGTTCGACCTAACCCCGTAGTGTAAACCAGGTCCGAGAGGGGAAATGGAGGGGTAACCCTGGCATTATTGCCCCTGGCTGCAAGAGGGGATTTGGGGTGAGGTGGAATTGTGACAGGCACCTTAACCTAGTACGGTGCTTTTCCCTTCCTGTCTGGGAATCGCTGTAACAGTGTGGGCCCCTGGAGAACTGTGCCCGGCCTAGGGCCCTTGTACTGCTTCTTCCCAGCATAGTTCAAGCCCTGGTGTGTGTAGACGAGCCCTGCTGGTGCGGCTGGTGATGCTGCAGCCCCAGAGAGAGAATCCCTGGGGTGGTTTGAGCCTCCAGAAATCTCAAAATTAAAAAACTGGGGGTAATTTGTCATTCGGCTCAGCCAGTGGCCAATGGAGAGACTGACTGCCTTAGGGCATGTCTACACTGGCAGAGTTACAGCGCTGGGAGTTACAGTGCCGCTCAGAGAGCGCTGAAGGGAAACCGCTGTTGTGTGTTCACACTGGCAGCTGCTTGTGCAATAGCGTGTTCACACTTGCAGCACTTACAGTGGTATTCGGAGCGGTGCACTCTGGGCAGCTATCCCACAGAGCACCTCTTCCTCTTCTGCCCCGTGATGCATTGCTTCACATCCCAGCAATCCCTGTGTTTCCGTCCGCATTTGGCGCCATCTTTCAATGGTTGTGTACTGCGCATCCTGCCTCTTTGGGCTGCAGGAATAGATCCCGAACTGTTGACCAATATGCTGCTCGCTCTGATCAACACGTCACGAGTGGCAGTGGAGTTATTCCTTAAACTACAAAGGCAAGAGGAGTTCAATATTGATCTCGCCACGCGTAGTAGCTATGACAGGAGATTGCTTGTGGTATTCACGGAGGTGCTGACCACAATGAAATGCCACTTTTGGGCTCGGGAAACAAGCACTGAGTGGTGGGATCACATCATCATGCACATCTGGGATGATGAGCCATGGCGGCAGAACTTTCAGATGAGGAAAGCCACATTCATGGGACTGTGTGATGAGCTCGCACCAGTCCTGTGGCACAAGGACATGAGAATGAGAGCTGCCCTGTCATTAGAGAAGCGCGTGGCGATTGCATTGTGGAAGCTGGCTACTCCAGACTGCTACCGATCGGGTTGCTAACCAGTTTGGAGTGGGAAAGTTGACCACTAGACTTGTGTTGACAGAAGTGTGCAGGGCCATTAATCGCATCCTGCTCTGAAAGACCATGACTCTGGGCAATGTGCAGGACATTGTGGATGGCTTTGCACAAATAGGCTTCCCTAACTGCAGAGGGGTGATAGATGGCACGCACATTCCAATTCTGGCACCAGATCACCTAGACACTGAGTACATTAATCAGAAAGGGTATTTCTCTATGGTTCTCCAGGCGCTTGTGGATCACCATGGGTGTTTCATGGACATTAACACAGGCTGGTCCAGAAAGGTGCATGACGCCCGCATCTTTTGGAACACTGGCCTGTCCAGGAAGCTGCAAGCTGGGACTTTCTTCACGGACCAGAAGATCACCATAGGGGAAGTCGAAATGCTCATTGTGATCCTGGGAGACCCCGCCTACCCCTTAATGCCGTGGCTCATGAAGCCATACACAGGGCAACTTGACAGCAGCAAGGAGTGGTTCAACAACAGGCTGAGCAAGTGCAGAATGACTGTTGAGTGAGCTTTTGGCCGTTTAAAGGCCCGCTGGCGCTGCCTCTATGGGAAGCTGGACCTGGCCGATGACAATATTCCTATGCTTATAGCCGCATGCTGTACGCTCCATAATATTTGTGAAGGGAAGGGTGAAAGCTTCACTCAGGGCTAGACTGCTGAGGCTCAGTGCCTGGAGGCTGAGTTTGAACAGCCAGAGACCAGGGCTATTCGAGGGGAGCAGCGCGGGGCCATAAGGATCAGGGATGCCTTGAGGCAGCAATTTGAAGCTGAAAGCCACTAATATTTGTTGCTGTGCTTGGGAGTGCAGTGCTTGTAATGCTAGGAGGTGATTGTGATTGGTGCAGATGATGCACTATGAAGGTTTAAGAAAATTGTCTGTTGCTTTGCAGGGGTCTGTTTGCTTTCAATGAATAGAATAAAGATTGTTTTCAAACCAACACAATTCTTTTATTAAAAAACAACAATCAAAGGGGAGAGAGAAACAAAAAACACATCAGCACTGAGGGGGAAGGGAAGGTCCCAGGAGGAGGTGGGGTCCTGGGACGGTAAAAGAGTTGTGTATGTCCAGGGATCATATCTAACCTTCTAAACTGCAGAAGATTGGGTGTTGAGTGCAGTGGGTACTGGGAGTCCGCAGTGCTGGACTGTGGTGGAGCAGGAGTGGAATGCAGTGGGTAGAGAATAGAGCCAGGAGGTCGATAACAGTGTGTTGGCAGTGTCTGGGGGGTGCATAGAAAGAGTTTTGCAACAGCGGCTGAGGGGACCCACTCGGTTTGAAGAGCTAGTATCTCCTGGAGCGTGTCTGCTTGGCGCTCCATAATTTAAGAGCTGCTCCGTGGCTTCATTTTGGCGCGCAGCATTCTCCTTTCAGTCCTTCTCGCTTTCCCACCACTCCTTCAATTCCAGTTTCTCGGTGGTGGAGTGCATCATAACCCCACGCAGAAAGTCCTCCTTAGTTCTTCTTGGCCGCTTTCTAATTCTGCGCAGCCGTTCAGCCGCCGACAACAAAGAGGGAAGCTGGGCTCCCAAAGTCATCTCTGTGAAATTTAGATGCAACATTGTACAGAAGCAGTATTGTTTGTTTGCAACACAGACCACTGATTCAGTGCTTTAAAACACAGCCAGTACTCACACACCTGTCACTAACTGACTGGCCCTAGGCAAGCACACATGAGCCACAAGACCCCCAAAATGGTGAGTAGCCTCAGGGACAGGGGAAATCGCTCTTCCCGGACCCTGCTGTACACTGGGCACGTGGCTCTTGGGGAGAGCCAGCATTGTAGGGGGGCCTGATAATCATTCCTGTCCCCACACTTTCCATAGGCCGTGTTCATTATGGAAGATATCTCGCTGCTGAGGGTGAGCAGGGAACCAAAACTGCAGCTTCCGCCCTGGCCCTTATGTGGCTCGCCTGTGTGCAGCAATAGTCCCCCCCCGTGACGGCACAGTGGCGTGGGAAAGTTACCCTTAATGGGGCAAGAAACAAAGCAGCTCTGCCGAGAAACCTACAGCAGTGGATTGCCCAGTATCTCCCCGAGAGTTTCCTGGGGATCTCTGAGGGAGACTCCCGTGAAGTGAGGGAGTCAAGCAACAGCCTGTTCCGCCGCTCAGACCAGGCATGTGCTGGTACACACATCATACAGACACAAGCCTGCTTTCTGCAACCCTCCTCTCCTGTTCGCGCTTCGCCAAGCTCCGACAGCTGTGACTGGCTAGCCTCCTCTGGGGTAGAGAATTGCTCCTGGCTGCATGCATCTCTGGCCTCCAAGTCGTCTTCTGCCTCTGGGTCCCCCTCCTCCTCTTCGTCCAAGATTTCCTCCTCCTGGCTCGGTCCACTCTCGACTGGCACGTGCGCCACCGAAGTATCCACAGTGGCCTTCGCAGTGGAGGTGGGGCTGCTGCCAAGTATCGCGTTCAGCTCTTTGTAGAACCAGCAGCTCGTGGGCGCAGCACCGGAGCGGCGGTTTGCCTCCCGCGCCTTGTGGTAGGTGTTTCGCAGCACCTTCACTTTGACCCTGCACTGCAGTGAGTCCCAGTCATGGCCCCTTTCTGTCATGCATCGTGAAATCTGTCCATAGGTGTCATAATTCCTATGGCTGGAGCGCAGCTGGGACTGGACAGCCTCCTCTCCCCAAATGCTGATGAGGTCCAGCAGCTCAGCATTGCTCCAGGTGCGTGGAGCAGGCATGGCCACCTGGAACGATGCGCTGAGACCACTGCACGTGTCACCGAGCAAACAGGAAGGGGACTTTCAAAATTCCAAAGGAATTTACAGGGTGGGGATGACGGTTGGTCATCTGTGGGCAGGGCAGTAGAGTTCAAACCGATGACCAGACAGGCAAGAACAGGCATTGTGGGACACCTCCCAGAGGCCAATCTCAGTGCTGTAACTGACCAGGGTGTCTACACTGGCACCGCAACACTCTACCCCGGCGCAGAAAGCTGTACGCCTCTCGTCAGGGTGGGCTTTTTACAGCGCTGCACCTGCGCAGTTTGTGCGCACTGAGTGGCTGGGCAGTGTGTAACCTCGGGAGTTACAGCGCAGAAAGCTGCTTTACTGCGCAGAAACTTGCCAGTGTGGACAAGGCCTCAGGCAAGGCTGCTGTAGGGCCAGTCCATGCTCCATAGGCAATTGTGTAGCATCCCTGCAGCAATGGCTAAGGAGGGCAGACAGTGTCTTTGGAGCCGTCTGTTGCACTAGGTTTGTTGCCCTGGGAACTTTGGCTGGCTCCTTTTTTTCTCCATTCCGAGCCCACACGCTGAGTTTTGCCCCATCTGCTCTCCCCCTGCACGTGCTGTTCTGATTGCCTCAGCGTCTTCTGCCCCTGCTCTTGTTGCCCAGACACATTGACCTTCAATGGGACGTGCGCTTCTAAATCACTTAGGTGCCACTGAAAATCCTTCCCATAGTCCTCTTCTCTGCTGGACGTGCCTCATTTCCCTTCTGCTCTGGGTATTCCTCTCCTCCTGCTAGGGGCAGCAAAGGCAGCTAGGTTCCCTCTTGTTGTCCACCTGGGATCAGGTTCTGCTTTGCAACCAGGAGCCTGCAGCTTGAAAGGAGGAAGGGAGCCGGTTCCCTCTGGATCACAAGCAAGTGTTCCATGGACCGCCTCGAGGAGCCCACTAAGATATGTAAGTACCTTCCGAGAGAGAGCAGCTACTGCAAGTGTCGTGTGCTGAATGGTGCAGCGCCTTGCAGCCACCGGGTGCTGCTGCTGCAGGGAGTGCTCAGATCCCCAGCTGCCCTCTCAGCTTGTATTCCCAGAGAACCGGGACTCCCCCACAGTCCCAATGTGCTTTACAAACTGAGCCATGCTGCCCTCTTACACGCAGGAGCCACAGGCAATGGGACTGCTCGATCTATTCCTCTGTGGCTAGGGTCCAACCCCAGGCTGATGCAGCCGCTCCTAGACCTACCCCATTCGTAGGATGTTGCATGACTGGGGGAGTAAGGATGGGGGCAGTAAAATATTTGGGAAGGAAACTGGGCAATCTCCGAGCCTTAGGGAAGAAAGCAGCATGGGAGCTGTAGTGTCAAAGCTCTGTTTGAACACATCTTTATTAGGCTAGTGATTAGGAGCCAGCTGCGCTCTGTGCCCCACTGAGCTCGTTGCTGTACATTCATGTAGTAAGAGACAATCTCTGCCCCAAAGAGCTTGCAATCTAAATAGGCAAGCTAGACAAAGGAAGTACCATTATCCCTATTTTTACATGTGGGGAAACTGAGGCACCGAGTTTAAGTGACTTGACCAAGATCACACAAGAACTCTAGGGCAGAGTCGGGAATTGGGCCCACTACTCCTGAGTCTCCATCTGCACTACCAGCCTTCTCGCCTCCTTCCTTGTCTGAATGAGTCCCACAGAGTTCAGCTGTTTGCAACTTAATTTGTCTACCACTGTGAAGAGAATTAGCCAGCTCGCCAATTAATAGTTAAACAATCACGTACCTTTAATTTGTCCTGGATCTCCATCATGAAATTGCTGCTTTGTTGCATCTTTGATGTGAGGGCGGTGAGTCCCCTGAATGACCCTTTCCCCAGAGAACAGCAGAGCCTGTGGTATGTAGGATTGACACATTTCCCTGCTCTAAAGCAACTGATGTTTTTTTTTTAAGCAATTTTAGGAGCTCAGCAAGTGTGACTGTGAGATCCATGGGGACAGCTCGGTGCCAGGCCAGCATGCAGCAGGTGGCTGGGATGTGTTAAAGGTGGCTGGAGGTTATGAAGAAATATTAAAAATAATGAGTACATCTTCCCTCCATTCTGACAATCAAAGCTTTGCTTCCTGGAATTCTTCCCACTTCATTTGAGAGATTAGGAAAGTGACTTTATTATAAAATGATTCATTAAAAACTCAATAAGATCCCAGATCAGTAACGGAAAATGGGCCTCACATCAATTTCAAATGACCCAAGGGAATGATTTGGTCCCATAAACATCAGGTTCAAAGTGTCTAGACTTCCTGGAACTGCCCATTCACAACTCCCAGCAGCACTGAGTCAGCCCTTCACAGCAGATGAATTGAAGTGCAAGGGATGAATATTCAAAATCAGGTTCCCTTTTGCTCTGTGTGGCTGTGAGATCCCAGGGCACTTCTGCCCGTAGTAGAACACCAGCCTTTGTAGTGTGGCATAGGTAGCTGTGGAAATAGAAATGTTTTGCTTTTCTGTGCACTGCTGTTTAAATTGCTGAGAGCCCTGCTTGTCTGCAGAGACAGCTGCCTTTAGTTCTGAGTCGCTGCAGCCTGGTGCAGTGGCATCACGCACCCTTTGCTCTCCTGTAGAGTTACTATATCTAATAAATATGCCCCTTTGCGACCAGGGGCTGCTAACAGGGAGTTTCGCAAAGGAGTTTGGAAGGGGAGCAGGAAGGGGGCGAGGGTCCCTTGCCGGTTCCATCTGTTTTCTCTTGATTCCCCTTAATACCTATAAAGCAACTACATTCTAACTGTTTGCTTAAACAACCCTTTCAGCTGACAGGGGGCTGCAGACGGGAGTTTGACAGAGGGAGGCTTACGATGGTTAGGAAGACCCGCAACACCTGTGCCAGCACTGCTGCTGTCTCCTCCACCTGTGCCTGTAGCCAGACAGAGCGCCTGAGCATGGATGCCTCTACCCAGATCCTGGTGTGGTTTTGCAAAGACTGTAACTTGCAATTTCCACTTACTGATATCCAGGCTGCGGGAACCATCCAATGTGAGAGGTGCCTGCTGGTGGAATCTCTCAGGAAGCAGGTGGGAGAGCTACAGGAGGAGGTGGCTAGGTTGAGGAGCATCCGAATCCACGAGCAATTCCTCGACAGTGTCCATGTGGAGACAGCTGAGGTAGCTGTCCCAGTACACAGGACTGCTGATACACCACTGGTGGAGGAGGAGACGGCTCAGGGTGGACACTGGCAGCTGGTTACTTCTGGCAGCAGGCAGTGCTCCACCCTTGCTCCGAACCCTCCTGCCGTGGTTATAGGTAACCGTTATGCTCTTCTTGATACAGGAAAGAAGGAATCACTCCCTACAGTAAAGGAGGAGAAGCCTCGTACCCCTAAGGCTGGGGAGTCTGCTGCCACCACTGCGAATAGGAAACGTAGGGTAGTGGTGGTCGGAGACTCTCTGCTGAGGGGGACGGAGGTGCCCATCTGTCGCCCTGACATTTCATCTCGTGAGGTATGCTGCCTGCCGGGGGCCCGTATCCGAGACGTTACGGAGGCATTGTCGAGGATTATCCAGCCCTCTGACTACTACCCCATGCTACTCATCCATGTGGGCACAAATGATACTGCGCGGTGTGACACTGAGCGGATCAAGAGTGACTACAGGGCTCTGGGAGTACGGGTGAAGGAGTTTGGAGTGCAGGTGGTATTCTCTTCAATTCTTCCTGTCAAAGGTAGGGGCCCGGGCAGAGACAGATGCATCATGGAGGTGAATGCCTGGCTGCGAAGATGGTGTCGCCAGGAGGGCTTTGGCTTCCTAGACCACGGGATGCTATTCGAGGAAGGACTGCTAGGCAGAGATGGCGTTCACCTTTCGAGGAGAGGAAAGACCCTATTCGGACACAGACTGGCTAACCTAGTGAGGAGGGCTTTAAACTAGGTTCGACGGGGACAGGTGAGCAAAGCCCACAGGTAAGTGGGGAACATGGAGACCGGGGAGATGGGTCGGAAACGAGAGGGAGTGTGGGCTATATTGGCAGAGAGAAAGGAGAGTCAGGACAAAACTGGGAGGAAAGATCAAACCAGTATCTTAGATGCCTATATACAAATGCGAGAAGTATGGGGAATAAGCAGGAAGAACTGGAAGTGCTAATAAATAAATACAACTATGACATTGTTGGCATCACTGAAACTTGGTGGGATAATACACATGATTGGAATGTTGGTGTGGATGGGTACAGTTTGCTCAGGAAGGATAGACAGGGGAAAAAGGGAGGAGGTGTTGCCTTATATATTAAAAATGTACACACTTGGACTGAGGTAGAGATGGACATAGGAGACGGAAGTGTTGAGAGTCTCTGGGTTAGGCTAAAAGGGGTAAAAAACAAGGGAGATGTCATGCTAGGAGTCTACTACAGCCCACCTAACCAGGTGGAAGAGGTGGATGAGGCTTTCTTCAAGCAACTAACAAAATCATCCAAAGCCCAAGATTTGGTGGTGATGGGGGACTTCAACTATCCGGATATATGTTGGGAAAATAACACAGCAGGGCACAGACTATCCAACAAATTCTTGGACTGCATTGGAGACAACTTTTTATTTCAGAAGGTTGAAAAAGCTACTAGGGGGCAAGCTGTTCTAGACTTGATTTTAACAAATAGGGAGGAACTCGTTGAGAATGTGAAAGTAGAAGGCAGCCTGGGTGAAAGTGATCATGAAATCATAGAGTTTGCAATTCTAAGGAAGGGTAGAAGGGAGAACAGCAAAATAGAGACAATGGATTTCAGGAAGGCAGATTTCGGGAAGCTCAGAGAGCTGATAGGTAAGGTCCCATGGGAATCAAGACTGAGAGGAAAAACAACTGAGGAGAGTTGGCAGTTTTTCAAAGGGACACTATTAAGGGCCCAAAAGCAAGCTATTCCGCTGGTTAGGAAAGATAGAAAATGTGGCAAAAGACCACCTTGGCTTAACCACGAGATCTTGCATGATCTAAAAAATAAAAAGGAGTCATATAAAAAATGGAAACTAGGACAGATTACAAAGGATGAATATAGGCAAACAACACAGGAATGCAGAGGCAAGATTAGAAAGGCAAAGGCACAAAATGAGCTCAAACTAGCTACGGGAATAAAGGGAAACAAGAAGACTTTTTATCAATACATTAGAAGCAAGAGGAAGACCAAAGACAGGGTAGGCCCACTGCTTAGTGAAGAGGGAGAAACAGTAACAGGAAACTTGGAAATGGCAGAGATGCTTAATGACTTCTTTGTTTCGGTCTTCACCGAGAAGTCTAAAGGAATGCCTAACATAGTGAATACTAATGGGAAGGGGGTAGGTTTAGCGGATAAAATAAAAAAAGAACAAGTTAAAAATCACTTAGAAAAGTTAGATGCCTGCAAGTCACCCGGGCCTGATGAAATGCATCCTAGAATACTCAAGGAGCTAATAGAGGAGGTATCTGAGCCTCTAGCTATTAGCTTTGGAAAGTCATGGGAGACGGGAGAGATTCCAGAAGACTGGAAAAGGGCAAATATAGTGCCCATCTATAAAAAGGGAAATAAAAACAACCCAGGAAACTACAGACCAGTTAGTTTAACTTCTGTGCCAGGGAAGATAATGGAGCAAGTAGTTAAGGAAATCATCTGCAAACACTTGGAAGGTGGTAAGGTGATAGGGAACAGCCAGCATGGATTTGTGAAGAACAAATCATGTCAAACCAATCTGATAGCTTTCTTTGATAGGATAACGAGTCTTGTGGATAAGGGAGAAGCTGTGGATGTGGTATACCTAGACTTTAGTAAGGCATTTGATACGGTGTCGCACGATATTCTGATCGATAAACTAGGCAAATACAATTTAGATGGGGCTACTATAAGGTGGGTGCATAACTGGCTGGATAACCGTACTCAGAGAGTTGTTATTAATGGTTCCCAATCCTGCTGGAAAGGTGTAACGAGTGGGGTACCGCAGGGGTCTGTTTTGGGACCGGCGCTGTTCAATATCTTCATCAACGACTTAGATATTGGCATAGAAAGTACGCTTATTAAGTTTGCGGATGATACCAAACTGGGAGGGATTGCAACTACTTTGGAGGACAGGGTCATAATTCAAAATGATCTGGACAAATTGGAGAAATGGTCTGAGTTAAACAGGATGAAGTTTAACAAAGACAAATGCAAAGTGCTCCACTTAGGAAGGAAAAATCAGTTTCACACATACAGAATGGGAAAAGACTGTCTAGGAAGGAGTACGGCAGAAAGGGATCTAGGGGTTATAGTGGACCACAAGCTAAATATGAGTCAACAGTGTGATGCTGTTGCAAAAAAAGCAAACATGATTCTGGGATGTATTAACAGGTGTGTTGTGAGCAAGACACGAGAAGTCATTCTTCCGCTCTACTCTGCTCTGGTTAGGCCTCAGCTGGAGTATTGTGTCCAGTTCTGGGCGCCGCATTTTAAAAAAGATGTGGAGAAACTGGAAAGGGTCCAAAGAAGAGCAACAAGAATGATTAAAGGTCTTGAGAACATGACCTATGAAGGAAGGCTGAAAGAATTGGGTTTGTTTAGTTTGGAAAAGAGAAGACTGAGAGGGGACATGATAGCAGTTTTCAGGTATATAAAAGGGTGTCATAAGGAGGAGGGAGAGAACTTGTTCACCTTAGCCTCTAAGGATAGAACCAGAAACAATGGGTTTAAACTGCAGCAAGGGAGGTCTAGGTTGGACATTAGGAAAAAGTTCCTAACTGTCAGGGTGGTTAAACACTGGAACAAATTGCCTAGGGAGGTTGTGGAATCTCCGTCTCTGGAGATATTTAAGAGTAGGTTAGATAAATGTCTATCAGGGATGGTCTAGACAGTATTTGGTCCTGCCATGCGGGCAGGGGACTGGACTCGATGACCTCTCAAGGTCCCTTCCAGTCCTATAATCTATGAATCTATGAATCTATAAATAAAAAAAGAGGACCCCCCACGGGCCCTGGCCCCGCCCATTTCCCCACCCCTAACCTCGCCCCAACTCCGCCCTTCCCCGCCCTAACTCCGCCCCCTCCTCCCTCCCACTCCCAGCCACGGGGAAAGGGCTGCCCCAGCGCTACCGGCTTCAGGGTTTGCCGGGCAGCCCCCAGACCCTGCGCCCCCGGCGGGCGCTTCCCCAGTGGGGAAAAAGAGGACGTATGGTAACCCTACTCTCCTGCAAAGACTTTTCTTCTTTCTTGCTCTTTTTACTTAGCGTGAAAAGTCAGTGTAGCCTGAAGTGCCTGGTTGCTCATGGGGTGGAAGAGGAAGGAGAGCTGTAGGATGAATGCATTGGCCTGGGACTCAGGAGCGCTGGACTCATAGATTCCAAGGCCAGAAGGGACCACTGTGATCATCTAGTCTGACCTCCTGTATCACACAGCCAGAGACCGGCCCCACAATAACTCCTAGGGCAGAGCTTTTAGAAAAACACCCAATCCTGATTTAAAAATTGTCAAGTGATGGAGAATCCACCACAACCCTTGTTAAATTGTTCCAGTTGTTAATTACCCACATTGTTAAAAATTGCCAAAATTTGGGTTCAATTCCAAATGTTGCCACAGACACCCCATGTGACCTTGGCCAACGGCTATCACAGGGTGGGGCTGCAAGTAGACTAGCCGAGCTAGCCCTAGTCTAGCTAACATGGGTACCAGATCAGCAGCGCCCCCAGCAGCGTGGGCCAGATGCCTGAGGACTCATCCAGCTTTGCAGGTACCTCTGGTAGTGATGCTGTGGTCACAGAAGGACGTCATCCTGTTTGCATGGTGACGTGACAATGCCAGTCCTGGACCTCTCCCTGACCACACATCACAAGGGCTGTTCTTAACAGTGAGTGCAAGGGGCCAAAAAAAAGTTTCTTTGCCCTTTCCTGCCACTGTCCATGAGCTAAAGGTGGGTGAATGGCCAGGGGGACTGGGCAGAAGAAAATATACTGTGTCTGTCAGCACAGTCCTTCACCCCTTAGGGCACAGCTGCACAGGGGTTGCGAGGACCCCATGAGATTGCCTCCCCCAAGTGCTCTCCTCTGGGTGTGCCTGCAGGAGGGGGCACTCCGGCCCCAAGTGAGGATGAGAGAGGCGGCCTGTCTCAAGCTGAAGGGGTTACCCATGGGAAAGGAGGAGCAAGGCCTGGGAGACCGTGGGGTTAACAATGGAAAGAGGGATCCCTCTGAGAGAATGGGGGCAGGAGAAGCCTGGTGGGCAGGGACAGGGGTAGCTTGCACCTTGGGTCAGGCAAGTAGTCTCTGTCTTTCCCAAGATATGCAATTGTCCCCAGCTCGCTCTGCCAGGCTCCTGCCTATCAGCCAATGCTCTCGGAAGCAAAGGGGCACCAGATTCTCTCACCTTGGCCTTCCTGCTAATGAGCCAGCCTGCAGTGAAAACACGAGCTGGCTGCTATGGCCTGTCTCCTGGGCTTCTGAGCTATAGCACGGTGTGATTGCAGCGCAGAGCCTGGCTGACTGACTGCTCCCCAGGAGCGTAGCCGGTGATGTCACCCCTTCGGCAGTGCTTAACTGGAGCCTGGGCTTGCCAGGGCGGAGCCCCTGCACCCATGGGCTTGGTGCATGAATGTAAAAAATTGCTTGAGCCCTGTCACCTCTTTCATTACAAACTGAGCACTGCCCGTCCGCCTTGTGCCTGCTGGGGGGTGGGAGAGAGCCCCAGCCCCAGCCTTGGGGATGGGTTCAGGAAAGCGGCTGATTTTCCAGATCGATGGCCTGAACCCATCAAGGGCTGCCAAGGCTTGGCACCACCTCAGTCCACTGTTAAAATTAGGTGAGGCATTTAACCCCTTCAGGGACAAGCTGTCGCCAGGCAAACTCTCACCACCTGGCCACAGTGCTGCCCTGGGAAGAAAAGTCGGGCTATAGGGAACAGCCCACCTTGGAAATTGATCACTGCCGTCTATCACCAGCACCTCCAGGTTTTCATCACCTGTCCTGTGTGGGTGGAGCTGTCGCTCCAGGCTTGCTCGCCACCTTGAAATCTGAGGTCATGACTCCGGAATTCTGCCTACTCTGGTTATCCCAGCTCGCTCTCAATTCTGTCCTGCTCCCCTTCATTTCATAACAAAGAGCTTGTGTTACTGCCACCATATGGGGGTTGGGGGTTCACTGCTGGTTTGTGAGATGTGCAAGGACTCCTATTGTGAGATGCACAGGTGGCAGCAGATCTTGGTCTGGGGTCAGACCACAGAACTGGGAGTCCGGAGTCCTGGGTTTTGTTCCTCACACTGCCACGTGGGACCTTGGGCAAGTGATTTTATTGCTCTGTGCCTTGGTTTCCCCATATGTAAAATGCATAGAGGAAGAGGGTTTAATGGTGCTGACCAACCTTTGGAAAGCGCTTTGAGATCTTTAGTGGGGCATGGTGCTAATGTGCAGTGCTGCTCTGTGCAAGGCACCCCACCAGACCTTGTGGGGGGAGGGAAGAATGGCCCTCCCTGTGGGCTGCCTGTAAGGAGGGTTTTATTAATCCCTCAGGGACTCACTCCCCTCTCGCTGAGGAGGCTGGTGACCTGCGGAGGGGCAATGAGTTCCCAGTGTCTCCGTGGGGCCGAGCTCCTCCATTTCACCCCATCATGCCTAGCGTCCCAGGCCCCAGTTCTCTGGTGCCTCCTCTGCAAAAACAGCAGCACCAGCTTCTCTCTGATCAGCTCCATGCTGGCCTGTGCAGTGTGAGGCAGGTGGCACGGGATTCCCACCCCTGCACACATAGGCAGGACACTAGAGCATTTCCTGAGTTTATCCCACATCCTGGCCTTTGCTGGTCCCTCTCTCGGTTCTGCTCTCCCATGTCCTGGTGCCCATATCTCCTCTGGGCAGGGAAGAACAAGGGCCAGGCAGCCAGCTCTGCATTGCAGTGTGGGACTGTGCTGATGTTGTAATAAACCAGTCCCCGGAGACCCCTGGGATTCTCACTATTAAAAATCCCTCTCTCTCCTTGATGCTGGAACACATCCCTGTTGCCACAGAAGCCCCTGCCCATGCTGTGGTTATGCATGAACATGCCATATCTCCAAGTTCTGCACACAGGCAGCCTCATCCCACAAGCAGCGTTTCGGGCTTGTCCTTTTGTTCATCTGAACCTCTTCAGCTAGTTTCCTCTCTCCTGGTGGCAGCCTTGAACCCATGGTTTGTGGAGCTGTATAGGCTCCTGCAGGCACTCCCCTCACATAGCTGGCTTCCTTGCCGGGGCACCTTCTCCAGTGTCAGTGGCCTGGGGCACAGATTGAATCCCTTACCTCTCCCCCTCTCCACATCTATGCAAGTTGGGCTTCCCACACTTTAAAGGGGGGCTTGCCAGAGCCGCAGACCCCCAAACCATTGCTAATACTACTGGTGAATGCTTAAGAGCGGTGGACCACACTGTGGAAGGGAATAGATCTATCCCATCTATTTTTCATGGTCAGCCTTTAATTCAACAGCAGAACTTCCTTCTTTAGAGACCAAGGCCTAGATTCTCACAGGTAGTTAGGTGCCTAACTCCCATTGATTCCAATGGAAGTTAGGAGCCTAAATTCCTTTGAGCATCTGGGCCCAAGTCCTGTCATAAGGACCAATGTCTAAGGGTGATTGAATGGGAACTTCTGCTGTTTGTATCAAATCCTTTCTACAGTGGTGAACTGTGGTCCTGTTGTCCCAGGGAAGGAACTGGCAGAGAGGAGACAGAGAGTAGTTAGTCTGTAAGCATTTTATTTCTTATTGCACAGAAGCAATTGAAAGTGGACTTGAGTTTGTATAGTGCACTTCTTATTTCTTTGTGTGTTTCTGCAACTAGTGTCTATCCTGCTTCCCTTTAAGTCAACCACAGATAGTGCCGTCTACAAAAGGAGGATTTCAATAATTTCCATTTGTAAAATGAAAAGGCATTTACAACTCTGAGTTTCCTACCTTACTGTACTTCTCCGCAGCGTAACAGAGCTCTAACTGTTACATTCTTTATTGCATTTGTCCATCTATTGCACATATAGTAAATAAATGCACTTATTTGGAAAAGGGGCAGGGTTTTTTTTATAATTCAAGTGTTTAAATGTGGCAATCTGCGTGTATCACATTTTGCTATTGAAGCTATCATAACATAACATCATTGGTGGAGGCTCGGGTACTGGGTTTTGATTTCTTTCACATAAACATATTGCTAACGTGAGCTCCAGCTCGGAGGCGGGAGGGCACCCACCATCTAAGCAAAATCTCTTCTTGTGAAAACAAAAATATAACTGACCACCTGGCAGGGAGAGCCTCCGAGTTCTCTTTGGTGGCCCATCTCCTCGCACATCCCAGCCTCCGCTCTTCACTTCTCGCCTTTGTTGTCGGCAGCAGCAGCTTTCTCTGTGGGTTTGCCTTCTTTTGGGTCTGTGCTGGAGGACTTCTCCACTTTCTCTGCCTTGGGCTTGGTAGCCTTTGGCGTGTCTTTGGGTGCCTCTGCCTTGGGGATCTCCTTGGTGTCTTTGCTGGGTTCTGTCTTGGCAGCCTTTGACTCTTCTTTGGGTTTAGCCTCAGCTTTGGGTTTCTCCTCTTGGTCCGTTTTGGGCTCAGCCTTCTCCTTTTTAGGTTCTTCCTTCTTTTCTTCAGCCTTCGATTTCTCTGCTGGTTTGCTGGGCTCCTTGGCCTTGGCTTCCTTTTCCTGAGGTTTAGGCTCAGGCTTCTGCTTAGCAGCTTTCTCCTCCGTCTTCTCTTCTTTGGGTTTTGGTGCTGCTTTGGCAGGCTCCTTCTCCTTCACCTCTTTCCCTTCAGCCTTTACAGCTTCCTTTTTCTTCTCCTCGGGGGCAGGGGGCTCAGGCTTGGCAGCTTTTTTCTTGTCATCTTCTTTGGGCTTCTCCTCCTCTTTCTTCTCTTCTAGCTTAGGCTCAGGTTTGTGAGTCTCCTTCGCTGGGATTTCCTTTTTCGGCCCCTCCTCTTTCTTGCTGTCTTCCTTCTCCTCCACTTTTGGTTTGGCTGGGGCTTTCTCCTCTTTCTCTTTCGGCATCTCTTCTTTTACAGGCACCTTGGTTTCTTTTTGGGGTGATTTGACCAATTCCTTTTTGGGGGTTGCTTCTTTCTCTGGAGGCTTGGCCTCACCCTTCACAGGGGGCTTGACCTTCTCTGGAGACTTGGCTTCTGGGGACTTGGCTTCCTCTTTGGTGGGGGATGCAGGCTTCTCTGGAGACTTGGCTTCTGGGGACTTGGCTTCCTCTTTGGTGGGGGATGCAGGCTTCTCTGGAGACTTGGCTTCTGGGGACTTGGCTTCCTCTTTGGTGGGGGATGCAGGCTTCTCTGGAGATTTGGCTTCTGGGGACTTGGCTTCCTCCTTCATTGGGGACCTGGCCTTCTTTGGAGACTTTGCCTCCTCCTTTTCTGGGGACTTGGGCTTTTCTTCTTCACCTTCCACTTCTTCCTCAGGTTCTTCCTTCTCTTCCTCCTTTGCTTCAGCTTCTTCCTCACCCTCCTCTCCAGCTTCCTCTTTCTTCTCGGCCTCCTCTTCCTCCGTTACCTCTTCAGTCACCTGGATTTCTTCTGTCTGCTTCTCCACAATTACCGTTTCCTTATCGGACTTCTCCACCACTTTGACTTTCTCCTCACGTTTCACCTTCATGTGGGTGGAAATGCTGGGGGGTTTAGGGGGTGTCTCAGGGAAGGGGAAAGGTCCAAGTCCAAACCCGATGCGACATTCCTCTCCTTCCAACAGCTTTCTGTGGAGGGTGAGAGAGACAGAGGAAGGATGTCAGAGTCCACTTTGCAGCTCTGACAATGTTACTGGTAAATCTTAATTTTGCTTTTGTGAACACTTGGGTCTGACCCAAGCCCACTGAACTCAATGGGAGTCTTTCAGTTCAGCGCAATGGGTTTTGCACCAGGCCCTAAGGACTCCCTTGGGGGCCTGGTTTCTGTTTGACATTCACCCCTCCAGCTCCTTGGAGGGGGGCGTATTTTGCTGTTCACGGTATTTTCCCCAGGGGGGCTGGGGCGACCAGCTGTCCATACAAGCTGTAAGATTTCATCCCCTTGCCTCCGTGTGCGTGCTGTAGTTGGGGATAGGCCAAGGAGCCAGGCACAACCTGGGGCCTGAGCAGCTTGTTGCTTAAGCTATTGGTTCCCCTCCTGCCCTAGGGCAGGGCCATCTGCGTACTCAAGTCTATTCTACACTGCAGCTGGGAGATGTAATTCCCAGTTCGGGCAGACATCATATCTACTAGCTGTGCTCATGCTAGCAAGTTAAACAGCAGAATGGATGCAGCGGCACAGGCAGGGGCTTGAGCTAGTCATCCAAATGCAACCGCATCGGAGATCCCAGCAGCAAGCCTGTCCTGCCACCTGCACCACCATAGCCTCCCTGCTCTTTTTCGAGTGCTAGTTCAAGCAAAGCTCGCACATGTCTGTCTTCCGGAGCTGGGAGTTCCAGCTCCAGTGGCGATAGTCTCAGTGAGATGAGGGTGGTGGCTTGGCAGAACTGCTCAGGAGAGGCTGTTCAATGACTTAGGGTGGCCTCTGAAAGGAAGTGGGGGTGATGATACTGATTAGTGACAAGCCCCCAGGGCGGGTGTCTATTTTGGGTGCTTAGCTTTGGATAGTTCTAAGGAACTTGCTGAGAGCTGCCTCCATGAGCTCACCTCTACCCCTGCTCGTGGCTCTGTACCTGTAAGCAGCAATTTCTATATCCAGGGCCATCTTGACATTCAGCAGGTCCTGGTACTCGCGGAGCTGGGCTGCCATCTCCCACTTGGTGTTCCTCAGCTCGGTGTCCAGCTGCTGGATGGTTTCCTGGGGCAGAAACACAGTTAGGGCTGCGGTCCAGGCTGGACTGCCCCAGTTCCCGATTTCCACTTCTCACAAGCAAAGCAGTGACTGAGCTGCCACTGTGCACCTGGGACACCCTGGCGTCCAGTGCTCATCTCTCACTGCCTTCCATACTGCAGTGCTAGCTAGATGTGGATGAGCAATTCACTGGGCTCATTCTCGCCTGGGTAACCCCTGCACTCAGATAGTCACGTCTTTGCTAGGTCAGAGTTGTCTTCAGATTAGCCAGGGACTGTTCCCTCTAATTGTTTATATCCATCTGCAGAATGAATTGTGTTATGTGCACCAATAAGGAGATGATGTGTGGCAGGGTGGGGCCGAAGGGTTCCAAGTGCAGGAGGGGGCTCAGGGCTGGGGCAGAGGGTTGGGGTGCAGGGGAGTGAGGACTCTGGCTGAGGGTGCGGGCTCTGGGGTGGGGCTGGGGATGAGGGGTTTGGGAGGGGACTCAGGGCTGGGGCAGAGGGTTGGGGTGCAGGGGAGTGAGGACTTTGGCTGAGGGTGCGGGCTCTGGGGTGGGGCCGGGGATGAGGTGTTTGGGGTTCTGGCTGCAGCAGGGAGAGAGGACTCCCCCCAGCCCTCTCTCCCTGCGGGCAGCAGCTCTGGGGGAGAGGCGCCTCTCCCTGCGGCAGCCCTGCATGCCCCAACTTGCTCCCCTCCCACCCCCTACCTCTCTCCTCTCCAGGCCCCTGTGGCTGTGTGCCTGCATGGCCCTTCATAGCCTGCTGCACAGCCGCACAACTCAGAGAGAACTATCCACCCCATCTCCCCCACGTGGTGAGGAGCTGCTGTATTGGATTTGGCTTGTGATAGTCTAATGAAAACATCAGGAGTCATATCCCATCCCACCAGTGAGTGGTGACTGAGTCTCCCCACCTCTCACAGAGAAGCAGTTCCCCTTTGGTGATAACTTGAGGTGCCATTATCCCCAGTAGATCTCAGCATGGTCCTAAATTCCCCGAGCCCCGAAAGCAAGCCTGTTCTCATTCTTAGTGAGTGCAATGACAGGGCATATTCTAGGACACAGCTGGTGATTCAGGGCTCCTTCCTTGAGCCATTCCACCATCAGGTGCGTAAATCCTGTTTAGGGATGCAGAGGGATTGTTTGATCAGTCGCTCTGGGGGTAGATCAGACTGGTCAAAACCTAAGAGGGGCTGGAGTGTCTCTCTGAGGCAGAAGGAGGCAGAGACTGGGACAGAGAATGTTCTGCAGGGGAAATCCTAGAAACAGCCAAGCCTGGGAGAAAGCTTCGGCTGAAGTGTACAGTTTGGTGGTGTTTGACGTACCAATCAAGTCAAGTCCCAGGAAAGGGGTGGGGTTGGAGTCTACCCAGTGTGGGTGACTCTGCTCAAAGCCTGGAAGTAATTCCACCTTCCTACAGCTAGGCTGCCATGCCTACTACTTTGGTGTGCCACTTCCCACCCCTGCACTTCTGGGGAGAGGGTTATACAGGCCTTGTCTGGCATGGGCCACCGGCAGCTGGGTGGTGTCCTCCGCTGCATGTTACCTGATAGGACAAGACATTAGCATGATGACGGTCTTCTATGTCCGCTCTCTGCCTCTCTAAGGATTCCTTGGTCCCCTTGAGGGCTTCAAATTCGGTGACCTTGGACTGGAGCTGCCGGCGGTATTCTGAAATCTCCTCCTGAGCAGAGCGGATTGCATCCGTGTTCACCTTGGCAGCTTCTGACAACTTGTCCAGCCTCACTGCAGTGGTAGATGGAAAGAGAGATCTGGAGAGAGGAAAGAAGAGAGAGAATCTCCTCCTTCATTAGATAAATCCTATGTTCTTCTACGGCACCCTTCCCTGTAGTGTCAGAGTGCCAGCCATTCAGTCCCACCTCCCTCCCAGCTGAGGTTCTCAGAGCAGGACCAATCCCCAACTAAATCATCCCAGCCAGGGCTTTGTCAAGCCTGACCTTAAAAACCTCTAAGGAAGGAGATTCCACCACCTCCCTAGGTAACCCATTCCAGTGCTTCACCACCCTCCTAGTGAAATAGTTTTTCCTAGTATCCAACCTAGACCTCCCCCACTGCAACTTGAGACCATTACTTCTTATGTCATCTGCCACCACTGAGAACAGCCGAGCTCCATCCTCTTTGGAACCCCCCTTCAGGTAGTTGAAGGCTGCTATCAAATCCCCCCTCATTCTTCTCTTCTGCAGAAGAGTCACCCTCAGCTGACGTGCAATCTCAGGCTGTCACAGAAGAAAAATGCTGCAATGACACAGCATGCTTTCAGGGGCAGTTTTCTGCTGTTCCAGGTAGCTGGTGGGTCCTCTTCATTACAAGGATCTTCCAAGAAGGATGTTGATGGAGTGGGGCAGCAAATTCCCCAGATGCAACCCCTCCCTAATAGCATCAGGAAGTAAAGGGTTTGCACTCTGGCTGGCAGTGTGAGCTAGCGGGCTGAATAGTGGGGTCATGGGCAGCCATGACAGGGCAGCTGCGTCTGAAATTCCAGGGGGCTGCTGCCTGGCAAAGGCTAGGAGGGCTGCAGAAGGCTCCTCCTACTCTGGGCAGGAGGGCTGGGGGAGGTCAGGTCAGTCTGTTGTAATCTCCTGGCACCCAGGAGTGGCAGGGGTCTGAAGGAAGCTGCACCTCTGGTGGGAAGAGAAGATGATCGTGATACAGGGGCTCCAGAGTCGGGTAGCAGAATCCCACACCCCCATGAACACCCCGCGCCCCCATGTACACGGCCACGCCCAGAGCTGGGAAGGGACAGCGAGGCTCGTATCCTGCCCTGGCAGCCGGCTGAAGTCACGCTCCCAGGGCTCTGCCATCCGCTGCGCGCTGCAGGAGCAGACAGGCTGATGTGAAGGGGCCTGGAGCTCTGCTGCGGAGGGATCCCGGCAGCCATACAGCGCCGCTGTCTGCTCGGGCAACTTTCATCCCCACCGTCCCTCGTCTGGCTGGGTCGGCTCAGACTGCAGGCCCGGGGCCGGGCGCGTGGCTGTACCGCGCTGCGCACCGGGCTGTACGTAGCCAAGCCCGCCTGCGCCTAGCCGGGGTTTGCGCAGTGCGAGGCAGCTGCTAGGGGTTGTGAGTATCTGCGCCGCTGGGAGCCTGGCGGGCCCGTCTCGGGAGCCCGGGGCCGGCGCTGCATCCCCTCCAGAGAGAGCGAGGCGGTGCCAGGGCTGCAGGAGACTGACCAGAAGGGCCAGGAGAGTCTGGGCGATGTTCCAGCCCAGGCAGAGCTCGGACCACATTGCGGCTAGTTCCTGGGCACCGGCACCGAGCCCAACCCAGGCTGAGGAGCCGGACCGCAGGGGGGCGGGTCCCGGGCAGGGGGTCCCGAGCAGGGGGCCTGCCGCTGCTCCTCTCCCGGGCCGGGCAGCGCTGCGTTACTGAGCCCGGGGGCAGCGTCAGGGCTGCCCCATCCCGCCTCAGCCGGAGCTGTCTGGCTGGCGGCGAGAAGCAGTAGCCCCAGGGCCGAGGCTCCCCAAGATGTCTGCTCTCCCCGCAGCGCGGCCCTGCAGCCCAGACAGGGAGTCGGGCGCACGCCGGGCCGGGGTACCGGGGCCCTGGCCAGACCCGCCGCCGGCTGAGGCGCTGTCCAAGGTGCTGCTCCGCGCCGTGCCCGCCCAGCGGCGCTTTCCACTGACTCTCTCCAGGAAGGCTGGAGGCGCAGCTCGGATCCGCAGCCGCCAGAACTCCGGCTGCCCCAGACCCGGGGTGATCTAACCAGCGGGGCGCATCCAGGCAGGCAGCCCCGGGACAGGGAGCAACCTAACGAACCAGGGACTGGCTTTGGGAGCCCCAAGGGCACAACGCCACCCGGATAGCCCTGGCACAGGGTGTACGGGGCCTTGGCACCCCGCTTGCCCCTGCCCGCCAAGGGCCGGTTCCTGCATTGGCCCCAAGCAGCGCTCCGCCCAGGGAGCGACACGAGCGCGTAACCCCCTCTCCTCTGTGCAGAGCGACCGGGGCGTGGGGAGCACTGGGAGCCAGGCAGGCCAGCAGCTGCAGCGCCCCAGGTCCGCACGGCCAGTGCTGGGCGCCTGATTGCGCAGCTCCTGTCCAGCCCGTCCCAAGGCGCGGGGTGTGTCTTAGCCTTGCCGGGTTGCCGCTTTACGGGCATTGACTCACCCTGGAGGAGTTCGGGTTGTTCTGGCCTGATCCCCAGGTCCCTCGGCCCCCTGCCGCACCCCCCGGGAGACTAGAGTGTGTGAAATGGGGGGTCCGCACACGGCAGAGCTGGTCTCTGGGTAGCTGGGCCTGGGGAACAGGCCAGCGACGAGTCAAGAAGGCTCCGCAGCGGGGTGTGGGGGTGGACGGGACTCGATGGCTCCAGGACCCGCCGGGGTGCGGTGCCATCGCTGACTCCTCGCCACATTTCGCAGCCCAAGCAGCCGGCTTCGCTGTTCGCAGCATCCCTGGGGCGGGGCCGCGGGAGGCCTCCAGCACTTCCTCCAGCCAGGCCCCGCGGGACAAGCCGGGCAGACCAGGCAGTTCCGGGCGGCTCTGACTTTGGGCTGAGCTCGCTGCAGAACGGTCCTGACTCAGCACAGACTGCGGCACCGGCTGCTCCCACCTCGTGCGCGGCCCTCCAGGCCCAGGGAGAGACACCCCCGCCCACACACACACACACACGGCTTCTCCGCGCTCTGCTGCGGGGAATGGGGCGCCCCAGTCTCTGCAAACTATCGAGGCGAGGTTCCGCAGCACCCCCAGCCCTGCAGAGCAATGGGGATTCCGCTCCCCACTAGCTGCCTGGTTCCCCCCCATTCCTCCTTCCTGGACAGCTATAGGGGTTGGAGACACCGTAACCCCCACCCCTCCCCGCAGCGCGAAGGGGTCTCCCCAGCCTCCTCCCATAACGTACCCTCTCCCCTCCCCGCAGCACAAAGGGGTCTCCCCAGTCTCCTCCTCCCATAACGTACCCTCTCCCCTCCCCGCAGCACGAAGGGGTCTCCCCAGCCCCCTCCTCCCATAACGTACCCTCTCCCCTCCCCGCAGCACGAAGGGGTCTCCCCAGCCTCCTCCCATAACGTACCCTCTCCCCTCCCCGCAGCGCGAAGGGGTCTCCCCAGCCTCCTCCTCCCATAACGTACCCTCTCCCCTCCCCGCAGCGCGAAGGGGTCTCCCCAGCCTCCTCCTGCCTGCCGGCTATGGAGACGGGGGATACCGTAACCCCCTCCCCTGTCCGCGGCGCAATGGGGTCTCCGCAGCCCCCTGCACTGAGGAGACCCCTCACCTCACCTCGGAACCACTCCTCGGACTGCAGCGTGTGCTGCACCGCGTGCCCCTCCAGCTGGGCTCGGATCTCCTTGAGGGCCGAGGTGACGTCGGGCTTGGCGGTGTCGCGGAACTCGAGCGAGGCCTGGCTGGCCTGGATCTGCAGCAGCAGGTCGCTCACCTCCTCCTCGTGGATGCGGCGGAGGAAGAGCGCCTCGTCCTGCAGCGCCTGCGCCTTCTTCTCCAGCTCGCCCTTGGCCAGGCTCGACTCCTCCGTGTAGCGGCCCAGGGCGCGGGCGGCCGCCTCGGCCTCCTCCCGCTGCCGGGCTTCGTCGTCCAGCCGCTGCCGGAGGTGCTGGATGTCCTCCTCCAGCCGCTCCAGCTCCAGCTGCAGCTGCCCCTTCTCGCTGCCCAGCCGCACCACGGCGCCCCGCATCTCGCCGATTTCCCGCTCGTAGAGTTCGCCCAGCGCCGAGCGCCCGGCCTGCTGCTGCCGCAGCGCCGCCGCCTCGCCCTCCAGCTGCCGGTTGCGCCCCTCCAGCTGCCGCACCTTGTCGATGTAGCCGGCGAAGCGCTCGTTGAGCGCCTGCAGCACCTCCTTCTCGGAGCGGCCGCGCAGCTCGCCGTTCAGCGACTCCAGGCTCTCGGCCGACGAGCCCAGCTGGCTGTACCCGCCCGCGCTGCGCCGGAGCGGGGAGGCGGCGGTGGAGCCGCGGGACCAGGACTGCGAGTGGAAGCCGCTGGAGGCCAGCGAGCGGGAGCCGCTCCGGGCGCTCTCCTTGCGGAGCGGGCTGGCCCCGAAGAGCGCGTCCACGCTGTAGCTCAGCATGGTGCGGGCGAGGCGGGCCGGGACACTGCGGCAGGCGAGGGGAGCCGCCGCTTATATAGGGCTGCGCACACGTCCCCTCCTTACAGACAGCGAGCCGGGCAGGGAGGGGGCGTCTCCTCCTCCCTCGCCCCCCTCGCCGGCTGCGCCGCCCGTTGGGGGGGGGGGCGCAAAGGCAAGAGCCAAGTGCCAGGTGTAGGGGGGGAGGCCAGAGCCCCAAAGGGATCCGGAGTTAGAACAGCCCTGACCCCTTCCCACCAGAGGGATTCCCCACCGTGCCCCCAAAGGAGCAGGCGAGCCCCTGGAGCAGAGAAGATCGGGAGTTAGAAAGACCCCCGCCCACCGCCCTTTCCTCCCTGGGGAGGTGGGGTGGGCAACCCCCCCGCCCCCCAAGAGCAAGGCCTCTCTCCTCTTGACCAACTAGATTCCCTTTGCGCTGGGGTGAGCGGGGCAGGGCGGGGGCTTGGAGACGCGACCGCTCAAAGGGCCCAGGTGATGGGAGGGCGGCCGCTCTCCGCTCCATCCCCGGCGCTCTGCAGGGGTCACCCCGCCGGGTTTGCTGCTGTTGGCTAGAGGACAGGCTGGTCAGTTCCCATCCCCAGCAGGGGCAGGGAGCTGAAGCTGTGCTAGGAGCTCTTCCCAGTCCTGCGCTCTTCTCTGTGGCTGGCTCCCTAGCCTGCCCCCGCCAGCCTCCACCTCACTGGCAAACGCTTGGAAAGAAACCCAGGAGCCTCATTTTAACTTCCCCGAGCTCGAGCCCTGCGGAGGGAGAGTGGGGACAGGAGAGACACTTCCCTGACGGCGATCACTGCTGCACAGGGCCCGTTTTCCTGTAGGCACGGGAGCAGCACAGGCTGATGACTTGCAAACTCGACTCACCCATGAGCCATCTGGAGCTGCCGCAGCCCGGCCCCGCTGGGGGAAGGAGGGGCTGCTGCAGAAACAGCAGAGAGACGCTCAGAGGACGCCCCAGGTCTCGAGAATGACACAGGGGTTATTCACTGAACCAGGGGTTATTTCTCTCCCATTTCCCAGGTGCTGCCGGTCCGATCTGCGCAGGGAGGAGCGAGGTGTGTGCTTGCCGGCATGCCCTGGCGGGGGGCGGGGGGGAGCCTCCTCAGGAGCGTTGGGGAGGGTGAAGCCCCCGGGTGGGCACCCCGAAGCGACCTCTCTCTGCATTTGTAACCCATCCACCCGCCCCAGCACCGGGCTACACATGCAGACACCATCCCTCTTTCACCTGTGCTGAGAGTGGGGGTGTTGAAGCCATTGCTGTTTAAAGGGCTGTGGCCGGGTCCCTCCAGTCTTTTTCCCGTGCTACTCCCTAGGAGGGAGAGATCACTGCGTGGGTGGGGGGACACTTGGGAGCTCGCCCAGCCGGGCTGTGGCCACAGGGCAGCATCATTGGCACACTGGGGTAGGAGGAGCCCCGGGAAAGCAATTGAAGGTGAGCTTGGGGGGCGGAGGGGTTGGTTCCTTTCCCTCGTGCTGCATGGGGAGGGAGTTTCTTTAAATAAGGGGGGAGCTGGGAATGGGATTTTACTTCTAAGACTGTCACTGCTGGGGGGGGAGGGAGGGGGGGAGCTCTGCCTATGGAACAGGTATACCCCGCTAGCCACAAATGTGCCTCAACCCTGGCCCATATGGGAAAAGAGTGGATCTCAGCTGGCAGAACCAGCCTCACTGCTGAGACAGCCAACAACGGGGGACATTGTCTACAGCTCATTTCCATCGGCTGGTGGCATCTTTCAATCTCTACAAGTGCCAATCTTCCTTTACCAGCTCCCTGAGCCATTCCGAGCCCTGCATGGCTCATCTGTTTGTCTTTCAATGAGCTAATTAACCCCGATTCACCCCTCCGCTGCCCGGGGTAGCTGCGCTGCACTTGCTTTACTGTTCAGGATTAGCCCCATTTCACAGACGGGGGAACTGAGGCACAGAAAGGTTGCAGCCAACATTTTCAAACCTGGATTGCTAAAGTTAGGTGCTACAACCTAATTTAGGTGGTTAAATAAGTGGCCTGATTTTCAGAGGCAAGGAGCAAATCGATTTGATTTCAATGGTGCTGCAGGAGAATTTGGCCCTAGGAATTTTACGTTTTCCTAGCAACTCCAGTAAAATTCCTGGTATGATGTTGCCAACTTGACATTTCCTAGTCAAAAGGAGTTTGCCCATCACTTCTAAAGGCACTCTGCCTCCTCTGACACTGACCTGCAGCTCCTTGGCAAGTGAAACAGCAAGGTAACAACCCATTCAACACACACAGCAAAAGTATGTAATGCCTGATCGAAGCCACAAGAGGGAGGCAGAATGAAATGACTTGGCCAAGATGCTGCAGTTAGCACCCAGACTCTTGCAGATTATTTGCAGATCAGCAATGGGCGGGGACTTGGTTTTCTCTCTCCCCTACCTGGGACACTGGTTTACTGATACAGAGAGAAGAGCACCAAATCCCAAAGTACAACTTCCCTCACAGCCGGGGTCCAAGAGGTCTCCTCTCAAACTACTCACCTGGCTCTTCATTGCTGAGAGCTGAGGAAATCACAGCATGAAGGGGTCTGGCTACTCTAGTGGGCAACTTGGCTCTGTAGCTATTTTCTTCCTCTTCTCCCTAAGAGTCAAGCTTCTCTTACTTGAGCAACCAGTAGCTCAGAGCAGGAGTGACCCCCGCTTACATCACCAGCTGATGCTGAACTGCTGCGGCAGTCCAGGTAGACATGCCATCATCCACTTGACCGGCGAGGCAGTAACTTCCCTTTTCTAGTCACAATTGGCTCTTAACAGAGAAAGGAGGCCACATAATGGCCTGGGAGTCAGGGGACCTGGCTTCTATTCCTGCTTCTGCCATTAACTCACACTTTGATCTTATGTGTGTCACTCCCTCTTCCTGTGCCTCAATTTCCTCATTTGTGAAATAAGAATCATCAAGTGCTTTGCGAGCAACAGGTGACAAGGGTTCTATAGGTTAACTATGTGCAATGAGCCAGCAGGGCTCACTGCCCCCTAAAAGAGCTTGCACCACGGCAAAACCAAACTACGTTTGAAAGTCAGAAGTGAAACAGATGCACAAGTCCCTGCTAGCCAGAGGCCTGGTTATGCCACCTCAGCATCCAGGCCCGCTGCTGTTGAAGTTGATGAACATTGCTCGTATGCATTCAGAGTGTCATGAGGCTTCAGGGTTTTGATGCACTGTGCAAGCAGGACCTAGCAGCCATCCCCTTCCCTAACCCTCATTCCCTGTACCCACACATCTCTGCAAGTGCTCTGCAGTGAAACAAACCAAGCAGCCCCTCAGTCTCCTGGTGTCTTTTTGCCAGATGTTGGAGGCCATGTTCTGGTAGCCCCTGCCCTGATTGCCCCTCTCCTTGTCAAAGCAGCGCCCCCCCTCTCCCCGATAGCGATGCTTCCTCTGCAGTCTGTCCATGTCTCTCTGAGCATTATCTCAAAAAGTGGTTGCTTGAGAATAAGGTGGCATTTCCTCTGCCCCCACCGGGCTCCCAACCCCCTAGGCATTGTGGAGTCAAGGCTCAAGCTCAGATCCCCTATGGCAGAAGATGGTGACACTGGTCTGCCCTAGGAATCGCCCTATGTGACAGATCCAGATCTCATGGGGAGACTGTGGTGGATCCCACACCCTTTACAATAAGAAAAGGAGTACTTGTGGCACCTTAGAGACTCCCCAGACACTCTCCTCCCTCGCCTGCCATCATTGGTCAGCTTAGGCTTGAAAAGACATGAATGCCCGCCAAACCTCCTGGGCACTGCAAGAGTATCAGGGTGCCCATTCGCTGGTAGCATCAAAGTGGAAAGTGCTGGCCCTTTAACTGTAATACACTGAAAGCATCTTCTGCACTCCCCAGAGCCCCGGGATGCTCCTGTTTTAACACAGACCAGCTGAACATGAGCTAGCATTTTTCTTAAAGCCACAGAAACAGCCTGGTTAGACGTGGCTCACAGGCCGTCCCAGCTCGGTCTGCAGCATAGGCATGCATACAGGGTGTGCAGGGTGTGCCCAGGCACACCCTAATGTCTCAAAAAAAAAAGTGGCTTTGCGTTTTAATTTAATCGCTCTTTTAGTTTTAAAGTATGGATTGTTATATTATGCAATAAGCGTCGAATTGCGTAATATAGATGTTGTCTAAATAACGTCATTTATGATTGAGTGTTCAATAAATGTTCGCCTTTAGAAAACAAATTCCCTGGGTGCACACCCGAATGAAATGTGCTGCGCACGCCGCTGGTCTGCAGGAGTGCTGCGTATCACAACCCCAACAGAAGCCAACGGGAGCTGCACTTGCTCAGCACATCTGAGAGTCAGGCCTTAGCGAGAAGCTGCTGAGGAGTGTCCTGCCCCCTGCCCTGATCACTGGGAGCTGCTGGCGGGTGCTGCTGTCTGGAATAAAGCAAAGCACCTTGGCAGCCAGGCTGGAGCCATCAGGAGACCCGAGCCTAGGGCTCATGTGACATCAGGGCGAGGGAGTGGGGGTGTAGCTGGAAGGTTCCTTCACCTGCAACAGTCTGGAATTCAACTGAAACCCAGTTTTACAGAAGAAATACACTGGGGAGACAATGTCAGCCAGGCTTAGAGCAATAGCTTGGGGGTCAGGACTCCTGGGTTCTATTCCTGGCTTTGGGTGGTTAGAGCAGTCAGAAGTGCTGGGGTTTATTTCACTCTCTGACTCACTGTGTGAGCATAACTCAGTCTTATTGTGCTTCAGTTTCCCCATCTGTAAAATGCTTTGAGATCCTTGTGTGAAAGGCATTTCCCAAGTGCAAAACACTCTTCAACTAAGGGTTAGCCCCAGGACATGAGTCTCACCAGCTCTGTTTGGCCAGGGGTCTCAGCAGCCTTTGCAATAAGCTCTGAATGCTTTGCTGCAGGGCCTGAGATTTTTCTGGAAACATGGAGGACAAAGTGGCCCACTTTGGTAACCCTGGAGGAGTGGAAGGAGAGAGGAAGTTTGTCTTGTCTGATCCAGTCCCACTTGGGCAGTGGGAGTGAGTGAACTCAGAGGGAAGATGGCCCAGCCCGGCCATGCCTCTGGAGCAGGGGGTGCATGAGGGCATTCTGTCTGGAACTACACTCGTCTTTGGCCAGGCTGAGACTGGGAAATAGCCCAGCAGATGATCTTATTTGCAAGGCATTAGGAGGAAACAATTTGATTTCCTCTCCAAATGGAATTAGCTCTGTTAGGATGAGAGGTGAGCTCTAAGCAGCACCTGAGGGAGGTTCGCTCCCTGACTGCTTGTGGCTGAGGCTTAGTTGCCGAGGGCTAGATCACAAGTCCAACACTGAGGTGCCAGTGAGATCCTCAAAATCCCCATTCAGCTGCTGTCTTGCTCTGCAGGGGCCTATGTTTCTGTTACATTCGAGCAGCTCGGCCCCCCAGCTCATACCTGAGCCCTGGTGCATTCCCAAACCAGGCGTTCCCCTTCCTAGCTCGCCTGTGGGGCCTGACTGAGTGGGGACATGTGCACTGAGCAGGACAATCACACACACAAGACAGGGCGGGTGGCCAGAGGAGGATTTTTGTACTATCCCCCCCACCCCTCTCTAGCCCAGTGGTCAGGGTACTCAGCTAGGCTGTGCGAGACCGAAGTTCCAGTCCCTGCTCAAATGAGTATTTAATTATTTCTACAAAGTGGAGCTGCTTCAGCAGGAGAGATTAAGAGAGAGCCTCTGCCCCCAGTACCACAGTGGAATAGCCAAGAGTCCGGTGGCTGGGGTGCTTTCCTGGCATAAGGAGAACTGGGCTCATCTCTCTGCTCCAGATCAGGAGAAGTAGGGATTGAAAACCAGGAGTGCCCTGCGGCCCTGCCCACCAGACTCTTGGCTATAATGAGGGAGGAGCTGTCTCTCTCTGGCTTTGGGTGCTAGCTCCAGGAGAAGGTTGGTCGTTGTGATCCCCAAGTAGAGGCAGGTGCTTCCCTCTGTCCTGCAGTTAGGTGCCGGACCCCCTGGGCTAGCTGAGATGGCTCCCTGCTTGGCATGCTGACTTCTGTGAATCCCTTGCTTGGGTGCGAGCTTGGGGAACTGGGGTGCCCATCTTGGAACTGCCGATTCCATGGGGGTAGCAGGACACCTACAAGCAACGCCAAAGTCCCTCTGTGGAGCTAGGCCTGAATGACCAGCAGTGATGGCTGCAGGCCTAGAACAGCATGGGAAGGGGTTTCATCAGAGAGAAGAGGAGGGTCCCTGAGAGTTCACAAATCGCAGGGCCTTACTCATGCCAAGCTCCCACTGACCTCAATGGGCATTTTGCATGAATAAGCAGCGCAGGATCAGGCCCACAGAAATTACAGTTGGAAAATACCTTTTAGATTCTCTCTAGTTCACCCCCCCCCCTTCCCCATCCCCACAGCACGAGAGGAAGCAATGGCAGTTACTGGTGTCCTGTGGGGGGAGAATCGGGCTCCTGGATAACGCCTTACAGCATATCCTCCAGTGCTTTTCTGCTCCAGTTTGCAAGTGATGGGGCTGAAACACACAGCATGTTAAGAGGCTGCATTCCCTGTCATTTGACTGCCTCAGCCACCGTGGGGCTAGGAAGCTGGACTAGTGTGTCCTGCCTAGTGACTGGGGTGAGCTTGACAGCGGGACCCAAAGAGAGCTGCAGAGCTGCTGTCAGATCCATTGACCAGACCTCCACCTGCTCTTGGGAGAAAGCACTGCCAGAGTCTCTGGGGATGGCCAGCCCTGCTGGCCTGCCATGGAGCCCTGGTGGGGTGGGAGGGGAGAGGAAAGCCTGTGATCGCAGCTGTAATTTGTGTGAGGCAGCCCTGGGATTTCTGCTGTCCCAGCTCTAGTTACTGAAAGGGGATGAGCTGTGATGGGGGACAGTGGCGGGATCGGATCCAGAAACATTATTACCAGGTGTAAGCGGATTTCCAGGAGGTGGAGACTCCATCAGTCTCATCAGGGCGAGCCCCAGAGGGAATGTGCAATGAGCAACCATGGCTCGTCTTACTCCAGACAAAAGGGACCAGGGCAGGAAATGGAGCCGTGGGTTGGTCTGGACTGGGTGGGGGGGGGGTCTGTGTGGTGTGATCTAGGGGAAGCCATGGAAGAGGTGAGGTCTGCACAGACTCTATCCCCATGCACCTGCACATCAAACTGTGGGAGGGGCTAGGTACCACACAATATCCACCATTGCTTTTCCCCTGCATATAGTGGCTCAGTGCCACAGGGATAGGCAATGGGCCTCTGATGGGGTGTACAAACCCCACCCATATCCGGAAAGGGTTAACCAGTGGCTTGAGGCTCATGCACCATGCCCTGCTACACCTGGGCTGTCTGGGAAGCTTGAGAAGGGAGTTTAAAAGTGGGAAGCCCAACAATTGGAGGCTGCCCTGGCTGGGCCATGAGCTGCTTTAGGGTGGCAAGGAGCCTGGCTCAGTATGGGTACTGACCAGGCACTTCAGACTGCGTGAGATCTTGGGTGGGGAGATGGATGCCCATGGATGGGGCTGGCATTAGGACATTTTATAGCAACTGGGGCGAGCCTGCAAGGCAGAGGTCACCACCTGAGCCTGGCTGGGCTGAAGACTTGGTTGTGTTGCTGTTTTATATCAGACTTTAAGTGGACTCTGAGGCCTCAGAAAGGTAGGGCTCTGAAAGGAGGCCGGGCTAGAGGGTCAAGGCACTCTGACCAGAGCCTGGGGAAATGGGGCAGACGTGCTGCAATATCACTTCTGGCCAGGAGGGAGTGTGCTGGGCAGCACCTTCGCAACGGGGCCCCAAACTTGCCCCGCGGGGAATCCCCTCTTGGACCAAGCTCCGCTCAGTCCCTGGCCAGCCTGTAGAGACTGTGAGCAAGAAGCTCCACTAATCCAGTTGTGATGGTGTTGTGTTTGGCATGGACTGAGTGGGGCTAGACTCATGGCACAGAGCCAGAAAACAGTTGTCAAATGGTAGCAATCTTCAATCACAACCATCATCTCAGGATACAACTTGGGGACTTGAAATATTTCATGTGATCAGTACACTAATGCTTGAGTTCTCTTACCTGCCCTATGAAAACAAGGGTTTAATACTTAAGAACATAAGAACGGCCGTACTGGGTCAGACCAAAGGTCCATCTAGCCCAGTATCCTGTCTACCGACAGTGGCCAATGCCAGGTGCCCCAGAGGGAGTGGACCAACAGGCAATGATCAAGTGATCTCTCTCCTGCCATCCATCTCCACCCTCTGACAAACAGAGGCTAGGGACACCATTCCTTACCCATCCTGGCTAATAGCCATTAATGGACTTAACCTCCATGAATTTATCCAGTTCTCTTTTAAACCCTGTTATAGTTCTAGCCTTCACAACCTCCTCAGGCAAGGAGTTCCACAAGTTGACTGTGCACTGCGTGAAGAAGAAGAAGAAGAAGAAGAACTTCCTTTTATTTGTTTTAAAACTGCTGCCCATTAATTTCATTTGGTGGCCCCAAGTTCTTATATTATGAGAACAAGTAAATAACTTTTCCTTATCTACTTTCTCCACATCACTCATGATTTTATATACCTCTATCATATCTCCCCTTAGTCTCCTCTTTTCCAAGTTGAAAAGTCCTAGCCTCTTTAATCTCTCCTCATATGGGACCCGTTCCAAACCCCTAATCATTTTGGTTGCCCTTCTCCAAACCTTTTCTAGTGCCAGTATATCTTTTTTGAGTTGAGGAGATCACATCTGTACGCAGTATTCAAGATGTGGGCGTACCATGGATTTATATAAGGGCAATAATATATTCTCCGTCTTATTCTCTATCCCCTTTTTAATGATTCCTAACATCCCGTTTGCTTTTTTGACTGCTTGTGCACACTGAGTGGATGTCTTCAGAGAACTATCCATGATGACTCCAAGATCTCTTTCCTGATTAGTTGTAGCTAAATTAGCCCCCATCATATTGTATGTATAGTTGGGGTTATTTTTCCCAACGTGCATTACTTTACATTTAGCCACATTAAATTTCATTTGCCATTTTGTTGTCCAATCACTAAGTTTTGTGAGATCTTTTTGAAGTTCTTCACAGTCTGCTTTGGTCTTAACTATCTTGAGCAGTTTAGTATCGTCTGCAAACTGTGCCACCTCACTTTTTACCCCTTTCTCCAGATCATTTATGAATAAGTTGAATAGGATTGGTCCGAGGACTGACCCTTGGGGAACACTACTAGTTACCCCTCTCCATTCTGAAAATTTACCATTTATTCCTACCCTTTGTTCCCTCCCTGTCTTTTAACCAGTTCTCAATCCATGAAAGGATCTTCCCTCTTATCCCATGACAACTTAATTTATGTAAGAACCTTTGGTGAGGGACCTTGTCAAAGGCTTTCTGGAAATCTAAGTGCACTATGTCCACTGGATCCCCCTTGTCCACATGTTTGTTGACCCTTTCAAAGAACTCTAATAGATTAGTAAGACATGATTTCCCTTTACAGAAACCATGTTGACTTTTGCCCAACAATTTATGTTCTTCTATGTGTCTGACAATTTTATTCTTATTGTTTCAACTAATTTGCCCAGTACTGATGTTAGACTTACTGGTCTGTAATTGCCGGGATCACCTCTAGAGCCCTTTTGAAACATTGGCATTACATTAGCTATCTTCCAGTCATTGGGTACAGAAGCTGATTTAAAGGACAGGTTACAAACCATAGTTAATAGTTCCGCAATTTCACATTTGAGTTCTTTCAGAACTCTTGGGTGAATGCCATCTGGTCCTGGTGACTTGTTAATGTTAAGTTTATCAATTAATTCCAAAACCTCCTCTAGTGACACTTCAATCTGTGACAGTTCCTCAGATTTGTCATCTACAAAGGACGGCTCAGGTTTGGGAATCTCCCTAACATCCTCAGCTGTGAAGACTCAAGCAAAGAATCCATTTAGTTTCTCCACAACGACTTTATCGTCTTTAAGTGCTCCTTTTGTATCTCGATCATCAAGGGGCCCCACTGGTTGTTTAGCAGGCTTCCTGCTTCTGATGTACTTAAAAAACATTTTGTTATTACCTTTGGAGTTTTTGGCTAGCCGTTCTTCAAACTCCTCTTTGGCTTTTCTTATTACATTTTTACACTTAATTTGGCAGTGTTTATGCTCCTTTCTATTTACCTCACTAGGAATTGACTTCCACTTTTTAAAAGATGCCTTTTTATCTCTCACTGCTTCTTTTACATGGTTGTTAAGCCACAGTGGCTCTTTTTTAGTTCTTTTACTGTGTTTCTTAATTTGGGGTATACATTTAAGTTGGGCCTCTATTATGGTGTCTTTGAAAAGTGTCCATGCAGCTTGCAGGGATTTCATTCTCATCACTGTACCTTTTAATTTCTGTTTAACTAACCTCCTCATTTTTGCATAGTTCCCCTTTCTGAAATTAAATGCCAGAGTGTTGGGCTGTTGAGATGTTCTTCCCACCACAAGAATGTTAAATGTTATTATATTATGGTCACTATTTCCAAGCGGTTCTTTTATAGTCACCTCTTGGACAAGATCCTGCGCTCCACTCAGAACTAAATCAAGAATTGCCTCTCCCCTTGTGGGTTCCTGTACCAGCTGCTCCAAGAAGCAGTAATTTAAAGTATCAAGTATCAGAGGGGTAGCTGTGTTAGTCTGGATCTGTAAAAAGTGACAAAGAGTCCTGTGGCACCTTATAGACTAACAGACGGTTTGGAGCATAAGCTTTCGTGGGTGAATACCCACTTCGTCAGACAACGAAGTGGGCATTCACCCACAAAAGCTTATGCTCCAATACGTCTGTTAGTCTATAAGGTGCCACAGGACTCTTTGTCACTTTTTAAAGTATCAAGAAATTTTGTCTCTGCATTTCATCCTGAGGTGACATGTACCCAGTCAATATGGGGATAATTGAAATCCCCCACTATTATTGAGTTCTTTATTTTGATAGCCTCTCTAATCTCCCTTAGCATTTCATTGTCACTATCACTGTCCTGGTCAGGTGGTCGATAATAGATCCCTACTGTTATATTCTTATTAGAGCATGAAATTACTATCCATAGAGGTTCTATGGAACATGTGGATTCATTTAAGATTTTTACTTCATTTGATACTGGAAACTCCTCCTGAGTTTGATTCAGGGGCTTAATCTGATTAAATGTCACTTGGCTGTCGATAAACCCTCACTGTTGAGTTGTAAGGCTCGAAGTACAGGCCCAATGGCATGGAAACCGCAGGATTGCACATTTTTAGTGTTACCAGAAATGGTGATACCGGGATTCTTCAAGTAGGAGCTTGTGGAATTTTTTTTGAAGGAGGATCATTAGCTTCCCTGGACTGTGCAGGGTACTGATAGGTGATGCGATGAGAATGCTGAGCCATGATACTGGTTGTGGAGGAGTGTCTGCTAACCAAATTCAGCGGTGGACTCCGAGAGCTCCACTGGCCATTAAGAACTCTATTGCTTGGCTCAGCAAATATGAAAATGAGAAATAAATAAACTCAGGGACTTGGGCATTTTAGAAAAAGAACAGGAGTGTTGCAAATTTCTGTGCCTGGCTCTGCCACTGTCTAGCTGGGTGACCTTGGGCAAATCATAGAATATCAGTGTTGGAAGGGACCTCAGGAGGTTATCTAGTCCAACCCCCTGCTCAAAGCAGGATCAATCCCCAGCTAAATCATCCCAGCCAGGGCTTTGTCAAGCCTGACCTTAAAAACCTCTAAGGAAGGAGATTCCACCGCCTCCCTAGGTAACCCATTCCAGTGCTTCACCACCCTCCTAGTGAAATAGTGTTTCCTAATATCCAATCTAGACCTCCCCCACTGCAACTTGAGACCATTACTCCTTGTTTTGTCATCTGCTACCAGTGAGAACAGTCTAGATCCATCTTCTTTGAAACCTGCTTTCAGGTAGTTGAAAACAGCTATCAAATCCCCCCTCATTCTTCTCTTCTGCAGACTAAACAATCCTAGTTCCCTCAGCCTCTCCTCATAAGTCATGTGCTCCAATCCCCTAATCATTTTTGTTGCCCCCTGCTGGACTCTTTCCAATTTTTCCACATCCTTCTTGTAGTGTGGGGCCCAAAACTGGACACAGTACTCCAGATGAGGCCTCACCAATGTCGAATAGAGGGGAAGGATCACATCCCTTGATCTGCTGGCAATGCCCCTACTTATACAGCCCAAAATGCCATTAGCCTTCTTGGCAACAAGGGCACACTGTCGACTTATATCCAGCTTCCCGTCCACTGTAACCCCCAGGTCCTTTTCTGCAGAACTGCTGCCTAGCCATTCGGTCCCTAGTCTGTAGCAGTGCATGGGATTCTTCCATCCTAAGTGCAGGACTTTGTCCTTGTTGAACCTCATCAGATTTCTTTTGGCCCAATCCTCTAATTTGTCTAGGTCCCTCTGTATCTATCTCTACCCTCTAGCGTATCTACCACTCCTCCCAGTTTAGTGTCATCTGCAAACTTGCTGAAGGTGCAGTCCACGCCATCCTCCAGATCATGAATGATCACTCACCCTATCTGTGCCTTGGTTTTCCCAGCTGTGAAATGGGAATAATCCGGACCCACCTCACAGGTCATTAATGTTTGTAAAGTGTTTGGAGATTCTCAGCCTGAAGGGACTGGTGAAGGACAAAGTGTCATTATTACAGCTCAGATCCAGCAGGGCTGGGCTCTAGGTGTCCCTAGAGACCCAGAGGAGTGTCCTTGACTTTGAATTTTTGTAGCATTTCTCCTCCCTCCCGTCCCCCACTCCATGTGGAGTCAATACACAGTAAGCCAAAAGCTGCTACACTGTTTTGGCTGTCCGGGACCTGCCTCCCTCAGTCATGCCTGAGAGCCCCCCCAAATCCACCCCCACAGCGACTCAAGGTCATGGAGGGAGATGCAAGGTCCCTATGGGTCTGTCTCTACTATTCAAAGGGTTTATATTTGGTTTCATCTGTTTAAAAAAATTATTTTATTTCACTTTTTAATGTTACAGTTTAAAACAAACTGTCTTGGTTTCTCCCGAGTGTCCCCCCACCCTACAATTATCAGGGACCTCCGTTTTTTAGATTCAAATTGACTTTCATGCCCATTAAAGCCTTGTGTTATTTGGCTGCTTGGCTATCGCCTACCATCCTCAGAAATGTTGACTCAAGAAACTGAGGTTAGAGCAAAAGAACCAGGAAAAATGATCCCTCCCCCCTCCCTCTTATGGCCCTCACTGTAAGGTGTTTTGTCAGGCACATTTTAAAGCCCAGGATGCCACATCTGGGCAGCACCAGGAAAGCTCTGCTTGCTCCTACTGAAGTGTGTGATGCAGAGATATGACCCAGCCCTCGTCTTGTACAGAAATTAATTGAGAGAAAGTAGCTCCCAATTAATCCCTCAGCTCTGGCTTTGGGCTCAGCCAAATTCATAGCTTAACTTTCCCCCTGTTCTAGGCTGAATCCAAACATGCCAATAATTGGGTTAGTTCAGGTTTACATGGGGATTTTAAATCCTCATGCATTGACGTGCTCAGAGCTGGGCAGTTGGATCATCCCATCAGAAAGCTATGGAGCTGGGAATGGCAGGTTAGAGCTAGGGTTTGGTTTCTGACCTGTGACAGGGTGCTGGGAGATAGCAGATAAGCCAGGACTCTGAACACTTAGGCATCAGTCCACTCACCTGGAGAAGGCTGATTGGGGATGTGCAAGTTAATTGGCTTATCAGGCTGGATGAGCCAATTAGTCCACCAGCAGCAAGGTGTAAGAAGGACAGAGGATGGCATTACCAGAGGAGAGGAGTCTATGTGGTGACGGCTGTTAACATGCTGGCCCTGTGGGAATAAAGGTAGAGAAGTGTAGTATAGCATATTGCTGCTTGGGATAGGCCTGGGGATGGGGATGGGAATAAATCACACAAAGCTGCCATTCAACAGACAGAATCTCTGAGGTTCTTGGGGCATCTGAGGATGGTGCCTCTTTACAAGGTCCCTTGGATCCTGTGTGAATATCTGCTTCTAAAACTCTGTGTAAGAAATAGCCCAACATAAGCTAAACTCAGCAAAGTCCTGGAAAGCTCTGAGGTGAAAGGAGTATTGAGATATGAAACCTCAGAGGCCCATCTGTAGTTTAACTGAGCAGTAATACAAAGCAGGGTGTGGGATGCAGGCTTCAGATGTGTCTCAAGCTCTTAGTGAGGCAGATATTCACATTTCCCCGGTGCTGCTGGAAGCTAACAGCCCAGGTGTGCCTGTGGGGAAGTGTGGTGATGGGTGGGTAAAGTGTTTGGGCCAGAGCTCTGATGTGTGTCAGGGTAGGATGGAAAGCTCTTTTTGATTGTAAGCTTTGGTGCAAGGCCTGTCTTTTTTTTTTTTTGCTATTTCTTATGTAGATTGACAGATCTAGCATGACAGGTCTGTCCAGGTCTGTCAATCTATATAATAAGATTCCAGCATTGTCCCGCTGAAGCCTAGAATGTCTGTGAAGTCAGCGTGAACTGATGGAAACAGCTACAAGCATGGCTGAGAGCTCCTCTTGTTTAGAATATCGCCAGGTGGAATGATAATGAGGATTGGTGGTTTGTTACTATCCAGTTTTTAAGTTCTCAGCCATTTTTGGCTTTTTTACATGTGGCATTTCACCTATTAGGGTAACAAATAGTGTAGCAGATTATTAGGGAACAGTGAGCATTAAAAGGTTTGGATGCTTTGAAGAATCTCTTCAGCCTGGAAATTCTGTCTCTCTCACAAACACTTCCTGGTTTGGGGCAAACAGGAAGTAGTGATCAACCTTCACCATCTGAGTGCACCCAACTTCCATCTCTTCTGGAGGAGCTCACCACACTTTGAGGAATTGGACCCTGTTTTAGTGCTTTATGTGCTGCAGAAACTTACAAAACTAGACAAAAAGTGAATGGAACTTTCCCTTTAAAAGGCCCAGGACTGGTCTGCCTCAAAGCTTCAATGGAGGAGGAGGATTGAAGTCAATCCATATTCTATCCAAAGCGATTGACTTTGGCAAACTTACTAATTTTGAGCAAGTCCCCAAACCAGCATGACTACGTTTAACCCTCCATGGCAGCAATGGGCACTATATAAATCTGCCAGCCAAACCCAGCCCACATGTGTAACTTGATGACCCTTAGCAATGGTGAAGACTGTAGGTGGACAGCACACTGTGTGACTAAATATTTTGTTTGTGCTAAATATACTGGTTATTAATTTGAGTCCATTAGTGTCTGATTTGGGAATAGATACAGCGGGGGGGAATGAATGACATTCCAGGCAGAATGAAATGTATCCAGCTGGCTCTCTGGTATAGTAAGAAAAACTTTCTAACTGTAAGTGTAGTTAAAGGAAGAGGCTTCCAAGAGAAGTTGTGGAATCCTTGCCATTGGTGGTTTAAGAACAGGCTGGACAAACACCTGTCAGGGACGGTCTTATTTGGTCCTGCCTCAGCACAGGGGCTGCACTTGACTTCTCAAGGTCCCTTTCAGCCCTACAGTTCTCTGATTCTAAGGACTCAATGAAAACAAAAAAAGGATATCCAGATTTCTAATGGTATGAAGATGCATGAGGTTAAGAAAAATCCATGTGTGGCCTAGAAGCTAAAACATTGGACTAGGGCTTGGGAAACCTGGGTTTAAATCCAGTCTCTACCACTGGTCTGCTCATAGTCTTGGGCGAGTCACTCCCTCCCCCTGTGTCTGTTTCCCCATCTGTAAAACAGGGCTACTGACCTCCTTTGTAAAGTGCTTTGAGATCTGCTGATATGAAGTGCTATATAAGAGCTAGGCGTTATTATTAGGGGTTTATTTGGGGATATATTTTAATAGTATTGAATATACCTGTTACTTACAATGGGCCAAACAACTCCCTTATACTGACAATGCAACTAACTGGGCAGCCGTTTCTGTGGAAGTGTGTGGTGCCTGGGACTTGGAACCTGAAGTTAGCTCTGTTCGCCTTCCCAAGGAAGGGCTGATGAGGAGACAATGATATTTTAGTGCCTGCGAGGCACAGCGTGTCAAAGTACAGCTCACCCTGTACAACAATGCCACGGTATTCTACAGCAACAGTCCCAAGCACTGCCGGAGGGCTCGTGGAATGCGCAGCGGTTTGGGATCAGTAATGCAGAAAGTGGGAACTTTTTATTACAATAAGGGATGGAGCCTTTGGGCTCTCAGCTGCCTGCAGCCATCACTGAGATGGAGACCACAGTTCCCACAGTGCAGTGTGCTCTGGCCACGGGAATCCAGCTGGAACACTTGCAGTATGCAGGCCACAGCTCCAGACTGAAGATGGAGCTGGCTGCCCTATCCTCTGTTATGGTGCTCAGGCTGCCCACGGAGCCCTGAGCAGGGCAGTCCTGGTGTAATCTCCTCTGGCTGCTACCTGCAGAAACTTACTCCTGGGGAAAATCCTCTCTCCCACTGCATGGGTTGGGATTTGGGAACTGTATTCTGTAGCCACCTGTGTTTGATGCTCCCTGTGAGTCCTGAGGCTTCTTCACAGGGAAAGAGCAGGAGGAGGAGCAGGGAGAGTTCTGCACAGGCCTGACTCCCCTCCTAGCCTCTGCTCCTTTTTCTCTTCTGTGCACTTATCTTGGGCTGGGATTTTCAAAGGAAAGGGAGTTCAGTGCTCGACTCCTTTGAAAATCCCCCCCACAGCACCCAGATTCAGACTGGGCAGTCCACAGACAGATAGCTAAGAGCTGACAAACGTTGGTCACAGACAGCGGGGAGGGGATACAATATATAACACGGTCAAGCATTTACTCAGTTTTGGCATGGGCAGCACTTGATAGTACAATTCAGTCAGTGGTGATCCTGTTATGCTAAGAGGGATTGGTGACTGCAGAGAACACAAACTTCAGAGACTGAACACACCCTTCATTTAATAAAAGGGGTTTGTGAACCCAACCAGGAGTTTTGGTCTAGCTCAGAGGTGGGCAAACTATGGCCCGCGGGCCACATCCGTCCTGCGGGACCGTCCTACCTGGCTCTTGAGCTCCTGGCCAGGGAGGCTAGCCCCTGGCCCCTCCCCTGCTGTCCTCCCTCCCCCGCAGCCTTAGCTCGCCATGCCGCCAGCGCTCTGGGTGGTGGGGCTGTGAGAGCCGCCAGCCTGCCCCAGTGCTCTAGACTGTGTGGTAGCATGGCTGGCTCTGGCCAGGAGGCGTGGCTGCCAGTCCTGGTGCTCTGAGTGGCATGATAAGGAGGCGGAGATCCCAGGGGGCAGAGAGGGGACAGGGAGCAGGGGGCCATTGGATAGGTGTGGGAGTCCCAGGGGGTCTGGATGGGGCGGGGCAGTCAGGGGACAGGGAGCAGGGGGGGTTGGATGGGTCAGGGGTTCTGAGGGAGGCAGTCAGGGGGTGGGAGGGGGTGGATAGCGGGTGGGGTACAGGCTGTTTGGGGAGGCACAGCCTTCCCTACCTGGCTCTCCATGCAGTTTTGGAACCCCGATGTGGCCCTCACACCAAAAAGTTTGCCCACCCCTGGTCTAGCTGGACAGAGGGGCAATGGGAGGTGTAAGAACTAGAGAGTGACAGAGCCAGTCTGGAGGAGCAGCTGAAAGCATGGCACATGCCCCTGGAAGAAGCCTGAGGAGTTGTTTTTGGGTCAGGGGTCCAGGCAGAACAGAGTGGTTTTGGTGCTGTTTCCTGCTAGTCCGTTCATTCTGCATTCAGGGACACAGGACTGTACATTCTTTGTAAGTGTGCAAAGCTGCATTCAAGAAATACCTGACTATCAGTAGATTGTTCTGGTTAGGAGGAGAAATCTTACTAGCCCCTGAATTTGTGACTAGCTGTTGTGTTCAAAAAGGGTAACAACAACAACAAAATCATGAATACATGCCCCACCTCTAAAACATGGCAAATGCACCATCATTTTTTAAACAGTGTTTTGCTTTCTCAGCTACAAGGCTGATCTACACAAGATTTTCCCTTTATGAAATTCCTGTTAAGAACTAGGTTTGATGGCTGAAGGGCTCTTATTGCATGGTTTGTTTTTTTTTTGTTAAACTTGAAATCCTGTTTCTTTTAATTCACTAGGGGAGCCATCCTGGGGATTCTATACACCTATATGTTCTCAAAGCTGCTCATGAGAGACAGCAGAGCCTGGCAGCTGCATTATTTAAATGTTTCTATTCTACTGCAAGAGGCATGACTTAGCATTTTTATTAACATTTTTAACCCCCTATCCCCCAATCAGGTTTTTTTTAAGTTTTATTTAAATTTTAACACAAAGAAAAAGAAAACAACACAGCTCTGCACTATCTCATCAGTCAAGGCAAGGGGGACAGTTGGGCATGAATTCTTACTGCCTTTTTAACACACACACACACACACACACACACACACACACACACACACACACACACACACACACACACACACACACACACACACACACACACACACACACACACACACACACACACACACACACACACACACACACACACACACACACACACACACACTCTCTCTCTCTCTCTCTCTCTCTCTCTCTCTCTCTCTCTCAGCATAATCAACTGTCTTTGAATAAAACTATTTCTGGGGGAAATTCAGATACAAAACACCTCTGCAGCCCAATAAGGATTACAGCGGGCTTTGCTACATGCCTGGGGTGAAACTGAACAGCAGCTGTTTTAAAGCAGCCAGTATTTTTTCCAGGCGATGGAAGGAGACGAGTGCAGGGCAGGAGAAGAGAGCGGGTGTGGGGCTTGGGGAGGGATATTTACTAGAAAAGCAAAGCTAAAGAGCAAGATCTAGCTCAGCCCCAACAAGAGCTGAAATGAGTTGAGTGGGTCTCGGTCTAGGCTGTGCTTGGCAGACATGCCCCTCACGAGCAGGCCCTGCGGGCAGCCTCAGAGAGGCCAGAGCTGGGACGGGCCAAGGGGACTGAACTCCTCTCTCTCTAGTCAGGTCCTTGGGCCAAGCTGAGGCTCGCTGGCCAGGAAGCTTTCCCCCCTCACCACTCACACCGCACATGCTCTCTGCAGCCCGCTGGAGTAGAGTACCTCCGGCCACCACGCTCTGCAGCCGAACGGATGGGGCTGTGGGCTGGCAGCTGAGGCCTGTCCCTGGGTGTGGGACACTGAGGCTGGAGTTTTGGGGTTGAGTGGGGAGGGCTGGGGCTAGGTGGGGGGGCTGGGAGTGGGGGGTTCTGGGATTTTGGGATGGGGTCTGGTGTAACTCGCATAATTTAGGGCAGCCCACCTGTACCCTCAGTAAGGTATGGGGGGGTGCCCTAAATTGTGCGGGAAATACTGGTGAAGAATGCAGCAACCTAGGTCGTTTGGACTGAACTGATTAGGCCTTATACAGAAGGGCACAAATATTTTGTTCAACGGCTGTATAAGGCTGAATCAGTTCAGTCCAAACAACCTAGGTTGCCACATTCTTCACCAGTGTCACCGGCACAATTTATAGGTAAGGCTGCATGTCTGTCATGGACGTCATGGATTCCGTGACTCCTACAGCGGCCAGTGCTGCTGGCTCCGGGGCTGCCCAAGCAGATCACCGGCTGCTGCTGGGGCGGTTTGGATGTGGGAGGGGGCTCAGGTCTGGGGCAGGACATTGGGGTGTGGGGCAGCAAAGCGGCCGGCATGTCCCTGCAGCTTCTAGGTGGAGGGGCCAGGGAGCTCCGCGTGCCATCCCCGCAGCTCATGGTGGGGGCAATGTGGGGACTCCAGGGAGCCCCCTGGCCTTCCCTCCCCCTAGGACTTGGAGCTGCAGAGACACGCAGAGCAGTGCAAGGAGCCTGGCAGCCCCGCCAACCCTCCCCAGCACCAGTGGGGGTCCCAGGCTGCGTGCCACTGCCTGCCTCCCTGCCCCTGCGGCGTCCCTGGATTCCCCCACCCCGAACATCCACGGCCCCTGTTTTAGTTAGGGGTATATAGTACAAGTCACGGACAGGTCCCAGGCTGTGAATTTTTGTTTACTGCCCGTGACCTGTCCAGGACTTTTACTAAAAATATCTGGCCATGACTAAAATGTAGCCTTAACTATAGGTAACAGTGGGGGAGCTATGGCTTGGGGAGGCTGGGTCTCTGGCTGAGTTGGGGGGTTCGGATGTGGGGGGCTGTGGCTCCGGTTGAGTTCAGGGGGGTTGGGTTTGTTGGGGGGGGGGGCTGGGGAAGGGCAGTGGTAACTTCTGCCTGGGTCTTTACAAACCGACAAATCTCTTGACCCTGCCAGGCGGCCCCAACCCCGCATGGACAGGCCTCCTCCAGCTTGCGTGGCCCCATGCCCCCAACATGCCCCATGAGCAAGTCCCAGCTGTAGCAGCCGGACTGCCCCGAGTGGAGCCGGAACGTCCCGAACGCTCCAGAGTCCTGCCAAGGCTCCGAGTATTACCGAAGCTCTCCGAGCGGAGAGAGGCGGAAAGGCCCGAGTATTACCGAAGCCCCCCGAACACGGGGAGGCGGAAGGGCCCGAGTGTTGCCGAAGCTGCCCGAGCGTGCTCGGAGGCCGGTACCGTCCGGCCCTGGGCGGTGGTTTCCGTGAGTAGCCGCCCGGCGCAGCGGCCGGCCCGGACATGGCCTCCTTCATCGTGAGTACGGGAGCTCGGGACTGAGGAGGACTCGGGAGAGGCAGGCCCCCGACCCCTGTCGCCCAATGCATGATGGGAAACCCGACACAGTGCATGCCGGGACATCAGGCCCCCTGCAGCCCTGCCCCACTGCATGATGGGGCACCGTTCCCGTCCTTGCCGCCCCTTCCACGCAGTGCATGCTGGGACATCGCACCCCTCCTCCTCCGGCCTCGTGCGCGCGGGCTCTCCCGCTGCCATCTGCGCACGCTGGGCCCTGGCCCTCTTCTGCCCTGAGGCGTGTTGGGCCTCGCTGGCCCCTGGCCCTGCGGCTCTCGCCTGCTTTCTGGGCCCTCAGGCTGTTCCCGCTGCTTCCTTAGGGATCCTTGTGTCACAGCCCTGTGCAGCTGGAGGGGCCCGAGAGGTCATCAGGGTCAGCCCCTCACTGAGCCAACCTGTCCTTAAACCTCCAGTGATGGGGACTCCACCCCCCCCCCCCCAGGGCCTGTTCCAAGCTGAACTGCCTTTCCAGTGAGAAGGGTTTTCCTAATATCTAACCTAAATCTCCCTTGCTGCAGATTAAGTGCAATACTTCATGTCCTACTTTCAGTATCCTTTGCCCCCCACCTCTAATGCACACTAGGGCACAGCAGCTGTGGACTTGACTCCCTCTGGCTGCTTCCTGGAGCATATCTGTGGAAGTCTCTATAGTCACTATGCATCGTGGGGCTCTAAGGAGAGGGGATTAGTATGGGCAATCCCAACAAATCATCTAGCTGGTGGGGCATGGCTCTCCCTTCATATCTTGTGTTTCTGTAACCAATTGAGCTCTTGCTGTCCTACTCTACCTAGAACCACTGGGGCTCCTGCAAAGCCATCCTTTGTGGGACTCATGCTCACTCCTATGGAGGCAAGAAATACAGTACTTGCAGTTCAGTGTTTTGTAACCTCTCTGTATTGTGAGGCACTGGCAGTCCACAAGGCAGAGTGGAGCTCTTATCTCCCGCCACAGTTCTAGAGCCCAGCCCCTCGCACACGAACTCCCGAGTCCTGTTTCCACCCCCAACAACCTATCCAATAATGCCTGGACTGAAAGAGCCTTTGAGACCCCACAGACTCAATCATGGTCAATCCTCTGATTTCTCTCTCTCACACACATACGGTCTCATGCATGGAGTAACCTTAGAATCACTCTTTAGGTTCATGTGCTTTGCTTAGGAAGGATAATAGTTGCAAAGGCCTAAGGACTTAATGAGAAACTGGGAAATGGAACCTACCTATCTGGTAGCTGAGCAGCGCTCCTCACTGCAGTATCTGAGTGCCTAATTCAAATTCGAGAGGGGATGTTCAAAATACATAAAATGTGGGATTCATGGGAGTGTTATTTAATGAGTGAGTTATTCAAAATACCACCGATGGCAAAAAGAAAACCAAGCAACAGATGAACTGCAGTATACAGAAAATAGCATGCATGCAAACCAGGTACCGTTTAGTCACAACCTGAGGATCTGGCAAAACAATTTCAGCTGTAATCAGGCCAAAGGGACTCTACAGCAGCTACAGAGCTTCTTAGAAATGTTTGTAGTATTAATTTAGTAGCTGAAGCTTATTTCCTTGCATTTATTCAATAGTAATTCTCATTTTGTGTGTGTCTTTTAGTAACCTTGCTGGAGATGCAGTTATGCACACAGAAGGGTGTATGTGCATGCCCTCCAATAGAAAAAGCTGTGGCCACAATTTTCCAAGAGCCACCACAAACGTGCATGAAGTGAAACAAATTGCAGTTGCTTGTCATCTCTAATATGGAGGTGCGACAGATGGAGACAACTGGTCCCAGTATGCAGTGCTCTTATTTTGACCTGAGAAGAGGCTGTCCAGATTGAGAGGGAGCATCTGTCTATCTCAGGTTTTTGTATAGTGCCTGTCTCCTGATGAAAGACCACTTGTAGCAACATGGGCTGGGAGCTGCAGTCTCTTGTGGCCACAGCTCATAATAAAGGGGATTTGTAAAGGGAAAAAATATTGGGTTCCCCCTTTTTTCTTTTAAAGAAGGCATGAAAGATTTTTTTCACCCCAGAAAAAATAGTTTATTTCCCCCCCCTCCCCCCAGCTTGTTTTTACCTTAGAAATTCAGGCCTTGTCAGGGAACTTTATGGATAAGTGGAGGAATAGCAGATTTATGGCAACATAGATACCAAAGATATGAAAGGAAGGGGAAGAGGAAGGGATTTTTATTCAGACTGAGATATTCTGAGTCATCTGTGGAGTCCTTTAGCAAAATCAAGGAAGATGAAACTTGACATTCCTGATATTTTTAAGGTATAAGATGTTTAAGATATTTCTATTTTCTAACAAAATAAGCAGAACAAAAAACATGTACAGAAACTCCTTTCAAGCTTTCTTTAAACATCTTAAAGAAGCAAAAAATTAGGTACATACCCCATTTTCCCCCTTTTGTTGGTCATCTTTATAAAAATAGGGCTTGAAAATGACAGATACCTGTGCTGCTCTCCCCCTACTCAACGCTTTCAATTGAAAGGAATAGAACGATTGTGCATTGTGTTTAATCATAACGTATTTTCAAGGGCCTATGATTCCACAGCTGCAGAATTTGGAATGGGTTACCTAGGAAGGTGGTGGAATCTCCATCCTTAAGGCCCGACTTGATAAAGCCCTGGCTGGGATGATTTAGTTGGTGTTGGTCCTGCTTTCAGCAGGGGGTTGGACTGGATGGCCTCCTGAGGTCTCTTCCAACCCTAATCTTCTATCATTCTATATTCTAAGAGCTTTGACAGATGTGAGCTACCCCCATTCATCTCACTGTGGTATTGATTCTGAAATATAACAATAGCAACATAAATGGCAACATTGTTAACTATTTCACTGCTAATATTTTTGCAGAAATATCAGCTAATGTGCTTATCCCTCAGTCCCAAGCTGCCTCCCACTCCTCCCCAGGTATTAGAATTCCCAACAGCCTCATAAAAGTACTCCAGCCTCACTTCTGCCAGTTCTATGATTGTGACGTTCCCCTCTCTTGATATCTGGACTGGTGATCTGCTAGGTCACTCCAATCCTTGACTCCGGGAACCAGCCTTACCCTGCTCTGCTGTGAGAACCCCTACTTCTGGGCTGTTCATGCACAGCCTCTGGCATGTCAGCTGCTCCTTAGATTGTGCAACCAAATGACACTAGCCAATATCTCAAGTACCAGACACAACCCTAGGAACCTCTGTCTTGGGGTGTCCAGTTATGCCCACTGGACGCTGCAAACTTATATGAATTTGTCAATTTAACAAAGAAATTGATATGCACCAAGCTTGTTATCTCAAGGGGAGTCTCTGACAGGCTTCAAACCAAATGCAGTGCTTCAGGTAGAGTAAACAAACAGATTTATTAACTATAAAGATAGATTTAAGTGATTATACGTCAAAGCACAACAAGTCAGATTTGGTCAAATGAAATAAAAGCAAAACGCATTCTACACTCATCTTAACACTTTCAATGTCCTTACAAACTTAGATGTTTCTCACCACAGGTTGGTTGGTTGCCCTTCAGCCAGGCTTTCCCCTTTGATCAGCACTTCAGTTGCTTGGTGTGGTGTCTGTAGATGTAGATGGAAGAGAGAGGAGAGCATGGCAAACATCTCTCCCTTTTATCATGTTCTTTCTTTCCTCTTGGCTTTGCTCCTCCCCCCCCCCCTTCAGAGTCAGGTGAGCATTACCTCGTTGCTCTCCTAAACTGGCCAAAGGAAGGGGGGTGACTCACTGGAGAGTCCAACAGATCCTTTTGTTGCTGCCTAGGCCAGCGTCCTTTGTTTCTGTGAGGCTGGGCTAAGTTTGTCCCATACATGCCTTAATGAGGTGTGAACTCTGCTCTTGGAGAGTTTTTGCCTGGGCTTATTTTAAGCCATGAAAATACATTTTCAGCCTCATAACTATATACATGAAGCTATAACCTATAACATTACTGTAACAACAATGCTAAGTGCATCATGAGCCTTCTGAAGACACCCGACATGACAAACTTTGCATTGGATACCACACAATCATTTTACAAGGATGAACATGGGGGGCTGGTGTTCCCCCGAGGTATAGAGCGTCACAATTATGTAGTCATGGGTTGTCAGTACAAACTTCTGCAGCTCATCAGAAACTGAAAATGTGTGGACTAGTGCATTGATTGGATTATTCATTGTCATTAATTTATTTAAAACCTCAAGTGTTAAATTCAGATGAAGCTGCTACAAATACAGGATCCTACCTGCAAAATTTAGGCCCAGCTTGTTGCAGAGCACACAGTGACTTGCATATTGTCAATAGCCTTTCTAGTTAATGCATTTGAAAAAATGTAACTTGTTACTAGAGCTGGCCAAATCGCTGGAAAACATTTAGAGAATGTGTTATTTGAAAAATTACATCAGTGTTAGTTGAACAAAATATGTGCTGAATATTTGACCAGTTGGTCAAATACTGCAGAAAAATTTGTCAAATAAGTTATTCTATGAATATTGTGAAATTAATCAAACAATACATTTGCCAAATACTTTTACATATCTCTTACAGTGAGTTGGGTCCCTCTTTTCACTCTGCTGCAGCTTGGCAAAGTTGAGCAACTGCAAAGGCCCTGAAGCTAACTGTCTGCTGACTCAGCAGGACAGCACTGTATTGATTACAGTCAGTTCATGTTTGGAAGGTTTTCTTCAATACCATAAGGACCAAACACTTCTATTTTTTTAAATGTAGACTCTGTAGAAGTTGATGATGCTTTTTCAGGAAAGTGTCCTGTTTAAAAATGAAGTAGTGGGCTATATTCAGGAACTCCATGGACTGTATTTAAGGCCTTGGCTACACACAAAAATTAAGTTTTACCATTTTATACAGGTATAGTTAAAGCAGTACACACCCCCACCCCACCCCACTCCACTCCCTGCAGCTTCGAGCCGACTTGGGCATCAGGGGTACCATGGAGCTCCTGGCCGCTGCAGGCGTCAGGGCTCCCTGCAGCACCCAGGTGTCGCGGGCAGCGGGGGGACCCTGTAGCTGAGCTCATTTTGTCATGGATATTTTTAATAAAAGTCACAGACAGGTCAGGGGCTTCCATTAATGTTTCTTTATTGCCCGTGACCTGTCCGTGACTTTTACTAAAGATATCCGTGACAAAATCTTAGCCTTATTCATGATGTTCTCTGAATGCTGCTTGTTTGGATGTGAAAGTCTAGTCCTTGATAAGGGAAATTGACAACACTAGTATATTATCATTTTAGCAGAGTAGCCCTTCCTCATTCAAACCATTTAGCATCCTTACAGCAGTTAATTTGAGGAGAAAGATGGACACACAAGAGAGGAAAAGGAAACTAAATCCAGGAAGGAAGCATAAATAGGCAAGTCTCATGTTCCTTCATCTTCTGTCCTTCTCTTCTTCCCCTTGGGCATCTATCTGAGCAGTGGCTCTCATCAGTGTTAACAGGACTGGCAAATCTAATTAGCCTGTTGCTTTCCATTCTTTTTCAGCAACAATACCAGGCAGATATAAATGATTCTAAAGTTCTTTACTTGCTGAAAGTTCCTGAAGACTATTAGCTGAAGTCTGGGCTTCCAGTTTAAGTCACATCATACTGCAGCATGTATTTGTTGTCCATAGGTTCAAGAAAATAATGCAAAATCTTCAGGTCACATGCTTGGTTTTTTTCATTCAGAAAAAAAACAGATCAGATTTGCTTAGTTCACATGTAAAAAAATATCAGGCCAAATTCTGTTCTTACACCAATGTAAATCAGGAATGACTGGACTGAAGCCAATGTGAGAGGAGAATCAGGCCTCTTATTTTTAAATATTAGCTCTGCAAACTCCTGATGGGCTTTTTCCTTCTCATATACAGTCACCAGCAATAATAATTCTGCAGGAAGAATTTTGCCCTCAGTTTACACATGTGCAACCTCCATGGCCATCACTGGGTTTGCACAGGTGTCACTGATTGGAACTTAATAAACAGTTCTGTTGATGACGCCCAATAAGGAATAGATTCCAGCTCCCTCTCAGCTAGGGTTACCATATTTAAGGTTTTAAAAAAGAGGAGACTCCACAGGGCCTTGGCCCCGCCCCTTCCTCAAAGGCCCCGCCCCAACTCCACCCCTTCCCCAAAGTCCCTGCCCCAACTCCGCCCCCTCCCCTGAGCGCCCCGCATTCCCCCTCCTCCCTCCCAGCCACAGGGTCTGGGGGCTGCCCGAGCGTATCGACTTCATGGTTTGCCGGGCAGCCCCCAGACCTCCAGACCCTGCGCTCCCGGCTGGGTGCTTCCCCAGAGCAGCCGGAGCCTGGGAGGGGAAGCGCCCGGCCGGGAGCGCAGGGTCTGGAGGTCTGGGGGCTGCCCGGCAAACCGTGAAGCCGGTAGCGCTCGGGCAGCTCCGCTCTTCAGCTGCACAGAGCTGATTTGTCTGGGGGGAGCAGCCACCGCCGCAGCGGGGAATCCGCCTGCAGCTCACAGCCAGAGCCGCTCAGGTAAGCAGGGGACTGGGGCAGGGATGCCGGCATTTTCCCGGACATGTTCGGCTTTTTGGCAATTCCCCCCGGACGGGGATTTGAGGACCAAAAAGCCGGACATGTCTGGGAAAATCCGGACGTATGATAACCCTGTCTCAGTTATCTGTGCTGGGTCTGCAGGGATAAGAGAAGTAAAAAGCAGTACAAGCTTTAGTCACCTTGGTCAGCAAATGTGACTGATACAGAAAGTAGATCTGTTGATTGAGAAGGGGCTATTTTTATAGCCTGGCAGAACCACATTTTAAGGCTCATTCCAGACTGCTTTGCTGCTGCACCAAGGTGATTAGTGTCCCATAAAAATGACTGTAACAGTTATTTCAGCCCTGTACTTTTACAGTGATGACTAGCTCCACTTCCTCCAGCCCCATATCTTCATGCTTAGCATAACTTTACTGTGGCATCGTGACTGGCATGTTTTCTTTCATTGCAACAGCTGCACTTCGAACACCCTTGCCATGATGTCTTGCTGTGGTGAGAGTCAGAATACACCAATACACCATTATTAGGCTTTGATCCTTAGTATAATTTTTCCTCCTTCCTTGTGTTCAGGGGCAGTTTGATGAGGGGAGGTATTTGGTTTGGTTACTCCTATCCTTTCTTTGGAGTCTGTAGATTTAAGACCAGTGGGTTATTTCCGAGTCTTTTCCTCTTCCCCTTCCCCTGCAGTGAAAAAAGGAGCTTCTTAAAATCTTGGAAGGAATTATTCCCAGACAAAAAGACACAGTTAAGGTGGTAAAGATGTCTCAATTACTTCTGCTGAAGACCTTATTAGAATGCTACTGCTCTCCAAAGGAACAAGCACTCGAAAGACAACAAATTGTAAATCAAGATTACATTTGTGGGGAAGAAAAGAGCACCAAGCTGTTTAGAAGCCTGGAAGTTTAGATTATGCTTTCACAAACCACCTTAACTCCTCCCCATTCCTTACCAGACCTTGCAGCCCTCTGGCATAGATGGGCAGCTGTGCTAAGTATTTCAGGTACTGTCTCATGAGTTCTTCTTTGTGTGGAACTGGCAAGGTCAAGAACCTGTTTTGGAGAATAAGGTACAGTGCTCTGTTGTCTGCAGCTAGCATTAGATATTAGATAAAGTGCAAGTGTTTAACACTGAGAGTAGTTAACCACTGGAACAACTTACATGGGGATGTTGTGGATTCTCCATCACTTGAAGTCTTTCAGTCAAGTCTGGATGACTTTTTAAAAGCTATGTTATCGCTCAAACAGGAGTTATGGGCTTTATGCAGAAATTATTGGGTGAGGTTCTCTGGTCGGTGTTATTGAGGAGATCAGACTAAAGATCATGACGGTCTCTTCTGGCCTTGAAAGGTGTGAGTCTGTGGTAGTTGATTGGTACCCTGTGGAGATGTTAGGTAGAGATGTGTACAGTCACAGAGACCATAGTGGCTGTATGAGGGTATTTGTTTCTCAGCCCCCCAACGGAAGGAGAAGCGGATGAGTATAGCACTGTTTCCACTCTCCGTAGAGAGGATGGTGGAATGGTACAAAGTGGTAGGTGTTTGGAGGTTGTGGTTAGATGGTAAAATGTGAAAATATTGCAGTCCTTTGACTCTAGTGGGAAGGTGAGGTGAGAGGGAAGGTCTTTGATCTGTACTTGGAGGGTAGGACTTGAGACACTGTGTCTGGCTCATTCTGGGACAGTGCATTCGAGGAGCATCTGTGGCTGGGTGTATGGGCTCTTTATAGTGAATGTCATTTGTATATTTAGGGGATATGTGTTTCACAATGGGAAGTAGGGAAAGGTACAATGTGGTAGTAGAAAACCTGGATCTAGAAAGGCATTTAGCTGCCTGACTCCCACTGGACTTAGGCACCAAAATATTTTAGAGAATCTGGCCTAAGTGTCTTTAGGAGTCAGTTTAGGGTGTTCTGGGGCACGGGGTAAGGGGTAGAACTAAGGGGGTTTGTGGAACCTTAACTCTGAATTTCCAGATTTTTTTAACATTTATTTTTTCCATACGCTTAGCCTTGTCTTAGCAGGCCAGATTCTGGGCTAGCGTAAATCCAATGACAGTGCCAGTGGAGAATGTGGTACAGAATTTCCTGCTTTTCAGACATGGTAGTTTTATGACTGTAATATTCTAATAAGGTTTATAGAAGAAGTAACTGAGATGCCTTTTCAACCTAACAATATCTAAGTGAAGCTTTAAGTCAATTAATTTTTCTTTCAAAGCAAGTATTGAAAAACCTGGATGTGAAAACTTATTGTAGATTGTTACTGTGTCTTCAGATAGTGAGGCTATTATTTTGCTGTCCTTACAGATTAGCTGTAAACAATACATGTACACTGGCCAGTATAGATTAGAGCTTGATTCTCCTCTCATTCAAGCTGGGGTGAATCAGGAGTAACTCCATTCCATTGAGATCAGAAGCAGGCACTTTGAATTACTTGCTGTAGTAAGGCGAAGGCAGAGTTGCCTAGTGGTTAGAGGTTGGGTCAGGGACTCAAAAGACTGGAGTTCTATTCCTGGCCTTGCCCGTGGCCTTGGACAAGTCACTTCACCTCTTTGTCAAGTGTTTTGAGATCTACTGATGGAAAGCACTATATAAGAGCTAGGCTATTATTCTTATTTTATTTTATAATGCTTTTAACCTCTTTGAACTTGTTCAGCCCATAGAGTTTATAAACTCTTCTTGATCGGATGTGTGCCAGGGTTCTTTATAAGCCCCAGCAAACACTTGGCCTCTGTAGTAGAAAACTGTTTTTCTTTTGCTCTGTGAGAAACCTGCAGCATTGATCAGCTCTGCAGAAGTCAGAATAACTGGCTTCTATTTCCAGCTTTGCTGCTCTGTGCCTCAAATTCCCTATCTGCAAAATGGGGTTCTTACTTACCAACCTGATAGGGGTGTGGTAAGGATTGTACGATGCTTTGAGGTCATCTTGTGGACTATGCTATTATTACTAAGCCCAGGCTGTGCAGCTGGGATAGTTACAGCATCTTTCTGACTGAGCCTGTAGAAGGCAGGGAGAGGGTCAGTGCCTGCTGCATCCCACATCGGAATTTTTAACCATTTTGCAGGAGACGATAAACTGGCCCATGCCACGATGAGGCTTTGTGAGTGAGTGCTGCTGACATCTAGGCTGCATTCCTGAACCCAGGACTTCCTGTTGCACAGTCTCCTCCTCTCTGGACTGGCCTTATTGACTGTGCTTTCCAAAGGCCTTGAGGGTGCCAATGGCAATTGATAATTGGCAAGATTTCTTGGTAGGTACCTTGCCAGCCCTGTTGTACTTCTGGCTACCACAAATTCCTCAAAACTGCCTGGAGTTTGGGACTAAGCGCATTCAGCATCTACTGTTCTTTGTGTTACAGAGACAGAGTCAGAGTTTAAGTCCAGAAGGGACCATCAGATCATTTCATTTCACCTGCACATCACAGGACACCAACACCCCCCAGCACCTGCACACGAAACCCAGCAACCAGAATTAGACCAAAGTATAACAGCCGTGAGGAGACTAAACTGTTGTGTCCCACAAGCAGAGAACAGGAGGGACGGAGGCGCACCAATGCCCAATGTTCTTGCAATGGCAGGGAATTGATTAAAGGAGATATGCCCCGATGAACCTAGCATGATCTTTGCAAATACACTGCTGAGTGTTTCTCATCCCAGTGGGAGGTTTCCTACTTGGTAGAGTGCACACCTCTCAGGCTGTTGATTGCTAAGCCGCCACCCTGAAGCAGCCGTGACTCTTTTGCTAGACCCTGCCCCTGCAAAGCACACTCTGCTCCCATTAGTGTCAATGGGAGTTTGCTGTCTACCTCAGTGGGATCAGGATCAGGTCCTGTGGCTACAACTGAGTTCACTGAGGTGATCTTGTGGACCATCGCTATGACTCAGCCTTGAGGACTGGAAGCAGGGCGTTTGGGTGGAGGTCTCTGTTGGGTAATTCCCTCCTCCTCATTCTCCTTTGGAGCTCAAGAGAGTTTGCCTTTCAGAGCATGGTGCGAGGGGATCTTTTGCTCAGGGATTTCTCTCTAATCTGTCTGTCTAGGTTCTTAGATGGCTCCCATCACTGTAGTAAATGAGCATCTGGGAGGGTGCTGGGGAGGTGAATGATTTATCTTTGCTGTTCATTGTGGGCAGGCTCTATTAATAAGCTGTTTTTAAGCATGTACTAAGCCTAGACACTATGGTGCTGGCTGCCTCAGAAACCATTAAATACACTAATAGTAGATCCTGCTCTGTCTAGTAATGTAAAGAATCTTTAATACAAACTGTATCCAAAAGCTCTTTATATATCTAATTACAGTTAACGATATAAATAATACACAGCAGAGTGGGGGAGAAAGGATGGTTTCAGGTGAGCTCTTAAGAAAGATGTCAATGAGTGCAGCTAGGAAACACCAGGAGGCTGCGGAGAAGAAGGCGCCTGTCTGAACAGTGGCTCAGTTGGGTGACCTACCAACATGGAAGGGAGATGTTTGATGGATGTGCCATATACGTCGGGATAGGACGGGAAGCTCAGATAAACTGGATGTTCTTCGCTAGTGTGGCAGGCAGCTAACTGGGATCTGAAAGGGGGGCTTTTTCATGGCAGTGTGAGGCCTGTATGCAGGAAGCTACCGCTATGCGCACATGAGAGAGACAAAGCAATAGGTCTTCTTTCGGATCTCATCTTGGCATAGGCACTGAATTTCCTGTGTCAGCCAGTGTTCCCTGCCTAGTGTTGCATTCACCAAGGGGAGAGAGCCAGGCATTGGTTGTGTAGTTCTATTGTTCTTCATCAGCCTATTTTGTCTTGGCTGACTCCATTTGTCACAAGCCCCATATACAGGCTGATGTGAAAACCTACATCCCAATGCCCATATGACTGGTGCAGCTTGCCTGAAATGTACAGCCCAGCATGGGTGGTTTGTAGTGGTACTTTCATAACGCTGCAGGAGACTGTCTGTATCATAACCGTACTGCCGGCACACCAGCATGGCATTGCCTGCTTTTTAAACCCGCTGTGGCAGTCTGCCCATCATGTCCCCTAAGCCCTGTCTACCTGCCCCACTCTGACATTCCATGCACGTGAACAGATGCTCCCTATGACACCTCAGCTGGGTGGATTAGGGGTGTCATAATAGCATAGGCACTGACTTTTGCTTTTCCCAGTGGGTGCTCCACCCTGCTCTGCTCCGAGGCCCCGCCCTCACTCCGCCTCTTTCTGCCCCATCCCCCGAGGCCCCCCCCACTCTTCACTAGCTCCTCTCAGCCACCTCCCCTGAGGCCCACCCTCCCACCTGCCATTGGCTCATCTCTGCCTTCTCCTGAGCGTCTCCTGTCAGCCACCAAACAGCTTATTGGCAGCCAGTCCCAGGTCCTACCAAACAGCTGATTGGAGGCCAGCCCCGGGGGCCCTACTGAACAGCTGATCGGCAGCCAGCCCTGGGGCCCCGTCAAACAGCTGATCGGCGGCCAGCCCAGGGGCCCTTCCCAACAGCTGTGGCTGGTGGTACTGAGCACCCCCTATTTTTTTCTGTGGGTGCTTCAGCCCTGGAGCACCCACGGAGTCGGCACCTATGCATAATAGGATACGGAGCCTTCCTTCTGCAGGTCACCGTTTCAAATCCAGCTTGGGTTGGTTGTGACCAAAGTTATTATCATCAGTTTGGCTTTTCTGTGGCTTGGGTGAACCCAGATTGGTGGATCTCAATCTAGCTCCCTCTAGAGAGATGTCCACGTCATAAAAAAATCCCTGTTGGCAGTCCCTTGTGTGGGCTGTTGTATACATGAATAAGGGCTTCAGTCTCTGGGGTTTGTCAGTCCAAAGCACCTTTCAAAAGCACTGAACAGAAATGGAGCAAACTGCTTCCTAGGCACATATTTAGCCCCTCAGCAGAAGGGGTTAACAGTGCCATTGAACATTTTTTGATTAAAGGTTTGAGGGACTCCCTTGGCTCTCATTCTGAGGTCACTGCAGCTGCCTTCTCATTGATTCTCCTCTCTCCCACCCCCCAATCTGTAGGCAGAGCTGTTGTCTCTGCCTCTCACCCTCCTGAAAGCAGCTCTGTGCAGTCAGTAATCATGCATCTCACTGGGTGGTGGTGGTGGGAGGTGTCATTCTTGCTGATGCAGGAGAAGCTTTCTGCAGGTCTGTTGGAGTTTGCCACTGCCAGGAAGGGAGCAGGCCTTGCCTACTGATCTGCAGCAGGGAGAGAGCATGTGCTGGGAATCAGCACTTAAGCAGAGGTGCAGGATGAGGTATTATCATTTTACAGTAGGCTTTCAGGACAGATATGCTTCACAGCCTGCTTCTGTGCTGTTCTTTCACAGCCTTTCATTCTGAGAGAATATATTTTTCATGCAGCAGGACACATTCTTTGTGATGCAACATGGCAGCCTAGTCAAAACACTGATTGAGAAGATACAACAGCACAACTGTGATCAGGGAATGCCAGAGACCCAGTCCAGATTCACAGCTGTCACAGATCCCTATTCTGCTGGGTCACAACCAATTTATCAGGGCTGGCACTGGGGCCATTAGTAAATGTGCTGGTTTCCCACTGCGTTCAGTTCACTTTCCCCCTACAGATGCTTCTTGTTTCACTGCTCCTTAACAGCCACAGGAGATTATAAGGAGTCAAAGTCCCAGGACACCAAAATCAAACCACATTTTAGGCCTGATTCTCCTCTCTCTTATACTGGTTTGACACTAGTTCACATTCACTGGGTTCAAATGGAGTTATTTCTGATATACACCCATGCAAGAGGAGAATCTGAACTTTTATGTTTTATTAGTAAATGTTTGGGAGGCATGAGCAATATTAGTCCTTTGCACATGGACTGGAAAAAAATCCAATAAAGAAAAACAGGGGAAAGAGCCGTCTCATTGAAAGTTTTGGTGTGAAACTAATCCTACAAAGTGCTTTAACTAGGGAGTCTCACACTGTCTGGCACATACATTTCTCCCTGTCATGTTTTTCAGGGCAGGAAGGTTTCCTTCTGCAAAGCATAAATTCTCAGACGTGTTGGATCTACCTCTTGCAATAAAATACCCAAGAAGTCATGGTGCGAAACAACACATGAACTGCTACCAGTAATGGTGGTTGTGGTGGGGCAATTACCCCACACCCAGAGAGGGTGGGCTGCAGCAGGCCTAGGTGCCTGCGCAGCCGCCCAACCAATCAGGGAAGGGCTTACAGATGGCCAATCAGAAGGCAGATTGGGGCCAGCCAATCAGGGCCCGCCTCAGCCATATAAAAGACTGCCCAGAGCAGGAGCAGTCAGTCTGTCCCAGGCCTTCAGAGGGGAAGGTCTGTCTCCAGAGCTGGGAGTCCAGCACCACAGTGCAGGCCAGCCTGAGAGACTGGGAGAAGGCCCTACTCCATAGCCTGCTAGGCGGCAGGCCTGGGAGGAGGAGACCTAGTGTACCGAAGGGCTGTTGGGGAAGCGATCCAGAGGGATAGTCAGAGGAGGAAGGAGAAGGAAGACTGTTGCCCGAGGGCCTCTGGACCGGGACTCAGAGTAGTGGGTGGGCCTGAGTCTCCCCCCCCCCCCTTTCCCCCTTTGTTTGTTGTGCTACCCCACGCACAGCCACGGGCCGCAGGGGGCGGCCGGTCAGAACCACACCAGGTCCTGGACAGTGAGGATCGGACTCGAGGGTGTGGGGCTGTTGTTTAACTCCCCTTCCCCCCCCCCCCCAGAAGGGGGTGTGAGTGGACAAAGGGACACTGTTCGAGGACAGTGCTCCGGAAGAGGACTCCGTACCTTGAGGGCGATGCAAGTCTGCGCACCCAACGCAGGTGGAACGACAGGCGGGACGCCACCCGAAGGGGCGCCCTACTGGTTTGAGCCAATTCCCCGAGATGACCAGGAGGAGGCGCCACAGCGGTGAGCTACTACCCTGTCACAGTGGTAAATTGAATAACCCTCAGACATACCCCTCTGTGCCTTGACGCACTGATGCTGGATTTTGCTGTGGATGAGCAGACGTATTTGTTGCATTATGTTGCTTTGAATTGTCTGATCAGTTCTTATTGCAAAGGCCAATTGACATAAATAAAATGCTGATACCACTGTGTAATTATTTCTGTCCCCCACCTCTTATCTGGATAACCTAAGAGACACAGACACACACCCTGCAAGAGGCTAAATTCAGTGGGTCCTATAGCACTTTGCAGGATCAGTTTCACATCAAACTTTTAACAAGGAGGCTCTTTCCCTGTGTTTTTCTTTATTGGATTTTTTTTTTCAGTCCATGTGCAAGGGGCTAATATTGCTCATGTCTCCTAAACACTTAATAATAAAACATAAAGGTTCTGAGTCTCCTCTTGCATGGGTGTATATCAGGAATAACTTCATTTGAACCCAGTTGATGTGAACTAGTGTAAAGCCAGTGTAAGGGAGAGAAGAATCAGGCCTAAAATGTGGTTGATTTGGTTTGACCAGCATACACGACTGCAATCTATTTGTTTAAATAGTGTGTGTTACATTTGTACAGCATCTTAGATCCGGGCTATAAAAACCACCATAGCACAGAGTGATGCTTCTCCATCAGGGACTAGCAAACCATGATAGGGAAATGTATGGTCTGTAGAGATAAGATGCATCCTGACACGGATCTTCAGGGGAAGGAGAGTCACTTTGGTGAGAAGCAGTAAAAGGGAAGCTTACAATGCCCGACCTGTATTTATTCTGTGGATATGCCTTGATCCTGAGAAGTACTGAGCAGCCACATTGACTTCAGCATGCCTCTGAATCAGGCTCCACCCCAGGTCCGGCTCCGGGTTTTTTGCCGCCCCCCCAAAAAAGGGAGTGCCGCCGCCGAAGCAAAAAAAAAGAGCTGCCCCCAAAGGGCCGGAATGCCGCCCCTTGAGAAGTGCCGCCCAAAGCACGTGCTTGGAATGCTGGTGCCTAGAGCCGGCCCTGCTCCATCCTCTCCTGCTAGCCAATCAAACCCTTTCACTAGTACCACAGCCACACTCAGTAGCTCGGGTCCCAGCATACTAGGTTGCAGTATTTCCCCATTGCGTGTCTCTTAGTTCCAGGCTCAATCAGTATATTTTCCAGACATGATCCTTTACCGAGGACATGATGGTGAGGGGAAAGGGAAAGCCTGGTACAGCTGGTATTCCTTGGATGTGTCCATCAGTTGGAGAGCAGACCACTGTTCTAAGGCACTGGAGAGCTGCTCCTGCTCAGTACCTTTGCAGCTGCGGATTGATGTTCGTAGGGACCGGAACAGCACTGCATATTTGTGATTTTTTTTAACTCCTTCTTCAGTGGTTGGTGTACCAGGCTGGGAGACAGGAGACCTGGATTCTGTACCCTGTTCTGCTCTTGACTCTGTGTGGCCTTCGGGAAGTCATTTTGCCCCTCTGTTCCTCAGTTTCTCCAGATGTAACCAGTGTCATGATAGTTACCTCTTTTGTAAAGTGCTTGGAGCTCTGTGGCTCTCCCCCATCTGTCAGTCTGTACCCATCAGTTGTCTCTTGTCTTGTACTTAGATTGTAAGCTCTGTGAGGCAGGGACTGTCTTTTTGTTCTGGCACAACTTGCTGAAAACTAATGGCTGAAAAATGCTCTCTAAGCAATATGATGATGCTTTAATAATAAATACTAGTGCAGTTATTGTAACACAGGATACTCAACCTCTGTGATAGTGGGGGCCTCTTTGGCAATGTACCAGGCCTGCAACTAATTTCCATAGCCCTAAATGTTTAATTCAGGAATGAATGCACACTGTCATACTACTTGCCAGTACTTGGGTCTTCCCTCAAGAGCAGAGCAGAAATTGCTGCTTGTTTGAGTCCACAAGCAATACAAATCTGCTGGGATCATATCTGGGCTTGATTTATATTTCCACAGACAGAGCATTTTGGGCTGCACGGGGCAACCCATTTCTCTACCACTAACGGCATGGCATTTTCTAACCCCAGGATTTGAACCGGGGTGGGGTAGGGTGGGAGGAAGATGGGTAGGGAATGTGTTCCCTCCAAAGAATGGGTTGGTGCACTCCAATTCTCTCATGACTCTCTTTCCTTAGTAGCAGTGAGAGGAGGTGTGACATAACCACCTGTAATGCTTTCCTAAATTTGGGTGTTGCCTGAAACAAATCTTATGGTGCATTTTACATCCCATAGCAAAGAATTCAGGGTTGAAGGGGTTAATACTGCATGCATCCACATTTGGAACCAGGTGGATTCTGAATTGCCAGTGTGATGGGACTGAGGTGGAATTCTCTCCTGATCTTATCTCAACTGAAGCCACTTTCAGCAAAGAATTTGGCCACAGATCTGCTTGTGACATTCCCGAGGGTACAATCTGGACTGATGGATAGCTGTGTCTCCTCAGTTCCCCAACCTGGGATGCCTTTTACACTGCTTCGCTGTGACAGCTACCACTTTGGTTTGTTCACACACAGCCTCCAGAATGTAAATCATTCCAGCTATACTGTAGGAGTGCTATAGCCAGCCACTCATGAATTACACTGCAGGGTAACACCAGCAAACTCCCAGTCCCAGATATTCCCCCAGTAATGTGCATCTTGTACTGCCCAGACCCTCCTGGACAATACAAGCTCATATAAAGTCTGCCATTTCATTAATAGAAAATGATATGCACAAATCTTGTTATCCCAAATAAAGTTTCCCAAAAACTTTAATCCAAACACACTGGTTTAGATAAAACAATAAAACAAGTTTATTAACTACAGAAAGATAGATTTTAAGTGATTACAGGTAATGAGGCATAAAAGTCAGAATTGGTTACAAGAAAATAAAAGATAAAACACAATTAATATCTAAGTTAACAAGCTAAATGAATTCAAAGCAAAGGTTTCTCTCACCACATGCTCTAGCAGTCTTACTGGCTGGAATCCATTCAGCCAGGACCCCTCCCCCAGTTCAGTGTTAATTTCCTTGTCCTTCAGGTGTTGTTGATGCTGTGAGCAAAGAGAAAGCGAGGAGTATTTGGGGGCATCTGTTCCCCTTTCTTATAGCTCTCTTTCTCTTTGAAAATCATCTCTAGCTGAGGTTCAGGAGACAGCAGGTATGTGGGGATGGTAACCTCAGCTGTTTCTTTGCCAAAAGATTTTTTGCTCTCTCCCTTTTTCCTGCCAAAGAATGGCTGCTTAACCAGGTGATAATCCATTTGATTTTGTTGTCACCTGGCTGAGGCATCTGTTTGCCTTTTGTCTTTGAGGAACTGGTTTGTGCCTGCTTTTCTAACTTGGAACATGTTTCAGTAATATTATACAGTGGAATCTTATAACTTTACATACAATGTTGCACACATATTTTACCAAGATAATAACGATCAGCAAATTATGAGTTTTGAAATGATACCTCACAAGGCATACTTTGTACAGAATCCATTATAGTTTTGTAAAAACAGTGAACATAGGAATACAGACTGTTGCACTGCTGTTAAAGATGGTATTGATTAGAGAGGATTATTGTCCACTGGCTAGAGCAATGGGCTGGCTTCTGTTCTCGGCTCTGCCACTGATTTGCCATGTGACCTTCAGCAAGTCGCTTCACCTCTCTCTGCTTGGTTTCCCCATCTGGCAATAACAACATGGGGTGCTGTGAAGCACAATTCATTGATGTTTCTAAAGCACTTTGGGACTCTTGGATGGAAAGTACTATAGAAGGCCAAAGTCTTGTTACAACACTGTATTGGTTCCTTCATACAAACACACTGATACATTTCACATGGAACTATACAACTTGAGCTGTCCCTGTTCTCAGTCCAGCTTTAAAGGGAAAAGGACTCCCTCCCCACCAGCATTTTGTTGCTGAACCCTGGAACCTGTCTCTTGCGGACTGGGCTGGTGGCATGCTGTGGAGGCATCCGTTGATGCAATGTGTCCCCATATTCTCTAGCTGTTGCCAAAACGGTGCCAAGGAACGTGTTCAGTTCTCTCTGGCAGGAGAGAGGGTTGCCATGCTGCAGGAACCTTTTGAGATTGGGAGAAGTAAAGGGGCAGGATCCTCAGGGATTCCTCACGCCAAGGATATCCTGGACCAATAAGGTGCAGCTTTGAGATGCAGAGGGGGGATGTTACTAGCTTGAAATTCTCTAAGTAGCTTATTTGACCCATTATTTCAGAGGGACCGAGGGCCTGGCCCTCAGCACTGCAAGCCTGCTGTGACTGTGTTCCTTTAGGGCTGATTGCGCTGAGGCAGGGGGCATCTGGCCTGTGTGGAGCTGCCTAGGAGTAGAGCCCTGGATTTGTGGCCACACAGCTCTGAGCAGCCTCTCTAAGTATCCAGAGGTGGGGACAAGCATTGCAGCACTACAGTAACGCTTTAACTCTGCCTCATGCCTTCCCTGGAAGATGCTGGCTGGAGGGTTTTTTTCACTGCAATCCTAGACTCAGGGAAAAAAACTGATTTGCAGCAAGAGACTTTTCTGCCAAGGTGTGTGTCTGTGTGTGTGTTGGAGTGGGGGTGGGGGGAGTGGCGGAGGTCAAGAAATGAAACAAAGAGCCTCATGCAGCATTTTCCTCGGCTGCAGTCTCCAATATCTTGCAGTCTAATGATTCTAGGGCCCTCTTCCGTCTCCTGCCTCTCATTAGGGATGCAACACTGTATCTCTTTTAATAGCATTAGTGTCTGGAGAACTCCCGACAGAAGGTGACCTCAAAGATTTATTAACCTCTTAATAACCCATGCCAAGGCTTGGCTTGCCATTTTGATGTCTGGATTGCTCCGGTTTCAAAGGGGAAGTGCTCCCACACTGCACTCTACCTCTCCTGCCCAAACAAGACTGCTGAACTCATTGCTTCTGTTTAATAGTAGACCTAGGACAAGGCTAGGACTGGTTTAACTGGGAGCTCCCACAGCACCTCCTGCTGGGAGGAGCTGGAACTGTTCTCTCACATTCAGTGCTCCTACAGCATCCCTTCAGCACCTCCTGCTGGCAGAGATTGGGCCTGGGATGCTATGAGTCCTTGTGCCGCCAATGCTCCTATGTGATTCTGCTAGGAGAATCTGGAGCAGAAGTAGCTGTGAAGTCTCTTGTTCCATGCCCCCCTAGGATGGTTCTTGATCCCACTCTGCCGGCGCAGTGTTATTGTAATGGTGCCATGTCTTCTCGTCTCTCCAGGCTCATCCTTCCGTACGCATCAAAGGAACAGAACACCGCTACAGCCCGGTCTTGTGCCAAGATGACCAGTGTGCTGCCCGTATCAAAGGGAGGCACACCCACTGTCCATTCTGCAGCATTTCAGAGGCTTATCAGGACCCGTTCATTCTCCGGGCTCACTACCGGGTCAAACACGTGGACAAGGGGCTTGACTTTGCAGGTAAGATGCCACTTTGAAATGGTTGGACAGCTGGCCCGGTTGGATTGGAGCTTTTGCAGATGCTCCTGTACTCTCTACAGAAGTTGCAGCCCACACCGATCCTTGACTCACAAGAGATATCCCTAGACCTCCCGTAGCTCCCCATGTGGTGGGGAATAGGCTGATTCCCCACCAGCGGATGCATTCACTCAGGTGGTGGGTAATGATAATGGGATATAAAGGTTGCCAGTTTGGATGCAGCCCAGGTTCGGGGCAGGGGAGACCGAAAGGTTGATACCATCTGATGCCTGTTCAGTGGCCTATGAGAAATTAGCTAGTGGGTCAGTGGACAGGTGCCTATGTCACAAAAACCACTGCCACACCTGGCACTCATTTGTCAAACTGCACAGTATGCAACAGCTTGAGTGAAGGAGAAAAAACGCTGACATCTATGCCAAGATTGCGCAGGGCATGGGGTGAAGGGCTACACCAGGGACATGCAGCAATGCCGCTTGAAAATAAAGGTTCTTCGGCAAGTGTACCAGAAGACGAGGGCGAACAGTCATTCTGGTTCTGCCCCACAGACATGCCACTTTTATGAGGAGCTGCATGCGATTCTCGGCAGCAACCCCACCACTACCCCAAAACACTCTGTAGATAGCTCCTAGGAGCCCTGGGCCACCTTGAGCAACAACAAGGAGGACATTGTTGACAAGGAAGAGGAGGAGGAGGAGAATGTGAGATTGGCAAGTGGAGGATCAATTCTGCCCGACAGACAAGAACTGTTTTTAACCTTGGAGCCCATCCCTTCACAAGACCAGTTGGCAGCAGAGCGTGATGCCGGGGAAGGTACCTCTGGTGAGTACACATTTCCAATCAAACTGTAGGGGCTACATGCTATCATTTTTATGTTTAATCTGAACAAAAAGTAGGTGTAGTGGGTATTGGTGGCCACTCCAGCTATGCAGAGGGTGCTCTCCAAAAAAGACTGTTTATATGCACAGGGATGGCCCGGGAATCCTCCAGGGAGATCTCTAGGATGCTTTAATGGAGGTTCTCTGCAATCCACAGTAGGACACTTTCCTGCACCAGTCCAGTGTTAACTCTGCTGGCATCATTATGAGCACACAGCATTGAAGCATAAGGACCAGGTCTGTACCCAGACGCCTACAGCATCTGCATTCTTGCCGCCTCTGTTACCCTCAGGAGAGTAATATCGCATAGGGTCACCAAGGGGAAACGGAAGTTTTCAATGCTAGCCCTTAAACCGCAAACAATTCAACAAGTAATCTTCTCCCTGTTTGGTGAAATCTGGGTCACACAACTGCATTTTCCTAAACGTGCCGTGGTTGTGGTTGGAAGGGATCACCACGTATTGCAAAGAGCATTGAAAAAAAAATGGGGGGCGGCGGCTTCCTGTTTGTCTCCTTTCCCCACCAACCCGGTGCCGCTTTTGCAAAAAACAAACTATTTGGGGGGCTTTACACTGGTGCTTGTCCTCACGCACCATCCAGGTTGCTGGGGGACAGGGGGCTTTTCTCAAGTTCCAACCTGGGATCCTAAGGATGTCTTCACAAAAGCAGCAGCACAAGACCTCTTGCCCATGCCTCGTGGCCTTACTCACCATGGCTGGAGCAGCACAACAACTCTTGCAATAGCCAGCAGTTGTGATTACATTGTGGCTTGCAATGAAGTGTATAGAGGGGTGGGTTTTTTTAATAAAAAAAAAATTAACCTTGCACCAGAAACAATGTCTGCACTGTCAGTGCTACCCTTGTGCTTTGCATTCCTTGCAGCTGAAACCTTGTCCGTTGGTGCATCTGCCATGCCGGGACAGAGACTTTCCCAGATTAGAAGGCGGAAAAAGAAGACTCGGGCGGACATGTTCAATGAGTTAATGTGTGCCTCCGAGAGTGACAAGACGGAGCTCAGAGCATGGAGGATTGCCCTATCTGAGAACCTGGCCATGCACGGGGAGGACAGGAGAGCACGCAGGGAACAAGAGCGTGCCATGCAGGAAGAGATGCTGCGGATTATGAAGGAGCAGTCAGACATGTTGAGGTGTCTGGTTGAGGTTCAAGAAAAGCAGCCAGATGCTAGAGTCCCGCTGCAGCCTATGCTGATCCTACTGCTATCATCGCCCAGTTCCACATCCTCCTCCCCCAAATGTCCTATGAGGTGGGGGGAGTGGGGAGAGGGAGTTTGGTATCCCTTGCACTCAATACCAGAAGGCGCCCATTCCCACACCTTTGATTGTTATTGCAGTGCATCTGTAAGCAAGCTTTCCTTACTTTCCACAGTGTTATTAGCCCTTTTGCCCCAGGTTATCTTACTTTTCTTTGCTGTGTCTATGTGTTTGTGAGCATAATAAAAATTAATGGATTGAGGAGAAAAGGCTCTTTATTCATTCAATACACGGTGGTTGGTGGGGATGGAGTTTACAGGGGAGAAAATACAATGGAGGAGACAGTTTGGTAAGGAACAACACAGATAAGTGTTGAAACTGGTTTTCAAAGCCTCACGGAGACGCAGAGTTCCTCAATGTGCTCTTCTTATTGCCCTGGTGTCTGGTTGCTCAAAATTGGCTGCCAGGCGATCTGCCTCAACTCCTCACCACGGCGGAAACTTTTCTCCCTTTGTTTCACAGATATTATGGAGCACACAGCAAGCAGCAATAACAATAGGGATATTGCTTTCACTGAGGTCTAACCTAGTAAGCAAACAATGCCAGTGACCTTTTAAACGTCCAAAGGCACATTTCACAACCATTCTGCACTTGCTCAGCCTATGATTGAACCAGTCCTTACTGCTGTCCAGGCTGCCTGTGTACGGCTTCATGAGCCATGGCAGCAAAGGGTAGGCTGGGTCTGCCAGGATCACTATTGGCTGAGCCATTACAAACGTTGACTCTATCTCCCCTTGTAAGTACTCTCACACTTCTTATCACACTGTCTGTACTCGGCTAGCTTGATTATCACTTCAAAAGTTTTTTTTTTTCTCTCTTAATTAATTGGCCTCTCAGAGTTGGTAAGACAACTCCCACCTGTTTATGCTCTCTGTATGTGTGTATATATATCTCCTCATTATATGTTCCATTCTATATGCATCCGAAGAAGTGGGCTGCAGTCCACGAAAGCTTATGCTCTAATAAATTTGTTAGTCTCTAAGGTGCCACAAGTACTCCTGTTCTTCTTTTTGCGGATACAGATTAACACGGCTGTTACTCTGAATATTGGCATTTCAACATCAACAATGATTATTTTGCAGTCGGGAAAGAAAGTCCCTGCTTGCAGCTTGCTGAACAGATCTGTGTTTTTGAAGATGCACATGTCATGCATCTTTCCCGAATATCCCACATTGATGTCGGTGAAACGGCCCCTGTGATCCAGCAGCGCTCGCAACACTATTGATAAATATCCCTTTCAGTTTATGTTCTCTTTGGCACGGTGGTCATTGCCAAGATAGGGATATGCGTTCCGTCTATTGTCCATCATGGAAAAACCACCCGCTATGTCCTGCATGTTGCCCAGAGTCAATACCCTTCTTAGCAGAAGTCTGTTGATGGCCCTCCAAACTTGGATCCCAACAGATCCTACGGTAGATTTACCCACTCCATATTGATGCCTCGCTGACCGGTAGCAGTCTGGTGTTACAAGTTTCCACAGAGCTATCGCCACTTGCTCTCATTTTAGCATCGCTGCGCGTCAGGGCTGGGGAAAGCTCTTTGCACAGTTTCTGGAAAGTGGACTTGCACATTTGAAAGTTCTGCAGCCAGTGCTCGTCGTCCCATAGCTGCATAACTCTGCGGTCCCACCAGTCAGTGCTTGTTTCCCAGGGCCAGAAGCAGCGCTCCAGCGTGTCAAGGTGATGCACGACTGTCGCCAGCAACTGCGAATTGCTCGGTTCTATGTCTTCCAGCAGAGCTGCTTGTGTGGCATCACATTGTTCTGTGCGGCAGCTCCTGTATCGGCTGTGTAAATACTGCAGGATAAGGCGCGAGGTGTTTGTAATGCTCACAACAATAGTGTACAGCTGAGCGGGGTCCATGCTTATTGTGCTATAGCAGGGGTGGGCAAACTACAATCTATGGCCCGCCAGCCATTTCACTCTGGACCTTGAGCTCCCACTGGGGAGCGAGGTCTGGGGCTTGCCCCGCTCTGGCGCTCCAGCTGGGGAGCAGGGTTGAGGGCCGTGTCTCCCGGAAGCAGCCGCATGGCCCCGCTCTGGCGTTTCAGACAGGGAGCAAGGTCGGGGGCTGTGCCACGCGTCTCCCGGGCATGGCCCCCCTCTCCTGTTCCTACGTGTCGGGGCAGCCAGGAGCATCCGCTCTGCATGCTGCCCCCGCCCCAAATGCCTCCCCTGCAGCTCCCATTGGCCAGGAACCACAGCCAATGGGAGCTGCAGGGGCGGTGTCTGTGGACTGGGCAGCATGCAGAGCCGCCTGGCTGAGCCTTAGCATAGGAGGCGGAGAAGGAGCATGTCGCTGCTTCTGGGAGCCACTTGAGGTAAGCGCCACTCAGAGCCTGCACCCCTGAGCCTCTCCCTGCGCCCCAACCCCCTACCTCAGCCCTGATCCCCCTCCTGCCCTCCGAATCCCTCGGTCCAGCCCGGAGCACCCTCCTACTAGGGCCGTCCCTTGCCATTTTGGTGCTCTACGCAGCTCTCCCATGGGGGGGGGTGGCCCCAGGCCTCTGCAGGGCGACAGAAGTGGGCTTGGGGGCCAGGGGGGAAACCGCCCCCCAGCATGAGCCGGCGGAGCGGAGTGGGTTGTGGCCGGGTCGCTCCACTTCCTGCCGCCTGGTGAGTGCTGGGCACCCGACCCCTGCTGCAGTCCTCAGGGAAAGGGGCGGAGTGGGGGCGGGGCAGGGGCCATGGGGAAGAGCCAGCGCAGGGGCTGGAGCAGCACGCAGCTGCGTAGGGCACCAGGAAATTTGGTGCCCCAAGTTTCCTGGTGCCCTACGCAGCTGCGTACTTTGCGTATGGGTAAGGACGGCCCTGCCTGCTACACTCCAAACTCCTCATCCCCAGCCCCACCCCAGAGCCCGCACATCCAGCTTCAACCCACACCTCACTCCCCCGCCCCAGCCCGAAGCCCCCTCCCGCACCCTAAACTGCTCATTTCTGGCCCCACCCCAGAGCCCACACCCCCAACCACAGCCCTCACCCCCTCCTGCACCCCAACCCCAATTTTGTGAGCAGTCATGGTCCGCCGTACAATTTCTATTCCCAGAGGTGGCCCTCGGGCCAAAAAGTTTGCCCACCCCTGTGCTATAGCATCTGCGCAGGTAACCCAGGCTTACGAAAAAGGTGCGAAAAAGGCTTGGTTTGTTTGCCATTGATTTCCGGGAGGAAGGTAAGAGCATCATGGGAGGCTAACACCATGTTCCCATAACCACCTGCACCAATGTTTTGATCCCATAAGGCTTTGCAAGCCCAACACAACATTCCACTTGGCTCCATGCACTATGGGATAGCTACCCACAGTGCAGTGCGTCAATGCAAACCCTGCTAGGGAGGATACACTCCGCCGACACAATGAGCGTAGTGTGGACACGCAAGATCGACTTGCTTAAATTGGAGGCTCGATGTCAACTTACATGAAGTCGACTTCACTTTGTAGTGTAGACATGGCCATAGGCTGGGCAGGGGACAGAGGCGGTGCTTCGTGTGAGGCCTGCTGGCCGTTAACATTGGTCAGCCAGGGTGTTGTTTGTGTTCCTGCTCTTCTGCTGTTAATGTGAAGGAAGCTAACTTTTTTCAGCAAAAAGGGCCAACGCTTTGGTCTGGTTTGACTCCATTGGATCCGCATTCTGAGCTGCACTGAGAGGAGGGACAAATGTTTGCCACCTGCCGGCCCCCTAGGTTCTGCAGTCCCCAGCATAATTGAGAGCCCTTTGATGGATGCCTGATTTGACACCGGGCTACATATGGCCCCAAGGCAGCAGAAATAGCTTGAAACACAGAGGCACTGCAGCCAGGCCCCATTTCATTTGGCTATAGCCCCGCATTCTGGGGATGGGTGTAGTGTCGCTGCACTGGCCTCCCAGAGAATCACCTCCCTGCAGGGCAGTTCCCAGGTAGCCGGTACCGCCAGTTTTCTAGTGGCTTGGTGCCAGCAGTGCTGGAGGCCAGAATCTGTCCCACTGTCTTTGACTGAGGAACTCCTAATGTAAATCTGTATGTATGAGATCGGTGTCAGGTCCAGAGTCTTGTTTGCTTCTACTGGATCCAAGTTTAGTTTTCAGAATTGTTGTATTTTTGATTGGGGGAAAAAATAGACGTGGCCCACTATTTTGTAAGGAAATATTTTGTCATCATGGCTCTGTGGCCTCTCCCAAATCCCATTACAAAGTAGTCTCTAGCCAGTCATGTGACCCTTTGATTAGCTTTTATAAATAGATTTGATATTTAAAGAGCAGCAGGTTTAAGCAAGCAAGGCAATCCCCTCCCCCCGCACTCATCCAGGCACACTGCCCACATCAGGAAAGACACAGCATAGAAGAAATCTGTGGGGTTGTGCCACCTAATATAGGATAACCTGGCCAGCTTCCCGTGTGGGTCATTACATTCTACCCAGCCAGAATCCACACTGCAGTTTCAGGTGGATATACCTGCAGAACATTTCTTTACCAAAGATGATTTGAAGCATCTGGTGCTGCCCGTTATTGGAAGTTGGATATTGGACTAAATGGACTTTGGGTCTGATCCAATCTGGCAGTTCCTGTGGTTTTTATTATTCCTACTGCTGGCCCTCATGTAGAGCCTGTCCTTTCACTAGTGCCCTCTTCAGTTGCTTATCGATCACAAGGTGATGTATTAATGCTATTGGGGTTTATTGCATGTGCCTGTTTGGCTGTACTGCACCCTGAAAGCTGCTTTAGAAACACCGGCATCGTTTTGCCTCAGGTGAAATTCACCTCTGTGCAGAGGGGCCATACAGCCTCCATGTACCACAGAAGTCCTACGTGAGCCCACATACGTGAGTCGTAAGTGCAAAACCTTGGCACAGGGGTGAATTTCACCCTTCTAGACCAACGGTTCTCAAACTGTGGGTCAGGACTCCCTTTGAATGGGGTCACCAGGGCTGGCTTAGAATTGCTGGGGCCCAGGGCTGAAGCCCAAGCCCCAACTACCCAGGGCCAAAGCCAAAGCCCGAGGGCTTCAGCCCTGGGTGGCAGGACTCAGATTGCAGGCCCCCTGCTTGTGGCTCAAGCCCTTGAGCTTCAGCTTTGGCTCCTCTGCTCAGAGTGGTGGGGCTTGGACTTTGGCTGCCCCACCCGGGGTAGTGGGGCTTGGGCAGGCTCGGGATTCGGCCCCCCTCCTGGAGTCGTGAAGTATCTTTTGTTTTCAGAAGGGGGTTGCAGTGCAATGACGTTTGAGAACCCCTGATCTAGAGCATCACCTGCTTAAACAGCTGCTGCATTTCAGTGCTGGGATTCTAAATAGATATTTTTTAACACATGAGTATGGGCACATAGGGAATACATGATGGTGAAGTGGAGTAGGAAGGTATCATCAGCATGAATTTGAGATGGCTGATCCACTTCTGGGGAGTGAATCCAAGAGTAAGTAACCCAGGCCATCCCGAGTGAGTACCAATACCACCCTTATCTCTGTACCAATCCTCCACTGCCCTGTATGCAGTAATTGCTAATTGCTGGGTTACAGAACAGCCATCTGAGGATGGTTTCGAGACTATACATTTTGCTATTTAATTGGGACTTTTTTGTGCCATTCTCCCTGGAAAGCCAAGAGCTTAGGTCACCAGAAGCCCAATTCATCCCTGCCATAGAGCTGAGGGCTTCCTGCTACTTTTGTCTCTTCCCTATCCTTTGCTGGCCCCCAGCACAGACTAGAGCAGCCTGAAGGCTGTCCTAGCTTGTGCCCAAGAGCAGAGACTCAGAGGGGCTCCTGCAGCAGAGGGAATAGCTGGAGTGCAGTGTTGGAGTCCTTTGCAAGGATCTATGTCACAGCCCTGTGGATGCAGCAATTTCCCTTGAAGGGTAGCACGCTGGCCATTGTAGGCTGTGTTTAGCCGTGTAACTGGGGCGGAGAGCCTGGGCTGTTAATGAGATACACACTGGGCCTGACATGGCTTCGCAGGCATCCATTACGGAGAAACCAACCCCTTGGAAAGTGTCCTTCATAGGTAATGCTTTTGTGATTGATCAGCTGCTGATTCGGGAGCTTTGGGAAAGCAGATTACTGTTTATTTTTAGCATATTTGTCCTTCCGTCTTGACACACACACAAAAAGAGAGAGAGGGAGAGGATTTAATTCATCTTTATTGGAGTGAGTGTGACACCAGGAGTCCTGGATAAACAGTTCCTTTGGCCAAGGTCCTCTGCAACCGCTTCGTTGCCATAAAGCATCAATGTACAGAACACGTGGTCCAGAGTAACTGCTGTGAGGACAATTCTAACCATGTGGAGGAGGACAGTACTGTGAAGCCTCTCCGTCTGCTCTGCCAACACAGCCCAAATTCTCTGCAGAGTCCAAACTCGCCCCTTCCTGGGCTTGGCTTTATGAACAAAGAAATCACCAAACTATTATCATCATGATGAGCTCAAACCTTCCTTGCAGGATTGTCTGCTCCTGGGGTTCCTCCCTCAGGGCTGCTCAGCTCACACTAAATCTTCCCTCCCCAGAGATCCACTCCCACCTCTCTTCTGTCCAGGTAAGGCTCATGAGTCAGGAGAACCCACTTAGCAGCTTCTGATCTTGCTGGGTATGTGTTAACAGGGTTGGGTGCTTCAGGCAAACCCTGCCAGCCTGTTACAGCATCTTCCATCCAAGGACCTCAAAGCACAGTGTGAACGCGAATTATCACTCCCAGCACTCCAATGATTATTATGTAGTGAGTGCTGGTCAGACCATGCTGGGCATTGTAGAGTACGTAGAGGAAGACAAAGGAGCTGTGCTGGCCCAGATGGTACAATACAAACTCATAACAGGTGCAGCCTCAGCCTAGGGCAGTTTGTTCCTTGCTCATTTTATAGTTGGATTGTTGTTAAAAGCACCCGTCAAGGGATCTGCATGAAAGAAAGTGTGGCTGTGTGGCAGGGAGGCAGCATGGGAGAAGGATATAAAGGGACAGGTTGAGAGGAAGGCTTGTGTGGAACGAAGTGGGATTCAGGAGGAATGGAGCAGAGATGTAGGCAGGAGCGAGCTGTATAGATCACTGCCACCTGGTCACTGACAGGGAAACAGGTGCAGGGAAGTGAATTGGTTTGGCCGAGATAATGCTGCCCACCAGTGGCAGAGCTAGGAATACAACCCAGGAGTCCTGGCTCCCTAGGGTGACCAGATGTCCCAATATTTGGGGCTTTTTTAAATATGGGCTCCTATTACCCCCACCCCCGTCCCGATTTTTCACACTTGCTTTCTGGTCACCCTCTGGCTCCCAGTCCTCTGCTCTAGCCACAGATCACACACATCCATTTCTATCTGTTCAGATCACTGTGGTGACCTCTGAATAGAAGTTGGAGGACAATGGGAACTGTAGAAGCCGCCTTTAAATGGCATGATTCCCACTAGCTGCTCAGGAACTGCCACAGCAGATAATTGCCTCAGCTGTTGTTGGACATTGGCTGTGTGAGGGTCCCTCATTACACCCTCATCAGATGGTGTTGAGGATCCCACTGCTTCTCTCTGGGGTCTGTTGTTTTCCCCTCCCAAAGGGGTCTCCCATTTCGGGCCCAGCCTATGTTCTAAGTCTACTCTTGCTTCAGGGCATGAGCTGACACCTGCAAGGGCCAGGGAGGGGTTCTCCTACCTCCTTGAGAGCAGCAGCTGTGTTCCTGGTGCAGTGCATCTTGCTCAGAATTCAGGGCCCTAATGCACCATTCAGGGCGTGTGTTAAAGTCAAGGGAGTGATGCAATTCTCAAGCCAGTGAAAAAGTGGAGACCCCAGCCCCAGGCTGGCAGGGACTAGGAACCCTGCGGAGACCACAGCCAACGGCCAGATTACCCAGAGAACTCCGTTCCCATTTTAGCATTTAAAGGAAGGGTCAGATTTTCAGCTGAGCCCCCCAGAGTCCCTTCCCCCGGCCCATGATGAACAGTGGCAAAACCTTGCCCCATTCCCATAGAACAATGGAGAATTACCTCCCCCATGTGGAATAGTGGCAAATTCCCTCCCACTGAGAGCAAATGGGAGCTGAGACCTTCTGAAAATCTGTCTCTAATATCCTGGATTGCGTGGCTGCTCCTCATCCCGGTGACCCCCACCCTTCCCCAGCTGGCTCTTGGAGGGCAGTGCTGGGATCCAGAGAGAGGGTTGCTGCTTCACGGATCAACTGGCAGGAGATCTTCCTCCCTGCTCCCTCTGCCCATGGCCTGGGAAGCCTTGCCTGGTGCAAAGAGACTTTGACTGGAGAGCTGCCCCAGATGGCAATTACCTTGATTAGAAGCTGAATTCCTAGCTGGGAGTTGAGGCGGGAAGGCCATGGGAATGGGGTGGGGGTGGAAGAGCCTGTGAAACATTAGCTGGCTCCTTGTCAAAGCTCCGCTCTTTCTGTGGAGGCAGCCGGGACTTGGCATGGGGCCGGTGTTGCGTTGGGAGTGCGCTCTCTCTCCTACAGCAAAATTCAGACCATAAATCTGGCAGCTTGGCTGGCTTTGATAAGCAGTCCTCATACGAGGGGGTGGTGCCCCCGGTTCCCAGGAATCCTATTGGCTGCTGGTTTGGTTTAAAGCCACCTCAGGCTTCCTTACCTCATGGGGTCTGGTCCCACTTGGGCATCTGCTCCAAAGGCCCAAGGAGTTTGCTGCTTCTCCATCCCACCCCCAAAGAAAGTCCTGCCCGGTTAGAGGTGGCTAGTGCCCTGCTGCAGTCCCAGAACCACTGCAGCACTGGGGGCTCTGCCAGCAGCCAGCAGCAGCTTTCCATCACCTGCTGTCTGCCAGTGAGCTCATTCAGATCAATACGACAATTACTTAGCCCACCTTGCATGTGAGCAGGCCGGTGGCTGGCAGCTCACGGATGCAGTGGGGCAAGAGGGGGCAGGAATAGGGAGAGCTTTTACTAGAAAATACGGGTGTTATTTTTAATGTTGCTGGAATGTCTGTGATGTTTGGAGTCCCTTCCTGGAGTGCCCTCGGTCTGTCTACCAGGGGTTCACATGGGCAGCTTCCTTTCCCAGGCTTTGGGGTGTCTGGGGCTGCTCACCCAGAAGTCTCCCTCCCAGGAGCGCCGCCAGGTTTCTGCCGCCCTAGGCGGCGGAAGGTCCCGCCCCGAATGCCACCCCCCACAGAAGGTCCTGCCGCCGAAATACCGCCGCGGTCGCCGCCCCCCAAATTGTAGTGTCCTAGGCGACCGCCTAGGTCACCTAATGGGTTGCACCGGCCCTGCTCCCTCCCCTCCACAGGGCCCCCGCGATGCCTCATGCTGCTCTCCCTCACCCCAGCCACCATCAGGGATTGAGGGTGCCAGACGAAAACATTGTGTAGCCAGGGCACAGAGTAATTCTAAACAATAGCCGGTAGAAGGCTCTATTCTCCGCAGAGCAGAAACTAAACATCGTCAAATACCAACGCCTGCAAAGGGACAGTGTTGGTCAGGCTTAGCCCTGCGAATGCCAAGCATGTCAGAGCCTGGACATTTGCTCATTCTCTAGATTCTCAGGCGTTTGCATTCTTCGGACTAATAGATCCAAGGAAGTGTTGGGGTGGTTTTGCTATAAAGAGGGGCCCATCTGGCATATGATAGTGGCAGAGCCTCACTTTGGTTTTGCCACGGCAGGGGATCCCTTGGAAGCCCTACATTCACTGCCTGGCCCTGTCCGTGCTAAGCACACGGTCTCAGCGTTTCCCGCCATTGCTCATGCCGTTGAGCAGCACCCATAGTGTAAGCATCATTCGGAGCCCTAGTGTAGATTAGGTGACCAGACAGCAAGTGTGAAAAATCAGAACACTTTTGTTTCGGGGCGGGGGGGGGGGAGGGGGCGAGGGGGAGAGATTATAGTTGTGTATATAAGACAAAGCACCTAATAGCGGAACATCTGGTCACCCTAGTGTAGACAGGCCTCCAAAACACCACAGTGATTAGACCTGCTGCAAGAAGGATTATGTGATAGTGTTAAAATACCGGGGTGGCTACCACCACCCCATTGATAGCAGGGCTCCCCGTGCTGCCACCACCCCATTGAGAGCAGAGCTCCCCCTGCCACCACCCCATTGAGAGCAGGGCTCCCCCTGCCGCCAGCCCATTAATAGCAGGACTCCCTGTGCTGCCGCCACCCCATTGAGAGCAGGGCTCCCCCTGTTGCCACCCCATTGAGAGCAGAGCTCCCCATGCTGCTGCCACCCCATTAATAGCAGGGCTCCCTGTGCTGCCGCCACCCCATTGAGAGCAGGGCTCCCCCTGCCGCCACCCCATTGAGAGCAGAGCTCCCCGTGCTGCCACCCCATTGAGAGCAGAGCTCCCCCTGCTGCCACCCCATTGAGAGCAGAGCTCCCCGTGCTGCCGCCAGCCCATTGAGAGCAGAACTCCCCGTGCTGCCACCCCATTGAGAGCAGGGCTCCCCGTGCTGCTGCCACCCCATTGAGAGCAGGGCTCCCCCTGCCGCCACCCCATTGAGAGCAGAACTCCCCGTGCTGCCACCCCATTGAGAGCAGGGCTCCCTCTGTTGAGCTTGTGTTAGCTGCAATGGAAAATGTGTGGATGCTTTCCCCAGTGCGGGATGTCTCCTTCCCGACTCCGGGAAGTGACAACTTCAGCCCTGCTCCAGCAGGGGGCAGTGATAACCTCCCTGACATGCAGCATGTAATGCCTAAAGTCAAGAGGAGCCTTTCCACCATCTCCAGGCCCTGAGCATCTGCCTGGTGGGACATGCTTGTAGCAGAGCCAGTTGAAAATCCTTCGATCCTCACCGGGGCTTTCCCGTTGCCAGGACTGAAGATCCTGCGCTGCTGCAATCACTGTGAGATCGTGGGCACGATCAAAGGGGAGAAGAAGTTCAAAGGGGCACACTGGCACTGCTACCGCTGCCGCAATGGCTTCAACCGGCGGGATGAGGCAGTGAAGCACTACAAAACCCACTTCCGGAACCCCCACACCACCTTCCAGATCCAGATCACACAGGTGAGCGCTGGTGTGTGAGACAGCACGAGGGATCCAGGGGGAGATCTCTGGGCAGGCACGGCGGGGTGGGGGTCTGCAGGGGGATAGTTCAGTGGATAGGGCACTAGACTGGGCTCTATTCCCAGCTCTGCCACTGAATCCCCGGCTGGCCTGGGTAAGTCCCTTCCCCTTGCTGTGTCTGTTTCCTCCTCAGGGAAAGGGGCTGGTGTCCCTTGCTCACCCCCCCCCCCCAGTGCTGACACGAACCCCCCACCAGAGCGATCCGTGTGGGTAGAATGCAAGGATTGCTGTGCAGGCCAACAGCCTCAGTGAGAATGCAAACCCCGCAAACCTCCCTGAAAACAAGCCCTGTCTACACTGTAACATCATCTGCTGCTGTTAAGAGCTGTTAACAGTGGGAGCTATCGAAGATGGTTTAACTGCAGGTCTCAGGTTCAAGCCTCTTGAAGACTCCCGGGTGGTCATCACAGCTTCACAGCCACTGGACTAGATGAACTAATAAGCCTAACTTCACTGGGGCTTGTGTGATTTTGAACTCTCCTACTGTTGTGCTAGTGCAGCTGTGACAGCCACCCCAGCTCTCCCTGTCTCCCGGCCTGACATGTGGCTGCAGGAGGCATAGGCAGCTTTCACCTCTATGAATGTTTGTCACAGCCTCTGCCTCCATGCAGGATGTCAACAGTCGCCAGTATTACCAGCACAGCGCCGAAGCCCACCCCAAGGCCTATGGCAGCCTCCATGTCTCCACCGGAGCCAGCATCGATGTGATGGCCATAGGCTCGGTGCTGGCCCAGACCATCCTGGCATCAGGATCGCCTGTCTTCTCCCCCGACAAAGGGACAGAAAACCTCTTGGACAGCCCTGTCAAGGTACATTTTATTACACAGTGGGGACTCTCTCAGACCAAATGGGCACAAGCCAGGCATGGGGCAAGAACAGACTGCACAAGGCACTGAGACTTAATCAAGCCTGGGAACTCAGTCCTGCTACACCAGAGATGGGCAAACTACGGCCCGCAGGCCACGTCCGGCTCGTGGGACCGCCCTGCCCGGCCCCTGAGCTCCTGGCCGGGGAGGCTACCCCCCCCCGTTCCCCCTCCCCCGCAGCTACACCGCTGCACCACTTGCACCCGCCCACCTCCCAGGCTTTCCAATAAGCCTGTCCTGCTGCTCTGAGCGGCCTGGTAAGGGGCCGGAGAGGCAGGAGGTCCCAGGGGGCAGTCAGGGGACAGGGGGCGGTCGGATGGGGCAGAGGTTTGGGTAGGGGAGCGGTCAGGAGACAGGGAGGAGTGGGGGTTGGATAGGGGTGGGGTCCTGGGAGGGGGGAGACAGGGAGTAGGGGGGTTTGGATAAGGGGTGGGGTCCCGGGGGGTCAGGGGGTCCCAGGAGGGGGGAGACAGGGAGTAGGGGGGGGGTTAGATAGGGGGTGGGGTCCCGGGGGCACGGTTAGGGGTGGGGGGTCCCGGGAGGGTCAGGGGACAAGGATCGGGGGGTTGGATGGGTCGGGAGTTCTGAGTGGGGCAGTCAGGGGGTGGGAAGTTGGAGGGGGTGGATAGGGGGCGGGGGCAAGGCTGTTTGGGGGGCACAGCCTTCCCTACCTGGCCCTCCATACAGTTTCGCACCCCAATGTGGACCTTGGGCCAAAAAGTTTGCCCCCCCCCGTGCTACACCTTCTGGTGAAAACAAGGCCGGGGGGGGGGCGGGGTGGTAGATGGCTTTCATGCTTATGTGATGTGTTCCGTGCCCTTTCTCCTCCCCACCACCCTGCTGGGCACAGAACTTCCTGCTATCCGGGGGCAGAAGCAAACAGTGGCTAGTACATGTGTGTCTCCTCTAGCCGTCTGGCTCTGGTCACCATGGGATCTAGGCACCAAATACAAGCAGTTCTGCTTCAGTGCTGTCCTGGCAGGACAGCTGGCTCTGCTCCGCTCTCGGTAGGGCTGCTCCATTGGCTTTTTTCCTTCAGGGACAGGGCTCCCCAGCCTGCATGCTGCTGCCTCTCCTGAGGAAAGGCAAGGTGCACACACAGGTCTGTTGCAGGAGGGATGTGAACTGAGCCTGATTCCCTGTGGCAGGCAAATCCTCTTCCCAGGGATGGCTGTGCCTCCATCTCCAGCGAGCCCTAGCCTGCATTGTCTGTGCGGATTGCAGTTCCTTGAAGGGGTGTGGGGGGAGAGGTGGTCCCTTGGACAGCTGGGTCAGACCCTTTCAGTGGCTTGGCGGAGGAGGACCAGGACCTGGACCTGGAGCTGAAGCTCACTGGGGAGCCAGTGTTATCTGTAATGCAGGTACTGCCTGACAGCTGGCCAGTAGGTGGCTCATACACCTGGTTTATAACCTCTCTGCCCCGCTGCAGGGAGCTTAGGTCTCGAGTTCCCTTGACAGACAGGGCACTGTGATGTCAGACTGTCCTTTCTCTGTTGGTGTGGCCATGAGTTATACCATGAGCAGACTCAGTCCCACAGAGAAGGAGCTGCCAGTACGGTACTTCCTGTGAGCGCGATGCATTGCCAAGGCTGTGCGGAGAAGCGAGGATTTGAGACTGGCTTCACTTACGCCAGGAGGGGGGTGGCTTCTGCCGCTCTAGATTGCGGGACACTTGGTGAAGAGTGCAGATACTGAATGCCCCAGAGGCACCCCGGGGAGCCTTTGTATATGGGAGACTGGTTACAGTGTGGCCTCAAAAGTCAAGTGCCTGTTAATGTGGATGAATTTGAGGAGCTTTAATACCCAAGAAAGTGAGAGGACTAAAGGCTCTGGCTAAAGCCAGGTATAATGCAGATAATAGGTATGCAAGACCACCCCTCAAAGTTCTGCCAGTGCACCTTGATCCTCACCTGCAGTACCCTTGCTATTCCAGTCCTGGGTCACACCTGAACAATAGGCAGTTCTGCCAAAAGAGGTGATAGTTTTGCAACATAGACAGTTGTCCAGCTGGGACTAGTACAAGATATCAGAGTCAGGAAGTCCTAGAAACACTGCCAGAAACTGAGCCCCCAACTCTGGCCCTTCTTGGATAATGAAAGATCCAAGAGTACTGGGATCCCTACAAAGGAAATTGTCATCATGTCCCTTGAGGAGAGAAATCTACCACGCACCCCAAAGGGGCCCATAAGTCAGCAACACTTGAGAAACCAGCACACAGCACAACCAGCTTCTCCAACGATAGCCTGGTACCTAGCTCCCCTTCCATTCCTGAGCAAGCTAACTGAGAAGCACACCACGGGTCATCTCCATCTGCATCTAGACACTGCCAATATCCTGAACCATTCAGACTCCAGGATAGTAACATCTCTTGACCATGGTTGGGGCAGTACGCCCATATTGCCATTGCTGGACCTCTCTCAAGTGTTTGATACAGCTGACAATGGAGTCCTTCTGTCCGTCCTCAGAGACATGGCAGGGTGTTGTGGGTTCATGCTGCTGTGACTTCAATCATTCTCAAGCTGCACCCGGAGAGTCTTAATGGAGCCCTGCTCCTCCAACTCCAGAGCCCTGGCCTGCGGCATCCCAGGGGGAATCCAACCTTTTCCCCAGCCTGGTCCATATCTGTATGGAGCCACTGGGAGAGATTGTGAAACAGTGTCGGTGTGAAAGGGGGTCAATTTTGCAAATTTGCTGAGGTGCCAGTTAGATTTTAAAGCTGAAATTTAACAACCTAGATTTGCCAACTGCATAAGTGTTATACTTCATGTGAAATGAAATCTAATAGGATAGCCTCTTTTCGCTGACTCTAAGGAGTGTTAGCTTTCTAATTTAATGGTAGGTTCTTTTCAGGCCAGCTTTTAACTTAAACGGTATTTCTCAAATCAGGACATTTGGTTACTTTTAACTAATCAACAAGTTACTGTTTCACCCAGAACCACAATATACAATCAGCTGTTTACAATCGAGTGTAGACACAGCTGAAGTTGTAGGCACGTACTGCACAGGCACCAATAACCAGCCGTTGTCAAAAACTAGGGTTGAGGCTCAGCAGTTACACCAAGGAACATGCAAATCACCAAGATTTCTTATTACAGTTACTTATGAACATATTTTTGAGTACCTAACACATTTATCCTCCTTCTAGGATTTCTCCAAAGAATAACGATGTACTTGTCTTTAAGACACTTTTAAGAGTTCAGTCCGTGCTCTGGGAGCACATTGGTCCAAAAGGAACAAATTTTGACAATCAAAAGCAATTGCTTGAAGTTATGGTTCAAATCTCTCTTAGGCCAATTTGTTTGGACCCTTACATGAGGGAATGCAGATAGTTAAAATAAAACTTATGGTTACTTGGTGTCTCACTAGAGAGTGTAGACTTAATCAAGATAACCTACAGTTATTTATGTTACAGAACAGAAGGGGAAATACAGTCTTTGAAATGAAATCTCACCACTTCTTATCCTCTTAACCATAGAATGGGGCTGGGGGAGAGTCCTTTCCATGCAGCTGGTCCAGGTGTTCATTGCACTGGGGATCCTGCAACTTCTTTGTGGGTTCAGTCAACTTTGGGGTTCCACATGGTGACCTCAGTTTTCTATATCCTGAGTTCAGGGCTTGGTGGAATGGGCAGCCCTCTGATTTCTGTTGGCCATTTGCCATATTGCTCTCAGCTTTCAGCTTTGAGTTTCTCTGCTGCTTCTGTTGATGTCCAGTAGAGAGCGAGAGTGTATAAGAAATTTCTTTGATGCTTCCTTTAGTCCAAGGTTTGCTCATTTCATGGATTGTATTTCATAATTTGCCCCGAGTATTGATTTGGTATCCCCCCCTTTTAAGCAATTTCTTGTAATATTCCAAAGTTTTACCCTGGTTAAGTGAATATGTCTTTCAATAATTCTTATCACTGCTAGGGTACAACAATCATTTCCCAGGAAAACAAAATATCTTAGAGTTTTCTAAATCTCATGGACGTGATCCGTACGTTCTCTGGTTTTATCTAATACTCTTCACTTCATGCCTTTCAAAGCTTGTCATATACATTAGGAACAAGAGAGATTATTTACATATGTAAGCCGGGGATTGATCCCACTATTGTGGGGAACTTTCCTGGCTTATACATTACCCCGGTGAAATGGGCTAGCGAAAGGATCCGAGTCCTCGCTCCCACTCCCTTTACCCAGAGGCCTGCCTGACCTCAAGGGCTCCCCTTCCACTCTCCTGTCTGGCAGAGTCCTTGTAACCCTGACAATTCCTGGGGAGCTCGACTCCCAATCTTGTGGTCACTTAGGACAGGGGCTCGGGTGTCCCCACTCCAGGGTGCTCTCTGCGCTCTGGATGCTTCCCTGACCCACTGATCATTATATACAGTTCAAGCAAATACAATTTATGAAACAGCAACCAATGTAAAATATGGGAAAGGTTAAAGGAAAACACATCACCCCACTCTGTGGCACGGGGACATCACAACCAGCGTCTCTGGAATGTCAGGGAAGTTCAGTCTGTTCCTCACAAGTCCCAGGCCTCCCTCCCAGGCCCTGGCCGTGCTGCAGGGATACTGCATGTCGGACACTTGCTCTGGCGATGGCCACATGCCCTCAGGCTCTAGGTGGTAGGACCCTGTTGCCAGCATCGACCCCCCCATCGGAGTTATGATCCTCCCCAGGTCTGGCCTGCAAGGCCTCTTGGCTGGGGGCATCTCCCTGCACTGGGCCCTCTGCCCAGGGTCCCCCTCACTCTCCCCAGCTGCTCACTGCCCTGGCTCCAGCCCCAGCACCGCTCCTGCTGTGCCTCCAGCCCCCTGGGCTGCTTCTCTGGCCCCTCTGGCTCCTGCAGCTCGCCCCCCAGCTGGAGCGGGTGAAGCGGTGGATGTGGTATACCTAGACTTTAGTAAGGCATTTGATACGGTCTCGCACGATATTCTGATCGATAAACTAGGCAAATACAATTTAGATGGGGCTACTATAAGGTGGGTGCATAACTGGCTGGATAACCGTACTCAGAGAGTTGTTATTAATGGTTCTCAATCCTGCTGGAAAGGCGTAACGAGTGGGGTACCGCAGGGGTCTGTTTTGGGACCGGCTCTGTTCAATATCTTCATCAACGACTTAGATGTTGGCATAGAAAGTACGCTTATTAAGTTTGCGGATGATACCAAACTGGGAGGGATTGCAACTACTTTGGAGGACAGGGTCATAATTCAAAATGATCTGGACAAATTGGAGAAATGGTCTGAGTTAAACAGGATGAAGTTTAACAAAGACAAATGCAAAGTGCTCCACTTAGGAAGGAAAAATCAGTTTCACACATACAGAATGGGAAGAGACTGTCTAGGAAGGAGTACGGCAGAAAGGGATCTAGGGGTTATAGTGGACCACAAGCTAAATATGAGTCAACAGTGTGATGCTGTTGCAAAAAAAGCAAACATGATTCTGGGATGCATTAACAGGTGTGTTGTGAGCAAGACACGAGAAGTCATTCTTCCGCTCTACTCTGCTCTGGTTAGGCCTCAGCTGGAGTATTGTGTCCAGTTCTGGGCGCCGCATTTTAAAAAAGATGTGGAGAAATTGGAAAGGGTCCAAAGAAGAGCAACAAGAATGATTAAAGGTCTTGAGAACATGACCTATGAAGGAAGGCTGAAAGAACTGGGTTTGTTTAGTTTGGAAAAGAGAAGACTGAGAGGGGACATGATAGCAGTTTTCAGGTATCTAAAAGGGTGTCATAAGGAGGAGGGAGAGAACTTGTTCACCTTAGCCTCTAAGGATAGAACCAGAAACAATGGGTTTAAACTGCAGCAAGGGAGGTCTAGGTTGGACATTAGGAAAAAGTTCCTAACTGTCAGGGTGGTTAAACACTGGAACAAATTGCCTAGGGAGGTTGTGGAATCTCCGTCTCTGGAGATATTTAAGAGTAGGTTAGATAAATGTCTATCCGGGATGGTCTAGACAGTATTTGGTCCTGCCATGCGGGCAGGGGACTGGACTCGATGACCTCTCGAGGTCCCTTCCAGTCCTACAATCTATGAATCTATGAATAAGCTGCTCCCTGGGCAGCTTCTGTGGCTCCTGCTCCCTGAGCTGTTTCTCTGGTTCTCTCTGGCTGGCGCGGCTCTCCGGCCCAGCTCAGCTCAGGCCCCTGCTCCCTTAGCCTGGCCCCACTCTGGCCTGGCAGCACAGGCGCCGGGGGGGGCTCAACCCCCCCCCGCTCTACCCCTGGCCCAGCCCTCTTCCCTCCCGCGAGCACACCTTGTCCTTGCTCCTCCCCCTCTTCCCAGAGCCTCCTGTCTGCACACCGCAAAACAGCTGATGGGGGAGGGGGTGCTCCTCCGCGAGGCCTGCCGAGGCATTGAGGGTATGGGGGGGAACTGATGGGGGGCTTTCGGTGAGTGCTCAGCACCCACCATATTTTCCCCTGTGGGTGCTCCAGCCCCGGAGCACCCATGAACTCAGCACCTATGCCCGGCAGTTCCAGCTCACACAGAGGACGGGACCCCCTGGCCTCCTGACTCCCTCATTAGCCTGCCCACCTGTCAATCAGGCTGACCTGGAGCATTGGCCTCTATCCATTGCCTCTGGGACTGTTAGTCCCCAGGGTCCTGATTTCCCATAACCCTTCCCTTTTCTTTTGGTACTAGGAGCTAGCTAATCAAAACATCCCACTGAGTTTTTGTAAAGGGCCAACTGTCCCCTTACCCATAGAGAGATGTTTACCTGGTTCATAGGCAAACAAATGTACAAATTTGTAAGTTGGGGTGAATATCTAGATCTATATATATGTATCAGGAAGTTTGACCTATGGAATTTTCAAGTTTTTGGATCACCAGCCAAGCTATTTCTAACTGGTTTAAAACCTACATTTTGTTTTCCTCTCCTGTGATTCTTAATTAACATATGGGAGACAATAGCCGTAGCACTCTGCATGGGAAAAGAGGTCAGTTACTCCTGTTTGTCACCTGGCAGGGTCTCTTCTTAGCTAGACTGAGAGAAGGGAATCTCCTCCATAAATAAATTATGGGAGTCTTTGATTTGAGAGTCTAACCATAGTTAGAAAATTTCCTATCAAGCAGCAGTGCTTTCCCTTTTTGGGAATTGCTATAGCTTAATTAATGCTCCCCAGGGCCAGTCATGGGTGGTGCACGACCCCTCTGCCCCATTTGGGGAAGCTAGCCCCCGGCCCCGTCACTTCCACCCGAGGCCATGCCCCTACCTGCCCCTCTCCTCTACCAGAACCCCAAGTCCCGGCCCACCAGCTGGCCCAAGTCCTAGCCCACTGACTGCCCCAGGCCACCATCCACCCCTCCCCATCTGCCCTAAGCACCAGGCCACCAGTTGGCCCGAGTCCTAGCCCACTGACTGCCCCAGGCCACCATCCACCCCACCCCACCCCATCTGCCCCAAGCACCAGGCCACCAGTCGGCCTGAGCACCAGCCTGCCTGCTCACAGCCACCCCGAGTCCCAGGCCCCCAGCCAGCCCTCCCCAGCCAGCCCGAGCCTGCCCACCTCTGCCCCGGCCAGCCTGAGCCCCAGTCCACCGCCCCAGCCACCCCAAGTCCCTAGCCCCCACTGGCTTTGAGGGAGAGGCTGAGTGAGGGCAGCATGGGTGGGGCCATGGCCTGGCTGTTTGGGGAGGCCTAACTTCTCTTGGTCTACTAGATCCACCGCCCATGTCCCCAGACAAGATGTCTCACCTGTTGGGATGGGCCTATTGACTGTCATTGCCTTTAGCTCCAAAAGGAAACAGAGTGATTGCCACCTGATAGTTAAAAGGGCAGACAAAACGTTGTCAACAGCATATTTTCAAGGCATATTTTAACATCTGTACATCTTACAACGGCATGGACTAAGATGCCAGCCACACCCTGTCAACAGCCAGCTTCTACATGACCTTCACATCAGACACAAAGCCAAAACCTAGCTGAAGTGTCTCAAACTGAATCCTGCAAAGACAAAGATGCTGCTGGTGGGGAGAGGAAGGATTTCAGAGAACTTGCCATGTTTATATCACCACCCTCCCTTGAGGCCAACTGCCCTCTGCTTGTCTAGACAGTCGGTATCCACCTGGATACCCAAACAGACACAGATAATTAAAGCTCTCTTCCAGCTATGGGTGGCAAGATGATCATTCCCCTCTCCTGTCAGGTTCAGACATAGCAACGGTGATGCTCCCAATCCCCAGTTACTGGAATTCTCTAGCCCTAGGTATGGAGGGGACAACTTTTAAGACGCTGTAGTTGTTCCAGAACGCAGCAGCACAGGCCTCAGAGAGCCCAGCGGGATGCTGCTCCCTGCTGTGCACTGGCTCCAGATTACGTTCAGGATCTTGGTTGACCCCTTCAAAGCCTGTCATGGGATTGGCCCGAGTTACGTGGGAAATCACCTCACCTTGTGAGATCATGGCCTCCCACAACAGCTGCTGGAACAGCAGGGACTGTCAGTCTCAAGAACAAGACCAGTTAATGCAGGAGGCTGGGCCATGAATCTGGAACTTGCTGCCAGATGAGATCAGAATGGGCATGATTCTCGGAGCCTTCAGAATACAAGACAAAACCAACTTTAGAGCTATCTTTGTGCATATGAGCAATGTCGAGTTCCTGCTGGCTGCAAGGATGAGAAGAAGCAATTTAGCTATCTCCAGGTGCACTCTTCGTAGCGAGGGGCTCAGATGCTACACTGATGAGTGCCATGAAAAAACCTAGACAGAGAGACAATCACTTGTTCCCTGAGTCAGGCTGAGACCCGGGAGTGCATAATTTCTTTATAGATTCCAAGCTAGAAGGGACCATTGTGATCATCTAGTCTGACCTTCTGTATCACACAGGCCACAGAACCTCCCAAACATAATTCCTCGAGCAGATCGTTTAGAAAAACATCTAATCTTAATTTAAAAATTGTCAGTGATGGAGAATCCACCACGATCATTGGTAAATTGTTCCAGTGGTTAATTACTCTCACTGTTAAACAATGACACCTTATTTCCAATCTGAATTTGTCTACCTTCAACTTCCAGCCACTGGATCATGTTAGACCTTCCTCAGTAAGAGCTCATTATTAAATATTTGTTCCCCATGTAGGTACTTATAGACTGTGATCAAGCCACCCCTTAACTTTCTCCTTATTAAACTAAATAGATGGAGGTCTTTGCATCTATCTCTATAAGGCAGGTTTTCTAATCCTTTAATCATTCTCGTAGCTCTTCTTGGAACCCTCTCCAGTTCATCAATCTCCTTCTTGAACATTCTCCTTAAGTCAGTACCTCTTGTGCCGAGTCCCGAGTGCACCTTCTGTCCCTAGCACACCCCAGGGCAGCGTCTCATTCTGTCTTCTCTTTTCAAAGAACAGCCATTTCAACAGCAGGATCATGCTGGGAGTAGAGGAGATGGCGGGGCTCAGCACTTCCTCCTCATCCCTTCCTACCCATCAGACCCTGGTGCTGATGGACCCTGATGGAGGCAGTGGCAACATCATCTTTGAAGAGGGAGCCAATTCTGTGGCAGGGCAGGTAAGCAGGGAGCTGGAATTGTAGCAGGACAGTCAGAGGAAGGATGACCCAGCGGTTAGGGTACTAGGCTGAGCTTTGGAGACCTGGATTCAAGTCTCTGCTCCACCACAGACACCATGTGTGACCTAGGGCAAGTCACTTAGTCTCTCTGCCTCAATTCCCCGTCTGTGAAAAGGGGACCTGAGCAGGGTTGTGAGGTAAGGATTGTTTGGTGCTGAGATTCGAAGTCACAGTGCCATAGAAGTACCACCACTACGCAGTCAGAGCCTGCCTGGATACACACGTCATGCCTTGTGTATGGGGAGGTTGGACATACAGGGCAGTAGTGGCTGTGTAATGCACTGGCAGTCGTCCCTCCCCCTCAGGCTCAGCAGGAGGCCACTCTGCCTCACTACATCATAGCGGTGGAAGTTAATTAGCAGGGGAACTAGCAAAGCACCAGTCTGTAGCCCTGTCCCCTGGGCAGAGCCTAGCAATAACCAGGAGTCTCAGGGCTCAAGCCCCCTGGGCAGGGCAGGGCTGTCACTAGCCTAGGGGCTCTGGCCCTCGCGGGGGGGGGGGGGAAAGCAGGGCCGTCACCAGCCATGGGGCTCTGGCCCTCGGGGGGGGGGGGGGGCAATCACCAGCCTAGGGGCTCTGGCCCTCGGGGGGGGGGGGGGGGAAATCACCAGTCTATGGGCTCTGGCCCTCGGGGGGGGGGGAAGGGCAATCACTAGCCTAGGGGCTCTGGCCCTCGGGGGGGGGGCAGGGGAATCACCAGCCTAGGGGCTTTGGCCCTGGGGGGCGGGCAGGGCAATCACTAGCCTAGGGGCTCTGGCCCTCAGGGTGGGGAAGGGCAATCAATAGCCTAGGGGCTCTGGTCCTCGGGGGGGGGGGCAGGGGAATCACCAGCCTAGGGGCTTTGGCCCTGGGGGGCGGGCAGGGCAATCACTAGCCTAGGGGCTCTGGCCCTCAGGGTGGGGAAGGGCAATCAATAGCCTAGGGGCTCTGGCCCTGGGGGGGGGAGGGCAATCATCTGCAGCGGCCCTTCCTTCCCCTGCTGTTTCCTCCACCAGCTCTGGAAGCGTTTCATCCTTGGCTCCCAGAGCATACGCCCAGGTGGCCACAGCCCCTCCACGTCATCTGCCCCGACCACCGCCTCTAGCTCCATTCCCAGTGGCCGGGGTCCCTTCCCCACCCTGACCAGGAAGCACAGTGTCGTGGTGGCAATCCAAGATGTATGGGAAGGTTGTCTTCTTCCTGGCATTGGAGGCTGCTGCCCAGGAGGTGGTGGAGAAGGGCCTGGTGGTGGGGGGACGTATATGTAAATGATGCCACCACCCAAGTGAAAAACTGCCTCTTGTAAATCCTGGAAAAACTCACCTGGGAAGTTTTCCCTGAGGCCCCTCAGCTTTTCCACCCCTCCCTTGGGGAAGCTGAGAAAGAAAACAAACAAAAGGGAAACCCAGCCATTGTCACCAGCTAATTAAAAAACATGCACAGACCTTTTAAAACACAAAACCAATCAGGTTCTTAAAACAGGTAAATTTTATTTTAAAAAAAGAAGAAAGGAAACACATCAGGCTATTGCTAGATTTTATAGAGCAACTGAAAAGGGGTTAAACACCAGGAATCGCTCCCTGGGATCCAGTTTAACATTACAAAAGAAAACAAAAATACCTGAGCTTAGCACAGAGGAAATCCACAAGCCAAAATAAATAAATGAACCTGATCGCGTCTATCTAAACATTCCCTGTCCCAATGAATCTTTCTAGTTATGGAAGATGATTTTTCATACCTGGTCCAAACTTTACACGGCATTCCAGCTGCCCCGTCTCTTCAGTCAAGAGAGAACAACAGACAAAAGTGAAGCTTTTTCCCCATTTTAAAAAGTTCTAGCCTTCCCATTGGCTCTATTGGTCAGGTGCCCACTCTCTTTCCTTTAACTGGGGGACTTTTTTTAACCCTTTACAGGTAAAGCAAGCAGAGAACAGCCATCAAGAGGGACTTCATAGCTAACTGGCTGGATGTCCATAAAAGGGAGCTACCCACCCCCTTCCTTTATCACAGATGGGTTGCACGGTGCCACCGCTACAGGCACCGCGCATCTGCCCCCTGTTTGCCTGTCTCTGTGGACCACGGGGTAATCGCAGGGACCCAACTGGAGGACAATTGCGGGTCTGTGACCCCGTCCCCCGCTGCTCTGCGGAATGAACCGCGCCGCTTGAGGTGGAAACCCGTGGTTTCAAGGGTAAGGTGCAGCTCACTCTCCAGTGCTGGGGGGACTTCCACCTCATCCTCCGGGCCGTGAAGGCTGTTTTGGAGGAGGGGAGGGGGACCTGAGAGGCAGGACATTGCGGCCTACCAGCGCGCCCCCAACTTCCATGACTCCCTGCTGGCTTTTGGGGTTGGGCATGGATTGTTGCGAGGCCCGCTGGGGACTGCCGACACCCCTGCCCGCGAGAATCCTCCCCAGCCCTCACTATGAAACCAACCATCTTTGCCACCTTAAACAACCAGGGCTGTAGGGTGGGTCTCCACAGGTGCCAGGTGCTCTCCTTCCTTTGGGGTGTGTGGGGGGGTACTCTGTGATTTTCCTGTAGGAGATCCACACAGCTCTAGCCACTAGCCACTAAGGCTAGTTGGAGGCTGGAGGGGGGGGATGGGTATACTTTAGCCCCTCAGCACTCATTTGGCTGGGGTGGCTACCCTGTTCTCCCCTGACCTATGGCCCGAGGTGCTGAAGGTTGCCGAGGTCATGCCGGGTCGTCTGCTGCACCTCTGGGCCTGGTCAACGTCTACACCCCAAACTCAGGCCCGGAGCAGGTGCGTTTCTATCGGCAGGCATCCACCTTCCTTGGCACCTTGGATCCTCGTGAGTGCCTGGTCTTGGGTGGGGATTTTAATACCACCCTTGAGGACCGGGACTGCTCTGGGCTCAGGAGCAGCCAGGCCGCTGCAGGCATGCTCAAGGAGATTGTCGACCATCACTCCCTGGTGGATGTCTGGCACGACCACCACCCGGATGACAATACCACCTTTACCTATGTGCGGGTGGAGGTCGATGGGTCGTGCCACTCTCGGCTGGACCGCATTTATCTATCATGTTTTCATCTAGCACAGGCTCACTCCTCCACTGTTCAGCTGGCCATGTTCTCGGACCACCATTTAGTGGCCATGATGGCCTCTCTTACCCTAGAGAGGCCGGGACTGGCCTATTGGCATTTGAACAATAGCTTGCTGGAGAATGTGGGCTTCATGGCGTCCTTCCAGGAGTTCTGGCTGGTCTGGAAGGGCAGCGGCGCGCCTTTCCCTCGGCCCAGTGGTGGTGGTATGTGGGGAAGGGGCGCACCCAGTTCTTCTGCCACAACTACACCTGGGGTGCCAGCCGGCTGAGAGATGTGGTGATAGAGCAGTTGGAGCGGGAGGTCTTGGAGCTGGAGAGGCATCTGGCCACCAGCCCCAGGGTTACGTGCTGGGAGAAGCGGGAAGAGCTCCGGGTCCTGGAGGACCATCGGGCCTGGGGCACATTCGTTCGATCCCACATCTGTCTCCTTCAGGAGATGGATCGTAGCTCCCGCTTCTATGCCCTGGAAAAAAAGAGGGAGATTAAAAAGCACATCACCTGCCTTTTGGCAGAGGATGGCACCCCTCCACACACACAGATCCAAGGAGATGCGTGGAAGGGCCAGGGTCTTCTACGCTAACCTCTTCTCCCCGGATCCGACCAATGCCAATGCTTGTAGGTTGCTCTGGAACAAACTCCTGACAGTCAGCATGGGCGACCGGGACCGGCTGGAGCTCTCACTCTGGCCGAGTTCCCGGAAGCCTTCCATCTCGTGTCCACCAATAAATCTCTGGGCATGGACGGGCTGACCGTGGAGTTTACCATGTGTTCTGGGACGTCCTCGGCCTGGACTGTGTCACCGTCTGGGCCAAGTCCTTGGAGTGCAGGGTCCACCCTCTGTCGTGCAGGCGAGCTGTGCTGGCTTTGCTACCCAAGAAGGGGATCTCCGCGACCTTTGGAACTGGCGTCCCATCTCACTCCTCAGCACGGACTAAAAAGTCATAGTGAAGGCCATCTTGCTGCGGCTGGGGTCCGTGCTGGCGGACGTGGTCCATCCCGACAAGACCTACACCGTCCTGGGCCACACCATCTTTGATAATTTGTATTTGGTCTGAGACCTCTTGGAGCTCGGGTTTAGGGATGGTCTGTCGTTTGCCCTCCTGTCCCTGGACCAGGAGAAGGCATTCGACAGGATGGACCATGGGTATCTCCTGGGCACTCTGCGGGCATTCAGCTTCGGGCCCCAGTTCATGGGTTTTCTCCAGGTGCTGTACGCCTCCACGGAGTGCTTGGTCAGGCTCAACTGGACCCAGACCGAACCCGTCAGCTTCGGGCAAGGGCACGTCAGGGGTGTCCATTGTCAGGCCAGCTCTATACTCTGGCAATCAAGCCCTTCCTCTGTCTCCTCCTCTGGAAGTTGACGGGGTTGGTACTTTGAGAGCCGGAGCTGTGGCTGGTCCTGTCGGCGTACGCCAACGACGTGCTTCCCATGGTCCAGGACCTGGGCGACCTGGTGCAGGTGGAGGCCTGCCAGATGATCTACTCGGCGGCCTCCTCTGCCCGGGTCAACTGGGTCAAGACCTCTGGCCTGATGGTCGGGGCAAGGTGGCAGATGAGCTCCTTCCTACCCGCACTTCAAGCCATTCGGTGGAGCACGGGTCCACTGCTCTATCTCGGCATCTACCTTTCCACCATACATCCTTTTCTGCAAGAGAACTGGCAGGATATGGAGGCCAGGGTGGGTGAGCAGCAGCAGAGATGGATGGGACTCCTCCCGTGCCTCTCCCTGGGCGGGAGGGCGCTGGTACTGAACCAACTAGTCCTGTCCATGCTCTGGCACCAGCTCAACACCCTGAGCCCGACCCCGGGGATCCTGGCCTGGCTCCAGAGGGTAGCTGTGGAGTTCTTCTGGCCAGGACTGCACTGGGTCTCTGCAGGGGTTCTGAGTCTGCCCCTGGAGGAGGGAGAACAGGGCCTGGTTTGCCTCCGCAGCCAGGTCCATGTCTTCCGCCTCCAGGCCCTGCAGAGACTCCTTTATGGTGCAAGTATTCCGCTGTGGAGCATGATGGTGCACTCCTTTCTCCGCCACCTCTGAGGGCTCCGATATGACCGGCAGCTCTTTATTCTCCACCTGAGGGGTCTTCTGCGAGACCTCTCTGAGCTGCCGGTGTTCTACCAGGACCTCCTTCGGACCTGGAAACTGTTCTCAGTGACCAGGTCTGTTGTGGCCACCGAGGGGGCGGACCTCCTCACAGAGCCGCTGCTACACAACCCCCACCTTTGTGTGCAGGTGGAGGCTGGTCCTGGCAGAAACCACCAGAATCGGAGACCTCCTGGACTATGCCGGGGGACTGGATCCCCGACTGCTTGGTTGGCACATGGGGCTCTCCACCCTTCAGACCCCCCTGCGCGTACACGAAGAGATGGGAGCAGCCTTGTTGCCCACCTCTTGGGTTTTCCTTGAGTGGGTCCCGCGAGAGGGTGCTCCCCACCCACCCCTCACCCCCAGCCCTCCAGATCTTTTCATCAGGCCCGTGTTCCATGAGCTCCCTTTGGTCCCCTCCCTTCCATAACCTGAGCTGGATGCGTGCCCTGCAGCCGGTTCACTTCCAAACTGCGCCACAGGACCAACTTTACATGCTTGTGCTCCACATGTTTCACTTCCTCACCCTTGTGTCCCGCCCCGATACCAAGTGGCGGGACTATCTACCACCTGTAGAGGGTGAGAACCCCAGTGGGCCAGCCTCTATTCCATCTTAGTCCCACGGCCCGCTGGGGATATCGGTTGGAGTCATGAGGATGCATGTGTACCTGGTGCAGTTCACCCCGTCAAGGCTGATTCCCCACTCTGGCACTTTGAGTGCAGAAGGTGGGGGCCCCCAAGGATTCTAAACATTAATACTGGCTGTCATAACTATAAAGGGAAGGGTAACAGCCCTCCTGTATACAATACTGTGGAATCCCTCCTGGCCAGAGACTCCAAAGTCCTTTTGCCTGTAAAGGGTTAAGAAGCTCAGGTAACCTGGCTGACACCTGACCCAAAGGACCAATAAGGGGACAAGATACTTTCAAATCTTGGTGGGGGGAAGGCTTTTGTTTGTGCTCTTTGTTTTGGTGGGTGTTCGCTCTTGGGACTAAGAGGGACCAGACATCAATCCAGGCTCTCCAAATCTTTCTGAACAAGTCTCTCATATTTCAAACTTGTAAATAACAGCCAGGCAAGGCTTGTTAGTTTTCTCAACTTGTAAATGTACCTTTTGCTAGAGTGTTTATCTCTGTTTGTTGTAGCTTTGAACTTAAGGCTAGAGGGGGTTCCTCTGGGCTCTTTGAATCTGATTACCCTGTAAAGTTATTTTCCATCCTGATTTTACAGAGATGATTTTTACCTTTCTTTCTTTAATTAAAAGCCTTCTTTTTAAGAACCTGATTGATTTTTCCTTGTTTTAAGATCCAAGGGGTTTGGATCGGTGTTCACCAGGGAATTGGTAGAAGAGTCTCCCAAGGCTACCCAGGGAGGGAAAGGTTTTGGGGGGAAAGACAGAGTTTCCCAAATAACTCATAAATCATTTGAGTGGTGGCAGCAAAAGCAGATCTAAGCTGGTAGTTAAGCTTAGAGGTTTTCATGCAGGTCCCTACATCTGTACGCTAAAGTTCAGAGTGGGGAAGGAACCTTGACACTGGCCACTCCAGGCTGGTATTAAACTCCCAAGGTTACAGCTTTTCTTTAACCTTGGATGGGTAGATGCTGCCACCCCCAAGTGCAAAACCCCTTTGAGAACCCAGGAAGGTGCACTTGGGAATTCCTTCCTGTGGGGTACCCTCAAGCCCTTTCACTCCCCCCTCTGGGGAAGAGCTGAGAAAGAAAAACAAAGGAAATCAGCTATTGCCACCAGCTAATTAAACAACATGTGCACAAACCTCTTAGGACACAAAAATCCAATTCTGTTCTTAAAAAAGGCAAATTTTATTAAAAACAAAAAGAAAGAAAATACACCTGGAAACTCAGGCTATTGCTAGATTTAAAAAAAAAACACAAGGATTAAGCATCAAGAATAATGTTCTTGAGGTCCAGCTTAAAGGTTACAAGTAAAACAAAAGCACCTGGAGTTAGCACAGAGGAGTCAACAAGCCATAAAGAAATAAAAGGAGATAAACCTGATAGCGTTTTCCTAGACATTTTCTGATCTATTTATAGACTCATAGACTCATAGACTCATAGACTTTAAGGTCAGAAGGGACCATTATGATCATCTGGTCTGACCCCCTGCATGCTGCAGGCCATGAAACCGTCCCTACCCCTTCCCTGGACTCTGCTGTTGAAGTCCCCAATCCTGTTTTTAGTGACTTCAATCGGCAGAGACCCTCCTGCTAGAGATCCCTGCCCCATGCTGCGGAGGAAGGCGAAAAACCTCCAGAGGCTCAGCCAATCTGCCCTGGAGGAAAATTCCTTCCCGACCCCAAATGTGGCGATCAGTAAGACCCCGAGCATATAGGCAAGAGTCTCCAGCCCGACCCCGTTAGCCATTATACTATTTACCCACCATTGCTTGGCTTTCCTTGACTACTATGTTTTACCATTAAACCATTCCCTCCATAAACTTATCTAACTTTATCTTAAAACCAGACAGGTCCGTCGCACATATCTGGGGTTTCAAATGAGTAGTTTTTAGGTATGATACCGATGATTTTTCATACCTGGCCCAAGTTTCTTACACCATGTCTGCCTCTCTCCGAGAATAACAGCAGCCAGACAAAGGGGGAGTCTTGTTTCAATTTTAAAAAGTTCTAGCCTTCCCATTGGCTCTTTTGGCCAGGTGCCCACTCACTTCCTTTTACCTATGCATCGCACTGACTTTTAACCCTTTACAGGTAAAGCAAGCAGAGAACAGCTACTAAAGATTTTATAGCTACTGGCTGGCTGGGTCCATAAAAGGGAGCTACCCTCCCACTTCATTTATCACACCCCCATCCCTGATGGACGGGGAGGTGCTCTGCGACTGTGGGGCCTATTTCTGCTTCTCCCTAGTCTCACGCACCCGGGCAGAGTTCCTCTGGGCGGCGTCCGCTGGCTCCCTAGACAGCTTCGAGGAGCAGTGGGCACTCTCTGTGGTTCTCTGCTCGGGGTCCCCCTCTGGATCCCTAGTTCTAAACCTGTGACCTTCACTCCAGACCCTGTTATTCTTTAGTTGTCCCTCGAACTCAAGGCTGGGGGAGGAGCCTTTAGAAGTGGGCTGCCATTACACCTGGGACTGGATTCTCTGTTGCAGCACATTGGCTCTGCTACCTGTACTACTGCAAGGCAAATTCAGTTAAGCAGCCTTACAGCGCTACACAGGTCCTAAGGCAGAGTGGCACAGAGATGCCTTGGTTACAAGCTCCTGTTCAGAAAAAATTACACTGGACTGACATGTCTCACCCTTCTTCTTGTCTGTGTGTAGGGACAGGAAGAGGGGTTGGGTGGCTGCTGTTAGTTTAGTAACAACCAGTTCAGCCCTTTTTTTGAGGTTGCGCCTGACCCCATTAGAGTTCTTGGAATGCACTGTTAGCATTAATGATCAGTGGGGCCTTTTTGGCCTATAGTAGATGGTTTTTCCTTTCCCCATCTTCCTCCTCTGTCAGTCACGGCCATTGGTGTGCTCTGGGCACTGTGGCCAGAAGAAATGTTGAAGAAGGATTTAAAACCTTAATATCCATCAGTACCAAATTGCTGCGGAAGGTTTTCTTCGGAGGGTCAGAAGAAGTGTCTGAGCAGCCAGGAGTTCATGCTGATTGCTTCTCAGGGCTTAGATAATTCCACTCAAATGGCTTGGTTTGAACCCTTCATTTTTGGCCTGGACATAAATCCCTGGGGGTGGGGGGCTGAGTTTTGCCAAGACTTGCTAAGACTAAAAGTGGGCAAAATGTGGAGATTAAAGGGCTTTGACTTGACTAGAGGTTGCTCTTTCTGTTTCCCTGCAACCCTCCCATGGCTGCTGCTGAAGGCCAGGTGGGGAGAAGGTACCGTATACAATTGTCTAACTGTATTACACACGCTGCTTGCAAGCCTTAGACTGGGCTTGGGGCCACTGCACATTAGTCTGGTGGTGCAGCAGGGTTTTGAGACTACACAATAGCAGAGTTTTGCCTCCCCTTCATAACCCTTTGTCATCCTCTGATTTGCTCCTTCCTCATCCCTTAACAGTAGCAGCACTTGGAGTTATTGACCAATTCACATTTCTGCTAAAGCTTAGCATGGGCACAGTAGCCGAGTCCCACCTTTCTGTTCTTCCCAGACCCAGTCAAGCTCCCTGATGACTTGGCACCTGCCATAGACAGGACCCAAAGCAATCCATTTGGGTCCTGAATGCCACTTCAGGAGCAGGGAGTCAGACTTGAGGATCTGGTGCTAGAGCAGGATTCTACACTGCATCTTCCCTTGCCCTCTCCTTTCACTGCTACACTTACGGGACCTTTTCTCTCTTTCCTTCTCCCCCACAGCCCAGTGAGGGGCTGGATCAGAACCTGCTGGAGAAACAACTGATTGAGCTGCACCAGCAGAACCAGCAGCTGCTGGAGGAGAAGAAGGAGATGGAACAGAAGTTTCGGGCAGAGATCCTGCAGTTAAAGGAACATGTAGGTACAGAGCGGGAGTGTCGCCTCACAGAGCAGGCACCAGGGACTGCAGCACAGCTGGCTGGGCCTCCTGAGAGTTTATACAGGGCACAGGGTCTCCATGACAGGCACCCTGAAGGGCTGTGGCAGCTGTTCTTCAGATGTGAAGTCTCTCTGGGACTTGGGAGAGAGGCAGCTCAGCAGGCCTTTCTTGGAGGAGCCCTGACAGCAGGACCATCTTTTCAGGTCTCTCTGCTTGGGTGAGCCAGGGGGCAACTTCTGGGTGAGCCATGCAGCCTGTTCTGTGGCATAGCAATGAACAAGGCCATCTATCCGCTCCCACCGCGCCAACCTGGCTGCCTGTGACATCCCATCAGGTATGAAAATCTGCAGCCCAGGAAGGCTGGGAGAACAGTCACTGGGGGCTGCTTGTCCTTCAGCCCAAATGGTTTTGAATTCCTGCCATGGGGTGGGGAAAGGAGAGGGGAACTTAGCTTTGGAAACCTTGTAGAGGAAGGGGGCAGAAAGCAAGGCTGCTGGAGAATACATCCAGTTAATTTAACATCCAGTCTGCCTTGCTGTGTCCTGCAGTCACAGTGCCTGAGTTCTCCAGACTGCTCTAGAAAAGGGCACCTGGAAGCAATGTGGCTCGTTCTTCACCCTCCTCCATATCTCAGGCTTCTGATTTTTGGTTTTAACTGCTAAGACCAACAAAATACCCCCAATACCAGCAAACTGAAATTGGCATTTATCCAATAAACCACCAGAAAAACACTGGAAATGGTTACTTGTATCTAAGGGCTTGTCTACATGGAGCAGTAACATGCTCTGTGAGGTTGTGATTTCCGAAGGGCACTAATGTGTTATGCGCACGCTGATGGGGCGAGTGGCTGGGCAGCCCGAGCTGCCAGGGGGCTGCCACCTCCTGCCCCCAGACCCAGCCTGCAGCGCACCTCCCCTGCCTCAGCCCCGCGCTGCTTGCCCCGGGCCCCCACAGCACCAGGGGTGGGGAGAGGCAGAGCCCGGCTCCGAGCGGGGGATACTGCCCCACGGGGGACCCCCGCGGCTCGGGCACCTGGGGGTCAGTGCCCATCCTCTCGGCTCTGCCTGCATGGGGCTGGGGAAGCAGCTGTCAGCGCCTGCCCCTCTCAGCCCTTGCACCCCCCATCCCGCTTGCAGGCTCTTCACTTGTACCTCCCCCCCAACGCTCCTTCGCCGAACCCCTTCCCCTTGTACCCTCCCTTCACCCACACCTCTCCCCTTCTACCCTCCCCCAGCCCTCTCCTCCTACACCTCCCCCTTCCCCTGCACCTCTTCTCCCACAACCCTCCTGATACCCCCTCCACCCTCCTCCGCGAGTACATCACACCCCGCTTCTTTGCCAGTGTAAAGCCTCCAAGCACCCCCACACCCGCTCCTCTGCTCGAACCCTCTTTACTAGATCCCCATCCCTTTCCGGGTACAAGGTTTGAGGGTTAGTCCCTATGCCTTCCATGTGCATTTGAGTGTGGGTTGGGGAGGACACTGGGGGGGGAGAGCCCAGGACTCGGGTGGGGGGCAGCCAAAATTTTTTTTGCTTGGGGCGGCAAAAAACCTAGAGCCGGCCCTGTCCCGGCAGGCGCCGGGGCCCACCTAGTGCCCAGCAGGGGAGAGAAGCCGGGGCCCCGCGCCTGCTGGGGACAGAGTACTCCGGGGCTGCAGGCGCCGGTGTTCTCTGTCCTCGTGGCTTCTCTCCGGCTTCTCTCTTCTCTCTGGATTCATATATTATGTAATATTAAATACGATGTTTTTCGTATTATTTAATGTACAAATACAAAGTAAGCCTTGAAAAATTGTTGGCGCCCGCCACACTCTTCTGAAAACATGAATGTGCTACTGGCCACAGAAAGGTTGGGGACCACTGCCCCAGAGCTTAGTGCACAGCGCAGAGCAGGATGGTGCTGCAATGGGAGAGCAGTGGTTGTTACCGTGCCTTGTGCTATAGGGAACCGAAGATTTCTGTATCCAGCAAGCTGTCTGCTGCATTGGGTTTGACCTGCTTTACTTGTGTTTTGTCATGAAGGAATTGGCCACTGCCAAATATGACCCTAGCTCCTCTTTATGATCAAGGGTGCCTCTTTCATGCTGCCGCCATGCGTCTGCTTTCTTCGTTTCAGATTGCCAGCATTGTCCAAGCTAACATCCGCATGGCAGAGGAGCTGAAACGGTACCGAACCTCAGATGACCTGGAGAAGAAAGTCAGCAAGATGGTAGGTCTCCCTCCTTCTCCTTCGCTGCGTGAATGATCCCCTTATGCTGTTACCATTTGACTCTAGCTTCATGGTTAAACCCTGGGGCATGCTGAGAAAGGGGCAGTGCCAAGTCGTTTTGAGCCCAACATTCTAGTTGTGGGCTGTGAATGCTTCACAAAACAACATGAACAGACAGAATTTCATGCATTGTTTGTTTGTTAAACAACAGAAACACAGGACCAGATTTTAGACCAGTGCAGCACCATTGTAGTCAGAGAACTCAGCATCATGGGGCCAGGGCATGGGAACCAGGAAGTGAAACTGCCCCGCTGGGTTTTGCTATCCCACTAAGGAAACAAGCAGCGTTAGTGATTAAAAGCTATTTAGTGTAAAACCCAGAGCACCTGTGTGAGTAATTTAGGTGCTGAGCACCTCCTGGAGTGTAATTAACTCCCACTGTGCCCTGTGAGCACATCCTCCTTCTCTTCCCCAGGATGTGCTGCCAGTCCGTCTCATCCTCCTCTTCCCCTGGACTCTTGGACAGGCCTCTCTTTTGCAGCTCCAGGCTCTGGAAATATTTCCTTTTCCACCCATATGTAGCACCAGCCATGACAAGAGGCAGCAAGGCTAGCGCCCCTTCCTCATTTCCGGCTGCTTTTAGAGCCCTCCAGGTTCTGCCTTGAGGAGTAGAGCCTGCACATGCCTTAGAAGTAGCTGGAGAGGAGACGGCACCATGACCATGTGACCACACTGCTGTGCCAGTGTGTGACTCATCCTCAGTGCGCAGCGCCCCGGCACCGCTAACAAGGCAGGAGGCCCGGTCTAAGACCTCTTAAGTCCCAGCACCGGGGAGAATCGGGACATAGAAAATCGGTCTCCATAAGGCACCGATCACCATCTCCAGTGTCTGCAAAGAAGAAGAGGCCGGTGAGGGGCCGATCACCCCACCAGGACCTTAAAAGGCCGGCGGCGTCCACGAGTGCAGTGGGAAAAGCAGAGCCACAACCGCACCCTCCCATGGTTCCGTCGACTCCCGCCCCGGGGGGGGGTGTGGTCGAGTCCAGACCGGTCGAGATCCCCAGACCTCAGCGAGGATGTGCGTCTCCCAGCAACACCGGAGGCGTTCGAGGCGGCCTCTGACTTATTAAGCCTCCCGGTGTCGGCCTCCCCACACTGGTGGAAGGAGCCAACGACTATGGCCCGACCCCCGATTAAATCAAGGGGCAAGCCAGCCATGATGTTGCCCCGGTCCCCGCCCAGCACTGCCCCTGCGGTACTGGTGTAGAGAGAGCATTCCCCGGGCCCGCGGCACCACCCTCCGGCGGCAGTGGGTACTGCTCCCCCTCGATCCTCCTATTCGGAGACCTCGGACCTGGAGGCGGAATCCTACTGATCCAGTAGATCGAGGAGCAGGAGGTTGGCTTTGCAGGCAAGCCAACAACCTTACCCGGCGCAGTGGCAGCAGCCCTCCCAGTGGCCATTCTGGACTCCTTGGGCTTACCATCAGACCATGGGACAGGTGCACAGCCCGCGCTCCAGGTCTGCATCGGTCTCCTCAACGTCGGGGGCCCTGGTGCAAATGCCTCCACCACCGGCACCGCTGTCAGACAGGAGTGTGCCACATCAAAGCCCGGCACCCCCTAGCCAGACACCAGCACCGGCGGGAACCATGGTCCCGACTCCGCAGGCACTGCACAACACGCCTCGTCGTTCGGTGTCGAGCCCGGTACCGGCCGCGGTGCCGCATCTCGCATCCTCACCGGCCACGCAACCGCAGTACCATGTGCCGCAGGCCCCTGCAGAGACTGAGGGTACAGAGGAAGGCCCTTTGCAGGTGATCTCCTCCTTTTCCTCTCCGGATGAGGCGGTTGTGGGAACTTCAGCAGCACCGGCCCTAGAGGACAACCAGGTGCTTCAGCAGCTACTTAAGCTTGCAGCTCAGAGCCTGGCGATCCAAGCAGAGACCGAGGTGGATGTGGATCCGATAGTGGACATCCTGAACCCTTGGGCCCATCTAGGGTTGCCCTACCATTGATAAAAACAATAGCTGATACGTCCCACACCTTGTGGCAGACGCCAGCTTCCTTGGCCCCCGCGGCCAAAAAGACAGAGAGGTGCTACTTTGTGCCTTCCAAGGGCCATGAGCACCTGTATGCCCACCCTCCCCCGGACTCTCTGGTTGTGGATGCGACCAACCAAAGGGAGCGTCAGGGGTTCCAAGGGTCTACATCGAAGAACAGGGAGGCCAAAAAGTTCATAGACTCATAGACTTTAAGGTCAGAAGGGACCATTATGATCATCTGGTCTGACCCCCTGCATGCTGCAGGCCATAAAACCGTCCCTACCCCTTCCCTGGACTCTGCTGTTGAAGTCCCCAATCCTGTGTTTTAGTGACTTCAATCGGCAGAGACCCTCCTGCTAGTGTTCCCTGCCCCATGCTGCGGAGGAAGGCGAAAAACCTCCAGAGGCTCAGCCAATCTACCCTGGAGGAAAATTCCTTCCCGACCCCAAATATGGCGATCAGTAAGACCCCGAGCATATAGGCAAGAGTCTCTAGCCTGACCCCTGTTAGCCATTATACTATTTACCTACCATTGCTTGGTATTCCTTGACTACTATGTTTTACCATTAAACCATTCCCTCCATAAACTTATCTAACTTAATCTTAAAACCAGACAGGTCCGTCACCCCCACCGTTTCCCTCGGAAGGCCGTTCCAATATTTCACCCCTCTGACGGTCAGAAACCTTCGTCTAATTTCAAGCCTGAACTTCCCCACGGCCAGTTTATATCCATTCGTTCTCATGTCCACATTAGTACTAAGCTGGAATAATTCCTCTCCCTCCCTTGTATTTATCCCTCTGATATATTTAAAGATAGCAATCATATCCCCCCTCAGCCTTCGCTTTGTCAGACTAAACAACCTATTGGACCTATTTGGCAGAAAGGTGTACTCAACAGGGGGTCTGCAATTACATATAGCCAACCAACAGGCTATAGTGAGCCAGTATGGACACAACACATGCTCAGCATTGTCCAAGTTCACTGAACTCCTTCCCCAGGAATCGCGAACAGAATTTTTGGCTATAGTAGAGGAGGGGAAATTAATTTCCCAGGCATCCCTCCAAGCAGCCCTGGATGCGGCGGACGCAGCCTCCCGCACACTGGCAACCAGGCTGGTTATGCGACGGGGAGCCTGGCTTCAGGTCTCAGGCCTTCCACACGAGGTCCAGCAGACCATCCAGGACCTCCCTTTCGAGGGACCCATGCTCTTCTCCAAAAAGACGGACAAGAGGCTCCGTAGCCTAAAGGACTCAAGGGCTACCCTACGCTTGCTGGGCTTGCACACCCCAGCCACCCAACGCAGGCAATTCAGGCCGCAGCTGGCCCTGTGACCTTACCAGCCCCAGAACCGCACAGACGCCTTGTGTAGGTGGAGCAGAAACTGCAGAAGGAGGCAACAACAGCCCTCCGGCCAGTCGTCCGGCCAGCTGCGGCCCCCGTCAGGGCCTAGACCCCAAATTTGATGGTGCGGTCGGGGACGACCTACCGGTCAGGACTCTGGATCCTACCAACCCTACCTTTTCATTACGTCTGTCCCCCTTCTATCGCGCCTGGTCCCGAATCACATCAGACAGTTGGGTGCGCCGCACGGTAGAGAGGGGATATTCTATCCATTTCTCCTCCCTCCCACCCCACCAGCCCCCTCCCCGTCCCTCTTCAGGAACCCCTCTCACGAACAACTTCTAATTCAGGAAGTGCAGTCCCTCCTCGTAGTAGGGGCAGTAGAGGAAGTTCCTCAGTAACTCAGGGGCAGGGGTTTCTACTCCTGTTACTTCCTAATACCAAAGGCAAAAGGGGGCCTCAGACCTATTCTGGACTTGCGGCGTCTGAACAAGTTTGTAAAGAAGCTCAAGTTCCATACGGTTTCCCTGTCCTCCATCATTCCCTCCATGGATCCAGGGGACTGGTACGCCGCCCTCAACTTGAAGGACGCGTATTTTCATATTGCAATAGTTATCCAGCACAGGCGTTACCTCAGATTCATCATGGGCAACGCCCATCTCCAGTTCACAGTCCTGCCTTTCGGCCTGTCAACGGCCCCGAGGGTCTTCACAAAATGCATGGCAGTCGTAGCAGCCTTCCTGTGCAAGCAGGGAATTCAGGTGTTCCCCTACCTGGACGATTGGCTCATCAAGGGCCGCGCCAAGGCACAGGTGGAGGGTCAGGTGGTCTACATCAGACGGACCTTCCTCAAGCTCGGCCTCCTGCTGAACGAGGCCAAGTCCACCCTGTCCCCCATCCAGAGGACAGAATTTATAGGGGCAGTTCTGGACTCGATGCAAGCCAGAGCATACCTACCGGAGGCCAGGTTCCGGGCCATGTCCGACATCATTCTCGGTCTCCAACGTTGCCCGACCACCACAGCGAGAAACTGCCTCAAGTTGATGGGTCATATGGCTGCGTGCACCTATGTGGTGAGCCATGCCAGGCTCAGGCTGCGCCCTCTCCAGTCCTGGTTAGTGACTGTGTACTGACCAGCCAGGGACGCGCTGGATTCTGTGGTGACACTTCCCAGAACGGTGCTAGATTCTCTCCAGTGGTGGCTCGACCCACGGGAGGTCTGCGCAGGAGAAACCATTGTCAGCCCCCAGCCATCCCTATCCTTGGTAACAGACGCGTCGGATCTGGGGTGGGGGGCGCATCTGGGGAACTCCAGGACTCAAGGCCTTTGGTCCCCAGCGGACCTCTCCCTGCACATCAACGTCAGGGAGCTACAGGCGGTGCGTCTAGCCTGCCTGACCTTCAGATCTCGCCTGGCGGGCAGGTATGTTGCAGTCCTCACAGACAATACCTCGGCGATGTTCTATATCAACAGACAGGGGGGTGCATGCTCCTCTCCCCTGTGCCGGGAAGCCCTCGCGTTATGGGATTTCTGCAAACAGAACGCAATTCATCTGACGGCATCCTACCTCCCGGGAGTGTAGAACGGACTGGTGGACGCCCTCAGCCGCTTGTTCCATGGTTACGAGTGGTCCCTTCGCCGAGATGTAGCACGCACAATCTTCCGTCTCTGGGCTATCCCCAGATAGACCTGTTTGCCTTGAGGGACAACAGGAAGTGTCAATGTTTCTGCTCCCTCATGGGGCGCAGTCCAGGGTCCCTGACGGATGCCTTCCTCCTCTCGTGGGAAGGTGGCCTGCTTTATGCCTTCCCCCCGATTCCCATGGTTCACAGGGTACTCCTCAAGATCCGCAGGGATCACGCTCGTGTCATCCTGATAGTGCCGGCATGGCCACGCCAACACTGGTACATGTCGCTGCTGCACATGTCCACACGGGTGCCCCTCTCATTGCCCCTGCTCCCAGACTTGATCTCGCAGGATCGGGACCATTGCCGCCACCCACCTGGAGTTGCTCCACCTCACAGCCTGGATGCTCCATGGTTAAACCCTGTGGAGATGCAATGCTCTCAGCAGGTCAGGCAAGTCCTCCTCGGTAGCAGAAAACCCTCCACCAGGGCCACATACATGGCTAAGTGGAAACGCTTCTCCATCTGGGCCGAACAGCAGGGTCAGGCTCCATTGCTCGCCCCGATTCCTCTCATCCTGGATTACTTGCTTCATTTGAGACAGCTAGGACTTTCCCTCTCTTGGGTTCGGGTCCACTTGGCGGCCATCTCAGTGTTCCACCCAGGAGTGGAAGGTGGTTCAGTTTTCACGAACCCATTGGTTTGTCGCTTCCTCAAGGGCCTGGACAGACTGTTCCCACATACTCGGCAACCAGCCCTGGCTTGGGACCTCAATTTGGTCCTTTCCGCCCTCACAGGGCCCCCCTTCAAGCCCCTGGCTACGTGCTCTCTGTTACATCTCTCATATAAGGTTGCATTCCTAATGGCTATCACCTCGGCCAGGAGGGTGTCAGAACTCAGAGCACTGATGTCCGAGCCTCCATATACTGTCTTCCACAAAGACAAAGTCCAACTCAGGCCACACCCGGCGTTCCTTCCGAAGGTGGTCTCCCAATTCCACATGGGGCAAGACATTGTTCTCCCTCTGTTCTACCCTAAGCCACCCTCCTCTGGCACGGAGCATAGGCTGCATTCCCTGGACGTTTGCAGGGCCCTGGCATTCTATATTGAAAGAACCAAACTGTTCAGGAAATCAACCCAACTCTTTGTTGCTGTGGCTGACAGGATGAAGGGACTCCCTGTCTTGTCACAGTGTATCTCCTCACGGATCACGACCTGCATCCGAGAATGCTATGGTCGGGCTAAGGTGCCTGCCCCGCCGACCACGGCCCACTCCACAAGGGCACAGGCCTCCTCCACGGCGTTCGTGGCTCAGGTCTCAACACAGGAAATATGCAGAGCTGCCACGTGGTCCTCAATCCACCCATTTACGTCGCACTATGCCATCATGCACCAGGCTAGAGACGATGCAGCCTTTGGCCGCGCAGTGCTCCAATCCGCAGTGAACTCCGACCCCACCGCCTAAGATCAGGCTTGTGAGTCACCTGCTTGGAATGGACATGAACAATCACTCAAAGAAGAAAAAACGGTTACTTACCTTTTTGTAACTGTTGTTCTTCGAGTTGTGTTATTCATCTCATTCCAATACCCACCCTCCTACCCCTCTGTCGCAGTGCCGGCAAGAAGGAACTGAGGGGGTGGAGGGTTGGCAAGCCTCTATAAAGGGCGCCATGGAGGCGCCACTCCAGGGGGCACCACGGCCAACCCAATGGACGCTGCTAAGGGAAAATCTTCTGGCTGGCCTGCACACGGCGCACACACACCTGCTTGGAATGGACATGAACAACTCATCTCGAAGAACAACAGTTACAAAAAGGTAAGTAACCGTTTTTTGTCCACACAACTGGGTTCTCCCTGCTTAGGACTGCTTCCTCTGAGATACCTGCTCACCTGACCCTGTCTGCTTCCTGACATGTGACTGTTGGTTTTACCCTCTGGCTTGCCTCAGACTCTGACCTCCTGGTATCTGACCTGGCCTGGCCCCCTACTCCTGCTCTAACCATTAGGTCAGATGGCCTATGCCCCAGTCCTGACACCTGTAGCCATGACTGTAATGTCACATGCCGAGCTAAGGCTGGAGAGGTCAGTACTTGGAAGAGGTTAAGGAAAATGTAGATGCCAACTCCAGCAGGGACCGCAGTATCCTCTGGGGATGATGGGCTTTGCGTCCTCATTGGAATGTGTTTGCTTTGCATGCAGGTTGAACAGATGGAGTGGCAGCACCGGGAATTGCTGCGGATGCAGGTGGCAGCTCTGCGGAAGGAGTTTGCCCAGAAGGAGAGTCGGCTGACAAACGGCAAATCCACACCTCCAGCAGACGCTGCCCTGGAAACCAGGGAGCCGGCTGTGACCTCCTCCATGCACACTCTTCTGGCCAACGCTGCCCTGGCCTCCCGGTTCACCCTGCCCAACAGTCTGGTGGGTCCCCAGGACACTGCGACACCTAGGCCGTTAGACATTAGCACTGGGGATGTCATTTCCTTCACTGAGCCGCCAGAAAGCTTCCCTGGCACTGGGGGCAACAGCCTGGAAAAGCTGGAGATCGTGGAGCTGCACCTGGACACGAAACCGAGCATAGTGAACCAGGAAGCTGGCTCCCCACCAGCTCACGTCCAGCTCCTACCCACTGGCGAAATGAACGAACCCATGGGACTGCTGCCTTCACCGGGTGGAGAGAAGCGGCTGGCACAGCACATGTTGGCAAGAGAAACCAAAGCCAAACAGCAGCGGACAGTCTGATCCCACGCGGGGAGCTTACAACACACAAGCCCTGACAAACCTCTCTCTTCCTAAGCCAGTAGCCAAACAAACTTGCCAGTTCCGTTTTGTAGCCAGTGCTTTAAACTGATAGTTATACATGGTGCTGTCAGTTATTAAACTGCCCTTAAGTTATACATTTATCCATATATTTAAGTATGAAATTCTTTCCTTGGTGTATGTCTGGTGCGTACTGGGCAGAAAAGAGTTACACACACCTCAGGGCCCAGTTGACTTTTCTCCAACAGAATATGAACCCCTGAAATGCCTGTTAATTAAACAAAATAAATTGATTGTGTCATTCCATGGAATGGGCAACAGGGGAGGATCACTCGATGATTCCCTGTTCTCTTCATTCCCTCTGGGGCACCTGGCATTGGCCACTGTGAGATACAGGATACTGGGCTAGATGGACCTTTGGTCTGATCCAGTCTGGCCGTTCTTATGTTCCAAATGTTCTGCACCATTCCCATATTTGGGCCCGAAAATGGAAGGTGTGTTCAGAGGCAATACAGAAAGCTGTCCCCCTCGGTGTCACCTGTTTATAGCAACACTATTAACACACACGATGCCAGTGCCCCTGCCTTTTCACTGCTCCAGCAACCTGAGGAGCAAGACTCTGTCAAAGGAGTCCCCACCCCAATGTCCCCATGTGCTCTTGTTTCAAATGCTAAGCTAGACCTGAGGAGACGGGAGCAGGGGAGTTACAAGAAATAGCGCTGAGGAGCCGTGAACCTGCCATCCACTCCCTGTCCGGGGGAGCTGTGGTGGTGGTTGCTTAGACAGGTTGAAATATCTCAGAGGAGCAGTTGTACCCTAGGACCTGGCTCTTCCCACCACCGCACCCTGAACAGCCCAGCAGAGCAACTGACATCTCAATATCTGCTAGTAGAGGAGGTATGTGAAAGACAGTTCAACACAGAGGTGCTGTGGTAGGGAGAAGAGTGGACTGACAAATCTTTCATAGCATCTCCGTTTATCTGTGAGCTTCCAGCACCCATAGGATTGGAACTGAGCCCTTCTTCTTTCGTAAGGGAAAGGAGGTGATTAGCAGTGTTCAAAGAATCAAGTCCAGATTAGTAAGCAGCTTCAGAAGTGGCTTGGTGTAAATCTGAGATTGGCCAGCAAATGATTGAAACGGGCACTGATTTACAATCTGTCCATAGTTTGTGACTGGCATCTACAGTCACATTGTGCGTCGTCTCTCATCTTCTAGAGGTGTAAGAGATGACAGCATCTGCCATTGAATTTTCTGAAATAATTCAATGTGGACCATTGTTTCTGGGGTAGGCTGAAGCCTGAAAGTTTTTTTGCGGGGTCGGTCATCAGGTGTGTGTTTGTGACGTCAGCATTCTCTGAAAACGCTTCCCAGTGGCCCTAGGATTGCATGGGGATGCTGAAAGCATTTACCCTGATCCCCAAAAGGCTTGCAGAGTTCAGGTGTGTCATTGGAAGCTCCTCATGTATTGGTAAGTTCAAATTGGCCATGGTTTGATTGTATTCACAATTGTACTCTGGATTTTGGGTGTGGGTGTATGTGCTAGAGTAGGCAACCATTGATTTTAATGTTCCAGTTATAATTTTTATTGCAGCATTAAGCTGCACGTCCAAAAAATTGGTATGTAGCTGCCCATGCACAATATTCTGCAGTTGAGAATACCCAGTGCCAGAGGCGCTGTTCAAAGCGTGTGTGCATCAACACTGCATGTTGGGCCTGCAAGTTTTTGGATGAGGCTAGTCCTTGCTGTTAACCTTTTTCACATATCTTCCATGAAGCTTTAGGAGCCAAGCTTCTGGTCAAGGTTACACCCAAGTACTTTGGACAGGGCTCATTTCTGACTCGTTGACCTCAAAACGTGACACTGAGTGGCTCCTTTGTGGTTCTGCTGTTTACTTGAAAGGCTTTTACCAAGATTTTGGAGGTGTTGAGGTGGAGCTTCCAGTATTAAAAGTATTATGTTGAGGTCGATGGCCAGGGTGTCACCACTTCTGGTAAGATCTTTGCCCTGTACTGCAAGATTGATGTTGTCAGCATAAATGAATTTATACAAAATTGTGTCAGGTAAATTGCTATTGTAGATGTTAACTAGCAGAGGAGCCAGCACGATCCTTGAGATATACCATCCCTGGGGGTGCTTGCTTTGCTTATCTGCCCAAGCAGAATGACACTGTATCTATGATAGCTCAGCACTGATGGCAGGAGTCATATAGTGCTACAGCATTTGATGGGTCTTGATACTCAGAGCAAGGGCCCAGATCTCCATAACTGATCCATGCAGTAGGGATGGAGGTGGCAATCAGGGTACATCTGAACATGTGGCAGTTGCCTCTGTCAAGTCTGCCCCCCAGGTTTGCTGTTGTGCCATATATTTCAGGAAGTGCATAGGCTACCTGGGGATGCAGTGGGAATGATGCACATGAGTCTGAGTTCCTCGCCGGGGTAAAGCTCACTGGAGTCAATAGATTTACACCAGGCATAAACTTGGTCCTAGAAAGAGCTATGCGGTTAAGCCAAGGTGAGGTGTGATTCTGGATGGCAAGTGCTGTTAAATATTCTTTTGATTTCCTGTGCCCTTCCTGCTGGTGATTTCCTGGGCACTTCCTGCTGGTGAAGGGCTGGAGAGACAATTCTGGAAATGTAAGTCCTCCTGTTTCTCCATAGGTCGGATACTTGACTGGCAGCAGGAGGGAAACTTCCCAGACACGGCCCTTCCAATGAGGCTCAGCCCTGAGCTTGAGAGATCAATCTCGGGCAGCGAAAGGCCACACTGGCCTTGAGCTCTCTGCCGGGACTGCTCACAAGGGCTTAGCGTCCCGTACCGCACCCCCAGACACTACTATGGCGATGGGAGAGCTGTTCCAAGAGGCGGGAGCTGTGGATGGGAGAAGCTCTCCCATTGGCATAGCACTGTCTACACGAAGGGGGAGGGAGTGGGGGGTGAGTAGGTCGATGTAACTATGTTGCTCAGGGGTGTTTTCTACACCCTTGAGCGATGTAGTTGTACCAATGTAGGGCTGTAGTGTAGACCTGGCCTCAGGCACGTTATTCTGATGACTATAATGCTTTAGTTTCCCACTTACATTGCAACATGATTTTAGTCTTTGCTATATGCTTGAGCACCACTAGAGTTAGAGATTCATGCGCCACACCAGATGACAGCTGGAATTCCAAGGGAAGCAGCTTGGAGGTGCTACAGCTTCTCAACAACACATATGTACACATTTTTTTAACATGGGCCTAACCTCCTTCTCAGAAATGGCTGAACTGTTTTAGCTGAAATGTTTAATAAAAAAGAGGGAAAAAAATGCACCTGAAGTAGACACCCAGCATGGAAACTTCAGCCTGAATGGTTGAAGTTTGGTCAAGTTAAAAGTGACTGAAAACAGGATCTTATCATGGAAAGTGTTGGGAAACCTTACCTATAGGTAGCACTGCCAGCTCCGTCTCTAATAAAGTGCTTGGGGCTCCTTCAGGGTAGAAGTGTAATGTATTTAGAGGGAAACCCAAACCTAAAGCCTGGATCAAGACACTCCTGATTTTGAAGGGAGCAGGAAGGTGTTGACATTGGAATCCAACAGCAGCTCTTCTCTAACTGGCCAGCTCTGAACATCTCACAATTTTGAGGTGGTTGAAATCTGCCCCGGATGTGAATTCTGCAGCTTGGGCCTAATGCTGTTGTAACTATCAATCATAAAACAGTCAGGGACTCATGATGATAAGAAGACAATGTAATGTTACCTATCTAGGCTGACTTTTCCTATGTATTCTCAAGATCTGCAATCCCCTAATGCCTGCTCCCAAACTTCCCTTGTATTTGTCAAGGTGCTGTTTGAAGATTCCTGGCTCTCTGGCTAGCACTGTAAAAATGGAGGAAAACAACAGGCTCTGAAAGACCTTCTGACAGTTACAACTGGCTTTCTGAGGCCCTTGGCAGCCTGATCAGACATTTAAAGGGAGGGGAGACACGCTAACAAAATTACACGTGAAGCTGCATCAGCAACCCTTCCTTCCTTCCATCACACTATCAAATGTGCCAGTCTCAGTCGGCAGCAGCTGTAGGAGCAGCAAGTGCTTCAGGCCCAGCTGGAAATGGATACACAAGCTGGCTCTTCTGGGGCTGCCCTGCCATCGCAATCCCCATCCTCTCCCAAGAGGACTATGCCACTCCCTATGATCACTGCTGAAAGAGGTGGGGATGGCTACCTAGCAGTGGATTAGTTAAGAAAGCATCCAGTCACCAAAATGAAAGACCTCCTTTTGCCCCCCTTAAAGAAATGTTAGTGTTCTGTTGTAATAGCCACAACCCTGGTGGCATTTGGGACCATCCCTGTATCAGTATCAAGTTATCGTGCAGTGACTCCAGAGTGTGAGAACCAGCCTCAGGGCAGACTGCTATGAACCAGGGCACAAACCCCAAATTGGCTGGAGTTCACCCACCAGTTATCAAGTGTAAACACCTCAGGCACCATATAACAGCCTGAACATGGGGCACGTCTACACTGGCAGAGTTACATCACCGGCAGCTACAGAGAGCGCTGAAGGGAAACCGCTGTTGTGTGTTCACACTGGCAGCTGCCTGTGCAATAGTGTGTTCACACTTGCGGCACTTGCAGAGGTATTCCGACAGCTATCCCACAGAGCACCTCTTTCTCTTCTGCTGCTAAGACTTGTGGGAAGGCGGAGGGGGTCACGGGGCATCATGGGTCCTGTCCCAGTGCCCCGTGATGCATTGCTTCGCATTCCAGCAATCCCTGTGCTTCTGTCTGCATTTGGCGCCATCTTTCAACCGTTTGTGTACTGCGCGTCCTGCCTCTTTGGGCTGCAGGAATAGATCCCAAACTGCTGACCAGTATGCTGCTCGCTCTAACCAACACGTCACGAGTGGCAGTGGAGTTATTCCTGAAATTACAAAGGCAAGAGGAGTGCGACATTGATCTCGCCACGCGTAGTAGCTACGACACGAGTTTGCTTGTAGCATTCACAGAGGTGCTGATCACAGTGGAATGCCGCTTTTGGGCTCGGGAAACAAGCACTGAGTGGTGGGATCACATCGTGATGCGTGTCTGGGATGATGAGCAGTGGCTGCAGAATTTTCAGATGAGAAAAGCCACATTAATGGGACTGTGTGAGGAGTTCGCCCCAGCCCTGTGGCGCAAGGACATGAGAATGAGAACTGCCCTGTCATTGGAGACGCCTGGGGTGATTGAACTGTGGAAGCTGGCTATTCCAGATTGCTACCGATCAGTCGCTAACCAGTTCGGATTGGCAAAGCTGACCATTGGACTCATGTTGACAGAAGTGTGCAGGGCCATTAATCGCATCCTGCTCCAAAAGACCATGACTCTTGGCAACGTGCATGACATTATGGATGGCTTTGCACAAATGGGCTTCCCTAACTGCGCAGGAGGGATAGATTGCACGCATATTCCAATTCTGGCACCAGACCACCTAGCCACCGAGTACATTAATCGCAAGAGGTATTTCTCAGTGGTTCTCCAGGTTCTTGTGGATCACTATTAGCACAGGCTGGTCTGGAAAGGTGCATGACGCCCGCATCTTTCAGAACACTGGCCTGTTCAGGAAGCTGCAAGCTGGGACTTTCTTCACGGACCAGAAGATCACCACAGGCGAAGTTGAAATGCCCATTGTGATCCTGGGAGACCCCGCCTACCCCTTAATGCAGTGGCTCATGAAGCCATACACAGGGCAACTTGACAGCAGCAAGGAGTGGTTCAACAACAGGCTGAGCAAGTGCAGAATGACTGTTGAGTGTGCTTCTGGCCATTTAAAGGCCCGCTGGCGCTGCCTCTATGGGAAGCTGGACCTGGCCGATGACAATATTCCCATGCTTATAGCCGTGTGCTGTACACTCCATAATATTTGTGAGGGGAAGGGTGAAAGCTTCACTCAGGGCTGGACCGCAGAGGCTCAGCACCTGGAGGCTGAGTTTGAACTGCCAGAGACCAGGGCTATTAGAGGGGCCCAGCGCAGGGCCATAAGGATCAGGGATGCCTTGAGGCAGCAATTTGAAGCTGAAAGCCACTAATATTTGTTGCTGTGCTCGGGATTGCAGTGCTCATAATGCTAGGAGGTGATTGGTGCACATGATGCAATAAAGGAGTTTAACATAATTGTATGTTGCTTTGCAGTGGTCTTTTTGTTTTCAATTAATAGAATAAAGATTGCTTTCAAACCAACACAAATCTTTTATTAAAAGACAACAACCGGAGGAGAGACTCAAACAAAAAAAAAAAACATCAGCAGGGAGGGGGATCGGGAAGGGAAGGTCCCAGGAGGAGTCGTCGTCCCAGGATGGCTAAAGATTTGTGTATGTCCAGGGATCATATCCAGCCTTCTCCTTTGGAATACAATGCAGCGGGTACTGTACTTCAGCAGGGCCAAGCTGCAGAGGGATGGGTGTTGAGTGCAGTGGGTAGTGGGAGTCCACAGTGCTGGCCTGTGAAGGGGGAGGAGTGGAATGTCACGGGTATAGACTGGAGCCAGGAGGTTGATAACAGTGTGATGGGTGGGGGGGGGAGGGACATGGGAAAGAGTTTTGCGACCGTGGCTGCCGGCAAGGGCGAGCATGGAGCTGCTCGGTTTGAAGAGCTAGTAACACCTGGAGCGTGTCCGCTTGGTGCTCCATAAACTTTAAGAGCCGCTCCGTGGCTTCATTCTGGTGCGCAGCATTCTCCTTTCGGTCCCTCTTCTCGCTGTCCCACCACTCCTTCAGTTCCTGTTTCTTAGTGCATCATAACCTCACGCAGAAAGTCCTCCTTAGTTCTTCTTGGTCGCTTTCTAATTCTGCGCAGCTGTTCAGCCGCCGATAACAAAGAGGGAGGCTGGGCTCCCAGGGTCACCTCTGTTAAGCCAAAATGCAACATTTTACAGAAGCAGTATTGTTTGCAACCATGGGTGAAAGTAACTTAAAGGACTTGCCGGTACTCCGGAGTCCTGGGGAGGGGCGTGGCTTCCACCGGAAGAGGCGTGGCCTCCACCGAAAGAGGCAGGGCCTTTAAATCCCCAGGCCTAGGGCTGTGGTAGCAGCACCTGGGAGCTCCAAGCCCTTTAAATCACCCAAGCTCCCAGCTGCAGAGGTGTCTGGGAGCCCTGAGGTTCGGGGGCTATTTAAAGGGGGCGATTTAACGGGGCCCGGGGCTCTAGCTGCTGCTACTGCAGCGGAGCCCCGGGCCCTTTAAATTACCGACGGAGCCCTGGGGCTCCAGCAGCAGGGCCCGGGGCTCCGGCTGCTGCTACCCACCAGGGCCTTTTAAATCGTCTCCGGAGCCCTGCTGCTGGAGCCCTGGGGTAGCGGCGGCAGGTCTCCGGTGGCTATTTAAAGGGCCCGGGGTGTAGTGGCAGCGGGAGCCCCAAACCCTTTCAATAGCCACCAGAGCCCTGCCTTTAAATTGTCCCCGGAGCCCTGGGGTAGCGGCAGTGGGGCTCCAGCAGCGATTTAAAGGGCCCGGGGCGGTAGCGGCGGCAGGAGCCCTGGGCCCTTTAAATCGCCACCCGAGCCCTGCCACCGCTACCCCAGGGCTCTGGCAGTGGGGCTCTGGTGGCAATTTAAAGGGCCCTGGGCTCCAGCCCTTTAAATTGCTGCCTCAGGAAGCCGCTCCACCCTGGTATGGCGCACCAGCTCTTGCCGGCAGGGGTGGCAGGTTTGTAGAAATTTTGGTGGTGCCCAGAACCTGCCCCTGCCTAAACTCTGCCCCCCCCAACTCCAACCCCACCTGCCCAAGGCTCTGGGAGGGAGTTTGGGTGGGGGAGAAGGTCTGGGGTGCAGGCCCTGGGCTGGGGCAGGGGACTGGGGTGCAGGCTCTGGGAGGGAGTTTGGGGATGGGAGGGAGTGCGGAGGGAGGGGGTGCAGGTTCTGGGAGGGAGTTTGGGGATAAGAGGGGGTGTGGAGGGAGGGGGTGCAGGGATGAGGGCTGTGGGGTGAGGCTGGGGGTGGATTTGGGGTGTGGCTGGGGATGAGGGGTTTGGGGTGTGGGAGGGAACTCAGGGCTGAGGCAGAGAGATGGGGTGCATGGAGATGAGGGGTTTGGGGTGTTGGAGAGGCTCAGGGTTAGGACAGAGGGTTGGGGTGCGGGGGGATGAGGGCTCTGGCTCGGAGTGTGGGCTCTGGGGTGGGGCAGGGCTAGGGATGAGTTTGGGGTGCAGGCAGGCTGCCCTGGGACTGGAGCCAGAGAGGAGGACTCCCCCCAGCCCTCTCCCTGCTGGCAGCAGTGAGCTCTGGGGTAGGGACCCCCTTCTCTCCCCCGGCAGCACATTCACCCCCCCACTGCCACTGCACGTGCTCCTAGGGCCCCTCTCAGGTCCAGGAATCCCCCTCACCTCCCCTGTGCTGGGTGCCATGCCGGGGTGGGAGGCTGCTATCACATGTGCGCCTCCTCCCCTGCTGCTGCCCCTCACTGTAGCCTCACTGGGCGTGGGGGATGGGGCTGCCCCTTGCCCAGCGTGGGGCAAGAGCGGTGACTGCGGGCGGGGGGGAGCAGCTGTACTGGTGGAGGGTCCCACTGGAAAATGAAAGGGTCTGAGGGGGAAGGGCAGCCTGCTCTGGCAGTAGTGGAGAGGGGACACTAAGACCCTGCGGTGGCAGTTAATACAGGCAGGCAGCATGGAGCTTCAGGGGAGAGACACTGAAGGGAGGTGCACGGGGGCAGTAAAGGGGGGCCAGCCCACACTCAGGGGAGGCGCGGGGGGGCAGCAGGTGGGGACAGGGGGGAGACCCAGCCCCGAACATTCGTGGAGCTGGGCCCCCGGACCCTCAGTAATAGGTAGGGTTACCATATTTCAATACTGCAAAAAGAGGACACTCCACAGGACCCTGGCCCCACACCAACTCCGCCTCCGCCCCTTCCCCGCCCCAACTCCGCCCCTTCCCCAAAGTCCCTGCCCTAAATCCGCCCCCTCCACTGAGCACCCTGCATTCCCCTTCCTCCCTCCCGTCCCGCAGCTGCTGCTGCGCTGGGGAAGTTGCTTCGGCCCCCTGCTGCGGTGGAGAGCGGCGGGAACCGGGAAAGTTGGAGCCCGGGGAGGAGGCGGTCCCCTTACCATGCCTCCCTATTTTCCCGGATATGTCCGGCTTTTTGGAAATTCCTCCTGGATGGGGATTTGAGGACCAAAAATCCGGACATGTCCGGGAAAATCCGGACATATGGTAACCCTACCCCAGAGCTGCCTTCCTCCCACCTGCCAGACCCCCCAGGCCTCACCCCAGAGCCACCTGCTCTCCACAGGGCCCATCCTCAGCCTTCTCCTGCCTCAGTGCCCCCTCTCCTGAGAGCCTGGCCTCCACAGTCCCCCCACCCCCTCCCATAGCCCCCATCTTCCATAGCGCCCCCACCTCAGTCCTCCCCTTCACCTCCCTCCATAACCCCTACCCTTCATTTCCCCACCTCCTCCCATAGCCCACTCCCTCCACAGCCCCCAACTCTCCACAGCCCCTGCCTCAGAGCCCCCACCCCTTCCCATAGCCCCCTACCCTCAAAATCCCCCACCCTTCACCTCCCTCAGAGGAGCCTCCACCCTGCTCCCAGCCCGACCCAGCGAGGCTGCAGCAGCTCAGGCTTTGGGAGGCGCTGCAGCGCGGGCCCTTCCCGGATGGGGGAGCTCGGGCTCCCGGGAGCCGCCGCACCCCGAGAAACTTTCCCCTGTGCCAGCACCCGCCCCCGGGCAGCGGCTCCGCCGGGGGGGAGGCAGCCCCGGCTGCACGGACCGCTGGCGGGGGGCTCCTTGTACGGCCGGGATGGAGGGGGGAGACTGAGGCTCTGTCAGAGCCACGGGGGATGCTGGGAGGAGGGAGAAGCGGCCGCGGGCCCCCCGCCCCAGCAGCTGGCTGCAGAGACGCCACCGCTCCTAGCCGTGGGGCGCAGGGTTGCAGCAGCACGGGGGGGTTGTAATCCCCAGGCTGAGCGAGCTGACACCCCAAGAGGAGGGGGGCAGTGGGTAGGGTTATCATACGTCCATATTTTCCGGATGTTTTTATATATTTAAAAAATCCTCCCGGACAGCAATTAACAACTAAAAAGCCGGACATGTCCGGGGAAATACGGATGTATGGTAATCCTATATTAGGGTTACCATATTTCAACACTGAAAAAAGAGGACACTCCACAGGGGCCCTGGCCCTGCCCCAATTCCGCCCCCATTCCAACCCCTTCCCCAAAGTCCCTGCCCCAACTCTGCCCCCTCCTCTGAGCACCCCGCATTCCTCCTCCTCCCTCCCACTCTGATCTTGATTGGGGGTTGCTAAGTGCTTCCCTGCTCCCCACTCGCCCCACAGCCCCTGCAGCCTCTATGCCCTTGCCTGCCCTGCTCCCCACTTGCCCTGCAGCCTCTGCACCCCCCATTGCCCTGCAGCCTCTGCGCCCCCCGCCTGCCCTGCTCCCCCGCTCACCCGGCAGCCTCTGCACCCCCTTGCCCTGCAGCCTCTGTGACCCCTGCTCCCCCCTTGCCCTGCAGCCTCTGCACCCCCCTTGCCCTGCAGCCTCTGTGACCCCTGCTCCCCCCTCGCCCTGCAGCCTCTGCACCCCCCTTGCCCTGCAGCCTCTGTGACCCCTGCTCCCCCCTCGCCCTGCAGCCTCTGCTCCCCACTTGCCCTGCAGCCTCTGCGCCCCCCGCCTGCCCTGCCCCTGCGGCCCCCTGCCCCTGCAGCCTCTATGCCCCTGCCTCCCCTGCTCCTCCTCGCCCTGCAGCCTCTGCGCCCCCCGCCTGCCCTGCCCTGCTCCCCCGCTCACCCGGCAGCCTCTGCCTGGCGGGGGCTTCGGATGCTCAGCGGCGACCGGGGCGGCGCGGGTCCCTGCAGCCCTGGCACACACCGCACTCCCCGCCCCGCGCCACAGCCTCCTTCCTGACACCGCAGAGCACGTTCCCCAGCCTGTCTGTCCCCGCTGGAAACAGCTCTTGTGGCGCTGGGTTCTGAGCCGCGCGGGGGCCGCAGGAAGGGTTCCCCAGTGGCTGGGGGGTTCCCGCCCGTGAGGGAAGCCCAAGCCGCTGGCTGGGCCCGGCCTTCCCGTGGTCCTGCGGGCTCGTCTGGGCCGCGCGGTTCGCCCGGCCTGCAAGGGCAGCAGCGGCCCCTCCGCAGCCTTCTGCGACTGCGCCCCCTCCCCCCCCCAAGCTCACTACAATGTAGCCGGGGTGGCTGGGCTGCGCTGCGGATCCGGTGGGTCGTGCTGGGGCCGGGAGGATCCTGGCTTATGCCTCCCTATTTTCCCCGACATATTCAGCTTTTTGAAAATTCCCCCTGGATGGGCATTTAAGGACCAAAAAGCCGGACATGTCCGGGGAAATCCGGACGTATGGTAACCCTACTCAATATTGCTGGAGCCAGGAGGAGGAGTCAGAGAGGGAGAGAATGTTCCATTTTCTCGCTGGTTCTCTGTACCGGCCCGTACCGGCTTACTTTCACCTCTGCTTGCAACACCCAGACCACAGTGCTTTCAAACACAGCCAGTACTCTCACACCTGTCACTAACTGGCTGGCCCCAGGCAAGCACACATGAGCCACAAGACCCCCAAAATGGTGAGTAGCCTCAGGGACAGGGAAATCGCTCTTCCCGGACCCTGCTGTACACTGGGCACGTGGCTCTTGGGGAGAGCCAGCACTGTAGGGGGGGGCCTGATAATCATTCCTGTCCCCACACTTTCCACAGGCTGTGTTCATTATGGAAGATATCTCGCTGCTGAGGGTGAGCAGGGAATCAAGGGAGGGTCTTCCTCCAAGCTTCCACCCTGGCCCCTATGCGGCTCGCCTGTGTGCAGCAATGGTCCCCCCCTCCGTGACGGCACAGTGGCACGGGAAAGTTACCGTTAATGGGGCAAGAAACAAAGCAGCTCTGCTGAGGAACCTGCGGCAGCGGATTGCCCAGTATCTCCCCGAGAGTTTCCTGGGGATCTCTGAGGGAGATTCCCGTGAAGTGAGGGAGTCAATCAACAGCCTGTTCCGCCGCTCAGACTAGGCATGTGGTGGGAGACAAGCCTGCTTTCTGCAACCCTCCTGCCCCCAACAACTCGCTTCAGCAATTCCCAAAATCAGATCCACTTACCAGGGGCCTCCTCTCCTGTTTGCCCTCCGCCAAGATCCGACTGCTGTGATTGGCTAGCCTCCTCCTGGGTAGAAAAGAGCTCCTGGCTGCATTCATCTCTGACCTCCGAGTCATCCTCTGCTTCTGGGTCCCCCTCCCCCTCTTCGTCCAAGATTTCCTCCTCCTGGCTCGGTCCACTCTCGACTGGCACACGAGCCACCAAAGTATCCACAGGGGTCTTCGCAGTGGAGGTGGGGTCACCGCCGAGTATCACGTCCAGCTCTTTGTAGAACCGGCAGCTCGTGGGCACAGCACCGGAGCGGCGGTTTGCCTCCCGCGCCTTGTGGTAGGTGTTCCGCAGCTCCTTCACTTTCACTCTGCACTGCAATGTGTCCCAGTCATGGCCCCTTTCTGTCATGCATCGTGAAATCTGTCCATAGGTGTCATAATTCCTACGGCTGGAGCGCAGCTGGGACTGGACAGCCTCCTCTCCCCAAATGCCGATGATGTCCAGCAGATCAGCATTGCTCCAAGCGGAGGATCGCCTGGTGCGTGGAGCAGGCATGGCCACCTGGAAAGATGCGCTGAGACGCATCAGCAAGCAAGGGAGGGGACTTTCAAATTTCAAAAGGAATGTAGGGGTTGGGGCTGACGGTTGGTCACCTGTGGGCAGGGCAGTAGAGTTCAAATGGGTGGCCAGAGAGGTGAGAACAGGCATTGTGGGACACCTCCCGGAGGCCAATTGCAGCGCTGTAATCGCCATGGTGTCTACACTGGCACCGCAGCACTGTAGCCCCGGCGCAGAAAGTTGTACGCCTCTCGTCAGGCTGGGTTTTTTGAACGCTGCAACTGTGCAGTTTCTGCGCACTAAGTGCCTTGTCAGTGTGTGCACCTCGGGACTTGCAGAAAGCTGCTTTACTGCACAGAAACTTGCCAGTCTAGACAGGCCATAGAGTCACAGACTAGGGTGACCAGATGTCCCGATTTTATAGGGACAGTCCCGATTTTTGGGTCTTTTTCTTATAAAGGGTCCTATTACCCCCCACCCCCTGTCCCCATTTTTCACATTTGCTATCTGGTCACCCTATCACAGACAGTTCCCTTGGGGTGCTCTATCTTGTCACCTAGGCAAGCCAACCATTGTGAGAGATGATCCCTAATAGCAGGAATCACAGCAATAATAATAATAAGCTAATAAACGATGGTCCCATAACCACCACCCTATACCGGAAACCTACTGACCACTATACGTACCTACAAGCCTCCAGCTTCCATCCAGACCACATCACACGATCCATTGTCTACAGCCAAGCCCTAAGATACAACCACATTTGCTCCAATCCCTCAGACAGAGACAAGCACCTACAAGATCTCTAGCGACTAACAAATTTATTAGAGCATAAGCTTTCGTGGACTACAGCCCACTTCTTTGGCTGTAGTCCACGAAAGCTTATGCTCTAATAAATTTGTTAGTCTCTAAGGTGCCACAAGTACTCCTGTTCTTCTTTTTGCGGATACAGACTAACACGGCTGTTACTCTGATACAAGATCTCTATCAAGCATTCTTAAAACTACAATACACACCTGCTGAAGTGAAAAAACAGATTGACAGAGCCAGAAGAGTACCCAGAAGTCACCTACTACAGGACAGGCCCAACAAAGAAAATAACAGAATGCCACTAGCCATCACCTTCAGCCCCCAACTAAAACCTCTCCAGCGCATCATCAAAGATTTACAACCTATCCTGAAATATGATCCCTCACTGTCACAGATCTTGGAAGACTGACCTGTCCTCACTTACAGACAGCCCCCAAACCTGAAGCAAATACTCATCAGCAACCACACACCACACAACAAAAACACCCACCCAGGAACCAATCCTTGCAACAAAGCCCGATGCCAACTCTGTCCACATATCTACTCTGGCGACACCATCAGAGGACCCAACCACATCAGCCATGCCATCAGGGGCTCGTTCACCTGCACATCCACTAATGTGATATATGCCATCATGTGCCAGCAATGCCCCTCTGCCATGTACATTGGCCAAACCAGACAGTCTCTGCGCAAAAGAATAAATGGACACAAATCTGACATCAGGAATCATAACATACAAAAACCAGTCGGAGAACACTTTAACCTTTCTAACCACTCAGTGACAGACTTGAAGGTGGCAATTTTGCAACAGAAAAGTTTCAAAAACAGACTCCAACGAGAAACTGCTGAGCTTGAATTAATATGTAAACTAGATACAATCAATTTAGACTTGAATAGAGACTGGGAGTGGCTGGGTCATTACACAGATTGAATCTATTTCCCCATGTTAAGTATCCTCACACCTCTTGTCAACTGTCTGAAATGGGCCATCTTGATTATCACTACAAAAGTTTTTTTCTCCTGCTGATTATAGCTCATCTTAATTAATTAGCCTCTTAGAGTTGATATGGCAACTTCCACCTTTTCATGTTCTGTATGTATATATATCTCCTCACTATATGTTTCATTCTATGCATCCGAAGAAGTGGGCTATAGCCCACGAAAGCTTATGCTCAAATAAATTTGTTAGTCTCTAAGGTGCCACAAGTACTCGTACTCCTGTTCTTTTTGCGGATACAGACTAACGAATATTGCTAGGTTTCAGAGTAGCAGCTGCAAGTTACTTCCAGTCCAAAGGACCAGTCCCTTACCCCAGGTCAATTGCACCTTAGATCTCACACCAAAAAGACTGTGCTTGTAGGGTGACCAGATGTCCCGATTTTATAGGGACGGTCCTGATTTTTGGGTTTTTTTCTTATGTAGGATCCTATTACCCCTCACTCCCATCCTGATTTTTCACATTTGCTGTCTGGTCACCCTATGTGCTTGTAGCCAATCCAGTAACAAATTATTGAAAGATTTATTAATAGGAAAAAGGAAATAAGTGAGTTATTTCCAAGGTTAAAGCAGGTATGTGTGTGGTACACACTTACTTATAAATGAGTTACAATCTTAAGGTTCAAAAGGTAACAGAAGCTTCGATAATAAGCAAGCTCTATATGTCCTTAAGGGCTAACCCAGGCTAAGCAGCTAGGAACATCTTGCTTATGGCTAGAAAACCTTCCCTTCAGATTACAAGCAGCATAGAGATACAGTTCCTTCTTGTTAGGGTTTTTTTATTCCCTTCCCCACCCTTGCACTTCGAGCTGCAAACTCAGCTGATGGAAGGAATTCACTTGCATGACTCATCTTCATGGGGTGGAGGAGGGGGGAGAGCAATCAAAGTAGTTCCACAGTAGTTCACCTGGTGTCAATGGGCCTTTCCTGTTGGCCAGGGTGTAACACATTCTGTTGGAGACCAGCATTTCACACTAGTTAATAAGAACAGGAGTCCTTGTGGCACCTTAGAGACTAACAAATTTATTTGAGCATAAGCTTTCGTGGGCTACAGCCCACTTCTTCGGATGCATAGAATGGAACATATATTGAGGAGCTATATATACACATACAGAGAGCATGAAAAGGTGGGAGTTGTCTTACCAACTCTGAGAGACCAATTAAGTAAGAGAAAAAACAAACTTTTGAAGTGATAATCAAGCTAGCCCAGTACAGACAGTTTGATAAGAAGTGTGAGAATACTTACAAGGGGAGATAGATTCAATGTTTGTAATGGCTCAGCCATTCCCAGTCTCTATTCAAGCCTAGGGGTACGTCTACACTTACCGGAGGGTCTGGCGGCAGGCAATCGATGTTCTGGGATCGATTTATCGTGTCTGGTTTAGACGCGATAAATCGATCCCGGATCGATCCCGGAAGTACTCGCCGTCGATGCTGGTACTCCAGCTCGGCGAGAGGAGTACGCGGAGTTGACGGGGGAGCCTCCCTGTCGCGTCTGGACCCGCGGTAAGTTCGGACTAAGGTACTTCGAATTCAGCTACGTTATTAACATAGCTGAATTTGCGTACCTTAGTTCGAAGTGGGGGGTTAGTGGGGACCAGGCCTAAGTTGATTGTATCTAGTTTGCATATCAATTCAAGTTCAGCAGTTTCTTGTTGGAGTCTGTTTTTGAAGTTTTTCTGTTGCAAAATTGCCACCCGCAGGTCCGTCATTGAATGACCAGACAGGTTAAAGTGTTCTACTGGTTTTTGAATGTTATGATTCCTGATGTCAGATTTGCGTCCATTTATTCTTTTGCGTAGAGACTGTCCAGTTTGGCCAATGTACATGGCAGAGGGGCATTGCTGGCACATAATGGCATATATCGAAAGATGATCCCTCGCTCTCTCAGATCTTGGGAGACAGACCTGTCCTTGCTTACAGACAATCCCCCAGCCTGAAGCAAATACTCACCAGCAACCACACATCACTGAACAAAAACACTGACCCAGGAACCTATCCTTGTAACAAAGCCCAATGCCAACTCTGTCCACATATCTATTCAAGTGACATCATTATAGGACCTAATCACATCAGCCACATCATCAGAGGCTCGTTCACCTGCACATCTACCAATGTGATATATGCCATCATGTGCCAGCAATGCCCCTCTGCAATGTACATTGGCCAAACCGGACAGTCTCTACGCAAAAGAATTAATGGACACAAATCTGACATCAGGAATCATAATACTCAAAAACCAGTAGAACACTTTAACCTGTCTGGCCATTCAATGACAGACCTGCAGGTGGCTATCTTACAACAGAAAAGCTTCAAAAACAGACTCCAACGAGAAACTGCTGCGCTTGAATTGATACGCAAACTAGATACAATCAACTTAGGCTTGAATAGAGACTGGGAATGGCTGAGCCATTACAAACATTGCATCTATCTCCCCTTGTAAGTATTCTCACACTTCTTATCAAACTGTCTGTACTGGGCTAGCTTGATTATCACTTAAAGTTTTTTTCTCTTACTTAATTGGCCTTTCAGAGTTGGTAAGACAACTCCCACCTGTTCATGCTCTCTGTATATGTGTATATATATCTCCCCAATATATGTTCCATTCTATGAATCCGAAGAAGTGGGCTGTAGCCCACGAAAGCTTATGCTCAAATAAATGTGTTAGTCTCTAAGGTGCCACAAGTACTCCTGTTCCTTTTGCGGATACAGACTAACACAGCTGCTCCTCTGACAGTAGTTAATGTCTCTCTCCTCTCTGGTGATTTACACAGTCACAGAGGCTTATACTGCAATACAAATGTTTAAATATTACCTTACAATATGGGTTACAGATGTTATAAGGGAGATTAATGCATGCAACAGTTTACAAACATTCAATGAAGTCTAAACACTAAGCCCATTTTTATCATCCTAATACCTATTTTAACAATACTAACACACAAGTGTGCCAGACTGATTTCAGCTCTGTATCGGTCAGTGCTCAGTTAAAACATGGGAGACACCTGGTTTGCCAGTGTCACAATAATAATACATTAGAAGGGAAATCTGCACTCAATCTATACTGTGTGTCTGCATGCCTCTATGCCCACCTCCACCCATGAGCCAGCACCCACCTGCTCCTCTGTGTCTGAATGTCCTCATGTTCCATAGCTTTTCTCCTCCTGATAGTCCTTACCACTCTCTCCTGCTCCTCCCACTCCCCCTGGAGATAGCTCAGAGATCAATCTGGTTAGATCAGGGGCAGGCAAACTTTTTGGCCTGAGGGCTGCATCGGGTTTCATAAATTGTATGGAAGGCCGGTTAGGGGAGGGGGTCGTGCCCCCCCCCCGGACTCCTGCCCCATCCAACCACCCCTTCTCCCTGTCCCCTCACTGCCCCCGGAACCCCTGCACCTGACTGCCCCCCCATCCAACCCTCCCTCTCTTTCCTGATGGCCCCCGTGGGACCCCTGCCCCCATTCAACCCACTGCTCCCCACACAACCACCCCAACTCCTATCCACACCCCCACCCCCTGACCACCACCCTGAACTCCCCTGCCCTCTATCCAACCCCCCCTACTCCATGCCCCTTTACCGCACTGCCTGGAGCGCTGGTGGCGCTACAGCTGCCACTACGCAGCACAGAGCACCGGGTCAGGCTGCGGCTCTGCAGCTGTGCTGCCCCAGGAGCTGACAGCCCCGCCTCCCAGAGCATTGCGCCAGCGAGTGAGCTGAGGCTGCGGGGGTGGGGGGATAGCAGGGGAGGGGCCGGGGGTAGCCTCCCGGGCCAGGAGCTCGGGGGCCAGGCAGGACGGTCCCGCGGGCCATAGTTTGCTCACCTCTGGTTTAGATTCTTAGGGCTAGTCTACACTGGCAACTTTAAACGTGGCTTGTGTAGTCATGGCAGAGCGCTAGGAGAGAGCTCTCCCGGCGCTCTAAAATCCCACCTCCACGAGGGGCGTAGCTCCCAGGGCTGGTGCACTGTCAACACGGGCACGTTACAGCGCTGAAACTTGCTGCGCTCGGGGGGTGTTTTTTCACACCCGACTGAGAAAGTTGCAGCGCTGTAAAGTACCAGTGTAGACAAGCTCTTATACAGCATCCATCACCAGGATATCTGAACCTGTTCCATGCCATCACCCATATTCAAGAAAGATGAATTCAAATGGGAACAGGGCCACAGAAGAACTACTAGGTGAGCAGGGGTATGGAGGAGAGGAGACAGGAAAAGCTTGGTTTGTTTAGCAAAAAGAAGGCTGTGAGGGGATCTGATTGCTCTCTATGAATACATTGGAGGATAAACACCAGGGAGGGGAAAGAGCTACTGGAGCTAAAGGACAATGTTGGCATAAGAACAAACAAGGATAAACTGGCCTTGAAGAAATTGAGGCTGGAAGTGAGAAGGTTTCTAACCGTCAGAGGAGAGTGTGTCTGGAACAACCTCCCAATAGGAATTGTGGGGGCAAACAATTAGTTTAGAGAGAGAGACGGACAAATTTATGAGTAGGATTGTATGGCTGGGTTGCTTGTGATGGTGGGAGAGCAGGACTCAGTAGTCCTGGGGCTCACTTCTGGTTTATGTCTCATGTTCCTAAAGCTCATTATTCAGGGATTCCCTCCCACAAAGGTGGTTTGATTTTTGAGGGTTTATTTTGTTTTTTTGGTCTCCTTCCTCTGAAGCATCAGGGCCAGCCACAGCTGGAGATAGGACACTAAATTGGGTAGAAAAACAACAAGGAGTCCTTATGGCACCTTAGAGACTAACAAATGTATTTGGGCATAAGTGGGATATAACCCACTTCATCAGATGCATGGAGTGGAAAATACAGAGGCAGTTATAAATACACAGCACATGAAAAGATGGGAGTTGCCTTTCCAAGTGGGGGGTCAGTGCTAACAAGCCAATTCAATTAAGGTGGAAGTGGGCTATTCTCAACAGTTGACAAAAAGGGGTCAATACCAAGGGAGGAAAAATCACTTTTGTAGTGCTAATGAGGCCAATGTAATCAAGGTGGCTCATTTCAAACAGTTGACAAGAAGCTGTGAGTATCAACAGGGGGAAATTAGTTTTTGTAGTGACCCATCCACTCCCAGTCTTTGTTCAGGCCTAATTTGATGGTGTCCAGTTTGCAAACACCATCATAGGACCTAACCACATCAGCCACACCATCAGAGGCTCATTCATCTACACATCTACCAATGTGATATGTGCCAGCAATGCCCCTCTGCCATGGACACTGGCCAAACCGGACAGTGTCTACGCAAAAGAATAAATGGACACAAATCAGACATCAAGAATTATAACATTCAAAAACCAGTTGGAGAACACTTCAGTCTCCCTGGACACTCAATAACAGACTTAAAAGTGGCAATTCTTCAACAACAAAAATTCAAAAACAGAGTCCAACGAGAAACTGCAGAACCGGAATTAATTTGCAAACTGGACACCATCAAATTAGGCCTGAATAAAGACGGGGAGTTGTTTTTGCTGATACAGACTAACACGGCCACCAGGTCAGCTCCCAGACTACTGCACTGGGCAGCACAGCATGGGGGAAGAGATGACCAGCCCTCTGTGTAGAAAGAAGTGGTTCAGGACTATTTATAAAATCTGGACAAGCACAAGTCCATGGGGCCAGATGTGCTGCATCCGAGGGTGCTAAAGGAGATGGCAGATGTGATTGCAGAGCCATTGGCCATTATCTTTGAAAACTCATGGCGATTGGGGGAGATCCCGGATGACTGGAAAAAGGCTAATGTAGTGCCCATCTTTAAAAAAGGGAAGGAGGAGGAGCTACAGGCCAGTCAGCCTCACCTCAGTCCCTGGAAAAATCATGGAGCAGGTCCTCAAGGAATCAATTCTGAAGCACTTAAAGGAGAGAAAGGTGATCAGGAACAGTCAGCATGGATTCACCAAGGGCAAGACATGCCTGACTAACCTACCTGAATTCTATGATGAGATAACCTGTGGATGAGGGGAAAGCAGTGGATGTGTTATTCCTTGACTTTAGCGAAACTTTTGATACGGTCTCCCACAGTATTCTTGCCAGCAAGTTAAGAAATATGGGCTGGATGAATGGACTATAAGGTGGATAGAAAGTTAGCTAGATTGTCGGGCTCAATGGGTAGTGATCAATGGCTCCATGTCCAGTTAGCAGCCGGTATCGAGCGGAGTGCCCCAAGGGTCGGTCCTGGGGCCGGTTTTGTTCAATATCTTCATTAATGATCTGGAGGATGGCGTGGACTGCACCCTCGGCAAGTTTGCAGATGACACTAAACTAGGAGGCGTGGTAGATACACTAGAGGGTAGGGATCGGATACAGAGGGACCTAGACAAATTAGAGGATTGGGCCAAAAGAAATCTGATGAGGTTCAACAAGGACAAGTGCAGAGTCTTGCACTTAGGACGGAAGAATCCCATGCACTGCTATTACGGACCAAGTGGCTAGGAAGCAGTTCTGCAGAAAAGGACCTGAGGGTTACAGTGGATGAGAAGCTGGATATGAGTCGACAGTGTGCCCTTGTTCCCAAGAAGGCTAACAGCATTTTGGGCTGTATAAGTAGGGGCATTGCCAGCAGATCGTGGGACGTGATCGTTCCCCTCTATTCGACATTGGTGAGGCCTCATCTGGAGTACTGTGTCCAGTTTTGGGCCCCACACTACAAGAAGGATGTGGAAAAATTGGAAAGTATCCAGCAGAGAACAACAAAAATGATTAGGGGGCTGGAGCACATGACTTATGAGGAGAGGCTGAGGGAACTGGGATTGTTTAGTCTGCAGAAGAGAAGAATGAGGGGGGATTTGATAGCAGCCTTCAACTACCTGAAAGGGGGTTCCAAAGAGGATGGATCTAGACTGTTCTCAGTGGGAGCAGATGACAGAACAAAGAGCAATGGTCTCAAGTTGCAGTGAGGGAGGTTTAGGTTGGATATTAGGAAACACTATTTCACTAGGAGGGTGGTGAAGCACTGGAATGGGTTCCCTAGGGAGGTGGCGGAATCTCCTTCCTTAGAGGTTTTTAAGATCAGGCTTGACAAAGCCCTGGCTGGGATGATTTAGTTGGGGATTGGTCCTGCTTTGATCAGGGGGGTGGACTAGATGACCTCCTGAGGTCCCTTCCAACCCTGATATTCTATGATTCTATGACACCACTCAGAAACCTGGATGGGTTGGGGAAGGACTGTGAGGTGGCACTGAGCATTCTCTCTTTCAGATGCTTGGTGGGCTCGTTCTTGCTCACATGTTCAAGGTCTAACTGATCACCATATGTGGAGTCAGGAAATTTTTGCATTCTGCTGCAGTATGGGGTGCGGGTCACTTGCCAGGATTATCTGAGTGTATCTCACTTAATCATTTCTCTGCCACTGCAGGACCCTCGGGCACTCATGCACCTCGGTCTCTCCTATTCTCTCCCTGTGGCACATACTAGTCTAGTCTCCCGTGGGCTGTAATACTCTGGTATAATTTTGGTTGCTGGGTTTGGTGTGTGGGTGCTGAGTGGTGATGTTGGCTTGTGATAGACAGGTCAGAATGGATGATCTGGTGGTCCCTTCTGACCTTAAACTCTAGGACTATATTACCTGTTCAGACTAGGACCCACACAAGAGTATCTCCAAAGGAATTTTCACCCACTAGAAACACACTGGATATGGTCTCAATAGGTCAAACTGGAGAAGATCACAATCATGGATGTCTAAACAAGGTCTGAAAGAAATTAACATTCATTTAAGAAGCAGAGAAACTGAACGCACACTATATTGTACATACCTGAGCCTCTTCCAAGGAAATCTGTAGCTCAACGGCTAACCACGCTGTTTGAAACCTCCCACCTACAGTTCTGCAAAGAAATACTGTGTGGACCCAGGAGTTCCTCCACCAATGGCTGCAAAGCAGAACTGGGATGTTCCTCCACCACCTGGAGAAACTAGAAAAGAATATCAAACCTGGTGCAACTCCAACCAAAGCAGCCATCAATCCCCCCACTGCAATATGTCAAAGGATCAAAAACTAAATCCAGACAGAAGCAGAGTCCACTCCTATATGACTTCAGACCAAAGACCCCCACAAACTTCGCACCAAACCCTTTGCCTTAACAGACCCTCACACCCTGGAATATGCAGTCTCTGACCAAACACAGACTTAGTGACCATAAACTAGATATAGAAATGGGCCACGTCTACACGACGGGCTAAATCGGCACCGCTGTGATCAAACCAGCAGTGTCAATTTAGCGGGTCTGGTGTAGACACGCTAACTCGTTAGGTAACTGAACTGGCCTAACTTAGATCGACTTACCTCGATAGTGTTGACCAGCCCTTCACATAATACTCTTGGGGGAATTCTGTGCCACTGCACGTGTGCAAAATTTGGGTCCCCCACAGATTTCTTTGCTTCCCCGCAGAAAAATGACTTTCGGACAGGGAAGCTGCAAGAGCAGCTACGCACCACTCCCTAGCAGAGTAGGTACATAGTTTCAGGCACCCAGAGCAGCCAGCAAAGAGGTAAATCACTACAGGCCTGGGGACACCCCAGCCAGTGGCTCCTACCCTGAACTGGGATCAGCTGCTAGTCCTGGCTGGGCTGGAGGCAGGAGATGACAGATCTTCCTCTTCCCCAGCAAGGAGCATCTGGGGCTGTGTGAGAGCCATCCCCAGAAACCTCCCCCAGCTGCAGGAAGCTCAGCATCCATCCCTGCTTCCTGCCCGCATCACTCCTCAGCTGCAGGGGGAGGGGTCACTGTATGGGAAGCTGCTCTCCCATCCGCCCAATTCCTGTGCATCTGGACCTCCCATACTGACACCCCCACCAAGCCTCACCCCATACATCCAGAACCCCCTAGCCCTCCATACCTGAACCTCAACCCCTGCACCCAGACCACCCCCCCACTGAGCTCCCTACACTCAAACCCCCACCCTGACAAGCCCCACCCCATGCACCTTCCTGAGCCCCCACATTCATACCCCCACGCCACTGACCAACTAGCTGCACCAAGATCCCTGCCCCACTCCCCCAGCACCCAGACCCCCCTGCTGAGACCCCCACACCCAGACCCCTCCACTGAGCCCTTCACCTGGAAGCCCCTGCAGAGTCCCATTGCCCCTGCACCTGGAACCCCCCAACAAGCCTCTGTGCATCCAGATCCCCCCACACCTAGACCCTCCACTGAGCTGCCTGCACCCAGATTGTCCCACACAAAATCCTCTCATCCCACACCTGGATCCTCCCACTCTGAGCTCCTCCACACTTGGACCCTGCCTGGTTGAGCCTGCCTGCCTCACACCTGGTGCGCCTGGCACAGAGCGGCAGGGCCCCAGGATGTTTCTGGGGTAGGCTCAGGCCTTGTGCTGTGTCAAGGTCAGGTGCAGCCTCACCCCTGAATCTGTGTCCGGGGGAGGGGAGGCTGCAGGGTGATCTCCCATCTTCATACAGCCAGTGGCCTGTGCTCCCCGCGGCCAGGCTGGAGCCTCTGCATTTAGTTATTGACAAATAAAACTTGCCGAATTTTAAACCATTGTGTGCAGAATGTTTAGGCGCAGACTCCCCCCGGGGCCCCACACAGCACCGTGCAGCAGAGGGTGCAGCCAGCACGCGCGAGGCAGGAGCCTCAGTACCAGGGTGACACTCGAGCCAGACTATCCCGTACAGACGAGTGTCAGGAGCCCCAGGCTCACTCCGGAGCCGAGTTTCCATGGGGAGACCCCGGAAGGAAAGTGAGGGCAGGGAGCGAGCGGCCACTGATCAGCCGGGGACCCCGACAGCCGCCCCGGGAGCCCGGGAACATCGGTGCGAGCCCCAGACACAGGCAAACCCGGGCCGGGCGCGGGGCCAAGCGCAGAGACTCCCCCCGCCACCCCCCCCGCGCGCTTGTGGGGCCAGCGAAGAGCCGGCGGTGAACCCGCTCTGCCCCCGCCCCGCCCCGCCCCGTGCCCCGGAAGCGCTCCACCCGCCCCCATTCTCACTTCCGTCGGGCCGGGGGCAGCTGCAGAGATCGAGGTCCGGGCAGCGCGGAGGAAGCGGTCGGAGCCGGAGAACAGAACCACGATCGGTAGGGACCGAGCTGGGGGCCTGGAGCGGGGGTTGCAGTGACCGCCCCCCCCCTCCGGCCTCCCGCCAACCCCCCCCCCCCCCCCGAGCGCTGTGACCGCCCCGGCCTGGCTCCCGCACGGCCCTGCCCCCCCCCCCCGGGCCTCAGCGCCCTGCTCCCCCCCTCACCCCCCCCCCGCCCCGGCCTGGCTCCCGCACGGCCCTGCCCCCCCCCCCGGGCCTCAGTGCCCTGCTCCCCCCTCGCCCCCCCCCCCCGCCCCGGCCTGGCTCCCGCACGGCCCTGCCCCCCCCCCGGGCCTCAGCGCCCTGCTCCCCCCTCACCCCCCCCCCGGCCTGGCTCCCGCACGGCCCTGCCCCCCCCCCGGGCCTCAGCGCCCTGCTCCCCCCTCACCCCCGCCCCGGCCTGGCTCCCGCACGGCCCTGCCCCCCCCCCCCCGGGCCTCAGCGCCCTGCTCCCCCCTCACCCCCCCCCCCGCCCCGGCCTGGCTCCCGCACGGCCCTGCCCCCCCCTCAGCGCCCTGCTCCCCCCTCACCCCCGCCCCGGCTCCCGCACGGCCCTGCCCCCCCCCTCAGTGCCCTGCTCCCCCCTCAGCCCCCCCCCCGCCCCGGCCTGGCTCCCGCACGGCCCTGCCCCCCCCCCCGGGCCTCAGTGCCCTGCTCCCCCCTCACCCCCCCCCCCCGCCCCGGCCTGGCTCCCGCACGGCCCTGCCCCCCCCCCCCGGGCCTCAGTGCCCTGCTCCCCCCTCACCCCCCCCCCCCGCCCCGGCCTGGCTCCCGCACGGCCCTGCCCCCCCCCCCCGGGCCTCAGTGCCCTGCTCCCCCCTCACCCCCCCCCGCCCCGGCCTGGCTCCCGCACGGCCCTGCCCCCCCTCAGCGCTCTGCTCCCCCCTCACCCCCGCCCCGGCCTGGCTCCCGCACGGCCCTGCCCCCCCCCCCCCGGGCCTCAGTGCCCTGCTCCCCCCTCACCCCCCCCCGCCCCGGCCTGGCTCCCGCACGGCCCTGCCCCCCCCCCCCCCCGGGCCTCAGTGCCCTGCTCCCCCCTCACCCCCCCCCCCCCCCCGCGCTGTGACCGCCCCGGCCTGGCTCCCGCACGGCCCCGTTCCTCCGGCCTGCTGGGCTCCCGGCCAATCCCGCCCCGTCCAGTGCTGAGACCGGCCAGGACCTCACCGGCTCCTGCACTGCTCTGCCCCGTTTCCCCCTCGAGCGCTGTGCCCGCCCCGGGCCACACTCCCGCACGGCCCTGCTCCTACCCTCTCCCCTGGCCCAGGTGGAGTTGCTTTACGATGGCCCAGCTGAACCCAGGAGCTCTGTGCGGGCTCCGGCCTGCTTCTGCCAGGCTGGGTGACTGGGCTCCAGGGTTCCCACGTCTGGCAGGCTTGTGTCGTTGGGGGTCCCCGGCCCCAAAGAGGCACTGGAGCCAGGGCTCCCATCTGTGTTTTTAAACACTAGCTGATTTTTCCTGGTGTCCTGTGTTATTTCTGAATGGTCCCTGCCTTGGGACCTGACCACAGGGGATCTTACCAATGGGGTGAGTTGGGTTTAACTGCCTTGTTTAACTGAACTATATTTATAAAGAGGAGCTACTTTGCTGGTTAAGACTTGTCTTTTCCCTTAAATAAGAAACAGAAAGCAGTTTCTAGCTGACAAGTAATTAAGGCCGCTACATATTTAATGGTAGGTTTCAGGGTAGCAGCCGTGTTAGTCTGTATCCTCAAAAAGAACAGGAGTACTTGTGGCATCCGAAGAAGTGGGTTGTAGCCCACGAAAGCTTATGCTCTAATAAATTTGTTAGTCTCTAAGGTGCCACAAGTACTCCTTCCTGTTCTTTTTACATATTTAATACACATCTGTGGACTGTGAAGGAAATTATTCAAAAGGGCAGTGATATTTCTGTGTAATAAATGGCCTCTGTTCACTTATAGTATAGAATGCATGTGCCACCTCCCACTCTGCTCCTCTTTGTGTGTGTGTAACCAGTGAGAGAGTCTTGTTCTGTTACTCCCACCTCTTCTCTCCACAAGCCCAAATTGGCATGGTACTTGCATGTGAAACTTCAAGCTAGAAGTCGATTTTTGCAAACTGATCTGCTAAATATCTTAAGGCCTCAATTTTGTGGAAAGCGACATTTTGAAGATGCAAAAACTAATCTTTTGAGTAAATAAGCTAGCACTTGGCATGCTCACAAAATGATTTAAATTCACATTTAATAGACTCATAGAATATCAGGGTTGGAAGAGACCTCAGGAGGTCATCTAGTCCAACCCCCTGCTCAAAGCAAGACCAATCCCCAACTAAATCTTCCCAGCCAGGGCTTTGTCAAGCCTGACCTTAAAAACCTCTAAGGATGGCGATTCCACCACCTCCCTAGGTAACCCATTCCAGTGTTTCACCACCCTCCTAGTGAAAAAGTTTTTCCTAATATCCAACCTAAACCTCCTCCACTGCAACTTGAGACCATTTCTCCTTGTTCTGTCATCTGCTCCTACTGAGAACAGTCTAGATCCATCCTCTTTGGAACCCCCTTTCAGGTAGTTGAAGGCAGCTATCAAATCCCCCCTCATTCTTCTCTTCTGCAGACTAAACAATCCCAGTTCCCTCAGCCTCTCCTCATAAGTCATGTGCTCCAGCCCCCTAATCATTTTTGTTGCTCTCCACTGGACACTTTCCAATTTTTCCAACATAATTCTTGTATTGTGGGGCCCAAAACTGGACACGGTACTCCAGATGAGGCCTCACCAATGTCGAATAGAGGGGAATGATCACATCCCTCGATCTGCTGGCAATGCCCCTACTTATACAGCCCAAAATGCCGGTAGTCTTCTTGGCAACAAGGGCACACTGTTGACTCATATCCATCTTCTCGTCCACTGTAACCCCTAGGTCCTTTTCTGCAGAACTGCTTCCTAGCCATTCGGTCCCTAGTCTGTAGCAGTGCATTGGATACATTTGGATAGGTGTTCTGATACAAGTACAGTAAAAAGGCCTTGATGGACACTTGGGTCTACTGTTAGCCTTCAGACGCTCCTGTTGTACTCGCTCTTTTCCCTCTGATAATGAGCAAATCCTTGGGGTTGGGGTTTTAGTAAGGATCCAGCTTTATGTGGGTGTTTAGAATCAGCTGACAACTTTGCTTCCCGCATAAAAGCTGAGTCTCTATTGCAGCAACAGGGGTGTGTCACTTCCCCACCATTGAATGAAGCCAATGACATGAATTGTTCATTTTGTGTTGGCATTAACATTCATGCTTCCATTCGTTATGCCGCATAATTAGGCTAGGAGCAGGTGCTGTGGGAATTCATTTTTTCTGACAGGTTGCTGTGTTGGAGTGGCTATAGGTATGTCCACACTATGGAGACTATGCTGGCGTAGCCCTGTAGTATAGACATAGCCTACACTAACAAAAGGGGTTTTTCTGTCCATATGGGAACACACACACCTGAATGAAGCTGGCATTGTCAATGGAACCCCTCTTCATAGCTTCATCTACACTGATTGGTATAGCTATAGTGGTTGGGTGTGGTTTTTTCACACCCCTGACCAATGTAGCTTTGCTGATATAACTTCTCAGTGTAGACTGACAGTCAATTTAAATCTCTTTCTGCTCTACGGGGAGGTTAGTGATCTATCAGATGCCAGCATTTTTAACCCACTGTAACTATCTAAACTAAAAACATAGTAACATGGGAAGGCGGTGCCCTCCAAATACCTTAATTTTAAATTGGATTCATTGTTGTAAGCGGTTGAATATGCTCTGGAGTCGTGTGGGTAATTGTATTGCAAAGTGGCTCTTGAGCAGGCCTCATGCTCTTTCTCATCTACATCAAAGTATTACAGTGCAACCTTGCAGTAGAGTAGGATGTTATTTTGTGCGATATGAATCTTATTTGGCAATCCAAAATAAAACAGATGCCGCTTGACTCAGCAGTAAATTACATATTGAATTATTTTATATATAATCTGGATTTTTTTCCCCCCCTTCTTGACTCCAGGTTATAGACACAGACTTCAGCTGTTCTCTTTGTGGAACAGTCATTATCATTGTGCAGAAGATAATAGTAACTTTATAGTTAATATTGCAGGAGCCATTCTATTCCGACCTTATTCCCATTCTCATTTTATCAACATACAAAGCAACTTGTTTTGGAGGTGCTGATGTTTGCATCTGCTCTGTTCTGTCAGTAGGATTGGCAGAATTTGATTTTTTATTTGTTTATCATTTCAACAGATAATATTGATTATTTTTAAGCATTTTTTATTTAAATTATCACAGTTGTGGGAAATTATGGGAGTGGGTCAGACAATTATTAATGACATTGAGATTCAAAAAGTTGAAGCTTCATAAACAGTTAAAACACATTGTTGACATTGTAAATATCCTCAAACCAACAAATCATACCTGTTTTTACTATTCATTTGCAATAGGCCTAATTTAAAAGTCTAAATCACTGGATTGAGACTGTTCTCAGGCAGTATTTTTCTTTCTTTTCCTATATGTAAGTTTATTGATGGAAATATGATGATGTTGGATTGTGAGTGTGTACAGGGTGAAATCAGCACATACTGATAGGCTTGGAAGGATTAGATTTTTATCTGTCCCCAATGAGTACAAGCTTTGTGTGTTGCTGGCTGTCAACTGTCCATCTGGAGTATGGCTGTGTAGTTAAAAAGGAGGTTGCATAAACTATTGGAAATGCTGCCTTAGTGTGACCAAAACATTCTGTTGTGATGTAGGTTTTCAGCTAAGCTGAAACGTCTGTTATCCAAAGGTTGAAGATTAGTGTTCTAGTTAAGGCATTAACAAAGGGTGCTGTGAGTGTCTATCTTCCTCTGAGGCTCTCTACATTTACTTTTTTAAATTCTTCCAGTTGCTCCTACCAGTGCAGCCCCTCTCGTGGGAGCAAGTTAGCGCTAGTGTAGACTAGCTGGTGTTTTGACCACTGTATCATCTAACCCCGATCAGAGCAGTTCCAGACAACAGTGATTAAAAATGCCAGGCACCTTCCCTGCACTAATTATATTCTCACCGGTGGGGAAACCGTGTGTGTGTGTAAAAACAGCTAGTGTAGACAGGCCCCAGGAGGGCATGAGTGATCTCAGCAGCACTTCCCATCAGCTCGTTAGAGCTTGGGAATCTGGGTTCAGAGTTGTGGAATTTTTAGGCTGGGGTGGCCAGTCTGTGGCTCTGGAGCCACCTGCGGCTCTTCAGAAGTTAATAATATGTGGCTTCTTGTATAGGCACCGACTCTGGAAAGTTGGCACGTGTAGCTCCAGCCCCGATGTGCCAGGGGGTGCTCACTGCTCAACCCCTGGCTCTGCCACAGGCCCTGCCCCCTTCCCTGAGCCTGCTGTGCCCGTCCCCCTCCCCATCCTCCTGCATGCCACGAAACAGCTGATTGGGAGGTGCAGGGAGGGAGGGGGAGACGGTGATCGGCGGGGGTGGGAGGCTCTGGGAGCAGAGGGGGGGTGCTGATGGTGGGGGGACGGGACTGCTGACGTATTACTGTGGCTCTTTGGAGATGTACATCGGTAAATTCTGGCTCCTTCTCACGCTCAGGTTGGCCTCCCCTGCTCTAGGCAATCCCCTAGATCTGGATATAGTGAAGCATTTGGGTAAGTATTTCTGGCCTCATTTATGCAATTGCTGGTGGATATTCTAGTCTGAGTTACATAAATTCATTTATATCCATATACACATTGTTATTTTCATGGCTTTTTGCTATCCTCATTGTGCCAGAATTTCCACTCCATTTCACCCCACCATTTCCTATAGCTAATCTGTTTTTCCTTTTGTTTTCAAATGGTATATTCAAAAAGTTGGCTATGAAAAAGGATTTTTGTTTTTCAGTGTGGGTATCCTGTTTAACATGGAACCAAATGTGCCTTTATTAACAGGTCCAAGCATTAGGTGCAAGGGATACTGTTTTCTTTATTAATAAAATCTATTGGATCAAAACATAGTCAATCCAAGAAATTCTGTATCCTAAATATTTCATAGCCAACACTAAAGGAACCCTGCCAGCTCAAAATTTAGTTAGTTTTAAATCTAGGGTGACCAGACGTCCTGATAAAATTGGGACCGTCCTGATTTTTAGCTGTTTGTCCCGTGTTCCGACCAGAGATCAGATGCAATTTGTCCCGATATTTTGCTCGGCCGGCAGCACTCGGCTTTCCTCCTCCCTCCCCCCCGCCCCCGGTGTCCTGATATTTTCTTCATCTCATCTGGTCACCCTATTTAAAACTGAGGCCTGGTCTACACTAAACAGTAGGTCGACCTAAAGACAGCTTACGTCAACCTAATGATGCCAGTGTGCACCAGGGGTTCTCAAACTGGGGGTCGGGATCCCTCACGGGGTCGCGAGGTTATTAAATGGGGGGTTGCGAGCTGTTAGCCTCCACCCCAAATCCCGCTTTGCCTCCAGCATTTATAATGGCGTTAAATATATAAAAAGGTGTGTTTAATTTATAAGGAGGGTCGCACTCGGAGGCTTGCTTTGTGAAAGGGGTGACCACTAAACAAAGTTTGAGCGCCACACACTACAGCCTTGTCCCACCGGTGTAAGTGCAATACTACGCCGGCATAATAACTCCACCTCCACGAGGGGCATAGCGCTTGTCGGTTTAGTTAGGGTGACGCAGTGTCTATGTAGACACTGCATTACAGTAGAACCTCAGAGTTATAAACTGATTGGTCAACCACACACTTCATTGCATACTTCTGGTTCCAAATCAGGCAGCAGCGGAGACCCCAAAAAACCAAACACAGTACTGTGTTAAACGTAAACTACTAAAAAAAATTAAGGGAAAGCCGCATTTTTCTTCTGCATAGTAAAGTTTCAAAGCAGTATTAAGTCACTGTTCAGTTGTAAACTTTTGAAAGAACAGGCATAATGTTTTGTTCAGAGTTACAAACATTTCAGCATTAGGAACAACCTCCATTCTGGGTTCCTAACTCTGTGGTTCTACTGTACTTACATTCCCTATTGGCTGTCTCATCAATTTCAGGCTCCATACTGGAGCCATGAAGTTGACAAGAAAGCTGGGCAGCTGGACCCCCGGCTGCTCCAGGCTCCCTGCTCAGGAAGCCAAGAAGAGTGGTGGCTGCCCCCTGCTCCCAGCCATGAGCCGGGAGGTGAGAAGTAATTAACTGTGGTTAGCTGTAAGTTGACCTAACATAGGTCAACTTAAATCTGTAGTGTAGACATGCCCTGAGTTAACAGTAGTTTCAGCTGCTGCACTTTCTGTGGTTTTACAATCACGTCTTATTTCTTTTAAAAAATGGCTTTTCTCTTGCCAGTGTAGTCATCTTTGATGTTGTAGCAGTAGTAGTGAAACAATATTCAGCCACAATTGTGCGCATTTCCTTATGCTGAAAGTCTCTTCAGTATCCTACTTGAAACAGTCTGTCCAGTTCTATAACTAGTGAAGTTAAGGAGTGCCCAGCACTGGTCTGAATCAGGTCCATAGTTAAGCCGTGATATGAAAGGTTTTTTTATTTTGTTTTTACTTCATCATAATATCTTACAGTGTCTCTTACCTTAAAGTGCTTTACAAACAATAAGCCCAATCCTGAAAGGTGTTGAACTCCATCAACACCCATTAACTTTGCTACAGGGGCACAGCACCTCTCAGGATCAGACTGAACATACACGGGAATTGCTTCTCCTGCCATGGAAATGCAGCCATGTTTGGGGTGGATGGCAGTAGTAGTGCAACAGTACCCTGCAGCGCTACACAGCAGCATAAGATAGGAAGAGGAAAATTCTGGTGTTCCTCTGTACTTCAATTGGATATAGAAAGACAGAAGCCAATTACCTAAAATTGAAATTTGGCCAAAATAACAGGGTGAACAACCTTGCTTTGCAGAAAGCACCATAGAATCTGAAATGGCCACAGGACTTCAGGTTCACAGCTCATGTGAAAGACAGGCTTATGATAGTCTTCAAGCCCTGACTGGAATTATGCCAGCCCTTCTATATGGAAATGTTGTAGTTATTTCAGAGCTTATGCCCAACAGCTTTGACTTTGTGCCAGTTGCTGAAGGTGGTGTGGAGTGTTAAGTTCTCTCTAGCTGGCTGATGGGTTAGATATAGTACCGTTGAGGGTGCATGTTATGCTCTAATACAACGTGCCAGGCATAGTTTGGATTATTTGGTGCATCATCTCTCTTCCATTCCCATGTGTTTGGGTGAGGCAGCTGGCTGTGCAATGTGACTCTCTAGCCATAAAATAATCTCTCCTCTCCCCCCGCCCTTCTGTTTCTCTGCTTAGCTGCACTGATCTCCCCTAAAAGCTTTTGCATGGCTACTCTTGTTTGTTTGCCTGTCCTGGGAAGGATCTGGGACTTCTTGGGATAGTATAATAGAAATATGGTGTAGTGTACTCATGTCCAGGAACTCTTTCATCCCTCCTAAAACAGTTGACTTTTTTCCTGTAGTCCAAGATCTAGCTTCCCTTGTGCTGGATTGATATTGATTAGTGTTTTGGGGGTCCCTTGAGTTAAAACAGAAGCTGTGAAGGCTTTGAGATTCCTTCTCAACTTTTAATTGGTATGTGGATTTTCTTAGACTCTGGCTTTGCATTCTGTAATTATGGCTCTTAAGCTTTGTAGGTTTCCCGCAAAGGGTTTTACTAATCAATCATCTTTTATGCTGTCCTACGGGCTCATGCGCCGCATTCCCCAGAAGCAAATGATTCTTCCCTCTGCTTCCCCCTTGCTTTAGACACTGAGAATTGGTGCCCAGCACCCAGATTCCTAGTTGTCAGAGGAAACAGTATATCCCCATGCATTTGCTTCTCTCCCCTTCCATTTCAAGGCATGTCGTCTCTCATGAGGTCAGTTCTAAAGCATGTTCCAGTTCTGCCAGATTTCAATACACTGTTATGGTAAGCCAATAAACTTGCATTCCAAGCTCGCTGGGAGTCACATTCCCTAAGTATATTTCAAAATGAAACTCTTAAGAACTACTAAAATATTAATAAACACAGTGACGCTCTCTTATGTAATAACCAGCTAGGTAGTTTATCGTAGCTGTAACCCTGTGCCTAATGCATACAGTTTAAAATGCTTAACATGGGCATTGCACACTTTTTTGTTGTTGTTTTAAAAATAAATGCGGTGCTGCTTTCTTTTCCAAGCAACGTTACATGTTCCTTTGTCCAGGACTTGAAGAATTTAACTGATTCTTACGAACTAGAGGACTAGTTCTAATAGTATGAAACCTGTGCTGCCATGTCTCCTCACTCCCTTGAACTCAGAGGAATAAAGGAGTTGTGTATTGAATGTAATTGTAACTTGTCAATGTGACGGGTTCTCCCTGGGGTGCCACCTGGAACTGAGGTACCACTGAGCCCCCTGTCCCACGAGCCTGGGCTCCTACTCACACTGTACTGTTGTGATAAGCTACAGAGCCCTCCAGCCTGCACTTTCACTAGCAGAAGTCTTCTTGTGTGGGGATGCACCCAGCTGCAGTTACAAGCAGGCTCTCTGACCACTCCCTGCTACTCCCAGTTCCTCAGGCGCGCACCCTCTCTGGAGTATAAACCCAAAGATATACCCTCTTGTACTGCATAAGGAACTGAACAGGGTAAAATTGGTCCCCCTCCCTCAATGTGGAGAGGAACGTGCAACATTCTTTTGTCCCTGAGTTATGATTCCAACTCACTAGTTTAGATAAAGTAAAAACAAGTTTATTAACTACAAAAGAGAGATTTTAAGTGAATATAAGTGATTAGCAAACAGATCCAAGCTGATTACCTAGCAAATAAACGCAAACTAAGCTTAATATACTAAATAGGGTGAAAATCTGCTATTCATACCCAAAGAGATTATACAAGCAGGATGCAGATTCTTAAGGGGAAAGTTGCACTTGCTTACAGCTTGGAATACCCAGGTGTTCCATTCACAGGCTTAAAATCCCTTTAGCCTGAGTCCAGCACTTCCCCCAGTTCAGTCTTCCTTCCTCAGGAGTTTCCAGGAGTCTTCTTGTGTGGGTAGCGAAGAACACCAGATGAAGTCACTCCCCACCTTTTATTGCTTTTGCATATGGCAGGAACCCTTTGTTTCAAAGCTTGGTTCCCTGACTGGTCTGTGGAAAAACACTGACCTCCCAAGATGAATTCTAGACACGTGGTCACATTACATGTGGGAGGGATAGCTCAGTGGTTTGAGCATTGGCCTGCTAAACCCAGGGTTGTGAGTTCAGTCCTTGAGGGGGACATTTAGGGAACTGGGGTAAAAATTTGTCTGGGGATTGGTCCTGCTTTGAGGAGATGACCTCCTGAGGTCCCTTCCAACCCTGATATTCTGTCGTTGTAGAGTTATAGCCGCCATTACTCAGAGGCTGTCTGTAGCCTTCGCAGGAAGGCTCTCCAGGTGAGAGAGAAGCTTCTCCTAAGGCCTGTTGTTTTTTCCTATTGGCTCATTGCCCTGAATAGGCCCTTCCCCACCCACTATCTAGACAGAAAGCATCTTGTCTAGTGGGCGCTACCCTGGTGTGACTACATTTGAAATACAGATACATAGTCAATATTCATAATTTCAGATACAAAAATGATACATGCATATAAATAGGATAATCCTATTCAGCAAATCGGAACCTTTCGAAGGATCTCTTACATGACTTCTCTTGCATAAAAAACATCATAACTATGTCATGATCATATAATGTCACTATGAAGAATATGGGGTGCAGCGTCAGTCAACGTTCTGTTTTAAAAATGTAACCGATTCCAGCTCTGGATCTTGATGAACTCTTTCCATTCCTGGCTTCCCTCCACTTCTTCGTTTTTCTTTTCCTAGAACAGTTGCCTTCAGTGTCCATTTCCTTCTTCCTTCTTCAGTATACTCTTTACCTTGCCTTCTGTATTTTTTCCTTCCATTTTTTGTTTCTCGCTTCTTTTCTAACGCATCTGACAATCTCTCCCACCCACCCACTCTCATACATCTCCACATGTGCCACCACTTAAAAGGTTTGGAAATCTTCGTAGCCAAAGAACTTAGTCTGTGAGCCAAGACTGATATGGAAAATGTGGAGGCTCCACTGTTCATGGAAATTCCCAAAGTAGAAGCCTGCCTTTTCCTTGCCTCAGCTGTTGGGGAAACTGGCCAGTGCCTGTCCTGTCCCTTGACTCTCATTAGAGGAGTTCTCTTGTGATGTTCTGCGACTAGTAGGTATCTGAGAAATTTATAGTGTCACCCCAATCTGGGCTGGCAGCTGAAAAAGAGAATTAGCATCTCAGGATTCTTGGGTGCTCCAGAGGGGCAGGGGCTTTACTAGGCTGTGTTCTCTCTACCTCATCTATTTTTGAGTTGCTGCTGCTGCTCCTTGCTTTCACAAGCAGCCGCAGGGTGGAATTGACCTTATTTTTCATAGAATCATAGGACTAGAAGGGACCTCGAGAGGTCATCTAGTTCAGTCCCCTGGACTCATGGCAGGGCTAAGTATTATCTAGACCATCCCTGAAAGGTGTCTGTACTGGGACTAGTCCTATTCAACATATTCATAAACGATCTGGAAAAAGGTGTAAACAATGAGGTGGCAAAATTTGCAGATGATACAAAACTACTCAAAATAGTTAAGTCCCAGGCAGACTGCAAAGAGCTACAAAAGGATCTCTCAAAACTGGGTGACTGGGCAACAAAATGGCAGATGAAATTTAATGTTGATAAATGCAAAGTAATGTACATTGGAAAACATAATCCCAACTATACATATAAAATGATGGGGTCTAAATTAGCTGTTACCACTCAAGAAAGATCTTTGAGTCATTGTGGATTGTTCTCTGAAAATATCCACTCAGTGCGCAGTGGCAGTCAAAAAAGGAACAGAATGTCAGGAATCATTAAGAAAGGGATAGATAAGAAGATAGAAAATATCATATTGCCTCTATATAAATCCATGGTACGCCCACATCTTGAATATTGTGTGCAGATGTGGTCACCCCATCTCAATAAAGATATATTGGAATTGGAAAAGGTTCAGAAAAGGGCAACAAAAATTATTAGGGGTATGGAATGGCTGGGACTTTTCAGGTTGGAAAAGAGATGACGATGGGGGGGGGGTATGATTGGGTCTAGAAAATCATAACTGGTGTGGAGAAAGTACATAAGGAAATGTTATTTACTCCTCCTCATAACTCATGACCTAGTGGTCACCAAATGAAATTAATAGGCAGCAGGTTTAAAACAAACAAAAGGAAGTCTTTTCACACAACGCACAGTCAACCTATGGAACTCTTTGCCAGAGGATTTTGTAAAGGCCAAGACTATAACAGGGTTCAAAAAAGAACTAGATAAATTCATGGAAGGTAGGTCCATCAATGACTATTAGCCAGGATGGGCAGAGATGGTGTCCCCAGCCTCTGTTTGCCAGAAGCTGGGAATGAGCAACAGGGAATGGATCACTTGATGATTATCTGTTCATTCCCTCTAGGGCACCTGGCATTGGCCACTGTCATAAGGCAGGATACTGGGCTAGATGGACCTTTGGTCAGACCCAGTATGGCCGTTCTTATGTGTTTGTCTAACCTGATCTTAAAAATCTCCAAGGATGGAGATTCCACAATCTCTCACCAATTTATTCCAGTGCTTAACCACCCTGACAGTTAGGAAGTTTTTCCTAATGTCCAACCTAAACCTCCCTTGCTGCAATTTAAGCCCATTGCTTCTTGTCCTATCCTCAGAGATTAAGAACAACTTTTCTCCCTCCTCCTTGTAACAACCTTTTATGTACTTGAAAACTGTTACCATGTCCCCTCTGTCTTCTCTTTTCAGACTAAACAAATCCAATTAATTAGACCTTTAATTTTTGTTGCTCTTTTCTGGACTTTGTCCAATTTGTCCACATCTTTCCTGAAATGTGGCACCCAGAACTGGACACAATACTCCAGTTGAGGCCTAATCAGTCAGTTTCCTTGCTCTCTTTAGGGTTCCCAATAGCCCGAGTGAAAACTGACCAGAGTCTAGGCACTTTGCTGCAGCTGGGCAAAGCTCTGAGCAGCCTTGAAGGCACTGGTATTATATGTCTGACAGACCTAAGGACAATGTTGAATTAGTGACTAGTTGATGTTTTGAAGGCTTTCTTTGTGACCACATGGGCTAGAATTTTTTTTTAAAGAAGGAAGCTTAGATTCTGCAGAAAATTGATGGCACTTGCTTGGGTAAGCTTCTTGCTTACCATGGGTGAGAGCATTTATTAAGTCCTTAATAAATGTTGTTCATTTAGAGGCACATGTGTTATGCAAGTCCATGCTCTTTATCCCTGAGGAACGAGATACTTGAGAGCTATTTGCTTTGCTTTGAGAGAGCAATAAGTGATCAGCTGTTTCCAGCTGCTCCGAGAGTCAGAGATTAAGTCCAGAAGGGACCATTGTGATCCTACTGACCTCCTGTGTGTTACTCGTAAATCTCTCCCCTTGTTTTGCTCTTACGTGGTGCCTCAGGCTCTTTTCCTGGAGCAGGCAGCTGCCCTTGCCTCCTTTCCCTTGCTGTATTAGCACACTGCCTTCACACATGTTCTCACCTCGCTGCAGGTGTCTCCAGGTGGTGGAAGAAGAGGCTACTGCTGAGAGTTGCTCTCAGCAGAGCTCAGGAGGTCAACAACATCTTTCCCCACTCCCAGAGCTGCTTTTCTGAAGGGTCAGGCCACCTACTTCTCAACAGCTTCCTGGAAGTGGGGGAATAATAGCTGGTTGATTTTGGGGGGCTTGATACTTACTGGAAGGACTTTGTCATCTCTTCCTCTGCTACTCAATGGAAAAATTGGTGTCTGGGAAGGAATGAGACTTCTCATTATGGCACAGGAAACAGAGTTGGACTTGCCCCTCCTATAGACCCATTGACCTCAGCTGAGCTTCTCCAGGCATACATGTGGCTTATTGTCAGCTCTGAGTGCTGTTGTGGTCTGCTCCACGTGCCACTGGAACATTGCATTCCGTGCCTGCCTTCAATCAGGCAGCAGAGGCATGAGCTGGAAAATTGCCAATAGGACCCAACGGCAGAGCACTAGTTCGGAAGATTAAATACTCTGTGGCAGCTAACAGTACTAAGGAATCGGTGATGACAGAAAATTGGCACAATCCCATTGTCAGGTAGTGGAATTTGAGTACTAGAAGCTTGCTTTCTGCTGAAGCTGGGTTCTTACCCTGGTTACCTTCTAGGATTCAGATGGCTTGGCAGATGATGGTATCAGGTATGGCCAAGTGGGTGTAACTTATTTCCCTCCCATCCAAAGACTTTCATAACTGCAGGATCTAGTGCAGCCGTTCCATGATCTGAGGGTTTGCCTGGCTTGGCCTCTGGCTGATTGGTACTGTAGTGCTTTAGATACACTGAGGTACATGCTACATATTTGTGGGATGTTGGCTTTTCCTTTGGTGCCTACCCTTTACCTTGTCTTTAAAGGCACAGATGTCAGTGAGACCTAGTAGACCATATTATTTGTAATGTGGTAGCACCTTGGATGCTGCACACACAGAGGATGGTAACTCCTCGCTTAACGTTGTAGTTATATTTCTGGAAAATGTGACTTTAAGCGAAACGATGTTAAGCAAATCCAATTTCCCCATAAGGATTAATGTAAATAGTGGGGGTTAGGTTCCAAGGAAATCTTTCACCAGACAAAAGACTATACACACACAGTATATGTTTTTTAAACAAACAATTTAATACTGTACACAGCAATGATGATTGTGAAGCTTGGTTGAGGTGGTGAAGTCAGAGGGTGGGATATTTCCCAGGGAATGCCTTACTACTAAATGATGAACTAGCACTCAGCTAAACCCTCAAGGGGTAACACATTGTTAATGTAGCCTCACATTCTACAAGGCAGCACAAATCGAGGGAGAGGAGACACACACCCTGTGTGTGTGTGAGAAAGAGAGGCGCATTGCCCCTTTAAGTACGCTGACCCCACTCTAAGTACATTGCCTTTTAAAGTAGATCAGCAAGTTGAGACAGCAGCTGCTGCCAGCAAACTCCCTCCGTCCTGAGCCCTGTTGTGTCGGTCTCCTCCCGCCCCCCCATCCCGCGCTCTGTGGAGATGGGGTAAGCAGGGGGGAGGGGGACACCCTGACATTAGCCTCCCTCTCTTCCCCCCCGCTCCCCACAGCAAGCAGGAGGCTCCTGGGAGCAGCTCTAAGGCAGAGGGCAGGAGCAGCACATGGCAATGGGGGGAGGGACAGCTGAACTGCCCGGCAATTGATAGCCCGCTGCGTGGCTGCCACACAGGGAACTTAGGGGAGCTGATGGGGGAGCTGCCGGTCCAACCTGGTTCCAAGCCCCCACCAGCTAGCTCCAGTGGGCTGCTCTTTCTGCAAGCAGTGCACAAAGCAGGCAGCTGCCAAAAAACGTTATAAGGGAGCATTGCAGAACTATAAACGAGCATGTTCTCGAATTGATTAGCAATGTAACAAGGAAACAACGTTCACCAGGATGACTTTAAGTGCGGAGTTACTGTACTAGACAGTTCCTTCCCCAAAATGTTTATGGCCTACGTAGATAAATCAAAGGATCACAAGGGAAACTGAGGCACGGAGCTTTAACGTGACTTGCTGCAGGTCAGTGGCAGAGCCAGGATTCCACTTTCAAGTTTTCTGCTTGTTGTCTAGTTTGCTAGGGCTGCTTTACAAGCAGCCTGATAATTGTATTTGTTTGGAGACTAAACACCATCTTGATTGTCCTCAGATGCTCACTTTTCTCTGACTCCTTTCCTCTCTCTCTCTCTGGAAGGTCAACACTATCATCATTAAAAGCTCAACATGGTCCACCATAAGCTCTGTTAAAGAACTGGCTACTTAGGTTAGAGCCATTTATTTAGCAGAGTTTATAGAGTGAAACAGGAGCTTGTGGTTTGTGCTGCAACCATCATGTGGTTCCCACCTCCCACTTGTGGTTTCTGTTTAGCATTGCTCATACTCTGGATATCCCAGAGCATTTAACAGAGCACTGAGTTACCTACTGCTGCTGTTGCCACCATTGGGGATCAGGTTCAGCAGGAGTTCTTGCAGCTTGTGACGTTACAGCCTGTTTATTAAAGAAACTGTTTTAACAGGGCACTAGAGTTATCAATTGCTGTCATAGGAAAGGGCTTTTAATTTGCATCTGGGCAGCCAGTAATGAGTAGAAGAAACCTCTGGCAGCTTCGGACTGGCTTAACTGCAACATTAAACTTGATGTGGTGTATTGACTCCCAGGATTCCTGACTTCATATTTTAGCGAGTTCAAATAGTCTGTACTAATTCTTAGGTCAAAGCTGTGCTGTCAGTTTTGATACTTGGCTTCTAAGCCACAAACACTTTTAACTCACTAAGTTGACAGTCTTAAAACCTTGTAAAGTTTTTTGGGAAAGAAAATAATATAGGTTAACAAAAATCAGTTGCTTTAGAGTTCAGTATCACTTTGTTGCCTTATGAAGTCCCTGTATGTAGTGGATCTAAGAAACGAAGTGTAATTGCAGTACCCAGAGTATGCGTCCTCAGAAATGGCCAAAATCAGAATATACCTAACATGACCTTGTGATGGGTTGGATCACAGAAACCCCCAAGACTACTTCTGCCCCTGCTTTCCCTGCCAGCTTGGACTCCAGCACCTTGTCTTGTTGAGCCAGACACACCCGTCTACTCCAACACAGACCCAGGGTCTGAACCACTTGCCCCAAAGCTGCAGACTTAACTGAAAGCAACTTAAGAAGTGTGCCTGTCTTTAACACTCAGATGCTCAACTCCCAATGGGGTCCAACCCCCAAATAAATCCATTTTACCCAGTATAAAGCTTATGCAGGGTAAACTTCTAAATTGTTCGCCCTCTAACACTGATAGAGATGCACAGCTGTTTGCCCCACCCCTAGTATTAATACATACTCTGGGTTAATTTAATAATTAAAAAGTGACTTTATTAAATACAGAAAGTAGAATTTAAGTGGTTCCAAGTAGTAACCGACAGAACAAAGTGAATTCCCAAACAAAATAAAATAAAACATGCAAGTCTGAGTCTAATACAGTAAGAAAACTGAATACAGACAAAATCTCACCCTGAGTGGTGTTCCAGTAAGCTTCCCTTTACAGACTAGTCTGGGTCCAGCAATCACTCACTCCCCCCGCGCTTAGTTACTGTCCTTTGTTCTAGTTTCTTTCATGTATCATTGGGGGTGGAGAGGCTATCTCTTGAGCCAGCTGAGGACAAAATGGAGGGGTCTCCCAGGGGTTTAAATAGACTTTCTCTTGTAGGTGGAGACCCCCTCCTCTCTCCTATGCAAAGTCCAGCTCCAAGATGGAGTTTTGGAGTCACATGGGCAAATTACATGTCCATGCGTGACTCAGTTTTTATAGGCAGCAGCCATTGTTTACATGCTACTCTGAACGTCCTCAGGTAGACTTCTTATGTGGATTGGAGCCTTCCAAGATTCATTGTCCTATGCATCTGAAGAAGTGAGGTTTTTACCCACGAAAGCTTATGCCCAAATAAATCTGTTAGTCTTTAAGGTGCCACCAAACTCCTTGTTGTTTTTGTAGATACAGACTAACACGGCTACCCCCTATACTTGATACTATTGTCCTTTAAGTGTTTTTTGATTGGGCACTTAATTTGCACATTCCTTTCTCAAGAAGCTGACCAAATGCTTTACTAAGGTACTTAGAAATCAAGCAAGTACACAGCCAATATTCATAACTTTGAATACAATAATGACACATGCATACAAATAGGATGAATAGATTCAGTAAATCGTAACCTTTACAGAGATGTTACATGGCGTATGTACCATAAAACACATTCCAGTTATGTCATATATACATTCATAAGCATATTTCCATGAAGCATTATGGGATGCACTGTCACTGACCTCTTTTGGAAGTAGCAGAAGAGGAGGAAGAATGGGCTGTGATATGTAGCTAGAACAAAGCCAAGCAATAGAGGCCACACACCTAGAATGGTCAGGATTCTGGTATAAATGCTATCTATTCCCTCAGCGCGCGCTCTCTCAATATTTGATCAACAGCTGCCAATTGCCAAGACTTCTTCACAAGGGTTTTGGTAAATTGGAATTCCTTTACCCCAAAAACCTCTCTCTTGGCTTGTTGGTCTCCTCAATCTGGCTAGGGCCTTGGCTACACTTGCAGCTGTATAGCGCTGTGTGGTAAATCTGTCTTCGTACAGCTGAGTAGGGAAAGTGCTGAAGTCTGTCCACACTGACAGCTGACAGCTCAGTGGTGTGGCCACACTTGCAACATTTGCAGATATGTTGGGAGCGGTGCATTATGGGCAGCTATCCCAGCATTCATGTAGCTGCAATGTGCTTTTCAAAACGGGGGGGGTGGGGTGGAATGTGACAGGGAGTGTGGGGGGAGAGAGAGTGCTTTTTGGAGCGTGTCAGCACTCTATTTTGCAAGTTCCGAACTCCCGGCCCCCTGCTCATTCATTCACTCGCTCAAAGCAAACAGCAAACTGTTTGCTTTTTCTCTGTGGTACAAGCTTTGAAACCGGCACTTCCGCAGCCGGTCACAACAATGGAGAGGATTGGCCACTTGACAAGGTGATCAGTACCGCACTGCAGGTTGATTCCTGGTACACACTCACAGGGGAGAGTCGTAGCCACTCCGCTGTATCTCTTATGCTTCTCGGGGAGGTGAAGTAACTGCAGCGGTGTACCCAGGGAGATACAGCGTTGTATGTGCCCTGCCATTGTGGACGGGGAGTGAGTTACAGTGCTGGGGGAGGCTTTACAGCGCTGTACTCGCAAGCGTAGCCAAGGCCTAGGAGTGTTAGGGGGAACTCAGCAATCTTAGGAGAGGCAGGATGGCCAGCAGTTAGAGCACTAGGGCTTTGAAGACCCAGGTTCAATTCCCCACTCCACCTAGACTTCCTGCGTGATCTCAGGCAAATCACTTAGTCTCTGTGCCTCCATTTCCCCATTTGTAAAATGGAGATACTTCCCTATCTCACAGGGGTGTGTGAGGATAAGTGCATTAGATTGTAAAACACTGAGATCCATGTGAAAACACGCTATATAGCAGCTAAATATTTACTTTATTATTAAGCAGGACTGTAAGTGGGGAACAGTACTGGGGACTAAAACATTCTCAATTCTTTCACTTTCCATCTCATCCCTGTATACTTGTTTTGAAGCCAGCTGCATCTCTAGGTAGTGTCTCTAAAGGGTTCTTTTCTGTACAGCATGCTGGTGATGTCAGAAGCTAATTAGCCAGACATGCCTGCTTGAAAGGCAGTGTACTTTTAGTGGTTAGGTGGATCAGAGGGACTGGCAGTCCAAATACCTGAGTTCCTGTCCTGACTCTGTTATGATTCACTTTATGGCCTTGTATGGAAAGAGTCCAACAGAGGGCAACAATAGGGGGCTGGAGCACATGACTTATGAGGAGAGGCTGAGGGAACTGGGATTGTTTAGTCTGCAGAAGAGAAGAATCAGGGGGGATTTGATAGCTGCTTTCAACTACCTGAAAGGGGGTTCCAAAGAGGATGGATCTAGACTGTTCTCAGTGGTGGCAGATGACAGAACAAGGAGCAATGGTCTCAAGTTGCAGTGGGGAAGGTTTAGGTTGGATATTAGGAAAAACTTTTTCACTAGAAGGGTGGTGAGCACTGGAATGGGTTACCTAGGAAGGAGGTTCCACCACCTCCCTTGGAGGTTTTTAAGGCCCGGCTTGACAAAGCCCTGGCTGGGATGATTTAGTTGGGGTTGGTCCTGCTTTGAGCAGGGGGTTGGACTAGATGACCTCCTGAGGTCCCTTCCCACCCTGATATTCTATGATTCTGTGATGTGATGCTTTGCTTAAACTTGTCTCTGTCTATTCTGAGGTTCATCCTCACCTTTGTAGACAGCCCTGAGATCCTTCGATGAAAATTGCTGGATAAGTGCTAAGCATTTGCCAAGCAGTCCTTTGCACGTCTAAATGGCTGGCTTCCTTTAGCCAAGATGGTGGTCAAGCCTTTCAGCTCCATATTTGACTTTCTCTTTGTAGATCCTCTGCATCCTGACACCCCACCATTCCAAATTGTTTTCCTTAGGCGATATGGTTTCATTCCATCCAGTAATATGACCCACGTCCATCCATCGCCCTATCTGTCCAGTTTGTATCCTGTATCCCTAAGTGCTCATGAAAATAGTTAGTTAACACAGTGAATCTTCTCCACTGCCTTGGGGAACATGTTCTACACACTGCCCTCTACACTAAGGAATTCCCCCTACACTCATTGCCTGATCCTAGCTTCGGGATATGCCCAATGAGATAGTCTTGTGGAATTTACCTTCATTAGGGTTGTATAAACATCAGTCATGTTCTCTTCAAAATCTTTCCTGATTGCTGCCCCAGAATGCCTTGTTACCGGTGTCCCTCCCCTCTTCCTGTGATATAGTTTACTGGACTGGAGGTACAGCCACAGAATCCTCTGTTATGGACCTGCATCCTGTTTGTTTTTCACAACCACTGCCAGACGCTGAGCTAATGGTTTTATATTTCTATCCACTACTTACGGAGTTTAGTTTTACTGCAGTGTGGGATACCAGACCCCTTACGCAGACTCCAATCTATTCTCCAGCCTGGAGCTGGGAAGCCAAAAGCAAGATCACAGCAACTGATTCCAATCTGTTCACGCTTGCTCTGAAAACAGCTTGTTTCAGGATTTTGCACACTCCTTCCCTTTCAGTATTTCTGCTTCTCTTTGCTTCTGCCAAGGTTCAACTGTAAAAATAAAACATTAGGAGATATGGTTTGAGACTCCCCCAACCAGCTAACTCCTCTTCACACTTGAACCTTATTGAATAAACTATTCATAAAATCCCAGTGTTGGCACCTTGGAGTTCAAGGGGTCCATAAGGATGCCATGGATCTTAAAATGGTGGTTTGCTCTCCTTTTGAGATCCGATTAAAGGTTGGATATGAAAGCATACGCTGCAATATCTGAGAGCTGGGAGACCAGGAAGCAGGTGGGGAGCTAGCTGCTTTAGCTAGTGACATGACAGCCCCAGGTACTAGCCAAATAGTTCTTGCCCTAGATACTAGGAATCATTCTCGGTGACTCTGTTCTGTTTTGGTGTCTAGGCATGATACCTCTGACCTGGACCACTTAGCCATAGTTGTGGCAAAATTCCTCCTCCTTTTGTGTGTCTGGTCACTTGTGCTACACACAGTCCCTATGCCTCTGGCTCTTTAGTGGAGTGTCTGGCGATTCCTGTGTTTCTTACAGGGTCAAACCAGTGTCCATTTCGTCTCCACCATGGGATTGTACCAGCGGCTTCACAGGAAGGGACAAAAAGTTATCAAGGAGGCAGTTATGTTGCTCTACAGCTTATTTTGAAGCAAGGCTAATAATGTAAGACTGTGTAACTATTGTGTGATAAGAGCAGTGTAGTCCTATGCTGACAGAGGGATTGCAGCAAATCCTCCCTATTGTCTTACTGCAAAGAATAGGAGATCTGCAATGATGTGCAAAAAAATGCTGCAGCATGGTCTGGAAGCTAAATGCGGTTCATTGGGAAGGCTGACATTCTGTCGTCAGTTACTTAGTAACTCTGCAGAAGGAGACAATGATTAAATCCAAGAGAAGTTGGAGCACAAATAATCTTTTCCTCCCTTTAAACTCATAAAAGCAAGGACATCTGGAAAGGTAAATGTCCAGTCTTACCTGAATACACCACACAGAGCTATTCCTCTGTCTCTCGAAGGGTATGTCTGTGCTGCAGTTAAGACACCCGGCGGCTGGCCCATGCCAGCTGGCAGGCTCCTGAATCTTCAGCTAAGGGGCTATTTAACAGTGGCTAGGCTTTGTGCTTGGGCTGCAGCCTGAGCTCTGGGACCCTCCCACCTCACAGGGTCCTAGAGCCTGAGCCTGTACATCTACACCACAGTTAAACAGCCCCTTAGCTCAAGCCCCTTGAGCCTGAGTCAGCTGGCACTGTCTAGCTGCAGTGTGGGTGTATCTAAGGGATTGAGCAGCCGGCCATGTGAGCTTCACCATCCAGGCACAGGCAAACGAGTTAAGATTACGTTGTGGTAGCCGTCTCTGAATATTCTTTGTAGCAGTTTTGCTCTCTGTGTTAAAAAGACATAACTAACAACAATTAATAAAAAAAAAAAAAACCCTCTTCCTGTGTTGTTTTTGCGGCTGAAATACAAGACTGCCAGGACACCTAGGTTCTCTTCCAGCTCTGCTACTTTGCACTGCCACTTCCCTGCTGTGTGCCTTAGTTTTCCTCACTTATAAAACAAGGGTGATTTCTTACCTAGTCCACAGGGAGGATGGGCCTTAATTCATTAATGTCTGTAAAGCTCTTTGCATGTCTCCAGATGGATGTTGCTGTCTAAATTCAAGAGATTATTAGCCTCTTAAAAATGGTCCGGGAGGACTGGGGGGAGGATGTAGAGCCTGATTCTTACTTACTGTAAAGCCCCTTTTTGTGTTAATAAGAAACAGGCCCCTAATACATCACATCTGGCTTTGTTTCTTCCTTGTTCCCCTCTTAGCTTGGACAGTGAAACTAAGCCGGTCAGTTTTCTCCTGTTGGTGATGCTTGGGTTTCCAACACTGAAGTTTACTTCTTGGGGAATTCTCCCCCACAGATTTCTTTGCTTCCCTGCAGAAAAATGACTTCTGACAGGAAAGCAAAGGGAAGCCGCAAGAGCGGTCACACGCCCCTCCCCGGTAGTGCAGGCAGGTCGGTTCTGGCGCCTAGAGCAGCCCGTAAATATCAAGGCTCCTTTACATTGCCAGAGTGGTGGAAAGGATAGTATGGCCTTATAAATGCTTATGGTACTTTAGTGATTAGAATTGGTCTAAATTTTTGGATTGAAAAAATTTCCTATCAAAATGTACTCCATGAACTGTTTGCTACTGACCTTTCTGGAGATGGTCAGTAGCCAATATAAATTGTGCGTTTGATTCCCCAGCCCTCACTTGCTCTTCAGTTGCCTATGATGTAACACTGAGCATATGGCTGCATATATTTGTTGACTAATAACTAGAAATAAAGGGTCAAATCTAGCTACATTACTGTTAGGCAAGGAGGTTTGAGGATTTTCCCCAATGCTCCCCATTCCCATTCTCCATCCATTGTATTGTAGTTTAAATAAATTACCAAAATAATTAATAAATAAATAAGGTCCATCAATGGCGTCCCTAGCCTCTGTTTCCCAGAAACTGGGAATGAGCGACAGGGCACTTGATCACTTGATTACCTGCTCTGTTCATTCCCTCTAGGGCACTTGGCATTGGCCACTGTCGGAAGGCAGGATACTGGGCTAGATGGACCTTTGGTCTGACCCAGTATAGCCGTTCTTATGAAACCAGTGTGATTGTATTGTGTTGTTTTGATAAATAAAATTAGCAGAATTTTAAAGTATTGTGTGCAGAGTTTTTAATTTCTTGGTGCAGAATTCCCCCAGGAGTAGAAGTTACACTTAGAAGTCATGTTTAAATTTGAAAAGACATTTTTCCCCAGGATTTTATTAATAAAGACTTTTTTTATAGAACCAACCTAATTTGGGAGTGCCTTCTTAAATTCTGTTTATCTAGTATATTGAGGGAGTCCTGAATGTGCATGTAGTTACCTGGTTAACTCGCAGTTGAAGGGTTAATAAAATACCACAGAAAAAGATCCATCTGGAACTTCCCAACCAACCTTCTAAAAAGACCACCCACTGCTTAGATATTGGACTCCTGCAGAGTGCCAGACTGAATTGGCCCTGTCAACACTGGTTCTCCACTTGTGAGGTGACTCCCTTCTCTTCATGTGTGAATATATAATGCCCGCATCTGTAACTTTCACTCCATGCATCTGAAGTGAGGTTTTTTACCGACGAAAGCTTATGCCCAAATAAATCTGTTAGTCGTTAAGGTGCCACCGGACTCCTTGTTGTTTTTGTGGATACAGACTAACAGAGCTACCCCCTGATACTTGACCTCAGCTGTTTGGAATTATATAATATGGCCTAAAGCACTTGGCTGAAGTACTACATGTTTGAACTGAAAGGAACGGTGCTTCAGAATTGGTGCCTAGTGTTGGTGACTTGGAAAAGGACCATGTCTTCTGAATACATCGAATACAGAGGTGAAGACTTGCACTATGTTTTGAGCTGCAATTATTCCTTTACATTTACCCTAGAGGGAGGCTTCCTTGGAACTAATTTCATCATCAGTTTTGCCTTGTTCCTCTTCTCTTGCTGAGAACCACTTCCTATGTGGGGTAGGGGAAGGGCTCGGTGTGCGTCTTCACTGGAATAAAACTTTCTGCCTGGAATGAAGTAAATAGTGGATTATTGCACTAGTCAAGCTGCTTTTGGTTAGTCCCCAGCAAAACTGCTGCTCCCCCCTTCACTTGCTACTCCAAGACTGGTTTGGCTAATGTGCCCCATAAAGCTTTGCAATGCAGCAGTTTATCTAAGAGCCCCAGGTTGTGTTTTGTTCATGAAAAGTGCTAACATGACAGCACTGGATGCAAAAATACTTGTTTGTCCACAGAATAAACCTAGCACAGGCAGTACAAACTTCCCTCCCACAATGCCCCATTGATGTGCCTGCTCCCTGAACTGAGGGGGAGGGGATCATCATGTTAGAGGTGAGAGGGGGAGTTGAATCTCTTTAGTCCAGTTCTCTGTTGAGGCTTTTGATAAGAGGGCCAGTTAACACCAGTTGGGATGGGCTGTGTGGTGGACGTCTACACATCACCACTGCCCAGCCACTCTGCAGAACTGCAAGCTGGTATTGAGGCTTGGTCGCTAGTGAGGTACATTGGATTTGAACTGGGGTAGCAGCAGTGATTACCATTACCATCCAGTCCAGGTGGAGAGCCACCAAAATGGGCCAGCTGGGGTAATGACACATTGGCTTTCCTTCACTGCCCTTTTGGGGGGAGAGGGGAGAAATACACTGCGACCTACCTCACTGACCCTCCTCTGAGGAGTACCTAGGCACCCTGCCATGTGTGTCTCCCTGTCCTTGCCGGAAGAGATGCACCCTGCTCCGTGCGCATGTTCTCGTTGCTTTTCCTGAGGGAGAGCAGAGTTTCTTTCCCCTTCTTGTTTTTTCCTCCCAGTGCTTCCTCTGCTGTCGCTGCTTCAGCAGAAAAGCAAGGGGGTTATCCAGGTGTCAGCATTTTCTTTCTCTCTCTCTCCTCAGAGACGCACTGCAAACCAGGGGCCAAAATGACAGACTCCAAGTACTTCACCACCACAAAGAAAGGTAACCGTGCATGCGCGGGCTGCTTTACTCATGCTTCCCAACATCTCTCCTTGCCCTCTCAACTATTCCTAAGGAGGATGCCTCTGCATGGGATTGTTAGCACAAGTCCTGCTCACTTCCACAATGAGGGGTGGGTCTGACTGTTCCCAAATTGGGGAACCTCCAAAGTCCTGATTAGCAATTGCATCCATCCCACTTTAGCATTCTTTGCCATCCTAAAGATTCAGACACAAAAGGAATTTTTAGTAACAGAAACTATATGGTATGAAGAGGGGGAAAGAAACTGGTTAATGGTTAAAAGCTTTTAATAACTCTGTTCCTGCTTGCATGCAGTGTGCTAAGCTAGATGATTGGGATGTGTGCAGTTCTCTCCCATCCTTTGAGTGAGAGCTGCAGGATCTCCATTTTGTGAACAGGTGAAGGAGCGCTGTGCATGCAGGTGGGGTTGGTAACATGCTCATTAGCTGCAGACCAAACTACCCATCATTCAGGCTTCCGAACCCTTGACGGATTCCAGATAATATTCTAGCTCCTGGGTGGCAAAAACAGTTTGTCACCCAGACTCAGTGGCCTGGCAGTGAACCGAGACAAGCCTTTTAACTGTTCTTTTATCAGCTTTTGCAGCTTAGGAACACCCATCAGGCAGCTGTCAGACTGGCCCTTGCAGATGGCCTGTTTCTTTAATGCACTTGTTAAAATGGTTTGGCGGAAAATCCCAATGGGCCTGAAACCTTCACTAACCCCTGAAGCAGCAGTGCAGGTGGCTCTCCGGGTGCTACATTTAAGTATCGGCCAAACCAAGGGAATAATGTAAACGAGTGGAGTCTAGTGTCTTGCTGTCCGGCCCCTCCACCAGAGGCTGTAATTACCCCTTGTCAGTGAAAGGTGGGAAGGTCGAGTTAAAAAGAGGGCTTAGGAGCTGTGATCCCAGTGAAACATTGATAGCAACAAAATGGCCCTCTACCCTGTGACAGTAGCATATTCTTTCTGTTGCTGTGGCCTTAGTTGCATACACATTTGTACCTAGTGCATGTGACTGCACCATCTGGTGATGGTGGATGTGTGGGGACAATGGGATGTTCGTGTCCTCTGACTCTGAATTTTGAGTCAATGGACTCTGGGCCTTAATGAATTTTCTAGCTCACATCCCCCCCGGAGCCCTCTTCCACACACCTAATCCAATTCCTGTCCCCCCTTTCCATCCTGTAGAGTTTGGCACAGCGTGTTTCTCTTTGCTGAAGAATGAGCTGGCAGAGATACCTCAGGACCCAGAGCACATGGTGCTGTCAGGCTTGGTTGGATGAGTAGGAAAATATAAACTTGTATCCTTGCTACTTTTGCCACCTGTCACTAGCACCAGTGTGTGGCTCTATGGGAGATGGACAGCTAATCAGAAATGAATGGTCTAGCGCTCCTTAGTCAGACCACTGCACTTAGCCATGTGAGAGCTGAGCATGTTGTCTCGGAAACGCCACTCCTTCAAAACTGGAGGAGTGTGAGAGCTGGCACCCAGCAAACCATTGGCAACCATCTCCTGCCTTAGTCTGGGGACTGTGTTCTCAGAATGCTCTTGCTTTCAGTGTAGGACTGGCACGCTCTGATCATGTGGGGGTGATTCTGCTACTGGAGATAAGCCTTAGCGACAGTTATGACTTAGGACTGACTCAGGAAGAGTGGGTTCAAGCTTTGCAGAACTTACCAGACAAGTAGTAATTGACCTGATGCAGCATTGAAGCTCAGGGATAACACCTTGGTAGAAAGTCCAGCCTTCTATAGTTGCTGGGATAGGAGAGATTCTGGGATAGCACTGTGGTGGGTATGTCTACCAGACAGACTCAGGCAGCCAGTTCTGTGACAGGTCAGGTTCAGAAAGTGATCTTAACAACATGATCCCTAGAAACGTTTTATTTATAATGAGAACTTGAATTCTGCAGTAACTGATGGTGTAGTGCTTTCCTCTGCCACCTCTCCTCTGGTCATAGATTCTCTCCACTGGTGAATGGATTTTTCATGCCTTGCCTGGGTTGTAGCCCTCGTGCAGTTAGTTTTCGTCTGTTCACCTCAGTTTCCCTTTCTGAATAACTGGGATAATACCTCTTGCACAAAGATGTTGATGCTTAATTCCCTAATTGCTTTGAGATCTTTAGATAGTTGGTGCTAGAGAAACACACGGATTCCTAGACGCCACAGTGAAATTTCAACACCCTTTCAATTCTGTCTGAAAGTGTTGGCAGTTCCCATTTCTGCATACACAAAACAATACTGACCAAAGAGTTCCTATGTGGTGTGTTTTTCAGTGAGCTGAAGGGGAAGGTCAGTGAAGAGCTACCCACTGGCTATTGCCAAGTTCCCCCTTGCAGATCCTCTTTTTTTGTAGAAGAAGCGCCAGGCCTGATTCATAGATTGGCAGGCCAGAAAGGATCATTGGGATCATCTAGTATAATGCAGGCCAGAGAACAGCCCCACAATAATTCCTGGTTAAGCATATCTTTAAAAATAAAAATCTAACCTGGATTTTAAAATGGCCAGTGATAGAGAATCCACCACAACCTTTGGTAAATTGTTCCAAGAGTTGATTACCCTCACTGGTAGAAATTTACACCTTGTTTCCAGTCTGAATTTGTCTAGCTTCAACTGTAACAGGTTCCTGTTATATTTCCCCCCTCTACTCCTTCCTCCATTGTGTTGATTTTGCTTCCAGCTAAGTGCCTTACCTTCTGGATCCCACTGACACCGATTGAGCTAGCCAGTGGGGAATTGGCAAGTTGTGCTCTCTCTGAGCGCACAGATTCTGAGGCAGTCCCAGCCTGGGAGAGCTATCAAGCCCAAACCTTAAACTTTCATCCGATGAGCTGGTTAGTGCATTGTGTTCCCGCTCCAGTGGGCCTGCCTGCTTTCTGCCAAGTCATTGTAAACTCTCCTTGGCCCAGGAGGTGTAGAGTGCCTGATGGGGGAGAGTAGCTTGGCTGTGGCTGTGTTCCCAGTGGGGCTACGACCATTACTGAATGTGGCATCTTGAGATGTTACTCCACTGGCTGGGCTCCCTTGCCAGCCTGGGTCAAAGAGAGCTCTTTGCCTTCATTTAATAGAAACAGGCAAGCAATTGCTTTCAATTCCTGTGGGTAATTAAAATGGAGCATTCATCTAAGCAGCTGACTGTACCTTTCTACCAAAACCTGCTGCTTTCCCCAATCTGTCAGGGCAGGGAATGTTAACTCCTGAATCTCTTTCGCCCTCTTCTCCAGGGGAGATCTTTGAGTTGAAGGCAGAGTTGAACAGCGACAAGAAGGAGAAGAAGAAAGAGGCGGTGAAGAAGGTGATCGCATCCATGACCGTTGGCAAAGATGTCAGGTGCGCTGCCATGCACAGGGTGGAGACGCTTTTGGGTTGCCATCTATTGCTGTAGGGTTGGGAGTGCCCAAACTATACCCAGCTGCAGAGATGCACTGGCAGCTTGCCCAGAACCTGATTGCTGCTCCTAATGTGTATTAAACAAGTAGATTATAGCAGCCCATGTAAACTACAGGTCCCAACAAACAAAGCTCCTTGGCTCAAGGCATAATGGGGCCTATGGCTTCTTGAGATCGGCCTCCATGTCCATGACAGAAGGCTCCTTTTGGCTCTGTGGGTGGTCTGCACGTCAGTTACCCATTTGTCTTGTGTGAGAGCTGGGTGAGAGCTTGCCTGTCACTGCAGCCTCTGCGCTGAAAGATGAACATTATATTCAGGTCAAGTAGCCCATCAGTCAGCAAGCTTGACTTGTTTTTAGTAGTAATCTAGCTAAAGGAGGACTGGACTGGTTTCCAGATTAGTTTATTGGAATTATTGCTGCTTTCTTAAATTTAACCTTTTAAAAAAAAAAAAAAAAAGGCAAACAAGCCCCTTTTGACAGAGGACAGATATCTTTGTTTCATAGCTGATGATCTTGTTATGATGAGCCAAGAATAAAATATTAAGCTGAGCTCTTCCATTTTCCTCTCCCTTTTACCCCATCAGGTAGTCATGGTAAAGAAATACGGCCTCCCTCCCTCCCTACACAGGCTGTAAACCCAAATGGTGCTGCTGCCCCTTCCTCTTTTAGGAGTGGTGACCTTGGTCTCTCGCACATCCATATGCACCTTTTTAAAAGGATGCATTCAAGGTTATGAGAGAGATCAACTTCTAGGTCTAGCTAGTAACAGTACAACCACCTAGCACCCTTCATTGTTAAATCTGTGCTTTACAAAGGTGGCTAAAGCTCTGTTCCCATTTTACAGATGTGACTTGTCCAGTCTTGCACATTCAGTCAGTAGCAGAGCTGTGACTAGAACCCAAGGGTCAGGACACCAGCCAGGGCCCCCAGCAGAAGAGCTCACAAAGTAAAGCAAGATAGGCCAGTGCAAGACCCAGGAAGTCAGTCTAGGAGAGTGAGGAGGGTGCATTTGAAGGAGCAGGATGTAAGGATTGGATGGAGGGTTCCTGGCCTGGGAACACAATGGTAAAAAGCACAAAATACAGAAAGGGAGAGAAGGATGTGTCTGTATGAAGTAAAGTGAGGCGCATAGGGAGCAGGTGTCTGTAGCCAGAGTCTGATCCCTACATCTAACCAGAGAGAAGTTTCTCTGAAGGCTGAGATAAGTAATGACTGATTCCTCTGAAGGGAAGCTACCTTCTTGACACATGAGTGCAGAGTATGGTTTCAAGCAGAATCCATCTGAATTCAGGGGAAGGCTGGGAGCCTTAAAGTCTTAGATTCTGGAATTTCATCAAGTGTTAATAGAGATTAAGTCAACTGAAGAAAAATATTTGTGTGAGCACTTTGAAGACCCTTTTGCCGTGCTCGTGAAGGGCTCTACTTCCTCAGAGCTTTGTTGCGCCTCATCAAATGGCTGGGCAGTATCAGGACAATGGTAGCTTCCCAATCCATTCCCATCAGTGGAAAGCATGACAGCGATTTAAGAATGGCTTTTAAGACAGTAAATATTTACTGTCTGGCAGATAACAAATCACTGATATATTCCGTATGTACGGGTTCCCCCGTAACTGATCCCACCCCACATATTGCACCGTATTACTATTCAGTGGATTTGCTGGGGCATGCATGTTAGCTTAAAACAATGAGAACAGGCCAAGTAGGCCAGCTCCTAGGTCCAACAATCTCTGACCTTGACTGTTTTTTGAGAGTTAGGTGTCTGAGTAGTCTGTTTTTTGTCGTTCCCCCCCCCCCCCCCCCCCCCCCGCCCAGATTCACTCCTGAATTGTTCTCGCCTCATTCTGCTTTAGACTTGGTGGCCTAACCAGCTTTTTTAGATGTAACATCATTGCAAGGGAAGAGTCACTAACAATCAAGTGGATCTGGGCTCTGCTGTAGCAATAGCACAAGCTGAGCTTGTCCCCATTCACCCGGCTCTGATGCTGTCAACGGGCTCTTATGCAGGGCTATTTCTCCATACAACTTATCTCAAATTCTGCAACTCTAGAATATTTTCACTCATTCACTAGGACCAGAGACTTAGACTTCTCTTCTAGCTGCGCTCTGTTAGGGGACTGTTACAGCTCTGGAATTCAGTGCTGTCCTTGTGAAGCTGTGTTCCTGATAAGAAGGATGTTGTCTCGCTTTTTCTATTCTGTCTTTGATGCAATAAAGTTTCCCTTCAACACCGTGGTAAGATGTGACCACACAATCTTTTTGACTGAGCGTGCTGTCATGTCTGAACAGCCATTGGATGATAACTTGTGGTGCAGGTACTTTGTTCAGCACATAGTTTAGCTCTTAAAAGAATTTACACTTCACTATGAAATTGGCTGTGTTGAAGCATGGTTGTTCAACATGGCTGCAGGTGGAGGAAAAGCAAGCCTCCGCACTTAACCATGCTTTTAGGGACTGCTTTGTTGAGCTTATTTTAGTGGAGATCCATGAAGAAATCCAGATGTTGGAATGGCTCCTTCAGAGAGCTCAATGGAGTCTCACACTTAGGTACATAAAAGGTTTTGGAAATACTGTGGCAGCTGGGAGGGCCAGAGGAGGTGATTTGTGGCTGGACACATGCATGCCTCTGGTTATAGAGGTGAAAGTTGAACATGCCCCAGCTAACTCTCTCCTCTCCTGTCTCAGTAGCACTGGGGTAGTTTATGCTGGCACTCTGTGTTTCAGTGCGCTCTTCCCAGATGTGGTGAACTGTATGCAGACCGATAACCTAGAGCTGAAGAAGCTGGTCTACCTGTACCTGATGAATTATGCCAAGAGCCAGCCAGACATGGCCATTATGGCTGTCAACACCTTCGTAAAGGTGAGATGGGAGTGCTGCTTACCACGGCAATGTACACCTGCATCGTGGAGGGCTCAAGCTTGGTTTGCCATGTGTATCCAGAACCGAAGTCATTCAGCAAAACCCCTGACTGAATTTCCACTCCTCCTCCTCTCAATGAGCTTAGTATTGCTCTTCTAGGGGAGGAGGAAACGGGACACCCATCACCCAGTCCACCCTTACTTGTGCACCATATTCCTTCAGTCCTGGGCTTCCCTTTTCACCATTCCGCTTAAGAACTTAATCCTGACCTGGAAGGATCTCCCTATGAGTGGGAATTCAGTCTCCATGGTCACTGAGTGTCCCCCTCACATCAGTCCTACCCACTGCATTTGATGGGAAAACAGTATGAGGCCTGGGAAGCCTGCAGACTGAATTGCCACTTAACCAGCTCCAGAGAAGTGGGCGCAGGTTGGCTTTCTCAGCCTTACCCCTCTGGTCTTGTGTAAATCAGCTGTAATTCCCTGGGGCTTGAGCACTGGATGAAGAAGCTAAACTGGGCCTTTATTTTAGCTCAGAAGAAATACTTCCATGGCAGTTGTACTTCTGTTATCTTCTCATAAACTGAGGAAGTTCTGTCCCCTCCACGAGCCTCCCATGGCTAATGTCTGTCCTGGACCATCAGCAGAGTTCACCAGTAAGGATGGCTGCCGCTGAGAAGGTCTTCATGTTCTCCTTGCTGCAGGCGTCTGCAGCTGCAGAATGAGAATGTGTTGGGAGCAAAGATGCTGCCAAAGCAGAATTTTAAATGCTTTTGGATTTGCTAGTTCCAGTCCCTGCTGGAAGCCAATACCCTTTGCGTAGGGGTGACTTACAGGTGAAGAAAAGGGTTGCGTTTGACGGCTTTTGCGGAAGGAATGTAAGCACTTGGCAGCATTGACATTTGGTGTAACCTAACAAGTGTCTGCATGAGAGGTGATGATGTCCACCTCCAGACAGCATTAAGGGGTTAATACCTGCACTGTGGCCCAGGCTGTCAAATTCACATTCCTGAAGTCCTAAATCCATATTGAGGCACCTAAATGAGAGACCTGATCTTAGCACTCAATGCACGGCACCACTGGAATTCAAATCACTTTCGTTTTGGTTCCTGAATATGTACTAAGAGCTTCAGCCCCCCAAGCCTGAAAATTGTGGCCCAAAGTGGTGACAGGAATCTAACATCCCTTTTTAACCCCTGTAGGACTGTGAGGATCCCAACCCTCTGATCCGGGCTCTGGCTGTGCGGACAATGGGCTGCATCCGGGTGGATAAGATAACAGAGTATCTCTGTGAGCCCCTGAGGAAGTGTCTGAAGGACGAGGACCCTTACGTGCGTAAGACAGCAGCAGTCTGCGTGGCAAAGCTTCACGACATCAATGCCCAGCTTGTGGAGGACCAAGGTTTCCTGGACACATTGAAGGACCTCATCTCGGATTCCAACCCTATGGTGATTGTTCTTTTCGGCTTTCATTCGCTGCTCTAAACTGTCTTCAGCCCCTTCCTCTTTTCTCCTCCAGACTGCAACGGACTTGGTCAGTTGCTCTTCCCACTCACTTATCGTCTCCCACTAATCCAAGCATAAACATCTGCATGGCTCTCTGCATTCATTGCTTCAGCCAGGGGCACCTGGGAATCTTCCAAAACATGAATATGCTGAGATCTCTTGAATGGTCCTTAAAAAATGCCATTGTACAGAGGAGGCTTCTTTGGCCTCAAGACGCTGTGGACTCTCCCTCCTCTTCCCCCCTCTCTCCTTGCTTACACTAGAGTATTTAGTGATAGCCTCTCCTGAGAGCTGTGCAGATCTCACTGCTTGCCCTTGTAATCCCCGCCTGGCCTGGCCTCCCTTTCGTTTGCTGTCTCTGCAGTATGCTGTTTGTTAGCAGGTAACCATTCAGCCCTTCAAGGTGCATCCCGGGTGAGGAGGCCCTGCTTGCTAGTTGGGTGTAATCAGAAAGGAGACAGATACTGTAATAGCCATTGACTCCCGTGTGGTTAGTGCCTGCCCTGACAGAGGAATGGAGTAGATGATGCAACAAGTCTTCTCCATTGCAAGGTGTTCTGTGCAAATGTCACTCACTCATGGCTGTGCAAAACCAGACAGGCTTAGGAGATGGTGTTTGGAGAGTCATTAAAGCTATTTTGGGGGACAGGGGTGTGTCACAGAACTCTGCTGATGGGGCAGAAATGGTTCTGATGCCCGTACTGATTTCTGGGTAGTCATTGCCACCAACACAGCCACCTTGACTAAAGCCCAACAGGTGACCAGTGGCCATGAATAGTTGCAGTGCCTGACGAGAGGAGCAATATTGGAACAATCCTGCCTGTGTCTGATGCCTTTTCAATCTCAGAGCAACTGCATGGAGCACTGGCACTAGGCAAGAGATGTGCTTAGTCTTAGGAGCATTCATGTAAAAGCTATGGATATGTCAAAGTCCATCTCCTCCCGCTCTGCCAGCTGGGCGCTTCCTGCCTGTCAGTTTCTTCCTTGTGCCTCAAAGGGCTACACTTTCTTCTTTCCTTAGGTCTTAGCCCTGCTGCTTCCATCTCCACACTCCTCAAGAGAAGCTTGTCTCTTCTGTGGCTCTCCTGGCTAGGTAAAGAGGTGGGGGAGAGCGCTTACATGTGATCTGGTGGCTCTAGCCTCTATTCTTTGCAAGGGTTCAGTTACCATCGAGCTGCCATCCAGGAAATTGGGGTCTTGGGAAATGGAAGCTCTGGTGTAATGACTCTGGCATAAAATGGTGGCTGCATTTCACCAGTTCCTTTGTGAGCTCACCTGGCTCTTAGTTCATAAAAGTGCTTTGAGGTTCTGGATACCAGTCAGATTGGCTTAGTGAGCATTGGCTCTGAAACATCTAGGGAATCTGGAGCCAGGATTTGGAATCCTGTCTAGGTCAGTTTAACCATTCGTCCTTTGGAAGCTGTGTGGCTGTCTTGACTGAGACCTTTACAATCAAGGGCCTGTCTGCTCTGATTGGGCACCCTTTGCATTTATGGGTAATAATTAGCCTTAACTGGCCAAAATTTCCTTCCCCATCTCTGCTTCAGACCATTTGGCTGCTGCTCTCTAGCCCAGAGGTGGCTGCCTGTATCTAGTTGGTAAGCGTTCTAGGATCCTGCTGAGATGAAAGGTAGGCAGATGTACTACTTACCCAAGATGAAAACCCATCTATTCATGTAACATCCACAAGCTTCCTCTTGTGGAGGGGACTTGGCAGCAGCTAGGCCTGCAGCATTATGTCAGAGCTCCCCATCAATGCCAAGGATTTGGGTTCTCTCTTCACGATCGGCCCTTGGCAGCATTTCCAGCTCTGAGTTCTGTGTCCTCCCTCGCTGCTCTGCCAGGATTACTTTGACTGCAGCAATCAGAAGGGCCTAATGGAGGAACAAACCTCCTTGTTCTCTTCAAACCCCTATGCCCTGAAGGGAGCACTACAGCAGAAAGTCAAGAAGCACTTTTGTGTCACTAAAATGCATTGACAAGTCTGTTGGCCTGTAGGTACAAACAATTCCCCCTTTGTTTTTTCTTTCAAGCTTGGATGAGCAGATTAGTTTTTAGCTGATGGCCAAGCCCTGTTCTGGTCTCTAGCACAGCACTGATGCCAAAATCCAATAGTACTGCTAGCCAGCAACTGGGGACTCAGAAGTGAGTGAATAACCTTGCAACACGGGTAGGTTTATAACATCTCTCGCTGTGTTACAGGTTCAGGGGAGACTCATCACATCCCTGATAGCTTGTGGACTTGCCCCTTCCACTTATCTCCCTCCTCTCGTAAAAGAAAGCCCTGACTTTGGGGCTGGAGAGTATTTCAAACCCTGCTAACCACCATGTCTCCCTCGCCCCTCTCTCTGCTGCCCATCAACTCTTACCACCCACCCAATTAAGCAGCTGCATTGCTGTGCAAACCTTGCAGGCAAGGAGCCAATGGCTTCAAAGGAGATTAATGGTGGTTCTGTGTTTAGGGAGCAAAGGTGTTGTGGTCAGTGTCTGAATAATGAGGGATCCCATCTTCCAAGCTCCAGGGTGAAGGGCTGGGTCTGACTCCAGCTTCACTTCACCAGCACACACTGAATATTTAAAGAGGTTACCATCTAGGCCACAGGACCATGCTAACAGTAATTACATTCCTGTCTCCTGTATCTTTAATTATTTGTGTGAGGGGGTTGGCACTCAGTTGTCGTTTGGAGGCTCTGAGAGGTGCTGTTGGCAAGGATGTATGTCTGTTTTCAGGGAGCGGGGGGGGCTTGTAAATCTGGCTCAGGTTCTGTTCCATGCAGTTCTGAGCCCCTTCTTCCTATCCCTCGTTGACTTTCCCCTGTAGCCCAGGTTGGTGGTAGTGTTAAGAAATTGCTTGTGGCTGGTGTGATGGTGAGGCCACTGATAGTCGCAGAGGATCATGTGTCTTAAAGCTTTTTCGTGTAGGGTATTCAAATGTGTCTTGTCCAACGAGCGTTTGGTCCAAGAGCTGTCTGTGGTTCCCTGGCAGTGTGCCGTGTTCTTGGCTGCCTTGTGGGTCGCCCTGTGGCTGGAGTGCCAGCAGCTGTTCCAAGCCACAATAATGCTCTATTCTTAGTGCCTTTTGCTGAGGTGACCTAAGCGCTTACAGAGGTGGATAAGCCCCCTGGCTTGCAGAAGGAGGAACTTGGGCACAGAGGTTACCCGCAGTAACACAGGTAGCTCCTGGCAGAAATAGAACCTGGGTTTCCTGACCCCCCAGGTCCCCATCCGCTATCCCCCAGGCAATACTGTCTCCTTGCATGTATGTGACTATGAATGGGAAGGTGTTAGACATGCGAAATGGACGTTAATTGCCTGCCTGTCCTCTCTCAGGTGGTGGCTAATGCGGTAGCAGCCCTTTCGGAAATAGCAGAGTCTCACCCAAGCAGTAACCTGCTGGACCTGAACCCCCAGTCTATTAACAAGCTGCTGACGGCCCTGAATGAGTGCACGGAGTGGGGCCAGATCTTCATCCTGGACTGTCTGGCTAACTACATGCCCAAGGATGACCGGGAAGCCCAGAGGTGAGGTGAGGGGCTGTGGCTCCTGCTGTTGGGAGGCCCAGAGGTGATTGGGGGGGAGGGTCTGGGGAACCTTCTGTTGGGAGGCCCGGAGGTGGTGGGAGGAGGGTCTGGGGAGCCCGCTATTAGGTTGCTGTGGTATCTGGACATTAGGGATCTAGAAATCAGGCTGATCGGCCAATGACTTGTAAGCTACATGGGACCTATACGCTTCTTTCAATGACTAGACTATATAGACCACATCCTTCCAGTGCCAGGTCTTCTCTTCTTCTCCTTCAAGAACCCAAAACATCTTTTTTGGTTTTTATACCCCGGCCAGTGCAAGCAGCAAGTATCACTAGTGTCCTTGGGCATGTCCCTTCCTGTTCTTCATCTAAGGATCCACTGTTATGCTGTTCTGTGCTATCAAGGAGACCTTGACTCTGCTTCTTCCTGAGTCTATTTTGGCTACTAGGTCACCTCAAGGTGATGGCTCAGAAGTGGCATGAGATACTTTTCTTTGCCGGCTGAGTTAATTCACCAGCACTGGCAATGAGGGTTCAAGATTGGGACCCTATCTCTGATCCATGGCTGGGTTTGCCCCTCGAGCAGTCCTGTGAGCCCAGATTACTTTCAGGGCAGTGGAACATGAAAGAAATGGTTGAAAGCAGTCCCTAGTGTGAACCAAATATTGGCACAGGCTTGTAACCTTGGTGGTACTAGCAATATTTGCCTTAAGGGTTAAAACTTTTCCATCCAGTTGCTTTGTATTTGCCTTTCTTGTTCTCCCTTCTCCCCACACCTCTCCCAGCATCTGTGAACGGGTGACGCCCCGGCTGTCCCATGCCAACTCTGCCGTGGTCCTATCAGCAGTGAAAGTGCTGATGAAGTTCATGGAGATGCTGTCGAAGGACCTGGATTATTATGGCACCCTGCTGAAGAAATTGGCTCCTCCTCTGGTCACACTGCTCTCGGCAGAGCCTGAGCTGCAGTATGTGGCTCTCCGCAACATCAACCTCATCGTGCAGAAGAGGTGAGATGCAACCATCTAATGTTGATGGGTAGGGAGGCATAGTCAGCTCCTCCATGCCAGGCCTGGCTGGCTTCAGGCAAACTCCTCTCCCTGCTCAGACCTCAGCAGTAGGGCCTTAACCACCCAGGAATCTAATGCCATGAATACAAGGTACTTTGGAAGCTACATAGCAGACCAATAGGATCTTCCCTCGACAGTGTTGGAATCCCAAAGATTCTGTGAATCAAGAAATGAAATGGACTAGAAACTAAGGGTTTGTCTGCACTGCCATCACAGGATGCCATTGCAGCTCACGGGGGCGTAGCCAAGCTCTGACTGAGTTATTTCAGGGCCTGGAGCAGGGAAGCCCCTAAAGCACATGCTGTCATGGCTTCACTGCGCTGGTACTTGAACTAGCTAGATCAAAGCTAGGTCTAAACAAGCTCTAATGACACCCTGTGATTGCAGTGTACATGGATCTTTAGAGACAAGCGTCACGCTCCAAGTGAAGTGTGCACTATTGGTTGCCTTCTCACACTTTACGCTGTCCATGATACAACTGTAAAATTTTTTGTTTGTTATCAAATGTGTCTAATGACTTTGGAAAAAATCATTTTTGTAAAAAGAACAGGAGTCCTTGTGGCACCTTAGAGACTAACAAATGTATTTGAGCCTAAGCTTTCATGGGCTACAGCCCACTTCTTCGGATGCATATAGAATGGAACATATATTGAGGAGCTATATATACACATACAGAGAGCATGAACAGGTGGGAGTTGTCTTACCAACTCTGAGAGGCCAATTAAGTAAGAGGGAAAAAAAACTATTCTCACACTTCTTATAAAATTGTCTGTACTGGGCCATCTTGATTATCACTTCAAAAGTTTTTTTTCTCTGAGGGAGAGTCCGGATCAGATCTTTACATTTCTCTCCTTGCCATTATTGCATGTTGAAATTAGAAGCTTTTCCTGCAAGTGGAGAGCAAATAGAACTGAGAAAGGTAGGTAGTTAAACTAAAAGCCAGTCCCATTCTCAGTTTGGAGAGGGACTGATGGTCTAGTGGTTAGGGTACCAGGCTAGCACTCCAGAGACCTGGCTTCAAGTTCCATGGCAAGTCCGTCTCTGTGCCTGGATTCCTCCTCTGTGCAATAGGGTTAATAGCACATCTCCACCTCAGGGGTGCAGATAAATACTCTAAGGCCTTGTCTGCCTTTTGCTGACAAAACCAGTGGAGGGTGTACACACTACAATACTACTTTTTGCAGCAAAACTCTCCTGTTTTGCCAACAAAATAAAACCACTTCAGTGAGAGGCATAGAGCTTTTGGCAGCAAAGTTAGCGAGAACGCATCAATGTAGATGCTGCGTCGCTGTAACTGGCCTCCCCCAGTATCCCACAATGCTCACTGTGACCATTCTGTTCACTGTTCTGAACTCTGCTGCCCTGCAGGCATGCAACCCTCGCCTTTCAAAGGTCCAGAAGCCTTGACATGCCTCAGCATGGAGAATTCATATGCTGAGCGTGTGGCTCCCAGCAGTAAAACAGCAAAGGCTCTCCTGCCTGGACTACGTTGGTCTGTGGGCTGAGGAGGATGTGGGAGAACTGGGAGGGAATCACAGAACCATTCATGTGGAATCCGGCTCTCCCCAGCACTAGGAACAAAGCGGCAGGCAGAGCAGGGCGCTGCTGCTAAGGGGTGAGGAGGGAGAGACTGAGCAAGTCAAGCCAGGGAAGGAGGCAGGGACTGATATGGGGGTGGGTGTCCCCCTCCCCCTGCCTCAGGATTGGTTGTTTCCGGCTGCTGTCTGGACTTAAGGACAGCATGCTGACACACTCGCTCTCCCCCAACACACATGTACTCTCTGTCTCTCCCCCCACATACTTACACACGCTCCCTGTCACACACTCTTTCCCCACCACACACGGCAGTTGAAAAGCAGCTGGCAAGGCAATTTAGTAGGATGCCCATGGAATGATGGGATTTAGAAATCTGCATCATGTGATGCTATACCTGCCCCATAAGGCATTGCAAACCCTTCCCAAAGCACTGTGCAGTGGGATAGCTACCCAGAGTGCACTGCTCTCTGTGTTAATGTAAGAGCTGCTAGTGTGGATGTGCTTTGCTGACACAAGGAGTATAGTGTAGACATGCAACAGCGGTTTAATTAAAGCAGTTGCTGTATGTTGGCATAACTTTTGTTGACAAAACTCTAATGTAGACAAGGCCTAAAGATTGAGCTCCGATGCTATGGTAATAGTGGCCATACACGTCCCCAAGAGTTTTATATCTTCAGCCCTTTCCTGTTGCCTTGTGCAAGCCACAGAAGCAGTTGCTACTGCAGAAATAACCCTGTTGTCCTTGAGAAAAGTGTGTTGGGGAAGGAGAGGAGGGAATTGTACTAATTATCTCCAAACTTGTAGCTGATTTTTTTCCCCCTCAATTGCAATACTCTTCCCAGCCCTGTTCAGTACTGTTCTTTATTGCGGTAGAGCCTAGTGGCCAGCTAGATCGGACTCTCCCTGTGGTGGGTGCTGTGCTACTCGAGGCTTTATTGTGCAGCCATCTGAGGTTAAGATCCTCTGTCACAAGGTCTTGGTCAATTCTTCAGCCCTCTCTACGCTCCAGCATGTGACCAATGCTTCTAGCCAACTCAAAAGGGAATCAGTTTTATGTTTCAGGCTATCAGATGATTGCAGAGGTCAGGGCATATTTCTCTTTCTGCCTCCCTCCCACACGTACAGCATTGTACAACACAGCTAGCTGCATTAGAAGGGAGAAGGGGTCACTTACCTCAAAAGATTCAGGTCCTGCCACTGCCAGAAGCAGGATATTGGGTCTGAAAGGTGAATGACCTGATCTAGCAAATCCCATGTACCCATTCAAGCTGGGTGTGCTGCTTCAGACTTGGAAAGTTGAGGGAATGGTGATGAGGAGCAGCATGCGGCTAACACCGAGTCACTCCCCATTCACCTCACCATGAGGTTCTGGAAGTAGTTATGTGACACAGGTGCATGTCGGACATCCTCAATGCATGGGGGGAGGGGGGAATCAGCACTGGATTTTAAAATGGCTCTTTGCTGGTTCGCATGATAAAATGTAGAGAGTTCAAATGTCATTTAACACTGCCTGTCTCCCTCTCCAGGCCTGAAATCCTGAAGCATGAGATGAAAGTGTTTTTTGTGAAGTACAATGACCCCATCTACGTTAAACTGGAGAAACTGGACATCATGATCCGCCTGGCTTCCCAGGCCAACATTGCTCAGGTCAGCCCTCCTCCCCAGGGGATCCAGCCCCTTGTGCCTGCTGGATGGGGCAGGCTGTGGGAAGGTTGTTCCCCACCGTCACCCTTTGGCTTGGTGTAACCTGAAAGGTGTAAATTGTGACTAGACGACCTGGTCTGGCCAGTGAAATGGGGGAAGGGGATGATGATTGGGTGAAATTAAACCGAGGAGTTGACAACATTACTAGTGGGGGTGGGAATTTCGTCATGGTGAGCTCTGTTAGGGTCTGGACCTAAGCCCACTGAAGCCAATGGAACAACTCCCTTTCTGAGTGCAGCCTTCGGCTCCAGGCCTTAGACTGGGGACTAGTCTCCCAAGGGCAGTGATAGAAGCCCCAGGACTGGCGATATTTAAACTGGCCTGGACTAAGGGCAGAACCCTGTCTTGGCCCTGAGGAGGGCTGGACTGGCCTTCTGGTAAAACTCCCTTTTTCCAGCACCAGTTTCAGGAGTGGGGGCTGAGTTTTCTAGCATTGCTGCCTTCCAGCATTCTCTACAGACCGGTGCCTGCTGAGAGAGCTAAGCAAGTTCTAGAAGGATCCAACATCCCAGATCCCCTGTTTCACTTCACCTCCCATACCAGCATCAGCACTGTACCTTCACTATTACAGTGGGAGAGGTGGAAATTTCTGCTTTACACCTGTGCCCTGCCTATGCACATGCACACCTCAGTAGCATGTGCTTCCTTACCTCAGTTTCTCTCCATTGCCTAAGAGTAGCACTGCAAGCTTCCTTGCTTTCAGCCAGCATTAACCACTGAGGGGGAGCCTTGTCAAGCAGCCATATCTGGTTAGCATTCTGCGAGGGTTTTACTTCACCTCAGCTCTTAAATATGGTGGCTAATGAGATACTAACGGTGTGTAGCTCTTCAGAACGTTGGCAAACTGTGTCTCTATGGAGCCAGCAGACCACGATGCTGTCAAGAATGTCTTGTCAGCCTGAGTCTGTGGATGTTTAGGAGCCCATTATCACATCCCTTTTGAGGGATCCTGGCCCCCTACTGCCAAAGGGTCGGGGCATCTGCTCCAGTGACTCCTTCCTGGCAGGACAGGGCTCACCTTTTTGCCCTCTCTGGCAGGTGCTTGCTGAACTGAAGGAGTATGCGACAGAAGTGGATGTGGACTTTGTGAGGAAGGCAGTCCGAGCCATTGGCCGCTGTGCCATCAAGGTTGAGGTGAGTGGCAGGATGCATTGGCCAGCATGACAAGGAGAAGCCGCTTTTTGCGGGGGGAAAAGCTGGGGCTGTGGTTAGTTTAACAAGAAATTCAAGCCTGAGCTGCTTAACAAACCAAAGCTACACCAGCTGGGAGAGAAGGGAAGGGTGATCTTCATACATGGTTCCTCTAGATGTGCCCTCACGCATCAGCTGTTCCTCATGTGCTGTGTTTAGTTGTTAACCGCAAGAGACCAGATTCAGAAGTAGGGTGCAGAAAGGTGTAACTTCACAGTTGGATTGAATTAATCATCCCATGACTCATACATCCCCTCTTCCTCTCTCCTCCATTCAAAGTGCTAAGCACTTACAGGCTCAAGGAACAAGAAAAATCTCTGCTTTTGCTTTCAGTGCTGAAGCAAGCTCGAGAATGATGGGACTGCAGTTGTTCTGTGAGATATATTTCCATCAGTACTTCTAGAGAGTGGCATGGAATTTATTTAATCCATCCACTCGTTGGTCTCAATTGTCAAGGCTTCTGCTCTAGTACTGCTGTATCCTTGGGCCTTTTGCCCCCATGCTAAAGTGGCTATTGCTTGCGACAGACTGGACAGGGAAATAGATATTTATTAGGGTTACCATATTTTAGTTTTAAAAAAGGACACTCCACGGGGCCTCAGCCCCGCCCCAACTCCGCCCCTTCCCCGCCCCCAGCCCCGCAACAACCCTGCCCCCTCCCCTGAATGCTCCTCCCCCTGCTTCTTCCCCTCCTCTGCTTCCCGCGAATCAAATGTTCGCGGGAAGCCTGAAACAGGGAGGCAGCTGGGGTTGGGGCTGGAGCGGGGTGCAGTCCCGGCCCCCCTGGCCGAGCGGCTCCCTCTGGCGGCCGGCCAGCCCAGGCCAAGAGGCTCAGGCCCCGGCTGAGCGGCCCCTGGCCGAGCACCGCCGGGCCCTCCCTCCCTATTTTCCCAGACATGTCCGGCTTTTTGGGATTTCCTCCCGGACGGGGATTTGAGGCCCAAAAAGCTGGACATGTCCGGGGAAAATCCCCATGGCTTTGTGTTGTCTCCAAGCCACCTATTTATAGACAAATTCAGGATGAATTAGATTTGACAGATGTTAAATTATGTATTAATGCCAAATACTCTAAAGCAAATTAGAGAAATAGCGTGGCGATAGCAACCCAGCCGTTGGAAATAAACTGTTAAACAAGGCATAACTGGAGCTAATTTGGCCTTTCCTCACTCAAATCCACTGTGGGTGTGTGAATCTGAGTGAGAACCTAGTTAGCCCTGTTTGGAGCTCTCTCTACACAAATCCCATCATTCTGCAGAGGAAAGATCCTCTTCTCAGCTGGGCTTCTTACCATGTGCAATATTTGGCTCTGCTGTTGAACTTTCCCTTTGCGGTTGACTTATCACCGTGATCTCAGATGAACAATGTTAATAAAATTATAGACTCCCAGCCTCTGCCTTTAACATAGACATCTGGCAGGCTGCAGAGTCTTCCATCACCATTGTGGTAGTCAGGACAGGAAGCCTCTGCTGGCACAGAAACATGAGAAATGAACAGGCTACGTCATTTATTAGTAAGTGCTGCGTATAGGCAACGTGTCATGTGGCTCGGGCTTAAATTTTGTGTTAAAAGTGAGCTGAAGAAAAGATTAATATTCTTTCCCCATAGATAGGGCAACTGTTAAAGTGAGTTTGCCTGCTAGTGATCAGGACATGCTCTGCTTGTTTGTGTCATTAGCATAGTGCTCTACCTAGCGTGGCTGGAGTGGCTGCCATAGCAGGGCACTACACTTGTAGGCATGTATCTGTGGTGTGATAACTTTGGAACACTGTATCTGATCAAGTTCCTGACATTTTGGATTTTTAACAGAACAGGGACTTAGAGGGGTGGGTATGGACTTAGTGATGAGAGGGTGGGGAGCAAGGATCTGCAAGAAAATGGCGGGTAGGGAGTCTGAGAAGTTGTGATGGACTTCCCCGGAGTGCAACCTGGAATTGGGGTAATGCTGAGTCTTCTCTCTCGCCAGACTGGGCCCCTTACTCACTGTGATACTATGACAAGTTGCAGACCTCTCCTGGTCCTGCACTCACACAAGCATTTACACAGGCAGGGACACACCCAGCTACAGTCACATGAATGCCTTTGCCAGTCACACAACAATAGAGAGGCTTCAGCCCCCAGCCCATGACCCCAGAGCTGTACTGTCTTGCCCTGACCAGAGTAAGTTTATTACCCAGTCTGCCCCCCCCCCTCAGCACTGCACAATGCACCAGCTCCTGTTGCTGGGCGGATTTCCTTTTGCACTTCAAACAACCACTATTTTAGGTAAAAAGTATAAAACAGATTTATTAATTACAGGAAGATTTTAAGTGGTTAAGTAATATCGTACAGCTCAAAGTTGGTTACCTAAGAAATAAACAAAATAACAATCCAAGTTCTATAGACTAGACAGTATTTGAATCAAGCAGTGTCTCACCCTGATGGTACAGGCAGTTGACAGATCTTTCACACGCAGGCTGGGATTCCTTCTTTTCTGCCTGGGACCACCTTCCCCAGCTCCGTTTTTGTTCCTGAGGTGCTTCCAGGTGTTGAGTTGTAGGGGCAGTGAAGCCCAGTGGTTTGTCACTTCCCCCTTTTATAGCTTCTTCCATGTGGAGGGAACTCCTTTGTTCCAAGCAAAATCCCCAACACAGTTAGTGGAAAAGTACAGGCACAAGATGGAGTCCAATATCACATGCCCTTGTATGCTTCGATTAGTCATAGCAGCCATTACTCATATACCCACTGAAGTGTCCACAGGAAAGCCCATCAGATGAGGATAAGCTTTCCCCATGGCCTCAGGGGCTCTGGAACAATTTTTATAGTTGTTCGTTTCGTTGATCGAAGGGGCCATAGTGTTTATAGTGGGGGTGCTGAGAGCTATTGAACCAAACTGTAAACCCTTTATATAATGGAAACCACTTCAAGCCAGGGGGTGTGGCAGCACCCCAACACCCTTAATTCCAGCATCTATGCATGGCCCATTGTTTTTGTTGATAGGCCGTTATCTTGAATAGTTCATTTACAATGTGCTGACTAGACTAGATGTAAACTAACTTGTGGGAGTTATCCAGGAGCAAGCACATTTGAAATACAGATGCATAGTCAATATTCATGACTCCAGATACAAAAGTGATATGTGCATACAAATGGGATAATCATATTCAGCAAACCATAACTTTTCCATTGATGCCTCACATGACCTATTTTGTACAAGATGCATCACAATTCGATCACAATCGCATCATAATTATATCATGATGGCAACTATGGGAGCACTGAGTATCCCAGAAGTATGGGGAGGGAAGCAGAGACCTGGAGTGAGGGAGAAATGAAGACCGGGTGGGAGGGGGAAACCTGGAAGGATGAGGAGAAATGCAGGGAGAGCAGAGATCTCGGCATGGGAGGGACAGTGCTGACCCCTGGTATGGGTGTAGGGGAGAAATGAGGGCACATGGAATCCCTGTCAAGGGAGAGAATGGGCGGCAATGGTATGGGGGAAAAGGGTAATTAAGAGAGCCCACAGCCTCTGGCATGGGGGGAGGAGGAAATGGGGAGCATAAGAGCCCCTGGCAGTAGGGAGCATGGTGGGGGAGTTGCAGGGAGTTTTTGCAAGAGAGGGGGATGGGAGGGTGACCCCCACTGAGCTTGTGGAGGGGATGGAGGATACAGGGAGCTCCTGGTATGTGCGAAGAGCTCCGCTGAAACAAGCTGTGAGGTGTGCATCCCTCTAGTGTGTACAGGAGCTGTCCAAGGGGATTCAGGTGCCTCTGCTTTCTGTGCCCAGAAACTCTGTCAGTTCTCTCTGTTCTCCTCGGCTGCTGACTGACCATGTTCCTCTCTTCTGAACAGCAATCAGCAGAGCGCTGCGTCAGCACGCTGCTCGACCTCATCCAGACCAAAGTCAACTATGTGGTGCAAGAAGCCATTGTGGTCATTAAGGACATCTTCCGCAAGTACCCCAACAAGTATGTGAGCACCACCTGCTGACCACTCCCCGAGTGCTGCTCCAGTGAGCCGGAGCAAATGCTCACTGGGCCAGGCTTGCTGGCGTGCTTTGCTGCTGCTCCTACCGCTCAGGCTAGCAAGCCTTTCGACGGCTTGGTATAAGGGAGGGCCTGTTCTGGGGGAATCTTTTTGCGCCTGCCCCATTTTTTTAAGACCCCATTTAGGAAAGCAGCTAAGCGCATGCTCGAGTTCCACTGACTTCCATGTGACTTAAGCACGTGCTTAAGTCCTTTGTGAAATTGGAGCCAATGCAAACCCCTCATGGGCCAGCCATACAGTTATTCCCAGTTGCTCCCTGTGACATGAGGGAGGACACATGAAGTCTGGGTTTTGCAACACACTTAAGACATGGATGGCTGTCAGTTACATCTGAGGCTGACCGTCTTTGTGACTGAATCCCTGGCTGGAGGTGGACTGTGCATGAAGTAGGGGTGGCGTCTTTTGTGAGTATAAAGTTGGGGTACAGGAAAGCCAGCCACGGCTCTGAGCCTCAAGACCCAAAGGTGGGATGGAGCCCCAGAAGAAAGATCAGATAACCAGGCAAGAAGTTTGAAGTGATTTTGGGGTTCATGCATTAGCATATTCAACTGGCTCTAACCTCTCTCCTCATGACTCAGCTTCTCTGATGCTAGTATGTGACCACATCCATAGACATGAGAGAACAGTAGGGCTGAATGAGACAGGAGACTCAAATGAGCAGCATCTTTAGTGAAGGGCCCTGATGTGTGTGGGGGGGAGCTGGGCTCCTTGTTGCATTATAACGTGCTGAAGTCCTCTTCCCTCTTGTGTCTCAGCATAGCAGGGAGGGGGGTAATTCAGACCTCATCTATAGTGAATCAGGGACTGTCACAAACAGGAAATAATGGCATCTCTGGCAGTAATTGTCAGCTAAAGGCTGCTGTGACGGGTTGGACCCCCATTCCAGGATGCCACCTGATGTGCTGGGGTCCCACTGAGCCCGCCTATCCCACCAGCCTGGGTTCCCCTTACTCTGTGCTGCTGCGACAGGCTCTCAAGCCCCTTCCAGCACATACACAGGGAGGGACACACCCAGCTGTAGAATCACACACAGTCTGCAATCAGCTCTGCGTGGGAGGACTCAGCTTGGGGAATTGCCCTGCACTGTGGTGCGCACACCCTCTGGAGTGTAAACCCAAAATTATATTGTCTTGTATGGTATAGAGATCTATACAGTGTAAGCTCATAAAATTCGCTCCCTCCCTCAATGTGGAGGAAGATGTGCACAGATATTGCCCTTCCCCCTCCCCCCCTCCCCCCCCTGTCGTGCACAAACTGGATTTTGGAATAGATAAACAACTTTGTAACTACAAAAGGTAAATTTTAAGTGATAGCAAACAGATCAAAGCAGATTACTGAGCAAATAAAACAAAACATGCAAACTAAGCTTAATACGCTAAGGAATACTGGCTACAAATAATAATTTCTCACCCTAAATGTTGTTTCAAGCAGGTTGCAGAGTTTCTTGAAGGTAAACTGCACTGCTTGCAGCTTAAATCTCCAGGGATTCCTTTTACAGGCTGACTTTTCTCACCTGGGCTCAGCCCCTGCCTCCACCAGCTTAGTTCCTTTGTTTCTTCAGGTGTTTTCAGCAGTCTTCCTTCTTGGGTGGGGAGGCAGTGGAGAAGAGCCCTGATTAACTCGCTCCCCAACCTTAAATAGGATTTGCATATGGCAGGAATCCTTTGTTTCCCATCCTGTGGAAAAATACCAGCAATTTAAGAGATCCTGTATCAGGTGACATGATCACATGACCCTGCAGTGTCAAAGCAGTATCCCAGGAAACTTCTCAGGAAGGAGGGAGATTAGTAACTTCAAAGCCCTATGGTCCATCCAGGCTGTTTGCAAACTGTCTGGTAGGCATTCCTCAGGTGAAAACACAGATGTAATGATTACTTAGTCAATATTTCTAATTTCAGATACAGAAATGATACATGCATACAAATTAGATAATCACATTCAGTAAATCAGAACCTTTCCAATGAGACCTGACCCATCTTCCATAAAACAGATCTTAGTTATGCCATATTCATATAACAATATTTCTATGAAGAATATGGGGTGTAATGTCACAACTGCCACTCAGCTGGAGAAGATAGCAGAGGATGACCAGGATGAGTAGCTTATGACTTAATTCTCTAGAGAGGCTAGAGGATCCAGGCCTATACCCTCTGAAAAAGCGACGACGTAGCTGGAGTAGACCCAGCCCTAGTGTGCGTGGCAGACTTGCACTAGACAAATATCTGATTTTGTCAAAGGCAAAAGCCCTGGACACCGACTGCTGCTAACAAAGGGTCTGTCTCTAGATGCTATCTCTGAACAGAGCACTGCAGAGACTCCCCAAAGGCAGCGGTAGGAGCCAGCAGCTGGAGAAGCGTTTGGAGGAGAAGAGTGCACGTGCTGGAACCCTTGGAATCTCCTGGCTTTTGTTTGACTGTACCGTTGCCAAGTACAGTCAAACAAAGGGAGACAAGGGAGCTGAGCTAAGCGAGCCTCCCTTCTGATGGGCTAACATGAGTCCTGCAAAGGGCTTCCTGTATTCTTTGGTTTCAGTTGACCTAAAGCAAAAATGTTGCTTTCTCAATATCTGACTCTTCTCACAACCTCTCCTGTTCACACTCCAGCCACCCCCTTTTCCATGGTCTCAATCCTCCCTTCCTTTCTTTTTCAGTCACTCACCAGTAGCTTCAAGGATCTAAACCTAGCAGCAAGGGCCTGTAGTAACTCTTCTCTTTCCCCGCTGGCCATGACCCAATGGAACAGACCTGACTGAACCTAGCGGGAAGACTCAGACTGCTCTGAGAGGCTTTGCGTAGATGCAGGGTGTGTTAGTCCCGCTAGAAGGAACGATCTTAACTCTTGTCAAGATAGGCTCATGCTCTGGGGCATTCATTCACTGTAGCTCAGACTTCCAGTAATCTCATCTCTACCGGAAAACAGTCCTGAACTTGAGAGTAGCCTTTCAGGGGGTGGGGAGTGTGACACACCTCACTACTTACCACCTTGCCTTTGTGCACAACATGCCAGTTCACGCACTGCAAAGAAACTCTCCTGGGGGGAGGCCAGGGGTGGTAGGCTTTGTCTGGTTCCCCATGAGCTGCTTAACTCTGTGTCTGCTGCCGTGAAGGTACGAGAGCGTGATTGCCACCCTGTGTGAGAATCTGGACTCTCTTGACGAGCCTGAGGCCCGGGCTGCCATGATTTGGATTGTGGGAGAATACGCGGAGCGAATTGACAACGCGGATGAGCTGCTGGAGAGCTTTCTGGAGGGCTTCCATGATGAGAGCACCCAGGTGATGGGATGGAGCTGGAAAGTCAGATGGACAGGGCTGGGGGAAGGATGGATCACAGAACAGGTTCTCTCTAGTCACTGCTTAACCTTTACAAAGAGACCTGGCTCTTGAGCTATCCTTTCCCCAAAGATCTGTGCCCCTAAGCTGAGGTTTGCAGGGCCAGCATGGGGGAAGCCGCCCGTGCTGTTCCTGTTCTCTGGATGAACTGAGGACTCTGGTCTGCAGAGCTATCCCTAAGACTGTGTAGGGTTTCAGTTATCCATTAACTTGTAAACTGCCTCCAGAGTTCTGAGAGTGGTCCCAGTGTGAATGTCTGTGCTGCTCATTTACAGGAGACTTAGCCAGGAAGCAAAGATGTATTTGTAGCTTGTATGCTGTGCTGGGCGGTTGTGCTGAGCTGAGCAGTGTAATTACTTCTTCATTTCCCTAAACACTTTCACCCCATGGGATGTGCTTGAGAGCATGACTTCTGCACCTTGTCCCCAGGCGATGGGATCTCAGTCAGTTCTCAGATCAGGACATGCCCACAACCACTCCTGCTGTAGTAAACTAAGGTCAAGGCAAAACAATTGAAACACTTTGTGTAGCTCTGGATTCTGCCTCTAGCCTGGAGGAGGCAGGGAGTGAGCTTGTGAGGCTGCCCTAACCCTAGGAGTGTTTGGGGATTAATACAATGAACTGGGCCTGGGAGATGTAGAGTCTATTCCTGCCTCTGCCACTGACATCCTGTGTGACCTTGGGCAAATCACTTAGTCCCCCTGTGTCTCAGTTTCCCATCTGTAAAATGGGGGTAATACTTCCCCGCAACACTCTGGAAGGGGAGGATAAGCCTATTCACGTTTATAAAATGCTCTGATACTGACATGGGGAAGGAGCCTGGAGAAAAGTCTATAAATAAACACAAAATATCCATATAAACTGTATGTCCCATAACATTTCAGATCAAGGGGAAGAGGGAAATTGACCATCCTCATGTGGGTGTGACTCGTAAATTCTCTTTTAAAGCCAGGAGAGACGGTTCAGCTCATCTAGCCTGACCTCCTGCATACACTGGCTCTAGAATTTCACCCCAGTTGTTCTCCCATTGAACCCAATAACCTGTCATTGAACCCTCTGAGACTGTGGGCCGTAGCAGGTCTGAACAGGAGTGAGTGGTTTAAGGAGGCTGCTGATCTGGCCTGCGATGGTCTTGTTGATCTGTTGGCTGATGACTGTTTAAAGCATCCCCCACTTCTAGTTATTCACCCTGGGTTAGAGTTTTCAACCGGTGCAGGCTTGTATCCATGCACGATGGGAGGTGCACGTACTTGACATTCAGATGTGCCCACACGCCCCTGGTCTGCCTGCTTCCTAACTCTCTCCTGCCTGCACGGTGCAGGTCCAGCTGCAGCTGCTGACCGCCATTGTGAAGCTCTTCCTAAAGAAGCCCACTGAGACCCAGGAGCTGGTGCAGCAGGTGCTGAGCCTGGCTACTCAGGTGTGTAACAAGCTCTCGCCCATGAGAAAGGGGCGGTTTGCCCACCAGCTCTAAAGCTAGCAGTGCTTTCAGACTAGCATTTATGGACAGTGTGGGGCTTGCTGTGTCAGAATGGGGAACGTCCTGGGCTGTCCCATTACAGAATGAACAGGGTCAAATAGTGGGAGAACTAGACAGAGGGACTCCCCAGCCATTTAGCTTTGCTCCAGAATCAGATGATGATGGTACAGATTATTCTAGAGAGCAGGTCTGCTGACAGGTCTCTGGACTCTTGAGAGTAATGGAACAGCCATATGACTACCGTGCAGCTACATTTGATCAAACATTGTTCTGTTGCCAACATAGTGGGAGAACTCTGGGCTGCCGATTAGAATCTGTGAAGTCTTACTTCCCAGGGCTGCCTGGACTATAAAATCCCTCCAGCAGTAAGTCTTGGCCTTTGGCAGGGGGTGGATGATTGGACTGTACTGAAGAACCACTGGGTATGGCTGCAAGGTAGCAGTAGTGACTTTACGTGGGGTGGTGCTACCACAATGAACCTTGCACCTTAATTGTTGATTTTACCCTCTGAGGACCCCTCTTCTGTTCTACACCCCACAAACAAAACATCAGTCCCTTATTTTCTCATTGAGTTGAGCCTCTTGATGTCGGCTCTGACGCTGTAAACCCTTTGCTCAGACTGCCCCAATAGGAGCTTTACACTCGATGACATTCTGAGCGCCAGAGACTAGAGCATTGTTCTGAATGCTGGCAGGGCTGCTGGAGGAGAGCTAGTGAGAGCAGCAGACATTTGCCTTTTCACCTCGTTGAGACTATTCAGTTTCCAGAGGATGAAGTGCTCCTTCCAGCAGGAGAGGCAGAGCCAGGGCTTGTCCTTCACGGTGAATCAGTGGAATTAAAGGGAAGACTGGTGTGATAACTGCTATGAAATGTTCAGCAACTACCCAGGGACAGCAGTAGAGTGCACTGACTCCCAGAGGGGGATGTTCACGCAGTCCCTCGCCGCATGCTTGCCAGTGTTAGACTGTCACTGTGTGCTTGGACCCCACTGTGCTGGGTATTCTACAGTCTGAATGTTGCCTTTAGGTGCTACTGCAATAGAAATGTTTAAATATGGATCCATGTTTAGGGCCCTACCAAATTCAGGGTCCATTTTGGTCAATTTCACAGTCATACGATTTTAAAAACCATAAATTTCATGATTTCAGCTATTTACATCTGAAATTTCACAGTGTTGTAGTTGTAGTTGGGTCCTGACCCAAAAAGGAGTTGTGCGTGCGTGTGTGTGTGTGTGTGGGGGGGGGGGGGGGTTGCAATGTTATTGATGGGGGAGTTGCTGTGCTGCTGCTGCAGGCGGTGGTGCTGCCTTCAAAGCTGGGCAGCTGGAGAGCGGCGCCTGCTGGCTGGGAGCCCAGCTCTGAAGGCAGAGCCATCGCCAGCAGCAGCGCAGAAGTAAGGCTGGCATGGTATGGTATTGCCACCCTTACTTCTGCGCTGCTGCCTGCACAGCTGGGCCTTCAGCCAGCAGCTGCCACTCTCCGGCCGCCCAGCTCTGATGGCAGCAACGCAGAACTAAGTGTGGCAATACCCCCCCCCCCCCCCCCCCAAAAAAAAAAATAACCTTGTGACTCCCCTGCAACTCCCTTTTTGGTCAGGACCCTCAATTAGCACAATGCTGGTCTCCCCCATTAAATCTGTATAGTACAAGGTAAAAGCACATAGTCCGTGACACATTTTTCATGGCCGTGAATTTGGTAGGGCCCTAATCATGTTAGTTGGAAGGGCTTTATGGAAACAGCCAGAGGGTTTTCTTGGCTAGTTTTATGTATGATAGAAACCTCTCTGCATGCAATTAAATGCTTTGGAGATTCTCATTCGTGCTAAATAAGTCACCAAAATTAAACCTTTTAAAGCTTTCCAGAAATTCCCAGCTTTGATCTCCTCTTGAGCCCATTTTGCTCTGTGTTGCAGCCTTACCACAAACCTGCTTAAGACAGACTTCTTCAGAACAGGGAGCAGAGCTGCCTGTCCCTCTCTCCCTTCTTGTTTCCCCACTAAAGAATACTCACCAAAATGCTTACACCTTGCAGCATGTGTACAGCTGGTAGCGTTGATTAGATTTTCTCTTCTGCCCCCGTTCCCTTACCAAATACCTGCAGCAGAATTTGTCGGCAGTTGGCCTCTGTCCTGGAGGGAGACTATGAATGCTGCTTCCTAGGCCAATGATTAGTAGTCTGTATCCTCCTCCCCTGCTAGATTCAGCCAGCCCATGAATTGCTCTAATTGCTGCATTTCCCAAAGGACTCTGATAATCCGGACCTGCGGGACCGTGGCTACATCTACTGGCGTCTGCTCTCCACTGATCCTGTAGCTGCCAAGGAAGTGGTGCTTGCGGAGAAGCCCCTCATCTCCGAGGAGACGGACCTGATTGAGCCGACCCTGCTGGACGAGCTGATCTGTTACATTGGCACGCTGGCCTCTGTCTATCATAAGCCTCCCAGTGCCTTCGTGGAGGGGAGCAGAGGCATTGTGCATAAGAGCCTGCCTCCGCGGACAGGGTCGTGAGTACCTGGCATCTCTCTAGCTGCATCCAGCAGTCTTTCTGTTCCTTCTGTTGACAGTATCTGCCCTCTGCAGACTCCACCTGGAAACCGCCAGCACTTGTTCATTTAGGCTGAGCAGTGCTGAGCCGCACTCAGTCCGCCCCTTCCCAGGGATGCACTTCGCCGTGGGGCCAAGTTACCCCTCCATATTCTCAGCAGTACATGAGCCCCTTGCAGGGTCTGCAGAGGCCACTGATGATCTCAGCATTGAACTGAAGATCTTTTGAGGTGCCATCTGGTGTTGGCTTCTGGTGCATGGCTTCTCTCTATCCACTGGGGAGAGCATCCCCCTGCAGTAGTAAGTCAGCATAGATTGAAATAAGTGGCCCCCTTTAGATCCAGTGTTCAGGGTACACGTGCAAGTGGAAGACAAGTCTCTGATCAGTATAATAATGCTGAAATATTGGCCCTCTGGCTTGGGTGGGCTCTGGCTGGGAGAGAATGTCTCTCAATATTCCTTGCCCTAGCCTGTTGGAATGAAATCTGTTCCTTCTGCAGTGAGGCCCGATGTCTGTTAGGTCACCCAGATCTCCCTATGGTGTCACATGTTTCACCTTCTCTGACTCCCTCTGCAGGAGCGAAAGTGCAGAGAGCCCTGACGCAGCCCCATCAGGAGCCCCACCTTCAGAGCAACCAGCCGTCATCCCAACTCAGGGTGACCTCCTTGGTGACCTCCTGAACCTTGACCTGGGCCCCCCAGTGAGCGGACCTCCTGTTGCTACATCCTCTGTGCAGATGGGGGCTGTGGATCTTCTTGGAGGTGGCTTGGACAGCTTGGTAGGTCATGGGTCTGTATGCTTGATTTCTAATGGCCAGTGCGTTGGTTGTGAATCAAGGTATGTCCCTCGCTGACAGCTGTGCTCATCTGTTGTCTGGCTGTGTCAATAACCTAAACCACTATGGAGCATCCTGCTAATGATACACAAGGCTTCCATCTTCACCTTACTGGTGAATCCAGGTCCATGTAGTGCACAGCTTCCAGTCCAGCTCTATGTGCTCTAGCCTAGGTTCTTGCCATCCTGAGGCTGGGATTTGGACTTCGAGCATACACCATGTAATGGGAAGCAGTGGACACAGCATGGTCTGGCTTCTAAACTGCCACACTTTCCCAGCAAAGCTGGAAATCCCTGACCTGGGCAGTCAGTGTGTTGGCAGGGCACCCAGCACAAGAGGACTGGGAGTTGTTGGAGAGCCAGGCTGATGTCAAAATGGAACGCCGGCTTGGCATGAAAAGCGGCTGGATTCCAAAGCTTCCTCTGAGCTCTAGGCCTGTTACTGGTCTGGCGTAAGGGCTGCTCACCTTTTTGTTCTGTCCCTAGCAAGCAGGTGCCATGGTGGTCCCTTCCTGATGTGGGAGGAAGGCTCCCAGAAGGTCTGTAGTAGCCTATTTGTGAGCTGAAAAATCAGTAGCCAGAGAAATAACTAGTGTTCTGCTAGGGGCCCTTTAAAGGGGTGTAGATCTGGCCCAAGTAACAAGTCAGAACTGTTTGCTCAGTTTCCTGGGTTGGTGTCAGCAAAGTAGGGTATCCGTGTGAACAAACCAGAGGAGGGCTCTGCTCATACGTGCTCTAAGCTGGCAGAAACATGTGGTGTCATCAAAGATGCAGGTTCCAAAGCTAAAAAGCACCAGCCAACATGGCACCTCCCTGGCTCTGTTTGTGTTCTAGGATAGGGTCTCTCTGGGGACCTGTTGACTCCAGTGTTTTAGTTGCCCCCTGAATACTTATGCCAGTCTGATGTACTGAGTGGCAATGAAGTTGGACTAATTTCTGTTCCCTCCCTCCCCTTCTCTTGTCTCCCTGTTTGTCTCTCTTCTCTCCTGGCTTGTGTCTCTGTGCATGTGGCTGGCTCTTCTCTTCACCTTGCCTGCTTCTTCTTGGAGATGGGGGACGAGTCTGAAGGGGTATGGATCAGCCCTTTTTTTACTAGCGCTCTGGAATATACCTAGCCAACCTCCCGTGTGCTCCCCTCACCGATCCCTGCTCCCTGTCACTGTAATATAGAAGGAACAGTTGGAGTTTGTGAGCTACTATATGCCTGGAGTGGGGTATGAAGAAAGGCCATCAGTTAGCTTGGTTCAAGGCCATCAGACCCATGTTTCATATAGTGCTGTCCCACTCAAATTGTAGCCAACTACCTTAGACCCTTCGGGGCTCCCACTGGGAACCTGCTCCAATACCCCACCTCCAAGGCAGCAGAGAAGAGAGAAACTTTGTTCTATAAGAGTATCTATGAGTTCCCCATCTCTTCTAAACTATCGGTCTCTCTGGCTGTCTCTGTCTGTGTCTCTGCTCTTGGTTGGTGTGTGTGTGATGCTTAGCTTGTTAGATGTTGGCAAAAAGCAGATCTGAAGCAGACAGTGAAATAACAAATGTGTCCCAGTGACTCGAAGCCACAGGGCCTGCTAAGCAGTCTTGGAACAGTTCCTGACCCCACCCTTCGTCCAGTGCTTTTTAAAGAACCATTGGTAAAATGGGTCATGGCTGTGTGTGTTGGAGATTCTCTTCCCCTCCCCGCCCCCGCATCTGACCCGCTCTTTATTCGCCTGCCACTGCTCTCAGTGATGTTCCTGTTTCTTGTCTCTTTGCAGCTGAGAAGCGATGTAGGAGGCAGTCCTGCAGTGAGTGTGCATCTTCCATGTTTACCAGTCTGTCACATTTTGCACCTTCCTTTTTGTTCTCTCGTTTCTTTCATGGTGCCCAGAGTAACTGGCTTCCTTGTTTCATACAGATGGGTGGCACCGGCTTTACAGCTCCCAGCGCAGTGATGCCTGCAAACCTCGGGCCACCCCCCAGTGGTGGCTTGGGAGACCTCTTTGATCTGGCTGGTGGAGTGGGCACACTGTCAGGATCCCACGTAGCACCCAAAACAGTGAGTGGCACTGCCTGTACTGACCTCCCACCCAAGGCTTTGGCTCTAGCTATCTGGGCTCTAACATTGCCAGGTTGTATGGACTGCTGCTATTAAAAATCAACATAGGGTGGGGATCCACAGGAAAGTCTTAAGCTGCCCCAAGCTGGTAGAACTTGGGGATGCCCCAGGAAGGGGGTGAAGTGTAAATCCTCAGGTGAAATTGTGGAGGGTTGTGTCCGGCAAGCTGTAGCCACACATGGAGGATGTTCAAGGGTGACATATACATTAATGTGTCTTAGATACCATCTCTCTGTCCAGGTGGGTAAGTCTATCAACAGGGTGCCTCCCCGTCCTAGAACAGCTGGTGGTGGGGACAGTCTGGAGACCCCCTCCTTTGAGGAGCGGCTGCCATTTGTTAGGCCTCAGAGTGAAGGAGAGAATGAGGGTTTATCCCAGAGGATTTTGTGTCCCTAGAAACCGGAGCCTATCTGTGCATAGAGGCAGCACTAGTGAGCTTGCCAGTGTATTGCAGGTATTCACACCCTGGCCCACATTAACGACTCCTTCCAAGAGCCAGCCAGTGTACTGGGAAGATGTGACACAAAGGGCCTGGGTCCCCATGGGCTAGAAAGTGCCTGTTCCTTCGCAGGCAGGTTACATGCATGTCTGGTATGTTCCCTGCCTTTGAGCTGGAGGAGAGCCAGGGAATCTTGATTTTAAATCCTTAACTTCCTACCTGTAGCAGTAAAATGTTAAACTTGCAGATGGACTGTCTGACTGTGCTGTCCTGACAGGTCAGGAGCTCCTGCTGTTGAGACCTGGACTCCTAAGTCCTGTTTGGGTCCTCTGTGATAGGCAGTTCACCTTGTGTTTTAGATCAGGTCAAAATAATTTTCTTCTGTCTTCACATAATGTAGGTCTGGCTCCCAGCCATGAAGGCCAAGGGCCTGGAGATTTCTGGCACGTTCAGCCGCCAGGTGGGCGCCATCTCCATGGATCTCTTACTAACTAACAAGGCCTTGCAGGTCATGTCTGACTTTGCCATCCAGTTCAACCGTAACAGGTAAAATACCTGCTGGGCTGCTAGTGCAGCACACTATGCATCTGGTGATCCCAGGAGTCTGCTCAGTCTGGGGAGGGATACCCTCTTTGGCAGTGTGGGATATGGTTGGAAGCAAGGGGTGAGCTGTCTGCAGAGCTCCTGTTGGCCCATTGATATGGGAGCACAGTTGATTGAACTTGGCAGTGACAAAACCTATAAGCCCCTGGCCTGGCAGGTGGGTCTGTTGCTAGTTCTGGAAGATCAGTGTTGCTGTACCAATCATATGCTCATGAGATCTAAGCTCAGAAAAGACTTTAGGATGGGAACAGCTTTGGCAAGAGAAGTGCTGGTGTGTGCCCTGGGTGGAAGGGGCTGTGTGCACTGCACACGGCATATCTCCTGCTGGCCAGTACCCATGACTCCTGTCGGGGTAGCAGGCAATGGTGGATGTGTAGGGAACGGGCAAAGGGCAGTGATGGTGCTAAAATGACTGTGGGCCTGTCTTACAAACACACAATTTGCGGAGAACGGGGGTGTAAATCTACCCTGCGCTAACCTGCTGTACAGTAAGTGTCCATGTGGAGCCTGCTGCCGTGCACTAAGAGCTCCATTGTATACTCCCATTTCAAAGCGGAGTCGGTCTGTAGTGAGCTCTGATCTACTCAGCTTTGAAGTGGGAGCAGATCAAAGCGAAAAGTGGGACTTTTAGTGTGCTGCAGTAGGGTCCATGTGGACACTTAGAGCACGGTAGGCTAGTGCAAAGTAGATCTATGCCCCAGCTTGTTGCGAATGAAGTGTTTCTATAGTCAGGCTCTAAAGGAAAAGTAGTGACCACGTGTCCACCAACTGCTGGGAAGCAGAGCCTGCATTTTTCCTTTAGTTATTCTAGGGCCATCACTGCTCCTCTTGCATTACAGCCTGGGGGAGTCCAACCATCTAGGGAAACTAAACCTCAGAGTCATCTTGGTGCGCAGCAGAGGTTCAGGCTGGACAAGCACTAGAAGGAAGTGTCTGTGGAGCTAGAGGGCAGGGGTGACCACGTAAAGTCTGGGTAGATAGCAATCCTGTAGTCCCATCAAGGTAGAAACAGCCTCACGTGATGATCCTTCTCTCCCTGAGTGCCCATGGTGATGAGTAAACCTGAGCCTCTAAGAAGTTGACTGAAGAGGCTGGCCCTCACTTAAGAACTGAGATTGAACAAGATCCCCCCTGTTGCCGGTAACGGGTCCTCCTCGTTAGCCGTGTGTCTTCTGCTAAGCTGAATAACACTCCCTGTGTGTCCAAAGGAGCAAAAGGCGCTCCAGCCCCGGCTCACGGGGTGGCTGAGGGCTCTGGAGTTGTCCCTACTAGTTTGAGATTGCCTAGAAATAAAGATGCAAGGTCTCAGGGTTTGGATACTTGCCAATGCCCCATACCCACCATGGTTGAGATGTAACGGGTTTGAATCAACAACCTGTGATGGTCAGACATGCCATGCTCTGCTTTGACTGTGGATGATCTGGTGTGTGGTGGTTGAACGTGCTGCTCCATAGTTTGGGAGGAGGATTTGAATGGAGTGTGTGTGAGCGGTAATGATGCTGTGTGAGTGCCCAGCATAGGCAGAGAGAGGAAGGAAGGAGTTGCAGAGTGTGAGCACACAGGCTATCGGTGTGGTTTAGTGTCCCTGAGCACATCACAGGCTGGAATTGCGCAGGCCAATCTGCCATGCTGCCAGATCAGCAAGGTGGAAATACTTACAAGCTGGTGTGTGCGCCATCCAGGGAAGGAGATTTGACATGTGCTGTCATTAGCATCCTCCCACCACCTGGCAGGAAACTTACAACAAGCAACAGAAATCCTAGGTGCCGCCTTTCTCTTTCCACTAACTCACCTACTCTTTGGGGTGTCCCCACAGCTTCGGCCTGGCGCCAGCTGCTCCTCTTCAGATCCATGCCCCTCTTGCTCCCAACCAGACTGTGGAGATCTCCCTCCCTCTGAACACAGTTGGCTCTGTCATGAAGATGGATCCTCTTAACAACCTCCAGGTGAGGCTGTGTGGGGGAGGCACTGAAAGCAGCAGGGATGTGCTGGTGGCCTTTGCTCCCAAGTGCACACGAGCCTCGTTAGTGGACCAGTCTAAATGGCACAGTAGGGCTGGGATGGGCAAGGAGAGCCACAGCGGAGAATCTGAAACTCGTACCAGCATTTTAAACCAGAAGTTTAGTTGCAGGGGCAGGAAGGGAAGCTGAGATGAAATGGGTAATGCCAGAATATTGAGATGGGACGTGGAGAGATGCAGTATTTCCCTGCTGCTTTCTCTCTTTCTCCAGGAAAAGGGAAACCTTGTTCTGGTCCAGTGTCGAGCTCTGACACAGACTGGTTTCTCTGCTTACAGAACAGGGAGCCCTTCTCAGCATATGGCTAGGCCAAGAGATGCAACTGAATACACCCTCCCAGCTTCACAAAGTGCTAGCAGTCAGTACCCAGGCTTGGCCTGATCTTTCTGCTCCAGCTACTGAGTAGGAATGGGGTCTAAGAGCAGGATAATTACAGTGGAGTGTAAGATTGTAGGTTTGGGACTGGCTGCTGTTCTCCAGTTTTATTACAGTTCTGCTCTTCAGTTAAATAATGCTGGCAGTGCTCTGCCACTGTGAGCACCATGTGACCAGTTTAACTCTTTGCCTAAGAGATTAAAGGCTGGGATTAGAACTCAGGAGTTCTTGGTTCCCAGCTCTGTGCTGATTCCACTAGACCCTGTGCCTTGCATCAAATACATCCGTGTATGTCATGTCGGGTTTCACCTGTGAACTGCCTTCCTGGGCTAGATCAGGAAGAGAAGCTAACCCCCTCTCTCCCCTTGGTACCAGGTTGCAGTGAAGAACAACATTGATGTGTTCTACTTCAGCACCTTGTACCCACTGCATATCCTCTTTGTGGAAGATGGGAAGATGGGTGAGTTGATGGGATTCTCTATCCTGGACTTGTGGGAGAAGGTAACGAGACAGGGTGTGGGTGAGTGAGTAAATGGAAGAGGGGAGATAGTGTGAGAACGCCTGTAGGCAGTACAGAAATGTTGCCTGCATAGATGCAATTCCACTGCTGATCCTTAGCTGATGCTGTATCCTGTTCAGATGGAATCCTTACAGTGTGGTATTTCTAGCCCTGTAGTTCATGACTCTTGGGACTCATTTTAAGAGAAATGAGGAGAATGAATCTGGGAATGTCACACCGCAGGGCTGAGCTCTGATGAACAGGGCAGGAGGCGTCCGAGCCGAGTTAACCGCTGCCTCAGTAAGCCTGGAGTTAGGGCTGAATTGCCCATTATCAAGCCATTGGTCCTCACTGCTTTTCTCTTCCACCACTTTCCACAGCAGGGCTTGGGAAAGGACTGGAGACAGTTACTGAGCATAACTAGAGCCACGCCCCACCTTCATCTGATTCTGACCCTTCTAGGAGTCCTCTAGAATGCGACGTGTGTGTGGAAAAATATACATGTGTGCGCACGCACACCCGTCTACACAAGATACTACAGCCATGCTGAAAAATTAAGCAAGGATGTAGCAGAACAGTGCTAGATTCAGCCGTGCTCCAGTACAGTTCTGCCCTCATTGTTCAAAGCCAGGATTGTACAGTCATGTTTTTCTTGTATCATTACTATTTTCTTCTTCTTCTAATGAAATACTTTAAACAGGGCTGGTGTATGCTTTGGCAATTAATTAAACTAATCTGAATTAAAGCCACTTCATTCTGAATGAGTGTCCACACAGGGGTTTAACGCAGCTAATTCACTTTCAGTTCACACCTTTAGTTAATCTGGATTCATTTTCCAAGTGTCCCCATGTAGACAAGTCCTAAGGGAATAAAGTATTGATGCTGACCTCCTTCCATAGATTGCTGGAGGCTACTCCCTGTGGGTGTCTGTGGAAAGGAGGGGAGTCCTTCTTCCTTAAGGGGCTTGGGCAGAGTTGTTTGTCTGGAGCTGATGTGCAAGTGAGGTGGCTGATCCCACAGATTTCACGCTGTGTACCTACTTGTCTCCCTTTCCAGAGCGGCAGATGTTCCTGGCCACCTGGAAGGACATTCCAAATGAGAATGAAGCCCAGTTCCAGATCAAAGATTGTCCTCTCAGTGCAGGTGAGTTCCAGTACTTCAGCTCCTTCCAAATGGGGCCCAAACTCAGCTTAGTGTTGAGTTGGTTTGGGCTGTACCTAGTGTCTGCAGGCTGTAAAAACCTATTGGTTGGAATAATCCACATCTGTAGCGCCAAAAGCAATACTTTTTCAAAGCCAGCGTCAATTGCTCCCCACCCTCTGGCTCTGATTTCCTGTGGAGTGACAGCAGGTATTGCCAAGCAGAGATGACTTGACTAGTTTGAGTCAGTGGGGTAGATCACTGCTTTGTAATGCACCCATGGAGCCCCGTCAAACCAGGGTGCTCGCTGAATGCTCCAGTGCTGCCCTTTCCTGCGGAGAGGTTGTGGGCAAACAGGTCCTTCCCTGCTGCCCGGTGAGGTTCTCTTTCTGCAGCAACCCGTTAGCGCCTGAATTACCTGCCCCTTGCCAAAGCAGAGACCATTAATTGTGCCCTAGTGCTGTCTGACAGTTCTAGATCAGATAAACTCCTGCTGTGTAATCAGAGAGCAAATCTCATTTCATTTCTTCCCACACCTCCGTATCCTCTTGTTTCCAAGCAGCTGTGGCTGCCTTGACTGGATGGGATTGTTAGTCCTTGTTTTCTGTCTGGGGTCAGATGTCCGTTTTGACACAGCAGGAATCAAGGGGGTGAAAAACCAATGCAGACCAAATCCATTGTCCCTGCTGCTTGTTCCAGTGCAGCACAATGTACTGACCTTTATGGAATGAAAGGTAGAGGAGACTGGGTGGCTGAGAGACTTGGTAACAAGATACAGAGCATGTCATGCTGAGCTGTTTATTGCAATCCAGCTTGGGACAGAAGTGAGCAAATGCTACTGCTGCTCAGTAATGACTGAAATGAGCTGCCCTTGTGTTCGCCTAGAGACTCCTGCCTCCGTCACAAAAGCCACGAACTCCAGGCGGTGTTTAAATCGAGCCCTTCTCAGGGTGCCAGGAAATAGTGAATTGACCCTGTCTGTGGGAGGCCCAGCTAAGCTCGGCCCCGCTCCTCCCTGTAAGAGTCACTATATGGCATAAGGATGCTGGCTTCAAGCCTTGCTCATCCTTAGCAGGAGTCTGTTAAGGAACTGCTGGTGAAGTCTCAGCTTCTTCCACCATAAGTCTGCAGTGAATGATGCAGAGAATATGCTGTACGCTGTAGTGCTGTGGATTTGCTTGGACAGTATATTTGCCTAGGAGTCACTCCTGGGAGGAAGGTTGGCTTACGAGTCAGGGGAGCAGAGCAGCTGTTTTTGCAGCTTAGTGCCATGTGCTAAGAGAAACAGACCCCTGAATTTGGGTTTTGGCAGGTAAGCAAAGGAACTGCTTGTCACATATTTGGCTTCAAATTCAAAGACTTCACGCAGATTCTTACTGATCTGGGATCTCAATCCTCTTTTAAGCAAGGTGTGTATGTTCCAGGCCTTCTAACCAGAAACAGCTGGTTCCTGCAGCACACTGCATGGTGACATCCAGCTGACAGTATTTCCAGTGCTCCTAGCCATAGCAACTCACCTGCGTCTGTCTATCCACCCAGATGCTGTTAGCAGCAAGCTTCAAGGCAGCAACATCTTCACCGTAGCCAAGAGGAACGTAGAGGGCCAAGACATGCTGTACCAGTCTCTCAAACTGACCAATGGGATCTGGGTCCTGGCAGAGCTACGAATCCAACCCGGCAGTCCTAGTTTCACGGTAAGACCAGCTCCTCCCTCCTGTTCCAAAATAGGCTAGTACATAGGGTTGCCAATGTATTTCAAAAATAAGGGCCTATTCTCTTAGCGCTCCCGCCCCGCCCCACCCCACACTAAGCAGGACTCACCTCCATTGGCCAGGGTTATTTCATGCTGCTTTTTGCATCACTCAGCAATTCCCCATCTTGTTGGACAGAGGTGAAGAAATAAGGGACATCCCTTGTGATTAGGGACTTTTGGCAGCCCTACTAGTACCCCTCAAGACACCAGGCTTATTCCCCGCCTCCTCTGCTTAGAAAGTTGGCCCTGATTCAGATTTCCCTTTCAATAAACATTCCTCTGTGGTGTTGGCAACCCCCAACACAGCAGCCTTGTGTTAGTGTGTGAGAACGGGTGATGTCATTGGCCAGTCTGTCTTGTTAAGCTGGGTGATCTGCAGTGGCACTTCCTGATAAGCAAGGGGTTAACCTGAGCTCAACTTCCCCTGGCCCTTGTACAGGTGCTCATTGGAACGGGCTGGGCGGGGGCAGAACCCTTCACTGACTGTACCAGCTGAGTTGTTGGACAGGTTATAGTGACACAGGATAAACACTGGGGAAGTGTATTAGATTAAGACAGCTCAAATCATTTGTACTGTTAGTAACTAACACAAGTAAGGAAAATGCTTACTTTCATAGTGTTCCTTTAAATTCAGACTAAGATTCCTTTAAAAAAAAAATCCCTAGAGCATGTATCCTGGACCATAGAGAGAGCCAGACAACAGCAGCTGCAAAGAATTAACCCAAACACAGATGATTGCAATTAGCCCTGCACTCCCCTTGTCTGAGACATGAGTGCTCAGTCATCAGAATGTGGTGAGCTGTTTCAGCCAGCCCCAGCTGAAACTGGCTGGAGAGGTTCCCCTGGCAGTTTTTTTGTTCTGTTGCATTCTGATGAGCTCTCCGTTTGCATCTGGGCTCACATTTCTCTGTATGTTTTGTTGCTGCATGCCCACCGCTGGCCTGCCCCTGATGTTGCAGGATTTGGAGGTTAGCAGACTATATTTTCCCCCCCTTTTTTTCGCTGTATACAACTGCTCTCATCATTTCACCCCTGATATTTCCTCCTCCTGTCCGCCTCATTTCATTTCTTTCCCTCGTGCTGTTGCTGCCTCCAGCACACCCTGAGTAGCATGGGGCCGCTGATGCATGGTAGATCCAACCACAGAAGGTTTTGGAAGGGGGCTGGGGGAAGTGAGAACCACATAAAATGACACACACACACACTCTTCTGGAAAATGCTAGCAGAGCATGGCTTGGCCCAGACTGTCAAAAGTGACTAGCCATTTTGGATGCATAGCTTGAATAGCCTTAAAGGGGCCTGCTTAAGTGCCAAGCACCCACCCTCTGAACATCAGGCCCATCTTATGGTGTCTCCAGACAAACACCCCAAAATGGATGTACCCCAAATCACTAGTGATTTCTGAGAAACCTTGCCCTAGTGACTACACCCTGTGTCTAACCCCCAAGTGGACCTTGCCAGTTGTGTTCTGGATTTCTTCTTTCCCGTTCATTTCTGGTTTTAGGAACTAATTGAGCTCAAACCAAAGAGAATTGTGTAAATTTTAATCTTATCTGGTAAGTAACTTCAAGGCATTAGTTTCAATTAAAGATGAGACATAACACTTCAGGTTTCTACCCAGGTAAATAATGTATTAACAGCCAACAGTTCAAAGCCCCGAACAGGCAGAGCTAGGGAGTGTGCGTGCATGCGCGAGTGACTGTCTCTAGCTCATTTGTGCTCCCTATACCTTTTGTGCCTATAGATCACATGCATATGGCTTGCAGGCAACTCTGCCTCTCAACCTGCCCTGGGGAATGATGCGGGGTGAGGGAATGGATGGATGGGACCCAAATTCGGGAAGGGAAGCAAGCGGGTGACGTTAAATGTGGGAATCAATTTCTTTAGCCTAAATAACTTTTGTCTCGAACGTTAGTCTCCTGACTCAGTATCTCTGAAGTCAGTTTTACAACAACGAGGGGAGACGTTGGCTGGTCCGTGTGGGATGGAGGTGAAGTTTGGCCTTTGGAAGCCAATGCCCGGTTGAGTGGCAGGGCATCGGAGGCTTGGCTTTGCTGCACATCATGGCACCGAAAGCTTTCGAGGTTTTCTTCGAAGGCTTTGGATGGCCATTCCACTAGGTCTTTAGCATGCTTCTCTTCACCCACCCACAAACCTTTCGCTGGAGATTCTGATCCAGTGCCCCAGTTACTAACTGCTGGCGAGTCGAAAGTGAGTGCCTCCCTTGCAGTGCTAAGTAAGGTGCCATTGAGTTGTTTTTCCCTCTTTCCGTGCAGCTGTCTCTGAAGTGCCGAGCGCCCGAGGTATCCCAGTATGTTTACCAAGCATATGAAACCATTCTGAAGAACTGAGGCACCCACCTCATCCTCCTCTCTCTCCTCCCGCATCCCAAATGAGGAAATGGGGACCAGAACCTGTGTGCATGTTTCCTCTTGACCTTGGAAGGAACAAATGCAAGATCAAGATACTCTGGAAACTTCAAACTGGCGCCCCCCTGATGCTGAAAATGGTGTGAGCGGCAGAGCCTAACATTCCATCTTCAGCTCTTTGGGGATGGGGTGGGAGGAGAGGGGGGCAGGGGGAGGGATCTTGTTGCGATTCAATGCATCAGTGTAGAATTCTTTCATGTGAAGTAATGCAGTGTCCTCTTTGCTGACGTTGCCCCTTTTAAGAGCCCTGTTTTTTGCCCTTGTACTCTTACTGAAATTAAGAGAGCGTGCGTGAGAATCTGGGTGGGAAGGCAGTGCCCATTGAGTCTCATTACTATCTTCAAATCCATTTCCCCTGACCTTCCCAGCCAAATAAATGAATCAACACTTTGGTGCTTAAATATGGCTTGTGCTACATCGCCAAGCCCAGCCCTGGGAAGACAGCAGTGATGGGTCTCTTGCATTTAAACACGTGTTGTCTGGTGAAGAATTCATCGCTAATAACCCCTCTTCTGATGGGACAGCTATGCTGAAGCACCGCTTCTTCCTCCTCCTCTCATGGTGACCTGTTACTTGAGGTGGATTTGCTTCCAGTCCTGCTTGCTTCTGGATTTTTCCATCACTTGTGCTGATTTGTGCTTAATGTGCCTCTGAGCCTCCCTTATTTCTAGGAGTGGACAATAAAAAGGGACTCTTTGCTGAAGCTTGGCACAAGGTCTCAGCGGGGGGGGATTGTGGGAATTTGGGGGGCTGGGGGAGGTGTAACAGGAGTTGGAAATGATTTGGGGCTCTGCCTCTGCAGATCAAGTTGTTCTGTAACTTGCCGAAAGCTTTGTGTCTGCAGAGTGGACAGCTTTGAAGGCAGCTAGCTAATGATGAATTGATGCCTTGAGTATTTTTTTCAAGGTGGCAAATCTCCATTTAGAGCTCTCCTTCCCCCTTTGAAATGTAACTGACCAAGGCACTTGCTTTTCTTTGTTCTGCGGATACAAGCTCCATTCCCTTCCCCTGCAAGCCCTCAGGTTCTATAAGGGATAGTGCAGTTCCAGACCTGGAACAGAGATCTCAGTAGAGGTCATCTCTTCCTTTAAAAGGCTAGTTTGAGTTTACCCCCAAACACTGAGGTACCCTTAAGGAGAGGGTTTGATCTCTTCCTAGGCTGTAGGGGGTTAGTAGGAGTAATCTGTCTTGGAACAGAATAGCCCCTTTTCTTGCGCTGCAAACCCTCCATTCAGCGTGTATTTCCTCAGTCTGGTTGGGATTGTCAAAGAGCCTAGGGGGCTAAGTACCATTGGAAGTCACAGCCTGTACCCACAACTGCTATGAAGAGGGCTGTTACCATCTCTGGGGGACATAATGCACACTCAGAATTAACACAAGGAAGGACAAAATACTCATTGTTAGTATTAAGGCCACGGTGACTCCATAGGAGATGGCTCTGAAGACTAATAAGGGATGTACCAAATCATATGCCAATATTCATTATAATCCTCCCATCACCATGGGATGCCGGTCCTTGAATTGAGCTTTCCAGGAAGGAGTTTCCTCATGTTTGACTGGTTTGCTAACTGCCCTGGGACACATCGGGCTTCCGTTGCTGTCGCTGTGAGGCTCCCCCTCCAGTGTTTGTGCTGTTCCGATTCCTTAACCACAACAGCAGATGTGATCAGCCATCCGAACAGACTCCCTCCCCATCACTGTTTCCAGTATAGGTTTTGATGGGTCAGGGGAGTGGGTGGCATCTGGAATGTTTGTGCCTTTAGGGCCCATGTAACTCTCCTGTGCTCATCAGCTACGGCAATCCCAGCAGAAGTGGGGCGCGGCTGTTTCTCTGCTGAGCATTTAAGGCTTTTCCTATTTGTTGCTTCTGTAGGGGGGAGGGAGGGGCAGGGGTTCTGCCTTTGGATCAGTGACACTAATGTTCTTTCCCCCTCCAGAAATAATAATAAAAGCAATTGACCACCCTTAAATAGAAGTGTTTGGTGCGAGTTTTCAGATCCCTACAGTAAATATATATAGCTCGTATGTTTACTTGTGTTTTAAAAGAGGTAACATTGAATAAAGGTGACATCTTCCCATCAATCTGCTCTGTGCAGAGGATGGGGACAGGGACATAGATGGCTCTGAGTGACAGATGCTCCTTCTATGCTGGTTTCTAATGCTTGGTTGCTAAATTGCCTTGCCACTTGGACACACTTCTTCCACCTCTGGCATCAGTTCAGCCCTTTCCCCTTAGTTTATTGCTGATGTTCAGTCATGTGGCCTGCAGGGGAGGAACGAGAGCAGGGTTCATACAGGTGCATTTCCCCACTGCAGGACCCCAAAAGGCTTGTTTGTTAACTAAGTGGCAGCCAAGGATTCCAGCAGCTTGAGCTTCCTCAGGCTATGTCTACACTACAGCTGGATCGATGCACTGGGGGGGTCAATTTAGCAGGTCTACTGAAGACCCACCAAATGGACCACAGATCGCTCTCTGGTCAACTCCGGTACTCCACCCTGAACGAGAAGAGTAAGATAAGTCGATGGGGGAGAGTCTCCTGTCGACCCAGCGCGGTGTAGACACCGCAGTAAGTCAACCTACGTTATTGACATAGAGTAGTGTAACTTAGGTCGATTTACTGCAGTAGTGTAGACATAGCCTCAGTGTGGTGTCTGGGCCAGCCCAAGATATTGGCCAGCAGGAGCTATTGAAACTTGATCAGTACTTTCCGCTCAGAGCAGAGATCACAGGGTGTTTTATGTATCTGAACCTGCTGAAGACTAGCTGATCACATCACTCCGCACTGGCTGGCCACAGCTGGTGTCGCCCATATGGCCGCAGCTCAGGTGGTCATTGATATCCAGACCACCACCCCCGTCAGCCACTTACCTGAAAATCCACCCCTCTTTCCATTACTGCAGCCTTGGACACCTGCTATCATTGCTTTTCAGTCTGTCTTTGAACTTCCTTCTGCTTGAAAGCTTGTGGAGGAGTATAGACAGCAATAATCTCACCATTGAATAGAGCAGGAGCCGATGCAACACACCCTTCTGAACACAAGAGGGAGCCCAGAAATGGAGTAGAGGAGAGAGTAAGCTGGGGAAAACTGTTCCATTCCTCCTGTCCTATTCTCAGGTATGTACTGCATTTACTCCTGTTCTCAACTCCAAGTTGAAGTGGAATCCCTTTCCCAGCCTCTGCTGCATCTCCAGGGGAGTAAAAGCTTTTATACAGATATGGGCTTTCTGGCCCCATGTGGTTGGGTTGGAAAGAATGGGGGAAGGTCTGGACTGCCATAGTCCTGCCCACTTTCTCTCCCTGTCCCCAGTGCTATGTGTAGAATATGTAAATGCTAAGGGTAATATCGAAGTCCCTTTGAAATCAATTGGGAGTTTTCCCGTTCACCTCAGTGGGGTCAGGATTTTACTATGTGACTACCAGTAGATAAGCAGTCTCCTGTCCTGGTGTAGTGTGAGAGTGGATAGGGAAAGGTCTGCAACGGTCACTTACTCTCTGCATTGGTAGACTGAGCATCAGCTGTCGATAACCCAGTGGAGTAGAAAGAGCTACGGCTGCAGTGGAGCTGGCATGTGCTACTTTAGCTGAGCTATGAGCTGGGGATCGCTGAGGTCTCGTAATCTTCCTTGCGCCTATGGAAGCCAGCTCTCTCTACATCCCTGGAAGGAAGAAGAAGCTGTAAAACGGTTGAGTGGAGCACAGTAGACACTTAGGTCAGGATTGTGTGTTGTGGACCAGTGGCCTCTGTCTCAGTTACAAGATTGTTGCTGAAGATTTCATTCTGTACTGAACCTGCTGAGTAGAGGAGTTTGTCACTGGCCATGGGACCCATCTCTTCTGCTGTGTCCATAATGCTTTGGCTTCCCCTTTGTCCACACGAGCAGGACAAGAGGGGATTTGATTTAGTTGACTAGTTTTTTGGTGGTTGTAGCAATCATTTGAAGTACACAGTGTTCAAAAGTATGCTGCTCAGATCCCAGTGTTAAAGATCAACCTGCTCCTGGCCCTCTGATCGTCTCGCCTGCGTGGGGAGCCGAAGGACAGGCCTTTTCCAATAGCTGGCACTTACCGCACTCTTCATCCCAATAACACAAGACTTTCCCAAAGGGGGTAAGTAGTGCTGCTTTCGCTTCCTCTCCCCCCTCAAACACAGCACCTCCAACACTGGGATAGAGACACAGAGGTGAAGTGACTTACAGTGATCACCCAGCAAGCCCCTTCCTAGTCCCCTGCTCTAACTATTAGACCTATCGGGATAAAACTATTATTGAAATACCTGTTGGCTTATTCTGTTTGCTGCACTGGCTGAGGCCTAATGGCTCACCAATCCCTTCCTCTGCCAGTGAGCAAAGATTAATCCAGTGAGCTGGTCTCTACTGTACCTGGGCTGGAGCTGGCACTGTCTGTCATGCAGATCACTGCTCTCTGATCTGTGCAGTGACTGGCTCTTCTTAACCATAATGGAGTTGGACAAATCCCTTCTCCCTGGCCTACTCCTTTCACAGCTCCTCATCTCCATGCCCAGTCTGACCTAGCTGCCATAGATTCTAGGACTGGAAGGGACCTCGAGAGGCCATCGAGTCCAGTCCCCTGCCCTCATGGCAGGATCAAATACTGTCGAGACCATCCCTGATAGACATTTATCTAACCTACTCTTAAATATCTCCAGAGATGGAGATTCCACAACCTCCCTCGGCAATTTGTTCCAGTGTTTAACCACCCTGACAGTTAGGAACTTTTTCCTAATGTCCAACCTAAACCTCCCTTGCTGCAGTTTAAACCCATTGTTTCTGGTTCTATCCTTCGAGACTAAGGTGAACAAGTTTTCTCCCTCCTCCTTATGACACCCTTTTAGATACCTGAAAACTGCTATCATGTCCCCTCTGTCTTCTCTTTTTCAAACTAAACAAACCCAATTCTTCCAGCCTTCCTTCATAGGTCATGTTCTCAAGACCTTTAATCATTCTTGTTGCTCTTCTCTGGACCCTCTCCAATTTCTCCACATCTTTCTTGAAATGCGGTGCCCAGAACTGGACGCAGTACTCCAGCTGAGGCCTAACCAGAGCAGAGCGGAAGAATGACTTCTCGTGTCTTGCTCACAACACACCTGTTAATACATCCCAGAATCACGTTTGCTTTTTTTGCTACAGCATCACACTGTTGACTCGTATTTAGCTTGTAGTCCACTATAACCCCTGGATCCCTTTCTGCCGTACTCGTTCCTAGACAGTCTCTTCCCATTCTGTATGTGTGAAACTGATTTTTCTTTCCTAAGTGGAGTACTTTGCATTTGTCTTTATTAAACTTCATCCTGTTTACCTCAGACCATTTCTCCAATTTGTCCAGATCATTTTGAATTATGACCCTGTCCTCCAAAGCAGTTGCAATCCCTCCCAGTTTGGTATCATCTGCAAACTTAAGTGTACTTTCTATGCCAATATCTAAGTCGTTAATGAAGATACTGAACAGAGCCGGTCCCAAAGCGGAACCCCACTTGTTATGCCTTTCCAGCAGGATTGGGAACCATTAATAGCAACTCTGAGTATGGTTATCCAGCCAGTTATGCACCCACCTTATAGTAGCTTCATCTAAATTGTATTTGCCTAGTTTATCGGTAAGAATATCATGCGAGACCCTATCAAATGCCTTACTAAAGTCTAGGTATACCACATCCACAGCTTCTCCCTTATCCACAAGACTCGTCTTCACCCGATGTAATCCATCGATGACACCCGTTAAATTAAGAGGAGGAGTTAGCCCTTTTGTCAGGGAGACTGAAGAACTGCTGAGGTGACTGGTGGAAGGGGTGGGGTCAGGGGGCAGAAAGTATGCCACCATGTTTGTTGTGGGTGTTTGCCTGCTGACCTAGCATCTCCTATCCAATCAGCACAAGATTACCATTCATCAGGGTAACAAGAGGCAATTCCCTGTTTACTCAGACCCAGTCTGAACACACCGTTGGCCCAGTTAAACTGATGGAGTGATGGGGTTTTGTACACATTATACCTGGTTTATATCAGCTGAGCTGTAAACGTACAGGTGCAAGTGAAGCTGTTCTAGGCTGCTATAATAATGTGCCTGCACAAAAAGTTGCACTGGTTTAACTAAACAGATTGAATTTAAACCAGCACAGCTTGTGTTTGGCTGAGCCCTCGGTGATCATTTATCCTGGTGATAGCTGTATCTTAGCCTAATAACTCCTTGGCATTGGATCACTGTCTAATTCCATCCGGGCAACAGATATGTAAAAAAGAACCGCTCAAGAGTGTCCTTCCCCTGGGTCGGATTAGCTGTGAGGTAGTGCCCAGAGGGATTCAAAATATCCCTGCCCTTGTATCTGGCTGCTGGGGAGTAGGAAGGTGGCTGCAAGTGCTCCCTGCCATCGCTGTAGCCGGCCCAGTGTCATGGGCCAGATGAGAACCAGGAGCTGGTTTGCGTTCAGGCTGGATAGAGTTCCAAGTCTCTGCATGAGCTAACTTGCATTCCATCGGATTAGCCTAAATGTGTCTGAATCAAAGCAGGGAGGGAAAGAGAGAGGAGTCTTCAGGGGACAGCTCTGGAGGGAAGAGAGGAGGAGGGGACAGGAAGGAGCTGACTAGCCAGTTCTCTGCTTCAAGGGAGCCCTTTTTGATTAGGACTTGTGGCAGCTGTCTGTGGAGCATTGCACACATCGCAGTGTGGCCCGCTGATGGCTGCTTGGAGAGGAAAGGTTGGTCTGGTGGGTAGGGCGCTGGCCTGGGACTCTTGGTTCAGTCCCAGGTGCTGTGTCCCTGAATCTCTGTCCCTCAGTTCCTCATCTGGAACAGGGGGGGTGATGATTCTCTATTTGCCTTGTCTGTGTAGACTCTAAAGCCCGCAGGGCAGGGATTGTCTATGCAGCATCTCATCTCAGTTGGGACCTCCAGATGCTCCTATAATACAAATAATTGATCCTGGCCTGGACCATGAGGAGGGGTGACGTGTCCTGAGGCTGACTCGTCATCACTCTGGCTGAGCCTTTAATCCCGCAGGGAGTACTGTCCCCTTCCTCCAATGGCGTGAAGGGCCCAGCAGTGCCAGATGACACCACCTTTTTCTATTCACAGCCACTCTCCCCCTCCATCTGTTGGAGACGAGGAGCTGTATCCTCCCCGTTAAGCCCATCAAAGCAAGGTTCTGCCTGCCACTCCTCCATTTCAGTGTGCTATGGCTCTTGTCTTTTGATACCTCAGTTACTCAGCGGGGGGAACTTATAAGTGGTGGTCATCTCGGTGACGCTGGCTTCTAAGCTCATGGCGGGGAGACACCCTCGTGATGGAGAGTTATGTCAGTTGTATGTTGGAAACCCCTCTCCTCACTAAGCAGGCTTGCATTGCCCTTGCCATTTATAGGTGGGGAAACTGAGGCACAAAGTGATCAGCCAATGAGTAAGTGGCAGAGCTAGGAATAGAACCCAGATCTCTTGGGATTTTGGGGTTAAAAATACTCCTTTGTTACTGCCCAGCTTTTTTTTTTTTTTGGTTGGTTTTTTTTTTTTTTTTTAAAGCATGTGATTAGAAATCGATCAAAACAGATTTGACATCGGGTACATTGAAAATGGTGTTTGTGCCCTTTTAAAATGGTGGGGGAGGGGGGTGGCTGTTACATAGGAAGCATATTGTGAGAATTCCCCTTCACTTAGGGGATGCTCAGAAGCCAGAGCTGCTGCAGATCTTCTCCAGGGTCAGCATCCCCAGCTTAGCTGATTGCTTCACAATGTGCCCTGAAGGGGGTGAGGCTGCCCCAGTTGTGCTCCACTTCAAGGCATGACTCACCGGTGGTGGTGTGGGATGTTCACTGGGCTGTGAGATGGAAATCTCTAATTTTGTTCGTTGTTAAACTCCATCTGACTGCTCCATCCTGCTATGAAAAGCTCGAATTCAATTCCAGTGGCTGTGATGGTGTCTCCGGGTGGCTACTGGGCTGGATGGCAGTGCTGCTCTCCTTTTGCACCCAGAGGATGGTTCACCTGACTGGAACTTCCCTTAGGAATGCAGGAAGTGCCGTACTGGGTCAGACTCATGGCCCATCTGGTCTCTGACACTGGCTGGCACTAGACGCTATAGAGAAAGGTGCAGGCGTGGGGAAATCTGCCCGTCAGTGCAGTCTTTCTAATCCTTAACCGTTCAAGATCGGTTTAAGCCAATAAGCAACAAGGTTAATATTCTAAAATCTTTTACTATTTTACTCTATCTCGGGCTGTTCTATCCAGTGTATGTGTCCAATTCCTCTTTAAATCTTGCTAAATTCTTTGCCTCAGTAACATCTTGAGGGAATGAATTCCACAGTCTAATTAGACCCATCAACCTAGCCACTGGTAGAGGGGGGCAGAGTGCGACAGTGTGTGGGGCTTGACATTGGAATCCATTCGCACTAGGCCTGACAGGGCTCTCCATCCACAACCTGCTCTGAAGGGCACCAAAGTCCATCCTCCTTCTAGAGCTTTGAGGAGGGCTGAGCCGCACAGTGGAGCACGTCACTCTTAAGGAAGCTTGGGCGGGAGGTGGTGGATTTTGTTGCATGTGCTTGGGCTGACGGTCACAATCCAAATGCTTATAAATTTTCTCTCTCTAGTGACAGGTTTCAGAGTAGCAGCCATGTTAGTCTGTATCCACAAAAAGAACAGGAGTACTTGTGGCACCTTAAGACTAACAAATTTATTTGAGCGTAAGCTTTCGTGGCCCACAGCCCACTTCATCGGATGCATGTAGTGGAAAATATAGTAGGGAGATAGAGATATAGAGATACACACAGAGAACATGAAACAATGGGTGTTACCATACACACTATAAGGAGAGTGATCAGTTAAGGTGAGCTATTATCAGCAGGAGAGAAAAAGAACTATTTGTAGTGGAATGAAAATGGCCCATTTCCAGCAATTGATGAGGAACTGTAGTAATATTGCGACTCACTAGCAACCACACACCACAGAACAAAAACACTAACCCAGGAACCTATCCCTGCAACAAAGCCCATTGCCAACTCTGTCCACATATCTATTCAGGGGATACCATCATAGGACCTAATCACATCAGCCACACCATCAGAGGCTCGTTCATCTGCACATCTACCAATGTGATGTGTGCCAGCGGTGCCCCTCTGCCATGGACATTGGCCAAACTGGACAGTCTCTATGCAAAAGAATAAATGGACACAAATCAGATGTCAAGAATTCTAACATTCAAAAACCAGTTGGAGAACACTTCAATCTCCCTAGCCACTCGATTACAGACCTAAAAGTCGCAATATTACAACAAAATAACTTCAAAAACAGACTCCAAGGAGAGATTGCTGAATTGGAATTAATTTGCAAATTGGACACCATTAAATTAGGCCTGAATAAAGACTGGGAGTGGATGGGCCATTACACAAAGTAAAACTATTTCCCCATGCTTATTTTTCCCCCCTACAGTTCCTTAGATCTCCTTGTCAATTGCTGGAAATGGGCCATTTTCATTACCACTATAAACAGTTCTTTTTCTCTCCTGCTGATAATAGCTCACCTTAACTGATAACTCTCCTTATAGTGTGTATGGTAACACCCATTGTTTCATGTTCTCTGTGTGTATATATATAATATATATATCTCCCTACTGTATTTTCCACTACATGCATCCAATGAAGTGGGCCTTGGCCCACGAAAGCTTATGCTCAAATAAATTTGTTAGTCTCTAAGGTGCCACAAGTACTCCTGCTCTCTCTAGTGAAGAATTCATTTCTGGCTGCCCTGGTTTGCAATTTGGACCCTGCGTTTCCTTTAAGCTGTTTGGGGGTGGAGTCCTCACAGTAGACTGCAACCAAACTTCTAATTCCCATCTCCCACCCTTCCCCCCTTCTTTTCCCTCTTCAGTTTATTTTCTGATGCTTCATTCCAAAAATACACTCCACTGACCAACTCCTGTTTATAGCATGCTTCCTCCTCCACTTTCTGCTGTCATATGCTATAGATTTCTGCCATCTGTTCTAGTACTCTGCAAATCTACCAATCCCGCTTGAACATAGAATATATCAGGTTTGGAAGGGACCTCAGGAGGTCATCTAGTCCAACCCCCTGTCAGCATCTCCTTATGGAGAAATCCTGTAGAATTTAACAGGGACAAAACTGTCTATAGATGGAAATGACTGTAAATAACAAATCAACATACAGCATTTGGGCATGATCCCAAAGCTCACTGAAGTCATAAAAAGATTTCCCATTGGCTCTGGGTCACCTTACCACTAGTCTTCCATTCCTGGGTTTTGAACCAGCCTATACAATCCTATAGGAGCCATAGTGTGACCTAATGAATAGACAACTGGACTGGGCCTCGAGCCCTGGGATCTAGTCCCTTCACATCTCTGTGCCTCAGTTTCTCCATCTGTAACGGGGAGATAATGACACTGACTTCCATTGTAAAGCGCTTTGAGATCTACTGATGAAAGTGCTAGGTAAGAGGGTAGGTATTATTGCACTAGAAGAGTTCTGCTGTATCTATCATAGCCAAGGGCCCACTATGTATTCTGAAGCCAACCTGACCTAAATTTTGTGAGTGGTGTGACAGACAAGAAATATTTGCAGCAGCTTCTGATAATTTTTGAATAGTTCTTGTTAAATTAAATATAAAAATGAATGCTATAGTCCTGACAGCACCTCTTCTCATTTAGTTTGCTATTAAATACAATTAATTTGCCCCTAAATCCGTTCTGCATTAAAAATGCAGAGTTGTGTTGTAGATGTTGCCAGGGAAAAGCAGGAGGTCTTGGCCATTGGCTGGAAGACAGCTGGAGCTCTTGGTTTGGATGGTTTGGAACTGGGCTAAGCTCATAAGCTGGACATTAACATGATCAGCAGTAAAATACTTTTAAAAATTTGATGCTGGAACTTACATCATTAAGTTTGAGTCAATGACTCATTGACATGAATGGAGCCATTCACATCCCTTGCAGAGCTGTTGTTTCAGGCTCTCTGCAGCCTCTGACAGATGTCGCTGTGTCAAACCACTCTCTTCAGTTTCAGAATGTTTCCTCTGCAATCATAAGAGCTAGAAAGTTTTATTTTGAAATGAAAATTTAGATTCTGGAGCGCAGCTCTGCAGGAAGGGGTGGATTTTATGGCAGGTTCCAGGGTTATGAAATGGAGTCCACAGGCCTTGGTTATAAGCTGTAGAACCTACCCCCTTCTTCAGTTATTGCTAAAAGCAGAGGAGCTCCACTGACTTCAAGTGATACCAATTTACACTCCACCTCAAGATCTGGCCTGATCTATCTCCATCCAGGTTTTCATCTCAAGCTTATCCTCATGATATCTGAGCTTCATCCAACTCCCTCTACTGTGTCACCCTATAGCTCTTCCTGCTCTTGAAAATACTCACGGGCCTCTAGTTGTCAGAATGGCTTTGCCATTGAGCTTATTCCCTCCCAGCCATGGCTCATTCCTTGTATGCAGAACTGAAACATACAGTTTAGGCTGCGATCGAGCTGCTCATACCTGTGGCGAGAGGCGGGAAGTGGCACATGGCATGGTGGGTGCATTCCTCAGGCAAGCTCTCCAGCTCAGTGATGTTCCTGCTTCTTGGATTTCTCACGGTGGCAGACAGGAGCGTGCAGCATTGTATTGGCCTTACTCAGATACAGTAGATTAATGTAAAGCTCTCAGGTCCCAGTTAGACATTGACTACACTAAGGATCTAGTTGTGTTACTGCTCATAGCTGCAACAGTATAAACGCCTCGTGGAGATGGGCAAAGCTGATGCAGAAAGTAGTGGGTGTTTCCTGCTTGAAACCCAGTGCATTGCTACCATGCTTGGCTTCCCCTCACTGTGCTAGGGGTTTGCATTGGGGATGATCCCCAATGCAGACAATGTCCCCATTTGATCCCAAGAGCAGAGAGTTGTCTGGAACCTGCTTTTCCCTAGCCCTGTGATCCTTCAAGACCCTCGTGTGTGAAGGATTTGCAGAACTGGGCCTTTAGTGTTGATCATTCTGTGGCCACCTGTCCATCAGGAACTAACCTGGCATCTCCCTGTACACTCATTTCACTCAGGCCCCCAAATAACCACAAGCTAGTTCTCCAGCCTCCTCACTTTCTGCAGGTGAGGCGTTCCTCTTCCGGCTGCTGTTCCCAGCCATGCAGCTTTGCAACAACCCAGACCTGACATCTGCCAGACAACCAGGGCAGGGGGCTTCCTTTGCGTGGAACAATCTCGCTCAGTGCTGCTCGGGTGCCTCTGTGCATGAAACATGCACAGCTGGTTATTCCTGAGAAATGCACTTTAATGAAGGGGTTTCATTACCTCCCTCTGTGTTCTTGATGGAGGCTCTTAGATTTCAGAGTCCTGCCCTAACTCCAAGAGCAGCTGTCGGAGAGTGCTTGCTATTCAGGAGCAAAGCCACCTGCATTCCCGGGTGATAATTAACAGGTGTGGGGGGGAAATAATTAACCATTCAGAGGTTTTTTAATTTTGAAATGATCCATGAATCACTGTTTTTGCAGACTACTCTCTAGTTTGCTTCTCTTGCCCCACTCTGACCCTTTGTCGTGTAAAGACTCAGGGATCTTTCAGTAAAGGATCGGTAAAGGCCATGGAATGGTTTAGTTCTCTATTTTATATGATTAATTTTTGAGTGGTTCCCTGGGCCTTCTGGCAGCTTGCTGCAGTCCACAAACGCTGCTTTCAGTGCTCTGTGGGGCTGGGTTAGTACTACCTGCATGCTGGCCAGAGGGAGTGCTGCGGCTCTTTAAAGATTCAACAACAGAGATCCACTAAATATGCGTCTTGATTCTTCTCCCCAGAGAGTTTGCTACACACTCTGCAGCAAATGATTCCCACGTGAAAATGGCATGTGAAATATTCATGCATTTAAAGTGCACATTCAAAGCTTCGTCTGTATTGTACTCGTATGCTATAATGTCAGCTGTTCCATGGCTGCTTTTCCTAAGGCAAAAAGCTGACCTGCTCCAATACTCTCCACCCCTACTGGTGGTGTCAGTCGAGATGATTCCTAGGGGGTACTTCTCATCAATAGATCTGTCTCACAAAGGACGATGTAAGGGCCAGCAGCCTCATTATACTCCCCGGCAACCATGACACACAGACTTGCTCAGGGTCACCTGATAGCTCAGAGGCAGGAATTGAGCCCAAATCTGATTCCCAAGCTAGTTACCTTCCTTCTGGACCATGCTGTCTTTGTCAGATCTGTGAAGACTGCATGGTGAGTGAGCCTGCCTATCTCATTTCCCTGTGTGCGGCTCTTTAAAATGGCTTTGTAACAGGATTTCTCACTGCTTATTTCAGATCTTTCTGATTGTGTTAGCCTCATGGGAGAGCCATCTCTCATAGATGCATAGATTCTAGGACTGGAAGGGACCTCAAGAGGCCATCGAGTCCAGTCCCCTGCCCTCATGGCAGGACCAAATACTGTCTAGACCATCCCTGATAGACATTTATCTAACCTACTCTTAAATATCTCCAGAGATGGAGATTCCACAACCTCCTTAGGCAATTTATTCCAGTGTTTAACCACCCTGACAGGAACTTTTTCCTAATGTCCATCCTAAACCTCCCTTGCTGCAGTTTAAGCCCATTGCTTCTTGTTCTATTCTTAGAGACTAAGGTGAACAAGTTTTCTCCCTCCTCCTTATGACACCCTTTTAGATACCTGAAAACTGCTATCGTGTCCCCTCTCAGTCTTCTCTTTCCAAACTAAAACCCAATTCTTTCAGCCTTCCTTCATAGGTCATGTTCTCAAGACCTTTAATCATTCTTATTGCTCTTCTCTGGACCCTCTCCAATTTCTCCACATCTTTCTTGAAATACGGTGCCCAGAACTGGACACAATACTCCAGCTGAGGCCTAACCAGCGCAGAGTAGAGTGGAAGAATGACTTCTCGTGTCTTGCTCACAACACACCTGTTAATACATCCCAGAATCACATTTGCTTTTTTTGCTACAGCATCACACTGTTGACTCATATTTAGCTTGTGGTCCACTAAAACCCCTAGATCCCTTTCTGTCGTACTCCTTCCTAGACAGTCTCTTCCCATTCTGTATGTGTGAAACTGATTTTTCCTTCCTAAGTGGAGCACTTTGCATTTGTCTTTGTTAAACTTCATCCTGTTTACCTCAGACCATTTCTCCAATTTGTCCAGATCATTTTGAATTATGACCCTGTCCTCCAAAGCAGTTGCAATCCCTCCCAGTTTGGTATCATCCGCAAACTTAATAAGCGTACTTTCTATGCCAATATCTAAGTTGTTAATGAAGTTATTGAACAGAGCCGGTCCCAAAACAGACCCCTGCGGAACCCCACTCGTTATGCCTTTCCAGCAGGATTGGGAACCATTAATAGCAACTCTGAGTATGGTTATCCAGCCAGTTATGCTCACCTTATAGTAGCCCCATCTAAATTGTATTTGCCTAGTTTATCGATAAGAATATCATGCGAGACCATAACAAATGCCTTACTAAAGTCTAGGTATACCTCATCCACAGCTTCTCCCTTATCCACAAGGCTCGTTATCCTATCAAAGAAAGCTATCGGATTGGTGTGACACGATTTGTTCTTTACAAATCCATGCTGGCTGTTCCCTATCACCTTACCACCTTCCAAGTGTTGGCAGATTTCCTTAATTACTTGCTCCATTATCTTCCCTGGCTCAGAAGTTAAACTAACTGGTCTGTAGTTTCCTGGGTTGTTTTTATTTCCCTTTTTATAGATGGGCACTATATTTGTCCTTTTCCAGTCTTCTGGAATCTCTCCCGTCTGCCATGATTTTCCAAAGATAATAGCTAGAGGCTCAGATACCTCCATTAGCTCCTTGAGTATTCTAGGATGCATTTCATTGGGCCCTGGTGACTTGCAGGCATCTAATTTTTCTAAGTGATTTTTAACTTGTTGTTTTTTTATTTTATCTGCTAAACCTACCCCCTTCCCATTAGCATTCACTATGTTAGGCATTCCTTCAGACTTTTCGGTGAAGACCGAAACAAAGAAGTCATTAAGCATCTCTGCCATTTCCAAGTTTCCTGTTACTGTTTCTCCCTCTTCACTAAGCAGTGGGCCTACTCTGTCTTTGGTCTTCCTCTTGCTTCTAATGTATTGATAAAGTCTTCTTGTTTCCCTTTATTCCTGTAGCTAGTTTGAGCTCATTTTGTGCCTTTGCCTTTCTAATCTTGCCCCTGCATTCCTGTGTTGTTTGCCTATATTCATCCTTTGTAATCTGTCCTAGTTTCCATTTTTTATGACTCCTTTTTATTTTTTAGATCATGCAAGATCTCATGGTTAAGCCAAGGTGGTCTTTTGCCACATTTTCTATCTTTCCTAACCAGCGGAATAGCTTGCTTTTGGGCCCTTAATAGTGTCCCTTTGAAAAACTGCCAACTCTCCTCAGTTGTTTTCCACCTCAGTCTTGATTCCCATGGGACCTTACCTATCAGCTCTCTGAGCTTACCAAAATCTGCCTTCCTGAAATCCATTGTCTCTGTTTTGCTGTTCTCCCTTCTACCCGTCCTTAGAATTGCAAACTCTGATTTCATGATCACTTTCACCCAAGCTGCCTTCTACTTTCAAATTCTCAATGAGTTCCTCCCTATTTGTTAAAATCAAGTCTAAAACAGCTTCCCCAGTAGCTTTTTCAACCTTCTGAAATAAAAAGTTGTCTGCAATGCAGTCCAAGAATTTGTTGGATAGTCTGTGCCCCGCTGTGTTATTTTCCCAACGTATATTTGGATAGTTGAAGTCCTCCATCACCACCAAATCTTGGGCTTTGGATGATTTTGTTAGCCCTCCTGAGACCAAACAACCAAGTGCAGGCAGTGGGGGAATGACTCCAGCAATTCCAGCCCATAGGTGGTGCAGGATTTAGAAGCCTGGCCTCACCAGGTAATTTTAAATGAACTGACCAGCTATAGCTGCAGTCTCCAGTGGGGAAATAACCCATAAATACTCTGGTACCAGAGTCTGAGCACATTTATGTGAGGTAGTTAAATCCTGTCACAGGGCCTTATCCCTATCTAAATTAACTGGCTCATGGATTCCAAAGAAGGTACAAAGCTGTGCAGTAGCTTTATCTACCCTCCGTGCAATCTGAGATGGATTGCGTTCTTCCTTGGCAGGTAGTGGCAGAGAGGATATGAAGACTATTGTCCAGGGAGCTAATCCTGCAGTCCTTGTGCATCCAAATCTGGGTGAGTTCTCAGTACATGAGAAAGGGACCAAGCCCTAGGCTAACATTTTACAAAAGCAATCAAGTTTCATTTACAAAGGTGACCTAGGATCAGCTTGTCAAAGGTCTTTAGGCTAATCTGGCTAGTCTACACTCCCAGGCTCTCCTGGCTAGGCCCCCTACCCAAGGTGCAGCTTGTACTGCCAGCAGGAGTTTTTTTTGCTGGCGTAAGCTGCATCTACGTGGAGGGTTTTGCCAGCCCAGCTACGTCAGCGGGGGGAGGAGGTTCCACACAACAGTTTGTACTGTAAAGCTGGCCTTGGACTCTTAAGTCAGACACTTCTGAAAACGTTCCCCTCGGTACTAGACCCACGCAGCAGAATGTTACATGGCTGTCACTTGGCCCATGTGTCTCCTGCCCTGGAGAATAGCTGCCTAACTTAGTTTGCCAGAAAACACCTGCCGGTAACTCAAGAAAAATGGTGAGACCCTGCTGTGTTAGAAACCTCATCACATCTCCATTCATGTCATCACTGCAGCCCTTCCCTTAGTTGTCTGTAGTGTGTGTCTAAAACCAGAGCTCACTCCTTCAGCCTTCCAGTGCACCTCTGTATTTCCCTGTAAAACCTTCATCTCTGTGTATCACATTTTATACCAGGGATGGATCCAGGCCATCACCCTGTATTTGAGAAATCAGGGGGCTTCATAAGTGCTATATGGCTGCTAAAGGATCCAGCTTAGATCAGAGCTCTGTTGTGCTGAACGCTGGACAGAACCATAAGGTATTGTCTACACTTCCAGCAGCACGTAATCCCCAGCTCCAGGAGACAAGCTAGCACATTACAGATAGTGTAGCCATGGTAACGGGAGGGACTAGCTGCCACACGGACATGCCTGGGGTCAGGGCCGGCTCCAGGCACCAGCCGAGCAAGCTAGTGCTTGGGGCGGCAGATTGAACGAGGCGGCATTCCGCCCAATCCTAGGGCGGCACGGCCGCTTTTTTTTGCTCATGTAGGGGGTGGTGGCGCAGAGGACGGGAGCGCCCTGCAGCAAGCTCGGCAGGGCAGCCCGCGTCCTTCCCTCCAGCCGACCGGAGCGGCGCGGCGCCCTCCCGGCAGGCAGCAGGCACCGCGCGGGGGGAGGGGCTGTGTGGCAGCGCCCTGCTGTAGCCTTGGCCAACCCCCTTCTCTCTCTCTCTCTCCCCCGCCCGCTAGCTGGTCCCCCTGCACCCGTGCTCCGGCACACAGATCCGGGGGTTTTTTGGGGTGGGGGGGGGAGAGGAGGTTTTTTTTTTGCTTTGCAATTCTGGCCGCCCTGTGTGGTGTTTTGGTTTGTTTGTTTTTGTTTTTTTTTACTTGGGGTGGCCAAAAAGCCCGAGCTGGCCCTGCCTGGGGTCTTGGCCTGGATCATACCAGGGGAGACCAGCCACTCCTCCTGCTGGGCTATGATCCTTGTAGCACGCTGGCTTGCTCACAGCTAATTCGAGTGCGTCTCCTCAAGCTGGGAATCTCGGCCCCAGCTTGAAGCAGAGACATACTTGGGGAAACGGGCCCTGTGCAGTCAAGAGAAACAAGCCAGATAACAGAGACGAGAAAGTGAAAAACTGAGCCAGGTAGGAATTGCCACACTGTCTCAGATCTATGGTCTGTGCTTACTAGTCTGTAATTCCAAGGTCACCCCTAGAACCTTTTTTAAACAGAATATAGCATTTGCTACCGTCCAATCCTCTGCTCCAGGAGCTGTTTTTAATGAGGGACCTTAGACACTTCATAGTTGAGCTCTTTCAGAAGTCTTGGATGGTCCAGCAGACGTGCTTTTTAATGTATCAATCTGTTCCAGCCCTTCTTTTTCTGATGCCTCATTCTCGAGAGTAAGTCATATTTATTACCAGAAAAGAGTAAGTCCAGGTTAGGAATCTCCCCAGCTTTATCGGGGGGGTGAAGACTGATGCAAACAGATCATAGCTTCTCAGCAATGTCTTTGTCTTCTAATTGCTCCCTTTAAGCCCGGTGATCCAGCAGACCACTGATTCTTTTGCAGGTTTCCTCTCTGATACTTTATATCATCTGTTTGTGTTTACACCTTAGCTACTTGCTCTTGGAATTCCATTTTAGCCCCAGACCCTATGGAATCCTTTAGGTACAGCGCTGCTCCCCTACCTCTTTGGTCTGTCTGTCTGTCTGGGATAGCTCTAGCCAGACATCAGTCTTCCACTGATTTTTGTCATCCAACCATGTTTTTGTATCATCTGTCATAGTAAGGCCCTGGGCCAGTGAGATATTTTAGCTCATCAAGTTTTTTCTTTTAAGCCTCTCATTTTTATATAGACATTTACAGTATTTATTTTGGGCAGGAGCCTGTATGAGTGGAACAGTATTTAACATCTTAATCTGACACCCAGCGCACCAAAGAGAAGCTTTCTCTGTTCTTTTCCATTCTTTGCTCTACATCAGTTGTTTTGCATCCTACCTTTTGCTAGATACAGAGTTACTATTGTATTATCAGCATCTGAACCGCGGGTGCCAGTCGCCCCACCCCTAGGGGTGCTGAGGAGGTGCCGTTTCCTTGCCCTCCCCTGGAACCAATCCCAATTCCTGATCCTAATCCAGGTGTGGCTGGCCCAGTCAGTGAGGCAGGACAGGAGAGCCCTGTTCCCCCATTAGCCTCCTCGTCTTCCTCCCTGGATGAGGCAGTTGCAGGCACCTTTGTCTCAGGACCACCCCCCATAGACAGCTGCGCCCAACAGGACCTCCTTCGCAGGGTGGCGCAAATATGGGCTTGCAGGCCGCGGAGGTGGTGGAGTCGGAGGACCTAATAGTCGACATCCTGGCCCCAGAAGATCCATCGAGGATGGCTCCACCCCTCATCAAGCCAATGCTAAGACCATTTGGCAGACCCCAGCCTCCATACCTCCCACTGCAAAGGGTGTGGAGAGGAACTATTTCATCCCATCTAAGGGGTACGAATACCTCTTCCTGCACCTGCAGCCTTGCTCGTTGGCGGTGACTGCAGTAAACGAGGAGAGGCAGGGACAACAAGCCCCAGTGCCTAAGTCCAAGGATGCCAAGCACCTGGATTTATTTGGGTGCAAATTATTCGACAGTGGGGTTGCAACTCAAGATTGCCAACCAGTAGACAATTCTGAGTAGGTGCAGCTTCAACTCCTGGAACTCGATGCTCAAGTTTAAGGAGCTGGTGCCAACTGAGTCCAGGGAGGAGTTTGGAGCGATAGTGGAGGAGGGCAAGGCAGTGTCATGGACCTCTTTACAGGCCTCACTGGACGCTGTGGACTCTGCAGTGCGCACCTTGTCCTCTGGTATCGCCATGAGGCCTAGCTCACGGCTGCAGGTCTCGGGACTCCTGCCTGAGGTTCAACAGACCATGCAGGACCTGCCTTTTGATGGGGCAGACCTGTTTGTGGAGCAGACTGACTCTCTACTGCATAGCCTAAAGGACTCAATGACTACCATGAAATCCTTAGGTATGCACACCCCGGCAACCCAATGCAAACATTTCCAGCTGCAGCAGCAGCAGCGCTCCTATTCTCCATGGCCAAGGCAGGACTTTTATAGGAGAAGGGGCAGGAGTGGTAGACGAAAGCCTTCTAAGCCCCCATACAGGCACGGACAGGGCCCAACTAAACCATGGTTGGGTTCCAACGTGGCCTTTTGAAAGAGCGCCTGAGGATGGCGCACTAGCCTGACTTCCAGATCCTTCCCCCTCTTTTTTTTGAATCGTCTGTCCCACTTCTACCATGCTTGGTCCCAAATAACTTCATACCACTGGGTCCTCTGTATGGTGGAAGTGGGATATTCTCTCCAGTCTGCTCCTACCATCCCTTCTACCCCCCCTTCCCTATTCCTCTTCAGGGACCCTTCTCACGAGCAACTCCTTATCTAGGAGGTGCAGGCGCTCTTCACTCTGGGAGCAGTGGAGGAGGTTCCTCAGGAGTGAAGAGGCAAGGGATTCTATGCCTGAGACTTCCTAATCCCCAAGGCCAAGGCGGGGGTCTCAGATCCATTCTAGATCTGTGAGGACTCAACAAGTTCATAGTCTCCCTGGGCACCATTATTCCCTCCGTGGATCCGGGAGCCTGGTACGCTACCCTCAACATGAAAGACACTTACATCCATATAGCGATTCCACCTGTACACCAGCAATTCCTACACTTCGTGGTCCACCCACAAGCATTACCAATTCAATTTCCTTCCATCTGGCCTCAACAGCCCCCCCAGTGTTCACCAAGTGCATGTCGGTTGTGGCTGCTTTCCTCCATTGGAGGCATGTGCAGGTATCCCCATCTCAGGGGCCGCACCAGGGGGCAGATGGAGTCTCAAATCCGATTAGTCAGATCCACATTCGAGTGACTGGGTCTCCTCCTCAACTTGAGGAAGTCGACCTTGGAACCACCCCAAAGAATAGAATTCGTGGGGGCGGTGTTAGACTCAGTTCAGGCAAGAGCACTTTTGCCAGAGCCCTGCTTCTAAGCCATCACGGACATCATTCAAGGCCTCCAGCAATCCCCAACTACTCCAACAAGGAGATGCCTGAGTTTCCTCAGCCCTCTGGCTGCCTGCACTTCCATGACCCAGCACGCCAGACTGAGAAGGAACGGAGGAGGCGCTGGGTCGGCAGGATCATATATTGAGTGCCATGAAGGTGCCACTACAGGGGGCTCCACAGCCGACCTGATGGGTCCCGCCAGGGGAAAACTTTCCGACCACTGTGCATGCGGTGCACGCACACACCTAATTGGAATGGATAGAGCAACACCTCTCAAAGAACAGGTGTTTTTAATTCATTTAGTTAAATAGGATTATCTTTAACAACTACCTAGGCTCCTGTTTGGGCTTGATGCTTGGGGGGGTTCACTGAAAGACTGGCATTGCTTTTTATAGTCACCGTAATTAAATCATTTCATAAGGCAGAGGCTGAAGCTAACGAGTGCTCTTTACAAATTGCATTTACACTACTTCAGCATACATGGTGTGTTGGGATCTGTCATGAGTTCTGATGGAACAGCTGTTGCAAACTGCAAAATATTAGCATTCTACTGAAGCTCTCAAAATAATAGATACAGTTCAGCTTTCTCAAACACTGATGTTTCTTAAAGGGGGCTCTTCTTTCAACTCTAGCCTCAAAAGCCACTGCTTCCACTAAGGTCAGATCTAGTTTTTTAAATGCCTGGGCCTCTCAATGCAGTTTGTCCTCTCTCACTCTAGGCTGTGAGCCTGCTGCAGTTTCCACACAGCAATCATTGACTACTTCAGCTGCATTAAGTTAAGCAAGTGTTTGTGACACTAGGCCTATAGTTTGTAAGCGTGTGGGCAGGGGCCATACTCAAATTTCAGACCAGGATGCTTAAAGTCACGTTCCTCAATCTCGTGTTAGGCCCCTAAATCAATGGCCTGATTTTCAAAGGGGCTGAACAGCCAGCACCTGACAGCCCTGGGCACTGCTGGGTACTCAGCACTGCTGCAGATCAGGATTTCCGCTGTAGGGAAGTGCCTACCTGGAACTTGACCTGCTCCCACTCGCCACCTCTGCTCAGCTCACTGGGACACTGGCTGGAGGGGCTCACCACTTCAGGGCAGAGTGTTAAGAACCAGGCCCCAACCTAGCTGTGTGAACTTAGATTTCACCAGCCAAGTACCCAGTGTGACCTCCTTGGAGACGCAGATAGTCCCCTGTGGGCTGCCTGGCCCCCTAGCCAAGCCTGCCTTTGAGATAGATGGTGCCTTGCACCAAAAATCACAAGAGTCTGGTTACTCGCTGTCACTTACCCCAAGTCAAGTTCTTTCCCATCAAGCCTTTCTATTCCCTTCCCTCACTGTTCGCCCAGGTGCAACGCTTGTTCCCCCAGCCTCCTCTTCATGAGTGGGGGGGGGGGCCTTTGGCCTTTGGTGTTTCACAAGGGCTCATTTGGTTTCGATGGACTTCTTCTGTCTAGGATGAGTACTTTACATCATTAATGCTTCTTTCTGGGTGAGTTACACAACAACAGAGGTTTATGATGCAACTATTCACTGTGTCTTTAGACTGTGCTACAGTGGCTCTAAGTGAGATCAGTACATGCAGTGTACGCCAAGCATTTCATCAAGTCTAAACCCATTCTTATCAACTTACCGTCTATTTTAACAATCCCAGCACCCAGCTCTGCATTTTCTGTGAGGCCTAGGGGCTTTGGGATGAGCTAGCAGCTGGCCTGCCCGCAGCCTTACCTTGAGCCCAAGGGGCCTAGGCAGGTGCACACAGGTAAGCATGGGTATTGGCAGGAGCAGGGCTCCAACTGGTAGGCAGCCATGTCTGAACAATGTAACCTTGTCTTCTCAGCTCTGACAAGTCCCAGGGGCTGGGTTCAGCTGGGTATGTAATGGGCTCCCCTGCCGGGGTGGTAGGCTGGGCCTGAGCCCTGGAGAGAGAAGAGGAGACCAGGGATGCTAGTAACATAATGTTATCAGCTTCCCCCTGGCCTGTCGCTTTGCCAAGTGCACCTTGGAAGCGGCGGTCTAATGGAAGGGGAGAGTCATATACCTGCCCTGCTGCCCCAGGCCCGCTGGGCTTGTCAACGCAGCCTGGGCTTTTCGCAAATTTCCCTCCCTCCCTCAGCCTGCTTGGATGGCGAGACAAAGGCGCTGCGGGGTCGCAGTCTCGGCTGGCCTCTCTGAGGAGGGAGCCCTGCAGCCGCAGACGGGGTGGGTGGGGAGGCGAAGGCACCAGTGGGGCTGGGACTGAAGTCGTCCCGGCAGAGCTTTGCATCACAATTCAGCTGGTGCTTCGGCTTCCCTCCACTGGCCCAGCCCCGGCCCCTAGATTTCCCTGGCGTTAGAGCACCGGTCTCCAGCAGTCTCCCGGCTCCTCGGATCCCTTCCCCCTCGCCGGGAACAGGCTCCCACCCCCAGCCCCTTGTGCGTTTGGCCTCGGGCTGGAGCGCAGCGGGCGGCCGTATTCCGCAGCATGCCCCCGATCCGGGCAGCAGCGCTGGGAGGGAGCGAGCCACTGGCCTGGGGAGCTGCGCTACCGAGCCCAGGAAGGAGGCGGGCTGAGCGGGGCTGCAAGCAGAGGGCTCGGAGCTCGCTGCCAGGGCGCGCCGGAGAGCGGCTGAGCCCACGGCGCTGGAAGTGCCGAGCGCCCATGAGGACGCGGGTGTAATGCACTATGCCGAGCGCTGGCTTGGTGACATCCCTGTCCTGCGTCCGCGGCTCCGGGGGTCAGCCCGGCCTCGGGGGAACTGGGCCTTCCCTGGCTGGGCTGATGCTCCTCTAAGGGGGTAGCCGACGGGCACATGCCCGGAGCAAACTCCAGTCCAGCAGGAGCGGCCAGAGGCATGCAGAGAGCGCCAGGATCGCTTTGCACCGCTGGGGTAGGAACTGCAAAACTACCGGTCCTGGGGCAGACGGCTGGGGGCCTCCTGCCCCAGACACATCCCCCAGCAGCGCCCGGGCGTTGTGGAATCGTTTTCCTGGGGTTTGCTGTTTTTCTTGGGGGGACTCCGATCTGCCAGGATCCCCGCGGGCGGCGTTGGGAGCTTACTGGGGAGTTACAGAGTCACTGCTCCTCCAGTGGGATCTATTGTGACACTGAGCGGAGACTTCCCCTTCCCCTCCTGGTCGGTGTCATTACACGCTGGGTCACTCGCTGCAGAGTGCAATGAGAGTCACTCCGATTTGCCGTTAGTTGCGTGCCCGAGCACCGCGCCGACCTTTCCAGCTTGGCTTCGGTTCAGCCCCGAAGGACCTTCTCCTGCCGGTAGCAAGTCAGAGCCGCGGGGCCTGGCGGATCAGCTGCTGGCACCGAACGGCCGCAGATGTCCGAGGAGCGGCCAGCCGGGCTCGGGCACTTGGGCAGAACTTTGGCTGCTGGCTGGCAGAGCCCTAAGCAGCCTGCAGGGAAGTGCCCATGGTCCTGATCTAACCCCTACCCCTGCTGCCGCCGCACCTGGCTCCCTGGTCCGGGCGGGGGAGCTGGCCGAGGTACTGCATGGGGATCATGGTGGAAACGTTGAAAGTGGCTGTTCTTGGAGCCCCAAAGGTGGGGAAAACCGCCATCATCCGCCAGTTCCTGTACAACGACTTCACAGACACATACAGCCCCACTGGGTCCCGTGACATCTACAGACCTTCGGTCATCTACAACGGGAACATGTACGACATGAAGATCATGGACGTCCCCTACTTAACTGCCTTCCCGGCAAACAGCTCTCAGGTAGGAGCCCTCTCCCACTAGGCCAGGCTGTGGGCATGTGACTGGGACTGAGTCTGAGTTCTGCCTATGACCCCAGGCAGGCGTTTGTTAGAGATGGAAACGCTCTACTAGGTCCCATCTGGCCCATCCCTCCCATGGTCTGGTGCACTGGTTTCCTGAAGCATTTTTCTAGTGCTTTGTCCAGTCTAGTTCCAAGTGTCTGGAGCAATAGGGTTTCCATCACTTCTTCTGTAGCTAAAAGGGAAGCGTAGGTTGGGAGTGGCCCGGAGAGCAACAGAGGCTGGTGGAATAGTGAATGCCCTTTGCCCTCTCCATCTAGACCCACCAGTGCATGTTCTGCAGCACCAAAGTGTGTATGTTGCTTAACTGGAAAAAAATCCCTTGCCCTATAGCGTTTGCAACCTAACATCTAAATAACAATAGACGAGAGGGATTCTTCAGAGTTGGGTACCCAGTCCACACTGGAAATCAATGGGAATTATGTGCCTAACACACTTAGGCGTTTTTAAAAATCCCACCCAATATGTCTCTAGGAAAATAAATTGTAAGTAAATGTTCTTCTCAGGCTGGGTACTAGCACATTAAGCCAGCGGCAGCTTCTCAGATCACCTTTCTTTTTATGTATTTAAAGTCACTCTTCTCCCTGTAATTCATACCATTCAACCAAATTCTTTCTCCTGCACTTCCTATTTGTCCTGATGACCTTGTAATCAATCCCTCAGTGGAGTAGTCCTGGACACTACTTTGTTCCACCCTATTTCAGCTACAGAGACTAAAAGAGAACTGCAGTCCATGTGGAGTTAATGGGAAATGCTGTCATCCACGGAGTTTTTTAACATTACTGATTTAATCCAACGTTCACTATGTGTTTGGTTCCAAACAGTAGGGAAAGGTGGTTGTTCTGGGTATGAATGAACAAATCCTAAATTTGCATGCCAAACAGGGATGTGCTGAATGATTGCCGTATCAAATTCCTGTACCAAATGGGATGTACACACATGCAGGCATTCACCTACACACACACACTTGCATACATACTGCAAAGTCACATGTATTACTGTTCCTATCATTAACCCTTTGCTGGGTGGATCTGAAATTAACTCACTTTACAACTCCTCTTGCTTTGGAAAATCACATCCTAAGAGTTCAGCGCACATTCTGGGCAGCATGTAAAGTTATTTGCCCATACACACACACTCCACAGTCCTGCACACCTTTTAAGAGGACAGTGAGGATCATATCAGCAATTAGCATGCATAGAACAAGCAACCAGATAGCTTGATCCAATTTTCAAATACTTTGGGTGTGTTCAAGGCCCATTCTGGATGAGAAAAACTAGATGAGTGAAATCATAAAGCACAACTTTGATGACTACATTCATTCAGATTCGGGGCTAAAATGGTTCTGAAGACAGAATTAGCAGCGTGAAGAACCTTACAGAGTTCAGGTGTCAAAATCCCACTGGACAAATTGATCTATAGGATAACATTGGCTAGTTTATTGATCTATAGGACTAAATTGACCACTAAAAGACCTTCTGTTCTTGCAGAAAAAAGAAGGCAAATTACTCTGCAACCTGTGGATTGCCACGAGCACACAGGGGCGAAAGAAAATGCAGGCCTGTTATTTACCAGGCTGCACGTGGCAATAGACTATATTGGTAAGGGATGCAAGGAGAGTATGGGTCACGATGCAAGCTGCAGACACACACACACACACACACACACACACACACACACACACACACACACACACACACACACACACACACACACACACACACACACACACACACACACACACACACACACACACAACTAAAATGAATCAATTTAAAGTTTTATTGGGGATAATTACAAGGGGTAAGGGAGCAGCGTTTGATTAGCTAATAGAGTTAATGAAACTTAAAACACACAATGACTAAAATATCTACTAACAATATTTATAAACAAAGATGCAGCAATTAGTAATAACTGATACTTACAAATACAAACCAACGCATAACGACCGGCAAACGTAGACACTCTGTTTGAAACACGTGAGCTGAGAGAGAGGCTTCGAGGTGATCAGGCTCGGTTACGGGTGTATACAGGATACACAGGATTCGTTTTTCTTTCTCCTCTCCCTGCCTGCACGTGGCAGGCAGGCCCATAAAGTACCAACTATGACATCATAGAAGTGTCATAGGGGACGGGGCCCAAAACCTGTTTGTGTTCGTTTCTGATTGGCACAAGCAAAGTTTACACCAAATAGGGGAGCAGGTGCCTCAAAGTCTGGCTTCGCCCCCAAAAGGTGAGGAAATGCATATTGCTTTAGAATGCGTGCAACACTGAATGACAAAAGAAGAGGCCAGGGCAATACCGGTATGGGCAAGTTTTACAGGATGCAGACACAACCTAAGTACTTACGTTCTTCACCTTGACAAGCTTTCTGAATATGATGTCAAGTGTTTCATGGAGAGCCAGTCACATCTGATTCATCATCCTTTTGGTGCACAGCTGCCATAGCAACTACTGCATGGCTCCATAACCACCTTCATATACGTCCAGGAGCCATAGAGATTATAGGACTGAGCTGCCCGTTAATAATCTCTGAAGGTTTCCAGAATAACTAGTCACCGTTGCTTGTGTAACTGCCCATCCCAGTAGGCGTGATCTTGTAGGCCTCAAAGACCCTGGCAATAAGTACAGTGTAATTGGCCCCACATTCATCACTACCTTCAGGCCTGTTTGAAAATCCTTCCTCCTGCCTTACCTGCCCTTTCAGACAAATTGACTGACTAACCATCTCACTAGTTAGCTGGCCATGTGTAGGTAATAATGTAGTTGAGGAATCAGCTATGTTGCCCTTCCTCATATTAAGCAGTACCTGCCACCACAAACAGTTGATCCAAATGGATGGGTTTACTCATGGAGGAAGGCACTACTCAACAGGGAGGGCTGCAGTATCAGCCCCTTAGAGATTAGACATCAGGTTTCATCTCTGTTTTACAAACAGCACTCACTGAAAAGCAGCCACCCCTGGGGTGACGGGCAGTAATGGTGCCAAAGCAGGGACATTTTTTGGGGCAAACCACTTTTCTTTTAAGCAAAGTTTCTTGAGTTCATTAACACACAAGCAGAGCAAAACTAACCTGGTTTTAAAGTCCAAAACAGCCCATGTGATAAGCTTCTGGCACTCTTGTTCTTTCTCTCAAAGATGAAGGGCTTTCAGACACAGCCATGAAGACAATCTGCCATGCCAAGGGATGTGCTCTTTCTATCTGTCTGCTCCACTTACTAATAGAGGACAGTTTTCCTAGCCCATGAAATTTTTTGAGATTTCAAAAATGTCCCTGTTTCACATCAGAGCATGGACTTGAACTGGGGTCTCTTTATGATGATTGATTGGCAATCCCTCTATTCAAGATGATCTCTATCATGGATTTACATATGGGTCCTGAGATGACTTAAACCTGGGTCTCTTGCATCCCAAATAAATGCCCAAACCACTGGGGTTTTGGCTGTTGTGGAGAGGCTGTCTCTCAGAGTATGTCTACACTACGAAATTAGGTCGAATTTATAGAAGCCGGTTTGATAGAAATTGGTTTTATACAGTCGATTGTGTGTGTCCCCACATAAAATGCTCTAAGTGCATTAAGTCGGCGGACCACGTCCACAGTACCGAGGCTAGCATCGACTTCCAGAGCGTTGCACTGTGGGTAGCTATCCCACAGTTCCCGCAGTCTCTGCCGCCCATTGGAATTCTGGGTTGAGATCCCAATGCCTAATGATGCAAAAACAGTGTCGCGGGGGGGTTGGGCACATGTCGTCAGGCTCCTCCCCCTCCATCAGAGCAATGGCAGACAATCGATTTGCGCCTTTTTACCTGGGTTACCTGTGCAGACGACGTATCACAGCAAGCATGGAGCCCGCTTAGCTCAGCTCAGCTCAGCTCACCGTCACCATATGTCATCTGGGTGCCGGCAGACGTGGTGCTGCATTGCTACACAGCAGCAGCTAATTGCTTTTTGGCAGTAGATGGTGTATTACAATTGGTATCCATCATCGTCGTACTCCTCAGTGAGTTCGGTCAGAGGCGCCTGGGCAGACATGTTTTGTCTGCTGGAGACTCAGTCCTGCCGGCAGTCCTATTGCACCGTCTTGACGATGATGGCTAGCAGTCGTAATGTAGCATTTTCTGCCAAGCACCCAGAAGATGCCGATGGCTCTCAGTCATGCTGCACCGTCTGCTGCCAGCCTAAGATGTAAAAGATAGATGGAGCAGATTTGTTCTGTATTCATTTGCTTCCCCCTCCCTCTGTGAAATCAACGGCCTGCTAAACCCATGGTTTTGAGTTCAATCTTTGGGGGCGGGGCCATTCTGTGTGACAGTTGTTTGTGTTTCTCCCTGATGCACAGCCACCTTTGTTGATTTTAATTCCCTGTAAGCCATGTTGTCACTCACCCCTCCCTCGCTCCATCAGACAATAGTTTCGCACCTTTTTTCAGCCCAGACGCCATAGCACTGGGATCATGGAGCCCGCTCAGATCACCGCGGCAATTATGAGCACTATGAACACCACGCGCATTGTCCTGGAGTATATGCAGAGTCAGAACATGCCAAAGCAAAACCAGGCGAGGAGGCGATTGTAGCGCGGCGACGAGAGTGATGAGGAAATTGACATGGACATAGACCTCTCACTAAGTACGGGCCCCAGCAATGTGCAAATCATGGTGTTACTGGGGCAGTTTCATGCCGTGGAACGCCGATTCTGGGCCCGGGAAACAAGCACAGACTGGTGGGACCGCATCGTGTTGCAAGTGTGGGACGATTCCCAGTGGCTGCGAAACTTTCGCATGCATAAGGGCACTTTCATGGAACTTTGTGACTTGCTTTCCCCTGCCCTGAAGCGCCAGAATACCAGGATGAGAGCAGCCCTCACAGTTGAGAAGCAAGTGGCGATAGCCCTGTGGAAGCTTGCAAAGCCAGACAGCTACCGGTCAGTCGGGAATCAATTTGAAGTGGGCAAATCTACTGTGGGGGCTGCTGTGATCCAAGTTGCCAAGGCAATCAAAGACCTGCTGATATCAAGGGTAATGACTCTGGGAAATGTGCAGGTCATAATGGATGACTTTGCTGCAATGGGATTCCCAAACTGTGGTGGGGCAATAGACGGAACCCATATCCCTATCTTGTCACCGAAGCACCAAGCCACCGAGTACATAAACCGCAAAGGGTACTTTTCAATGCTGCTGCAAGCCCTGGTGGATCACAGGGGATGTTTCACTAACATCAACGTGGGATGGCCGGGAAAGGTACATGATGCTCGCGTCTTCAGGAACTCTGGTCTGTTTCAAAAGCTGGAGGAAGGGACTTTCTTCCCAGACCAGAAAATAACCATTGGGAATGTTGAAATGCCTATAGTTATCCTTGGGGACCCAGCCTACCCCTTAATGCCATGGCTCATGAAGCCGTACACAGGCAGCCAGGACCTGTTCAACTATAGGCTGAGCAAGTGCAGAATGGTGGTAGAATGTGCATTTGGACGTTTAAAAGTGCGCTGGCGCAGTTTACTGACTTGGATAGACCTCAGCGAAACCAATATTCCAATTGTTATTGCTGCTTGCTGTGCGCTCCACAATATCTGTGAAATAAGGGGGAGACATTTATGGCGGGGTGGGAGGTTGAGGCAAATCGCCTGGCTGCTGATTACATGCAGCCAGACACCAGGGCGGTTAGAAGAGTACAGCAGGGCGCAGTGCGCATCAGAGAAGCTTTGAAAACCAGTTTTGTGACTGGCCAGGCTACGGTGTGAAATTTCTGTTTGTTTCTCCTTGATGAACCCTCCCCCCCCCCCCCCCGGTTCACTCTACTTCCCTGTAAGCTAACCACCCTCCCCTCCCCCCTTCGAGCACCATTTGCAGAGGCAATAAAGTCATTGTTACTTCACATTCATGCATTCTTTATTAATTCATCACACAACTAGGGGGATAACTGCCAAGGTAGCCTGGGAGGGGTGGGGAAGGAGGGAAGTGCTGGGTGGAGTGAGGGAGGAGGGAAGGACAAGGACACACTGCAATTTAAAACTTTAAAACTTTAACTCTTATTGAAGGCCAGCCTTCTGATGCTTGGGCAATCATCTGGGGTGGAGTGGCTGGGTAGCCGGAGGCCCCTCCACCGCATTCTTGGGCGTCTGGGTGAGGAGGCTATGGAACTTGGGGAGGAGGGCTGTTGGTTACACAGGGGCTGTAGCGGTGGTCTCTGCTCCTGCTGCCTTTCCTGCAGCTCAACCATACGCTAGAGCATTTCAGTTTGATGCTCCAGCAGCCGGAGCATTGACTCTTGCCTTCTGTCTGCAAGCTGACGCCACCTATCGTCTTCAGCCCACCACTTGCTCTCTTCATCCCGCGATTCAGCCCGCCACCTCTCCTCTCGTTCATACTGTGCTTTTCTGTAGTCTGACATTGACTGCCTCCACGCATTCTGCTGTGCTCTGTCAGCGTGGGAGGACATCTGAAGCTCCAAGAACATATCATCCCAAGTCCACCATTTTCTCCTTCTAATCTTCACTAGCCTCTGTGAAGGAGAAACATTTGCAGCTGGTGGAGGAGAACGGAGAAGTGGTTAAAAAAGACACATTTTAGAGAACAATGGGTACACTCTTTCACATTAAATTTTGCTGTTCACATTACACAGCACATGTGCTTTCGTTACAAGGTCGCATTTTTCCTCTTATATTGAGGGCCTGCCGGTTTGGTGGGAGAGATCACTCACGCAGTGCCAGGCAACAGAATTCGGCTTTCAGGCAGCCATGGTAAGCCACAGTCTTTTGGCTTTTTCAACCTTCATAACATGTGGGAATGGTTTCAAACAGCAGCGTCCTCATTTCCCATACCAAGCATCCATTGGGTTGGCCCTTTAAAATGGGTTTGCAATGTAAAAGGAGGGGCTGTGGTTTCCGGGTTAACATGCAGCACAAACCCAACTACCCCCCCCACACACACACACCCAGTTCTCTGGGATGATCACTTCACCCCTCTCCCCCACCGCATGGCTAACAGCGGGGAATATTTCTGTTCAGCTGAGCAGGAACGGGCACCTCTGAATGTCCCCTTAATAAAATCATCCCATTTCAACCAGGTGACCGTGAATGATATCACTCTCCTGAGGATAACAAAGAGAGATAAGGAATGGATGTTGTCTGCATGCCAGCAAACACCGGGACCATACGCTGCCATGCTTTGTTATGCAATGATTCCAGACTCCGTGCTAATGGCCTGGCATGGTAAAGTGTCCTACCATGGCGGAGGGGATAAGGCAGCCCTCCCCAGAAACCTTTTGCAAAGGCTTTGGGAGTACATCAAGGAGAGCTTTCTGGAGATGTCCCTGGAGGATTTCCACTCCATCCCCATACCTTAACAGACTTTTCCAGTAGCTGTACTGGCCGCGATTTCCAGGGCAAATTAATCATTAATCATTAAACACACTTGCTTTTAAACCATGTGTAATATTTACAAAGGTACACTCACCAGAGGTCCCTTGTGTGCCCTCAGGGTCTGGGAGCACGCCTTGGGTGAGTTTGGGGGTTACTGGTTCGAGGTACAGGGTGATAAACATATCCTGGCTGTTGGGGAAACCAGTTTCTCCGCTTCCTTGCTGTGAGCTATCTTCATTGTCTTCATCATCATCTTCCTCATCCCCCAAACCCGCTTCCGTGTTGCGTGATTCTCCATTGATGGAGTCAAAGCACAGGGTTGGGGTACTGGTGGCTGCACCCCCTAGTATGGCATGCAGCTCTGCGTATAAGCGGCATGTCTGCAGCTCTGCCCCAGACCTTCCGTTTGCCTCTCTGGCTTTGAGGTAGGTTTGCCTTAGCTCCTTAATATTCATGCGGCACTGCTGTGCATCCCTGTTATGGCCTCTGTCCTTCATGGCCTTTGAGACTTTTTCTAATATTTTGCCATTTTGTTTACTGCAACGGAGTTCAGCTAGCACTGATTCGTCTCCCCATATGGCGAGCAGATCCCGTACCTCCCGTTTGGTCCATGCTGGAGCTCTTTTGCGATCCTGGGACTCCATCATGGTTACCTGTGCTGATGAGCTCTGTGTGGTCACCTGTGCTCTCCACGCTGGGCAAAACAGGAAATGAAATTCAAAAGTTCGCGGGGCTTTTCCTGTCTACCTGGTCAGTGCATCTGAGTTGAGAGGGCTATCCAGAGCGGTCACAATGAAGCACTGTGGGATAGCTCCCGGAGGCCAATAACGTTGAATTCCGTCCACACTACCCCAATTCCGACCCGGAAAGGCTGATTTCAGCGCTAATCCCCTCGTCGGAGGTAGAGAAACTGGTTTAAAGGGCCCTTTAAGTCGAAAAAAAGGGCTTCGTCGTGTGGACGTGTCCAGGCTTAATTCAATTTAATGCTGCTAAATTCGACCTAAACTCGTAGTGTAGACCAGGCCTCAGTGTCTGCTGTTGGAGCTGTTCCACTTTGTAAAATAAGTAAATATTCATTGGGCCTGAGAGAAAGAAAGAGACAGACTCTACAGCCTGGCTTGGAGGAGGAGGAACACGTGAGTGTCTAACCAACTGACTAGTCTCTCTCTCTCTCTGGTTTTGACCAGACATTCCATCCTGGACCTGAGAAACCTTCCTGATGAATGCTTCATCAAAACTGATACATTCCTATGGAAAGTCACAATTTTGACAGATCAGCATTTTCCAAGGAACAAAAACATTTAATCAAAAAAAGCCTGTCTCTAGTCCCTAAGCCTGACTAATTCCAGGGAGAGCCAAGAGAATGCAGAAAAATACTAGCCAGGTACATCGTCCCTTTCTATAAATGATCCTTTCTTGTTGAGATATTGGAAGGGCCAGTGACTGGTGTCTTAAATGAGGGTAGATTAGAGGCAGCATTTACACCTGCTTTAAAAGATCCTCTCTCAAAAACCAATTTGCACTGCTTTGCAGGCTAACAACATGATTCATCCTAGGGTACATAAGGAACTAGCTGGAGCATTCGCAGAACCTTTAGCAATTATCTCTGAGAGCTCATGGGGGATGGGGGAGGTCCCAGGGGAGTGGAGAAGGACAAACATAGTACCTATCTTTAAACAGGGGAAGAAAGAAAACCTGGGGAATTATAGACCAGTCAGCCTAACTTGGATACCTGGAAAAATACGGGAATAGATTATGAAACAATCAATTTTAAGCACCTAGAAGATAAAAGGGTTATAAGGAATAGCCAGCCTGGATTTGTCAAGAACAATCATACCAAACCAACCTAACTCCCTTCTTTGACAGGGTTACTGGCCTAGTGACAGAGGGAAAGCAGTAGATGTGCTAGATCATGATTTTAGTAATGCTTTTGACACAATCCCACATGACATTCTCATAAGCAAATGAGGGAAATGTGGTCTAGATGACATTACTATAAGGAGAGTGCACAAGTGGTTGAAAGATCTTTAGAGTAGTTATCAATGGTTCACTGTCAGACTGGGAGGGTGTATCTAGTGGGGTCCCACAGGGTCAGTCCTGGGTCTGGTATGGTTCAATATCTTCATTAATGACTTGGACAGTGGAGCGCATGCTTATAAAATATGTGGATGACACTAAATTGGGAGGGGTTGCGAGCACTTTGGAGGTCAGGATTAGAATCCAAAATGACCTGGACAAATTAGAGAACTGGTCTAAAATCAACCAGATGAAATTCAATAAAGACAAGTGCAAAGTGCTTCACTTAGGAAGGAAAAATTAAATGCACAGCTACAAAATGAAGAATAACTGGCTACGCAGCAGTACTGCCGAGAAGGATCGGGGGGTTAGAGTGGATCACAAATTGATTGTGAGTCCCCGGTGTGATGCAGTTGTGAAAAAGGCGAATATCATTCTGGGCTGTATTAATAAGAATGTCGTATGTAAGACCTGGGAAGTAATTGTCCTGCTCTCCTTGGCGCTGGTGAGGCCTCAGCTGTAGTACTGTGTCCAATTCTGGGCACCGCTCCTTAGGAAAGATGTGGAGAAATTGGAGAGAGTCCAGAGGAGAGCAACAAAAATGACAAAAGGTTTAGAAAACGTGAGCTGTGAGGAAAGGTTAAAAAATTGGGCATGTTCAGTCTTGAGAAAAGAAGACTGGGGGGGGGAACCTGATAACAGTCCTCAAACATGGGAGGGTGATCAATCATTTTCCATGTCCACTGAAGATAGCACAAGAAGTAATGGTCTTAATATGCAACAAGGGAGATTTTAGGACACTATCAGGAAAACCTTCTAACTCTAAGGGTAGCTAAGCTCTGGAAAGGGTGTCCAAGGGAGGTTGTGGAATCCCCACCATGGGAAGTTTAAGGACAGGCTGGACAAACACCTGTCAGGGATGGGCTAGGTTGACTTAGGCCTACCTAAGCACAGGGGCTGTACTTGATGACTTCTCGAGGTCCCTTCCAGCCCGACATTTCTGTGATTCTATGCCACATGCTTGATTTTAGTCCACCAAGTCTTACATCTTGGCTGATGGTTCAATAATGTAATGGTTGGTTTGGCCCCATCTAGGCCTTGGTGTTGATGTTCTCGTCAGAGGGTTGTGGGTGAAATTAACTTCCCCATAGATGCAGTGTTGTTTCTGACTCTCTAACAGCAGCCCTTTGATCTGCTCATGGATGACTCTGCAGCACCAAGGGGTCAGATCTTCAGGTCTTTCAGACTAGAGAACGGGATCCAGGGAGAGAAAGCAAACTCCATGTCAAACGGCTTTGCAGGGAGTGTGGGTTCTGGCAGATTGCTCTCCTCTCCTGGGCCCACTGCAGAGTTTGTTGATAAGTTTTGACTCATAAAGAATGTTTTAAAACAACAACCCTGTGAAGTAAACACTTGGTAGAGGTGAAAACACAACACAACACACACAGCCCAGAACAGATTTTTCAAAAGCACAAAGGGCAGTTATGTGTTCAGTTCCCATTTGTGCTTTTGAAAATCTTCTCCAGAGAATACACCCGTGCACACAAACTACACACCTCTACACATGCAAAGGCACACACTGACACACTTGTGTGCATTTGCATATGTACACACAACCACACCCCTACATCCATGTGCTGCAAATGTAAATACTTCTTGATTTCTGCAGAAACCGGCAGGCTTCTGATACACGGGTCCCAGAAAGAGTCTTGCTGAGCACAGGATTTTATAGTGCGCGTACCAACAAGGCAATAGATCATTACCAAAGATGGGGCTTCCAGAGAGGATGGAGCTCGGCTGTTCTCAGTGGGGGTAGATGACAGAACAAGGAGCAATGGTCTCAAGTTGCAGTGGGGGAGGTCTAGGTTGGATATTAGGAAACACTATTTCACTAGGAGGGTGGTGAAGCACTGGAATGGGTTTCCTAGGGAGGTGGTGGAATCTCCATCCTTAGGCCCGGCTTGATGATTTAATTGGGGTTGGTCCTGCTTTGAGCAGGGGGTGGGACTAGATACCTCCTGAGGTCCCTGCCAACCCTGAGATTCTGTGATTCTATGATTCTATTCGAAATGCTTTCAAACCATTTCAGTCATCAGACTTCAGTGGAGCATTTTCCTCGTCCCCAAATCTGCTACTTTATCCAAACAGAACAATGGGCAAACATTCAAACAGATCTGCCTGCGAATGAACATAAGTGCTGGAAATTCTATGAGCATTCATAAAATAATAATAATAAAAATCTGCTTTGCAGCTTATGTAGATGGTCCCATCCTGGCTTCAATCTAGTTATCTCACTAAGAGGGAAGTAAGGATGCTAGCACAGCTGCACAAGCCTGCCTGACCCCCTGTTACGTATTCGCTTGTGCCACCCACACTGAAGCCTGCATCATGCTAGCCTCACTTCTATTTCTAGCACGCTAGCTAGAGTACAGCTAGTGTGGGGACCTCAGAACAAGTTGCTAACCACATCCCCAGCTGTAGGGCAGACTTACCCTAAGGTCCTGCTTTCAGTGGCTTGTCACCTTCTTA